>NC_063172.1:50933817-53917567 GCF_023159225.1 Perognathus longimembris pacificus
TATGAAGTAGACCTGGATCATGCACAAAATTTTATATACACAAACTAAGATATCTTTGCTTCAATCTGATTAATGGCCAGGCCATTTACCTGTTCTTATTCATCTCAAAGTTCCTATACTTAAAAGAATGTATCTTTATATTATTTTCATTCCATCTTCTGCTATGCAGCCTTTCTACATGATGCATTAATGGGACGTGAAGATTTTATCATTGGAAATATATATAGAAATACTTAGCTTCTGCTCATAAGCATTAAAAATGTAAAAATACCAGTTTTGAAACAGGTTTTAACAATATGGCTAAGCCTTGGTAAACATTATGGAGAAATTCATTATGTAAGTCAATATTTTTAAGAGAAACAAAAAAATTATGACATGTGGATCTTTCTGAAAAGTGTGGACATTCTAGCTAGAATAGTGAATGCCTTTGTAGATATTGGCATGAATACCCATCAAGCAATGGGACAGATGAACTGCTTTGCATTACAACTGAATGTTAAGAAAAAAATAAGATTACAAGATAGATTGCACATTAGATATTTGGTAGACAGGGATGTAGCATATGTGAATTCTTATAAGAGGTGACTTGGGAAATGGAGCCATCTAAAAGGAATTTTATGACAATATACAAGGTATCATTAATTACTTGATACAAGATATCATTAATTACTTGTGTGCTTGGGGCTGTGGTAGAAACAAATTGGGTGGAGTTCCATGCATTGATTGACATGGGGCTGAAATCATCAGCTCTTTTGCATAAGGCCACTTTAGGTGACTGGGTTACATAATCAAACAGGGAATTGACAACAAATAAAATGACTACTAGGATTGTTTTCTTCCAAGGGCCATAGTTTGGTACGTGTAAATTGCTCTCTATTGTAAAGACAAGTAGTGCATTCGTGATTTTCTTGCACTTTAGTATGCAGTAAGCCATTTTAATGCTAGGACAACTTAATAAATTTAGTAGATTTCTTAGACTTCTTCACAGGCAAACAAACTCACGGGTAACAGTCTGTTCACTGACTTTCTCTAAATAGATGTGGTGAGTCATCTTTTCCCCTTAGTTTACCATCTGCTGTGATTTAGGAATCAGTTTCAATTTCAAGATTTTACTTCTTCCTTTTTTCTTTATTTTGGTATTCTTATGTATGAGAAACATTGACCCTAGGACTCTGATTCATTCTTTGCTGTACACAATATATCATACTTTCTGAAAGACTCACTCTTGTCACAAATCAGGTAAACTAGTATGATTCATTACATCTTCCAAATGGAAAGAATGAAGACTAGAATATTAAGTTTTTTTCTAAGACTGAAGATCTGAAGTCAAAGGAAATGTATTGGGGAGTTTTAGAGTACAAATATCTATGTGATAGTATGTGGAAAGTATCATAACAAAATTAGGCCTAGAAAACCACAGGTGTCTTCTACATAAGGCTCAGCAGGTTTGTATCTAAGCACCTAGGTAGGCACTTTTAGGTATTGGGTATATCTCCATGCAATTGTACTCCACTCTCTAGGAGATTCTGATCAGCAAAGTAGGTCATAATCAGAATACAAACTTGTTGACTATTAAGATTCAGTCTGTTTTGAATTGAAGTGGTTCAGGTCTATATCCATCAAGAAACTTCTTAGTGGTGACATTAACCAATGTCACCCTTTTCAACATGCCCACCCTTCCTTTCTAACCCATTTCTTCCCCTACTTTTCTTGGTTTTGTAGGATATGTATTGAATTTTTACCCTCTTATTGAGCACAGTACTTCCTAAAGTTAAATTTTCCTTATCACAGAAGCAATAAGCAATTGGTCACATCAAATCTGTCAACGAGTAGCATGCCATAAAAGGTCAATATTTTAAATAGTTCTTTGGAAAGTATTTGTTTATAAGAGATGTTCCAGTGGTTAGCCTTTATGTCATTTGTGCTCTTCCTTATTACGTACCTGTATGAAGCCTCTGATGACATTGTTCCTAATATTAATGATTCCATCTTGCCTTCTTTTTTCTTTCATTACCTTCCATTCTTCCACTTCATATCTGTTTTACCCTTCTAGTAAATGTACTTGTGTTACCAGGAAGATAGTTCCATTTCACTTACTTTGTTTCCATTGTACTTAGTCACATGTGGTAACAACTATTGTTACTGGAGAATGCAATACTAGAGAAAACAAATGGCTTTGCCAACGAATGGGAATCTTCAGCCTAATGTCAAACTGACTCTGCTGTTTTATGGTTTAAAACTTTCTCAGTTACTTTAAGTGTATTTAATCTTAAAGTTTTAATGCAAGTTTCCAATCTTGCTTCTGACTCAACTTAATCAGATTCTCTCTTAGTGCCACAAACTTGTTGTTATTTTGCTTTGGGGTTGTTTGAGGAATAGCAACGTTAGACTGTACTGGTAAGCAAACAGTACTAAAAGAATAAAGCATTAATAGATATTACAGTACTAACTTCTATGATATAGAAATGCAATGGCTACCTCATTTTTATAGTATCTGATAATGCAGCTACAGTTAGTCTGGAGATATTGGCTAGGCAATGCTTTAGACTGGCTAACCTAAACATGCTGAGGCCTTCGGATGCATTGCCTGTGGATACCAACGGTCTATTTAACCACTAGAGGTATGTGTAAGGCTGTGTGTGTGTGTTTGTGTGTGTGTGTTTGTGTTCTACTTGGTTTCTTCATCTTTTCATTACTTTGCCAGCTCTACGATGCAACTACATCCTAGGGTTTGCAATAAAAATTTATAAGAGATATTAAACCATTGGTTACATTCCAGTAACGTTGTAATGAGAATAAGAAAGAAGATAAATAAGAAGGAAAAGAAAAGCAATGTAGGAAAGAATGCTCTTGAAATACAGAGAAAAAAAAAAGCATGGAAAAGCTGTTATTCTGAAACGGCCAGCAGGTGGCAGAAGGGCTGCAGCTGCATGGTGCATGCTCTTCATAAGACTTAGAGCTGAAATTTGGGATCATCCTGAAGTAACCATTTCTCTTGTGACACCAAGCCAGAATCACCATCTAATACTAGTAAGGAGCATCTGCATCAAAGGGACAGGGTGGGGGACCAAGGCTAGAAAAGAACAAGCATGAAATAGGGTAAGTGCCTGGACCACTGTAGGAGAGGACATACCAGAGGAGGCAACTTCCTGTTTTGTGTGTTTTTATGAAACCCTCTAGGCAGCTCTAATGCATGGGAGGCTGCGTGGCAGGAAAGAGGGACTTGGGCAATCTGAATAATGGGAGGTGGAGACCTCCAGTTATGTTGATGGATGATTCAAATGAGCACACAATAAGTTTGCACTTGTGTGGGGGCACAGGAAGATCGGCATTCAAGCCTCAGTAGAATGAAAACATGGATTAATAAATAGAAAGATAAAGAGAAAAAGCTGGCATTTGGCCGCTTATGATTGGCATACCAAGATTTTGGTAATGCCTGAGGGGTAGAGATTAAGGACAGGTGGAATACAGAAGTGAAATCCCGTTTGTCAGCACAAGGAAAGAAAGCATAATTCTCAGTGTGAGATGTGGAAAGGATCTCGTGGGCCTTTTTTAAAGAATTAACACCAAAGAGCAATCAAATAAAAATCCCCAGGAGTGAAACAAAAGCATTCATGTTTGTAAGCCACTAGAGAATAGTGAAACACAGTAAATGCAAAGAACCAGTGGCCTGGAGTTGAAATTTTACAAAAACATAGAGGAAAGGAACCTAGAGCCAGGTAGGGTAAATGGAAATGAGATAGGAACATTTGGGGTATTAGGTGGTATTTGGGAAAAAGATAACATTTTTCAATAAAATTTGACCATTTGTTCATTCCTTCATTATGGACTGATGTAGTTACATTATGTCCAGCATTTACTAAGCATTGAGGATATACAAATTAAATAGGACTTAGGTACCATTCGTTACCTCATACCTCTGTAAGTATGGTCAGAAATGCATGGCAAACAAAACAAAAAATAACAACAAAAACAATAACAAACTCTAAATTCATTTGGATGTCCCTGCCCCCGTTTTCCTCCCATCAACCACCCTGTAATTTATCCTTGCATTTATTTTTGCAGTTCTAACTTCCTGAAACCAGTATTATAATACCACAATGCTTTCTTATTTCGGCTTTCTCATCTCTCATTCACTCTTCCACCCAGTCTCATCTGCTTGTCACTCTCATACCTCTCACTTATGTCCCCCATAGAGGGGCAAAAGAGAGAAACTAGTCCAGCATAAAAATGACTTTCTTTTCCATGCTTAATTTGCTTTGTCACTTAAGATAGAGCTCAATTCCTGACCAGATCAGATGAGGTGATGCCTCTCTTTGTGACCTCAAACTTGTCACAGAGACAAACTCAAACTGCTAAGGTTCCAGTTCCAGCAAACTCTTCTCCCCTTCTCAATTCTCTGCACATTTTCCTACCCCCTTCTCTACCTTGACTGTTAGCCCTCTCCTTTCCCCACTTTGTCTGAGTTTCCATGCATGCTGTTTAACAGCACCTCAGGTCTCAGTCTAAGAAGTTATTCTTGATATCTCTGGTCCTAATTGGATCTGTATTTTAAAATACTCATTTGGATCTCTAGAATGCACTTGCCAGATATTGTCCTAATTCCCATCTGTTTTCTAGTGACCTGCTTCTGTGTTCTAGTTATATTGTGGTCTTGTCACCAGTGCTTCTGTATACCCCTTCAGCATGAAGAACAAGAAGTTGGAAATGATATAAGTTCAAGGCTCCGTACAATTAGAGACAATATTATAGCAAAATATTTTGCTTATCACTATTAGCATTTTTCAGCAAACATCTTTTATCTGTGTAAATATATGCATTTATATTTATTTCAAAATAATTTCTATAATGGAGAAATTATAGAAGTAATCAACCTAGGCTTGGTGTTGGTCAATCGCAACATTATCTTCTTTTGGGAGAGAGAAAATTGAAGTAAAAGTGAAAAAATGAAAAGAAGTAAAGTCAATGCTATCATAAAATGCCACAGACAATAGTATATTATTAAATTTGGAAGTCAATGTAAAATAAGTGTTTTCTGGTAAATGATCAATTTAGTATGAAGTATACAATATGAATTGATTAATAACCAAATGTCAAAGCTAAACAAGTCTAATAATCCACAAACAACACTTTGACTTTCTATATGCAAATGATTTAAATATTTCAAAAAGAAAATTAATTTATGTAATATTATATTGAAGAAACGTGAAGCTGGGGGGGATGCTGTCCATGGTAAATCCTCAGTATTGAGGATTGATTTCAAGGACTACCAGAAGTGCTCTGCTGTTATCCAGTTCTTGGTTATTTGTGATGTAGTGTCTCGCTTTATGCCTAGGCATTCAGAGTTATGATCCTCCTACTTGTGTTCCCCTATGTCACTTGGAAGAAAGACATGAACTACTGTACCCTGCCATTGTGTTTCCTGATAGGTGGAAAGATAGGCATATGCTACTCTCCATTGAGTAAGATGGAGTCTTGTGAACCTTTATGCAGACTGGTCTTGGGCTATGATCTCTAAATCTCTATTTCCAATAACTAGTACTAGAGGTTTCCTACCCTCCATTATTATGTCATTTTTTTCCCCTCAGTCTTTAAGTAGATGTACAAAAGAGTTGTCATTCAACCAGCATATAAATGAATCTTGATCAGTGTTACCCATTTACATAATTCCACTTTAGCTAGCTTATTTTAATTTCTCCTCAGACCCCTGGGTGCAAGTACTTGTGCATCTATGTCTGCCTCAAAGATGCCATATATATTCTATTAAGAAGATTTCCTTTAACTCATTTGCAAATGTTCTCAATCTTCCCATTTGGATGTGTTGTATAGGCCAAAAATGTTGTAAGCTCTTTGAAAGTGGAGACTTAGTGTTCCAAAGAAAGCTTGATACAGAAGGTAATGTACATGAACATGTACTTTTTCTTATTAATGAGTAGGATGACACCTTACCTGTCAGGCATTTGGAAGCCTCAGACTTCAGGGTGCATAACTACCAGACAGAAAATAAGCTGAGAAAAAACAACAACACCAAGAAACTCAAATATGTGTCATCCTATTCAAACCTCAGTGCTCGTGAGTGTTTCAGCGGGTACCTAAACCAGATCCACCTCTGCAAATGAGTCCAAATGCCTGGTATCCAGAGCAGATTGAAATCAGAAAGCAGGTCAAGACAAACAGAGTTGAAGCAAGAGGGTTAATACACACTTATAGGGATCCAATGTCACTTGGGTTTATGCTAGAGTTCAATTCCCAAGACTTAAACCAATGACAATCATTACAGAGGGGAGCCTTTGAAAAGTGACTTGCTTCATAATGGACATTAAGGTGGAGACCCAAAGACTGAATCCTGGAGGATATGTAAGAAGAGGGAGAGATGCCAGACCAAGATGGACAGAATGTACATTCCCTGAGGAGTATCCCTGGGCCATATGATACTGTGTGCTAAGTTGCTACCAAGGAGTCATTGCCAGAAGTGAGACCTTGCTCTTGATAGTTTAAATTGGGAGCGAAACCTCTTTTCTTTATAAAGTTATCCTGCTCAGAAATTTCATTATAGTAACACAAAGTGTCTAATACTAAACTGAGCATCTGAAGCACTGATAGGAAGATTTTCAAAGAATACTTTTGGATTGGCTGAAATGGGAGCAAATAGTCTGGTTGTTCAATTGATTCTGTAATGATGACCTATTTTAAAAAGGAGGTAGAGATAACTGGCCTTTTAAGCTAAGTAACTAAACATAGAATTCAGTGAGGAAAAGACTATATCCAAGGGGTATTTGTTTACTTGGGTTTTACAAGTTTTAGAGCTATGCAATAATGACCAGTCATCCAGAAATTCAGCTATCTGGTTGACATATCCCCCAAGGATTCTAGATAACTCAAATTCTGCTGTTTAATTGTTAACTAGCTCAGTGTAAGCTTAATAATTGCTATTTATTATTACCTAAATGACTGATGAAAAAACATTTCCATTATAGCTAACTACTCTAACATTTAGAAAATAGTAGATTTATGGAAAAAATACTTTAAATTGTGACAGGGTCATTGGTTACATAAATAACAGAAGACCTTGTGGCATATTTTAACCTAGTTTTGACATGGATTTTAAGTATTATTAGAGATATTTGCATTCAAGTTTCTGCTAACTAAAAGGACACACTGATTAAATGGTGCATTTAAGAAGTGACACTTTGGTTGTACGCTAGCTGATGGGTGCACAAGTTAGATCCAGGAAATTAAATAACTACTTCTTGAACAACTGCACAATAGGCTCAGAGAAAGGTAATTGGAACAATACATACATAAATCATTAACCACTGAGTTTTACTTCAGCAGGAATACCTGTTTCCCTTTTTTAGAATTTAATTACTGCTTCTAGATGAAAAGACCTAGTTAGTAAGGTGAAGTTATAGGATCTTAAAAAGTTTTTTATGATAGGATCTATACATGCAAAATCTGGTAAGCCCAACTATCTATATCTCTTTCCTCTTTTTCATACAGGGGTTCACTCTTAGGGACCCTGTTCCTCAACAGTTTCATAACAGAATCCCTGTCACCTAAAAATACAAGGATCAATAAAGTAAAACAATAATCTATTAAGCCGGGCACTGTTGGCTCACTCCTCCTAGTTACTCAGGAGGCTGAGATCTGAGGATCACTGTTCAAAGCCAGCCTGGGCAGGAAAGTCTGTGAGACTTTTATCTCCAATTACCTACCAGAAAACCGGAAGTAGCACTGTGACTCAAATGGTAGAGTGCTAGTCTTAGGCTGAAGAACTCAGGGACAGCACCCAGGCCCAGAATTCAAGCCCTACAACGAACCAAAAAAAATCTATTATATAGTTAAAGCAAATCAGTGAAATATACCTCCTTCTCTTTTCTGGTGTGTGTATGTCATATTGGGGCTTATACTCAGGGCCTCTTATTCTCACTTGGCATTTCTGCTACCACATGAACTATCTCTCCACTCCTGACTTTCTGCTGGTTAATTGAAGATAGAGTTTCACAGATCTTTCTGCCTGGGTTGGCTTTGAATTGTGATCCTCCAATCTCACTCTCCTGCACAGCTAGTACCACAGGTCTGAACCATAGCTACCTGGTTCCAGTTCCACTTTTTAAGGATGACTTTCTGAGAATCCTAAAATGCATGCTATTTATTTCTTTCATGTGCATTGAAAAAGAATATTTTGAAATTGGGGATAGCTTTATTCTGAAATAATGACTTTTCCTTATTTCTTTGCCTTCTTATTTTCACTCTCTGAAAGATGTTTTTTGAACCATCATGGCTTTCCTGTGTTGGAGAAGTTCACTAGTAATGCTCTAATTTGACTGTTGTGGTTAAAAGGGACTACTCCCTGTTCTAGGATGACCCTGTTAAGACTGTGGCTTCTTAAACAGCATCATTTAGCTACAATTAGAAGAGGCTTCCTGACTTAAATGCTGATAAAATGTCTTTAGGAAATAAGTTGTTGTGTTGATGGGCTGGGAAAAGCTTGCAAAGAGAGAGTCAGGGGGCAGATATTACAAAGATTTTGATGGAAAAACAATGGCTGTATGGGACTCCTTTCATTAGAATTCACTGTTTTTTTCTAAATGGATCATAATGACAAGCTTTCAAATTAGTGGGAGCCTTCCAAATTGACCATATCTGTAATTAGCTTTATAGAAACTCTGAGAACACATCCTGAGTTCCTAGTAGTTAGAGCTCAACATTCATTTACCAGGATTAATTTAGGTTAAAATTCACCTGTGAAAAATTTTGAGATGGAGAGAAAATGGCTTGTGGGTACTCTTGCAGTCTTGGAAAAATGTAAAGAAGTAGTGGCACACACAATATGTCATGAAAATGAATGAATGATTCTGTCTTGGGATCTAAAACATTGAAAAAAAAACATTATCCTAAACTAGGTTCTTCCCTAGAAATACATATTCATTCTCTCCTCTTAAAATATTTTTCTTGAAGGTGGTAATTTTATCTATTAACGCTATCTAAACATTTATTGCTAACTATGGACCAGATGCCCAAACAAGAACAGAATAACTTAAAGAAATATACTAATTGACAAAAAAGTGTTGGGAGCTGCTATGGCTTGAATGTGTTCTCCAATTCCCATGTGTTCAAAAATTAATCCCCCCTGCAACAGGTGGTGAAGGGGAAACTTTACAAGGTGAATAGATTAATGAGGGAATGAATGCCTGATAAAGCTAGTTCAATGTTCTTCCCAATTGCAGGCACTCATGCTTCTCTGTGCTTCTGCCATAAGGTGAATGATGCAACAAGAAATCCTCAGCAGACTTAAGCCCTTGACCTTATATTTCTGTTCTTTTCCTCAAGTACAGCAGCCTCAAAGTAGAGCAAGACAAGAGTGCTGAGAGATTACTTGGAGCTAACTGTTGCTCTCGGAGCTTGTTATGAGGCAGAAATGGTGGCTTTAAATTTAATATCAAACTTTTATAGACATTCTTCTGGTTGAAATAAAACACTGGTGTGGATTAAGTAGAACTATGGATTATGATTTGTGTCCTCTAATTAAGGCCTGGGACTCATTCTGTGTGATAAAAATTATTCCATGCCCAAGTTAAGTATGATAATGAAGAAGAAAACACAGAGAACAGAACAGAATCTTGAATTAACTGTTGCGCGGGGTAATGAGAGGAGGAAGTATTGGGTAGAGGAGATGCTTCTGGAGAATAAAGGACCTTAGTTTGAATGTGTATCTGAAAAGGACAGGAGTTCCCTTCCTGGAATAGAAATCAAGGCACACAAGTGTGGCAGCCAGAGTATGGGAATGGGGACTGTGGTTCCCAGCTCCTGGGGTCCCATGAGGTAGGGACAGAGGGATGCTATGGGAACAAAAGCTTGATCATGAAGGATTTAGGCAAACCCCTTGCTGAAATCTGAATAGAGTGGAAAAGATTTAAAATGGTGCCATTGTGAATTAGTTATATTTGATTTGGGATCTAAAGAATAATGAGAGATTTTTGTGAATACAAATTCCAAGCTGGTTGGGATGTGTATTTTTAACAAATTAGCTATGGCATGCTGTATTTTTTAATTTTATTGAGTTATTGGGGACAGAAATCTTCTCATTTGATTGGAATTATAAAGTACAGTCCAATTAGTGTTTACATGCATGTATACATGTATGAAACTGTAACCTCCATCAAGAAAATGAATATGATCTCTTTCACTGAAGAATTCTCCTGTTCCCCTCAGTCACTCTTCCGCGAAATAGAAACAGAGGGAGAAATCCCAAACTCATTCTATGAAGCTAATATTATACTCATCCCCAAACCAGGCAAAGACCCAACAAAAAAAGAGAACTACAGACCAATATTACTAATGAACACAGACGCAAAGCTCCTCAATAAAATATTAGCTAACAGCATCCAGAAACTGATCAAGTAAATTACACACCATGACCAAGTAGGCTTCATCCCACAATCACAAAGATGATTCAACATCCGTAACTCAATCAATGTAATCCACCACATCAATAGAACTAAAATCAAGAATCACATTGCTATCTCAGTCGATGCCCAAAAAGCTTTTGACAAAATATAACATCCATACTTATTAAAAGCTCTGGAGAGAACAGGAATAGATGGAACATTCATCAAAACAATAAAAGCCATATACAACAGACCAACTGTTAACATCATATTAGATGGGGAGATACTAAAATCATTCCTCCTAAACTCAGGAACAAGACAAGGATGCCCACTCTCCCCACTTCTTTTCAATATAGTGCAGGAATCCCTAGCCATAGCAATAAGACAAGAGGAGGACATCAAAAGGATCCACATAGGCAAGGAAGAAATCAAGCTATCCCTATTTGTAGATGACATGATCTTATATCTGAAGGACCCAAAAAACTCAGTCCCCAAACTCCTACACCTAATAAACCATTTTTGCAAAGTAGCAGGATACAAAATCAACCCACTAAAGTCAGCAGCTTTTCTGTACACCAGCAATGTACAAACAGAAAAGGAAATTATGGAAATAATTCCTTTTACAGTAGCCAAAAAAAGAATAAAGTGCCTTGGGATCAACCAAACCAAAGACGTGATGGCCCTATTTAATGAGAACTACAAAAATCTAATAAGGGAAATCAAAGAAGACACAAGGAGATGGAAAGACCTCCTATGCTCATGGGTAGGCAGAATCAATATAGTGAAAATGGCCATATTGCCCAAATTGTTATACAAATTCAATGTAATCCCCATCAAAATACCAGCTACATTCTTCACTGAAATAGAGAAAGCAACCCACAAGTTCATATGGAACAGCAAAAGACCTAGAATAGGGGCTGGGGATATAGCCTAGTGGCAAGAGTGCCTGCCTCGGATACACGAGGCCCTAGGTTCGATTCCCCAGCACCACATATACAGAAAACGGCCAGAAGCGGCGCTGTGGCTCAAGTGGCAGAGTGCTAGCCTTGAGCAGGAAGAAGCCAGGGACAGTGCTCAGGCCCTGAGTCCAAGGCCCAGGACTGGCCAAAAAAAAAAAAAAAAAAAAAAGACCTAGAATAGCCAAAGCAATTCTAGGCAAAAAAAGCAATGCAGGAGGTATCACAATACCAGACTTCAAGCTCTACTATAGAGCCATCATAACAAAAACAGCCTGGTATTGGTATAAAAACAGACCTGAAGACCAATGGATTTAGAATTGAAGATCCAGAAATAAAACCGCACTCTTACAGTCAGCTGATATTCGACAAAGGAGCTAAAGACATACAATGGAATAAACAGAGCCTCTTCAACTACTGGTGCTGGGAAAATTGGGCAGCCATATGCAGATAACTCAAGGTGGACCCTAGCCTATCACCATGCACCAAGATCAACTCAAAATGGATCAAGGACCTCAACATCAGACCTGAATCCTTGAAACTACTGAAGGACAGAGTAGGAAAGACGCTAGAACTTATAGGCACAGGAAGGAACTTCCTCAATAGAATCCCAGGGGCACAACAGTTAGGGGAGAGACTCAACAAATGGGAGTACTACAAAATAAAAACTTTCTGCACAGCTAAGGACATATCAACCAAACTAGAAAGACAGCCAACCATATGGGAAAGGATCTTTACCAGCACATCAACAGACAAAGGCCTAATATCTGTCATCTACAGAGAACTCAAAAAACTAAGCCCCTCCAAGCCCAGTAAACCAATTAGGAAATGGGCAAAGGAGCTAACGAGAGACTTCACAAGAGAAGAGATAAAAATGGCAAAGAAACATATGAGGAAATGCTCAACATCCCTGGTAGTAAAGGAAATGCAAATAAAAACAACCCTAAGATACCACCTCACTCCAGTTAGAATGGCCTATACTTTGAACTCAGGCAACAACAAATGCTGGAGAGGGTGCAGGAAAGAGGAACCCTTCTCCATTGTTGGTGGGAGTGCAAATTAGTACAACCACTTTGGAGAACAGTATGGAGGTTTCTCAAAAAGCTCAACATAGACCTACCCTATGACCCAGCCATACCACTCCTAGGCATCTATCATGAACAACAGGTCCCAAGATATCAAAAAGACATTTGCACTTCCATGGTTATTGCCGCACAATTCACAATAGCCAAAATATGGAAACAACCCAGATACCCCTCTACACATGAATGGATCCAAAATATATGGTACCTATACACAATGGAATATTACATAGCAATTAGAAATGGTGAAATATTGGTATTCGCAGGGAAATGGTCAGAACTTTTTTTTAATTAATAAATTAAGTATAAAGAAAAGACTATCTTCTAGCCTGGTATATGAATGAAACCATTTGCAAATGGGTATTTGTTACTTGATACTTACAGACAAAGAGTTTTTCATGAAAGGACAGTCTCCTACCTGATTTTAACTTTATTGGTGGGATGTACCAACTTATTGAGATGCATACCTTTTATTAAAAAATATTATTGTAAATAAATTGTATTAGATAGCAAATCTTTAATGTCTTTACTATGAATTGTATCTCTTTATAAAGGGCCCTACTATCTACAGAAATAGAATTGCTATATTTCAAACTAGATCAGTATAGGTATGTCAACTACTTCCTCTAGGCTTAGAGAGTTTTTGTAAAGAGTCTATACTAGGTAATTTCTAGCCTTGCTGGTTTGGAACTTCCACATTAGAATTACCCAGGGAAAAACCAAACACCATGGTTCACAATTCAGGCCTTTGCTCTTATTTTCTTCTTCCCTCACTGTTCCTATGTAACATAAACATTTGTCATGAAAATGAAACAAGTTTAGAAGTGATCATTGAATTTGCTTAAATTTATTAGAACATATCTTATGATGTATGTTATTAGGCATTGAATTTCTGAGGAAACTTCAGCAGGCACTGTGTTATTACCACCATTAGGCACAGGTTATTAAATTATTCCTGTTTCAGATTACACGTGTTTACTATCTTTTGTCTTCTTATGAAAGAAAATTTGCTATGTAGAGAGACAGAGGGTTCAGAAGTTGATTGAGTGGTCAGCATGTCTATTACATTCAGAAGTGGGTGGAGACATTTGTTTACCACACAGAGAGTAAGAATCAGTTTCCTGTTGCATGACTATCATTATGGCAGGAGTACAGAGTGCCATAAATGTTCTAATAATTTTAAAATGGTATTCTGATTTTTATCAGAATTATGTATGCATATGTTTGAAACAACCAAGTCAGGTTTTTGGGCGGGGTGGGTTATTTTATTTTAGGTAGTGGTACAAAGAGATTTCATTTCAACAGATCAGATTATGAGTAAGATGCATAAAGAGCTATGTTGCCCCCTTCCATTGTTATCCCCCATCTTTCCCAGTCCCATTCTTGCATTTTCACATATGTACATGGAACATAATGAGTGTATCTTACTGCCCTACCCCTTCCTGCATTTGTCAAAACCATTTCAGCTTCCTGGTAGTCATTTTGTCAATTTGTCTTAATTTTTCATAGGAGTTACATCATTAGTATCACACAAACCACTGCCATTTTCCATCTCACAAAGCTAAGACCTTTAGTTTACTGATTATCTATCTTAACATCTCAAAACTATGCTTTTTTAAATCATAAACTCCTTAGTTTCTCAGCTTGAGTCCTCCTTTGACTGATAAAAATCAAAGATGAAGCATCAGCCAAATATTTTTCATCTTCTCATAGCCACAGGCAAACAAATGCTTCCTAAAACCTTAGTTTATCGTAACTCTATGTTGGTAGGATGATACAAATGCTCTTGAAAGCTAGATTCTCCAATACACCATGATTTTTTTTCTATTCATGTTTTTATTTTGACTGGAATTAGCACTGATTCTTTTTTGCTAACCTTTCTACCTGTTTATTGTTTAATACTGAACTCTCTTTCTGTTATATAAAACTCTTCTCATTAGATTAAAAACTTTAGATGTTATGCCAATTATATATTGGTTGGTACTTTTTTTCCAAAGCTTTCTGACAGCGTTAACCTGGATTGGTTGCTTCTTAGTCCTATATAATAGAGTCAGCCTTTTGCCAGCACCTTGGTAGTTACCTCCACTTCCCTTCCTCTGTTAAAGCCTTGAATTCCAGGTCTACTTCCTTGATACTGTTTTAAAATCTTCTTTTCTCTTTTTTAGTTAGACAACATCAGAGGTAACAATTTGAGAGTTTCATATTAATAAGCATGCTTAATTAATCTTGGTCAAGAGAAAAACTTTCAGACTTTTAAAGATATTAATCTGTTACCTTCTGATGTGGCTTTTGAGAAGTCTCTTTAAATATGTTAATATCTTTTCCATGTTTGTGAAAAAGCCACACTGGACACTTTAGTGAGTTCTTTCATCTGCAAACACCTATCTCTGTTCTTAGATTGTTCTATTGGAATGGTTAACTCCTTGTTAATTGTTCTACCCAAGGACAGGCTCCAACCAGGGGAAAGACTGCAGTTATTTTCAGGATGCTAAAAGTCAAAATACTTTGCTACAAGTTTGGGCAGAGAATATTCTGGCAAAAGAATTTCCCCAAGTTTAGCTGAGATTTCCATAGTAGCGAAGAGTGTTCAATTTTATCTCTACTCAGCTATTCCTTATAAATTTCTGATAGTGATTTTTTTTTTTTGCCAAACATGGAGCTTGAACTTAGGGCTTGGGTGCTGTCCCTGAGCTTCTTTGTGCTCAAGGCTAGTGCTCTACCACTTGAGCCAGAGCACCAATTCCTAATAGCGATACCTTGTAAATGAATTTTCCCCAAATATCTTCTGCATGCTAGTTAGTTCCTCAGAAGTTAGTTCCTAGTAATTCATTCAGAAAACACATCTAATCTCCTGTTTAGGAAGAATAATCTTGGAATCCAGGCTTCTGAAGTTCTAATGAAGAAGGAAATTTACTAAATCAAGTACTTCTTTTATCTTCACCTTCAATTGTATGACTTAAACAGTCTGTCTCATCCACAAATGCATATTTCTCTGCTTTTCTTCAGATGAGACATTTCCTGAATTTTTCTGGAGTGATGGATGAATAATTACCTTATTTCATAGTAAATTTTAATAATTTAGCAAAAGGATTTTAAAATTAAGGTGAGTGATCTATTTATAGTTCTCTGAAGTAGAAATATCATTGTCACTTTTTCCGTATTATTTTATAACATATGATTATATATTTCATTAGTATAATTGTATATCTTATACTAATATATGGCATGTAAGGGTAAATATATATAATTAGCATTTTAGAACAACAATTTCCATTCCTAAGATTTTCTTAATATTGTAGTTCCTAAGTTATATTAAAAGCTCTCATTCTCTTATTCCCTTGATATTATTGCTCTATTTTGTGTAGAAAATACAATTTTACTATTCTAAGTGCCTCATAGAAGCGAAATCATACAATGCTTATCTTTTTTTTTTTTTTTTTTTTTTTGGCCAGTCCTGGGCCTTGGACTCAGGGTCTGAGCACTGTCCCTGGCTTCTTCCCGCTCAAGGCTAGCACTCTGCCACTTGAGCCACAGCGCCGCTTCTGGCCGTTTTCTGTATATGTGGTGCTGGGGAATCGAACCTAGGGCCTCGTGTATCCGAGGCAGGCACTCTTGCCACTAGGCTATATCCCCAGCCCCAATGCTTATCTTTTTAACAGCATAATAAAATGTCATCAGGGTTCTATGTTATAGAATGTGTCAGAATTTCCCTGATTTCTTAAAAATCATATTTGTTCCTTCTCTCGTCCTTGGTGAAAATATTTTGGCCACCTCTTATAATGGTGTTATATACAGGGTGTGTGTTATAATCCTTTCAAATTAATACTAACTTGCTCAGATCCTTTCTCAAGCGTCTCCAATTTTCTTCCTCATGCTTTTGAATGTTACGTTAAAAAAATTCCTCTTGGAAGTGGTGCTGTGGTTCAAGTGGTAGAGGACTAGCCTTGAGCTAAAGCGCTCAGGGAAAACACATAGGTCCAAAGTTCAAGCCCCATGACCAACAAAAACAAAAACAAAAACTTTCTCTCCTGTCTTTCTTTCCAATCTCCCTACAGTCTTCTAATGCACTCAGGTTCTATGATGAAAACAAAATCCATGGAGATTTTGTGGTCAGAGGTTCAGATGGGACTTATGCTCAAAAGACTCATGCTCACACATCTATCTTTCAAAAGTACCTGAATTGTTATTATTTTGAACTCCATTTTCTAAAAACATAAATTTCACTTTTGCACAAAGAAGTCCTTTTACTCTCAAAGCTAATATCACCTAATTTTTGTGACTCAGTATTATATGAAATGTCTCCTACATTTTAACAGAACTTGCATCTGTGAAAAGCTTCAACTGAGATTTCTGTGAAGAGTTTGATATAAGATCAAGATGGATTACAGAAGATTTTTCTAATATGCTTATAGTATCAGTGCTTCAATTAAGGAGCTGATTTCATTATTATCAATGATACTTCCAGAAGAAAACAATGCTGAAAATAATACAAACATCAGGAAGAAGAGAGAAAGCTCTTGGAAAGCTAATGGGTTTTAAAAGCCCCATCTTCAGAACGCTGACAGGCAACAGCGCTCCTGAACACAAGTTCATTATGGTTAAGAATCTTGCAGTGCATTGAGTTTCTTGTTCAGAAAAGTACTGAGGAGAAAACCTCAGTCCTGTTGAGGCATACTAGTGAAGAAACCTTGGAGAAAAACCAAGCAACAACAATTGAAATATGACACAGCAGAGAACTAGGAGACTGTTTGCCTTACAGAGTTCAGACTCAATAATAAAGGAAAGAGGAGATTTTTTTTTAAGTGGAGATATCATTAGCATAAGAGTGGTATCCTCAGCAGTAATCATGACACTGTGAATGACTGTTGGTTTATTTCCTCTTTTGAAGTTGTTTGGGTCTTCCAAGACACCACAAGAAAAAAACTCTACATATATGTGAAATTATATTTTTAGTGCTTAGAAGAGTTTTACTTTCCTAAAACGCTACTTCTAGCCTGGTGTAGTGGCTCTTCCTGTAATCTTAGATACTGGGATTCTACTGTTGGTATTTTATTGAGATTTTTTTCTCATTTAATAATCAGTCATGTAAACAAATTCAATTGGTTTCATAGCATTATGTGTAGGCTCTAAATCAGGTATTGTACAGTAGACTATAGATAGAATGTATGTGTGAGTGTGTGTGTGTGTGTGTGTGTATGTGTGTACTTTCACATTCAACTTCCCAGTCCCACTTCTTTCTTTTTTATTTTTATTTTCAAATGGTATTTTAGAAGGAGTGTAAAATTTAACATGTTATTTGTGAGTTCAATGCATTGGTTAGAGTTACTCTTTCGTTCATTCTTTTTCCCATATGCCTACCCCTTTCATCAATCAAGTTTCCCACTAACTTTTTCAGTAATTCTTAGTATAAAAAAGCCGTCATTCAGTTTCCCATGTGGGTTCACAGTTCCTTAATGCTAGAGAAAAAACATCCTTACAAAACCCTTCTTTCCTTGTACTTTTTATTCCATCTTATTAAACACACTTTGGATGGTCCTAGATTTTTAGATGTTAATGAGTCATGACCATCCAGAAACTTCCTGGGATTTATAAGTTAAATGCTGATTAAGAAAATGTCTACTGCTTCTGTTCTAAGTATTTTTCAGAGGAGAAAGGCAAGTGAAAAAAATTCAAATGACTATGGACAAATTAGTAAATATTTTAGGTCTCACAATCCAATATGTCAAATACAGCTAAAATAAATATGGCTAGCCTGACTATTTGGAAGGCTGTACTATGTAGGCAGATGTCTTCAGAGAGAAAAAGAAAAGCGAGAACACTTTCTGTGGGTCCAGAAGTTCTGTCTTACTTGGAATAGATAAGATTTGTCTTTTGGCTGTTTGCCAGTCTGAAACTTCACCCCTATGAACTCTACATACATGGAAGTAGGTTTAGTTATCTTATAATGGTTTGTTTAATGAACAGATAATGTTTCCCTGAATTCCCCCCCCACACACTTAAATTCTGTGCTTAGAACACAGTTTCCAAAGATTATTATGATATGGGTTTTTAGTTTCATTATTTTCTTAACTGCATATTCTATCTTTGGAATGGTGCATTATGACTAAATACACTTGACAGCATACTTCTTAAAAAGTACTATTTGAGGGCAGGAACTATGGCTCAAGCTGTAAAGCATCTCCCTAGGAAGTAAAAGGTCCTGAGTTCAAAATGAAATACTGCAGTAAAATCAATATTTGAACTCTTATAATTTGTACAATTATAAAACTCAAGTGGTATGAAAATGGCAATGGCTATTTTAAGGTGTATATAATAAATTATAGCTTCTTGGATTTATAAGACATGTAATAATTCAGTGGTGATGTTTATTTCTGTGGTTTGGATATTTATATCGAGGCATTAAGGTGCTTATTCAGCACAGGATGTTTAGATCAATGATATGCTGCCCAAAGCTGTTTGGATTAGCGTGAACTTCTCTTGGTCAACATAGCTTGGTGTTACAAGCTTGAGTCATCTTTGAGGAAGTTGCCGTAAGACTTTGCAATGTGGTGGTGCTTTGCCATGTAATTTCACAAATACTAAACTTCTGTGGTGACAAAAGCAGAGGAGTACATTGCAAAGATTTTTTTTTTTTTTGGCCAGTCCTGGGCCTTGGACTCAGGGCCTGAGCACTGTCCCTGGCTTCTTCCCGCTCAAGGCTAGCACTCTGCCACTTGAGCCACAGCGCCGCTTCTGGCCGTTTTCTGTATATGTGGTGCTGGGGAATCGAACCTAGAGCCTCGTGTATCCGAGGCAGGCACTCTTGCCACTAGGCTATATCCCCAGCCCCCCATTGCAAAGATTTTAATAATGACTCTTCATTCTAGTTGGCAATAAACCAGAACAATATGGAAGAGGCCCATGTTAGTTAATTTTCTTGAAAATATTAGTCCAACACAGTTGGAAAAGAGCTTTTCTTCAATTTGGTTTTTCTTCATCCAACACTCAAGGGACATGTTACAAATTTAATAATTGAAGGGATTTGGGATAAAGTTTATGCCGCTATTTTGATTGACTAGTATTTTTTTCGGTGCTTCCATTGACATTTTACCCAGGAATTGAAAGAAGCTATGCATTCAAGGAAATGTTTCTTATTGCAAGTAAAAGAGAGCCTGTATTGCATTTTATTAATAATTTTATTTATTAACAAGAAACGCTGAGTAAACATTCCAGGACCAGTGTCACTCAGTCACAATGTCCATTCACCATACTATATCTACCATGCTACTTTTCATTCTACTGCCGTTTGTGTTGGGTCATGAAATCACTGATACAGATCTAGGCATGAGGTCCTCACACAGTAGTGTGGGACAAAAGACAAGTATGTTAGGAGGAAAGGAACCATTCATCATGTGGTTCTCTCTTTTAATCAGAAGAAATTATTTTCAGAAGATCTCAGCTCTCCAGCTAACCTTCTCTAGTTCCAAGTTCTGGATGTTCACACAAGACCCATCTCTGACAAAGTGATGTGGGGTTCATGATTAGTCTAGGCACAATTACTCATGGATTTCCAACATAGTATTTCCAATATACAATGTTTAAGGTCAATGAACTTTAACATGAAAAACAAGAAAAACGGCTGGGAATGTGGCTTAGCGGTAGAGTGCTTGCCCAGCGTTCATGAAGCCCTAGGTTTGATTACTCAGCACCATATACACAGAAAAAGCTCGAAGTGATCCTGTGGCTCAAGTGGTAGAATGCTAGCTTTGAGCCAAAGGAAGCCTGGGACAGTGCTCAAGCCCTGGGTGCAAGCCCCAGGACTGGCAAACAACAACAACAAAATAGACACAGATTTTTTTTTCTCAATTTTTTATTATCAAACTGATGTACAGAGAGGTTACAGTTTCATAACGTTGGGCATTGGATACATTTCTTGTACTGTTTGTTACCTTGTCCCTCATGCCCCCCTCCCTCCCCCCCTTTCCCTCCCCCCCAGGTGTTCAGTTCACTTACACCAAACAGTTTTGCAAGTATTGCTTTTGTAGTTATTTCTCTTTTTTTACCCTGTGTCTCTCAAATTTGGTATTCCCTTTGAATTTCCTACTTCCAATACCAGTAAACACAGTTTCCAATATACTCAGATAAGATTACAGAGATAGTGTAGGTACAACCATAGGAAGGTGATACAAGAACATCATCAATAATAGAAACTACACATACACATAGGACGTTGAAAGTAGTTACAACTGTGATATATCAATTGTTTCCATAACATGGAGTTCATTTCACTTAGCATCATCTTATGTGTTCATAAGGATATAGCTATTGGGCCTTGTGATGCTCTGCTATGGCTTGCCTAAACCTGTACTAATTATTCCCAATAAGGGAGGCCATAGAGTCCATGTTTCTTTGGGTCTGGCTCTGGCTCACTTCACTTAGTATAACTTTTTCCAAGTCCTTCCATTTCCGTACAAATGGAACAATGTCATTCTTTCTGATAGAGGCATAAAATTCCATTGTGTATATGTACCACATTTTCCTGATTCATTCATCTATGGAGGGGCATCTGGGTTGGTTCCAGATTCTCGCTATGACAAATTGTGCTGCGATGAACATTGTTGTGCTGGTGGCATTACTGTGATTTTGTTTGTGGGCTTTTGGATAGATACCCAAAAGTGGGGCTGCTGGGTCATAGGGGAGTTCTATATTGAGCCTTCTGAAGAATCTCCATACTGCTTGCCAGAGTGGCTGAACCAGTTTACATTCCCACCAACAATGAAGTAAGGTTCCCTTTTGGCCACATCCCCTCCAACAATTGTTATTATTAGTTTTCTTGATATATGACATTCTTGCTGGGGTGAGATGGAATCTCAATGTTGTTTTGATTTGCATTTCCTTTATGTAGACACAGATTTTTAAAGAAAATAAATCTATGTCTTAGCATTTTCATTTCATAGACATGACTACTCACTCTTTTAAATTATTTTATTGGGATACAATAATTGTACATATTTAAGAGGGCTGATACACTAGATTAATTCATTTATACTTAGTATGTTTATATATTTAGTATATTAAACATTTATATTTTTATGGGAGATTCATAGATCTGGTTATATATTAGAATAAAACTCTCACTAGGTAAATGAAGATATTTTCAATTGTACAATAGTGTTGTAAAGCATCAGTTTAAACATCAATAGATTAATGTAGGTTCCTTTCCACCAAGCAAAAATAACTCAAAGTACGCACTTCTGAAACAAGCCATTCTTATACACCAGACCCAACTTTTTAAATGAAATCAAACTAACACCATGAAAATGTGTCAAAGCACCACAAAAGCACAGAGTTCACAAAGGAAGGAAAGAAAATCAACAAGTGAAGATGGAGATTAGACCATGGTTACTATTCTTAAACAAACACATCTGAGTTTATCATTTCCTCAAAATATTTATTTCATTTGCTAAGATAACTTTGCCAATGTTTAAATTTTTTCATGTGGCTCAACACCCCTGATACTAAATAATACTGTAAAATAGAGATGAAGAAACTTTATAGGAAATCAGGCAACACTTGGCAATGCGTATAAACACGTGATCTGTTGGTGTAATGGAGGGCTAAAGAAATTCCTGTTTCAACTGTGGGTCTGCATCTGAGATGTATATGCGTTCTTTTGTTGCTTTGTACTTTTCTGATTGTCCAGGCTTATCAGCAACTTGTGGGAATGTGGTGGTTGGTAAGAAGAACAAAGTTTGCTGTTTCAATGGATAAATTGGATCAGACTATCATTATCATGAAAGTGACCAGAATTCACACTAAAAAAGAAATGACATGAATGTGGAAATGGAACTGCAGGGGACAGAATAAAAACTGGGAGATAGATATTGGAAACCAGAAGAATATGAATGGAGCAAACAGAGGATGGTAGCTCCTACTTGTGGAGATTCTTAGGTTGTTTTGGTGATCATATTTTCACCCTAGTTATAACCTTCTACTACACTTTAATCAACACAACAAACACAGTAGTCTCATTTTAAAAGGTACCTCATCAAATTTAAATGGTGTGTATTGGCTTTCCTTTCTCTTCCGACTACATATCTCTATTGAAACATAATTAACATAAATATTTTTTATAAATGTATATGGCATCATGAAAAATTCTCTAAAATCAAACTAACATATCCATCTCCTCATAGTTAACCTTCTCTCTCTCTCATTGTGTGTGTGTGTGTGTGTGTGTGTGTGTGTGTGTGTGCGTATGTGGCTTATTTAAGACTTATTTTAGTATTAAAGATTCTCACAGCTTCATGTATTTAGCATTTGGTACACAGTAGTGCTACCATTTTGAGGGCTGGGATCCAGCTGGAAGAAGTAGGGTACTTGGAGCACAGTTTCAAAGGTAGTGCTTGGTCCCCAGTCTTCTCCTTTGTTGTGCTTCCTGCCCATATGAGGTGAAAACTATCTTTTGCTACACACTTCCCCACCATGATGTTCTTCCCTAGCAATGAGCCACATAACTATGAAGCGAACCATGATCCAAATTAAGTCCTTCCTGCTTTCAGTTGCTGTCTGAGGAGATTTCATTACAGTTGTACAAAAGACACTTACATAGGGAGGGTTCCGCAGATGTTAGTTGAATGAATATACCATTTAAAATAGGATTGGCAGGGTGCTGGTGGCTCACTCCTCTAATCATAGACATTCAGGAGACTGAGATTTGAGGATCACAGTTCAAAGCCAGCCCAAGTAGACACTTAGCTTCAATTAACCACCAGAAAGCCAGAAGTGGAGCTGTGGTTTCAAGCATTAGAGTGTTTGTCTTATGACTGACAAAGAAAAGAAAAGAAAAGAAAATTTGATGGGCCCTGTTTGGTTTTATTTTAATTACATAATTAATTATTTAGAGTGCCCCAGTAGATTTATTTAACTATTTTCTCTACTGTAAGACAAAAATTTCAAATAAATTTTTATATATTTTCTTACATAAGAGAAAAATTTACCCTACCTCTTTTGTACAGATTCACTCATTATTTCTCTGGGTTCTATGCTTGGAATTTCCCAGTGAGGGAAATAATTCAGTCAATACTAACCCTTATTTGGATATATTTTGATCTTGATCAATGAGTAATGGCAATTTGTTTCATTTTCTTTGGCCATAACACAGGAAATTTATACCTAGAAGGATTTCCTTTTGGGCATGCAATTTGTCTGGAAGTATTTGTTGAGCCTAGTCAGGATGAATCATGTTGCCAAGGATTAAAATTTACAAATGAAAATAATTAATTTTATGAGTAGAGCAATGGAGAATATTGGTGAGGCAACTGTTGGGTGCACAGATGTTATTATATATTAGAATTGACAACCAAAGATACTTTGGAATCTCTAAAACCCTTGGAAATAATAACACTAGCCTTTGGGCTGGCCCCTCCTCTACTCTCATTTGCAAAAGAGGAAAGTGAATGAATTTCTTTATAAGTCGTGAGAATTCAATGAGATAGTATGATGAACTTAAATTAAATATAGCTATGAAAACTGTCTTTTTGTGATTGCTCAGTACATGTCAACAACGGACATTAACTACTCTAAGCACTTGGTGATCTGTGATAGAGTTCCAAGGAAATAAAAGGCACAGTGTTCCCTTTTATTACAGCAATTAAATTTAAAAAATTATACTCATTTTCCTAATAGTTTCTCTTTTTCATGAAAACCACAATCAAGTACATTTGACATTTGAGGAGTCTAAAGTTCACTGCTTTTTCCTCCTGAAAGATTCATAATTGGTCTACTGTGTTCCTAATTCTTTCTTAGATAATTGAAAAGTGGCCATAGCATAATCAACAAATATTTTTGTAACACTACAAAAGGCAGTTATGCTACATACTACCTTGTGACATAATAAGAACTTCCTCATATATAATCTGTTTCTAACAAAATCCTACTGAGGCTAATTTTATTATTTCCAAACTTCAGTCGGTATCAGAAGCTCAAAGGAATTTCATGACTCACCTAAGGTTACAAAACAGCCTGGGTAACTGGCAAGGCCTAAAACTTTGGTCTTATTGTAAATTCCACTTCTTTGGACAATCTTATTTTCTTGGACTGGACAAGTCTAATTTGGCAGAGGTCTTTCAGGGATACAGGGAGGGTTCTACAGAGAGCTAAGTAATTGGGCACAGGTTTGCTAAATTATTACTAAGGAAGCCAACTTTTGTAGCATTCTCTATATTAGTCTGCAGTTTGTCTTACTTTTTAACATGGAAGGAACTACTTCAGTATTATGAATGAACAGAAAAGCAAAATGTTCAAAAGAAAGAGGCAGGTTTTTTTTTTGTATTTTGTTTTTAGTAATCTACATTATAATTTTACTACAAATGCCAGGAGTCCTCCCTTTACACTTTTGAGTTTCTCATGAAACATGAGTTAAAATACTATGTGATACCTTAGGATTTAACAGGAATAATACTAGTGTGTAATAAAAATGTGCCATATTGTCTTTAGTTCTTTGTGATACTGTAGTTATTCCAGATAATGTAGTATTACATTTTAATGTTGAGACTCATTTTCATAATAAAAAATATACAACTTCCTAATCAACAATTTTCAGTTTTTCTAGTGTTCTGTAAGCTGTTTTCTACTGTACACAAAACTGACTGTTATTAAAATGTTTACCTTAGGCAACTAAAAATAACTAAAACATATTAATATTCAGCATAAGGTTTGAAAAAATTCTCATTGCTTCTGCAGACCTTGAAATTATGTTATCACAAATTCTGCCAAGTGTTACTCTTGTGTATAACATGCTCTGCTATTATTTTGATATTGAAAATTTGAAAACATTATGCCAAACTGCAACATTCCCCATGGTGTTTTAGTTGTAATAATTATGTGCATTATCAATATTAAGGCCCCCAACAATTTATACAAAGTAAAAGTTATTCACTGAGAGAAACATCACAATAGCTGTGAACTGAAGATTCATTTTTTTCAAATGTCCAGAACAGGATCAGATTTTAACTTGGCCCAGTATCATTATAATAAACAAAAGAATTCCTTCCCATCTATAATGGAATAACTTAAATACCAAGGTACGTTCTTCTTCTGTTTATAATGAGTACTTTCGTTGATTGCTATGTCTTTTTTATTTTCAATGTTACTTACTAGTAATGAATAGTAACTCTGATTTCTTAAACTGCTATCAATAACATCCCTAGTGACATTCACGTTTCCACATTGAAAGGGAGCATTTTGAACTACTTTTTTTTTCTACTTTGTCATATTTTACAGGTTTGATATTTTCCTACCATTTAAGTTCCAAACCCATTAATGATTGAGAGATAGACTTTTTATCTTGCATCTTCTGAAGACATTCTACATTTTTTCTTTCTTACCAGAAATTCAGAAACTTTCAAATCTTTCTAGACTTTAATTCACTCAGCATGTCTAACAACATACCTTCAAAATTTCCTCCAAATGTATAAGTGTCTGTGTCCCAGAAGTCTAATATATCCTAGTCGGTTTCATTTCCACTGTATGTTGGAAGGCTTCTTCCTTTATGATCTTTCTCCTTCCTTCCTTCCTTCCTTCCTTCCTTCCTTCCTTCCTTCCTTCCTTCCTTCCTTCCTTCCTTCCTTCCTTCCTTCCTTCCTCCCTCCCTCCCTTCCTCCCTTCCTCCCTTCCTTCCCTCCCTCCCTCCCTCCCTCCCTCCCTCCCTCCCTCCCTCCCTCCCTTCCTTCCTTCCTTTCTCTTTCTTTTGTCAATTCTGGGGCTTGAACTCAGGGCCTGTGCACTGTCCTTGAGCTCTCTCACTCAAGACTAGTGCTCTACAATACCACTTCAAATGTTCTGGGGTTTAATTGGGGATAAGAATCTCGCGGAGGGGCTGGGAATATGGCCTAGTGGCAAGAGTGCTTGCCTTGTATACACAAAGCCCTGGGTTCGATTTCCCTAGCACCACATATCCAGAAAACGGCAAGAAGTGGCGCTGTGGTTCAAGTGGTAGAGTGCTAGCCTTGAGCAAAAAGAAGCCAGGGACAGTGCTCAAGCCCTGAGTCCAAGCCCCAGGACTGGCAAAGGAACAAACAAACAAGTCTCGCGGATTTTCCTGCCTGGGCTGCCTTTGAGCCTTGATTATTGAATCTCAGCCTTCCGAATAGCTAGGATTACAGGTGTGAGCCACAGGTGCCAGCTTCCTTTATGATCGACCTCTATGCTATCCTTATTGACAGTGTGTGTTTCGGGGCCTGGGGCGCAGGGGGTGGGGGACGGGGAAGGGCAGGTGCTGGGACTTGAACTCGGGGACTGGGTACTGTGATCTTTGGTGCTCAAGGCTACTGCTCTACCACTTTGAGCCACAGTCCATTTCCAGCTTTCTCACAGCCTGTGCTAAAGACCTCAGACCTCAAGCTTCCTGAGTAGCCAAGTTTACAGGCATGAGATACCAGCACTCAGAACTTACTGACTTCAAAGTCCATTCCAGGTTGGCCTGCTCCATCTCCTACATGGATAGAGTGGTCTCAAAGGCATACAAAACTTTACACTACCTAACACGGAGTGTTACAAGAGCATCTGTGGTCCTTCATGCCCTCTTCTCCATCCACTCCACTGCAATTATGTTGCATCTCATTCATTTCATCATCCTGATTCACGTCCATGATTTGCTTCTGCTCTTCCTCTGCTGTAATGATCTAGCTTTCATGGGTCTTTTTTCACCAGTCCAGTTTCCTCCTGACTAGCTGCTAACCATCCAACATTGACTTTGCTCCTACAGAGACCCTTCTCTGATCAATCACAACAATGTTGCTATAGCACTTTGTACAAACATGATTCCTTTTGCTCATAGGCACCAAATTTGCAGATTCCAGTGTAATTATCATAGCTTTATGATCCCAGTAGATCTATTCTCAAATAATGCCCCTCCCAGGGCTGCTCCACGTTATTTCCTCTCCCATAACTCAAAAAAAGTGAATATAGGAGCTAAAGACAAATACCTGAATATCTGAACTGAACATAAGCTGAATATTGCAGAGCCAGTCTGCAATCTGGTAGACTCCTCAAAAAGCATTGCCACTTGAAAAGTTTATGGGTGATTAGGAAGACCCATTTTACATGGAAGCTCCTGAAAGACATTGCGGTAAATAAAATATGATGGGAACAAAAAACACGGAGCAATCATATTGCATGTTCTCACTTATATGAAGAAGCTGATTTGATAGAAGTAGAGAAGACAAGGGTGGTTTGAGTCAGGTGTAGTGACAGATGCCTGTAATCTCCTCAGTTATGAGGTGAGGCAAAGTTGTGAGTTCCAGTCAAGCCAGGGTTGCATATCAAGACACTGTCTCAAAAAGAAGAAAAAAGAAGGAAAACACAGTAACAGAGCTTGGCAGAGTCTGGGAATAGTATAAGGAAGGGGTAATGGAGAAAATATGCCTAACAGGCATAGTGGTGCCATTGGACAGAGAAATAATTTAAATGTTCTGTGGAATGATAGGTTAGCTATGATTTACATGTTTCAAAATAGCTAGTAGAAAGGCTTTTGAATGTTTCTATGGTAAGTGTGTGAGGTCATGGATAGACCAATTATCCTGATCTGTTCATTACACATAATGCATAGATGCATTAAAATACCAGTAGATGTGCCATAATTACAAAGGCCCAATTTTTAAAAGTTAACAATATATAGTATTATAATACTTGCTCTAGAGTTTGTATGGTTGAGATGCCAGTCTTTCCTACCCCAGAATTACACTGTGCACACTAATTTAAATGACTATACCTCTTTCTCACTGGACTGGGCATTACTAATACACTAGATTTATTCACCACAAAGTAAATATTTCTGAATTAATAATTGAACAAAATGCCTTAGGAATACAAAATGGAGAATAAATCGAGATGGAGCATTTTCAACCCAGTTGTTGTATTTGCAATTTAAAGTTAGCTTGGTTTAATATAGTATTTTAGCTTTCACCAGACAGCTTTAAAATTATTCTCTTTAGAGGTCTGTTCTTCCTGCAACTATTTCTGATAGACACAGAAACATGTTTATGGCATGAGGCTTTTGCCCTATTTTATCTTGGATGCACTTCTCTTTGTTTCTTTCCTTGACTATTTAAGTTTATACTCAGTTTACTACTAATGCATAACAGATTTTAACAAGCAAATTAAAATGCTGCAATCCTTTATTTTTTTCTTCATACTTTCTTATTCAGTAGCAGGATGATGGTTTTCTGAAAAACATGGGTATTCCAGTGTCTATGGTTGCAAACTGCTTTTACTCTAGTCCTGCACAATTAAAGAGGCATGTCAGTTGAGACAAGCTTACCAAATAATTATTAAATCAGGTGGTTGATTTTGAGAAGACAATAATCATTTTAAAACTAAAGTATGAATATATAGTACACACTCACCATTTAAGGCAGTTTAATAAAAAGACATAATATTGATTCTAATAATGAACCACACCTTGTATAATTAAGGGGAACTATAAAAAAAGCATAATTTATTGACCAGGAAAAAGAAACAGCTCTCTACTTGGTCATTTATATCTGCATAACCTCAAAAACAGGATGCCAGTTTTCACAAGCAAAGGTAAGTATGATATAATTGCAAAGTATTTTAAAAGATACTGTTTTTACTTTGGATGTTATGCATTGAGGCTTATGACAAATGAATGAAGCGTAGTTGTTATATAACATACACAATGAGGTGAGTTTCAGTTCTAAAAATTGTAGGCTCGGGGCTGGGAATATTGCCTAGTGGCAAGAGTGCTTGCCTTGTACACATGAAGCCCAGCGTTCGATTCCTCAGCAACACATATATAGAAAAGGCCAGAAGTGGCACTGTGGTTCAAGTGGCAGAGTGCTAGCCATGAGCAAAAAGAAGCCAGGGACAGTGCTCAGGCCCTGAGTCCAAGCCCCAGGACTGGCCAAAAAAAAAAAAAAAATCTAGGCTCTCATTTTATATCTGATACTCTGGTTTCAGTCTGACCTAATTTCTGTCATGTAATAGATAAAATAATTTTTATTATAAATGTAATTCTGTTTGAGTTGAGTTATACTTGTCTAGAATTATAAAGAGGCTTAAAACTTGGAAATTTTCATAAGGATTTTCTTTTCATTAACTGGGATATGTTCATATATCTTTGAGCCAGTCAAACAAGAATATCTTTTTAAACTGAGGATAGACTCAGAGCTACACAGATATTAAGTTGAATCAAATATTTTCATGTAATAATTTAAAATAGCTCAGTGTTCTGAAAGTTCTGGGTATAGTAAAAGTATTAACCCAAGTAGCAGAGTGTTTGAGGAGGAAGGCACTTTCTTTGGAAGTCATAAAATCCTAAGCTAAAATGACCAGGGTAAACATTATATGCATAACAAATAAGAGGGTTTTAATAACCAACAGATGGCTTTAATTGTACTTCCAAGTCCTACCCAGAAATCTCAGAACTATGAAAAATTAACATATCTCTCATTCACTGGCAAATATTGTGGAAACACGTTTTAAATATTGGCTATTCCATCAGGTTACACAGTAAGAAGTTGAAATCAATCATCTGATATAATAAAGCACATGAAATCTTACAAGAATTTAAAATATTGATCAAATATATTCATGCCATAATTTATTCTATTATTTTTCTGTTTCCTGTGATGCAATTGACCCTTAGAAAGGATTTCTACCTTGTCTGGAAGCCAATTTAATTAGTGTTTGAAATATATCATATTTTAAATAATCTTATCATATTTCCATTTTTATTAACTATTCCAATAACCACTCTAGACCATGTTTGCCAAAGGCTATGGTATTGGTTCTAGATAATATGTGTGTATTATTTGGTCTTCAGGGAAGTTCAAAGGGCAAAATTCACTTCAGGCTTCTTCGTAGACAACTGTACTGAGGTTCTCTGCTTTTCTTTTTTTTGGCCAGTCCTGGGCTTGGACTCAGTGCCTGAGCACTGTCCCTGGCTTCTTTTGGCTCAAGGCTAGCACTCTGCCACTTGAGCCACAGCGCCACTTCTGGCCATTTTCTATATATGTGGTGCTGGGGAATTGAACCCAGGGCTTCATGTATATGGGGCAAGCACTCTTGCCACTAGGCCATATTCCAGCCAGTTCTCTGCTTTTCTGAGAGGAAAATGCAATTTATAGGTGTCACACTATAGTGTGTGTGTGTGTGTGTGTGTGTGTATGTGTGTGTGTGCATGGCGATTAGTGGATTTAAACTATCATGGACCTATAATAGGAAGCATTTTTCATTTGAGACAGTAGTTGGCAAACTGAAGACATGACTTTACTTGTTTTCTCTCTGACTCAATGCTTGTCTTGTGTCAGATATTCAAAGTCATGTGTACAAAATTTCTTCCCTGCTCATACAATTTAGCAAAAGGAAGATACAATTATTACTTACATGGAAAGTAAGTCAAAGCAACTGGATTAAAGACAGTTGTGTGTCTCCCTTTCCATCTGAATTCCTGTAAAATGAATGGTAAACAAAACAAAACCTAAACCCCATTTTAAGAGAAAAAACAAGTCTAATACAGAGAGGGGAAAAAAGAATGCTACCAAGAGGTGAAAAATATTGAGATTTCGGGATAAAGTAGACAGGATTGGATCTATGAAGTTATTAACACAAGTTAAACTCAGAGAAAGAATGCTGTGATGGGAAGATAGGTGGGTGGGAACTCTGAAGGTAAAGTCACAACCTCAAGCATTAATCTAGATGTTATTAACTGAGGAGTAACAGAGGAAGCTGGCTAATCAACATGGATCATTTCTCGGTTCTATACTAAGCAATAAGTAGCAATGGTGTTTGTCCATGAACTAAATGTGAGCAATCCAATTTAAACCCAAGGTCCAGTAATGCTCTCTATAGTACAAAAAGCTGCTTTACTTAGAGGGGAAGCTTAAACACAATGAATAGTCTCCAGCATTAATTAGGCCTTCCCTTCACTAGAGAGAAACCTTAATGAACAGAAGAGAACATGAATATAAATATACAATGACACCAAAAGAGCAAATGGATTCTGGGAAACTAGTAATATTATAGAGAGAAAATAAAAATGTCGGAGAAGCAATCAGATTTAAGGACAAAATGAAAGTGTGAGAATACACACACAGAGTTAGACTGGACGTGATCACAGCAGGGAACAAGGTGAACAGCATCCTTCCTTGAGTTTTACAATCATGTAATTTCAGAACACCAAGAATAAAAATGAAAAACCGGAAAGCTCTTAGAGAGAAAACAAAACAATTTATGAAGAGAGGGATAAAGAGGAAATGAATGAAATGCACTTTATCTGCAAAAATGTATTATGTATTATGAAAATGATAGTGAATAACATTCAACAACATTACCACATAACAGCAGAATATTGTTTCCAAATATATATAAAATAATCTCTAACATAAATCACATGCAGGTCATAAAATTAATTTTGATAAATTTATGCCTTTACATTTATGAAGATTGAAATCCTACAAAGTATGTTCTCTGAACATAACTAGATGTCTTAGGAATCAACAACCAAAAGAAATTTGGAGAAATCTTACATTCATTCTTGGAAACATAACAACACACTTCTAAAAGTAATTTGTGAGTCAATGAAGAAACCACAGATGTAAATAAAATAAATCAAAATCTAGATAGTGCATTATTTAATGAGTTTTTAGTAGCTGTTCTCCCTTTCTCTCTCTCTCTCTCTCTCTCTCTCTCTCTCTCTCTCTCTCTCTCTCTCTCTCTCTCTCTTTCTCTCTCAGTGCCAGGATTAATCCCAGCACTTCATGAATTCTGCTACTTGCTCTGCTATGAAGCTATATCCCAATTCATATTTGCTGTTTTAAATGACTACAAGGGAAACCAGAAAGATCTTAAACTGAAAATCTAATGTCCTGCCTCAAAGAGGTAGAAAAAGAACAAATCAAGCACAAATAATTAGAAAATCAGAGAAAAAGAATAGAAAATAATGAACCCCAAACAGAGAAATAATAGAGGGATTCCATAAATTCAAAGCTTGTTTTTTGAAGGATAAAATAAATTTTTAGCTAGATCTGTTTGGGAGCCATTAGTAAGTAAAGGGAGGATTACTCAAACACAATTACCATACGACAGTAGATCTTAAATCAATGGTCAAACAGTAGGTAGGCTTAACAACATGGATACATTGAAAAACTGAATGAATATTGTACAGTTTTAAACTTAAGAAATTGTTTATTCCTAGAACTTTCTATACTTTTGGTGTACTGAGGTTTGAACTCAGGTCTTGAACTTGTTGGACAAACACTCTATAAATTCCGGTATACTTTCATTCCTTTTTTACTTTAGTTTTAAATTAGTGTCATACCTTTGCCAGGGACTGCTTTAAACTATAGTCCTTGATGCAGACAGATCTGGGATTACAGAAACAAAGTACCAGAGGTAGTGTTGTTATTTGAGACAAGGTCTTTCTAGCTTATTTTTGTCTGGTCTGGCCTCAAACATTGTTCCTCCTAATCTCTGCCTCCTAACTAGCTGGGATTAAAAGTGGGAGAGCACACTGTGCTCAGCTCTTTCCTATTGTATAATAAACATCGACGTGACTCCCACATTGAATTTCATATTTAATGGTGAATACTTTCCCTTTTATGTTGGGGAAAAGCTGAAGACATTTACATTCCTCACTTCTATTCAAAAATGTCTTGAAGCTTCTAGTCAGTGTATTAGGATAGAAAGTTAAAAGCATGCAGTTGTCAGAGGGAGAAGTAAACTATGTTTTTTAGCCCCAAATGTAACCTTGTGTATACAGCTTCCTAAGGAATGTAATCACAAGTAACAAGGATTGATGATGAGAAAAATTCATAGTATAGGATTAAAAAAAACAATGAAATCTGTAAATTATATTTCGCTGTGTGTGTGTGTGTGTGTGTGTGTGTGTGTGTGTGTGTATGTGTGTATGCAGGCACTGGGGATTGAACTCTCAGCCTCATGTTCTTACTTAGCTTTTCATTCTTAGCTTCTCAGATTTGTCCTTCCCAGCTGGTGGTGAACCGTGATCCTCAAATCTCAGCCTCTTGAGTGGCTACAATTTATGGGCTTGAAGCAACAGGCTTCAATTGTATTTCTAAAACCAAACCATCTAAAAGTGAAACTGAGAAAATAATTCCATTCAGATGCTTAAAGGCAATATAATACTAATGAATACATTACACAGAAATACATGTATGGCCTCTACCTGAAAAGCTACAAATGTACTGCTGACAGAATCAATATAGATAAATGGAACAAATTCCATGTGTATGAATCAGAAGACTCAATACTTTTAAATAGTCTTGGTCATCAGAGTATTAGAAAATAGTTACCATTAAATTCCTACAAATCATTTTCACATTAATAGGCAAACTGATCCTAAAATTTATATAGAAATGCAAAGCATCTAGACAAGGTATAACAATTTGGAGAATGAAGGATGCATTTGGGGAACTTATACCAGTTGATTTCAGTATTTAAATAAAGCTACAAAGTCAAAATCATGTGGTATGGACTTAAAGACATATTGACCAACAGAATAGAATAGTACGTTTTGAAATAAACCCTTAATTTTTTGAGTTCTACGTATATCTTAGATATGAGGCCCTTGCCTGTGACATTGCCCCATTCGTAAGGAAAAGGAAAGACTTGGAAAAAAATTATACTAAGGAAGTGAGCCAGACCCAAGGAAGCATAGACTCTATGGGCTCCTTTATTGGGAATAATTGGTACATGTCTAGTATAGTCCTAGCAGAAGATCACAATAGCTCAATAGCTATATACATATGAACACATAAGTTGATGACAAGCAAAAAGACCTCCAAGTCATGGAAGTAAGTGTTTTATCATTGTTGTTACTTTCAATGTACCATGTAAAATTATGCCTTTTTTCTTTTGTCTTTCTCCCCCATGGTTTTACCCCTGATGTCACTGTAATGGATTTTGATACCCTGGGTATTGTACATATGTTCATCAGGACTAGGGAAGCGAAGGGAAACAGCAAAGTGGAGAGACAAAGGGTAGAAGTAGAACCAATGCAACAGCAATAGAAGACAATATGCTGTAAACTAACTGTACAACTGGGGGTGGGCGAGGAATTGGGAGGGGAGAAGGTAGGAGGGAAATGAGGGAGAAGTAACAAGCTTGATAAGAAATGTACTTACTGCCTTATATATGAAACTGTAACCTCTCTGTGCATCACTTTGACAATAAATAAATAAATAAATAAATTATAAAAAAGAAGAAATAAACCCTTACATTAATGTTTTATCATAATTCCAAGGCAGTTCTAAATATATTTTAAAGAAATGCTAATCACTGTATATCTTTATGTAACAAAACAAACTTTAGAATTCTATTTCACAACATGTGAAATTACCCCAAAATGAATCTATGTAAGAACTAAATCTGTAAACTTCTAAAACAAAACATTGAAATCCTTTTAAATTTGGCACTAGCAAAACTTTTCACTTTGCCATTCAGAGTGCAAACAACAGAAATCTTCACATTAAACTTTTAGCAAATTTAAAACTTTTTGATTTCCAGATGACATTATTAAGAAACAGAGAAGCCAAAGACTTGGGGAAAAAAATTCAGATTATCCAATAAAAGACATTTTTAAAAAAGAGAACCATTACATGTCAATTGTAAGAAGACAATGCTGTTTTAAAATAAGAAACAATTTAATAAATATTCCATTAAGAAAACATGAGTGGTTAGTAAGAACATCACAATACTGACAACATCATTAGCCATTAGGGAAATGCTAATTAAAATCACAATAAGATATCACTGTATCCCAGCAGAATGACTAATAAAAATTTGAAAATGCTGAGTTAATGAGGATATGGAATAACTAGAGTCCTTATGTAATGTTAGGAGGGATGTATGGTACAGCCACTTCATAAAACAAGCCTCATAAAAAACTAAACACATCTTTATGCAGACAGATTGTTATGCTGTTAGGTATCTAACCAAGAGAAATGAAAATCTATGTCCACAAAAAAGCTGTGCAAAAATCTTCATCACATGGCCGGGAGCTGGTTGTTCATGCTTGTAATCCTAGCTACTCAGGAGACTGAGATCTGAGGATTGAGGTTCAAAGCCAGCATGGGCAGGAAAGTCCCTTAGACTCTAATCTCCTATTAACCACCAAAACACCGAAGTGGTGCTGTGGACTAAGTGGTAGAGTGGTAGCTTTGAGCTGAAGAACTCAGGGCCAGTGCCCAGGCCCAGAGTTCAAGCCCCACGATAAATAAAAAATGTTCATAACAACACTATTTACAATTGATCAAAACTGCAAAGAATCCAAATATCCATCAACTGGTAAGTACAGCAACAGGTATATGCAAGTAATGGATTACTACTGAGCAATAAAAAATGAAGAAACTCCTGGTATACACTATAACACAGTTGAATCTGTAGTATAATCTGTAGTATATGATGCTAAGCAAAAGAAGCAAGATGTGAAAACTGCATAGAACATGAGTCCATACATCCAAAAAAAAGTTTAAGGCTAAAAATAGAGACAAAAACTGTACTATGAAGACAGATCAAACATAGGACTGCTGTTGGGAGAGGGAACTGTCTGCCTTTGGTTATGAAGGAATTTTTATCCTATTGATGTGGTCTAAAAAGGAGTGTCCAAATTGTTATGTAATTGTAAACATATTTTATGAAAATCATAAAACTATACACGTATCATTTTGTGCTTAAAGAAAACATACAAAATGTCCAACCTGTGTAATAGGCCTCATTTCATTATATTATTAGTGAAGAAACTTCAGTGAACTAACTAGTTTACATTCAGTTATAAGTACTAGTAACGAGGGCTGGGAATATGGCTTAGGGGCAAGAGTGCTTGCCTCCTATACATGAAGCCCTAAGTTCAATTCCTCAACACCACATATATAGAAAATGGCCAGGAGAGGCACTGAGACTCAAGTGGCAGAGTGCTAGCCTTGAGCAAAAAGAAGCCAGGGACAGTGCTCAGGCCCTGAGTTTAAGGCCCAGGACTGGCAAAAAAAAAAAAAATATATATATATATATGCACACACACACACGTGTGTGTGTGTGCTTGCCTAGTACTAGTAACAATATAGTTTGATTAAGGCTTTAAAAGATCTACATTTTTTGTAATTAATTAGTAACTGAGATAATTTTCCTTTAAGGAACAAAACAGAGATATATTGTAACAATGTAGTTTTTGATAAAGAATAATTATTGAGCTGATATATATTTTTCCCTGAGATTTTTAATATATATATATATATTTTTACTTCTTCTTTTGGAAAAACCCCATAAAATAACAAAACATAATTTGATAATAAAAATTACTTTCTGGAAATATCTATGAAAGATATCTTCTCTAATTATTGTCGTTTTGAAATTATAAATTGGCACAAAATATTATGCTTCTTCATCAATAATTAAACTATTAAATTATTACCATCAATAATTAAACTCCAAAGGAAATAAGATCCTAATTATAAGTGGCTAGATGCCATCATTTTCCTGTATATATTACACACTTGAAATCCAGTAATTTTCAGTAAACATAGCCCTATTAAAGGATGCTTCTGCTAGATAGGAAATAATGTAGTAATTAGACAACAGAGGGTTAGGGCAGGCTTAGGAAAACATTGCTAAGAAATGCCTAAAATGAACAAATCCAAACAACGATAAATAAAAAGTGGTCATAAAAACATGTTTCTCCCTCTGTTTTCCTCAGCAGAAGCATGGGAAATTCATATACATATATCTCACACCAGCCATCTATACTTTTTAGTGTTGAAGCAGGAAGGGGTCAAACTAGAAATGATACATGTATTTGACATATATTTTGTGTGTATGTGTATATTTGTTGTATATATGGGGGTACACATGTATGGGTGCAGAAGCAAAATCACAGAAGCTGCTATTCTGTAGAGATTGTGTCCTGGTAGAAATATAACAAAGAAGGGATGCTGACCTCCAGTGATCCTTTTCCTAGCATGCTCTAGAGCTGGGGGTCCCTAAACCCCACATCCCTGTCTCAGAGCTAATATAGCCCTCTAATGCTTGCTGCCTCTATATACTTTGGCCTCAGTTTCCAAAATGTTCACTTTTGTGAGTCCTTTTTAATTCTCATTTGCCTTAGTGAACGTTCTCAGCTGTTTTGGGAGAAAAACATTTGATCACAGTAATTCATGGTAAGAAGCAAGAAACCTTAATACTCGTGGGAGGTTATTTCTATTACAAAATACTGGGGCCATGGGCATATAAAATACCAAGCAAACAGCAGGCTCAACTAAAGCTCTGGTCTCTGCCCATCCTTCTGATTCATTCCTTTATTGGCTTTTCCAGATGCATTATCTACTTCTGATAAATCATATTACGGTGTGTAGCTAATGCAGACTCCATATGTCCTGAAGAGAGATGCTCATGAGAAAACCGTGCAGGCAGTGAGTTTGAACTTCTATGTCCTTCATCAATCTTAAATAATCCATACTACTGGACTGGTGGTTGGTGATAAATTCGGCATCATTCTAATTCCACTCCAGTGGTGGAAATGGTTGCAACTTGATATTTAACCAGAAAATGGGAGAGACTTTTCTGTAATTCCTCAAGATCATCATGAGTACTCTACTTTTAAATTCAACCCAAAGTGCCCATTGTGAATTGTCTGCTATATTTAGGTCCTGCCTTACCTTGTTCTTGTGTTAGGTGCTGAAGGTATGAATTAGGTGTAAATCATACACTCTAGGGAAGTTTGTCAAGAAAAAGACAGTCAAAGGTAAGTTCTATCCTGAGCAGAAGATGGCTTTGGAAAGCAGTTTTCTTACTTTCTAGCCATGTGACATATGTATAACAGTAGTTAGAGAGATTCTGTTGTCTCTACCTAAATGGAAAACATCTCAATTGACCAGAAACTTCTTCCCTGTCTCCAGTTTACACCTATGCTGTTGATGAATCAATGGGACACAAGCACATGAAGATAAGCCTCTCCAACAAAGGTGGTGCCAAACAAGTCAATAATGGCTTATGTTTAACCTGCCATTCTCTTATTATTAACCATTCCTTAATATCAAAGCATAGGGCAGCCTAATACTGTTGTCATTGAGGGGACCTGAGATTCAGAGGGACTTCATTTAATTCCAGACATAGGATATGATTTCCTCTAAACATCTGGAAAGATAAGTTTTGCCTAAAAAGCAAAGAAAATAGAAACACACACACACACACACACACACACACACACGCTTCACGCTTCAAATCCAATAGACCCCCCCCAAAGGAGGTGGATATAGGCAAGACAGGTTCAGGAATTTTCGTTGGAAACACAAAATCGCCAAGAATGTCCCCTAAGTAAAATGATGGAAAGGATGACATTGATCAAGATGCATCGTATTCACAATCCGTATGTTGAATTGAAACCAACCCCTTTGTACAACTGTTTAAAGATTTATAATATAATGCAATCCCCCTCCCCATGTTACCAGGTGTACCCTCTCCCCTCTGCTACTTATTCGCCCCATACATCCCCCCCCTCCCGCCGCTCGCACATCCTTGTGGTTGGGGCGAGGTAGATTCTAATAAAACAGATTCACTTAGTCCATTTCAACCCCCGCAGTCGCGCTGCTCTCCAAAGGGGCGAGTCCTGGGCACATGCCCAAGCAAATGCTGCACTTCTGCCTCTTCTGGCGCCCCGCCTGCTTGCTGCACTACAACTAGCACAGACCCAAGTGCTCCTTCCAGAAGATCTCCCGGGCTTAGCTCAGTTTTCTGCGGGCAGTTGGGGATTCCTCCGTGCCTCCGTGCTAGATTGCTGAGCCCGCCGATCCGCGCCCGCTGATCGCTCAGGGCGTTTGAGCTCTCCCTGCAGGAGCGGCTGCACTTGGGAGCGTCCAGGTGGGGTCAATGAAGCGCAGCCTGAGAAAGATGCTGCGACCAGCGGAGAAGGAGCCCCAGGGCGTCGTCTACCAGGGCGTGGGGAACGACATGGACAACTCTTTTAAGGTACTTCGGGCAACCCGCGAACAGAACAACTGTCGAGCACCGGAGTGTGGGCAGGGAGGAGGGCGGCTGGAGTTCCCTTGGGCTTAGCTTCTGGCTAAGCAAACAGGCACCTGTAAGTCTGGAAAGACTAAGAGTTAAGATGCTCACTTGGGGTCGGGGTCGGGGGAGGCACCATGTAAATGCTTCTCCCATTCAGCTCTCCTACTGGATCCTGTTTGTTTGCTTGTCTGTTTGGTTTGTTCTTGCTAGTAGGTGGATAACTTCCATCTAGGTAACTGCCTAGAATCAGAAGTTTGGGAGTGTGTGCTGTTTTGCGCGGACAGTTTTTGTAGATCGTTCATTAAGAGCCAAACAGCCGTATAGTGCTTTGGGGTGGAGAAGCATTCTTGTCTAATGGGCACACACAGCCTCCTGCGGGGAGTGCTCTCCAGACAAGGACTCTGGAAACAGAGGCAGGGCTAAGTGGAGGCATCTGAAAGACTATGGCAAAGGACACTGAAGGCAGAACTAGCTGCTGCTCTAGTCTGAGGGTGAGGGGCAAAAGCTGTTGGTTTCTCAGAAAACCCATGAGGTTTCCACCTCGGGGAAGCCCTTTTGAAACAGCAAGTTGTCACTAACTGATTTTGCACACCCCAGCACAAACTCACAGTGGAACCATGTTGACAGTTTTTGTACTTCCCAGGGGGAAAAATGCCTACCCAAATACCAAATGTTCAAATATCTTTAACAAATCAGAGATATACATTCTGACTTACTGCTTTAGAATACTTTTCCAAATCAGCATTTTGAGATTTACCTTGTTCTTTTTAGCAGTTTCATAATATTCCATCATTGGAATGTACCGTGATGTATTTAACTAGTTTTACACTGATAGACACATAGGCTGCTTATTTGTTTTGCTGTAAGTGCAGTCGCTCTACTGGTATTTTTGTGCCTTTGTGATGATTATTTCCCTCCCTCCCTCCTTCCCTTTGTGTCTGTCTCTTTCTCTTCCTTCATTTCCTTCCTCTCTCCCTCCCTCCTTTTTTCCTTCTCTCCCTTCCTTTCTTTTCTTCTTTCTTTCTTTCCTTCCTTCCTGATACCAAGGCATGAAGTCAAGGCCACTTGCTATCACTCTGCTGTCTTTCTCATGGCCATTGTCCTCCTACTTGAGCCATGTGTCCAGCCCAGTTCTCTGATGGATAATTGGAGATGTAGTCTCTTAGACATTTCTTTCCAGGCTGGCTTTGAACTTGGATCCTCTAAGTCTCAACTTCCTGGCTAGGATTACAATTATTTGCTAACATCGTAGCAGTCACGAGGCATGTACAGCTTGATTTGGGGTAGAAATCGACAAATTGTGAAATGGTAACAATGACTTGACCCTGCTGTGAGTCACATATGAGTTGGAGAAATACAGTAAATCACACAAACCCACAAACCCATAAACCAGGCCTACGAAAAGGGTTTCTTTGCCTATCTTGATTTATCACCAGATTTCCTTCCTCCTTAATATTAACCTAATGATCATTTCCTTTTGGCTTACCCAAAGAACTGAGTCATGAATAGATTTTAGTCACTAGGAGAATGTTTTTGGAATTAACATATAACTTAGAATAAGAAAAAAAAGTTTAAATTGAACAAAAAAATTCATGATTGCTGAAGGACTTCTGCAAGTTTCAATATTTTGTTCAGGTGTTAAGTGTTTTATTTTTTATTTTTATTGTTGCTGATGTTGGTTTTTGAGGTACTAGGGCTTGAATTCAGGACCTTGTTTGTGCTCAAGTGTGCTACCACTTGAGCCATACCTCCAGCTCTGATGTCTTATTTAGTTGTATTAGTTAAATCAAGTGGAATCATTTGGGTTATTTAATTTAGGATCATTTAGGTCCTACATTAGGATTCAGCATGTGGAGTGTACTTGTAATCTCAGCACTAAGGAGACTTGGAGCAGGAGGACTGATTGGGTCCAAGGCCAGCCTGGAATACTAAAAGCCCTATCTGGGAAACAAGATCGAAGCCATAAAACCAATGAAAAACGTGTTACATTAATTGTGCATCATTCTATGAAAATCTCAGCTGTTGTTCTCTATGAAGAGAACTCTCTGTGAAGAGAGATTCTAAGGATTTTACTAACTACAGTAATTGTGCATCATTCTATGAAAATCTCAGCTGTTGTTCTCTATTCAATTCTGTGAAGAGAGATTCTAAGGATTTCTTGATAACTTCCAATTTGACAAATAAGGCATGTAACATATATTCATCAACTCACACACCCACTCAGGAATATTAACAAAGTTGAGGAATCACTGAACACTTGAAAAATGAGAAATGTGCAAAAGAACTATGAAACAGATGCTTTTTGCTCTATTCCATAACTCTTTCAAGGGCGTTAACACTTTAGCATTTAACCTTTGGTTTGCTCTAGTTTGTCTCCTTAGCTTTCCTTTCTTTTTGCTCTACTCCTTCTTTAGTAAGACAACATAACACAGACAGATTTGATATTTCAAATGTAAAGGAATTAGAATTAGCATCTGTAAAAGTGATGCAGCCTGAAATGTATAAAGCTAATCCTGTAGCTCAGAATCCCATAGAGCCTGGTGACCCAGCAATAGAAAACCATTCCCACTGTATGTATCACTACATGTGATACCATACACTTATGTTCCTGCAAACTTTTATGTAATGAATCTCTTCAAAGCCTGACCACATATCAGGTTCTGACTTGAGGCTGAGAGCCAACCTCATGTGCTTCTTTGAAGTATTTAAATGCTGTTTTGTTCCTATGACTTCATAGCACTTGGGAGCATATGAAAGTAAGGAGTGTGAAACTGGATGACCACATAGGACTGATGAGACCTGTACATTGCTCTTTCCTGTACAGGAAGCACATAAGATAAATTCCTTGTTATCCAAAAACATTAAATTCAAGTGCTAAAATGCTTCCAAGCTGATTCAACTTAACACTTTGATACAGCAAGACATTAAGGAAGAAACATTTCTGTAAGAAGCTCATCTTAAATTAAATTTATGAGTGATTAGGTATAAATTCAGAAATGTTTAATGCTCATTCCCATATCCTGGCGCCACTAAAGGTCTTTGTGGCTTATATGGAATTCTCCTTTCTTTAGGTTGACAATTGACAAATCTTTGTGTATGTGTGTGTGTGCTGGGTACTGAGGCTTGAATTCAGGTCCTGGGTGCTGTTCCTGAGCTTTCTCATTCAATGCTAGTGTTCTACTACTTTGGCCTCAGCTCCACTTCCAGGCTTTTGGTAGTTTATTGGAGATAAGAGTATCATGGAACTTTGTGTCTGAGCTAGCCTCAAATGCTGATCTCCGGATCTCAGCTTCCTGAGTAGCTAGGATTATAGACATGAGCCACGAGTAGCCAGGGACAAGTGACAGGCCTTTTCCATGCTGCCATAGAAAACCTCTTTCTTAGTTGCTTCTTGCTCCATGATAATGGAGGCAAAATCCAAATCCAGGTCTATCAGATTAAATTTCTATCCCAACCTGACATTTACTGAATTAATCCTTAATTCTTCTCTAACTGCATGAAAATACTCTATATATTTCAACATTTTACTTTGGCACCTTTTCTTTTCAGTAATGAGCAATGTCCTGAGTACCTTTAAAATAAGAAATTAGGGTAATGACAAGCATGATTTTATGTGAAAAATCTCACTCATCAAAATATAAATTAAAGCAGATGTATCAGTCTTTTATTAGGAGAGATTTTTTTTGCATTTTCATGAAAATATTGTTTGATAATGGCTTCTGTGAAAAATGACTGACTTGTAAAACATTTTGCTTTTGTTTTTGTAATGAAGTATTGATTAGAGAATTATGGCTTGGTACCTGTGGCTCATGCCTGTAATCCTAGCTACTCAGGAGGCAGAGTTCTGAGTATCACAGTTCAAAGCCAGCCTGGGTAGGAAAGTCTTTGAGACTCTTCTCCATTTAACCACTAGAAAAACTGGAAGTGGCACTGTGTCTCAAAGTGGTAGAGCACTAACCTTGAGGGAAAAACCTGAGGGACAGCATCCAGGTCCTGAGTTCAAGCCCTAACACCCACGCACGTGCGTGTGCATACACACATACACTCATACACACACATTTGTTAATTGCTAAGTAAAAACAAATAGAAAATAGTTTATAAAAACTTTAGGCAAATTTTTTAATTTGTTCTCACATTTGCAAATCTTGAAGATACACTGAGAAATCATTTTAGCCTGTATAAAATTACTATGTGATTCCATTCATTTTGCCCATTTTTTGTATGGATGTGTTTAAGTTTCTACCCAGTAGTCTAGGGGATTTCTAGTATATATAAAACACTAATTTCTCCTGTTCTCTGTAAATCTCTGCATTTTCCTTTTTCCTTTTTTTCTTTTTTCTCTCTCTAGAAAAATGTTTACACCTATAGAAGTATCATGGTAAATTAAATATGTAGTAAATATTAAATATATTTTAGATGAGGGATCATGAAAGGACCAAAATATTCCTCAAACTTTTTTCCTTAATCTCCAAACCCCATTAAACTTAAATAATATGTAGCGCCCTGAAGAATACCTGTTTGTGTTGTTATAGCTACTAGTATTTATCATATTAGAAAGTAAAGTGTTTAACCACCTCAAAGCATGAGATAACACAGCAATTCCTATAAGTATCATTGCCGTGTCACTCCACATCTTGTGGAGTATAGCAGACTCCATAGCAGACTCTAGGGAGAATGTGAGAGTGCCAAAAGGGAAGGATGGCCTCCTGAGCTATCAGCAAGGCCAGGTGTGATGCAGAGGGCTGCAGGAAGTGGAATGGATGGGGAACAAGGAGGAGCAACAGATGTCCGTGGTGGAAATGAAGAAACCCAAGCAAACACAAACAGAGCAACACCATGCAGCATAGGGTTGGGCATGCTGGGCTTTCAGAGGCGGTTACCATATACAGGCAGGAATGTGTTAGCATTTGGTTTATGCCTGGCTTTGGGGCTTGAATCTGCAATTCAACTTTGTATTTTTACCTTTCTTGTCATAGCTATATATCAGAATACCTAACATATTAGCATGTCTGGCATCTGTGATTTAGCATGTGGCCAATGTTATTACCACCATATATAAACAATATAAAACTGTTAGTAGCAAACCAGGAGCCAGTGTCTCATATCCTAACTATTCAGGAGACTGGGATATGAGAATCATGGTTTGTGAGACTCTTATATTTAGTAAACTACAAAAAACAAGAAAACAAAAACAACAACCTAAAAAGGTGAAAGTGAAGCTGTGGCTCAAGTGATAAAGCACTAGTGTAGACTAAAAGAGGCTCAGGGACAGTGCCTAGGCCCTGAGGTCATGCCCCAGGACCAGCACACATATACGTATATTAAATGTTAACAGTAGAATAAATGCTGCCTTTTCATGTCATTGGTACTTCTCCATTTTCAAGTATAAGTAACAGTACTATAAACAACTGTTAATAAAAATAATTAAATAAAGTTTATTTAAATACTTTCACACAAAAGATTTTGAAAATTCTTAACTTTTTCTAATAATGTCTAGAGAATGTAGACAATGTCTAAAAGTTTATGATAAGAAAACTAAAACATTGATTTAACATGCTATCAATTTGTTTTAGATTTGTTTTACCTTCTATGTATAAGCATTTTGTGTTCTTCAAGAAAAATATTTACTTTATTGTGACCCTGATAGTTCTGATTACAGGACTTGAGTATTGTTCGGTACCTTTCTTGCTCAAGGATAGGTCTACCAGTAGAGTCTCAACTCCACTTCTGTCTTTTTGTTGGTTAATTGGAGTCAAGAGTCTCATAGTCTTTTCTGCCTGAGCTGGCTTCAAACAGGGATTCGCAGATTTCAGTCTTCCAATTAGTTACAATTACAGGCATGAGACACTGATGCCAAGCTACTAGTAAACTTTTATTTATTTATTTTTTTTTTGGCCAGTCCTGGGCCTTGGACTCAGGGCCTGAGCACTGTCCCTGGCTTCTTCCCGCTCAAGGCTAGCACTCTGCCACTTGAGCCACAGCGCCGCTTCTGGCCGCTTTCTGTATATGTGGTGCTGGGGAATCGAACCTAGGGCCTCGTGTATCCGAGGCAGGCACTCTAGCCACTAGGCTATATCCCCAGCCCTACTAGTAAACTTTTTAAAGCTATAAACTGAGTAACTTTATATTAATACATTTTGCAAATGCTTGTTTAAGTTAACATGATTTTCTCTACCTACAGGTGGATTTTGAAAGAAGTGCATGTAAATTGCAAAACTACATGAGGAACCTAAGGAAATCAAACAAAGATGAGGACGAGAATGTCTCCACTTTGCATCATGCCGCAGCTGAAGGTCAAGTTGAATTGATGAAGATGATCATCGGTGGCTCTTCCTGTGAAGGTAATTTAATGTTACTATAAGGTTTCACAAATCCATCATCCCCTTAGATTTATGGAGAACCATGGCATGAAGAAATTCTGAAGGGCAGATTAGTGCCAGAATACAAAGGACCAGAATATCTCATTTGAGTGTGAACTTCGCTCCATTTGAGTGCTCTTCAAATGTTGCTTCCTAAGATATGACTTCCTCTCTCTCCTAGCCTTGGAACCTTATCTGGGAAGTCCAACATTAGACAGTGAAGCAGTGGATGCCACAGTAATTTAAACAGTGAGGTGTATGATAGGACCCCATCAGTACTGTGAAAGTGTATTAGAAGGCCAGTTCAAAATCTATTGCAAGTTGTGTGTGGCAGATGCTTGTAATACCAGTACTTGGGAGGGAGAGGTGGCAGGATGGCAAGCTTGGGGCAGGCATGGGCTCCATATGAAAACATCGTTTCAAAGACGACATCTTCTCTGAAATTCATTTTAGCATAAAGGGAAAAGGAAAGTTAATCCACTAGGGTCATGTGGCTGAAAGTGATTCAGGATATGTCAAGGTGCAGTGTCAGCAGTGCTGGACAACAGGTCTGAATCTAAGAGTAAGGATCCTGGAGTTGTACTGACTCTGAGATTCCTAATTTAGGGGAGTAGGCCAGTAGTATAAGCCAGCCATTCCAGGAAAGGAGACCTAAAGCTAACCAGAAACAAAGTCTGTGTCAGAGGTTAAGGCAATTTGCTCATGCTGAGTTTAGATAGCTTAGGGATCACCCCTTGGAAATATGCAATAGGCAACCAGAATTATAGAAGGAAAGGACTTTCCTCATTCCCAGGCTACTATTGCACAGGAAGTAGATGACAGTGAGAAACGTGCTTTAGGAGAAATGTGCTAAAAAAGACAGTTAAGATCCGAGGACCAACACTTAGAGACAAACAGTAGTGGAAGATTAGGATGGAAAAGAGATAAGTGGACAAGAATGATGATGATACCCAAGCCAAGGAGAAGGCATTGTGAGTTACAAAGATGAATTGGTACAGAGATCAAATACGAGAGTACAACAGTCCTAATGACCTTTGTAGCAACGAGTTGTGAAAAGTAGTAGGATGAGGAATGAAGTGTGGATGTGTAGATCCTTGTTTAGGGCTCAATGTGGGGCTCCCACTTGCTCAGATGGAATAACTATTGAGAGTTGGATGAAACTACAGTTATGTGGAACTGCATATATTTCCTGGTATATACTTCCTGCTTTTATATGATCTTACTATTTTATCACAATCCCCAAATTCATAATGAGAATAGTCACAGGAGTATCTATTTCCTATGGATGATAGAGATCAAAATTTACCTCAGATTAAAAAATCAGTGCCACAGTTCCAAAATTTTGCCCTAATCCCCATACATACTCATTAGATGTTTTTTTTGAGAACTCAAACTGTAGTATTGTTTTCTAATGTGTCCTTATACTGGGACTTGAACTTGGGGCCTAGGCATGATTCCTGAGCTTGAATTCCAATACTTGAGCTACAGCTCCATGTCCATAATTAATTGGTGATTAACAAAATCAAAGCATTTTCCTGCCTGGGCTGGCTTCAAACTATGATCTTCAGATCTCAGCCTCTTGAGTAACTAGGATTATAGCTGCGAGTCACTGCTGTCCAATTAAAACTGTATTTTTATTTCTCATAATGAAGATGCAGCTGGTTTATACATTGACTTGGCACTGAGATCTAAAATGTGCAGGCACTTCAGAGATTTTCAATGGAATTAAAACATAATTTGATATTTTCTCTTCTTTCTTTATTTTGCTAGTCCTGGGGCTTGAGCTCAAGGCCTGGGCACTGTCCTTAACTTCTTATACTCAAGGCTAGCACTCTACCACTTGAGCCACAGTACCACTTCTGGTCTTTTCTGCAGTACTGAGGAATTGAACCCCAGTCTTCATGCACGCTAGGCAGGCACTCTACCACTGAGCCACAACCCCAGCCCAATTTTGATGTTTTCTTCCAGTGCTGAATGCAATGGATGATTATGGAAACACCCCCCTGCACTGGGCTGCAGAGAACAACCAGGTTGAAAGTGTGAAGTTTCTTCTCAGCCAAGGAGCAAACCCAAATCTCCGAAACAGCAACATGATGGCTCCTCTTCACATAGCCGTGCAGGGCATGCACAATGAGATCACCAGGGTGAGTCTGCTGGTCCACTTCTGAAGGCCTGACTGCTGGAGAGGGGTTGGTGCCCACAGCTGATTCTCTCTCCAGATCCATAGTGGCCAGTCTAAACTTCAGGGCAAATGAAATGTGATCATTATAAACACTTACTCTTAACAACTGATGATGATGATATTGGTGATGGTAGTGGTGACGATGGTGGTGATATTTTAAAAATAGTTTTAGCTTATTACATACATAGTTTTTGTTCTGGTACTGAGGCTTCATCTCAGGGCTTAGGCACTGTCACTTAGCTTTTTTGCTTAATTCTGATGCTCTGCCACTTGAGCTGCACTTCTACTTCTGGCTTCTTGGTCTTATTTGAAGGTAAAAATCTCTGGACTTTCCTGCTCAGTCTGGCTTTACACTGGGATTTTCAGGTCTCAGCTTCCTGAGTAGCTAGGATTATAGATGTGAGCCACTGGTGCCTGTTTTAGTACCACATGTTTTAAAAATAACCTTTCTATGCTTATGAAATTTGCATTAAAAACATTTATAAATTCAGTCTATTAGCATCACAGACAAATAAGATAAGACAGAAAGAATTAAATAACCTGCCTAACATCCTGAATGATGAAAACAAGACTTAGAAATTTATCTCTTTTTAAAGTTCCCAAGATCAGGCTTTGGTTCTCTTAATCTCCGTGATTTCGTGACTCAGAATTAAGAAGGTCATGAGCACCTTGGCAAAGATACTGGTGGATGTCCATCAGACAAGAATTAGAATTAGTCTCTGACTTTTCAACAATATCTCAGAGTCTCATATTAGGTGCATTAGAAAACACACATACTTCCTTAACAAAGAGTGCCATTTTACAAGTGAATCATGTTCTTCAAGTTCATTTCTAAGGTAAGCTATTTGGAACTTACAATTATTTTTCCTGTGGAAATAATTTTGGTAGTGATTATTTTGCTAAGCATACCAAAATATAATTATGTATAAATAAGCAAAGAGAGCCATTTCCCTTTAGCACAAAAAATTTTCTCTCAGCCCTCCAAGATGGGCATGCAGAAATTAAGGGAAGCCTGCTTCATATTTTCCCACTCTATCTGAATTGAAGCTCTATCATAATTGTTAACGTATATTATTGTCAATAAATATTCACATGCTTTTTGTTTACATTGGGTGGTTATCAATGATAGAAGAACTACGTCTTGCTAATCTAAGTCTCAATAGTGGCTGCTGAATGAATGAATGAATGGATGGAGGAGATTGCTGAAGAGCTACTATGAAATTTGTGGCAAGATGACCTCTAGGGAGGTTATTAGATAGCTCCATGATAACAATAACCAACTTTTTTTTTTTTTTGCTAGTCCTGGGGCTTGAACTCCGGGTTTGGGCGCTGTCCCTGAGTTCCTTTAGCTCAAGGCTAGCACTCACCCACTTGAGCCACAGCGCCACTTCCCAGGCCAGTTTTGAACCACAGTCCTCAGATCTGAGCCTCCTGAGTAGTGAGAATTACAGACATGAGCCGCTGGTGCCCAGCAGACATTTTTATTTTAATGTCTAAAGTGTATTCGTGCTATGTTAATTGGGTTGGATTCCTAGCCCTTGTAGGGACTCCTAGCAATCCCAGTTGCTGTCTGAAGACTTTTCAGAAACAAATGCCCATTAATGTAATTAATCTTGACTGTGAAAGTGTGATTTGAGAATTAGAAAAAGAAAATTTCAGACCAACAAATACAAAAAGGTGATTATTGTATAGAAATAGAAACAAAAAGATATATAAATAAGCTCATAACTGGTTTCATAAACTAGATTTGTAGACATAAAAGAAATTTTTGCTGGATGATGACTGGAAAAAGAAGAGATATAGGTCATGAGAGGATTGAAATAATCTTTCCTTCATTTGTGTTACCAGCCATAACTTCATCTAAAAGGGTTCTCAAACCCCTGTTCTTCACTAGACATACCAAGAATAGGAAGCAGATATAGAGTTTTACTTAGGATCTGAAGTCCCAATAGCTTGCCTCTCCATATATGCCCATGGGGCTGGCCTGCACCCACCAGCCCTTGACAATTTTAGAGTAACCACCAGTCTTCCCTGAGACTTTCCACCATTGCCCATATGGTTGTAAAGTTAAAAAAAAAAGGTGTAATCTATGTATCACTTCACATTCTTTCATGGATTGTACATAGGCAGTACATTACTCTAGGGGGCCCATTGGACTGGTACTTATTCAGCAGTCTTCTATCTTAGAGGTCTTTGTTCTTGGGATGTAAGCTCAAAGTATGCACTTATTTTTCCCTTTCAGGGTTCATTCACAGGGATCTCTAGAGAGAGCACCTCTCCTATTTCCAGACATGCCTAGTCATGATTGAATTTGTACACTTTTGATTTTCTCTCTAGAAGATAGAGCTTAAGAAGCTCTAGTATCACATGTAAAAGAACCTTTCAACATTTACAAGAAGAGATTTTTTTTCTTTTAACCCTTTTAAATCACAGGTCATAGATTTGTAGCATTTGTTAAGGTATAGTTATTATATTGTCATAAGCATAACTTTAACAAAGCTGTTTAAATTATATATAATTCCATAGCTGCTCTACTACCCTATTGGTTGGGATATAAATTTGTTCAACCACTCTGGAAAGCAATGTGGAGGTTTCTCAAAGACTAAACACAGGGATTCCCTATGATCCAGATTCCTGGGCATCTATCCAATTGACCACAAATGAAGCCACACTAAAGCTACCAGAACAATCACATTCATTACAGCATTGCTTACTATAGCCAAGATATGGAATTGACCCAGATGTTCCTCAGTGGATGAAGAAAATACAGTGTGCGTGTATATATGTGTACATATACACATATATACATACATATACACAATGAAAGTCTACATATCTATCAGAAAGAGTGATATTGTACTATTCATAAGGAAATGGAAAGACTTAGAAAAAATTATACTAAGCAAAGTAAGCCAGACCCAAAGAAACATAGGTTGCACAGTTTCCCCTATTTATGGCAACCAAAATGTGTCTATAAATCTACAAGTGAACACACTAGACGGTAAATAAGAAAATACAGTAGGACATGGTAAATTATGCAGGTCTTTAGACAGTCACACAATGAGACCAAAGGAGGATATTCATAGGAGCAGAACACAAAGGTTCCAAAACTATGTATGTACATATGATCACATAAAATAATATTTGACTAAATGAACTTCAAGAAATGGAAACAAGAGGAATTTTGTTATTGCTGTTTTTATTATCTTTTCCTTTTGTCTTGTTAATTTGTTAATCTTTAAGAGGGTGAAGTAGGGGGGGCAAAGAAAACGTGGACAAAGGATGACCAAATAGAGCACTGGTACTTACTAGACACTATGTGGAAAAGGAACTATACAACTTATGGATGATGACAGGGGGGAAAAACTGGGAGAAAACCAGGGAAGGGATGACATGGTTCAAAAAGAAATGTACTCATTACATGACTTATATAACTGCAACCCCTCTATACATCACCTCTACAATAATAATAAAATATGTTTTTTAAACAATAGAATGGGAAGTTGTCTAAAATCCATGAGATAATCTTTTATTTTTATTTCCTTATATCCATTACCAGTTTCTTCGTGCTAAGTCCTAAACCCTGGAAATTTTTCCTATGAACAGAGCTTCTTAGTTGCCTAATTTATTTTCTGACCTTCACACTGGTGCATGTTTTATTGGGGATGGGCTCTGAAGACATAGCTTATTTAATAAACCTTTTGAAATTAATTAAATTTCAAGTATTTCATAGTTTTACCACAGCATTTTATCACAAGGAGAGGCACCTAATGGATCAATTAAAAGATGTTAATTTGGGGAGGAGGGAATATGCATGAAGTAATTTGTGTTAAGCTGAATCCTTCTCTCCCGTCATTTCTCTTTCTCTTTTCTTCCTGTCTTCCCTTCCCTATTTCAAACTCCTAATGAACACATCGCAAATACCTCTACAAAGTAATTTTGAAAATCGTACTTAACATAATCCACTTTTACAAAACCAAGTACTCAGTGCAACTCTATTATGTATCTATAATTGTGTTCTAATTCTATAATTCAACATTGCCTTTGTTGGATGTGATTTTACAGTTATTATTTAATCCATTTGGGTTAATTTATTTGCTACCCATTGTATCTAAGTTTGTTTGAGAAAGAGTTAAATAAAGTGGAAAAAGACATAGTCTTCAGCATCAGAGAGCTTAGTTTCTGATTTGGAAACCTGGAAATTAGCTTTTTAACAACTGTTCCTCTCTCCTTGGTAGGTCTTAACTGAGCACAGCACTACTAATATTAATTTGGAAGGAGAAAATGGAAACACCGCTGTATTGACCACATGTGCCAAAGATAATAGCGAAGCACTGCAAATTTTGGTTTGTATGATATTATTTTGCTTTTTCTTTACACAGAAAATTGGTTTAAAATCTTAGTTCTGTCTATCTTTATCTGTGTCTACATTCTTAGTTCCTAAATGGACTAGACATCGGACACAGAGCATGTGAATCATGTTGAAACAATGAATCATGGAAGAAGATGTAAGAAAACTGACTACAAGGAAATATAGGCAGGAAAAAAATAAGATAAAACCATGGCTTGGGCTAGAATACCAAATGCAAAATGTAATACCCTGTGTGTTGATACAGGCCATTTAATTCTGAGCCTCCAAATAGTCAAAGGAAAAGACTAATTACTTGACTCATAATAGAGAAGCCAAAAGGAAAATAGCCATTCCAGCTCCCAAGACCAGCACTACTGTCACAGTTTTCTAATGGGAAGTCCAAAGCAACGTAACGCTCTAAAGATTCTCAACCATAATCCTAAGCATGCAGAGCCAGCCTACTCTCTGGAAAGGCTTCCCTGAGGTCCAGAAAGACTCTACAGATGGAGATTCCAATTCAGTGACTCCCTTTGCTTCTGGCATTACTCTTTTATACACTCCTAGAACTCCAGTCAATACATTTCTTTCAAGTATTCTTTAATCACCCGTATACTATTCAGAGCAGTTTCTGTACTTGTTATCCATTTTTCATTATCTTTAAGTAGTTGTACAAAGGAGTTGCCATTCAACAAAGCAGTTTATGAACACAATTCACCTTGACCAATGTCACCCCTTTTAACATTTGCTGTAATCCCTCTCAACCCCATACCTTTCCTCACTTATGGTAATATTGTAGGAGTTTTTATGACTCTATTCTCTCCCTTTCCTCTCTTCCTTCACCTACCCCGTAGCCCCACTCTTCTCTTCAAGTACCCCCTTTTTCTCGTGTTTATGTCATTGGACTGTGAGTTAGCCTTTATGAGGAATCACACTGAGTTCACTCCGAAACTTAACATGGATTTTTGCTTCTTCAACACACGAAAGATGAGGAAATGAAATTAAAACATTTAAAAATGTTTACCTATATTCACATGTATAAATATGTGTTAATGTATTCACTAGATAGCTTTAGAGATGAGTATGAAATCTACAAGCTGACATGATTGGACCAAAAAAGAATGCCATAAATCATTAAAAGAATGAAAATAAATACTCCAACCAAGAACTTAAAATAATTAGATAGCAAATTGGAAAAAAATAGAACAATTATGTATACATATACACACATATGTATATGTACATAACTATATATGCAAATATATTAAAATTTTTTAGTCTCTTTCCAAGTATAATTTTATGTGTATATTGTATGATGGTATTGTTTTATAAAGAATTTACTCAAAAATATATACTTTAACAATATGATGTTTTGAGGCAGATGTTCCATTTTTGAGTACACAAAATTATACATATGCTGATTCTGGCTCTGAGAGGCAACATTTTAAGAATTTACTTTTAAAATCTTATCTATCACAATGAGAAAGTACTTCAAGCTGAAGTCTAAGTTATTCAAAGTCATACTTCATAATGATTGGCTCAGAAAAGATGAGACACTAATTTAACTTTTGTGTAGTAAACCTTTATTAATCAAAAGAACTGATTTTTCTTAATTTTATAACTGCTAGTATATTATTAATCTTTATTTATTGTTTATATAGTTCTTATTAACTTTGAATAAGTGAAGGAAAAAAATCTGAAGACTATCACTTTATTTTTCTAAGGTCATGATATTCTTTTAAAAATACTCATAAATTCCATTAAACTATGTTGAATTTAGTGAGGTATCAAGATTGATATATTTGAGACATGGTGTTCCTTCATGTTCAAAAGTTGCAATGTAAATGTATTGAAGAATCTTAGCCTACTTCTGAATTTACTTGTCTTCCCTAGGTTTTTCTATCAGTATGAAGTCTCTGGTTTTATTGTGATCCAGGGAAGTAAAACATCCTAGGAATGGCAGAGAAATGCCCATTCCCTCATGTGAGTTCAGGCTTAACTCATGTTATTGACTTTTGTCTTTATCATTTCTTCCAGTTAAGTAAAGGAGCAAAGCTCTGTAAATCGAATAAGTGGGGAGATTGCCCGGTGCATCAGGCTGCATTTTCAGGGGCCAAAAAATGCATGGAACTAATATTAAAGTTTGGTGAGTGGAGACTTCTTCAATTCTTTGGAATAAAGAAGACTGTCCTAGTAGATGTGCTTAATTTGAGAAGTGTTTAATAGAATCTCCACATAGTCTTGCATCTAAGTCTAAATTCCCTCGTAAGTCTTTCCATTTATTGAAATATTCATTTCAAATGATACTTCCTCCTAAAGGTGAGCAGAGAGGATATAGCCGGGAGTCTCAGATCAATTTCGTGAATAACAAGAAAGCCAGCCCACTCCACCTGGCGGTTCAGAGTGGTGACTTAGAAATGATTAAAATGTGTCTGGACAACGGCGCACACATCGACCTGCAAGAGGTAATTGTCCACACTCTGTAGGATGTTCTTACTTTAGCATCATCACAAATTATTTCTCAAGATGCATTACAACTTCTGTACAGTCAATGTGAATTGGAAATGCATATAGCAGAAAGTAAATGTTATTTTCTTCTATTCATGTAAGAACACAATAACCGGATTTTTATATTTGGAAATTTCAATGAGTCTAAACAATTACAAATACAGATTCAGTAAAGACCATAAACAGCTTACCTGCCATTAAATAAGTCAATGAGTGCCCTCAAGTACAACAATAAATCATTGGCAGAAACATTGAAGTTCAGTCATGAATCTTTTTTGTTATAATTACATTCTTTTTTTTTTTTTTTTTTTTTTTTTTTTTGGCCAGTCCTGGGGCTTGGACTCAGGGCCTGAGAGCACTGTCCCTGGCTTCTTTTTGCTCAAGGCTAGCACTCTGCCACTTGAGCCACAGCGCCACTTCTGGCCGTTTTCTGTATATGTGGTGCTGGGGAATTGAACCCAGGGCCTCATGTATACGAGGCAAGCACTCTTGCCACTAGGCCATATCCCCAGCCCCTATAATTACATTCTTAAGTGTTAACATATTTTGGTTTGGGGCCATCTGATTAATTTCTATATATACCAGAATTGAGTGAGCCCCAGGTTCAGTTATGGGTGACTGAAAGTATAGATTTCAGAATCTTTTCCTGTAGGTGTCTGCAATTTTGTTGAATAACATGTTTTCCACAAAGATGTGTCTAAGTTACATCCTCATCTGAGATGTAAACACTGACTGTGCTATATAACTTGTTTATAGAATGGCAAGTGCATGGCCCTTCATTTTGCTGCAACCCAAGGAGCCACTGAGATTGTTAAAATGATGATCTCTTCGTACTCTGGCAGCAATGATATTGTTAATGCTGTTGATGGAAATCATGAGACGCTGTTGCACAGGCAAGTTCCCTACTTCTCATCTGTATATGATGTTTAGTCTTCACAAGTTAAATTAGTCATTCTAAGAAAAACAGCAAGGATGTCAGCAAAAAATTCTAAAAACGTTTAGCCCAAGAGAGAAGAACAGGTAATGCCTAGTGGCAAGAGTGCTTGACCCTATGATTCAACTGGAATCTTTTCTATACCCAAGGTATGGGAACAGAATGTTAAACTGATTTTCAGTGAACAAAATTTCCATTGCTATATTCTGGACTCTTGAACTTAGGCTCAAGAATAACTTCCTACATCCTGAGTGTCTTCTCCCATGTTTAGTGAGGACAATGGAGCCAGGGACATGTGCAAAACTCACTGCCACCTCCCTGTGTCTCTGTTTCTGTATCTCTTTCTTTTTCTAATACTACACATTACAAAACACGGTCCAGTTACCTACTGTGAATTGTGAGCTCTTTTCTGACATTCTATGCTTCAAATCTAATTCCCAGTCTGTGGTGTATGTGTGTTTTGTTAATCAGAATCAATGGTAAATTTTGAAGGACTACTAATCATTAACATTGTATCCTATTTTTCAATGTCTAGCTAAAGACATGTGTTCTGATACAGTAGCTTTGTTTTCTATACTATATCAATATTATCTCAATTTTCTTTTTGCAGAGCCTCATTATTTGATCACCATGAGCTAGCAGACTACTTAATTTCAGTGGTAACTATTCATCCAATAAGTGAAATAAGTGTACTTTTCTTAATTATTATTTACAGTTGAAAAATAATTTTCTAAGAACATAATCTTGATTTTCAAAATAAATCACCCAATTGTTTCTTGCATAGCAACGGAGAAAGAGTTCCAGAATGATGACTAACACATTGGAAACTAGAGTATATTTTGTAGGGATGCATTATGGCCAAGCTTCTTACCAAAGTGTGCTTTCTGATGTTCCCATCACTGTCTTCCTGCTTAGAGCTTATTTGGCCATTGCAATTCAAGGTCTCTTGATGGCCTATGAACCAGTTTGGTTGGGAGTGCAGGTCTTAAGGAACTCCACTGATCCTTCTTCAGCCTCAGTGGCTTGAGGCAGACATGTACTTTCATCTTAAGTCTCCGTCACCTGCCATTGTAAGCTTTGGGCCCCATCCCTCATCACCTGCTGGCAAGCCAGGAAAAACTGAGAAATGGAGAAAATTATTGAGGATTTCTTGCAAATGAAAGTGTGAGGTCTTTTGCACTCGAAGAAATGGAAGCAGTCAGCTTTTGAGTTAAAGTTTTCTAAGTCCTGGGAATGGATACATGTATGATAGCCCTATGTAAGTCCACCATAGGAGCCAAAAATAGAGTTTCATGTGTGTATAATAGAAGTGTGTTGTCAGGAGAAGCTACTGAAATCATGATTGTTATCTAGAAGAATCCTGGAAGCCCCAGCAAACATCTTGGTTTTGTGTCACATATGGTTTCCTTGGGAGGCAGGCATGATGTGCTCCCTCCCCAGCAAGAGGACCATGGCAGACCCGCACCTAATAACAGTAGTTAGAGGGGATGAAGCAGCCACTGTCACCTGTGTCTGCTGGATCCTGAAAGAACAGGGAAATGTCCACAATCACAACTGGCATTTAAACTTTTCGATTATCCTGCCCCAAATATGGGCTTGTTTTCAGGAAATTCTCAAAGGCTTTTTTTTTTCCTGTTCTAGGAAACATTATCATTGTAATATATAATACTTACAAAATCTGATTTGTAAATTTAGAAAACGGTGGTGCTCAGACTTGAACTCATGGATTCACATGTTAAGCAAGTGCTCTTATTGCTTGAGCTACATCCCTCACCCCGTTACCTTTTAGGTTATTCTTCAAACAGGAATTTTTGCCTTTTTTCTTTTTTGCCTGGTCCGGCGTTTGACTATGAAGCTTATTTCTCTAACATAGCTGATATTGATGATATGAGCCATCATACCCAGTTTGTTTGTTGAAATGGAGTCTCACTAACTTATTTTTGTCTGGGTTGGCCACAAATCATTATTCTCCCAATCTCTGCTCTTTGAGTAAGTTTGCTAACAAGCTTGTGCCATGTCTGGACTTTAAGTACATTTTTTTCTCAGATAGAAGTTGGAAAAAAATTTTACCTTAGTAATTTTAATGCATTTATTCCAGTTGATCTGTGTAGGACGAAGTAAAATTCACATATGCAACATACAATTTTATTGAAAATAATTTCTTAGTTCCTAATTTAGAGGGTTTTAGGGTTTAGGTAGATCTAGTGCAAGAAGGCAGCTAAGTGCCTAATTAATATGTGAAAATATTTCCAGCATTGAAATTATTTTAGAAAGTCTTGACTTCTGATAGTCTAGTGTAAGAAAAGAGGGAAATGTCACATAACACACTGCTTAATCACATGCTTGAATGGTGGTCATAATATAGACACTCTATGCTAGTGGATTTTCATTACTTAGAGATCTCAGTATACTGACTGATCTGTGTATAGCTCTGTGGTGAATGACTTACTTTGTCTTAGGGGGCAGATATCAACATCACTGATTCAGAAGGACGCACTCCTCTGCTACTAGCAACGGCATCTGCATCTTGGAATATTGTGAATTTGCTACTATCTAAAGGTACAAAAATGGAGCAAGCCAAGTCTTTGGAATCACTATTCAATTAGACTAGATAAATATTTATTATTTATTTATTTATTGGTGTTTCTCTGTGTGATGAGATAGAAAATGTGTGCACTCTACAGCATTGATATATGAAGACTGATGTTCACCTGTTATGTGTCAGAACAGAACATTTCCCATGTCCAGTAAAGGAGCAATATTTTACAGATAATTTCAGGACAGCAGTAGAGAACATTCACAGGCAATAGTTACACCTTAGGTGTTTGCTGAACATTGTACCAGCTTTCTGTAAATGAGTCAGTCCTCTTTGGTATAGGTGTTGTAACCATCCCTATTACATCCATTAACCTGCTGCTGTGAGAATAAAGACTACAGCTGTTTCCAGCTCTTCCCAGTCCTGGCCCTCTTCTCTCCAGTTCACCTCGCCATCCTTCATCTTCCTGTTTCCTCTCCTCTTCCCTTCTCCAGTCCCTCTCCTCCCCCATTCCGTTCTTTTTTTATCTTCCGTTTGCTCCTTGTTCATATTTTCTGTTCCAAAAGTTAAGGTTTAGAGGTGACGTTGTACAAAAAGAAATGTACTCTTTACCTGGCTTATGTAACTGTAACCCTTTTACTCATCACCTTTATAATATCAATAAAATATTTTTAAGTTAGAAATTTTTACTGTAATATAATACACACTTACTATCTCCTTTCACACACACATTCTCTCTCTCACACACACACACTTTTTAAAAAAATGTTTACTTTTCCCATTTATATAAAGTTTTCTGTAAGTTAAAGGTTGGCAAAAATTTTTAGTCAAAATATTAGGTTGAAAATTTACCACAAACCATGCTTTCATTAAACATTAAGAATTTCAATTTGTATTATATTCTGTTTTGTAGGTGCCAAGGTAGATGTAAAAGATCATCTTGGGCGTAACTTCTTACATTTGACTGTACAGCAACCTTATGGATTAAAAAATTTGCAACCTGAGTTTATGCAGGTAGAGTATGTCTGTGGATTTTCATAGAGTAAGCTGTGTTTTGCAGGGAGTAAGCTGGTTTGGGTTGCTATGAGCTTGTTATTATATGAGACTTCATTTGAGGATTTCAAAACTTTCAAAATAAAAAATGCTGCATTTGAACATCATAGTCGTGGTGGTGGAGGTCGTGATAATGATGATCGTGATGATGATGATGATGATGACAATAAAAATTCATTGAACTTGGAATGGTTTTTGATGTGACAAAGGATTGCTGTATATATACATTTATAATAAGAATACATCTTAATAATCATGTTTCCTTCAGTAGTCATTGAATATTATAAATTTTATATCATTGAGAAAGTCAAGTATGCAATTAAATGAACAATATTCTACCAGCAATTAATAATTTACTTGACATACCGACTCATTGATTCCCAGATGAAAGCAGTATCTTTATATTTATATTCATCAGTAGTTACAAAGTAACTACTGGGTATATGTGAAATATGCCATTTTTAATAATGAATAGAATTTTTTATACAGTGACTGTCCTTAATAATGAATCAAAGATACCTGTAACTGAATATTTTAAAAAGTTAACCAATGCCTATTAATTTGATTAAGCTACCCATATGCCCTTCTTTGTTTTGTTTAGTATACTATCAAAGACCAAATAAGCCTACTTTTAATATTCCCATGCATTTTGCCTAACAGAACATGTTAAGTGTTCTTTTGGCAAATAAAGGAAACAATGAGAAAATAGGGCCACATAAGTTTGGAAAATGCTGTTTAGGTACTTTTCCTGCAGAATCTCTCAGAGCCTTTAATAGGGTAGTGTGCACTTTAGAGAGAGCATGATATTTCATCCTGACATTTTATCCTAATACCCTGTAGGTAGTTTACAGGTTATCCTTGAGGAATACAAATTGAACCTTATTAGAAAATTCCATGTTGCAGTAGTTAGAAAAATTCTGTATTTGTATAATAGAGTTCTATAAAAAATATTCATTTTCCCATAGATGCAACCTATTAAGGAGCTAGTGATGGATGAAGACAATGAAGGGTGTACCCCTCTCCATTATGCATGCAGACAGGGGGTCCCTGTCTCTGTAAATAACCTACTTGGTTTCAACGTGTCTATTCACTCAAAAAGCAAAGATAAGAAATCACCCCTGCACTTTGCAGCCAGGTAAAACCCAGTCTGTACAATAGATGACATGTCCTTCTGCTATAACATACTGACTTTGAAAATACATAAACACCCTATCTTTCAAGTTATGGGAGGATCAATACCTGTCAGAGGCTTCTGCAAGACATAAGCGACACGAGGCTCTTGAATGAGGGGGATCTCCATGGCATGACTCCGCTCCACCTGGCTGCGAAGAACGGCCATGATAAAGTTGTTCAGCTTCTGCTGAAAAAAGGAGCACTATTTCTCAGGTAAGGGCATGTGGAGGAAGGAGTTTATATAGTATGTTAAGTATTATGGGTTGTCTTTTTCGATATTTTAATTATATTATCTAAATTTATATCTCACTAAACATTTCTGTCCATCTTATTCTTAAAGCATATGTGAGTTTTCAAGCATTAAAAGGCAATTCTGCTGTGTGCCACTGGCTCAATGCCTGTAATTATACCTACTGAGAAGACTGAAATGTGAGGATTGTGGTTCAAAACCAGCTTGAACAGGAAAGTCCTTAAGACTAATCTCTAATTAACTATCTAAAAACTGGAAATGGAGCTGTGGCTCAAGAGGCAGATCTCTAGCCTTGAGCAAAAAAGCTCAGGGATAGCACCCAGGCCTGGAGATCAAGTTTTGGGACCACCCCATTATACACCAAAAAGATATTATGATGTTATTATTAACAGTAACTATTAACCATAAAAACTAATGCTACCATTGTGGAGCATTTTTGATAGAATGTTTAATGAAACAATGAAACAAGAATGAAAATAATATTCAGTAGTATATAACACCTTTACATGACACAAACATATGGTCATTTCTTTTATCCTCAAGCATTTGATAATGTGTCTATGTCCTCTGTATATTAATCTCCTAACTAAAATATATGTTCAGGGGGCTGGGGATATGGCCTAGTGGCAAGAGTGCTTGCCTCGTATACATGAGGCCCTGGGTTCGATTCCCCAGCACCACATATACAGAAAATGGCCAGAAGTGGCGCTGTGGCTCAAGTGGCAGAGTGCTAGCCTTGAGCAAAAAGAAGCCAGGGACAGTGCTCAGGCCCTGAGTCCAAGGCCCAGGACCGACAAAAAAAAAAAAAAAATATATATATATATATATATATATATATATATATATGTTCAGATCATGTTATCAATAGATAACACTGAACATGAAGTTATTAGATTGCAAATGGTGCCCGCTTTGTAGTTTAACCCGTGTAGCATGAGCAGTGTGGTTGCCTGTCCCACATTTCATCTTCATAGTGTGATCACAGGTCCTTTTTCAACCCTCTTGACAGTGACCACAATGGCTGGACGGCTTTGCATCATGCTTCCATGGGTGGGTACACTCAGACCATGAAGGTTATTCTGGATACCAATATGAAGTGCACAGATCGGCTTGATGAAGAGGGGGTAGGTAGTCTATTTCTTTTACCAAATGCCAAATTTTGATTCCAAAATTTCCAGGAATCCTTCATCTTCACTGGTAGCTCTATCCCTTTCCTGGCTTACCTCAAGCCTTTTGTTGGGGTTTCCACACCAGACCTTGTGGTAAGGTATGAGCCACAGGGAAACAGAAATGGGACAACACTAAGAGGCCACCTGCCTATGGTCACATAGGCTCTTTCAGGCCCATGAGACTCGGAGATAAAGTTTTCACCAGGCCCTGATGAACCTAGAAGAATGAAGACAGCAGGACTGAGTATTTTCAAAGTTGTGTTGTTTTGGAGTCTGTTGATCCAAAAGACTGTCCTTTATGGTGCTGTTAGTGTCCTTCCAACTTCTTTGCAGAGTATTCATGAAATGACAAACATAGAAAGTCACTCTTGTCTGTTTTTAGGATATGTTCTCAATCTCTAATTTATTTTTATAAGTTTGTAAACCCCAAATTGGGAAGCACAGCTCTCAGAGATAAGGAATCTCCTAGGAATGTTCTCTATGTTCACAGCATCCTTATGCTGAAAACCTGTCCTGGGTCTTTGTGGAATCACCTCTCTATAAACACACACACACACACACACACACACACACACACACACACACACACCATATTGGAATGATAAACTCATCTCATTATTTCATAGTGTAATGATTGTAAACACATCATAAATTGATACATTTGGATATTGAATAGTTCAGTCTGTTGATCATTTCTTTAGAAAAATTCTGCAATGCAATATGCCATTGTCCCAATTTTTCTTCCCTCCCTCCCTCCCTCCCTCCCTCCCTCCCTCCCTCCCTCCCTCCCTCCCTCCCTCCCTTCCTTCCTTCCTTCCTTCCTTCCTTCCTTCCTTCCTTCCTTCCTTCCTTCCTTCCTTCCTGCCCTCCTTTCTCTTTTTTATTTGACAGTCCTAGGGTTTGGACTCAGGGCCCTGGCTTCCTTTTGCTGAAGGTTAGTAGTCTACCCTTGAGCCACAACAACACTCCCAATTTTTTCTGTATATGTGGTGCTGAGGAATTGAACCCAGGGCTTCATGCATGTTAGTCAAGCATTCCCAGCCCTCTTTTTATTATTATTGTTGTAAAGGTGATGTACAGAGGAGTTACAGTAACAAGTCAGATGAGTAATTTCTTTTTAAACAGTGTCACCTGTTTGTTTCTCCCTCCTGGTCCTACTCCCTGACAATTCATAGAGTTTATTTTCAACATAGCATCTAGTGTGTATCACTGCTGCATTTGTTAACCCTTTATCTCAGCATTTCTGTGCTCCCCTTATGTTCCCCAAACAGATAAACTTGCATACAAGACAAAAGGTAAGGAAATAAAAACCAGCAGCAAAGAAGAAATGGGGGAAAAAAAGCAAAAGAACATAAAGCCTCTTGTTTCCATTTTGTGGTGTTCATTTTGATAAACAGCATTTTATATGATCATATAGCCAGAGCTATTGAACCTTTGTGTTCCTCTCCTAAGAATATTCTCTTTTGGTCTCACTGTGTGAATGTTTAGAGTTTTATATAAGTTATCATGCCTAAGTATGGGATGTTTTTGTCTTTTACAATCCAGTGAGTTTACTTATAGACTTATAGCCCCTTTAAGAAATGTATCCAATGCCCAACGTATGATACTGTAACCTCTCTGTACGTCAGTTTGATAATAAAAATTTGAGAAAAAAAAAAGAAAAAAAAGAAAAAAAATTAATTTTATGGGCACTATCTAGGTGCAACAAATGAGGGAAACCATGCAACCAATATTTCTTTGGGTCTTACTTACTTTGCTTAATATATGTTTTCCAACTCTTTCCATTTCCTTAGGAAAGGTATAATATCATTCTGATGCAAGTATAGAATTCCATTGTGTGTAAATACCACGTTTTCATCCCAGTGTTTTTATGTCCTATTTTCTCTAAAAGAACACTGCACTCCACTTTGCGGCACGGGAGGGGCATGCCAGAGCAGTGGCACTTCTTCTGAACCATGATGCTGACATCGTGTTGAATAAGCAGCAGGCCTCCTTCCTGCACATTGCACTTCATAACAAGAGGAAGGAGGTAGTTCTCACCACCATCAGGAGCAAAAGGTACCTGTCACCCTGTCCACTGCTGCTTAGTGTTCTCAGAGTGCAGGGAGGAAATAAAGGAAAAAGGGGGTTCAGAGTTTAATCAGTATTAAATATCAACTGTGTACATTATTGAAAAACTTACTAGAATCAATTAGCTGTGAAAAGGGGCCTCATTTTAGCATTCCCATTATATATACAGTGCACCTTGATCAACATTGCCTCTTCCATCATTCTTCCTCTTCACTCTAGTGGCAAGCAACAAATACATTCATTTTTAATCTGGCATCTATAAAAAGAAGGAAGCATAGAATTCGGCCCTGGCAGTCCTTTTGTCAGATGTGAATAATCCAGGCATATTGCGATCAGACCCCCAAGATCATTGTCAAATGAACTCTACTCTGTCTGCCCTTCTTTAACTGGCCTGCTACACTGTTACCCACATGTCATTGTTCATGATGAAGTTGGAGGGTAGTTTTTCCTCTTCTGAGACTCATCATGGACTGCCATGCACAAGGGCTCTACATTACCTAGTGGTAGGCACAACGAGGAGAAATTTCATGTTCAAGGCAGAGTTAGGCTAAAGATACGTAGTTTCAAGGTTTCTTTTGAAACTCCAATCAAAGTTGTAACCAAGTTTTCTGCTGATAGTGTAGATATTCCAGATGGATTTTACTGGTAAGGGAAAGTTGGTCTGTATTGGTATTAGATCCAGAATCCTATCACATAGATAGGGATTTGGACACAAATGCACTATTCTTTACTTCTCTTTGGTATCATAAACACTTTCTTATCCCATCAACTTGGGTGGGATTGAAGAAGGGCAAATTCTGTGATGGTCTGGCAGATTCAAAGTACTTTTTATGTATTTAACATGCTATTTTGTAGTTAAACTAAATATATAACATATATGCATGTGTTTTTGTATGTGTGTGTGAATTAACAATTAAGTTCTAAGTTGCCAAAGTAAGTATGTGACTATCTCTGTTGAACATGATCATCTTTTAACATACTTAGCATTTCATGACTTCAAGAGAAACAGAATTTAGAAGGCATTTAGAAGGCATTTAGGAAGGCATTTAGAGAAACAGAACAGTAATTGTTACAGCCAGTTTTGGAGTTTGCCCTTGTGTCTTATTTCTCTTAGTTAATGGAAATTTATTAATAAAATTTCATTAATAGAGTAATCTTGGTTCCATATTGAAACCAATGTGTGGTTGTTCCACTTCAGAAATTAACTTAAACAGAAGCTTTCCCAAAACCTACCATTTTAAATTTTCAGTTGTTTTTCAGAAAAGAAGGATAAAGAATGGCACGTGTCTTACATATTTACTTTTTATAGGTGGGATGAATGTATGAAGGTTTTCACTCATCATTCTCCATCCAATAGATGTCCAATCATGGAAATGGTAGAATACCTCCCAGAATGCATGAAAGTAAGCCCCTATGTATTCATTATTGCAATGTTCCTGGCATATAATATAATGTAATGAGTCATTGTAATAATCACTATTAATCATAGCTTTTATCTAGACATTAGGTTTTCATAGGCTACATTGGAAGCTAGTGAATAGGTATTTAACTACTTCAATTACGAATTGTGTGCTTTATGAGAACATGTATTAAACAGGTTTGTTCTCTAAACAATCTAAGTTTGGGACCGAGACTGCAAAATGGTATTTGTTATTTGAATGAAGGCTTTAGTTCTCTAGGTACATTTTTTGACATGTATATTTTTTGTTTCAAATTTTCATTAGCACCTAACAATTCACAGCCCAGGTGTTTTCCTGAAGGGCCCAGATAATCTTGCTTTCCACAGAAATCAGATCTGTTGCCTGGACTCTGTTCTCACAACTCAAGAATGGCTGGGCTGAGCATCAGCTGCCCCCTTCTGGTGTGTAGGCCTCTTTCAGTGGTTCCCCGTGGCCTGGCTTTTGTCTTCACACTGTGTATAGATATGTATACCTATGGAAGATCAAGTACAGGAAAAGCAATTGCACATGGATGACAAGTCGCACTGGGCACTAGAGCTTAACACATGAGAAGGAGAGGTGGAACAAACAACCTTTGGGTCATATAGGACACTGTGTCTATCCTGGCTGGTTGCAGTATAAGAAGCAAAGGAATAGAAGTGCAATATCTTTTGTGGTGTTTAGAAATGGGACATTTCAGATAGTCTTCTGCCTTTATATCTCAGCTGCATTTTCTCTCCCAAAGATTCTTTTAGATTTCTGCATGATTCCGTCCACTGAGGACAAGTCCTGCCGAGACTACCATGTAAGTTTATCATTATAGTTGGAAATTTATTTTATTACAGTTCTTTGAACAATATAAAAATATTGCTACCACAGGTTGAACAGCCTATTGTAGTAGTCACTTTGGTTTCATTTACCATAATATTTTATTATCTACTTGTGAAGAAATGTTTTATTTACATTCTAGGTTTCCATAGATATTTTGTTTCTAACAGCATCACTTAGTATTAGTTATCATCTTTATAGTCCTGGGCTTCATTTTTCATGGAGAGTGAAATTCTGCAATTCTTCAAAGCTCTACAGATGAGGTAATCAGATGCCACAGAAACTCCATGAGGCACTTATGGGACTGAACTAGCACTTTCTCTCCATCCTAGTACCAACAGGCAGAGTGGCCACTAGTAAATTTTTGTTGTTGCTTGTTTTTCCCTCAGATTTGAGCTTACTAAAATTATTTATGTACTTGAGGTCCAAGCCACAGGAGAATTCTTTTTCCTTGACGTTGAGTTATAAAGCAATAGAAGAATAGCTTTCTAAAATATTTGTTACATTCCATGTATGATCATTTAATTCCCCTTTCTCTACTTAAAATGATTCATGTTTGTCTAGACCAGTTAAGACTCAGCAGAATTTTATCCTAGCATATTTTATCTTTCAAGACATTTTTCAACAGATACTAGTAATTCCTAATAACCCTTATGAAAATATAAAATCTTCACATTGTTTGAACTCTCATTTATGTCTGTTCCTGGTTTTGCTGCCCCTTGTAAGAAGCACTTGTGGGAGATGGGGCTGTGGTTGAATGATAGAGCACTTGCTTTTAATGCACAAGGCCCCCCTTTTTTTCTAGCACAAAAAGAAAAACAAAAAGAAAAGAAAGAAGACAAGGTAATGATTTGGGTTTTATACTAGAGTAACAATTTAAATTTGTGTCCTCCACAGATTGAGTATAATTTCAAGTATCTTCAGTGTCCACTGGAATTTACCAAAAAAATAACACCTACACAGGAAATCATATATGAGCCCCTTTCAATTGTCAATGTAAGTGCAGAGGTTTCATTATCTAGCTAGTTTCTTCTACCTGGGTAGAAGAAACTGTCCATTCTTGATGAAAATTAAATGGACCTGGAGGTAATTCTAGTTTTATAGCCCAATGTTTATTTCTACCATGTCAGCACTTTTTTTTTTTTTTTTAGTAAACACATGAGGACTTTCCTATATTCTTTAATTAAGAAAATTATTTTCAAAGTGATGTACAGAGGGGTTGGAGTTACATATGTAAGGTAGTGAGTACATTTCTTGTCAAGTTTGTTACCTCCTCCCTCATTTTTCTCCCACCCTTGCTCCTCCCCACTCCCCCCACCCAAGTTGTACATTTGGTTTACTACAAATTGTCTTGTAAGTATTGCTGTTGCATTGGTTTGCCTTTTGCCCTTTGTGTCAACATTTTGATGTTCCCTTTCCCTTCCCTGATTCAGACAAACATGTATACAATACCCAAGGTACCAAAATCAAATACAGTGACAACAGGGCTAAACCATAGAGAAGATAAACGAATGAAGAAAGAAATAATTTCACATAGAACATGATACATAACACAACAGTGATAAACCTCTTGTTTCCATAGTAGAAAACAAGGTAATTATAGCAAGAATTGATAAGGCAGATTCATTTTTTCTGAGTAATAGAATTGTGTGTTTCTACTCACAATCTCTTCCTTGTACGTCTGGTACTGCAGTTACTGTGTTTCTATAGCACCACCCGATGTCTCTCTGTGATAATGCACTTCTTCAGTGCTCTACCAAGCTTTTCTGGTCAACTTTGTCCTCCTGGGCCTCTCCTGGTGCTTGTTCCTTTCAGTGCTTAGAAATGATCCCCTTTGGAATCATTTGCATATTGCATATACACTCCATGCTTCTGTTTCTGTAGGAAGAAACAAGGAGTTGAGATTTTTCTCCCAAGACGATTTTAGAGGTGTAGCAAATAAATGCCAGGAAATCTGTCATTGGTTTAGATCTTTTTCTTTATATCTTCAACCCCTGGTGTAGGAATCACTTCACTAGATTCTGTATTATGCAAGAAGGCGGCAGTGTGTGTAAAATGTTGTTATTCGGTTTCTGTGTGCAGAAAAGATAACCCAGAGGCCCCTCTTCTGTCATCTTGGTGGTGTCAGCTCCTCTATGTATTTCTGGAATAATTAAAATATAATTTAAAAGAATATGGGGCTGGGAATATGGCCTAGTGGCAAGAGTGCTTGCCTCCTATACATGAAGCCCTGGGTTTGATTCCTTAGCACCACATATATAGCAAAGGGCTAGAAGTGGTGCTGTGACTCAAGTGGCAGAGTGATAGCTTTGAGCAAAAAGAAGCTAGGGACAGTGCTCAGGCCCTGAGTTCAAGCCCCAGGACTGGCAAAAAAAATAGATAAAAGGAAAATGTGAAAGAATACTTGGACCTTCTAAAAATGGTCACGAAAACACAATTCACACACTATTTTAATGATTACGTATAGGCACTCTATTGTTTAAAATCCTCATAGAAATATAATGCTGCATTTCTTCAAGAAAAATGTGGACATGTGGCCCTTGTTAACTTCTTGTGCTTGTCCATTCCTGTTGTAATTCTGTATAAGGTTTAAAAGTTGATCTCATCTCTCAACACTCAGAAGAAAAGAGAGACTGAATCACATGATTGTACCTATATAAGATGATTCTGTAGCTTCTGGTTTATTTTTCTTGATGTGGTTGTTATCTCTATGAAATTCATAAAATAAACATTATATTTATAAAACCAAACTAAAGTTATAAACACAGAAGAAAAATGCTCAGTTTCTTTAGTTGTTGAGTCTGATTTTATTTTATTTTTTGTTTTCCTTTCACTTCCAGGTCATGGTTCAACACAACCGCATTGAGCTTCTCAATCACCCTGTGTGTAAAGAATATCTAATGATGAAATGGTGGGTACTGAAGGATATTTCTGCTCTAAATCAGTTCTCTATTACATCATGAAAATCCAAGCAACTGTGCTTTGATGGTATTTCAATGTTTGTACTTTGAAAAGAGAAATGTATCAAAAGCAAATTTTGACATTAAAAATTCTGCCACTGTTTCCCTTTTTTTGTTGGAGAGAGTCTTAATTTTATTAGCATATATTGGTTATATGAAGGAGCTTTATTATCATACCTGCATACATATATACAATGTCCTCTCTTGATCAAATTCACCTCCTTGCTCACTTTCTCATCCCCTCACCTCCTCTTAATAACAACATGCTCTGTTATCCTACAAGCTTATAAAATGCTTTGACTGTATGCACCCTCCCCTTCACTTGCTCTGTCCACTCTCCTCACTCTCCCTGGTACCCATTCCCCAAGGGAGCCTAATCTACACTTCTGTCATTTGGTTTCTTTACTTCTTATTACTTGTATAAAGGCATTTCATCATGGTATTTCACACATACATACGTTAAGTGGATGAACTCCTTCTAATTAAACCCTTCTATTGCCCTCACTTTCTGCATTCTATATATCTCACTATTATTGAACAGCTCTCAGTGAATTTCATTATATCATGACCATCCCTACACTTCATTGTGCACATTGGAACACACAATGTATTTTGATTGTATCTACCCTACAACAATCTCTTATCCACTCACCATGTTTTATGCATGTGTATATACATTTGTGTATATATACATATATATACACATATATACATATACATGCATTCATATGTGTACATATGTATGAATATATGTATCTGTACACATCTCTCATATTAGATTCAGCATAAAAGGAAGAACATGTGGCCTTTGTCCTTCTAAACCTGATTTACTTTCTTTAACATGATGAATTCCAAATATATCCATTATCTTAAAACTATTATAATGTCAGTCCTCATGATGGCTGAACAATGCTTAGTTGTGTATGTACCCCACATTTTCTTTACTGAGTAACCAGTTGGATGGCATCTAGGGTCTAGTTGGCTGTAATGAATAGCACTGCAATAAACACGAGTGTGCAAGTATTGTATTGTTAACTACTTTATTTCTTTGGATATATGCCCAAAGATGGCAACTCTGGATCATAATATAATCCTATTTTTAGTTTTTTTGATACCTCCATACTATTTTCCATAGTGGTAAAACTAATTTCCATTTTCATCACCTGCCCCCGTGACAAGCATTTGTTGCTCATATTTCTGAGGATGACAATTCGGACTGGAATAAGATGAAATCTAAATGTCATTTTAATTTGCATTTTCTTTATGGCCAGGGATATAAAACATTTCTCTGTGTACTTTTTGGCCATTTGTATCTCTTCTTTGGAAAATTATCTATTCAGTTCAATTTGGCCACATAGTAATTGGTTGTTGATTCATTGAGAGATTGTTTTCTTAAGCTCCCTGCATATTTTTCTGGTTATTAATGCCTATTAGATATGTAGCTGGCCAAGATTTTCTTCCACTTTGTAAACTGTTGCTTCAGCCTAGTGACTGTTCCCTTTGCTATGGAAAGGGTTAAATTTGATAAAAATAAAATTTTATTTCAATTCTTATTTGTTGAGCTATCAGTGTTCTGTTTAGGATGTTATCACTTTATACTAGATCATATAAATTAGAAGAGATTTTTGGTTCAGTGAATATAGATTCCTGAAAGAGATTATAGTCACTTTTTCTGCAGGTGTCCTTAAATGTGTGTGTGATTTGCTTGTCTACTGTAGGTGCGCCTATGGATTTAGAGCCCACATGATGAACCTAGGATCTTACTGTCTTGGTCTCATACCTATGACCCTTCTTGTGGTCCATATAAAGCCAGGAGTGGCTTTCAATTCCACTGGAATCATCAATGAATCTAGTGATCACTTGGAAACATTGGACACTACGGTATTTTCCAACTTCACCTTTTTAAAATAAGGGGATATAAAATGGATTTCTTTTCCTAGCAGCACTATAGCTAAAATTAACCTGAAATAAGAATTTACTTCATAGTAGCCTATAAAATTTGTATACAGTAACTTCTCCTGAAATCTTTTATAGAAGAAGTGGAGATATAAGTAAATGAGTCAATAAATGAGTTTGAAGTAATTCAAAAGAAATATGTGATCTAGGTGCAGATGGCTTATTCCCATTATCCTAGCTACTTAGGAGACTGAGATCTGAGGATCCTAGTTTGAAGCCAGCTCCAGCAAGAAAGTAGAAAACTCTTATCTCCTACTATCCAGTTAAAATGTAGAAGTAAAAGTATGGCTGACATGGAAAAGAAAGAAGGAAGAAAGGTAGGCTGGAAGGAAGAAAGAAAAGACAGGAAGAAAGAAAGAAGAAAGGAACAAAAGAAATATGTAGAGGGTCTGGGAATGTGGCTTAGCAGTAGAGTGCTCGCCTACCATGCATGAAGCCCTGGGTTCAATTCCTCAGCACCACATACACAGACAAAGTGGGAAGTGGCGCTGTGGCTCAAGTGGTAGAGTGCTAGCCTTGAGCAAAAAGAAACCAGAGGCAGTGCTCAGGCCCTGAGTCTAAGCCCTAGAATTAGCAAAAAAATAAATAAATAAAAATTTTTTAAAAAAGAAAAGAAATGTGGGAATGTTCACTTCAATGTTGACAGAAGACTTCACAGATTTACCTTTGAGGGACAAAAGAAAGCAGGAAATGTAAGGGCATATTTAGTGGAAATGTATTTTCCACTTGGGGAGAAGATAAGCTATGAAATTAGATATTTGTGATAGTAGTACAACATTGTGAATATGCTAATGCCACAGAATTGCACATGTGTGTGTAAAATATAAAATTTTATATCATGCGCACCTTATTACAATTAAAAATTATATCTTAAAAATTATATTCTTTTCAAGTTCAGTTGGAAAATTTGAACCTCCCTTAATTAATAAATGAATTATAAAATGAATATATTATCCTTACTCAAAGATGAATATTAGCATGGCATAATTTTCTGTTTAATTCAAGTATTGACAGTACATAGGAATGAAGCATAAAACAAATTAGTATTTAGTAGAAGGAAATTATGAAGTAATCACTGTTGCTTCTTATAACCATCTGTCTTCTACTTTTCTGTTTCAGAATTCATATCCAATAAAAGTCTGTATGATTTTAGTTTTCTTATCAAGTATATTTGGATATTGCAAAGAAGTGACTCAAATTTTCCAACAGGTACAAAATATATTTTGTTTCTCTCAAGTTACAGTATTTTACTATACAAAACAAATAGTCATTTCAAAATAACATCTTGTCATAATAAACTCATATTGCTTGCCTAGAAATAACAAGATGAAACTTTTCAAACTGTAGAGACTACACCCTTAAGTAAAACTGTTGCTTGTCTGATGTTTCTGAAAAGGATATTTGACCTTGGCTTGTCTAGGTGGCTCTGTTAGGCTACAAAAAATCATCAGGAATGACTATATGGTATGTTCTTTTTTTTTTGGCCAGTCCTGGGCCTTGGACTCAGGGCCTGAGCACTGTCCCTGGCTTCTTCCCGCTCAAGGCTAGCACTCTGCCACTTGAGCCACAGCGCCGCTTCTGGCCGTTTTCTGTATATGTGGTGCTGGGGAATCGAACCTAGGGCCTCGTGTATCCGAGGCAGGCACTCTTGCCACTAGGCTATATCCCCAGCCCCGGTATGTTCTTTTATAGAACATATTGAGATACTTTTCTGACACAAAGTTTTATCATTTTCAATGTAAATATTTATTTAAATAAACAATATATATCCCAAGACTCTTTTAGGTTGTGTCTTTGAATTCTTTCTTATTAATTTTTAAAAACAAAATTTTAAGCTATAATACAGTTTGAGAAAGTTTTAGAAAAGAAACACAAAACAAGGATTATTATGTAGCCTGGGCTGGCTGGAACTTGTGATCCATCCCTCCACCCCCCTCAACCCCCACTCCAGTCTTTCAATTCCTGGCATAATAGGTATGAGCCTCCATGCCTGGCTTGGAAACTTCAGAGCAGTATTTTCCTTTTACTCTTCTTTCATTTCATTTGATTTCATTTTTTAGGGTTTGGCCTCAGGGCTTCATACTGCTAAGCAGAGTGCTTGAGCCAAGCACTTAGCCCCCTTTTGAATGGGTCACTTCTAAGATGGAGCTAGTGCCTTTTGTTTTTGTTTCTTGTTCTTTTGTGTTTGTTCCCCCCCGCCCCCCGGGCTGTTCTATACAGCAATATTATTTATAGGTCTGATAGATGTGAGCCATCATAGCCCAGCTTTTCTGTTGAGATGGGGTCTTGCAAATTTTTTTCCCAGACTGACTTAGAACTATGATCTTCATAACCTCATCCTCCTGTGTGGTTGGTAGGACAGTTGCACATGAACATACCAGCTCAGCTGAGACGTGATCTCACAAACTTTTTGCCTTGGACCACAGTCCTCATCATCTTTAACTGCTGAAGAACTAGGATTACAAACATGAGCCACTGAAACCCATTCTATATGTTAAAAGGATAAATTCAGATCAGACCTATGAATCAAATTAATTGTCCACATATCTTTACTTTCTAAATACGGGGATTTAAAATCCCATGTTCATATGTATTTCTTTGAGTATTTTTATAAGTTGTACCAACAATGCAACAACTTAATTTTCCATAAAAATTTTCTTTATAACATTATGTAAGCACATGTATATCTGCCTAGCAGCATTTTGATAATTATATTTTGTATTTACTTACTAATATACAAGATTTTTCATGATTTTAGTACATTGTCACAATTCTGAGAATTAGACTACATTGTTCAATGGCTTAGAGCACAGTTTTAGTCTCCCATGCCATTTTTCATTTTCCTAAATGAAAATTACATATCATAATTTTAATTGATCTACAAAGTTATATACAATTGTTCAGATTTGCACTGAACATTTGCTTATTGATATTTAAGTGCTCTACAAGATGGGATATCCTAATACCTGAAAGATGAAATCTTTAAGAATACCACTGTGCTTTGTTTGCCTCTCTGATTTAGTCTCAGCACAGAGCACAAACCTTATTCAAAGAAGATTTTGTTCTTTGTATGCTGAAAGGCCCACATATCTGTCTTAAGATAAGCAGAGAGATCTCATGAATATTAAACCAACTTGCAGTACCTTGCGATGGTATAGACTCCCCTAGGAAAGCTCAGAAATGTGTAAGATTTTCTTAGGCATTGAAGTTCCATTGCCCTGGGTCAGCTGATGATTTGGTCAATCCACATCCATGCCCAGGTGGCTCATAAATAAACTGAGGATGGCAGGTGGGGACTCCCTGATCCTAGACATCATGAAACTATTCATAAGCAACCAGTCTCTCTATGTGGTAACAGTTCACTCATTTCAACCCCAGAAAAGGAATTACTTTCTGGACTACAACAATGCCTTGGAATGGATCATCTACACGACAAGCATCATATTTGTGCTGCCCTTGTTTGTGAACATACCAGCGCATGTACAATGGCAATGTGGAGCCATTGCCATATTCTTCTACTGGATGAACTTCTTATTGTATCTTCAAAGGTAAAAACCAGCCTGAATGATTTTGACATCTTTAAGGAATTTTAATATCAAAGGAAAAACTATTAGAACTGACAAGAATCTTTAACTAGATCAGTATTTTGTCCCATTGTTCTAAATGGTGAAGATCATTTCATATTAATCTAAATGAAGTGAGGATGTATGGAGTTCAAAGAACAGAACAGGGTCCCCCAACCTAGGTATGATTGAAATTTGGGTGCATTTTGATTCATTTTGTGTGTGTATTGGAAGAGGGGCTGTCTTGTGTATAGTAAAATGTCCAATAACATTTCTGGCTTCCACACACTAGAAGCAGTAGCATAGACCTCACCCCAGATTTTATAAACAAAAACCTAGGCAGACATTGACCCATGTCCCCTCAGTTCCAGGGTCAAGAACCTTTCACCCATTAAAAGCTAGGTTTAAAGTGCACACAAAAGACTGTGACATTGGGCTGGGAATGTGGCTTAGAGGCAGAGTGCTTGCCTACCATACATGAGGCCTTGGGTTCAATTCCTTGGAACCACATAAACAAAAAAAATTTAAAAAGACAGTGACATCATAAAAGTGTAGCTATTCTTGTTTCACCTGATATTATTTGATAAGCATTTACTCTGCATTGAAACACTCCAAATGAAGTCAGAAGCTTCATAGTTGATAAAAGTGATATGAAAATTAGAGGGAAAAGAGGAGCCCAAGAATCTAACTCAAGAGAAGGAAAAAGCTCATTCATTCCTCTTCTACTCATAGTTGCTGACATTGCACTAAATGTTAGTGCAGCCTTTACTTGAAGAAGAAACTGTTACGACTCACCAAGGGAAAAAGAAAAAAATGGAAACTCTGAGTGTAGAAGACCTTGGCTAGGAAGTTGAGTTACAGGAACTTAAGCAGAGTCTTGTAACTCCAGGAATCTCACTTTTTCTGCTGTTTTGCCCCACTGCTGTCATGAGCCCAGTGATACAGGGACCTGGAGACCCCAGGTCCCTGGAGAGGACCTAGTGTGGTGAGAAGAGCAGTAGCCTACAAGTAAAGAGGACTCAAGCCACGCTCAGGCACTGTCACACCCTTTGCTTGATGTCTGTAGTCAATCACCATCTCTGAAACTCACCTAATGTCCTTTTACATTTTATTTCTCAAAATATGTTTGCATTCATTTTTTAATTCATACAGAATACTTTTATCTACTTCTAAAGTGGAGTTGTGATGTTAGATTTCTGTGTAAATTGGGTGGTAGCAATTTTAAAATCTGTGGTTCCTTCATTTAAGAAGTTATTGTGCTAATGGAAGAGTCCATTAGGACAAGCTAGTGGCCACATGGGACATCTGTTGTTCACCCAAACATTTGATCATGTAGGAACTGGGGAGGGGGAAGGGGTGGAGGATGTGAGGATGGAGGAAGGTAGCATGGCCTGTGTGCCCTGAAATAAGGACCTTAATACACATACTTAATGTGTCACATGGTTTATCTCTCTTCTTCCTTTATTAGGAAATTAGTATTACATTTACTTTGACATTAGAAACATATGAGCTTTTTTTTCCTTCCCCTATTTTGGTAAAAGAAATATCCTGTAGACAAATGGTATAATAATGAGAGATAAGAGAAAAAAAGAAGTTTGATGAATGGATTGAAAAATCAGGCTTGATTATTCCTGAATTTACATGTCTTTGTTTTCTTTTTCCAGGTTTGAAAATTGTGGAATATTTATTGTTATGTTGGAGGTAATTTTTAAAACCTTGTTGCGATCAACAGGAGTCTTTATCTTCCTTCTTTTGGCTTTTGGACTCAGCTTTTACATTCTCCTGAATTTACAGGTATGGCAGTTTTATATATGCAGTTGATGCCATTACTGTAAATATCAGAAATAATATGCTTTTATAATTAAATCTCAATCACCTATGAAAGCAACAATCACAATGTTTCATTATTATTTTTTTCTGGTAGCTTTGGGATGGTTTCTATTGAAGACAAAAAAATTCCCCATTGTCAGAAAAAATGTTCTATGTGCATAAATTTTCTTGTAACTTTGTTAGAGTTTAGAAAATATTTCTCAGGACTGCATTTCTGTGGCTACATGCTCATGACTTTTAAAAAATGTTCATAATGTATTTTTTGTCATTTTGTTCTCCATAAAATACTTTTCAATTGTCTTGATTTTGTGTTTCATTTGTACCTTACTATTGTTTTTCAGGATGCCTTCAGCTCACCATTGCTTTCTTTAATTCAAACTTTCAGCATGATGCTAGGGGATATTAATTATCGAGATGCCTTCCTAGAGCCATTTTTGAGAGAAGAATTAACATATCCAGTTCTCTCCTTTGCACAACTTATTGCCTTCACAATGTTTGTCCCAATTGTCCTCATGAATTTACTGGTAAGTAATTTGTCATTGTATAGTCTGTCAATCATTTGAAACATTTAATTATGATGATTGTTCTTTGAATTTGTAGTGGCCTTCTACTGTGGGAGGATAGTTGTATTAGCTTTGTGTTATTAAAATAAAACACCTGGAGTGACTAAATCACAAAGAATAAAGGTTTGTTTAGTTGACAGTTTTAGAAGTTCAGAAGCCTGGTATCTGCTTTGGTGAGGGCAGAAGATGGTAGGTGTATCACAGTGAGAACACTTATGGAAAGAAAACAATTATCACAACCAGAGCAGAGAGGAAGAGGATGGATGGAATCCACCACCCTATTCAATTACCAAGAAGCTCCCAAAAGTTGCTGCCACTTAAAGGTCCACAGCACCTCCATATGCTGTCACTCTGGGGACCACGCTGTTACATATGGGCCTCTGGGAGACACTCAATACCCAAGCCATAACAATGGAGAAGCAGTTACAACAAATCCATCCATGTAACACTTATCTAGTGTGGTGGGCATACCAAACACATCCAGAGGCTCGTGTGTTTGGAGAGTACAAAGATGCATTCAATGGACAAATATTTCCAGAGATCTACTAAATGTTAGCTTCTGGGACACAGCAGTGAACAAAAAAAAGTTCTAAGGCTGGGTCTATATATGCTTGTGAGCTCTTCAAGACCTTAAGTAATAAGCACCCATACCTATGGAGCATAATGGAATGAGTTCAAGGAAGACCAAGATGGTAAAGGTGGAGGTGTGGATTGCTCTGGGGTGGGGGAAGGGTTGGCAGTTTGGAGATCTTTTTTAAAAATTAATTTATTTATTATTAAAGTGATGTACAGAGGGGTTACAGTTTCATACATGAGGCAATGAATACATTTCTTATCAAACTTGTTACTTCCTCCCTCATTTTTCTTCCACCCTCTACACTCCCAATTCCGCCCCACCCCAAAGTTTTTAGTTGGTTTACAGCACATTGCTTTTACATTGGTTCGCCTTTTGTCTCTCCATTTTGATGTTCCCCTTCCCATCCGTATTTCTGATAAATGTGTATACATTACCCAGGATACTAAAATCAGTCACAATGACATCAGGAGCTAAACCACGGGGAAGAAAGACAAAAGAAAATGGAATCATTTCACATGGTATATCGAACCTAACAACGATAATGATAAACCACTTACTTCCATAACTTGGAGTTCATTTTGCTTAGCATCATCTTATGTGTTCATATGCACATAACTATTGAGCTCTTGTGATCTTCTGGCAGATCTTAATGGAAAGCATTATGTTACTCTTGTGTTTCTTACTGAACAGAGATTCAAGTGGGAAGAGACCCTCTGGCAGAGGGCATCTTCACATTCAGATACCCCAATCTAGCCAAAGACAAATTGGCCTTCAGTCTGTATCAGAATGTTTCCAAAACAGAAACACATGTGTGTACAGACTCCCCAGTGTTCTGTTTCTCTCCTGTGCTACAACTCCACTGTCTTATTTTAGCACTTATTTTGGCACTAGGGAAACCAGATATAGATGACTCGAAGCCTAGATTCTTCTCTTCCAATGTTTTAGATTTGAGGAGAAAATTATTCAGAGGACAAGCTGTCTCTGTCATAGACATTTACATACCAAACACTCACTGAATATCTCTATCTGTATTTCAAACCCCAAATCTGCTCCTTAGTCATCTTACTCACAGCAGTGGAAGGTATCTCTTGGTCCCCTCTTTCTAATTTCCCATGTTCTCTGCATCACACTTTCCCTTTTACATCTACTTCCCATTAGGGTACTTCACCTCAATTGCTGCAGTGGCCTGTGAAGTCTCCTACATCAGTTCTCTGTGGAATACCTTCTCTACCTTTTTAGGGCAGAGATGACTCTGAAGATTCTGGGCTTTCATTCAAAATGATTTGTTGTGAGGTTTTCTGTAACTCAATAGTCTCTAGCCAGCCTACACCCATCAGCATTTCACTCAAAGGTCCCTGGGATCTTGATTTTACTCACATCATACCAACTGTTCCTGGGGCGATGCCACTTTTCCTTACAGCCTCTTGTGTGGCTTAGGCTCTTTTGTGGTCTATCAAAAAACCTCCCACCAGAGGTTAAGTCTTTCTGACCTTTCAAAATTCAGCTCAAGCACCATCTCTACGGGGCAGATTTTATCAAGCATTGTGCCTATTAAGTGCCTGTTAAGTACCGTACCCTTATTACTTTAGCCTGAATTGGGGGCTGCCTTTTGTGTTATTACTTTTGAAAACATAATTCAGAACAGAATTATAATAAAGTGTATGTCCCAGGACTTCATGAAGATTGAATGAGCTAAAACAAAGCACATTAAGCAACGTCTGTCACCTTATTAGCATCCAATGAACCTTAAATAGTATGGAATTGCTAACAATTGATCTTTTCTAGTCTGTAAGCTTAGAGTACAGCAAGCATCATAAATGTGTGAAGCAGCAAATAGGAGATAATTGGTTTTGACAAGATTTTTGGAACTTGGAGAGAACCTCATATAAAAGCCTACAAATTAAAGAATAAAAGTTATGGTCTTGTCAAATTAAATTGATTTAGTGAGTATATATGTTTCTTAGCTTGAAATCCCTGGACTATATTTTTTGAATGTTCATTCATTCACCATGCTTCCTGTCCAGTTTTAAGCACTGGACATACAGTGGTAGCCTACGCAGATACAGCATTTTTTCCTAGAGATTCTTGAACTTTGAGCTCCTGAGAGCAACCAGGGATTCCCATTTCAGGTATAGCAAGTAAGATACAGTCTTAGCAAAGATGGGGATTAAGCATCTAAAAATAGATGAAAGTGTGAGTGAATTGTATTAATTTATTCAGATGGAGTAAACCTGAGCTAACAGTTCCACTTGACCTGAGTCTGTGTCTATCTAGCACTGTGTGTGTGTGTGTGTGTGTGTGTGTGTGTGTGTGTGTGTGTGTGTGTGGGGGGGGGGGGGTCTGGTCATTGGGATTGAACTCATGTCCTGGGCTCTAACCTTAAGCTACTTTTCGCTTAAGGCTAATACTCTACCATTTGAACGATGGCTTCACTTCAGGGTTTTGGGTTGTTGGGTGTTTTTTTTTTTTTGTACTTTATTGAGATAAAAGTCTACAAACTTTCCTGTCTGAGTGGCTACGAATCCCAGTTGATTGATCCTAGTAGCCTCCTGAGTAGCTAGGATTACAGGTGTGAGCTACCAATGCCTGGCTAGTTGTATATTTTTAAAGGTTTCTTGCCCAAGTCCCACCCATAATGAGTATGTTTTCCTGCCAAACATATGGAAAATAAACAGTTGTTTATTCCCTTCGCCTCATATTTTAAACATTTTTCTATTGTGAAGTCTGTTTTACCTACCCTAACTGCTAAACTCCTGGAGTTTCCAACCACGTTGCATTGATATACCCCAATCCCATTTGATATCACTTTGTGTCCCTGCCCTTTCCAAAAGAATCTGATTTTTATCCTAGGATAAACTGCAGGTTCAATTGAATGTCTTAAGATTTCAGAGTAACAGTTAACTTTATTGGACTACTAATGCAGCCATCATGCAGCAAAGGTTTGAAAGACAAGGCACTTCTCTGCAAGATGAATTCTCAAAGCTTGATTGAGCCCCTGTTAGGAGCTCACAGCTGCTGCTTGTGCTTTGACCAGGGAGACATTGCTGTGGTTGAAATGTGGGTGGTCCCTCCACATTTTACATGTGGCCACCTAATTACCAAGGTGGTAGTATTAGAACATAGAACCTATGATAGTGTATCATTGAGTCATCATGAGTAGGGTTTGTGCTTCCATAAAAGAAAAAAAGTGTTCTTGCATTTGTCAGACCCTTTCTGCCCTCTACCATGTGAGAATACATAGAAAACCATGAGGAAAGGGCTCATGCTCAAATGAAGTTATTGATTGATTCATGCAAGACTTTCTAGCTCTTAGAATTGGGAAGAATAATTGCATGCTGGTTACAAATTACTGGGCTTGCAGTATTTTACTAGTGAAGCCTGGATAGACTAAGACAAAACTTAAGTACATGTGGAAGCAAGTCATGCTAAAGTTTTTGTGCCCTCTTTCAGATTGGTTTGGCAGTTGGTGACATTGCTGAGGTCCAGAAGCATGCATCATTAAAGAGGATTGCTATGCAGGTGAACATTATATTCATTTAAAACTCACTGAAATTAGTACTATCGTAATTACTTGCATATGAGAATAGTTTGTTTTTTGAGAACACAATGATTTAATAGAGATATTTTCCCAAGAGTGAAGAGTACCCTCCTGTGTCTGGTTGTATGTTTTCTGGCATACTTGCTATAATCAAATATCCAAAAATAGTGAAAGGTATTCAACAACACTCTCTACAGGGAAATGATGAAATTGACAGAGTCTCTTTTTCATGGCTGGCTACATAACTAGTTGCTAGACAAAGAATATCACCACTGGTATGAATTATTCATGTCTGTTTGGTTTTGAGATAGACTCTCACTGTATATCCCAAGCCAAACTTGAACTTTCAATCATTCCAATTCAGCCTTGTTAGTGGTACGATTCCAGGTGTGTGCTGCTATGCCTGGCTGGTATGGATTATTATGCCTTATTTTAGTCCAGATGTTCAAAGGGGCTCCTAATTTGCTTTCTTGCAATAACAGGGGCTCTCACAGCATATTCTACATTGAAGTTTTAACTGTATCCATGATATTTCTCTCATTTTTCCAGTAATATGATAGTTCTTTCACTATTGAATCTTGTGAGGTAGTTTCTAATCATACTGTCATCATTTCTGTGTTCTTTCATTGTATTTAAATTTGAATAGAGATATTTGATGCTTTAAGAATATTTGATAAGCCAGGTGCTGCAGCACATGCCTAGTATCCTGCCTGTTTGGGAAGCTGATAACAGAGAATAGCAGGTTGAGGCCAATCCAGGTAGAAAAGTTTATGAAATATCTTATGAACCTATAGCTGGCCAAGATGGTACAAACCTATCTTCCTACTTTTGTGTGAGACTGAAATAGAGAGGATAACAGTTCTAGCCTAGGGCCTAACAGGAAACTCAGTAAGTCTCTATCTCAATGGAATAAGCTGGCTACTATATTTGCCTATCATTCCAGCCATAGTCGGAAGCCTAAAATAGGTGAATTGTGGCCCAGGCATGTTCCTGAGAAAGAAGCAAGACCCTAAGTCAAAAATAACTGCCTCACTGTGTTCCCTGAAAGCAAGCAGCACAGAGCCTAGGAGCACATGCCACCTGGTCCTCTTTTGAATGAAGAACAGGGACAGAGACAGAGTCTCTACATACAGCTTGAAACTTATCTGAGCCTACAATAGAAGCAGGATCAGAAGGGAGAGTATTTCATACAGAGCCATTTTGTCCTCTCTCAAAATCATTTCAAACCCAAGTAGGGACCCAAAGATTTCTGAGACAGTGCTCTCCATAGGAACTGGTGATGGCTCATGTATGGGCAGATGTTACCACTTGAGGGGTTTGCCATCAGTTGCTTTTTAATACTAATTTGTTCATTATCCAGACAAATGCTAACAGCTGTAGTCACTCCATAAATGTTTTTAAGCCCATGATCAATTAAGAAAGAAATTGATAGATCACACTTTACCCCTCAGTGTGGAAATCTTACCAGTGTGGGGAGGTGAACATATTTCCTTATTTCTAGAAGAGGCAAGTTTAGTGGGTCTTACCAGACACATCTTGGACTTAAGGCTTGAAATGCCAGTCTCTCAAAACCACATTTGACAGCTCATAGATAGGAGCAATAGTAACTCACATAGTGTCCTGTATCTTTTGGCCAATACTGGATTTAAGTCATTTTCAAGATGTTAAGTAAATAGTAACACGTTATAGGTAGGCATGGAGTGGATATCTGTAATCCCACCTACTTGAGTGGAAAAGGCAAGATGATTGTGGTTCCAGGCCAGCATCGACAAAGGTACGGAATCCTATCTGAAAAATAAATTAAAGCCAAAAGCAAGCAAGCCAAGTGGAATGCTATGGTAGTGGCAGAAAATAGGAGAAAAGCTGGGCACTGGTGGCTCAAACCTGTAATCCTAGCTACACAAGATGCTGAGATCTGTGAATCTGTGGATCACAGTTCAAAGCCAACAGGAAAATCTGTGAGACTCTTATCTCTAATTAACTACCTAAAAAACAGAAGAGGAGATGTCTCAAAGTGGTAGAACACTAGCCTTGAGGAAAAGCTTAGGGACAGTGCCCAGGACCCAAGTTCAAACCCCACCACTGACCACAGAAAAAAGTTGAAGAGCCAGACAGAATATTTTATTTCTTACTGGGGGAAGGGGTGGCAGTGGGTGTTATAATTTAAGCCCTGTAGTACGGGAAGTTGTTACCTCTGATCATTTATTACTATAAGTCACTTAAATGCTCAGATATAAAAACATCATATGGTTTTATGTTAGAAAGTAAAGGTCATTATACAGTAGGTACAGATTCACAAAACACTCTTAGACCTATTAGTTGTATTTATTGCTTTGTAATCCCCTAGTTTGTCTCTCCTTCCTTTCCTATCCTGGGTGTAATTCATATCATTATACTTTCATACCACTATAGTTTCCAGAATAGACTCTTCATCTTTATATTTGCAATGTGAATTACAGTTCTTGAGCAATAAATACCTGCTGAATTAGAGTGAGCTCTGTAGCCACTTACCCCTCCCTACTGCCTGCCCTTGCATTTCTGGTCCTGGTGACAGGTGGGAGCAGGTGAGATAAACAGGGGCAGGGAAGCCTGGCCTGCCCAGTTGCTCTCTGCATAAACCAGGACATGAATCTGTTTTCATTTTTCTCTATATATGCTTGCTTCTGTACAGCGCAAGCTTTCTCTGTACGAATTAATGACTCTCCTAATCAATCGAAATGCTCTGTAGGTGGAACTCCACACCAGCTTAGAGAAAAAGCTGCCAATGTGGTTTTTACGGAAAGTAGATCACAAATCCACCATTGTGTATCCCAACAGACCCAGACATGGGAAGATATTAGTAAGTACATTTACCAATACTTTCTATGTCTTATGAATATTTGTGCTAGGGTACCTTGCTTGGTAGCTCCATTTCAGCACATACCCAGGAAATAGGTCCCTTGATTGTTCAATTTGAGTAACTATTATGTTTTATTCTACAGCGTCTATTTAATTACTTTTTTGGTACCCAAGAAACAAAACAAGAAATACCAAACACAGACACATGTCTAGAAATGGAAATATTGAAACAGAAATACCGGTATGTATTTTTATTCTTCTATCATTATCTAAGACTTTAAAACTCTTACATAATAATGTGTGGTATGTCGGTCTCTATTTCCTATATTAAATCAAGCTTTATAAAGTAGTGTTGCTAGGTTACTCAGAATCACAAGGCAATTTTTAGACACCAAAACTTACTTGTGAGTATTAACCAAGTAGTTTGTCTTTCAAAGATTGATTGAAAATCAAAATGCTAATTTCCTTAAGTCTGGAGTATTATTTTAAACCATGTTATTCATGAGTAGTGTGATTTTATACAGCAAAATTCTGAATGAGGACCTCTGGAGTAGCAGGAAAGGGGCCATAGTAAATGAAGGCTTCTGGCTTTGTTTCCCCAAATTTAAATCCCTTTTCCACTATTTATAATCCTGTGAAAGGCATTTAACCTTTCTATGCAATAGTTTCTTGTCTGTAACTAGGAACAACAACAACAACAACAAAAAAGTTGCCACAAATTATGTCAACTTTGCGAAAAATCATTTAAATGTATCTCCTTTGAAAGCTTTATGACTAGCATGAGGAAATGCAATATATAATATATAGTAAATATATAATATAATATGAAACATATATTATAGTATACAATATAATATATATAACAAATGCTATATATAAATCCTATATGAACCACTTCTAGTATCTATACCTTCCTACCTCAGTAGGGCAAAAAGAAGAATTGGAAATAAATTCACAAATTCTGTATATTCTTTTAGGCTGAAGGACCTCACTTCTCTCTTAGAAAAGCAGCACGAACTCATCAAACTCATCATTCAGAAGATGGAGATCATCTCTGAAACAGAGGATGAAGATAACCATTGTTCTTTTCAAGACAGTTTCAAAAAAGAGCGCCTGGAACAAATGAATAGCAAATGGAATTTCGTGTTGAGAGCAGTGAAGACAAAAACACACAGTCCTAAGCACTAGTTGCCCCAATGACCTTCAGTGAGGCTCTTTGAGGGGCAGCAGTTGTATCTCATTTAAACATAGAAAGAGTGAGGAAGAGGCAGAAAGCTGGTTGAAGTCACTATGTAGGAAACTAGCAGTCCTGTTCTATATCAAAGTAAGCTGTGTCTCCATTCATATGTTCTGCAAATCACTATGTATCCAGGATATCCTTGCTTAGTTTCAGGTTGGATATCAATGGAAAGTTATCTTGTTATTTGAACAGATAGAAAGCAAATTAGCTAGAACACATCATTGAATTTCTGCTTGCTAATAACCATATAATATCAGCTGCCATAGATTATAGTCCTAAATATTAGATTCAGTTCAACTATGTGGGTAGCTTTTCTGTGTTAGAAGAACTTGAAGGCACTGTGTGTACCTTGTCTGTTCTTACTATGATAAACAGATCCACCCTTCTTGTTGGTCCCAGCATATATCATATCACCACTTTGAACTGTACAGGTGAAGTCCCAATTAATAAACCTTATGATATTCATGAATGTCATTATAAATAGCATGCCTTTCCTCTGCACTTTTTGTTTGCTAGTGATCATAGTAACTACAAAAGCTATTTATTTTCCTGTGGTTATGGTGCCTCTTATTGCATTTAGTTTTTATTTTGATATTTAGGAGATTCCCTCTACCACATCTATACATTTTTCTTTGATGTCTCAAGTATGAATTAACTGCATACCCCATCATTTATCTACAAAGTCTTTCTCTTGGTTTAGTTTTTCCCTTTATCCCAAGTCTCATGTTCACTCCTTTGTACCCCAAAGACACCCATTCCATGATTATGGTTTTGACTGTGCTTATGTCCTTGTGTTATGTATGAATATTATCATTGTGAGTGCTTTTAATATACAAAGATGTTATAATTTTTGTGGCTTTTACTCTGTTTATCATTCTTTCCCACTGGCCATTATGTTTCTAAAATAAACAGTCACCAGATGTTCTTTGTCCAACAGCTGCTAACCATCTCATTACATACACCCGTCACACACTGGACTGACCTGGTCTAGAGATGGGCATTGTGTGGCCTTTACCTTCCTGATATCACACACATTCTCAAACATCCACTGAGCACAAACCCAGCGCTTAGTGACAACGTTGGAATATTACAAAACTAGACATTTTAATATTCATGATGTGATGGAAGACATGACCTAAGGGCAATGTCATATATACCTCCTTTTTCAATATGAAGATCTTTGTCCCTTATTTTCCTTAAAACAAAGTCTGGAGAATTACAAACATAGAAGCAATAACCAAGGATTTCCCGATTACAAAGTAAGAGGATTTTTATTTAGCATTTTAGTGTTCACATACTCCTCAGGCTTTGTACAATATAGATCTCCATTCAATATCTACTGAGCACAAAGAATGCATGAACACTGAAGCACACCTGTTGTCAGGAGTGCTGACAACACGAACAGCCTGTAAGTTTATAAGGAGCTGACAATGCCATGACTTATTGTTTATGTTCTGAAGTTCTCTTTTCCTTTTACCTCCAAATACTGCTCACATCCCTGCTTTGCCACTGTTCACTTCCTGCTCCTTTTCTCTCTTGTTGTCATTTCTTTATTGTTAAAGTGATGTACAGAGGGGTTACAGTTTCAATTACCGTTCTCTTTCCCATCAGCTGGCTCAGTGATATATTCTTGATACACTTGACCATCATCCCTCACACACTCCTTCTCTTTCCAATGTCAGCATCAACATCACTTCACTTATGTCTTATGCACATGGCTGGCAAACTGATAAACAGTCTCTTTTTCCCCTTCACCCAAAGTTCAATCCTATAGGTGTATAGTTCTTCAAACAAAGCACATAAATCTGAATTTGATGGAGAGGGGCACAAACCAACCCCTGACTTACTGTTTTCATATATGGTACTGCTACCCTCTTAGGCCTCTAAGACATAAGAAGGGTGTGTTGAAGCAATCTTCCTAAATTAGAGTTTTAAGGCTCTATACCCATGTTGGAGTACATAGCCCAGTGGTACAGCACTCTCCTAGCATGTATGAGGCCCTAGGTTCAATTTCAAGCAAACAGTAAAAAATAAACATAAATGGCTTTAAGACTCATTTTCCTTCCTAAATAACCTAACCACCTCAGTCTGGCTCCTCAACCTAATCTGGCCTTATCTTCCAGTTGTCTCAACTTCCCTAACCCAAAGGACGGCTGACCAAAGCACTTTATAGTTTCCTTTCTTTCTACTTCTGTGTTTTCTTCCACTTAGCCTTCACTATGTCCAGCTTTTTCAAAGCGCATTTTGTGTGGCAACCCTCCTCCACCCACCCCAAATCTTCCCTAATGCCCCCACCTGATTATGCTCTCTGACTGCTATGAACCGACACACATTACACTTGTCCTCTGGTACTTCTATTTTTTTTAATATGAATTTTATAGTAAAAGTGATGTACAGATGAGGACATTTTACTTTGAATGGAGTTAACCCCTCCCCTGTTTTCTCCATTTTGCCTATAATGTTGACCATGACTAACCACACCCCTTGCCTCTGCCACAGGGTAGGCACTCTGAGATTTATGGCTCATTATCATTCTCAATCCTCAAGTGATACAAGAAATCATTCTTTGTTCGTTTTGCTCATCTCATTTAGTCCAGGCATGGTATCTTGCATATACACACACACAAAAAAAACCCTACATACACAGAAATTAGCTAGCCATCAGTGAAAATAATGATCATGTTTGAAAGAAATGGCAACAGAAACTGCTCGTAACTGTGATTTTTGGACTTATACTATTAGTTCTGTGCCCTTAGTATTTGAGTGATTATCCTCTAAGTGGTGCCTTTCCACCTCCCCTGACCACCCACTGATTTAATCTAGGTTGTAATTTTTAATTCATTTTAGTAATGGTTATCATAAGCAGCAGAGTTTTTGGTTCGTAATATGACACTCTATGCTTTAATACTGACGGCTTGCTACTGCTTCAATGACTCCAGACATGCTTTGAAACCTCTAAAATACTCACAGTAGCTCTGTGTGTGTGTGTGTGTGTGTGTGTGTGTGTGTGTGTGACTGAACAATATTTTCTACACAAGATACCTAGCCAATACAAGATTTTACAATATGTTTAAGAAAACTGGTGAGAGATAAAAACTTCTGGAATTATTTATCAGTTTCTTTGAAAGTTCATTAATTGGCAGCTTGAAATAAATTGAAGCTCTCAGATACTTCTGGATTTCCTTAGACAAACAAATCCTAGCCTGTCTATATTAAACACAAACCACACATTTAGAGAAAAAAATTGATTAACATAAATATTTCAGTGGTTTTCTGTCTGTGTTTTCCTAGATAAAATGATCAGTGAATATCAATAAAGCACCAACCCACTTGTACTCAGAACACTTTTTAACTATGTTAAAGTTTTGAATGTGAACAATATAAATAGGAGGAAGAAGAAAATGGCCTATAAAGTTTATTATGTATTATGTATTAAGTAGTGCTTGAAATGCTGTATATTAACCATTTAATTCTTAAACCTATATGGTATAATTACCGTGTGTGTGTGTGTGTGTGTGTGTGTGTGTGTGTGCCAGCGTGGATGCATACACGCAGGCTCGCACCTACATGCATGGCATGTGCATACTTGTGTATGTCAGGGCTGGGACTTGAGCTCAGGACTTTGAACTCTTGCTTGTTTTTTTCACTCAAGACTGAAATTCTGCGACTTAAGGTATATCTCCACTTTTAGCCTTTTGCTAATTAGTTGGAAATGTGTATCATGGTCTTTTCAGCTGAGGCTGGCCTTTAACCATGATACCTACAATTACAGGAGTAAGCCACCAGTCCCTGGTATGATTTTTTATTAATTTTTTTATTGTAAAGATGACATATAGAGGGGTTACAGTTACATAAGTCAGGCAATGAGTATATTTCTTTTTGAAAAACATCACCTCTTCAGTTCTGTTCTCCCAGTTTTTTCCCTCCTGAGTGTCCCCCACCTCAAGTTGCATAATTCTTTTCAACATAGTGTCTAATGAGAATCACTGCTGCATTAGTTCACCCTTTGTTCTGCCATTTCTGTGCTCCACCCTCCACTCCTCCAAACAAATAAACTTACATAAAAGACAAAAAGTACAGAAATATATATATTTGGCCAGTCCTGGGCCTTGGACTCAGGGCCTGAGCACTGTCCCTGGCTTCTTCCCGCTCAAGGCTAGCACTCTGCCACTTGAGCCACAGCGCCGCTTCTGGCTGTTTTCTGTATATGTGGTGCTGGGGAATCGAACCTAGGGCCTCGTGTATCCAAGGCAGGCACTCTTGCCACTAGGCTATATCCCCAGCCCCCAGAAATAATTTTAAAACAGCACAAAGGGTCGGGGGGGACAGGGAGACCAAAATCAAAAGAAAAAGTAAAAGAACAAAAAAATTCTTGTTTATATTTCTTGGAGTTCATTTTATTAAATATTATTTTATATGATTTTACACACATAGCTATTGAGCCCTTGTGCTCCTCTCCTAAGAATATATAAAGATATATATATATATGTATATATATACATATATATATATATATCTTTTGGTCTCACTGTGTAAATATTCTGCCCAAGTATAATACTTCTTTGTCTTTTATCATGGATTGTGTTTGCTTATAGATTTATATGCACATTCTAGTTATTACAAATGAGGAAAACCATGAATCCTATGTTTCTTTGGGTCTGGCTTACTTAGCTTAATACAATTTTTTCCAAGTCTTTCCATTTCCTTACAAATGGTACAATATCATTCTTTCTTATGGAAGCTTAAGATTCCATTGAGTATCTATACCAAATCTTCTTTTTTTCTTTCTTTTTTAACTTATGTGGTATTCTTTTTTAATTTTAATTTTCTAATTTTATTTCTTTCTTATTTATTGTCAAAGTGATGTACAGAGAGGTTACAGTTTCATAGGTTAGGCCTTGGGTCCATTTCTTGTACTGTTTGTTACCTCCTCCCTCATTTCATCCTCCCCCCTCCCCCTTTCCTTCTCCCCCCCATGAGTTGTTCAGGTTGTTTACACCAAATGGTTTTGCAAATATTTCTTTTGGAGTTGTTTGTCTTTTTATCCTTTTTCTCTCGATTTTGATATTCCCTTTCAATTCCCTAGTTCTTATACCAGTATATACAGTATCCAGGGTACTCAGATGAGATACAGTGCTAGTGCGGGTACAACCACAGGAAGGGGATACAAGAGGATCATCAACAATAGAAGCTATGGTGTCACATGGCATGTTGAAAATGATTACAACAGTGATATAACAGTCATTTCCATAACATGGAGTTCATTTCACTTAGCATCATCTTATGCATTCATAGGGGCATAGCTATTAGGCTTTTGTGATCCTCTGCTGTGACTAGCCTAAACCTGTGCTAATTATTCCCTATGAGGGAGACCATAGAGTTCATGTTTCTTTGGGTCTGGCTCACTTCACTTAGTATAATTTTTTCCAAGTCCTTCCACTTCCTTATGAAGGGGGTAATGTCATTCTTTCTGATAGAGGCATAAAATTCCATTGTGTATATGTACCACATTTTCCTGATCCATTTATCTACTGAGGGGCATCTGGGTTGGTTCCATATTTTAGCTATGACAAATTTTCTTGATCTATTTGTCCAATGAAAAGCATCTGCATTGATTCCATATCTTGGCTATGGTAAATGATGCTGCAATGAACATGGTTGTACTGGTGACATTAGTGCAGTCTTGTTTGGGGTTAATTGGATAAATGCCTAGGAATAGAATTGCTGGGTCAAAGAAAAGCCTTATGGTTGTTTAGTCTTCTGAGGAACCTCCATACTGCTTTCAGAGAGGTTGATCAAATTTACATTACGACCAACAGTGTAGTAGGGTTCCCTTTTGGCCACATCCCTGTCAGCATTTGTTATTGTTTGTTTTCTTGATAGTGGCCAGTTTAACTAGAGTGAGGCCGAATCTCAATGTTGTTTTGTTTTGCATTTTTTTATGGTTAGAGATGTTGTACATCTCTTTATGTGTCTATTGGCCATTCTTGCTTCTGCTTCTGAGAAGTCTCTCTTTAGTTCTTTAGCCCATGTATTAATTGGGTTGTTGATTCTTTGAGGATTTGTTTTAGGAGGGTTAATTTTTTGAGCTCTAAGTATATTTTAGATATGAGGCCCTCTTCTGATACATAGCTAGTAAAGATCTTCTCCCCAGCTTCTTGCCAGCTATGTCCTTTGTCATGTAGAACTATTCAGTTAGATGCAATTCAATTTATTCAGTCTTTCTTTGATTTGTTGTAATTCTGGATCTTTACTTAGGAGGTTTGGACCAATGCCTAGGAATCCTAATGTTTCCCCATCCCTTCCTGTAATATTTTCATGATATCTGGCATTACATTGAGATCTTTGATCCATTTGGAATTTATTCTGGTACAGGGTGATAGATAAGGATAATGTTTTTAGCTTTCTGCACATGCATAGCCAATTTTGCACCATTTGTTGAAGAGACTGTCTTTCTTCCATCCTGTGTTTCTGGCTTCATTATCAAATATTAGGTGGCTATAGGTTTGTGGATTTGTTTCTGGGTCAGTTATTCTACTCTATTCTATTCTATTCCATTGGTCCTAAAACCTATTCTTGTATCAGTACCAAGCTGTTTTTATTACTACATCTTTGTAATAGAGTTCAAAGTTTGGTATTGATATTCCTCCAGCACCCCTTTTCTTGCTAAGTATTATCTTTGCTATTTGGGTCTTCTATTATTTCCTATTAATTTTTGGACTGCTTTATCTATATCATTGGAGAATGTTGTTGGGATTTTGATGGGTATTGCACTGGATTTGTAGACAGATTTGGGCAGTATTGACATTCTTACAATGTTAGCTTTTTCCATCCAGGAGCATGAGAGATTTTTTTCATTTCCTTAAATCTGCTTTAGTTTCTTTCCGATTTTTAAAGTTTTCATGATATAGATCCTTCACATCTTTGGTTAAGTTAATTCCTAGGTTTGGAGTTTGTTTTTTTTTTGGCTATTACAAATGGAGTTACTTTTCTAATTTCAGTCTCAATCTCATGGTTGGCATTTTGTTATGAAAGACATCATGACACCTCCAGATTGATGAGCATGTTCAAAGTCACGTTGCTTAAATATAAACATACAAACTGTTTCCAGAGCTCAGGGCCTGGATGCTGTCCCTGAGCTTTTGGGTTCAAGACTAGTGCTCTACCACTTTGAGCCACTGTACCACTTTCAGTTTTCTGGTGGTTAATTGGAGATAAGAATCTCCTGTACTTTCCTGCTCAGGCTGGCTTCAAACTGTGATTCTCAGATCTCAGCTTCCTGACTAGCTAGGATTAAAGTCATTAGCCACTGATGCCCTGCTCAATTTTTGCAGTTTTTAATCAAACTCTTCTTTTCTCTCAAATAAACGTTGGAGAGAAGATCATACTTTATTATTAACGCATATACTTTACAGTATAACAGTATGATTTACTACTGAGTAAATGTCTACAAAAATATTCATAATGAGGGCTAAGATATATCTAATACTACAGACAAAGAAAACAAGTGTTCAAGCTGACTGAGTCAGAGAAATGTACTTCAGCTGTGAAACTTTCTGATAAGTGAGGGTAATAACAATATATACCTCAAAGAGTTGTTTTAAGGATTAAAATGAGTCAACATAGGAAAATCAGTGAAATAGCTACATGACACATAACACTCAATAAATACTGGCAAATATCTGGAAGAACAATCATTCATGTGAAGCATTTTCCATTTTTATCTAGGCTAGGAAAAATAAGAATGAAAAAACTTGTTAAAATTCAGTGAGCATATTGTATTTCTCAGTGTAGTTAAAAATTTTCTCACTTTATTTGATTGATGCACTGTGTATGACCTTACTATCTTCCTGATCTATTTAGTAATTTCCAATAGCTTAAATATGCCAACTGCTTCTTTTAATATAACTAAAATAGGCTTTGTATCATTGGAGATCTGATTTTACATGTTGATTATTTATAAGATTAATGAGAGCTGGATATAAATATTAGTACGAATATAACTCTGCAGATTCTCTCTGTAAAATATGTATACCAGAAATTTCAAATGTTGATTTTTATCTTTTTTAAGATTTCAAAGCTAGCTTAGAAATTAGATATATTCTTCCAAAACAATCATTAATCTTGGTAGATAAGATGCATTTTTTAACCTTACTAAAGTACATATAAAAACCATGAAAAAACTCCAGAGCCAGATCTACAATGCATAATGGTACAAATTTTGGGAGTTTGGGTAAGAAACTTCAGAACTCCTGTGGCCAAGAAAGCTCTTAAAAATGCCTGCTATGGAAAACAGCTGCATGGGCCCAGTTACATGAAGGGCTATCTGCCAGAATTAGCAGCTGGAAGACCTTCCTGATCATATCGTGCAAAGGATGTTTTGCAAGCCAGAGCAGTGTTCAATGACAGAGGATTAGCCTCAGATTCGAGGATCATTTTCGTTCCTAGAATATGTAGTTTTGTGATGGGTTAAACTTCACTGTTACAAATTGAACTCTAAGTCTTTGGACAATTTGAATTCTTATAACTTGAATCCTTTGAAGTCTAGTATCTTCAATAGTGATTTGCATTCATGCAAGAATGGTTCCATTGGGGAGATAAGGAAAACAGGAAGCCAGGAACCACTTCTTCTACAATTGCTAGCTCCATAGTGCCTCTCCTCTCTAAAATTACAACATTTCTGTAAGTTGTTAGGAAGCAAAAGGGGATTTCTGACCCTGAGCTGCAAATGAACTAAGGTCAACAATGAAACATTGGAAAAAGCCAATGAGTGACCTCTAAGGGTGAACACTGGTCTGGACTCAGAAGCCATTGATGGAGACCTTCATTTTATTCAGAAGCATCCATTACCTCAGAAAAGGCTAGGCGTTTATTTAGATATTTCAGATGCATACAAATCCCAAGGAAGATGATTGTGCCAATTTCAGTAGGTTTCCATTTCAATTGCATTATAACAGAACAATATATATCCTGTAAAAATAAACCCACAAAGAACTCACACAGTAACCAAATATACAAATTAACACTCTTAATTACCAAACAGTACTTAACAATTTAAATTAGAAGTAATAGGCCTCCATAACTAAATCTGAAAGTAAAAAATAAGTATCAGGGAAGGAATCTCTCAAAACAGAAAGTCACAAATGCTATCTTCAGTTGTTTTGAAAATTGGATGAAGAAGATGAGGAAGATTGTGCCTCCTGGACACGAAGGTTCTCAGCACTTAGTAGTACCAGGAAAACTGAAAGGAAGGCTTCACATGCCCACTTGTGAACTTGTCTGCAAGAATCTGATTCAGAAGCGATACTGAAGCCCAGGAAGCTATTGGAACAACAACTAACACTTCTGCCTATTCTCAGGAACAATTACTTCTCAGCATGAACTTTCTCTAAGACTGCTGTAATAGATATGGTCTAGGAACAAAAGTGGGTCTTCAGCTCAAGTTTCTCCTTAAGGACTTTCACAAAAGAGGAAAATGTGTGGGTAAAAACAACAACAACAAACAAAGAGCTCCATAAAGACAATTGCTTTTTCTTGTCTACGAAGCAACTTGGTTCAAAACCAGTATCGGCAACATTTATAATTGATCACTGATTGTGAAGGAAAGTCTGTAGTGGAAAGAGGTCAGAAGCTAAAGAGGAAGATTAAAGATATCTTTATCTTCAAGATTCTACTCATCCATCACAAGGAATGATATTGTATCATCTGTGAGGAGATAGAAAGACTTGGGTGGGGAGGGGAATTATATTAAATGAGGTAAGCCAGATCCAGAGAAACACAGGTTGTATGTTTTCCCTCATTTGTGGTAGCTATAATGTACAAAAATCTGTAAGTAAACATACAAGGTACTAAAAGCAGATACAAATGAATTAACTGAAATAGACTATAGAGAGTGCAAATAGTATAGTTCTTTAGAAAGACTGAGTCAAAGCCCAAGAAAATAAGTTCCTGGAAATGAGTACTTGCAAGAAGGGAGGGTGAGATCAAAGGAAGAGGGGTAGAAGAATGAAAGGAAGAAGTGCAGAGAGTGCAGGTAAGAATTTCTTGTATGTACCATAAAATTGAGAAAAATAAAGGGGTGGGTGGGGGGTGTAGGTGTTAAAGGAATGACATAAATCAAGATGCCTTGTCTACATAAATTGTTTTCCTGAATGGCAAAAAAAATCAACACACAACCTAAAAATTAAGTAGAGAAGGAAGGAGTAGATATATGAAGGGGTAGGTGAGAATGTTGAAAGAGGTGACATTGATCAAGATGCATTGTATCCATATACTGCTCTGTTAATGGCAACTTATTTTTACAACTACTTAACATTAATATTTTTCAAAAAGGTATTGTAGCTAGATGCAAGATCTTTTAAAATCAGATAAATCTGCCAATACCTGTTTCTTGTGATCCTGGATTTTGGCCCCAGTCCCTGAGGTCTAGGGTAAATCATGTGATGGAATGAAATCAAATAAGCCAAATTGAGGTCTTCAACAAGTGCCTCAAAGTCTCCTCTGCTGCTGTGGGGTGACCAGTCCACAGGCAGCATGGTGACTCCTGTGGTTGTCTCCAAGTGCTGAAGGTGGTATACAAACCAGAAAAGCCCTTTAGAGTCATAAGATGACACTGTAAGATGCATTCACTTACCTCTCTCTTGTGTCACGTGACACATGTTCTCAAATTTGCTAAATCACATTTATTTCTCTATCTGCATTTAAATAAGTAACATGTAAAATTAAAGTGTCTCTGTACTCAAAGAGAGAACCCCAGTTCTGCCCATAGACCTGCAGTGAAGGAACTACAGACTCTGTCACAGCTCTACCATTCGTCCTTTGTTTGAAAGAAAATGGAACAGCCCTTTCTTTTAACAAAAGTACTATAAAATTAACACTCTATGATTTTGCATTTCTTCTACTGAATTTGTTATGTTGTCATATCATACCTTTAAGTAGATTTGAATTTAAATTGGCAAAGCCAATAAATGATACTACCAATAAATGAGCAAACAGGAGATGAGAGATTTGGAATGTCCTCATGAACTGATGGATGGAGAGTCCATGGAACCTTTGAAGAAAGGCCAATGAGGGAGAATGCTAACTTTTATGGAAACATTTTGAGATGAGTTTACCATTGCTACATTAAGTCTTAGCATTAATATTAAGAAGGATAACCTGTGGCAATTTATTATTAATTGTAATACCAGCATGGAAAGTCAGTTCTTGTGAAAAACTGGATTGGTGATCTTAGTTTTCCCTCAAATCAGTATACAATGGCTATGGTCAATTTTTAAACTGAGTACAAAAGTGCCAAGATGCTTCGAGTGGTCATTTTATCTTGTTTTTATCTATTATTGTTTGAGTTAAAAGTATGCTTATAGAATAAAATGGTAGGTAGAGTTTGGATGCTGGGCACAGCTTTGCAGCTTGGGTAAAATGTTTCCTAAGAGTCAGGTCCTTTTTTAGAATGGACAAGTGAAGAAAACTCATGTAACCACTTAGAATGCAGTAAAAAGAAGGAGTACAATTTACAAATGTTTTCATTTACTGCTAATATTAGCTTTTAGTAATATCTTCAGGAAAGTCTTTACCACGGGAAAAATGTTACACACACACACACACACACACACACACACACACACACTATCAGAAAACAGCAATTATTTGGAGAATTTAAACTCAAGGATTTACATGTATAATTTTCCATTCTGAAAACTACTCTAGAAATTGTAAGTGAATATACTGAAACATAATGGAAGATAATGTTTTGGACATAACAATCTGATTATTAAAGGACAATGCATATAAATAACACAGATCCAATGGGTAAATAGCAAATAGGAATACACACATGAGCTTTGTTAATAGGTACATGTTTATTTATGCAGTTTAAAATGTTGTATTATGATAAGAGTTGTCAAAGTCTTTCAAATTAATCAATGAATAAGGTACTGGTATAAAAATGACCACTTAAGTGACTAAGCAACTATCATAATTTTCAAAGGAGAAGCTTTAAGGCAATATTATCAAAAGCATGTTCCCAGTTTAACCTTCCTTGTAAATATTCTACTCTAGATGTGGTTTTCAGACTGGCTTGGCTCGATATTCTCTTATCCACAGAACTCCCAGCTGGATTTAACCTGTCTGTACTACACTTTTAAAGTGAGCTAGAAAAAGGCAAACACCCTGTTCCCAGGGATGCCTGTGTATATATTTTAGCTATTTAAGGATATAAAGAAATGGAAAAAAAATCTTTGCTTCATTTCTCATCCTAATGAGCTGAGCCACCTGACATATATGATAATCCCATTAGATAAAACGAGCAATGAGTTACAGTGCTGAAATCTGGTAGGGTGGCGGTGGGGGAGGAAAGTTCTGTTATGCACTAGATAGCTGTTTTATATTTTAAAATCTGTTTTAAATGACCTACACTGAATCAGAGAAGCACCTAGACAGTAAATACTATTCAACACATGTTGTAAGAGTTGTAAGAAAGGCAGTAGTGTATTTAAATGTGTTATAACATAAAACACAGACAAATATTTATGGAAAAATGACTGACACATTCATAAACTGGCACTGGTCATGTTCAAGCTTCAAAAGCCAAGACAAGTACTTCCTACTCCTCAACTATAGCTTCAGTATTGATCCCTGGTAACTAGTGAAAGAATCAAACTGCTAGCATTTCTGTTACTAGTGATAAACAGCTATAAACTTACTAAGTCATTCATTGTTTTAGCAAAGGAGTCAGTTCTGCTCAAATGCAAGTTAAGGACACTTTTACAGGTAATATTTGAAACTTAGAGTTCATTTCTTTAAAAATATTAGATAATCAAACGTAGATTAGTTACACAGAATAAATACCTACCAATACGCACACAAAAGCAGAAAACAAAACAGGCAATATAAGAAAAGCTAAAATCATTAAATAAAAGAAAACATTAAGATGTAGAAAAGTTAAAACACACAGTATATTATAAACTGCTTAGTTGAAGGGCAACTACTTTGAACAACTTTTTAAGGATAATATAATTTTTAAAAAGTTAAAACACATGAAGAAGCCTACATAAAAAAGACATATATATATATATATATATATATATATATATATATATATGATTTCATGTTGACAACAAATCAAAAGAGCAGAAGACAAAATAGTCTTATGGAAGCAGTTTAATTTCAAGACGGGATAAGCCAAAGTAATATTGAAAGCTAAAGAAACAGGAAACTGTAAACAGCAGGAGTGACAAAATGAACTTAGTCAAAAGAACCAAAGGGGAAAATATAAAATTAGGCAAAATTACTACTTTAACCAATAAAGGTTTTAATCCATGAGGAAGACATGAGTTATTTGCCTTTTTGTTTTAAATAAGTTATCGAAATATGTCAAGCTATAACTGGTGGAGATAAATCATGGGTTGCATAGTGAGGGAGAGTCTTATCATACCTCCATTAGCCTAATCCCAGCTCTGTGCTTGCAAATTGTGTGACCTACAAAGGTTATTTAAACATAGTTGCCAGGTAACCAGGAGAGTCTGCTAATCCTAGACTGCCAGTGGAAGATACCAGCTGCTAGAGTCCTGCAGGTGCCAAAATTAAGTTCTCAGACCAGAGCAAGGTCTAGCCAAGAAGATGGGCCTCCAGGAGATAGGAGAGCTTTTATGGTCTCTTTCCATAGCTGATTACACTTCCTCTGTAAATGGTACCTTTTCTCCTGACTCAGTTTAGTCTTTCTTAATCTCCAACTACTTTGTGTCCATCCAGCTTCTATAATTGTATCTGATTTTGAATGATCAGAACTATTATAAATTCATAACCCAACTTGAGCTTGCAGCTAGAGAGAAAAATAATAGTAATGAAGTCTGACTGTGCACTTGTTCAAGCTTTCTTCTCTTCTTACTTGGATTTGAATAACAAAAAAATGAAGCTACCATCTGAAAAGCTATTAAACTATCTTGTGGTCCTTTCATGAATTAATTCTTTACCTAGGCTTCAACTCAGGGAGATATACCCTGGAAGCTATTTAAGTTGAGTCCCGGTCTCAGTTTCACCTAACCTATGCTTCAGTGCAGTTTGTATCTTCTTTCCTTTCCCCTGTGTAGAACATAATGTTTATATAGTTGGTCCTGAGAATAAGAAGGATGTTCCAGTGGTGTCCTTTCTCTTTAAGGGGATGCCAAATCCTTGTTCTTGATTCTATACTGCTATTCTTCTTTGGCATTCCAAGTGTGGCCTGAAGAGGAGTTTAAGTATCCTTACCCTAGAAGTTTATAGAAATACAGAACCAGCCAGTGCTGGTAAAGCCTATAGTTCTAACTACCTACTCAGGAGACGGAGATCTGAGGATCACAGTTAGAAAATGACTTGAGCAGGAGAGTTCATGAGACGCTTATTTTCAGTTAACTAACAAGAATCCAAAATTGGAGACATAGCTCAAGTGGCACAGTGCTAGCCTCTAACACCAAAGCTCAGAAACAGTGCCCAGATTCTGAGTTGAAGCCCCAGGACCAGCACAAGAAACAAAAAGGGGTGCTGGGGGAGAAAAGAAATGAACAACCAAAACCTTCACTTTACAATTAGAATTCAAGAAACTACATTGGTAATTTATGTTCACATATTTGGCCATAGGAGTATGAGAAGTACTGTCATAATGATATTCCATACTGAAACTGCTGGATGCTTTGTGAAAAGAAACAAAACAAAACCAAAGCCACAACTATTCTCTAACATGGGAAGTACTACAGACATTATTCCCAGGGTTTAGAATGCAATTGGCTTCAGAAGGCACCCACAAAATTTGTAGGAACAGGAATGTAGCTAGTGGTAGAGTTGTTTGCATAGGATATGCAAAGTGCAAAGCCCTTGATTCAGACCCCTCCCCACCCACCCCTATGCACAAAATTGTAGTGAATCAATCAAAACCAATGCCTTATCTATTTTTTACTCCACGACTTCCCAAACTTATTTTTCTATGTGGCCCTGCTGAACATAATAGCTACCTAACATCTTTCAGAATATAGGACATAGAGGATCCAATTTGAAAAGCAGAGGTCTAATGGGCATACATATGGAAAGAAAGTGAATGACAAATTAGGCACCTTTTGGGATTTCAGTTTTCTAATCAGCCGCTACCAATGTCAAAAGGTAGATTTGAGGACAAAAATGAAATCGATGTGAAAGCCTGCCTTCTGAGCATGTAAGCATCTGGGAAATTTCTATTCATTTATTTATACACTTAACAGATATTTACAAATACCTACTGTGTCCTGAGCCTCTGCTAGGAGCAGGAGGGCAGCAATAGGAAACAGATCTATTATTGATCTATTATTGATTAAGACAATGTATTACAAATGGATTGGTTGCTTTGAGGGAAATAAGTTGCTAAAGGAATCTCTTCACAGTTACTTTAACTCAAAATTATTTACTTAATGAACAGGATCCTTTCTCAGAACTATAAAGATGCAGAAGTACTAAATGTGTAATTAGGTTAGCATGCATACAAAACTTATTAGTGTCTCCTAATTGCTAGTATGCTAGTAAGCCAGCCCTGGACGTAAAATGTTTTCTTGGATGTAAATCGATATAAATACTCCCATAATGGGCTGTTAATTTCATGATACCTGCTTGGTGTTACTGGGTGTGCAGATGGGAATGTTTGTAGAGTCATAAAAAAATGTATGTTATTTGTTCTAATGAGTACGTACCAACCAACTCAAGTACATCATTGCTTGAACTCTTTCAGATATCTCATATAAAGTAAAGAGTAGCTACGCTGTAAAGAAGTAACTAATGTATTCCCTATTCCACAGATAGGGGAACAAAAAGCACAGGAAGATTGTATAACTCTTCCAATATCACGCAGTTTGTTCATGGTGGAGCTGAGATTTGAACTGAGTGGCAACTCCAAAGTCAATCGCTAATCACTGTGTCATTCTGGTTTATACTCACAGTATAAGGAAACAGACTTATTTAGCTCAGAGTTTTGGAAGTTCAGGTGTAGGGGAAGCATCTACTCAGCTCTGAAGAGGGCCTTCTTGACTTTTTGAGTAGGCCAAAATCATTATTTGGTAATGATATCAAGCCCACTCATGAGAGGGGAGCCCACACTGTCCAATCTGCTCTTACAGGCCCTGCCCCTTAACGCTGTTACAATGGCAATTAAATTTCAACATGGATTTTAAATCCTAGTAAATATGAAAATTCCATCTTTTTTCATTTCTTTATTGTCAAAATGATGTACAGCATGGTTACAATTTCATACGTAAGGCAGTGAGTACATTTCTTATCAAACTTGTTACCTCCTCCCTCATTTTTTCCCCTGCCTCTCCCCTTCCCATTTCCCGCTGCCCCCCCCCCATGAGTTCTACAGTTGGTTTATACCATAGAGTTTTGTAAGTATTGCTGTTACATTGGTTTGTCTTTTTATCCTTTGTCTCTCAATTTTGGTATTCCCTTCCTCTTCCCTAGTTCAAATACACATATATACAATATCTAGGGTACTAAAATCAGTTACAGTGATATCAGGAGTAAAACCATGGGAAAGAAATACAAGAGAAAAAGGGCATAATTTCACATGGCATGTTGAAAATAACAAAAATGATATACCACTTGTTTCCATAACTTGGAGTTCATTTTGCTTAGCATCATCTTATGTGTTCATATGGGTATAGCTCTTGAGCAATTGTGATCTACTAGGACTATCCTACATGTGTACTAATTATTCCCTATGAGGGAAACCATAGTGTCCATGTTTTCGGGGGTCTGGTGCACTTCACTTAGTATATTTTTTTCCAAATCCTTCCATTTCCTTATGAATGGGACAATGTCATTCTTTTTGATAGAGGCATAGAATTCCATTGTGTGGTACATATACACAATGAAAATTTCATCTTTAAGAAAGCATAAAACTACTTTCTTAAGAAGCTGAAGTATGGAGGAGTATAAATAAAGTAAATAAACAGAAGAAGAGTTTTTTTCCTGCTCCATTTCAACTTTCATTAAAAACATATCATGTCTTTCCACTAAACGTCGAATTTATTCTCCTGTCCTTACATAATGAAAGAAGTTGACTCAGTCTTCTAAGGATCCAGAAGCACCACAGTAATTACTTCTTATCTCTTTAATGCAATGTGATTTTTTTCCTGTTATATATGTGCATTTTATTGCTGTGAATGGATCATGGAGCTTGGAAGAATGTTTTACAAATGCAGATTACTTACATTTGAATATTATTAGTATTTTTTCTATTCCTTCATTTGCAGAAATTTAAATATATTTTGGTTTTATTGTTCAAAAAGTTCCCTAAAGTAACTGTAATAAGAACTGTTACATTAGCAACTTAATAAATGGAGACATTTTATATAAGAGTGACTTTTAAATTATTTTTAAGTAGTTATACAAAGGGATTTCAATTCCAGAAGTCAAGTTATGAGTACAGTGCATCTTGATGTTACCTCTTTCATCATTCTCCCCCATCTTTCCCAATCCCAGACCTACCCTGAAGTTACATAGTTCAATTTTTACATAATGTATATTGAATATAATCTTTGTATTTGCTCACACTTTATCCCTCCATTCATGTGCCCTCCCATCCTTGCCCATTATAAGGAGCATATTTTTATGCACACAGATGTATTTTAATAAAATTATAAGGCAAACATGAAAGTTTGTATTAGGTAAACTTTGTGTTTACCTCTTTTAGTTGGTTTTCAAAAAATATCTGATGACCTTTGGAATTCAATGATTTCTTTAATATAAATTTATAAGGGCCATACTTAATTTGGAACTTTATGAAAATAAGTATTTAAAATCACTTGGAAAAATGGAGAGGTACTTTTTTAGTCATCGCTCCAATTTATTTGTGAACTATAAACATTTTTCTTTCCCGTATAAACTTTATGTTCAATAACTGGTATACTCAGTCCTTACGAGAAAGCAAGGCTTGAAGGCAAAGGCAAGGAACAACAATCCAGGGAGCAGACTGACTGCAGACCTTGAACCCCAGTTTGCACCTGGAAGAGGCAAGAAGCACAGGATCGTCCAAGACACAGATGCAGTAGAAGACTGAAAGTTCAGGAGAGGTGGTTTGGATGCTCCATTGTAATCTGTATATATAAGGCTGGGAAAGGGATTTAGGAAAATAAAATAACATAAGGAAAAGTTCGTTCATTGTGTTGACACTAGAGGGCAGTGACTGATAATAATCATTTGAAAATAGACCTTGAGTTTTATTAATAATTGTGCTATGGTTGTATGGAGACTGTCCATGAAGAAAAATCACCTCCTGCACCCTTGCTTCGTTTTGCTGTTTTAGCTCTTACCTTATTCTGTGTCATGAAGCCTATGAGACCCATTGTTCACTGGGACACTACTTTCAATAAGTGACTTGACTAAAGTAAAGATAATCTAATATTCACTTTCTTTTTAACCCAACTCAAGACTACTAGTCTTTACCAGGTAGATGGCTACTGTTTGAATCTTGAATTTCTCCCAAAATCGATGTGTTGAAGGCTTGGGCCTCAGCCTTTGGTACTACTGGAATATGGTAAAACCTTGAAGATGCCATGCCTAGTAGGAGGGTCATTGGGCACATGCTCCTAAAGGGGATGCTGGGACCCTAGTCCCTTCTGACCTGTGTGTGTGTGTGTGTGTGTGCGCGCGTGCCAATACAAGGTCTTGAACTCTAAGCCTCATATCTCACTTAGCTTTTTCCCTCATGGCTGGCACTCTACCACTTGAGCCACACCTCCACTGCCAGCTTTTTACTAGTTAATTGAGTTAGTTGAAGATAAGCTGTCTATCCAAGTTGGCCTCCTGAGGCAGCAGGATCATAAGCTTGAGCTTTCAGTTGACTTCCTTTTACATATACTTGCCACCAGGAATTAAGCACCTTCCTCTGCCACATGCTGCCACCATAGTGTTCTGTCTCACCCCAGCCTCCAAGCGGCAGAGCCAACTGACTATGGACTGAAGGCTCTGAAATTATGAAATAAACATATCCTCATTTTCATTTTTTTTCAGGTAGGTTATCACAGAAAAAGAGAAAGCTGACTTATACAGACATCTAGTCACCTTCACATACAAAGTCGTAGAAAGAGCTTGTATACATTACCATTATATCTTCCTTCTTTAAACCTTGCCCTAGGACCAGCCTCCTTGGAAAATGCAAATATTTTCCTTCTTATTCCTTGGGGTGGGGGTGGGGCACTGGGAATATGGCCTAGTGGTAGAGTGCTTGCCTTGCATACATGAAACCTTGGGTTTGATTCCTCAGCATCCCATATATAGAAAAAGCCAGAAGTGGTGCTGTGGCTCAAGTGGCAGAGTGCTAGCCTTGAGCAAAAAGAAGCCAGGGACAGTGCTCAGGCCCTGAGTCCAAGCCCCAGGACTGGAAAAAAAAAGATTCAACTTATTATTTTTATAATTTAAAAATTCGTTTGAATATATTCCATTGTTTCAATTTTCCCCACTTCTACCGATTCTTTTCCTTCCAATTTTTAAAATAAAACATTCAATAACGACTTCTCCAACTCTCAGCTCTCTTCCTGTGGACACAGTTTGAACTATTAATGCGACCTTTGAATGAAGCAGCAATGTGAGAGCTTCGTGGCTCAAACCATGTGGGGAAAAAAAGGAAGGCAGTAACATGTTTTACAATCATGGAATATAGGATACAATCATTAAGAACATGATATTTAAAAATGCAATATCCAGGAGAGCAATCATTTACTAGAGAGGAAGCCAAGATAAGAAACAACTGATACAATTTTTGGCCTATCTGGACAGAAATGAGTATTTTTCTAATACAAGGCATATTCTCTTTCTCTACAACTTCCATTTGATTTTAAAATGTGAATTTAAATGCAGAAAATGTTACCATTCTTAAATTTATTGGAAGATCTCAAGGTTGATATATTGTCTTCCTATTACTGTTATAAAATACCTCAGTAGTATAAAAGGAGAAAATTTATTTTTGTTCATTATTTCAAAGGGTTCAGTCCATACTTTCTTGGCCTGTGTTAGTCATGGCAATAGCTTCTGGGGAGAAAATGACATAAAGGGTGAAAACAGAATAAAAAGGAACCACAAAAAGTAAAATAGAAAGCCTCTTGTTTCCATTTCTTGGAGTTCATCTTAATAAGCATTAATTTATATGATCATATGCACATAGCTATTTAACCCTATGATCCTCTTCTAAGAATATCCTCCTTTGGTATCACCATCTGAATATTTAGAGTCCATGGCTGGGAATATGGCCTACTGGCAAGAGTGCTTGCCTCATATACATGAAGCTCTGGGTTTGATTCCCCAGCACCACATATACAGAAAAGGCCAGAAGTGGCGCTGTGGCTCAAGTGGAAGAGTGCTAGCCTTGAGCAAAAAGAAGCCAGGGACAGTGCTAAGGCCCTGAGTCCAAGCCCCAGGACTGGCACAAAAACAACAACAACAACAAAAAAAAAAACAAAACTCCAAAAACCAAATATTTAGAGTCCTGTTTAATTTATCATAGCCAAGTGTAATTTTTCTGTCTTTTATCATCCTTTGTGTATTTGTAAATTCATAGGCACATTCTAAATATTACAGATGAGGGAAATCATGAAACCTGTGTTTCTTTAGGTCTGGCTTACTTAGCTTAATACAATTTTTTGTCTTTCCATTTCCTTACCAATGGTACAATATCATTCTTTCTGATGGAAGCCTAGAATTCATTGTGTTTCTATACCACATTTTCTTGATCTGTGCATCCAATGAGAAACATCTGTGTTGATTCCATATCTTGGCTGTGGTAAACAATGCTGCAATGAACATGGTTGTACTGGTGGTATTAGTGTGGCCTGATCTGTAGTCAATTGGATAAATGCCTAGGAATGGAATTGCTGGGTCTTCTGAGGAACCCTCATACTGCTTCCAGAGAGGTTGAACAAGTTTACATTCCCAATAACAGTGTAGTAGAGTTCCCCTTGACCATATTCTAGTTCAGCATCTGTTATTATTTGTTTTCTTGATAATGGCCAGTCTAACTGGGCTGAGGCAGAATCTCAATGATGTTTTGATTTGCATTTCTTTCATGACCAGAGATGTTGACCATCTCTTCATGTGTTTATTGGTCATATTAAGTATATTTTAGATATGAGGCCCTTGTCTGATGCACAGCTAGTAAAGATCTCCCATTCTGTGGGAAATCTTTTCTTTTAATACAAGAGAACCTTTGAGGAATATGCAATATCTAGATTACACTAGTTGTCATGTGACTGCTCTGGTATTGAATACTTGGTAAACTACAATCTGAAAGAAATTTTGCTCTTTAAGTCTAATCCTGCGATTTATATACCTTCTTGTCACATATAGGTAAGAAAATGGTCAGTATAAATACCATAGTTTCTGACCTTTTGTAACATACTTCTCCCCTCTATCATGACTGGCCTCAAACTTTGGAATGGGGCAGGAGTGGAAGGTGGAATGAATCATAATTTTCCCCTCTTCTCTGCCCAAGCCAATACTGGACTTCAGACTTAGTCTTCTATCTCTATATTCCAGTGGAGAGAAGGGGAGGAAGTGTTATTTGAGCAGGTAACACTAGTAGCCCTTGGGTATGGCTGACATACAAAGCTGACTAACTGTCTTGGTTAGGGGATACTTTTCTTTTCTGAGAGTTTTCTACTGTGGATCTTCAATTGTAGTTTCCTAGTGGTGTGTGTGTGTCTTCTTTTTTGATCACTTTTGATTTCCCACCTCTCATCTTTATTGTCAGTGTTTTATAACCAGCTTTTTAAGATGTATGCAACCTCATCCCTGGTTAGAAGTGCTCTTGGAAGGGATCTTTGGGAGGTGGAAAGTGGCTCCTTCTTGTAGCATCTACATATGGCCATCAGGAATGTCTACCCTTGACCCCATTGATGGATGCTTTTTGCTCTTTACTCTGCATTCTATCACTCCCCAAATATAACTTAATGCAATCCCGCTCAATGGGGGGGTCAATGTGGGAGGGCAGGATTCTTTTGATTGCTACAACTTGGAGGAATTTGACTCACCATTAATGAGTCTGATACTAAGAATCCAACAAGATACAGGGCAATCTCCTATATTAAGATCATTTTCAGCCCCAAAGGTCAATTTGGGACTGACAAACCCTGAAGTTTAGGGTTCTTTCAAACTCTCTAATGTTCTAGAAGAGCTGAAAATGAATCTGAACCAAAAGCGAAACTGTGAGGGACCATCACTTTACTGTTCTCTAGAAGTTCCAGATCATCTAGCCTACTTATCTCTTTCCTTGACTGGGCCTGGGCTTATTCATATATCTTGTTATAAGATTATGAGAAACTCTCAAAATGTGTCTTAGCTGCCTACGTTAATATCCTTTGTGCCACATTGATGTCTCTTATGATGATTCTAAACCACCTCCTTACTTTGCATTTCTGAAAGTCCACTCAGTACCACATCTGAAAACAGAAAGATTAGTCACCATCCCCTCAAAAATAAGATTAGTCAGAAATGAACAATGAGCACTTCTTGGGCACTGAAATTGAATCACTAATCATAATTGCTTTCTGAAAGACATTACAAGTAAAATAAAATAGGGTATACATTTTGGCAGTCAGTCAGCCACCCAGAAGTCCTACTGGTGATTATGATGGGGAAAGTACTAATCAAGGAATTACAAGGATCAGTCTCAGTCAAATTATTCACATGCTGGAGAGACTGACATTTTCAATTTAACTGAACTTAAGTTCAGTGTTGTGAGTCATATATGATAATATTGGCCAAGCAGAGAATGGTCTTACTCATTTCATAAATTCAGACATTGTCAACTTCATAGTTATTTCACTTATTTCTGAACAATCAATAGACAGTGAAGGACAAAAGAAGATGGATTTGTCAAGATACGACATCATCTGCAAATATAAGGAAAAGGTGTTCTATTATAGTGCAAATAAATCATAATGCATGCAGCTGCAATCATAGGATCTGTTTGGGGGAAATAATATATACATAGAGCAGTGGAACATAAACATGATGAGAGAAATAGGCAGGATAAACCCTGGAGAGGTTACAGTAAACACAGGTTGTTTAAAAAGACAGAGATGGTCCTCATGGGTGCAAATAGCTTAAGTCTAATTCTAGTCTGTGGTTAGCAAGACTCTCTATTACCTTGAATAAACAGGATATTGCCATCATGGAATGTACTGGAAGGCCAAGTAACCCTGCTCATGATTAGAGTGAATGGTAGGAATGACAAGGCTTTCTGAATTTACAGATTAATACTCGATAGCTTTAAACAGAAAACTGCTAAGTCTGTTTATCTCAGCACGGTGTACTTGGGAAGTAACATGAAATGAAGGAACATACTTGTTAGAATAAAAGCCCTGAGTCTACAATGTTTTTAATATACAAATATTCCTTTCCTGCAGAACTATGGAAGGCCATGTTATGGGAACTTTAAAAACAGCATGGAGCTGTTGGGTTTTTTTAAATTAAACAAAAATAACTAAGCATGTCCTGTCCTATGGCTTCCTGCAGCCATGTCCTAGAGGAGGCTAACTGAATGGAAGGTAAGAACTTTCTCTCGGGCTTTCTCTGCCTAGATTCTTTCATAATTTGTCTTTATTCAAGTCTAGAGGTCCTCAGTTCTGGTCCTGAACCTCTCTGTGCTCTTAGGGGAAGTAGCCACTGTTCTCATTAGAGTATGTTTGAGATGATGAGGTCAACAGGTGACTACCAAGTGGGTATTGGTGCTTGCTCGGCACTGAGCAAATAGGAAGTGACAAAGATGGCCCTAGAATCCTGACTTTCTGATTCTAGGTTCAGTTTATGTCCCCTTTGCCCACCAGTAATATTGATGGTCCCAAGTGTTCTAATAGCTGTACGCACAGACCTACATCAACCAGAGGTATTTGCTCTCATGGATCCAATAATTGAAACCATTTGGACACAGAAAATAAGAGTCAGGTTTTCTGACCTAAGTGAAGACATGAAAAACCATTCACATGCACACATTTCTCTAAAAGCTTCAGCAGGCTGGCCCAATTTCCACAACTCAATCCTTCAATTCAGCCTGCCACCACCTTACCTTTTAGAATGTGAATACCTTGTACAAAGAATTGATGTTGTCATAAAAGCAAGAACAGTCCAATGCTAAACTAAATATGAAAGGCTAAACTAAAATATAGCTTTTACTAATACAGATCAGAATCTGTGTTTGCATTTAGCATTGTGTATGCATTTAGCATTATCCTTCTTCTCAGTGTAACTTTACATTGATATTTCTCATTTATAAAACTCAGTTGCCACTTGTATGAATGGGGTTATAATAGTCTTGTTAACCAGAAAGATTCCTAGGTCCTGCTTAGATGCTCTGTGGTCTAGAATGAATCTTGGAAAAGTGTCCTTCTGGAAAAGATCACATGTTACTGATATTTTTGAGAGGATAAAATTATTATTATGTTGGGGAAAAATATATGTCTACTTGGCACTAATCTAAACCAGGTATTCATGTGGTATAATATTGTTTTGACTCAAATAAAGTTTGATTTTCTCATGTATAGTTATATAGGCTGAGAACAAGGGGAAGGCTGGTTGGTTGTTGGCATAATTTTCTCAGTCACTAAGTGCAAAATGGTCAGCACAGTGCATTGTACATAATAAACACTCAATAAATTAGAACAGTTATTTTTAGCATTGAGTGGAAAATGCATTCATTATACACACAAAAAAGGGTGACATTGTCCAAAAAGAAATGTACTCTTTATCTTGCTTATGTGGGGCTGGGGATCTGGCTCAGCGGAAGAGCACCTGCCTGGCAAGTGCCAGGCCCCGAGTTCGGTCCTCAGCTCTGGGAGAAAAAAAAACAAAAAACAAAAAAACCATCTTGCTTATGTAACTATAACCCCTCTGTACATCACCTTTAAAACTAACAATTAGGGGCTGGGGATATAGCCTAGTGGCAAGAGTGCCTGCCTCGGATACACGAGGCCCTAGGTTCGATTCCCTAGCACCACATATACAGAAAACGGCCAGAAGCGGCGCTGTGGCACAAGTGGCGGAGTGCTAGCCTTGAGCGGGAAGAAGCCAGGGACAGTGCTCAGGCCCTGAGTCCAAGGCCCAGGACTAGCCAAAAAAAAAACAACAAAAAAAAAAAAACTAACAATTAAAATTTATTTTTAAAAGTTAAAAAAAAGAGAATGATGTAAGATTTCAGAGTTGGGAGTATTTTAGCATAGGTATCTGAGTGTTGTAGATAAATAATAAAGAATGATCTTTAAAGAATTACATTTAGTCTATAAATTTAAAAATACATTCATTAGAGAAATAGTAAAAGAACTTTAAGACTGGTGTTGATAACACTTTTTTGACTCTTGAAATAAAAACACCAAAAATTATCCAAAAGAACCTTATATTCCCTTTCAAAGAAATTGGAATAGGAAACATCTTGTAACTCATCCATTCTATCCATCCAGTCCATCTTTGGGACAAATGTTAAAAAAAAATTTGAAATGCATACCAATGAATACATGTGTCTATAATAAAGTCAGCTATGGTATTCAGTGTTTAACATGGGCAAACTTTCTTTGAAGGCCAAGCACTGTGTGTGTGTGTGTGTGTGTGTGTGTGTGTGTGTGCTAGTACTGGGGCCTCAACTCAAACTCAGGGCCTAAGTGCTGTCCTTTAACTTTTTTGCTCAAAGCTGGCACTCTGTGACTTAAGCCACAACTCAACTTTTGGGTATTGGTTGGGTAATTGGAGATTAGAATCTCAAAGACTTTCCTGCTCAACCTGGCTTCAAACTAAGATCCTCAGAGCTCAGCCTCCTAAGTAGTTAGGATTGCAGGTGTGAGTCACAGGCACCCACCACACCCTTGTTTTTCATTGCTTGATTTTCCCTGACTGTTCACCTGAGTTTCAGGGCAGCTCTTGATCTCTCTTTATTAGTGTTTGCACCATGAAAGCATCAGCCCTATCATCCTCTGAGACTGAGCAACACTGCCTAGCAGAGACAAAATGGGTGACCTCCACAATGTCAATCTGGTGCTGGCCTACTAAGACCCCTTTGTGAGCCGTTGAATCATTTCTTTTTCAAATTTTTATTATCAAACTGATGTACAGAGAGGTTACAGTTTCATACATTAGGCATTGGATACATTTTTTGTACTGTTTGTTACCTTGTCCCTCATACCCCCCTCACTCATCCCCCTTACGCTCCCCCCCCCCCGAGGTGTTCAGTTCACTTACACCAAACAGTTTTGCAAGTATTGCTTTTGTAGTTGTTTGTCTTTTTTTTTACCCTGTGTCTCTCAATTTTGGTATTCCCTTTCAATTTCCTAGCTCCAATACCAGTATACACGGTTTCCAATATACTCAGATAAGATTACAGAGATAGTGTAGGTACAACCACAAGAAGGTGATACAAGAACATCATCAATAATAGAAGCTACAGATACACATGGGACGTTGAAAGTAGTTACAACTGTGATATAACAATTGTCTCCATAACATGGAGTTCATTTCACTTAGCATCAGCTTAGGTGTTCATAAGGGTATAGCTATTGGGCCTTGTGATGCTCTGCTATTACTTTCTTAAACCTGTACTAATTATTCCCAATAATGTGGTACATATACACAATGGAATTTTATGCCTCTATCAGAAAGAATGACATTGTCCCATTTGTAAGGAAATGGAAGGACTTGGAAAAAATTATACTAAGTGAAGTGAGCCAGACCCAAAGAAACATGGATTCTATGGTCTCCCGTTGAATCATTTTAACTCTTCCTTTTCCCACAAGGTCTCCCTTAGAGTGCCAGCTGCTTTGAAAACATGATGATAAATCATGAATGCTTGCCCACTGACCTTTCTTACAACATCTAGAAAATAAGAACACAAAAAGAAAAGAAAAAAGAAACTGTAAGAGCTCACGGCTAACTTAGACAGCAGCTCTGCTGTTGATGAATCTTTATGGAAGCCTTATCTTATATTTCTAACAGCAAAGCTTGGACTCTGTTTTACTGAAGCTGTTTATATACCTAATCAGAGCAGATCAGGAAATGTGGCTGACAGCACAGGGCTGCCTGAGAAACATAATATTTGTGGGGCAGCATTAAGGGCCCTTTCACGGTAAAGGCATGATCAATGAAGTGTGCCTGAGGCTCTGTTTAGATTGAGGGAAATAGCACACTGGTGGCCACATTTATCCTGTGCAAATCAAGTTCCTTTACTGGACTGCCGTGAAAAGCTTTCCAATAAAACTGATGACAAGATTAAACATTACCAACTCTTTATACCGCCCTGACATGGTTGTTGGCCATTGGCTAAGGAACATGGCTCTAGCTCTCTTGATCACAGGGAGGGTGGCCCATAAAGAAATGGTAGCCTGACAAATCAAAGAAAGGTTGGACAAATGGGACTGCATCAAACTGCAGAGCTTTTGCACGGCAAAGGACATAGCTCGCAAGATAAACAGAAAGCCCACAGAATGGGAGAAGATCTTTACCCGCCATTCAACGGACAAAGGCCTCATCTCTAAAATATATGCAGAACTAAAAAAATTACCTTCTTCCAAAACAAAACCGCAAAGAACCAATAGCCCCCTCATCAAGTGGGCTAAAGACTTACAAAGAGACTTCTCTGATGAGGAAATGTGAACGGCCAAGACACATATGAAAAAGTGCTTTACATCACTGGCCATAAAAGAAATGCAAATCAAAACAACATTGAGATTCCATCTCACCCCAGTAAGAATGTCATATATCAAGAAAACTAACAATAACAATTGTTGGAGGGGATGTGGCCAAAAGGGAACCCTACTTCATTGTTGGTGGGAATGTAAACTAGTTCAGCCACTCTGGCAAGCAGTATGGAGATTCCTCAGAAGGCTAAATATAGAACTCCCCTATGACCCAGCAGCCCCACTTTTGGGTATCTATCCAAAAGACCACAAACAAAATCACAGTAATGCCACCAGCACAACAATGTTCATCGCAGCACAATTTGTCATAGCGAGAATCTGGAACCAACCCAGATGCCCCTCAGTAGACGAATGGATCAGGAAAATGTACTGTTTGGTGTAAGTGAACTGAACACCTCAGGGGGGGAAAGGGAAAGGGGGAGGAGGGAAGGGGGTATGAGGGACAAGGTAACAAACAGTACAAGAAATGTATCCAATGCCTAACGTATGAAACTGTAACCTCTCTGTACATCAGTTTGATAATAAAAATTTGAAAAAAAAAAAAAAAAGAAGAAATGGTAGCCTGGACTCTACCCTTCCACTAACACATTGAATAGCTTTGGCACATTATTTTATCTTTCTGAATCATGGTATCCTCAATGGTGACGTTGGGAAATGTTTAATAGAATTTTCAGAAAAAAAAATGATGCCACAAAGGCAGAGGTATGGAAAGATGATGCATAGATCTACCGAAGAAATTATGTCTAAGGAATAGATGCCAGCAACTGTAATGACTGGGAAGTTTAAAATATGCAGAGCAGAACTGCAGGCTGGAAACCTAGAGGTGAGCTGACATTATAGCTCAAGTCCAAAGACCGTGTGATGAGAGAATTCTCTTTTCCACTGGCTACCTTGTAAGTTCTTCAACTGATACTGATTCAACAAGGCTCACCTGTCTCACAGGGTAATTGATATAATTTAAACTGTATTGATTTCAATGTTTTAGAGGTATTGGTTTGTTTTGGACTAGAGATTGTATCCAGTGCCTCTCTGCCATGGAATCATACTCCAAATTCTTACTAGTTAAAAGGTTACTCGTGTGTACCTTGTCAAGTTGACACACCAAATAACCATTACCTGGCATCATTAGAACACTTCACTGGTAGAATTTTAGGGTAAATTAAACACCAATACCTATAAAACAGTTTCCATAGTGTTTGGCACCAAGTGATAAATCAGACTGATATGTGCCCTGAGATGGTGGAGAGAATTGAGCAAGAACTTAAGGCTAACTTACCATTTGTTGGAGGACGTAAGTTGCCTCTGCTTCAAATTCCTTCTCAGTCACATTGTAAAGAGCCTTCCCCAGCTAGTGTCCAGGAAACGGAAGAGGTGGCATTTGCAGCAGAGACATGTTGGTAGATTTATTTATTTTTATAAAGGCTTACCTTTTGCTCTTGAAAATCAGTAATGACCTATGTGGGTAATATTTTCATACCATGTGGCCCCAGCCACTTGATATTTGGAGGAGCAAGATAAGGTCTTCTTTAATGTGTTCTCATGAAGTGCTTGCACCCAAAGGTTGGAAAGGAGCACCTAAGAATGTGGCTTCCATGTCGATCTTTCTCCCCATGGTCTAAAATATGGCCTAAAAGAAAATGTAGTTGTGTGCAATTCAAGGTCCTTTCATAAGGGGAGAAATTGGCAGCCAGTGCTGGAATGCTGTCTTTCTAAGATTTATTAGGAGTCTTGAAGGGCTCAGTCAACTAGGAAGGTAGCTTTTGTATTCTATAGCACTCAAGACTGATTTAATTTCATGTCAGCCCTGGAACTGCAACCATTATATGAGCTGCAACTTTATGAATTGCTCCTTGGAGCAGCTGACCCTGAAGTGGGGTGAGTCAAAGGGTTGGAAAAGCAGAGGAAGCTGGAAGATTGAGAGTTTGTACAGCATGCATATATATTTCACTAAAGTACTTGGAGCTCTCATTTATCCCCAATTTCATCCCAAGACACTATTTCTTTCCCTTGTGCATGTATCCTACCTAAAATATCTCCAGAAAGAGAGAGGGGAAAACTGGATAATGCTACACCATTGTGTGTGTGCATGTGCGCACACGCGTTTGTGTGTGTGTCATTTATTTCACCATCATTTCTGCCTATGAAAAACTAAAACTGAACTGTGTAGAGTCTAATGATATCTCCTCTCAAAAAAAATTCCATCCTCAGATAAAGTTTCTCACCTTCCATTACTTCTGCTTTCTTAGCTCATGTTACGCCTCATCATGAGTTTCTAAGCTTGTTTCCAGGTTCCTTAACCTTTAGAGGTTGTTTATTTATAAACCCCCCAAACAGATATGCTTCTTTTCCAGACTTTAATCTCTTCTTCTCTGGAAATTCACTTCCTTGCTTCATTACGCCCCCCAGTAATATCCAGAAATAAATCTCACACCTCAAAAAAAAAAAAGAAATTTTGAAACAAATTGATATCACTAAGAAAACAAAGGTAATATTCAAAAGTACTACATTCCTACAGGAGCTAGAAAATATGATTTCGTTTCAAACCATTGATGACATCATGCTTTAAAAGGCAAGCAACAACATGATTGGATGGAAACCACACACTAAATATTGTCTCTTAAAGCCTAATTTTATTGCACTGAAGTGCTTTCTATAAAGGAAGCATATTCCCTTTTGTCACTTGAAATGACACAGGACCAAACACTTGTGGATAATATGAAGATAAACTTACCCAGATGGTATGATGGTCATAGATATTTGTGTGTGTGTGTGTTTGTGTGTGTGTGTGTGTGTGTGTGTGTGTGTGTAAGTACTGGGGCTTGAATTCAGGGCCTGGGTAATGTCCCTTAGCTTTGTACACTTAAGGCTAGCACTCTATCTCTTAGGCCACAGGATCCATTTTTGGAATTTTGGCAGTTAATTGGAGATAAAATTCTCATGGACTTGCCTGTCCAGGCTGGCTTTAAATGTCAGTTCTCAGTTCTCAGCCTCCTCAGCAGCTAGTGTTACAGGTTTGAGCCAATGGTGCCTGGCTGGTTGAAAGGTATTTCCTTGTCTCAAAATGTATAGCTGTAATTAATTCAAAACAAACAACCTGAAAAGAAAGTTAACAAAACAGTAAACTGCATTATTACTCTGTGCTGTGCATTGCATTCTATTTGATGTACAGATGCATACAATTTATTATATTTGTAATACATCAACTAGCATTAGTTTAAAGAAATGGGTTATTTGCACAAATTCCATTTCAGATGGCTTGACTACTGTACTGTATAATTACAGTTTCCCTAGCTAAGACTGGTCTCTGTACAGTATTATGTTAGGTGTTTTAACAATTATAGGCCATTGACAAGATGGCTCTGCAGATGCACAAGTTTTAAGACTTGTGAACATCTATCATCCTAAGGAGAACAATTAGTTATCAATTTACAGTCACTTGTCTCTCTCTGTCTCTGTTTCTTTGGACTTTCTTGCCTGGGCTGGCTTTGAACCAGCTTGCAGCCTTGTGAGTAGCTAGGAATACAGGAGTAAATCACCAGATTCCAACTTACGACATGATTTTTAACCTAAGAGTCCATCACATTTTTCTTAATCTATAATGCAATAGCTTAACTAATTGTTAGTGTGTTGATTTGTATTAATTAATGAATTTTCTAATGTCACCATTGTGTTCCTATAATAAACAATAGTTGGTCTTGATATATTTTCTAGTGCACAGCTTCTTTAATGTAAAAATGTTTACTTGAAATTTCCTCTGCAGTACAAAGTAAGATTTTTTTCATCAACTCAGAAATTATTTACAAGTGATTTTTAAAATCCAAAGGGGTTTGGAAGATACCTGTTTGATCAATTATCATTAATTTAATCACACTCTACCTGAGGAATGCTGTCTGTCTTCATGAAGCAAGGTATTTGGGCTCAGAATTTGGTGAGATTTATTTTGTGTATTTTTATATTTTATTTTACTTTTTATTGTAAAGATAATTACAGAGATGTTACAGTTACATAAGTCAGGAAATGACTACAATTCTTTTTTGTTGTTGTTAATTTGTCTTTATTGGGGTTTAGGACACAGAATGATAAAGGTCACCTTGAGGCATGCCCTTAATGATTACAATTCTTATCGAACATTGTTACTTTCCTTCTCATTCTCTCCCCCACTATCCCTCTTCACTGACTCCCTTCCCTCCCAAGTTGTAAAGTTCATTTCCAACATAGTGTGCTTTGTCTCATCATTTAGATTCCCCTTCCCATCCCCAAATCAGATAAATGAATATACAATACAAAGGGTACAAAAAAAACAAACAGTGACAACAAGGGGTAAACCAGAGGAAAAATTTTTAAAAAGAAAGAAAAAAGAAATAACAGCATACAATACACTAAATAAAAAACCTTTGTTTCCATATCTTGTAGTTCATTTCCATTAACATCATATTATAAGGTCATATATGTACAAAGCTATTGAGCTATTATGATCCTCTGCTAGTACTATCCTAGACATATACTACATATGAGGAAACCAGGCAGCCTATATTTCTTTTGAGTCTGGCTTAGTTCATTTAATCATTTTTCCCCCAAGTCTTTCTATTTCTTTACTAATGGGGAGATGTCATTCTTTATGGTGGAAGCATAGAATTCCATTTTGTAGATATACCACATTTTCTTGACCCATTCATCCTCTGAGGGCATCTGTGTCGGTTCCATATCTTAGCTATGGTAAATAGTAAATAATGCAATGAACATCGTTGTGCTTGCAGCTTTTGTGTCACCTTCCCCTTTGGCCACATCCCCACCAGCCCCTGTTATTATTAGTTTTTTTGACAATGGCAATTCTAACTGGGGTGAGATGAAATATGAATGTTGTTTTGATTTGCATTTCTTTTGTGGCAAGGGATGCTAAACATTTCTTCATATGTCTACTGGCTATTCTTATTTCCTCTTCAGAGAAGTCTGTCTTTAAGTCTTTAGCCTACTTATTAATGGGTGGTTGTTTCTTTGAGGATTTTTTTTGGGGTGTTTAATTTTTTTATGTCAAAGTATATTTTTGATATTAGGCCCTTGTTTGTTCTATAGCTAGTTAAGATCTTCTCCCAATCCACGGGCTTTCTAATTATCTTGCTAGTTATGTCCTTTGCCATGCAGAAGCTCTGCAGTTTAATGCAATCACATTTATCCAGTCTTTCTTCAATTTGTTGTGTTTTGGGTTTTTATTAAGAAAATTTTGACCTGTTCCACAGAGCTCTGGTGTATACCCTATCTCTTCCTGTAATATTTTCAGGGTATCTGCTTTTACCTTGAGATCTTTGATCCATTTGGAATTTATTATGCTACAGGGTGTTATATAAGATTCTAACTTCAGTTTTCTACATGTGTATAGCCAATTCTGCCAGCACCATTTGCTGAAGAGGCTGTGTTTCTTCGCTCTGATGATTTTGGTTCCCTTATCAAAGATTAGGTTGGCCATAGGTCTGTGGGTTCATTTCTGAGTCTTTAATTCTATTTCATTGGTTCTCAGGTCAGATAAGGTGCCAGTATCAAGCTGTTTTTATAACTATGGTTTTACAATAGAGTTATTTTGTATTTTAATATATGGAGTATTTTGGGAAATGTTCCATTTGACTTAATGCAACACTCTACCAATAGGGCTCTCTATGATATTTGCACATTTACCCAGTATCTATAAAAGTTGGCCGATATTTTCACAAGATCTCAAACTAGTGGGCATAATTTCTATCTTCCTGCCCTGTAAATTTAAAAGTACTATCCTTTTGTCTAGATGCGTGAGTTGCAGTGCCAAGTATAAAACACATTGAGCAAGTAGTGTAGGATATATATGGTAGCACACACCTAGAATTTCAACACTTAGAAGGCTGAAGCAGGAGGATCTTCAGTTTAATGGCTGTCATTATGGCTATTCGAAACACTGGGCAGAGCACTTAGATTTGTTTTCTATAGGTTTGTCAGATTCTACTCTCAGCCTTTACAGATTTTCAATCTTCTCCCTTCCTTCCCTCCCTCCCTCCCTCCCTCCCTCCCTTCTTTCTTTCTTCTTCCTTTCTTTCTATTTTTTCTTTTTGTCAGTCACAGGGCTTGAACTTGAGACTAGGGCACCATCCCCAAGCTCTTTTGTGAAAGGCTAGCATTCTAGCAATTCAAGCCACAGAGACAATCACAGTTTTGTGATGGTTAATTGGAGATAAGAGTCTCATGGACATTTTTATCTTGGCTGTATTTGAACCACGATCCTCAGATGTCAGCCTCCTGAGTAGCTATGATTGCAGGTGTCAGCCACCAGCACCCAGCTTTCAATCTACTTCTTTTTCTTATTAGAAACATATGTCAAGCTCACTAAATTCTGTTACTTAACCTCATTAGTCCAAAAACAGAAGTTTTGTGTCTTCTGACTAATAATGGCATTTCAAGTTTCCATTATTAAACCATGAAAATAACGATCATATCATCAGCAAGCTGTTTTCTCATTTCCCCAAGAGAATGAGTCTTCCTTTTGGAAAGTGCCTGTGAATAGATGGACATTACTCGGCCCACTTCAATCAAACCTACTATTGAAGAAGAAATACAAATGGCTTATAAAGATCTTTGTAACCTATAAGAAAGTCAACATTAGTAAAAGTTAGTGACAGCTGGTGTCATGAAACTGGTGTGACTCCCTCTGCTAGTGACAGGGCACACTGCATACCTTTGCTAAAGGGCATTTGTGTGGGTTTTGCACCAGTTGGCTTTTCTTTACTGTCTAAATGTGTTTTGAGAAGTGCACCTGCCTGTCTACAGGTTTAAGCAGCTCAGGGAGCCCATGTGGGCCAGTGGTAAGGTGGTCACATAACTCTGGCTTACCCTTTTACTATGTCATTTAAGAAACACTGCATCACTTCTCTAAAAACACTGTTTTATCAGTTGTTTCATCAGTGTTAAGTTCTTCTCATATTCGTTCCAATGGAATAACTACTTAAGGTCAGCTTTCAGTTGAAACTGAGACATGCATCCAGCTGTGGAGAAGAGTGAGAGGTGATTCTTCCTACTGTGCGCATGCACTCCAGGCACATCACATGCATTGGTAAATGTTAGCCTTATGTGGTATAGGACAGACAGATGAAGAAAAAGTCATTCCTAATGTCATCTATTATTTAGGGACATATCCAATTCTGCTGTAATCTATAACTAAACACTTAACTGCTCTTCACAATCCCATGAAGAGTGAGGGAGGAGCTACAAGGAGGACACAAAAGAAACCTGGGAGGTCTGTATAGAGGGAGCCTGAAGCCCAACTGGTCTTGACAGTTGGATATTGGCCCAGACACCTACTTCATCACAGAAACACAATTCCAGACACAAGATCCACAGAGCCCACCATGGATGGTGGGAGAATTGTTACCAGGTGTTCCCAAGGATAAATAAAGTTGGTATTGAATCATCCTTACAATGAATGAATGAAATTATCCAACATGGCCTATTGGTTTTGTATGAACATATTAGGGGGTTATATTGGGCCTTTTTGTTTGTTTCTTTGTTTTTTTCCCCTTCTGGTTTTCTTTAATGGAGCAATCTAATCTCAGAAGGAAAAAACCCCAACCATTATGATACTTTAGATGCATATGTGAAAAATACTTAAAAGCAACCTTTTTTATCCTGGAAACAAATAAAATACTAACTATTCAATACATGAATGCCTGAAATGTTTAGCATCTTTCTTCCAGAGCAACTTTCTAACTAAGGACATGAAGAACATTTCCAGGAATAAACCTAGGGCTCCGATCATTATCGAATCAGTCTTATATATGCTCACTAGAGAAGGACATATGTTAATGTCTTTCCCTTCATTCACCAAGAAAAACATTAGAATTTTTATTGAAGGACATATAAAAGCCCATCAGTGCTGAAGTGTCTCCCATTTTATAGGAATTACTTTTATTTCCTCATTGTCATTTTTTTGCATTCCAGTTTTACTGATACCACTGTTTGGCAAGATGCAAACTATATACAAATTGAGCACCTCCCATGCCAAAACACAATCCAAGTGCTCCCAAATCTGAAACATTTGAAGCACCATGACATCATAGTGGCATCTTTCACACCTGGCCTTGAGTGATGGGTCAAAGTCAAAATTCAGCTCACCAAAAATATTGCATGAAATTACCTTCAGGGTGTATGTACAAGTAGTATATGGAATGGTGGGTTTTGGTTTTAAATTTAAGTTCCATTCCCAAGACATTCCATTATGCTTATGCAAGTATTCCTAAATCTGAAACATATCATTTCCCAAGCATTTAAGGAATACTGCATCTGTAGTACAATTAACTTAGTCATAATTTGCAAAGCTGTAACAGAAAATTCAGATGTAACTACTCAAGTAGTCTAGGTATCTGTAATCTATAAGTAAAAGATTTTTTAAATTTAAGCTCATTGTCAAGCTGATGTACAGAGGGTTTACTGTTACATACTCAGTGAGTATGTTTCTTGTCATACTTGTTACCCCTCCCTCATTTTTCTTCTACTTTCTCTCCTCCACAGTCCTCCCCCTCCAAAGTTGTACAGTTAATTTCCAATATATTGTCTTGTGATTATTGCTATTGCATTGGTCCATGCTTTATCCTTTGTCTCATAATTTTGCTGTTCCCCTTCCCATACCCAATTCAGATAAACATATATACAGTGCCCAGGGCACCAAATTCAAAGATAGCTTTTTGGTAATAAGAAAATTCAATATAGAAAAACTCATCCTCGGCAACAAATTCATAAAACTCATAATAAGATTACTGTCTTTATTCAAGTTGTACTAATGAGATACCATAAGTTAGAAAACTTAGCAACATCCACTCCTCACAGTTTTGAAGTTTGGGAAGTTCAAGATCAAGATGTTGGTGGATTCAGGATTTAGTGACTAGTGAGGATCCTTATAGAGCTTGCTGTGCCTTCCCAAGACAGAGAAAAAGGAGAGAGAAGGAAGAGGGGTAGAGGAGAGAGGAAAGAGGGCAAAGAAGCAGCGGGGAGAGGGGAAAGAGGAGAGAAGGGAAAGAAGAGAGAGGACAGAGGAGAAAGGAGCAGAGGGGGGCGGGGAAGGAGAGGAGGGAATGAAGAGGAGAGAGAAAAAGAAAAAGAAATCAGAGAGAGACAGACAGACACACACACACACACACACACACACACACACACACAGAGAGAGAGAGAACACCATGAGAGAGAGAGAGAGAGAACACCATTCCTGTGTTTTTTCCTCATAAGCACACTAACCTCATCATGAAGGACCCCTCTTTCTCACATCATCTGCAAATAATTGCCTCCCAAAAGACCTACTTCAAAATACCAAATACTGCCACAATGTTTCAGTACAAGACTTTGAGGGAGAAACAAACATTCACTTCTATAACAAGGGCTAACTTTAAGTCCCAGAGGAAAAGCAACTGGATTAGTTGATTTTCACCTTGAATTTGGGTGGCTAAACAAGCACTGAAAGTTCTTACTGGAACTCAATTTTCCTGCTCTCTGACCAAATTCATGACTTCATTCCTTCTTGATTGAAAATGCCTAATTTTTTGCCTAATAGTGATTTTACCACAGGAGCTGTCATTTATTTATCCCATCCATCTGCTATCTGTGAAATTGAAAAATTGAGAAACATTCTCTTTTGGCAAATGGAAATCCATTCATAGGATATGTTCACAGTTTCTCTACACAAATATTATAATCTGTTCAACTGAATATGGCTTCCTTGACATGTGACTTTCAGAGCATAATGGCCTTCTTAAGGTTTTAAATGTTATTTGTGATGAGGAAGGGCTCCAGATGCAGTTGGTATCTTGCCATCACTTACTCTATGGTGGGGGACATTGTGACAGGACCAACCCAGGGGAAAGGTTGGAGTGTAGAGCCAGCTCTGCTAGCTTGGAGACTCAGATAAAACTTGGAGACTATAGTCTGTGTGTTGTTGCTAGACTTTTTGATATTTTTAGATACCAAAAGTAAAAGCCACAGCACTCGTCCAGGAATAATTAAGCCTGTATTTAGTAGTGTCTTCAAGGAGATTCTATTCTCATCTTTTGTGGTCAATTTGAATCTTTTCACTCTCTTACACATCAGCAGTTTTATACTCTTGAAGAACACAGATGTTTTTCATGCAAAGCTTCAATTCACATGTACAAAAAGACATTTGTCTGTACAGATGAGATATGAACAGCCAAATCACCACTATCCATGTGCACACAGGTGCCAGTGTCTTAATGGAGAGTGACTGAAGAGCACACTTAAAATGTCACATTTCATGAAGCTTTCCCCATCCAAATGCATGAAAATTTGGCTGGGTTTGTTTGTAAAACTAAAATTACTCTCACAGAGGGTTCACTCACCTTCCATGGCAACCAGAATAAGTTTGGAGTTTAAAGGATCTGAAACTGCCTATCCTTAATGGAAAATATCTTATTAATGCTAAATGAGTCATTGCAAACTAAGATGTTCTCATAAGCAAACCCTTGAATATGGGCTCAGGTGAAAATGAAGTTTTACTGTAGATATTAGTACCTCTCAAGCCAGGCACTGGTGGCTTGCATTCGTAATTCTAACTAGTCTGGAGCCTTAGATTTGAGGATTGTGATTTGAAGCCAGCCCAGGAAGAAAAGTCTATGAGACTCTTATCTTCAAATACCCACCCAAAAGCCAGAAATAAGAGTTGTAGCTCAAATGGTAGAACAGCAACCTTGAACAAAAAACTCAAGCAAACAAATCATGTTAAGCGAGGTAATCCAAAGCTCAGAGAGACAGAGCATGGTTCCTCTCATACGTGAAAGCTAGGTCTAAAATACACCTGGACATGATAAATGATCAGGACTCTAGGCATCCACGTATAGTGAGACTAAAAGGAAGATACTCTGAGGGGAGGAACACAAGGCACATGCCTATGTGCCTCTGATCATATAAGATAGTATTTATCAAATGAACTCCAGGAAATGGAAATGAGAAGTTTGTGCTTTGTTGTTGTTATTGTCTTATTTTCTTTTTGTCTTATTTGTTCATTTATCTGTCTTTGAGAGGGCAATGGGGGACACAGAAATGGAGAGACAAAGGGTGAACAAATGTAGCAGTGGCATTCACTAGACATTATGTTGAAAATGAACTATGCAACTTGTGGGTAGAGAAGGGAGGGAAAAACTGGAAGAGAGCAAGGGAAAGGGTGACATTGTCCAAAAAGAAATGTACTCATTGCCTGACTGATGTAACTGTAACCCCCTCTGTTCATCACCTTTTTAATAACAATTAAAAATAAAAAAGGTTTTAAAAAAATCCAAGCAGTAGTGTGAGGCTGAGTTCAAGCCCCATTTACACACACACACACACACACACACACACATATATATATATATCTCAGTATATATAAGTATATATATATATTTATGCATGTGTATTGGTATTTATTTATGCATGTATATATGATAATATAAAATATGAAACAGAAATTAACTAGAAAGATATTAGCAATTCTCCTGGATGATCAAGTAGGAAAAATTGCCAGAACTCCCATCACACGCATTCTTGTTCAGTCAGTCTGCTACCAGTCCAGAAGTGGAGGGAGGTCTTAGTCCTCCTGACCCCTTGTTCCTACTACAATCGTATCATCTTTGTCACATCTCACTTGGAAAACTGTTTCCCAGAAGTGATGAGTTCACAATTGCCTATAAAACAAAACTGCCAGGCAGCCACTCTGCCTAGCCCTTCATGTGTCTGTGCAGCTGCTCATATATCAGTAGCACAATCAAATCTGTCCCCACACCTTAAGTTGCTGCTAGGGTTTCTCTGCTAATGCATTCCCTGCAGTGCCTGCCTTTAATGTTCAGACTTTGCTTCGAATAAAAACAACTGGGTGTCCCCACTCTGTATATTCTGAAAGTGAAAAGAATCAATTAAACCAGCCATATTTCCAGCAGGGGGGCTCCAATCCCCAAACAGCTTAAGCTGTCTTCTCATAGTTTATGATGTCAGCAGGATCTCCTGATTGAAATACATCCTTGAAGTCTCAACCACCCCCTTCGCTGGCCCTCCGTCTGCAGTATATATTATTCTTTTAGTTTTCAGAGACAGCTGTGTGAATTAATGAACTGATGTACGACTCAGAGTTGGCCCAGAGCCCCATTTAAAAGTCATGTCTATGACCTCATAAAAACAGCAAAGAATGCTTACAGATCGCTTGCAAAATAAATCCATTTCTTAATAACTTGCGATGCCCATATAATTCAGCACATATTTTCACCTAAAATGATTATTTCATATGAGAATGAAAATTTCCCATGGAAAAGAAGTTTAGCTAACCCAAGCAACTATAAACTCTAATTGGTTTTTCACAGTATGTACCAGTTTTCTCTCTAGGGAGTGTAGAATATCATTCTTACACCTGCACTTTAACTCCAGAGTTATAGTATTTCAACCATTAAACATTTTTCATTAAAGCACTTCATATAGAATTAGTCTAATCTGATTTTTTTAACAAAAGTATTCTATATTTAGTTTTTCACAGTGTATCAGCACAAAACATTAGAATTAGGAAAGCTTGCTTTTCTTTTTACTGGTAAAAAGTGTGATCTGACCCTACTCACTTCAAAGATGGTCCTTAGTATGTTTATATTCTTTAAAGCAAACATTGCATTTGTAAACCAAGTCACTCCAGGGCAAAATGTAGGCCCTGAATAAGCTGACACATGTGGCAAGCTCAACGGGTTTGCAAACCTTGTCCTTTTCCTATGAGCAATCCTAAGCCCCACCATGGCTCTTAGGAAGCAGGGAAGGAGGCAGAAGATGGGGGAAGACATGACCCTGAAAAAAGGGCAAAACTTTGCATCTCACAATATGAGTTTTATAGCTGCTATCTTGTTGGCAATCTTAAGTGAACAGCTGCAGGCTTTGGGGATGTGGGACTTTAAGCACAAAGAAAAGGCCCATCTGAAGGCTTCAAGTTAGAACTGGAGAAGAGCAAGCACCATAGAGGTCACTAGAAATCCAATGCTAAGAGACTTTTAGAGATAAATAACTGCCCTACAATTTGCCCTGGGCTGAAAATAAGTTTGTTTGTTTGGGGTTTTTGTTTTTTGGTCTGTCATAGATAGCTTGAACTCTGGGCCTGGAAGCTGTCCCTGAGCTCTTCAACTCAAGGCTAGTGCTCTATCACTTGGGCCATAGCACCACTTCTAGTTTTCTGGTGGTTAATTGGAGATAATAGTCTCATGAAGTTTACTGTTCACACTGGCTTTGAACAGAAATCCTCAGATCTCAGCCTTCTGAGTAGCTAGGATTACAGGCATGAGCCACTGGCAGCTGGCTGAAAATATGTTTTAAAATCAAGTTTATTTAAATATTGGCCCTCTGATTGGCCCACTGTATCACTGATAAGTACAGTGATCAACTTCATATAATATACCTCTCTATCCTTCTCCCATTATGCTTTCTCTGGGTTTGGGAGGTATACTTCTTTTTTTAAAGCACATAGGATGCTTGGTTTTTGACCCACAAACATGGTTAGCTCATATGGTCTGATCTAGCAACTCAGTGTTCGGTCTGAAGAACTTACTTGAAGTAGAGACCCAACCAGGAGAGTAAGCCAGCAGAGTGATGCATGGTCATGCACAGAGAAAGCTGTCAACAAAGAACCCCATCAAAGGGAGTTCTAGATTAACAGAGACAGGAGAAGAAGCCATGAGATTGGGAAACCTTTGGCCCACTGAGTAAGGAACCACAATCCTACCTAGTTTTGAAGAAACAGTCTGCCATACTGTGATCAACAGGATAGATAAAACCACTTCCTGTTTGACCCTTCTCTGGAGATGGGATATGTAAAGACAGAAGTGACTTTTCTGGGCAGGGTGAAGCAACAGATGAGCACAAAGCCAGGAAGAAAACAAGAACTCTGACTTTGGATAGGGAAGAAATGGTAAAAACTAGAAAGTCATCATCTAGCAAATGAACTACTACAGTTTGAGCAGTCATAAGACCAGGTAAGAGACAGGCAAAATACCTAGTACAGAGTAGATGTGCTAATAGTATTTTAATTGTGTCCCAAACTAGAGTCTAATTCATTAAAAATACCATTATCAAATTTAACAAATGTTATCAAAGTATTCTGATGCCATTAAATAATCTGAAGTACCTGAATTTTAATCTAGACAGTGAACCCACATTGAGATACATTGTATTAATTTAACCATTAATCACTGGACCTTTAGTCTGTGAGCACTGCTCTGTGTTTGTTTGTTGTTGTTGTTCTTGACAAGTAGGGATGTACCATAATGATGAAAATGGCATCACAGAAGTGTGTAGAAGCATGTTTAAAAGGCCCATTATATTATAACACGTAGGTAACAAAAAACCCAAGCATTAAAACAAAGTAAAACAAACAATGCAATAGTCTTGTCCTTTGTGCTCTCTGAAGTCTGTTGCTTCTCTTAGGAGGCATCAGTCTGTGTTTTGGATTATAAAGCAACAACAAAGATTTGAGCTGTATACAAAATAGCATATGATGAACTTTTAGTAATGCTTCATTTTTTTTTTTTTTTTTTTTTGCTAGTCCCGACACTTGGACTCGGGGCCTGAGCACTGTCCCTGGCTTCTTTTTGCTCAAGGCTAGCACTCTGCCACTTGAGTCACAGCGCCACTTCTGGCCGTTTTCTGTATATGTGGTGCTGGGGAATTGAACCCAGGGCCTCATGTATATGAGGCAAGCACTCTTGCCACTAGGCCATATCCCCAGCCCCAGCAATAGAGTCTTAATGATCACAAATATTTAATGCTTGGATGATGTTTTCAAATAGCTTTTTAATGTCTGTGCCATCTAATCTGGAGCAGTTTTACTTGCCTAGTCATTTTAAATAATTGAGGAGCTTTTTCTTTGTTAAAAATAGCCTCTGCTCTACTAAAAGATTACATTATTCATTCAGTATTCATATCTTCCAAAATTCAAATACACTTAGGATGAGAGCAAATTAACTCAATTACCATTTACAATTTAATAAGATTATTTTGTCATTTCAAAGAAACCAATGTGGATAGAGGAGAAAAATGCATAAAACCAAGGATTTATTGAGAGGAGATGAGCGTATACCTTGAAACTAGTTACTGAAGGATTACTTTTCATTCAGATTTGCTAATGTCAGTGAGGCTGGTAGAGCACTGGAACCCAGCTCTGCTTATTTCCATGAAGGTTGAATGCATGCAAATTCACATTCTAGTCACTAGATGGTGCTATGGTGCACAGTAGCTCTTTTCAGTCTAATCTCCCATCTTTATTTTCTGAAAGTTGACTTTGTATTCTTTTAAAACAAAAAAAAAAACCAAAAAAAAAAAAAACCTAATTACATTTTGCCTACACAAACACTAGCTTTATTTCTTAGAAAAAACTGTTAAATATCTTTGTACAACATATGCAACAGCAAATGTTTTCTCTTTTTTTTTTGAGAGTCTTGCTATTATTCCCTTAAAGATACAAGAATGAGCTCATATTAGTATTATCTTTGTTAATTTTTATTTTTATATTTTTGGTGCTGGTACTGAAGAGGCTTAAGCTCAGGCCTTTCACTCTTACTTGGCTTTTTTGCTCAAGGCTTGTGCTCTACCATTTGAGCAATACCTCTACTTCTAGCTTTTTGCTGCTTAGCTGGAGATAAGAGTTTCATGGGATTTTTCTTCTTCCTTTTCTTTATCCAGCTTTTTGGGCCCAGTTGTGCTAAGAAATTTTGAGCTAAACATCCCCTGAATACATTGCCACTGCCCTCAGAAGTTACATCTGCTCTCCATTTTCAAAAAAATAAACACACAATATTTAATTAGGAATTTAAAAATGATTAGACAATCAATTATTATAGAAGAAGAGGTTTCTTAGCAGTATTGTTATTCAATTGTAGCATTTATGGATAGCTTTAAGTAGCTTTCTTCATTTAGAAGCTAATTTAAAGCTTCACAGAATATATCAATTTGATAATCTTAGTGACAAAAATGATACAAAGTGATACAAAAATGATACCTCAATGCTTTTTAAAGTTTTCCATTGTTTTCTAATTAATGATATCTGTTCCTTATAGAAGTGAAATAATATTGAATACCAGTTAGCAAAAATCCACAGAACCTCCAAAGAGACAAGAAAATCTTTTGAAGCCCCATAATAAAAAAAATCTCTGCTTCTGTCCATTTGTTTGTTTTTATTTTTTTCTTATTTATTGTCAAAGTGATGTACAGAGAGGTTACAGTTTCATACCTTAGGCATTGGATACATTTCTTGTAGTGTTTGTTACATTTTGTTTGTGCTAACAAAAGGACTCTGATTACTCAGTTGAGTTTATCTTCAAATTTTTAAGATGCTTTATATGTAATTCCACACATGTATTATCATGATACCTGTTCATTCAAGATAGCCCTTTACTCAGAGACACAAGACTTAAAAAAGGAAGGAAAATGAGATAAAACTATCCAAAAGAAATGCTCTTTTTGAGAATGGAAGGGTTTGGTGAGTGGTGGTAATCAAAAATAATTACCAACACGGTGACATGGGCATGTTTAGCACAGAAAATCTGACAAATGCATGTTTGATTATTTAAGAAGTGAAAAGGTATGTGCCCTTCGATAGCTCAGTTGGTAGAGCGGAGGACTGAAGAAGTGAAAAGGTATTAAGTACAGCTGACAGGTCAAAGTGTGGAGAGGGTGGAGACTGTGTGAATATTATTTTCAGCTGCCCTCTGCAGGTCACCATGAGCAACACTTCACCTCTTTCCCTACCACAGGATTTACAGCCATTGAATCTCTAACTGTGTGTTGGGGGAGGGGGAGGTCAGGACAGTGGCCACTTTCACAACTAACCAATAAGGAGAAAATAAGCAAAAGCAACATACATTCCATTTTTATTAGTAAGAATAAGACATAAAAAGAAGAAAGTAGTTGGGCATCATCCTGCAAAGGAAAAGGTATAGTTATCCCTTTCTGCTCCCAGGCTTGCCCTAATCCTTTGGCCTTCTTTTTAGGCTCCAAGGATACCCATTTCCTATCAGTTATCCATATGCAAATCCAGAGGTACTACAAATTTTGTACTCTTTCATACAAAGCTTCCCAACTCCCTCATGAGTACAATCTTGGCCAACTACAAATCTCTAACACATCTTGTATATCTATTTTGCTAAGTGGTAGATGAGAGAGAAATTTTTTTTTTTTTTTTTTTTTTTTTTGGCCAGTCCTGGGCCTTGGACTCAGGGCCTGAGCACTGTCCCTGGCTTCTTCCCGCTCAAGGCTAGCACTCTGCCACTTGAGCCACGGCGCCGCTTCTGGCCGTTTTCTGTATATGTGGTGCTGGGGAATCGAACCTAGGGCCTCGTGTATTCAAGGCACGCACTCTTGCCACTAGGCTATATCCCCAGCCCCGAGAGAGAAATTTTTTAAAAAGCAACCAAAACAAGTGAGAGTACAAGGCCCTGAGTTCAAACTCCAGTACCAGCAAATATAAATAAAATAACTATAAGCTAAGTGTGCTATACTTGGAGTAACTAAGAGAGGGATTCTGTGTATTTTACATAGTATCTTGTTGTCTTCTTATTTGACTAGAGTTTCTAGTCACCAGAGGAAATAGTCATTTGCTCTAGAACCATGTGTTTATTTAATAAACATATGCCCAGTTGCTAATTGGTTGAATGAATAGAAATGAATGCTAGAGCTGCTCTTAGAATATTCATATCGACAGTAAGTATGATTTCTTCAGTGAGAGAAAAAGGAACAGTTTTCTGGTTTCTTATCTCTTTATGGTGGTTCCAATGCTCTTCTAGTTCCTTCCTTCCTTTGTTCCTTCCTTCCTTCCTTCCTTCCTTCCTTCCTTCCTTCCTTCCCTTCCCTTCCTTTCTCCTTCCTACCTTCCTTCCTTCCTTCCTTCCTTTCTTCCTTTCTTCCTTTCTTCTTTTCTTCCTTCCTTTCTTCCTTCCTTCCTTTCTTTCTTTCTTTCTTCCTTCCTTCCTTTCTTTCTTTCTTTCTTTCTTTCTTTCTTCCTTCCTTCCTTCCTTCCTTCCTTCCTTCCTTCCTTCCTTTCTTTCTCTTTCTTTCTTTCTTTCTTTCTTTCTTTCTTTCTTTCTTTCTTTCTCTCTCTCTCTCTCTCTCTCTCTCTCTCTCTCTCTCTCTCTCTCTCTTTCTTTCTTTCTTTCTTTCTTTCTTTCTTTCTTTCTTTCTTTCTTTCTTTCTTTCTTCTTTCCTGTCCTGAGGTTTGAACTCAAAGCCTGGGCACTGTCCCTGATCTTCTTTTTTTTTTTTTTTCTTTGTTTTTTGGATTTCCCTCCTTTATTGTGAAAGTGAATTACAGAGGGGCTACAGTCTCTTATGTAAGGCCATGCATAACATTTCTTGTTCAACTTGTTACCTCCTCCCTCATTTCCCCCCTCCCCCATTCTCCCTCCCCCACCATGAGTTGTACAGTTGGTTTACACTAAATGGTTTTGTAAGTATTGCTTTTGGAATCATTTCTCTTTTTATTCTTTGTCTCTTGATTTTGGTATTCCCTTTCCCTTACCTAGTTCTAATACATGTATATACAGTATTCAGGGTACTAAGATCAGATACAGTGATAGTGGGAGTGAAAATACTGGAAGGGAATACAAGAGAATAAAAGGGTATCGTTTCACATGGCATGTTGAAAATAATTGCAATTAGGATATAACACTTTTTTTCATAACATGGAGTTCATTTCACTTAGCATCATCTTATGTGTTCATAAAGGTATAGATATTGGGCTATTGTGATCTTCTGGTATGACTAGCCTAAGTATGTACTAATTATTCCCTATGAGGGAAACCATAGATAAAGTCTTTGTTTCTTTGGGTCTGGCTCACTTCACTTAATATAATTTTTTCCAAGTCCTTCCATTTCCTTATGAATGGGGCAATGTCATTCTTTCTGTTAGAAGTATAGAATTCCATTGTGTATATGTACCCAATTTTCCTGATCCACTCGTCTACTAACAAATGCTGGAGAGGATGTGGCCAAAAGGGAATCCTACTACATTGTTGGTGGGAATATAAGCTTGTTCAACCACTTTGGGAAGCAGTATGGAGGTTCCTCAGGGAGCTAAACATAGAGCTCCCCTACCACCTAGCAGCCCCACTTTTGGGCATCTACCCAAAAGATTATATGCAAGAACACACTAGGTTTTATTATTTGACAGTCTGTAAATATTCTAATTGGAGGTTTTGGGAAGAAGTTTCCAGTTTGTAAATATTCTGCCCTTGCCTGCTTCCTAAGACTTCCTCTGGCTCCAGGTCAGTTCACACAAAGATATTTATTTATTGACTGGGGTATTTAGATAATATATGATATTTCAATGAAGAAATTACACAGAAGTAGAAAATGAAATTGTTTTCTGTTCTTTGAATCAGCATACACTATCCTGTAAGTGATTCTTGGATTTAAGACAAACTTGCAAAATATACCAGTTTTCTGGTTGAAATATAGTCTTTTTGTTAATGGTACCATCTCACAAATTAACCTTAAATGCTGGTTTTCCTTTATGTGGAATTTCACTAAGGGATTCTGAATTTTGTTTGGACAATATGTCAGGAATGTAAAGAAACTGTCAAAATAAAAAAAGTTTTTGTTAAGAAAAAAAAAAAAAAAAACAACAACACACTAAAGCCACCAGCACAACAATGTTCATCACAGCACAATTTGTCATTGCTAAAATATGGAACCAATCCAGGTGCCCTGATCTTCTTTTTGTTCAAGGATAGAATTCTACCACTAGAGCCACAGCACCACTTGCAGCTTTTCCTGTTTATGTTGTACTGTACAAAGGCTTCATGGGTGCTAGGCAAGCGCTCTACCACTAAGTCACATTCTCAGTCCCTGCTCTTCCAGTTTCTTTGACCACAACATTAATTCTATAGATTGGAAACTAAAGTAGATAAATGGGATCCATATAATATTTCCTCCAGTCCTATAATTTTATTATCATATTAAAGCTATTATTATAAAAAAATCCAAAATTTGGATTGCTATTAATGTTCTTCAATGTTTGTGAGTATGTTGGCATTATATACAGATGAAAAATATTGCTAAAAATCTTAAAGTAGCAAACTAGGTAAAATGAAAAACAAATTCAGCATAATAAGTCTGGAACAGGAGGGGAGAAACTGAAGGGCTTTGTATCAATATGTTTCTGGGAGTTATTTCTTACAGTTAGCATATGATAGAAAATAGTATACTTGATTTAATTTCCTATATGACTGTTGTCGAGTAGACCTAACCATTATGGCCCACAAGAAGATGCTGTGATTTAAAAACATAACCCATCTATAGCATTTAATAATTTTGACTATATTTACTATATTTTACTATGGTAAAATTGAAAACCCACTCATTGCCAGAAGGGATACCATGATGACTTTTGATCCTTTCTTACAATGTCATGAAGATGAATCATTGAGTTATTTGTGCATATGAAACTATATATCTTTATTTGTATGCCAGTCTGGGGCTTGAACTCCGGGTCTGAGCACTTTCCATAATGACTTTTGTTCAAGGTTAGTGCTTTACTACTGGAACTACAGCCTACTTCCAACTGTTTTGGAGATAAGAGTCTTATGGACTATACTGGCTATACTGGCTTTGAACTGTGATCCTCAAATCTCAGCCTCATGGATCTCAGTCTCCTGAGTAGCTAAAATTACAGACATAAGCCACCAATGCCAGCATATTTTATTGTTGTCTTCTTCCTTTTTTAATGAAAGTACATATTTTCATATTTCTTCCATGTAAGAATCTTCAGTGGAGGGAAAATTATAGTTTGCATCATTTTCAAGTTAATTCTCCTTATTTATATTTTATACTTTTTGTATAGTTTATATACAGAGGGGTTACAGTTACATGAATCAGGTATAGTTAGCTTCAGTTAGGTGACAGCAGTTACCCTTAAAATAGTATTTACTACCAGGCTGGTGGCGCACACCTGTCATCCTAGCTACTTAGGGTGGCTGAGATCTGAGGATTGTGGTTCAAAGCCAACCAAAGCAGCAAAGTCCATGAGACTTTTACCTCCAATAAATTACTCCCCCACCCACAAAAAAAGAAGGTGAACAGTGGAGCTGTGGCTCAAGTAGTAGAACACTGCCTTGAGAAAAAGAAGCTCAAGGGCAAGATAAGCATGGAACACAGAGAACAAAGGGGCACAGTCTCCTTGATATCTGACTGTTGGGGGGTGGGGGAGGGGAAGTAGAGACCAGGTCTGCAAAACAAAAAAACTTCTTTTCAAATGGTATCTCCACAGGTTTGGGTCAGCGACCTTATATTATGTATAAGCAAAAAACAACTCCAAGAGAAGGACACAGGAGGATTCTATTGTTGACTTTACATTTAAAATTCTTGGTGAATTTCCTTTAGTGTACACTACATGGTTACTGTATATGATTTTGGTACACTGGGTATTGTATATGTGCCTACCTGATCTAGGGAAGGGAAAAAAAAACGAGGGTGTAAGATATCACAAGAAATGTACTCACTGCCTTATTATGTAACTTTACCCCTTTTGCACAACACCTTGTCAACAAAATTTAATTAGTAAAAAACAAAACAAAAAAAAGAAGCTCAAGGAAGCTGCCCAGGCCCTGAGTTCAAGTTCCAGGACTGGCAAAAAATAAATAAATAACATTCACCATTCTTTTAAGTCCATACTTTCTTCTTGGTACTAGCCTATCTATTTCTTCCTCTTACTAGATTTAAACCCCAATTTAAGACAAAGTGAGGTACTCCTATTAATGGAGAACCATCTCATCTTTGCATTTGTGACAGAACTAGGCCTAGACCAAAGTTTTACAGTTTTCTTACATATGCAAGAATGATTTTTAAAAACATAACTTGAAACTTCTTATTTTTTCTATCAAACTACTTTTCAAACACGTGTGATTTGTTTCATAAACTTTCTGTGAGCAAAGGACATGAAAGACTCACTAAGCTAAAATGATGTCACATATTGTGGACGTTGCTATATCACACACACACACACACACACACACACACACACTCACACACACACATCTATCTATCTATTTTAAAAACTATCTTCCTGCACATGAAGACTGCATAAGCAGTCAGAACTGATTGTTTCCTCCACAGATATGCACCTTTCACACATAATTTAAAAATTGTCAATTGAAACATGGGAATAAGGATATATTCTTGATCTCTTGTGATGGTAGCCCAGCTCAATGTTCAATAAGGATTGAATTTCTTAAGCCTGAACTGGAAAGTTCTTACTTGGGGTAGGGGTGAGGGAAATTAATAATCACATTGAAATTGATATAGTAGATGTAAATAGGTATCTCTGCTTTGTACATACAACACAATCTTTCAACAACAACTTTAGTTAGGCAGATGCCAGTAGCTATACCTGTAATCCTAGATACTCAGAAGACTGAGATCTGAAGATTATAATTTGAAGCCACCCAGACAGGAAGGTCTGTAAGAGTCATACCTCCAATTAACAACTAAAAAGCGGGAAGTGCACCTGGCTCATGTAGTAAAGCACCAGCCTTGAATGGGAGAGCTAAGTGACTTCAGCTAGGCCCTAAATACAAGCCCCTGTGCCAGTGGACACACACACACACACACACACACACACACACACACACACACAACCTTTAGTGCCTGGTAAAGGGCTGGTCACTATTGTATGCAAAACCAATACAGAAAGAAGAGACTAGAGTGGGATACACAAAATCACACTCCAGAGGAAGAGTTGATTAATTAATTACAATTAATTAAGTGATAATTAAACCAAGTATGCTAAGTGCTAAGAAGCTAGCAGAGCATGGCACCGCCCATGAGATTTAAAATCATAACAGGTTTGTCCTATGTGAGACATGAGGAACCGGGACATAAAGCAGAAAAGAAAAGAGAGAGCATGATATTTCATATACAAGGTGACTTTGGGGAATAATAAGCTGCTCCGGAAAATCAGTTTCCTATCAGAAGTATACTTCTGTGTGAGACAATTAGATATGGAGAGAGGCTATTACACAATGGCCACTATTGTTCACAAGCTTCTCAAAGGGCAGATCTTCAGGCCAAAAAACGCTCTGTGGGAAAGGCCGCTATCCAGCTGACAGCTGATACTGTCCCATTGCACAATCCAGCTGATACTATCCCATTGCACAATCAGGGGCTGAATTGTGAATCAGCACATGCTGGAGATAAGGGAAAGCCCCAGCTGCTCCTTCCTCCCTTTTCCCTCCTTCTCTGGTGACTTATTTCCCTAGGGAGCATTTCCCCTTCATTCGCCAGATTGATTGTAAGACTTCCTTCAAAATTATAAGCTATGTTTACTACCTGAGCAGCACAGGAAAAGAACAACAAACAGGAAGATTTCAAACATGCTAGTAAATATTGTATATTTCTATTGGCGATTATTTGTAATATTTTAGAGTTGATTGGAATTCTTTTTGTTCCACTTTGGTACCAAGATCCTACCTAAGGTTCTGAACTGAACACCAAATAGTTCTATGACCTATGCTTTTCCTTGACTAGAAATCTTCTTGCATGGAGCACTTAAGATAATAACTGTAGCAGATGACAAATGCACAGGTTCATCACGGAAGATCTTTCATACTTTCTAAGCATTTTATAATGTCATAAACTTGGATCAAGCAAATCTTTAAGCTATTTGTGGTTGTGCGACTTTCATTGCATAATGCTAAGTCACTTCATATTTATCCTTTCCTGGGAGTGTGAAAAACAAGAGAGGAAGGAAATAAACCCTACTAGTTTACCGTGAGAAGGCTGACCAGGGAGAGAGGCCCATTAATCAATAGATTCAAAAGAATAGTCAATACTTCAATAGCTCCCTGGAGAAATGGAAGAATTTAACTCTGTCTAGAGGTAACAATGAAACCTAGACAGACTTGAAGGAGGTGTGAGACTTTCTATGCACATTCATTGAAGAAAGGACTCAGACCAATGTAGATGTGTGGCATGGAGAACTATTGCAAGAAGATAAATGGGAATCTTGATGACAGGAATAGACATATGAGAATGTGATAGGAAATAATTTTGAAGACATAGTGAAAAGCAGAGATTGAATGGTCTGGTATGTTCAAAAGTCGGACTCTATCAAATAGGCGATACCATTCCACTGAGAAGCTTTAAGATATGAAACATGAATATTTATATGTTTTCAAAGGAAAAACAATGTTGATGTGTACTAGAGGTGAAAGCAACGGAATCGGCTAATATGTTGCTGTAGAAGTCCAAGCAACAAGGTAGTTATTCGACCAGCACCTAGAGCTTATTAGAGCCCAGACATCTCACCATGAAGGAAGTCTCTTCCCTCTCTTCATAGGAGTGTAACCAAATCTGTAAGTCTAAGAGGAGTGGTAATGTGGGTTCATATGTGTATTTCTAGCATGTTCTAGTACTTCCTTTGTATTTCTAGTCACGTTGGAGGCATAGTGATTTTGAAATTAAATGAAAATACTAGGCATCCTTCTATTCTACTCCAATGTTGTATGAAATTGAGTCAGGCTCAGGCTTTAGATCAAGTACAGACAGATCTGTGGCATGGACAAATCTCAACTTCTAGTGATCTGACAATAAAGGTGAGGTTCTAGAGAAGTAGCTTGTTGGCCATTTTCTTGCATTAGCTTTGCTGTGGTTTGAATGTGTTCTCCCAAAAATTCAGGCATTGAAATGTGTGTGGTAATATTGAGTGGTGAACAGACCATGGGGGTCCAATCACTAGCATACAAAGTCCTCATGAAAAAGGCTTCACCTAGTACTCATGCCTCTCACCCATCCTCCTTTCCCACCAGTGAGGATGTCATGGGCCTTTCCTCTGGAGAATGTAGCCATTACCAGACAACTGAACCTGATGACTTTCATCTTGCTCTTTCCAATCCCTAGAACTGGGAGACATAAATTTCTCTGCTTTATGAATTATCCAGTCTGTGGTATTCTGTTATAGGAAAACAAACAGATTAAAATTGGCAAGACTCTGGAATCCTTTCTTTCTTTCTATCTTTCTTTCTTTCTTTCTTTCTTTCCTCCTTCCCTCCCTCCTTCCCCCCTCCCTTCTTCCCTTCCTCCCTTCCTTCCTTCCTCCCTTCCTCCCTTCCTCCCTTCCTCCCTTCCTCCCTTCTCTCTCTCTCTTCCTCCCTTCCCTCCCTTCCCTCCCTCCCTCTCTTCCCTCCCTCCCTCCTTTCCCTCCCTCCCTCCCATCGTCCTCTTCTTCTTCCCTCTCTTTTTCTTTCTTCCTCTTTCTCTGAGCTTCTTTCTTGTAGGGAAGTGTTTGATCAAGTTGCCTCATAATTGAAAGACAATGCTAAGCCAAATGGACAGATGTTATGATGGAGGGTCTAAATTGTCTATTTTACATACCACTCAGCTTGTATGTAGCTATTGGGAAACTATGGTCGGTTTACTACATTAGTCAGATTGGGTCAGTAGATATGAATGTGTGAATTACTAGGATAATGGTTCTTATGACACACAGTATGATCTATGTACATAATAACAATTATAGCAGGTACCAAAGCTCATTTTATGTCTGTGAACTAAATCAGTAATTACATCTAAGGTTTGTAGGAAGAGAATTCTTCCTTTTGTTTGAACCCAAAAGGCTAAAAGTACACCCCCAAACATTCATCTGCTTAGGGCACTCTCCTTTGCCTGTACTGTACTCTTCCATGGAGTACTATCTGTTACATATAAAGAATTTGTACTCCTGATCATGCTCTTTCATGGAAAACACAAACACTGGAGTGTGTGGGTGAAGGAAGAGGAATCATGAGTTTCAGAAAAGGGAAGAGAGGGGCTGGGGATATAGCCTAGTGGCAAGAGTGCCTGCCTCGGATACACGAGGCCCTAGGTTCGATTCCCCAGCACCACATATACATAAAAAAAAAACGGCCAGAAGCGGCGCTGTGGCTCAAGTGGCGGAGTGCTAGCCTTGAGCGGGAAGAAGCCAGGGACAGTGCTCAGGCCCTGGGTCCAAGGCCCAGGACTGGCCAAAAAAAAAAAAAAGAAAGAAAAGGGAAGAGAGGGGTAGAGACAAAGAATGAAGACCTAAGGAATGTACATTTGGTATGCCCTCATTAACTGTTTTCTTGAATATTATCTGAGAAGGAAGTCCTTCCTCAAGGCCTTCTCTCACATTTAGACAATGAATTAACATAGTTTTGTAGCCAAATACTTATGTGATAAAGACTGAGTCATTCCAAAGAAATTATTAAAGCAGAAAGAGAAAGCATAGAATTTAATTACAAGTCCCTGATCCTTGCACAGTCCAGCAGGTGGGGCCCATTGAAGTTTAAATCAGCTCGGTAAAGTATGTAGCATTTCAGTGCACAGCTGACTATTCATTATGTGGGTAACTCTACATTCCTGTATGCCCCTAAACATAAACTCTGAGCCAATAGCTCCAAACAAAGAAGCACCTTAGTAGTCCCAGTGCTCATCACAGAGGTTCATCTGCTGACACAGGCCTGGATTCTCATATGCTGTGAGTGAAGGGTAGAGGATCTGCCTTGCATTAACTTTAGCATTTTCCCTGTCTCCTACCTTTTGGGTCCTTCTGGTTTCTCTTGCGGGCTTTTCATCATCACTCAAGAACAGACTGAACTACTCATTTAAGCTTCCATCTGCTTCCTAATGGTGACTCTTCCCTATGGATGCCTTATTCTCTGTATTCACAGATGGTTTGTAAGGTATTTGGTATGCAAATAACCAAGAAGCTGACTCTGGACTCACAAAACATTTCTGCTTCCCACAAATTCCTCACATGAACCTTCTTGTGCCTAGAAAACACAAATATTAGTTCTATCCTTTTAGTGCTTTAAACAGGCATACTGACTTCCCTGGGCCAAAACAAACTTATGATAGTTCAGGTTAGAAATGGGCTTATTTCATCTCAATGTACTCCTTCTAAGTACACCATTGGGCTCAACATTGAGGATCATGACTACTTTGATAGTTAACTTTATTTGTTATTGTAATCAGGTTATGTAATGTCCAGATATGCTGCTGCTAATTATTTAGGATACTATGGGACACTAGTGTTGCTTATCTACAATTCTCATTTCTTAAGAGACTCAGATGTAAAAGATTGAAGTTTAAGCCAGCCCAGGTAGCAAAATCCCCAAGACTCCAATTCCAAAATAACAAGCAGAAAGCCAGGCTGGAATCATGCATGGCTCAAGGGGTAGCATGCCAGCTGCATAAGCAAGAGGCCTGGAGTTAAAATCTTGGCACTTGGGGCTGGGGATATGGCCTAGGAGTAGAGTACTTGCCTCACATACATAAATCCCTGGGTTTGATTCCTCAGCACCACACACATATATAGTAAAAGCCAGAAGTGGCACTGTGGCTCAAGAGGTACAGTGCTAGCCTTCAGCAAAAAGAAGCCAGGTACAGTGCTCAGGCCCTGAGTCTAAGCCCCAGGACTGACAAAAAAAAATGTTGGTACTTAGCAAAGAAAAAAGTGTGTATGTCACTGAAGGTATCTCTGAAAGAGAGTAAGATATGAATCAATAGAATGAATAAAGAAGTGTGTATGGACATCACCCAAGCCCTCCATTGGAAACAACCATAGTGAAGCAAAAAGAAGAAGACAAATTCTCTCTGTGTTTGAGCTGATACATCTATCTCCTCTTGTCCTGAGATATTGGTGATAGTGGTTCTCAGACCTTCTGGCCTTTGGGTCTTTTAGTAGTGATTCTCCCCCAATGCTCCCTTCCAACTGCTTGTAGGCTTTTGCTCTCAGACTGAATTATACCATTTTCTTTCCTAGTTCTTTATTTTATAGAGAGTATATTGTGAGCCAATTCTCATAATGAGATTTCTCTCATATAACTATATTTATCCTGCAAGTTCTGCTTCTTGGGAAACCCTGACTCATATAGAAAAACAAATATTTTAGATTAAATGATATAGACTTATGGAGAAAGGCTCTAAATTGTAGTTGAATGTTTATTTCTTTGAAAGTTCAACATCTGCTAGGAGCATGGCTCCAGTGGGAGAACACCTGTTTAGAAAGTCCCAGGTTCTGAATTCAAATTCCAGTATTGACAAAAATGAACAGTCAGTTACCAGTGGCTCACACCTGTAAACAGCCTAGCTACTCAGAAGGCTGAGATTTGAGGACTGAAGTTTGAAACAGTCTAAATCTGTGTGACTCTTATGTCCAATAAACTACTCATAAAAAAAAGAGCCACAAGTGAATCTATGGCTCAAGTGGTAGAGTGTTAGCAAAGAGGCAAAAAGCTCAGGGAAAATGTCCAGGCCTCAAGTTCAAGTCCCAGAACCAGCACTAAATAAATAAATAAATCCTGCATATGTACAACTCAAGATCTTAATTTTCCTTCTTATATGATAATTGCTTTATACCAATCTGTGATTAAACTTAATGAGAATACCCACTGAGGGGGATCACAACTGTGTATAAACTGTGTTGATATGATTTATTCATAATTAATTTGAGAATTTTCAAGTTTTTTTTTACAATAGGATGGTTTTTACTGGTACTTCTGCCCATTTGTATGAGACAGGTAAAGAATGAAATAACTCGGGCTGGGGATATGGCCTAGTGGCAAGAGTGCTTGCCTTGTATACATGAAGCCCTGGGTTCAATTCCCCAGCACCACATATACAGAAAATGGCCAGAAGTGGCACTGTGGCTCAAGGGGCAGAGTGCTAGCCTTGAGCAAAAAGAAGCCAGGGACAGTGCTCAGGCCCTGAGTCCAAGGCCCAGGACTAGCCAAAAAAACAAAAAAGAATGAAATAACTCTTTCAGCATACTTGTGCATGGACACAAGATGCACAGAAATAGAGGTTGTCTGGTCTACCAGGGAAGCTGCAAAGCTCTCACAATCAGGAAAACTATAGAAAAAGACCATCTTCTGTTTATGACATTTTGGAGAATGTTATTGGAGTAGTTACAAAGTTCCAACCACTATGAGATAGCATTTTCAACGCTGATAGACACCATGAAACAATTTTTTAGGAGAAACTACTATAAGAAAAATCTGTATGTGTAAAAAGTCAAAAGTTTATCACAACATTTCCATCATGCCTACTCCTTTTAAGTTTATTTAGATACTACCAAGTAGCTGTAAGGCATTTGATTTTGACACAGGTAAGTGTTTTCAAGTCAGTTATCTATAGTTTGTTTTCGTGCTGTGTCAAGTCTTATGTGCACCATCTCGTGTAATCTTCACAAAACTGTATGACCTAACAAACCACATGTACCTATCATAAAGGCGAGATAATGAGAGCCTGGAAAGTGTTATAAACTACATTCTTGGTCCCTCTCCTCCCTCAAAGCAATCTTGCATATAGAAGCCTTAATTCCCCAATGTGATGGTATGTAGAGACAGAGGCCTCTGGAAGATGAGATGAGGTCATGAAGGAGAGTAGAGCTACTCTGGTGAAATTTGAGCCCTTTCAGGAAAGAAAGACACTAGAGCTTGTGTTCTTGCCCATCGGAAGACATGATAAGGAGATAACCATCTGCCAACCAGGTCTCATTACAACCAATCACATTGCTTTTCTCATCCTTCAGCGCTTTGAGAAACAAATGGTGTTTAAGCCACCTTGTCTGAAGTATCTTGTTATCGCAGATCAAGTTCACTAAGACAGACAGGTCAAACAACTTACCTACAGTTTGTTTGCTTTTAAGTGATGGTGCACCTAAATGAGCCAGCCTTTCCTGAGGGCCAATAATTCTAAGAATACTGAGATGCTCCTGAACTGAGAAGCTGCTTTTATTCTAGAAGAATTGACCTGTATCAGCCCAACTCAGCCTTGGGAATGTGGCAGACATTTCCCTACAAGGATGACTGTGGTGGCTGTTGCTTGTTTAACAAACTCTGAAATAGCCATGGCAGTCCTAAGCTTTACCCGGACAGGAGATCCTCCATAGCTCCTATGGGCAGAAATGGAGGACAGAGGGCAGATCTATAAACATTCCTTAAATAATTATTTCTGTGACAACTCTATCACATCCCCTTGGAAAATCAATGTGCAAAAGAAACTGGACATTTGATCAGACAGCTATTTGTTATTTCCTTTCTTCCTCATTAGACTGTGAACAGCCTATGATTTTGTTTTGTAAGTGTCCTAGGCTCTGAGAATAGCATCATTTACTGAGTAGTACTCAGTTTTCCTGAAAAGGAATCTTCGTCTTACCCAAGTGGAAAATAACTTGATGAAATCCTTTACGTTAAAATCCCGTAAGAGAGCTTTTGAGCTACTTCAGAGTCACAGTTGGAGCTGAATGGAGGTGAGTGTTCAGGGCTGTCCAGATTGAAAAGCAGGATAGGTGTCAGCGCGGGAACAGCAGCAACATGGAGTGGAGCTGAGGTGAAGAGTTCAGACCAGGTTGGTGGGTGAGGGAGCAGATAAGAAAACGAAAGTCTCAGGCAGCCCAGATACCTGTGACAGAGCACCTGACAGATACCTGATTCCAGATTCTGAGTGATGAGAAAGAAAAGAAAAAGTCAAGGATTCCTTCTGAGTTTCATGTCCTTGTACTTTGGGTACAGACAGAAGGAAAAATTATTAAGAATTCAGTAATGAAATAAAACAATATATATTAGGTATGTAATTTGTGCCAGGTTCTCATCTAAGCACTTACATGGATTGGCTTGCTTAATTTCCTCACCAACAACTGATTTAGCGAAAAGAAGTTAACCTATTAAGTTTACTTGGAAAGCAGCAGAGCTTTGTTGTGAATCCCTGTGGACTGGCTCCATGGCTGTAGCTTTTCATTAGTGATGAGGCTACAGGCTACTCAGACAGTCCTGGGAGGCTACCTTCCTCAGATCAAATATGGCTGGTCATTTAGACAATAAGGAATGGGTGGTGAGTGAAAAAATGAAATTTGAAACACACTAAAAAAAAAAAAAAAAGACTTGCTAATGTTCTCCAAGTCTCTGGGCCATGCTTGTTATTGTAGGGTTTCTTTGCTTTTTGGAACAAAAAGCCAGGCAATTACATGGGATCTGAGGCTGGGCCAGGGGCATGCTTCCGCAGGACACACCAGCACCCACTGTGGAAGCAGTGCTCCATTCACAGGTGCCCCTCCTGCCCCTCCTGGTGCTTGGGGGCAATTAGCCAGTCCTGCATTTGCTCAGCTCACACACATGGCCAGGGCACTAGGAACAATGACTTTACACCAAGTATCATTTTGCCATTACAAGGCTCTTAGAATACTGCCCCCCTCCAATTCCTATTTTTAAATGCAGAAACAAATGTCCTTACCAAAAATGTACCAAAGGGATTTTTTTTTAATCTTAAGCATACATAACTCACCATACATCTCTCCTCTCTCTCTCTCACACACACACACATACACACACACACACACACACACACACACACACACACACCCCACTTTACTTACCTACACAAAATCCACCTTGCCTAATATGAATTTCGGCTTGAGAAAAGAGCCATACCTGGGTAGATTTGGAAAAACAAAAACTAAAGGAATGTCACTTAGTAGCAAGAATAAATGAGATTGTCTCACCAGAAAGTATAAAATTAAACTAATATATAATTAAACTTTAGACTGCTTATAACCACTATTTTTCTCCCCAGGGCACTGTTGAGCGTGTTCTGCCAGCTGTGTGTGTGTGTGTGTGTGTGTGTGTGTGTGTGTGTGTGTGTGTGTATAATGGAATATTTGGGGCATTGTCCTTACACTAGATGTTTTTCTCAGCACTGCTGGCTGCTCCTGACCGGGCTGCCTGGCACCTGCAGGATCCCTCAGCTTGCAGGAGCAGCTTCCCAAACCAATGACGTAGTCTCCTCTCTGTTGTTCCCGAAGACCAACATCTGTCAGAGCTCAGCATATGTATCTGCGTATTAAAGCACTCACTGTTCTAAGGCCCTGCACTTAATTTTCCCTTGGGTAAACAGAGCCAATAATGGATAAATACTGAAGGATCAAATAGCCTTGAATTATTTGAGAGAGCTGGGAGTACAGACTTTAATCCATATCAGAAGTGAGGAAAAATGGAGAGCACAAAGGAAACAAAAAAAGATATATGACAGCGGCTCTCCAAACTATGAGTGGGGCCCCTGAGATTCAATTCAAGCCATTGGCCTAGCTCTGTCATGAAAGGTATCTCAGTGAACGATGGCAGGAAGGGGCAGTTAGGACTTTGTGCAATCAAATGCATTTTAAGACTAATTATAGGATGATCTGAGGAAAACATCTTTGCTCTTTTAAGAAATAAGCAGCCTACAGCCTTGCTGCTATCATTGTCCAAGCTGATGTAACTCCACACTCTCCATCACTCTGCATATGAAAAGTTTCCACAAGCCTACTTGTGGAAGTCATTACTGTTTTGAAGTAAGTCCCCCAAGGAAGATGAGCCTTGGATAAGCTGAGTCTGTAGGCAATGGTCTAATGGCTGGGTCAGCCCTTAGGGGAAACAAACAGCTTGAGTAGATCTTTCAAGTGTAACTGTCTGCCGACCAACCTTTTAGCCTTTCAGAATTCTGGTCTAATATGGGGATAGGATGCCATTCATAAATTTCTACATAGCTCTTTAAAAAATAAGAGCAAAAACTCTAAAAATAACCTTTGAGTTCCTTGTGCCTGAAAAAATTATTCTGTATTCAGCCACACAGTTATCTTCTGGCTTGCTTTAAATTAAATAAAAAAACATTCTAAAATTAAAAGTCCAACTATCTGGACGAGAGATTTCCTTTTTATAACTTCAGAATGCTCAACATATTTGCTGCTTCTTGGATTCTAGCTATTATCTATTTACCTATGTTCCTACCTATTACCAGTGGTAGTACTTGGAGTTTAAACTCAGGCCACACCCCAGCCCTTGTTAGTTGTATTAAAAGTATGCAAGTCATTCTTGCCAAAGACTAGTATCCATCATAGGAATGTGTCTGTTTTACTTAGGCTGAACTATTTGTATTCAGAAATCCCCAAAAGAGGTTAAATATGTGGTTGATGGTTTCATTGATAAATTGTCAATAGGATAGCAAAAAGACGAGTTTCTACTAAGATGCTCTTTAAAGCCCAGGCTGACATCATCTTCAGAAAAGTCACCATAGTGTCTGTACTGAATTATTCCTTTATTTTTTTCTGAAATTGCTTCCATTTATAGACAGCCTCCATGACCCTCTACATGCTCTGATAAATAGCAAAGTATCACCTATCAGGAATACAGGGAGCAGAACAGCATACCTAACCCAAATAAAAATATTTGGTCTAATACAAATTTTGATTCCCTGCTATCTCCTTCAGTCAAGAATGAGCTACCATGAAAATACTGAGGGAAGGCAGGAAATATTGAAATTAACTCTGATGAATGACATTGAATTTATTTTCGAATGAAGTTAAAGAATGTTTAAGCCTGTGACACCAATCAGTAAAGACCACATGGATCCTATAAATAATAAATTAATTGGTTGCATAATTTAGCTGTGTTGAAACTATTTTAATATAATGTAGCCTGACACTGGTGGCTCACATCTGTGATCCTAGCTACTCAGGAGGCAGCAATCTGAGGATCATGATTCCAAGCCAGCCTGGGCAGAAAGGTCCCCAGGAGACTCTCATCTCCAATTAACCATTCAAAAAACCCGAAGTAGCACTGGACTCAAGTGGTAGAGCCTTGAGCTGAAGAGCTCAGGGATAGCACCCAGGCCCTGAGCTCAAGCCCTACAACCACCACCAATAAACAACAACAAAAGGAAGTATCCAAGAAGGAAGAGAAAGTAAAAACAAACAAAATCACTGTCACTAGTCAAATCTCTTCATTTTATTTCTCTTTTGTTTTTGGAAATGAGTCCTTTCCATTTTTGTTGCGAAGACAAACAGATAAGCATTTGTCCAGGAGGACATGGAGACACGACTGCATCATTTTTCACTCACTTGACAGAATTTGTCCTTTATTAGTTGAATGACTTCATGCATTTGTTGACTTCTTTCCTGTAAGGTTCCCCAGAATGGAAAGAAAAGGAAATAGAGGGGGAAAAAAGACATAAAGACAGCAAGAGAGAAAAGAAAAGAGAGCGAGGACTGTATTGAGCCAAATTACATAGGAAAAGGTGGGAGATATGGCCAGGTGGATTGGATCTGACCTCAGAGAAGGAAGAGGTAACTGCCTCCAAGTGTGCCAGTTACCGAGGTAATGCAGATACTGGGCACAGACTTACACAGGTGGGGGTATTTGCATGGAGCCCTCCTGGGGGTGGACCTTACATTTCCTAGGATTTTTATTACCATATTTCCATTTTCTTCAGACCAAAGACTTATTTTACACATATTTTCCATGTAATATTTGCCTTCAGTCTCTATGCTAAATATTATCATTATTTTTATGTAAGTAACATAAAGCCTTCATGAGGCTACAAGAACTGCCAAGTTCAACATATATGTGCACATACATGTATATGTATATATACACATATATGCATTCACACACATATATATTGCTAGACTTCTAGCATTACCTGAACACTAAATTTATTGAAGTATATCTCATTTTTACCTTGTGAAAAAATATATTCTTGTCTTTATATCACTGAGAGATTCTTTTTAATTTTCCATTTCTTCCCATTTGATCCAAGTTTTTACCGAATTTTGATGGATGAATGTAAAAACATTAGTCCCTAATGATTCACAAACATTAATTCACAAATAATTCATAAGAACCTTATTAAAATAAGTGCACCTGACCAACATAAGATTATACTGAACCAATATTATTCCACTCAAATTTCAAAAAGATAATGTTTTTTTTTCAGTGACCTTTAAATAATTGTACACAGGGGTTTCAATTTAACATGTCAAGTTATGAATATAATACCTTTCAGACAGTTAAGAGGCTACTTTCCTAACAGAATAGTAGTGTTTAAGTATGCCAATTTGAAGACCTCTGGTACTCTGGGACCACAGTTTGTAATCCACTAGGGGAAGATACTACCTAGCTTCTCTGCTTTTGAATAGCAGAGGCAAGGGTGTGATTACACTGTTCCTGAGGAAGCTTTACCTTATGGCAAAAATCCTTTCATAGATCAGGTTAAGTCCCTCTGCTCCAGGGTGAGCCCGTTTCCTCTTCTGTCCTCAGGAGAAAGGAGAACAGCTGTTGGTTGTCTTTTATTATGACACAGAGGTTGGTCTGGTTTTGTTGTCTGTCACCCCCATTCCATTGGACAAATTCCTAACGCACTTCAGGTTTTCTATCCAGACTCATTTCCCAGCCTATGTTTCATCTTCTCTCTATGTTATGTAAGTAAGAAACCTGACTTAAAAGGTTCAGACTTGAGAAGAATCTCATGGAACTGCCTGTATTCCTCATGCAACACCACGCCGGACATGAAAACCTGCTATGATAGCTGACATTAATATCTGCTGTGTTATTACAATTGCATTTAGTATTTCTGAAAATTTTTTCCTTGGATCAAAGTCACATTACCAACTGGGGTCAAAATACACCATATGAAAGACTCATGCTTCTACCTAATTCACTATACTGATGGCTTTTAGGAAGCATCTGGAATTGGATATACTGGCTTCACTGGGGATCCATTTGGAGCCATGACAAAGCTCTTTTCTCATTGATGAGTCAAATTCTGTCCATTCATGAAATGACAATTTCAGTTTCATTAAGTCTATTTGAATGTTCCACTAACAAACAAAAAAGTTATAAAATAATATTCAACCCCACATTTGAAAAATCCTGGAGACAAGTCCAGAAAGAAACTCAATCTACTAGCCTGTAGTCCAAATAATTCAAAATCTATGTATTCCAAAAAATAATAAATCCTTTTCTTTTGCTGTGTTGCTTTAGCACCCTACCAAGTTTGAAACATCAAGTAATGTTTATAGTAGTACTTAAATTCCAATCTTCTGTGCAGCTACTTTATGAAATCAACTTTCTACCTATTTACTAATTCCCAAAGTAAAGCAAAAGAAAACAATTATCTAAAAATATATTGATAGTAATTTATAAGAAGACAAAACCACACGGAGGTGTCCTAAGTGGGATTATCTTTAGCCTTTAGTTTACCTTTATCTTTATTATCTTTAGTAATTATCTTTATTAAAGTGAAGTTCCAAGAAGGCTTATGTATCAAAGGGCAACTGACAAGTCAGTTATTTCCAAAGTTTATATTGCAAAGATGTCTTTAATTCACAACCTTACATTACTATGATAATTTCCACATCTTTTGCCATGTTATAATTTCCTTTGGGTTCTGAATCTCTGTAAATAGCTTTCTAAAGTCATTTTCTTTCAAATGGTGGATGAAAAGTTCCACTAACAATAGAAGTTAATTTGGTAGTCCTACTTTTTAAAAATTGCTCCCTGAAAATCAGGTAAGAAAAATCATAGTAAGAATCTAATGAATTCAATATGGCTGAATTTTCTAAACCAACTATATAATCTTTATAAACATCTTTTTTTGGGGGGTGGCAAAACCTAAGTTTATTTATAATTCTTATGACATCTAATGACATAAAGTTTTATTGAAAATTCATTTGTTCTGTTCTAAAACAAGAATAACTGCTTTGCTATAAATACAATTTTATGACAGTAAGTAATCTTTAACAAGTATAAACCCAACCACATAATTCACTCTCTTTCCATAGCTAAAAATCTTCTTGAGGTTACTCTTAGCCTTCCTCACAAAAGCTAAAGCATTTTTTTTTAACATTCAAAATACCTGTTATCAATTCTGTTTCAGTTTTTGAGCTGGGAACTTTTCAACTCTCTTTTTGCAGTGCTGGAGATCAAGTCCACATCTGTGGGTATGCTCAGCAGGTGCTCCATTGCTAAGCTACATCCCAGGCCTTTTGCTTTAATGCTCCTGGATACCTGTTATGCTTCTTGTATACTGATGGCTTTCAGCTACCACTAAAGGCTATTGTTTCCAGTGTCTCCATGGCTCCACACACCCCATGCCTCTGTATAAAATTCCTCCTTCCTCTTCTTCTCTCCCATGTAAAGCTTTCTCTATCACCAAAGTTACATCATCACATTGTGATTGATCTACTCTGTCTTAGACCCTTGTCTTTTGTTTCCCAATACTTTCTTATATCATAATTAACTTCTGACTATTGTTGTAGACAGAAAAGATTATGAATTTTAAAAATAGAAAGCAAAGCAAATAAACACACCCCAAATAAATCTATATATGTTCATTACCCAGCAGTCAGAGAAACAGGTGGGACAGCTTGTGAGGGACCCACACTGTCTGTGTTGTATGACTGAATTCCTCCAGCACTAAGGAAGGGTGCAGTACCAACATAAGCTCTGTGAATTCTACAAGGACGAGATCCTTGGAGTCAACCATCTTGGTGTCCTGTCCCCATGTTTCAGAATTCCAGGGGTCTAATCTTACATGGCTGACCTAATTTGGCCAAACATTGAAGCTTCTCTGGAGCTCTGAGCCCATGTAAACCTTTCTTCTTGTAAGTTCCTTATCTCAGACATTTTTGTCACAGCACCTTGAAGCTGAGTAACACACTATACTACCAATAAGATGTAGTGGAGGAAGAAATGTGTCAGGTAATTATTTCTTTAACTTTCTTCAAACTGTATAGAATAGGAAGAAAAAATGAAAAGAAATTTTATAAAGGAAACAAGAGCATAGTAAGGAAGTGAATGATGGAAAGGGAGGTTAGTGGGGAGACTATAGAACTAATTAATGCCTTGAAAATAAAAGAAATCCAAAGATAAGAAGTACTAAAATGATAGCAAGTATAGAAAATTGGTTAGAAAATATTCATTCCAAAACATATTACTCAAAAATAACACTAGAAAACCCTAAATTGCATTAGACCCTGGTGGGACTTGTGGTCAATTGTTTTTCCTTCCCTTTATTCCCTTCTTTCTCTTCTTTCCCTCTTTCTCTATTTTGCCTCATACATTACCTTATCAAGCACATACATAGTCTTCTACAGAGCAAAGTTGAATTTTCCTTTTCACGTATCAGTTCTCTACAGGAAACTTAAGCTTCAAGATAAAGCCTCAATTTTGCTTCTGTCTGTTGCAAGTCTAAAAATAGGGAGCTCACTGTTTTCCAGTTTTCATTTGAGATTTTGGCTTCCTGAGCCTATGGTTTCTAAACCAGGTAAATGGAAGGTCTCAGTTACCATCATATCAATAAAAGCAAAACAAGAGCTGGAATCACACATATATAATTTCTTTAACGGTGTTAGTAGATTAATTTTGAGAGGGCCACATTCAAGTCTGAACTGAGTCCTGCTGTGGTTTCCTTCTCAGTAAGTACCCTCTGAGAACCATAAATCATCCATATTTTCAGTTTGATTGAGTATGTGTGTTCTTACTGGAGGCTGCTTGGGGGTAGAAATGGCTAAAAGAATTTCTGAAATGAACAATTAAGCCCAGTGTTTACCTACTTAATGTGTCATAGAATATATGTTGGTTCCAAACATCACCAGAACTTATGAGCTTTGTTGGATTAATTTCCATTTCTAAATTATGTGGCCCCTCTATCTAGTTTTTTATGCCATGCCACTGCTATAACACTTCTCAGAGAGGTTAACATTTGACTGTAATGCTCAATGGCTAGGAAGTGATTTCCGTTGGGAACATAGTTTTGGGGGTATGTGTATTACATGATATTTTAAATACATTTATATATGCGATGTTTAACCTTCTTCATCCAACACATCTGTAAAAGCACCTGTGTTGTAGCTAAGCACTCTAAGAGTTATTTGAACCTTTAAAAGTAATTAGAAAAGGTCTTCCGTTGTTAATGGCTCTTTTCGATTGACTGTAAGGACCACATACATCATGGGTGGTCCTGGTTGGTTAATGAATGTCAGTGATTCAAATATTGCCCTTAGAGGGATCTAAAATTCTAGGTACAAACTGCTTCCCTCTCTTCTTTCCTAAAGAAGTGAGATAGAGGAGCAGGCACATCTAGGAATTTTTGTGTAGGATTTTAGTAGCCTAAGACAAAGCAAGTCGTATATCCCCAATTAGTCCAATTAGAGCAAACACTGGCATCTCTCTGAACACAGAAGAATTAGAATGGGATGTGGAAACATTCTTTGGCCTGATGAGAAACAAGAAGAAGCATCCAGCTCAAGTGAGAGCCCTTAGGTCTGTTTCACCTACTAGGATAGCCATGTGAATTAATACTCACCAAAAAAGACCATACGAGGGCAAGGTGAAATTCTATCCACCTTTCTGGACACTATAGTAGAAATAAAATGAACAAATTTAGGATGTGAGTTTTCTTGCTACTATACTAGTTGATGTTCAGTGACCAAGGGCTATTGCCAGAATGCGTTGCATGCAACTCCAAGTGAAAACATTTTACTACCCTCTAAAAGAGACTCAGGAAAGCATACAAATCCCTTCCAGGTAGAAGATACATGTATGGTCCCAGATTACTTCACACGCCAAGCGTATTTCCTCCTTGTGCGTATCAGGATATGGTTCAGCCTAGCAGAGAAAGTTGTATAATCAGTGATCCTGAAATGGTCTTCACACTTTCTCAGAGGAGATGACAGCCCATGCCTTTCCTGAGAACACAGTACACCATTTTGTCACATTAGATTACCTCCTAATCAAACTTAGAAGACATAGCTGAGATAGAGCCCCTCTACTATGCAATTCTCTTCCTGAATTGCTTGTCTTAAAATTTCATTTTCACATTTCTTGTCTTAAATTTCTTCCTTCTAGCTTTCTGACTTTCTTTTCACACTGGAGTCCTAGATTGTCTTCACCTTGTGATCGTTTATCATTTGTGTCTCATTTCCCCAAACAATTAAACTTGTACTATTTTTTAATGGCTTACCAAAGACCTTTGGTCTGGGGTTTTCATATACATTCATCATGGAATAAAATCCTACTCAATTGCCCTCAGAACAATTTATGTTAGACTTGTGCAGTGTTCTATTCTGTTGCCAGAGCTACCTATAACTTGAAAAGGAAATCCCTAACTCAGAAAGAGTTCAAGGCCAATTCTTATATTAAAGGAAAAATGTGTCAAGGGTTTTCTCACCAAGGCATAGTATACAGGAATAGAAGTCTGCTTCAATTTTGGAAAAGCATGGGGAGAAGTTTGATAGGAGAAGCCTGACCGATTTGGGATAACTTTGTTCCCCATGTGTAATGTCAGGTCTTTCATTAAGACATGGGTAGAGGACAAATGGGTGTTGTTTGTGAACTTGAAATTATTTACAAACAAATTTCTCACTGAAAACTACTTCCCTATTGTTTTCTTTGTTTAACAAAATTGCTAATGTAACTATGAGAATACTTGTTTTATTCTTTCAATATGGCAAGACACCTTTAAAAAAAAACTTCTAAATTTAAGCAGCTTGAATTCTCATCAAAAAAGAGTCAAACAGGCAAAAGAACTGTGGGTTCTTAGTCCTTATTATTTGAGAGCAGCAACTTGTCTTGCTCTATTTGGTCACAGTAGTAGAGACTGAGCTAATTTAATGACACCAGTGAATAGAGTTGCATTTGCATGGTGTGAAGTTGCTCTGGGTGGAAATCAGTGTAAGAAACACCTGGTGTGAGTCCCAGCAGTGCATTAGTAAGGAACTGGAGAAACAACCACATGCAACAGGATTCATGAGCCCTGGGTGAAAACTGTTAACTAGAATGATTTATTTCCTCCTAAAAATTCCCAGTGATGAGCAAATTGTTTAAGATTTCTAATTTTCTATTACATAAAAACATAGCCTTTGCTTTTCTTCCTAAGTAAAACATTTCATCTCTGGCTACCACAAATATGTATCATTAGTTATAGAAAAGGACCAGCTTCTATTTGGGAAATAACTTGGTGAGACAAATACACTTAGTACAGCTTGAGTCTGTAGATAGTTGTGATACAAAAGAGTGAAAAAAAGGGAATCACTTAGGGATGTAAAGTGGCCAATTAGGCACATGCAACATTTTAACATTTGCAACATGGACACTTGACAAGTTTTGAGATCGTTCAATATTTTCCTTCAAAACTTCCATTTAAATGTGCAATTAAATGTGAAACTCTTTAGTTACTGCAGAACCCCAGGTACTGAAAATCACTGCTTTCTTTTTTTAAAAATTTTTTTAAATTGTCAAACTGATGTACAGAGAGGATACATTTTTATATGTTAGGTATTGGATACATTCCTTGTACTGTTTGTTACTTCCTCCTTCCTTCCCTCCTCCCCCTCCCCCTTTCCCTTTCCCCCATGAGTTGTTCAGTTGATTTACACCAAACTGTTTTGCAAGTATTGCTTTTGTAATCGTTTGTCTTTTTTACCCTATGTCTCTCGATTTTGGTATTCCCTTTCAGTTTCCTATTTCTAATACCAGTATACACGGTTTCCAATGTACTCAGTCAAGAAACAGAACCAAAGTCTAACTTGTTGTTTAGCATCATTCATCCAACATGTGTTCAACATGCATTTTGGTACTAGAAAATGTATAACTGTACTTAAATAATTCAGTTATTCTGCACATTTTGCTTAAGGCTAAAGTTTTGTAAACAGGTCAACACTGGGATTTGCTTTTTGTTGTTGCTGTTTGACTAATATATAACCAGAATATTCTTTATTGGACACATGTCACACATTGAATAAAGCAACAATAAACAAGATAGATATTATCAGTGCACACAGAACTGAGCTTAAGGATGTTGATGAACACTGAACAAAACAACCTAAAAAGTGCTGTGACTGTGACTAAGTGTGCATTACAAAGGCTGAGTCTAGAGTCCTATCAGTGTTTAAGAGGAACTTAATTCTGACTGGAAAATCAGGCAGGGTTTTCATGGGGAAGTTATTATGAGTAAAAAGCTGAAAGACAAACAGTAATTAGCCAGGTGATGAGAAAGGAAAAGAAAATAATATTCCATATTTTCTAGGAGGTTTTGCCAAGGCCCTCGGGGCAGTAAGGAACTTAGATGCAAACGCCTGGAATAAGACCATACAGGATCTCTGTATGGTTTGCATTTCTCTACCTTGTAAACAAATGTGCTGAATATACTAGAAACTTTATTAGCTTATTTAGGTCAATATTTTAATCATCAATGATGATTGTGCCCTGCTACAAAATAGTATCTGTAGAAGCTGAAGTGATACAATGGAAATAAATATCCCCCCAAGACGATACTCTTTGACTCTTTGTATTTAATGTATTTGCTCTTCAATAGCTTACTTTTCCTTATCAATCATCACTTTTGACTTCTGATAGTGTTTCTGCAGGTGATACTAGTTGTATCCTTAAATTATATCCCATTATCTCTTGTAGTATATGAATCTGGACTATACATTCCTACGAGATATATGAATTAACAAAAAGTATGACATGTGACCAAACTGAAAATCAGAAACAAAGGAATTTTTTAAATGTCAGGGTTTACAGTAAGAACATAAAGATAGCTACTAAATCAAAGTATATGTATGTATAGGGATGTCACAACAAACCTTCACTTTGTGCAATTAAAACACTATGCTCAATCTGTGTAACAGTGGCTGGAAGGCGCCTATGAGGAAGTGACTTTAGAGGATGAGGAAGTGGCCGGGAGAGGGGAAATGGTCTACATGCAGTTTCATATGGGGAGAAAACAAAGGGACAAGGCAATTTTCCCTGGCGAACCTAATAGTAATGTCTTGGATATGTACTCCTTGTCATGCCATGCTTCCCCCTTTCAAATAACTTCTGGAAAACTAGTTTTTACAAAGTAGAAATCAACAGCCCTTTCTAAATACCCTCAGGTTAAGTGACAGAAATCCAAAGCAGGAAGTGAAAAAGAGGATTAGAATTCCAAGCTGCCAAGAAATTCACCAACTCGGAAGTGATTTGCCCTGTGGAATATTCTCCTTTCTTAATACCAATGCTCCTCTCCATCCCTAAACCTCTGCCTTGAAACTCTCATTATTAGAGTCATTGACAAAGTGCCTTATTAAAAGCATTCACCTTTTGAAATAAATAAAATGTTCTACTATGGCTTGTGGAACCCTTCTTGCCTCCAGGCCCATTTGTTATATTTACTATACAAAATGAAATCTGTGATTTGTGTGTGTGTGTGCGTGCGTGTGTGTGTGTGTGTTTGAGAAAGAGAGAGAAAGAGAGACAGAGACAGAGAGAGGGTGAGTGACACAGAGAGACAGAGACACAGAGACACAGAGAAACCACCATTGCTTGAACTCAGGTCTCAGGTGCTTATTGTTCAGAGCTCTGATCTACCATTTGAAACAATCCTCCAGTCCTGCCTTTTGCTGATTAATTAGAAATGGAACCTCTTGGAATTTTCTGTCCTGGCTGACTTCAAACCATGATCTTAGAACATCTAAGACTACTAAGAACTAAGTAGTTAAGACTAGAGGCATACCACTAGTACCCAGACATTGTGAAGCACAAATTCTTAATGTTTCTCTAGGATTCTAGTCCCTCCTTCTTTTCCTTCTATTCTTTCTCCTCCTCATTCATTTGTGTTCTCTCTCTCTCTGTCTCTCTGTCTCTCTCTCTGTCTCTCTCCCCCCCTCTCTCCGCCCCCCCCTCCTCCTACTCCCATTTATGGACCACAATTATATCTCTCTATTTGGAAAACTCATTCATTATCTTTCCTACAAACAGACACTCATTTCTGATTGGCTACTTCTTTCCCTTCACTTTAGAAATGAAAGCATAGACACTGTGTTCACATGTTGCATGAAGATTTGGCTTCTATATTCTGTGCTCTATTAAGAGGAACCAAGGCTCCTTAGGAAAACATCTGATTCCAAGGGTGAGAAAGGGAGAGTAAGAGATGACCTAATACATCTTGAGCAAAAATAAGTAAGGAAAGGCTCCAAGAATGATATGGATGTCAATGGGCCACCAGAAACAATTTGAGGGGGCCCTTCACAACTGAATCTGTGAAAATTCAAGCATCAAATGAATAAAAATGTGGTGATATAGATCTGTATCTCAGGATTCCAGAGTCTAATGCAGCACGATCTCAAGGCTGGCGAGGTTATATAGAGTCCCTTTCTGAAAAACAGAACAAACACAAAAGGGATTAGCAAAATTAATGGATTATTATTAACTCAAACAACAACAAAAATCTATAGTTCTATATCAGCTTGTGGATGGTATGGAGAGGGAGAGAGAGAGGGAGGGAGGGAGAAAAAGAGAGACCATTATGTGCTAATTAATTTAAAAGATTTCTGAACTCTCCACTTACCCTGTCTGGACAGTTGTCCTTTTCACTTTCCTTGGTAAGCAATTATACATCTGAGGAAGTTATGACCTGAAGAAGTAGCTGATACACAATATGTTTCAGTGCTTCCAAAAAAGAAAATCAAACATTCATAAGGCGAATGGATATAAGAGTCTGCAGTTACAATCAAGGCTATCTTGGTTTTCATAATGAATTTAAGAGCCGCACGGGATGAATAAGTATTCCCCTTTGGCAAACTAGGAACAATCAGGTTCCCAGAATCTCACAGAATATAAAGATAGAATTACAGATGTTTTCTGATATGTTATATTTTTAAAAGGCCTGTGTTCCTTCCCCCATGGAGAAGGCTCAGATCAAGTCTGAAATATGTTTGATCTGTCACCGCACAGCCGCAGTAGCAAACAGTGAGGCCAATTGGCTCCATGAATCTAAGTTTGTAATTCAAAGACCATGAGCTTCATCTCTGTTTCTACTACCAATTCTCCTTGTGCTGCCTAAGAATAAATAGAATATGAAATTCCCCCATCTCATTTATTATAAAATGGGTAAAATGCAGAGCTTCATATCGTAAACAGTTTAAAAAAGGTTAAAGAAGAATCTGACAGCATAAGCAGAATTCTTTTGCTTTTTGGTCTCACTAACACTTTTCTGGTCTTGAAACCAGGATTTGCATGTGGCAGTCAGAATCCTGAAGTCTGAGTTGTTTGCCATATATGAATAATGTGACTTGAGCAGCAAAGTTTACATTTGCAATGAGATCTTCCTCTGAAAGGATCGAGGCTGAACTACCATTTGACTTTCCATGTTTGGAAAAGGAACTGAAATAAGCACTTAAATCCCTTTGCCCCCATTTTTTGTAATATGAGTCAACTTTCAGGAAAGCTCTCCCTTTTCCTCACACAAAGAAAAATTTTATGTCCCTATCTGGTGTAGAGCTATCTAATGACCAAGAAAATCCCAAGATCATTTTTTTTCTTGGAAAAGCCACTTGTTTTAATGGAATAGTCAGTCTTTCAGAGAGAACACAGCAAAGTTAATAGGCAGCCACAGAGCAGATGGTTCCTGGAGTCCATTCATGCACCTGATATGGCAAAAGTGGTTATGAAAGGTCAACATATGCTTTTCACATTTCAAGGAACTAGATATTATGAAAACTTCATCCTTATCAATTGCTACATCATTTAGTGTTTCACAGATTATTGTTTCTCAGATTATTTTGTGAATAAAAATGTTCCAAATAGAAAATGTTAATATTCTGTATGATTTTTCTAGTCATTTAGTTTCTCAATCAATTTTCAAATGACTCCCACTTAAAAAACTTAAGACTTCTCAATATTCTTTCTTTGGTGTGTGGTGTGTGTGTGTGTGTGTGTGTGTGTGTGTGTGTGTGTGTACATATATGCACACGCTGAGGCTTGCATTTAGGGCCCAGGCACTGTTCTTCAGTTTTTGATCAAGGTAGCACTTTATCACCAGAACCACTGCTTCACTTCCAGAAATTTGATGGTTAATTGAGGATAAGAGTCTTACACTGTGTTGATGTGATCCTCAGATCTCAGCCTCCTGCATAACTAAAGATTATAAACATGCACCACCAGCACATAACAGACTTCCCAAATCTTTACTGTATTCTAAAGTGTTTTGCTTTGGGTACAGCCAACTACTTCATACTTATCATTTATTGGTTCAGCAAATACTGTATACTTCTAAAATAGAAGTCATAATGTCTATGGCCATAAAATTCTTACATTTCATTAAATGATTTGGTTTTCTATAACACACTGAGCCTCACCTTCAAATGATTTTAATGGTTGATGGTTTCCTGCTATTTCTATTATAGCTTGTCCAAATGAACAAAACAGTGAATAACATAACAATGCACCTTAACATTTTAACAACATTCTTCTAAAAAGCCAAAGAACATCATGTCAATTTCATTCCAAATTCAAACTTAGAAACTTTAACAGAATGTCCCATGACATTAGGAGTCTTGTATTTTAAATAATTGATTCTTAAATTTTTGAGACTTTTGTTTCCTATTTTGCACTTAGAGATTTGGCTTGCTAGATCCAAAGAGCTTCTTTCAACTGCATGGTCCTCTAAACACATCTTAACTCAGTAACATATAACTCTGACCAGTTACAATCTAGAAAAATTTTCAAATAAAATAAATTCAGTGTCTGACTCTACTACAAAAGTTAATACTTTTCCAAACACACAGCTTTCTTAATGTGTTAGGAGAGAAGGATTCCCAGAGAGAAGTGTTAAATATTGAAAATAAGCCTTGGTGCTGTCCTTGAGCTCTCTTGCTGAGACTGTCCACTAGAATACCTGAGTTCTGGTCTGAAAAGACTCAAATCTCAATACGGTAGTAAAAACAGTCATAGAGGAAAGAGAAGTGCCGTAGGAAATACTGTGCTCTGTCCCAGCATTATGACTGACTAGCAGTATGAATTCAGTTAAGTCCTTTAGCATTTACTCAGTCTCCATAGCTTTAAAAAATTCACCTAGGTAATGCCTTAGATCCAATCTGACAGTCACAAAAGTCTATGATTCTATGTGACACATTGGATTCAAAATCTTGGTGTTGAATCATGGCAACAAATACTCAGATTGCTGAAATTTGTAGATGCCTTGATTCTGCTGTTCCTCTCAGTTATGTGGGAAAACAGGATTTTCATGATGTTTTCAATTGCTGAAAACTGGAATGCATTCATCATAGAGCTCTAAATTATTAGCCTGGAAGATAAGTGGGAAAATGTAGCTGAAACTCACAACAGCTGCAGAGCCTCCTAGATCCTTAAATTTCTAGTAATTAAGTACTGAATGGAATCTAGCAAATGAGAATCTCCAACTAGTTGACAAAGGTCATGAAAGAACTGTACACACACACACACACACACACACACACACACACACACACCATACACACACACACTACTGATAGTAGTTTATAAGGCACATATGTTTATGAAACAATTATTAGTAGAAAGATATTCTACTTAGCTTGAATCCAGATTTTATATGAATTCTATCCCTTAACTGAAAAATGCACCCCAAGAATAGAATTGGCATGGAAAGAATGTTTAGTCTCATTTTTGGCTAAAGTAAGAACACAGTACAAGGCTACAACCATGTATATATATACATATGTATACATATATATGTATATATACATATACATATACATATACATATACATATACATATACATATGTATATATACATATATATGTATACATATGTATATATATATGCATCTTTTTTTTTTTGCCAGTACTGGGGCTTGGACTTAAGGCATGAGCAATGCCCCTGGTTTCTTTTTGCTCAAGGCTAGCACTCTACCACTTGAGCCACAGAACCACTTCTGGCTTTTTCTGTTTATGTGGTTCTTAGGAATTGAACCCAGGGCTTCGTGAATGCTACGCAAGCATCTACAGCTAAGCCACATTCCCAGCACAGGCATCATTTTTCACCAAGTAGTCTTTGGATATATGAATTTGTGTACTTCATTAATTCATCCATCCATTTATTCAAAGTAAGTATTCGACTTTATGTCTCAGCACTTGCCTTACCTCTGGTTTGGAGCCTCAAGGTATAGTATGTCCATGGAGGGGCTATAATATCATATACTGGAGGTGACAGACTGCTCCTGCACGTGACTTCATTAATAATCTAAGATGCTTAACCAAGCATCCCCCTCATCTTCTCTTCATGTACACAAACACCACATATCCTTTCTAAAATAATTTGAGTTTTATTATATTTACCATTTTGTATAGAACAATGGTATCACTTCTATATGTTTTCCTTCTTTATTTATTCATTGGTAAATGTCTAATGGATACAATCTAAATGCTTCTAATGAGATAGATGATAGATACAGTAATTGTAGGGATAAAGAAAAATTAGAAGATAAAAAGTGTGAGTGTGTGTGTGTTTGTGTGTGTGTGTGTGTCTGTCTGTCTGTCCAGGGTGGGAAGGAGGCAGAATAGAGTAAACTTTGAGAATGATGCATGATAGACAGTTCTGCAGAAAATTCAAGATATATGAAGGCCTAAGAGGGACCATTGTATCACTCAATGATAGGAGTTAAGATACAAAAACTGAGGTTACCAGCATCACCATAAACTAATGAAACTGTGAAATGGATTAAATACAGTACAGCTATACTTATTTCAATGGCTCCTGAGCTGGGCACTGGTGGCTCATACCTGTAATTCTAGCTATTGAGGAGGCTGAGATCTGAGGATTGTGGTTCAAAGCCAGCCCAGGCAGAAAAATCTGTGAGACTCTTATCTCCAAATAACTACCAGATACTTGAAAGTGGTGCTATGGCTCAAAGTGGTAGAACATTAGGCTTGAGCTGAAGAGCTCAATGACAGCACCCAGGCCCAGAGTTCAAGCCCCATGACCCACTCAGAAAAAGGAAAAGGCTGCTGCTGTGTTTAATAGGCAGAGGCATGTATTTGGTGGTATTTTGCAATGTTGTTGCTATCCAGATCCTACTGAGGAGCCCAATTTTTCATGTCCGTGAAGGCTTCTTAACATATCCGGCACTGTTCTCCCCCTAATCTACTCCACTACCTGGAATATCAGGTTGCCATCTTGACTCCTCTAGTGAGATTAGTGGCCATGTGAACTAACCCACAATCTTCTCCCCACCCTATGTCTATGTCTATCTGTGCATACACATGTGTATCAGCCTAGTGCTGTTATAGCATAGTCAATAAATTCATGTATGTTACTCTTTCTCTGCTTTTCATAAAATGAAACACATAAAGCAACTCTCATCTGACACAGGACAATGAAATGTGTTTGATCTATAACCTTTCATTTACCATGTCCTCAGAACAGCTTAGGCAAAATCTTCCTTAAGGATAATAAATCCATTCGTTTGAAAATGGAACCTCAAGCAGGAAGCATTTTTACATAGCGAGGCAGATCTGATGAGAGAACTTCCAAGCTATACAAATAGAAGGCTAGTTGATTCTGGCAGCCAATCAGTCCTACTGTGAAATGCCTTTCATCCATGCCCAACTTCTAGAAGTAGGTTGGAAATTTATAGACTTGAAATATTCAGTTCAAAGTGGGTGTGTATTGCTAGAGCGTATGGAAAAGCTTCCTTGATTTGAGACCAGGAACAGTTACTTTATTACTGGGGTCTGTCCAATGGCTGTGGAGATCAACTTTCTGGTTTTCTACATGAGCCCAGCTGATTGAAGGATCAAATTTAGATTAAAATGTACATATATATCTTTAACAATATTGATACCAATAACATAATATACTTCTGAAGTTCTGTAAGATTAAGTGGGAGTGGTTCACACTTGTAATCCTAGCTACTTAGGAAGCTGAGATCTAGAAGTTGGCAATTCTAAACCAGCCCAGGCAGAAAAATCTATGACATTCCACTTTCAATTAACTAGCAACAAACAAACAAACTGGATGTGTGGCTCAAGTGGTATATCACCAGTTGTGAGCAAACAATTTGAGTGATTGTGAAGCCTTGGAGTTTGACTATCATACTGATTATCTCCGTCTCTATCTCTATCTCTAGTAACAAACTATAGAAATGATCCCTAAAAGTATAGTCTTTCTATCTCTATCTCTATGTACATATCTATGCTTATATCTATCTATATCTATACAATCGATGTCTATATCTATATTCTATCTATATCTATAGCTATACATCTATATATACAAAAGCACAAAGGCATTTATTTATCTTTAAATATCATTTTGGAAGATAGGCATTTGGTCAAAAATCATAATGCTATAGATTGTAGGCCTCAGATCTTTACTAATATAAACAATATATTGATATTTAAGAATGACAGATTATTTTCTTAAAAGCTGGTAGAGATCTCTGCAAAGAGCACTAATTAGAGAGGAAACAAAGTCCATCTTTATATAATATTTGGCATACTAATTTGGTATAGCAGAGTGGCCAAGACGGTAAAAGCTCCCTAGAGCCATTCTGCCTGGGCTCAAAGCCTGGTTCGCTCCGTGTTGGAAGCCACATGTGAGCAGTCACTGTGATTTAGTTATCACACCGGTACCATGTGTATCATAACAACCCTTCCCTCATAGATTTGTTGGGATGCTTATAGGATTATCACTGTCATTCCCATATGTAAATAAATCAAAATAATTTTATACTTAGTACAATAATTTTAAGTGTAAGATGTGCTTATATATTTAAGTAACTGAAGATTACAGAAAACTATCATTGCTCAGTGGCATACACCACAATATAAAGCAACTTTTAAAAGAAGTTCTCAATTTAGAAACATCACAGATTCAGATTTTTCAATCATTAGAGGTGTGGTGCTTCTCAACCTAACAAGTGCCTGTCTTGTTGAAATTTGTTCTAGATCAATATTTTTCTGTCAAATACAACAAAAGAATTTATGACCAGGTCAAACATCCATAAAAGTTTGGAATGTTTATTTTCACCATCTGTATTTATCTCATTGTGAACTAACAACAAACAAAAACTGCATCTGGGGGCTGGGGATATAGCCTAGTGGCAAGAGTGCCTGCCTCGGATACACGAGGCCCTAGGTTCGATTCCCCAGCACCACATATACAGAAAACGGCCAGAAGCGGCGCTGTGGCTCAAGTGGCAGAGTGCTAGCCTTGAGCGGGAAGAAGCCAGGGACAATGCTCAGGCCCTGAGTCCAAGGCCCAGGACTGGCAAAAAAAAAACAAAAAAACAAAAAACTGCATCTTTCCCTGGTGCGTGGTCCGAGGACCCATGCCATGGTCACCTGGCAGTATTCCTAGCTACCTTCTTAGGCTTGGGAAATTTGCAATCTACTGTCAAGTGTATTGCCAAAAGGAACACATACACATAGTCACCAAAAGTTATGAGCAGCTGTGTTCTAACCAATATTATTCTCTATCAAGCCACAGAAATAACCACACTGCTTAACTTCATTTATATAAAGCACAGAAAAGCATCACAGAGAAAATCAGCTTATGGTATTAGAAGTTAGAATGACAGCTATGCTTTTGGTTGGGAATGTATTGAAAAAGTGTGAAGGGAAGAGTCTCTGCGTTAGCTGTCAGCTGATAATCTTGTTCCTGTTGGAGTGCTGGTTAACTGGGTGTATTCAGTTTGTGGAAAATCATTAAGTTGTACACATACAAAGGTGTGGACATTTCTATATGTATATAATACGTGAAATATATGTATTCATAAAATTGCATGTAAGTTTTACTACTTACCGATTGTAGCATATATATTCATGTACACATAATATGCCTACATGTATGTATACTTGTGCACATACATATTCATGTACATAAAATAGTATATATACATCTACATATATAAATTAACATGTACATAAATTTGTTTCATATTGCTTATCTTTTTGTCATCCATAGTTTAATAAAATAAAAATAGGACTATTTTCATATGGAATTTTCCTAATTTGTGAAAAATTTATTTGGCATGCTGGGCACTGGTAGCTCACACCTGCAATCCTAGCTACACAAGAAGCTAAGATCTGAGGGTTATGGTTTGAAGCCAGCCCAGGCAGGAAAGTCTGTGACTCTTATATCCAATTTACCACCAAAAGGCCAGAAGTTAAGCTGTGAAGTGGTAGAGGGCTATCCCTGAGCTCAGTCCTAGTCCTGAATTCAGGACCTGCATAGACACAGAAAAATATTCCATTTAGCAAGGTATTGTTTTTGTTCTTGTAGTTACTAGATCTATTCATTAACAAATTTATTTGCATTTAAAAAGCTTCCTTTTCAAGAGGAAGAATGTAAAGAAATTAAAGTTTTTATTCTTTTCTGAAATAAAAGAGTTGCTTTTCTTTTTCTGTTATACTTTCAAATCCATTACTATTTAAACATGGAAAAGAAATAATCCTAGAGGAATTTGTTGGGACAGCCTAAGCAAGTGATGATGGAGTTGGAGTGAATGTTTGGACTTCAAGTGCTATACATAACCATAACCAATGTGTTTAAACCAACTCCAGCAGTACTGAGAAACACCTGTGATGTATGTCCCTTTGGATGAAAGTTGTGACTAACTTGTTTACTTGACTGAATTTCATGACCTTTATTCTAACATGTGCTTGGAAAGAGAAAATAAAAAGTGTTCTCATTGTGTCTCAAATCCTAGAAAAAATTTTAAAGGACAATTTAGCTACTTCAAGACACCACGACTAACTTTTCAGTACTAAAATTAGCATGAAAAATGCCTCTTTCCAAAACTCCATGAAAAACCCAGATAGATAAAACCATCATGAGTCTTTTGGTTATACAAATGATCTTCAACTTAGAGAAGAATTTGGATTAGAATAACTATTTTTATGATTGATTGCTTTTGTTTGAAGACCGTGTTGGAGAGCATGGAGAGATGTTCCAAAACAAAAACTACCTCCTATTAGCCACAAATCCAAATAAGAGAACCATACTACTGCCAGCAACTCCTTTTGCAATAGCCCCCAAAAACATAAAATACCTAGGAATAACCTTAACCAAAGAAGTGAAAGACCTCTTTGAAGAGAACTTTAAAAGCTTGAAAAATGAAATTAAGTCAGAACTAAGAAAATGGAAAAACCTCCCATGCTCCTGGATTGGGAGGATTAATATAATCAAAATGGCAATATTGCCAAAGGCTATCTACAGATTCAATGCAATACCCATTAATATCCCAACACCATTCTTTAATGAAATAGAGGAAGCAATCCAGAAATTCATATGGAACAATAAAAGACCTAGAATAGCAAAAACACTCCTAAGCAGAAAGAACAGTGCTGGAGGAATTACAATACCCAACTTCAAGCTGTATTATAAAGCTATAGTAATAAAAACAGCTTGGTATTGGCACCGGAACAGGCCTGAAGACCAATGGAACAGAATTGAAGACCCAGAATTAAACCCACAGAACTATGCCTACTTAATCTTTGATAAAGGAGCTAAAACAATAGTATGGAAGAAAGATAGCCTCTTTAACAAGTGGTGCTGGCAAAACTGGCTCAACACATGCAACAAACTAAAACTAGATCCTTATATATCACCCTGCACCAAAATCAATTCCAAATGGATTAAAGACCTTGAAGTCAAAACAGGCACCCTGAAGACACTAAAGGAAGGAGTAGGAGAAACACTTGGGCTCCTTGGCACAGGACAGAACTTCCTTAACCAAGACCCTGAAAGGCTACAAATTAAAGAAAGGTTGGACAAATGGGATTGCATCAAACTCCAGAGCTTCTGCACGGCAAAGGACATAGCTCTCAAGATAAACAGAAAGCCCACAGACTGGGAGAAAATCTTTACCGGACATTCAACAGACAAAGGCCTCATCTCCAAAATATATGCAGAACTAAAAAAATTACCTTCTTCCAAAACAAAACGGCAAAGAACCAATAGCCCCCTCATCAAGTGGGCTAAAGACTTACAAAGAAACTTCTCTGATGAGGAAATGAGAATGGCCAATAGACATATGAAAAAATGCTCTACATCACTGGCCATAAAGGAAATGCAAATCAAAACAACATTGAGATTCCATCTCACCCCAGCAAGAATGTCATATATCAAGAAAACTAATAATAACAATTGTTGGAGGGGATGTGGCCAAAAGGGAACCCTACTTCATTGTTGGTGGGAATGTAAACTGGTTCAGCCACTCTGGCAAGCAGTATGGAGATTCCTCAGAAGGCTAAATATAGAACTCCCCTATGACCCAGCAGCCCCACTGTTGGGTATCTATCCAAAAGACCACAAACAAAATCACAGTAATGCCACCAGCACAACAATGTTCATCGCAGCACAATTTGTCATAGCGAGAAGCTGGAACCAACCCAGATGCCCCTCCATAGATGAATGGATCAGGAAAATGTGGTACATTTACACAATGGAATTTTATGCCTCTATCAGAAAGAATGACATTGTTCCATTTGTAAGGAAATGGAAGGGCTTGGAAAAAGTTATACTAAGTGAAGTGAGCCAGACCCAAAGAAACATGGACTCTATGGCCTCCCTTATTGGGAATAATTAGTACAGGTTTAGGCAAGCCATAGCAGAGCATCACAAGGCCCAATAGCTATACCCTTAGAAACACATAAGATGATGCTAAATGAAATGAACTCCATGTTATGGAAACAAGTGATATATCACAGTTATAACTACTTTCAACGTCCTATGTGTATGTGTAGTTTCTATTATTGATGATGTTTTGTATCACCTTCCTATGTTTGTACCTACACTATCTCTGTAATCTTATCTGAGTATATTGGAAACCGTGTTTACTGGTATTGGAAGTAGGAAATTCAAAGGGAATACCAAATTCGAGAGACACAGGGTAAAAAAAGAGAAATAACTACAAAAGCAATACTTGCAAAACTGTTTGGTGTAAGTGAACTGAACAACTGGAGGGGGGGAGGGAAGGGGGGGAGGGAGGGGGGCATGAGGGACAAGGCAACAAACAGTACAAGAAATGTATCCAATGCCCAATGTATGATACTGTAACCTCTCTGTACGTCAGTTTGATAATAAAAATTTGAGGGAAAAAAAAAAAAAAAAAAAGAACTATAAAACTCCTGGGCCTGGAAAGGAGCGAAAATTGGGAGACAGTGAGAGAAGAGGCAACTTATTTCTAAAATTAATGTACTCTTTATCTGACTCATGTAATCCTCACCACTCTGTACATCACCTTTACATAAACAATAAATAAGTTTAAAAATTAAAAAAAAAACAAAAAAACTGTGTCTTCTAAAGCTGTCACTCCAACTGGCTGCTGTTTAGGCTATGACCTGGAATCTCTTTCCTGGGTGATAAGGATAGCTCAGTAAAACCTCTCAGGAACAAAGGAAGCATGTCATTTCTGGTTCTCTCAGCTATTTCATGTTACATGCTGTAAAGAAAATAATGGGTTTTCATTAACCCAACACCAATGTTTTAGCACTTCTTTGTCCACTATCATGTTCTTTGCTAAAGCTTTTCTCTGAGGAATACTGAGAAGAATTCAATCATATTCTAGGTTACTTGTGAATATCTCTAGTAGAATTATTAAACTTCATGTTTTTCCTTTTCCTTTTTTAATACCTACTATCCAGCCAATTTCTGAGCACCTAGTAGGCTCTTAGTACTTAATTAATAAATGACAAGCAGATAAAATTGGAAATGGAATCTGGAGAAGATAGTTCATTTCTCAGGCATTAGTCCAGTGCATCACCTGGGCTGCAGGCATTTGTGACTGAGCGGGAACCTAGTTCTTTTATTGACCAGTACCCTTGCAGGAGTCCCTACACAGGCAGTTTCACCAGTGCTCCTCATATGCTAGGCCAAACTGATTCCAGTTTCTAAGGGTTCAGAAGCATTCACTCAAATGACATTACCCCTTCATAAGGAAATGGAAGGACTTGGAAAAAATTATACTAAGTGAAGTGAGCCAGACCCAAAGAAATATGGACTCTATGGTCTCCCTCATAGGGAATAATTAGCACAGGTTTAGGCTAGTCACAGCAGAAGACCACAAGAGCCTAATAGCTATGCCCTTATGAAAACGGAAGATGATGCTAAGTGAAATGAACTCCATGTTATGGAAGCGAGTGTTATATTACTGTTGTAATTATTTTCAACATGCCATGTGAAACCGTAGCTTTTTTTGGTTGATGATCCTCTTGTATCCCCTTCCTGTGGTTGTCCCCTCACTATCACTCTATCTCATCTGAGTACCCTGGATACTGTATATACTGGTTTTAGAACTAGGGAAGGGAGAGGGAATATCAAATTGAGAGACAAAGGATAAAAAGACAAACAACTCCAAAAGCAATACTTGTAAATCCATTTGGTGTAAACCAACTGAACAACTCATGGGGGGAGAGGGGAAGGGGAAGGGGGGGAATGAGGGAGGAGATAACAAGTTATACAAGAAATGTACCCACTGCCTTACATAAGAAACTGTAACCCTTCTATACATCACTTTGACAATAAATAAATAATTTTTTAAAAAGAAAATGTACTATAAAGATCATGCTTGCCACTACACTTTAACCACAATACATAAATGGAAGGACTACCAATAAAAATTGCTGGATATAATAAGGACTTCTGGGAACTCCCACATGGTGCTGGTGGGAGAATAAAGTTCAAATCCTTAAAAAGCAAGCAAACAAACAAACAAAAAAACCCTTTCTCTGCATGAACAGCTGTCCTGAGAGCTACAAAGACCTCATTCTGGTTTTATTCAACACTCCAATTTTTTTAAATGGCTGAATATCTACTATATGCCAAGCATCAAATGTGTGAATAAAAATATCCATGATGCAAGGTTATTGCAATGTTAAAGGAATATTGCATATAAATCCCCTAATAATTTTATCTAGCATAGAGTCGGAGTTAAGTAAAAATAGGAAGTGAATTTGTTCAAAGTACTCTATGTACATCTATGGAAATAGCACACTGAAGCATCTTCAATTATGTTAACTAAAAAACTTAAGTGAGAACAATTATAATTGGATATGATAAGGATGGGTGCTGCTGGTTCACGTCTATAATGTTGGCTACTCAGGAGACAGATCTAAGGATTGTGGTTCAAAGATAGCCAAGGAAGGAAAGTTCATGAGACTCTTATGTCCAATTAACCACCCTCCCACACACCACATATGCATATATGTCATCCCCCAGCGTAGGTGTCATGCCTAGCTACTCAGGAGGCTAAACTGAGGATCATCTGTCAATTAACCACCAAAAATCTAGAAATGGAGTTGTGGCCCAAGTGATAAAGTGCCAGCCTTAACTAAAAAAGCTAAAGGACAGCACCCTTGTCTGAGTCAAACTCTCAATATCATCACAAAATATTGAATATAATATGACTTAATTAAATTCATCAAAAACCAAACAAGATTTGAGAAACATGATAGTAGTTAAAAGTCAACTAACCAAATATTTTGATGATCTGGACTTTGAATATTTGCTGAATCTTTCTGCATAATTGCAACTAGTTTATATAGTTCTTTCTTTCTTTCTGAGTTATTTGGTCAAGGCTAGCTCTCTACCACTTGGGCCACAGCCTCCACTTCTGGTTTTTGTTTGTTTGTTTGTTTAGTAGTGAATTGAAAGTAAGATTTTCATAGACTTTCCTGCTTAGGCTGGCTTTGAAGTAAGATCCTGAGATCTCAGCCTCCTGAGAAGCTCAAATTATAGGCGTGAGCCACTGCTCACAGCTAATTGCTATTTCTACTAGTTTGTCATCAAATGTGGACTTTTCTCTTTAGTAGGACAACTATGTATTTAAACCAATGTGATAAAAACTGAAATTATGTATTGGCATATTATAAAATTTATCAAAAGCTATTTACAAATTCAGCTGTTGATTCAGTGCAATCTCCATCAAAATGCAAATGATATTCTTTACAAAATTAGGGGAAAAATCTTAAATTTCTATACAAAAGCACAAAAGACCCCAAATAGCCAATGAAATCTGAGCCAAAGAGCAATGCTTGAGGTATCACAATACTAGAGTTCAAATTCGACTATGATCCACAGTAACAAAAACAGCATAGTACTGGCACAAAAACAGACACACAGACCAATGGCATGGAATAGAAGACCCAGAAATAAATCCTTGTAGCTATTGCTGATCCTTGGTAGGTGCCAAAAGCATGTTGGAGAAACAATAGCCTTCCCAACAAATGGCATTGAGAAAACTGAATATCTACATTCCGAACACTGAAAGTAGATTCCAGTCTCTTACACTGTAACAAAAAAAGCAATTGAAAATGGCTCAAAATCCTCAATATATGACCTTAAATCTTGAGAGTACTACAGAAAAACACAGGGGAAGTCCTTCAAGACAGGCAATGACCTTCTGAGTAAAGACTGCAATAGCTCCGGAAATGAGACAAAACTTCCCGAATGGGATCGAAATCAAAGGAATTTGGAGCAAAGGAAAGAATTACAGATTGAAGAGACAGCATAGAGAATGGGATACCACCTTTGACAGCTATTCATCTGAGAAAGGATGTGTATCCAAATTATGTAAAGAACTCAAAAATTTTACACTAAATGAGCAAATTTGCTTGCCAAATCAATAATTGGGCAAGTGAGGTGAATGATTTTCAAAGCAAGTCAAAATGTCCAATACATACTGAAAAAGTATTCACTATCCTTAGAAAAAAATGAAATGAAAAATCAAAACTACATTGATATTTTTATTTCAGTCCAGTAGAAATGTTTCTTATCTGGAAAACAACCACAAATTCTTCTGAAAATACAGGGGAAAATGCTGTTGATGGGAATGTAAGTTAGTGCAGCCATTATGGAAATCATTATGATAGTTCATCAACAAGCTAAACACAGAACTACAATATGATCTTGCTATGCCAATCTTGATCATATACCTTGATAGCTAGGATCTTGATCTTGATAGGAACAATGGCACAGGCCTGCCATCCTAGATACACGGAAGCATCAACAGGTAGATAATGGTCCAAGCTAGGACGAACATACACAGGAGGACCTGAACATACACAGGAGGACCTGTTAAAAATAATGAAGATGAGGACTTCCGGGAAGACGGCGGAGGAGCAGCCGAGCCCTAGCTGAGCTCCCTCCGACATCGCAGTTTTCTCACCCCATAGAAACTTTTACTCCTAGAAAGACAGCCAGAGTAAGTTCTAACAGTACAGGGATTCTGGCCAGGGAGGAAAAATCGACTTTGCTCATCTGAAAACACAGATTTGAGCTCCGGGCAGCGTCCTGCCACTGCGCCAGTGCTGGAGACAGCACAGTGCCCGGCACAGCGCCCGGCACAGCAACCTGCACTCCGCATGGCTAAAGCACACAGCGTAGACTAGGGAGAAATCCTCCAGACGGCGGCTGAGCACAGACGACCTGAAATCGCAGAGAAAGCGTGAGTACCCCACGAAAGATATTCTCACTCACGCCCACAGAGCAGCTTCTGGAAGGCAGCCCTTCCCCCACCGCCAGAGCAAAGCACCATCTTTGACACTGGCATAGGGTCAGACCAGATTGGAACTAAAGCGGGCCTGGGGAAAGCGAGGTCAAAGGAGCCATCTTTGAAAAGGGCAAAAGGGACCAACCAGTGAGAGCCAGCTCCGCCCAGGAGATGCCCCCTGCACAGGCGGGAGGCGAGTCCTGGGCCTCGGCTTAGCCAGAGGTGCCCCATCCTGCCCGCTGGAATTTCTAAATTTAAAGCAAAAGCGGCCAGCAGCTACCGGCGGCACAGAAACACCAGACGGGGGAACAAACAGTTCCTGGGACAGCTAAACGGTCCTGTCACAGAGGAAGCCCAATTCCCAGCCCGAAACAGAGCTGCATTCCATAGCCACCTCCTCCAAGGAGGCCACCTCCCCCAGGCAAGCAACTCTCAGCCCGGTAAAACAGCCCAGAGGTGCCCAGCCCTGCTGAGTCCACAGCCTATTCAAAGCCAGGCATCAAAGGCAGCGGCCCCACAGCAGACAGAGGAGCCACAGTTCCCGAGACTGCTCACGTCCCCATCTACAGAGGACGCCCAAGGCCTGCCTGCAAGCTGTGAGAACCTCAGAGACCCAGGATTGCACCAACAGGGGAGAAGGGTCAGAACAGATCCACCCCTTGCAAACTGAAATTAAGTCAAACCAGCCAATCAGGATAATACACTGCAGACCATCGCAAGGAAACCAGAGACTGGGGAAAGACCACCCAAACAAGGAGGACTCCATTTTTTTTTTCTTTTCAAACATTTTTTAAACTTAAAAAATTTTTTTTTCTTTTTAATTTTTTCACTTCTGAAACGTCATTGGTTTTTTGTTTGTTTGTTTGTTTTCCATTTTTACCAGTTTGTTTTATCAAGTTTTTTCTTTTTTGTTTGTTTGTTTGGATTGTTCCTTTTCTATTTTTTTCTTTTTTAAATAATTTTTCTCTGTTTTGTGCATCTGTCTTCCAGTATTTTTACTTTATTTCTCTCTTTGTGTTCTCTTTCTTTAAAAATTACTTTCCTATGAATAACACCTACACTCTTTTCTGCTAACTCTCCATTGTCTATCATTTTAACCTTGTTCTTTCTATTGATTCTACTCTTTTCCACATTTCCATGTCACTGAAACTAAACCAAAATCACCACCCCCTCCAATACATTTTACTCTATTCTCTTTACTACCTCCAACTTACCCTCCTGACTTACTGCCTAGATTTCCAGGTTCCATTGACTCCTGGTTATTGGATAGAGGGTATCCCAGCTTAATCCGAGTGAATCAAAGGGGTTCATAGAGAAAGCCAGTCCTAAAAGAACTTAATATAAAAACAAGAATTACGTATAGGGTTGTAACAGTAAATAAGTAACTACTGAATACAGGGCCCAGGATCTGTTGTTATATTGAATTGTATTCTTTAGGAACACCAAATCTAATTTTATAGACAGGTATAAAAGGTATCTGTATATAATTGTGAACTTGTAAGATTTACACAACAGTGCTTGGTAAGGGCTGCTTTGGGTCTTAAACGGTGCTCACAGGTGCTGGTAGACTGGCATTGCCAATCCAAATGGGCAGAAGGAACACAAGAAAGATGGCAAACAATGAAGTCTTATCCCCCACTCAAAACAAGCAGGAAGCAGAGCAGTCAATCAAAGACATAGAAGAGAACCCCCAAAATGCTCTACAAACTCTATTGATAAACATGATAAATGAAAAGTTTGAATCTCTTCAGTCAATTATTCTAGAGTGTGAGGAGGCAAAGCAAAAATTAATGGAGAATTTCATGGCATCCACAAATAGAAAGATAAATGAGCTTCAAGAGTCAAATGAAAAGATAGCTAAACAGCTAAAAGATTTGAGAGACAACAATCAAAACCAAACTAATGAAGTTAATGAAGTAAAGAAGTCCATACAAGACCTAAGAAATGACATGGAAATCATCAGGAAAGACCAGTCAGAAGGAAAAGAGATTCGAAATCAAGTAACTAGCCTACAGTCCCGACTAAGGGGAAATGAGAATGGCCAATAGACATATGAAAAAATGCTCTACATCACTGGCCATAAAGGAAATGCAAATCAAAACAACATTGAGATTCCATCTCACCCCAGCAAGAATGTCATATATCAAGAAAACTAATAATAACAATTGTTGGAGGGGATGTGGCCAAAAGGGAACCCTACTTCATTATTGGTGGGAATGTAAACTAGTTCAGCCACTCTGGCAAGCAGTATGGAGATTCCTCAGAAGGCTAAATGTAGAACTCCCCTATGACCCAGCAGCCCCACTTTTGGGTATCTATCCAAAAGACAACAAACAAAATCACAGTAATGCCACCAGCACAACAATGTTCATCGCAGCACAATTTGTCATAGTGAGAATCTGGAACCAACCCAGATGCCCCTCAGTAGACGAATGGATCAGGAAAATGTGGTATATATACACAATGGAATTTTATGACTCTATCAGAAAGAACGACATTGACCCATTTGTAAGGAAATGGAAGGACTTGGAAAAAAAATTATACTAAGTGAAGTGAGCCAGACCCAAAGAAACATGGACTCTATAGTCTCCCTTATTGGGAATAATTAGTACAGGTTTAGGCAAGTCATAGCAGAGCATCACAAGGCCCAATAGCTATACCCTTATGAACACATAAGTTGATGCTAAGTGAAATGAACTCCATGTTATGGAAACAATTGTTATATCACAGTTGTAACTACTTTCAACATGCCATGTGTATCTGTAGCTTCTATTATTGATGATGTTCTTGTATCACCTTCCTGTGGTTATACCTACACTATCTCTGTAATCTTATCTGAGTATATTGGAAACCGTGTATACTGGTATTGGATGCAGGAAATTGAAAGGGAATACCAAATTTGAGAGACACAGGGTAAAAAAAGACAAACAACTACAAAAGCAATACTTGTAAAACTGTTTGGTGTAAGTGAACTAAACACCTCGGTGGGGGGGGGGGAAGGGGGAGGAGGGAGTGGGGTATGAGGGACAAGGTAACAAATAGTACAAGAAATGTATCCAATGCCTAACGTATGAAACTGTAACCTCTCTGTACATCAGTTTGATAATAAAAATTAAAAAAAATAATGATGATGAGAAGGGTCAAGGTGGAATGGGAATATGGCTTAGAGGTAGAGTGCTTGCCTTTCATGCATGAAGCCCTGGGTTCAATTCCTCAGCATCACACAAACAGATAAAGCTGGAAATGCCACTGTGGCTCAAATGGTAGAGTGCTAGCCTTGAGCAAAGAAGCCAGGAGCAGTTCTCAGGCCCTGAGTCTAAGCCCTAGGACTGGCAAAAAGAAAAAGAAAAGTCTCAAGGTATGCTTTAAGATATAAAATGTAAACTCAAGACACTGAGCCAAATCTTCAGTACAATCAAAACAAAACAACAACAAAGTAAAAACAACAACAAAAAACAAAAGACAACATATAGTATAGATACATACATACTAGTATTCATTCCAGTTCAATTCATAATAGTAAAGTAATAAAATCAGACCTGGTGCTTATAGACTGTGAGTGAATAAAGACAATGTAGTACATATACACAATGGAGCATTATTTCAACCAAAATAAGATTACAGCATTGCCAAGAAAAAAATGAATGGAATTGAGACCATAATGTTAAAGTGAAATAAGTCAGACTCACAAAGACAAATGTCATGTTTTCTTTCATATGCTGAACAACATCTGAAAACAAACAAACATGACCATAAATGGGTGACTTTTTAAGAGAGCCAGAGGATTGGATAAGCATGAAAGATTGTGATAGGAAAGAATTTGGTTGAAGTACAGTGCATACATGTATGAAAATGTCATAATGAAATCCATTCTTTTGTACAATGAAAAGAGAAAGAAAAATGGTAGCACTCTAGTGATTATATTGGGTGTATTTCCAGTTGTTATATACTAAATACCTCTTCCAAGTGCCACCACCGTCTCCCCAAACTAACTAAATCTCATCTCATCAAAGCACTTTAATGTCACAGAACACACAGGCTTTCCCAAAGGTATCTAATAATTCATGTATTTGAATAGTTAACATTATGTTCGCTCCTTTCAATTGAAATTCAATTCCCCTTCACTTAAAGTATTAAAGCTTCACTAAAGCTTACACCTCTATATCCTATTTTAAGCAAAACTTCAATGTAGAGTGAATTAATTCATTTATACTTTGATAACAACAAAGTTAAGACTATCCCTTAGACAAAACTTGAGCAGTATGATATACAGTATTTTTCTAGATGAAAATGAATTATTGTACTTCATAATGTGGGCATAAGTGAGCGAGTAGATAAGAAGAAAGGGTACTGAATGGGGAGGCTGAGAGCTTTGAGCTATTGTGCTTAAATGCCATCATACTAAGGGTTCTGTTCTTAAATTTCTATCCTAATTACTTAAATCATGAGACCATTGTGCCCAAAGTAGTTTAGTAGTATAGAATTATTCCCTAAAACTCTCTGGAATTTAATCTCTTTCTCCACAACATGAGATATACATTAGAAAATCATCTGACAATCATTGACTCATAGGTGATAACTCTTACAGGTGTTATCAAACACTGTGGGTGTACAGATGGCTTCCATGTACAGGCAGCTGAAGAACTGCAGGGACTTTGATTGCATCTATATCTGATATCACCAATGGTGTACCATATTCCTTGAACTCCACTATTTAGTTACTGCAGATGACTTCCAAAGTCCAGGGTCTGCTTTTTTTGTGTTAAAAGACTCTTGAGCAAACCATAGAGTTACAAGTGCCAGGGAATTAGCACTCCTTAGAAGCAGTCTTCAGCCAGGACTGACAGGAGCTGGTGTATAAATATGCATATTTCCTTGCCTCTTCAAAGCAATTACTACATATACACCATTTCTTAATTTCCCCATGGAATTAAATCTTCAACTGTCCACAGTGTCATCTTCCTTAGCAATGTACATGTTCCTGGCTGCTTTCCTTTTCTATATCACTCTTCCTAAGGTTTCAACAAATACTAGCAATAGAAACATTGAAAGGTGGGGAGGGGGGAATGAGGGAGGAGGTAACAAACAGTACAAGAAATGTACCCAAGGCTTAATGTATGAAACCGTAACCTCTCTGTACATCACTTTGACAATAAATAAGAAAAAAAGAAACAAAAATAAATACATAAAGGCCTTGAAGAAACTAGAAAAAAGAAAACATTGAAAGATCTTGTTCTTCAGAGTTGGAACATAGCTGTCCTCTTAGAACCTGCATAAAATAAGATTCAGCAAACAATGCATTTGGGTAAGACATTGCCTGTCCATAGGCTCAGAAAGGAAGATATTTAAAAAAAAAACAACAAAGCAAATAACACAAAAACAGACAGCTAAGTTTTAGTTCCTTTAAAAGAAACAATTTTCCCTAGTGTAAAGAGAAATTCAGACATGGAAAGTTATGTACCCCCACACTATTTTTCTGTCAAAACTGTCCCTTACCCAAATTCCCCTAGTATTCTTGTAACATAGTGTCTGATATCATTTTTAAAAATCCCTGATCTCATACTTGCATAATCACATCAACAACTTGATTTCTACATTACTCTGAGTTTCATATATTAGATAATTATAAAGATAATTACCATTTTTCTTACCAATCTTGCATTAATAAACCATTATGAGAGTATTAAGTAATATATCTGTCTCTTTAAAATGTAGATTAATTGTAAATTCATAAGAGATTAATAAGATTAATGGAAGTGGAGATCTTAAAAGGATCTATCAACTATTCTTCAGAAACACAGTTTTGGTATATCCCACTGTTTTTCTTTAGGTAGCTCAATCAGAGGGAACACGGTCATAATTCCTGACCTTCACAATCCAATAAATCTGAAAATTAACTAATCTGTGCATGTAAAAGACCAACTTTTTTACCTTCTTGCTAGCTTTGCTTGATTCTAGAACCATCCTCCTCTTGGCCAAATAGTTCTTAAAGAGGACAAAATAAGCATCTATCCCCAGGAAGCAAAGATGAAATCCACCTAGCTTTGGGGGAATCTACTTTATACCCCACTCTCTTCAGCACATATGATCTCTCCTTGTCTTGCTCCTATCTAGCGTTTGGCAACTATAATTCCTATACAAAATGAGTTTCTCACACAGTTTGCACTGACAGGGTAAAATCTCTTTAGATAATGAAATAGAGAAGGCAATGTCAGCACTAGTCTTGTAGACAGGCTGGGAACTGGGGCATTATCTGTGACAAGGATCTTTGAGTCTACCAGGGTTTTTTTTTGTCCAATTATGATACCTAGTCCGAGTTCTGTAAGATGAGGTCAACATCAATTCTAAATTAGGAAGTAACTAAACTAAAACAAAAAGAAAAGTATCAGATGCAGTTGGGAGATAAAAATTGTGAGGAGATAATGTTGCTAAAAATCCATTTTCACTTGGGACCATTGACAAATGATAACGAAGTTAGAACCGTTCAATCATTAGCATGTATTTTCTACTCCAAGATCACAAAGGGGTGAGCCTCTGATAAGCCTTGTCCAGTTTTTTTTTTTAAGTCTCAAATCAGTTAACCACGTGATTGCCCACTGTTGCCTCTCAAGGGAAAAAACTATTAATATTCCGTGTAAGTACTGCACAAACATAATAACTATAGTCATTGAGCTAGAATATCAAAAACTTCAGAAAATCATTTCCTGGACAAGAAAAAAACAACTGTGCTGGTGGGTTTTCTTTTGTGTGCTTTTGTAATGAGAAGAGTTCAGAAGATTTATTTGGCTTCACAGGGAAAAGACCAGAAACATTACATTTTTAGAAGCCATTCTTGGTCCATTTTAATTCTTACTCAGCCTCTGCAACAATTCCAGTCACAATAAGTCACAGAATTTCTGAGTCCTTGACACATTTGATACAAGAAAGACACATTACAAACAAACTGACAAAAACTTTGCAGATTCCAAAGCCCTTCATTTGAACAGTATTTGTTTTATTTGGTTTCCATCCTCAGCAAAACATAAAACTCAGGAGATCGTATCACTTTCAAAAGGTTCAGGTTTTCCAAATTACTCTTCGATGCCTCTACCTAAACAGAACCACAGAGACCCTAAGATGGTACATATCTCAGTACATTTTTGTTTTTACAGAACTTGGGAGGGTGGAGCTAGAAGTTTCACAAGGAAAAGTTTCCCTGGGGTAATTAAAATGTCAGACTTTGACCTTTAAACAAATCAACAATAACAGAGATGCAAGTGGTGTTCTGAAATTAATAATGTTATCTAATTTAAGATATTAACCAAGAGGAAACAGTAATAAATAAAAGTTTGTTTTTTTTTCTTGTACCATTATTCTCTAGCCTTCCCATACTTCCTCCTGCCTTCTTTCCCTCTCTCCTCTCGAGGGACTTTTGACTACATTACTCTCTATACCAAACATCCTTCACTGACCTTACTTGAAAGCATGTGTTTAAAGTACTGTCAGCAGTTCAGGATCAGAACTGCACCTGAACTCCAGAATGGAAATGTAATAGCTGAATCGTAATAGCTGAATCATAAAAACTTGTCAGAGCAATGTAAAAATAGTTTAGAAAAAATCTGCAGTCTATAACTTCATTTCTGGATAGTATACTGCTAGTTCTTATGAAAATTATTCTTTGTTCTTTCATGGCATACTGTCAAGATGTTTTACACAGTCTATCCACAAACATTTGAAACACAGGACAACAATGTGGTATACAAAGCTGTTAATGGAAGGTTTTAGTCAGAACTCAGATAATGTACTTGTAATAAAATAAGGAATAGATCAGTTGCAAGTATCTAATTCTATTTGTCTATTCTAACAAGAGCTCTGGATGGAGACAGGTGCTGGTGAGCAGCTTAATGATGTCAGGACTGGGGCCTTGGAAGTTCCCTTGGCTTTCGATTCCTTCATGTGAAAATTGCCTTGAGCTACAGGCAACAAATCCCCACAGAAGTTAGAAAGACAAAAAACAAGGAGCAAAGAAGTCACACCTATTTTTAGTTAGAGAGGCACAACTTTCTCCAGAACTCCACCTTACTCCACAAATCCCTTCTGCTTACAATTTGTCTGTCTCAAGTGTCTGAATGTAACGTTTAGCTCTCCCAGCGCTAGAGTTAAAGTAGGTCACTGGGAACGGGCATTGGATAAGCCAACTCATGGCCCTCACTTTTATAAATGTTAGGAGGAGGGACATCTGGGTTTGCATTGCTTTTCAACTTGCCTGGGCTCATTGATGCATCCTCTCTTCTGCTTCTCCAGTATGTCTGTGGCTTCTCAGTTTCTGCAACCACATTCTGTGGCCTGAACCTTGAAAGCAATCAAGAATTCTTGTCATCTGTCTTGTTCACATCATTGACTTCATGTCTTGGCTAATTTTCCCCCATCTTACAGCAAGTTCCTGTCTTCTAAGTAGCTAAAACCTATGTTTTCTCTTCTTAACCTCTGGCACACGTATCATGAAATCTTCTCCCGAAGGACATGAGCTCCATCGCTGCTTGTAATCATGGTCCAGATTTTCCTCTGCTCTGCGTCTTTTCTCTCTGGGCTTTGGCAGTATATCTATGTCCAATAGTATCACCAGGGGAATACAATATGAAAAACCTGACAAATGATTTCCACCAAGGCTGCTAATTATGCAGAATACGATCAAATGCATGGATATGGAAGAAAGGCAGGTACAGAAAGCTAACTTGCTTCCACAAGGTCATTGGGAATGGGTGTGGGATGAGCCAACTCATGGGCTGCATGTGTATAAATTGTAGGAGGAGGAACATCTGGGTTTGCCTTGCTCTTCACCTTGACTAGGTTCACTTGTTCATTCTCATTGCTGTCATTTAGTAAGTGCAGTTCTTCAGTGTGACTCATAGTTGATTTGTTTTCCTGTAGGTTGTTTTTATCAGCTTGCCAGAATTCAGACACAGCTTTTAGCTTTTATGCATGGATTCAGAGTAAAGGCTTAAGAATTGCTTAAGAATGTTTTCAACTTGTTATCAGCCAGTTGGGAAAACTTTTACACAATGCAGAAGCAAGTAGAGCTACAAAAATATCAGACATATTGCAAATCTTACAGAAGGAAAAAAAAGCACTACTAATGAAAATGTTTGGTTTATAACAAAGTTTCCTGTAGTAGGGAATAGATGACATTACTGATCCACTTTCAAAGTTAACCTTTAAGTGGTCAAAGATGATCTCCTTTTAATGAGTTGTAGAAAATGATTTGTTTCATTATGACATTTCCATGCATGCATACAATGTTTCTTGACTCAACTCTTCCATATATTTGCATATAAATCCTTATTTCCAACTTTTTTTACCCTCTCTGTTCATCCTCCCCCATCCTACCAGAAACTACCCTCTAACACATTTATGTCATTCACTTCTAAGTGTATGTTAATGGTTGGCATTCAAAGTGGTATTTCACACAGGTACTTTTTCAATTTAATCAGAATAACTCCCTCTGTTGCTGCCTCTTTTCCCACATATCCAACCTCCTATTATTCAACATCCCTCAGAAAGTTTACTTTTGCCTCCTTTATATATAGAAACAATAGATTTCTGTATTACCTTCTACTATTCTCTTTTCCTCTTCCCCCTCCCACAATCCCATCCAACAATCCTATGTTTACAAACATGCTCTGTAGGGGACATATATATGTGTGTGTGTATGTGTATAAGTACATATTTTGGGATTAGATTCCACATATGAGAGTAAAACATAGTACGCTTATCATGAGGCAGCTTGACTGTTCCCAGGGCTTGACTATTACAAATAGTGATGCAATAAAAACGTACATGCGAGTGTGCCTAATGCATCGTTACTTCTAGTCCCAAGGGAAAAAATATATATGTACACACACACACACACACACACACATATATATATATATATATATATATTGCTGGATCATATGGTAGTTCTGTTTCTAGTTTTTCTGTTTTTTTTTTTTATTTTGTTCATTTTGTAGCAGGACCTTGAACTAAGCAAGATCCTTCCTTCCTTCTTTCCTTCCTTCCTTCCTTCCTTCCTTCCTTCCTTCCTTCCTTCCTTCCTTCCTTTCTTCCTTTTACTTTTTCTTTCTCTCCTTCTTTTTCTTTCCTTCCTTTTTTATTTTTCTAAATTAAGGGAACACAATCTGGGAGTTAAATGACAAAAGGCAGTGACAGTGGCATTAAATCTGTAATACAGATGGAACTTTATGGCTCTAAAATCCTCTTGACTACTTCTGAAAAGAAATTGTTGCTGCTGCTGTTGTTATTTTCTTATTTTGTCTTTGTAATTTCCAAATTGGCAACAGTAATAGAACACACACTGCCTGTCTTTTCTGTTTCCAGGTGGCTCTCTGCTGCCTGGATTGTATGTGCTGCTATGTAAAATGACATGGTGTCACTGCAATGCCACGGCATTATTTCCCAGGCAACAGGGTAAATTTCTAATAATAAAGACACTCTCCTTTTCAGGCAGATTAGACCCCAATTGCCCTTCTAAAGGTCCTGTAGAAAGCCCGGTCAGGAAAGCCAGCAATGTTTTGACCCAACATTCGACCCCACTGTCCTCCTTGGCCCTGCTTCCCCTCCCTGTTCAGTTTTGTGTGAACAGTGCTCTATGCTGGCAAGTAGCCAAAGAATTTGCCATAAATAAATTAACTGCCTGTCTACAAGTAGATAACTTAGCTGGCTTCCGTGCCCTTGCTAATTTTCCTCAGTACGGGGAATGGCTGGGGGCTTGGGGAGGTTGCAATCCTCTCATGGATTGTGTGCATGGAAATTTAGAAATCCTACTTCAACCTTCCACATGTGGGTAAAGAACACAAGTCATTCAGTGCATGTTCCTCTGCCCCTTCAATTTTCCCACTAGTGAGTGGCATGTATCCAGATGTTTATCTTAAATATTTAGAATGAAGAGTGAAAGAAATAGATTATGCTAATATCCTTCATCATTCTTCTTGAAAGCAGTGGGAAAAGGGGAACTGATAGTTTTGCCCAAGTTCAACAGAAACAGTAGAGAGAAAATAGGAATTCCCTCAATATTTTGTACAACTGTGTTCTGAATGTCCCCAACTACACATTTCATTTGCTTACTGGTACTGCTAAAATGTTTATTGATTGAGAGAGGTTAGCAAATAGGCATTCTGTGAATGTTATTTTGTTCTCCAAAAATTTCAGGAAACTGAAAAATCTTCAGTGCAGCCCTCTTTACAATACACTACTTAAAGAAATTAACTGATTCTGGTCCTATGTAGGTCAATATAGCGGGGCATCATCAGACTTATAGAATGAAATAGAAAATACCAAGGGATATCTATTATAAATAAAAATACAGGTTTCCATTTAAAATATTTTTAAATTTAATTTGTGTATTGATGAAAAGCTTATAAAATAGAAGTCTAGAGAAACTTACTGCTCTGTTCACATTTCAAATAGGAAAGCACTATTTCTAATTTATTTCACTATATATATTTACATCCACTCAGAGAAGGCACTGAACTATATGTACGTGCTCTTTATAATTAGAGTGGATAAAACTATCTCTGTAGCTCTATGAATGAACACATACTAAAAAATATGAACAACTACAGCTTAACCATCAACATGGCTAAGTCATAAATATTTTGGATAAAAACAAATCATAGAGGAATGTACACAAAACCTTCTATTTTCAGGTTTCAAGAGCATATAAAATTTAGAAATATTTATTGTGCATAGAAACATACATAAGTAATAAAATCATACTGAAAGAGAGGTGAATAGATGAAAGATAAATGTGAAATGGAAACTTACTATTATCTCCAAAGGGAAGTACAAGAAACGATCTAACAGAGAAAATGAGAACTGGAATCTTATTGTAAATTTCTAGCTCTTAAAATGCATTTGGGGGGCTGGGGATATAGCCTAGTGGCAAGAGTGCCTGCCTCGGATACACGAGGCCCTAGGTTCGATTCCCCAGCACCACATATACAGAAAACGGCCAGAAGCAGCGCTGTGGCTCAAGTGGCAGAGTGCTAGCCTTGAGCGGGAAGAAGCCAGGGACAGTGCTCAGGCCCTGAGTCCAAGGCCCACGACTGGCCAAAAAAAAAAAAAAAATGCATTTGGGGGATATACGTTGCTTTTAATATTTGTTAAAATGCTCATATGCTGTTTATGCTTATTCATAAGAGCGCCATGTATTACAATGTAAAAGTCTACACTGTGATGTTTCTACAATTAATCATCTTTTTACTCCTATTATTCATCTCAACAATGTGCAAATTAATTCCTTAATAGGTTAATAGACAGTTCTCTGATTTACTCATTGTATTTCTGACATTGCTTTTCCCTTTCTTGTGGAGTTTATGACTTGATACAGATTTCATTGCTTCCAGAGCTATGTGAAATACAGTATTCAGTGAGGTCATAACACTCCACATAGGACTCCACTCTCAGCTTCAGTAGTTATAATAAACATGCTAAATTATGTCTGTAACACATGAAGAAGCTCTTTCACAAGTTTACTTTTTGCTCCTTTTACTGACTCTGCTCCTTGGCACCCATACTCACAGCACAGTGAGGATGCCCCGGGAGCCATGAAGTCCTTCACAATATCATCAACTGTGTACATGTGAAAAGTTTTTATGACAGTATTGTTTAGTGATTGGATAAAGCCCAATATAGTTTTCAGAAAAACCTGAAAGTCATCATTTAAAAATAACAGTGAGCACCATCTTTCAGAGGATCTTGGACTACTATGACAGATAATAACTTCTTCCTCAAGCCCTAACCATTGGTTCCACTTCAGTTACCATCACTTTCTTGGAGTGCAGACACTAGTGTGTGTAACAAGGGGAGCTTCCCATCTTGTGGTGAATAGGAATCAAAGAGAAGAAGAACAGAATTTCAATATCCCCTTTAAGGGATATAACCTATATAACCAGAAGACTTCCAACTAGAAGGAACTGGATCATGAGAATTCTGACATCATAGGGGATTCGTTAGGAGGAAGAAATAGTTTGTCAGCCTTAGTGAGAAATGATGGAAACATTAAAAAGTAGTAAACGGATGCATAAAGTATGTCACTGGAGTTGTGCCTTTAATGGATGTGCCTTGTCTTCTGCCCCTTTCTCTTTCTGTATCTTTAAATACTTCAATACTATGGTCAATAATAATTAATTTGGAGTAGAAAGAAGTGGGGTAGAATGAGAAGCAAAATAGTCAATACTCTGTGACCAGAAGGAATGAGGCAAGGGTGAGTTAATGACAGAGCAGTAAAAGAGACTAGAATAGACAGTAGACACTGTTCAAGACCATGACAAACCAGATGAAACAAGCAGGGTGATCTTGTAGAGCACTATATACTAGCTCATTTAATTAACATTGATAACAGCTCTAATGCAGAAAAACTTATTCTGATTTGGTTTATTATGTTCTTTTCCTTGAGACAGTTTCACTATGTAGTCCAGGATGGCCTCAATCTCACTATGTAGCCTGGGCTGGCCTTCAATTTAAGTGAGCCAGACCCAAAGAAACATGGACTCTATGGTCTCCCTTATAGGGAATAATTAGCACAGGTTTAGGCAAATCACAGCAGAGGATCACAAGAGCCCAATAGCTATACCCTTATGAACACATAAGATGATGCTAAGTGAAATGAACTCCATGTTATGGAAATGATTGTTATATCACTGTTGTAAGTACTTTCAACGTGCTATGTGTAACTGTAGCTTCTATTATTGATGATCTTCTTGTATCCCCTTCCTGTGGTTGTATCTACACTATCTCTGTATCTTATCTGAGTACATTGGAAACCGTGTATACTGGTATTAGATCTAGGAAATTGAAAGGAAATACAAAAATCGAGAGACACAGGGTAAAAAAAGACAAACAACTACAAAAGCAATACTTGCAAAACTGTTTGGTGTAAATGAACTGAACACCTCATGGGGGGAAAGGGAAAGGGGGAGAAGGAAGGGGGGTATGAGGGACGAGGTAACAAACAGTACAAAAAATGTATCCAATGCCTAACGTATGAAACTGTAACCTCTCTGTACATCGGTTTGATAATAAAAATTTTTTTAAAAAGATCCTCTTGGGGCTGGGGATATGGCCTAGTGGCAAGAGAGCTTGCCTTGTATACATGAGGCCCTGGGTTCGATTCCCCAGCACCACATATACAGAAAGCGGCCAGAAGTGGCACTGTGGCTCAAGTGGCAGAGTGCTAGCCTTGAGCAAAAAGGAAGCCAGGGACAGTGCTCAGGCCCTGAGTCCAAGGCCCAGGACTGGCCAAAAAAAAAAAAAAAAAAAAGATCTTCTTGCCTCAGCTTCCTGAATGCTAGAATTATGGGATATGTAGTGGGAGCTACCATATGCACCTTCTTTTCTGTTTTAATATTAATATTTTTTTCTCAGTTTTACACTGAGTGATTATATATGGATCTATCCTCATCTTGAATCTTACAGGCCTTTCTTCAGCTATGTCAAATTCACTTCTACCAATCAGATTGTTGAATATATTTTTCATATTACTTAATTCTCAATAATTCTTTGCTAAAGTTTGTGTTTTTTTCCACTTACCATGTCTCTTTAGTCATGTACCAGATCATCAGTGCTGTCCTGTTCCATTAAAGCCTTTAACCCATCAAGTAAAGCTACTTTAAATTCTACCTGACAGTTCTATAACTAATCTCATAAACTTTTTACAATTGGAATTGGATATGTTGTACAATAGATACTGAGAAAAGTATTATGGGACTGAACTCTACCTCTCCCTGTTCATGTTAAAAGTCTAATGCTCAATCTGGGGAAGTGTTAGGAAAAGAGGCTTTCTGAGATACTTCATTTGGATGAGGCACTAAGAGTTGAGCACCCATGATGAGATTAATGTCTGTAATAAGTAGAGACCGAATGTTTGCATTCTCCTGTCTCCCTCCAGCCCTCCTACCAACATTATTGTATTCCTCTGTCAGAATACAGGTGGAAGAGAGCTGTCTACAAGCCAGGTAAAGGGGCCTTCACAAAGACCTCACAATTCTGAAATCCTCATCTCAGATTTTCAACCCCCAGAACTGTGAGAACTCTATCTTGCTGAAATCTATTGTACTTTTCTACAGTAACCTGACCCAAGACAAGCATTTCTTAGCTTAGACATAAGCATGCATTTCCTTCTTCTAGGGCTTCAGTGTAGGAGCCTATGTTCATCTAGTTAGGAATAGAGCCAACTATAATGTATGCTTTCTCTTCATACAATAGAGAATCTGTCTCTTAGAGCTTTCTTAGCTATTTCTACTCTGAATTCTACTTGATATTTAGGGGTTATGAATGTGGAGGAAGGAGGTGACTGGTGTTGTGGAGATGAGTCTTGGAGTAGTAGCATTCATCGTGGGCCTTCTTCTTCTTTCCCTGACATAATGTGAGATCTACTCCCTACTCCTCCCCCAGGGGAGAGTAGTTTGTTCTTCTCCCTGTTGGCTAAGGCATTCGATTCCTTTGAAATGGTTCAGAAGTTGAGTCTGATAGTGTTATGGTGGGGAGTAAGACTCTGTTTGTTCTGGCCAATGGTACAGGCAAGTTTCTTTATTTTCCCTAGTTTTATCTGACAATATTTTGCAGTTTCTATAGGACTAGGGATATCCTGCAATACCTCCCTCCTCGGTGACAATATTTAGCAATTCATTAAAAATTTACACACACAACTTGTTACTTGATTATATAGAATTTTGCAACATCTTCTTTTTGCCTGTCATTCCCTAGATTTTATTGTTTGTACTGTAGCCTCAATTTTCTAGTGGATTTATTAAAAAAATCATTTCTAACTGGTCCTCCTTTTATATTCTTCCTGTTGGGTGAGAATGATGGTCTTTTCAGTTCTGTTCATCTCTAACTATGTCTTTGTCCCCTTTGAGCTATTAAAAGAGACCATGTCATTTATAAAGAAAAGAGATATATTTCTTATAGTCTGGTGTTTAGCAAGTCCAAACTCAACAGGCTAGTGTCTAGCAAAGGGTTTATGGTCATTTCATAAGAGAAGACAAAATAGCTCAAGAAACAGGGACCTTTTTTTTTTTTTTCCCCAGTCCTGGGGCTTGGACTCAGGGCCTGAGCACTGTCCCTGGCTTCTTTTTGCTCAAGGCTAGCACTCTACCACTTGAACCACAGGGCCACTTCTGGCTTTTTCTATATATATGGTGCTGAGGAATCGAACCCAGGGCTTCATGTATAGCACTCTTGCCACTAGGCCATAATCCCAGCCCGGGACCTTTTTTTTTTTTTTTTTTTTTTTTTAAATTTCAAACCTACTCCTTTCACATTAGTGACATGGATCCATGCACTCACCACCTGATCATTCTTAATATTCCTACCTATGTGGTATTGGAGATAAAATTCTCAATGCATGAATACAGGATACAGTCTAGCCAGAACAAAGCTGAAAGGAGAAGCTTTTGCTTACAAATATGCAAACTGGACCATCACATATATTATTTTTACATGACAGTGAAAGAGTGTGGGTATGCAAGTTGAAAAACAAAAAAGTGTTTTGCAGTTTCTACCGTGTAATTAACTCATCAGGAATGTGATTTCAAGCAAGGAAAATGGATTTTAAGACAATACAACCTTCCCCCTCAAAAAAGATCAAGTGATACACACTTTCACTATGTGAAAGTGATCTGAAAACTATAAAAGGAAAAACATAGCTTTTATTATTTAGTCAATGGTTGCATGGGCCAAAAATAAATGTTTTACATCTGGAAAAATAAAGACTTCAATCAGTTCGGCAAGATACAATGAGCACTTGCTACATGCCATTCCATTCATGTTCGAGTCTGCTTTTTAGACAGGACACAATCTGCCTTTAAAGAACTTTCATTCTAAAAGAAGAGACAAATGGGACTGGGAATGTGGCTTAGCAGTAGAGTGCTTTCCTAGCATGCATAAAACTCTGGATTTGATTCCTCAGCACTACAAAACAGAAAATTCCAGAAGTGGCATTGTGTGGCTCGAGAGGTAAAGTGTGAGCCTTGAGCAAAAATAAGCCAGGGCCATTGCTCAGGCCCTGAGTCCCAAGTCCCAGGACTGGAAAAAAAGGAAAGAAAAAGAAGACAAATATATTATTTAACTTGATTCAATAATTCAAAACCAATATCTGTTTGCTTCTTTTTAGAAGAAAACTGAGTGACACAGTGTCCACATATAAAACTAAATTTTATATGAGTATAATATTCCTCATAAAGATTTTTATTTTATTGAAATAACAGATTTTCTATCAAAATATCACCCTGAATATAACTTCAGTCTATAAATAAAAACTATTTCTCACAACAGAAAGAATATTTTACTCTTTAAACAGCCTACATATCTCAGATATTAGAGTTGCATGTTTTAAAGAGTTAAAACTTACTGCCTTGAAAGTATCATCAATAAAAACTTTCATAAATGTCTCTACATATTACATAGGTTAGTTTTTAAATGACTTACTCCTTTCTCCAATAGGTCATTCATTACTGAGACAATCCTAAAGATGGAAAGTTAGATGCAAACTCATGTGCTCAAAGTTGAGACAGAAATGGCAACTGGCCACATTCTTAAGATCATGTAATTGAGTGAAATGGGGAACTCAATACTTCAGCAGATGACAACTTCAAGGATGACGCTTGTTTTAGCAAAAGCTAAGTTGGAACACATGAAACCATCTGATTTTGAGTTTTCATGTGAATCATTTTGGAGCGCAAGGATTAATGAATGCATGAGAAACTGTCCTTGGATTAGAATGCATTCCTACAGGATGAGAAGAAGAAATATGAGAAATATTAAAAAGAAAACAAATAGGGCATTGTTAATTTCTTGCTATGTGACTAAGAGAGTAGAAGCAAGGGACTCCTGTGATTTGGGTTGTAGGCTACTTTCCCACAATGCACTTGCATGCAAGAGACAACTGTGAACAGCGCAGCTTCTGCTCAGACATTCACAAACTACTTTCTTTTTCATGCACTTTCTTTTGTCTTCTGGAACTAAGTGGATTAAAAATTCAAATCCTTTCATGCTCTGGCCTAAACAGTAGAATTATCTCAACAACCGTATTCATAAGTAAAATTAATTTTTAAAATATTTAATTTTTTAAATTTTTAATAAACTCTTGAAACATTTTGGATAGTTAGAGTGTTCAAGGTTAAGCCAAGTGTTTAACAGTATTGCTATATGGAAAAACTGTCTTGGGCTCACTTGAAGTATTTCTTCAGCTATAACAATGCATGTGTTAAATGGGTGAAATAAATAATTCAGAGTATGCCCTGCTTATGACAGTGGCAATTCCAAGTCTGTGGGGAGTGTGAGCTTTTCTGTGGCTCAGCGCCAATCTGAATATGGGCACCAGCTGTTTTGTTAGATGATGTCGTGGATAAAGTCACTCCTGAATGAAAATTTTCCACACTTTATAATAATGATGTATCATTACTTGAAGTAAAAAAAATGAAACAAAAAGGTGACAAAATATGAGGTTGTTTGAAAATTAACTGCACATATAATTCAATAATCGGAATTATTGTCATATATTGGATACTTTTCCAGGATCACAGTTACCTTCTGAGTTAAAGAGAATACATTTTTAATAGCATGCCAAACTCCACGATTTTTCCACATTCGAGAAGTTAAGAATGTGTTACTACTACAAAGAGACTGTATATTGTATGTGCAAAAGTACTTTCTCTATTTGTGTTCACACCTCCCTCGGAGTAAATAAAAATGAATGAATAGCTTTTTTTTTTTTTGTCAATGATGGGACTTGAACTCAGTGTCTGGGTACTATCCCTGAGCTCTTCAACTCAAGGATAAGGCTCTACCTCTTGAGCCATAGAAGCATTTTCCACTTTCTGGTAGTTAATTGGAGATAAAAGTCTCATGGACTTTCCTGCCAGGGCTGGCTTTGAACTGTCATCCTCAGATCTCAACCTCCAGAGTAGCAAAGATTGCAGGTGTGAGTCACCAGCGGGCTAAATGAATAGCTTTTAACTTTCAGATCTACTTAACAATAACTTGGAAATTTTAGGGAGCTAAATGCCATTCCTAAGTTCATCCTGCAATTGTTTCTTGTATCTCCTGAAAATGTCATCACTACATCTGCCAAGCACCCCTCTGATGTTGATAAGAAAAAAGTTTGGTGTTGGTCCCTTCACATAAGTATGCTGATAATGAGATTAAAAGAAAACCTTTTGTGTACCTAAAACATGCTTGTGTATTGAAAAACTCAGCAAATGGCTATTTTCAGATTTTCCTTTTACATAGCACAAGAATCACACAATCAATTGCCACATTTCTTTCACCCAAGTCATAATGATCGCAGGGAACTGAGTATAAACTGAATATTTTGCTACTACTAAATCATGCTTTCTGCAACTGTGGCTTTATGATGAAATGAATTATGCTGGGATACTGTTCTAGACAATTGGATATCAAACATGAGAATATTAATTTCTTCTCATATCACAATATGATATGCATGGCTGCTCAACAGTAATAGCCAAGCAACATTTTTTTAAGTTGAGAGCAGTTAGCATTGTTTTTCAAGGCAGATGTTTTCCAGATTTGCTATTGTCAGTCATTAAGAAAGTACCAAGTCTTTAAATTATGATAATGGGAGATGCAATATCACATGTCATCACATCCATAAAACATCATGGATTTTCTCTGCCAATTCTTCACTTGCTGTCATTGCTTCAGAATCACTGTTTTCCTATTAGTGTGCACATACTACTGTTTATGTGATAAAACATATTGAAACAGAGAAAGCTAGTGGAAAGTGAGATGCTGGTAAAGCAGAAGGGGGAGGCATTTTAATTTACTGGGACTCATGGAATATATAACAGTTTTGTTGCTTTAAAAATAATTAGATCTGTTTACATAATGGATTTTATACAGTCTTTATTTCTTACAACTAAAACAGAGAAAGAAAAAGAAACTTTTACTATGATCTAATACAAATCTTCCCATCATCTGTTTTTATACCAAATTTATATTACAAAACAGCCATTACCATTTAACAGCGAATTACTTTGAGGAACTCCTGGATGATTACTTCAATGTTGAGTTATTATAATAGGGATCTGGCCCCATTAAGACAGTAGTAGTAATAGTAGTAGTAGTAGTAGTAGTAGTAGTAGTAGTAGCAAATTCTTTATAGAAAAGAGAAAAATTTCTTTTCAAGGAATCTTATTTAAAATGTGTTTCGGGTACATATTTTACAGAACTTTCAGGCATTATGCAAACATTACCAAGGACATTTCCATGTAAGTGGGCAAGAGGAGTGCTTACAGAGACTGATATAAACACATAGTTTACAAGGTTTGACAATGACTGTAAAACATTTAATAAGCTAGAACAGCTTGATTTTTCCTCTACAAATTAGTATAATGCCTGAATTTTCAGAAAATAATACAGTAATTTTATCAGTTGGTAAATGACTAGAATTTTCAGCCTAGTATATGCTTTCTTAAATCTATATCTTTATATAAATTAGTCTTAAGCTTTACAATGAAGTAGATAATGCACATATTATCTTGTGTACATAATTGGTATTATCATCAACTTTAAAAATAATTGATATCTTTCTCTATTTCTTCCAAATACTTGAGTTGGAAAAAAAATCTTCTTTTAAAGAAATAGAGTGGGCTTTCTACTGTTATAAATTTTTTCTTTCCATTTACTCAATCTATAGGGGGTGTTTGAGGGACCTAGGATTTCAATTTTCCCACAGCAGTGGAACATTGTATCTGTGCAGCCCTCCCAGATGGACAGTGATGCCGAACTGAATTTGCAAGCCCACATTCCAGATTATCTCAGTATTACAACACAAGATGACTTAAAGAAGTAAAAACACAAATATCTTAGTAATCAAAGAAAATGGAGTGACTACTTTGCAAAGTTATAAATGAGAAACATTTAAAAACCATTATTTTTCTTAAGCAACTGAAAAATACTGACCAAACCCATACACAACATAATAACATATTTACATTTATACTGTAAAAGACTGGTGATTTATTCACAATAAGTCCTGCACTTAACTTCCATCACTATCATTTAGAAATTCACATGCCAAGTGTACACTCACAGTTGGCTGTGGATAGAACAATAATGGTTTCCAGAAAAAATGATTCCAAGTATGAGTACTATGCATGACCCTTCCTTTTTCCCATTATGCTATAACCATAAAATCTATCTCTATCACAGGCATCCAGGATATACAGCCAAGTTTTTCTGAATAGAGTGACACAAAACGTGGAGGATGCATGACTCAAGAGTTGGACTGTTGATCCCAGATGTCATTCGGCACCAATAAGTTGGTTTTCTCTCAGATAGATTTTCTAATGCTCTTCCATGAGACCCCAGACCTGAATTGTACCCAGTGGGTAGCAAGAACAATGAAGTCCTGAGAAATCTTATGCCGAATAAGAACTGCAATCCTGCAGAAAGATGCTGACGTTACCCTTTTGAAGACATTTCCTCTACAAAAGGAATTATTTTGTTCCAGGTAGACTGAATTGTCTGTAGTATTCTAAAAACAATTTACAGCAACATTGCTAGACCTAAAACAAGGCAGTATGAGCACATGAATTCACTTCTGAATACCCAAAATCCTTCCCAACAGTGAGGGTTCACAGAAGACAAAATCTCAGCACATCTCATCTATTACAATTGAGAAGAGGTCTACTCTTGATAGAAAGAGAATGCACACAACCAAAAGACAAAGATCTCTAAGGAGAGCAAACAACTTGAATTAGATATAGTTGTTTACACTGCAATGCCAGCACTTGGGAGACAAAGAAAGGAGAATAAGTTTAGTCCGTACTGGGCTTGATTAAGAAATCTAACACCGTGATGAGTGATTACAGTATACTGTCCTAGGATGCTTCACCCAAATCATTTCACTTGATTCTCCAATCTCTGAAAGAGGAGTTTTTTTTTATCCTCTATTTCATAAATTGATGTAAATGAAGCACAGATGATAAATAGCAAAGCCTCTTTTAAACAAATTTGTTCAGTCTCTTTCAATTACCTAATACAAATCTTTTTTGGGATTCCTGTCATTGAGAGATGGAGTCAAGTTGTCTATTTTTCCTTTCGAATCTGACATGACTTTAGTAACTTGCTTGACTGACAGAAGGTGGCAGGAATGATATGTTGGGACTTCTGAGAAGCCTTGGACTTACACACATGATCTCCTGAGATGATTACTCATAAAGCACTATGCAAGAAGACTATGTGAAAGAGCTCTGGGGCTAAATGAGAAGAAACCTGTTGTGCTCATCAAAAGTTTCAGGTAGTACAGTTTGAATATATCCACCAAAGTGAACACAGGTAATTAAGTTGCTAATAATGTCAGAAGAAGTCTTCATTTTCTGTCAGCTTAACTTTCCTCTGGGTTGTATTTATGCTTTTTTATTATTATTGTAAAGGTGATATACAGAGGGGTTACAGTTACATAAGTATGTCATCACCTCTCTGATTCTCTTCCAGTTTTTCTCTCTTGCCGCCCCCCAGTATTGTATAGTTCATTTTCAACATAGTGTTTAGTATCACTGCTATATCCATTCACCTTCTATCCCACCATTTCTGTGATCCCCCTTACCCTCTCCAAAACAGATAAACTACAGAAGACACAGAAAACAAAAACAGCAACAAACAAACAAAAAATAACCTCTTGCTTCCATTTTTATCATCTTATTTGATCATATACACAAAGCTATTGAGCCTTTGTGATCCTCTCCTAAGAAAATCCTCCTTTGATCCCACTGTGTAAATATCATATCATATCATGCACTGTATCATATCAAAGTGTATTTTTTCTCTTTTTTTTCATCCAGGGTGTTTATTTATAGATTTATAGGTACATTCTAGTTACAACAAATGAGGGAAACCATGAAACCTATGTTTCTCTGGGTCTGGCTTACTTAGCTTAATATCTTTTCCAAGTCTTTCCATTTCCTTATGAATGGTACATTGTTAATCTTTCTGATGGAAGCATAGAATTCCATTGTGTATATATACCACATTTTCTTGATCCATTTGTCCACTGACGGACATCTAGGTTGATTCCATATTCTTGGATATGGTAAACAAAACTGCAAGGAACATGGTTATACTGATGGCTTCAGTGCAGCCTGGTGTGTGGTCTATTGGAAAAAAATTCCCAGGCATGGAATTTCTGGGTCATAGGGAAGCTGTATGTTTAATCTTTTGAGGAACCTCCATATTGCTTTCCAGAGTGGTTGAGCAAGTTTACATTCCCATCAACAGTGTAATAGAGTTCCCTTTTTGCCACAGCCCTGCCAGCATCTGTTATTGTTAGTTGTCTTGATAATGGTGTTTCTAACTGAGGTGGAGTGGAATAGCTTCTCCTTTGTGGTAGCAAGATAGCCAACTCCAGTTCTAGTTTGTGTCATCTCAGCAATATTCCTCATAGCAAAGAGACCAACTCCAGTTCTAGTATGTATCATCTCAGCAATATTCCTTACAGCAAAGAGAATTTTCACTTTCAAGAGGTCCAGGAGAATCCCATTTGCTTCCATTGGGCACCTTGCCCTTCTCTGAGCTAGTTCCTATGATCAGGGAAATTAATTTCTTGATTGGCCAAGTCTGAGTCAGATCATTTTCCAGTGTCAGGAGAGGAGTGGGCTAGCCTTGTCTTTAACCTATAGACTGAAAGTGATGGTTCCCATGTGGGACCCTGAGAGCCATTTTTAACCAAAGAATAGAAGACTTCTTTTCTTGCCTCTAGCAAGAAATATTGAAAACCTAAGATGTATAACCTTCATGTAGTATAGAGAGTAGGAATAAGCTAAAAGAAAACCATACAACTTAAAAACCGTGACGTCAGCAAGTGCATAATTTAAGCTGCTCTGAATTTGTGATCATAAAGGTCACAAAAATAACACAGATGTTTTACCCATGTAGATCTGAATTAAGGTTTTGGAGCTGTGTGGCATGGTGAATATATAACTGTGTTGCTTCTGCTGTTCTTAAGGACCTCATTGGATAGGATATTGGATATCACTAGAGATAATGCAAGCCTTAAAGCCTGTCAAATTGAGACAGCCCATGCACCTGCATCCAGCCGTCCACCCCAGCAGCAGTTCTGGGCAGCTGTCAGTGTTCCCACCCTTCCCCACACAGCTCAGGGTATCAAGCTACATGCTGAATCTGTGCAAAGAAGAAATAGGGTGACAGAGGGTAAATAGGCAAGCTCTAACCCTCTCTGCCTTCAATACAAACCCACGAAATTCTGCACACTGCAAAGTAAATTTGTAGAAGACTTTTGGCATATATTTGATATATTTTCAAGAAGAAAATGTTTGCATAATGTCAACATCTCAAATTAGCAACAGAGTACATCTCTGCATCATTAAACAAAGTAAGAAAGAAAAATAACTGCTTGTGGACATTCTCTAGGTAGTGGTGTTAGCTTTCAAATTTTTTTCTAAGTTCAGTGCTGGTGGTTCATGCCTGTAATTCTAGGTCCTCAAGAGTCTGAGATCTGAGGATCACGGTTCAAACCCAACCCAGGCAGCAAAATCCATGAGACTCTTATCTCCAATTAACCACTCAAAATTGGAAGTGGCTCAGGGACAGCATCCAGGCCCTGAGTTCAAACCCCTCAACCCACAGAAAAAGCAATTCGCTAATCACTTCTTTTTTCTTTTCATGTAATTTTTAAGAAAATTTTTTTCTGTACATGTGAGAGAATGATAAAGGCAAAAAGAGAGAGGGAGAACAAAACTGAATATTTTGTTTGAAATCTTGATTACTCTGTTTTGTGTTAATTGATGAAGGAATAGAACAAATAATGCTAATTCTGTAATATGTAGACCACAGCCAAGAAATGGGGAAAAAATAGAGCTTGAAAAAATTGCAGCAAAAATCAGTTAACACACATTCATACTTGGTACATGAATGGAAAGTAGCTGTGCTCACTACATAATTTATTAATTGATAATACTAAATGTATGGTTTCTGTTTAGAGGTAGGAGATATATGCCAATATATAAAAGTACTGCAGAAAGAAGAACAAAAGAAATGAATGAAGTACATTGTATTTGCTTCACCTAGAAGAATTAAGGACTATTAATATCACCATCATATACACAAACCATTAAGCCCATCCTTCCTTCTGAAGTAGTTTTTCCTCTTGAATATTTGAGAGGCAGCAGTGCAGACACAGCTGTCCTCAGGCCAGACTGCCTCAAGGGAATAATTCAGCCATGGAAAATCTGACCACAGAGAAGCTACAGAGGAAGAGAGGTAGACAGAAATGCAAATGCACAGGAGTGGGCTTTGTATATATAGAATGATGAAGTAGACAGGTAACATTGGGCACAATCTTGCTGAATCATAGTAGGTAACTACTTCCTGGTTCCCCTCTGCTTTGACTCGAATGGAAAACACTGGAAAGGAATGTGCACAGAACTCTGACATTCCTTAGTATTCTCTTTCTACACAGGAACTGGTACTTAGTGAACTGGCCTTGTAAATGGAGTTCATGATATATAAACCACTTATCCATATTTAGTAGCAGACAGGGCCACGTTATCAAAAACAAAAGGCAACGTAAGGACTTCTACAAGTTCTTTCCCCATAAGAGTGAGGAGAAAATTCTGTTTGTGGGGAAGGAGGCAGGGAGTGTGATAGAGAGGTGAGACTGGTTGGAATGCAGTGTAAATATATGTAGAGCTATAACAATGAAATCCTCTCCTCTGTACCTAATATAAGCTTAAAGAATAAAAAGAACTAGTAAGAAAACTCACCAAAAATTTCAGGGTCAACATTTTCCCAAAATACAGAACTAACCCCCAGGCTTGCTACACTTCAGATAACTTTTTACTGAAGCTCACTAATCACAATGGCGCTTTAACATGCACCATTCCTGTTCTCTTCTCTTTCTCCCTCCAGTTCCATAGTGTCCTTAAGAAATGACAATCCACAGTCACAGTGAAAGCTGGCCCCCTGGAAGCCTGGCTGGGGTGGGGAACCTCCAACCTATGGAGCATGCAAAGCCTATGGAATCATTTGGTACATGACAGCATAGAGTATACACTTCTTATCAGCTGCACCCAGCCGTCTGCCTATAGTGATCATTGGTGTGGTTCTCAAATGATGTGATAAATTTTCAAATGATCCTTGGCAAAAAAAAAAAAATCCCCCACCTCTGCAGGGGAGAAGAAAGGGGTGGCGTTTTGTGAAAGCTTTATTCAAAAATAAATGTCATTATCTAACTTGCCTGTTAGTTCCTTCAAAGATCATACTTGTTAATCTGCATCATTTAACATGATTTATAGTTGTGTTGTTTCTTGCAGGGATAGCTATAAAGAAAAAAAGTTACAGGCATTGTTTTTTTTAAATCTGTGACAGCCTAATGTGTTAGACAACGTTGGGTGAGAACAATAGGTTTATTAAATCATTTCAAAGGAAAAACCTGGGAATAAAATTTCCAGAGGGTCTTTATAAAGCTGTGATATGCTACTCAGAATAAAGAAAAACCCAGGAGCATGGGTAGAGTAGTATTCATTCCCCAGGCTGTGCTGTCTAACCCAGTACCCTCAATGACATTCTCTTCCCTGCCCCTCTCATCTTCTCCTCTCCCCTCGCTTCCCTTTTTCTCTTGAAACTTCTCTGTACAACTAGTTGATGCTGGCTTAGGTCTATAATCCTAGCTACTCAGGAGGATGAGCTACTCTCAAACACGGTGGTCAATCATCAACCTAGACAGAGAAATCCATGTGACTTTAGCTTGAAAAGAATCAGTAAAATCTGGAGTGGAGGCATGACTCAAGTGGTAGAATACCAGACAAGCAAGCAAACCAAGTAAACGTTGGGACCTGAATTCAAATCCCAGTACAGAGAAATTTGGAAAAGAAGAAACATCATAGATCATTACTGATATTGTTTCATTGTTACACTGCTATTTTGTTCTGGGATTCTACCTCAAGAGATGCAAAATAATTTTCAAAATTCAACATCTTTTCATAATATGAACAGTAAGGAATATAGGAACAAAATTGTAAATAGAACAGGATGAATAGAATCAACCTGACAAAGTGCATCTAGAAAAATCCCAGCTAACATCATCTTTGTGGGTGACAGCTAAATTCACCCTAATTTAGAGCAGAAACAGTTGCAAAATATATAATCTCTCCCTGTCTATTCAAAATGTATTGAAGTTTCAGTTAGGGAAATTAGGAAAGAACAAAAAGAATAAACAATGTTCAAATTGGAAAGGAAGATGTAAAACAATCTCTATGTTCCAGGTGATGTACAGAAAATGCTAAAGAATCTAAGATTCTACAGGGATGAATAGACAAACTCAAAAATGTTTCAGTGTACAATATTGACATGCAAAAATTGTGTTGATTAAAAAAACAAATTAGGCAATTCTCCAAAGAAGATAAAAATGTCATTGAATGACATATATATGTATATATACATATATACATATATATATAATGATATATATATGCATGCACACTGGGACATGATAAATTATATAGGCCTGTGGACATTTGTGCACTGAGGCCAAAAGAGGATATGCATAGGAGTGGTGCACACAGGCTCAATAGCTATGTACAGACAGTCACATAAAATAATATTCTATGAGATGAACATGAAGCATGTTTTAGTTATCATTACTGCTACTTTTGTTTTCTTTTCCTTTTGTCCTGTTGGTTTGTATTTGGGGGGAAAATGGAGGGCATATAAAAGATGGCGCAAGGGTGAACAAATACAGCAGTGGTACTTACTATACACTATGTGGAAAATGAACTGGATATCTTGGGGGGGGGGGTTGGGAGGGAAAAACCAAGAGAGAGAGAGAGATAGAAGGGAGATATGATTCAAAAAGAAGCAAATCTCATTATTCATCATTACCTGATTCATGTAACTGTAACCTCTCTGTATATCAACTCTACAATAACAATAAAAATGTGATATAAACATTTAGTGAGTATGGAACTGCAAATCAAAACTACAATAAGATACTACTACTTATAAATAAATAGGATGATTACAGTCAAATCAAAGAACAGTAACAGATTCTGGTATGCCCATATGTTGGGGACTCAGTTTTGGCCTTAATGGAGGAAGGGCAACAAGAGCTCCCGAGACGCTGCCCTTCCCCCAGCCCTGGGACAGTGTTAAAGCTAGCCACTCCCACCTTCCATCCTCAACCGGAAGAAAAGACCCCGTGGGGGAGGCAAATACGTGGGTGCCACCATGATAGGGGTTGTCCAGCCCACAAAGGAAGTTTCATGACATCACCTGATGGACACGGTCTTTAGCCTATGACTGGCCCTTTGGCCAGCCCCCCTCCTTTCCAGCCATTACCGCTATATAAACCCCCTCCCAATTAAATCCTTTGAGATCCATTCAAACATCCAGGCATCTCCCTGATGTCTTCTTCCACTGCCGCTCCTGAAATGTGAGGGGGGGGGAGGGGAGACATCAGCAACCTTTCCTCAATTTAGCATAACCCATGAGAGTACGCCTAGGCCTTCTGCTGGCGGAGGACAAGGCAGAGTGCTCTTTCATAGTTTCTGGGGTTCAGGCATTTCCCCGGGAGATAGGGGTAAAGGGATCCTTGAGGTCCCCACATACCCACAGAGAAACTAGAACTGTCCTACATTGTTGCTGAGAATGTGAAATGTTACAGCCACTGTGCAGAGCAGTCCAACAGATTCTCAAAATATTAACTGTATACTTACTATATGACACATCATTTACACTCCTAGTAATAGCCAGAAAAATTTTTAAACATAAGTCCACATGAAAATATGCATACGAATAGTCACAGCAGCATTGTACATAATAACCAAAGGTTAGGAACAACCTAAATATACTCTAGTTGATGAACAGATGAAAAAAACTTGGCAGATTTATATAAAAGGATATTATTCAGTGATATGAAAATAATGTACTAATATGTGTTAAAATATAGATGAATCTTTTTTAAAAAACTTATGCTTAGTGAAGGAAGCTTGAAAGATCTATGACTTATAATATGGAGGGCTTTGAAATGGAATGATATGATTTCATGAACACAGCATGTCTAGTAAAGACAAGTCTCCAGAGACAGAAAGATTAGTGGTTTCATTTAGGAGGCTGCAGGATGGGAGAAAATGAGGAGTGACTATTAATACTTGCAGGATTTTGTTTTGAGATGATAAAGACGGTTGGAAATTACCTAATAGTCATGGGTAGGCAAGTTACTGCATAAATTTTAAAAAACCAGGGAGTTGCACATTTTTAAAGAGTGAATTTGTAGTGTAAGCATTTGTCATAAAAAATATTTAGTGACTGCATCCATATAAGCAATGCAAAGTAAAATTAAGGTATTTTTCAACTAATATCAAAATAAATCAATGTGTTCGTTTCTAAATAATTTACAACATCTTCTTCCCTAGCCAAACTCATTTTTCCATGACCTCTAAAATGAGAGAAGAGGGACAGAAAATAGGGGAGGAAAAGGGAAAGGAGAGAGGAAGACAGAAGGAGAGAGGGAGAGAGCGACATGAGGGAGAAAGAGAGAGAGAGAGATTAGAAGTAAGTTTAAAATGTTGTGGAGGCTGACAGGCGAATGAGCAGGGAAGACACTGCAGTTCTATCCTGAAGGCAATCTGTTTTCTAGGCGATCAGTCTTTAGTTAAAGAATCTTGGGTATTCATTCTTTCCTGAGCTATTAGACATTAGGAACGCCCATACAGACAAGGCAGTTTCTGCCTTCATTGACTTTACAGATTCATTTGCTTATATATTTTAATTCTGCTCTTTCTTTCCTAAAGGAAATTGCTTATCCATGGTAATATAGGAAGAATAAGGGCAAGATGCTGAGGTGACACATAAGAATAACTTACTTTGGTGTTTTCTAATAACCTCAAGTTCTTTTTTGAGACAAATCTAAAAAGGAATGTAACAGAGTATGCCTTGTTTATTTTCTTTTTTCAGCTAATTGACCAAAACAGAAAAAATAATCTAAAAAAGAAGAACCAGAAAATTGGTTTCAGTTCCAAAAACCTTCCCCATTTCCATGATCTATTTAGAGTTCCTCTTAGAACAGGATATCAAGACTGAGAAAGTAAACCTCATAGTAAATAATCCCCACCTGGGTTTTTGCAGAGGTGTTGGCTAAAGGTAGGTTAGTACAAGTTGCAGAACCCCCCGTTTTTTGACACCACAAGAAGAAGTTCCTTTGGCACTAGAAGGTATTTAATTTTTGCCTCATGTTCAATAGAGGATGAGCCATAAGTTGAAGGTAGAGGTAAGGGTTAGAGGGCTACTAAAATGAGAAACCTTTGAGCAAGATCCCAGATTGGGAGAAGGGACAGGAAGTGAATGATCCCTTACTAGAAAGAATGGAGTGAATGATGTTATAAATGACTATGCACACTGCTGCATGATTTCTAGGGGAGTCTTCACATAGGCTGTCTCAAGTAATCCACAAGCTATCCTCAAGCTATCCACAGAGAAACAAGCTCTGGGAGAGTGAGAGAGTTGCCGGAGGTGCCTCAGTTGATACATGCAGGGGTCTCTTGATGTCCATAGCTGGAAGGATGCTTTCCTATAGATGTCACAAGACAGGGTGACATTCCTCTAGGTAACCGCCTGATTAAATAAAGCAAGACTTGGACCACTCACTAGAGACCAGAGCCTTCTACTACAATGTCAAGAAATGGTTCTCTAACAGTATTTTCATATTTCCTGTAATGTCAAAAGTACTTAAAGGGGGGAAAATTCTTGCAACAGAACTTCGTAGCTTCTGCTGGAAAGGCTGCCTGCCTCAAGGGAATTATTAGTGTTTATTAAGACTGTTTTATTTTTATTATTATCAATTTTTTTGCCAATCCTGGGGCTTGATCTCAGGGCCCGGGCACTGTCCCTAAGATTCTTTTGCTCAAGACTAGCACTTTACCACTGAGCCACATTCCCAGCCCAAGACTAATTTTTTAAAGATTATTCTCAGACTCAAGAACCACAACCCTAACACAGGCTAGTTTATGCTTCACGATTCTCATAATTCATTTAGAGTGTCATGGATTTTATAAAGAGGCCTCTGATTGGGTTGTCCTCCTGGAGAGCAAATCTCTTTTCTGAGAGTACTCAAAATTTCAAGGCCTACAGTTCTTCACCACGCGGCCCTGGCCCATTCTTTTCATTCATTACTGGTTTTCCTACATCCTTCCTTCCTCTGTGATCCAGATGTGTCCAGGCACTAGCCTCTCAACACGCTACACATGCGTGGGGAAGGTCAAAAATCTTGCTGGAAATTCTCAGATAAACAGACCTGTCAGGAAAGACTGGGGGTTAGCAGGGAAGGCTTCAGCCCCTGGATTCCAACTGTCCCCTCAGGCAACTGACTATATGGCTTCAGACTGGTTAAGAGAGTCTTACTTCCCAGGCCAAGGGGAAGGGTTCTGAAAGATTCTGGAAGAGAGGGTAACCAAGACCTCTAGGGTCTGTAGCTATGGAGATCCAATCTTATCCCTCCACCCTCTATTTGACATGAACTCTACACAATCCTAACCTTTACCTTCCTGTTCTGGTTGTGAAATTCTAATCCTAGTATTGCCTGAGAACTGGGCACTGTAGCTCTAGCCTCCAGGGGGCCCTTCTCACCTGGGGAATGAAATGCCATGTCTCTGGTGACAATGACTGACAAATGGCTCAGCAAATTCCACCTGGAAGTCTTCTGCGTGCATGGTGTGCGACCATGCTAGGTTAGGTACACGGGGCGATATAGAGGCTGGATGGCCAGGGAAAGCAAGAGGAAGGTGATGTGCACAGAGGTCTGCACACTACTGATTGTGTCTGAAACAATGTGCACTCTGAGGGCATGCGGGCCAGTCCCATACAATCACCTTGACACAGCTGACTAACTATGCTCAATTTATAGATGCTTTGTTAATCCATGAGATTATAAATACAAGTTGTCTTCTCGAAATACACTTTTATAAAATTTTTATAAAATTTAAAATTTTGATAATTGTCCATTTTGTCACTGCTTTATAATAGAATATTAATTTCATATAATATATTTTATTTAATTCAATATATTCCAAATGTTATTTTTGACATATAATTAATATTTTGATAAGACATTTCACATATTTTGTTCATATTACATTTTCAATAATCAGAGTGTACTGAACACTAATGTCTTCCACTAGCAACTTTCAAGTATTCAATAACTTCATGTGACTAGTGTTTTCCGTATTGGTTCATGCTGTTCTAAATTATTTGTTTTTCTAGATTACAGACAATTACTCAAAAGTGTGGGAAATTCTTCCAGCCAGCTAGACACAGACACTAGCAAAACAACAACACCAGGGATGTCAGGTGGGAAGACATTCTCCTTTCAAATCCAGTCCCACAATTCCTTCTTAACTCCTTGGCATGGTTTTTCACTTGACTATAGGAAACACAGGAAGCTTGGATTTCCCTAAATTCACCAGACTTGTCCACCTCCAGAGGTGCTTACCAAATACTTACAACAGACTCAACCAAGAGAAACAACAATGAATGGGTCTGAAATTATAACTCCCCTGTAATATCCCTCCTTTGAAAAGTGTATAGTGTGTGCATGCATGCACACTTGTGCACACGGGTGCTGTTCCTTGAACTCAGCACCTGGGTACTGTCCCTGAGCATTTTTGCTCAAAGCTAGTTTTCTACCACTTAAGCCACGGCTTCACTTCCAGCTTTTGGTAGCAAATTGGAGATCAAGTTTCAAGGACTTTCCTGCTCCAGCTGGGTTTGAATCCAATCCTTAGATGTCAGTCTTCTGAGTGGCTCAGATTAGAGGTGTGAGCCACCAGTGCTCAGCAAAAGTTTGTGTATTTAAGTTTTATACATATTAGGTACTTTTCAGTGTTAGATGTCAGCAGGCTCCTTTTCTATACACATGATCTAATTTAATCCTTTCAAAAACTCTGGTTTAGATGGAGGTGTGTGTGTGTGTGTGTGTGTGTGTGTGTGTGTTTTGTTTGCTTTGGGTTGTTGTTGGTGGTGGTTGTGTGGCTTGGACTCAGGGCCTGGGCACTGTCCTTGAGCTCTTTTGCTCAAGGTTAGTGCTCTACCACTTGAGCCACAGCACCACTTTCAGTTAAGTGGAGATAAGAGTCTCGTGGGGACTTTTCTGCCCTGGATGGCTTTGAACCTCAACCCTCAGATATCAGCCTCCTGAGTAGATTCCAGGCATGAGCTGATGGTGCCTGGCTAGTTTAAGTGTTTTATTCTCTCCCTCTCTGTCAATTGGTAAATGAAGACTCGGAGACATGCTTGGAATTTATGGTGAGAGAATTCCATGAAAAGAAGAGAAGATTTCGAATGCAACCCCATCCTTCTTCTCTCAGTGACACCTATGGGAGCTATAGGAATGGCTGAGAGGAGACTGTGAACTCTAGACTCTAGAAACCAGCAGACAAAGCAATGAAACGTCCTGTTACCCTCTACCACCCAAAATACCAGGAGTCTAAAATGTGAATCAACTCCACTAACTCTACAGAATGCTGACAAGGCTAGCAATATTTATTGAACACCTATCAAATGGGATCTGATATAGGTAATTACTCACATACTTCCTTTTTCCTTGCAAAAAGCAAATTCCTTTTATAGATTAGAAGCCTTATCCCCTTTCCCCTCCCCCCCAAAAAAGATCCATCACCCAGGAAATTGCCAGTCATATATTCACTAAGCAAGAAATTCAGAACAAGGACATATTATTAAATGTATTACAGTTTGGTTTTTTACCTAACTTCACTCCTTTTACCCATTCATTAGTGCATATTTCTAAAGTGAAAAAAGAATTTCAGGGGCTGGGAATATGGCCTAGTGGCAAGAATGCTTGCCTCATGTACATGAAGCCCTGGGTTCGATTCCCCAGCACCACATATATAGAAAATGGCCAGAAGTGGCGCTGTGGTTCAAGTGGCAGAGTGCTAGCCTTGAGCAAAAAGAAGCCAGGGACAGGGCTCAGGCCCTGAGTCCAAGGCCAGGACTGGCAAAAAAAAAAAAAAAAAAACACAAAAAGAATTTCAAGGTTATCCATATATATGATTGATAAGAGCTTTATCTGCTACAAATCTAATAGTCTGTAAATCATAGGTAAATAGGAATGATTCCGGTGTGCTTTTCAAATATGAGCCTAAAGGCTTTATTATTCACTCACAATGTTTAGCAGCAGCAAACAATGAGAGCGAAAATGGTTTCTCAAGAAGGAGAATTCTGCATCCAAAGACTGTCCAGCACACTGGGTTTGGCGGTCCTTCCAGGACAAGGAAAGTGAAATATAAAGAGGTCACAAATCTCATCTGCTACAAACATGTAAAAAGCAATTAGTTATATACTAGTTATATTGATAATTAGTTCTATAGTTATATATTATATAGGTATATATTATATAATACATAATTTATCATATAGCTGTATAGTATATAATTCATCATACAATTAGTTATATACTAACTTCACATCAAGTGAAGACACATTACCTGGTCTTCAGAAAATGCTGCACATCTGCAACTTGAAAAAGACTGAGAAATACCACTGGAACAAAAGGAAGCAAGGATGAAAATGAAAACTTAAATTAAAAAAAATATATAAGCACTTCCTTAAGAATAGGAAATGGGAGGAAATAAGAAAGGAATGAAGGAATAAAGAGAGGAACAAATAGAAAAGGAAGAGAAGAAGGGGGGATAAAAAGCCTAAATTGCTATGGTCAGACAGTTTCTTCAAGAAAAAGAAACTGGCTGTGACCTGGTTAGTGTTGAGTTTGGGTACAGTTTTTGCAACTGTTTAGAGAAATGTAGCGCTCTCCCCACCATTAATCTTTTCTAAAGAAAGACTTTGTTCTGCACCTGTATAAACAGTCCAGATTTTTAAAACCTGTACCCCTGCCCCTAATGTGTGAGACTATGTATTTATACTGATAGCTTCAAGTCATCAATGAGTGACGAAAAAATCTAGCCTGAGCTCTCCCTATTACATCTTTTTGCTTCCACATTCTCTGTCTGTCTCTGTCTGTCTGTCTGTCTCTGTCTGTCTGTCTCTGGTTCTCTCTCTTTCTCTCTCGCTCGCTCTCGCTCTCTCTCCTCTTTCCTTTGCTTGGCTAGGCAAGCTAGAGTCACATTCAAGTTCAAGCACTCCAGGAAGAATTTCCACATGAAGTCAAATACCCCTACATATCCCCAGCAAATGACTGTTCCATTCAAATGTTCCCAGAAAGAACTCATCCTCCACACCCCAACCAAAGACACATGAGAAAACTTCTGAAATGAGAACTTTTGATCAGGAGCATTTGTGTCAAATATCCCCATGGGGGAGGCATGGCCTGGAAGACAAGGTAGAGCGATGTCTAAGAGATGAAACTGGCCTTAGCCAGCCTGCCACCTGTTGCAGCACTTCAGTCACAGAGCTGGGCATATTTGCTCTGCTGTAAGGCGTAGGGGATCCTGTGGCCCAGGGGATTCTGTCTCCTCTGTGCTTGCTGGTGCATTAAGCTGTTCGGCCTCACTCATCTTTGCAACAAGGAAAGGACATACAAATACAAAAGGTGGGCTGGAGAAACTCAGTTTTCTTACTGTCCCAACCTCATAGGCTTTGGGGTTTGAAGCTTTGAGCTGCTCACAAGAATCCACATCGGGTGACAGGCATACAGCATCAGGCACTCTAGCTGGCCACTGGTATCTGTTTGGAAGGGGTGGTTGGTCCCCTCTGACCACATACTGCAACAACTCTCAAGTTAGGAGATTAATAGAACTGAAATGCTGTTGTGCTGGATTTGAGGGGCATACAAGGTGTTTTGTCTTGGCTGAGATATGATAACTCCTCCGGGAGCTGCTGGTTACCATTCTGTACCCAGGAACTTGCTCTTGTGTAGGACCTCAGAGATGGTGATGGATTCCTAACACTGCAACTCAACTCCCTGGTCCACAACACACTTTATGAGGCTGGCTGAAAATGAAACTATGCAGGGGACTTTCAAGACAGTGGAAACTACTAGGTACAGCCTCTGGTTTATGACAAGGAGGTAAAAAGAGGACAAGAATACCAATGGGGCCAGGGACTCTAAAATCAGATTTAGAAGTCCTTTTTTTTATTTAATCAGTCTGGCGATTCTGCAAAGCAACGGCCACATTTAGGTTCCCTTTGTGGTTTGAAGATGAAATGAACCAGAAACCAGTGAAGATAACAGTGCTGTGTGACAGGAGAGGAGGAGAAAATGCAGGTAAGCAGTGTCCGCTTGGTCCTGCTCGCTTGTTTAGCCTTTTCTCTTCTGTGGACCGGCAAGAGGAACTGAGCTTGCAAACTAGTTCCAATCAACACATTGGAGAAAAGCTGCAGTCGGGATCCTGGGGTCTCTAGCGTACATTGCCCTAAGGTCAGGCAGGAATGAGGATCGGGTGGGTAGGAAGAAGGTTCTCTCCCCCCACCCCCCCCCAAAGCTTGTGGTGCTTGGTCTCCCTGGTGCCCCAAATCTAAGCTCTGTAGCTATGTGCCCTCCACCCCCACCCGGAGCCACCAGACTCTCCCCCCCAAACACTGAAAAGTGATCCCCACCCCTTCCACGCCCCTGCCCCACCTCTGGCTCCCCATCCAACCCCCAGTTCTTGTCCGGAGGGCGGTTTGTTCCGAAGAGTCCAGATAAATAGTCGCGTCAAGAGGCGCAGCTCGCGTTCGGGCGTGAGAGCAAGGATCTCGGCGCCGCTTCTGGACCTCACTCCCCAGGGTCAGCCGCGGGGCGCGCTCGCTGTCACCGCCCCCTTTGCTTTGGGGCCTCGGGGGCCTCTCGCCGGAGTCCTCGGTCCTCCCCGGTCCTCCCGGGAGCTCTTCCAGCCCACACCCCCGCCTCTGGCTTGGAGTGGAAGGCGGAGACCGCGAGACTGGCCAGGGCGGAGGAAGGCGCGCGCGCGTGGGCCCGGGGGACGAGGTGATGTCCACGGGCTCGGTGAGTGACCCCGAAGAGATGGAGCTGCGGGGGCTGCCGCGAGTGTACCCGATCTCCACGTCCAAGAGGTCGCCTGGGGGCCGCCCGGAGCGCGGCTACGCCTCTCCCAGTGACAATTCCTCGGCGGAGGAGGAGGACCCCGACGGCGAGGAGGAGCCGTGCGCCCTGGGCGCCGCGGGCCACTGCCAGAGGAAGCGGCCGCGCGTGACTGGGGGCGGCGGCGGCACGGGTGGCAGTGCGGGCGGCCAGGGGAAAAGGTGTCTCCCGCCCAAGGGCTCAGCCGCCGAGTGCAAGCAGTCGCAACGGAACGCGGCCAACGCCCGCGAGCGCGCCCGGATGCGAGTGCTGAGCAAAGCTTTCTCCAGGCTCAAGACCAGCCTGCCCTGGGTGCCCCCCGACACCAAGCTCTCCAAACTGGACACCCTGCGCCTGGCTTCCAGCTACATCTCGCACCTGCGCCAGCTGCTGCAGGAGGATCGCTACGAAAACGGCTACGTGCACCCGGTGAACCTGGTAGGGACGCGGCGAGGGGAGGCCGGGCGCGGGGGCCGGAGGAGTCCTCGGCGCGCCGGGGGCGGGGGCGGGAAGGGTCGGTCCCTTAGGAAGAATCCAGAAGGGGAAGTTTCTGAACAACGGGCGATGAGGAAGCCAGTTTAGTTTCTCCCAAATGGAGAGAGGAGGGGCCAGTGTGAGCGTGCTGTTTTTCTTGGAGGAGAATCTTCCAGCCTCTGTGATTGCTGCTTCTCTGGTCACTGTGTCCGCGAGGCTTGGCCCCCGCTGCCATCTGACTTCCGGGCTCCACGGGTGATTCCGAATGACTTTACTCCCCCGTGACTAACGGAATGGCAGATCTTCGCTCGCTCGTTTGTCCCCCGTTCCCAGCCAAGAATTTGGCAGATGTGAATCCCCCACTTGCCCTCAGGAAGAAGGGAAGATCGAGCTTTATTTATTTATTTTTGTAAGCGTTTTGGTTTTCAATTGAGGCGTGAGAGCAGAGTTAGCCCGGACAGAACAGTCTGGAAAGTCCCTCTCCGACTTGCCAACCTGGTCGGGGGAAAGCTCAGCTCCTCCTTGGGGAAGCGGCCGCAGCAGGCGTTGCTGGTGATGGGGGTGAGTAATTAAAAGACAAAATTCCCAAGTCATACAAGTCGCGTCCAGTCTTTCATTCCTGCGGCCAAAGACCGGGAGCTGGTCTGAAGGAACACCCAGCCTCTTCCGTAACCAGGGACCAATAGAAAGCTTTGAGAGACAAGCCACACGCACGTGGATGAAAGCAGGGGGCTGCCTGGGGTTCGTTGAGAAGAGTGGTTTCGTTTTGAGGGGATCGTTTTCCTCCCTATCTAATATTCTTTTTTTTTTTTAATTTCATTTTCCTACAGACGTGGCCATTCGTAGTCTCTGGACGACCCGATTCTGACACCAAAGACGTTTCAGCAGCCAATAGATTATGTGGGACCACGGCTTAGACGGACTCCACGCACTTGGTGGGATTTATGAACCCAGAATGTTTGGGGCCGAGGAGAGAAGGCAGAGCCCGCGAGAACACCAGAGGCTGGGCACCTGATCTTGGGGTTCTCCTGTGGCGGTCCCCTCGCCGCCGCCTGCCCTGGAACTGCCAATGCCCGCGGCGACCGCGGCGGCAGTCCCCTCCCAGCCGCACAGCTCGGCGGCCGGGGCTCCGCGGGGCTGAGCCGGGGCGTCGCGTAGCCTCCTTCAGGGCGAGAACGCGGTTAGAGCCGCTTTGGGGCTTCAGCTCTGCCAACCAGCCCCGGCCCCCTGGTTTCCGAGCAGAGCGGGGCTGAGGGACACGTGGCGGCCGGAGCCTGCGGAGGGAGTCCCGGCTTCGCAGTTAACCGGAGGTCGGAGCGCGCTCTGCCTCAGGGGTGCGGACAGCAGAGGCAACATTACAACTTAGCCCAAAGAAGAGCGTGGCCTGCGGGACCAGGCGCCTACCTTACTGGGCAGCATCCTCCGAGCTGGGGAAACCAAGGCCACCAGGGGAGATGGAGACACAGTTCCGAGACCAGGCTGGGCTGGTTTTGCCCAATGTCCTCCTCCCGCATTCCAGCCAGTACATTCATTCAGACCCCCCCCCCCTCCAGTTAGGCTCCAGCTTCTTCACACCCTGGGACCCCGACCTGGCTCTGGTTTCTAGCCCTGGTCCCCTCCCCACACCACAGGCCCTACCCTCGCCTGTGACATGACTGCAGACTGTCCCCAAGTGGCCCTTCCCCAGCACCGACTGCTTCCAGTGCCCACGTTCTTCCCCAGGTGCCCAGGTTCTTTCCAGAGCTGCACCCCCTGGGCTGTTGGGATGTTCTGTAGCCAGTAAGACAGTGCTTTCTGCGCTTTGGGGGGTCAGAGGGTAGTGAATTGCCTTGAAGCTGCACTAACCCAGTAATTAGCATATGTAAATAAATTTATTTTTTTATGAATAATAAACTGTGTTGTGCAAACTGTGTGCAGTCTGGGCAGTAAGAATATGGATTTTGTTCCCTTTTACTTAGAGGGTTTGATGGGGAAGTGAAAAGCTCTGTCGGGATAGGAAGATGAGACATTGTTTAGTGGATGGTATCAATCACATTTGACTTTTATTTCCAAGTGTTACTCTTTTCAAATATAAGTTTTATACATGGATATTAGTAGTAGGAACAGGTTTCATTGTGATATGTACATATCACACAAAATGTGTTCCTATAACTCTTTGATCAAATTTTTCATCTCCTGGTACTCTTTCCCATGTTAAAATGAATGTTAAAGTGGTTCATTATGTTGTACATGTGTATAAAGTACTTAGGTCACACTCTGTCATCCTCACAACGTGGAGCTCTTCCCAATATTTGTGTTTCAGAGTCTTCTCAACACAGAGATTCCTAGAAGGTAAGAACTGGAGGCCTAATAATTTTCTTAATACTTTATTTGAGTTCAAACACACATACCTTAACTAACCCCTATGAACTTGCTCACATTTATTAGGTCGCATTAAACACCTTTTTCTCTATCCTAAAGCATTCTCCAACATTTACAACTGCGAGTATTTCAAAGAATCCCCTGGTGCCAACCTGCTGGACTCCAGAGGTGCCAGGTCCAAATGACGTAGAGAATGCCAAGAAACAAATTGGTTGTGTTCAGCAGAGCTAAGCTTTTCTTGTCTGGACTTTTCTTTCTTTCTCAAATATTTGTTATGTTGTGATCACCTCTTTCCCCACATTATTTCTTTTATTTTCACTGAAATACCTTGGGAAATGCATCGTACAGTTTTAAAGTTATTATGCTTGCGTGTGTGTGCATGCGCTCACGCATGTGTGCAACACTTAGAAAAGTGTGGAGGATTAAACTACCTAAACAACTGCCCAATTGGGGGCTTGGACTGTTATTTTATAAAGATCAAAAGGCATTTTTCTTGACCAGAAAGAGAAAACACAGCTGGATTTTAGCGAGGAGGTGAGAGAACAGAGCGCTGGGGAGTGTGACTTCCTGTTTTGAACTAAACCAAATCCAAACTTTGGAGACCATTTTCTTAAGCATGTGCTCATTCTACACAGGGACTCTATCGTTGGGATGCCCATCTGGGGGAAAGCAGTTATTCTGGACTTTCTGTGGTACCAGGAACTGTCTGGAAGCAGAATGGGAGTGACCAGGGACAGAAAGCCATAGTGAGGTGAAAGGCACCTCACTCATGTGTCCTGAATAGCCAGCTTCTAGAGAGTGCACGTTAGATCTTAGACAAGGTCATTTTCAATGCTTTCTGAAATCCGGCTGGAAACTCCAGACTAGTGACCATGTGCAAGATAATTAGCTCCTCTCTGCTTCAGTGCCCTTACCTATCGAATGGGAGTCATAACAATGGCTTCCTGGAAATCGTGGCCTCAGGATAAATATCATCGCATATTTAAGCAAATCTAATACATGGTGAGCAGAGTAGTGAGTACTGGTTGTTAAAGAAAATCCAGAAGCAGAGGGAAACATTTAGTCACAGAGACCTTTTCAGGAATTCAGCCTTTAAGACTGGGTCCCAGATCAGACAAAGTGATTCATGTCTGTAATCCCAGCACTTGAGCAGCTGAAGCAGGGAGAGTGAAAGTATGAGGCCAGCCTGGAATACATAGCAAGATTCTGTCCAAAAACAAACAAACAAACAAAAACAACAGTACTGGGTTCAGATTCAAGATATGAAGGCTGCAACAATAAAAAAATACATATTCCATAAAAGCAGACAGACACAGAGTCCAATTTATAGTTGATAGAAACCAGAACAGACGCTTAAATAAATAAGGAAATTTGGGACAAATTTTCATGTGAATGAAAACTATTTAGGATATTTGTTTCCATAATTGTATTCTCTCAGGAAGGCGATACAATTTGCTGACTTTCCTATAAAGGGTGTGCCTAGCAAAGTCAATTTTATAACCACTTCATGTTTGTATAATTTATAGCAAAACAAAGGGTTTTCTCAAGAATTTTCTGCTCCATATTTTCTATAAAATGTTTAATGCCAAAATTTTATTTTAAAAAAGCAGAATACCAGTTTCTAGTAAATTTCATGAATTAATCATGCAAATTATAAAGCAAAGCTTCTAGGCAAAGGTTGCTACTAAGAAACCTATTAAGACAAGACAGTGCTCCCAGTGGTACAAAAGTCACCTAAAGCCTTTCTCCTCTCTCCTCCTTTAGAGATGTAAATTGAAGAAAGGAGAGTTGAGGCTGGGAAATGGGCAGAGGTGGGGTGGGTGTGGGGTGGTTAAGAGGAAAAGGTTCTATCAATGTGAAATACTACTGTGACAAGAAAGATGAAAGGGAAGGCCTATGTATGTAAAAGGCCCTTAATAACAAACAAAATGAGTAAACTGAAACAGCTTCTTCAGGGGCCTTTGGAAGGACCAAAGCATCATTATTACTGATACTGATTCAACCAAAGAGAACAAAAATCCCCTTCCACAGACTCTTCCTAAGATGAGTATTTTAAAAGAAATGCTTTCTGCACTGTAATTTTGAAACATTTAGTCGTTTCTCATGGTGGATGTCAAATTGGTTTCATGCAGTGGGCTGCAAGTTCAATTTCACTTTAGTCTGATGGCTCCTTCCACAGACAACAGCTTGCAAATTACAAAGGAATTTTTGCTGGAAGGTTTCTTTTTCCTCCCATGGTTCAATGGAAGGGGGGGGGAAAGGAGGAGGAGGAGGAGGAGGAGGAGGAAGAGGAGGAGATCTCCTGCTCATTAAAAAAAACAAAAAAAAAAACACCAATCAAACAGAACAATTAAATATCTTATTTTAAAAGGTAATAGTTAAATAACTTTGCTTGATACTTCTGGAAGATAATAACATTTACAATAACTCAGACAAGCAAAAACAGGTAAATTTGTTACCAACTCCTCACTATCAGCAATACAGTCATCTACTGTATGGGGAAATTCAGTAGGACCTTCCAGATTGGTCCATTTATAACTGAGCATGTGGATGCATCTCCTGTCAATGGAACACATGCATGTGGACCAGGAGTGCAGCAGAGGCTTGTATCTCTGTCTTCTTGCTCAAATTGGTTTGCTTTTTCTATCACTTTTCAGCTTTCTCTCATAGCAGTAAACACTGATGCAGAAAAACCCCTTTGAGCACATGACCCTAAGAAAGTAGCCATTTCATCTCACCTATTTGTCGGTATAGCTATTTCTAAGTTAAGGAAGTATTCTTGCATTTTATTTTAGATTGTAAGCTTAATGGCAGGGAATTGTATTAATAATTGCATATTTTATATCACAATCATTGCATTATTCTCCAGGTGAATAAATGTTCATAATTATTAAGGCAACAAAAAGGAGAGACAGAGGCTGGGAATATGGCCTAGTGGCAAGAGAGCCTGCCGCATATACATGAAGCCCTGGGTTCAATTCCCCAGTACCACATATATGGAAAACGGCCAGAAGTGGCGCTGTGGCTCAAGTGGCAGAGTGCTAGCCTTGAGCAAAAGGAAGCCAGGGACAGTGCTCAGGCCCTGAGTCCAAGCCCCAGGACTGGCAAAAAAAAAAAAAAAAAAGGAGAGACAGTAGTCAAAGGTAGAAATCTTGATTACAGGAGGAAGGTGTACATGGTTAGCACTGGGTACCAGTTTTCTCCAGGTCACAGCGTTTCCTTTGTTGGTTCAAAAGCCAGAGCATGCAGGTAGCTCCAGATCAGCTTTGGAATCCCTCATTGTTCCTGGTAAGGAGGTATGTGGAACTATTGAGAGCAGGGATTATATTTGCTAAAATATGGTGTCTGTATGGACTACTCCGGACTGTTAGCAGTATAAAAAGCAGGAAAGAATGAAGAACCAGTGACTTTTACCTTTTCTTTGAAAATCCATATGCTGGAATTTAAAAGGCACATATTTTAAGTATTGTAAGTTATTGGGTCAGCCATAACTGGTCCTAGTCTAGTCCACATTTCCTGGCTCTGCGCCTCATGGATATTTTTTTCACTATGAGGTGAGAATAATACATTTTGTCTCACAAAGTGTTTTTGTTTGGTTTTGTCTTGTTTTGTTCAGGTACTCAAGCCCTCAGCATGCTGCCTAAGCACTGTAGCTCCGAATTCTATTGGCAGCCCTCACTCACTGACTGTTCTGAGCATACACTGAGACTGTCTTTGTGTGTGTGTGTGTGTGTGTGTGTGTGTGTGTGTGTGTGTGTGTGTCCTTGAATTCAGGGCCAGAACAATCTCCTTTAAATTTTTTGCTCAAGTCTTGCACTTGAGCCACACTTCCACTCCTTCCTTGCCTTTTGCTGGTTAATTAGCCTCTTCAATTAGTTTGCTCATGTTGGCTTTGAATATCAACCCTCAGGTCTCAGCCTCTTGAGAAACTGGGATTACAAGTATGAATCGGTTGTGTACTGGGATGAGATCATCCTTTAAGCACTTAGTCAATGATACAAGAAAGCTAATTAAAAAAAAAATCAAGTCCTGATTTTCTTTCCTTTTTTGTTTTTACCAGTAGTTTAGGTAGTCTTGACTCTTCTCTGTAAGTTTACCTTTTATTCCTTTTACCATTTTGTCCCCTTGATCTAATTTTCCTCTGTTGACCTTTCTACTTTTGCCAGTAGGGAGAAATTTTCATTTAGTTTCTTCTTTAAAATAACACTGTTCTAGTGTTCCCCAATGACTCAGCAATCCCACTCCCAGGCATTTACCCAATTGACCACAAACAAAGCCACAAGCAAGCTACCAGCATAAGTATGTTTATTGCAGTATTATTTACCATAGCTAAATATGAAATCAACCCAGATGCCCCTCAATAGGTGAATGAATCAAGATGTGGTACATATACACAATGGGGTTCTATGCTTCCATCAGAAAGAATGCATTGCCCCATTTTTAAAGGAGTAGAAAGACCTGGAAAAATTATATTAGGTGAAGTAAGCCAGCTCAAAGAAACAGAGGTTGCAGGGTCTTCCTCCTTTGTAATAGCTAGAATATCTCTATGATATTTTTAGCAGGGTATCACAATAGCCCAATCACTAAATGCATAGGGCCAAAATAGTGAAATATATTAAAATGAACTCCAAGAATTGGAAGCAAGAGGTTCTTCTTATGTCCTGTATGCAGTTATTTCTATTATTTTTCTTTCTGTTTTAGTTTTCTATACCTTTTGTCTTGTATATAAGCCTGTTTGATCTGTAGAAGGGGATGGGAATCACAGAAATGGCAGGACAAAGTATGAACTTATGCAACGAAGATACTCACTAAACAGTATGTTGGAATGAACAGTGCAACTTGGTGGTGGGGGAGGGAAGTGGGAAGTGGTAAGTGGAAGAAACTGAGGGAGGGGTAACAGTGTTTAAACAGAAATGTACTCATTACCTTACCTTTCTAACTGTAACCTGTCTTTCATCACATTTACAATAAAAACAAAACAAAAAATGTTATATTCTACTAATGCATCAGTGATACTCACTAAAAACACTTTGTTGAAAACAAACTATACAACTTGTGGGGGAGTGGGAGGGGGAAGCTAGAAGAAAACAAGGGAAGTGGTGATACTGCTAAAAAAGAAATCATACTAAGTGAAGTAAGCAATATCAAAAGAAACATAGACTCTATAGTTTCCTTCATTGGTAATAATTAGTACATATCTAGGATAGTCCTAGCAGATGATCACAATAGCTCAATAGCTACGTACATATGAACACATAAGATGATACTAAGCAAAATGAACACAAAGCTATGGAAACAAGCGGTTTATTGCTGTTGTTATTTTTAATGTACTATGTGAAATTATTTCTTTTTCCTTTTGTTTATCTTTCCTATGGTTTATCCCCTGTGATTACTGTATTTGATTTTGGTTCCCTGAGTATTGTATATGTTTGTTTGAATTAGGGAAGGGAAGGGGAACATCAAAATTGTGAGACAAAGGGCAAAAGGCAAACCAATGCAACAGCAATACTTACAAGAGAATATGTTGTAAACTAACTGTACAACTGGGGGGGGGCAGGAATAGGGGAGGAAGGAAGGTTGGAGAAAAATGTGGGAGGAGGTAACAAGTTTGGCAAGAAATATACTCACTACTTGACTTATGTAACTGCAACCCCTGTGTCTATCATCTTTACAATACACATTTAAAAAATTATAAATCACTTTGCCAAAATTATACATGAGCCAAGCATGCTACTCTAGAGGGAGAGGTAGGAAAATGGTTAGCTGAACAAGGCCAGCCAGGGCAAAAGTTAGGAAAACCCTATCTCAAAAGAAAGGGAAAAAACTCACATGGCTAAGGAAGTAACTCAAGTGGCAGATAATTACAAAGCTCTAAGTTCTTTTCCAAGTACTGAATATATGTCTGAATCTATATAGATATAGATAGAAAGAGATATGAATAGATAGACAGACAGATATATACTTCAGAGTACTAGGTAGACCAGTGCATTTGATAGCTCAGACTATAGAAAGTTCATTAATATTATTTTTAATTCCATATTGAGCTCAGTTGTGAGAAACTATTCCTGGGCATAGTTTGTGTATCGTACCAAAAACTAATCACATTTACCTGAAGTTAAACATGTCTGCCCCTGATATCCACATATCTGTGTGAGGCTGGATTTTAACCAAAAACAACATTATCTAGCAAATGAAGACAAAGCATGTAGAAGATCCATCTATTAACTTAGATATTAAAGAGATTTCAAACATAAAATTATGCTATACCTCTCAGTAAAATTGTTTTGGAAAACATTGTTCATTAAAATCATATTTACATTAACATGGGGATAGTTTGTTGGACTTTAAAAGAATTAAAATAAGTGCTTTGGCATAGTTTTGATTTCAAATCCAGGAAATACCAATAGAAATAAGCCAGCTCCATAAATGAAGGCTTGAGCATTTAGTAATTTTTAAAGTGTCAAGACACCAAAATCCTAGAGTTTGAGAATCACTTTACTAGATAGTTCCTAAAATGTTTTAGTAATGAGTCTGAGTTTTCTTGTTTTATGATGTTCTCAAGAGAATGGAAGCCTGTAGATTGTATCTATGTTGAATTGGAAGCAAACACCTGATCAGGGACATTTGTTGGAGCACTTGTGATGGGGGCATAGAAGGGGGAAGCTCTATCTTAATGCCTGTCTTTCCTGCCTACTTTTTAGACACTTGAAATTTGAGTCTTTGGTCTCAAGGGTGAACCTGGATTCTAGATAAAGCATAAAACAATGTTCAAAACCTTGAACTCAAAAATCACATTTCTTTTGCCCATATATTAACATTTTCTAAGGGTTATGATAGAGTCATATCATTCTATTATCCCAGGAAAGACATTCATTTTTGAAAACACAGGAATTCTCTCCATGGGTCCTCAATACAATGCTTTTCATCTGTAGTTTTGTCAAGCAACTGTTTAGTCATTTCTTTCTTTCTTTTATTATGTTTTTGCTGCTGGTCCTGGGTTTTGAACTCAGGTCTTGGGTGTTGTCCCTGAGCTTTTCCCTCAAGATGAGTGCTTTACCACTTGAGCCACAGCTCCACTACTAGCTTTTTGGTAGTTAGAGAAAAGAGTCTCATGAGCTTTCCTTCTTGGCTTGGCTTCAAACAGCAGCCACCAGAGCTCAGCCTCCTGAGTAGCTACGGTTCCAGGTGTGAGCCACCAGTGCCCAGCTTCAAGTAACTGTTTATAGAGATATTTAATGTCCCAGCTATGGAACTCAGTGTCCAGGGTAATTGTTAAGAGGAACAATTCACACACATAACTCAAATCTACTGTAGATCTGTTTTGTCTTTTCTTGAGTGAGGCCATTATAGAGTTTGTCTGATGTGGTTGCCTTTGAACTTAAATGCTATAGTGCATGTAAAATGCTTATCACAGTACAGTGCAGAGTAGGTGTTTGGCAATGTTATTAGTGTCATCACGATGTGAGTGTTGTCATCATTGTCATTGTTGTTGGTATCATCATCATCATCATCACCATCTTGCTGAGATATCTTGTACATTCCATGACATGCTTTGATTAAGAACAGACTTGGCCAACCCAATTCTCTTGGTTTTCCTTAAATCTGAAAAATGTTATCCTTTAATTATATTTCAAGCTTCCTCTGAAGCATTTGATCTTACTAAATTTTTGACAAATCTCCACACATTGATTTGTGTAACAAGGCATCTTGTTCATGCTGGCTTTATAGGAATACACTGTGAAAACATATTCACATGGTCAGCGGAGCTGGACAGCACAAGGGACAGGTCAATTACACAACCCCTGAGATGCTCGAAGGGTTAAAAACCACATCAACAAGATTCCCTGATTTTTCTGCACTTGTGGTAGGTTCTGTTGTGATCCAATTCTCCTTAGATTGGCCCAGAACCTTGTCTGTTCCAGTACATCCTGTAATTCACCCTTTTAAACTAGACTAAGAGCCTGAGAAAAAGGGAGGGAAATTTAAGATGCTATGATCAGAATTATTTACTAGCTGGTCCAGGATTAGAATTCACAGACTCTGAGTTTCCTCTTGGCATTAAGCCCATCCAATCTGAAGAAACACCACAAGATAAAATCTGGCACCATGACAACTCTCTTGGCAGCTGCTCTCTCTCTCTCTCTCTCTCTCTCTCTCTCTCTCTCTCTCTCTCTCTCTCTCTCTCTCTCTCTCTCTCTCTCTCTTCTCCTTGCACTGGCCAGGCCCCCAATCCTGGCTAGGAGCCTGCCTGGAGCAGTTGGTGGGGTGTTCTAAGAATCTGACCTGTTGAATGGCCTAAGTCAAGTTCTCTCTCTTTCAGCTTTGGTTCCTCACCTAAAACCAGGGTTTTTTGCTATATAGATCATTAATTCCACTATAGTTATAAATTAACACTCTGTTTCTTACAGATCTTCTGAGCAGTGATAATTATGTTTCCTGCAGCTATTTGTATATGATAATATAGAGGTTAAAAGCCTGAGGAAAAGAAGTCAGTCTGTTTGGTGCTGCTATAACAGATTTCCTGAGATTGGATCACTTATAAAGTACAGAACTTTTTATTCTTGCTATCTGGAGATTGGGAAGTTTAAGGTCAAGGTGCCAGTATATGCTGAGGAACTTCTTTATGCCTCTGCTAATGGTGAGAGAAATCACATGGTTTGAAAGTATACAAAGGTGAGCCAATCTTCAATTTCAAGCTCCTTTCTAACCGAAATTATCCATTCATTAGGGGTGAGCCTACTGGCCTAAATCCCCTTGGATGACATATATACATACATATGTGCTGAGTGTGTATGTGTGCTGGTACTGGGGCTCATAATCAGGATCTAGGCATTGAACCTTAGTTTTTTATATTTGGCTAGTGCTCTGCCACTTAAGCCATACCTTCACTTATTTAGGATAGTTAATTGGAGATCAAAAGCTCACAAACATTCTAACCTGAGATGAATTGGAACCTTGATCCTCAGATCTCAGTCTCCTGAGCAGCTAAGATTATAGACATGAAGTACTGGTGCCTGCCTTTGAAAATTGGTGGTGATTCTATGTGATTTTATTGTTGATTATGAACCTTGCTGGATTGCTCTTCCCATTACCAAGGCTCTGCCTTGCAAATGTATAAAATAATTTCTCCATAGGAAACAGAAATCAAGCTCATCGATGGTGATACTTCAGGCTATATCATCTTATTGACAGATTTCCGTCAGTGTTTACTGTTAGCATTATATTTTCATTTAAAATGTTAACAAGTATTCTGTGATTAAGTTTGATTTGCCCCCAATTAAAAATATGATACAAAAACACCAAATCTAGGCTGGGAATGTGGCTTAGTGGTGGAGTGCTTTCCCAGCATGCATAAAGCCCTAGGTTCAATTCCTAGGCTAGCACCACATAAACAGAAAAAGCCAGAAGTGGTACTGTGGCTCAAGTGGCAGAGTGCTAGCCTTAGCAAAAGAAGCTGAGTGACAGTGCTCAGGCCCTGTGGTCAAGTACCCGGACAGGCAAAATAAATTAAAATTTAAAAAATAAATAATTTTTTCAAAACACCAGATCTAAATTAAAGAAGTTTGCAGCAATAAATAAATAGGTAAATATATACAATTAAAATTAATATAATGTATCTGATATATGGGTTTGTATTATATATTTACACATGCATATACACATGTATTTACATATATATGAGTCAAAACTCTGGAAGGTAGGAAAATGCTGAAATGTGATCTGTTAGAAAATCTAACAATTTCCCTTTCTATTCAGTAAGAAATTTCCCTCACATTTTCTGTAATTTCTCCACCTTTCTCCTCTTTCTACAATTTCTCAACATGAACAATGGAATTCCTAATGCTCACCTGCCATCTCCAGCTGTGATTCGCCTGAGAGTGGATTCTTAGAAGTTCACCTCAGCTTGTGGTGTCCAGGATAAACTGAGGAGGTTGGGAATTGGAGAGTCCAGGCTGGCACAAAGGTTCTAAGAACACAAGGGAAGAAATGAGGATGTATTTGACAGAATGAGACTGTGTGGCTTTGTACTAGTAATAGTTGTGATGAAATTGTAGACTGGACGTGAGTGTCAAAAGACAAGAGAAAAGAAAGCATGATTACAATATTAGTAACCTAAGCCAGACAGTGATCAAAAACCACCATGAATCATCAGTTATCACTGAAATATACACAGGCAAGTTTAAACAAGTACAGAATGTAGAAACCATATCACAGACTCAGGCCTAACATGATTTTTTATTTTTCTTTATTTTTGGTACTGGGGATTGAATCTAGGATGTTGTACTTGCTAGGCAAGTGCTTTGCCACTGTGCCACATTTTTAAAATATTTGAACTATGCCAGACAACTCTAGCTCATTCCTGTAATCTTAGCTACTCTGGAGGCTGAAATTCAGAGGATCAGATTCTGAAGCCACCTCTGATAGAAAACTTTGCTAGACTTGATCTCCAAAATCAGCAGCAAAAAGCACAGCTGGAGATGTGGCTCAAATAGTAGAGGGCCTGCCTAGCAAGCTTGAGGCCCTGAGTTTAAGCCTTGGTACAGAAGAGAGAGAGAGAGAAAGAGAGAGAGAGAGAGAGAGAGAGAGAGAGAGAGAGAGAGAGAGAGAGAGAGAGAGAGAGAGAGAGGCTTGTTCTGAGCATTCAGATTCATTAAAGAAGACACACAAATGCTTAAAGAGACAGAACATGGGCTGGGAGTGTGGCTTAGTGGTAGAGTGCTTGCCTGGCAAGCATGAAGCCCTGAGTTTGATTCAACCAGAAAAAGCTGGAAGTGGTGCTGTGGTTCAAGTGGTAAAGGGCTAACCTTGGTCCACATTCTTCTCTCTCTCATAAAACAGTGCTGATTTGATTTGAGGAAGTCCATACCCAGGATCTACCTGAGATGTACAGCCATCACAGAAACCCAGGAACATATATATGGTCACTATGCTGTGCACCTGCTCTGCACTGGATCTCTCCACTCTAAGAACAGGAAAGAAATGTACTAGCTAAATCAAACAGAAGACAAAAGCTTGAAAACTGGAAGAACAAGTTAGAATGGGGGACCTGGTTCAAGTGGTATAGCACCTACCTTGCAAGCATCATACTTTGAGCTCAAGACTCAGTACTAAAAAATTGGAAGAGACACATTAATACTGTTGTTATGCTCAGCCCATGGCCATACATATGTACATATGTCAACATTATCAATACTAATAGTTCTGAGATTATCATTATTCACAGAGCTTACCACGGCCACACAAGGAATAAGTGGGAGAGTCTGTGTTTAAACTGGGTCCTCTCTAATAAAAAGCCTGACCTGTGAGTGACCAATGTAGTTCTGTGATTGGACCAAAGAATATCTCCCAGGGGGGAAAAATGGATCCCACCAAGAAGAGCAGCTTTACTATAGGTGTGAACTTGAACTTCACTGTAGATGTTAGCTTAACATTCACCATAGGTGTTAACTTGAAGTTCACTTTAGGGCTTAACCTAGACCCGGTGATGTGCTGGAACACTTAGTTCTAAGACATCAAAATAGGGTGGAAGCAAAGTAGGAGCCAAATACGACTGTCTACTCTGGTGGGGATGTGAGCTGAAGAAACCCAGGCACTGGTCCTTAAGCAAATCTTTGCTTCTGTTTTCCTCGTTTTCTTCTATTAAAGATGACTTGAGAAATTCAATTTGTATGTGCTGGCTATAAAGAGAAAAAACCTAGACTTATTTAGGGGTTTCAACTCACAGAATCACACATTCTTGGAGAGCCCAGCAGAGGATGCAGGAAGTGACAGATCTGAAGCTCTGAGAATGACTGGAAGGAAACCTGCAGGAGGGAGGCCATGAAAGTTACCACTGGAAGCCCACTTGCCTACCCGCTGTGTTCTGAGGAGCCAGTGCTTTTTGAGTGGGATTAATAGGAACACGTGTTCATGTGCATATCAGTGGAGACAACTTTCTACTTGTAATGGGTAATCCACTTTTTCCATCTTTGCCAAAGATAGTGAAAGAGAAAATCCCTGTGGAATATGAGAATTCCACTGGATTTAATGAAGTTGCTCAAGAAAGAGGTTTTCTAGGCATCTGGGATTAGGGACTTTGAATTTCTCTAATTAGGAAGGAATCTTTATGATAATTACAGAATCAGAATGCCACATAATTTTTAAAGCTAGAAAATATCTCCTCAATAGTCAAATTGTGTTCATTATAGCACTATAATAATAATAATAATAACAATAATAATAAAAGACTAACAGCTTTTGTACTTAACTAAACATGGACTTCTATGCAACAATTTTAAATGATGATATCCAAACTATGTAAATACTTAGGAAAGGTTTGTGGTATGAGCAGGATAAAATAATAATAATAATAACAACAACAATTATCAGACTCAAATAGCCAAGCTACTTTAAGGAAAAGAAATATGAAGCTGGATCACTGGAAATTGGTTATAAGCCCATCTACCTTGGATTAGAGAAAGACTCTGAAGATCCCACTCTGGTCACCTTGTCACCTAAAGTCATTGCTTGTCTGTGTCTGTAGCTGACTGGCCTTTGTCACTCTTCTTCCCCTTTCGTGGACTCTCTCTCTCTCCATTCTTCCTAACCTGGAAAATAAAAAATTCTACTCCATCTACATTCCCAAAATACTGTGTAAAACATAAAAAAACATATTAAAATAATATATACCCAGGAATGCAAGAGTAATGTGGCACGAGAGAGGCAATGTAATATTGCCTATCACATTATAGAACAGGGGAAAATCTTCACATGACCACTTCAATTGGCATGGAAAAAATATTAGATGAAACATTACCCTCTGTTATAATTTTTTAAAAAGCTCCAAAAACTAAGGGAAAACTGAAAATTCCTCCCCTTTACACTCATGATATTAGAAAATTATTCTGGGTCCCACCTAAGTCCATCATTCCAAACGGAACATGCAGCTTCTCATTTTCCATCCTCTCCCACCCCAACAACCAGCCAGCACATTTGTCTATTCTGGATATTTCATAGAAATGGAATTATACAAGTGACCTTTTCCATGTGCATCTTTCCCTTGTCCTCTGTCTGGAACCACTCCCATAGGCTGAGCCTCCAGCAGGCTATTCTTGAAGGTCATGGTAGGGCATTTATTTTATTTTATTTTATTTTATTATTATTATTATTTTTTTGGCCAGTCCTGGGGCTTGGACTCTGGGCCTGAGCACTGTCCCTGGCTTCTTTTTGCTCAAGGCCAACACTCTGCCACTTGAGCCACAGCGCCACTTCTGGCCATTTTCTGTATATGTGGTTCTGCCACAGCGCCACTTCTGGCCATTTTCTGTATATGTGGTTCTGGGGAATCGAACCCAGGGCCTCATGTATATGAGACAGGCACTCTTTTTTTTTTTTTGGCCAGTCCTCGGCCTTGGACTCAGGGCCTGAGCACAGTCCCTGGCTTCTTCCCGCTCAAGGCTAGCACTCTGCCACTTGAGCCACAGCGCCGCTTCTGGCCGTTTTCTGTATATGTGGTGCTGGGGAATCGAACCTAGGGCCTCGTGTATCCGAGGCAGGCACTCTTGCCACTAGGCTATATCCCCAGCCCCAGACAGGCACTCTTGCCACTAGGCCATATCCCCAGCCCATGGTAGGGCATTTATGAAGAACCCTCAGGCAACAGCAAACTTCACCGAGAAAGGTGGAAGACTTTCCCCATAAGACCAGGAACAAGAAAACCATGTCTGCTTTCATCATGGCTATGCAACCTTGTAGTCAAAGTTGCAGCTCTAAGAAGGAATGAAACACTGATACAAACTACAATATGGATGGACCTTGAACATACATAAGTTGTATTTGTCAGTTTTCTGTTACTATAATGAATACCTAAATGAATCCAATTATAAAGTAAAAAGAACTATTTTGGTTCACTGTTTTAGAGGTTCAGCTGCATGGTGGGTTGGCTGGGTTACTTGGGGTCCCTGTTGGCATAGCACATGATGAGGGAGAGGAGGAGATGGGTGAAAATATTTCCCCAGGAGCACACCCCCAAAAATGAAAAGACCTCCCATTAGTCCCCACTTTTGTAAATTTTCATTACATCCACAAGGACCACATTGGGGACTAAGCCTTTAACTCAATGAGAATGTTCCAGATACACACAATAAGATCAGAGTAAGAATACAAACAGAAAAGGTTATCTAGTTCCATTGGCAGGAAATATCCAGAGAAGATAAATCCCACTGGGAAAAAATACAGACAGGCTGGTTGTGGTGGGGGTTGGAATGGAAGAGTAAGGAGAAACTGCTTCCTGGGTGAGAGGTTTTAGTTTGGAATCATGGAAATGGCTGAGAATCGGAGAGAGGAGTTTCATAACATTCTGAGTGTACTAAATGTCACTGAGTTGTTTACTTTAAAATGATTGTTTTTATCTTGTTTTTTACCTCATTCATATATGTTATCTAGTTGAGGAAAGCAAACGTCAAAGGCAGGAAAAAGCGTTTGTCAAGGAACACTTTCACAGTCTGCTCACTGTGTGCACACTCGCCTTCCCTGTTCTTTGGGGGATTCTGCCACTGCTTCAGCACCACCACCAAGCCATCAAGAAAAATAACAGGAATCCAGGCCAAGATTCTCAGCTCCCAGCAGCCCATCCCTCTCCTTAGAGGATGTTATTAGTTTGCCCCCTGGTGGTAAATATCTAAATTACAACAAACCCTCAGATTCACCCTCAGCTTCCTTTCTTGCCTTTTCTCCAAGCTCAAGGGGCTTAGGACCCTGGGTGTGACATAGGTCGCATAAGGACTGATGTAGAACACCTTATTGGAGGCCACAGATTCTTTCATATTAAAATGTGTTGGTTTTTTTTTTCAGATTCAGTGGCTTATGCCTGTAATCCTAGCCTCTGTGGAGGCAGAGATGGAGGTTTTGCACTTTGAGACCAGCCAAGACAAAAACTTCTCAAGATCCTATCTCAACAACTGAAAACTTATAAATTTTGGTGCATGCCTGTCATACAAGGACCATAAGTAGAAACAAGAAGGCCCAAGGCAGGAAGTTGGGCCTTATTAGAACAATAACTAAAGCAAAAAACCCTGGAGGTGTGGTTCAAGTGGCAGAGTGCCCGCTTTGGAAGGGAGAGGGTCAGAGTTCAAACCCTAGTCCTGCCAAAACAACAACAGATCTACAGTTTCACCTCATATTCCCTAGGAAACAGAGGCTGAAGCCAAGCTTATGTGCTAACTACTTATTTGAAGCTGCAATTTCAAGAGAGCTGAATGGGGGAAAAGCAAAAGCAGACATTAGAGTCCACATATGTGAGCTGTGCACAGCTTCAGCATCATAACAGGACAGTCTCAGAGAGACACCGGCAATCTACTGGCCCCCAATTACTCTACTGACCCCCAATTAGTGGCATTGCTGATAAGGGTCCCAAAGAAGGGAGGGGGGGAATTTCTGGCTGTTCCACCTCCCAGTCTTGGAGGTGAGCCTCTTGGGAGGGGCTAGGGCTGATGGACGAGGTCTTCTTGGCTTGTAGATCCTGTGGGTGGTTCTGTGCACCTGCCAACAAGTTAGACACAGACTTGGCTACTGTTTCTTCTGTCATCAGGCCATCTATGGACTCACAGAGCACGTGGTAACCCAGCACCAAGACTAATGCCATGCCTTTGAGACTAATGACTAATGCCACAGCTCTTCGAAAACCGCTCTTCAAAGTCATCATGAAGACTTCATTTATAAATGATTCTCGGCTGCAGAGCTGGCTGTGGGGCTTGGCGACTTGTTTGTATTTACAAAGAGGTGCTGAAAGACTATGTTGAGCGGTGTCATTAGTTCAAGAAATAGTGAAAGTCCTATCATTTGAACTTCACAAATCCTCAGTAAGGTAAATTTGGAGGTTATTATAATTATTTCCATTTTACACAAATGAAAATCCAGGTATTGTTTTTGTTTAAGAATAAATATCTCAGGAGGGAAGATGGTGCCATCACAATAGGGAGGCACGCCAACTTGCTCCAACTGAATAGTGAGCTGGGAACTCCAGCACCCAACATCCCATCAAGAATCCAGCAAACCCAACAACCAGAAACAACAGAGAAACACAGGAAATGAAAAAGGACAAAAAAAGAAGAGCCTATAACCTGCATGGAGCCAGAAAATATCCGGGGTACCCCCCCTGCCAACCCCGGCCCGAATAGGGCCAGGCTGGGAAAGGGGACCCGGCACCGGCAAATGGGACTGCAGACCTTCACCGATCAGAGAAGCAACAGCTGAAAAGTCACGCCAGGAGTGCAGAGTCCAGACAGCAGGAGCTCCACAGACCCCAGACGGAGCGCAGACCACCAAGACAGACAGCAGCCCAGGACCGAAGGTACAGGACTGAACGGCTGGGAACAAACAACAGCAGGGGAACCAGGTGGCCCAGATGGGGAGAGCCAGACATGGGGAGAGCTGGGACCACCACCACCAAACGACCGATCACCACACACTAGCACCCCAACCCTGAAAAGCCCACAGCAGCGCGGGACACACACACAATTCAGGACCAGTAAGTCCCCATTGCCCCCCCCCCAATGGGAGACCAGCTCTAGCAGAGATCCAAACCCTACAAAGAAGCTAGAGCTCCCTCCCTCCCCCTCCCTACCCCGAGGGAACAAAGGGGCCCCATATCTGGCGGCTCTAGGACCCTACAGCTTCTGGGAGGGCACGGAAGCTAGCAGAGGTGGAGCAGCGCCCAACAAAATGACCAGGAAACACCTTAGACAGGCACCCCCCAAAGCCCCAGCAGAGGAGTCTGAACCTGGCCGCACCAGCCCCGCCCCCTCCCCAGTAGGGACCCAGGGAATGGTAGACATTGGAACGCCACCTGAGGTGCCTGGTCCTTGCGGACTTTTTGAACAATAGTCACAGGCTTGCTGGTGTGCAATACCAGTCCAGCAAGGACACCTGGGCCCGAACACATGACCCCCTCACAGCTGAGGCACAGAGAGTCTGTGGACACCAACCCATGCCCAGACACTTGAACCTGCTGGGGTCCACGCATACCGCCCCCCACAGCAAACTCGCGAGAGGGCACAAGCACCCTCCAACAACTCAGGGCAGCACGTCCCCAAAGGAAGCACTAGCGTGCACACGCACATGCCCCATGGAGGGAGCATGGGAGGGAGGAGCATGGGCCAGGGTGCTAGCCCTCCAGCAGAAGGATCTCCTGCCCAACCCTCCGTGGGAGTGCACAAGCAGGCAAACTACAACACCGGCTCTGATGGGCACACTCCGCACAGGTGGACAGGGCCCCCAGCGGCAGTGCCCGCTCTGATAGGCGCACTCCGCAAAGGTGGGCGGGCCGCCCCTCAACAGCAACACTTGCTCCTACAGGAGCAATCCACACAGGTGGGTGAGCCGCCTCTCAGCGGCAATTCTCAATCTGAGAGGTGAGCTCCTCTGACCATTGTACCGAGGGGAAAAAGAATCAAAGAAGAGAAAAGTCTCCACGCCACGCTGAATCAGCGACCTGCAAACCCCCATCAGGGGCACGCTAGGGTCAGCACAACACAGTGGCAGGACACAGTCCTGCAGAGAAAGACACAGAACCTACCCACCCCCAAGTGCAGTGAGGGTGACCACCCCGGCAATAATCGAGAAGGTCACGCTCACCCATTGGGCAGTAAGGTTCAACAGCCAAACTCAAACCCAGAGCCAGGTCACAAGTCTCCCACTGAAGGACCAGTGGGAACCAGCACAAAGCCAACCCAAGGAAACCACCTACAGATCTCCAGATACGCAAATCACAAAGAAATATTACAAATTTCATGAAAGGGCAAGCCAACTGGCCAGCTCCAAAAAGCAGTATGACTGAAGAGGAGATGGAGAATAAAAAAACAACTGAGGCTATGATAGCAGAAATGATGGAAAGCCTCAGGAACGAATTCAGGAAACAATTCCAGGAGTTTAGAACGGAAGTCTTGAAGGACCTTCAGGAAGTCAGGAAAGAAATGGAAGCAAAAATGGATACAGTGCAAACCTCTGTTAAAGAAGACCTTAACATCCTGAGAAGCAAAATGCATGAAAAAGAGATTTAAAATGCAACTCTTTAAAGGAAGAAATTTCCATGATTAGAGCTGATCTGGCAACCATAAATAGCTCCGTGACATCCATAAACTCCATGCCTGAAACCACATCACAAAGAATAGATCATATTGAAACCCGAATCTCACTGTTGGACGATGATGCAGCCGATAAGGACCAGAAAATTACCACACTCCAAGAAAAAGTAAAGCTCCAGGGCAGTCTAGTCCAGAAGCTAGTGGACAAAGACAAGAGATATAATCTAGGGAAAATGGCACCGCCACAGTAAGGAGGCACCCCAACTCGCTCCAACTGAATAGCAAGCTGGGAACTCCAGCATCCAACACCCCATCAAGAACCCAGCAAACCCAACAACCAGAAGCAACAGAGAAACACAGGAAATGGAAAAAAAAAAAAAAGAAGAAGAAGAAGAAGAGCCTATAACCTGCACAGAACCGGAAACTCTCCGGGGTACCCCTCCCCCACCCGCCGATCCTGGCCCAAACAGGGCCAGGCTGGGAAAGGGGACCCAGCGCTGGCAAGCAGAGCCCCAGACCTTCAGCCACCAGAGAAGCAACAGCTGAAAAGTCACACCAGGAGCTCCACGGATCCCAGATGGAGCGCAGACTGATTGAGACAGACAGCGGCACAGGACTGAGTGGCCAGGCAGCGGCGTGGGACCGAGTGGCCCGGAACCAGGCAGCGCAGATGGAGAGAGCCGGGGCCGCCACCACCAAATGACCAATCGCCACACCCCGGCACCCAGCCCCAAAAAGCCCACAGCAATGCGGGACACACACACAATGCAAGACCAGTAAGTTCTCCATTGCCTGCCCCCCCCAAACAGGAGACCAGTCCTAGCAGAGACCCAAACCCTACAAATAAGCTAGAGCTCCCTCCCTCCCCTTCCCAACCCTGAAGGAACAAAGGAGCAGTGTCAAGGCATGCCCCCCCAACCCCCAGCAGAGGAGTCTGAACGTGGCTGCACTAGCCCCGCCCCATCACCAGCAGGGGCCTGGGGTCTGGTAGGCATTGGAAGCCCCACCTGAGGTGCTTGGTCCTTGCGGTCTTTTTGAACAACAACCACAGACTCGTGGGTGTACAATACCAGCCCAGCAGGGATATCTGGGACCGATCACATGCCCCCCTCACACTTGATCCCCACCCATACTGACCCCCACAGCAAACTCACAAGAGGGCAGAAGCACTCTCCAACAACTCGGGTCAACACGCCACCAAAGGAAGCACTAGAGCGCATATGCACGTGCCCCCTCCGGAGGGCCAGCGCAGGCCAGCGTGCTAGCCCTCCAGCAGGATCTCCTGCCCAACCCCCTGCAGGAGCATACAAGAAGGCAAGCAACAACACCTGCCACACAGGTGGGCAGGGCCCCTCAACAGCAGCGCCTGCTCTGATAGGCGCGAGCCACACAGGCGGGCAGAGCCCCCAGCAGCAGCGCCCATGGTAGGCGCACTCCACACAGAGGGGCGAGCCGCCTCTCAGTGGCAATTCTCAATCTGAGAGGTGAGCCCCTCTGACCAAGGTACCCAGTGGAAAAAAGATGCACATCACAAAGAATAGATCATATTGAAACCTGAATCTCACTGTTGGACGATAATGCAGCTGATAAGAACCAGAAAATTACCACACTCCAAGAAAAGGTAAAGTTCCAAGGCAGACTAGTCCAGGAGCTAGTGGACAAATACAAGAGATATAATCGGCGCATAATTGGAATAGAAGAAGGAGCCGAATACCAGAGCAGAGGGCTTCAACATATTTTCAATAAAATTATTGCAGAAAACTTCCCCAATCTCACAAGGGACCTCACCCAGGTAACCAAAGCCTATAGGACGCCTGGCAAACCAGACCCTAGAAAATCCTTGCCCAGACATATAGTAATCAAGACTTCAGATCTCAAGAATAAAGAGCAAATTTTGAATGTGGCCAAAGCGAAGAAAGAGATTTATTACAACGGGAAGAGGATCCGAATAACAGCAGACCTCTCCACACAAACCTACCACGCACAAAGAGGGTGGAAGAACACAATCCAAGTCCTACAGGCCAACAATTGCCAACCCAGAATTAGATATCCAGCGAAGTTAGAGTTCATATTCGAGGGAAAAACCAGATCTTTCCACAGCAAAGAGGATCTAAAGGGAGATGTGAATAAAAAACCAGCCTTACAGCAAATTCTAAGAGGGGAATCCCACCCAACAGAAATCTTACAGGACACACAGACAGAAACAGAAAGAAACTATAATAGCCAGAGCCCAACAGAAAGAGCAGCTCATTAAAGACAAGGAAAAAAAAAGAGAGGAAAAACAGACTAACAGGAAAATGGAAGGAGAAAAAACACTCTAATCCTTGATCTCTTTGAATATAAATGGTATAAACTCTCCGATAAAGAGGAGCAGACTGGCAGAGTGGATCCGCAAACAAAAAGCTGGCATCTGTTGTCTACAAGAGACCCACCTTACAGCAAGGGATAAAAACAGGCTCCGAATGAAAGGATGGAGCAAGATCTTCCAAGCAAACACACCTACCAAAATGGCAGGAGTAGCCATTCTGATCTCAGAGAAGCTGGACTTCTCATTAAAATAAACTCAAAAAGACAAAGAAGGACACTAAATTTTAATACAAGGAAAAATCCAGAATCAAGACATCACAGTGATAAATGTATACTCACTGAATAAAAGAGGCCCTACATATGTCAAGCAAATTCTCACAGAACTACAGAACAAGATAGACCCAAACACAATCATAGTGGGTGACTTTAATACCCCACTCTCTCCAAGAGACAGATCCAACACCCAGAGGATTAGCAAGGAAGCTGAGGACCTAAGTAACACCATATCCCAAATGGATCTGACAGATCTATACAGAATCTTTCACCCTACAGAGACCCAATACACCTTCTTCTCAGCAGCCCATGGATCATACACCAAAATAGACTATATCATAGCCCACACAAAGAACCTCAGCAAATACAAAAGTATTGACATCGTCCCATGTATTATATCTAACCACAGTGGAATAAAGGTAACCCTCAATAACAATGGGTACCACAGAGTCTATACACACTCTTGGAGGCTAAACTCCTCACTGTTATCTAACACGTAGGCCACGGACCAAATTAAGGATGAAATTAATGAATTCATAAGCCACAACGACAATGAAAATACATCACAAAGAAACCTATGGGATCCAGCTAAGGCAGTCCTGAGGGGCAGGATCTTTGCCCTCAGCACTCTCATTAAAAGAATGGAAGTAGAGCAGGTGAATAACCTCACAGTGAAACTAATACAACTGGAGAAACAAGAAATGATCGATTCTAAAATGACTAGGAGGAGAGAGATCACAAGGATCAAAGAAGAGATAAATCTGATTGAAAATAGAAAGACCATTCAACAAATAAATAAGACTAAAAGCTGGTTCTTCGAGAAAATAAATAATATTGACAGACCCCTCGCAAGACTTACAAAAAAAAGAAGAGACTCACATATGTAAAATCAGGGACTCCACCGGAAAAATTACAACAAATATACACAACATTCAAACAGTCATAAGGAACTATTTCCAGAACCTCTACTCACTAAAAAACAATAATTTTACAGAAATGGATCAATTCTTAGAGAAGTATAAACTTCCCAAACTGAACCAAGAAGAAATAAATCAACTAAATAAACCAATCACTTACAGTGAGATACAGGGGGTATTCAAGAGCCTCCCAACAAAGAAAAGCCCAGGCCCAGATGGTTTCACCAACGAAGTCGATAAAACCTTTAGTGAGGAGCTAATACCAATATTCCTCAAACTCTTCCGCAAAATAGAAACAGAGGGAGAAATCCCAAACTCATTCTATGAAGCTAATATATACTCATCCCCAAACCAGGCAAAGACCCAACAAAAAAAGAGAACTACAGACCAGTATCACTAATGAACACAGATGCAAAGCTCCTCAATAAAATATTAGCTAACAGGATCCAGAAACTGATCAAGAAAATTATACACCATGACCAAGTAGGCTTCATCCCACAGTCACAAGGATGGTTCAACATCCGTAAATCAATCAATGTAATTCACCACATCAACAGAACTAAAATCAAGAATAACATTGTTATCTCAGTCGATGGCCAAAAAGCCTTGGACAAAATACAACATCCATTCCTATTAAAAGCTCTGGAGAGAACAGGAATAGATGGAACATTCCTCAAAACAATAAAAGCCATATACAACAGACCAAGTGCTAATATTGTATTAAATGGGGAGAAACTAAAATCATTCCCCCTAAACTCAGAAACAAGAAAAGGATGCCCACTCTCCCCACTTTGTTTCAACATAGTGCTGGAATCCCTAGCCATAGCAATAAGGCAAGAGGAGGACATCAAAGGGATCCACATTGGCAAGGAAGAAAGCAAGCTATCTCTATTCGCAGATGACATGATCTTATATCTGAAGGACCAAAAAAACTCAGTCCCCAAACTCCTACACCTAATAAACCATTTTGGCAAAATAGCAGGATACAAAATCAACCCACTAAAGTCAGCAGCTTTTCTGTACACCAGAAATGTACAAGCAGAAAAGGAAATTATGGAAATAATTCCATTTACAGTAGCCAAAAAAGAATAAAGTACCTAGGGATAAACCTAACCAAAGTTGTGAAGGATCTATTTAATGAGAACTATAAAAATCTAAAAAGGGAAATCAAAGAAGACACTAGGAGATGGAAAGACCCCCCATGCTCATGGGTAGGCAGAATCAATATAGTGAAAATGGCCAAATTGCCCAAATTGTTATACAAATTCAACGCAATCCCCATCAAAATCCCAGCTACATTCTTCACTGAAATAAATTCATATGGAACAGCAAAAGACATAGAATAGCCAAAGAAATTCTAGGCACAAAAAAAAAAAAGCAGAGCAGGAGGTATCACAATACCAGACTTCAAGCTCTACTATAGAGCCATCATAACAAAAACAGCCTGGTATTGGTATAAAAACAGACCTGAAGACCAATGGAATAGAATTGAAGACCCAGAAATAAAACCACACTCTTACAGTCAGCTGATATTCAACAAAGGAGCTAAAGAAATACAACGGAAAAAACAGAGCCTCTTCAACTACTGGTGCTGGGAAAATTGGGCAGCCATATGCAGAAAACTCAAAGTAGACCCTAGCCTATCACCATGCACCAAGATCAACTCAAAATGGATCAAGGGCCTCAACATTGACCTGAATCTTTGAAACTACTGAAGGACAGAGTAGGAAAGATGCTAGAACTTATAGGCACAGGAAGGAACTTCCTGAATAGAGTCCCAGGGGCACAACAGATAGGGGAGAGACTCGACAAATGAGACTACTACAAAATAAAAAGTTTCTGCACAGCTAAGGACATAGCCACCAAACTAGAAAGACAGCCAACCATATGGGAAAGGATCTTTAGCAGCACATCAACAAAGGCCTAATATCTGTCATTTACAGAGAACTCAAAAAACTAAGCCCCTCCAAGCCCAGTAAACCATTTAGGAAATGGGCAAAGGAGCTAAAGAGAGACTTCACAAGAAGAAGAGAAAAAAATGGCAAAGAAACATATGAGGAAATGTTCAACATCCCTGGCAGTAAAGGAAATGCAAATAAAACAACCTTGAGATACCACCTCACTCCAGTTAGAATGGCCTATACTCTGAACAACAAATGCTGGAGAGGGTGCGGGGAAAGAGGAACCCTTCTCCACTGTTGGTGGGAGTGCAAATTAATACAACCACTTTGCAGGACAGTATGGAGGTTACTCAAAAAGCTCAACATAGACCTACCCTATAACCCAGCCATACCACTCCTAGGCATCTATCCTGAACAGCAGGTCCCAAGATATCAAAAAGACATCTGTGCTTCCATGTTTATCGCTGCACAATTCACAATAGCCAAAATATGGAAACAACACAGATGCCCCTCCACAGATGAATGGATCCAAATATATGGTACCTATACACAATGGAATACTACATAGCGATTAGAAATGGTGAAATGTTGGTATTTGCAGGGAAATGGTCAGAACTCGAACAAATAATGTTGTGTGAGACAAGCCTAGAACACAGAAAACAAAGGGGCATGATCTCCTTGATATATGACTGTTAAGGTGGGGGAAAGGGGGAGACAGTAGAGATCAGGTCTGCGAAACCAAAAACTTCTTTTTTTTTTTTTTTGGCCAGTCCTGGGCCTTGGACTCAGGGCCTGAGCACTGTCCCTGGCTTCTTCCCGCTCAAGGCTAGCACTCTGCCACTTGAGCCACAGCGCCGCTTCTGGCTGTTTTCTGTATATGTGGTGCTGGGGAATCGAACCTAGGGCCTCGTGTATCCAAGGCAGGCACTCTTGCCACTAGGCTATATCCCCAGCCCAAAAACTTCTTGTCAAACGGTATTTCCCACAGGTTTAGGTCGGCAACCCTACATTATGTAACTAAATCCAAACAATTACTCTACATATAAAGGTCAAAAATAGACCTCTTAGTATATCACAATAGCTCAAATCGATGTATGTACGTTCATATAAGACAAGGATAAACAAACCCTATTGTCAACATTACATTTAAAGCCCTAGGCAAATTTTCTTTGGCGTAGGCCACGTGGCTACTGTGTATGTTTTTGGTACACTGTGTATTGTATATATGTCTACCTGACCTAGGGAAGGGAAAGAAAAACAGGGTGTAAGATATCACAAGAAATGTACACACTCCCCTACTATGTAACTACCCCTTTTGCACAACACCTTGTCAAAATAATTTAATTAATACATAAATTATAAAAAAAAGAATAAATATCTCTAGGCTTGATGGCACACGCCTGTAATCCTGGTACTGGGGAAACTGAGGCCTGCCTGGGTGATACAGCAAAACCTGATGTCAAAAATAAGTCAAAGAATAAATGTGAATTAGCAGATTTGATTGATATGTCTTTCTGAAAATAAAAAGGTCATCCTACACTTCCTTATAGGAATTCTGTAATCTGTATATGTGCAATAATTCTATGTGTGTTTTTTTTTCAAAAGCGGAAACACACAACCCAATGTAGTTGATCATGCTCATAAACCCAGTTATTTAGGAGACTGAGAATGGAAGGATTGCAGTTCGAGACCAACATGAACAAATGGTTTGTGAGACAAACATACAGCTCAACAGACAAAAATTAGGCTGGGTGGATCATGTCTCTGAGCCTAGATATGAGGGAAGTGTAAACAAGAGGACTGAAGTCTCTACTATCCAATTATAAATTTGAGACCCAACTTGAAAGAAAACAAAAGCTAAAAGGATTGGTGTAGTAGAGTGCTACTCAAGTAATAGAGCATCTGCCTGCTAATATAAGGGGCTGAGTTCAAATTGCAGTTCAAACCAACAAAATTCAGACCAACAAAATGGGGGGAGCATACACAAAATAATAACATTCTGATTACCTTTTCCATCTTGGCTGTTCCCTTCAGGAACAGAAATCAGAATGAAGATAGAAACTAACAAAAGTGTGTGTGTGTGTGTGTGTGTGTGTGTGTGTGTGTGTGTGTGTGTATGTATGTATGTATGTATGTATTAGAACAATGACCACCAAGACTAATGGATTTATTTCATCTGAATGTGACTTTCTTTGGGCCCCTGACCAAACTGGTAATTTAGTCAACATACCTAATTACCTGGATGTATACTACCCTCTTGTGGTAAACAGTATTATTGAAGTGTTGATTAGAAAGAAATGCAGTGAACTGCTGATAATGTGGTTGTTAACCCTGAAACACAGAATTTAGTTCTATTATGGTCCTGCTGTCAGAAATATTAATATAAACCTACGTTTACACAAATATAATGTCTTAAATCCTTAGTTTAAAAAGCTTTTCTAACTATTGATAACATCTGAAGAAGCCAGACCCTATGTTTCCTCCTTACAAATTTGTTAGCAGAAACTTTCTTTGGAAAGAATGTTGAGCCTCTGTCTTGGAACCAAAAAAAATTAACCCTATTTCTCCTCTTTTGTAATCTACAGATGTGGTTTCCAGATTTGGGGAGTTTCTGGAAGAAAGACCAGAAAACATCACAAATGCGATTGCCAATTACCTTTATTATTGCCAAATAAGACTGTTTTTTTTTTCAAGTTAGTTTGCTTCATAGCCTCACCATTTCACAAAAGAAAGAACACTGTAATGTTTAAAAATTAATACAGAAAAGGTATTACTCGAAGTAAAGAACAGCTATGTCGAGCAGAAACTTGAGACCTTAGCTCTGTTTTAGCCTTCCTCCAATGGCTGCCATGAGCTTTTCTCTTCTGTTCTTTTCTTTCCAGGAAAGCAGCAGCAATGGGGGACCCGCCAGACACCACTAAGAGAATTGAGTTATTTTCCAGATTGGCCAAAATGAAGTCCATATTCCAAATGACAAGACCCAGAATGAGACTGTGGAGAGCTCCGCACACTCCCCCTTTTCTTTCTCAGTTTTTTCAGGATGGCCATCAGTCCCTGGGTATCCCACCACAGGACACTGCTGGTGCAGGGGCGCCCAGCCTCCCAGGAGCGCACTCCTGGTGCTCCTGCCCCTCCCTAGCTGCTTTTTTTTTTAAGTCTCTTTTGCAAGCCCACCATCTCTGCTGCTCTAACCCACTGGGTTCCAGAGCCCATGAGAGGCATTGGAGGGCCTAAAGAGGTTATCACATCTGTTTCAAAGGTTTTCTTCAAGCAGAGAATTAGGCCTTTCATCTGATCTGTATTTCTCCTCACATGCACACCTGGGTCCTGCTCATTTTCTCTGAGGTGTGTTGAAGTTTGTAGCTGTCACTCTTGACAAGCGGAGACAGGCAGAGGGCGAGGCGACTCCACCCGCTCTGTTTACTACATGCGATGGAAGACTGCCTCCCAGACTTGCTCAGGGAGACCAGCACATCACTCAGTCCTTGTCTAGCTTAGTTATTCTTCACTTCTTCATCATGCTATTGCTCATTTATTTAGTCTCTACATGTGCAGTTCTTTTTTTCACTCCAAATTCATAACTTGGTATATCGGTGTTACATTCAAATTAGTCTTTCATTCTTTTTTTGTTGCCCTCATTTAAAGTAACATTGGAGTATCTAACAATTGGGAGTGAGGCCAAGCACATTTCCCAACAGTCCTTCCTTGTTCGGAAGATGACAAGAAAATGTATCCCAGAGAAAATACTAGTGACTCGGCAGGTGGTGACGGGACAGCAGGGTCCAGCCTGCTGGAACTGTCATAGGCCAAAGAAACCCTAGGTGGTAAGGATACATCGCTGTCTTTCTAATAGCACGCGCCTATGCCCGCTCACCAGGAATGCAGCAACTTATCAAAAACTTGCTGGCTTGCAGCAATAGGAGTTTATTTATCTCTTACAAACCTAGAGGCTAGGATCCAAAATTCACTGGGCCTTATCGAACAATAGTGGGAGAATCCTCTTTTTCCTTTTCCTGCTTCTGGAGAGGCTCTGAGCGCTCTTTGCCTCCTTTTATGCATGATTCTTCTCTTGTGTCTTCTCCTCTTCTGTCTCTCATAGGAGGTGTTGCTGGGTTTAGCATTTGATAATTCAGGATGATCTCAGTTGCAGATCCCTAATGTAGTGGTGTCTGTGAAGATTCTTCTTCCAATTGAGGCCACTTTTCCAACTTCCATAGCATAGGATGTGGATATATCTTTTGTGGGCCCTGATTTAATCTACTACAATGGGCATCAAGTTAGTTATTATCAAAGACTGTCATTGTTACTTCATTATTTTCTACTTTAATTCTTCTAATCACTACCAGTTTTTCGCCCTTCTCTATAAGTACTTCTTTTCTTTTTTATTGTACAGGTGATGTACAAAGGGGTTACAGTTACATAAGTCAAGTAGTGAGTACATTTCTTTTTGAAGAGTGTCACCTCCTCTCATTTTCTCCTAGTTTTCCCCCTTCTTTTCTTCTATCATCCCAGTGTGCTGAATCTAAAGTTAGACTTCTGCTCATGGTTAGTGCAGTTGGGGAGCGGTCTCCAAATAAGAGATCTGAACCCAATCTCAGTTTCTGACCTTCCTCATTACCAAGCAGCTGTATTTTGACAGCAAAGACTTTGCAGGCCCAGGGCCAAGGATGGCACCATTAGCGAAATCCTCAGGTGCATTAGTGCAGAAGCCTGGAAAGTTAATGCAAAAGATTCAAGATTAACCTGGCATTCATTGTAAATTAAGTTTTTGGATAGTGTCCTTTCTTAGCATAAATATACAGGTATTTCCTCTCCCTTTCTCATAAAGGTTTATTTCCTCTATTACTACTCAATTTCTTCTTGAATAATGTCTTTTGATGAACAGGGGTTTTGAATTTAATGTACGGAAATATTTTTATCATGGTTCAGCAAAGAATAGATGGCTACTCATTAAGCCCAGTACTACTTGTATAGATTTAAAGAAGGGCTATTTATTATTAAATATGGGCTATATAATATTGCTGTATATTATTAATGCATGGACATATTTAACAAAAGTTTAAGAAGCATATAAAAGCATTAAACACCAAATATGGGTTGGTGATTAACCCTTCAGATAAGAGGTACGTGAGATTTACGATAGAAACACAAAAGCTACCATGATTTGTTGTTGTTGTTTTAAAGCTAAATGGAAGGTACAAAATTAAAGAAGTCTATAATCCAACACTTCTGCTGATAATTTCTTCTTGGTTATATGCCTTGTCATAGAATCACTTGCATCACTTACAAACTTAACATAACATTCTCCATAAACATTTAATAAGAGCTCTCTGCTGAGAATCACACAATTTAAATAATTGCTGACCTCTTCTATATTACTGGGAAAGGGTAAGGAGTATGTAGGAGAAAAAAAAAGTGAGATTGATTGATTGGGATTCGTTTTTTAATGAACTTTCCATTCACAAACACCATATACTGTTCTTCTAGAACACAAGGAGAAGTGATGAGTTGATAGTTAATTTTATTAATGTATACCAAAATTTAGGAGCTACAGGGCTTCACAACATCCCCTCTGAAGACAGAGCTGGAGTGGGCAACTTCTGTAATTTGTTGTTGTTGTTGTTATTGCTGTTAGTTGTGGGACTTGAACTCAGGGTCTAGGAGCTGTCCCTGAGCTCTTTTTGCTCAAGGCTAGCACCACAGCTCCACGTCTGGTTTTTGAATGGTTAATTGGAGATGAGAGTCCCATGAGAACTTTTTTGCCCAGGGTGGCTTTGAATCACAATCCTCAGATCTCAGCCCCCTGAGTAGTAACTAGAATGTACAGGCATGAGCCTGTCACTGTTCACTTGTATACTTTTGAAAGGTGGTGTTTATATGTTAAGTCAACTCTACAATTAAATAGAAAGTTCTTGAGTCCATACTGCCAGGGTGTTTAAACATAATAGATTTCTGTTTGCTGAAGCATTCGTACTCCATTAGAGAGGAGTGAGCAGATGAGGGTGATATCCCTGTGGGCTAAATGTATGTGCCACCCCAAATTCATGTTAAAACCCCTATCATCAATGTGATGGTATCTGCATTTGAGGCCTCTGTGAGGTTATGGAGCTCTGAGGGTGAGTTGTTCATTATCAAAATAATGAAAAGACATCACAGAGCCAGGGCGATTTCTCCCACATCCCTCACTCTTCTTCCTCTTCCTTTCCTTCCTCCTCCTCCTTTTCGTCCTTCCCTTTCTATGAGGTGAGGAAAACAGGAAAAAAGCCAGTTCACTAATATGATCACCTTCATGGCTTCCCGGTCTCCAGATAGATGAGAAAGAAACGTCTCAACTTGAAAGTGTTTTGCTATAGAAACCCAAACTAAGACACACACAGAACAGCAATTTCTACAAGGCGGACACACCAATATTTAGCTCACTGCATTTCATTTGTACAGAAGTAAGGGACGATGGGGCAACTGCCAAAGGCAACCAGACACTGGCCCAGCGGCCCGCAGGTGACTTATAGTGCTTTAATTTCCCAAAGAGCAATAACCGGAAGTAGAACAGCTACCCTAGGCATGGTGCATCACACCACCTGCGGGTATTTGTATAGAAGCTTCTCTCTAGAACCATGACTTGAGCTCTTCTGCAGCAATCAAAAGTTGAGTTTTCCTCATTCAAACGATAGAGGATGATTGAACATTCTGTTCATCTTTGAAAAGGTCATATGGCCATAGGATAGTGAAAACATTCCACAAATAAAATTTTGGTTAACTACAACTTTTTCTTCATGTTAATCTTTTTTATTTTTTGATATTCCTGGGGCTTGAACTCAGGGCCTGAGCACCATCCCTGGCTGTTTTTTTTTTTTTTTTTGCTAGCACTCTACCACTTGAGCCACAGCGCCACTTCTGGCTTTTTCTGTATATGTGGTGCTAAGGAATTGAACCCAGGGTTTCATGTATATGAGGCGAGCACTTTACCACTAGGCCATATTCCCAGCCCTGTTAATCTTTTTTTAATTAATTAATTTATTGTCAAAATGATGTACAGAGGGGTTATAGTTTTATATGTAAGGCAGTGAGTACATTTCATTTCTTATCAAACTTGTTACCCTCTCCCTCGTTTTTCTCCCACCTTCCCCCCCGATCTTCCCCTCAGTTGTATAGTTAGTTTACAGCATTGTAAGCATTGCTGTTGCATTGGTTTACCTTTCACCCCTTGTCTCTCCATTTTGATGTTCTCCTTCCCTTCCCTACTTATGCCTGTGGTTTTACCCAGGATGTTACTGTAACTGATTTTAGTACCCTGGGTATTGTATATATTGTATATACATTTTTTAACAATACATCTACATATACAATGTTATCAGTGATGGTGAAGGCTAATTACAATAAAGAACTACTTGTAAAGTACACAACTTACTAATAAAATAAATACCAGGAAGTGGGTACTTGCAAGAGGAGATGGAGCCGAGGAGAGAAGGGTAGATGAATGAACAGGGGAGGAGGGAGAATGCAGTCAAGAATTCATTTTATGTAACACAAAATTAAGAAAAATAAGGGGAGGGATAGGTCAAAGGGGGGTGGTGAAGATGTTGAGGGTATAACACAGATCAAGATACATTGCATATGTAAACTGATTTGTCAAATGGCAAAAATTTCAATACATGTCCTAAAATTTTTTTAAAATGAGGAAAGGGATGGGTTGGGAGAGGTGTGTGAGAATATTGAAAGGAATAACATTGATCAAGACACACTGTATTCATAAACTGCTTTGTTGTATGGCAACTCCCTTGTACACCTACTTCAATATAATAAACATATCCAAACTGCATTAAATAAATATTAAAATAATAATATCAGTAACTATTAAAATAATAATAATAATAATAAATGCTAGGTCCAAGGTAGGTAGCCATTTTTATTAAACTTTTACCATCACTTTCTACACTAGAAATCAATTTTGTGTATGTGTCATTAGTGGGGTTTGAACTCAGGCCCTTACACTTGTGCATAGCTTTTCCTACTGAAAGCTGGCACTCTACCACTTGAGCCATACCTCTACTACTTTTGGCTTTTAGCTGGTTAATTAGAAATGAGAATGCTTCCTGAGTAGCTTGGACTACAGGCCTGAGCCACTGGCTAGAAATTATTTATCCACATTGTCACTGTGAAATAAGAAAAGATGTCACTCTTAAGGTCAGGTAACTATGGAACAGCAGAGCTGAGACTTAAACCGAAGCCTTTTACATTAGGTATGTGCTATGCCAAATCAATTCTCCAAAGAAATTTGTTACAATGAACCTGTCTTTGTCCATAGTCTAGAGTGACAGTAAGAAATAAGATATGCTATGTTTACTTACAACTGAAGTTATTGGGAAAGCTACAGGCAAAAGGGGAAAAGCAAAGGAGAATTAACACTAAGGAAGTTGGGCAATCTTGTCTTCACACTTACAAATCCACTGGTCACTAATTGACTTCTGCCTCTCATTACTCCCTTCACTCCTGCACCTAGGAATAATTCATCACTAATGTCTTCAAACTTCAATACTTTTTGATTTTTCTCTGTCTTGCAATTAATACTTACTCTAAACATGGAGTCATGACATGCTTCAGTTCAAAGATTTCAGCCCAGTGTTTAGCCCAAGTACTCCATAAACCAGGGAAGAGCTGGTTTTGCCTGAACAGTAGCCTATGAACTCCTTTGGCAAAATCCTAGGGAGTATAGCTGTTATGCAGCTTAACAGATGAAGGACTACAGAGTTTGCTTCCTTGCTTCCATTTCCAATATGCTTTCAAAGAAAGGCTCACAGGCCAGAGCTGCATCCGTGTAACTCATCTCAGGAGCTAAGTTTCTTATGGGGTCCAAATGGGACCTCAAAACCCTCCTATTGTGTTTAACCACATGTGTACAAAAGATTGTGTTTACTTCCTAGTTTCTGTGAACACATTTATTAATAGTACTTGAGTGTTTCTATTGTAACAATATATAAGCTTTGCAAGCCGAGATTTCCCAGAGTGGCCTAAGGGCATGGTGCCCTTGGAACAGTGGCTGCAGGGAGACTTTTGTCACTGTCCCAGCACTGCTGCCCGTGGGGAATGCACAGCTGGCCACTCCCGGTGCTGCCCTTCGAAGGGCTCTTCCAGGACTCCAGCAGTCACGGTGTATTCTTGCCTGATCCCAAGGAAGTATCATTATTAAAAATGTGCATGTTAGAACCTGCATGAGTGAAATAAGGAAAGACTCAGAGTACCATGAGACGACAGGGTGCCATTTGTGCAGAAGGAGAAAATGGGGTGCCATAGTGCAGATGGAGGAGGTGTGATATCATTTGTCTGGAGAAAGAATTGGAGTGGGGTACCATTGTGCAGAGAAAGCAGATAGGGTGCCATTGTGCAGAGATAGAAGATGGGGTGCCATTTGGGCAGCTGCACTGGTTGTTCTCAAGAAGTGGACATTCAATAGCTCTGCTGGGCTAAAATTTCAAGAAGAGATGAAGGAAAGAAAGAAATGGGAGCGAGGGTATGGTACTGGATGAAGAATGGCTCATGTTGACCCCTCCTGAGAATCTTCTTTCTTGGCCATCAAGAGGGGGAAACTCATTTGATCTTTACTCCAAAAGATTTTGCTATGATCCAATAGTTCTCTCCACTCATTCAGCAAGCATTGCGGCACATAATTAGCTGCAGGAGTCTATGATTGACAAGAATGATGGAAGGAATGAGCCCGTGTCAATCATATGGCCTCCGGGTTCAGTGGGGATCACGATTGGAAGGGTAATATAGATGTCCACCAATAGGAGGCTTATAGCCTGAGAGGGTGTGTGTTTACATTTGTATTCCACAAGCACAGACTGTATCATTGTCACCAAAGCACTGCACTCCTTACCTGAACTTCCATATCAATGCATTTCCTGTTTAATGGGGAGAGGATGGATCAAGCAAGCAAAATCCACCACAGAATTTACATCTTTTATATATACTCGATGAATGTTGGTGGTTGTGATTCTTATGCAAAGGAACAGTCGCCTCTTGCACTAACAAGTGCTATAATGGAAGAAAGTTCCATGAACATGAATTATATAATGGCCATGAAATTGTAAAACATAAAAAGAATTAATCAGGGGATTCAAAAAGAAAGGTACTCAATACCTTACTTATGTAACTGTAACCCCTCTGTATATTACCTTCACAATAAAATTTTAAAAATGAAAAGAATTAATCAAACAATGTCAAGGAAACTGGGCACCAGTGGTTGACATTTGTTATTTTAGCTACTTAGGAGACTGAGATCTGATGATCACATTTAGATATCAGGCCAGGGAAGGAAAGTCTATGAGAGGCTTATCTCCAATTAATCATCAAAAAGCCAAAAGTGGAGCTGAGGCTCAAGAAATAGAGCACTAGCCTTGATCAAAAAGGCTCAGTAACAGTGCCCAGGTCCTGAGTTCAAGCCCCAGGACCAGCACACACACAAATATGTAAATGAGTCTAGGTGTTGATGGCTCATGCCTGAAATCCTAGCTACTCAGAAGGTGAGGATCTGAGAATCACAGTTTAAAGTTATCCCAGGCATAAATGTCTGTGAGACTCTTCATTCCTATTAGCCAACAAAAAGCTAGAAGTAGAGTTGAGAACCAGCCTAGGGAGAACAAACTAAAATACAGTGTCAGGGCCTTGAGTTCAAGTCCCACTAATGGCAGAACAAAAACAGACAAATAAATAAATGCCAATGACAATCAAGACAGGGATAGACATTCTATACAGAAGTACTGGCTTATGGATAACCACAGACCTGGAGAACAGTGGAGTGACTTGGGATCTATTATTTGGAAGGCATATGAATAGGGGAGGCATCCTGAAGCTGGTTTTGCTAAGTCTTGCTAGGAGATTTCTTTCTTAAGAAGCCCCTTGAGATCACTGAATGAATAGAATTACGAAAGCGCCAGCTATACTTCAAAAAAGTTGATGGGAATAATTTAGGGCTAACAAAGATGATTTATAAAATAACAAATATTCTTTTTTTCAAAAAGGCAAATGCCCTATAGCAACAAGCGTTGACTATATGCCAAAGGATGAAATATTTTCCACAGTGAAGGAGAGGAGAAAGTGCAAGGGTACATGATCGCTGTCCTTCATGTATCAATCAGCCCATTATATCATTCTCCATATCTGTTGTGTTCTCTTTCATTGTTTTATTTTTAATGTCCAAATACAAGACAAAAAGTAAATCACAGAAGCAAGCAAAGAAGGGGGAAAAATAGCTCACGATTAAAAATAAAGTGAAATAGGATTTACCATTCTCTTTGGACAAAAGGCCATGTCAAAAGCTCCTTGAGCAGCCTTTATTTTATCCAAAAACTATTTTTAAGCAATATTTTTCAAGTTGATTTTCTAGTGAAACTTAATTGACAGCTTAATTTTTAATTTAATTTCTGAGTTTTGAGAAAATGCATCAGAAAGAAAGGGAAGAAAGAGCTACTTGTTTTTGAGACAGCTGAGGGAAGAATGCGCTTCCTCCTCTCCTAGGCGAATGCTGCCCCCTGCTGTCCCTCATGAGTTTTGCAGCCCTTGTCTGAGGCAGAAGCTCAACTCTTCTGTCAAGTGTACCTCACAGGCTGAATAATCCATTTACTCATTTAGTGATAAAATAATTGTCTCAGATATCAATGGCAGAATCTGGAGAGTCAGATTGATCCAAATTGATGGACTAAAGCAATAAGATGATTTTCACATGTGTCTGAAAATACTTTTTCCTTTATGGTGGCTTCTGCAATGACCAAATCTCATATAGTTGAAGGTTAAGGCTACTGGCCAAAGCGTTGTTTTAATACACCCCTCACAGAACAAAGAGCCAACTGATAAAAAGAAGTTCCTGTTGCCGGATTGTGGTTCCAATTAAGTGAAGTACCAAAGCACTCAAGTACAAAGTCAAGCCCACGTTAATTGATCAGCCAATAGACGTTCCCATCCAGTCGACCCTAATCAAATCAAATCAATTGAAGAATAATAGAGCACCTCAATTCACTTTCCTGAAGTGTTTGTGGAAATGGGGGTGGTGGAGAGAGCTAGCAACAGTTGAGTTCTAGGCTATGTCAATCATATTTTTAAAGAAAATCAAGTTCACAAAACTCTTAACATGTAATTATTACCTTGTGATCCTACTCTGGATTTAAAATGACTTGAGAAGGACAAAATCTAATCTGCTGACCTTTATGAAGCATGGAAATGAAATAAAGCACAGAAAGGACACCCACTAAGGAGTAAGAACTGCTTCAGTGTTTTGGAAAGCTGGCATGAAGGACTGCTCTTCTAGTTCTCAGAACTAGGATTCTTTTTTTTCTCAAAAAGATGTAGGAAGAAATCATTGAAAACTGAAAAACAGTGAATTTTCAGCCAGTTTGATGAATATGAGGACTGCATTATTCTTGTTGACTTTCAATTTAGAGGTTAACCAACCTGTTTTGCATTGAGCATAAGCTATTTTAGTTTTGATTGAAAGTCTTTCTGAATGGCATATGGCTAGCCTTGTAAATTCCATGCCAGGATCTTGAGTGAATTGAGGTGCTCTATTATTCTTCAATTGATTTGATTAGGGTAGACTGGATGGGAACTTCTATTGGCTGATCAATTAACGTGGGCTTGACTTTATACTTGAGTGCTTTGGTACTTCACTTAATTGGGACCACAATCCAACAACAGGAACTTCTTTTTATCAGTTGGCTCTTTGTTCTGTGAGGGGAGTGTTAGGTTTTTTGAAGTAGGTAGCCGATAAAGGAGAACGCCATGCGGTATTCAGGCAGGAGAGAACGTTTATTACCGAACTGCTGGCCTGTGGCCAAGATGATCCATGGCCGGAGAGAAGGGAGAGAGAGAGAGAGAGACCCCCACCCAGCCCTGCTTTATTTAGGGCAGGGGCAAGGGGTGTGGCCAGGTGGATTAGGAGGTGACCTCAGGGAAAGGGGAGGTAACTGCCTCCAGGTCTGCAGGTTATCCAGGTAACTGGGTGGAGACTTAATGAGGTGGGGGCATGTGCATGTAGCCCTCAGGGAGAGGACCTAACAGGGAGTACTAAAACAACGCTTTGGCTAGTAGCCTTAACCTTTGATTATATGAGATTTGGTCATTGCAGAAGCCACCATAAAGGAAAAAGTATTTTCAGACACATGTGAAAATCATCTTATTGCTTTAGTCCATCAATTTGGATCAATCTGACTCTCCAGATTCTGCCATTGATATCTGAGACAATTATTTTATCACTAAATGAGTAAATGGATTATTCAGCCTGTGAGGTACACTTGACAGAAGAGTTGAGCTTCTGCCTCAGACAAGGGCTGCAAAACTCATGAGGGACAGCAGGGGGCAGCATTCGCCTAGGAGAGGAGGAAGCGCATTCTTCCCTCAGCTGTCTCAAAAACAGGCTGATCTTCCCTTTCTTTCTGATGCATTTTCTCAAAACTTAGAAATTAAATTAAAAATTAAGCTGTTAGTTAAGTTTCACTAGAAAATAAACTTGAAAAAATATTGCTTGAAAAAAAGTTTTTGGATAAAATAAAGGCTGCCAAGGAGCTTTTCACATGGCCTTTGTCCAAAGGGAATGAATGGTAAGTCCTATTTCACATCCTGAGATTTTTTTTTTTTTTTTTTGCCAGTCCTGGGGCTTGAACTTAGGGCCTGAGCACTGTCCCTGGCTTCTTTTTGCTCAAGGCTAGCACTCTACCACTTGAGCCACAGTACCACTTCTGGCTTTTTCTGTTTATGTGGTGCTGAGGAATTGAACTCAGGACTTCGGGTGTGCTAGGCAAGCACTCTATCACTAAGCCATTCCCAGCCCTTTAGCATGAGAAGTTTAAATTATGGTAAACCTAATACATATAGCTAAGCCCAGAAGATTTTGGAGCAGATAAAGATGTGGTCCCAGCACTCAGAAACATGGAAGTAAGTTGTGTTAAGTGTAAATGTCCTGTTCTTTTTTTTCTTCTTCCCTCCCTGCCTGGCTGGCTGGCTGGCTCCCTCCCTCCTTCCCTCCCTTTCCTTCCTCCCTTCTTTCTTCCTTCCTTCCTGCCTTCCTCCCCCCCACCCCTCTTTGTGCCAGTACAGAAGTTTGAACTTGGGGCCTGGCCACTGTCCCTGGACTCTGTTGTTCAAAGCTGGTACTCCCCACTTGAACCACAACTCCATCTCAAGGTTTTTGGTGATTAATTGGAAATGAGATTCCCATTTGGACATTCTTGCCTGGGCTGACTTTGAACAAAAACCCTCAGATATCTCAGTATCCTGAGTAGCTAGGATTACAGGTATAAGCCACCAGTAAGTACTAGGCCTTTTAAAATTGTTGTGCCAAGGCCCCATGCTGTTTGTTTAGCTTACATGTAATGGCTGGCTTTCTCCAATTTACTTGAGCTACATCGCTAGTCTGGTATTTTGCTAGTTAATTAAAGGTGGGGTCTTGCAGTGCAATACTTGTATCTCAGCTGCCTGAGTAACTACGATGACAGACAAGAGCCACTGGAGCCTAACTTAAATTTCCATTTCTGAAATACAAGAAAGCCTATTTTGTTTATTAGCAAAATTGGTGACAGAGGTATCAGAAGTTTGCATTTGTTCTTATCAGCAATGGAAAGATTTTAGATTGTATGGATCTTGTCCTTACCTTCTACTGGCTTCATGGAACTTAGACAAATCACTCAGCCTCTTCATTCCCCAGATTTTGTGCCTACACAGTGTGGTTTCAAACACTGTCTCTTTCACAGAACAATAAAGATTGGAGGTGAATTCCATAGAAAACATTTGGTATAGTCCAGGGTACATATAAATGTACCAGACTGTTATTAACCACTCTGGGCTTTGTTCTGCTTCTTCCTGTTTGAAATTAGGATGTTAAAAGAGATCCTCAACTCTGCTGTCCGTGGACAAAACTAAATTTGATGTGTGTCTAATTTTATGGCTAGTCATCTGATCAGGCTAGAGATGCGACATTCGAGTGGATCCTGTGTTCTTGATGTCAGATCACAGAGCAGACAGACAGTGCAAAGGATAAACCTGAATTTTCTGCTGGCTTGTAAAATGTCTTCAGGTTCACAATGTGATCATTTTCACTCATGTTCTCTCACATGTTTTCTTTCCCCAATTACTTAGTAAGTAAGGATGATGTTCCAGTTCTGTCCCGATTTCACTCAATTAGAATATATTGAGTACCTAAAATGTATAAGATAGTTGCTAGTCACTTAAGTGGAAAAGTGTATCAGAAGAAATTTCTCTGCTCCTGAGACTATCACCTAGTGGAAGTTAAGAAAAAGTAACAAATAACAAAACTGCAGAAAGAAAAAAATGCTATAAGTAAAATTGGAACAGGGACACAGAAAAATATCATTTAAAATTCTATATAAATGAGTCTTTAGAAGTGGCTTAGAAATGAACCAAGTGGAGTGGCTATTCAATTGGCTGAGAGTTGAGGATCACAGTTTGAAGCCAAGCTGGACAGGAAAGCCCATGAAACTTTTTATCCCCAATTCACCACCAAAATCTCGGAAGTGGAGCTGTGGCTCAGGTAGTAGAATGTTAGACTACTACTTTTCTACTTTTCACTTTGAGTGAAAAATCTAAAGTACAGTGTCCAGCCCCAATACCCTCTCTCTCTCTCTCTCTCTCTCTCTCTCTCTCTCTCTCTCTCTCTCTCTCTCTCTCTCTCTCTTTCACTCCCTCCTTCTCTCACCCCATACACACATGGTATATAGAATTGGATATGATAAGATAGGGTAGGGATGAGGTTGTAAGTGGAAATTTCTAGAGAGAATCTACGAAGGAGATTGTAAGTAGGAATGATCTAGAGAGAGGCAAGAGTTCAGAAACTGGCAAGGCCATGTTTGTGATTGGGACTGATTAAGGCAAAAGTATTTGGATGGAAGGTAGCAGGAGTTATGGTGGAAGAGATATGAGATTATCTTACCAAGTGAAAAGCTTTAAGCTTTATGAGGTAAGAGTAACCGGTGGTGGGGAAGAGGTAGAATGGAGACAAGAAGGAGGAAATGGTGTCATCAAGTGACACGAATAGTCTACGTGGAGATGTTTCAGCCCTAAACTATGACCCAGTGGCATAGATGAAGGGTACAGATGGGATGGGGACAGGATGGCTGCTTCCTCCCTTCTAATTTTATTAGATACCTACTCTGCCCAGGCACTCGCTTCACAAGGAACTTCAAAGACAAGCCAGAGGATTCCCTGCTCGGATTGGGAGAGAGTAATGATATCTGCATGGCCTAGATTGCCAAGGATGCTGTGGGTTGTGGGAAAGGGGTATGTAGTGAAGACAGATGGGAAATGGAAGACAGGATGCCACTAGGAGAGAGTGCCCACATGGAGAATAGCATGAGCTCATCTGGGGATGGCATTTAGCATCCAGATCTCAATGTGTAGATGAATGAGCACCTGCATAAGGATGAGAGCCTGCATGAATGCCTGGAGGCCTCATACCTGTGTCCTTTTCTTCTGAGATTAGCACCCTTTCCATGGAAGTGATTAGAGACTCCTGTACCCAGTGGAAGTACAAGTCCTGTCAGGATCAGCCATCATCTGATGCAGCAATCTTATCTCCATAGCTCCTCTCTGGGATAGACACTAAGATAAGATAGTCCTCTAGGTTTAAAAAAAATTATTATTATCATTATTTCAAGACTAATTATGGTGCAAAGTACAACGTTCTTCACACGAGGCTATGAGAACACACAACTGTGATGATCTCAGAAGTCTGTCCCTGTCACAAGCTCTCCAGCCAGGAGTGGCAGCCCTTTATCTGGTGAGTGGCTTTACTGGGCCTCCATCAATGCTCCACCCACTGGACCTCAATGTTATAGTGTGGGCCCAGACATTACCATCTCAGACATTCCAGAGAAAAGTCTTGACATCCACATGGATGTTGAGGATCCATGGTGGAGGAGGCATCTTGCTCCTTCAAAGGTCTTTTGAAGGTCAGTGGACAAGCTGACGAGTCTCAGGGTTTTGAGCTCCTGACACAGTGAACTCACAGAGTATGCACATCAGTTACCCACGCCACTGCAGGGCAAGTTATTCTCAAGGCCTCACATTGGCCATACATCTCCTTGTAGCTAGGACAGAGCGGCAGGTGTGAGTAGTTTCATTCTTTATCTCTATGGCTCTCTTAAGTGAAATCCCCACCAATGAGTCCCAAAATTAGAGCAGTGTAGTAAAACAAAAGATACTTTTACAATATTAGATGGAGAGAAATTTGCTGTGATTACAAATCAAATAATAAAATAAAATTTAGCATGGAGTTTATCTGTTTGTCCCGGTCTACCTCTCTTCCTTTTTCTCTCGCACACCAATGTCTAGAAAATTGGTATAACATCAGATGTTTTTTAAAGCCAAAACATTGGAAATAGTACAAAATGAGTGAATTTTGGCTAAAAACTCAAAAGTGACAGAATATGAGAAGATGTTACAAAAACAGAGGGAAGGCTTCTTTGTAGATTTTGACATTGGGGCTGCTCATCCTGAGCTTCCCAATGCATGTTTGTAGAGTTAGCAATGGATTCTCATTCTTGCTCTGCATTACAAATACATTTTAGACTCCCAAGAGATGATCTTCTCATTGGTGAGATTTAATCACAAAGATTCATCGTGGGTTGGATTCATGGAGGCTTGTAAACTTCCTGGTACTCTACCCAGGGACAGACTTCTGAGATCATCACAGTTGTGTGTTCTCATAGCCTCGTGTGAAGAACGTTGTACTTTGCACCATAATTAGTCTTGAAATAATGATAATAATAATTTTTTTTAAACCTAGAGGACTATCTTATCTCAGTGTCTATCCCAGAGAGGAGCTATGGAGATAAGATTGCTGCATCAGATGATGACTGATCCTGACAGGACTTGTACTTCCACTGGGTACAGGAGTCTCTAATCACTTCCATGGAAAGGGTGCTAATTGCAGAAGAAAAGGACACAGGTATGAGGCCCCTGTATACCCTGTTCATACAGTTGAGCAGCTACAGTGGTGACTCGGCTCTTACAGGTTTTGAGATGGAATGTGGGAAACTGAATTCCAGAAGATGAAGCGGGCGGCTGCGTAAGCCCCACTGTGTGGTTGCAGCACTGAAGCCGAGGGGTCTGTAAGCATAGTCTGAGGCAATCCCATAGCAAATCATTGTTCTATGAATCTCACATCTGCTGGATTTCATTGAGTATGGGTTTCTGACTTGTCATTAAACACCAGGGATTTCCAGTACTCTCCAGGTGGCAGAGAAAAAGTAGACACTCTAGGAAATGGAGACCATTGTTTGTAGAGCTGACATGGCTTTAGAAAACCCTTTGACACACAGTAAGTTTTGAGCCCACTTGATCACCCGATTCCCAGTGCCATGTATGACAAGTCGTATGACCTCACTTGAAGAAATCTCTCCCTTGTGAAAATGAAATTGGTAGACGTTGCCCACGGCGAGTTTTTACCCACATTAATAACTCCACAATGTTTCTGCCAAGGAAGATTTCTAGCACTGTCCTGCAAGGTCTAGCACCACATATACAAAGTGGGCAAGGAAATTTCATTTTTACTAACTCTTCAGACTTTTCTTTGATGTACAGGATATATAAAGAAATGATTGCACAGGCTGGACCTGGAGGGTCTCCATTCTAACACTGTCAAGCATACTCAGCCTGAGACAAATCTGAAAAAAGCACTGTTGGGTTTAGGGCATTCTCCCTGCAGTCACCTCTGGTTTCCTGTTTCCTGTCTCACTTCCGCACACCCCTCACCAAGCCCCGCTGGCCTTGGCTTTCATTACCAGTTAAATGCAGGGCTCCCCTTGCGAAAGTGCTCTGTAAAGCACCCAGGGTTGTACAGATAGGAAATAGGCGTTGCATTTCTATTTCTGGGAAGCCTATCACTGTCAGTGTCAGGGCAGGAAGGACAGGAGAGAATGTTCTTCAAAATAGAACCTTTACTTCTCATGGTAGGTCAGTTTTCTAGAGCTAATGACTAACCCAGGGGATCGAATCTTCTAGGGGCAGAAGGTAGGGAGGGCAACAACCTGGCAAGAGACATGATCTGCTGTGGTTTCTAGAGGCTTCCCAGGAAGTAAATTGATCCAGTGAGATCACTTTTCTCTATTAAAAATGAATATAGTTCCATGTGTATAGTTTTAGAGACTGGACACCCAGGTACAAATACCTTGTACCTTGTGGAGAAACTCAAAATATCAAAATTTCAACTATCTGCTCTCAAAGTCAAGTATCTCAGGTTTGATATGTACAACCATGGAAGTAGAGAGAAATCTACAATTTCAAGAAAAATGTATTTTCCAAGTGTGCAATTATCACCTGTGTCCCAGCCTTACAGATGGCAAGATTTCTGAACCAGATGATATTTCTCCTTCCTCAGGAAGACAAGGGATGTGATTATTACAAGACAGACATGTTCCAGACTCTGGTACACTGCCTGTGGAATCCAGTACAATCATGGTAAGTTAAAAGAATTACAATTGTGGCCAACAGCTCAGTCCCCAACCTGAAGACCCTTGGTGACTTCACATGAATCTGTGATTTCCTTAGACAAAGCTTGTTTGGTGTATGGCAGGAGTAAGTATTTGTTATTGACTCTGTTAGTTTCATCCAACAAATGTGCTGTAGAGCCACAATATCTTTTTTTATTGAATCAGAGCCTGAATTAAGCTTTTTCTACATCTAAACTCATCTGCTTTCATATGCTAGTGGATGGATGCTTCTTGTTTCCACATTTACACATGGAGAGGCTGAAATTTAGAGAAATCCGGTGGCATTGAAAATCACTCAGCTGTCATGAAGCGGTAAAGGTTAAATTCCAAACTAGAATCTGTGTTTTAATCTGCTCTTAAATAGCAGCAACTACAGTTAACTAATGCAAATCCCAACACTTTCAAATTCCTCTCTGTCACATTGCTGTTAGCTTGCAGCTTTCCCAAGTTTCCTTCTGAGTATCATATATGGTATTTGTTCTTATGTCAGTCAGATATTTATGGATCTTTTGCAATCTTTTTCTTTTCCATATAGTAATACATAGGCTTGAAATGATTCCTAGGTTAGCAGACTTGGATTGCAGACAGTGCATCAGTCTGGTCACTCTCAGTCCCCTGCAGGGCTGGCAGCTGCCGAGTGCTTCCCCAGCACCATGCTCACAGTCCATGCAAAGCAATGGTTTTAGAAAAATGCAACGCCGGGTACTCAAGCAGATGTCAAGACCACACGGTCCAACAGCTTTGAAATTCACTCCTGTCCGCTCTCGCATTTCTCTAGTTTACAGACAAGGGTAATGAGCCCAGGAATTACCATCCTCCACCTTCAATGGGAGTGAAAAATGGAGGGTGGTTTTCCAAGTAATGTGATGCCCCACAGCTGGCCCAACAGTCTAGAGTGCCAGCCAGCATCACCCTCCACCCTTCCCCTGGCCATTGAATATCATGGTGCACCCCAAGTCAGGAAAACGTGTCCTTCTGTGGGATGAATAAGTGCAAGAGGAAGGAGGTTTTACTGGCCTGAGGTTTCTGTGGGCTCCTCCCATGATGAATACAGGCCGTGAGCTGGCAGCTGAGGCTCTGACGGACACCAGTGGAATTGCTTAGTTCCTGTTGGTTTCTTTCTTCCACCGATACCACTACCTGTCTCTTGATAAATAGACCCTGGACACATTTCCAATGCAATGTCCTCTGTGGCAAGCAATAAAAACCTGCCTCAACCCACTAAAATAAATTGTACTGAAAAGAGTTAGTTATTGTTTCCATTTATTATTTATTAGTCATGTCCCCTGGAGTGGTTAGTTTAATATAGATTACTTTTCCCTCCAGTAGAAACTGAGCATATAACCTGCAAATAGTAACTCCACAATCTGATGTAATAACAACCACAAAACAACCATTCTCCTCAGCTTGGGCTAAGTCTAGTTTTCTTTGTCCGGAGCAAAGTTCCCTTTCCTGATGGATGGTTCTCTCTTGCTGTTTCAAGTTTTTCTTCAGCCCATGTCTTGAGTTGCTCCTTTCTTCTCTCTTGTCCATTTCTTTTTGTTTGTTTGCTCTTGTTTGGGTTTTGGTTTGGTGCTAGTGCTTGGAACTGAACTCAGGGTCTGGGAGCTGTCTATCCCTGGGCTGTTTTCCTCAGAGCTAGTACTTTAGTACTTGAGTCACAGCTGCACTTCTTGCATTTTGATGAAGATTGAGTCTCATGGATTTGCTTGCCTGGGCCAGCTTTGAACTATGAACCTCAGATTTCAGTATCCTGAGTAGCCAGAAATATAGGAACAAATCACCTATGCCTGGCTGTGCCTTTCCTTTGTGGCCACCACAACAATGCTTTCCAAGAAACCTTGTTGATTCCACTGCTTAAGTTCAGATACATGTTTTTTCCTAACAGAGTTGTCAGGGAACTGGTTTAGAATTAATTTTTAAAATGGCCACTTTGATATTTCATTTGTGACTATGTTACATAGTGTCAATAACGGACTCAGGCTGATTCAAATATGTGAAAACTCTTGGTGAGAACTGGATTAATTTCTCAACTGTGATATGAACTGAAAAAGCTGAAAAACTTATAATTACCTGCAATATACCTAATAACTTAGTAGATGTGAATAGTGACAGTAAACATTAGTTAAGTGGCATAATGGTTACCACTATGTTAGCCATTATAAAGCAGTGTATTAAGGAAACATAATTTTCCCAACCCTTGCTATCAAGCCAACTAATGTAATGACATTGGACTATTCTATTTTTTAATTATAAGAATCAGAAAGACCTAAAACATGGAACTGTTCCATCTAATCCAGTTGGCAGTGTTTATGCTTGTAATCATAGTTCCTTAAAAGGCTGAGACCAGCTGATTTCAGTTTAATAGTCTAGGCAGAAAACTCTAAGAGATTCCATGTCTCCATGTCCAATTAATCATCAAAATGCCATCTGGAGGTGTGGTTTACGGGGTAGAGCACCCACACTGAATAAACAAGCTGAGAGAGAGTTTCAGAACCTGAGTTGAAGTCCCAGTACCAATACAGAGACAAAAAAAATTCTGAGTTGCCTTTATAAGACCATAGAACTTCTATAGGTCTCAAATTTAAAGAACCACTGTTTATTATTGAGCTTTTATAATTCTTACTGCACCCTTTTCCTTAATCACAGGAGTCGTTAAGCTACAGAACTAACCTTCAGAGAACAGTTGAAAGAATTTCTATCAATGGGATCTTAGATTGCTGCTTCTTTCTCTACACTCCCTTCTCCAGCCATAGCATGAGCTGTTGTAGGTTCACCTGTGGCCATATTTACAACCATACCAAAGCCCAAGTGTGTGCTGGCCCTTATTTGCAACCTATAGTGCATTGTCTCAAATTCCATCTCTGGGACTGCCAAATCTTGGCTCTTCATCCAAAGGTGAGTTGCAGCCTTTCCTGTCTGCTGTGAGTGACATTCACTGAGAATTCCAGTGACACCCGGAGCCCCCCTGCCAGCTGTATTCTGCATACTTGACAGACAACCACCTACCTCATTCTCCAATAGCTCTGCCTGTGTGTCACTCTGAGCTCTACGGCTGATCATCCAGCATGGGGGAGTGGCGAGGACAAAGCGCAATGCTTCCTTCTTTATTCCTCATGAAAGCAGCTAAACTTATGGCTTGGTGGGATGTTTACGTTTTATGTATCACAACCTCTTAAGCCAAAGTTGTACAGGACATCCACAGACTGTAAGTCCTTTGCTCTCCAGCCTTGCTGAGGATTTCTCTCTGTTCCCAGCCGTCTCTGCCTCTTTCTATGGAGACTGCTGGCTTTCTCTCTCATGGCCCTCTTCTCACTGTCCTCCTTTTCTCTTTGCTATTTTTTTTTTTCCAGTCCTGGGCCTTGGACTCAGGGCCTGAGCACTGTCCCTGGCTTCTTTTTGCTCAAGGCTAGCACTCTGCCACTTGAGCCACAGTGCCACTTCTGGCCATTTTCTATATATGTGGTGCTGGGGAATCGAACCCTGGGCTTCATGTATAGGAGGCAAGCACTCTTGCCACTAGGCCATATTCCCAGCCCAGCTATTTCATTTTTAATCTTCTTTTATTGTAAAAAGATGAATTGTAAGCCATGTGATAAGGTGCAAATGTAAGTCTTAATTAAACATGTCAAGGTCAAATCCTTATAGACCAGTAAGATCTCACTGCAGGGAGATTTCCTTTCAGACCTTACACTCACTCTACTGTCCACAGCATCTGTTGGTGTGGCCACAGCTTGCAGCTGACTGGTGTATTCTAGAAACACTTCTTCCCAAATGGCTATAAAACCAATTTCTCACTTCCTTTTATCTTATCTCAGATATCTCCTTCTTAGTGAGTTCTTCTCTGATCTCTGTTAATGAACACATGAACATGTGAACACACACACACACACGCACACACGCACACACACATACTCCATTGTAATTCTTGCCTTCTAATAATTGTCTGTCACCATTTGTCTCCCTTACTAGACCATGAGCTCACTGGGAATAAGAGTTCTGGATTTTGTTTCCTGGTCTCTGTGGATCAGGAAGGTCTAGACATAATAGGTGTTCAATAAATGTTCATTTGATGGCTAGGAGTTTTCTAAGTTGTACCTTTTTCTTGCTTCTCACTTTTAAGATCTTTTTCTTCAGTAAATGCAGTTTCAGTCCTAAGTGCCTTAACTGATACTTTGAAAAATATTTAATGTTCCATTCTATTAAGATGCCTATGTGTTCACTTTTGAAGGCTTTGTGCTTGCTAGGTAGGTACTCTACTGCTTTGATACATACCTCCAGTCTTTTATTTTTATTTATTTTTGGCCTTTAAGTTATTTTTAAATAGGGCCTTACTTTTTTGCCCATAGTGACATAATCCTCCTACCTATGCTTCCTGGTTGCTGGAATTAGAGGCATACGCTATTTAGCTTATTTGTTTGGATGGGAAGGGGCTGAGGGTAGCAGGTGCTTCTTGCTAACTTTGTGCCCAGGCTGGCTTGAGCCATGATCCTCCCAATATCTGCTTCTCAAATATCTGGGCTTACAGGTGTCAGCCATCATTACCATAAAAAAATACAAGCAGACATATTACACCAATTCTACAACCAGGTGAATTGACAGGAACATATGAGGAAGCCTCTTTTCTTAAATGATATGAGTTAGCCTACAGCACCCACCTCAAGGGTGAAGCTGTGGTCTTTCAATTTTCCTGTTCTGTGAACTTTGGCTTTTGGCCAGCATTCAGCAATTTCTCATCAAAGATTTACTGTGTGTGGTAAAGGCGTACAGTAGGAACCACAGTCCCATCATTAGAAATGGTGTGTGTGTGTGTGTGTGTATGTGTGTGAAAATTTCTAATAATTTTCTTATTTAAGACAATATTCTATAATATTGCAAAAGCCTTTTACTATAAATACATTCATTTCATTTAGCATTTTTCCCTTTGCATTTTCCTTAGATTCGTTAAAAAAAATTCAGTCTGGTTTCCTCATTTATTTACTGTGGGCAGATTAACATAGTTTTGTTTTGTTTTAAATGAACTATAGGCATCCAGTTGACATATTCAAGACTGCAGACCAAGCCAAAGGAAGAATCAGGATTCCTGAACAAAACTTCAGCTCTAAGAGTGGGCTTCTGCTTAGAGATTTTCTGTGCCTTCCATGATATTGGCCAAAGGAATGATCTTTTCCTCTTGCTTGATGTAGGAATCAAAGCAGCAAGGTTCACTCCTAAGATAGGAGCAGGAGTCTGAAACATGGGTTTAATTTTGGAGTTGGTAATTACTGACACTGCTCATATTGGTTCTTGTCTTATTGACATGGTCCTCACATTTCAGCATGTACAGCTTGAAAAGGTAGACAATACCGTGTGTGTGTGTGTGTGTGTGTGTGTGTATGTGCAATGCATGCACACCCTCTTGAAACAGCCCACAGAGGTGGATTGTGCAGTGCAGAATACCATGTAGTTGATTGACCAAACTATACTTAGCTAATCAAGGTATTATTTAAGAATTTAATTGATCAGGTAAACTTTTCCTGTGTTCTTCAGCTTAGGTTTGTCATAGTAAATGACTGCAAATTCCTCTTGGTTGCTTTGAGAAATTTTAGCTCCTTTTCCTTCATGAGTATAAAGACACATCTAAAACCAACATCTTTATAAATGTTGGTGTGAGCTGTGGAAGAGTCGAAAGTCTTAAACATAACAGGATGGTGAACGATGACTTGGGAACATGTAAAAGAAGTGGGAGGGGCAGAATCTAGCAGGAAGTCCTGAAATGGCAGCAATCCTAGGGTAAATCAGTAGCTCTTGGGTGGGACCAAGAAATTATCTGGCTGCAACAATGAGACTACTTCACCAATCACTTGTTTGATCATGCCATTCATTTTGTCTATTGTGAATTACTGCAGATTTACAGATCATCAAACTATAATGAGTCTTTCACGTAGACATAGCCTCAGCTCTTTTCCTTTACCCTCCAGTAACCTCTAATATACTTCCTAATAAAAATAAACTGTCATGGAAATTGTGAATGCTTTTAGGCTCTTTTTAATGAAAAATAAAGATTTTTAAAATATGGACATAAATAGCTTAATGGAGCCTGAGTATTCATGCCCTCTGTTAATTATATCCCATGCTAAATATGCAGAAGATAGCTTATTAGGTAATATAGAGATGCATCCTCATAAGGATGAGGATAATTGTTTTTTGAAGGTCTTGAGCTCCATTTTAGTCCTCAGGATAGATCTACAAGTCTGACCACAATTGTACTCCATCAAGATTTGAACCTATTAAGCAAAAAATAAGGAAAAGATAGGATACTTGAAAAGTCCATGTTCAACTAAATAACTGGTGCTTTCCAGCAAAGACAACTCTATGGCACTGTGAAAGCCAACATATGGAAGCAATTAATAGAAATACTTCTCAGTGAGAAATAGATGCCTATCTACTGCCATTGCTGAACTATATTAAACAAGATGAACCTTGGAGAAAGTGAAAAAATAATATTTGCTAAAAAAATAAAAGCTTTTGGCTGTTGTACAGCAATGTGGAATCATAGTGTTTCTGAGGTTTCAGTCTTTCAAACCATTTTATAACTGAGAACCTTGGAAACGATGGATTTCTATTCAAATCAAGCACTGCATTGATGTCTGTTGGCGCATGGAAGGGTTTTCCTAGAATGATTGCGCTGTCTGGAATTTTATTTATTTGTTTTCAAAATGAAGTAAAAGAATTTTAAGTTGGATATGGATCACACGGTGTATATGCCTGTTGAGAAATTATTTGCTACAAAATTATTCACATTCCAAAAAAAGCAAAATTGCTGCCCACTACACTTCTTTCACTTTGAAAGCCCCAGTGACCTCAGCTTAAAGATACTTGAAAAATAGAAGTCTCCTGAGGATACTTAATGTGTGGAATGAATTAACAGGAACCACAAAGGCAGTAAAGTTAATAATTATATAGTCAAAGAATGAAAAGTTGGCTTGCTTCTGGAGCTAACATAACAAATGGTGCACATGTAAGAAATAGACTGCCAAATTGAAGATGCACTCTAAGATGGAAATTTTGCATTTGAATGGTATCTATTTTGCATGCTAATTTATTTAACCTGGATTTGTCTAAGGGGAAGTATTTCTAAAAATCTTATTTTATAAGTGACAAAAAGCTAGTGGGCACTCAGTTGGTCTTAGAAAATAATATATTCATGATTTAAATGCAAATGAATCAGAAACATATGGATTAGATTTTCTTTAAATATGTTCAAATATTATGAAGGTAGAACATTTTTGGCAGTTATATTGAAGGTTTTTGGAACGATGATGTCTAAAGGCATGTTTTGAAACTGTTGGGAAGCCTAGATTCTCTCAGGTCTTCATGATGGGCTTCGGTAAGTAGGCCTCAGAGTTAGAGGAGGTTTCCTTCAATGATTTCTTTGACAACAGAAGCTATGTTTTCATCTAAGAACCATTTGTCCCCACTGAATGAAAGCTTTGGAGATTCAACCATAAAGAAAAACTTTGGAAGATAAATTTTAGATGTCTGATTATGTTCTGACTTTTAAAAGATTGAATATGTTTTTAGACTTTTGTTGTTTGTTTTTGTACTGGTACTGGGGCTTGAACTCAGGGCCTCATACACATTCTTCACTTCTTGTGTTCAAGGCTGGTATTCTGCCACTTGAGCCAAAACTCCACTCTGGCTTTTTTAGTTGTTGTCGCTGATGGTTAACTGTGTAGATAGTATTCTCTTAAATATGTCTGCCTGAACTGGCTTTGAGCCGTGATCCTCCTATCTTAGCCTCTTGACTAGCTAGCTAAGATTATAGATTTGTACCACTACCACCGGGCTTGCTTTCAGACTTTTGGTAGATATGTTGAACTATGGCTTTACTTTGTAAAATGTATCCTCTTTGAATGAGGTTAAAGGTATCTACTAACCTGTAAATCACAAGAGTTCCATATCTAGAAGGAATGTGTATCAGCTCAAATTTGTTGAGTGACAGCCCCAATAAGAGATTTTTTTTTAATTTTAGAAAAGAGGTCAAGGAGGGTAAATAAAGTATCCTTTGAGACTCTGGAGATGCAGTTGTGTGGGTGTTGTTAGCTTCCTGTGGTAACACATTTCATCAGGCATCCAAGTCAGTATCTCTAGGTACAAGTTGGCCAGACAAGTTCTGCCCTGAATCATGTTCTGTGTTACACTTAACCCCTCCCTGCAGTCCATGAGTTCCTGACCCTCATCACAAAGTGATCTGGGCAAGACCAGGAGAGGGGTGAGCGCACATTCATCCTCACTGCCAGGAAAGCAAACCAAGATTCATAGACCACAACCACAGTATGAAGGACAGATTAATATTTATATAATAAGTTTGTGATTATCTGTTTTGGCTCCCATTTCACTACAAGATATTCTAACTTATTTCTTGATGATGCTGCAGTATGAAGAGTTCTTTCCCAATCAACTCATTTTTATTTTATCTGGCAGGAAGCAGTAAGGCTTATGAGAGTTTTCACTCTATCACGGCCACATGTGTATCCTTTATTTTCCTCTCAATGTAATTTGTCAGAACTGAGGCTCTTATCCAACCTTTACAAAATGTTATGTCTGTGTGTGCACAAACATTGAGATCCTATTTTTTTTCTTTAAAGGCACTTGTGGATGCTTAAATTGTTCAAATATATTCTTAGGCTTTCCTTTTCACTGGAAGAGACTCTCTCTAGTGTACTTTTACTCTATTCTTTCTTGACAGGCAAGAGAGGAAGTCTTTAAAAACTGATGGTGAGCTGGGCACCAGGCTCACCCCTGTAATATTAGCTACTTAGGAAGTTGAGATCTCAATTCAAAGCCAGCCTGGGCAGGAAAGTCTGTGAGTCTCTTATCTCCAATTAAGCACCAAGAAAGTTCAAGTGGAGCTGTGGCTCACATGGTAGAGAGCTAGTCTTGAGCAAAAGAAGCTCAGCGACAGGCCCAGACGCTGAGTTGAAACCCCAGGACTGGCAAAAACAAACAAACAAAATAAACAGTAACAACAGGGAATCAACCAAAGTGGGAAAAAGAAAGAGAAAAGAAATAAAGGAGATCAGAACCCCCAAAAACCCTCTAGTTTCCATTTCTTGGAGTTCATTTAGATAAATATCATTTTATATGGTCATATCCATGTAACTATTGAGCCTTTCTGATCCTCTATCTTATCACTGCAAGGATGCTTAGAGTGGTGTTTGATCAGATGAAAGTGTAATTGTTTGTCATTTAGTTTCCATTGGATTAACCTGTAGATTTACAGACATACTCTAGTTATTAAAATGAGGGAAACCATGCAGCCTATGTTACTCTGGGTCTGGCTTACTTCACTTAATATAATTGTTTCCAAGTCTTTCCATTTCCCTACAAATGGAACAATGTCATTCTTTCTGATGGATGTGTAGAATTTCATTGTATATCTATAACACATTTTCTTGATCCATTCATCCATTAAGAGGCATCTAGATTGATTCCATATCTTAGCTATGGTAAACAATACTGCAATGAACATGGCTGTGCTGGTGGCTTTAGTGTGGCCTCGTTTGTGGTCTAAAGGCCCAGGAGTGGGATTGCTGGGTCATATAGGAGCTCTGTACTTCTCTATAATTTTTTCCAGAGTGGTTGGTCAAGTTTACATTCCCACCAGCAGTGAAGCAGCATTCCCTTTTGGCTACGTCCTCACCAGCATCTGTTGTTAGTTTTCTTGATAATGGCCATTCTAACTGGGATGAGGTAGAGTCTCAATGTTTTGATTTGCACTTCTCTTATGGCCAGTTATGTTGAACACTTCTTAGATGCCTCTTGGCCACTTTCCTTTCCTCTTTAGAGAAGTCTCTCTTTAAGTCTTTAGCCCACTTATTGATGGCCTGAATGTTTTGATGATGCATTTTGGAAGTTCTCAGGTTTGATCTGGGAGCCCACAATTGCCAAGTAGGTGCTCTACTGATAAGCCAGGCCCCTAGTCCCAAAAGATAGTTACAAAAAAGCATGTGTAATATGCAATCTTGCCCAATGAATCATTCTTTAAGGGCTAGCAGGGATTATACACTGTAGTAATTGCTTAACCCACAGGGGACTCCTATGAATTACTTGTGCAATTTACTTCACTACCTCTACTATAGACTCTTCTTTTATAATCAGACAACAGGATTGACTTCAGAAAGCAGTTTTGAAGATTAAGTAAGATAATGACTATGAACAGATGGTCAACCACTGGGGGTTACTAGGTCTACAATGTTGGGTATTGAAGAGGTAACCTGAAAAGCTTGGGAAATATTCGTCACCAACATGTTAAAATGTTCAGACTCAGACAGACATAGCCCTGCCTGAGGCCCCAGTGTCTGCTTGCTATGATTTGAATATGGTTTGTTTCAACAAAACTTCTGTTGATTCTTGGTCCCTAAATGAAGAAGTATTAAAAAGAAGTACTAAAGCATTGGAATCTTTCAAAGGGATTAATGCTTTTCTCTCAGGAATGAGTTTTTGCTTGGCTGAGTCTGGATTTGAGAGACAAGATTGTTACATAGTTAGCCTGGCCAAATCCTTAAATCACTCTTCTGCATGTATGGTTGGCTGCCCTTTCACCATCTACTCTCATTCTGATGCCATTCACAGTACCACACAACATGAAGCTTACACCGTGAGTGCTCAGTTGATCTAATCTCCTAATTGTGAGCCAGATAAACTTTTTTTCTTTATGTATTACCCGGTGTCTCAGATTTTATTACAGCAACACAAATCAGACTAACAAAATATTCTTAATCCCTTAGGTATACTGTCTTTCCTAGATATGCAAATATATTTTTTCAGAAATTCTCCCTTCCATTTCCTAGTATTCTGTTAGCTTTCTAAATCTTATTTTCACTGAATCAATAAGATATTCTTTATTATACCTCTAAGAATGTGTGCTTCTTTTGTTTCCTTGTTCCAATGGTAAATATTTGAAAACTGACAGGTTCCTATTATTATTCTACCCAAATATAATTCCATGTAAGTCAGAAAACATTTCTAGGTAAATTAGCAGATCAACATTTTAAGGCTGTTCTGCACCAGTGCGGATTTCAATGAAATGGACCATGCAATTTTATAATCATGCATGCATCTGATTTACCTGAAACCTCATTTAAACTCTATGAACACTGCAGCTAACATCTGGCTTTACTTTGAAAGTCCACAAAAGGGTCTTGTATGTGAGTCCACCTCATAACGTCATCCAAGCCAGAGCTGTGTATACTAGAGGAAACGTAAAGGGTCCTTTCACAGGGAATCTGGGTGCCTAGTACGTGAAGCAGCCTTCAGAAAACAAGGAACAACTCTTGCATTTGGAAAAGCAATGTCAGCCTCAAAAAAGCACAGGGTTCTGAATAATCCCACACTCACTCTAGTGACCATTGCTCTCTGCTGGATTTGCACAGTGCTGGTATTTCATTGTTTGCTTCCCTGTGGTTCTGGCTGCCATGGGAACAACCACTCTGGTATTCGGATGGTCAGCACATCTGACTCACTTTGGGAAAAGGTACAGTAACACTATGGCTCATGTTCAGGAAAAAGCATGGAAAGCCAAACAGAATCTCTGACCCCCATAAACGAAAAGGAGACTGTCTGACATCCAAATCAGGGCCTGATGTGGTGTGTGCTTAGGATTCAAAGACAGAGTAGAGTGTCTGAATGTCTGAGCTCTCCTTAGAGTGGTAGTTTCTTTATGTATACCATCATCTCTTAATTGCATCTTGAAACATGCAATAATAACACAGGTTGTGAACCTACAAGGGGGTTTTCAACACCTCATTTATGTCACCTAGCACTGTGTCTTGATACTAGCTGAGAAAAGAATGAGGATTGTCCACAGTCGAGTCAACAAAGTTCCTTCTGGGGAACTCAGCAGTTTTGCGAACTCTGACATCTCAGTTTGAGTTTCTTTTCCATCCTGGCTCCTGCCTTGTACTCGTGTGCGAACAACATACAGGCGATTATGTTGGCTTTTCCAGAAGACCAGGGAGCAGTCCTGTTGCTGCTCACTTAAGCTACGGGAAACACAAATCTTACACATTTACTCTCCTTGTTCAGATATAGAGGAAAGTGCCGCCAGGAATACTCTCCACATTCAGGCAATTCGAGAAGATTTTTTGCATCAACACCCATTCACAAAGTAAAAGGAAGACTAGAGATTGGGGATGCCTTTTAGCATAAAGAACCCATAGCAATGGCCAAATCATTTTAGTATTCAGTAATTCTGGAGAACTTGGAAGCTTCTATGAAATACCAGGTGAAAACAAGTTGTATCAAAATGCAAACAACAGTTTTGGATGACTTTTCAAAATTTCAAAGCCTCACATTTCTGTGTATGTATGAACTAAGCAATTTTCTAGGGCTTGGGGATGTCTATCTGGTTTTGTTGTTGTTGTTGTTGTTGTTGTTTTGACAGAAAAACAAGGGAGCTTTCTACCTTGGGATGAGAAAAAAGAAATGAGACTGATAAAGAATCTTTAGGGCTGTGTCTGGAACTTAATGGTACAAACTTGCCTAGGTTTCTTGAGGTCCTAAAAGCATTTTCAGGACCACAAACAAAATAAAAAAACAGACAGTTTAAAAGACTCCATGACTGTCGCATGTGGGATTGCAAGCAACTTCTCATTGCTTTGCCATAGTCTTTGCCTTCCTGTTTCACTTCCCACTGAGAGTGTTGAAAACACTCCATAGTCCTCTCAAGATCTTTTCCTCCCTCACCCTTGATGAATTCTGAACTTTTCCATGGGCCATTTCCTCTACCTGGGGTTCCCTTCCTCTCTAGTCCCAGCTGGAAAACTATGCCTCATCTCTCAAGACTCAGGGGCCCAGTTCCTTAGACATGTAGAGGAGAAAGGAGGCTCAGGGTACCCTGGGAGACATCCCAAGAACACAGACATGCCAGCGACTGCAACAGTCTCAGGGGCTTGATGCTTTTGATTTAAAAGTCTCCCTGCTGCTCTTCATAAGCTTGAGGGATGGAAGAAAATTTCCACTCTTAGATCTATAGCTTAAAAGGCCACATAACAGTAAGGTTTTACTATCTGACACTTCCCCAACATGGCAGCTGTCTTTCCCTGTGGAGTTGGAATTGGTTCAAATGCAGAATAAACACATTTCCCCATCATCAGGTACTCATAGTGTTTCCAAAGGAAACAGATAATTAATGCTGCTCCAGTTCACTCTGAAAAGATGAAAGATCGGGCCACCTAAAGGTTTTTCTAAAAGAAGGCTATTTTGCTTGAGTCCTATTCACAAAGGTGTTAGGAGATATAGATTACATGAACTCAAGTAAAATAGTACATGTTGTGGGGGAAAAAAGTAGATTATTTCTCGAAAAGGTAAACAAAGCATTGGTCTAGCACTTCTGTTATGTATACATAGGTATGCAAGATTGAATTTTGGAATGTACTTATACACAAATAGTCATAGAAATCCTATCTACAATAATTCCAAATAGCTAAAGTCCACCAGTGGATTAATAAACAAGCTATGGTATATCCATGTAACAAAATATTAGCTATTTAAAAAAAGAAAAAGAGTGCTAACACTTAACACTTTCTGTAATGTGGATGAGCTTTGCAAACATACTAAGTGAATGAAACTGACATAAAAGAACATATATTATATAAATTCATGGATTTGAAATCCCCAGAACAGGCACATACATGGGGATAACTGGTTTACTGGCTGTGCCTTTTCTCAGGAAGAATGCAGTGAGAGTTGACTGCTAAAGGGCATGGGGTTTCTTCGGGGATGATGTTTCAGAACTAGATATGGGTGAGGGCTGTACCCATTGTAAATATACTAAGAAAACCCATTGAGTAATGCAACTTAAAATGGATAGTTTTATGTTACATGGATTTGACCTTGATGAAAACACACAGACATTCTTATTGCCCCAAATACCATCAGCTTACAGAGGTCTAAAACACAGAGAGTAAGCTGACATGGATAATGTGAAACCAATTTCCAGAAAACTTGTTCTATTTCAAATCAGTGCCAAGACAGGATGGCACAAGTGTCTCCAAGTGCATTTCCCAGCCACTCTGTCCTTGAGAGGTATCTTCCACTGACCCCTGGGTTTTTGTTGTTGTTGTTGTTGTTGCTGAAAAGAAAACATCTTAGCACCTGTAGTGATTAAAAAAATAACCACGGGCAATTTCTCACACAGTCTAAGTGACAAAGAGGATTTTTTAAATGGAAAATGAGGTAAGGAAAAGTACTTTCTTTCAGAGCTTCCAACAGTTTTATTTAAATCAAACTTGCTTCTCATTGCTTTTGGATTGTTTCTCTCATCCTAATTTTCATTACAGGAAACTATTTGAGGCCAGTACTCAAAGCCAGTTTCTGGCTTTGTTTCTCTTGGTTTTAGTTAACAGTACAGGGAAGTTTTGTTTCTATTTATTCTAACAATTCTGTAGTCATTGCATTGAGACAAATATATTTATCCCTACTGTCTCCCCCCGCCCCACTCCACTCCCCCCATACTTTTCTAAATAGATTTTAATTAACCACTTATGTTCTGCAATTTCCACTGAAGTATCAGTCACAAACTATTTTATATGTAATTAAATTTAAACTGACTTAACTCATTGGGAAGACATGTGAAGCTGAAGTTCCTAGACTTTTTCTCCGAGCTAAACAATAGAGATTAATGTGTGCTAGACAAGCACCAAGGAGTACAGACTCTCAAGGTCACTGTGAAGGTCATCACAGCCTTTGAGCTTAAAGAATTTAAAAGGCTTCCTTCCTGACAAGAGTTGATGTTGTAGAGGTGCTCAGGAAGATGATACAGTTACCAGCCTGGAGGGAAAAGAGTCATTTAGAGCATAGTGTCTTTTGTATGTGATCCAATGTTTGAGGAAGGTCAGGTGAAGGGCTACAGAATGGCTTGTCAACTTCTAGCCCCAAGGGCTTCCTCTCCTGACATTTGAAATCCAACAACTTGTAAACTTGCAAATGTTGGATCTCTTTATTGTCTCATTTCTCATTATAGTAGTGTTTCCTGTTCTTTCAGGATGATTTGACTGTCACTCTTAAGTAAAAACAAGGACTTTTCTTTGTTCCTAGACACACAGACAAGACAATAATTAAGACTTTGCTCTTGACAGCATTGTGGTCAGTAAAAAAATCATACCAGGCATGCTAAAAAAATTACTTTCAGGAGTCAAACCTCAGTGCAATGTAAGACAAAGGTTATTGCTATTCTTAATTTGATTTAGTTAGAGTTTTAGTAGCATTTGAGATTAGCCAAATTAATTTACCTGTCATCTGTGTAATGTCCAACACTAATATAGTATCATTTTCTATGTATATTTAAATATCTAGCTGATAAATAGATAGCTAATAGATGTAGATGTTGAAACAGAGAAATGATAGAAATAGATGTGGATAGATGCACACTGAAATTCCATTGATTACTACTTCTCTTCTGGAGCTCCAGAATCCAACAAAATTTATCTTGGAGAAAATTTCTACCAGTGTTTCCATAAGAATCACCCTAGCAATCCATCTACTGTAAAGTGAATAAATTCTAAATGTATCAAGTTTATCAGTCACCACAATGAAATGAAAAACTTCTTACTATACTTCAAGCCTGGAGACCTCATCAAAGAGCTTGTCCTAATAGGCTTTCTCTAGTTCCATTAAGGTCTTACAGAGGCAAACTTCAACTTTCATTGAGTCATGCCAAGTATAATGACCACTGGGGAAGACGGGCAGTTGAGCTGGCTAATAGAGGAAACCATAAACCATACTTCACAGTTCCTAAGACATCTCCACGTGCCTCCTCTTTCTTCTTGCTAAGACATCCCTGCACTACGTATGATTCTAGTCTCCATCTCACAGTGGAGAGCCTGCAGTGGGATGAGTGCCCTCTGTGAGCCTTGCTTGTCAAGGCCGCCCCCTTTCCTCTTCTTCAACACAATAAGCTGAGTGATACCTTTAGGTGAGGTCAGAGAACCAGCATGTAAGAGTGGCAAAGCATTGCCTAGTACGCAGCTGAGGAAGGTCTTTCCAGGCAGAGGCTTCCTTCAAGAAGGAAGAGGGTGTCTTTCTTCGTCACTTTGCATTGTCACTATCAGCTTTGGGCATTGTGATTTCATGTTGAAATATTTCTGAATGCTTCGAGAAAAGTTGCACATTTCAGAAATGACCATGAGTGTGTGTGTGTGTGTGTGTGTGTGTGTGTGTGTGTGCGCGCGCGCACGCGCGCGCGCTTGGGAGCCCTCTCAAGGTGCTCTGCTTATTTATTTCAATTCATGGCAGGCTAACATTAGGGACTCATGGTGACTTAGATGTTCTGCAAAAACTGGGCAAAGAAGAAATACTTCAGATTAGTGCAGATACCCATAGCTGGTGGCTGAGTGTGGGAACAGAAAAGAGGACCCCACAGACTGAAGATTGGACCAGATGGAAGAAATTGGCACAGAGCCTATGTCATTAGAAAAGGGGACGGACCAAAAGCTTTTGTCATGATCGTCAGTGTCTCTGGCTACCTACTGCCTGAGCTCCAGTCCAATCATTCCTTCCTTGGCAGGTAGGAGTCCATTTTTAATGTAAAGGAGCTACACAAAATCAGTTTCCCTAATTCTAGCTTTACAAGCCACCTTTACAATTACATTTCTTCGTGTAACATAATACTTCCTCAGTTGTTTATTTAATGTCTCTTGCTTTCCCCCTCTACTTACAATTTTACTTATTTGGAAAGTTTGCAAGCAAATTTAAGTGTAAATGTACAGGACAGTGTGTAAATCATAACTAAATTCTGGATAAACTTTTAAAAATAAATTTATTGTTATTATAAAGGGGGTGTATAGAGGGGTTACAGTTATATAAGTCGAGTAAAGAGTACATTTCTCTTTAGACAATGTCACCCCTTCCCTCACTCTCTCCCAGCTTGCCCCTCCCCTGTCCACCCACACCCACACAGTGTATATAGTTCATGTTCAACATAGTATTCAGAGTCCCATTGCTGCATTTGTTCACCCTTTGTCCCTCCATTTCTGTGCCTCCCCTTACACTCCCAAATACATATAAATGAACAAAAAGAACAAAAGTATAAGGAAGCTAAAATAGCCAAAAAGAAATAAAAAAAACTTCTTGTTTTCATGTCCTGGATCTAATTTCAACAAATGTTATTTTATATGATCAGGTGCACATAGGCACTGTGCCTTTCTGTTCTTCTCTTATGAGTATCCTCCTTTGGCCTAGAATGCCTAGAGACATATATAATGTATTGTGTCCCTGTATTTTAGATATAGCTTCCACATACAAGAGAAAATATGCACCTTTTGGCTCACCTCACTTAATGAGATTTGTTCTAGGTCTGTCTATTTAATTCTGGGTAAACTTTTATGAAGCAAACATACCTCTGCTACCAGATCAAAATCTTTCCAGCAACCCGAAGATCTTTCATTCCTCTCAGTAGTGATATTGTATAAGGGTAAATATTCTCTGACTTCTAACAGAGTATATCGATTATGCCTGCTTTTGAGTTTCATGGCCATGGAGTTATATAGTACCTGCTCTTTTAGTCTGCATTGTTTGTGCTCCATATTCTTTTTGTGAGGTTATTTACATTTTGTAGTCTTACTTTGTTTTCTTTATTGCTGACTAAATCCTCAATACATGTCGTATTTTGATAATATCTACATTAAGAATATTAGAGCCAGCTCTCATAGAGCAGTTACCTTTAAGTGAGATAAATACTATTTCTATTGAATAAATATGCAGGGGTGGAAATGCTGAGCTATAGATATTTTCCAATGTGACTACCAAATATGTTCAGTTTAGAATTGCTTTTTATATCAATGGAATGGATAGAGAGCCAATGTCATTTATATTAAGAATAAATGGCATAGCCAGGTGTCAATGTCTCACACTCGCTATTCTAGCCACTCAGAAGGCAGAGTAGACTCTTACCTTCAAGTAACCACCAAAAAGATGAAAATGGAAGTGTGGCTAAAGAGGTAGAACACTAACTTTGAGAAAAATAATAATAAAAAACATGAGGTCCTGAGTTTAAACACCAACACACAGACAGACAGATGGACACACACACACATATATACACACACACAGAGAATAAATGGCATAAGAATAAAGTAATGTTAATAAGTAATAGGTAGGTAATGTCTGCTGAAGGCTGTGTACTTGAGACTTCATTTCTTTCTAATTCTATCATATGTAAAAAGAAGAGACAATAAAGATGCTATAGTGCCAACGGGAAACTTTCGCCTTGAAAAATATATGTATGTGTATAAAAGATATTACTGTCTATGGCTCACTCCCATTATCCTAGCTAGCTATTCAGGAGGCTGAGATCAGAGGACTGTGGGCCGAAAAGTCTGTAAGAATCCATTTCCCATTATTCAATGATATGGCAGACTGAAGGCATGGATAAATGGTAAAGCATCAACTATAAACAAGCGTTCTGTGAGTGTGTGAGATGGTGGAGTTCAAGCTGTGGTACTGGCACAAAAAGAAGATAATTATTTGTAATTTCATAATTCAGTGTCATCTAATGCTGTTTCCTGGGTAAAACCATGAAGAATACCATGTGTGGTCAACTAGCTACGTCTTTGGAAAAACAGAAACTACGTGACATGAGCGGTTTCTTCCAACTGCAATATTTTATGACTCTAGGCTAAGTGGCTTTTTTTTTTTTTCCTTCCAAGGAATTCTGGCAATGCTGGGAGACTTTTTGATTGTCACCCTTTGCGAGGGGGAATACTACTGCCATCTAGTGGGTAGAGGCTGAGGTTGCTATTAACAATCTTGCAAGGCACAGTACAGCCTCCTGGCTCTACCATAAATGCCATCGAGTTTGCCGAGGTTGAGAAGCCTTACTAGAGACTGAGATGTCAAGATTGCAAAGGCTCTCCCATGGGAACATAACCAGACTGTGCCGGGATCAAAGGGATTCTGCGCTCAAAACTAGAACTTTCCCAATGGTGAATGACAAGCTGATCAGTGTTTCAGAGCCATGCAGAATTCAGATCTAAGACCTGCTACCTTCTGCTTCCACTGACTTTTGAAACCAATACCAGGATGAAGTCAATATCATAGCAAGAAGCACATATCCTCCTTCCCAGGCTATAGTCAGGTTTCTTTGACTCCCTCTAACAGAAATGAGGTTAATTGGGACTTCCTCCAAGGGAAAAGGGCATAGAACTAATTGCCTCATTTCTATTGCTGATGGCTTGATTGACATGTGGAGAGAGAGAAAGAAAAAAACAAACCAAAAACCTGCTTCCCAGACCTCCTGTCTTCACTCCAGGGGAATGCATGTGGAAAAACAGTTCTCTCCACTTTGCTCTTTAGATGCAGCCATGCCAAAAGAAATATTGCTTGGTAATCTTTACAACATCTCCATGCAATTTCAGAACAATATACATTGTCTCACTTATGAGACCCTAAGGTTTGATAATGAAGGGGAGACAGTGCCAGAGCTGGAACTCAGATTTTCCTGTGGTTACTAGGCTCAATTACCTCTTCTTTCATCATGAATTCAAGGTCCCTTCTCAGTCTAACAAGGAGGGAAAAGGGTGAGGTAATGGAGAAGAATAAGAAAAGATGTCCTTTACAAAACTCTGAAGCAAAGCACTACATAGTGATTCCACTACACACTGGAAATCTAATTGAAGGGGGAATCAACATGCACTCATTGGCACCCCCAAAGTGCTTTGGAAGCAATCAATTAGCCCGTCTATCATTTAGTGGTAAGGACTCTATAGATCAAATGGACATGATAACCTTGTTTGGTCATGCAATTGGTTTGTGAAGGAAAATATCCATTGGCATCATCTTGGGTGGCAGGTTTTATTAACAAAGCCTAAAAATTCCTACCCCAAATTTGAAAATCAATCTTTCTTTTTGAAACTAATGCAGAAGCCATCTGTCGAAGGGTGTTACTGATCTAGTTGGGCTTTTTTTCCCATGATGTGTAACTCGGTGGTAGAGTGCTTGCTTACACACACACACACACACACACACACACACACACACACACACACTTTCCAAGGACATAAGAGATAACTGAATTGGCTGTCATTTCAGATTCATATGAATAAGAAACAAAAAGTTTAAATGCACATTCAGAATTTTATTTACCGTGACCTCGGTGCAGACATGAATATTTCAGCCCACATAGTAAGGTAGCACTAGCTCTGCCACTTGGCTCACACAGACAGGATGATAAGCATCATTGTATCACATATGTATTTCTTTTTAAAAAAATTATTTTACTTTTTTGTGGTACTAGAGATTGAACTAAGCACCTGACATTTCCAAGGCAGGTCCTCTACTACCTGAGCTCTACCTAGACAGGTCTTTTTTGTCTGGGTCCAGTCTCAGTACCTGGCCTGCAAAAAACATAAAATTACCCAAAAGGAGGACAAAAGATGACAGTGGGGGGGAAAGGGGGAGCAAGCATAATCAAAATACATTACATGAATGTACAAATAGGGACAATGAAACATATCATTTTGTATAATTAATATGCACTCAAAAAGCAAGTCCAACAATAACAGTCATAATACTCAAATGTACATATATGAAAAGGGAACTGGGAAATGTGAAATGAGTCTGAGGGAGGAACCAGATGGCATAGAGAAGAATGAAGGAAGGGATGACTCTTATAAAGAAACACTAGACACCTAGATGAAACTGTTAAATTTGAATCCCTTTTTATAACCTTCTAAAGTCAAGAAAAAAATTAAGTCAAAGCTGAATGGAAGGAACTGGATGATTGAATTTATCCTTCCTTAAATCTTATTTTCTCCTTAATTGTATGTACACTCACTGCCCCAAGAAGTTCTCAACCAAGGAAAGCACAAAAGTCACTAGCCTTCAAGTTATCTTTGGTGTTACTGATTTGAAACATTTTATAATGTCTTCCAAGGGGAAAAAAAAAACAAATTCTAGTGAAGTTCACTCAATGAATGGTGCATTTAGTGAAATATGAATGTCTAACGTAGACCCATCATGGAGCAGAGCCAGGCAGATTTTTCTTACCTACATGTAACACAGCAGCTAATCATCACAGACAGAAACACCTTTAATCAAATCCCTAGGCAGGATTATCTTCTGCTCATTCAACACAGGCAGTTCATTTTTCTTCTCTTCTCTAGATCAAGTTCCCAAACTCATAATCATACCATAAAAAAGCGAAAGCCCTGGTGCTTTTTGCACACTTTCCAAATTGGTCCATGTCATGTTGAAGTTGTATCAGGACTTCAGTGACCTGCATGTGTGTTCCACACACCTGTGTCTCAGCTCATTCTCTGCTCACCCAGTGCTTGCCCATCACTTACTAGTGATGACAGGTGGGAGGCAGAGGGAGGCACAAAGGACTGGCTGGGGTTGTTAGACATGTTGTTGTAATAGAGATGTGGTTAAGGGAGCAGAAAAATTGTTCTATCAGCAAGAACTGGCCATTCATTTCAGGTATTCCTTGCAAAGTAATTGCACACTGAAGGGTTCATTCTCCAGATGGCATTAGATCTGTTTTTGTTTGTGGGATATACCAACTTACTAAGTCTTTACTCTCACATCATTGAGAGCTTTGACATTAGGATAGAATTCTCTAGAACCAGAGACTGCCATTTCTAGGGGCAGGTGACAACTATGAGAAAACCTATCTGTGAAAATATGAACCCACTTCAGGAAATCTTAGCAGCACAATGAATGGCGAAGGAAGTTGGCTACAGCTGATTGATTTCAGTCTTCCATGGTTTGACTTCAACAAACCGAGAAAGCAAGTTGAATATGCCCCCTGTGTCCTTATGCTAACAGCTATTCTCTTGCAGAAGTGCTTACCTTCAGATCAAGCATTGTGTTGTTTAATATAAATTATTTTATGCTACTGGCTGATTAGTATTTATTTAGAAGATAATGAGATCTCTTTCTATTTAGTTCACATGAGTGATTCTATAATCTCTACTTTGCTGTCTTCATTCTTCTTTGATTCAGTTCTTGTTAAGCTGTGATTTAGCTTACTTCCCGCCCCCCTTCAGATAATATAAATGAAGTTTCACTTGCTTTTAATTGGTTTAGATAAAGAAAGAAAATCTGATGTATGTATCATGTACATCGTTTTCAAATATGTAGACATTGTGGTCTAACTTTTCATCTTGTCCATTATGTCTTGTCCACATTGGCCTCATTTCCTGTGTGGCAATTTAACAAGGTTGTGTTGTTATTTATAATATGGTTTTTTTCTATAGCATCATGGTGACCTAACTTGGGTCAGATGTATATTTTAATAGAAATATTTTCTATTAGAATGAATTCAAAAGTTAAACTGTCCCAGGCTCAATACAGATTCTCATAGGATTCTAATGCTTGCATTTTCCCAGGCTAGCTACCCTTGAGTAATAAGAATAACTCAGAGAGCCTAGGTGACAGGTTGGATGCAGAGTACCAGAGCACACTTCTAATGCAAGTTGCTTTCTCTGCACTGTATTAGCTTCTGAGGGCAATTTTTGTGCCCTTAGTGTGAATATTCAAAGATGATAAAACATGTTAAGGTTAACCTGACTCAAATAGGAAAGTCAATGTGCTGTAAAAAGATCCCACATTGTATATCTCAAATATACCTCAATTCTCATCTCCATAATTAACTTTTGCAACTCTTTCAATAGTTGGTCAGGCATATTTCCATGTGTTATATCACACATTTATGTTGCCATCCTTATGAAGGGCAGCTCTAGTCTGAGAAACAAATCTACTCATATCTTCTAATATTCTATTATGATTTCTGCTTTAAAAATTTCAGCAAACTAATGTTTTGCCTTAGCTCAAAGAAAAATCATAGATGTAATGAAAGCACCAAGAGAGACAAGTTTTTGTATGGAGTGTTCCCTGCCTCTATTACTTACTTTGCAAAGCTCCTGACATCTCTAGATCTTGCTTTCATTGATTATCTTAAAAAAATTTTGTATATGTACCACATTTTCTTGATCCACTCATCTACTGAGGGGCATCCATACACAATGGAATTCTATGCCTCTATCAGAAAGAATGTCATTGCCCCATTCGTAAGGAAATGGAAGGACTTGGAAAAAAATCATACTAAGTGAAATGAGCCAGACCCAAAGAAACATAGAAGACTCTATGGTTTTCCTCATTGGGAATAATTAGTACATGTCGAGGATAATCCTAACAGAAGATCACAATAGTTTAATAGCTATGTACACAAGAACACACAAGATGATGCTAAGCAAAATGAATTCCAAGTTATGGAAACCAGTGGTTTAGCATTGTTGTCATTATTTTCAACATACCATATGAAATTATGCCTTTTTCTTTTGTCTTCCTTTCTCATGGCTTTACCCTGGATATCACTGTAACTGATTTTAGTACCCTGTATATTGTATATATGTGCAGGGAAGGAAAAAGGAATATCAAAATGGGGAGACAAAGGATAAGAGACAAACCAATGCAATAGCAATAGTTACAAAACTATATGCTGTAAAGCAACTGTACAACTCAAGGGGGGGAGGTAAATAAGGAAGGGGGAAGGTAGGGGTGTGGGAGGAGGTAACAAGTTGCTTAAGAAATGTATGCGCTGCCTTATGTATGAAACTGTAACCTCTATATATCACTTTGACAAAAATAAATAAATGATAGATAGATAGATTTTTTTGTTGCCAGTCCTGGAGCTTTAACTCAAGGCCTGGGCATTGTTCTTTAGTTGCTTTTTTTTTTTTTTCCTGAATGCAAGTGCTCTACCACTTGAGCCAAAACTCCATTTTTGGCTTTTTGGTTTTGGTAGTTAACTGGTGACCAGACTCTCATGGACTTCACTGCCTAGGCTAGCTTCGAAATAAGAATCCTCAGATCTCAGCCTCCTGAGTAGCTAGGATTACAGGCGTGAGCCACTGGACACCTGGCTTTAATTCACTATCATGACACAAAGGTGTTTTTTTTTGTTTGTTTCTTTATATTTCATACTCATCTCTCAATAGCCAGATGCCAGTTAATTCTTATGATTCTTCCTACAGTATTTTCTCCTAGTTCTTACCTCTTTCCCTTGTTATTTTCTCTACCTCATTTGGCAGTTATGCAGCATCTACAGCACTAGGATCCATAATCTAGCCACTAGGACTTCAAAGGACTGAAATAAAACACCTACTGTGACAGGGCTTACTAACAATGGTGTACAGGGGAGAACAGCCACTCAACAGTGCATGCCATGTCAGCTAGTGGTGAGGAGCACAGTGACCGTACCCATGAAGGAATGGAATTAGAAACTATCACCCTCTACCTTGGACCTTAGTTGTTCTGAAAAGTAGGAAATCCATGTGCCTGCATAGTTCCCCCTCCAACTCCTTGTCCCAGATAATTCCTCAATGTCTGCATATGTCTTCTTTCTATTTCTCATTTTCATTATTTTCAGTTGCTTTTATCTAAGGTATTCCTTTCTGTTTCCCCATAGGAAATTCTAAGGTATCTTGTGAATAAGATCACAGGAAGTTACTTATTTTTGTGTATTTATTTAGATAATGGCCAAATTTATTGCGATTCTTGGTTTCCATTTTAGACATTTGCCATTTTACAGATTCACCTGTCACCATTGTTACTGCTTACATGGGAATTGTCCTCCCAGAAAACTGTGCGGAAGCCTGGGTCCTGGGTACAATATTTGGACGTGGAGCTTTTAGGAATTGAGTGGGCCAAAAGGATGATTACCTCTTTGGTCATATAACTGAAGCAATTATTTGGAGGTAGTAGAAACAGTAGAAGATGGGGCCTGGTTAGAAGATGTGGGTGATGGAGTATGTGGTCTTGAGGGGCATATCTTGTCCCCAGACTCTTTTTCAGTGTCTCTGCTTTCTGTCTGCCATCAGGTGATCAGTTTTGCCACAATACACCTTTGCCCTTCTACCAGCCCCACAGCAATGGGGCCAAGAAAACCACAGACTGAAATAAAGTAAATCCTTCCTCCTTGTAAATTGTTTTCTCTAGTGCTAGGTACTTCATCCTGAAATGAGATACAGAGTAACACAGTCCTGTTACATGGATTCTTCTTCACTCTTCAAATATCCAAGGAAGCAACTCCTCCTAGCAGGACTTCTCAATTGCAGGTTTTATTTTCTCTCCAACCAGGTAAATTCATGAAATACTGTGGGAATTTGGCTTTTTATGATCATCCTGTGTGTCAACCCTTGGGCACATCCAGCTAGCTACTCACTTTGGTTGTAGGGAATCATTTCCAGATCTGACAGTTCTCAGCCTGTGAGTGTGAATGACAGAATGAACAAAATTGTCCAGAGTCAAAGGTGAAGCCATTTTGTTTCCACTTTAGGATGGAGACCATGAAGTAATTGATTTCCTTATTTACTAGGGAGTGTAGAAATTCACACTTTTCTCTACATTGCCACAGCCTTTCCCCCATTCACAGGATGACTTAGGAGAAAAAATAAAACTACAATTACCTGATTATGTTTTTATCTTGCCATATGGCGCTGAAGAAGTGTGGAGAAAGAGATTAACTTGGCTTTGGAATGTATTCCCACAAATCAAGGCTAGGGCGTTGAACTAAGCAGAGTCCTAAAATGTTTTCCTTCCTCTGTGATCATTTAAAAATATCAATTGAGAACAAAACAAATGTCAGTTGTGAAATGAATGCCCAATGTGGAGGCCAGGGATTTTACTGTTTGATTCCAATTAGAGGTAATGAAAATCATGAGGATTCTTGCTGGAGTTCTCCTTAGGCAGGTTTTATTTTTGCGATTAAAGTACGACTCACGTCTCTGTAGGGTTTTAGTTAATTGGCAAACATGGTGTGACATATGTCAAATTTCATCAAATTCTTAGTACGCTTTATGAAAAATGGCTTTGAACATTGTGCTGTTTAACCACCATATTCTAAGCTTCCCATTCTAAGTAGGTTCGTGTAGCTTCACTGTCAGTGGTCAGTGGTGGTACAAATGGATTTGTGAGTAGACTCAGGCTGTCAAATGACTTTCTTTGTTTCTTCTTTTCATTTTATGGACAAACTTATCCAAGTACAAGTCTTGTCTGAATGAAAGGTATCAATGTATTTGAATGCATCTGGAAGTAGAATTCAAATCTTATTTTTACTCATTACTAACATTTCTGCCTTCATATTATTCCTGGACATTTATTCAAGATGATATTTAATAAACCTCATTTACCTTGGGAGAAGAAGAGATCCATGGATATAATAGCACCTCCATTGATGTAAAGCTCTGGAATCCAGGGGTTGGGGGTTGCAGGTGTGTAGAGCCCCATTGTGTTTTTTTTTCATTGTGATATTTTTTATTTTACATTATGACTTATGCCTCTGGTATATATGCTAAGTTGAAAATGTTTTCTTGTAGGCAAAGACACCACGATTATAAATGTTTAACTTCTCCACAAACACAATATTATTGCATGTCAGACATCTTGCTTCCTGTTGAATAAAATGAATAGAACACTTTCTTCTGTGTATGGCTTGGTCGTTCTTCAGCACTGCTCGGTACTTGGAGAATGCTTGTGTCTTCTTTAACATTCTGTGGCTGTAACAGAATACTACAGACTTCTAGAGGATATCTAGAACTTTGGACTCAAAATTTAGAGCCCTATTCTTTGAGTCTGAAAGGGAGTGTGAGTTTAACATATCCCTGGTGAGATAAGTGGGGCAAGATTGTGGAAGAGAAATGCAACAGAAGTACCCAAAGAAAATCACTACAAGAAGGAAGAAGTTGTATGTAAATCTTTTGCAGGGTAAGAGTCATCACCACTGGAGAGTAGGAATGAAATGTGTGGGGGTAACTTTGGCCCTTTGCCTCCTTACCATTTAGGTCTCATTATCTTGCTCAGATTTTCCCACTGATTTAAGCGAGAGTCACTTCTCTTGTTAAAAGCTAAATTCGATTTCTTCTCATCTGCACCCTCTACTACTTTCTCCTTTAAGGTACTTTTAGTTGCTCCTGCTCAGTGGATGCATGGCTTTTGTATCCTATATTCAAATACTACATACTATCTTGAATTAGAAGTCCTATCTAGTAATTATCTTATTTTTTTCTTTCCATTACCTGATTGCTTCCAAGAGTTTAGGCCATGAGTTTGACATACAGTTAAGACAGACAGTTGTCCATTTAATCAAGACAGAGAAATCTCTTATCTCCTACAATTTTCTCCTGCTGCCCTTGGTGATTAACCTTTTCTCCCACTGCAGCATGCTGATAATGAGTATATTTGCTATTCTTATAAACTTGCTCATTCCAGAATATCATAGAAAGAGAAACACAGACTTAGCTTTTGAATCTGATTTCTTTTACTGAGCATATTATGTTTGTGTTGTCCACATGGATCCATGTGTTAAGAATGTTTTCATTCTGTTTCTGAGTAGCAATCCATTGAATGGACATACCAGAGTTTATCTATTTATCTTGAAGGTAATTTGAGACCTATCTAATTCTGTGTGTGTGTGATTATGAATGTTGACCTTGTGAACATACATGTATAAGGTTTTGATGTATTTGTACGTTTTTATTTCTCTTGTATACAGTATTGCTAAGTAGTATTAGAAGCATATATTTAACTTTATAAGAAATTTGGAAAATATTTCCCAAGTGATTGCGTAACTTTTATTTCTACCATCACTGAGAGTTCCCTATTCTTCACAGCACATTTAAATTCAGCCATTTAATTTGTTAGTCTAATAGATTTACATTGATACCTCACGATCATTTTGATTGGTATTCCTTTAATGGTATTGGTTATCTTTTCTTCGTAGACTTATATGCTAATCTTTTATCATTTTTTAGAACATGTCAGTTTGAACTTTGTGAAAAAAAACCACCTTGGTTTTATTTTCTTATTGTTGGGTTTTCCAAGTTCTTTATGAGACTGGAGCTATAGACAGCTATAATAATTGTTTTTGTATATGCAGCCCCCCTCCCAAAGATTTTTGTAATGTATACTTACTACCCTAAGTATTTTGTTGAATATATGAATTGTAAATATTTTCTTCTAGTTCATAGCTTTTCTAAAGCATCTCCTAGGGTAATCTTTCTGAAACTTTAATTTCAGTAATTCTGTTTTATTAATATTTTTTCTTGAATACATTAGGCTTTGGGTGTCACATACAAAAAAATTTTGCCCAACTCAGATAAAAAAACTTTTCTCCCAATTTACCTACAAGTTGTATGGTTTAGTATTTCATCCATAGTTTAATCTATGGTTGATTGGGATTAATTTTTTGTAGTGTGAAATTGACATTCCTATTTACATATGGAGATCCAATTATTGCCCAGGCACGTTTTGTAGAAATGGAGATTATTCCTGGTTTTGAATCACCTTTGTCCTTTGACAAAAGCCAGTTTAGTAAAGCTGACCATCTATCTGTATCTGTTTCCAACTCATTTTTCCTTGCTGTTTGTTGATACCATCTCTTGGCTGATGAAGCTTTCCGGAATTGTTTTTTTTTTCTGAATATAAACTTTATTTTTTCTCTCTTCAAACATGTACTAATAGCTGGATTCCAGTGGCTCATGTCTTTAACCCTAGCTACTCAGGAGGCTGAGTTCTGGGATTAGAGATCAAAGCCAACCCTGGCAGGAAAGAACATGAAATTTCTATCTTCAATTAACCACCCAAAAGCTGGAAGTAGGGTTGTGATTGAAGTGGTAGAGTGCTAGCCATGAGCAGATAAATTCAGGGCAGCACCCAGGTTCTGAGTTCAAGCCTCAGGACCATCACACACAAACACACACAATTACTAGTATAAATTAATTGTATAAAGGGCTTTATTATTTATAAAATACATATAATGTAGTTCAATCAAATTCACCCCATCTATATTATTCTCTTTGAGCTTCTCCCCTTGCTTTCCTTTAGATTTAAGTGCATTTCATTATGATATTTTCATACATGTATATAATGTAACTTCAATTACATTCATCTTCATCTCTCTCTCCTTTACTTCTTCCCTCCCCTGATGGCCCATCCTCAAACAGACCCCACTGATTTTTTACAATAGCATTACTTGCTCATTTCTTTTTAGGTCTAGATTTACATCTGAGAAAAAACAGGTTTATCATGTATCACTTATCATGTATGATTATTGAAATTAAGTAGTTTTTCAACTTTATTTTCTTTTTTTGAGATTGTTCTGATTATTCAAGATCTATTTATTTATTAATCATCTATCTATCTGCTTTGCAAAGTAACTCCAAGGAAGATTTGAACATCATTACTAAGTACAGGTAGAAGATAAGAGCCTCATTGATTCTGCATTAAACTATATGCAGGCTTCCTAACTCTATGATAGCCTCTAAGAATGTAGAATGTAGTAGTTTATTATTACTTACAATTTATTGGTGAAAAGACTCACATATAGACTATTTAAATAATCAGTTTAAGGTCACTCAACTCCTAAGTGGCAGAGTTAACACTAGAATCATGATTTTCCTTCATTATGTTTCAGCATTCCAAGACGCTGGAAGGTAATGGGAGATAAAAGGAGTTTTTGGGTCCCCCCCACTTCCGTGTGCATCTGGTAAATCAGGGAGGCATCTTTGCTAGTGAGAATATTTTTATACCCTGGATAGTTGAGAATTTCTGGGAAATTTGGCCATATAAAAGATGTTACCTATTCATCTTGGGATTTCATGCCTGTGGCATTTGTAAACAGCATTGAGAAAGCCATTCAGTCTGTAGGGCTACCTGCATTGAATCTGGCCCAATCGGGGAGACAGGTAAGGCTTAAGCACTGTGGAATTCAGCTTAGGGGACATGAATATTGGCTATATGAGTGTCACACATGTCAGTGACAGACCCTTTCTTGAGCCACAGTTCAGCTATAAATTACTCCTCATCTTGAACATGGTATGTTGGTTACATAAAATGGGCAATCCAACTCAGTACTCAAAAGCTGCAACTGAGACAATGATTTGGTAAACAGAATCATTTTCAGTCACTTTCAGAGAACATAGAGAGCCCAGGAAAGTTTATTTTATTCTGATGGTAAAATATGTATCTCTTCCTAAGAGAAAAAAAAATCCTTTCTCCATCTCATTGAAACATTCTGGGGAACAAATCATATAATTTTCTTTGTATATATTTGACAGCCTTTGTAGTATATAAGATGGTTTCTTGTTAAAAATATTTGATCACTTACTGTGTGTCAAAACAGGGAGGTTATCTACCCATAAAATACAAACTCATTAATTTTTTATTATTGACATAGGAGCTTTCTTTTGGCAGATGATTATATGTTCACATTTTTTTTCTGTAAGAGCACTATCAGTCTGTAAAGGACATTTCTCTGTACTTTATAGTTCCATTAACGACTATGAATTTTCTCAGCAAGCTGTAGCCAGTTGTTTCAATTTGGTAGACAGCCAGTCTACCTGAGGGATGGCCTTCTCCGTGAGGCCATTCTGTCTGATCGGATATCAAATGACTTGTTGATTATTCTGACTTCAAAGGCCACTGGCTCTGAGACCTTCAAGGTGGTCTGTAATGCCCCCAGTGTTGAGGCCACCTGTCAGTGTGCCTTCCAAATTAAAGAGAATCTGTTGGGAACTGAGGGGTAAACTTCCCTTTCTTCAGATGAGCTGATTAACTTTGAGCAATCTGATTTTTTCAATGACAGTATGAGAAAAACATTATGAAGGAAATTCATTTCCCTTTATTGTTGGGATAGATAATCTCTTTTTTTGCTGGTAAAAAAAATACAAATAACTATTTGCAAGGTTACAGAATTAGAAAATAAAGTCAAAGGATTACAGTCTTCTATTTTTAATCCATTTCTGGGAATATTTTGTTGTTATATTCATATTACAGAAAGTAATCTTGAGTCTTAGAAATATATTTTGAGGAGAAAATAGCTATAAGCACTTAAACACTTATCAGTGCTTTTTGCTTCTGGTATTTTTCCCCTTTACTTACCAGCTGATAATATTTCCTAAATAAAAAAGAACAGGTCATTTATTTGTCAGCTAATACTAAAATCCTAAATACAAACCATAGGTGAGAATTATTTGTTAAATTTGAGTATTTGCTCTGATTTGGGTTAAAACAGAAAACTTAAGGTAACCATTATATTTTTAATAAAATGAAAAGATTAAATACAACTACTAGTCAAAATAACAGGAAGGTAATAAGCACAATGAACACAATGTGAACAAAAAATATCCTGTGTTCAAGCAATTCACATAAACTTTCATTTGAATGATCTCTCTGTCTTCTCAATTGCTAATAGAAAGTTATATGTACAAGTTGCTTTCGATACACATGTGACTTAAGATAAGTCTTATGGACAAAATTCATTGTGATTTGTACTCTTAATCTTCAAGCATCTGGAAGTAAAAGAGAAAATAATTCTAACTAGGCTCCCTGAAACTCAGCCACAATGAGGGATGGGGTTCAACAACACTCTTCACTATACATCTGTAGATAAAGCCTCAGTGACAGAAACAATTGTGTCATTTTTTTTTTACATCCTAGCTCAAAGCTGAAACTGAATTGAAATATATTCTTTGAAATATCCAATGTTGATTTTCATCATATACTTTGATGGTTCAGCAACTGAATTTCTGTCTTGCTTTAATTCCTGCCAGAATAAGTGATTATAAAATATGGTCTCATCTTCCAACAAGTAATGACCCTATAATGGCAGTAGCTGTTGCTTTATTACTTTATACCTCTTATTACAGCTATTTGAGTTACTTTTTTGTTGGTGGTACTGGGATTGGAATTCAGTATAAGGTGCTTGCCAGCCAAGAGTACTAGCAGGTTAACTGCAACTCCAGCCCTTTCTGCTTAAGTTATAGGGTCTCAGGTTGGCTTTGTTTTGTTTTGTTTTTAAACCCAGATTATCCTCGAACACCTGTAGCTAGGTAACTAACAGGAGTGCATCACCACGGGCAGGCGTTGAGTGAAATGGATATGCTGACCCCAAACTTCATTCATATTTTCCCAGCTTTTCCAACTAATCTCCTTCTCAGACTCAGGATTCAATCTAGAATCTCATATTGCATTTAGTTGTCATGTGCTCTCCTTGAGCTCTTTTTGCTCAAGGCTCATGCTCTACAACTTTGAGCTAGTACCACCTCTGGTTTTCTGGTGATTAATTGGAGATAAGAGTCTCACAGACTTTCCTACTTGGGCTGGCTTTAAACCATGATCCTCAGATCTCAGCCTCCTGAGTAGCTAGGCCATCAGTGCCTACCTTTTCTCTCATTTTCTTGTGTTTTCACTTTGGTTCATTTTTATCGTCATTTAGAGATTTTTTTTTGGTAGAAGAATATAAAAGTATTTTCTATGTCTTATATCTTCAGCCTTTATCTTGGTTCTCAGCACACAGAACTTGTCCCTGTGCTAGGTATCTGACACCATGAACTTCGTAAAGTTTTGTAGTGAAATGCTCTACAGTGGGGCTGTATACACCTGCTCTCATTACGCAGTCAAACAGAAAAGCTAACAGCCAATCCGAAATGACTTTTGGAAAGGAACTGAATCAGCATTAAAGTTAAATTCCAGGTAGCTTGACATCAGCTTACTACAGAGCTTAAAAGGAGTTTATTTATTTATTTATTTTTTATTTTGCCAGTCCTGGGCCTCGGACTCAGGGCCTGAGCACTGTCCCTGGCTTCTTTTTGCTCAAGGCTAGCACTCTGCCACTTGAGCCACAGCGCCACTTCTGGCCGTTTTCTATATATGTGGTGCTGGGGAACTGAACCCAGGGCTTCATGTATGCGAGGCAAGCACTCTTGCCACTAGGCCATATTCCCAGCCCAAAAGGAGTTTATTTTTGAAATGTTTACTATTTTAAGAATTTCAGAAGCTGAATATGGTGGCACATTGCTATAATCACAGTACTTAGAAGGCAGAGACAGGAGGATTGTGAAGTCAAAACTCACCTGATTAGAGAGAGAGAGAGAGAGAGAGAGAATTTCACAGTAATAATTTTAGAATGCCTTTTGTGTAAATTAATTGAATTTTAACCTGTAATATCTTATAGCTGTTATTTCTGCTACTCTAATACCAGTTTCCTTAATTAAAACATTCTATTTTGAATAAAAATCACTAAATTATTTAATAAGTAAACATGACAGCATAATTGAATATCTAAATTGTTAAATTGACTGATTTAGAATTATACACTGATAATCTGTAGAAAAGTATTTCATTACTTCAGAGTCGTGTATTATAAAGAGAAAATAACTTACCAAATAATTTGTACAGTTAATCTTTTAGAGAAAAATTAGGAAATCTAGATGTGATGGGAAAAGATTAATCTGTATGTACCAAAATATTAACCTTTAGATAATGAGATTTGAAATAGCATTTATTTCTTACTTTTTGTGCTTTTCTGTATTAAGTGCATCTTAACAATAATCTCATATTTATTTTGTTTTGGAGAAAAAGTTTTATTTAAAAATCCCAACTGAGCTGGACACCAGTGGCTCATACTTGTAACCTTAGCTACCCATGAGGCTGAGATCTGAGGATTCCAGCTTGAAGCTCATCAGGGTATGAGAGTCTATGAGACCTGTACCTCCAATTAACCACTAAAATCCTGAAGTGGAGCTATAGCTCAAGGAGTAGAATGCTAAAGTTAAAAAAAAAAAAAAAGCTCACGGACAGAACCCAGACCTGGATTTCAGGTCCAAGGACCAACACAAGAAAGAAAGGAAGGAAGGAAGAAAGGAAGGAAGGAAGGAAGGAAGGAAGGAAGGAAGGAAGGAAGGAAGGAAGGAAGGAAGGAAGAAGATTCAAACTGAAAACATTTATTTCTTTAGTATATATTTACCTCTAACTTATAACCTTAAAATCAAATGATTCTTTTTGGGGGGGGAGCAAAATGAATATAATAATACCTTTGGTTTTTGAAAGATTGAGTTGCTGTTCTGTATCTGGCAAGGGAGGGACATTATTCAAACAATTTCTTTCTTCCTTACAAAAAGGCATTCAATTTTTGTTGGAGGTAGCAATGTGCTCACCTGGAAAGCACCATTTTTCAGCCTCATTTGCAGATGGGGGTGGGAGAGGCCTGGTAAGTAGGAGTAGAGATGAACTGAGTTGGACCTTCAGAAAGGAAGTGAGAACCACATAGGTCAGTGACACTGTTGGCTCTGCCTGTCTTACTGGTAGGTGAAAGCAGGCACAGTCCTGTTAAAAGCATGGACATATCTGAAGGACTGAAACTCATTGTAAGTGAATTCCTTCCTTAAATAGCATCATTTTTGCAATTATGGACAATGAAAGATCAAATAAGAAATTCTGATATATGTCACTGCATGACTCTGATTAAGACCCATCTTGTTTATTGCCTATTTTCTTAAAACTGGAATGGAAGCATCACACATGCCTGCTTAAAGACTTTTGATAGACTCTGATGAAGCTTAAGATGAGATTCAAGTTCTTTAGAATCTGTAAGATATAGTCCTACTCAGTTTTTCAGCCACGTCATATCACTTGCTCCCGTGTTTATTCCTCACCAGGCAAAAATCTTTCCACTATGTCTCAAGTCAGGATTCTTTCCTGGAAGGGCCTGAGTCACAAGGTCAGTGAGAGCTAAGTCTTTCCCAGGTGCTGTGGATTAGACTCCTTTTTGCAAGCTTCTGTAACTGTGAAGTGCATATCTGAGAAGCAGAATGTGGCTTCATAAACCACCTAGAGAAGCCTCCTTGTTCTGTGTCTGTTGCCTCATAGCCTGCTTTTCTGGTTCCAGTGAATAATTAATTTGCTTCTTTTCCTGATGAATAAATTTCTGTTGCAGTTTTTTCCAACTCCAGGAGAACCTGAAGCTAATTTTGCAATTATTCATTCCTCCATCATGTCAACGAGTGTATTTTCCCAATCATGGAATCAGTCCTTTCAGGGTAAAGAGAGAAGTTAAGCTTTCAGTTCCACAGGCTTTCTATCACACACTTCCCCATTGAGAGACCATGAAGGAGCCATTAGAAGCTGTGGAATGCTTTCAATGTGTGGTTTTCCATGTTCAATGATCATCTATCTGGTGACTAAAAGTATCAATTCATTTTCTCTCATTATAGTAGTCTTACATCACAATTTGTCTTTCAAAGTCCTTCTAAATTTTAAACTGTCATGGAAGTGTCCAATAAAAACAGTTGTGTTGCCAAGTAGAGTGGTACGTGCTTGTAATTTCAGCATTTAAGACACTGAAACAGGAAAAGTGCAAGTTTAAGGATAGCCTGAACTACATAATGACATTGTCTAAAAAATAATCAAAGGTCTTATCTCTCAGCCAAGCTCCTGTTTGAGTAACACGTAAAGTACATAAATAAATCTATTCATCTGAAGTGTGCTGTCCAAGATTTTAGTATGTTCAGGATTTAGTTTGCTGGCTTGTATAATAAGTACCTCAAACAGTTTTAGAGCATTTTTATCACCCAAGGGGGAAAAAAACCTTCATAAACTTTAACATTCCCAGTTTCAATTCCTCTTTGTTTCTTTTTAATATCAGCCAGACAGAATATTTCTCTCACATAGGTTCTTCTGATTCAAAAATTTATTATATGGACGACACTAGTCTGAGCAGAAGCAGCAAACAGTACTGGGAATGGCTGGCTGGTACTTGCACTGGTGTGTCTCTCTAAGGATCCAACAAGTAAAACACATTGGGAAACTTTTGAAAGCTTATGTAACCCTCTTCCCAATCTTGTAATTCTTACAAGTAGTAGTACTTATTTACATTTATGTTTTAATATACTGGAGTTTGAATTCACAGCCTTCTACTCACTTCGATTAACTGATACTCTACAAGTTGAGTCAAATCTCCAGCTCAGCTTTTTATCTGGATATTTCGTTGACAGATTCTCATGGATTGTCTGCCTGGGCTGGCTTTGACACTGTGTCCTTTGGGCCTCAGCCCTGTTATTAGCCAAGGTTACCTGTATGAGCCACTGGTACCCATCTTCCCTTCCCTCCCCTCCCCTCCCCTCCCCTCCCCTCCCCTCCCCTCCCCTCCCCTCCCCTCCCCTCCCTCCCCTCCTCCTCCCCTCCCCTCCCCTCCCTCCCCTCCTCCTCCCCTCCCCTCCCCTCCTCCTCCTCTTCCCCTCCTTCCCCTCCCCTCCCCTCTCCTCTCCTCTCCTCTTCTCTCCTCTTCCCTTCCCTTCTCTTCTCTATCTTTTCCATTCCCTCCCTCCCTCCCTCCCTCCCTCCCTCCCTCCCTCCCTCCCTTCCCTTCCTTCCTTCCTTCCTTCCTTCCTTCCTTCCTTCCTTCCTTCCTTCCTTCTCTCTCTCTCTTTTTCCTCTCTCTGTCTCTGTCTCCGTCTCTCTCTCTGTGCCTTTTTCTATCTCTGTCTGTCTCTCCCTTTCTTTTTTATCGCTCTGTGGAATTGAACCCAGGCCTTGAGCATGGTAAACCACTGAGTTACCATTCTAGCCTGCATCATTTTTTTTTTTTTTTGCCAGTCCTGGGTCTTGGACTCAGGGCCTGAGCACTGTCCCTGGCTTCTTTTTGCTCAAGGCTAGCACTCTGCCACTTCTGGCACTTCTCGGCCACTTCTGGCCGTTTTCTATATATGTGGTGCTGGGGAATCGAACCCAGGGCTTCATGTATGTGAGACAAGCACTCTTGCCACTAGGCCATATTCCTAGCCCTCGTTTATGTTTTAAAGTTTATTTATTCTGAGAGGCATGAATGGGAGCTTACCAGAGCATCCTCACTCAGCTTTTAGGTACTGAGCTGAATCTCAAACCACCTGGTCCCTGTCCAGTGAACATCCACTGAGCATTGACCTCATGTCCAGCAGTACTTGGGGTATTTCACTCACATTTACTTCTCTAATCTGCAAACCAATATTTCCTGGGGAAATCAAGATATTAAGTTGTGAAATTGTTCAAATCCCATAGCCATTGAGAAGCAGAGCTAGTATTTGAACCATGCTCCGTGGCTGAAATCTGAGATATTAACTGACTATCCATTGCCTCTTATTAAGTGCAGAAAGAGTCAAGCATGGCTTTATTATCAGCAGATTTTTCAGGTCCAGGTCAGCATTAATAGGATTGTACCTGTGGCCTCCTCCTGCTGTGTATGTAGAACTGCTCAGAAGGGGCCCACTGCCTTAATATGCTTTTCTTTGGATGTTGTTTGAGTGATTATTCAATAAAATGAATCCAGATCTCATTCCTGTGTTCTTTATTTCCAAGTCTTTGTAAGTTTGTCATTTTATAATGGTATACAAGCTAACTTTTCTATGTGTTGAAAAGATAAAAAAAAAGGGGGGGGGCTGGGAATATGGCCTCGTGGCAAGAGTGCTTGCCTCCTACACATGAAGCTCTTGGTTCAATTCCCCAGTACCACATATATGGAAAACGGCCAGAAGGGGCGCTGTGGCTCAGGTGGCAGAGTGCTAGCCTTGAGCGGGAAGAAGCCAGGGACAGTGCTCAGGCCCTGAGTCCAAGGCCCAGGACTGGCCAAAAAAAAAAGAAGAAAGATAAAAAAAAGTCTTGCGTAGTGCATTATGTGGCTACTGTGTCCCTATGGGCCATAGGATCACCTAATGGTGTTGTCTTGTGGACTGGCACCTAGAGTCAGTCTCCAATTCACTCTAATTTTATATACAGTCACACATTCAGTAACAGCATTTCAGTTAACAGTGGACTGCATAAATGAGGTTCCCTAAGATTATAGGGGAGCTGAAAAATTCCTACCAACTAGTGATACGCTAGTCATCCTAACACGACAGCCCACTGTGTTCTTGTCATGCTTGTGATGACTGCATTGTCACTCAAATAAAAGTATAGCACAGGCCAGGCATTGGTGGCTCATACTTGTAATCCTAGCCTCTCAGGACGCTGAGATCTGAGAATCACAGTTCTTAGCCAGCTCAGTCAGAAATGCCTATCAGACTCTTATCTCTAACTACCAATAAGCCAGAAGTGGAGCTCTGACTTAAGTGGTAGAATGCTAGCCTTGAGCAGAAAAGCTTGGCAACAGCACTCAGGCCCTGAGTTCAAGCCCCTGGACAGACAGACAGACAGACAAACACACACACACACACACACACAAATGTAGCACAATCATGTATAGTACATAACATTTGATGATGATAATGAAAGACTAGATTTATGTTTGTGTCATATTATGCTTTTATTATCATTTCAGAATTACTCTTTCTACCTATAAAAATAATGTTTGCCAGCAGTGTTATATATCTCCTATGGACTGTGTGTGTTGATTGTATCAAGATATCATGTCAAATGCTTTAACTACATGTCGGGGTCTTTAGCCTCCCGCATGCACTCTCCTGACCTGCAGGAGAGATGGGGAAACACAAGGGTCGACGGACTGCCCACACCCAGCCCTCCCTCACCTGAGGACAAATAGACGACCTGGGAACTTAAGTCAGTGCAAAGGCTCGTTTATTGAGGTAGATCCCTCTATTAAATAAGGCACAGGAGCCAATCAGGTCAAAGATGGGCAGGAAGGGGAGGGATGTATGTGCACCTATCTAGGGACTGTGAGGAGGCCTGAGCTGTCCGGCAAGGGTGGAGGGCCGAGGGACCAATCCTAAGAGGCGGCCTTATTTTATGTCACAGTCCACAGGACTGCCTCCGGGTTCACCATCAGAGGCCATCTTGGCCACATGTGGTCCCACGGCTGGGAGGCGGGGCCAGTTAGAACCGCCTTTCTGGCATAATAGCCACAGGTAGGGAAACAGGTGGGGCCAGCTAGGACCGCCTCTGAGGCAAGGCATCCAGGCACGATCCACAACTACATACCATGTAGATCTATGTAAACACAGAATTTTCACTATGATGAAATGGTCTGGTGATTCAGAATCACTATGCAATCAACTAATTATCACTAATCCTCACCACTAAGCAATGCGTAACTATATTTCCAGAAAAAGAGCTAAATATAGATAGACACAGGTATATTGAAAATGTGTTAGAACAAAGTTATAAAGAATATATGTTGGAATATAGATGTATAGGGCACACATATATCAGCAGATGAATGAACTAGACTTGGATTTCACAAGTATCAGATCATTTAATCCTCCTGACATCCCTAATGAATTAGGTACTATCTTACATCTATACTGGAGAGAACCTGGAGTCTGGAATTGTGTAACTTACCCATGACAAATGGCTAAGATCAGTGCTGGATTCCACTTTTCTCAACCAACATCATTTGGTAAGGCTGCCTCCATTGCTAGTAGAGATAACAGCGTTACCAAGGTATAAGCAACTTAATATTAAGCTGTGCTTTATAGTTCATCCATTTTAAAAGTATAACATAGCATCTTCAAAATTTTTTTCATAAAACTCGTCCAGGGAAATGATCATTGGCTTCACAGTGTTTTGCTTGTAATTCTGATTAACTGCTTCCCACTTTAAAAAGAGGGAGAATGATATCTGCTTCATGACTGACTATAAGGAAAGTGTAAGACATTGTGATAATCACAACCTTGTGATAATTACCAATGACCTTGTGAAATAATCTTCATGAAAATTCATACACTTTTAAATCTGAAGTGGGTTTAAGTCATAATAATAAGATTTTTTTCATAGTCTTATTTGTTAATTCCACTCCAGTTTAGAGTGGGTTCAACTTGCTTCTTTCTCTCCCTCCTTCCCTCATTTCTGTGCAAACAGACCATTCCCTCAGTGTGTTATATGAATTTAAGAAAGCCATATATAAAGGGGAGGGGAATGTAGTCATAATGTTTAATGACCATCCTATGAAAGTAAGAAAATTGAAAGAGTGTAGAGGGATGGAAGAGATGGAGAAGAATGACGAAAGGGATGATATTGATCAAGATACATTGTACTCATGAACTGACATGTTGATTATTTATGTATTTGTTTGTTTATTTGTTTTGGTTGATCATGGGCTTGAACTCAGGGCCTGAGTGCTGTCCCTAAGCTTTCTTTTGCTCAAGGCTAGCACTTTACCACTTGAGCCATAGCGACACTCTGATATGTAGAATGGTAACACCTTTGTACAACTACTTAAACACCATAAAATATAATACCAAAAGAAAAGCATATATGTCACAGTTCACAACTAAAATCATGAGAACTTGCCTGATGACTTGCACACAGTGTTGATAGTGAATCGGCCTCTGAATGTGGCACTAGACCAGTTGGGCACTTACAGGAGAAGGTCTCTTGGAGAGCCAATTTGTCTGAGGGCCACAAAACAAACAACAACTGGCTAGGGAGGAGGACAGAGCACAGTGAGGAATGATGATGAGATGTGACCCAGAGAGAATAAAACCCAACCCGAAATAAGCCAAACACATAAATTGCTATTAAATCACAGCTTTTATTTGTCCTGCCTTTGCCCTTCTAACGTTTGGTTTCTCAGTAAATGAAAGGAACCATTTGAAGAAAGGGCTTAAAGGCTGCTAGGCCTCTGACCCCTGGCTCGACCACAGAGATCAAAGGCAGGCCCCATATGTGTGAGATATTATCTGTTCCAGTCAAGCAGGCCTGGTGTTCTGTGGTGCAGTAGTGTGGAAACAGACAAATAGCCAAGAGAGTGGGGCTGAGCAGGAATGATGGACGTGGGGTTCAGCCTGGGAAATGGGGAGCAGGAAGGCTCAGGGCCCAGCTCCCTTCTGATACATTCATATTTTGCTTCATATCTTGAAAACCCTTTTGCATTAAAAAATTAACTACCCTTCTCCGAAACTTAGTCTCAAGCATGTTTTTCACATCCTTATTTTTTTTAAGTCTCCCTTGTCTTTAAATGTGATTAGCAAGTTTGAGTAAGAGACTTCCTACATAGATCAATTAAATAGCTAATGATCTGTATTGGTACATATTACATTAAATGCCTTCAATTTCAGTGTGAAAGTAGGCAGGACAGGCTATTGCACATCAACCAAGTCACTCAATACATGGGGGAATTATGCTTTGTTTTTTCTTTCCTTCCGTTGTTCCCTGACCCCACTCACATAATGAATCTCAGGGGTGGTTCTTCCCATTCTTTCTGAGGCTGATACTGTCTTGATGGAGGAAGGCACTGTCAGCTCTCACAAGTGATCGTGCAGCTCAGATGCTTCCAGGGTCTAACATTGTCCTTCGTCAGGCTGATCATTAACGTTCTTCACAACAAAAGCCAAGATGAGATGGATTTCAGCCCATGGGGTTGAACTTGACCTTTAAATAATTTTTTCTCACAAATTGTTTGGTAATGGTTCTCATGGGGCATCCAGAGAGCCATAGGTCCAGGTGATGTTGCCTCTCCTTCGTCTCCATTTCCTTCTTTACTTTTTTTCTCTATTCCTTTCCTCTCTAGGTCCTGCTCTGCTTTCTTTCTCTCTCCTTACTGGAGCTATTCAATGAGGACAAAGCCTTGTTTTTTCAAGATGCATAGGTTTCTTGTTCCTACTTGTTGGCTTATTTTTGTCTTTGTTTTTGCAACATATACATCACCAACATATACACTAACACACAGATCTGCCATAAATAGACACAACTATAACACACGAATTAACATGCATACACCATAAACATCAGCATTTATACTAACAAAATCTCCCACAGCAACAAACATACTAAATACACAGCAACATGTATACTCATATGTATTTGTGTGTGTGTATACACACACATATACCAACTGGCACTAACATGTATTAACATGTATGCACACCAACAAAACCAATACTAACACACATACTAATACCCAAACCAGTACACACACACTACATATATACTAACACCTACACTAATCCTAATACACATACACATCACACTAGTAAAAACACTAATACATACACTGAACCACTCAGACATATACAAACACACACATCAATAAATATGCATACCTATATACAACCCAACACACACTGAAACAACCCATACATCAAACAATCACTTTCAAATTCTCGGTCATAGTTCTTCATTACCTAGTTTACGGTCCCCCAGAGTAGATTTAAATTGCAAGAGAGTTTATGGTCATCTATTACAACCATTAATAGCTGAGCCTAGAGAATTCTTGTTACTCTATTTGTGAATAAAACTTGCTAAATTATTTTTGAAACTGAAATATCTGCCAGAAATATGAAACAAAGCCTTTGTTTCAGTTGAAATGCAACAATAGAAAATGAAGCTTTCATCTTTCTTTTGTTTATTTACTTTATTTTCAGCCTTCTTTGTAGAAAGCTAAAGCGGTCATAACACCACTAAAAGCGTATATCAACTAGGCCAAAGCATAACAGTGAGCTGGGTAACTTTTCAAAGCTTTGGGAAAAATCAGTTAAACACCAAGATATACATCAGGAACAAAACAAATTATTTCTGCTAGCACAAAATTCATGTGTGAATGCAGCTAGGTAACTGACAAGACAGCACTAAAGTTTTAGTAAAATGAAGAGACACACATTAGCAATTTTTTAATTAATACACACTGGTTACAGTCAGGCTCAAATATGATACTAGGGAAACAAAAGCAATCTGGAATTCTCCCTGACCCCTAGTATCTATCCAGAAGCTTTTGTAGGAAAGAAACTCATTTGCTCTTGAAGGTGCTGACTGAAAAGGCACTTGGGGGTGTGGAGGGGTGGGATGTGCAGATGGAAATAGAAGGCTTAACAAAGAAACTGGAGCTTCCCAGGCCTGAGAACTGGAAGATGCTCACATTGGAATCACCTCAGGAACAAACAGGGCATGGATCAACAGCTAAACTCAGGAATCATTCTTCCAAATTTTCTTCATCATTTCACTTCTCCAGTAGAATAGAAAGCTTTATTATTTTAATACTATTTTTTCTTAAAAGAATTACATCAGTACACTTTTCACTTATAAATCATTTGAATAAAATACTTATTTTTAAAAATAATTTCTAAGGCAGAAATCTATATTAACAACATCCTTAGAGCCAAATCATGGGCTCTAGGCTGGATGCTGTATAACAATTCCTGATCATATGAGCTATGTATCCATATCTGAAACTAAATTCTTGCTGACTCCAAGACTGACCTATGCAACAAAAAGCATAGTGCAAAAGAATTAGCTAAGTGTTCCCCAGACACTTTTTAAGTGATTATTACCTTTCCATCCAAGGTGCAGATGCCTTGCTAATAAAAGTAGAAAAATAAGCCAGGTGCAGGTGGCTCACACCTGTAATCCTAGCCACTCAAGAGGCTGACATCTGAGGATAGAGGTTCAAAACCCTCTGTATCATGACTCTCTTTAGTTATGAAGTATGATGATTTATAATGATTTGAAATACTGGCATAGCTTGTATTATTTTATCAATTATTCTGGCATTAAAAAAGTTCCAAGATACCCTAAACTGGAGTAACATTACCCAGGTGGAGCTATACGAAAGACATGCCCCAGGCTGGCATGCTCACTTTGATACACTGAGGTGTGGGGCGATATCATTATATCCACTGTATTTATTTTATTTTATTAGCTTCTCTTTTGGCAAAATGTTGTGGTATGTATATAAATTAATACCATGCTGATATTATAATATATTAATTATAAGATATAATATGTTAACATTATCAATATGATACATAAAATATGTTAACATGTAAGTGTATGTATACATATGCATACAAACATGCATATACATACACTTTTATCTGTGGCATATTAATAAAATTGTATTTTGAAGAACTGGAATAGAGAAGACAGTATGTTAGTATTTCTTGTTTGGTTTTAAATAAGTGAAAGAATATATACATTCACTTAACTAACAAATATAAGAACCTTCTTCATGCTGAACACTATCTTAACCAGCTGGCATAAACATACAAAGATAAATATGAAACGTATGTCTCCCTCAATGAGTTTTCAACCTAATACTGTGGGTAGAGGTGGTCAGATCTGGTTGAGTCAGCTAGAGCAGCAGAAGAAGCACACTTCCTGCTCAGGGAGAGGTAGCCCACAGGCACATCTGCCTGGCTTGCTGTCCACGAGCTGTCCACGCTCCACACACTCCCCCGGGGGACCAATCGGTACCGCCACAAGTGCCTTACATCAACGCCCCGCTAGGTGATTGGCCGGGGAGGACTCAGGAGGTTGCGGTGCTGGGCTATATAATTCCTGATCTGCGCAACAATAAACGAGACCTGCTTCAAGCTTGTCCGCTCGGCCTGTGTTCCGTGTGCGCGTCGTTCACGCTTACCTCCTGCCGGAGATCTAGCCCCACATAATACGAAGGGAGTCTTTAAGTGATATAAAAAAATGCCACTTGTCCTACCTACTCCAAATCTATGTGTTGTAATTTAAGTTCAATATGACAGTATTAAAAGGTAAGACCTTCTGGGGAGGGAAGTGCCATTTGCCATTCAAAAGAAGGCTTCCAAAAGCTCTCAGTCTCTCTTACTCTCTTATGTCTCTTATTGTTTCCTTCCATGACTGTATTGCTTGATGTTTTCTCTGTGATTTAGTACTGTATTGGTTAGAAATGCATTGGCTGCACATAATAACATCAGCACTCAATGGTATTATATTTTACCCCAAACAGGTAGATTGGGAAAGGACAACAAAAGATAATGTCCTATTTTTTTAAATCTCAAAAACAGTCTGTCCCCTTAGCCCATTCTTCCTTGCATCTTCGAGGCCACCTGTGATATCTGGACATTTCTGGGCAAAAAGCTCTAGTGTTCTCAGTCCTTAGACACTTGATCCTAGGTAGATTAAATCAACAGATTACTTCAACTTGAAAACTTTTCTTCCCAATAGCTTGGTACTAGTTTTATACAGCCTGTTTCTGGTTTAATAGTATAAAATTTCCATTAAATTCACAACTTTAATGTTCTACTCAAAGTTTGGGACAATACATGAGATGATAGTGCTGTGTGACTATTCAGATCTGATTAAACATGCTGATTTCTCCTTTAGGGGTACATCCCTGAAGATGCTTCTTAGACGAGGCAGGTCCTATGGGTATACACAAAGCAAACTTACAATGAAGGATCAAAGATTTACATAAAAAACATCTGTATATTAGTCAATACCCCTCCTATTCAGTGTGGAGCTCTCAGTAAACTTTTGTCCTGGACATGACCTTCTAACTCAATCCAACATCGTTTTAACCCATGGCAAAATGTTGTATAGAATCACCTACAGGAGATCTAATATAATACAAATGAATTTCATATTGAGACCTTGATATCATTCCCAAGATAGCTCATTATGTATACATCAATTTAAAACTTTAAAAAATTCTGAAAATAAAAACACTTTTGATCTCCAGTATTATGGATAAGTGATACTCAAGCATGGGAAAAGAGTCTATTTTTTCCCCAATAAAGAAGCATAGCAGGTTAATTTAAAGATAGTACGTGGACTGGGAATGTGGCTTAGTGGTAAAGTGCTTGCCTAGCATGCATGACACCCTGGGTTCAATTTCTCAGTATCACATAAATATAGAAAAAAAATAGTGTTGGTGTTGCAGAACCAATTCTGTCCTGCTAACACTGTGATGTTTGTGAGATTAATGCTTATTAGGTGTTCAGTGGTGACCATGACCATGGTGAGTTATACAGTTGTACTATCCTCTGCTAGTCATGTGCTTAACACTGTTGCTCCTTGCCTGTTTGTGGCCAATGTCTTTGAAAAGATATTAGACAATTATTTTCAGCCTAAATTTGGTCAAACTATTCCTTCCAGGAAGTAGTTCTCCTCTTCCTCCTTCCTTGTCTTCCTCTTCTTCCTTTTCCTGTTCTTTCACTTCCTCCTCCTCCTCCTTCCTCCTTCCTTCCTCCCTCCCCCCTCCTCTTCCTCCTCTTGCTCCTCTTTCTCCTCCTCCTCCTCCTCTTCCTCCTCCTGCTCCTACTCCTCCTGCTCCTCTTCCTCCTTCTTCTCCTCCTCCTCCTCCTCTTTTCTTTGCCAGTCTGGGGCTTGAACTCTGAGTCTGGGTGCTGTCCCTTAGCTTCTTTTACTCAAAGATAGCACTCTGCCACTTGATCCACAACACTTCTGGCTTTTACTTAATAGTTTATTGGAGATAAGAATTTCATGGACTTCCTGCCTGGGCTGACTTTGAACCACAATCCTCAGATAACAGCCTCATGTGTAGCTATGATTATAGGTGTGTTACTGAACCCAGCTAGTTTTCTTCTTACACAAGAAAGTATTGTTTACCTTCTGTTTGCATTTAAGGCAATTATTTTTATTTAAAGATCCACCCCACCCCCCCGTTTAACTAATAAGAAGCAGAATTCATATGTGAACTTTTCTGTTTTCTATGGATCAACACTGCATTCTGTTGGTCTTTACTCTCCACATCTTTGCTAGATTTTCAGATTTACTCGTAATGAGCCAATGCTAATTCCTGGCATACATATTTGAATTGCACTTTTACAGATTATTTGCTTTTAATTTTGGGAGATAGTTTTTTTCATTTTTACTGCTACTTTGTACATATTTTAGCGATTGCTCTTTCGAATGTTTGAAAACACGTTAGTAGTATTTCTGCTATATATTTTTTAATTTGATAAACATAAGTCATCTTTAATATTAAGATATCCCTATTTCACCAAAATTTTTTCCTTGTCGTGGGGAGACCAGTTCTCACATTTATGTATCATTAATCTTAGATTTTACATGCCTCTCTGTTTGGTTACAAAATCACATTGAAAAGTATTTAGTTTGTTTACAATTTATTTTTAGAAATTTTCCAAGAGAAACTAAGGAAAAGAATATTTGTGCCCTCATTCACTCCCACAATAACTTTCTTGCCTATGATGCAAACAGGTAAACATCCAAAGCTTTACTTGCACACACTGTGTTAAACTAAGAATTATGGGCCCAATTCAATGAGCTTTCAGCTTGGTTGTAAGAGTGGAAGGATACAGGGAAAGTGGAGGCCAGTATAAACAGGTTCTTTAGATTAACTAATTTTGGCTACTTAAATTCTTATGTCATTAACATGTTGACCATTGTGAAAACAAAAGCAGTCAAAGACCTTGAAGAATAGAACTGAAGACCCAGAAATGGACCCACAGTCCTAGGGCCACATAATCTTTGATAAGGGAGCCAAAAAACAGGATGGAAGAAAGACAGCCTCTTCAATAAATGGTGCTGTCAGAACTGACTATACGCCTGTAGAAAACTGAAGTTATTTCCTTACATATAACTCTGCACCAGAGTATATAAAAAATGAATCAAAGACCTCAATGTAAGACCAGATACCCTGAAAATATTACAGGAGGGAATAGGGGAAACACTAGGGCTCCTTGGCACAGGTCGAAACATTCTTAAAAACCCAGAAACACAACAAATCAAAGAAAGGCTGGATAAATGTGATTGCATTAAACTGCAGAGCTTCTGCATGATAAATAGAAAGTCCACAGATTGGGACTAGCCATATAATAAACAAGACTTCGAACTTAAAAATTAAGTTCCCCCAAAACAAAGAAAAAACTGCCACATTAAAAAGCAGGCTAAGAACTTCTCTGAAGAGGAACTAAGAATGGCCAATAGACAAATGAAAAAATCTCAGCATCTCTGTACATAAAATAAATGCAAATCAAAACAACATTGAGGTTCCACCTCACCCCAATTAGAATAGCCATTATCAAGAAAACAAATAACAGATGCTGACAGGCATGTAGCCAAAAGGGAATGCTACTACATGGTAAACTTGTGCAACCACTTTGGAAAGAAGTATGGATGTTCCTTAGATGACTGAACATAGAGTTCCTCTATGACTCAGCAATCCCATGCCTGGGCATGTACCCAAATAACCAGAAACAGGCCATACTGAAGCTACCAGCACAACCATGTTCATTGCAGCATTATTTAGCATAGGTAAGATATGGAATAAACCCAGCTGCCCCTCAATGGATGAATGGGTCAAGAAGATGTGGTAAATATATACACAATAGAGTTCTGAGCTTCCATCAGAAACAATGACATTGCCCCATTCATAAGGTATGTAACTGTAACCCCCCCATTCATCACCTTTATAATATTTTTAAAAAAAAGAACTTGAAGAGTTCTAGCAAGTTGCACAATATATGATTTTTCCTATTTGCTGCTTCCACTGTTTTAACCAAAAGTCTTATCTTACTTTATAGCTTCTAAAACAAGTAAAAAACTGTTGGGGGAGAGGGAAAGAGAGATGGCTGGGAGTGGGGAGTGAAGACAAAAGTAGAGTAGAAGACAAAATAGAAAGGAGAAAGAAATTTGTGAGAATAATGAGTTTTATATTGTGGCTGGAGGAGTTAGCTATCCACTAACATTTCCTGCTTGCTCTTTTGTTAGGGAGTTGTTGGGTAGTAGTTGCCCAATCAGCAAGTACATTTCCCAGTATTTTTGCATCATTTTGTATCATTTGCATCTGTATGATTAGTTCCTGGACACTGCCATTGAATAAATTAGATATGCATCTCAAACACTTCCCTTCTCTCCTGTGGACATGATCCTCTGAGTTGACTTCTTTGGGAGTCACAAATTGAGGTGTTATGACTGCTGGACTAGCAAGCTTTTATCCTTGAGTTACTACTTAGGTAAGGTAGCACTGCCCTGACTCTGACTATGGGCACAGTGGTCTGCAGTGTTATAGGGAAATAATTTTGTTTCTACTATGCCACTGAAACATTACAGTGAAACTATTTACAGCAGTTCTTTAACTCTGCAAATACATGATCATGATCACACCATAAATACAAGGCAACAAGAAAAAAGATGACTTGGGACAATGGCAAACAGGAGCCCTCTTGCCACTCATGATGACGAGTGCATGAAATCTATTGTCTCCCTCTGCTGCTTTCCATTATTTGAGTAGGCAAGCATGAATTCTATACTTATAAACCATCAATGCCTATAATTTTGTTCAGAGTGGTGGTAGCCTGGTGTCTCAAATCGGAAGTGGGATCCAGTCTTGTTAATGTTCTGCAGTGTAAACCATAGTCATTATTGCATTTATTTATTTTTATTTTTATTTCTATTTCTTCTTCTTTTTTTTTTGCCAGTCCCGTGGCTTGATCTCAGGGCTCTCCCTGAGCTTCTTTTGCTCAAAGACAGCACCCTACCACTTAAGCCACAGTACCACTTCCAGCTTTTTCTCTTTAGGTGATATTGAGGAATCAAACCCAGGGCTTCATGCATGCAAGGCAAGCAAGCACTCTACCATCAAGCCACATTCCCAGCCATGTTATTGTATTGATAAACTGCTTCGTTAAATGCCAACCCCTTTGTACAAAGACTTAAAGATAACAATAATAAGAAGAAATGATACCTAGATTCCAAAGGATGTCTACAATCAAAATATGCTATTTTGAGTCTCTAATTAAAATTAGCAGTGGAGAATTTCAGTTTGAATTCATTTACCTTAAGTTTATTTTTGAATCAAAGATAGAAGAATGCTTTCAAATAGACCCCTTTTTGACTTATAGGTACTCTTAATTTTCTGACCCTAATACCAATGCATCTGCTTTACCAAATATAAACTTCATATAATAGCTACACGAACAATGTTTCCAGATGCATCATAGCTGGAACAAGTAAGCTTAGCTGAGGCTACTCTCCACCACCCACCCACTCAGTGCAGAGCTGGAAAAGTCATAAACAGTCCTTGAATGCTGCAATGTGATCTTTCAATCTGCCATAGCTGACGACAATTTTCTGCCTGATTGGGAGCATAATGTCTTAAAGGAAATTTCAGAGCCAACCTTGGACAAACTCCACTGTTAGGGACATCTGCCTTATTACCAATAAAAATGATGTATTGTGTAACAGCAAATTACTCAACAAACAATTCCCAGAGATCACCTTTGCTACGGAGTGTGAAACAGAACTACTCCCTTTCCTGAATGTCAAGAGTTTTACAGAGGAGAAATGACCTACCAACAGTTAGTCAATGGGGAATGTCTCTCTTCAAACAGATATATGATGTTTAACTTCACTCACTTGGTGTCCATGGCAAGAATAAGGCAGAGTCATCAAATTAGTTCCTATAGAACACAGAAGAATATAAATATATCCATAGGGAAATATGCCCACTAAAGAATACATTGGAAACTAAACATACTCAACCAACAAAGGCTACTTAAAAGATTACTCCTTCAGCAATTGTTAGTCTTGAAACTTTGCCATTGAAAACTGGCTGGAACTATCCCAAGGAAAAATTTGACTTGACAGAATCCCTAAACAACATGGTATATCTCATTGCTCAAAGATCTTCAGAGAAAAAACAGGCAACACAAAGCTGCATGCCACTTGCATATGCCCATAATTCTAGCTACTCAGGAAGCTGAGATTTGAGGGTCAGGGTTTGAAGCCAGCCTAGGCAGAAAAGTTTGTGAGACTCTTATCTCCACCAAAAAGCCAGTAGTAGAGCTATGGTTCAAATGGTAGAGCATTAGCCTTGAGTGAAATAGATAAGGGACCCAGACAACACACTGAGTACTGTCACACACATGCACACACATGCACACTCGCATGCATACGCGCCACACCAAGACCCACAGAACAGCAAACTAAATAAAAGCTTTTTGTACATCTTATTCTCAGTTGAGTAGAGCGGGGAATCATCATTAACTCTCTTAAACTTGGGCAACTTTTTGATTTGTAATTATGTTTTGTTGACACAATTAAGAGTAGCTATTCAAACATTTAAATGTTAAAAGGCACCTAGTCCTATTACCAAACATGAAATAGAATGACTTTATTCATTGTACACTGTCTCCTGTTTCTTATATAAAAGCCTTGTATCTATCTATCTATCTATCTATCTATCTATCTATCTATCTGTCTATCTATCTATTTATCTATCATCTATCTTACCATATTCTTTCCCAAACCTTGAAGGTCTGGGGGGCAAGAGGAGGCAGCTTCACATAACTAAAAGGACACTGGCCCCTTAACTTTTAACACACTTCCCCAATTAAGTGTTTTAGGCTCCAGACTTTAACAGCTGTCTGCAGCTGTTGAAAAGTGATTTATCATTGTCAGAGTTCGTGACCAAAACCTTAAAAGAATGTTTTTTTTCTCTGTGTTTGGTAGGCTAGCTTTCATCTAAAGTCATTCATCCACTTTAATGCTTTTTAAGTCATAGTAGCAATAAAAATGAAAGAAAAATATTTTACTGAATAATTTTGAATTTTATTTCCCTCATATAGAACACTCTAATGATTTGTTAAAGAAAACAAAACTCTTGTGTAAGAGAATATGACTCTGAAAAATACTTGTTTTGTTTTATGGAGAAAAGTGTGGAGTTCTGCTGAAAAGTCTTTTGATGAAAATCTGATTTTATTCATATATGGGAAATTCATTTAAATTCTAGAATGTTCAAAGAAATCTAAAGCCATTTCCTTTTTTTTTTTTTGAAATAATGGAAGTTTCCTCTCCCCATTCATATTTTCCCTGATGATAAAAAGGCTTCTGTATCAAACATGTAGTGTTTTCACATTGTTATACTTTGTTTTGGAAGAAAGCTTATTTTTAACCTCAAAATTTTAAGTGGAAGGAATGTGGAAGGATGCAGAACCTCAGGGTCATCTTCTGCTTTGGATCCCTTGGCAACTCAACTTGGAAAAATGCAATGGAATGGAATCAAATGGATAGCTTCCTCCTCCTCCTCCTCCTCCTCCTCCTCCTCCTCCTCCTCCTCCTCCTCCTCCTCCTCCTCCTCCTCCTCCTCCTCTTCTTCCTCCTCTTCTTCCTCCTTCTTCCTACTTATCCTTCCTTCCTCCCCTTCTTTTTTTTTCTCCTCCTATTTCTCTTTCTTTTGCTTTTGTAATTCTCATTCCCTATGCCTATTTTCCTAATCATACTTAGAACCCAATATGAACTCAATTTTCTACATCTACTTACTCATGTTCTCTGCGTGCCAGCCACCATGCCCTCCAGAACCTTTGTCTTGGATGTGTTAGTATACACACCCTTGTTGGCCTGAGTGGAGGATGGGAGTCATGCTCATGTTTTATCAGAAGGCTAGCATGGATATTTATTACAAAACCATTTTGCTACTCACTTTCTCATAGATGTCAGTTTTACTCTCGAAAAGATTTTAATGTTCAATTTGAAATTGATTTCCATTCTTCCCAATCTTAGTTTAAAGATTCAGAATGTCTCATTCAGTAGATTCTCCTTTATACCTTATTTTTCTGTAGTGTATAGAAAATAAGAATGCCATAAACCAGTAAAATGTAGAAAAAGACAAGCTATATTTAATCAAGATATTTTAATTCTTCATCTAGCTATGTCCTCCACTTCCTTGTAGAAGTGGGGCATGTATTAGTTGGAGTTCTCAGTAAGAAATGAAGCCAAAAAAGCAAGAAAACAAATTCAAACAGAAAGCCTTCATGAGGCTCACTTCTATGCAATGGGCAAGGTAGAAACATGGAAGCAACAAGAAATGTGTTTATAATAACCATATACTGCTTTACTGAAAAAGATGAGCTGACTCAGCTCATGAATTTCCTTTTGATGACTTGTTTTCAGTTCACTGCATGTTTTCTCTGAGAAGTAAGAGCGATGAGAGAGTGCAGGCTTAGGTTCAGCTGCTTTCCTCCTGACATGGCTCTGTCTGCTTGCCTCCTTAGGAAACAGGCAGCTTGCCTTTGCAATGTTTTGGCCATATATCTGTCCTCCTAGAAATAATAATTTGCTTGAGCAGCTTCCTGTTTTGAAGACCCTCTCTAGAGGGTTAGCCCTGAATAATAGAATTAACAATGTAGTAGTGATCACATTGTTATAGCTGTTGATTCCAGACTAAACACAATCTGCAAACTCCTCAGACCACACAAAGAAACAAATTCTAAATTTTACTATTGGTTTTTTATCTATATTTTAAAGTAGCGCCTGTATCACAGTCATTGGCTTTACAGCTATTGTTAAAGAAGGAAAACAAATCTGGAAAAAACAATGGAAAGGACCTAGAATCAAGATTAATAATATCATCATACACTATCTGGTTATTTTATAAGTCATTTCTACTTTCTCATAAACAGATCAAGACACTGAAGAAATGCTTTCTAGTTTTTATCACCGATATCTTATCCTCTGGCCAACTCTGATCTAAGGATCAATTTGTTATACCAGAAAGAAAAGAAACATCATTCTAAGTTAGCCTTTTTACATATCAATGTTTTAAAATGTTCAAGAAGGCTTCCAGTCAAAAGATTGTAGAAATCTTTACAAGCTCTGCCTGAACACCTGGAAGAATTATATCCAGGAGGAAGCACATTGGGGAACTGGGCTTTAAAAGGGGAAAATGTTTTATTTTTTTCCCTATTAAAAAAACTCACAAGAAATGTAGTAAATTTTATCTGTTGGTTCCTTTAAGGACTAGCTGATATATGTCAAATGATTTCCCCTTTTTGAGAAAAAAGAAGGGATTAGAATGTTAGTAATTTCAGAAAGAACACTTCTGAACAAAAAAGACATCTTTAATTTAAAAAAAAAAGCATCTTAAAATGACTGGGACAGTTACACAAGTAAGGTAATGAGTATATTTCTTTTTTTTACAGTCCTGGGGCTTGGACTCAGGGCCTGAGCACTGTCCCTGGCTTGTTTTTGCTCAAGGCTAGCACTCTGCTACTTGAGCCACAGCTCCACTTCTGGCCGTTTTCTGTATATGTGGTGCTGGGGAATTGAACCCAGGGCTTCTTGTATATGAGGCAAACACTCTTGCCACTAGGCCATATCCCCAGCCCTGAGTATATTTCTTTTTGAACATGGTTACCCCCTCCCTCATTTTCTCCCACTTTCCCTTCCCCACTCCCCTCCTCCCCTGGGCTATATGTTTCTGAAATCCTCAATAAATCACTAGCAAACATGCACAGGCATTTTGCTGATATATGAACAATTGGATCATCTTAGAGGAAGAAAGTATTTTGGAATTCAGTTTCTAAATCAGAGGTTTGTTTTACACATTTATTTTTCTAAAGGATTGCTTCCTTTGACTAACTCTTGAAAGCCAAAATTACCTATGTAATTGAAGAAAAGGTGGGAGTGGGGAAAGAAAAACGTTATGGATAGAAAAGTTGTTTTTTTTTTTTAAGAATATGTCTAAAGGCCATAAAAATAAGATTCTGAAATTCATGATAAGAGTCAGAAAACTAAAAATACAAGATCCTCTAATTACATCCCAGTAAGTTGCCTTTGATGAAAAAGAAGTTTGTTATATATGGCCTCTACACATAGGAAGTATTTTAAAGAAAATGCTGCATGTGAATGGAAGAAGGAAGCAGCGTCAGCTCAGGGAGAGAATGGAAGTTCCAGATTCGCAGTCAAAATGTGGTTGGATGGTGAGCAATGCTGAGCACAGGATATATTGCTGTACCTACCCTAGACAACTGGAAAGTTACTAGAGCAAGTAAAGAAACTTAGAGCAAGTCATGTGGCGAGACTTCATTGCTCAGGAAATTGAAAGCAAGTCTTCTAATGAGGGATCATGATGATGTTATCCTATTTTGTTTAAACAACAACACAGAAATCAACAAATGGAGTAAATGTGTTCAGGGGAAGTAGAACAGATTGGCTAAACCAAGCATAAGATCTTTTAATTCAAGCTAACCCATAAGCCAAGGATAAAAGATATGAAGTTTTCATTGTGTACACCAACCCTTCTTTGTTGATTGCTAAAACACTAGGTTAAGAAAGATTCTGAGGGGGCTGGGGATATAGCCTAGTGGCAAGAGTGCCTGCCTCGGATACACGAGGCCCTAGGTTCGATTCCCCAGCACCACATATACAGAAAACGGCCAGAAGCGGCGCTGTGGCTCAAGTGGCAGAGTGCTAGCCTTGAGCGGGAAGAAGCCAGGGACAGTGCTCAGGCCCTCAGTCCAAGGCCCACGACTGGCCACAAAAAAAAAAAAAAAAAAAAAAGAAAGATTCTGAGGTGACATATTTGGTCCTATAGAAAGACACCCAATTCAATTGGTAATGTTTACAGAGAGAAAGAAAATTGCATAAGGGCTAGGGCTTGAGTAAGGGAATGGATAGGATAAAGAGTTGAGAGGTGAGTAGATCATTTTGTTTACTTTTCTACAGCATATTTGGGTATGTGTGGAATAAGTGGGGAGCTGTGAGGTGGAAAATTTTGATCTAGAACCATAAAACCAGGAAAAACTTGCCTAATTACAGATATGTAGAAGTCAGAGGTTGTGATATAGTATTAAATACAGCACTAGGATCACCTATTAACAGTCTCCAAGTGTCCGGGGGATGTGCCTTCTACTTATCTCCACCCCCTGACTTACATCTACCATGAAATATGGGTCATTATGGGCAACCTCATGGTCCTTGGGGTGCCTTCTAACTTCCATCTGACTTCAAGTCTAGTTCTCCCAATGGGATGTGCTAGCAGGAGTTCAATGGCAAGAATACAAAGGGCCTCAGTTCTTCCTATACTTAGGACATAGGGGTTCAGTGACAAAATTTGTCACTGAAGATCCTGTGTCCTGTTTGACATTTCCTTCTATAGATTCAGCTCTAGCTCACTCTGGGTTTTGGTGAAACGTCTCCTCTTGTGCCAGTGGAATCCTGCTGTTGTTGGCTACATGTGAGGCATTGCTTCACTGTAGCTGCTGGCTTCCAACATCTTAAAAAGTTTCTTTATTAAAACTTTTCAATTACCCCTCAGAATTTGATTCAGGGGCTGAGAACTACTTTGCTTCCATTGTCCAGGGCCAGTAACAAGAATAAAGAAATTAAAGGACTTTTTCCACCCCTATAGCTCCCATTCCCCATAATTCCCATAGGGTTGCCCCTTGTATGACCACTGATATTATCTGGTTAAAATGCAGTGGGTTCTATCCCTCAGCAAAATGACCTCCGCCGCCAGCCCCACCTCTGCATCAACGTAAGATCAACGTAACTTGTATCAAGATAATACTATCCATTTCCAGCTTTAACAGTGTCTGCACAGCCATTATAATCTACCTTCCTTTCCTGTGTTCTTAGTGAAATCAGACTATTATTTCGATCACTTTCTCCTTTGGCAATCAATAGATGACTAGATTGGTAGATAGAAATACCATCTATATAAATACTTATATTAATATACTATATGTAACAAAAATAAGTTATTACCTCAACCATACAATGTTTTTCCTCTTGCTCCATAACAGGGAGGTAGGACCCAAATCTGAGACCAAAGAGATAACAAAGTCTCCAAACTTTAAAGGGAGAAACAAGTCATGACATCCAAATCTAGTACTACTAAGTTCAAACAACATATGTAAGGGAAAAACGAAATACTTTGTTTGAGGATGTCTCATAGCCCTAATAAATTTTATAAACTCATGACTTCATTATATAGGCAATGCAATGAAGCAGCAATTAAACATTTTCACTATATGTCCCTTTTACATTCTAAAGAATATTTTGAAATTTTAGTGTCTGTAGGAAATACAGACTGTGTGATTTAGTCAGATCTTTTATATTTTATGTCTCATAATCATTGTTTAGTTGGCCAAGATATTAAATATTAAATATATTTGTTGGCTAGATGTGAATCGATTTTTCTAAGTATCAAATAGTTTGGGAAACTACAGATTCTCCCAGCCCCATTTGTCATTCCTTGTCATTTTTGTTGATGGAAATAGCCACTTGACCTCTAGAATTTCCCACTGGTGAATTTCAGTGATTATATTGTTACAATGTCATTTAACATGTGCCTCTGTCCTCTCTAAAAATGTACTTAGAGCTTGAAAAGCTTTGATTTGTCGGGGGAGGGAGCAAAAACAATTATGACTGATGCTAGGGGTGTCATTTGGAGTTGTGTCTTATTTAATGACATTGCAGCTATTGATTGCTTTGGCTAAGATCCATTAATTGCTACTTTTAGTAAGTGGTACTATTCTTTTTTTTTTTTTTTTTGGCCAGTCCTGGGCCTTGGACTCAGGGCCTGAGCACTGTCCCTGGCTTCTTCCCGCTCAAGGCTAGCACTCTGCCACTTGAGCCACAGCACCACTTCTAGCCATTTTCTGTATATGTGGTGCTGGGGAATCGAACCTAGGGCCTCGTGTATCCGAGGCAGGCACTCTTGCCACTAGGCTATATCCCCAGCCCGGTACTATTCTTTTTGTTGTTGTTGTTACTTAAAATACCGTGTATATTTTAGTAAACTTAAATTTTTTTATTGTCTGATAACTGCCATACATTCTTCCCATCACTATCATGTTATTCCTGAATTTAATTTAGAAAAAGAAGCAGTGACTAAAAAGATTCCTTAGATTTGCAACAAAACTTAGGTGAGGGCAAAATACGCTTGCATGAGAATATAAAACCTGTCTCTTAGTTGAGGCTATTTCTTTACTCATACTTTAAAATGCACTTTTGTTTTCCATTTAGGAACTGTGGGAAACAGTAGGTATACTGTTTGAAAGGTTAGCCCATTTTGCCATGTGTGGTCTTGTAGATTCTTCAGGCCTATGTATGTTGAAGTGGGGTCCACGGTGGTCACGTTTCCTAGAAATCCAATGCAGTCTGGCACACCCTTCCGTTCAGCTTTCTGACATCTTATCAAGGATTAGTAGAGGGGCAAGAATTCTTGCCCGATTGGTTTCTACAATGCAGCCATTTAACACCATCTCATCCAAAATGATGTGGACTTTATCCAGATTAAACATTATATCGAGTTCATTCACTCGGCTGAAATATTCATCTAAAACTTCTAGAAAATTGTGGATGAATTCGTAAATAGCCATCTCATTCTCAGTGTCATTCACTCCAACCACAATGAAGAGAGCTGCATACTGCCGATAGATCAGCTTAAAATCTTTATATTCAATGAAAGAGCACTGTTCACTGGATCGTGACAGACAGCTCTTGATGACCTCTGTTTCCAGAAGGGTCCGCTTATTAATCTCCACATATTCATAGTACTTAGAAAGTCGGGTCTGCCCTTGTTTATTCACCATTAGAAAAAATTTTATCATTTTTTTTTTTTGCCAGTGTTTTTCCAGATAGGATTGAAAAGTTATGACAAGAGATGGCTGTCACTGGAACCTGAGCTGCCGGAGCCCGGCGGTCCCCTCGCCTTTCCCGCGGGGCCCGGCTCCCCTGCCCTCCCTAGCTGCTCCATGCGGGCTTCCTCGGGGCAGCCATTTTGGCTGCTGGTATTAAGTGGTACTATTCTAATTTTGTCTTTTTTCATTTATTGGTTTAAAATTTCTATAAAAGAAATGTGTCTTCATGAGCTATTTGGTTTTCCAGAGGAACCACTCATACAGAAAAAAAAAATAATAAAACAAAAGACAAAAACAAAAAGTATAAAGTGTTCATTTTTTCCTTTTACTTGTCAGTTTACAGAACAATGTGGGATTTTCTCCCAAGTAGCCTCCAAAGATTACCAATGAAAGATTGTTTTTCCTTGTATTATTGCAAAATTTAAATTTAAATATTTTTCATGGAGTGCACGTATTTTTATTAATGTTCGCCTTATCCCATCCTTGGTCAAGTGGCAAATTACACCCCATTTAAATGTCTTTTAAGCCATTTTGCTGCCATCCACTGGTTTCTATTCTTTTTCTGCTACAGAAGACCTTCTAATATTATCGTATATTTTTCCTATTTCAAATCATTTTTTCTCAATTTATTTCTCTGAGTTTGTTTCTTTCTAGAAGACAGTCCAAAAGGGGTAGGTACTCTTGGTCCTTTCAAAAGTTTCTTGGCTAATTCATTGCTAGATATTCATGACATTGTACAATCTTCAGTAGAATGACCAAGAAAAATACTTAAATTATGGTCAAGAAAAGGTGCCATGAAAAATTAAGAAAGGCAATTTTAGTGTAGTATAATTATGTACCAGCTCATTAGTTAATATTGGCTTATCAAGATATTTTCTTTCCTATACAGTTTTATAATTGCTGAAACTCAGATAAAGAGAATGTTCATCCTAAGCCTTCTTCTGCCTGTATAACAACTTTAATATATTGCCTAGTATAGCAAAATGCTTGCTAGAAGTTATTATTATTAAATAGATTTACATCATTTTTATATCTAAAGGGTGAAGAAAATGAAATAAATTCAAATGAGAGAGGGAAAAGGTTTTTCCTAAAAGCCACACAAGTTGAATTAGTATCAGCCTTTACTGATGGAGATACAGGGAGAGAGAGAGGGAGAGTGCACACAAATGGGACGAGATCTGCAAATTTTCTAGGTTCCCACTTTCCTAATACTTACAATTTAGATTGTGCCATGGAGAAACAGTTATGCCAAATTTGACAATGGAATAGAAAGAAGGTGATTAGACTTAATTCTTTTGCCAACAGTAGTGGGAAGCTTTGAAGTTCAGAGTGAGATTGGCTAAGTGACAGCAAGAATTTCCTGATCTCTTTCTTGTAAGCTTTTGTGAATCTCACTTCCAGGCTGAGATTCTTGCAAATGGCTCTCCCAATATACATGGTTCAACTTTTCATGTTAGAGATGCCTCCAATTCCCTGTGTTAGTTCTTTCAATATGAAATATCTAGAGCTGTGTTTATTTTCCTGGACAGATTCTGGTTTCCTTCTGAGTTACCCAAGTTGATCATCACAGGCAGCAATATTTCAAGTTATCCTTCTTTGAATATGTAATGTGTGCAACACCCCCATCCTTCTTATTTTAACTCAGGAAGTAGAAACAAACACATTTCCATCTTCGAGACAAAAGATTGCTGAATTCACCCCAAAGGTTCTGAGTCCTCTCGTCTCTAGACTCCAGACAAGTGTATCTCCTTCTGTGGAGCCCAAATGTTTAGGCATAGAGCCATTTTTGCCATATTCAGATATTAATATACAGTTCTGGGAAACTCAGACAGCAATAGGAAAGACACAAAGCTATTTTTTTTCTAAAAATTCTTCCTTAAATTTAAGATTTTGAAAGTTAACTAGCTTTCATATTAGACAGTAAAAATAGTTATTTTTTACTCTAGGTAGACAGGTACATTTAAATCTGTAAAGGTAAGAGTTTATTTTGGCATGAAGAACTTATTAAGATAGTAGCAGAAATTTCATGTCAGAAAAGACAGATATGGAACTAGAGCATAGATTTAAATATTCTGAAAAGTGAAATGAAAAAAAAAAGACATACACTTACCAGAAAAAAATGCACAAATATTCCTCCATTTCCCATTTCATGAATGGGAAAGCAATAATACAAGCAACTGATAAATTCAACTACATAAAAATTAAAATTTTTACATGTTCTAAAATCCATAAATGATGTACAAGAGAAAGAAAGCACTGGGAAATTTTATATTCAAGGACAAGTTCTTGATACTTGAGAAATTTCTAAGTAGAAAAAATAAACAACTTTATGGAACAAATAATTACAGGTATAAACAAGTTTAAAAATATGTAACTGACTTAGCTAAATGAAAAGGTGGCCAAATTTTGATATACTGAGGGAAAGGGGAATTAAAATACTACTAAGATAATATTTATCATCTAATAGAGTGGCAAAAATATAAAAGGTTTGTCAACATATTCTGTTGGCAAGGGCATAGTGGAACAAGTATTGTCATGCAATATTTGAAGGAAGATAGATGCTAAGCTGCCTATAGGTGACAATTCAGAAACATCTTTGACAAATTCAAGAACATTTATCACTTGATCCACCTCTCATTCTAAAAGTCCATCCCGAAGATACACAGACAAAAATGTGAGTATCAGATAGGATATCTAATGAAGAGACGGTAGGTTATAAGATAGGAGCAAGAGGGAAGAATCATGAATATAGATTCTTTTCCAAGGCTCTTTCTTTCTCTTATTAGAGCTGTTAAAAAGATATTAACATCATGCATTGCATATGTTGTGTCTCCCTTCTTTTATTTAGTTCAATTCTGAATTGAACAAAACTTGGATTATTCATTTCATCACCCTATGGGTTAAGCAAACATAAATATGAATACCCCAGTATAATAGGAAGCTCTTTTTAGTAACATACTACTTTAGCATAATGACTCTTTTCCTCTGAGAATTGGTTTTGAAACTCACCCAAACTTATGCAGAGGAAACTCATTTTGACTGTAATGGCTACATGTGTAATGAGATTAGGCTGACAGAATCCCGCCATTAAAAAAAATAGGCTGAAATATATTAAATTTAAATGCCTTATTTCCATCGGAGAGCAAAATACAAATAATGTGCAAGCCAGTGGTGGTTTACAAGTGCATACAGCTTCCAGTTTTACTTTGTACACACAAAGACTGCTTTTATTACAAATAGCATGCTCTGGCTTGGGAGTATCAATTTGACTATCTAAATCTCCAGGTAAAGGCATATCCATGCCCAAGAGTCTAATAAGCATGCCAGAAAACCACATGGAGCAGAACGCTATTGTGCCTCATGTCAACCTGGACCAATCGTCATGTTAATTTCCTGGTGCTCATGTGTGTTTTGTTAACTCATCAATTCAGTGGTTTCTGCACATTTTGTTTTAACTTACATTTATGTCAAGGGAATGGCACAAAGTGGTATTTGTAGGCAGGAGGGGAAAGACTTGTCACAAACAAGTCCCTGGGTTTCTGAAAATAGGCCCTGAAAGACTTTGTCTTAAATAACAAACTGGTGGCACTCTGTCATCCTAGGCTGAAATGTGAGTTGCTGCTTTTTTAAAGTCCTGCATAGCCCTATTCAGTGTGTGTTCATGTGTAAGTTCTACACAAAGTAGGATACTTAAAGCACAGATGATGCAAGTCAGGTCTTATTGTTTCTGTAAATCATTTCTTTCCTCCCCATCCCCATGTAGCCCCTATATATCCTTTTCTCTATATCTAAATACTGATAATGAGATCTAGTAATTATTAGCTATAGCATCATCAATTTTGCACTAATAATTATAAATTCTTTTTTTTGTCGGTCGTGGGGCTTGAACTCAGAGCTTAGGCACTGTCCCTGAGTTCTTTTGCTCAAGGCGAGCACTCTACCACTTGAGGCATAGCTCCACTTTTCATTTTTGAGTGATTAATTGGAGGTAAGAGTCTCATGGGGACTTTTCTCCTCAGCCTGGCTTCCAACCATGATCCTCAAATCTCAGCCACATGAGTAGCTAGGATTGCAGGAATGAGCCAGCAACGTCCAGCAAATAATGATCAGTTCCTAAGTTGTGAGATGGATGGTTTGCATTCAGTATTTTCTTGCATTTTACCAACCTTGTGCATGAGAAGGAAGTGTAGTATTACATTCCTGTATGACTCAAGAAGTGGATTTAGAAGGATCATGACTCAAGGCTGAGACAAAGTGCAAGAGTCTATCTAATAAACACACTAACAGCAAAAGTACTGGGCACATAGCTCAAGGAGAGTATGAAACCCTGAGTTCAGTGTCCAGTAACACAAAATGAAACAAAACAGCCCTTGTGTATAATCTAGTCACATATTAAGTGTATAATAAAAATATTTCAAACATTCAGAAAAAAAAGATAAAAGCTCACAAACCATCACTAATACAGCTGAAGTCCTTATTAAGGACATTTTTAACAGATAATGATACTGAGCTTCATATAGGGTGAGCTCATTTGCATATCATATTTAATTAGAAGCCACTTTTACCTAAGTCTATAGAGTGTCAGAATAAGCTGTAGGTTATATAGAAATGGCCAAATTTACCCTGTAGGAAATGGTGGTATGGTTCCGGAGAGAGCTAAATCAATTTCCAAAATTGTCTGACCTATGGCCAGAAAGTTGCTATGAGTTGTGAAAATCTGGCCCAAGGCTTAGAACTTATTCCATCACCATCCCAAAGGACCTCATTGATCACCCACTCCTTCCTTTCCCTTCTTATCTCACGCTTTGGTGGTTTTTATAGCATGTTTTTCTTATTTCCCATGAAACATTTATGAGATTCTGCCACTTTAAAATGTTGTTCTAATTCCAGAAGAGGCAAATATAGGAATTGTTAGAAGTGAAATGCTCATTTTATCTTAGCAATGTTTCAGATACATAAATGTCAAAAGAGTTGGAGTACTAGCTTGGAAAATTGTTGGACATTAGGGGGAAATTATCTTAAGAATTGTAATCTCGCCAGGCTATAAAGTTCAGTTGGAAAATCCTATGAAAAGAGTCTTTCTAGTAAGCTTTCTGAGTTTTAACTATGACTGAAAATACTATATTAGTTTGAATGAAAATGATTTCAACATTTGTAGGCTTCACTGGAAAAATATGGCATGAAAATCCCTCTAATATTTCATAGAATCTCACAAGCATTTTAGACAAGTATATCTGGTTGAAGAAAATATTTGCATTTTTTTATAATTCTTTTAACTTATATTACTAGTACTAAACATTTAAGACCAAGACATTCTCTACTCTTACTCCAAATTGGTCACCTTAAATGAGTGGGCCAAACCTTATTAATGTTTCTGAATGAAAATTTGCTCCATTGATAACTAAAGGCTTGTCAATCCTTCAGTGAAAATGATGTATATTCCTACTAGGCTCTGTTCATTAGTAACCATACTTTTTATTTTGTTTAACTTATCCTTCAACTATTTAATCTTTCAGTTTTAAGTTGTGGCATGTGATAAGAGCAATTTTATAACTAAATAGAATACACAGACATTTAGTCTTCATCCCCAAGTTAAGGAAACTACCATGAAAGATGGAATATATATATTATAGGTATATATATTATATATATATATATATATGCATGCTACATTGGTCACTAGAGAGGTACAGATAAGACTTTTTGTAAAGTTAGAGGAGGAAGAAAGAACTCTATTCTAAAAGAAGAAAAGTTTTTCAGAAAAAAACAGAATTTAAACTAGACCTTAAAATATTAATAGTGTTTGGACTTTTGGATCTAGACAGACCTTGCAAAGAAAGGCAGGGATAAATGTGCAGAGGAGAAAAATTCAGAACATGTATTGTGACTCAATGAGGACCATCTCAGGGCCACTGGCTGGAAGTGAGTTGGGAGCTGATCTTAGCCAGTGCCACCCATCCTAGTCAAAGACATGCAGTACACAAAATGCCTTCCTGAGCAGACCACATATTCTGCCTTTATACATCGAAGCTGAGCTTGTTTCAGGAAAATGACTGAGGGATGGTTGAAGCACTGAGCAAGACTAGACACAGGAGATCCCTTCCACCACTGAAATGCATAGTAAGAACATTGGCCCTTCAAAAGTTCTTGGGGATGGTACAGAAAGATGGGGATAAACCAGAAATACAATAGAAGAAGATCACATAATGTTTGGAGAAATTCCAAAAGAAGGAGTTAAGAAAGAGTAATTACATATCACAATGTCTGGTTTTAAAACCAGGGTAGCTGGACGGGTGAGAGTGTCATATATAGTGTCATATGTACAAACAACATTTTAAGAAAATATGAAAGCTATTCCAGTTTAATGAATTTCAGTGCTCAACACAATGCCTACTTCTGATAAGAGTGATTGGCTACTATTTCTTCCTCACCCAATATGTTCTTCCCTTCTTCCATGGAAATACAGTACAGCAGAATGCTGGGGGCTCCAGTTAGAAACTACATCCCGGCTTCCAACTAAGGGAGCAGTTACTAGATCAATGTGATGGCTTGTGAGCTGAAGTAATTTAACTCATTCTTAGGCTTACTCTTAAAACTTGGGGCATGCACTTTTTCATTTTCTCTCTCCTCTTTTGCAAGCCACCAGAAAAATAATCCAACTCTGTCTACACAGAAGTTGGCATATTTGGGGAGGTCAGAGCCAAAAGTTGTGTGGGTCTTTGGTCACCAAATGATGTTAGAGAAAAAGACACTCTTCTGTTAAGTAGGAGGAAAAATCAACATCTACCTTATTTGGACCATTATATTTTGATACTTGCTTAACCTTCATCTTAGCTCACATGGTCGACATTTGGTAACTATATATTCAATAAATTCGGTAAGCAAATAATAAATGATTTTAAAACCAAGTTAGAAAGTGAAATGTATCCAGGAGCATATGAGACACGTAAATTAGTAGTTGAAAGTGGATGAGATTACCATAAAAATGAGGCAGAGGAACAGGAAGAAAAAAAAAAGGACCCTGCAAACAGGACTGGAAGGCTCAAGATAGAGCCTATGGATCACACTTCTCTAGGGAATAACAAGTAAATAAATAAGTCATGGTAATAACAGAACCAGAACAATGAGCAACTCACCCAAATCAAGGTGAGTTTGGGAGGGAGATATTTCAAGAAATTGGGAGGATCGTATCCGTATGTGGTCTGTGAATTTGGACAATCAACTTTCCAGAAGTCTGGAACTGGACTGAAAGAGAAACTTGGAAAACATGCGGGGTAGTTCAAGGAAATGGTAGGATCAAGACAAAGCTGGGTTTGGATGAGGAAGTGATAGCTTGCTGGCCATAGCTTGTTGGTTGAATAGAAGGGACTTGTGAAGAAAGCTATTGACAAATGTTAGTGGGGTGAGGTGGGAGCCAGTTAATTGATTCACCAACGTTTCCGAATGGGAGCAAGGGACTGAGTAGAAAGATTACAGTGGAATAGGAGAAAAGAAGTGGATGTGGGAGAGAAATTGGATGAGGATGTGGGGAAATTCTGAGAATAGGAAAGCCAGGAAGTAAGGAGGAGAACCAAGGGATTTTGGTCTCTGAAATTCCTTATTTCATCCACCCACAAGAACCAGGCTTACTTCAATATTCCCTATAGTGCTCTCTAATGCTCTTGGCAAACTGACACGAAGCTTATGTGGACTGGAACAAAGCAGTTTGACTACTGTATCAAGGCAACAGAACAATAATACTGATTTGTGTGTGTTGCTATCCTATCATGAAGAAAAAGAAAATCAGTCTCACCAAATTTGCTCCTTTCACCTCCCTCTAACATTAGGTAAAATATTTCCGTTTGTATATTTTTCCAATGACTTTGTTGTCTTAGCTTTAAGTAGTACTGAGAGGTCATGTTGTTTTGGATTCAGTTTCTCCTTACTGCTAGTTGACAGTCATTAGTCTTTTTATTTTAATATGACAAGTTCTTGGGCATTTGTTTTGTGTTGTTTCTCTTCTTCTTTCCCCTCCTCCTCTTTCTCATTCTCCTCTTCCTCTTTTTCCTCCTTCCTCTTCTTCCTCATCTTCCTCTTCCTCCTCGTGCTTATCTTCTTGTTCTTCATCATGTGCCTGTTAATGGTGTACTAATAGCATTTGGAAGAGTACATAAAATAAGCAATGAAAGAGCAAATGTCCTTTATATGTATCCTATTTCCAAATCTCTGAGCCTAAGGCATAGACATTATGTTTATTCATTATAAAGACAGAATGGAGAGATAGCCATTTAGCTTCTAACAGGTTTACAACAGAAATAATGAACACAGGACATTACCTTTGGTAGATCAATGGTTACAAATACAGAATGTATCCTATGGGCATTAGATGCTGATTAATCACGCATTGACAAGTAAATCAGGCCAATGTCTTTGGAAACTAAAAGTTGACAGATATGGAAGAGCTGAGTTAGGAAACTGAGCTCATCAGTCAACAAGATTTGAAGTTTAGATATTTATGCTTCACGTGTGTTACTTTGAGCAAGCTGTTAACTTTGTGCTTTACAGACCTTATCATTCCAAATAAGACTTGTTTGTTGAAATAATCTTAATGATAAGAAATATTATTTAGGTTGTAAAATTTTCATTCAGTTATTCACTTATTGATTCATTATAAAAATTATTTTTGAGGAAGTACTGAATCAGGTCCAAGGAAACAGAACAAGACATGAAGGAACTTAGTGGTCATATTAAAAATATGAGCATTACTCCAAATACTGTGAGTAATAGATGGTAGCTTTGCCTTTAAAAATATTATCCTGGTATAAGGAGAATTGCAGCCATGAGTTACGTATCTTTTCTTTATGACAGTGCCTTCTCATTGTATGAAAAATTTGGAAAATACAAAATAATAAAAAGAAAAAGCTTTCAGTACATTGTTATATTCCTTTAGGGTAGCCATATATCCTGGATTTTTTGAGATAGAACTGATTTCAATGATCATGTCATGTTATTACCTGAAGTATACTTGGATCTGTCAGGCTTGTCCTACCTCAGCCAATTAAATTCCTTCAAATACCAAGGATAAAGCAAAGTCATGTCATCTTTAAGGTAAAAGCTGACACCATGTCTTCTTCCAAGAAGGAAGGTAAGGATTGAAAGAGGTGATCAGTTATTAAAGACAAAGGGCAAAAGAAGAGCTAAGAAGACCTTCTTCAGACATAAAACTGAAAACATCTCTTTGGTAAAATCAGTGGTGAGTTGAAAATAATGTTAGTAGGAATAATGCAAAAAATGTACAAGTTGAAGTAGATTAAATTTACTAAGTGGAGGTCATTCAGTCCAAATACCAATTACATACTCTAGTCAGAAAAGTCATCCATTGTGTGTGTGTTGGCAAAAAGACCTATCAGTGAGATGGCAAAGGACAGAAAGCTTTTTGAAATGGAGAGAGAGGTGGTGAAATTTGCATTTTAGAAAAATCATTATAGATATTGGAAGATGATTTGGTAGGAGGTGAGTGAAATAGTCAGATGAAAAATGAGGGATGATGAAGATCTGAATTGGGTGGTGGTGACTAAGATGTAAAGAGAAGCACAGATAAGGAAAATAGAAAGTATCTCCCAAAGAACCATTTACCAAGAACCTGTGAATGTGGCACTATGTAGCCATGGGACCTGGATAAACTTAATAAAGTTAAAATTAGGTTATTCTGGATTAGGTTGGGCCCCAAATCCAGTTCAGCTGTAGGACTTATAAGAGGGAAAGTTTGACATAGTGACAGAGGCACAGGGGGAAGTGGAATACAACTTTAAGTCAGGAAATCCTAAGAGGATGTCAGTGTTTGTGTGTGTGTATGTGTGTGCTTGTTGTGTATACTACATATATACATATCTACACATACGCACATGTATATCTTCTGTTGATATGTGTGTGTGTGTTTCCAGACTCTAAATATCTCTGTTTTATTTTTCATTAAGTATTTATGACTGCATAACCCCTCACAGCTCTAATGAACTGTAATAAATGCTGGATTAATTTTCCTTGAGGATCCAAGATTGTGATGTAATGTTACCAATACACATTTTAATATTAAAAGAAACCCTAGCCAACCCTCTCTTATAGAAAATAAAATAATAGGCTGATTTAAGATTCAGGAGATGCTGGGGATTGGCCATGACCTTCATTTATATAGATTCATATATAGATAGATAGTATAATGGAAGCAACTGAAAATTACTTAAAAGAGAAGGGGCATAAGAATATAATAGAGGAGGTGAATCTAATCAAGGAACATTGTGCCTACATATTTTTAAAATTACATTAAAACCCTTTTATACAATCTATGCTGATTCATAAAAAGGAAAAATCATTCTGATATTTTGTGCCTTTCATTTTCTATGGAGACCTAGTTTAGTAAAGAAACCACCAGAGAGATGAAGGGTATTCCAAAATAATAAGCATGAATTACTTTGGCCACAATAAGTTCCATTTGCAAATCATCTGCACTGGCTGAAAATGATCATTGTGCTATCTTGGTATCAGGATTTCTTAGTTTCCACAGCAAAGGTGGGAAGCATTGTTGTTTTTCTGTGAGAGTGAGTTAAGAAAGCTTGGCCCAAGCACCATATGAGTTTTCCAGAATCAATTTGGGATTGTGATAAATCAGCTAAAATGGTTCTCAGTGCTTCTTCCTTTCATCAGAGACATAAGATACTGGGAGGAAGTTGGGGGCCATTTAATCATGACATAAGGAATCCAGGTGTGTTGTCATGGACAATTGTAAGTGGGATTCTGGGAACTGAGTATAGAAGCTTGCCAGGTTGTCACCATCAGACTTCATTTTTCTGGAGCAAATAATTGGCCTACTGAGTGCTGCTAACTGAAAAATTCAGTGAGGACAGCTGTTAGAAGAGATTGATGCGATTTCTCTCTACATCTGAATGGGGTGGGGGTGGGGAAGAATCCATTTGGCTGAGAAACAAATCAGTAGGTACCTAGGCTAACTCAATCCAGACTTATGGCTGCTTATGTGTCTAAGACAAAAATATATTTTAGTGGCTGCTTTCTCCACTCAGTTTTCTCATATTACAAGCAAGAGATCTGGATAAGAGATCTGTTCTAAGGGGCTAGAACAAAGATTTCTGCTGCTATAATTAAAATGGAGCCTTTTGATGTAATTTTCCCTTAGGAAAATAACTGTCTAGATGAAAATGCTCAAGAAAGAAGGTCTGTCCTGCCAGGAAAAGACGAAATAGAGTAATTCCCCTGCCAAGAAGTTGTAGAAATTAAGAATGTTCTTAATGATGTAGAAGTCTACTTTAGGATTTCAGTCTGGATTCAAGCTGAAGCAGTGGTCTGACCTCAGGAGCAGTCTAGCCCCAGAAGAATGAAGGGTTAGGACGTGCAGATAAAGGGAGCTTTCAGAAAGCCTCAGAGTAGCCTCTATATGCACGGAATAAATGTTGGATGAATAAATTACTCAATCTAACAGGCCATTTTAGCCGCTCATGGAACATGAAGGAATTTTACTGTGTTTTTGATATTTGTAATATATATTAGGGATATACAGTTGAGCATTGCCCAAAAGCAAAACTGCTCTACCTTGTAACCAGGGTGAGAAAGCACAAAGTACTGCTGTGGCTTATGTTCACCAATGTTCATGTTCTGGAAACTTAATCCCCAATGTGACTCTGTTGAAAGGTGGGACCAAAGAGGTGATTAGATGGTGAGGGCTTTGCCTCATGAATGGTTACCATTATCACGGGAGTGTATGTTAGCTGGTTCTTGATAAAAAGCTTAAAAAGGAAGGGGCATAACTTTCTTGCCCTTTCACTTTCTACCATGAGCTGGCGCAGTTGGAAGGTCCTCATCAGGTGTAGAGATCTTGGATTATCAGTCTCCAGAACAGTATGAAACAAATCCCTGTTCTTTATTATTCACTCTGTCCTAGGAATTCCATGACAGTAGTCCCTCCCTTCCCCCTCCAAAATGAAGACAAGCACAGCTCATCTAATCCCCAAAATAAACAACAGAACAACAAGTAAATTTCAGAGAGCAAAATGAGGCCTTCCCAAAGTTAATTAATTCAAGTTAATGCTTATTAAGAGCTCGGTAACAAAATGTACAAGACATGTACCCTCTGCCTTACGTATGAAACTGTAACCCATCTGTACATCACTTTGACAATACGTAAGTAATTGTTCAGAAAAAAAAAAAAAAGATCTCACAGAGCTGGTGGAAACTACCAGGACACAAATGTATTAAAAAAAAAAGTCAAAGAAGAATGAAGCAAGAAAAGCTAAAGAGGAGAGGAGGGAGGAGAATGAAGACTTCTTTGATATGATGATGGCTGATTAGGCATAAAAAAGGTAAATACTTTCTTCAAAGCAGCAAAAAGCATGCTGACTTAAACTATAAAGTCAGGATTGTCAGATTGCAAAGCTATCATCTTTGGAGTTGGTTGTTGTTAATTAAATACTGTATACATATTTGGACCTTTGAGATCTGATCTTCTCTAGAGGAAGTCAATAGTCCTTCCAGAGTTCAGATGAGCTATATGCCATGGGGCATACGCCATTCTCCTTTGGAGTCCATGTTGTATTACTGCATCATTGAGAATTAGAAAAACAGTAATGGCCTTTGTCATCATAAAGTTTTATTTAGATGATATAAAATACGGGCTTTATCTATCCCTTTCTTTGACAGTTTGTCTAACAGTCTCTCAAATGTTTGAAGAAACACTAAAATTATACTTTCCTCCTATAAAAACAAAACAGGAAAACCACTGACTCATTAATATAATGAAAACTAAATCTTTTCATTTTAGGAGAACCATTATTGCCAATGGTCAACCAGCAAATAGACATTTTGACCCATTATTTTTAGACCAATAATGATTATATGCTAATCAAACTTTCTTTTGGCAATCAGTTACAGTGTCTAAAATAATTTTATTCAATGTGTTAGTGCATTTCTTACTTGAGGATGAATTTGATGGCTAGTTTCTCTCAGTGTATGAAATCCTTGTGAAATTAGATGTTCACTGAACGTTTCTTTGAAGAAGTACAGCCACGCTAGTGCCTGAGCTAGAAATCTCTCTAGTTATTTCCTTCACTCTTTAAAATATAGAAACCCAGGACTTCAATAAAGTACTCAATTTAGCATTGGCTAAACCCAAAGCAAGACTTGGCTGCCGGCATTTATGAGGTAAAAGAATTAACCTTCATGAATGTTTATGTAAATAAACAGAGCTGGAATTAAGCTCAGAAATTATAGATTTAAAATATCAGATTTTGTGGTAAGTAAAATTTTGATTGGTTTTCCCAGCAAATTATATATACAGTTAATGTCCAATTTACAAACTGGTTGCATTTCCAACTCCTACTTGCAATTTTATAGAAAGTCAAAATGCATTTCCAAAACCAACAATGCTAAAAAATGGAAATTAGCTAATGTAATATTTTATTTAATCCATATTGAGACTAGGCTAGTTTGTTTCATCTGTATTAAGACTGAAGTCATCTGGGTGTAGTAATTTATGCCTGCAATCCCAGCTACTTGGGAGGTCAAGTTTGGAAGGATCTGTAGTTCAAGGCTAGAGAAAAAAAAGTTAGTGAGGTCCTTTCTCAATAAACAAGCCAGGAATGAGTCTGTTCCTATAATTCTAGTGATTCAGAAGGCATAGATAGGAGGATTGTGGTCCATTGCCAGCATGGAGAAAAATGAATGTCCTTATCTGAAAAAACTGCCAAAAACAGAAAGGACCAGGGCCTGACTTCAAATGTTCAAACCCCAGTAAACTATCCTCTCTTCTCTCATCTCCCCTGAAAAAGACTGAAATCAGTCCTCCTCCTCCTCCTCCTCCTCCTCCCCCTCCTCCTCCTCCTCCCCCTCCCCCTCCTCCTCCTCCTCCCCCTCCCCCTCCCCCTCTTCCTCCTCCTCTTCACCTGTCCCTAAGCTTCTTTTGCTCAAGGTTGCCACTCTACCTCTTGAGCCAGAGTGGCACTTCTGGCTTTTTCTGTTTATGTGGTATTGAGGCATCGAACCCAGAGCTTCATACATGCCAGGAAAGCACTCTACTTCTAAGCCACATTCCCAGCCCCTGAAACCAGTTGTTGGAATGTTAGTTTGTTTTTAAAGTATATGTGTGCTACTTGGGCCTTAGATTTGATGATGAGCCAGATTTCCTAGAGGTGAATCATCAGTGCTACTTACAAATGAGAATTGCTGATCATACAGATCCTTCAGAGATAATAATAATATATGTTTATAAACTGGACATTTTAAATGACATAAGCCTAGAATATATAGACAGTAAATAAAATGACTACAATTGGCCAAAGGATAAATCAAAGCCAAAACAACTTAGTCTTCATTCTTATTTCATTAACACATTTAGAATCAAGTCCCTTTAAAAGGTTAGTGCCTCGGAAACAGATAAACAATAAAGAGACTAAAGAAGGGCTGGGAATATGGCCTAGTGGCAAGAGAGCCTGCCTTGTATACGTGAAGCCCTGGGTTCAATTCCTCAGTTCCACATATATGGAAAACGGCCAGAAATGGCGCTGTGGCTCAAGTGGCAGAGTGCTAGCCTTGAGCAAAAGGAAGCCAGGGACAGTGCTCAGGCCCTGAGTCCAAGCCCCAGGACTGGCCAAAAAAAGAAAAAAATGTGTATGAAGAGACTGAAGAGGCAATGCTGCTTATTATATCTATACATGCATATCCACAGTTACAAATCCACGCATTTTTTCGAGCAAAACAGAGTGCCCATTGATTGGGGTATATATTGCTTCACTACTGCCCCCTCAACCCTGCAAATGACACAAGTCCTCAGTTATATGCTGTTAAGTGTGTCATAACAATTATTGAAAGAGATAAGGAGAGAGAGTGAGGGAGTAAAGAAGGGATGAAGAGAACCTAGTTAATAAAACAACCATCAATGATACCTTTTAATTTTTGTGGAGGGCGTAGCTTTGGGGTGAGGCACTGGGCACTGGGCAGTATGGAGCAGTGGGCCTGAGCTATGTAGGGATTTCTTCAGCCGCTCCTCTTCTCTGTGTGGCTAAGGAACAACAACCTGCTGTGTTTTTTTTTTTAACTTAAATTCTTATTGTAAAGTTGATATGCGGAGGGTTATAGTTGCATAAGTCACAGAGTGAGTACATTTCTATTTGAGCAGTGTCACCCCTCCCCTCATTTTTTCTCAGTTTGTTCCCTCCTGATTCCCCTCTCCCTCAAGTTGTGTAGTTCTTTTCCAACATAGTGTCTAGTGAGTATCACTGCTGAATTAGTTCACTTGGTAATCCATAAACAAAATCATCTCCCATGTCTGGAAGGAACATCACACATAATCAGGGTTCTGCTTCTTCTAGATGGGGCAACAGAGAGGTGTTCTTTTTTTATTTTTATTGCTAAAGTTAATTTAGGACTCTATCCCTTCACTTCCCTTAACATTCTTGTTTGCACTCTCCTGCGATTATCTGTGCACCATAGACTCTTTCGGAAACCTGCCATTAAACTAATCACTGGGTGGCACCCAAGAGCCAGGAAAAAAAAAAAAAAGCTGGATCAAATTGCAAACCTTCTCTAATACACATATTTTAACAATTTCCTCCGTCTTCGGTGAAATTATGCTAATATTTTAGTTGAGTTTCCTCAAGTCTGGAACTCAAATTAAGTCTGTCTGTTTCATTTTTATGACAGTGCTTGAAATCACTTGCAGACAAGGGGTTGTTGGGCCATGAGATTTATAGTGGCAATGCCACGAAGGTCAAACACATCCTGAGGAAGAGGAAAGCAATCTGTAGAACCAGTGTTTTCGCTGCAATAAAGTTTATAGCAGCATTAAGGGAGTAGTTACAAATCAGTTGGATGGTGTTGATTTCATTGAGAATAAGTATATTTACACTCGTAAGCTCTCTCTTAATAATATTCTGAATGTTTTACACAATGGGGTTAGTGAAGGTTGGATGTGGGCATATTTCACAAGTGACAAAATTTGTTTTTCTTTTTTTTCATCATCTTTCTACTTGTAATTCTTGAAAAATGGGTTTATAATGGCACTATAGGGGCTGAGTAAAGGTTGAGCAATTTTGTGATATTTGCAACAAGGTCAAAGATACTGCAGGAACTAACAGTAAAATGATTATGTGTGTGCTTATGACTAACAGTGAGATAAAACTAAAGAACAAAATGTCCCTAAGAATACAAATTACTTTCTTCTAGCCAGTTAGCATTTGCTAATTTCATTGTATTAGAATTGTATTAGAATTTGTATTATTTGTATTATTATTAGAATTTGTATTAGAATTTATTATTAGAATTTGTATTAGAATTTGTATTATTTGTATTATTTGTGATTTCATTGTATAAGAATTTCTGAATGGATGTTCATTTTTATTATTTCAGTTCTGATTGAGTGTTTCATCTCAGTAGTTTAAAAAAACAAGACATGGATGCATTCTCCTTACAACTGATTTCTTGGATGCTAAGTTCATCCACTTAAATATAATAAAAGTATAATAGTAGTAAAACAAAAAGTAACCTCTCCAAGCAATATTACCTAAACGAATGAATGTTTTTATTCAATACACTCTTCATTGCATATTACCAGAAAAATTGCCTTTTTAAAACTAATTGTAAAAGAATCATGTGATTTTGTTATTTCTGTTGATTGGGCAATTATTTCTCATAATGCTTATTTCCCTTCTTTATTGTCTACATAACCTGCTAAGTTAATTCTAAGCCCTACAAAGTCAGGCAGCCTGACTGATTCTCATTCACAATCCCAGGACATAAAACTGCATCTGTCGTTTCCATCTCAAAATTATTTATTGAACGAATGAATTAATATTTCTACCATTTTTCAGGATTCTTTTACAACCAGGAGAGCAGTTTCTCATCTTATGTCAGGACTATACAGTTTTCTTATTCTATGAGATAGCTTCTAATACCTTCTATCCCTGTCTTCCATTTGTGTTCTCTAAGAGCTGGCTTAGCACTAACAAATGTGGAGGAAGCAGTAGATCTCATCCAAGTGCTACAAATGGGGATACTGAGACTTGTGTGTATAAATCTGGTAAGTATAATGTGGTGACAAGAAATCATAAAGTATGCCCTGAAACAATTCTCTTTGAACCAGAGCACAGTTGCCTTTGTGTAAACCATGAAAATCTGAGAGACTTTGTTGTGGGTATGTTTTTTTTTTTTTCCCCATGATTGCCTTGTGCTTGTATGTTCAGGTTTAAGTATCTTTCACTGTCTATCTCCATAAACTTTAATTCAACCATTTTTAAGGTTGTATCAAGTTTGGCCACTTTAAAAAATAAGTAGACCATGGAATAATATGCTACCGTTCATTTAATTTCACCATTTATGTGTTAAGCAAATCATTTGTATGTTTTCAATTCTCTTTTTTAAACATAATTTCTGGAGCTTTCTTTCTACTGAAAAAAAAACATAAAAGAGGAAAACTAAAACTTCCTAAATTCCTCCTGCAAAAGTTAAGCACTAGTCAGATTTTGGTGTGAATCTGTACCTTTTTTCCAGGCAGGTGTGAGCATATATGCTGCTACATTTGCATATATCTAATGGAGAGATCACATTGGCTGATCATCAATGTAATATCTCATTGGGATTTAAAAACTGATTGTGGTGATAGGTTAACAATCCCTCTTCTTTTTGGATAGTACTGAGGATTGAACTCGGGACATTGTACCTAAAAGGCAGGCACTCTATCACTTGAGCCACAATCCTAGTTCTCTTTCTCCCTTTCGTTATTTTCCTGATAGGGTTTTTGCTTTATGTCCAGCCTTGCCTGAACTGTAATCCTCCAACTTGTGCTTACTTATATCACTGGGGATGACAGACATAAGCCACTGTGGCCAGCCATTGTGCTTTCCCTGTAATGAGGAAAACACAGCAATGTGCTGGTTGCCACAGCAACCAAACATTGAGTGAGATGGGATCTTCAGAAATTTAATACCTGAGCTAGCCTTGACTCTTCATCCCCCAGTCTACAACTCCCAAATAGATTGCAACTTTGCTTCAGCACATCCAGCTAAATGAACATTCTTGTAATTGGTTGTGCATACAATTAGGGGGAGAAATCCAATTAGTTAAACAAAACTTTATTCATAATATTGAAAATGTAGTTAGCTGAGTGCATAAATGTGTTACCATAAAGAGAAGTGGGTTTATATGGATGCAAAATAAATTTTTTTTCTCAATGTAATTTTTATTGTTGTTGTAAAAGTGATGTACAAAGGGGTTACAGTTACTTAAGTCAGGTAAATGAGTAAATTTCTTTTGGAACAATGTCACCCCTTCCCTTACTCTCTTCCAGTTTTGCTCTCCCAATCCCACCCACAAATTGAATAGTTTATTTTCAATAGCTTCCAGTGAGTACCATTGGTGCATTTTTTCACTTTGTCTCTCCATTTCTGTGCTTCCCCCCTTAGAAAAATGTAATTCTTTCCTTTTCTTTTCCTTTCTCTTTCCTTCCTTCCTTCCTTTCATCCTTTCTTTTTCTACCTTCCTTCCTTCCTTCCTTCCTTCCTTCCTTCCTTCCTTCCTTCCTTCCTTCCTTCCTTCCTTCCTTCCTTCCTTCCTTCCTTTTTTGCCAATTCTGGGGCTTGGATTCAGGGCCTGAGCACTGTTCCTGGCTACTTTTACTCAAAGCTAGCATGCTAGCTCTTGAGGTACAGCACCCCTTCTGGCTTTTTCTGTTTTTCTGGTGCTGAGGAATTGAACCCAGGGCTTCATGCATGCTAGGCAAGCACTCTACCACTACGCCACATTCGCAGCCCCTGTAATTCTTAATAAGTAATATACTTTTTTCTAAGAAAGCTGTTTGGATATTTGCTTCCAGAAACTTACAACAATAAAAAATGTTTTCTAACAGATCTCAGTAGAAGGGTTGTCCTAGAACATAGATCCAAAACACAGATGCCCATCGAATCAAGTCAGACAGAATGGTGGGAAAAAAAGAGTACCATGAGGTTAAAAAACAAACAGTAAGTCATATTTCACTCCATGATTCTACAGGCCGTTCTGTGGGTTTCTACCAAACATGGCTGGAAGGAGCTGAACCATTTTCTAGACATTATGCATGTGCCTGGGCTGCAAAGATAAAGGGCACAAATCTCCTTAGCTACTGCCCCAGCTTTCCTCTTAGTCACCACTGACCTGATGATGATAATAAGGAGGAATGAAGGAGAGGATGAATTTGAGAATGAGTCCCCATTTGCCATGGACTGAATTCTGTCCTTAATTCTTCCCTGTGAACAATTCTTTGGTTGAATTTTTGACACTCAGTGCCTAACAATGTGGCTATTTTTGGAGGAAGGATTCTTTAAAGACAAAATTCAGTTAAAATGAACTTATTGGGCTGGGCCCTAATCCAGCATGATTGGTGGCTTTATAGGAGAGATTAAGACTGACAAGTGCAAAGAGAAGACTATGACACATGGAGAAGTCAGACACCTGTAGCTTTGAAGAGAAACCTCAGAAGAAAATCAGTCTTAATGATACCTTGATCTTAGACTTCCAGCCTCCAGAATGGTAAAAAAAAAAAAAAAATGGTGTTTTTTTTTCCTTTATTATTTTTTTGTGGTTTACACACCTAGTCAGTAGTATTTTGTAATAGTAGCTCTGTCTAACTAACTTTATTATATATTGTTTAACTAACAATACTTCATCTACCTTCATTAAAGTTACTTTAGTTGTCTTGTTTTGTGCTGGAACAGGTGCTTGTCCTCCAGGCCTTGACACATGCTCTGATGTTTCCACTCAACTTGAGACATGCCTCCAATTCTAGCTTTTTGCTGGGTAATGGAAGGTATGAGGCTCAAGTACTTGCCTAAAGGAGCTGGCCTCAACTATAATCGTCAGATACTCCTGAGTAGAGATTATGCATGAGCCACTGGCACCCGGCTTAGTGTTTTTGTTTTTGTTGATTTAATGTTTCAAAATACAGCGTAGTGATTCAATGGCTGGATACAGATCGTGGCTCATCTCAGAGAGCTCAAACCTGGCTTTGCCTGAGTGAAAATGTTTCCCAATTCAACTGAGTTACTACTTACTCTAAGATGTAACCAATATGCAACATTTTTAAAGTACAAGTATTTGTGAAGAAAAGTGCCCCCTCCCATGTTGAAGACTTGGTGGGCGGGGACATTGTCAAAATTCATTTCATTGTAGACGTGGAATTCTCAGCAACATGGAGTAAAAGACCTAACTGACAAATGTGTTTCAACAGAAGGCAAAAGGGAATGAACAAAAAAGGGAGAGAAAGACAGAAAAAAGAAAATGAAAAGGTTGTTGAGAGAATGTGTAGATGCTAAGGGAAGAGACTTGTTTTTCTTGAAGAAATAAATACCTCTTAAAAGAACAAAATGGTGAAAAAGAACTAAAATGAAACTCAAAGTACATACACACATGAGTATGTGTGTGCGTAGTTAGCTAATCAAGGTTTCTTTTTATTATTAACATATAATTTATTTATTGTCAAAGTCATATACAGAGGGGTTACAGTTCCATAATAAGGCAGTGTATACAGTTCTTAATATATTTTTAAATTATCTTTAAGTAGTTGTACCAAGATGTTGCCTTAACTGCTCAGGAAACCCATAACTACCAGATACTTCTCACAGGCAGTTTGGAAAACAAGGCATTTAAGCAACTATGGAATGTTACTGCCAGGCCTATATGCTGCAAAATCAAGTTCTTACAATTATTAAATAGCTATATATCACCATGCCTAAGATTTTTGAAGTTGATGACATTGGATAATGTCAAGTGACTTTCAGAGAAGTCTCTACTGCCTGTTACATGTTGACTTATAAAAAATGTAAGAAATGGGCTGGGAATATGGCCTAGTGGAAGATTGCTTGCCTCATATACATGAGGCCCTAGGTTTGATTCCCCAGCACCATGTATGTAGAAAATGGCCAGAAGTAGCACTGTGGCTCAAGTGGCAGAGTGCTATCCCTGAGCAAAACAAAGAAGAAGCCAGGGACAGTACTCAGGCCCTGAGTCCAAGGCCCAGGACTGGCAAAAAAAAAAAAAAAAAAAAAAAAAAAGTAAGAAATATAGCCTTCATTTTGTTCAAGAATGAAATATAATGTGTTGAAAATTGCTTCAGCCAATTTCAAGAACTCACGTAAATTCTTCAATTGTGTCTCTATTATTGGATTGTCAACACTAATAACACTTCATATCAAGCTATATTCCCCTCTAGTAGAAGTTATCAATTTTGGGCTTTTCCCTTTCCAAATTGTAGATGAAGTGTGAATGAAATAGAAGGGAAGATTTCAGAAAAATCAATGTAGAAGAAATGTTTGTTATTTTAGCAATGCTGCTTTGTGAATAGTAACATAAATTTAAATCTGTCTCGAAAATCTAAAACAATTTATATTTTATTGACAATATTTTCCTGTAGCATAAGAGAGAAGTCAATTTATCAGTAACTTCAAATCCTTTACTGGAAATAAAATTTACTTTATAGAAACATTTATTTAGGCCAGTATTCCAGAAAACATAATTGAGAAAGGTACAGACATATCTGTTGTGTCCACAATTGTTTCCTGCATGTACTCTGTATTGGTAAACAGTATATGTAAATAATTTCATAAAACACTGAGTGTAGAACATTTTAACTATGGTTACATTAACTTTTCTAATACAAACCATACTTATGGATTTTTAAAATGCTGAAACCATAATTTTGTATATCTTCTTTTTGTATATCTTCTAAGTAGTTTTACAAAGGGGTTTCATTAATAGAAATTAACAGGCTGGATTGAAACCCTATGATGATTTTTCTTCTTCTGCTCTATGCATTGACCCATATCTATAATAATAAGCCTACATTCCACTGATTTAGTGAGTGAGATACAAAGCCTAAGCCATTAAAGTTTGTGAATTGAAAATTTATAAATGCTCTCCAATAAATAAATTAACTTCCTATACTTATAATGTGCTTTATGAGCTTTTGGAATATTTCTTCTTTAGCTTGCTGTCACTCAAACTCCGAATCTAAGTCTAACTGAAAAAGTAATCCTGAAACAACTCCTGTTACCTCATTTCTGTGGTTTGTCCTTTGCTGCTAAGTTTATTAGTTCTTCCTCTTGGAGTTACCACTTCTGTTTTCATCACTACCACTTTGGTTCTCCATCATAACTGAGAAGTATTGAGTATTGCACTTCCATACACTGCATAGTGTTTGGTTGACCACGTTGCCATATTTATGTTTTTCTCCATTCTCATTTTTAACACATTTCAGTCCAGTTTTCACATTAGATTCAGACTTTCCCCCCAAAATTGCACAGGTTCTACTTCTTTATGAAGCCATCCTAAGTAAAATTTACTCATGTATTCACTTATTTTTAAATGGAATGCAAACTGTAATTATGACTCTCTTGCAGATCCTATTAGAAGTGAGTTCAATGTGATGCTCTTTGTTTGCATTTAGTTATTTAGGCCTTCTTTCTTTTGCTCCAAAAAGAATTTAAAAGCAGCTTTCATAAAAACAAGTGAATAAGGAAAATAGAATTTATGCAATGCATATTATCTCTATACATTTGATAAAATTATAGCACAGATTTGATTCTAAGATTTTCAATTTCCAAATAGAAAGCCTAGAAGCAAGATAGGTTTGTTTATAAGATTCACAATATGTGCACACAAAACTTGGACAATCATTAAAAACAGTTGCTGAGAAGTCCAGTTTTTCTCCTGCTGAGATCAGAATGTTTCTTTTGTGAGTCTTTATCAAGAGAGCATATGTACTATAATAAAGGGCTTCTTAGAAGACCCTCACAATGATGAAGCCATTGTTTTCATAAGGGTGGTTCCAAGAAAGCACATCAGTGTTTGCGAATTGTACAACACTGACAAGCCCTTCTAAGAACATGGATAACAATACAAGGATTTTTCTTGGTTGTTGTTTCCTTGCGTTTCTGGAGATTAGACACAGAGTCTTGGGCATACAAGGCAATACGCTACCACTGAGCTACATCCCAGATCAAATCATATAAGTTTTTAAAGCCTTAGAATACACAGTTTAATATTAATAACAATAGCAATGACAGTCACAGCTATAACAACGTCAATTACACACCAGGTACACTGTTCATGTTAATTTATCCTTGAAGTAGACATAATCCTATTTCATAAGTGAAGTTTCAAGTGTTTAAGGAGCTCAGCCATGACCACTTGGTATTAGTGAAGAAATCAAGCCTTGCTGCCACTTAAAACCCCCCAATACCTGATCAATCAGTCTGCTTGCCCTGAAAGGAACCACTAGGCAGACAGACTTCTGGCATGATTAGTTTGCCTATTTTAAACTTAATTTAAATTAAATCACACAGAATGTATTATTTGGTGCTTTGTTCCTTTCACTCAGTAGTTTATGGCTTCACTCATGTTCTTGCATGTAGTTGTAATTTGTTCATTATCCATGTTGGATGGTTCTCATTATATGAATATACCACATTCATTTGACCATTGTTTTGTGGATGGACATTCCTATTTTTTTCTAATTTTCTTTTAAAAGTATGTGTATTGTTGCTATAGTCTTCTCACACCCAGTTTTTGATGTACATGTTGGTAAATAAGCCACTTCAGAATAGGATTGGACAATAACCCGTTATTCTTGAGGGGAATAAAAGTTGTTGGATCATATAAAAGTCTTCAGCTCTAATCAAGAAACCTACACTGTTTCTCTGGCCACTCTTCTTTTCAAATAATAAATTTATACTTTGTTTTTATTAGAAAAAGAGCACAAAACAAGCAGCCATTTCTTAATGAGAAAAATCATAAAATAAATCTCAGGAAAGCATTCCACTTTCTAATAAAATTGAGGCAAACAACAACTACATTTTTGTGGAAAAAAAATTAGCACTCAAAAGAACTCTGAGTGAAGTTTTACTTTAATTATAGGATGCAGCCGAATGAGCTACTGCATGCCTGTTGCTGTAGGCAGGAAGGCCTCCCAAGGGCTCCTTCACATCACCTATCAGACCAAAGCACTACAACTTCTTTGAACTTGAATTTTAAGTGCCTTGAAACACTATCATCTTAATTAGCTATGACACATAAATTACTTCATTTTACACCCACAACCACTGGCATTCAGAATCCAAGACAAAGTTTCTGAATTCTCAGATTAATGTGTGTGCCAGGAAAGGCCCTTATTGCCCTGGGAAGGAAACATCTTTGCCTTCATGAAAACGGTATGGAACACAATGTGATTTTTTTCCACTTGATAGATCTCATGGAATTTATCAGGAAAATTGCTTAACTATTGTTTTACATGGTTCTCCTTACACTTCAAGAAATATTTATCTAATTAAAAAAAAAGAAATGGGAAAGGTTCATTAACTAAGATCTGAGATTTTCCAGTTTTCTACAAAAGTATTTTAAATCTGTATTTTTCCTCTAATCCAATAATTAACTCAAAAGTTAATGAAGCACTTTGTGGATCACATAGGGACGCATATTTGTGCTCATCTTCTTTGTAAGACCTTGTAACCATTGTATTAGAACTAAACTTCAAGGTGGGAAGAGAAAATTTTCACATTTGTGAGATAGTGAGACATGCTGTTTTTGAATTAATTCATATAGGTTTTAAGTAATGAAAGGATCAAAGTATCACATAACACATGCAGTTAATGCATGTGTCAAATTCAAAAGATGTCATAAAAAATTTTTTTGGACTGTAGCATCCAGTTCTGTTTCCCACAAAATGACATTGAATTAATATTTTCAACTTGGATTATTGGAAGCTTGAATTTGATTAATAAATACATTTATAGATGTTTAATAGTCATAGAAATACAATCCATGCTTGCTTTTTGTTCCCATCCCAAAATACATGCAGACATTGTGTGAGTAATTCCAAAATGAAAAATGCTGCATTAGAAAAATGGCAAAAATACAGAAGGATCCAAAGAAGAAAAAATTATTATATTCATTTACTATTCACTAGGCCACACGTGATTCTTTAAAAAGACTAAGTCAAAGCACAATAAAATAAGTATCAGGAAATGAGTACTTGTGAGAGGGGAGGGTGGGGCCAAGGAGGAAGTGGTAGAAGAATGTCGGAGGAAGGGGAGAAAATTCAGACAAGAATTCATTGCATATACAGCAAAAAAAAAAAAAAAAGAGAAATATAAAGGAAGGGGTAGGTCAAAGCAGGAGGGAAGGGGGTGAAGATATTGAAGTGATGACACAGATCCAGATGCATTGTACACATAAACTGCTTTGTTAAATGGCAAAAAAAAAAAATCTACACATAACCTAAAATTAAGGAAAGTCAGAGAAGGGGTGAGTTGAGTTGGGAGAGGTGAGTGAGAATGTTGAACGGGTTGACATTGATCAAGATGCACTTTATTCATAAACAGGTCCAATGAATGGCAACTCCTCTGTACAACTACTTATAAGGATAATAAGAATATTTCAAAACATTATATTCAAATATATAAAACTATTCATTACATCAAGTTCAGAGAATGTAAATTTCTGTATGAGTACACATAGATGTATATGTTGAATTGGATAACACATCTAGAGAAACAATGTTTTTAAAATAACCTGAATACCAATCTGCATTCCATTTAGAATTATTTTTTCTAAAAATGCATCTTTATATTTATAAGGAGTCAGCTCTAATAGCTTTGCTGTAAAGATAACCATTCTTTGGTAATGGTAAGTGCATTAGAATAAGCCCTCACCAGCACCCTATGCAACAGGTGTTATTGCTGGCCTAGTTTATGTTAAGAAATCAATGTTTAGACAGGTGAGACGCACAACCCAGAAATGACTGGCTCCCCTGAGATTTACACTTACTTATTATGCTACAGGTATGGACAGCATCAAGAAAAGTCAGCTTTTCCTGAATGTGTAGACAAAGGCAGCTCTTTGAGACTCTTTCAAAGTAGTCATTGTCCAGAGAAAGAAACGAACCTCACAAACTCCCATGTGACTTCATGACAACATCACAATGTTTGTATATCATTTAGGCCTGGACCACTGCCTACTTTATGGTTCACTTTCATAACACCTGCTGCTGCTGCCTTTATACACCTGGATTTTAGCTTAGAGAATTGCTCCTTTCATTGTCAAAATAAGCATTTTGACTTTTTTTCAGTAATCGGGTTTGAATTCAGGACCTCACATTTGAGACGCTGGAAGTCTACTACCAGCCCTATTTTTCCACACGTTATATTTTGTTTTAGACAGATTCTCATTTCCCACTCAAATGCTCCCTGCCATTGCTAAAAATAACAATTGTTGGAGGGGATGTGGCCAAAAGGGAACCCTACTTCATTGTTGGTGGGAATGTAAACTGGTTCAGCCACTCTGGCAAGCAGTATGGAGATTCCTCAGAAGGCTAAACATAGAACTCCCCTATGACCCAGCAGCCCCACTTTTGGGTATTTATCCAAAAGACCATAAACAAAATCACAGTAAAGCCACCAGCACAACAATGTTCATCGCAGCGCAATTTGTCATAGCTAGAATCTGGAACCTACCCAGATGCCCCTCAGTAGACGAATGGATCAGGAAAATGTGGTACATATACACAATGGAATTTTATGCCTCTATCAGAAAGAATGACATTGACCCATTTGTAAGGAAATGGAAGGACTTGGAAAAAGTTACACTAAGTGTAGTGAGCCAGACCCAACGAAACATGGACTCTATGGTCTCCCTTATAGGGAACAATTAACACAGGTTTAGGCAAGTCAAAGCAGAGGATCACAAGAGCCCAATAGCTATACCCTTATGAACACATAAGATGATGCTAAGTGAAATGAATTCCATGTTATGGAAATGATTGTTATATCACAGTTATAACTACTTTCATCGTGCCATGTGTATCTGTAGCTTCTATTATTGATGATGTTCTTGTATCACCTTCCTGTGGTTGTATCTACACTATTTCTGTATCTTATCTGAGTATATTGGAAACTGTATATACTGGTATTAGAACTAGGAAATTGAAAGGGAATACCAAAATGAAGAGACACAGGGTAAAAAAAGACAAACAACTACAAAAGCAATACTTGCAAAACTGTTTGGTGTAAAGGAACTGAACAACTCATAGGGGGGGAGGGAAAGGGGGAGGGGGGAATGAGGGACGATAATAAAAACTTAAAAAAAAACACAAATTGCTACTGTTACTGTAGATGCGGTCTGTGCTATGAAATATATATTTAAAACCAATGCCCAGACTTTATAATGATATTATGAACATATTGGATTTTTCAGTTGAAGATATAATACAATCAATGGATATTTTAAATGGGTATTTAAAATAAGTACTGTTAGGTGATCTTCATAATTATATACAGAATACTTATTACAAACTAGAGATTATTCACATTTATACAGTATTTATAACTTGTATAAGCAATATGTACAACAATATATGGAATAGCATATACACATAATACATATAGAATACAGGATTTGACAGGTGCTTTTTATCAGCAAAGTAATAGGGAGACATATGTCTTACATCTGAAAAAAGTATCATTTAGATATTGAAATATCTTTTCCCCGATAAGATTAATGACTTTTATATTAAACTGTGCATAGAAATCAGAATTATAAACACTGCACTTAATAGGTGATCTTAAGTGATGATTCCATTTCACACTGTAACTTCCTAGTTTTCCTTATCCTAGATACAAAGTGTGCCCAGAATGGTAACTATTTGGCTATGAAAAGCAATTTTCCTGCAATCAGACCCAAATCATGCTGTTGGCTCATGGAAATCTTGAATAAGTTAGTTTTTTTTTTAGCTTCTTGTGGCTCCTTTAACCTTTGTTAAATATAAACAGATTTTCATTTGTCCTCACAACCCTCAACAGCCAATTGTAGAGTGAAAACTATCCCTTTCTTTTGGAGGACTGCTATCTGAAAAACTATCCACCTAGCCTCTCCCATAGCTCTACTGTACGAGGGACTAGAAAGGCAAAGAGCACAATTCCTGCTCTTAAGGAGACCTACTAAAGAACAGCAACAACAAAAAGTCCCAAACTTTTGCTCTTTTTTTTTTTTCGAAGTGACATGAACACAAGGATCAAAAGGTAGCATAAAGTTCAGAGACCACACTAAAAAAGTATGTTTTCCCAGTGGTCTGATGAAATTGATGAGCTTTGTCATGAGAGATGAGTGCAGATTGTGGTTACTACCAAGAGGATGAAAGACAAAGGACTTCCAGAGCTAGGCACTGCATACGGAAATACACCGAAGGAGAAAACACCTTGTATTTGCAGAGCACTGTGGATGTGTTAGTGTGGCTAGACACAGGGTAAAAGTAGTGGAGGATGGGTGAAAGATACACTGTAGAGTTAGATCGAATTTAGGTATACTAGTAGAATGAAGTGGCATATTGTACCTCCTTAATTCTAAGACATACACACATTTTCACATTTTAATATCTCTGAAAGTCGGCATGTGTCTTTCCCGTGATAGAATCTTGCAGTCTCCGGATGCGATAGTTTGGATCAGAAATGTCCCCCAATAGACCCACATCTTAATGGCTTGCTCTTGGAGGAAGCACTACTGGGAGATGATGGAACTTTAAGAGGTGAGACCCATCAGAGGATCTTTAGGTCATAGGATCATACCCTCAAAGAAGAATGTGAGATTCCAGCCTCTATCATCTTCGTCTGTTGCTCCCTGACCATACATGAGATGAGCAGTTTCTACATCACCTGCTACTGCCATGATATGCTGCCTGCCACAAGCCCCAAAGTAGCAAGGTCAGCCAGTCATGACAGAAATACACAAAATGTGACCAAACCTTCTCTCATTAGAAGCTGATTATCTCAGGCTTTTGTTACAGTGATGGAAAACTGACACCCTATTATTTAGGATGTTAATATTATTATTGCCAACTTACATACTAACTCAGTCTTAGTTATTTTAGGTACTGGTTGAGGAATGATGTGCAACAGATTGGGTTCGATTAAAATGTTTTCTGAAAGATTACTTATAATTCATCACAGAAGCTAAATATACTCTTCATGCAGAAAGGCACAGAATGGAGCAGTAGGCATTCAATATTAGAGGAGTAAATCTAAAAATATGATTCCAATAAATATAAACTAAGAGTTATAGTGGAAAAAGGCAGTATGCCATAGTTTAGTTATATATATTTTTAAGGGTAGTTTATAAAATAATGGTGCATTTTATAATCAACAGGATCTTAAGTTTGGTGGTGTCTATTATAACTATTGAATATAAGAAATATTAAATTTACTTATTTTATGTGTTTTTAATAGGATATACGCTTCATAAGTATGAATTGATAGTTTATAATCTCTTTAAAAACTGAAAAGTCAGTTTATGGGTTGTTGATTCTGGGGCTCTGCGTTCTGTGAGAATATGTTTAGTTGACTTACACACATACACACACATACATCTTGATCACAAGAGTTCTGGGATCTAGGACTATCTGGAGTCAGTGCAGAGTAGATGGAAGGTGAAGATTGCTAAGAAAATTAGTCTTGTGTCCAGGTCATTCACAAAATTGAGGATAGACAGAACTTCTTATAGGGATAGATGCACTAATCCATGTGTGTGTGGTGGTGGGGGGGGGGTCCAACTTCCAAAGCCTCATTGAGCATTTTGGAGGCCAGGCTAGCTGTAGAGTGACAGTCCTGGAAGAGATCTAAAAACCTCAACCATGAGTATGACTAGAAATACTATTATTCAGAGACTTTTCTGCACATACCTTAAATTATTATATCCTAAAATTCATTATAATGCAAACTGGGAGTCGTGAACTAACAAATTACGGAGATTGATCTTTTTTTTTTTTAACATTGAGTTTCTTAGCAGTCTTGGTTAGTGGGGTCTCCAAGATAGATGTGAATTGCTTTTTAAAAAAAAATATAAGGGATAGAATAGAAATGTATTTCTGTCACATGAGACCCGGTTATAACCCCTGGAATATGAAATATGCAACCTTCCAAGGAGTAAGGCCCTTTCCAGAGGTGGTGAAGTTAAGGACTTTGAAATTGGAGATTACCCTAGGTAGTTTAGGTGGCTAAAGGTAATCTTAAAGTCAAGATGGGGGCAAAAGAAGGAGAGTCAGTAGATGTGACTTCAGAAGCAAGCATGAAGTTTAAGGGTTGGAAGCTTATTTTGAAGACAGAGCAAGGCCACATTGGTGTCTTCTGAAATATGCATAGTTGAGGCAAATCAATTTTCCCCCTAGAGCTCCCAGATAGCCACATGGTTCTATGATTGTAGCCCAGTGGGTCAATGTCAGATTTTTTAAGTAACAGATTACAGAATATACATTTGTGGTTTTAAAAAAAATAAAACCACTAGATTCATTATAACTTGTTATGGCACAAATAGAAAATTTATGCTAAAAATAAAACAAAATGGAAAAGGTAGTTGTATATAGGAAAAGGAAGAAAATAAGTAGAGACAGAGACTAGACTTGTTTATTAGATTTGTTACAGAGCATGAAAAAACATTTCACATAACTATAAAATTAAAATAAAAGGCAAATCCATAAAAATATCAATTAAACAAAGAACTGGTTAGAAGAACCATGCCAAAACTCACAATGACCTTAAAACATGATGATGTAGCTACAATCTGTAATGTGATACATTTTTTAAAGTGAGAAAACTCTTACAAGAAAAAAATTACAAAATTTTCACCAATCACTTTGGTGATGATAAGTATTTTCTTATTTCTAGGCTTTTTTGAGCATACTGTGAAATAAGCAAACAAGAACTATTTGCTGTTCTATTGTTTTCTGTCATTGGAACTCACATTCTTAGCATGAAGAAAAGGAGATTCAGATTTAAGATCAAAGAAATTAAATAAAAACATTGCATTCTTCAATCTTATTTGGAAATATTAGCCTAAATTTATGATTAATTCTATTTTAAGCAAAATGTCTTAATATTTACAGAAAGCACAATTTAATAACAACCAATCCAGTACTTTTAAGTACCCAGATTCAAACATCCAAGTACAACTTCTCAGTAATAAGAACCAGAACTCCTCAGAGATTTCAATGACTTCCAAGTCTTGCAAAGAAATGCACAAGATGAATCTGGACCAATCCAGTGCACTCCACCACAATTAAGCTGTACTAGTCATGCCAAAGATGAGAGAACCCAACCGAAGAATTACCCATTGGCCAAAAACTAGATGTACCATTTTTCAAATGCTTGTCAATTCATGAATTATGGCCATTAATAACTTTAAATTCATTAAAAAGAAATGTCCCTGTTGTTGGAATAATGTCACATTACTCTCGTAGTACTTTTGCCAAAACTGAAATTTGAATCTGAACTTAGCAAGAATCTATTGGATAAAGGGTCATGCTAAACGATGCCACAGTTGGCACTAAGGAAAATAATGGGGGAAACAGACCAATTCCAAGACACCTATGATATTTTTAGCACTCATAATATATGTATCTATCTACTCATCAGCCAAAATTTATTTAACTATGGGATTATTTCAAACTTGAATATTTGTTACATATTAATTTGTCAGATAGGACAGCATGGTGACTTTTTTTTTTAATAAAAGCCAGTTCACTCTTTTAAAGATGTACACTTAAATATTTATTGATGACTTTGCCAGATATTTGAAGGATTATTTCTAAATAATACAAAGAAGAAAATGGATGGAAATTAAAATGAAACAAGACTGGTTGTACTGAAGAATAGCTAGAAGTGCATGAATATTTGAAGCATAATTGTATTATTGATCATACAATTTAAATGTTTACATTATAGACATATATATTCATATGTGTCCAAATCCTCATAGTTGGTAAAGAAAGGAAGTGAAATTCAAATACTGTATTTTTCCCCATTGGCTACATTATGCTGTATTGAAAAGCAGAAGAGAAAATGTTCCCTCAGGAATAATTAATACATGTTTAGGTTAGTCATAGCAGAAGATCATAATAGCCCAAGAGCTATGCCCATATGAATACATAAGATGATGCTAAGTGAAATGAACTCCACATTATGGAAAAAAGTGGTATATCATTGTTGTAATTATTTTCAATATGCCATGTGAAACAGTACCCTTTCTTTTTCTTTTACTTTTTCTCTCGTATTCCCTTCCCATGGTTATACCCCTGCTATCACTGTATCTAATCTTAGTACTCTGGATACTGCATATGTGTGTATTAGATCTAGGGAAAGGAATGGGATTATCAAAACGGAGAGACAAAGGATAAAAAGACAAACGATGACAAAAGCAATACTTACAGAACCATTTGGTGTAAACCAACTGTACAACTCATGGGGGAGAGGGAAAAGGGGTGGTGGGGGAAAAATGAGGGAGGAGGTAACAAGTTGAACAAGAAATGTACTTACTGCCTGACATATAAAACTGTAACCCCTCTGTACTTCACTTTGACAATAAAGAAAAAAAATGTTCCCTTAGTACCTAATGATTCATTATATAACACACTATTCTATAACATCAGACCAAAATGAAAGAATTTCTTCCCAGATGGAACTTACAAGTTGGCAAAGGGACAGAGAGGAATCTGTGATTCTTTAGTGACCAAAAAAATAAAAATAAAATAAAAATCGGATGATATCACTATAGAGACCTTCAAACACTAGCTCATTCTCAACAGCTGAAGTACTGTGACCTAGACCTTCCAGTAATAGAAGGCAGTCAGATATGACTATCAGAGTGAGCAGGATAGGTGTCTGTAGCTGGTGTCAGTATGAGGAAGCTTGAGAAGGCTCAACATCTGCAGTGATAAATAGTACATTATACGTGATCACAGTCAAGCTGGACAGCAGCACAAGTTGGGGATTGAAGACAAGTCCACATCAGATGGAAATCAGGAAGTGGATGATCAATAGGAGACATTTTCCCTTGTCTATTGTCTTTCCTATTTTCCTTTTCTACTTTAGGGATAGTTGGGCACTGAAGGAGACAGCCAAAAAGACTTGATGTACTGGATGGGGCAGCACTTGCGTAAAACTGGCCTTGGGACTGTTTTCAATTTCAGAAGCTTTTATGACATTCTAGCTCATGATGTGGATACAGAAGAGACAAATGGCTGCCTGCAAATCTGTGAACAAGTACAATAGTCATTAATAGGCCAGATCCACAGGAAGAAAATATCTTGACATTCATTCTGTCTTTGCATAGGACCAAAGATAAACTTTGGCCCAAAAATTTTCCTCATGATATCCAAATGGGTGGTATAGACCAAGCTCTGCATTGATCCTGTCTTTGGGAGGATTCAAACACACTGAATTATATGATTAGTAATTGGAAGACATACTATCATATAATGGACAAGTTATCAAACCAACCAGGTTGACCATGGGGAAGGAAAGAAGTCTTTGCAATTTCCAAGTGTGATCATGGAACAGCAGCACTGAACACTTGGGAGACATTACAGCCTCTCCAACCCATTCCCACACCTAACCCTGGTTTCTGGACTCACCAGCAATTAACATGTAAAAGTTCTGTTATATCATCCATTATTACTATCCCATTCTAGCTACCATTTAATAACTTTCAAGTGCTGACACTGTGCACAACATGAATTACCTCATGACAATCATATAAGTTGCTCTAATTATCTCCATGTTGGAGATGAAATAACAATAGGCAAATAAAAAAATTTAAAGCCTAGAGAAATCACATGGCTTATAAATGGTAGACATAGGATTGGAGGTCTAGTTGTTAGAATCTTACAGCATGAACTCCTAGTCATAAATACTCATACCCATGAGTGGGAACACCACCAGTTGTACATGTGTGATTATGAAGAACCAGAAGTGTGATAGGGAAAAGAGTTGAAGGGTTAAGGGAAAGATTTACTACCAGGTAGGAATTCCCAAAGAAAGTCAAAACCAGACTTGGAAGAACGAAGTATAGAAGGAAAGAGTAGGCTAGAGACAGGCATTCCTGTTTGTAGTCTTTCTTCATGGATGACATTAAAGGATTCCACGTTCCTCAGAAATACTAATCTCAGAAAGAAAACAAAATTAACATTTTATGTTTCATCTGTTTTGACAAATACATAATTGCCCTGAGCCTGGCAAACATTTTCCTTGTTGTCCCAAATGAAAACTGACTAAATGTGACATGAATTTAGAATTAATCCCTAGTGGAGGTGGGATCTGCTACAGAGCAGCTGTTTCTTATTCTCATTTCTTGAGGATCATGTACTGATTATTACAGACTTATTAAATATCTTCAGGAGCCTATCTGTGAAGTTTTTTCGAGGCTGTTTGTGAATAGTTCCTGAGTTTTATCACAAAAATTCTGCCTGATTTTCTTGATCTGGGGTGGTTTATATTAAATAATAGATAATAATCAGTAAGAGTTGACATGCCTAAAAATCTGAAACAGGGATATTTTAATCTGTGTATTTTAATTTAAATGACTTTTAGCTCATTTTTCAAAGGGAGATCCCAGATTTCTAGCGTTTATAATTCTTCCCATTTTAAATATTACTTTGAAGTGTGCACAACACACAGACGGTGGCTGTATCTGTATGATTTAATCACAGATATTTTTAAGGCATAGTCTGTCAAATGACTTCCTTCCACTGCCCAAGACAACCCAAGTATCCTGAGCAGCAATGAGTAGACTGGTCCCTATTCACAAGCTCCTCTACAAGGGTCTTTGAATACCCGTCCACAATGAGCCCAGAAATTTCTTCCTCTCTATCCCAAACCTGTCATCTCTATTAGTTTCAATTCCTTTTCACTTCAAGTCTTTTCTTGTCCTCTAATGAGGATCAGTTTGGTCCACTCTTTGTTCAGTGTACAGATGCTAGCGTTTCTAGAGATTGCTGGTGTTTATTTCTCATTTTGTTAGCTCTGTTGATCATTTTTTTCTTAAAAGAGGTGAAAAGGTGATTGTGCTTCCTGGAGGCCCTTACTGGCAATAAATAGCTTTAGCCTAGTTAGGCTGACCACATCTCTGTCAGCCTCACTCAGTGCTTGTGCACATGAAGACCTAGTCTTTCTAGTAGGGGTCTTCATAGGATTAACTAGCCCAATGAAAAATGGAAATTCATTGTTCTGAAGTGAACCTGACAGGTTTGGAAACTTCTATATTCCCATAAATCAAGGGTCAAAAGTCTTGAACACTATAGTCTGTTGAGTTAGAACAGATCTGGAAAGTCAGACAAGATGGTATATTTGTCTTTTCTAATTATTAGCTTTCATTTTATTGAGATGTAGTTTGTAGTAATTCAATGCATATGTCTTCAGTTTGCATTATGATGGGTTTTGACAAGTTATATACAGATGTAAGCATCATCTAAATCAAAACATGAAATAATACCATCATTCTATAAATTTCTCCTATGTTTCTTTCCCCATGGACCCACTGACCTAAGACTCAGGGACTTCTTACTTTCCATCAGGCTACTTGAGCTCTGTTGAGCCACACTACTGAAAAATGTAGACATATATCCATGTGCAGAGATACTAAATTAGGAACACAGTCTCAGTCAGGTCAACTTGGGTTGTGTCCACCCAACAAGAAAGTAATCATTATAATTGTTGCTATGTAAATAGAGTCACATAGAATGAATTCATTTTTATTTTTCTTGCTCAATATACTGTCTCTAAGATGCATTCATGTATGTATATCAGTAACTTTTGTTTTTGTTTGCTGTTCATAGTCTACTGTATGAATATACTGTATTTTGTGATTAGGTCAATTACTGTGGTTACTTGGGCTATTTTTAAGTTTTTAACCATTACTAATTATTAATATAGTATTAGTCATTGGTTCATCTCACCAAACTAGCAAATCAATGAAGCTTCTATGAACATTCGTATATAATGACATTTGATGGGGTTTCTGCTTTCATTTATCACAAATAAATGCCTGTGAGTGGATTTGTTGGGTTATACAATAAATATTTGGTTGTCTTTACTTAAAACTGTCAAACTACTTTGACAGTGTATCTTTAGCTTATTTCCACCAGCAAAGTTTAATGGTTATAGTTGCTTGTTTTGTGCTAACACTTGGTACTGTCAGTCTTTTAAATTTTCACACATTCTAGGAGGTATATTATGGTATTATCTATAGTGTTGAAATTTGAATTTCTCTATTAAATAATGGTGTTGAATTTTTTCATGGGCTTGTTGGTGTTCATACTCTTATGAAGTATATGTTTGGGTCATTATCATAGATTTCTTCAAATTGAACATTTTATATCACCAAGATAGCAGATACATATTTCCTAGTAGAAGCTAAGAAACCAGATGTAAATTTGTAGTTCAGCTAGAGAGCTTTGGCTTGAATACTGCCAGCTCAGTACTGAGATATGTCTTTAAATGGTGATACATATAACTCTGTGTTTCAAGGGTATCAGGATTTACTTCATCATAGCCATCTGTTCAGTAGCAATTATTTTGTTTGTGCTTTTGTTGCTGTTTTCAAACAGGCTCTCATTGTGTAGCCCAGGCTGGTTTCAAACTTGTGATTCTCCTCTCTCCACCTCCCAAGCAATAGGATTATAGGCAAATGCTATCACAGCCCATTTACATATGCACATGTTTTTACATTTTCTCAGTGTAGAATCAAAATGTCTGATTTTTACCAAATGCTTTTGTTGATCTTTGTCTGGCTGTAATCTTTGGTTTTCATGGCTGCAATGTAAAGCACAGTCCCTTAAACAAGGGCCTCTGGTTTGCCAACTTAGATAAAGCAAATTCTTTGCAGATTTTGTGCTTTGGTTGGAAATTTACTTTTAGAAATGAGAGGGATTATGATACAGGACTGCTAGGGATTTTGGTCTTTGGTCAAAATTCTATCTGACTGCTTTGATTGTTGGTCATTTTGCAATAAGGATGCATGTGTTCCTTATGCATTTATCAGTAAAAACCCTCTGTTCTTTGTTTAAATTCTCACAGATGTTTTAAATATTCAGAATTTCTTCAAAAAATAAGACAATCCACCAATAAAGAAAGTTATCACTTTTCTATGACAGATATGGAAAGGGAGGAAGTGTGTGAAGTAAAATAAAAATCTGACTGAAAAAAAAGCAAATGCAACTGCAAATAGATCATTCTAAATTTAAACCATAAATTCATAAAGTTAGAAGTGTATCAATTCAGTAGTAAAACATAAAACACTTATAAAAGAGCTTTCATAGAGTTCATATGTGGACTGCCTTGCTTCATGCTCTCAAATTGGTCCTGTCCATTTCAGGAAGATCTCCTTTAGGGAAAGAATGAGTACTAGACATAACAAACAGCAGAAAATCAGCAATGACACTGCATTCACATGATCAAAACTCAATAGGAAGCCTGATTATTATTTTTATACGTATATATTTTTTATTATCAAACTGAATTACAGCGAGATTACAGTCTCATACATTAGGCATTGGATACATTTCTTGTACTGTTTGTTACCTCGTCCCTCATGGCCTGATTATTTTTAATAGGGTCTTATAATTATGCTAGGGGCCATCCTGGACTGCAATCCTCCTGTTTATACCTACAAAGTAGATAAAAAAGCAAACTATTGATTGAGATGAGGTCTCGTTAACTTTACCCCAGACATTCTAGAACCATGATCTTCTGATATCTACCTACAAAACAGCTGGGATCATAGGCTACCTTGCCTGGTTGGAGGCTTGTTGTAAATGTACTCTTTGAGGTTGAGTGTCAAGATTTATGTAAAGCCATCAGTAAAGGTGTGAACTGAGAAATACATTGACTGCAATTAAGAGCCAATTCTCTATTACAGAGGAAAAGATTACGGCTGTGAATCCTTCATTGGACTACAAAATGAAATGGAGAGAGAAGAAAATTTTAATTGAAGATGGATCAGTGAGTCAACTTCAAGCAACAAGGCAATTGGATTAAATATCCTTACCTGTGAAAAGGAGAAAGCAGGAGGGAGCAGAGGCAGATGTCTGACAGAGGAATAGACGTGTCATTGTCATGGCCCACCTAGCAGAGTACAAGCATTTCTGGGTCATTGTTGCAGAGAAGAGCCTTAAGCATAATATGTATATAAATTAATCTGTCTTTTGCCATGTCTACATTCTTTTTTAGCTTTCAACTCAAAATAAAACTTACTGATTTTTTAAAAAATATGGTTTATTTGTAATAATTAGGATAAGGGCTAAAGGTGTTCCTCTAAGACTATCATGGCTAGAAAGTGGTTTAAAAAACAGATATAATATATATATATATAAGTGGGAGATTTTATAAACAACACATGACATACTAAGTTCTTGGGTGAGGTTAATGAATAATTTTCACCTAAGCATTTGAGCAAGCTGATGAACTGGCCCAACTGTAGTGTTAGAAAATAAAGTTTAGAGTGAGAATTGGTGGCATACCGCTGCGATCTTAGCATCCCAGGAAGCAAAATTTGGTCTATGTGACTCATTAACCTCACTACACAATTTTGATTAATAAGTTCATCATGGGTTCCTGATCATCTTCTGTGAAAAATTAGACCAGGATTTCCTTTCCTAATTGACTTTTTGATCAATCTTAACTTTTTAAGAAGCAATTGAAATTTCTGGGGAAAAAAAGTTTCAAAACAATTAGCCTCATTGAGTGCTATGGTTTTTGCCTTTACTGTTCTGATGATAGCTCCATGACTTTACTCTTGACAGCAATCATCTACTTCTTTGTTTATGTGGTTTTTAATGAAGCTGTGGCCTTGGATTAGTATGTGGCTTAGACAAGATGCAAATAAATTATTGTGTACTCTTGGCTCAGTGAGCTGTTTGGAGGTCAACATATGGATGATTTGGAACCAACTGGACTTAATAGGAGGACTGTTACTGGTTCTGTTGAGATAATGTCTTCTCATTTTGTGAGTGGACAGACTGAAAGGTAGTTATCAACAGTAGCCATTTGGTGAAATCATAATATGAAGTATATGAGGAACATTCATGCATAAGCGAGAGATAAAAGGAGAAAAACCCCAAGAAAGGGTGGGGGAGGATGACATTGCTCAGTCCTTAACTCCAGGCATAACTTAAGCTCACCCTATTATGTTTTAATTATATGAACATTACATTTTATTTTTACCTTAAACTAATTCACATTGAATTTTCCATCACATGCAATTGAAGGAGCCCTAACACAACACCTATTTCCTTATAAAAACATCAGGTTCTTTTATTTTCTTAATTATTTAAGTCTTAGATGATAAGTACATTTTCTAAGTACTTATTTTTCACACCAAAAAACCAACTAGAAGGTGATATATTTGATTGGTTGACAGTGACTTAAACTTCAATGTCATTAATATGTTATTTCTTGTTTTAACATTACAGCCACAGTTTATGTTTTCTTGTTTATTTCTTTGCTTTAATTTCTGGAATTGAAAGATAATCAACTAGGCTGAAAAGCTTAATGGCATTCACGTGTGGTTGACACAAACTTTTAAAAATAGGAGGTCAGATTGAGAGAAGAGAGAGCATTGTTTAGGGAATAGGATTGACATAATTCTGAAACTGTCAGTAAACAGTACCAACACCAAAAGAAAACTGGAATTTTTATCATTTCCCTTTGCTGATAAAAATAATGCATACCTACTAAGAAACCAGCTTTTTATCATTTTTTATTATTTCTCACAACCAAAACTTTTAAATTTGTTTGGCCATTGAGACTTTTGCTGGAGTATTTTTATTTTGTTTGCTTTGCTTCTAGTTTCCCTCCATTTATCATGCTACTTGGTAGCAACTTTAATAAAATGCTATGATAACATTTTCATGGCTTGCCTAATGTCTAATGATTAGAGAAGAAGAGATAGAAACCAGCTGGTTGAACTGCTAGCCAGGCAGAGACTGAGCGATGTATCTTATCAGACAATTAAAACCACGTGCTCTGGCCCTGACCCTTGCCTGCAAGGTCAAAGCAGTAATGTGCAAATTCGGGATGCTTCTGAAAGTCTTTTTAAAGGACTTGTGGGTGGTAAAAAGGTTGGCTGAAATGACTTCTATGGGTTCTCTGGAAACTCAAACCCAGCATTTTTTTTTTTTTTTTTTTTTGCAGAGACTGGGCAAAAGTGGTTGAATTTGACCTTATTACATCAAAGCTTCTATTGCAGTCTTAAAGATAAAGGAAAACATCACAGCCGAAAAACAAATGGCCCTCTGGCTCCATGCACTCATTCAAAGGCACTTAAACAGTCAACAGCCATTAATGTTATCACGAAGCTGGACTCCTCTTGTTGGGATTCCTTGGTCTACCATTCAGTGTCCTTTGTTGGCATCTATGATTGTCTCCATTTCCTTTTCTTCCTTCAGTCACAAGTCTCTTGTCTTTAAGTTAAGTGCATCATCAAACAGTTTATGGGACTCAATTAGTGCCTTTTTCATTCTTCCAGAAATCTGTATCCTCTGTGACATTTCAGCCATTTTCCACTAAGCTTTTGAAGGTCTTGCCTACACTTAATCCCTCATTGATAATTTATTTATCTCCTCAAGGCCTGAATCATTTGGCTATTTATTAATAATTTCATCAGAAAAGTCTCTTGAGATTAAGCATCTCAATTTCAATGAAGCCTTCAAAAGCAGTAATACAGAAAGCAATGACAATAAAGTAATTTGAATGACCCACGATTGCATATTTCCAGGGTGAATCTCAAAATTTTTGTTCAGCAATTCCAATGTGTTCTCTTGTGTGCATGTGGGTATAGTCTATAGTCTGATATGTAGCAAGTCAACTAAGTTAGTGTTAATTCTTGGCTGTTAAAGCTGAGGACATTTTACTGTGTAACCCTAGTCATAATTTCAAAACAGTAATGGCAACTGCAGTTTGTTTACCTAACCATAGTCGTGATAGCTAAAGAAAGAACTCTCAGCATCCCGATCATCTTAGTCAGCTTCATCCTGTGGGACTGTAATGTGATGAAAACACCACCAGCCAACCATACAACTCAGCCAGGAACAGCCTGTAGCATAGATGCCCCCTGTATTTCATGTTGTCAATGATCCACAGAAACAGTGGGGGCTGTGGGAGAAAAGCAACAAGACAACATCTACGGAAGACAGAAACTGTTCGATGAGATGTGGGAATGCTAAGAAAAGCATTTTACAATGGTTTACAATGGTACACATGGTTTATGTAAATTTTACTGATTTCTGTGAATGTATATATGCTTATCCTAACTTGTACTATTTGTAATGCTTATTATTTACTTATAAATCTCATGACATAAAGTGTAAGTTATACAACAGTGTCTTGATGGTGGCTCTTCTGCTAAAGGTCATAGATTTGGGGTGACCATATAAACCTTATGACAGGTATTTACAAAGACATCACAGGATGCCTATGGGTAAGAAGCTTAGAAGATATAATTATTTGGGGCTGAAGGGGTGACTACTGTAATAGTCTAGAAAGCACATCATTTTTCTTAGATAATGTATTTATTTGGTCTGGATTAGAAAAGAGCTGGGTAAAGATTGCTGGGGTTCAATAAAGACCTCTGTTTCTGTTAAGTGGTTCCTCTATATGACTTTGCTAAGAATGCAGTTATTCAAATGAACAAACTCTCAAACAGTAAGTCTGTGGAGTTTTCAAGTCACTTCCCTTATTGATAACTGCATATGATGGGGATAAAGATTTTTCCTCATTCAGGTGAGTTCACTTACTTGTCACTTCCCTGACCTTCATAGGCTTATAAGAGTTACTGTCCACTGTCTGATAAGCTTCCTTAGCATTCAAGGTTTTATTTCATAAGATACAAAAACTGACCCAACAACTCTCCAATCATGAAGTACAGGTCATAGAAGCGTTTATCAACTAATGAAAAATAAATTCAAGGTTTTTCTTTATTTGTGACAATAACTCAAAAAATACTAAGTAAGCCCTAGACAATGAAAATAAGAAGCAAAATTCAAATGCCCTTGGTTGTAAAGTTTAACTCATAGCTAACTTGTCTTTTAACAACATATGCCGGTCTTAGTCAGCACAACATCGACTTTCTTCAAAAGCAGTGGGTAATCAGTCTCCTTCAGAAACCTCTAGTGAGTGAGTTCTCTATTCTTTTTTTTTTTTTTTTTTTTTTGGCCAGTCCTGGGCCTTGGACTCCGGGCCTGAGCACTGTCCCTGGCTTCTTCCCGATCAAGGCTAGCACTCCGCCACTTGAGCCACAGAGCCGCTTCTGGCCGTTTCCTGTATATGTGGTGCTGGGGAATCGAACCTAGGGCCTCGTGTATCCGAGGCAGGCACTCTTGCCACTAGGCTATATCCCCAGCCTGAGTTCTCTATTCTTAACCTCCAAACACAACCACACCTATTCATGTAAATCCTGCAACCGACTAATCTCTGTAAGATCCATAGTATTAAACCCCAATTTGTTTTAGAGCATGTGAATGATCACATTAAGTTGTATATTCTCATCCTTAAAAACACTTGGTCAAGCTGGAGGCTGGTGGTTCACACCTATAATCCTAGCTACTCAGGAGGCTGAGATCTGAGGATCACTGCTCAAAGCCAGCCTAGGCAGGAAAGTCCATGAGACTCTTATTTCCAATAAAGTAATATGCAAAAGATGGAAGTGGCTCTGTGGCTCAAGTTGTAGCCTTGAGCACAAAGAGGCTCAGGGACCTGAGTTCAAGTCCCAGGACTGGCAAAAACAAAACAAAAAACACTTCTTCAAAAGAAAAGTAACATACCTCTTCACTACATTATCTATGCCTGCAACATAGAAATTCTCAATGCTAGACTTTATATTTCTATATCAGCTAATACATCTTTCTCTCTTATTTCCAGAAAAATTAAAATCCATACATTCCTTTATCTTCCCTACCTTTCCTATTTCCCTCTGAGAACAAAGGAGACCAACTGAGCCTTCTTTAGGTTGTATAATTTCTATAGGCAGCTATAGATATGATAAATTCACATCCTCTTTGGCCTAGCACTTTTACCTTTCAGATATATTCAAAGGAGATTATAAATAAAACTTATTTATTATAACATTTTTTGTAATAGTTACAGATTGGATACAATCTAAAAGTTCACTGGTGATGTAGTTTTGTAAGTATAGCTATTGCATTGGTACACATCTAGAATAGTCCTAGCAGAAGATCATTATAGCTCAATAGCTATGTCCATATGAACATATAGATGATGCTAAGCGAAATGAACTCCAAGTTATGAAAACAAGTGGTATATCATTGTTGTTATTTTCAACATGCCATGTGAAATTATGCCCTTTTCATTTTGTATTTCTTTCCTGTGGTTTTAACCCTGATAGTGCTGTAACTGATTTTAGTATTCCAGATAATGTATATTCGTGTATTGAAGCTAGGGAAGGGAAAGGGAATACCAAAATTGAGAGACAAAAGATAAAAAGACAAGGCTGATCTATTCAGGGGCTGTCATTTCCTCAGGTTCCTGCAACTCCCTAAGGGACACGAGGTTCCTGGGAGTCTCTCAGCCTCCCTGGAGGCCAGTACCCCCTCTGAACCACACCATGGATGGAGTCAAAGAGGACTTACCAAAGACTCTCAAGATTCCCATATCATTCCACAATGTCAAGTGACCACCCAAAAGCCATTGCAGAACCAACCCCTAGTCCTGGAGGTGCATCAGAAACATTGCTTTTAGATCAATGGCATTCAAATACCATCATGGTTTTATTAACAAAAACAAGCATCTTTTGCCACAAATTTAACTGCCAGTCCTTCATTAAAATAGCTGTATGTCTTCCTACCATAAGAAAACAACTTTAATTTCAAATTTAAATTGACACACTTAGAAACACAGGGAGCTTGACATTGGTATTCTAAGCACTTAAGGGTTAATACAACATTTTAACATGCATTTATTAATATCTTCAGTGCATGTTAATGTAGATGCCCATTTGATCTCTGCTATTATAGTAGTTAACTTGTTAAACAAACATATCCAATAATTTATTATTTTATAACTTAAACCAAGCACTTTGCCATCTTCTGAAACCTGAAGTTATTAAAACAGAATGAATGGTTGTTTAAAATTTCATTGTTGGCACATATTTTTATGTACTGTCAATTTTATTGGCAAACTATGAACACAAAAAGGCAGTCTATTCAGTAACAATAATGTTCCCACTATTTTGTTTCTGGAGGTACAAAACCATCCACCCACAGGCTCAGTGTTCACCTGTTTTCCTAACTAGTCCAAAATGGCGTGACAACAGTTTAAGATGTGTTAAGGGAGAAAAGACAGTGTGGCTTCATGTTGTGGCCTATCTCATGTCACTCATAGGTATGAGTCATTTGAAGATTCCTTTCACTCAGGCAGATGAGCTCCATAGAAGGAGAGCAGATAGTATTGTCTGCTTCTCCATTCTCCCTCCAGAATGGGTACCGACTGGAATGAGGTTCGATAATACTTGATTGTGAGATCGCCATAAATTAAAATAGGAAGTCAATCTGCCACTGCTCCCCCAGGTGCCTGTACACTAGGCCAGGGGCCTACGCATTCCCTGAGCTGTCCATTCTGCCTGCAAACTTGGCCTGTGGGACAGTGGAGGAGTGGGACAGTGAAGGCACAGTGCAGGAGTGGATTCCCCTTTCTGTAGCAGAGCTATTACTCATGAGTCCTAAATGAAACTTAGCTTTGTGTCTGGCAACTGCTGGGGGAGCCACAAGGATTCTCAAATCTGTCTCATTTTACTCCAGTTCTGGTTTCATTCCTTCTAGAAACTAACATCACTCTGCATGTGTGTTCTAAGGTTGGAAAGTGGCATGTCCCCTTCCCTTTGCCTCACTCCCACTATGTTCAACATTCAATGCGATCCTGCCACTCTCCCTCCAAAAGACATCTCACAGAAACCCAGCTTGCTACATACCTCTAACATATCTCTCTCTCCATCTCTCTGAAATAGGGGGGTATGAACTCAGGGCCTTGTGCTTGTTAAGCTTGGGTCACACTCTATTCCTATATCTCAAGCTTGTCACCAGAAAACACAGGGCATTTTAGCTGGGCACCTGACTTAGCCAGTGACCCCTCTACAGCCACCTTCACCCATCTGCTAGAGTAACATTAAAGATTAGATCACCAATTCCCATGCAATGTATTTTAATTAATTAATTAATTTATTGTGAAAATGATGTACAGAGGGGTTACTGTTTCATACATAAGGCAGTAAGTACATTTCTTATCAAGTTTGTTACCTCCTCCCTCATTTTCTCCCATCTTCCCATATCCCCAGCACCTCCCCCACCCCTGTTGTACAGTTAGTTTACAGCATATTGTCTTGCAAGTATCGCTGTTGCACTGGTTCACATTTTACCCTTTGTCTCTCCATTTGGTTGTTCCCCAGGATACCAAAATCAGTTACAGTAACATCAAGGGTACAACCATGTGAAACAAAGACAAAAGAAAAAGGCAAGCTGTATTACAAAGCTATTGTAATAAAAACAGCTTGATATTGGCATAAGAACAGGCCTGAGGACCAATGGAACAGAACTGAAGGCCCAGAAAGGAAATCTCAAAACTATGGCTACTTAATCTTTGATAAAGGAGCTAAAAAAGTAGAATGGAAGAAAAACAGCGTCTTCAACAAATGGTGCTGACAAAACTGGATCAATACTTGTAACAAACTAAAACCAGATCCTTTTATATCACACGGTACCAAAATCAATTCCAAATGGATCAAAGACCACAAAGTAAAATCAGATACTCTGAAAACACTTCAAGAAGGAATAGGAGAAACACTTGGGCTCCTTGGCACAGGACAAAACTTCCTTAGTAAAGGCCCAGAAATGCAACAAATCAAAGAAAGCTTGGACAAATGGGACTGCATTAAACTGCAGAGCTTCTGCAGGGCAAAGGACATAGCTTGCAAGATAAACAGAAAGCCCACAGATTGGGATTGGGAGAAGTTCTTTACTGGCCATACAACAGACAAAGACCTCATATCTAAAATACAGGTATAACTCAAAAATTAAATTCCTCTAAAACAAATTGTCAAACAACCAACTGTCCCTTCAACAAATGGGCTAAAGACCTAAAAAGAGACTTCTCTGAAGAGGAACTGAGAATGGCCAAGAGACACATGAAGAAGTGCTCAAAACAACACTGAAATTCTACCTCACCCCAGTAAGAAGGGCCATTATCAGGAAAACTAATAACAACAAATGTTTGAGGGTATGTGGCCAAAAGGGAACCCTACTACATTGTTGGTGGGAATATAAACTTGTTCAACCACTCTGGAAAGTGGTATGGAAGTTCCTCAGAAGGCTAAACATAGAGCTCCCCTATGACTCAGCAGCCCCACTTTTGGGCATCTACCCAAAAGATTACAAGCAAGACCACACTAAAGTCACCAGCACAACAATGTTCATCACAGCTCAATTTGTCATTGCTAAAATATGGAAGCAACCCAAATGCCCCTCAGTAGATGAGTGGATCAGGAAAATGTGGTACATATACACAATGGAATGACTTTGAACAAAATCATGCTAAGTGAAGTGAGCCAGACCCAAGCTGTTTTTTTTTTTTTTTTTTAACTATAGCTTTGTAATACAGCTTACCTTGTAATACAGCTTTCCTTTTTCTTTTGACTTTGTTTCACATGGTTTTACCCTTGATGTCACTGTAACTGATTTTGGTATCCTGGGGCACATCAAAATGGAGAGACAAAGGGTAAAATGTAAATCAGTGCAACAGCAATACTTGCAAGACAATATGCTGTAAACTACCTGTACAATGGAGGCGGGGTATGCTGGAGAGGTGGGAAGATGGGAGAAAAATGAGGGATGAGGTAACAAATTTGATAAGAAATGTACTCCCTGCCTTATTTATGAAACAGTAATCCCTCTGTGTATTATTTTCACAATAAATAAATTAGTTAAAAATGCTGAATGGGAATTGTTGATCTAATGCTATGGTTTTCCACATAGGAAATAATTAGTACATGTTTAGGTTAGTCATACAAGAAGATCACAATAGCCCAAAAGCTATGCCCATATGAACACATAAGATGATGCTAAGTGAAATGAACTCCACATTATGGAAACAAGTGGTATATCACTGTTGTAATTATTTTCAACATGCCATGTGAAACAGTACCTTTTTTTTCCTTTTTTCTTTTTTTTTCCTCTCACATTCTCTTCCCATGGTTATACCCCTGCTATCACTGTATCTGATCTAAGTACCCTGGATACTGTATATAGATGTATTAGAACTAGGGAAGGGAAAGGGAATACCAAAATCGAGAGACAAAGGATAAAAAGACAAACCATTCCAAAAGCAATACCTACAAAACCATTTGTCATAAACAACTGTACAACACATGGGGGGAAGGGTAAGAGGGAGGCGGGAGGCGGGGGGAAAAATGAGGGAGGAGGTAACAAGTTGAATAAGAAATGTACTCCCTGCCTTACATATGAAACTGTAAACCCTCTGTACTTCACTCTGACAATAAAGAAAAAGAAAAAGGCATACCTTCACATGGTACATTGAAAATAGTCACAAAGATAAATTACTTACTTCCATAACTTGAAGTTCGTTTCATCTAGCATCATCTTATGTGATCATATGTACATAGCTATTGAGCTATTGTGATCTTCTGCTATGACTATCCTACATGTGTGCTAATTATTACCAATGAGGGAAGCCCTACAGTTTATGTTTCTTTGCGTCTGGCTCACTTCACTTAGCATGATATTTTTCCAAGTTTTCCATTTCCTTATGAATGGGGCAACTGCTGAAAGAAGGGTCACATCTGAGCTTTTGTCTTTCTGGGTCTTAAAGGTTTTGTACACTAGAGCCCCTAGTCAGCTTTTGTATCTCATCTCATTAGGTTTTCCTATTGAAAAACTTTTGGCCTTTGGGACTTCTCTCTTCCCCTGAGTAATCCAAGCTCTTTTGCCCAGGGACTGAGACTGAAAACATTTCTTTTTCTCCTTGCCAAGTTGGAGCCTTCTATGACCCAATTAAATTTCTCCTACAGGCTCATGTATTAAAGTCTTGGTTGCCAGGTATGGCACTGTTTCAAGGTCGTAAAACCTATAAGAGTTTTACTGCCTATAAGAGGCTAGTGGGAGGAAGTTCCATGGTAGCAGGGTGGGGGGCATGCCCTGGAAGGGAATATTTGTATCTGGCCTCTTCTCCCATTTCACTTCATGGTTGCCATGAAGTGGGGCAGGTTGTTCTTCCCATTACTATGTGTCGTAGCAGGCATGAAAGAACTTGCCAATTTGTCTGAAGCTGAAGCCCACAATAAGCCTTCTCTTCATATTGACACTCGGCAATTTGTTATAGTAACTCAAACCTTCCAGAACCACATTCTCTTCCTGCAGTAGGTTTTCCCACTTTATTCTCTCCACCAATCCTGTTTTTATTTTATTCTAAATATTACTAAATAACTATTATTAGTGTCACTATTATATTTTTAATCTAACTAGCAAAGCCTTACTTTATTTTGCTCACCATTCTATCCTTAGAATGTAATCTTTTTTCCTAGCATAGTAAAGGTGCTTGATAAATGTTTGCTATTTAAATAATTGCAGAAAGAACGAAAAGTGACTGTTTAGCTGTTTGTGGGACAGAATACTATCAGGCATTTGATTCAGTATTATCCTTTTGGTGGCATGTTCAAAACTTTTGTTTACACCAAAGCATTTAATGAAACACCTGAAGTCAAAATAAAAATAAAGCCAGACTATATTCAAGTTGCTGTGGTTTTTTTTTTTTTTAAAAAACAAGCTGTCTACACATTTTTGTAGTTATTTTTGTAGTGATAAATAAGAACTAGAGCATCATCAAATGCTGTTAGTCCTAGGCTTTTTGCATGTATCTAATTCGCATGTGTTTCCATTTTTCCCAGACACCCACCTTATCTCTCTCACCTTCTCAGGACTCAGATGTCAACTTTCTGAATTCTCACTCATCACCAACACAAACACACACAAACACACCTTTCCTAAGCACCTTCTATACCCATTTTTTTCTATTATACCTGCTACAATTTCACGTACACCACTCCCTCCCTCCCTCCCTTTCTTCCTCTCTCTCTTTTTCTCTCTCTCTCTCGATGTCTTAGGAAGTTCTATTTTGTTTACTATTGAATTCAAAACTAAAAATGATTCCCTATACACTATAGGTGTTCAAGAAACAGAAAAATAGATAAAACAGTGAATTGCATGATACAGAATTTATTGCCCCCCAGCTGGGCACTTGTGGCTCATGCCTGCAATCAGAGCTACTCAGGAAGATGAGATCTCAGGATCGAGGTTCGAAGTTAATCCTGGGCAGAAAAGTATTAGAGTATTTTTTTAACCAGAAATACTACTCAGAAAAAGCCAGAAGTGGAGCTGTGGCTCAAGTGGTAGTGTGCTAGCCTTGAGCAACAGAAACTCAGCAACATCACCCAGGCCCTGAGTTCATGCCCCATGACTGGCACAGAAGTAAAGAATGTATTATCCCCCAAAGATTCTATTTCTGCCCATGTTGGCATATTCTACTTGGTGTCCATGTGAATGAAGAGTTGTGTACAATCAAGTCAGTGTACTGTCCAGTGTCCCAGTCCCATCTGTTAGTCTAAGGTTGCTCAGATTGTGTGCAACTCAACTCCAGTGGATGGCATTCATTGAGACTCACTGTTGAGATCAGGCATTTGTACAGTCTATATAGCCATATTCTGTGAATCCTAGGAAAGTAAGTCCATCTATTTATTCAAAGGAGAAAAGGTATGAAGAGTCGCATAAAAAAGAGCATGCAAAGGTAGGAAAAGAGACTGAAGAGGAGAGTAGTTATGGTGACTAGGAGGAGGAAGAGAAAGCTAGAAAAGACAGAGAGAGAGAGAGGGAGACAGAGAGAGATATGCTCATAATTTTCAGAGATTGCAAGTACTCAGAAGAATAATAGGGCAAGTTAGATAGACTTGTGTTAATACAATGAGACTTAAGAATCTCAAGGAGGGGAAAATGAAAATCACATTTTAGAAAAAGTTTTGCTCTGTCCCATGCTCTCCAACACCATTCTAAATTTCTCCAAATTTCTTCAGAAATAAGAACACAAATAAGAACACTCCAATACTTTGGAAGGCATATGAAGATTAACTTTGTTCAAGAGTGCAATTTGTTGACATGAATGAGAAGAAATATTTGCTATTTTTTGTGGTGTTAGGTTAGTTTGTCCTATCTTTGTTGTTCAATCTTTCTTAAATATTGTTACAGAAGAACTTGTGTTTAAAGGCAATAATACTGACAACAGAGAAGCCAAGGTTAAACATGAATAGAAAAGAGTGAGATTCAGATACTTTGTAAGTGTGTGTGTGTGTGTGTGTGTGTGTGTGTGTGTGTTTCTATTCCTCATATAAAAAGCACAGGGAGTCCTTGAGAAAAATCTACACAACTTGTTAATATGCGTTGCCAATTCTCAGGACATGTGTATTTATGTTAACAGAAATTAAGGACCATAAAGGACCACACTCTCTGGACACATTGGGTTTTTAACATTCTATGAAGAGGTAATTCATTTTGTTACCCCCTTAGCTCAAGGGTTAATTCAAAGATGTCACTAACAAATCAGGTAAAAGTGAGTGAAAATTTTCTGAACAACCATGGTATCAAAGAGAAGGAAGCAGTGGAGAATTATTATACATTGAGACAACTTTGTTTTATTCAATTGAAAGCAATTTATACTGAATAATTGTAATCTTGGGTTTTTTTAAGCTATATCTTTTATTTTTAAGTAGTTATACAAAGAGGTTACCATGTAACATGTCAGCTTATAAATGCAATGCATCTTGATCAATATCACCTCTTTCATTGTTTTCATTACCATAGATACAACAATTGGGCTTACTTTATTTTATTTAGTAACAAAACTGTCCCAATAATGCCTTTTAAAAAATTTTTAGTAATGTAACTTAGCTCCATAGGTCAGTATTACATCAATGTCACTTGTTGATATTGTTTAATGAAGCATCCTCCTTGGCATTGTTAATTTTGAAATTTCTGTGATGAATAAGATCTGTTATGTTTCTCAGGAATGATCTCACATTCATGTTGAAGTCCAAATGTTTATGTGTCACCTAAATGCTTGTGTGTGGAAGATAAAGGAAGGGGGAGAGGAAGGATAATGACCTCAGGGTTACAGACAACATTTAAGTTCATTTAAATCAATGGCTCCTGTTTATTTTCCTTTGGGACTGTGGGCTCTATCAGATCTCATCACCTCCACACCTGCATCTCCTGGGTTTGTTGACTTTCCACCCGTGACTGCATTCAATAAACACTGCTCCATGTGAGTCACAACAGAGATGAGACGATGGAGACAGCCATGATAGGAAATCCAAAATCACATAGAACACTTTGAGTAAATATAAAATTTCCCATTCTTAGTTTGTGGTAGTTAGTTGACATTTTAGGTTAACTTCACCATGAAAAATAAATACATTGGAGTGAGTGCTTTGGTAAGACTATGCTGTGCATCTAATCGCTGCTGGTTTAGGTTGGAAATGTTAAAGACTGCCATGTTTTGCTCACCACAAAAAGGAAGCTGAAACCTATCATTTCTCATGTCATTTCTCACCAGTTTTTCAGAGAGACATTTTCATTTATTCCTTGAGGATGAGTTCCTTGGAAGGCTGTGAATCATTGTTTTAATTAATGTAATTCATTGTATCCATGCAGCTGGAAAGGCTTTTGTGTATTTTGTCTTTATATATTGTTGGAAAGCTTTTGTGGCAAGTTTAACCAGCAAGAAACTATATGGTGATGTCTGAACCTTTCAGTTGCAGGAATTGTACATTTTGTAACAAATCGGTTTCTGTTTTTTACATGTAGCATTAAAACTGGTGGAGGACACTTCCTTATTAACCAAGTCTGGGCCCTGAAGACAATGTAGAAACATTGAAGGAACTGGCATGGTGCTTGGTACACAATTGGCAATCAGTGTATTTTTGCTGAGTTGAATCAAAACTCAGTTATATTTTTCTGTCAGGTGATAAATAGGATTAGGAAGTCTTAAAACTAGAAAATCAATGCAATTACCTAATCGCTCTTGTTTTACCAATGGGAGCCAAGCCAGAAAACAAAATAAAAATCACTGTCAGTATTTTAAAGTGTCTCAGGTCTAATACTCACCTGTCTATTTCAGCTAACATAACTGAGGATTCTGAGTAGGAACAGGTCTAAGGACCAAACCAGCAAATGAGGCATGAGTATATTCTTTAATCCCTGGAATTCTAGCATTTTGGAAGGCTGAAGAGGGAGACTAGTGAGATCTGGGTCAGAAAGAAGAAGAGGGTGGGGACAGAGAGAATCCCCAAGATTCTCTTGGACATGTTTATATAGTGATTATCTGACTGGTTTTAGAGTGGCTAAAACTTTTCTTTTCTTTGAGTTATGTCTATGTTCCAACTTCCAACCATCATCTTTAAACTACTACCCAGCATGAAACAGAGAAAGTCCAATAAATCTCTTTTACAATGAATCATTCAAATATGTGAAATCTTTCATTTTTCAGTTGAATGGAAGAAACACTGCCTGAGTTCCTGATGTGTGAGGGCACTGCCAAGTGCCGGGATCTTACAAACAAGATGATAAGAATCTGTCCTTTAGTCCAACATTCCTCTTTAAAGCCCACACCCAAAAGATGTATCTATTTTAAATGTTCATCCAAGTGTGGTTACTGCTCCAACGAGTGAAGGCTCTTGGCTATGACTGTTTTCTGTTGGTATAAAGAGGTTTTTCACTCTACAATTTAATCATTTTTGAATACCATCATGCTTACAGACATAATGACCCTCCTGAAAGTAAATTAGGAAAGTTCATTTGGGCAACATCATCAATTCACCTTTCTCAACACTAAAGGGCTGAGAATATGACCGATGGCAAGAGTGCTTACCTCATATACATGAAACCCTCAGCACCACATATATAGAAAAGAAGTGGGGCTGTGGCTCAAGTGGCAGGGTGCTAGCCTTGAACAAAAAGAAGCCAGGGACAGTGCTCAGGCCCTCAGTCCAAGCCCCAGGACTGGCAATAAAAAAAGAAAAAAAGAAAAAGAAAAGAAATTTCTATCCTCCAGGTCTCAGCCTCCTGAGTAGCTAGGATTACAGGTATGAACCACTAGCATCCAGCTGCCAAAACGTTTTTGGTAAAGAACAAAGTTGTAAGACACATTTTCTAATTTTGAAACTTAACTGCCAGGCTGTAATATTGATTGGGATGGCAGTCATTTAAAAAATGTAAAGTTGTGAAGTACACAAATAACACAAGCAAGTTTTTATTTAGTAGAAAATGAATAAACTTGAAAAAGTCACTTACGTTAAATATTTCCTTCACATACCTAATATGCTTAAGAAGAATATGGGTATACATAATGAAATTGGAGTCATTATGTATATCTTTTCTTTATTGACTTCATCAACTCATTATAAATTATGAGATAGCATTTTTCTCTAATAGTTTTCCTAACTCTTCTTTTTTTCTTTTCTTTTTTAATATTCTTACCAATGTTGCTCATGCGATATATAATATTTCCATTGTGTCATATCTCTAGTTAAGTTTAATTTCTGTGGACTCATTTTCAAGTATGAATAATTTACAGTAACTTGTCTATATTTTTTAAATTATCCTTAAATAGTTGTACAAAGGAGTTGCCACTTTACGAAAGCCATTGAACATAATGCATCTTGACTGGTCTCACCCCTTTTAACATTTTTACCCCCTTGACCCTCCTCTTCCCTTACTTTTCTTAATTTTGTAGTATATACAATGGATTTTTGACTGATATTTGTTCTTTTAGATATAGTTTTGATTTTTCATTAGCTGGGTTTTATTGGCAAGTAGGTTTTTCCAAATATAGTCTGTAGGAGTCATGTTATCAGAGTTTTGTGTATTTGAATTTGTCTGGTTATTTTTTATACATTTGAATGACAACTTTCCCTGCTAGAAAGATTGGTACCCAGCCTCTTGGCATTTTGCATTGTATGTTTATATGGTGACTGCTGTTGAAGGGATTTTTAAACTTTCTTTGTTTTTTAAACTTATCAAGAGTGTGAGGATAGTAGTTTACATGTCAGAGTTATGGGTCAAATAGGAAAAGGAAAGGGTAGACCAACTTTTAGGCCTGAGAAATTGCAGGATGAAACATAGGGACAGAGAGTTGATGAAATGTCAGTGAATTTCCATACCCACACTCTGGCATGACCACACTTTTTTCAGAGGTTGCAGTTTAGCATTTATCCTCAATTGGATGGGTGACAGAGTAGTTGAGAAGACTGGACTAGCTGACTTGGTTCTGTGACATAAGAGGGGAGGCACAAACCCTAAGAAGAAACTCCTCATGACCACTGTCTTCTGAAATGGCCCAGGAGCAAGCATGTGGACATAGATGGCAGAGCCTGGAACACAGCTGGGACACACAGTAGGTAGGGACTCTGACATCATCAGGAAATGAATAGAATTTGGGACTCCTTGAGATGAACAAAATATTGCTCAAAAGTGCCAGATGAGACCAGGAACACCCCAAAGGGCATTGGATTGAAGGACATTATCAGCCTTTTGGTGGGTGCTCATAGGAAACAGAGGGATCTGAGGTGCTCTGTTTGATGCCAACACTAGAGGATAAGGAACACATAAAAACATGTATGCACAGAAACATGCCCAATCACCCACACTCTGTCTTCGAATTGGGGGTAGTAGATAGAGATGAACAAAATCCAAGCGGCTGGGCTTTTTATGTACAGGCTGAGAGGTTTCCAGTGTCCTCCAGGATGTATTAAGCTAACTACACCTATCTCTCTTGCTAACTTTAGTAACTCTGGACAAAATAGAAAAGCAACACATGGAAAAGTAGGAGAACATTAGAGAGATGTGATAGAAGTCACAATTTAAAGATTCACTGATATGGAAATGACCTCACTGGGCTTTTCCTTTATAGCTTTTAGCTTTAACTTGAGGACAGCTAATGCCCTAGTGCTATGAAGCAGCTGTGGGCAACATAACCTTAAGCAGAGGCTTCCTAATTCTTCCCCAGGACAGAAACAGGGGGCTCCCGTGAGGTGAGCTGGAAACACAACATTCTTTTTTGTTCTTCCTCTCTTTTCTCTTCTGCTCCCTTTCTGAGGGTAGCACCAACTATGAAATTGTACCAATAGGTGATGTTGGCAGAAAAGGCACCTTTAGTGCTCAATCAAAATCCTATCTCAGACCAGAGAAGATAAGCAGTCACTGTGATCTATGCAGTGTGGTCTTCTCTTTGTTACTTTAATATTTTTCTCTGGAGCGCTTATCATCAGACAGGATATTAGTGTTGGGAGCTACATCTCTGAGAGAAACCTCATTTTTCCAGCCAAAGAGCTAGGAAAATCAGAGTGTAGGGAAAATTCCAGAAAGAAATTTCTTGAAGAAAGGACTTCCTATCCATGGGCCAACTACTCCCAAGACCCCACAGATGCACCTCGAAGCTATACTGGCAAAGAACCATAGAAAAAATTAACAGTTAACTGACAATTGCCAGTGCAAAGAAGATCCAGAAATACAAGAACATTTATACAATAGAATGCAAATACAAGGCCATTTAAAGTGAGATGAAGGTAAATAAAGACTTTTAATGAATATAGATCTAGAAGTTCTCCGTAAAGAAATGGAAACTTGGAAGAAAAATGATAGAACTGAGTGGTACAACCACTGAAACAAGAAAATTCACAGGATGTACTCAATAATAGAATAGACACAGCCAAGAACAGAGTAACTTGAAGCTAGAGGAAAAAAGAAAATATGCAAGAAAATGAATAGCCCTTGAGCACCTGTGGGACGGTATTTATTGAAAGTCTGGCATTTATTTAATTAGAGCCCCAAAAGGAAAAGAAAGAATATGAAGTAGAAAATATTTGAACAAATAATTGCCCGAGAACTTCCTATATTTTGTGAAAGATAAAAATTTAGAGTCAAGTTGAATGCAGTGGCCCATGCTTTTAGTCCTAACCTACTCAGTTGGCTGAGATTTAAGTATCATGGTTTGAAGCCCAGGCAGAAAAGACCCCTAAACTCCTACTTCCAATGAACCAGCAAAATAAATCAAGTGGTAGAGCACTTAGACTTGAGTGAAAAGCTAAGAGACAATGCCTAGGCCATGAGGGTTGTTTTGTTTTCAGATATAGACCCTGCAGGAATGAAGACAAAATAAAGCTATACTTAGAGGAATAAAAACTAAGAGCTATATTACTGGCATATCTACCCTCAAAATTAATATACAGTAAATTTCTCAGGATGAAGAAGGCAGCCTGGAAAGTAAAGAATGTAGAAAGAGCAACAGAAATGATAGATACATGGGTGAATATGACCATGTTGGTCCCTGTCAGGTTTACAAATATACATGACTGTTGAAAGTAAAAGTTATAGCATAGTCTGGTGGGATTGAGATGGGACATAGGTCTAAGTCATGTGGTAATTACAATTTACAGAGAATGAGCATTTGCCTTAAGTTCTGCCTCAATTTCTACATCAGAATGGAACCCAGCTTCTAGTTTTACTTTTAAGTGTTATAGAAATACTATATAGAAGGCTTTGCTGGAGAGTAGAATAGTTGTTGGTATGTTTTTAGTGTTTTGAAGAACCTTCATACTGATTTCCATAGTGGTTACATCAGGTACAAGAGGGTTTTGATAGTATAAAGTCATACATATCAGTATGAAAGTTTGTGAAGTTAAACAGCAACCTTTGGCTAAGCAATGCTGGCTCATGCTTATAATCTTAGCTACTCAGGAAGATGAGATGTGAGGGTATTGTTTTGAAGCCAGTCCAGGCGGGGAAGTCCATGAGACTCTTATCTTCATCCTTTATGACTATCTTTGAAACAGACCATCTTAGTTTCTTGTCATTTCACCACATCACTAGAATTGCCTCATAACTCTCTTTGCAAATGTACTGTGTGAGAGTGAATATGTATGGAAGGCAGAGATGGAGTGAAAGCTAAATGAGAGCCAGGCCACCACGAAGTGCTTTACCTCATCTGTCTGAGGAAAGAGAAGATATAAGAGAAATCAATTGGACCACTTACAACCTTCTCTTCCCAAAGCCTGGAACTCTCAAGCTGTCCTTTAACTTTCAAAATCTTAACACAGCCAGCTACTCTGCATGTACAATCATCTTTTGATGCATCTACTTGGATAATTCAGTCTCCAATTATTCAACCAAACATTCCTCTAGACATAGCTGGAAAGTGTTTTGTAGATGTGATTAAAGCCCATAATGAGTTGGATTTAAGAAGGGGAGATTATGTGAAGGTGTCTAGAGAGGATTGTTGGGTTTTTGTTTTGTTTTGTTTTGTTTTGCTATCAGTTCTATGAGAAGAAGGAGTAGAGATTGAGGCTGAGTGGAGCAATCTTCTTTCAGAAGCAGCTGGAAGAGCAGGAAAACCTGGGTTTCAGCCTACAATCACTTGTGCCCATGAAGTCAGAAGCAGAGGAAACCCTGTCATTAGAAACTATTTTTTACAAATTAGGATAATTGCATACCCTAAAACTGTTAATACTTGAGCCACTAGGTTTTTAGAGGCACCCATACTCCCAGACATACTCCTGGAATTTAAGAATGTAAGGGATAAAGTACAATTTAAAAGAATAGAACAGTTAACTAACTCATCAGTATTAATATTGGCTTCTGGGAAATACATTCAAGTCCCCAAAGTAAAAAGGGTATTGTACTGTAAAGGTGAATTCTGGTGGTTTATGCCTGTAATCCTAGCTACTCAGGAGTCTGAGAGCGAGGATCACAGTTCAGTCTGGCACAAACTTTTGTCTGTGAAACTCTTGTCCCAAACACATTACTCAGAAAAAGCCAGAAGTGGAGCAAAAGAAGCTCAAGGACAGTGCCCAGGCCCTGGGCTCAAGACTCAGAACCGGCACCCCCAAACAGGCATTGTATACAGGCTTTAGGGCCACCAGGACCAGGAACCATAGCACACTTGCCAAGCTCTTCTGTATTCAGCATTCCCAATTGCTAAATGGAGATGGTTAGGCTTTAAAGCAAACACACTGCACCATGTTCCAGGCACAAGAGCACGATGCCTCACAAACAGTAGCCCCCCACTTTAAAATTTTTATTGTCAAGATGATGTACAGAGGGGATACATACAGTTACATATGTAAGGTAGTTAGTACATTTCTTTTCAAACTTGTCATCTCCTCCCTCATTTTTCTCCTACCTTCCCTCTTCCCAATGCCCACCCCCAGTTGTACAGTTAGTTTACAACACGTTGTCTTGTAATACTGCTGTTGCAATGGTTCTCCTTTTATAGGCACAAGCTACAGGGAAAATAAAACACAGGATCACTAAAACCTCATTCCTTTGTCTTTGTGGAGGTTTTTGCTCACGCTATTGTTGGCATATGATACTATTCTCTATTGTTTAGGGATGAAAAAAATTTTACTCTTTTCCTTTGGTTAAAAAAAAGAAAAATGTTTCTGGATTCTGGGTGCTAAGTAAGCATCATTTATACCAAATTGTGATTGCCATGATAGTGCAATTTTTTTTTGAAAAACAGAAACAAAGGGGACTTTTCCAGAGTTCTAAGTCAATGACAGTCAAAAATAGATTGTAAAATTGCTGATCCATTGTCCTGTGGTCTGCTAGCTCAAGGGATCTTTTATTTTAATACCTCTATGTGTAATTAACTGTTCAGTTCTTCAATCATGTACTTTTCCTCTGCTTGTAACTTTTTTGCTGATGGCTAAGGGCATTATTAACTCCTTCCTTTGTTAGGTAAGGGAGCCTTGGGGGAAAACAACTGAGAGAGAAATTCTATAACCCTGAGAATATGCCTCAAAAATGTAACATGGCAGATAGTCATTGGCTAATGTTAGAGTTACCCAGCAGGTTTGAAACTGAAGATGGCTCTCTAATCTCAGTGATACATCAAATAAAAAAGTTACATTTCCAAATTCCTGGAAATATCATGTTTCCTCATGGTGGTCCGTGGCTTTCTCTTCCCAGGAGACTGATAGTTTTCTCATACCTTAAAATATGTTTGGGTTATTACTGATGATATTCATAAAATTATGGTATTGTTTCAGAATAGTAAACTGGAAAAATGGTCAAAGAGTGGAGATTAAGAAGAGTAATACATCACACCCATGCCCATGTCACCTGGAAGCCCTCTCTATGATATGTGAACTTTAAGAGATAGATGGGTCCAAGCTCCTTGTTTTCTAAGACCTTCTCCAGTGGAATGTACCTTAATCTCTCACCCAGAGGCCTTTCAAAAGTGCTCTGAGACCAGGCCTGAGAAAAGCAAACTCAGCCAAAGCTAATTAGTCCTTTGTTGACAGGCAACTACACTACAGAGTGAGTCAGCAGGCAGTTTTGAGAAATTATGGAATTTTTAAAGTGGTCTTGATGTGGGCAATTTTGTTCAGAACAGAAAGAATGAAAGGGAAAAAAAGTAAATACTCAAAATGGATTGCAATAAAGCTTTTCTTCCTTTGTTGATGTTTCTCTGGCATTAAAAAAAAAATTTGCCTCTCTACTAAACAGTCTTGCTGGAATTGGGAGCAGCATCTATTCCTTTCTCTCTAGTGAAATCAAGATCCCATCCTAAGAGTTTGTGAGTGAGCGCAGACTTTCTGTTAAGGCTCCCTCTGAACAGTAGACAGAGAATGCCTATTCCCTGCTGGAATGTGATGACTTTTTGCTTCCCTTCTTTCTCTTCTCTGATTGATCATCTTCTTTGAAGAAAGACACAGTGATGGAATCTTTTAAATTCTTCACTGTCATCCAGCCCTTACTGTACAAACAGGGCAGGCGAGACCACAGGATTGAAATCAAGTGAGGTTTTCATTTTCTGCATAGAGCCCTGCAAGAAACCATAACTAGGAAGCTCAACCAATTAATACACCTTCAAAATGAGAGGCTTATAGAAAATAGTCAGGGATAACAGAATATCTTTCAGGACAGGGAAAGGAAGTATGAACATCCCACAATGATTTAGTTCCCCTTAATGAGATATTTTCACAGCATTAGGCTAGATTCTGGTAAGAACCACAGGACAGTGCCCATGTCTTGTGGATCCTTCTAAAGCATCTTCCTTGTGCATAACAGGTGCTCAATAAATGTTGATTTAATATGGTTCTATATTGAAGTTATAGTTTTTCTTTTTCTAAGCACCCAAATACTCCCCACCAATCCCAGACCTACAGGGCTATTATTGATCTTTTGTTTTCTATCATGTTCTTTCTAAAGACAGAATCAGTGAAGTATGCTCATATCCATATGTTACTTTATAAGTAGTAATAAGATATCACGTCTTGATGGTTTCTACATGACCAGTGTGCCTTCACCAAACACGTTGGTTTCTTGGGGCACTTGTATAGTTGTGACTAGCCTTTGGGGGCATCCTGAAGTCCATATATACCTGGTTTATTTCATGCAGCTGACTGCTTTGAAGTTGCTGTCAACCACCACATAGTAAACTTCCATCTATCTGTCAAATTGATTTTGTCATGCATGGTATCAAATCAGTTTTTTTTTCCCTGACATGTTAAAATGAACCCAGAATTCATCCTTGCATAAAGTTGCTGAATAGTTCTTTCCAATAGACTCTACCTTTTACTTAACAGTCTTGTTTTTACCTTCCTAGAAGTTGCAGTGTCTGGCAGTTCATCCAGGGGTACAAGCTGCACGGATACAGGGCTATATGAGCCAGATCAGCTATATGAGCAGCTATATGAGAGCTATATGAGCAGATCAGCATTAGAGAGTGGCTGCTTGGAGATGTGATCTCTACTAACCCAAACGACAAGTCCACAAGTGCTTCTGAGGAAAGGAGCTCACTAAAGGGCTGTGGGTGAGTTGGCGTTGGAACCCTGGTGTGGCAGTGAGATGGCAGAACCTGGATGGAATGCTCTCCGTATCCTGCTAATGCTGTCCCCTCTTGGCGACTTTGGTCTTACCACTCATTCGGCCTTCTGAGTCAGCACCCTCTTTTCTGCTGACATGGTCCTTCCTCTTTTAAACTATTCTCTTATGATACTTCACAACACCCAGCTTAGCTTGTCCTGCTCCTTACAACTTCTCTCCTCCTTGCTGGAAGAGATCTCAGGCTGCAGAGGTGAGTACTTTTCAGGCATTATCTTGAATCTCATCTTGGATCCTAATGAGATATCTCACAATGCTACCTCTGTTAACTTACTGATGATCTGTTTTAAAACATAAGCCAACAAGAGATTGCATGATCCATTACATTCCCCTGTCCTATGAATCAATTCTAATGAAACCTATGTCCACTCAAGAATGTGAGTGGTGTGTACGTGTATGTATGTGCGTGTGACTTACCGTTAGTCTAGATTTGCCAAGTTGTGGTAGACAATTCTGAACACCTGTTAATAGTGTTAATGGATATTTTTCACTCTGGGTGCCTAAAATGAAGTTTCATGAGTACTTTTGAGCCCTTGTAATACAAAATTTAGAGTCTTTAAAAAATGTTTCCTTGCAAAACTGTTTGGTATAAATGAACTGAACACCTCATGGGGCGGGGGGTGGGGGGGAAGGGTGGGGAAGGGAAAGGGGGAGGAGGGAGGGGGAGTGAGGGAAGAGGTAACAAACAGTACAAGAAATGTATCCAGTGCCTAACCGTACGAAAGTGTAACCTCTCTGTACCTCAGTTTGACAATAAAAATTTAACAAGAAAAAAAAGTACTTATAAAAAAAGAAAAAAAATGTTTCTTGTTTTCTAAGTTGAAATAACTTGAACTTAAAGTACACAAATGAAAAAAAGCTTTCAAACTCAGTTTAGTAAAGTTTAGGACTAGATTCCCCAACTTCTCACAAAACATTCATATTTTAGAGTCTGTAAAAAGTCAACTACCATCTATCGGGCAGTCAGCTAGCCCTCTGGTTCATGGAATTGAAGTCTAGGGCAGCTGCAAGAAGAAAAAAAATTTGCTTACACCCAGAAAGATGCAGATGGTTTATATCATACCTATAATCTAAATTATTAAAGTTAAAAATGTTTAAAACAGCACATGGACTTTATAAAGACTCCATGCTATAGCTGGATTCCAAATTGTTTAGCAATACAACCATAATGGTTTATGTCATTTTATTTAAAAAATTCTTTTGAAATTAAATTACTGTTTGATGCTTCTCAGAGTTGATTTCTGGGCAGGGATCTAGTCTGAGAGAAATCTGCTTTTATGTTTGAGTGATAGCAACATGAAAGTAACATACTTTTACCTCTCATATCTTTGCTTCCTTTCTTTCAAATTAAGCAAATATGTTTAAATCTTAGGATGTCAGACTGTATAAGAAGGGCTCAATGAGAAAAGCAAATTGGAAAAAGCCAAAATTTAATAAAGTGGTTTAAAAATGCCAGACTATTTATATAAAATAGATGATTATATTGGCTAAAACAATGGACGTACTTGGCACAGTTAATTTAAAAAAATCAAATATTATGCCAACAAATGCTCCCAAGATGCAAATACAAAAACAATCCATCAATTTAGATAACTGGTCAATTTAAATTTGAAAAAAATTAATTAGTATAGTTGATGAAGATAGTTCTTGGGCAATGTTTTTCAATGTCTACTCAGCTTTGTCTGTGTCCAGTAGGTCAGGAATCTGGCTAGAAAACAGCTCTAGGGTAATAAATAACTTATCTATGTAATATGAGTGAGACAGTACTTGAAGTCTGCAGTTGAGAAGGTGTTGTTGCTAAGAAATAGCAGAGAAATGTGCCCGTAAGTCTCAATTTACGGCAAGATTTTACTGTTGCATAATATACTCTCAAATAAAACAGGAAATTATTCTAGCTAGTTATGTTCTTTCAAAGTTGTTTTTCGCCTCTTTTTCTACTGCTATAACTCATTCTACAATAGTGTTTATTTCCTCTTTAAGATCATTCAGAGTCTCATGGTTATAATTCTTGGTCCTATGCATGTTTGAAATGTGAGTCAAATGTGGACTATCTACAGGACATAAGCTAGGATTTGCTTTGGTTGGGTTTTGGTTTAACACATGTAAAGGGGATAAGATTGTTCACTTTCTCTTTAAAATGAAGTATAATGAGCGAGTAATTATATAGGCCTCTTCAAGACCTATATTTTTCTATACTATTATTAGCATAGATAGTATACATCAATTTACTAGATAACACAGTCAGTATGACCCACAGTTTATTTGGTTTAATAAGCTATATTCAACCACTTGAACTAGGCTATTAAGACTTTAAGCACAAAGCACACAAAATGAGGGTAAAATCTAAATTTAAATTATTTTGCCAAGATTTGTATAGCTTCACATGAAAAATGTGTTCTTACTACAAATAATTTCCTGATTTATTTTGCCTAATATATTGAGTCGCCAAAAGCATAAATGGAAGTGGGTAGAATGATAATGATGAAAAATCTTCCAACTCAAGATCAAGCTACGTTTTTGTTGTTGTTGGTTTTTTTTTTTTTTTTTTTTTTTTTTTGTAAATCTACAAGTTGGAACAGAGACAATCAACAAATTAAATTAGTGGAAAGCAGCAGACTTGAGGTTGGATTTTGCCTCTGTTCCTAGGCTCTTTCATCATCATTCACTGTATAAACACACTGAGAGCCTGCTAAATGCCAGACAATATGTTGGGTGTTGAAAACACAAGTCTTACATCAACCCTACACCCAAAACTCACTGTGGTGCTGCAGGAGGTAAGGCTAAATGAATAAAAAAGAAAATAAATATGCAACTCAGGAGAAAATGTAAGACTTCTTGAACATAGAAAGAAAACCTAATTGGACACTGGTGGCTCATGCCTGTAATCCTAGCTGGTCAGTAGGCTGAATGCTGAGGATTATGGTTTGAAGCCAGCCCAAGCAGGAAGTTCATGAATCTCTTACCTACAATTAATCATAGAAAAATCTGAAAGTGGAGCTGTGGCTCAAGTGATAGTGTACTAGGATTGAGCTGAAAGAGCTCAGGAATATGCCCAGAGTTCAAGCTCCAGGACTGACAAGAAAAAGAAAAAAGAAAAAGAAAGCCTACTTGGCCTACCTCTAATTCTAACTAGTCTTGTACACTTTCCAGTATTCTAAATCCTATGTTTCTATCATGCCCACTCACCTCTTACTATATTCCTTTTATGCTTTTCTATGACTGTGAGGAAAACCACAAAGTTTCTTACCTTCACTCACAAAATCATTTAGCTCTGGAGTCCCATTATATCTCTATTATTTATAATTACGTAAGATATGATCTTCGTTTTTTGGTATTTTCGTTTTTAGTTTGTTGGTGATTTTTTTCTGATGCCAGTACTAACGCTTGAAGTCTGGGCCTCACTCTCTCAGCTTTTTTGCTCATGGCTGGCATTCAACCACTTACCCATGCCTCCACTTCCAGGTTTTCAGTGGTTAGATGATCAGATTTGTTTGCCTATTACGTTTTGAACTACAGTTCTCAGAAGTCAGCCCTTCAGGTAGCCAGGACTATAGGCCTGAGCCACTGGCACGTGACTTACTATGAATATTCATGTCTAAGACTTTGTTTGGAGATATGTTTTTACTACTCCTGGACATAAATGTAGGAGTGGGATTTGCTAGGTCATATGATCAGTCTGTTTAACTTTCGGGCAAACTATTTTGCCAAGTTGATTCACAAACTTACATTCTCATCAACAGTACATAAAGGTTCCAATTTTCCATATCTTTGTCAAGACTTGTAATTGTTTGCTTATCATGGGCACATAAAATGATATCAAATTATGGTTTTCATTTGCATTTCTCTAATCACTAATAATGATGTTAATGCAGTGCTGTATGATTATTGGACATTTGTGTATCTTTCTGAGAAGAAATATCTATTCAAATCATTTCCCCATTTTAATTGTGTTGTTTGCCCTTATAACGGAATTACAAGAATTCTTTATCTGGTCTCAATACATGTCACTTGTCAGGTATCTGACTTACAAATCCTTTCTCTATAGCATGAGATTGCAATCTATAGGGAATAAACTAAATTCCTAAATCAAAACAAAAATAGTCTTCTTGACTCATTACTACTTCAATGTTCACTCAATAAGAAAATGAAAATAAATGGCAAAATCAGATATTTTAAAACATGGAAACAAGTTTCATTGATCTAATGTGAAAAGCTACTGCTATACCAAGAAAACTGAGCTCTGAGGGAAGAATTCCACCCAAACAAAATAAATTCTCCTAAGAAGATTGTCAAATACAATCTGTAGAACAATTTTTGGTATCACACATTTCCACTCTGTTTTTTGACCATGCACATTTAAAAAAATTGTGACATTTATCATTTGCACTTACAAAAGATTGTGTTTGTAAGAATTTTAATCTTTTTAGTTTATATGCTGACAAAAAAGTCTTTGATGTTTACTTTCTTAAATTGGAGTTTGGGGCTCTGTGAAACAATTTACTTACATTTTAGTTGTTTCTATTGGACTTTCAAGGTGTTTAGCATAAAATGAACTCACACACTCATCATTTTGGAGGCCAGCAAAATTTAGAAACCACATTTTCATAATGAAAAGGGAAGAGCTTTGAAATTTACAAAGCCAGACTTAGGATGAAACCAGAAATGTCTCCATGGTCAAGAGTTTGAGTCTGTTAAGTATTGGTTTGCTGTATTCTAGTTCTGAGGGAAAATCTGAAAAGCTGCAAAATGAGATCATGTGAAGAAATATATACCTCCTGAATTTCAACATTTCCATCCAGCCTCTCACCATCCTTTCTCGTTATTGTTCTTGATACTTCCTCTATTCACTACAAAGACATATTTTATCCTGAAAGCCAAATTAGTAATCTTAACCCTTTCTCTCGCTTGACAGCTAATTTGAGTGGTAGGGAAACTTTGTAGCATCTATGTACCAAAATTGATTTCTGTCTTTTTTCTTGATTTGTGTTGACTTGAGCTGAGTTATTTGTTCAGTTCCTGTGTAAGAAAAATAAACCTGAAGATCTGTGCAGATTTGCATTTTTAAAAACTAAAATGCTTTCTAAACACTTTTCAGTCTGGACAGTTTATAAATTATAGGCTAGTAATTTTAGCCAGCATATATGGTAAAAATAAGTCTGGGTTGATATCATGGTCATGATTTAGAGTTATTATCTTTTATTTTTAACTGTTGAGAAAGGATTCCTTTTATCTGCTACCATTTCAGTTTATTTCACATGCATGAAACTGTAAGGCAAGATGTGCATTTTCCATTCTGGCCACTTGAGGGAATCAGACTTTAGAAATGGAAGATAATTTAGGTCTTTATTTCAAAGGACATAAGAATAAATATCTATTTGTTGTCAGATGTTTTGTATGTCAACCAATCATCAAGAGGATCCCTGAACCCAAGTTCTCAGATAAATTTACTCCTTATATACCATATATCCAGGTGGAAAAGAAGAATTGTTGATGAATGGGAGTCTTGGGAGGTACTAAGTATGGTCCCTGCATACAATTTATGATCGGCACTCTTGGACTTCAGAATGATTAATACCATCAATTCTCACTGGAATAAGAGCTGTTTTAGCCCAGGAGAGGAGTGTATATTACTGTTTATAGAAGCAGATAACATCAAAGTAACCCATGGCTTGTGTTAAGCAAATACAAAATTCTGGGTCAGCGCAAATTAATCCTAAAGGAGTAACGGAAAGTTCTTAATGACTGTGAGATCTATACATTATCACTTCATTCAAGTGGTGGAGAGCTGTAGAACTATTAATGAGATTTGCAAATGGCCCCTTTACTTCATTGTGCTAAAAGCTGCATAAGAGCATAGAACCAGTAAAGAGCCTTCCTATCTATCCATCTGTAGTTTGTTAATGATGTGTAGAAATCTATGCAATTTTAAAATTACATCGGGAGCATCTGAACCATTTTAATATTAAGTTTCACAACAAAAATGCAGCAAATCACATTCTTCTTTATATATCCTTACACTTTAAGTGGTTGTGTAGATGGATGAATTAAAGACTAGTCTGCTATCCACATTATATAAAACAGATGTTATTTCAAGGTTCTATTATTAATAAGTTGTTTTTTTCTCAAGTGATGTCTTTTAATGAATCATTATTTTTAGGAAATTTTTATTTTTAAGAAGATTAGGAATCTATAAACAAAAGAAAAGTAGAGAGATATTAATTTCATTTAAATGGTTTATGCACTTATTTATTTAAAATCACATCGAAGAATTTTTAGCACAATTCAAAAAAACTGGCTAAAGTTCTTCAGCAAACATTTTTATATTTCTTTTTCATTCAATATAGGTGGTTTTAACTTTGATGCATTTTAAATCCATTTTTTACTCTATTGCCATTTGGATGATATCACCTACCCATCTTATTTTCAAATGAGTTACAAAATGCCAATTCTCTTCAAATAAGAATGATTAAATAATTTTCAACCTGCTGTATCTTATGTAAGGTGGCTTTCCCTTGTACATGATTGCTTCTCCCCATTACAGAAAGTAGGAATCCAATTGCCTACTGTTTCAGATCATTTTCCTTCTCATCCTGACTTTATTGTTGAAACAGATAATTGACAGCCAGAATAAGCTGCTCATTACTTAATCCAATCTGCACTAAATTTGGGCCTTCATAACCAAAATAAAATTAGTCAGTGAAATTTACATATGAGTAAAAATATATTCTTTGAACATTTGAAGGCTATTTTACTTAAGATCAGTAGCTTGAATTCAGCATTCTATGATTAGCATTTGGCCATAGGTTTCATTATACAATTTAGTCAAAAAGAGTCTTTTGCCTCTAAATGATACCACAAGAAATTGTATTATCCTGATGAGATATTTATTTTTGAGACATTTATATTATTCAGTGTTTATGGATTTGTGTTTATTTCCAGAAAGTAATGTAAAATTAGGATTCAGTTTGTAGTGCTTACTCATGAAATTGTCCAGACTTCCCTACTCCTGCAGTTCAGGCTCTAAACCGTGGTCTCTAAACCATCTTCTGCTCATCCTCAACATGACTGTGTGCAGTTGTAGAATCCCTATATACATACCATTTCTGAAAGTGATTCTCTCAAAACTCAAATTGTAAGAACAAAAAAAAACTTACTGTATTAAATTGTTTAACAGCCTCTCTCTTGCAGCCATAATTCCTGTATTATCATCATTCAAATATTTACAGATGCTTTTGATGACAACCAATCAGCTTAAACAACCAATCTAATCTGTCTGGTAATGTTTCTTTTTTTCTTTTTTGCTGGTCCTGGGGCTTGAACTCCAGGACCTGGGCTCTGTCCCTGAGCCTCTCTGTGCTCAAGGCTACTGCTCTACCACTAGAGCCACATCGCCATTTTCAGCACTTTATAAGTAGTTTATTAGAGATGAGTCTCAGAGACTTTCCTGCCCAGGCTAACTTTGAACCACAATTCTCATATCACAGCCTCCTGAGTAGCTAGAATTACAGACATGAGCCACCAGCACCAGTGACATATTCATGACAAAGTGTTATTATTACCTTCAGGTGCTTGTGGAATACCATGTAGAAGTTATTTTTTAATTTAGTAGCATAAATTAATTGCACCAGCAGTCTGTGATATTTACAATATGCATATGATGTACTATGATTAAATTTGCTCCACCTGTATTATTTTTTCTTAACCTCTCTCCTCTCCAATGATGTCATTTTATAGCTTGCAAAGCTATTGTTTCTTCCTTCTTTTTGTTTTTGAAGACTGCAAATGTCATGAACCAGCATGAGCCAGTCAGGAAAGACCAAATTCTCATTTAATAGATAAGAAACCTGAATCTGGCAGGTCCAAAGTCAAGGCTGTCACAGAGTGACAATATCAACCAGCAAGTTAGTGTGCTTTGGCAACTGTATACTGTGACTGTGATGTTTAGTCTCAGATTCTTTTTATAAACCACTTGCCCAAATGAATTTCACAGCTTCAGTGAAAGCTATTTCTAGGATTCACATTTGGTTGTAGATAATTTCAACATATCTATAAACAGTGTTCATAATTCAACTAAATGTATTTTGATATGGCTGTTATCATTGTTGAAGGAAACTTACCATAAAGATCCTGCTGTGGATTTAGAAATAACTGTATTGGACTTTAACAATGATGCTTTGTTTTGATTTACAGATATTGAAAAGAAAAAGAAATTCATCCCAATGTCTATTTTTTAATTGAAACTTCCCATAAAACTTGTGTTTACATAAATAGTGGTCCACTATATAAATTCCCAAGCCAATATCTTTAATACTACTGTTACTTTTTCAATTTTGACATAATAAGTAGTTATTCAACTCCTCTCAGAAAATTTTTTGGGCAACTTTCCTTTTTTTTCTCAAAATAAGAACATTATATTTTTCCTACTGTTGATAAGGGGCAATAAAATATTGCTCCTTGAAGATAATGAAGGCCATAAGTAACTATTTATTAAAAGAACCTATTCTACATCAGGTTAAAATCAGCAGCTATCACTTTTCTCCAGTTCATATGAAGCTATTTTAATATGTGCTAGCCACTTGGGCTACCCTAACAGTTGAGAGTTTATAGCGACTGTAAATCTATTAAGCTACAATTTGCACATAATAAAATGAAACAGCGAGTAGTTAAATGAAAGTCTCAATTCTGAGCTGCCCAACATTTTTCCAGGAAAAGCCATTGAAAGGGCTCCTGCTACGGCAGCCTGCCTTTGAGAAATTCAATCACGCTGATTGAGGAAACCTGGAGAGAGCTGGCGGTTCCTTCCTCCAGTTCATAATTGCCCTGTAGACCATTTAATCATCTGTAGATGAAACAAAGCTAGTGCTACAGAGGACCAGAAGCAAAGGCCTGCACTTATCAACTACTTCCTTACCCACCCTCAAGACCCAGAACTAGCCGAAATGTCCTGCCACTATGCAAGAAAGCTGCAGGAAGACTGGATCTTCTGATTGTCAGTTCAGTAGCCTTCCTGCAAGCCTTTGTTTCATTACACTGAAGCACACACCGGCCAAGTTTTAAAAGGGTGAGTTCAAGGTAGAGAATGGACTCTATTTGTTGGCCCTGATAGACGAGCAAGACAATAATTTGCCAGGTACTGAATTGGCAATAAGAAATTAAGGAAATCTTGGCATTGAATAAGCAAAGCAAAATGATTACCTTCCTCTTTATGGCCATGACAAATAAATCTCAATATAAGCATGACATCTACATAGACTGTAAATATTACCTGTAATGTAAACCAATAGCTAGGGGCTTCTATGTGCAGATTCTAGGACATCACTATTCATCCTGAGATTTTTTTTTAGCTGTGGGTTTCATTACTGGGGTTGGTAACTGGGAACCTTGGCCTAGCACAGAAAGGACTGGTCAGAAACCACATGCTCCTTTTTATTAAGTAAGGAAGAGAAGAAAGGCTGGCAATGGAGACACTGAGGACCAGAAAACTGATACATTGTACTAATTGATTTGGAATAGTAGCCTCTTGTAGAGTCACAAAATGCATTTCCTCCCCAATATAGACAAAGGTGTGCTCCACAGTGTAGGGCCCATAGGTAACTTTGCAAAGTTGTTATAAACCACCACACTTTATATTTTTAAACAATGAATTTAGATGAATATTTCATATTACAAAGAAATTCCCTAAAGAACAGTTCCCTTGTTGGGAGCATTCTACTTTGTTATTATAAAAACTATCTTCTGTGTTTTTCTTTTATAAGGATTTTTTTTTTGGTCTTGTCAGTGGGAAACTTTTTTAAGGAATTTTAATTCTAAAAACATCCACTCCTGGCTAATGTGTGCCAATTAAGTTCTATTCATTGGATCAACAGTTTTCTGTTACCTGTTCCTTCAGGTAGAACCGCTCCTGATAGCCCTGCCCTTTCCCAGGCTTCTGAGCAGGGACCTTTGCTGCCTAGGAACAGTGGGGGCACCTGTTTTCCGAGTAGGGAAGGCCAGCATCTGAAATCTTAGGAATGGGGCTGCTATTGAAAAAGGGGTGCTTGATAAGGCAGCCACTATGATAGGCAGCGGAAATTTGATAATGAAAGGAGATGCCTAATAGATTAACCTGGTGCGATTCGCCAAAACACAGGGTTTTCTGGAAGATTATCCACACTTGCAATAGGAAGCTCTTTGTTTTGTGAAAGTCTCCACTTATCATTGTATTCTTTATCTCAATAAGAAACATAATGGTTTACTTGTTTACATGCATGGTAGATATATTCAGAGCTGGGTTTGTGGGGCTGTGAACTCCCTTTCATTTGAAATGTTTCCAGCATGCCGGTTATTAGCTAAGGGGGAACAAGGAGTTGGACACGTATAAAATTTAAATCTGCCTTGCTTAGATTGGCAGAAACGACTGTTATTTCATCCACTGGGAAAAGGTTTTATTTCCTGCTCAAATACTTCTGGAGGAAAGTTTCAAGCTCATTTTAGCCATCCTGGATATATGTGTGTATGTATTTAAGGCCAAGTGCTCTGTCTACAGAAATGAACTTGTTACTCTCAACGGATTATTTTGCCCTGATTTTAATTACTTCATTATTCAACTTACCATAAAAGGTGACTTAAATGCCTTTACCTGATTTATATTGACTATGTGTCTCAACTCTATCTCTTCAGATGCATTTTGAACAGTACTGCTTTGATTTTTGGAATTGATTTTTAAGTAATTTACACATCCAGCAGGATAGGACTACTGGTGTTCATTCTTCCTACTCTGAAAATAAACAGAAACTATTCCTGTGGATGAACACAACTTGTTGAAAGCCACTGCACTCCTTTTTTATTTTTTAAATAATCTTCTCTATGGATATAACTCTTTTTTTTCAAATTATCATACAAAGTAATGCCTGCCAGAGGAAATAAATACCTGTATAATTACCTTATTCAACTTTAAATGCCATAGTCCTAGTGTCTTCCCTGTTGGATTTCAAATGATGATATCTTTGACAGATCATAAGAATACCTAATATTTTTGATTAATTATAATATCCAGGGCATTGCATAAGCAACTTTGGAGTCCCACTCTCTACTTCTTGGGGGTGTATAAACTTCACAACAACCCTATGGCCCTCACAGGTAGAGAAAACATAGGAGGAAAGGCTTAATAAATTGCCTAGGGCTGCCCATCTAACAATGCCAAAGTTAGGGCATGGATGGGCCCAAGAGACTGATCATCAACAGTGCTCTCACTTGCACATTTTATTGCTGCATAGGTAGAATAGACGTCACTCCATATTTAGCATTTGAAAAAGCTGAGAGTGTAGTAAGATGATTATTTTTATGGAAGGAGATAAGGAAGGAATTACTCTTGGCTGGCAGAGAAGTTTGGGGCATGTGGAATACACTTCATTGCTTTTCTCTCCTGCTGTTTCTATGGCTGCAAGAGACTAGAACACTGAAGGACCTTTGCCAGTCAGTATGTTACATCATACATGGAAGCAAGAGAGACAGGAAGATGTAGAAAACTAGAAAGGAAAAAATGGAGGTGGAAATCTGATAAACCCATCAAAAGAGAACAGATCTCAAAAGAATTGTCTGTCTAGACCAACCGACGGCTACCAACACAAATTACTGGTTTGCGCAGCTGAAAATGGATCCAAGGCTGGGGAAATTACCACCATGTAACACATGGCACTATATGAAACATGCCATTTGTGCCTTCTTCAAACAGATTTTAAAAGTTGAGAGCCCTGGAAATTTAGTCGTTACCTTTATGGTCTTTGTTTCATATTTTACAGTTAGTGGAAGCACATATGACTTCTCTTTCTTTTTCCAGTAATCTGCTGAGCCCAAATTGTGACTAGTCTTATTGAAAAACAATCACTTCTCATTGACAGATACATCTATATTGCATCATTTGAAATTACAGTCAATGATTTTATCTTGAGCTTGTGATTTCAAGTGTTTCATATATTTTCAAAGATATTTCCTGATGGAAATATTTGCTTCAGGGTAATGTCAGCACATATAGGGTCTCATTTACTTATCACTGTATATTATGTGTGTGCATAAAGTTAAATATAAACATCTTCTAATTGGAGTCATTTTGATCATCCTCAGAACCTTATCTATCAGATTTTTGAGTATCTCATCTCTAGCAGCACATATTTTCAGTGAGTTTATTTATTTAAGGAATATGCCCCCTCCCATTTATGTTTCTCATTGAAAATGTATGGCTGCATGACCAGACCTAAAAACCATGGTATTTCCTTTTCGTCGATGTTAAAACACCATGAATAAGCAGGATTCCTAGCCATCAAGCACCTTCATGGTTAATTAAATTCCTGCACAGAGACACACAGAAGACCCTATGTCTCTGTGGTGTAGTAATGTAGTCCCAGGGATAAATGCAGGACTAAAATTGCTTGTTAGACTTGGAATGTTTTCTCTAGACTCTGATTACTCCAAATACCATATTTTTCCTTGACAACAATTAGTCACTTCAACATGAATTACTTCACTTTCAGAAGTAGAAATGGGTATTTAGCTTCCAAAATATGTCAACAATGAGGAATCCCACATAGAAAAAATAATAATGACAATTGTCACATTAATTTCCTGGTTCATATTGATTGAAAGCTTTGAATCACCTCTCTCTCTCTCTCTCTTTCTCTGTCTCTCTTACCCCCACCCCAGTCATGGGGCTTGAACTCAGGGTCTGAGCACAGTCCCTGGCTTCTTTTTGCTCAAGGCTAGCACTCTATCACTTGAGCCACAGTGCCACTTCTGACTTTTTCTGTTTATGTAGTGCTGAAGAATCGAACCCAGGGCTTCATGTGTGCTAGGCAAGCACTCTACAACTAAGCTACATTCCCAACCCACTGTCTCTCTTTTATAAACATTTTCTATCCTCATTTTAGTGTTAAGCACAAGACAATTGAGATAAGATTTTTTTGCCTCATAAGTTCAGATAATTCTTTCACAAAAATATTTCTTCTTTCTTCTTTTTTCTTCATGAATATTTTTTACTCAGCATTAGTTCAATGCTTTTAGTCTAGTGACTTCAAGGATCAGATGCTTGTCCTACTATAATAAGTTATTTATATCTGTGCACATCTACATCCTGTTTCTCAGACCCTTCTCCTTTCTTTGGATAATCTGTTCCATTATCGCCCTTGTCTAATATTCATCATTTTCAACTAGGACCACAATGGCTGAGTACTTTGTCCACCATATCTGGTCTCCCCCAATCCATTTTCTACTTTGCAACAAGAAAAGTATTCTGAAAGTGCAGATCTGGCTGTGTCACTTTATTTAAAAGTGTTGACATTTCCTGTTGGTTCCATTGAATCTCCATGACATTGGTAAGACTCCACCCAAGCACCCAAGTGTCTTCCAGCCACTTCCTTACACTCCAGAGCAACAGCTTTCTTTAGAGGTCACTGTATTTTGTCCTGATGCATAAAATTTTTCCATCCTGTCACATTAATTATCCTGGAATGTTCTTCTGTCTTAGTTCTTTTTACATAGCTGTAACCAAAATACCTCAGACAATAACTTAAATGAGGAAAGATTTATTCAGGTTCATGGTTTCAAATAGTTTAATTCATAACTGTGTGGTGCTGTATTATACTTGGGTAGAAATTCATGGGACTGGAAACATGTGGCAGAGATGCTTTATAACTTTATGGAAGACAAGTAGAAAGAGAAGATTGAGAATGGCCATCGCAGGATACAGCCTTAAGAACACACACCCAGTGACAACTTCCTCTAGCTAGTTCCATCCACTAAACTTCCCATAGCTTCCCAAAGTCACACCACTACATAAGAAGCAAATATTCAACACAAAAGCTTGTGTGGGACATTTATGTTCAAATTATGACATTCTCCCCTAACCACCGTTGTTCAAAAGTCTGAGTCCAAAATCTCTTCTGATATTCAAGGCACTCTTAGCTGTGTGAAGTCAAATACAAATTATGGCCTATGTGCAGGGCTTGTGTCTGTAATGCTGGCTACTCAAGAGGCAACAAACAGAAGGGTTGCCACTGGAGGCCAGCCAGGCCCCAAAGCTTCAGATATGCCTACCTCAACCAATAAACACTGAATTTAAATTATTCATCAGCCTCTGCAGCCCAGTTCTCCAGACTCATCCAAATTCTTTTATCAAACTAACTCTAAAGCTTTCTGAACCACTGTGTGAAGAAGTCCTAAGAATGATCCTGCTTCTCTGGTACAAATGTTCTTTGTTCATTTACTTGTGCATCACTATAATAAATACCTGAAATAAAAAGAACAAAAAGGAGGAAAGTTTTGTTCTGCCTCCTGGATCAGAGGATCAGTCCATGGTCACTTGGCCCCACGTTCACAGGTAACATATTGGGGGAGGGGTGGCGGGGGAAGGTAGAGCTGTGGTGGAGGAGCATTTTCAGCTCAAATAGGAAACAGAGAAAGAAAAGAGACTGTGGTTCAGGAAGGATGTAGTTTCCATGCACAAGCCCCTCAGTGGCATACTTCTTCTAGTTAGGCCCTACCTTGGTGAGGCTTCCACAACTTCCTAAAATAATACTAGCACCTGGGGACTAAATAGTCTACAGATGAGTCTATGGGAGGTGTTTCATATTCTAACCATGACAGCTTCCTTCTGCTTCTCTCCTTTCTTAGCCCCAACTTCATCCTGGCTTTTATTCAAGATTTGATTGTATGTTTCTTAGCACTTGTTACTCTGCCTTTTGTTTCTAGTTTGGGGTATAAATAGGGTAAAACTTACCAGTAATAACCATCTCACAGCTTGAATGTTGACTGCCTTAAAATTTTTTTATCAAATTACTTGTGTAAAACCTTAAAGCAAATACATATCCTGAGACGGTGAACAGGAAGCAAAGAGAGAGAGTAATGCCTGTACATGCATTTTCTCCAGTTCCCCATCTTTTCTACCAGGGCTCCTAGCCTATATGATGTTACCATACACAGTTGGTCAGTCAATTATTCCTGTTCTCTGGAAATGCCCTCACAGACACACACACACACACACAGAGATTTGCTTCACTAATCTCCTAGACACTTCTTAATCCAATTAAGTTGACCATCAAGATTAACTATCACAGACAGTGACTTAATTTATGTTCCTCTCTTCCCTATCAGAAGTGAATCCCAAGACAGACTCTACCAGGGACATGTCAGGTTTTGTTTCTTGTTGTATTCACAAAGTGGATACTCAATAAATATTTGTTGAATGAATTAATTGGTTAAAAACAAATGCTTTGCTAGGTTTTCTGTATATTTGAGGTAAATTGCAAGCACATCAAATAGCCTAATGCTGACAACCCTTTTCTGTACCAGAAATGTCAAGGAAGTGCTTTTCTCACAAGTAGTGCTGTCTGAGCTATAGTAAACAGATGATGAAGCAAAATAGAGTAGATATAGCTCTTGTACACCAGATTGAGTTTACCATCTCCTCCAGTAATATTTACATCAGAAAGGTTTATCAGACTTTCTTAATGCTGCATCTCATTGCTCCTAGCCCAGAGAATCTCAGGGTTATATATACTACATAAACACTAAGTATTTCAGATTTTCAAACATAGGCATTATATTCAAATAATTTGTGCTATATCTTGAGGCAAAAATTGGGGCTCAGAAATTGCAAACCTTTTTCATCGTCATCCTCATTATCATCCTTATCATCTCCACCATATTTTGGTGGTATGGAGTTTGGTCTCCATTCCTGGTCTTGCTAGGCAGGTACTCTAGCCCTTTTTGAGAAAGTGCCTCACTTCCTTTCCAAGTACATACCAGAACAACTTTATATCATTTTAGGCTTCCCATTGTAGCTGGGTTGGCAGATGAATATCAATTCATGAAATTTGTTTCTGATGAAGTGAAATAATGATTTTCTACCTAGTCTAGCCTGTAACCATAATCTTCCCAATCAGCCTCCCACACAATTGGTATAACAGGCCTGCTCCCAGCTCTCGATTCAAAGACTCAGTTGAGAACCTCATTGGCCTCAAACTTCAATCTTCCTATTCTCAATCTCCCACATAACTAGGATTGCAGACATGAACTGTCAGTACCCAGTTAGAAATTGTGATCTTTTGTAGAAAAAAAGGTAATGGAGCCAATCTTTCTGCCCACCACTCAGTGACATAATGCTATGGTCTGTGAAGATGAGGCCTTGGCACCCAGAGGAGTCATGTTGCTGCCAGAAATGGTATCTCTGTTCTCAGTCATCCCAAGATAATAACTTGCCATAGTGACAACATAGCAAGAGACAGAACACATTTTGACTCATCCAAAAGTCTTTTGTTTAGAATACATGAGAAATATTAAAAGGAATAAATGCAGAGTAGTGCATTCATATTCCTTGATAGTGATTAAGGAGATGTCAAGCACAGAACTATGAAATATACTCACAGTACAGAGGGTTAAGGGAGTGAAAGAGTTCTTCAGAGTAAATTATTTCTAAGTCCAGCCTTGAAGGGGAAGTTCACCTGAAAGAGTTAGGGATGAAGAACAGAGAAAAGAGTTTCACTTAGATTAGGAAGATAGAAGACCACAGGACAAACCCAGATAGCCAATCTTACATGTGTTCTTATCTAGTTCCTTAAATGACACAAAACATAAACATCCATATTTACTGGCAAGGTATATAGTCCAGCCACAGAGGGATCTACCACTATACATCTCTGACTATCTCAAGCCTAATCAGTCAGCTCAGTGAGCAAACTTGGGTCTGATGTCTTTCCCTTGATCAACCAAATATGACTAGAGGGAGGGCTACCTCAGTAGGCCCTGGGCCAGTTAGTGGGAGTTCATATAAGGTACAGAACACTTTGTAGTGGCCACATCGATTAAGAAGAATGAACTCCTGGAGGAAAAAAAGAAAGAGAACTAGTCATATTGAAGGTAGAGGACAAGGAGGAAACTTATTTGAATCTTTTCCTTGAGGTCTAAGCAGTTAATATTAGGTCTGCTTTCTTTATATTGTTTCTTCCAGGCTACTTTTGTTCAGCCCATTAGCAACTTGGACAGGCATAATGATCCATAAATGTACAGATAAGTGAAACTAAACTGAAACAAAAATGGCCTCCTGGAACACACAGAAGAACTCATTAATGGTGAGATTGTTAAGTAAAGCTTATAGATATAACAGATAGGCCCTTTCCCAGAAGTTGAAAGTGGTATCTGTGGCAGACCCCGGCATCAGAGCCTCACAGCCTTTTGGACAGCTCCATTGTCTGCAGACCTTTAGCTTTATCTTGGAGCTTAGTACCCTGTTGACGCCAGAATCTGTCTCCCAGTCTCCCATAGGACTTGCTGAGTTTCTGGATGCTATACAAATTCTCTGGGTATGAGTATGGTTGAGAAACCTTCGTATTTTTTTTCTTTGCTTTCTTTTTGTAAACCCAATTGCACAATGACTGGACTGGGGTGCTAGAAAAAGAGAGTCAAAAGAAAGCTGCTGAGCAAACAGAACTCCCTTGTTTTCCATGGAAAATAACAAATCATCCTAGTAAACCCACAAGCTGATTCACATCTTTTTTTAACTTAGCAAAGGTAATCTGAGGGAATATTTGAAAACCCATCAGTGACCTGAGAAACAAAAACAAAAACCAGCTGCTCTATCCATTTCTACTGCATGGCCATCAGTCACTAAGGATCAGAGCACTCACTAACTACAAAGAAAACACACTAAAAAACTCTACTTCAAGAACAAATGAACTTGATGAGTATTCTAGCTGAAACTACAGTCAAAAGAAATTAAGGAATTCCAGGCCAGTGTACAGGGCCCAGAGGAGAAAGAGATGCCACTCTTCCCTTCTGATATCTGGGCAGACAACACTTCTAAATGATAAGTGGTATATTGATAACAAGAACAGACAAGTTTTCTTCACCTTAGTTCCCTAGACTATTTTTACATCCCTATGAAATGTATTGATATAAACTAAAGTTAGGATGAAAAAATAATTTAGTCTGTTTGAGTAGTCTTAGACCTATTTGTCCAAACAATGCCTTGTATACCTCCCCCCCTCTCTCTTTCTCTTTCTCTCTCTCTCTCTCTCTCTCTCTCTCTCACACACACACACACACACACACACACACACACACACACACACACACATCCCAGATGTCACCTCACTGAAAAGTCTAGTATATGAAATAAACACTATGGGACTGGTATGAAAGAGACCAACAGTTCCCCATACATGGCTTCTTCTCTTCCTCAAGACTTCACAGAAAACATTTTAAAACCACTTAGCTAAATCATTCTTGATATGAGTACATGGGAAAATGTCATACTGTAGCCACACCTAGGCACTTGAAAGAACTGATGGTACTGCAGTTCAAGGTCTTCCCTGATTAACTTGGGTGGTTGAGCAATCATTATACAGTCATGAAGATGTGATACAGAGCTACAAGACACAAATGAGCAACTTAGAAACAGGCGGTGAACCCTCTCAAAACAGGTTAGTCAATTTCTGATGTTAAGCATGGAATTTGGAAGTAGTCATTGATGTACATCTTACCCCTAAAAAGTATAGAAAGGTCTTGGTCCCCATAAATTACCAGCCCTGTACTTGATCATCTCTTGGGAAAACCTATCCTTGTCCTGAAAACAGAAGAAAATGAATGGCATGGTTGGGAATTCCAATATCATGGTAGCTTATACATTTGAGTCCCAGTTTATTTAGCTTCCAGACTAGGGTTTCTTGTAAGTGACAGCTGTAGAGGCATATCTCGGCTGAAACTAAAGTCATGTGTAAGATTTGTTGGTCTTGGGGGCTGGGGATATGGCCTAGTGGCAAGAGAGCTTGCCTTGTATACATGAGGCCCTGGGTTCGATTCCCCAGCACCACATATACAGAAAACGGTCAGAAGTGGCGCTGTGGCTCAAGTGGCAGAGTGCTAGCCTTGAGCAAAAGGAAGCCAGGGACAGTGCTCAGGCCCTGAGTCCAAGGCCCAAGACTGGCAAAAACAAAACAAAACAAAAAGATTTGTTGGTCAACTTGCTTCCTGGTGGCTTATTACATATGATTTCTAGAATTTTAAACATGATCAATAAAACAAAATCCCATAAAGTTATTTCCAGGGTGTTTTTTTTTTCCAGAACACAATTCACTAAGCTAAAAATAAGTCCCAATCCACTTGCATTTTGAATTTAATTCAGCTCAAATACAAATCAGTATATTGTTTCTAATCCATTTAAATTTCCCCCCTATAATATCCTTGGGAGGTAGAAAGTGGAGAGCTACTAGGTGTATTTTACATAATTGGCATACCTAACATAGAATTCCTTGTTCTTCCATCAAACACTTCCTCTCCCTTCCTCATTTCTACATCCCTCTAGGTATTTTTTCCTTAATCTTATGATTTCCCCATAATTCTTCTCTTTACTTCTTCATAGCCACTTTCAGTGGGTTAAGAAATCTTGTTAGATTCTTAATCTAACCACTTTTTACCTCCCAGAAGTCTAGTCTAAGACATCATTATTTCTTACATTCTCTAATTACTTGCCCTGCTACCTACTCTTCATTCTCCAGTAAGCAGAGTGATCTCAAAGTCTAAATTAGATGATATCACTACTCTGCATAAACCCCTAAGAAAATTTGTATGTAAAAAAATCCAAACTATTCACCATGCCCTAAAATACCTAATAATCTCACAATCTAGCTAGTCACAGACAGCCCTCAATTCTTATCCTTCCTCTGTCTCACCTCCCTCCAATCAAACTGTTTTCTGTCTTCCTCAAGCCTACACTCCTTCCCATTCTGGGCCCTTAGATCACTGGTTTTGTCCCTGAAAAATAGCTACTTGGGTCTCTTGATCTTTGTTTACATAATAGGTCAAATATCACACCTTAAATGATATATTCAGGACCACTGGAACTGTAATAGTCACAAAGAGGAGCTCTGTGTTATTGACTTTTTTAAATTAATTTTTATTCTAAAGGTGATGTACAGCGGGGTTACTGTTCCATAGATCAGATAATGAGTATATTTCTTTTTGAATGGTGTGATCCTCTCCCTCATTTTTTCCCAGGTTTTTCCCCTCCTGACCTCCCTTTCCCCTTACCTTAGTAACAGTGATCACATCTTAGAATTATTCACATTTATTTATGTATTTGTGATATATTTGCCCAGACCCAAATTTAAGCTTTATGAAGTAGAGATTTTTTTTGTTTTTTAGCTCTACTTCTACTACTTAGAACTGTGTCTTCATATAGTACTTAAAAAATTAGACCAATAAATGATTTTATTAGACTAACTGGCAATCAGGTACTACAATCCCTCTGTATACATTATTATAACTATAGTTAATAATAGAGTCAGAGATTTAGAGGAGCTTGCTCTGGACTCTTGGAATCAGACTTCAACTTTCCACTTACCAACTGTTGAACCTTGGAAAATTAGCCCACACTTTTCTTCCCTAGGGAAAAAACAATGATAATGCTATCTGGCCCTGACAAAAACATTCAGTTAAGTATTATTATCCTCATTATCTCACTTTAGCATAACAACCCAATAGTAGTTATATTTCTATGTATTATATCCGGAGAAAAAGCTTTAACCAGATGAAATAAGCTCTCAAAGTCCATATGGAGTAGTAAAACATTCTGCTGAGCATACAATCTCTGGTAAGACTACAGATTTGATTCTCCACCAAGTTCTTTGACATCTTGGTTTCTTTCCAGAATTATTAAGTTTTTCAAGTGATCACTACTTTTTTCTGGTTTTCCAGGTTTTTTTTCACTCTTCAATAGGTTTACCACTTTTTGTGCTATGTCTCGTTTGTAGGTGACATGTCTCCATATTTTCATGGTTTTAGTGAAAACACATATTTTGTACAAATTCATCTGATCCTCTGGGTGCCATCATATGACCAGGTCTGAGCATGACTCTGCTCCTGGATTTTTGGTGATCAATGGTATAAATGAAAAATACTGGAGCTTCCAACAGTTAGTTTAGAATATACTGAAACAAAAAGCCATGTACAGAGAAAAAGCAGAAAAAAGTGAGAGAATAAAAAGGTCTTCAGGGAACATAATATTCCTGATTCTTGTTCCTTCCATGAACAAATTCTTTCCCTATTATGCACAGAGATTGAATGCTTAACTCTTCCTTAGATACTATGAGCCACATTTGGGTTCAAGTTGAGTTTCTATAGTTTATAATCCAAATAGTCTCATGTTAGAGAGAGAGGAATGTGTGGTAAAGTGCATGTTCGTGTTATGTGTGCTTTTAAATTATGTGTGCCATACGTACTAAGCACTGAAAATACAGTGATAAGTAAGGTAGTCTCAGTGTAGTAGGAGTCTCCAGTCTGAATGGAAAAGATGTAAAAGAAAAGGTATCAATGTTGAATGTTGTTCATTAAACAGTATGACAGAAACATGGTATTGGAAACTAGAAGAAAAATATCTAAAGCAGAAATGTTGAGAAGAAGCCCCTGTTACATATTTCATTATAGTCCTGGTACTTCTCAGACCATTCTTTCTCTGCCTGGTTGGTGATCTGCAGTTTTTGCTTTTCACTATTAAATAGCCATAGTTCTTAAGAAACTTCTAAACACATCTACTGACCCTGGGTTGCAAAATGCTCTCACAAATTCAGTGAGCTCTTCTGTAAAAAAGAAATAAAAAAGAAGTCTAACTTTTAATGTACAGTCCAGACTCTTCCTTAGTGCACGATGTTGGTAAGGACTATCTTATTCTAGTCCTATTGGTATAACAAACACCTGAGACTGGGTCATTTATAAGTAATAGACATTTATTTCTCACAGTTCTGGAGGCTCATATTCCATCCAGATCTTGGGAATTCTGCAATGCAGATGCCAGCCAATTTAATGTCTGATGGGAGTAACTCATTACTTCCCAGATGGCACCTTCTTGCTTTAACCTCATATAATAGAAGAGTTAAAATGACTATCTTGTTCCTGGGAGCAATTTATAAAACACTAATCCCATTCTAATCACCTCCCAAAGGTCACATTTTTTAAATACTATGGCTTTGAGGATTAAATTTCAAGACAAATTGTAGCAGTATATCAACATTCAGACCACTGCAAGTCCCTCAAAGTTCTATACCAAACTCATTACCTTTTCCTAGAACATTAATCCCCCTAAATTCTATCACTCACACAATATCATCCACCCAGTCATTCAAGTAAGAAAGTGAAACATCTCCATTCTGGTTCTTACTGGATCCCTGCTGGCACTGCTAGTGCCCAAGTCCATCATCATCTCACACCTGTTTACCATCAAAGCCTCCCTATCTATTCACCCAGCCACTGCATAACCCCTGGATGGAAATTTGCTCATGAGGTCAAGTTTACCTGAGGATATCTGGGCCCCAGTTCATATTCTTTGGCCACCTTACCTATCATTTCCCACTTCAGACACAGTGCTCTTACAACAATTAATTTCACATCATTTTCTACATACATGTGCTGTAATAACTGTATAATTTGGCATGTGCATAAATTCTGTGTGAAGTATTCTTCTCATTGACGCTCAGTTTTTTTCTCTTCCCTTATAAACACAGTTGAATAAGGTAGTCTTAACTAATAGTACTTAACTCAGACATTACTTCCTCCAGAAAGTCTCCCCCTGAGTCTACAGGAGGCGCTTCCACTCTATGGACCCACATTAAAATCTTAGTCCTACTTTTTTGTCCTGGAATTTTCATCCATTATAGTTATTTCTTCCACTAAAATTCTTATGTCTAAGAACAATGGCAGTGTTTTATTCATCTTGTATCTTTAGTGCCTACAGGCAGTTATTGAAATATACAACAGGGCTGCAATAAATGTTTCTCATAGATTTATGAATGGAATGAGATAAATAGTGAATGAGTGGACAGGTTAAGATGCTTTTAAGTCTTTACAACAGTCCCTCCACAGTCATGTGATCCATGCATTGGAGTCTTCCAAGATTGGCAGGATGAGGAGGAAAGGAAGAGATGAGTACATCTGGGTTATCCAGGTGGTTTATAGATGACATCATCCCTCCCTACAAGATATGTACTTAGGTCAACCACACTGGAAGTGTATGGATTGCAATCTCCTATCTGTGATTCATCATCCCCTGAAATAGAAATTCATCCATTTCTTATAGAATCATTGTGCACATCAACAATTTGCTGGACATTGTGGTAGCTTTGGGGGTACAAATATGAATATTTAGGTTTTTCTCTTGCTTTTACAACTGTATGGTAGAGGGAAAGAGCAGGTCTGCCTATCCTTGTTTCTAAAAGCAAGGAAAAATGTCTCCTGAATTTCCGCATGAGAGGAGGGTAATGGCTTCTTATGTTTACTGCCTGTGGATTAAAGAACCATTTCTTCTTTCTTTTTAACACATGACTGCATTTCTATACACCATGTCTTGGATTTCCTTCTAACGAGCTTCTGGTTGAAGCTATACTCAAGCCTCATCTACAATATCACCTGCACAGGTACAAATATCCACACTTGCTTTGTATAGTCCTACAGGCTGCTGATATGGAATAATAATCTCTGAGTGGTGAATGGTGGTCATTCTGGCACTGGCCAGAGGCATCAGTAGGCTGGATCAATGAGAAGCATAGTAAGGTGTTGTTAATGTCAAAAGCAACTCTATGAAATTTAAGGGGGAAAATGAAAACATATTGTCCCAAGAAAGAACAAATTTCTTCTATTTCTTTTCTTTGGAGCAGCCAACAAAGGAAGAAATGCTTAAGGAGGCCAATACCTATTAGACATTGCAGTTTATTAGCAAGAAGAAATTTGTAGCTAACTGAATATGGAGGAATAAAGTAGCAAAAAGTGGTTCTCTACAATGAAAATAAATGGATGGTTGGAATACTGGATAGAAGGATGCATGCATAGATAGGTAAATGATAGAGAGATGATTGATGGATGGCTAGATGGACATCCATCCATCATAGTTTTAATCTTCCTTTTGAAAAAATATACTTTTGAATATAGTAATATTTATGATAATATTATATGCTTATACATTTCCAATGTTTTCATATTTTCAAATGCTGAAAATGGGCAATCAATCTTTCAATCTAATTGTTTGTTTCCAATCTACATATCATATACAATAGTCTCTTCTCACATAGATTCTAGTCCATTGTTTTCAATAATGAAACTACTGTTAATATTATGCCTGTAAATGAGAGCTTAAAGATAACTAAGGGCGGGGCTGGGGATATGGCCTAGTGGCAAGAGTGCCTGCCTCATATACATGAGGCTCTGGGTTCGATTCCCCAGCACCACATATACAGAAAATGGCCAGAAGTGGCGCTGTGGCTCAAGTGGCAGAGTGCTAGCCTTGAGCAAAAAGAAGCCAGGGACAGTGCTCAGGCCCTGAGTCCAAGCCCCAGGACTGGCTAAAAAAAAAAAAAAATAATAAATAAATAAATAAATAAAATAAAATAAAATAAAATAAAAATATAACTAAGGGCTGGGAATATGGCCTACTGGTAGAGTACTTGCCTCATATACATGAAGGCCTGGGTTCAATTCCTCAGCCCCACATATATAGAAAAAGCCAGAAGGGGCGTTAATGGCTCAAATGGTAGAGTTCTAGCCTTGAACAAAAAGAAGCCAGGGACAGTGCTCAGGCCCTAAGTTCAAGACCCAGGACTGGCAAAAAAAAAAGATAACTAAATAATTACCTTCAAAGTTTCCTTTAATATTTCCCAGGAAGGTTAAAATACCCAATTGTGTATTTTCCATCAGTGGGATGAATTCTGAAGCCATATTTGTCTGGGAGTCAACTATGGTCCTACATTTCTATCTGTGACACCATACACAAGTTACTTAATTTCTCCTGGGTTCAGTTGCTTTGTCTGCAAAGTGCAAACAAAATGCTCATTGCTATAATAATTATAGAAGACATTAGTGCATGTACAAGCTTAGAGCAGCATACCGCCCATATGCACATGTGTAGGCTCTTGGAACACAATAGTATATTTTCTTCAAGTTGCAACTGAAATGATCCTCGCTTCTTCATTACTGAAGCACCTGGAATTTTGAAATGTATCAGCCAAAGCCCATTGACTAACATCCATCGAAAGACCCACAATAAGCAGTGACTTGAGCTCCATATGCTTTTTCTTACAAACTTCATGGGATTAATTAGCCTTACTCTCTAAAATAATCAATTAACATTTTAGGAATGTCAGAAAATATGCCTAATGCAGGTATAAAATAACATTTTCCACATTCTGTAAGATGTCTTTAAGGTTGTGGAATTAAATTTCATCCAAATAATATCAATCAAAAAGCTATTTAGAAGCAAGCCAGAATAGGCAGCATAGAAATGTTGCATGCAAATAAAAAGAAAAATTGGTTTTGCACAGAGTTCCAGAATCTGGATTTTGGAAATTAAAAAGAGCTGTTTTAGGCAATTTGAGTAATTATACACAATGTAGAATGCAGTTAGTCTGTTCTTGGAATGAGCACCAAAATGTATTAGTGAATTTCATAAAAGCAAAAATAGAGAAAAGGAAATAAAACACAAGCATGAAATGACTGTAGGAAAAAGCAATACATCACTGCTACATATGTTGAAGTTTGTATGTACAGTTCTAAAAAAGATCAGAACTCATTGGTTTTCTTCACTCTTTAATTTTTTATTTATTTATTTATTTTGTCAGTCTTTGGTCTTGAACTCAGGGCCTCAGCACTGTCCCTGGCTTCCTTTTGCTCAAGGCTAGCACTCTACCACTTGAGCCACAACGCCACTTCTGGCCTTTTCTTTATATGTGGTTCTGAGGAATTGAACACAAGGCTTCATGCATGCTAGGCAAGCACTCTTCCACTAAGCCACATTCCCAGCCCTACTCAATGATTTTTTCTAAACATGAAGATGCCCCAGCCTGGAATGGCTCCTGAAGGGAGTACAGAGGCATTCTGGGCACTTACTGCCCTGCAGTTAGCATTACCCCTAGAATAGGTTCACTCCACGACCTCGTGTCTTATAGTTCTCAGTTTGATACACATGAAGTATCCAGCTCAAAGCTAAATTATGAAAGCTAAGTAAAACAAGGAAACATTTTATTATTACTTCAGTACCTGCCTTTTTATTTTAACTGGCATTTGTAGCATAAAGACCATTAAAGAAAACAGGAGAGTTGGCCAAAATAGAAGAAAAGGAAGAAAAAAATCTAGGAACAACAACAACAAAAGACTCCTTTCTTTTGGCCTTGTTACCTTGGAATCCTATTTCTTTGTATTTTAACTTTTATGCCCTTCCTTGGCTTCCATCTAAAAAATAGTGTCTGTGCCAAATTTTCATCCTATGTAACTCTATGAGGATTCTCTTTGCTTTCCTGGAGTCTAATTCTCCCATGGTATTGCATTAGATGTAAATCGGACCCCTTCAGGGAGTATTATTTCAGAATGAAGAGAAACTGCCTTTTATACAAGCGCAGTATTGCTGAAGTGTTTTTCTTCAATGTAATCTTTAAGAGCGATATAAAACTTATAAGCGGTAATGATATCATTTTAATCATTTGAAGATAATAAAGCAACACAAAATAAGGGTATTTTATTCTTAAATGGATTTAATCAAGTGCAAAGTTGAAGAGTCTTCATTTAGAAATGCTTTTTAACATAAGCACTTTCCAGCTGAGTCACTGAGGTTTTCATCCACATGGATTCTGGAGGTTGACATTTACAAGGTTTCATTTTTTTTTCTATCTTGAAGAGATTTTTTGACTCTCAATTCTAACCAGAATCCTCTCATTATGTACTGTCCTGAATCTCAGGACTCCCAACAGGATCACTCTGCATCTTCTCTGTGTCTCTCTCATTTGACTGTATAGACAGCAGTGAGATCTGGGGCATTTTAGTCTACCAAGGCTCAAATCTTGTCTTAATAACTGAGCTACACATCTCAGCTCACTACTCAGATATGCCATATTCTTTACAATTTTACAAAGATCTAGTGTTAATCAGTACTCCTACTCAAATACCAGCATCCTTTGCAATGGCTTTCCAACAGTAGTGCTGGGTGTTAGTGTGTGTGTGTGTGTGTGTGTGTGTGTGTGTACATATTATCTCTTATAAATTAAAATAAACAAACAAAACACAGAGCATGGCCTTTGGCCATATATGCTTTTTCTAGGTTGAAGGTAAACTGAAGAGAGAAAAGAAGGCCCTAATGTGTGTGCTGTTGATCCAGGATGAGCCTCTTTGCCCTTTAAAATACACAATTGTTTTACATTCTAGGGAAGTAATACCCACTAGAACATTCTGTAGTGATGGAGATGTTTTATATCTGTGTTGTGCAATACAATAATTACTAGCCATTTTTTGCTACTAAGCTCCTAAAATGGATGGAAAAATGAAATTTTAACTTTATATGGTTAAGTTAAATGTAAGTGGTTATTACTATACGCTAGCTCTACAGTCTTAAGTTTTATAATTTTGAAGATTTTTAGCGTAATTAACAATTCACATTTTCTTATGTCATTTCTTTTCTTTCTTTCCTTCCTTCTCTTTCTCTTTTTTCCTTTATTTTTGTCAACAATAAAGCAAAATGAAATCCAAATTATCTCATTTGTATTTGTCCTAGGGAAGATGTTTTAAATTATTTAGTCTAAAATCTTACCACACTATTATTAAAAATTGATTTACCTTTTATTTATTTAGAGAGAGAATTTGTTAAATAAAGCAGATAAACGTCTAGCCTGATTTTACACTTGAAAATCCAGTTCCTATATATGGTTTTGATCTCTTTAACATAAAAGTACTACACAACAATGATTTTCATTGGCCTTTTAACCACTTACAGATTTTCAATTGCTCTTTATTTTTCTCATGGTGTTCTTAGAGTTAAGGCTATAGGATTATATTAATATAACTTATTTTAATATTTCTAGTAACTTTTTGAAAGAACCCAAAACTAAATCCATATTCTACACAATGAAATACACATGCATTTTGTAATTCCTTTTGCATATATAGTAACTTATCATATACAGTCCAACTTCATTCAGAAAAATTATAGTACAGATATTTGTGGCCTAATTTGTAAAATTCTACATAAATAAATTTGTAGATAATTGGGCATCTATACTATTAAAATATTTGTTTTGAAGCCAGGTACCAGTGTCTCATACCTGTAACGCCAGCACCTTAGGAAGCTGAGATCTAAAGACTGAATTTTAAGGTCTCTGAGATTGTTATCTCCAAAAAGTCAGAAGTGGAGCTGTGGCTCAAGTGGTAGAGCACTAGCCTTGAGCAAAAAAAGCTCAGGGATAGCACCCAGGCCCTGAATTCAAGTCCAAGGACCAACACACAGACACACAGACACACAGACACACACACACACACACGCACACACACACTATACTTGTTTTAGTCATTAAATGTTTCAATCTGTGAAAATTTTATAGAGTCATGCAAAGTCTATTATATGAGATTTTTCCATAGGCACTTTCCCTATCATTGTCATTTGGGGGTTATTAGTGTGCTATTTAAAATATTACATATGATATAAATATTATATACTATGTATAAATGCTTCTATATATAGATATATATGTATAGACCTAGACATGCTATATAAATATCATATACTGTGCATAAGGTTGTATTCAATGTATTAACCATTTAAATAATATGCTTTCAAATTGATGAAATTTTAGATGAATTTAAAAATAAATTAAAAGAATTCTGAAAACCACATATATGCTTGTCACAATATTAAATTTTTGATTTTGTAAAAATCAAATACTGATCTAAAAAGAAGCAATCTTTCAAAATATCCTTAATCAAACTTGAAAAACATCTCAGTAATGGCATTATGCAATCATTCTAGCACAATTACTGTGTTAAAGTAGTAAGTGAATTAAATTAAGAAATAATAAAGGTAATAAATATCCATCTCCTTAAACAAGAATATTCATTTAGAAGAAGAGAGTGAAGAAGTTAAGCCTCTTTCAACCACAATTGAAATACAGTAAGAATTGTAGCTAGGGAACATAAGAGATAGACATGTTTATAAATGCTTTGTTACATTTTAGAAATGTGTTTGCTAACCTTGACATTCACCAGTGTCTCAATGCTTTGATGTTTCTGAAGATATAAAGCATGAGATGAAGTTTTCACACACTAGACACAGCCATGAAGGACTTATGACTACAGTTGCTGTTTGCATGGCTTCACTTTGTGACTCACCCTCTCTCACCAATTATTAATACAGCCTTCACTTGCAAAAAAGCATTGAAGACTTCAGAAGGAAAACCTAAAGGAATTCACAAATTCTCTGTCAGAACATTAAAACTTGTCTTCATGTTCATATAGCATTGATATATAATCAAATTACTGTCAATATGAGATATTCCTATTCCCATGACCCTACAAAACGAATGTGTAATTTTAATGGACCATAGTTCAAAGAAGAACTATTAAATAGGCAGACAAATAAGTTAAATGTATATTTACAGATAGATAGAAGTAATGATTTCCAAGAAATTTAGGTGGAAATTTTTGTTTCATTGCTACATTTTTACAGTGACTGAATTTAAAATGTTTCAGGTGGGAAGGGGTAGGAAAGGCAATTTGGAAATAGATTCAGTCTCAAGAGAAGAAACATGATATGTAAACTGAGTATAATGGCTGGGAAGAGTTCAAGGAGTCAGGAACAAATTCATGGATGTTGAGAAACCAGTTCAACTTCCTCAGGCTTCTCATTCATTAACTATCCTGATTCCTGAAGTAGAAGCGAAGTGAGAGTCTTTAAGCCCACTACATGCAACAATATGGTGACTGACCTAGAATCTTAGTAATATGATGTCAGAATTCCCTGACTTACAACAACAGTCAGAAAAGAAACAGACATAATTAACATTGGTGCAGTAGTGTGCTTTGTACTACAAGCAACATGGTGTAAACGTGCAATGGCCATTAGTAAAATGCACTGAAATTTTAATCTGTGAATTACAGACTCTTGGAGCTAGTAGTTATCTCAGAAATTGTTTCTTTATCCCAATCCTTTTGATAATATCCTTACAGAATGTTTGTCCAGCCTCTTATTATATAATAATGGTATCTGAGACTTACAGAGGAGATGGCTTTTGTTTCCAGAAAGTTTGTGTTGTTTAAGAGTTCTTCCAGAAAAAAATTTATCTGTCCCCGTACCCCTTTCTTGCTATGAGCTTTCTTGCTTATGGCTAGTCTTCTACCACTTGAACCATAATTTCAATCTGGCATTTTTATAGTTAATTGGAGATGGAGACTCTTAGATTTTTCTACATTCCTGAGATCAGCTTCAAACCAAGAACTCTCTTACTGATTTACTCTGTCTAGACACTAAAGAAAAGTTCTACCCTTTTACCCAAGAAACTTAAATCTTCTTTTATCTGGTTTTCATCTTCTGCATCATGGTCAATGCTTTTTGCCAACTTTTGAGGACCTTAGTTTGTCAAGGTCCTTTTAGAGAGTACCTCCACCCCCCAAAAGCACAATATCCCAGGTGGGTCTAAGTAGAGCAGAACTTGATCTTGCTCATTTTGAGCAGAGTCTGGTATCTCTTTCTAAGTGTGGATCAAGTTTATTAGCAGCTGTAGCATTCCACCAACTCATATTGACCATGTGGGCCACAATATGCTGTTAGCTACCAATTTGTTAAGAATGTTTATCATATATTAATGCAAGGTGTAGTAAATGCTTTGTCAGTAAGTATGTACTTTTTTTCCTTTATTCTACTAGTGAGAGAGACCTCACTGATTTATTTTACAAATGATAGGGCAAGATTGTATTCCTGGAATCAATCAAGTTCAATCTTAATATGTTTCCTACTTCATGTATCAGATTCTGTTTAGAATTTTTGCTCCTATTCTCATGAGAAACATCAGCCTAATTCTTCCTCTCTTATAATATCTGTGTCAGAACTGAATATTACGGTTGTGATAGCCTCACAAAAATTTTTCTTGCTCAATTCTCTGAAAAAGTTGTATATTAAGCTGATAAATTTAGTAGAGTAGACCAATGATCTATCTGGTCCAAAAGCATTTGGAGGAATTCTTTTTCAGTTATTATTCAAGTTTCAAGATGACAGAACTAATCTTGTCAAGATCTACTAAGTCTTTTTTGTAGTAGTACTATTTCAATAATATCTGGTCTATGTTATTTCTTCTTTTTTTTGTTTAGTTGGACTTTTTGTGCCTACCTAAGATAAACACTAAGCTCATTTATTTTCAGCTTTTGTTCTTATTTTACATACATATTTAAGAATACAAAATGTCCCGTCAATTTGAATGTATTTTATATTTGTTACTACTTTTTTCAAAATAGTTTGTAATTTTCTTTCTAATTTATTTTGGCACATGGATTACATAGTGATAAATAAGCAATTTCACAAACATATGCAGATTTTCTGGATATTATTTCAGTATTAATTTCTATGTTATGTCTATTTTAACCATAGAACTATACCTTATTTCTTCTATGATCTACTTCCTAGTTTAGTTGAGACTTGTGAATTTTCTCTATGTGCACATAAAAATAACTTTTCCACAGTGCTAGCTCATAAGGAAACTGAACAAATGGATCTTGGAGGACAAAAAAAACCAAAGAGGTAATCCACATAACTATCCTTTTCTACTGAAGAGAAAGTTTCCAAGATACAGTAAAAAGAGAGTAGACTCAGGGGAACCAGGTATGTCTTTGGGATACAAGACTATTAAAAGAAGCATATGGTACCAGGCTCTGTAAAGCAAGGAGCTGAAGAAAGAGCTACTTCAAGGCAGAACTTCAGAGGTCTGCAAAAGGGTTGTTTCAAATAACCAGGTGAATATGGATGAACATGTGTACATAAAGAAACCACTCAAGTTCAGGGAAAGAATCACCTAAAGTATTGGGGGGCGGGGAACCTAGCTCCTCCAAAATCATCAGGGACCAAAATAATGCCTACTTCCAACAGCCAGAGTGGAAAATAATATCTTGTATGAAGCATTCATTAGAATTCGTCAAAAGTGTCTTGCCTTAGCAGAGAAGAGCAATGAACAATAAGGTAGATGCTATTTCGTCTTGTATAACCAAAGATAAAGGACTCCCAAAAAGATCAAGCTGGTTCCATGTGATCACATCCAAGATAAATTTCAAGAAAATGTATAGTAATACAAAATATATAGCACACACAAAAAAATTACCCAATGATTGTCATCAAACTAAAAGTTTCAGACATGCAAAGAAGCAGAAAAATGCAACCCATAGTGAGAAAAACTTATTCAATTAAACTCAACTTTGGATGACAAAGATAAGAGAATTGGCAGGAAGAAAAGTACACACACACACACACACACACACACACACACACGCATACATGTACGTCTCCCACTTACATTCACAAATGTGATATAAACCAGAAAAACTATTGATATCATTTGAATGACATTGAGATTTTGTTTTTATTCACATTTAAAAATAGGAGAATTAGTCTAAATTAAGAAAAACCTGTTACTTGAAGGATGATTTAGACCAAGACAAAGTACCCTAAATCTGTCATTAATAGAAAATGCAAACTAACCTTCAGTGAGGAAAAGCAGATAAATAACTGTCTGGTGTCTTGGTTCAAATTGCTCTAGCAAAGTACAATAGACTAAGTGGTTTATCTCCTAATGAACAATTTTTTTCTCATAGTTCTGGAAATTTAAAATCTGAGGACAGGGGCTAGGAATATGGTCTAGTGGCAAGAGTGCTTGCCTTGTATACATGAAGCCCTGGGTCCAATTCCCCAGCACCACATAAACAGACAACGGCCAAAAGTGGTACTGTGGCTCAAGTGGCAGAGTGCTAGCCTTGAGCAAAAAGAAGCCAAGGACAGTGCTCAGGCCTGAGTCCAAGCCCCTGGACTAGTAAAATAAATAAATAAGATCTGAGGACAGAGGGTCATTATGGTCAAGTTCTGATAAGGTCCTCTTCTAGGTTGCATACTGTTGAATTCTTATATTGAAGGTCCCAAAGAAAGTTAGAGCAGGACTGTGACAGGGATAGGTGAACACAAAAGCTAGGAATGAGATGGTTGTGATTGAAGATAGACTCTAACATTAATAATATAGAAGGTATGAGAGCTGTTGATGACAATGTCCAGCTCGTGGCTGGTTACTGAAGTGGAGTGAGGTTAAGAGGAAGGAATAGAGAGGCCTTGGTGACAGTAGACAAAATGTAGGCTGATATAGTTCAACATGAATAGGAATTGGGGTGGAAAGGACTGTAAACCAAAGCTAATGTCTGTCACTGACTGGGAATTTAGATGAAGAATGCCCCCAGGTGAATGCCATGAGGCTGATCTAGGAGATGAATAATTTAAGTGCAGTCACAGGTAAAAGATCACTGCTAAATTCTTGGAAGTGAGATGGTGGAAAAGAGGCAACCATGAGCTCTGTGAAAGTAGCTTCTTAGTTCCCAAAGTCCAGAGCATTTGGAACATGACAGTTAGATAGATGGCTGATGGTCAAGTACTTGTAATAAATAACTTTTGAGTTGCTTTATAACAGTGAGGCCCCAGGATACAAGATCTTATGAAGTATTTTCTTCTGGACCTAGGACATACTGGAACATGAAGTTCATTTGTGGTACTAACTAGCACAAAATATGAAGAATGCTGTATATTAAGTCACTGTCATATCAGACATTGTTAGACACTTATTTGTAAAGCATTTGAAAGAATATGCAGATCATATTTTTTTTAAAGCCTTCCTTCCAGGTCACGGTATCACACATCTAATCCTAATCTCACATCTAATCCTAATTAAGCTGAAGGCTGCGATCTGAGGATGATAATTTCATAGTCAACTAAAACTGAGAAGTCAGTGAGATTCTTATGTCCAATTAACCACACTAAAAACACTGGAAGTAGAGGTGTGGCTCAAGCAGCAGATTACCACCAGTCTCAAGCACAAAAGCACAGGACAGTGTCTAGACCCTGAGTTCAAGCCCAATTCCTGGTGCACGCTCACGTGTGCGCATGCACTGTGCGCGCACACATGTACATGTACATGTGCATGTACATGCACATGTACACAGCCTTTCTTAGATAAAACAACAAAGCTGTCCCCATTGTTAAAGAATTAACTTTTTTATTTTTGTGCCTGTGAAGGTAAAATTGTGTGGTTGTCTCAATGATGGCTTGATTTTTCAGTAAACAATATTCTAAAATGTTTAGACACATATATTTTCCAAAAAGGTAGAATTCATTCCTCATTTTTACATAAAAATTTGCAGTGAGAAATAATTTCATTTGTTGATTAGATTTGAATTATCCAAAGAGAACCAAATTGGAAGTATCTTATTTCGCTCATTCATTCAACCTACTTTTTTTTTTTATTAAATACTTCACAAATACAACTAATTTAAAAGCTAGGGATACAATAGTAACAATTCATTCCATAATTTTTTCTTTTTAATCAGAACAACAACAATGTCATATAATCTGATCGAAAGAACAAATGATCTAGAATAATATGGATTTCTAAGAATTCATTAGATAATTTAAAAACATGTTAGGAGTTAAAGATCTTTTCCTATTTACTGCAAAATTCTCTTTTAATCAATAGTAACATTAACTGATAAAATTAGGGCTTATTTAATGAACTAACCAACTTATTCCTCAGTCCACGAAAAGAAATGCTAAAGCTGATCAATATCTATTTCTTACAATTAGGTAGACTTTGCTTCTTCTGTCCTAGGACAATCCCTAACACAGTCAAAAAGTAGCCCCACTTAGAAAATAAAGTATGTGGTCAGGTTACTTATAGCTAAATGAAGCACAACACAGAACATCTTACTGTTTCAGAAATATAAAGAAAACACATAAGAACCAAATATAGATATAACATTATTATATTCTGGTGAAACTTTTCTATCCATAACTATGTATTCTCTCTCTGTAAGCCTGTGTGTATTCTTCTTTAATGATTTGAAACCCAAAGCAATGTTGTTTAATAGGAACTTGAGTTTCAGCAGGGATTTTTAAAGCATAAGTGACGTATGATATTTATCTGCAGAATCAGTAAAAGCTATTAGCTTTGTGTTCCACCACAGAGAGACAGCAGCATGCTGTGCATGAGATCCAGGAAAAACACTAAAATAGTTTAACGAGCAAATTTCATTGTACCCTCAGGGGTGATTTTTAGTCAAGATCACTCTACGTCTGCTAAAACAAAGGTCAGCGTATAAAGAACACAGAGGTACTGTCAAAAATGCCTTGATCTTTTCCTGTGACTTACGGCGTGATTGTCTCCCACAACATTCGCAACTGATAGTCTTTCCTGTAAGTCTGAAAATATTCTTTTATTTCTTTTACTTAATTTGTCCCACTGAAATTTAGAAGCTACACCGAACTTGTATGTGTATGGAATTGGTTTGAAAAGAAAGATGTGTCAAAATGACCTTGTACGATTATTTGTTTGAATAGAGTGTTGATACTATTCAAGTTGATTATTTTGCTGAGTTCTTCCATAACATTGTAGGGTGAGAAAATTGATATGCTGAAAAATGGAAATTATTGGAAAGGTATCAACATGTTAAATTAACATATTGATAGCTCTTGTTTGTTCAATGATACTTTTGTGTGCTGTACTAGAAAGATGTTATTTTAATGGTTAGTGGTGTGGCAGAATGCTTGCCTAGTAAATTCAGTGCCCTGAGTTCAAACCCTAGTGCCACAAAAAAGATGTTATTTTGAGATATTTAATACCATATAAAGGCATCCTACTTTTAGCTTAAAATTTTACTGTACAGAGTTAGTTTTGGCATTAAATATATTTTATAGATAAGGAAACTAATTTTTAAATTGCAGGAGGTAATAGGAAATCTAGACCCTGAATCGGGTAAATGTAAAACTTATTATTTGGATTTTTTAAGGAAACAGAAAGGGTTTGGACTTTCAAATCCTACTGTTGTTTGTTTTTCTCTTTCTCAAATGTCCATAATTATATTGGCATTTCCTGAGAACTTACCCCATGGCAAGATTTTTATTAGGTGCTTAATCTATATTATCAAATTTAATTCAGACAATAATGTTATAAGATTATTGTCATCACAGCTTCTCAACTCAGGAGTTCAAAAAGGTTAAAAAGATAAAATGAGACCTAACAGCCTCATTTCAGGAAGCCTACCTTAAATCAGTCTTCTAAATGATTCTCAATGTGAGATTTGCACTAGTGATGTTTAAAGACCTATACACTTTGGCTAGCTCCATTTTGCAGATGGAAAAATGGAGAGTCTTTCCTGAGCAAGACCACAGCTTTGTTTAACTCCAAAACAGAGTTCTTAACCCCCTGTCAATATACACCTGAATGTTATCTCTCCTACAGATGAATTTACTTTCAAAAGTGTGATCAAAAAGAGATCACTGTTCTTCAAGTCTCTCTTTGTGTAGCTTGATGCTTTTTCCTCACACTGAAGAGATTTTTCCATGTAGCTAAAGGCAAACATCTGTGTGAAGGTATCTATGTCTCTATAATGGTAGGCACTCCGTGTCTCATAGAGACTCCTTTACTGATTGTCAGTGGAATTATATGTATACAAATGATGTGTAGGTATGAAAGACAATGCAATCACGAGGGTAATGACACCATCTTACACTAATAGAATAATATATCTCTATCTCAGAAAGTTTTTATCTATAGTGGCCCATTTTTCACCTATTTCTACAAAGTATTTCCCATGCTTGGAAATTTTTTTTTCATGAAGATGGGAATTTTTAGACACAAAAACCACTATTGAGTGCCTAAATAGTGTTTATTTTGCATATGTACTCAGACCCTAGTATACATAAATAAAAGTTATATTATTTTCCATATAAATTCTATATTATTTTAATAGTCCAATGGTTCCCATGTTTTATCATTTGCCAATAAATTAAGTATGCTCTGTTCTCTAGCTGTGTGAATTCACTTCTCAGAAGTATGTTGCTTTTCTGTGGCTCTGTTTCTTTTTACAATGAGACTAATCAAGGCATCTATTTTAGAGGAAGAATTAAATGGCTTAACATGTAAGAAAAATTTTATAGGGGAGAATGATGAAAGGAGTGACACTGATCAAGATTCATTGTATTCATGTACAACTTTGTTGAATGAAAACATTTTTGTTTAACTAAAGACAGAAATAAAATTTTAATAAATAAGCAAATCAATAAATTTCACACAAAAAATAAAATGTAGCTCTCACAATCTATGTAAAGAACTTGGTAATCAGATGACCAGATTGCAATTCTTATGATACTGGAATTTTAAAGGCATTTAAACACATACACACATCAAAGCTTCCAATGATTTGTTGCTTTCCCAACTCCCCCCATTGGCAATATCTTCACGGTAAATCTCAGTTTCGTGAACACAAATTACATACCCTTCCTATTTGTAATTGTTTTGCTTTTAAATTGGAGGAACATTGAACTATACTAGAAATGACCCATGCCAAAGAAGAAATTTTGAAACCAATGAAATAAAGAACCAACAAAATGGTAGCATCTTTGAGATGAGAAACTTGGGAGAATTCCTTTTGAGTATGTCCATCATCAATTGTTTTTGATGGGGAAATACAGTTATTGTCACCTTTCATGCATAAGAAATTTTGAATCAAGTGACTGTACAATGTAAGCCTTTCCAAAATTTTAGGTAGATAAATATAACTTGTTCCTCATAGTCATGGGAAATTACATTCTTCAAAAATATATATAATACATAATGAAGTATATAATATACAACAAAGAACAACAACTTAATCTTACCTATAAAACAAATACGATTGGCAACCATAACTTTGTGACAGTTGTCAGGAGTAAGCACATAGACTCCAATGAAGGTTCTCCAAATTTCAACAAAGGGAGGAGGCACAGCTTCCAGTATGGAATAGATTTCTTAAGGATTTTGTTGTTGTTGTTGTTACTTTTGGGGCTTGAACTCCAGACCTGGGTGCTGTCCCTGAGCTCTTTTTCTCAAGGCTAGTGCTCTACCACTTTGAGCCATAGTGCCACTTCTAGTTTTCTGGTGGTTAATTGGAGATAAGAGTCTCACAGACATTCGTGCCCCAGCTTGCTTTGAACCGTAATCCTCAGATCTTAGCCTCCTGAGAAGCCAGCATTACAGTGAGCCACAGTGCCCTGTTTGGATTTAGGTAATTTTTAAAGACATCAATAATGGAGATGTTGATATAATCTTTCCCAAGGATGTGTTGGCAAACTTCAACTTGTTTGCATATGTGAATAGTTTCATCATATGTGGTTTTATCTAATATCTTGAAAACTTTCCTTGAAAGTTCTATTATTTTTGAGCACTGTTTTCTTTTTCTTTCTATAAACCTTGTCTTGCTCTTATGACAAGTACTACGAATTTGTTGATGAATTGGCAATGCTTTGATTTTCTCTACTTATAAGTTGGTACAGAAACACACTTGTTGAAATCTGCTCGTTCTGGAAGGATTGTAGAGGAAAAGAAAATATAAAAAGTGAAGGAAGACAAACATACTCCTGGATGATAATTAATACAGCACATCACAGAATCAAGCATACAAATCTTGCATGTCCACAAGTGTATTATGCTGACATTAGTAGTCCTGAATCAACAATGTGACTGTTATCTTTTTCTATGTACATTGCATGTTCTGATTTAAAATTTCAAAATGCTTTCCCATGTCAATGACAATCTTAATAGAGTCCAATTAGTTCCACAAGGCACTTTGTGATGCACAAGCCTCTGGCTTGATTGCGGTGAATGGTGGGTATTTCCTGTGTTTAAGCCCACATATGGATTGAGTAAGGCAGTGGCAGAGGGACTACTGTTTTCCTTCACTACATCTTCATTTCTTTTTCATAGGCTAAGCCTTTTCTGTTTTTCCTGGCTCTGTTGTCAAAATACTGACCAAAGTTTTGGCTCATGCTTTGGAACACCAGGCCAAAACAATCCTCTGGAAACTAGTGTGGCAAAATGTATTTTAATCTATACATTCACCATTCAACCATGTGCATAACCACACCCACTGACCCACTCTGTGGTTTAAAAACAACACCAGTTTGCCCCCAGAACAGTTTGATTTATATGACAAGTTTTTTTCAAGCCTGTTCTATCAACATTAAAAAATGTTCTAAAGCTTGGTTTCATCACATCCCTTGTAGGGAAAAATATTAACTACACTAGGATCATTTTTGTTTCTGTTTTTTTTTTAAGGTGAATTTCTTCTGCAGTCTGTAGAATGTCTTCGAAAATAAATTTGAATATAATGAGAAAGTAGCTAATTATTAACAATATTTTACGAATAAGAGATTAAGAACTTGCCTAGAATTCATCACCATAGCATCTCTGTCCTCTAATTTGAAGTGATTAACTCTCTTATCTGATTTCTTACTTTTAATTTGCCTTTCCCAAACTGCTAGATTCCTACTCTCTTAACTGTATTTCTCAAGACAAAGGCATCAAAAGTAAATCTTATAGCCAACTTTAGATAGTGAGAGAAAAGATTATCCAGGAGGTAACCCAAATAACTTTACTACCTATCCTGCTCTTCATTATTCATCCATTTTACTTCTTCTTCTGAATAGCCACTGGATCTAAACTAATTTAAGCTCTAAACAAATGAATATTTGAATGAATGCCAATATCCATTTATGTCAATGAAAATAGATTGTAATTTGCATCTAAAAGTACCTACTCTATCCAATATATTTGCCAATATCCAAGATATTTGCCTTAAAACAAGCCTAGGCTGAATTTTTTTTTTACTAAAATATATTAAATTTGCCACCTGGACTTTCTCCCAGATGAACAAAAACTAAAGTAGCCAAGAAAATGTCCTTTGACTTAAATTAAGTATTAAACCTTTCAGCAAAACATAATTTATAGTGAGTACTGCAGAGAATTTTACAGTTTCCCCTCCCTCCACTTAATGACAACACAAAAAACGTAAGGATGATAGACATAAGGATGAGATTCCTGTAAAGTATGTCTCATTAATATTCATCCCCCCTCCACTCCCAGCACACACATCTTCATATCTCTAGAAGGATACCGTTTTCAAATGTTAAAAGGTTACAGATCTAGACCTTCCTTTTTGGAAGTAGAAGACAATGTTGATTTGGGAAAAATAGCATAAAAGGGAGATGATATGGAAAGATTATGTTGAAGAAGTGATGTTTTGAATGCTGGTGATGTACTTTGGGTTACCTCATAATAAGATATTTATCTTAGCTTTATCTTTAGACTTACTTGTTCAATTCTTCTCAACTCAGTTACCATTCACGAAACTGTGGTACTTACAGTTGTCCTACATACTCTTCTTAACACCTACAGACTTTAATATGTGTTTAGAACAAGGGCGTGATACTTTGAATCAGAGACAACTTAGAGTACCCACACCTATCTTAAACCTATCTTACCAGTGCCCACACCTATCTTACACCTACCTTACCTATGCCCACAACTATCTTCAATATGGCATGCCCATTGCCTGTACACTTCACATCCTTGACCATTGATTGTCTTTGCTTGAACCATGAAGTCTGCACAACTTACAGTAACAGTGCCATTCTGATGCCCCTAAAAACAGTGCACCCTGGAGTAAAGGAGGAAGGTACAGCAGAGCCTGGTATCAACGACCTATCTTTACCTGAGCACCTGTTCTTTAATTAGAAAGTGGCACATAACCCACACTTCAAATTCCATGAAGTCAACACTTTACCTGGATCCCCTACATCAAAGGACCTATAGTTCTCCTATGTTAAATTTTATTTTACATTGATCCTAAAAGACAATGAAAACCACTTAGCTATTTCATAGGAAAGAAAAGAGAAAAACTGAAACTATCCAGACAAAACACAACTGATTTTTAGATACAAGGGCTTTTATTTATGATTTGTAATCTATTTAAATATTGGTCCTAAAAACACTGGCTGTTGGGTCACCAAAATTTTATTAGCTATAAAAATAATAAAATAATCCTTGAAAGGCTAAATAAAAATATTAGACTCTACTTTTTATTAGTATGTGCATTTTATCACCTATTAATAATAAAGTCTTACTCCATAATTCACCAGGAATACATCTGCTTTTAATATTTCCCATATAGACTCATTAGGCTACCAGTATTTTTTATGTATTTCTGTAGTGGCAGAATAAATATCGTAATTGATGCTACTTTTAGGTCTATGTGTTTTCTTTATGTACAAGATCGGAGATGCTACTGGGAGTGCTAATGTGACTCTGATTTTTAACTCAGGTGATTAGAGTAGGGAACTAAGTATCCCCCCTCATTATCCATTGGAGATTACAAAAATACAGCAGACAATCAAAATCATAATTCCAAATGAAAAGAAATCATGATTCTTTAAATGTGTTTAGAAGGGTGCACAGCAGGGCATATTTTCTTTCTTACTGGCAAGAGTTTGTAACTGGATACATTAACATTACTGAGAACATGAAAACATGAAACAAAAGTATTGATTCAGGAATTCACTGAAGAAAAGAATCCAAGTGCATACTGGCTAGTTTTATTTTATTCTTTTAAAGTATGAGTTACATCATTGTTTATGGCAGACAGGTACAATTTGGTTGGTTCTCTTTATGTTTTTCCCCCCAACATACATGAAAGGAAGTGTTATTTGTATTGTTAAATTTACATTAGCTCCTCTTTAATCACATCAGCTGCTAACTAGATCAAGAAATAATGACATTTAAAAGGAAAATAGCAACCATCTCCAGAAGACAGCAGTATAATGGAAGAACCTAATTAATTTAACCTCACAATGCTCCATAATGGTTGGGCTTTATCATGCCACAGATGGAACTCAGAGGAATTAACAGTGCTGTGAATCCATCTCCACAGACACTACACAATGGTTGGCCTAAGGAAGATTTTTTCCTTTGTATTGCTGAAATGCACACACTGGCAATGTCTATCTGAAATGAAATGCACAAGGAATACAGAGTGTGTGGCATTACAAGGTAGAAGTGAAAAATCATTATTGCAAAGTACTTTGGTTTTATGTGGTTGAGTAGGACAAGATGCCTTTGTTGAAAGGCACAGAACGAGGAATTCAATGCTACCTATAAATATCCTTTCAAACTGTAACTGAAACAGAAAAGGACAGCAAGACTCAAGCTCAGGAAAATGAGAGGTTTGCAGGTGTCTACAGCTAGTTTTCAAAAATGCTTTTCTTTTATTTTTTTCCTCTCCAGAATGGTGTGTAATACTTTCCAGGATCTTTGCTAATAAAAGGAAATGGATGGGGCTGGGAATGTGGCTTAGAGGTGGAGTGCTTGGCTAGTATGCATGGAGTCCTGAGCCCTGAGTTCAATTCCCTCAGCACTACATAAACAGAAAAAGCTGCAAGTGGCGCAGTGGCTCAAGAGGTGGAGTGCTAGCCTTGAGCAAAAAAATGAAGCCAGGGACAGTGCTCAGGCTCCAAGTTCCAAGCCCCAGGGCTGGCAAAAAGAAAAAAAAGAAAAAAAAAAGGAAATGGACAGATATAAGATCCTGTGCTCAAAAATAATCAAAATAATCACACCAGTGGGATACTTGGGAAGGGAAGGATTGTTCCAAAAATACAGAAGAGTTTTATTGCTGAGATATCTGTCTAAGTACCAACTCCTCCAAACACCCTGCACTGTACACCATTTATCATCATAGGCTTTCTGAGAGCAAAAATCCCCATCTTATTTCTTTCAAAAGGCTGGATTTCTTTGCATTGTCAAAACCCTGCAATTGTGTTTCTTTGCATTTCTTAAATATGAATATAAAGTGTAAGGTCTGCCTCAGAGGGCTCCACTTAGATGCCCCCACCTCATCAAGTCTCCACCCAGTTACCTGGGTAACCAGCCGACCTGGAGGCAGGTACCTCCCATTTCCCCTTTCACATCTTAATCCACCTGGCCACACACACCCCTTCCCTAGATAAGGCAGGGCTGGGTGGGGGTCGCCCCTTCTCTCTCTTCTCTCCCTTCTCTCCCTTCTCTCCGGCCAGGCATCATCTTGGCCACAGGCCAGCAGTTGGGTAATAAACTTTCTCTCCTGCCTGAATACTGTGTGGCATTCTCCTTTACCAGCTACCTACTTTAAAAAGCCTAACATAGCATGTACTCTCATTTCTGTGATCACAAGGAACAGAACATAATCAACAGTGTCTGTCCATTAAGATCTCATCCTAAGTACTCTACATATTTTTAGAAAAATCCTAGAATTTTTTTAAGCATTTCCTTCAACAGCTTTCTATGCTGACAATCATGAAATTGAAATTACTTACTTTTGGCCTTTTAGCAAGCATAGAAACAAAGAAGGTAACAGTTGCTGAGGGATGATCCCTGGAAATCCTTTGTAGGTATTAAGGCTGTTCACACATTAGATCAATGAACACAGCCCGCCTCTGAGTCAGTTTCAGTACTAGGTGCCTTTTCCAGCAAGTGCATCTTTAAAGAGTGTTGTGTTTCACAAATGTTTTCTGCGGCATTTTGAAAGCTAATGTTCTAGATTTCCAAAATGCCTCAAGTCTCTAATTCTGGAAAACTGACATCTGCTCTCTGGGGGAAGCTTCTTTATCTGGAGAAGGCCCTATTTTGTGTTCGATTGGCACTGTGGCTTAGGATTCTTAACTACTTTAAATGCATTAGCTATGGCGTTTCTTCAGTAAATGCTAAGTGGGAGCCAACCTTGTACTTCCTCTTCACTTTAACTGCTGTGCCCAAAGAACCAGGGAGAGGATGATGGGAACCGGATTGACTGGTTCTTACTTCCCGGGTGCCTTGCCTCCTTCCAGCCCAAGATTATGCCTACTGGCTCCCTCTGAACAATGATCCCGGCCCCTCCTCACATCGCCAAAGTCTGAGATCTTGGCGAAGGGTAACAATTGGGCTTGTTATATGGCTGGAATCAGGGACCAGGTGTCTCATCTTCAAGCTGGAATAACCTGCAGGAGCGCTTCCTAGTTTTTGTTGTTTGCTTTGTATTGTTTTGTGTTTTATAGGATTCGGAATGCAAAATCAAAGTGAGCAACGGGAGTGGGTGGGTGATGCTAAATCTTCTTCCAGGGACCCTGAAGAGCTCCATCCCGCTAAGAATGGATTAGATTGATTAATCAGTTTTAAGACTGATAAGCAAAACAAAAACGACAGGATGTTCGTGAAGGATGAAAAAAAGGGTCTCGGCTTTATTCAAGGAAAATTTTCTGCCTAAGCCCCTTGTTGGTGCTCTCCCACTTGAACCACACCCTCTACCATTTTTTGTAGTTTATTTGCTTTAGGTTTGTCGGGTTTTTTGTTTTGTTTTTTTCTCAAATTTTTGCACTGGGCGGCCTCAGATCTGCACCCTCTTATTTAATGCCTCCGGCATAACTGGGGCGATGGGGTCCTCAGCCCCCACGCCCCGCCCTGGGGCCATTTTTGATAGTAAGAAAATGATCACCATCACAAGAAATTCCTCAAAACTGGGGGATGAAATCCGAGGTGAGGCGTGCGAGCTGGAGACAGGATTCTTCAGAAATCGCTAAAGAAGAAGGGAAGGTTTGGGATTTGGTTCGCTGCTATATGTCAGCGGAGGACCTTAGATTCAGGAGTGTTGTGTTTTGGCCTGGCAGCCCGCAGGATTGGGCGGGGGAAATGCGCCAATTGAATCCGACTTTCGTCGGGCCTGGAGTCTAGGACCACCAGGCTGGATGTTCACTGAACATATATTTTCGGGCAGCTCGCTGCCCTGTGCCAGATATACAGGGGTAGGCGCACCGCGGTTGTTCTCTTGGTCAAGTAAAGCCCTTGGTGAAAATCAGTTTCTTCATCAGGAATCCGAGGTTCCGCGATTGAAAGGTGTCTAAAACCCTACCGACTGTCAAAAACGACGGGCGAAAATGGGCGCGCCCTTGGCGGACACAGAGGCCCCCTACTCTTGAAGATGGGCGGGGAGAAAGACCCGATAGGCCCTTTTGCTTTGGTCACTTCTGGGCAGGCAATATGCTGTTGTCCCTCGTGCTAAACAAGCAAAACAAAACTGTACAGGGATGTAGGAATTTAACCCTTCCGGGCCTGCAGGGCATTCGTTTACCAAAATGCGACTGCAGTCTAAGGGCAAGCTGTCTTCGGACGGGAATCCTTAGGTATCCCAGCCCCCTGGTTTTCAGACCAGGCCTCTGTGGTAAGCCCCGGGGCACATCAGGTCGCTTTACCACAGGAGTGCTCGAGCGGGCACTCGCCACCCAAACTCCTTTCTCCTGTCCCGACCAACTTGGTGACTCCGGCCCGTGGCCGCTCCGCCCGGCGCTAGAGCCGACTTTCGCGTCCGGCTCTCCGCTGGAGCTTCGTGACTGCCTGCTGTCTCTGGCGGAGGGCTTGACTCCAGCAGACGACGACGTGGAGAGCGAGAACAAGGAAGAGGTCACCGCAGGCTAGAGATGGGGTTCCCGAACTCCAGGGGAACCCTCTCCTTCCCCCGCGTCGGGGCAGCATCATCACTGCTCCCCTCTCCCCGGCGCCACGAGTGGCCGGGTGGGCTCCTCCCGATCCTGGGCGCCTGAGCACTGCTCTGCGGGCCCAAACTCCAGCTCTTTTCCTGCGTCTCCAGGCGGGTGGAACTGCAGATTTCGGCCGCTACTCCAGCCCTGTGCCCTTGCGGCCTTGGGCCTCCTAATCCCACCAACGCCGCGCCTCTCTCCGAGGTCCCAAAGTGGCTTTACAGCCTCTTGATTCTCCTGGCATTTTCTTCCAGCGCCTTCCCCATCCAGGAGCTGTGACCCCTAGACAGAGACTGCGAACCGTCGTTGACCTGCTGCAGCCACTGCGGAGCTGGGGGCGGGCGGTGCGGCGGGGAAGTTAGGGAGGGGCGGTGGAGACTGAACCCCGGGAGAGACCAAGGGTTGGGGCAAAACGATCCTTGCAGGACTAAGCAGAAGCAGCTGCTGGTAATGAGTGCCGCCGGGAGGGACAGGGTTTCCTGCCCCGGACGCTCGCGGCTACTGCCGGCGCGCGGACGGCGGCGCGGTCAGAGGCACCGCAGCGGGAGAAGCCGGCGGAGGAGGTGGCGGCTCCCCGCGAATCCCCGCCGCAGAGCCCCCTAATCGCGGGTGGAACGCAAGAGTCCCAGAGGGGTTTCTTGGTCTGCTCCCACTAGACAGTAGAAAATGTTCTTTCACACCCCCCAACACACACACGCACACGCACACACACACACACACACACACACACACACACACTTCTACCCTAAGGAGCCCTTTCCTTTTCCTTCCAACCACCCGAGCAATGGAGCTAAACGGGCATTTTGCGAAGATGTATTAAGAAGGCGGGACTGTGCACATGGATGGAAGCTCCCTCGCCATTTCTTAGCACCCATCCTTCTGGTGGAGATGGCCAACCGCGTCCTGAGGTCAAGCACGAAGGGATTGCGGTACCTAGACGATTTTCCTTTTCCCTGGTACTTTTAAGACGCGAAATAAAAGCCAAGTCTGCGCTTTAAGATTATTAGCAAGTGTTTGTGCATGAAAATTTAGGAAATTTAGGGAAAAAAATCTATCCTGGATCGAAATTCACAACAGAGAATAACAACAGATTTTTATCTGTTATTTTATCTCTCCATTTATCTACCTATATATAAAAACCTTATGATTTTGTGTAGTTTACACAAACCACAGGCATTTGGCATTTGTCCTTGCGTTTTATTCCTATACATTCTCGAACTGGCATCTAGCCTTCAAAACCTACTAAATACATATTGGAATCCTAGAAAAATAAAACTCCACTCAAGTTATTGCATTCACATCGGTATATGCATATATAATACATATATATGAGAAGAAAGTTTCCCTGAAGTTTTCAAGTCCTCTTCCCCGCCCCCCCATTAGAGTCCCACAGTTTTTATGGCCTTGGTTCCATGGATTCAATGATATCAAGTAATAAAAATCTTCGTGGCCCCCAAACATAATCAATCTAGAATTTTTTCATTACATGTTTGCATCACACAGTTTTCATTACAATCTTGTTAACATGTTCTGTTTAATTCAAGACATGTTAAGAAAAGAAAAACAAAATGGAGCGTTCTTATGTGGAAATCGTTTTTTCTTTCTTTCTTCAAACTGGAAACAGAAGTAGCGCTTTGATTTAACTCCTTTCCAGTGAAACGTGTGCTCAATTTTGCTGCTCATTGACAACGTTTTGTCTTTTCATTTTATTTATAAGAATATATTCTTTCAGCTAAAAAAAGGGGGGGTTACATGAAACGAAACAGCTTCAAGAATTAAGTCCCTTTAACGCCTTTCTGTTTTAGGACACACGAATAAAACGAAGTCTTTTAGTTTTTCTTGATTTCTTGATGGCCTGAAATCGATGAGTGAATTCCAGTGCCCGGTTTGAGGAAATCTACACATCTCACCACCTTGCATTTGGACAAAGAAACTGTTCTTAATCTTAGGGAGAATAATCTGCTACTGTTCAGAAACAGGAATAACGTTTCTTTTGTTTCCCAACTATAACAAAAAAACACACAACAAAACACACACACACACACACACACACACACACACAAAAACCCACCGACAAGCTGCTTGCTGTGTACATTTGTGTTGAAAGAAGCGTCACTGTGGAGATCCTGTCTTCTCCCTTCCACTTTTATTGGTTAAGCACAACTGTGAAGAACCAAATATAATAAATATTGGGAAATAAGGGAGCTCCTCGGAGTCTCAAACTGTACTATAATTTCCAGTTTCACTTCTGCTCTCTTCCCCGCCTCCCCCACACTCCCATCCAATTTACAGCACCACGTGTGTGTGCGGCTCCGCATCTCCTCTCGAGTTTCTTACACAGTGTTTGGATTTTTCCTCTCAATTTTTTTTTTTTGATGCCTGGGGGAAAGGGGCATGAAATTGAATTGCATAGCTACTACGCAGAGCAACCGGGCGCTCCAGCTCAGGGCACACGGTCCCAGCACCCCTAAACCTCCAGGGACTTCAAGACTTTGCTGACTGCCTCAAAATAGACCCGTGTCCTGGGCTGAAGAAAGGGAGGTGACTTGCTTAAGAAGCTATGTACCCACAGAGTGGAGGTGAAAACAACAAAACCCTCCTCCTACCTGAGGGTTCCTTTAGCTATAGGAACCAGGCTCAAGTCATTCAATTCTTCCCACATCCCCGCAGACAGGCAAGCAGACTCAAGATCCCATTCTCTCTCTCTCTCTCTCTCTCTCTCTCTCTCTCTCTCTCTCTCTCTCTCTCTCTCTCTCTCTCTCTCTCTCTCTCTCAACATCCCCCTCCCTCTCTCTCCCTACCTCTCACCATCCCCCCTCTCTCCTCAAGCTCAACTTTCACATCCAATGAGTTACATGAGTTACCCACTTTGATCCTTGAAGCCATATTCACACCATATTTCTTGAACTGTGTACACCTCTTTCCGATGCAAACGATTTAGTCAACATTTCCAGCTCGCAATTAATTTTCAACACGCATTCACGGCCGCTTGTGTCTCGGGCCTCGCTGGAAATCCATTTGAACAGTACAGAGCACAGGTAAACGCTGAGTTTTGCCGCCCCCCCCACCCCGTCCTTGTCATTGCTTCAGATTGCACATAAGAATTTCCCGTGTTGCTGAAATGCTATATACAGACTTACGAAATTAGTGATTTGAGAATGCTGACACTATATATAACTTCAATTTCAAAGATTTAAAATTCCTAGAAGCAATCACACGTCAGTGCCCACAACAATTACATTTGCTTATTTGCTTATTTATATACATGTGTATGTGAATATTTGGGGTTCTTTTTTATTCCAGCAAGTATTTCACCCCTGTTGGTTGTCAGTGGTTTATATACCACATTGTGAAGTGATCCTTGTCTTCCTTTTGCATATATAGATTATATTATTATGGAAACATCTGTAGTATGATAGGTTAAGAAAAGTATTGCACTGGCCCTTTACTACAGGATCTTCAGCAAACTGAAAATAATCCTGGGACAAAACTTTCAGAACAAATTTCTGAAAAAATGAGTAAGAACATTTATTCTTTGGATTTCTCTTTCCAACTCACCATAAACATGCTTTGGAGCTATGACTCAGATAATACACAAATTAAACATCATGGAAAAGCCCTGGGTTAATTGATTTTATAAAGCAGCTTTCAGTTTTGTTCTTAAAGGATTAGCTTAAGAACAATGTATTTTGTTTGAGAAATTTGAATACACCAACAATGCAAACCAAATATCTAGTGCTTAGACAAAAAAAAAAGCAAAAACAAAAAACATAAAAATCCCACATGATGTGAAAGAATAAAACCAAGTAGAAGACAGACAAGAAAACCAAACAAAAGAAGTCAACTCCAATCAGCAAGTCAGACCTCTGAATATCTGACTAATATTCTAGGGCACATTAGGTTTTCATTACTGAAAAGAGCTGCTCAGTGCCTCTTGTTACATGTTAAGAAATGAAGACAATTACAATGTTGGAAACATAATGTGCTTCACTCTGGAATATTTTATGCTTATCAAACAACAATGGGTTACTTGCTTTCTGCATTCTACTGCTCCTTTGGCACTAAAAATTTGGCAGTTTGGTGGTACGTGGTTTGGCATACAAGGCAAGGAAGTTGGAAAATTATCTTTACTGCTACCTCTAGTATTATCCTCCAGGCTGACTGCTGGCCAAGACAGACCTAGTTTTGTTTTGTTTTTATGCTTTTGTAGCATAAAGCCATTTATATTGCAGATTTTTTTTAATGAATCCAAGCTTACTATCCTGGGATTTCTGAAATGAGGATGTACTTATTGAATCTTATTTTGTATGATGACAGAACTCACAGAGTGCAAGATTTTTTTTAAGTTGAATAGGTTTTTAGAAAGTTTAATCATAATTTGCAACAGTGAACCAAAGCCAAAGAGAGTACAATTAACTATCTGCCTAAAAACATGGTGAGATGGAAGATAGATAGATACACATGCCACATTTGGGGAAATAAAATCTAAAACTCGTAAACTTGAGGTCCAATTCCATTCTTCATGCATCAAACCTCTCTTTTTGTCCTGTTGGCTGGTAGGGTTTGTTTGTGTAGTACCTAGTTCTGTCTAAAACTACACTACAATAGCAATTGTATAAGAGCATCTGCAATTTTATTCCTGAAGAAAAGGGTGCCATTTAAAAAATTACCTAGTTATAAGACAGAATAGTAAATCCAATGTTTGTCATATGACATCATAGAGATTTAAGAATGGAATCAAGGCATTGTCTTTTGGTAGGAAAGAAGGAACATGTGACTGCCACTTTGAGAAATCTCATTCTCTAGAGTATCATAGATATAAGCCCTTTATAAGAGTAAAACCAATCTAAAATGTATAATAGGCAGAATGCTCTGAGTAGAAGAGTAAATTGGAAGCTCAGGAAAGCACCACCCATGGCAGTAGCTGATAATGAAATACACACACATATGTGTGTCAAGAGAAAAAAAATGTAGCTGAAACTTATTTTGTCAGGGGTGAGAGCAAGGAGGGGGTCACACAATTGGAGGGAAGAAAGGTGAGCAGATACAGTCATTATGTTCAATGTACATTATGTAAAAGTTGAACTATGTAACTTGAAGGTATCGGGAAAGATGGGAGAAAACAGTGGAAAGGGTGACATTTATCAAAATATATTGTTCTCATAATTTGGATTGTGAAATTGAAACCTCTTTGTACAAGTACTTAAAATTTTTTCAAAGAGACAAAAATGACAAAAGAAAGATAGGAACATTAGGTTAACTATGCACAATGATTGTATTTCAATGCTTGGAAAATTCATCTAAAATGAGAGTTCAGCAAAACAGGTTTTAAAAAATTAATCAAACATACAAAAACATTTATCATAGTAATTATTTATGAGACATGGAATATAGGTAAAACATCACTGGAAAATTAGTCTCAGACTTTTGTTTTGGTAGAAATTGGACCAGAAATCCTAGTGTCCATCCCTTATTCAGTCCCTTAAGTTCTAAATACATAAAGGCAAAAGGAAATTTGTTCTTCTTACTCCCATGAAACCAATACATACCTCCTGTATCCCTGATATGGGTAAACTGGTGATGTCCCTTATAAATTTTGATAAGGGGAAATTTATTTCCTAACGTTACTCAATAATGATTGGTTTCAAAAATCAGGCCTGAAATAATACGAACTTGGACGAAAACACCAAAATTTGTGGCTATGAAATAAGTCCTTTTGTAGTGATTAACATTCTCCAATTACCACATATATTTTTTAAGAATATCAGTAGGCAAAGAATTATTTTTCAATTTACAGGCTACTTCAGTATGCTGAAGAATACATATATTTATTTAAAATTCAAGTGATGTGGAGCATAGAGCTGTATGTTTAGTCATACACATAACTTATGTTGGTATTTCAGTGCTTTCAAGTAATGATCTCCCATAATATGTATTGTATACTAGAGGAGTTAACACAATTCTGTACCAAAAAGCAACATCAAATGTCACTAAGTGAAAGAAGAAAGCCTAGTACTAAAAAGAACAGTCCTTTAAATTGTTTCTTTAAATTGTACCTGGACCTAGAAAATTGCTGATTCACAGTTCATCTCTGACTTTTATATGGTCTAGTCTTCCACTGCTGATGATTAGGATTAAATCTAAACCATGGTTAGTGGGACAGATTTTCCAACATTAGATACATTTTGCAAGGCTTTCTTCATGGAATTACATTGCCATGGTAAATAATAAAGGAGTTTTCAATATGTGTGTAAGAGAGAGAGACACAAGGACAGAGACAGAGACAGAGACAGAGACACACACAGAGAAATACAGCTAGAGAGATTTGTGGTGATTTTTTTTTTGTTTTGTTTTTGATTTGCCAGTCCTGGGGCTTGAACTCAGTGCCTGAGCACTGTCCCTGAGCTTCTTTTGCTCAAGGCTAGCACTCTACCACCTGAGCCACTGTGCCATTTCTAGTTTTTTCTGTTTATGTGGTGCTGAGCACTCGAACCCAGGGCTTCACACATGCAAGGCAAGCACTCTACCACCAAGCCACATTCCCAGCCCCAGCTAGAGAGATTTTTCAAATCAGGATTAACAACAAGATACTTAACCTGTGCAGTGCAGGAATAAAACAAAAAACAAAAACAAAACAAAAAAAACCCACCTCAATAAACTACAAAACTTTTGTTGATTTTTGTCCTTGGCGTTCTATAGTTCTGAACATAAACCTAAGAATCTGAATAGAACCAGAGTTTAATGTGTCTTTAAGTCACATGTGTTTTGTGTTTATGTGTATAAATCAGAGTATAACACTACCCTTGTGCCTTCATATGTAAAACTCTTTGGCATTTCTTTATTGAACATAATATAGATTCTGATATCAGTTGGGATTAGCACTTTATGATATGTAAACAGCTGAATGAAAGTCCAATATAAGCTACCAGACACATAATTATGTCCTTATGACATTTACTCATCAATCACATGGGAATTTTGTAAGCAAGTCAATATATACATTATTATATAACTATAAATGCCCATATAATCTCAAATTGATTACTATGAACATATATTCTTATATTTTGGGATGTGGGCTGAAAAGAACATGAAGTGTTTCATTGAATATTTTACTCATATTGGTATGTCAAATAAAAAATAAGTATATTTTATATCAAAAGCAAACCAATCTTGGGTGGCATTACACATTTTCAGATTATAACCCTATTCCCAGGCAGGACTGTAAATCCACACAGTGTCTGTGATTGATTTGGGATTTGGATTTCTGATTTGGCTGAGAGATGTGCAAAAACCTCAAGTAGTCAACAGCTCCCTACTGGCTGTGTATCTGAGGGGCTCAAGAGCATTGTTTATTCCAGCAAGTGTCTGGAATACATTATCCTCTATAAATTGGCTCCTGCTCCTCTTGTTTTGGAGACTATGAAGAATTTGTATACTGTGCTAAAAGAAATGTACTTTGCCAGCACAATTTTCCTTTAAGAGTACATTCTGAATGTGACTCTATCTTCTAAAGCTATCAGAACCTATATTTTAAACACATGACATTTCTGAAGGGACAAGAATGAAATAATTCTCCCACACCTTCAAATTCAGAAACTGGTTCAAAATTGACATCATTTTATCCAAAGATCATACAAAACTAAATTTGAATTGTGACTTGTTCTCTCTATATATTTTAAGAAATACTAGGGTAAAGGATCAAAAGAATTCTTGTGTACTGCACACATACTTTAGATTACATGTTACTTCTCAATTTTAAGGATTGGCTTTTAAAATAGAATTGTCAAGTAAACATATGTACAGACTTTAACAAGACCAGTTTCCTGTGTGAGTCCTGTCAGACCTTGCACTGGATACCTTTGTAGTGGCTACACACCCCACCCCACCATAAAATGAAATTTTAGGCCATTTAAGCTTTAAGAGGCTCTACCTTCACTTTTATGTTATGAAAATTATTTATATTAATGTACCAGTAGAGACTGTTATCCGTAGCTTAAAACGGGAAAAACTATTTTCATCATCTGGATATATTGGTTATATTTTTCTGTTTGAGCAAAATATAAAGATGTAAATGGGTTATTATAATTTATCAATGACTAATTTTTACAAGAAGCCTTTCTTGACCAACATACATGCTCTATTTTGGAAATTTTTGAGGCCTGCATACACAGAAGTCCAACCATTTAGGATCAAAGTAGCAGTCTTTGGATAGGTTTCTAATTATTTCCTGTTGTTGGTTGGTCTTATCTCAGAATCTATAATCTGTGGTGTTTGATAGAGAAGGATTAAGTCTCATTGTTCTAAGTCTAACGTCATGATTTTTAGCCCAAGTCAACAGATAGTTGATGACTGATAGAAATGCCAGTAAGGCATGTAGATCTAGACAATTTTGATAGTATATATTAACACCTGCATTTAATGCCATCATTTATATATTATCCAAGGTCTTTTGCTTACATTATCTATTTTGATGTGAATAACTGAACAGGGATGGGAGAGAGATGAGAGAGAGAGAGAGAGAGAGAGACAGAGACAGAGACAGAGACACAGAGAGACAGAGACAGAGAGACAGAGAGAGACAGAGAGAGAGAGAGAGAGGTGGTGGAGCATTCTAATGTTCACTGAGAGATGAGTCCTTATAAGGACTGAACAAGCAAACCATGAAGGTATTTGCATATATTTGACTGCTTGAACTTGGACTCCCTTCAACTGAAAGCAAGTTCTGGAAGAAGGAGTCTCTGATTGCTCCTCTGTCCTCTGGTACTCCATTAAGTACTGAAATACTTTGCAGGTAGATGTTCATTTCTCCCTAGCTTAATTAAGACATAGATGTAAAGGAATTGCAGGATTACAGAAGTGTCTTCGTGCTTTCCACAAGGGTCATTTTATTTAAAGAATGACAAAAACAAAACAAAACCCACCACCAACAAAAACAAACCCAAAAACCAAAACAACAACAACAACAACAACAACAAATTGTTTTCTGGTCATTAAGTCCAAGCTTTCAAGCATATGTTTGAGGGTAATCTTTTTACCATTTTTGGCCTCAGTTTCCCGTTCTGTAAGACAAAGCTAGAAAAATCACCACACAAACTATTCGAATCACCGAATATTTTAATAGGTCAAGTCACCCCCTCAACCCTGCCCTTCAGGGCCCGGCCTGGCACTCAGAGCTTCCCTAACAGGAAGAAATCCCACCACTTCTCCTTCGCTCCTTGAGGCCTAGGCTTTCCGGAAATATTTCAAGGCCTGGGTGTCCCGATCTCCCCGGGGGCGTGGGCTGCAGTGGAGTGAGGAGTCAGCGGGTTGGGGGCTCGGGGGCTCCATGCTAGCCTTGGTGCTGCCGATCACCCAAGGCGGTCCTCGATCCGGAGGCACGAGAGGGCATCCCAAAGACAAGAACGAAGAGAAAAAGCCATCCACGGCTGAAATTTCTGGAAGCCTGAGCAGGGCTTTTGCTCTCAGCACCCACGGAGCCTCAGCTCCTCTTGGCGCTGCCCTGACCTCTCCTGTACCCAGTTTCTGATTTGCTATCGAAGGAACCGGTTCCCCAGCCCCACGTCGCCGAAGGTGGCCGGCGAGGTTAGTCCCGCCGGCGTCCCGGGCGGCTGGGCACCCTCCCCTCGCGCCCTCTCCGGTCACCTTCGCCCCGCCGGGGCCGCGCGCCTCCGCCAGCTCCGGCCTCCAGTTGGGCAGCGGTGACGCGGAGACTTTGTTGTGAAACTCAATCTGACTCCTGGGCTCCTTGGCCGCGGCGGCCGAGCCCCGGGGCGGCTGACGCCCACTGCCCCCAGGGCACTGGGGGCGGCGAGTGTGGCGCCCGGGGACACGGACGGGGCGCTCGACCCCCCGACCCTCAACCCATAGCCGCCAGCACCCAGCGTGCCCAGCCTCGGAAGCCACCTTCACGGGAGACAAGGTGGTAGCGCACCACTGCCAGGTATGTGGAGCCACCTAGAAGAGCAGGGAAGCGCGCGCAAGAATGGGGGGCGTGCATGGGGCCAGCGGATGGGAGGGGCCGCTGCCTTGCCTGGCAGTGTTAGGGGGCTGATGGCAGGAGGATGTATCTGAACAGGAGGAAGAAGGTTTGTGTTCCCTCTGCCTTGGGGGTGTGGTGATTAATTGGGACCTTGGGGAACTGGGAACTGTGGGGGGGGGTGTGGGGGGGGAGTCGCATTAGTTTTATTTAACGCCATTGCTGATTTAGACATGGGTTGATCCCCAAATTCCAGTAATGGGAAGCATGGGGGTGGGGCAGTTGGAGTAAGTTGATAGTTAACTTTTATTAGCGTTTTTAGTTGTCCCATAATTATTCCTCTCTTTGGCAAAAAATGAGTTGGTTCCAATTAAAGAGGCAAATTTAAAATGGATAGTAGAATCAAAGGTGGCTTCAATGTTGAGGAATTATATTACTTCAATGAATAATTAGGGAGTGAGAAAAAAGTAAGCACTATCTCTGCTTTACCTTTCATGACCATTGGGGTTGTATAAATGCAAATAATGCTTAAGGCATACTTTGTAAAACATTTTTTTGTGTTAATTAAGGCGACCCCCTTTAGTTCTGGCACAGTAATGGCAGCTAAAACGTGTGTTAGTGTGAGGGTGGTTGTTTAAGAGTTACTCAGATCAGACAGGAAGTGCAAATTGATTATAAATTCCCATGGATGAATATCAAGTGCATAATTAGCACAGAGGCTCAGGCTGGGAGGGCAGGGGGGTCCAAAGTATAGTGACTGAGCAGTATGTGCATGTTGGAGGTGAAGCCTTCTTCACCCTCTTACACCAACCTCAGTGCTGTAAATGACCAGTGTCTCTAGTTTGGACCTAGTTCATCCACTAGTAGGAAATTTGCTGTGGCTTAGGCACCTTCTTATTTGGATCAGAATGGCTTCTGCCCTGTGAAGGTAGCATTCTGATAGACAATTGTGAGTCAAGGTGACAAGTGCTTAGGTGGAAAAATAGAAAACCTAAACCAACCATGCAAAGGTTCCTGGAGTAGAGGCCTTGGTTGAGTCTTGGACACTAGGTAGGAGTGTGGGTGGCAGGAGGAGCATTGGGCCGGAGGAGGAGTGTTAATGATTCTTGGGGAGTCTTCCAGGTGTGAGGAGCTGCTAATGAATGGATGAGGCTTAAAGAGAGAGTGATAGGCCAGAATGGTAGCTGGTGCCATATTAAAAAGGACTTGAATGTCAGACCAAATCAGAGTAAATCAAACATGCTCCTTATTCAGGAGAAAGCCCAATTTAATGTTTGTTTTTCTTTTTAGCACTGGGAACATGTAATGACCTGGAGAGACTGAGGAGAATATTAATTAAGAAAGGCTACAAATTAACACCTCTGGAGAAAAAAAATCTAATAGTGAGATTGTTTAGCTGATAAAAGACAAAATATTAGCCTAGAACTGGTGGCTCACTCTTAAAATCCTAGCTGAGGCTGAGATCTAAGAATTGAGGTTCAGAGCCAGCTCAGGCAGAAGAGTTCAAGCCCCAGAACTGGCACAGGTGCGCACACACACACACACACACACACACACACACACACCATTTACACAAGGTAGTTAATGAGAGGAAATACTACAATGACAATATTCAACTGTGATCTTAATAGCCTGAAATGTAGCTTCTATAAGTATCTTCCCCTAAACAATTGACTTATATGATCTAGCTCATAATTGTTAAATGTAAACACTAGAAACAATTAAACAGGTTGCATTTTAGTTTTATGATTTTTCATTTTTATGAGGTACAATTTATCCACTTGCCCACATTTGTGGAGCTTGTGCTACATGTAGGAAACATTACTAATATTCTCCATCCTATGCCATGATGCTAACATTATTGTACTAATGAAATAAACAAGCTCAGAGATCTTTCCTAAGATTACAGAATTTATAAGTGCCCGAGTTGTAAATGTAAGTGTTTACTCTTACACCAAGACTTTAGAAAAAGTCTTCAATTTTTAGGTCTTTGATTCATCTTGATTTGACCTGTATGGATTCTGTGCTTCAGCACATCTAACAGTAGCTTTCAAGAAGAAAGCTAATGTGGTATGCGTGTGTGTGTGTGTATGCATGCGTGTGTGTGTGTGTGTGTGTGTGTGTGTGTGTGTGTGTGTGAAGTACGTATCTTATTCATGCCTGGAAGGAATATCTCAGTTACGGGAGTGACCTTGACTGATAGGCAGAAACTAACAAGATGAGAATTTCACAAGGATGAATCAGTTCCCCAAACTTGGAACAGAGGAATTAGGACTTGAAAGCTGGTCCTTAGTGGATAATCTTGAGTGTTTCAACATTCAGAAAGTGTTTGTGGTGGTCATATCCAGAAGCTACTCACCAGCAAGTACGTTTTACAACAGTGCTCAGAAAGTCATGTAACTCATTTAAAAAAGATACATAGCCAAGCACCAGTAGCTCATGCCTATAATCATAGCTACTCAGGAGGCTGAGAACTGAGGATGGCAGTTTGAAGCCAGTACGAAAGTCTATGAGACTCTTTATTTCTAATTAACCACCAAAACCCCAAAGTGGAGCTGTGGCTTAAGTGTTAGAGATCTAGCTTTGAGCACAAAAGCTCAGGGACAGCACCCAGTTCCTAAGGTTTAGCCTAAGAAATGCACACACACACACACACACACACACACACACACACACACACAGAGGAGCTGTTAGGAGCTATCATCATAACCATCAGATACTTCAAGGCATATTTTGGCTAGTTGGATGTTAAACTATGTTTATGTTTTTAAAAGAAAAATTGACCCTTAAGTAGAAGGCTTGGATGGGTTCATTTTAGTTCAATGAAAGGCAAAAGCCTTCTAAAGACAAAACCTTCCAGTTTGGCACCAGGTGGCTCAGCAAACTGGGGAGTTTCTGTTCCCAGCAGTGTTCATGCAGAAGCGGGCAGGCCATACGCCATGGATGTTCCAGGTCATTTCTTTCCTAGATGGAAATTTGACTTCTTCCTGAGTCTCCTTCACAACACCTCAGCCGAAGTGTATTGCTGTCACGTTTATCAACCATTAGCTGCTTTCTCATGGAACTGAGGAAAGATTTACTTAACCTTTTCTACGTTTGCTCTAATGTAAATTGTGCTTTGATTTTTAAGGAAAGAATGAAATTCAAAGCAATTCTGAGTCAGTACATTTTTCCCCCCCTGACAGCTTAATGCTTTCATTTTTGTTTTTTTGGCCTCTGAGACTACAGTCTTGGTGTGCTTATCCCATCAAGCAATTCTTCTGGTGAAGAAGCAACTAAAAGTAAGAGTTGGCATCCAGGAAATGAGATGGCTACACTTGAGATGCGAGTGTTTAGTGCCTAGAAGTGGTATTGGAATAGAATGGGGAGGCAATTACTGTGTGGTTCTTTCTAAACTGGCATATGAAAATACATTGATTCTAATGATGAATTTGGATTTTGTGTATGAAATACAACACTTACCGGACATGATGCCCACAGTGACAAATATGTACCTTAGGAGTCTAAGCAAGAATTATGTTTTCATGTTACTTGTGTGTGCATGTGGGGGCAAGTCCTGGGGCTTGAACTCAGGGTCTCTGTACTGTCCCTGAGCTCCTTTTGCTCAAGGCTATCATTCTTCCACTTGAGCTACAGCACCACTTCTGGCTTTTTCTATTGATGTGGTGCTGAGGAATAGAACACCCAGCTTCACGCATTCTAGGCAAGTACTTTGCCACGAAGCCATACCACAGCTCCTCACCTTATATTTTATAAGTAAAACTGCATTTTGATTCTTGCCTACTGCACTTATTAACTATATATAGGCTTATTAAGCACTTATTGACTGCTTTATGAATTTTATCTAGAGTGCTACTGAACACCAGACCTCTCTGACTTAATTCCTAAGAAATTAAAGCCTGTGGGATCACATTATTATTAAATCACATGAACTTTAATATTAAGTAGACTATATGTGTTCTAATCCTTATCTCTTAAACTAAAAATATGTTTTCAGCCTTCAGCACTTTGATACCTAAATACGAATATTATTGGGTCATATTTATTTAGATATGAGTAAATGTTCTCTCCATTAGAGAGCAGAATTGAAGGATGAACATCTAAAGACAGAGCAGCACTAGCATCATGTCTGAATTGGAGATAAAAAGCTTTGGTTATCATGCCTGGTGAAGAAGACAGTCGCTTTTAAAAAGGTGTCTCCTTGGTGGTACTGGAAAAACAAAAAAGGCAATGTCTCTAGAAAATGTACATTGTGGCATATGGTAGAAACCACTTTAGTAAACACATAGCTCAGTAGGATTTTACCATTTGGAATACTCCTGTAATGACTACCCTCACATTTCAAGGTGGTTTTATTTATTAGTAAATCTTTTTATATAAATGAATAGATACTTCATGTATTCATTTATCATTTTGAATAAAATGAGAAAATTCATCCTTGAGGCATAGTTTCTTAATTTGAACAGCAGAAAATATGAGTTTTGAATGGAGCTGTTTTTTCCAATGTACCACTTTTTCTGGGATATATATACATGTATATATACATATATATATTACGGTGTATATACATACACTCTGTGTGTGTATGTGTATACAAACGGGTCTTCATAGGCTGATACATTACATACGAACAACGTAGATAGAGGAACTAAATTCAGCAGCAGAATCAGTATGCCTACCTGTTGAAATTTTGAATGTTGGCCTTGTGTGAGTTTTATATTATTTTCTCTTGGATACTTGAATTTCCTCATTATGAATAGGAGTTATAGAGCTTTGGTTCACAAGCAGTCAGCTACAGCACACCACTGTTCCCCCAAATCCTTCATGAGTGAAATACCAGTAGTAGTCAACCAGCATTTATTTTGTTTACCTAACATGTATAATGAACTATTTTCTATATTAAAACAATTTATAGGCCTCATGGTCTTGAAAACATAGTTTGAATCCATCTTAGATTACTGAATAAATATATCACAATTTTCCTAATTAGTGTCATCTCATTTGACTGTCTAATTGCCTTCCATTTTCATCAGATGTTAGATGGGTGCCACAGATGGCAAAGTCATTCTGCTGCACAGTAGGGTGACTGGAGCTCACAATATAATAATATAGACTCTAATATGTCATACAGCTCTCAATAACATACAATATATTTACAAAAAGCTGGAAGGGAGGATTTGTAATATGTTAACATAAATACTAGTATGTAAGGTGATGGAACTGCTAATTACCCTGAATTTATCATTTCACATATATACATATGTCAAAGTAGTATTATACTGAATGCCATAAATGTGAATTATATGTCAATCAAAAACTCCATAAATGTGAACTATCATCTGTAAATCAAAAGTCTTGTCAGCCAGTGACTCATGCCTGTAATCTAAACCTAGCTACTCAAGAGAGTGAGAACTGAGGATTGTGGATTTAAGCCAGCCTGATCATGAAAGTCTGTGAGACTCTTGTCTCCAATTAACCACCAAAGAAGAAGAAGTAGAGCCATGGGTCAAGTGATAGATCACTAGTCTTGAGTGAAAAAGTTCAGACCCTAAGTTAAAGCCCAGGATTGGCACATACTAACACAATTTTTTTCTCATGTTTATCTAGAAGTTCTAAAAAGATTATACAGCTTCATACTGAAAGATTTTGAATCAGTAATACTAGACAAGTAAGTAGAAAATCCATGAAAGAAAACCAGTTTGCTTATATATGTCTATATACATATGTATATGTACATATACATATGTACATATGTATATGTCTATATACATATATAGACATATATGTGTATGTGTGTGTATATATATATATACACACACATACACATACGTGTGTGTGTGTGTGTGTGTGTGTGACTTTTTCCAAGATAGCGATAAACTTCTTTTTTTGTGTGTGTACTGGTTTGGGGGCTTGAATTCAGCGCCTGGGTGCTGTCCCAGAGCATTTCCTCAAGGCTAGCCTCCTTCTACCATTTAAACCATAGCTCTATTTCCAGCTGTTTTTGATGACTAATTAGAGATAAGAATCTCAAGGACTTTTCTGCCTGGAGTGGCTTCAAACTTCAATCCTCAGATCTCAGCTTCCCAAATAGCTAGGGTACAGGTGAGAACCACCAGTGCTAGACTCATGTTAGTTTTCAGTAATGGTTTCAGTTGCAATAGACTATAGAACACAGGGCTTCTGCCTGTAACCTATCTGGCTATGCCCAATCTCTGTTTTCATTGTACAAAAAAATTGCTTAGGAAGGTGAGGAAAGCAAAAGAGAGGTGATAGACACATAGCTTTTTGATTTCTAGAGCCAAGGAATGGTCTCTAGAGGTCCTTTATCCACTGGTTCATTTTGCTGCAGGCTTCTGTTTGTAAATTTTCATAGAGACTCCCTTGGTTTGATATGTTTATTCAATCTGTAGTAGTAGTCTTTGGGGGACATATGTTAGAATAGTCCCTTTCTTTTCTATAAAGCATGTTCAATCACTAGCTTCCTTCTGCTTCTCAGGAATGTTAGAAAACTCAACACTTGGTGAGAAGGCAAAGAATAAAGCAATGGTGGGTTGTAATGAAAATACACTTTCATCCAGGGAGCCACAAGTTATTAACTGGGTCTGATAGGTTTCTGGTTCATTAGAGATGATTAATGTGCCCTCTACAACATAATACATTTTTCAAAAACAGCAGAAAAAATAAAATATGTAAAAAATAAAATAAAAATTATTTTGTTCCCAGTCTTATTATTTCCCACTTTAACCCTTCCTCTATTTTTCTTTAACTTAGAAACACTGTCACATTGGTTTGCCTGATCTAACCTCCCTTCAACACTCTCACATTTGTGTAATCTACATACATATACTTTTTTCTTCAAATATTTTTTTCTGAAAGTAGCCAGAATGTTTGTGATGAGCCATATCTAACATAAATGATGGTTTCTGTTTATGTAAAGATGGCTTTAGCTGATAGGCAGGGAAAGAACAGTGTCTATGAGGGTTAATATGGATTGCACTGAATTTGAGAAAAAATTACATTCGGAGCTCTTGAAGAATTTTTTTAAGTAGCAAGGGTTGATTTCAGAATGAAGAAGAATTATTGGCAACCTAGGGAGTAGTTTTCTTTCTTCTTTTTTAATATAGAAAGAAGTTTATGTTTTACATAAAATCCTACTGAATAGTCTACACATGCCATCTACGCTTACAAATGTATAGGCCTCACTTTGGAGACTCTATTCAAATTGAAGTTCCTATCCCAGGGGTAGTTTAAATTGTAACAACAATGCACAGAGTACATGTTCTATTTCACATAAAGTTTCTGTATTTTGAAAACCAATAGGCCTGTTAGTTGCACTAGGTTAAAAAATATCACATGCAAGTTTATATCACTGAGCTTTATTTGAATGATTATAATGTCTTCATCATGAGCTGAACTTTTTAATGCCTCTTGAGCCCACAGAGAGTCCTGTGTATGACTGCAAAGTTTTGTCAGATTGATGTGGGTTTTGTTTTTTTGTAGAGTTTATTCACTCAGTACTTAAGTCTAACATTTACTTAACACTATTTATTTACCAATGTGTGCTCACTGATTTTGATTCCTTCTCAAACCATTTCCACAATAGTGGCAAATAAAAGGGAGTGTCCATTAATTCTGTGTCCAACTAACAAAGTAAGCTTTTCATCAGTCCAGAACGTTGCTTTCCAACCTCGCTCCCCTTTCTTCAGCAAAGACCAGCAAAGAGCTCTCCTGCTCCATGTTCCTTAGCTGTGTTTCTTCAAGGATTAGAGAAGATATGGTTCCCTTAAGTGTTGGGAAAACCAATGTAGAGGGAACCATCTTTCTTGTTCTTCTTCAAGCAGAAAGCTTACTCTTGCCAAGTGTCAGGGAGATTCTTCTCAGCAACATCTGCTCAGACAAGCAGCAGGCCTGGGACAGTGAATGTAAGCCATGTCTCCTATAGGTCATCGTGTGGCCTTGGAAAGGGCTGCTTGCCACTGTATGCTCTTCCAGAGTAGATTCTGAGGTGCAGCTAGAAAATATGTAGTCAAGCTACATTTAAATGTATGTTCAGCTCAACATTGCAATCTTGTCTTGAGGTTTTTCTCAGTTCATCTTCCACCTTAAGGAGATGGAAGATTTTAGGAAGATGCTTTCAGAGTTTTCTTAATGCAGAATGAACATAGATAACTAATCCAGTCTAGGATTCATGGCCTTAGGGCATCTTTCTGGCTCTATTCTTTGTGCTGGAACCTTGTACTTTAGTGGTCAACAGAAGGTTGTAACCTTTTCTGTGCAACTCCAGGAGGTTCTTTTTTGTAGGTTAGATGTCATTACAATTGACCTAGGAATTGCTAAATAAAGGAACTGGCCTGTTTTGGGAAAATGCACAAATGGGCAGGATGAGTGTTAGGATAATCTAGGAATGGATAATGGCTACTGGACTCATGGTACCCTATCTTATGGGGCACCATTGGTACCAAGACACCTTTGTGCACTATGCCACAAATATAAAATATAAACCACATGGACATTCTTATACTCCTTGTCCGAAAACCACACCTAGGTTTAATCAAAGGCCTTGAGTGGTTTACCTCTAAGTTCATCTTCCTACATGATTGTGTACATGTCTATTCAGTTCTTTGCTACTCTATCTGTGGACATAGATAGGCTGGTAGGTATGTTAGTAGATAGACACCAATGAAATCATCTGGGTTTGCTTTAGCTTGTTACTTAGGATGCTGGAAAATATTTAGAGCCAAAAGGTGTTGGTTGATTTTGTTAAGTTGCTTGAATGATCAAAACATCATTTAACTCCTTACTGAATTCACTCAGAATCTGTATGCATTCAAAAATTGTCCTGTATTAACAACACTTCTTCATTCATGAATGCATTGATGCATTCATTCAGAGCATTTAATGAATGCCATATGTCATCAGGACAAAAGTGAGGCACAGTCCTTGCCCTCATGCACCTACAGAGAGTCAAGGAGACAGGTAGAGAAATAATTGCAGACCCACTACATAAGTGCTGTAATGAAGGCAGGCTTATTTCTAAACCATGAACGATCAAGTCCAGCAAGAGAATTAAGGGTTTTCCAGAACCAGGCTTCTAAATATCAGTAGGCCTAGTCATGCTCTATATTTCATGGTTTGGATTGACATATAGAAATCTGGAAACAACTATGCTGATTTAGCAAGCAGTGGAGGATTTGTAAATAAAGTCCATGACTCCGTGAGTTTTTGATTTTTGACTGGTAACCTTTTTTTTCTTTTCTGTTTTACTGAAGACATTTACCTGAAATAGATGAATGCCGACTGTTTTGACTTCCCGATAATCTCAGGCCTTTCTTTTCAGCCCAGGAAACAATAACAAACATGATATTTAGTGCAGAAAGAGTTTCATCTTCAGCAGAAGTAAAATTACAAATGAAATACCTTTCATGCTCATGTAACTTGACCATTCTTAATACCTTAAACTGTTCAGTAAGTTCAATAGGGAAATATCAAAATGAAACACATGGGAAATAATCCCAGAATATCAAATATACAGATTTTGATTGAAACATGTTCTCACGATAGGTATGGAAAGGATGGGAATTTATGGGAAATCAGAGGGGCCTTTGTCTTGAGGCTGCTCCCTTCTGTGAGCAATGAGACTGGACTTTGTCTCACCACATCTAGGTGCACTGTGGGCAGTTTATGTGAAAGCACTCTGTAAACTGTGAAGCATTTACCGACCTAAAGCAGGATTATTATCATTACTCTAAATCCTACCTTAGTAACTGGAAAAGTTAATGTATGTCTTGAAAGCAACTTGAAAGTCTAGTTTGTTCTGCAACCTCCCTTTCCTAATTATGCAAGGAAGCCTCTAAAAGCAGTATTGGTAGATTTTAAGATTCAATAATGCAATCCAAAATAGAGTGCTATGTTGCATTTCCTGCTTTAGTAGACATGAATACATCCCTATGATTTTTTATTTACACAAAACTTTTATATGATGAAAGATTGTGTTCTTGGTGAAATTACAAAAATATAGTACTTTTAAAAGGATTCTTCAAATTTGAAGAATCTAGTTATTCATAAGTGTCAGGTTGCTCTAAAGCATTACTTTTGTATTGAGATTGAATGAGGCATTTATTTTGCAGTACTGATAGTTGTAAACAAAACAAGTATGATAATTTGTCCAGTATTTCCTGACTTTCTGATAAGCCCTTCTTAGAATATTTTACAAGGGAATTATTTCAACAAATGCATGTGCTCATAAATTATGAAATATAAAATATTTAGGCTATAAAATATGTAGTTGAAACTAGATGAGGAAATTTAGGCTCAATTCGCCTACCTTATTTGCTTGAGACTATTCAGCCATTTAGTGGCAAAATCAAAAACAGAACTCACATCTCTACTCTTTTTTTGTTTGTGTGAAAACTGAGATTTGAACTCAGAGCCTCAGAGCCTCAGAGTCTCTCCCTTAGCTTTTTGGTTCAAGACTGGGACTCTGCCTTGTGAGGCACAACTCCAGTTCTGATTTTTTGCTGGTAACTTGTACATAAGAGTCTCTTGGGTTCCTTTACTCAAACTACCTTTGACCTGGGATCCTCAGATCTCAGCATTCTGAGTAACTGGGATTGCAGGTGTGAGCCACTGGTCCTTGGCCTTGACCACCCTCACTTTTATGGTTTTTCTTCCTGCTAATATGCAGATATGTAAGTATATTCACTTAAGTTAAACTGCTACAAGTTCTCTGTTCCATGATTTTATCTTGAATAGTATTGATTGTACCTTTTCTTGCTTAAAATTACATATGCATTTATTGTTGTATTCACTATCTTTGTGCCAAATAAATTACCTCAATGCAATAAGGAAAAATTACATTAGCATTTAGAGTATGTTGATTTATCTGCATTTGAGTTTATATGAGACACATATATGGAGTGATCTTGGGTTCTTGATTTGAACAAAAGCATGAGAATTCATGTCTAAAAAGTAGGACATTAGAATGGGTAAGTAGGTGGCTATATCAGTGAAGTTGTTCATTTTTGGAACATAGCTAAATGTAAAGTATATTTCAAAATACTCCATACATTGGCTACTTTTGAAGTCTTCCTCACACCCATTCTTCCTTAAGATGCTGAGTCTCTAAAGGTGCCCAACTGATCAACCATGAAACTGTTACCCAAAGTAAACTTGCTGAGACATAGTATAATAATATCCGGGCCCTGAGGGTAAAACACTCAACCTTAGTGTTCTTGCTTTTATCCTTGCTCAGACTACAATCATATTTCTTTGTGGGTATTTCCTTTTTGCATTGTGGGACAATTGACATTGACAGATAGCAGAGAGAAACTGGATTCAAAGGAGGGGAAAAAAAAGAAATAGGCAAAAAAGAAAGCTCTATAGTGTTGGCTCAAAAATAATGTGTGCAGAAAGCCCTTTAGCTGCTCCCATGCCTACTTGTCTTCTTTTCTTTGGGGGCTGCAGCTGCTGATAGCATGCACAACTGAGCTATAATTTGTCCACGTTTGGCTCATGTAAATTGTGATAAACAGAGAGCCCATAATATTTGTTTTAAAGATTCATTCAATGAAGGTAAGCATTCTTGACTTGTATATACATGCTAGCAAAGGGAAGGCTGCAGCTGTACTGAGCTGCTCTTAATTTCATGCCATACAATTAATATGGCTGCTTGCTGATGTGCTCTACGCAGGTGCCCTTGTGCGGGAACCCTCTGTGGACCAGTGTAGCTAATAGCCCATAATTCTGAAGAAGAAATATTCAATGGAAGACCCCCAGAGGATAAATGGACAATCTGTAAGTAAGCAGAGCATCAATCCTAAGGGAAGAATTATTACTTTCAAAATCCTAATGGATATTTTTGTTGTAATTTGAGCATCTGGAAATTTCTCAAAAGCTCTATACCAAGTTTTAATGATTTTGAGCATTACAAATTAAATAGTACACAGTTTCATAGGCCTAAACTAATTTGTATCTTTTCTTAGGAGGTATCAGCTATCAAAAATAGAATCACAATGGAAAAAGCCAACTTCAGTATTGTATAATGACACCAAAATTCATGACATAATTTTAAGGCTGACATTTTCTTTTGCCTCAGGGCAAACATGTATTTGTTTCAAGAACTTTCAGTTAGAGTCGACATTTTGTCTTGTTTCATTTGCATGTGTGCTTGTGTGAATGTATTTGAAATGTATGGAAAAGTTTCACCGTTTGCTAAGCTTTTGAATTGGAATTCAAATGAAGAGAGCCTCAGTTTATAGTTTGTGTGTCTTCTTGTATAATTTCCCCAGGCTCATCCCAGGAATAAAGTACATTTCCCTTGGCTCATCTATGATTAAAAATAATTTTAGAAATAACTTCTGACTTTGGAAAACTTTTAATTTTTATAATGCAGATTTCAGAGTTAAAAGCACTTTCCCAGACAAACTTCCATGCAGAGGGAGGGCGGGGGAGGGGAGGGAAATGTAAGGGACTTGGAGTTTTAAGTGTCTGATGCTTTACATGTTTGTTTTCACAGCACAGGTACATCCAAAATGGAATTATCACTGACATGAACTGTGATCTTCAGTAATGCTGTTGTGGTTCCTGTCAGTATGTGTTTTACAAGACCTATTGGCAATATGCAATATGCACTAACTGCTAATGGATGAGGATTTTAATAATAAACAGTCAAGTGCTAGCCTGGTAGTTTTAGTCATGCTGTATGCAATTATAGAGTGTACTTTGGCAATCCTTCTAGTCCTCATGTAAGGCAATTCACATAAAGTACTTCAAGCTCACTTTGTATGGTGCAGTTTTATCCTACACAGGAAGGCTCTTTAGCTGCCTCCCTGCCCACCTTCCCTAGACAGGAAGAACACCTTTACTTCATTTAGTTATTGTGTTCAAACTCCTGCTATGGTTCTATGATATTTGATTTTTTATTATATTAAAATACTTTTGTGAATGCATATAAAATAAATGAAAAATAAGCTCACCAATAATTTATTGCTTACTGTATCCTATAATGAATCATTGCTTCTTAAGTACAGGCTGTTGATAAGCTGGACCAACAAATTTCAGTGTCTGTGAAGACATGTTGCCAAGTGTGATTCTATTTTTGGCCCCATGAAAGTGAAACATTTGTTCTGGAAAGGTAGTTGGATATCTTAGGGTACAAATCCAGGGAAGGATATTTTTCAAGGACAAACAGATGACATTGATTGGAGATACTGTTTCCTGGCAATTTGGCTCTTGCCTGCTTGACCATGTACAGCAGCCATACTTGGGGGAGGGAGGGTATGGAGGCCTTCTGTGGGCTCCTGAAGGCTTACTTCCTTCTGTTTTTAAGTTTCCCCTCTTCCCTTAGGAAGGTGGGGAAACAGACTCAAGATAAGAAGGAGACCTAGAACCCAGATGAAAACATTAAAGGTACTCAAGCAAAACGAATGGGAATATCCAAAGTGCTCACCTTTCCAAATATGGCTACATTTTTCTTCACTTATCACTACATCTTTCAAAAGTTTTTCTTAGACAATGTCTCAGCTGTACTTAAACACAGTTTGGAGCCCTCACTTATTTCTCTTACAATTGTGTTGAGAGGCACAAATATTTATCCACAAATGTGTATGCCTGTTAAACACCCACCTTATCACAAAGAGAGCATCCCCCTAGAAAGTCCTCATGGACCCCTCAAACTCCATACTTCCCCAGTACCTCCCTGATCTTGCAGGGAACTGCTGATCTAAGTGTTTTCATCTTCAGTTAAGTTTTGCCTGTTGTTCCAAAAGCCCATATATAACAGATCTTCTCTTCAGACTTCTTTCAAAATTAGCATGTTATCTGTAAGATTCATCAGTCAACAGATGATTCTTTTTTATTGATGAGTAGTATCCATGGTATACATCCTTATAAAAATATTGAATATGTTCTAAGCATTTTGGGAACATTGATATGTGCATCTATGAAATGAGGAGCATGAAATCCATATAACACACTTAATGTCATTTTCAGATTCATAGTTTTGTAACTCTCTTTCCTCTGTTCTAGACCTTTGCTCACAGAATTGAACCTCCACAGGATCAGTTCTATGTTTTACTTCTTCTAGAAAGACCTAATTCTTTTTTAAGCATACACGTATTTCTAGTGAGAATCAGACTTCTGATTTTTCATCTGAATGATGATAGTTTTCAAAAGAAACTTTTCACAGGTTTTGCATATAATTACAAAACACATTTGTAATGTGTAACATTTGCAATTATATTACTGCTCTCCATTGCCTCTGTAATGAGTCTTTCTCAAATCTGGGTGGGTCTTCTTCTGCTTTGCAGGTAGAGATATTTGTATTAATCCTCATGTCTCCTATATTAAGTGTAAAGATCTGAGCTGGGCCGGAGGCTAGTTAGTGTTCTCGATTTTCTTCTAGGCAGTAACAATTGGTAAGCTTTGGGTTCGTTCCAGTGAGTGTGAGACTGGATTCTGTAGCACCCTATAATCAGGCCATGCTTATTCTCAATCGTGATCCTACTATTGTATTTTCTGAGAGCTGAAGAAGCTAGGATTTGTTTGATATTTTTTTGGTGACTTACGACACTTGAAAGAGGAAGAATGGTGCAACTATGGAAATACTGAAGAATATATTATTGCTGTAATGTAGCCTCTTTCTTGTAGCACAGTTGTGGAAATATGTCTGTCATGTGATGAAGAAAATATGTATGCTATGTGATGAGTAAAGGTGAAGTGGCTTCTCATTTTAGTACCACATACACACAGCACTGGACAAGTGTAAATCAGAAGTTTTACCTTTCTTATTCTGGAATATTCTGAGTATCTGACACACACATCTAGAAAACAGAAGTAAATGTGCTGTTCTAAATTTTATCTACTCCTTTCTTGGCCACATGAGGACATATGGAAAAGAAGAGGTTAATGAGATCTTACATCACTTCTGTCATGATCTGGGCCATTGCTATAGTTAGTTCCTGTTGAGATGAACACAACTCATCTCTGAGCAGCTCCTTCATGGCTGATCAAGTGCAAGGGCAATGGTTGCCTCAATCTGAGGTAAAGAAGAACCAGGCACTTTTCAGTTTCTTTAGTTTATGAAGATTTCTAGAAGGGAATAATTCCAAGATTGAAAATGTATTTATGACCTCTTTAGAGATAAAGAATTTAAAAAGATAAATCATGTTATCTTCTGTAGAAAGTTATGAGATCTGCAAAAATTCATCATGAAATAACCCAAAACTTTGTGGGTGATTTAAATAGAAAGTGTAGTGTATTAGAAAAAACATTGAAGATTTAGGTCTTTTATTCCTTTTATTCAGTGGATGACCCAGGGCATATTTTCAAGTGTCAGTTTCATCAGCTGTAGGATAGAGATGAAAATATTTATCTTATTTTAAAAAAAATCACAATTTTGTGGTTCAAAAGGATGTGTTTAAAAGTTCTTTGAGAACTAACTAAATACTGAACCATAACGCTAATGTTCTTTGTATAGGAAAGATTTCTATAAAAATGTAGTAAGGAATAAACATTTTATCTAGTTCCCTGATGCCAATACAACATATTCTTGACCATGCTGGCAGCTGGTGAGTGAGTGAGAGGTGTTAAGTCTCTTGAGAAGCAAACATTCAGTTTATTATAAAAGGCAAGTGGTTATGTTGCTTTTATCTAAAAAACGTGTAGTTGATGGTATTCTAGATCATTTGGGAGTAATGATACTTTAGGGTTCCATGGTAGTCTCAAAATTCAACCTTGTGTGTCCTTTAAATTATGGCCAGTTTGAAAAGCTCATAAAAGTTTTTGATGAGATGCTGAGTTTTGGAAGAAAATCATTAAAATATGTACATACTTTATTCCTGTATTTAGAGGTTCTAGAAATAAAAGTGACTTTTAACCATGATGGATAAACTCAGTAATTATTTTATTAATAGAAGCAAGCATACTGTTTAGCAGAAGTCTCTGCAAGTAGTTATATAAATAGAATCCAAGTTAAAAGGCAAAGTAAGAAGCTACAAAATAAAGTCAGGATTTCATTTATTCAACTTTACCACAAATGTGATATTTTACATAGTGAAATTTTTGGATTATTTAAATTTGATATCATAAAATCTAGTGGTTTTCAATTTCATTTTGTAAAACAGGAAGATCTTATTGGAAACCTACGCTAGATTTTAGAGCTACTGTAACAAAACGTCACCAACTGGGTGGCTTAAAAATATAACCCCTTGACCTCACAGTTCTGGAGGCTGGAAGTTCAAGGTCAAGGTATTTGTGGGTTGGGCTTGGTCTGTAATCTGCTTAACTCTGGCTTCAACCTGCTTATGTTGTCACAAAACAATCTGGTTCTGCATCTTCTTATAAGGCCTGTAGTCAAATTGGATGAAGGTTCATCCCAATGACTTCATTATAACTTGATCACATTTGCAAAGATCCTATTTCCAAACAAAGTCATTTTCACAGGAACTGGAGGTTCAACTTCAGTATATCTTTTTCAAAAAGAATACAATACAACTCATAACAGGGGCTAGAACTGGGGTCTAAAACCCTCTCTATTTGCTTACCTTTCCCACCTCCATCTCGATAACTCAAATAACTCCAGAACTTACTCCCCATAGGCTGAGTGAAGCAAATAGAAGTTAGTCTTAAGAACAAAGGGATGCCCAGAACCCAGTCTTTTTTTTGTTTCTTTTTGTCTGCTGTGGGGCTTGAACTCTGGGCCTGCGCACTGTCCCTGAGCAAACCTGCTCAAGGCTTAGTGCTCTATCACATTGAGCCTTAGCCCTACTTCTGGTTTTCTGGTGATCATTGGAAATAAGTCTCATGGACTTTTCTACCTATGTTGGACTCAAATCATGATCCTCAGATATCAGCCTTCACAATAGCTAGGATTTACAGGCATGAGTCACTAGCACCTGATTTTGCTTTTTATTTCAGTACTTTTATTATCTGTAAGTGATTGCCATTCAACAGAACAGTTTATGAATACAAGGCATCTTGATCAATGTCTCCTCTGTCAACATTCTCACCCACGCCTCACACTCTACTCCTTCCCTCATATTTCTTAATTTTCAGATTATGTATTGAATTTTTTTGCCATTTAACAAAGCAGTTTATGTATGCAATTCGTTTTGATCTGTGTCATTCCTTCAATATCTTCATCCCCACTTTGACCCTCCCTTACCCTCATATTTCCACCGTGGTATATACAGTGAATTCTTCTCTGCATTCTCCCCCATTCTCCCCTTCATTTTTGTACCCCTCTCTCTTTGGCCCCACCCTCCCCTCTTGCAAGTACCCATTACCTGGTACTTAGTTTTTTTTTTTAAAGAATTATACTATTTGAGCCCTCCATACAGTCTATATATTTCAGTTAATTCACTTGTAACCACTTGCTTAACACCCAGTGTGCTTACTTATAGATTTGTAGGCACATTCTAGCTACCACAAATGAGGGAAAGCATGCAACCTGTGTGTCTCTGAGTTCTTATTATATTTTTTCCAAGTCTTTCCAATTCCTTAAAGTGGTAAGATATCACTTTTTCTGATGGATAACTAGAATTGTATTGTGTATGTATACCACATTTTCTTGATCCATTTATCCACTGGTAAATATGCTGCAATGAACATGGCTGTGCTGTTGGCATTAGTGCAGGCTGGTTTGTTGTCCTTTGGGTAACTGCCCGGTATTGGGACTGCTGGATCATAGGGAAGCTCTATGTTTGGTTTTGAGGAACTTCAACACTACTTTCCAGAGTGGTTGTATAAGCTTTCATTCCTACCAACAGTATAGTAGAGTTCCCTTTGGGCCATAACCATGCCAACATTTGTTAATGTTAGTTTTCTTGATTATTGACCATTGTAATGGGGGTGAGGTAGAATCTCAGTATTGTTTTGATTTGAATTTCCTATTTCCAAACAGTTATTTTCATAGAAACTGTATGTTGAATGTTACTTTATGTGTCTATTAGCCATTCTTACCTCTTCCTCTTAGAAGCCTCTCTTCAAGCCATTGGCCCAGTTATTAATTTTTTCAATTTGTGAGCTTCGGTTTTGTCATCCATGTGTCTTCGTGGTACACTCTCCTTTCTTTTCTTTTTTTTTTTTAATTTCTTTTTACTGACTCATGGCCTTGTTTGTCATGCACATTACCTTTTGAGCCATGCTCCTAGCCCATTTGCTTGTTTTATTTATAGATAGGGTGTCACACTTTTGCTTAGGCCAGCCTTGGTCTGTGGTCCTACTACTTCTGTCTGCAATGTAGCTGCAATTAAAATTATGACTACTACAGTGAGCTTATTTTGTTGAGATGAGTGCTCGTTAACTTGCTTAGGTTAGCCTCAAGCCACAATCCTCACCTCTCAGTTCAATTTCATTTTGATAGAAATAATAACATATATCACTGGGTCTCTGTGATGAAGAAATAGGATATCATATTCTAAAACACTTGTGAAACAACATACATATGTTCTTCCAGTGCCCAGTCAACAGAGTCACCTTCATGAAAGGGATAGGACATTTCAATGCAGGCAGCTCTACTTCATATTTGATCTGCTCCTAAGCAAGTTTCTTAACCACACTAAGTTTCGGTTCCTCATTTACAAAGTGGAAATGAAAGTACCTTCTTTGTATGATTGTGTGATTAGAAATAACATGTAAGGCACATTCAGTGTATAAAAGCACGGGATATTGCAGCCCAAATCCGTAGGATCAAATCTGAGTTGGGATGCTGTTTAACGACAGCTGCCTGGACAAGTCTGTGAGGGCTCCCCTAGACCATTTTCCATGTCTGTGAGTAGACAGATAAAGAGTGGATCTGAAGGATGACTTGAGTTTCATCTATGAGAATACTTAAAATGTGGCATGGCATGGAGCAATTGCCATTTCAGGGTTTGCTGTGGTTGCTAATGTTATCCTAAGCGCTCCAGGCACAGACGCAGTAAATGCTGACTATCAACTAATGAGTATTCAATTAAAATATATTTTAGTTTGGGAGGGAACATGGTACTATCCCTTCATTTAAATGTAGTGGAAACATGCAGCAAGATAGGATGAAGTTAAAACTTGGGGCATGAAGGAATGATGGAGAAAAAGCTTTCATTTGAGTAGGCCAGGCTGTTTGGGATGTATTAGAAAAAGTAGGTTGGAATATGATCTGAGAATTTGGAGGAGACTGGTCACCAAAGTTCAAATTGGCTACCAAGTTGCATTAGCAATGGGATATTTTAGGTAAAAATAAAACCTAGACAGGAAAATCACTCCAGAGCCAGGACAGTGACATGTTTATATTTCCAGGGCCAAGCACAATGTCAAGCCCTCTGCAGACACTTGGTAAACGTTTGTTTATCTGAGCTGGCCAGTATCTTGTGTTCTGGTGAGGCTCACTTGGCCCAAGCACACCAAACAAGTGGAGCGTGACAAAGATGGAAATTGCTTGTGACTAATGCTGGAAAGAAAAGAGAGGCTCTAACCATTGAGACTCATTGCCTCTTGCCTGCCTCTGGTCAACAGTCTTCAGTGCAGGAGCTGTGAGCAGAAGAACTGTGGACTTGTATGAATGAGCAGTTAGCAATAATCAAACAGTGATTCTTATACATACTCTTTTTGGGTAAAAGGACACACCCTGGGACTTTAAAGAACTAGGGGGAAGACAGTTTAAATTCCTCAAAGAAATAAACACCTTTCTGTTTCACAATGCTGTTAGGTATGATGATAATCATCCCAAACATGAGTTACCAGGCCCTTTGAATATAGCAATTAAAAAAAAAAAACTTCTGTAAAGGACCACATTATGGTCACATGTCCTAAACTCTGCCGGTGAGACATGAGAATTGCCACAGATATCAGGAGCTTCAGAAGAGTGGGGATGTGCCCCCATAAAGTGGAGTATCTCTGCCTATTCTCTCCCAGTAGGGTGAGGGGTGGGGTGACAATTACATGCCCACTTCTTTCACCACTTCCTTAACTTCCCATAAGCCCAGCCTTGTCCTCTTCATTGCGACTGGTCTTCTCTCTGGGCCTCTTCTTCTTCATTTATAAAGTGGAGGATTTGGAGGAAGACCTCTTCCAATTATACCTCACTGTGATTTTGTTATTACTCGTATTGTACTGGACAATTGAAGCCTACCACAAATGGTTTTAATCACAAAATAAATGTGTTATGTCACCACAGTTAATCAGGAGGGCCCATCAAAAAAAATCAGTGTCTGTGAGCCCAGGGGCTCTGTCTGGTGGTTCGTTTCAACAATTCCCTAGATGCATTTGAACCCCAAAGTGATAGATCACTACAACCCAGAATTCTGATTGCACTGTTTTATGTAACCTTCTCCAACTCTCGATCAAGAAATATTAGCAATGATATAGCTTTAGTGTATCTTTATATGTGCATGAATGTGGGGATTAGGACTTTTGAGACCTGCATCTCCAGAACCTTATAGTTTTATTTGTAACACCATATACATTGTTCCTATCTTTAGAAGATATCCAGAATATCAATATTGATATTCTACCTTTTGTATCCAATCTCCAGAATGTGTCAGTAGTGGCTGTAAAATATGTTCACAAATTATTTTGATTCTTCAGGATTTTGCCTCTTCATGGAATTGCTTGAAATGGTCCCTGTGAGTGTGGTCTGGACTTAGTGACTCACTTCTAATAGACAGAAAATTCAGATGATCTGTAGCTATGGATATTAGGTCATAGAAATCACTGTGACTCCTCATGGCTTTGCTCTTAGTTCACTACCTCTGGGACAAGCCAACTGCCATGTGTGGGTACTCTCAGGCCATATGTAGAGAAGTGCAGATGACTAGGACTTAAGATCTTCTGTAGCAATCTCATGAGTAAGCCATCTTGCAAGCAAGATTGCTTTTGAAGGACCATAGCCCCAGAAGACTGTCTAGGTGTGTTCTTAGAACAAACTTTGAGCCAGGTCAGCCAGCTAAAATTTTCTTAACACTCAAGAATTGTGAATGGTAATAAATTTGATATTTTGTTTATTTAGTTATTCATTTTAGTATACTGAGAATGGAACCCTGGGTTCTTGAACTAGTATGTATTGAGTTCTAGAAAAATTTGTTACATGGCAATGGACAAATAATGCAGTGGTCCTACCAACCTATTTTCCATTAATGCCAGTTTTAAAAAAAAAACCTCAATTTTTTAAATAGAAAAGTAATTTATATAAATAAATATTATGCTATATATAATATATACCCAACTATGTTCATCTGTATTCTTTTTAATAATTATAGTTAATAGCTAATATGCTTCTACCTATTTGCTTCATGCAGAATCAGTCACTGGGTGTTTTTATTTTATTTTTATATAGAGTGAGTACATTCAGATATCAATTTATCTGTCCCTCCCAGACAGAACCTTTTCTCTTCACTTGGTAAGTGCTGATTAGCATGGGTTTTATTCTCCCTTTTATTGTCCAGCCTAAATTGAAAGTGTATTTGCTTTCTGGATCCAAAGCTGTTTGAGGACAGAGTATGAGATAGGGACAACCACTTTCCTGTCCCTGAGTGCTCTCTATGTCGCAAGTTGTAGATGGGCCAAACGTTTTGGTTGAATGAATGAATGAATAAATACAATTGCCCAGAGTAGAGGTTTTGTAAACAGGGAGAAATCCTCTCAAGTGCTGATTTGGCAGCTTTTACTTCACATGGCTCCAGGGAACTAAGCACCTTTGGAAACAGACCAGATTCAAGCTCTGAGCTTTGCTTGCACTGCCAGGTCTCAGGAAGGTGCAGGTTGAGGTATGTTGAATATAAACACCACAGCTAGGACACCTCACTGTCTGCAACTCCATTCGCTATTTCCTTTGCTTTCCTTTTTTTCCCCTGTTCTTTCCTTTTTTCCCCTGTTCTTTCTTTTCTTTTCTTTTCTTTTCTTTTCTTTTCTTTTCTTTTCTCTCTTCTGTTCTCTCCGCTCCTCTTGTCCTTTCTTTTCTTTTGTGCAGGTCCTGAGGCTTGAACTCAGCCACAGCCCTACTTCTGGCTATTTTTTGGTGGTTAATTGGAGATAAGTGTATCATGAGACTTTTCTGCCCAGGCTGGTACGACCACGATACTCACAGCTCAGCGTCCTGAGTAGCCAGGATTATAGATGTCAGCCACCACCACCTGGCCTGACAATTTCTGATAATTTAGGCAAAACATGAAATTAGAATTATAAAAGAAATTGAAAATATAGAGTAATTAAGCTATGTGAGTCCATGAAACTAAGGAGGCAAAATATATTTACAATCTCCAAAAATTTCAGGAGCTTTTGGCCAAAAAATATGCTAATTAAAGAATTTATTGGATAGTGCTCCAAACCTAGATTGGACTGGGTTAATAAGCATAGTTCAAGACTTTTTGAAATTTCTTTAAGAAATCTTTCAGATTCAAACTTAATATATATCAGACTAACATTCTGGTCCTTTTAAAATTCTTTATGTAACTATGTAAGTGTACTTCCATCACAGATAAATAGAGGTAACTTGTGCTCTGTGTCATGCTGAGTCAGTGAATACCTGTGATGATGGCTGGGGAACCTGGTGGGGTTGGCAGGGAGCTGAAGGTTTAAGAGTCCCGATACAGCTGCTACCCTTCCCAGATGTGTTCAGATTTCTGATATCTTAGCCAATCAGTATCTTTCCCTCTAAGACATGCATAACACAGTGGTCTCTGTTGTGGTGCACATTGGTAGTTGCAGCTCTTTGGGAGACTACGGTGGAAAGGTAGCTTGCACCCATGGGTTTGAGACTGACCTGAACAACATAGTGAGACTATGTAACTAAGTGGTGATACTATATTATTTTGGTAGTAAGGACAAGGGACAAAGGTCTACTCATGTTCAGTATAGATGGCATTTTTTCCTCGAATATTTTCAGTCTGGGGTTGGTTGAACCTGGAGATGCAGAATCCATGGACACACTGTATTTCAATTGTGAGAATCATAAGATGGCCATGAGAGGCTTTATTCACTAATGTAGCAATATTCATGGAAATATGTGTTTGTCAAGCACAAACTTCAAAAATCAGCACATGTGTGTGTCTTTTTGCAGTAAGTATTAAAAAAAAATCCAAACCCCAAAGCTTCTTGTGTCCTCTTTAATGTTTTCCTCTTCTTTTCATCATGGAAAATAGAATTTTTTTGTTTTTAATTTTAATTAATTTCCTTCTAAAATGTGATATACAAGAAATATTTGCATTGGGCAAAACAAATAGTGAAAACAGGTAATTATTTGATAAGTGCTAGAAATAGATATTCCTGGTATAAAGACAAAGGACAATGTGCATGTTTGACTTTATTCATTCTCAAGTCTCTTACTGATATATTTTAGTGATTTTGCCATCTGAGTTTTCATAAGACATTTAAAAAATACACTTTTACCTGTCCTCTGCCAGGAAATTGAGAGTTAACTTTAAAAATGGGTTCAAAATATTTTGTGTAAAGGTGTGTCAATTTATATGCTTGACAAAAATGTTTTAAATTGGTTAGTTGTGACTGCATTTAATCACATGTGTTTTCAAAATAGTTAGCTCCTCGTGATGCAAATCTTGATAATTCAACCTAGACAACTTAAAAGTAGTCTCATCCACAAAGTTGATCATTTCATTAAAGCTCATTTGTTCAGTTAATGACTTTTATTAAATGACTTTTATTAAAGTCATTTGCTCAGACTCCAAATTATCTGGAAGAAAATGTGCCACTTTCTAAAACAAGTTAGGTACTGATGCTACTCAGGAGGCTGAAATCTGAGGATCACTGTTTGAAGACAGCTCAGGTAGGAAAGCCCATGAGGCTCATCTTCAGTTAATACTTGGAAGCCAGAAGTGGATTTCATCTAGTCTTTTATAAACTGGTTCTTTTTTCTGTTTGTCTAGGATAATTTCTAAAGTGCACACAAAGTGGTGCATCTTACATATTTTTGTATCTAAACTGTGAGACAGGCTCTAAAAACAAAATGGTAACCAACAATGAATGTGAGCAATTTGTGACTTTTGGGAGAATTACAACTTACTGTCCCATGGTCACCAAGCAGAACTTAGTTCACACTGGGTGTGATGAGATTTTTGCAATAACTTATTACTTTGAACCCTTTTGCAGTTGTATTAACTTCCTTAAAACAAAGTTGCAAAGTTTTTGGAACTTGCTACAATTGTAATTGAAATTGGAGGCTTTCACCTCTTCTGTCAATCAAAATGGGAGAGATTGAAAGACAGTCCAAAAATTCTTTTAATGTTCTCTTTGTCCTTAAAAGTTTGGAAGAGCACAACTGACATATATATGTATGATGGTGCTAGGTCTTGAGTTCAGGGCTTTGTGCTTGCTAAGTAAGCAATCTACAACTTGAGCCTCATCCATTTTTTGGTATCTAGCTAACCAGCCACTCATCCATCCATCCATCCATCCATCTATCTGTCTGACTATCTATCTATCTATCTATCTATCTATCTATCTATCTATCTATCTATCTATCTGCCTATCTATATTAAATAGGTATTTTTTTCAGCTGTGGGGCTTGAATTCAGGTCTTGGGTGCTATCCCTGAGTTTTTTCACTAAAGAATAGTACTCTGCCATTTTGAGCCATAGTTCTACTTCCAGTTTTCAGGTATGAACGGAAGATGAACTTTATGGACTTTCTTCCCTGAGCTGGCTTCAAACAAGTGATTCTCAGATCTCAGCCTCCTGATTAGCTAGGCGTGAGGCACCAGTACCTAGCTTGTTTCAGATACTTTTTAGATAGAACCCTCTGTTTTCTTCTTAGCTGACCTTGAACCCTAATCCTTTTAATAATCGACCTCCTACTAGTTTGGAATATAGGCATGAGCCAGGGCACCTGGCCTGAAAGATCAGAAATATTAAAGTCTTTTGTAAAAGTAAGACTTTTATAAACCTATAATTTAATGAAAAATTGCAAGACAATAAATGCTTTTTGCTCAAAAAAGTAATTTTTGTTTTTTTTTTTTAGCCAGTCCTGGGGCTTGGACTCAGGGCCTGAGCACTGTCCCTGGCTTCTTCCCGCTCAAGGCTAGCACTCTGCCACTTGAGCCACAGCGCCACTTCTGGCCGTTTTCTAGATATGTGGTGCTGGAGAATCGAACCCAGGGCTTCATGTATACGAGGTGAGCTCTCTTACCACTAGGCCATATTCCCAGCCCCCAAAAAAGTAATTTTGGTATTCAGTTAAGATAGTATTCCAAGAGCTGTTTTGTTTCCCAAAAAGTAAATTTTACTGATAAGTTCTTCATGTTACACATTTTGACATCATTACACTTAGAACAGTTTTTGAAACACTTTGTTACAAGAAGAGATGACAGAGCTGATTTTCTTGGTATTAATTTTATGTCCACAAAGATGTTTATGTATCCATACTACAAAGAATAAATAATATGTTAGGCATTCTGTAGTCAGGATTATTCTAAGCACTATACACATGCAGCTCTAGGTCATTACTACTGGGTGATGAGTTATTGGATACTCTGGTATGGAGGGCAAGATGAAACTAGATTAGCTCTTAAATCTCTTCCAGTGCTGAGATGATCGAATCCATTGAGTTCTTCCCCACTGTTTAATGGAGAGAAAGTGGTACAATCACATATTTTTTCACCTTCCAGGAGTAAGATGATTATGCTCTCTTCTGCTATCCCTTTTCAGTCAGCATGTTTTGAAAGAAAACATGCTGTATTCTTTTCAGAAAGTTTCACCAAAAACACAAATGTATTGAAAACAATTGTACTGTTTCCTATCATAATTTAGCCTCACCCTGGGCCCTTCAATAAAGTCCCTCAATTTTTTTTTGTTGTTGTTGTTGGTTGTGGGGCTTACACTCAGGGCCTGAGTGCTGTCCATAGCTTTTTGGTCAAGGCCTCTACCACTTTAAGCCATAGTTTCACTTCCAGTTTTTGAGTGGTTAATTGGAGATAAGAGTCTTACTGGACTTTTCTGCCCAGCTGGCTTTGAACTGTGATCCTCAGATCTCTGCCTCCTGCCTAGCTAGGATTACAGCTGTTAGCCACTGGCACCTAGCTCCCTTAATTCGTTTTAATAGCTCTAAAAATATTGACTCATGACTAAACAAGAAAAACTTCATCTGGTCAATAACTTGGCAGCAACCATGATGATTTCATTTTTCCTATTTTCTCTTTCCTTTTAAAAAAACTAACATATGCTCAAATGAATTGTAACAAATCTAATTATAAAATGGGAAATTAACCACTTATTGGTAATAAGTAATAAAGAAAAACTTGTGAAAATATGGACAAACTTGAGAAAGGTAGAACAAGGTCTTCCTTGTGAAATACTTGGAAAGTAAAGATCTATGGTTTATGAAACAGTTAACCTAATTTACTTTACAATGGGAGGAGGGTTAAGAAGCATGTTTGGATTTTGGTGGTTTAAAAAATAGGTCTAGCTGGGCGCTGGTGGCTCATGCCTGTAATTCTAGCTAGTCAGCAGGCTGAGATCTGAAGATCATGGTTCAAAGTCAGTCCAGCAGGAAATTCTGTGAGACTCTTATCTCCAGTAAGCTGCTCAAAAAAAGTGGGAAGTGGAGTTGTAGCTTAATTGGTGGAGCAGCGCAAGCCTTGAGCAAAAGAAGCTTAGGGACAGTGCCCAGTCGCACAGGTCAAATTCCAAGATCACACAAAAAGAAAATGTCTGCAAGGCCCACTTGAGTGTAAGCCCCACAACCATGCAGATGCCCCCCACCTGTTTAAGTCTGTGCCCAGTACCTGAGTTACCTAGGTAACTGGCAGACCTAGAGACAGTTACCACCTCCTTCCCTGAGGTCACAAACAATCCACCTGGCCAGATCTCCTACCTTTTCCTATGTAATCCGGCTCAACAAAGTCCCTGCTTTCTTTGCTTTTCTCTCTTACTCTGTCTTGCTCTTTTCTCTTTTTCCCTTCTTCCTTCCACTCTGTCTCCCCACACTTCCATCTTGTGTGGGCTGCAAGTTTGCTTTCCCCCTAGTAAACTCCTTTGTGCCTGAACCATGTGGCAGGTTTCCTTTCCTTTCTGGCTAACCCTATATCTGGTGCCATCTGGAGGGGACAGAATCAGGATTCGCTGGGTCCCCTCCTCCCTCTGCTCTTCTGGGGGTTAATCTGCCTCCTTGATGGTGAAGTGCCAGACTTTGAAGTCAGGCCCCACTTTACCATGCGAACCCCACTTTACCACATGAACCTGAGATAAGCAGGCCCTGTGAGCAGACCCAGGACAAGCCCATTAGGGCCCAGTCAGTCAAGAACTCTAACCACTGGGAATGCTTAACTCTGACCACCCCTAGAATGCCTCCAGCCCTATGCCTTGAGCCCTGAGCCAATCAGATTTGTACCTGTGTCCTAATCTTGCTTGCTTGAACACCTGATTGCTGTAACTTTGTTTTTGCCTTTATAAGCTCTGTGTAATCGCAGCTGGGGGCTGGCTCCTAACCTCCGCTGTGTCAGTGGGTAGGACAAGGGCCCTCGCTTGAATAAAGTCTTGTCTTGCTATTACATTTCGGAATGTCTGAGTCTCGGTGGTCTTCTTGGTGGTGGTCTCATGACTTGGCACAACAATGGTCCCCCCTAGGACCAAACTGCCACAATCAGGAGGAACCTCACCTCGGACTTCTCACCTTTACCACTGCTGGCTATGCATCCACCACACCATCTCTCTATACCTGTGAGTGACTCCATCTACAGATCCTCTGTCTGACCACACCAGAGGGACCCCTTATGCCTTTTTGGCCAGTCTGTTCTCATTTCAGGGATGCCTGAATCGAGAATTTGACTCTATGTCCTTGCATACCCCCTGTCTATGTCCCTGTGAACCCCCATTTACATCCTGATGGATTCTTATGTCTTCACCAGACTACTCAGACTACTCCATGAAGTCAATGATCCAAAGTTTTGGCTTGTGAACTCGAGAGTGTGGTGCAGGCTTGGTTCCAGGGATCGACCCCCTCCCCCCACACACACCTCAGGTTCCCTCTCAAAGGTTAGCCATTCTGAGTTTGATCTACTCCAGAAGCCAAAGGAAAAAGCGGGCAGTTTTAGAGAAATAATTCTTGACAAGTATTTCTGGACAGTTCCTAGTAAGTTACAGCCCCTGCCTCATGAGGCTTCTTCCAGGCTTCACTCAAGGACTGGCATCTACCACCAAGGGACAGCTGCTGCTTGCCTTCTCCTGAAGGGGCCACATCTCTGCCTTTTCCTCCTAATGTTGATGCTCCTTGTCAGCAGGTAGTAGCCAGAGAGCATCGGTGCACTTTTTCATAATTATTAAAAGGTCAGAATGTAAGGTCCACTCCTGGGAGGGCTCCACACAGATGCCCCCCACCTGTTTAAGTCTGTGCCCAGTACCTGTGTTACCTAGGTAACTGGCACACCTGGAGGCAGTTACCTCCTGCTTCTCTGAGATCACATCCAGTCCACTGGGCCCTACCTCCCAGCTTTTCCTATATAATCCGGATCAACACAGTCCCCGCCCTCTTACCTTTTCTGTTACTCTGTCTTGCTCTTTTCTCTTTTCCCCTTCTTCCTTCCCCTCTGTCTCCACACACCTCCATCTTGTGTGGGCTGGCCGTTTGCTTTACCCCCCAATAAACTCCTTTCTGCCTGAACCATGTGGCAAGTTTCCTTTCTGGCTTAGGTTACAATGTCATGTCATCTTTGAAAGAAGGGATATAGTGATTTCTCCAATCACTTGATGCTTGCTTTTCTGTGGGTGGATCTAGACATTTCTGTAGAGAATCTACAGATGAATCTTTCTTGTTGTCTTGTACATGGTTTTTTCTAATGGTTGTTGTTTCTTTACATGTACATACATCACTTATTCATGTTCCACGTTTCAAAAAATTAGTCAGAATAGTTAAAGTAGAAGTCATGAATACTCACAAAATCTTGGCCTTGATTTTATATCATTGAAGACAAATTTTAGATATGACTGAAAGCATTTTAGCATTCTTATAGTTTTTTCATATTTGTGGATACCATTACTTGTTACAAGGTATATATTCACTTTTATTGTTTACTTTCATCTATTAACTATATTATATTCTCTTTGATATCATTCAGTGTAATGCTGATTTAGTTTGAGTTAGAAATAACAACAAAAAATAACCAGATTTTTTTAAAGAGGGAATTTAAGTGCAGGATTGGAAGAATGTTTAATCTTGTGATAAATAGTCTTGTGATAAATATTTTTAAAAGCATTTTTCAAATGTAATGACAAGCTGAGATTCATAAGCCTTTGGGAACGAGAATATTATTTGTAGCTTACAGAAAGGAAAAACACTGTAGTTCATTATGGGAGGAAAACCACATTAAAAATCTTGACAATACTGTATTTTAGCATAATTTTGAATGTAGATATGATGGAATCTAAACAAATATTCACAGCTTTGGTCTGTATTTCTGATCTTCATTGGCTTTGTGTTTTATTGTCAAGGTGATATACAAAGGAGTTACAATTACATAAGGTAGTGAGTATATTTCTTGTCAAACTTGTTACACCTTCCTACACTTTTCTTCTCTCCTCCGAGATACCCACCCCTCCCCCAGTTGTACAGTTTATAGCATATTGTCTTGGAAGTATTGCTGTTGCAGGGGTTCGGCTTTTATCCTTTGTCTCTCCATTTTGATTCCCCTTCCCTTCCCTAGTTCAGACAAATATATGTACATTATCCAGGGTACCAAAATCAAATACAGTGACAACAGGGGCTAAACTACAGGGAAGATAAACAAAAGAAAAAGGAAACAATTTCATGCAGTATGTTAAAAATAACAACAATGATAATCAGCTTGATTCCATAACTTGGAGTTCATTTTGCTTAGCATCATCTGTACATATCTATTGAGCTATTTTGATAGAATCTTCAATAAGCACAGAAGTGGTGTGGTGTGGCTGGGGAGGAGGAACTAGATTTCAGTCATTCCAGCTGAAGCCTTCGCCTGGGGCTGTGGAGGTAGGAGAGGAACCATTTTTCACCTTTTTCTCTGAGGTGTGGTTCTGTTTACTTTGGAAAGAATAGATACAAGTATCTCCTTAAAGTGGATTAACCTTGGCAAGACAAGATGATAAATTTGCACTCTCAACTCCAAAGCAGCTGTGAGAAAGCTGTATGTGTGAAGTTTTTTACCTTCTTAAAAAATCTTGATAGAGTTGTAGCTAAGCTCTTAACAGTCAGAAAACAAACTGCCAAGGAAGTTTATTTTCTTTTTTGCTGAGTTTTCTGGACCATTGTTCCGCTTGAGGGGCCCTGTTTGTTAGTTTTGGCTGGCAGGCTCCTCTTTTTGGGGAGAGGCTTCATGAGGCACTTGTACTGCTCTGTACTGGGGTCTTCATCACAGTTCATTACAGCCCTGCTAAGGCGCAATTCCACGGCGTGACTTCCTGCCTGGGGGAAAAAGGGTTGAGAGCGGGTTTGTATCTGCAATGTAAATACCACGTTGATTTTTGTGGAAAAAAACAGGGACATTTTTGTTTGTTCTCCTAAAAGATTCCTGCTGGAGGTTTTATTATAAAGTTGGCTTTTAGCCTTTTTGTGCTGTGAGTTGGGCACTGATCTGATTTTCTACTTTCATGCCCCTTTCTCAAAAAAACCCTAAAATACTTAATTCAACATTAACTGGGCTTACAAGCTCCACAGCAGAATAAAATCACATTACAAACATTGTAGTATTAGATTTTATCACCATTTATTTCTTCTAGCCTGTCCAGGGATTTCTTCATGTTCAGTAGAACTAATTTGCAGTCAGACATTGAGGTCTTCTCGAAGGCCAGCAGGCTCCAGAAATTAATTTATCCAAATAACCGATTCCTCCTAGGCCAACCAAAGACGGACACCAAAACGGCCTAGGAAGGCAGAACTTCCTTTTGAAGTCTGGAATGTTTTGACTGACTTGAAACAGGCGGCTGGAATGAAAGGATAATTTTCAGTGACCCAGGGGATTTTTTTTTTTTTTTTGCCATTTTCAAATATTAGGTAAAACAAAGAGAAATTGCTTGCTCTAATTTAGAAGGACTTAGTAATCAGGAAGGCAACCAGACTGAGAATGAAATTCCAAGGTAGAGAGCCGAAACCTATTTAGTAGTCCTACATTGCTGGCAAAATCAAAATTATGAAACCCTCAAAAACAGAAAATCTTACTGGGGATGCATTTTAGTCAACGTGGTCTTAACTTTCACCTATGTCTGAATTTATTTTCTTAGTACTTTTAAAGGAGAAAATAATCACTTTTATTTAGTTAGTGCCATCTAAAAGCATTGTTATATTTTAAATTTCATTTCATTGAACATGAAAGGGAGGTTGTAATTTAAATTAGCCTATTATACTAAATGAGTTTGCTGGAAATAGATATTTCTTACTTGTCTAATTTTTAAAAGAAATGAATAGGTTTTCAATTATGAAGTCTTTAAAGCAGGAGATGTATACAAGTCCATTCAGGTGTAACAAATACAATTTGACTAACAACTCAGAGTACATCAAAGTTATCTTAAAAAGATCCCTTTCTTATTCTGTAGATGAATATTGATTTTAACAGAAAAAAATATCCTTTGTGGTTTTCTTGGTGATGAAAATAAATCAAAGGTCAGTATTATGAGCCAAATAACTGTGCTTTAAGATTTAGGGGAGGAATAGCCCACTTTGTATACATTCCATGGTGTAGAGGTGCATTTATGTAAGATTATTTAAGAATAAATAATTAATATTTGTAATTTGAAGTTCTGGATACCTGTGCTAACTTGAACTTAGCTTTATCTTATTGGAGAATTTTATTTTACTAGAGAATTACATGATGATTTTTTGGTACTATTGAGGACCCAAAGATGCTAGCCCTGTGGCTTGTAAATGTCCATTATTTTAATTGGTAAAATGTGTACTCAATTCAAATGAAAAATCGTAATCTTTCTTTTTTATTCATTTCCGCATTTTGCTAGCCTCCCATCTCCCCCCTTTTTTGTGCCAGTCCTGGGACTTAAACTCAGGGCCTGGGCTCAATCCTTGACCTTCTTTTTGCTCAAGTCTAGTGCTCTATCACTTGAGCCACAGCTCTATATGTGTGTGTGTGTGTGTTTTGTGGAGATAAGAGTTTCACAGATTTTCCTGCCTGGGCTGGTTTCAAACCATGTTCCTCAAATATTACTCTTCTGAGTAGCTAGGACTATAGGCAGGAGCCACTGGAAATGGGCTTGTGAGCTCCTTTTTAACTGTGTTGGTTGGGGTTCTGGTAGCTTCATGGCTGTAGTTAACAAATCTCATTTCACTAAGTTTGATTTTTTAAAATTAGTTTTCCATTTGGTTAACTGCCTTTTGCAAAACTCACATGCACAATAAATTCAAAAGAAACCTCTGAAGGCAGAGCATTCCCATGGGAGGTGACTGTATATTATTCCTAAGTGTTACAGAAACAGCATTGTCCCATTACCAAAGTATCATCTTCAAATTTGTCTTCCAGTTGCTGAGATTCTAAGTAAAAAATAAATTGTGGGAACTAGCTCTTGGAAAAGAAGGAGAATGAGAGGTTCGTGTAATCTTTGATTTAGGACCAACCAGGTTGGCAAAGTGAAAAGGCAAATTCAGCTGTCAGTGTAACTCTGCACTTAATAGAAAATTTTGTACAGGCAAAAATGTTGGAAGGTAGGGAGACAATGGTTGCTCATATGGCTTGCTGTGATTTGCTTCTCTTAAGGGGTGCTACATTAGAAGTTTGGATTCTAGTGTGCAATGTGTTGAAGCTTTTGCAGTGTGTGGGCTCAGGGAGGTAATTAGGTCATTGGGGGTATCATCCTTGGAAGGGATTAAGGCTGTGAGTAATTTTCATAGAAGAGTGGCTCCTTTGCTGTTCTCTAGCTTCCAGTCTCGCTATGTGATTTCTTCCTCTTGCCCACGTTTCTGCCACAATGCCTGTTGTAATGCTGCCAATGAAAATCATTTTTTTAATTTTTTAAAAAATGCAGTAGTATGGATGTATATCATTATATAAACATAACCTTACATTTATATATAGCAAGAACTTTGGATGGAAGGTAGCTGATCTTTTTTTTGTACAAAAAGTGATTTTATTCATTTCTTTATTTTTTAAAATTATTTATTGTGAATGTGATGTACAGAGGGGTTACAGTCTCATACGTAAGGCAGTGGGTACATTTCTTACATAACTTGTTACCTTCTCCCTCATTCCCCGCATCCCCGTCCCATTTTCCCTCTCCCCCCATGAGTTGTTCAGTTGTTTTATACCAAATGGTTTTGTAAGTATTGCTTTAAGAAACTTTATTAGAATTTCTTTTTTGTAGCATTCATATCACTCAGTATGAATCTCAAATTACAGTGAATTTCACATCTGAATAAATAAAACTATGTAGTTACCATGTAATAGAAGATTTAGTGAGGACAGTACCTTTTTCCAAATATTTCACTTTTAGAAAGATAAATCATTGTAATATGTTTAATAGCAAAGACAAGCATGAATTCAGTTTAGGCAATTTGAGTCTGGGGGATTTTGAAGGCATTGAGGTAATTCTTATAGATAATTGACAATGTGAGTGTGGGTTTCTGGAGTGGCCTGATATAGAAGTATAGAGTTAGTGACTTGATGATATCACAGTCAATACATGAGATAACCTAGGAAAGCATGTAGAGGGACAAATGCACCCAGTGGGAGATTTATGGAATTATCAGAGCCAAGGACAGAATGAAAGTCTACCCACAAAGACCAAAGAACCCATGGCAGGATGAACTAGAAATAGCAATAGCTGGGGAAAGGGGGAATATTCAGTGGTGCCAGCTCCATCTGAGGGAGCAAACCGGATGGACAGTTGGTGGGGTAACAATGGTCCCAGCAGTCTGAGTAGTCGAGGGTGAAGTTGAATTACCTGTGTTGACAAATGGGAATAGTGTAAATACTTCATTGGGATTCAACTAGACATTTCAGAAATTTGGCTGAGGGAGTCAGGCGAGACTAAGATATTTGAGAAGACAATGTAAATACAGAGGCATTATGGGATTACCTTCCCTACTACTGCTCTGCCTCATAGGGACCTCCTTTTCAGAGAACACAGCCTTATAGGAAATGGGAAAAGCCCTAAGAAGCCTATATTTTTGGTCATATTGTGCATATGTATATATACAAAGTAAGCAAGTAAGCATTTTTTGTATTAATTGGTGAGAATCATCATACATTCCATGGCTCTTAAGTATTTAGCTTTCTCCTTGGCTTTATATATTCTCTGCTCATGTCTGTATCTTCTGGTATCCTCCACCTCTTTTTTTTTTTTTTTTTTGGATGTCAACGACCAACCTGTATTCGAAGTCTACTTTTGTAACTCCAACTGCTTTGGTTTTAGAGTTCAAAAGCCTTCCAGAGACCCTGACGTATGTATAGCTATTCATGTATTTCTTGTCTATTGAAATGTGGATTTTCAGGGCATTCATCTTGTTCTGTCTCTTAGTAACTAGCCGATAACATTGCCTGTCAGTAGCCACTCCATTCATTCATTTACTCATTCATTCACATATGCATGCTGTACTTAACAAAAGACAAGCTACAAATATTAGAAAGGTATCAAGAGATCTTTTTGTGAGTATAATTATATTATCATACTCATATATATGTAACTGCCTAAGAATAACTTTATGTATCAAAGGAGATAACTAGAGAAGTTGAGATTATTTTACATATCCTTCTGTCTCTGTTTTTCAAAATAGTGACATAATTAGTTTATTATGCTCATCTTAAATTGTCAAAAGAGAAAAACAAATTAGAATTTTCAAAGGAAGTCTGAGTTGCAAAATGTCTTGCTGTGAGTATTTAGAATTTACAATTATAATTTTAATAGAAGCTAGAATGTTTAATGAGATGTTGTTTTATAGTTTTGTTGGTTTCTATTCCTTATTTTGTTTAAAATGTTTGCTCCATTTCAAATTGCATAAGGATCTTCAAAGTAAGTAGAATGCAAATTAGTGAAAAACAAGACTTGAGTTAAGAAATGTTTTGCATAGTTTTTTATGTTTCCCATCACTTATTCAACAATACTAGAACTGGTGCTGTTGGCCATGAAATGACGTGGTCTGAACTCTCAATAGTAAAAATGTGGGGCCACATCATTGAACTAGCTTATGCCTTTGAGGTGCAGATTCAACATTTCTCTGAATAGCTATATTATGGCCTATAGTGGACTTGAGCTTGGTGTTAACAGCTGGTCCCTGATCTCCTGGTGGACAACTGATTTCCCCGTCCTGCTGCTCACTGTCCTGACTGGCCTTTACTTTCCTTTTGCTAAATAAACTCCTTACAACTGTGCAGATCATTCTTGGTTTTATTTCTATACTGCCAAAGAACAAGAACTTACTATGATGGGGCATCACTGCTTTATGTCAATCCCTGTACTGTGCATTTTATGTAGTCCCATCAAAAAAAATTTTTTTAGCTTATTCCTCAGTAAAGAAGGCCAAATAAGTAACTTCATGTTGAGGTCACACAAGTTTGTCAGTGGCAATGTCCTAATGAGAACAGGTGTTCTGCCTCCCCAGTCCTCTGCCTCCCAATGTCTCAACCCTTACTCTAAGAGAAATTCATCTCATCATCCTTTTAAAACAAAGAGTTCAATTACTTTTGTGTACAAGCTGGTCTGAACCTGTTGGTTGATGTTTCCTTTAGTAGCTACTCAGTTAACAGCTGTCTCTTTTCCCTCCAAGAGCATTTTGTTTCTTTCATTGACCATACACCAAGAACGGGTAACTTGTCATCCTGTCTTAGCCACAAACAAAACAAGATACAAAGCAAGATTAAAGCTGATTAACACACTCATATCTATTGTCATGTTCCAAATCTTTGGATAATTCTCTTTCTACTTCTTGTCAGCTTTACTGCTTTTTATGTTTCAGTTTTACTTAAAAGATTGATATTTTGGGGCTGGGGATATGGCCTAGTGGCAAGAGTGCTTGCCTCATATACATGAGGCCCTGGGGTCAAGTCCCTAGCACCACATATACAGAAAACGGCCAGAAGTGGCGCTGTGGCTCAAGTGGCAGAGTGGTAGCCTTGAGCAAAGGGAAGCCAGGGACAGTGCTCAGGCCCTGAGTCCAAGCCCCAGGACTGGCAAAAAAAAAAAAGAAAAAAAATTTATATTTTAAAAATAATTCATTGAAAATAAAACTTCAAAAGATAAAACAAACTACTTAAAATAAATAAAAACAAAGCCACATCAAATTCTATTATCTTATAAGGCACGAACTATACCACTTGAACCATGCCCTAGCCCTATTTTTAATTAAGAGAGTTGGTTTTTACCTGGGCACCTGTGGCTCATGCCTGTAGTCCTAGCAACTCAAGAGGCTGAGATCTGAGGACTGTGGTTTGAAGCCAACTAAGACAAGAAAGTCCACGGGGCTCTAATCTGTAAATAAACTGCTCAGAAAAGACAACAAGTGGTGTTGTGGCTCAAGTGGTAAATGCTAGAATGCTAGCCTTGAGCACAAAGACGGAACAGAGGTAGTGCTGAGGGCCTGAGTTCAAGCCCCACGACTGGCAAAAATAATATTTTAAAAGAGAAAAGAATTGCTGAGCTCCAAGAAACTGCTATTTGTACAAGTAATGTGAATTCATAAAAGACTATCTCAAGAGGAAAATATGAAACTATGAACTAAGTAACATTGTTTAAATATGTGTCAACTGAAGTTACACTGCTGACTTTTTAAGTAAACATTTCAGGATCTTCTCCAGGTTTTTAATTTTTCTATGTTTTCACAACATTAGGTAACATATATGCACAATTTTGTATCTACTGTTTCTTTAACCTGCAATGAAGATCTAGTAAAACACCAAGAATTATAGATACATAAAACACTAAGAATTACTGACATTACAAAGTCTGTACAATATCTCATGAGATTATAGTAACATTTTTATTATTCCTGGTGATATACATATAAAGCTATTTTCCTACTTTTGCCAACATAAATAATTCAGGGATGGATATATGGCTCAAGTTGTAGAGCATTTGTCTTGTAAGCACAAGGTCATCAGTTCATACTTGGGTACCACCCCTTCCCATAGTACACACACACTTACACACATGCACATACACACAAACACACATATATGTGTGATTATCACATTTGAGTGTAAAGTTTATCTCTACTTTGAATTCTTTTTCTTTGAGGATATTTCCTTGAAGGAGAATTTTAGGTCAAATACTATGTTAATGCACATTACCAAATTCCTTTCCAATATTTTTTCTTTTGTAATTCAGTGTGCATTGATTTTTACAAAATAATGGATTTTATTGTAGCACAGTCACATATATGTTTACAATGTTCTACAGTCATAGTCATCACCAATAATTTCTCTCCTATGTCCACCATCCCTGTCCTCTTCCCAAATAGTCCCCCTTCCTTCTTTCCTTCCTTCCTCCCTTCCTCCCTCCCTTCCTTCCTCCTTCCTTTCCTCCCTCCCTCCCTCCCTCCCTCCCTTCCTTCCTTCCTTCCTTCCTTCCTTCCTTCCTTCCTTCCTTCCTTCCTTCCTTCCTTCCTTCCTTCCTTCCTTCCTTCCTTTTCTTTCTTTCTTTCTTTCTTTCTTTCTTTCTTTCTTTCTTTCTTTCTTTCTTTCTTTCTTTCTTTCTTTCTCTCTCTTCTCTTCCTCCCTCCCTCCCTCCCTCCCTCCCTCCCTCCCTCCCTCCCTCCCTCCCTCCCTCCCTCCCTCCCTCCCTCCCTTCCTTCCTTCCTTCCTTTCTCACCAGTCCTGAGGACTGAACTCAGGGGCTGGTGCTGTCCTTGAGTTCATCTTTCAAGGCTAGCTCTCTACCACGTGAGCCACAACACCACTTGCACTTTGTCTGCAGTTAATTGTAGATAGGAGTCTCAAGGACTTGCCTGTCCTGGCTGACTTCATACCACAATCCTCAGATCTCAGCCCCCTGAATAGCTAGGATTACAGCTACTGGCATCAGGTTCTCCTTTCTTTCTTTCTTTCTTTTTTTTTCTTTTTTTTTTTTTTTTGGCCAGTCCTGGGCCTTGGACTCAGGGCCTGAGCACTGTCCCTGGCTTCTTCCCGCTCAAGGCTAGCACTCTGCCACTTGAGCCACAGCGCCGCTTCTGGCCGTTTTCTGCATATGTGGTGCTGGGGAATTGAACCTAGGGCCTCGTGTATCCGAGGCAGGCACTCTTGCCGCTAGGCTATATCCCCAGCCCTCTCCTTTATTTCTTAAATGTAGATTCTGTTTTAGCCTAGCTTATTTCACTTAATATGGTTATCTCCAGTTCCATTCATTATGCTGCAAATAACTTGATTTTAGTCTCTTTAAAGTTGAATAATACTCTATGTTGGGTGTGTACATATATATTTCACCTAAATTTATACTATAGCTTCCATATAAATATATATTTCTTTTCCATTCAATTGATTTTATGACTTTCCTACTACACATAGTGCCATGCTAACCACAGGAATGCAAGAATCTCTATAGCATATAAACTTTTAACTCTTTGGGTATGTACCCAGAAGTGGCATTGCTGGGCCAAAAGGAAGTCCTCATTTAGATTTTGGGGTGTCTCCATACTGATTTCCATAGTGGCTGCACTAAGGTACATTTTCTTATATAAGGCTAGCTTTTTCCCCACATCCTTGCCAACATTTGTTGTTTGTTTTCTTGATGATAGACATTCTGACTAGGATGAGATGAAATTTCATGTCATTTTGAGTGTGTTTCCCAAATAGCAAACTATGTTGAACATTCTTCTCTGTATTTATTGCTATTTGTACTTTTGGGGGAACTCTCTGTTAATTTGTGCATTTACTGATTGTATTATTTGTTCTTATGTATAACTTTTATAATGCTTTATATATTCTGGATATTAGTCTTTTATCTGATGAATAGCTGGCAAAATTTTCCTCTCATTCTTCAGGCTGTGTCTTTACTGTCGTTGATCATTCCTTTAATATTAAAAAAAATCAATGCATTTGCTATGAGTCATTTTTTTCTTATGCTTTTGTAGTTCTATTCAAAGTCATTGCCTATGCCTGTATCTTGATGCGTTTTTCTCCTGTGTCTTCCTCTAGTAATTTCAATGCTTTGAGTCTTGAATTATGGTCTCTGATTCATTTTTCTTGAGTTCCGTACAGCATGAGATAGGTGTCTAGTTTTTAGACTGGAACATGCAGTTCCAGTTCTGCAGTTTTTCTAGCACTATTTGTTGAAGATGCCATCATTTCTCCAATATGTGACTTGGGTACTTTTTTTTGAGTCCTCTATTCTGTTCCATTGGTAGTAAACCTGTTTTGTACCACACGTAGTTGACTTTTTCATGTTCATGGTGAGAAAACAAGCCCACATCTGCCTTGCTTCTTCCTATTGTGCAGTTTTGGTTTGCTAAGATCTTTTGACATCGGCAGATTTTATATCATTCTGTTATGAAATTTCGAATTGATTTTTAATCTTAGATTCCATTTGAAATTTTTAGTAGTATAATGTTTCAAGAAGGGCTATGGTCTTGCTTTTGTGAAAGTTTGAGAATGTCTATTTACTGCTTTCACACTTGACAATCAGCTTGTGAGGGTACAAGGTCTTTGGGCATTACTTTTTCCTTAAGCTTTTTCGATCTTTCAGTATTGTTACTGAATGTGTCTGTAGAGATGGTATAAGTCAGCTTTATCCTTCTACCTTCTATATGATTGCATACTATCTTCTTTGAATACCCTTATGATCTTTCTTTGTTCTTAATGTCTAATAGCAACCTGTGTTTGGGACTTGGTTTCTCTATATTATGATTTTTGTGGTCCATGTTGTGCCCTTAATTAAAAGTAAACTTAGAAAAAAAATTAATGTTATGTGAGATTAATAGACTTTTTTGATTAAAAAGTTCAAGTGTTAGTTTCATTATATTCAAAATTTTCAGTCTATTTTATGTACTCAGTTAATTATTTCTGGGTACTTATTATAGAAATGTTAGGTATTTTTAAAGTCTGACCTTATATCTCTTACATAATTGGTTTTTAATTCCTTTCCATTTTCCTTTAATTTTTTTCTCCAGCTTCTCTTTGGTGGTCTTGATCGTTGAATTCATATTATTCTATTTGTTGTTGCTTTTATTGTAGGTCTTTTTAAACATTCCTAGTTGTCTTTTCTACTTCTTTCTGGAACTCTGGCTTTTTTGGTTTTATGTTGTTTCAGCTTTTTTTTTTCTTTAAGAAATCATGTGCTGTACAATATATTTTAACAAACTCTTTTTTTCTAAACTTTTTTCCCCCACTTCCTTGCATAATCTATTTCTGGGTTATCAGACATTTTCTGAAATTGAGCTTTGAACTAGAGTGAACCTGGATATATCATTCATTCCTGAAGCTCGTCTGAAGAAGTACTAAGGAAGCTCATGATTATTTCTGATAAATTGGGGTTGGCATTTGCAAAATGTCCTGCCTCTTAGGTTAACTGAGAATGCTTATAATTTCTGCAGCATTTTTTTTCCAGATTAGGAATTGCTTTCATATAGATCATTTGATCATGACAGTAAAGTAGGAACAGCCAGGGAATATGACTTCATTTTACTTTTGAGAGGTCTGGATCTCTCTCTTGCAGTAATTGATGTGATATGAAGATAAATTCAACTATAGTTAGAGTAGTTAGAATATAAAAAAAAGGATTCAATACAAGAAATGTTACAAAGAAAGACAGGCCTTCTTGAGTGAGTGACTGATGGGATGGAAGTCTTTATTCACATGACTTCCTTTTCTTTTTCAATTATTTAAATTATTTTCCCTTTTATTCTCTTTGTTTTGAGATAGAGCATTATTCTATGGCCCAGGCTGGCTTAGAACTGACTATGTAGTTAGGCTGACTTCAAACTCAAGACTTTTCCTGCCTCCGCCTCCCATGCTAAGAATATAGAAGTACACCTCCACGCCTGGCCCCCTTACTTAAATTTTTTCCATCTTTCTGTTCAAAATCAAACTCATCACCAGTTATCTTTTGGCACAGTAATGTTGCATGATAAGCAAACTCAAAATCTTTATGGCTTAAAACAAATTGAGGTCAACTGTCCCAGGCTGGGAGTGGGAAGCTCTGTTTCAGGCTGGGATCATCTGAGTTAGTGTCAAAGTTTCACTGGTTCTGATCTGTCACATGTGTGTACCCTGGTCCTGGAACGAATGACTGATAATAGCCCAGGTGTAACATAGCTTTTGCTACTGTCATTTTTGTTATCATTTCCTTGGCCAAAGAAAGATTACCCGATCAAGTTCAACTTCAAAACATACTGAGTTTTAATAAATGGCTTATGGCATGAAAATATAGTAGCATATTATCACATAACACTAATCCAAAATAATCCACCATGTTATCTGTGATTTCTTTTAATAGAAGCACTAACTTTTGCTTCTTAATTCACATAGTGCTCTATTTGTACATACTACTTTTTTACTAGGACTCTTCAAGATAGGACATGAGTCACTATCTTCACTTACAAGGACAATGTGCCCTCCCATTGAGCAGATTTGAGTGTGTCATAAAACTCACTCACTTAGGCCTTTTCTAAACATATTCTTGAAATTAAATAGTACCCTTTAAAAATTTCTTGGTTCATTTTTTTTGTTGTTGTGTGTGGTTACTGGATAGAGTAGCACCCTTTCAATTTGTGTGCTATTTTATAACATACTTATAGACATATCCTGATAAAAGCATGTAAAAATATTTTCTTTTCATATTTTGTTGACTTACATTAGGCAGGAAATGGTTTGAATTTTATATTGAAGTTACTGGAAGTTAAGATGCATTTGAAATTCTCAGAAAAGAGTATATGTAATCTGGGGCCAAATAAGTATTTCTTTGAAGGAGATTCTAAAATTCTCTTTTGGCCAAGTAATTAAAACATTTTTTAAGGATGACTTGCTTCCTACTTAAACATATTTTGTAAAGTTGCTTTGTTAAGGAACCAATTGTCAACTTATTTTTATATGAAGGTAGTTTCTAACCTAATTTATTTCAAGAATTATGAAAAGTCGGCCTTATCTGAAGAAATAATAGCATGGAAAATTTTCTGAAAAATTAAATATTTATGAGTGTCTTATTTAGGCTATTTCCAGAAAAGGTTATGTTTACTTAAGAAGAAGAGCAAAATAACTTATGAAAAAATATGGTATGATAATGTACTCTGGCCACATTGTTTAGTAAAGTAGAACAATGTAATAAAATCTATTTTCTGTTCATGATACTTGTCTTAGTTTGTGCTGCTAAAACAATATACTGTAATCTAAGTGAAAACAATGTAACCTTTTCTGTTCTTGATGCTGGGAAATGGGTCGAGATACTTTCATATTTCATGTCTGATGAGAGCCCACTTTCTGGTAAGTAAATGATGCCTTCAGCTCTGTCTTCATTTGGCAGGAAAGATGTTATTCTCTCTTAGACCTATTTTATAAGGGAATTAAGCCCATTCAGGAGATCTCTCCCTCATGACCAAATCTCTTAAGAAGCACTACCTCCTAGTATCCTAGTGGCTATTAGATTTATCAGGAATATGGGTGAAATAAAGTCATACAATTCTAAAGAATGCCTCTTTACACACCACATTGTTCTGATGAGCTCTGTGTACTTGCAGTGACACGGAAGACCTAAGAAAGAACATGGATGAAAAGTTGTTTCTGAAAAATGGAGGCCAAAGGGAAGCCAAAGAAGTAAGTACAGAAGCAAGATGCAGTGCAGGTGTTCAGCAGAGATACTCATTTGTGTGGTGGGTAGCACAATTGACCTTTAGGTCTCTTGATCAGAAAGCACATTCCCTGGCATATCACTTGAACCCCATGAACCCTTTCTCCTGTTAAAAATGGAAAGACGTGTAATGATAAAGAGTGCAAAGATTGGAACCAAGCCTCAAGGTTAAATTCAGGTGCCATCATTTATCAACTTTGTGACCTTATAAATGCCTACAATTTGGTGTCTCTGTGTCCTCATATGTACTGCAGAAAATAATAAAAATAAACACATTGTTGGATTGCTTGAAGACATATACAGGTTGCGGCTGGCATATAGCTCATATTAGTGGTATGGCATTTGTCTCAGTTGTGCAAGATCCTGGGCTCAATCTCCAGGACCCACATTGCAAGATCCTCGGTGCTACAAAAATTAAAAATAACTATAGTGATTAGCATATAGTATATTTAGGTTTATTATTATTGTTGTTGATGCAGTTTCGATGAAGTTTTTGAGTTTAAAGCCAAATTTTATTCCTTTTTCCATTGCTTATTGGTCTTTTGCTTATGGATTCTTATAAATTTGTATTAACTTTTAGTATATTCAGACTATCCCAGAATATAGAATCTGCCAAATATTTTAGTGCAGTCTGTTGTTTTATAAAAAAAATATTGTCTATATTTCATGTCATGCATATTTGTGACCATTTAATTTAGGTTTGTAGCCATAGCAAAACACTTGGATGTTATAAAGCAATTATCCACAGTGGTTTTCCTTGGTACTTCCATGATCATATTTTTAAAATTTGAATTTGTTGATCCATTTGAAATGTATACTGCCATGCAGTTATGGAAAATATTTTAATTTGTCTTTATCAAAGAACCAAAGCACCAAGATTTCCTTCTCAGTAATAACCAATCCTTTCCCCATTGATAGTTCATCTTATGTAATGTAATTGAATTTCAAAATTACCATCACAGGAGGCATTCATAGGCTCAACCAGAAACATAGTTTAACTGCTCTGTTGCTGAACAGGTTTAGGATATACCTATCACATCTTGCAATCAGGAGAACAGACTGTGTAAGGTGAGACAAACAGAAACAAAATCCCTGTCACCCTTTCTAGCTCGAGCCCTAAGTGAAACAAGGCCTTGAGCTGGCCTTTCTGAAGGAAGGTGTCCTTGCGAATCTTTGTAGTTAAGTTCTTTAATTTTCTGAATGCTTTTCCATCTGGATCTTCCTTTGACACAACCACACAGTGGTGTACTTTTGGTGCTCCTTGTGGGAGTAAATGAAGGATCTTTTTCTTTACATTAACATAAAAATGGTAGAAGGTAAGTGGGAAAAGAGTAATGAAGCTTACTGTGCTCCTGCACTCTGCTTTTCTGGTTTCTGAGGTGTTAGAGAGATTGATATTTCAGGATTCATTTGGCTGGCTTCTCCAACACCCACAAAAGTGTGTTAGATCAAACAAGGAGAGATCAGAGGGTGGCGACTCAGCTGCAATGAAAGAAAGATTTTCTGTATTTCCTAGTATTTTTGAATGCCGAGTGGGAACCTGGCTTCCACGTGGGTGGTCACATTGGGTGTCACCCATTCCATCACAAGTGGCTAAGAAATGAAAGGTGAAGGTAATAGTATTTTTTGTTGGTGTTGTTACATTTAAACACAAGAGATATTCATTCTGACTTACTCTCCATGCAACACAAGGAAATGTGTAACAGTACTTGCCTGACTGTGCCTTCCATTTACTGAGTCAGTGGTTCTCCATCTTGACTACTGACCAGTATCACCTGGAGAATCTGGCTTCACTCCACACCTAGTGATCCAATGTGTTGCCACATAAGCAGCTGAGAACCACTGAGATCATCTTTATTTCCTTTTCTTTTTGTGAGAGATACCATAGTGGAAAACAAGGACAAAATAAAGCTAGGTCTGTGCCATGGATGGGAAATTTCCTTTCTTGTTAAGACAAAGGTTTATATACTCTGCCTCTAGCTGGGGATATTATTAAGCACTCCAGCTGACTTTTATGTATACTAATAAAGTTTGAGAAATGATCTGAAGCCAAGTCCTGAAATACTAAAAATTCAAAAAACCCTAATTAATCTTATCATATTTTGTATTTATATTTTAGACAATGTTCCTTATAGAAGATTTGACCTATATAAAAGCTTTGATTCTTCAATAACAAGTGTATACCAAGGAAATAATAGTAGACAACTGATTAAGGGTTTATAGAGTTAATAGCCATCTTAACATTAGACTTGAAAAAAATCTAAATACTATATTTACACATGTTTTACAATCTAGTTGGTTGTAAAGTTGATTTTTTTCTCAACGATTTTGGTAAAGTTAATTTGTAATTAAATGTAAAAATGTGCACCATGAATTATCTTCAATAGTCAACAATTCAATTAATGATTGTTTCTGCAGTTTAATTCTTTTATTTTTAGTGTACTGAAAGACTGAAGGTTATCATCCTCGTTTATATACTACTGGCTTATTTAAATGGTTTAACAATGTTTAGAGATGGATTAAGTATAGGGAGAGTGCATTGCACACCAGCACCCTATGCCAGTCACAAAAGTATGTAGACATGTAGACTCTAGGCCTCAAGGAGTATATGCTTGTGTTGGGAGAAGAACCAAACAAGTAAACATACATATATATGGAAACAATGATGATTAAATATCATAAGTGCTATGATGAAGGGAATACATTAACAAACATATTTCAAATCTATCCTTGCTATAACTTGATGTATGTGGGTTGGGGATTTACGACAGAACCGACCATTAAGTTATATGCCCTGTACCCTTGGAAGTTTGTAATGAGTTATACTGAGATAAACCATGGGAAGTGGGTAAATTTACCAAGATGCTTTTTATAAATATTCAAGACCATAGAAAAACTATTGATTCAGGTTTCAGGATTATGTAGAATCCAGGCCGTTACTGAGGTATCGATGGTACCTGAGTGAGACTAATCTTCACCTTCATGTGCAGGTTTCTTCCCTGTAAAGTGGTAAGAGCTAAGTCATAATCTGATTTTACTAAATGACTCTGATGCAAGATAGTATACAGGAGGTTGGAAGATGGAGGTTTAACTAAATATAAATTTCCAGTGAATACATTTTTTGTTGGTCTTATACAATAAATTATACTAAAACTATTCTGAAATTCAAATTTAGTTTATTTGAAGTTGAAAACTAATTTACTTGAAATTAAAATTTAATTAAGAACCATATACATTCTATGATAAGTATATTTTCCCATAAATTGGGAACCCTACAAGGGATGTCAAAGAAATTAGAATGAATAAATCTGACTACACTGGGCTCATGTCTGGACTGTCATACCATGCATATTGCTCAAATTACCTAAGAAGTCAGGCAGTTTCATTCCTTTTTTTTTTTTTTTGGCCAGTCCTGGGGCATGGACTCAAGGCCTGAGCACTGTCCCTGACTTCTTTTTGCTCAAGGCTAGCACTCTGCCACTTGAGCCACAGCGCCACTTCTGGCCGTTTTCTTTATATGTGGTACTGGGGAATCGAACCCAGGGCCTCATGTATATGAGGCAAGCACTCTTGCCACTAGGCCATATCCCCAGCCCCAGTTTCATTCCTTTTAGAAGTGAAGCAGCAGCAGAATGAGAAAATAACCATTTGTAATCTAGATACAAAATAAGATTTGTGTGAAATAAGAATTGCTATATAACTCACAGATCTGTCAGATACAAAAGTTACTTTTGTATCTCTAGTCAAATGAGATGTCAGAGGAGGGGAGAAGAAATCTAATATTCCATTCTTTAAAAACACTAATGATTGTAATTTTCTTAGAGATATATTGTAAAGCCTTCTGGTTTACCCAGGCTTAGATTTAAAAAAGACATAACAAGGTCTTACATATTTCATTATCTTAATAGGTCCTTTGACAGCATATCTTATAAAATGAAGGCTACTGTTAGAAGCTTTGCCGAATCTGGAAACATATAGCATTAAAGGCAGCAAGATGTATAATTGGCTGCTGTTCTAGTTGCTAACACCCATAGCCTAAGTCTGTAGTTCACCCTAATTTGAATCTGAGAATTGTGCATGGTACTAACATTTGTGACTCCAACTTCTAGCTGCATGTTAAAGGTGTTTGGAGCTCTCCAGGGCTCTGCTGGGGGATGGTTATCTTGCCTGGAAGCAGAGGCAAGGTCGCTACTGTATTTCAGTGTCCATTCTCCATACTGAGACTGCTCCTCAAATTTGACAGTCCCTAAGTTGTCTTAACATCCAGGCTGCATAAACTAAATGGTTTCCTGCTTTCTTTACATAGCTGTAGTACAAAATATGACCTGGTTTATGCCTTCAATCATCTAAAAATTTATTCAGGCATGATAGAGGATGCCATACAATTTTCTTTTGATAGAGTTTTACTGACATAATTGTAACCCAATCACATCTCTAAAATAACTACTACAATATGCACATATATAATTCAGTTTCCTGCAGGATTTGAGGCAAGTAATGACCATGCTTTAAATCATCTCAGAAACAGAGACTCAGAAGTGAAAGCACTTTTTCATCGTCAGTGTGAGGTTGCTGTAGGCAAATTTGTTTATTCCTTCTGCATCTGACATCTTTCTCCTCAAGGGACCTCTACTTTCTTTTCATCTCAGACCTTGTCTCATGTTCTACATTATCCTTTCTTTCTATCCAACCACCCACATTTTAGATGCCCCAGTATTATCATATAACCAAGCCAAGTGACTCAGAGTAATACAGTAAATTTATTCTAGTATGCCAATAAAATGTAACATGAGGATTGAATCCTTGCTCCAGAAGATATATTTGCATTTCAATGGTGAGTTTCTATAATATCACATCAAGGCCTGGGTAGGAATGTAAGAACAAGTTAGAATAGATAGACATTGAGGCGAAGATTTTTTTCTTCTTGTTTTGTGTTTGCTTTATTTGTATATTCTCTCAGTCTGCACCAAATCACACCACTAAGCCTCTGCTTAGCTGACCTAAATTTGAGACTAACTTAAATTGTAAAAATTATGAAGACTTAGCCGAAATGAAAATGCCATGTTGCTTTTGAAGGTCTTTATTTTTTTTTGTAGTAGTCAAAGTCATGATGAAACTTGTTTCCATGTGAATAAAATTTCATGTGCCCTAGTGAAGTGTTCATGTAATGTAGAATTTAGACATTAGTTAGAACCTAAGTTATTCTTTTTCATTTGGATCACAAACAATTGAAGCTAAAGGATAGAAATATTGCATAGATTCTTTGTTAACCTAGTCACTTGATAGCTTACTCAGGGCTAATGCTGCTTGCAACATATGATCCCTTCTTTATTATGTGTTTATGCAAAAAGCAGGCAGGTTCAGCAGAAGGAACACTGAGACACCACTGGTAGATTAGGAGATGAAAGACAAATCAGGGCTTGAATTAATGTGAAGAAGCAGAGGCCATTTTGAAGAGAGGATGGAGAACAATTCTGGAAATTCCATCACAAGTCATCTCTTAGGCACAATATTTTCAGACAAAAAAAGTTCTATGTCAAGCTTGTATTCTGTGTAGGGCCAAATTCAAATTAGGTTACTTTGGTTTACATCTCTTCCTTGGGTACATATCTAACCATTTTTCTTTTAAGGTGGCTTTGTAGTCTTGAGTTACCTCTGTACTTCCTGCTTTTTGCTGGTTAATTGGAGAAAGGAATCTCTTTGATTTGGCTGCCTGGGATGACTTCAAACCTCAGTCCTCAAATCCCAGGCTTCTGAGTAGCTAAGATTACAGGTGTGAGTTACCAGCATCCAGCCATACCCCATGTTTTTTTTTTTAAATTCCAAACTGATTTAAATGCTCAATTCATGAATATGTCGTAGTCATTCCACACTACATCTGAACACTTTATTAAGATTTCTGATAGCGATCAACATACCACCACACCAAACAAACAAGACTGCCAAAACTTAGTAGTACCTCTTTGGGCAAGAACAGAATCTTACTTATTTCCATTTTTCGGATAGCATAGTGGCTCTGAGCAGTCACTGGAATCAGACTGAATTTAATTCTAACTCTATCTTTCAGGAGCTGAACTTTCTTTAGTAAGATATTGCTCTACTATCATTTCTATATTTACACAGAAACAGATAATAACACCTTCACAGGCATAAGTGTCAGGTATTGAGGACAATATGCAGCACACACTAAGCAATTACATCATATATTAGCATGGAGGATGTGTTCACTTTTTTATAAAACTGAAGGTCTGTAAAGATAAATCATCACAGCTGTTTTGGGGTCTGGCTCTAGTGGTGTGAACTGATTTGGGTCTACTCATCAAGAAGCTGGATTAGATTATATTTGGCTCCCTGTTGGTGCTATTTTAAGGTATGAAGGAGATTTCTTCTTCTTCTTCCTTTTTCCTTCTTCTTCTTGCTGCTTCTTCTTCCTTCATCTTCTTCCTTTCTCCTCCTCCTCCTCTTCCTCCTCCTCTTCTTCCTTCTCCTCCTCTTCTTCTTCTTCCTCCTCCTCCTTTTCTTTTGCCAGTCCTGGGGCTTAAACTCAGGGCCTGAGCACTGTCCCTGGCTTCTTTAAAAAGAAGGCTAGCACTCTACCACTTGAGCCACAGTGCCACTTATGGCTTTTCCTGTTTTTGTGGAGCTAGGGAATCAAACCCAGGGCTTCATGCATGCTAGGCAAGCACTCTACCACTAACTCATATTCCTAGCCTGAAGGAGATTTCTAAGCAGTGGATCCCTGACTCTACCACCACACCTTTAGATTTAGTACCCCAGTACCTTTCAGTGACTGTCTGTTCTGTGTAGAATCTGCTCCTCCTGGCAAAGCAGGCTGAGCACACAGTGTCTAAATCAAGCTTGTTGAACAACATTGATCTGGTTCCTGTGTGCGAGGAGAGTGGATGTTTACATCAGGATGTTCATAGTTTACAGCCCGGTAGTGACAAGAGGATGGATACATGAAGCCCAAAGGAGGGTCATTTTTTTTTTTGACTCATTTTCCTGCTCTGCTCACAACTCCAGGAGAGACTCTACTAGCTCACTCAAATGGTCTTCTGGAGCCTTACATTTTATCACATACCTCCATTTCAGAATTTGATTGCTTTATAGAAGAAGTTCTGCAGTTCCTCCTTACTTCTGATTGGTCTGTGGGAGATCCTGAAGAATACTCTAGTGTTGTGCCTTGTGGCTTGGAAAACAAAGTATTCTTCATTAGTTAAATGCTTGTAGACACTGCATCCACTGAATGACGCTCTTGGAATTGATGAAATCAGCTTGCCCTGTACCATGTTTTCTACTCTTTTCCCTATATGAGAAAATATTAGCAATCAAAAGAGTTCTGAGATCAGATAAGTCAATAGATAAAAAAGTGTAAAATTATGAGAATACTTTGATGTCAAGATGTAATCTGTCTAATGAGCAATATAATTAGATTATTTATTTATTTATTTTCAAACTGATATACAGAGAGGTTACAGTTTCATACGTTAGGCTTTGGATACATTTCTTGTACTGTTTGTTGCCTCCTCCTTCATTCCCCCCTCCCCCTCCCCCCTCCCCCTTTTCCTTTCCCCCATGAGTTGTTCAGTAGATTTACACTAAACAATTTTTTAAATTGACAAAATAATATGGTTTCACTGTGCATAATATATTTTAAATAATATGTACAGTGACTTATTTGCATATGTGTTATTTCTTGTAGTTATTTTGTGGTGAGAATACTTGACATCTATTTCTTTGCATTTTTCAAGAATATAGCATACTGTTAGTTAGCTACATTCATGTTATACAGTGGAAACCTTGAATATATTCCCTTTGTCTCACTGGAGTTTGTATGATTCAGCCATCAACCCAGTCCCTTTCACAACCACTCTTGTGCATACTCTTATGAGGTCAACTTTTTTAGATTCTACTTGAGTGAGGTCATGAGTTATTTCATATGTCTGTGCCTACTTTATTTCAATGAGCATAATGACCTCCAGGTTCAGCTATGCTATGAAAATGACATTATTTCCTTTTTATAGCCAAATAGTATTCTATTTATACATACCCCATTTTCTTCATTCAATATGCTGATCCCACTTCTTGGCTTTTATGAAGTAAGCACAGTATCCATGGGAATGAAGATAATTATTTGTCATTCTGATTCATTTACTTTGGATATAAAATCAATATGGTTGGATTTTAAGATCAGTTTAGTTTCCATTTTTTGAAGAACCTGTATATTGTTTTCCTCAATGGAAAACACACCAATAGTGTGCCAGAGAGTTCTCTTTCCCTACCTCTTTGCCAACAGATGTTTCTTTTGTGGGTGTGTGTTTTTCTAATAACAGCAGCCCTAACAGCTATGAGGCAATAAATCTTATCATTTTAACTTGTATTTTCCAGATGATTAGTGATACCGAACATTTTTTTCATATGCTTGTTTGCTACTTGTATGTCTTCTGTTGACAAATGTCTATTCAATTTCTTTTCCTGCTGGTAAAATATAGTTGTCAGCTTTCTTTTGAGTTGTGTTCCTCATGTATTTTGGATGGTTAACTCTGAACAGAAGTATAAAGCTTGCAATTTTTTTCTCATTCTATAGGATGTCTTTTCATTCTGTTGATTGCTCCCATAGCTGTGCAGAAAATTTAAGTGTGATAGAGTCCTGCTTGTCTGTTTTTGTTTTTATTGCCTGTGTGTTGGGGTCATGTGATTGTGTTTTAATTGCTCATCTTTCTATCCACTCTTTCCCCATTCACACACCCTTGTTCTAGGCAATTTTCTTTACTAGAAAAAAAATGAAAATAGCTTTAAAATGTGGGCTAGATATTGGGATTTTTTTTCTGGCTCTTGAGAATTTAATCAACCAACAATAATTGGTGGTAATTGACTGATACAACTGGTTTTCCTGTGGTAAAAGGGAAAGAGTGTGTGGTAAAAGATTTAAAGTTAGAGGCTGAAACTAGAGGTCATTTTGAAGTTGCTGCAAGTCTTTTATGCCAGCAAGGTACCATTTAGTAAATTAGTATTGTGTTGGTTAATTTTCATGCCAGAGGTTAGTTTTCAGAATAAGAGAAATTGGCTTGAAATGTTGCTGATAGATTCTTTTTGTGGGCAACTATAACTTCTAAATTACAGCATGTTTAAATATTTTAAATTAGAAACAGAATAATATGTTTTCTTATGAATATTTAAGAAAGAGCTATAACATTTCATTCAGCTATAAATAGAAATTACAGCTCATAGTTAATTAAACAATTCAGAGATCCTTTTTTGCTTTACAGTCTGTTTTCTGTATTAGGGTCTAAGCTGAGTGAATTAAGTGTAAAAACCCATGATACAATGATTTGCATAAGGCTGCCAACAAAAATAAACCTGGCTGTGATTAAGGTTATGACAATGGAGTTAGTTTAGCTGTAGAGGCTCACGGAAGCATGCAAAACAAGAGCAATTAGATTCACAAACTGATTTATTACATTGGCTGCAGGTGGTGAGTTTTATGGGAACTAGAGATTATCGGACCTGCCACTATCTACATACTTTGGATTAGTTATGTGGCCTCTTTCTAAAAGTCACTCGCTGAATCAAAAAAAAAAAATACACATTGTGTTTAAGGTCAGAACATTTTGCTTTTAAGTTGATAGAAAAGTAAGAATCTTGGTTTGAATTTTAGTAGTTTCTAAATAAAACCAGTGTTTTGAAATACAATTCACTTCCAGCTGACTGCGAAATTTAACTTCCAGTGCCCACCATCAAATGAGGCAACTCTACACCCTGCTTACGGGGCTCTTGTCATGGGAGTCTCCTCCTGGCATGGCATTTCCATGGGAGGAGACAGAAGACACTGCTCCAACACCCAGGTGGGGGTGGGGGGGTGGAAAACATATCTCCTTATTGTCCTCATTTATTATACACAGTGGCATGTTCTATAACAGGGTTTCAGTCAGCAAGGGAGAACATATACAAAGGCTGTAACCTAGATGCTATCAACTATGGAGGTCACAGCTGTCTTAATTCAAGTAGTCTGTATTTGCACAATGATAAGATCTGTAGTAACATATCTATCACACATCTATCTTTTCCTGTCATTAAGTGTTATATGCGTGGCTTTTCATATAATGTATGCATATGTATTTGGGGGAGGAATTTTTGAGGGGAGTAAATTATATTGGTCAGGAAATTAAAAATAACCACCATGGAATGTTAGCTTAAAAATTGGTGAAAACTGGCATGTTGGTGTCCACATGGAATTCCAATGCTCAGGAGATTGACACTGAAGTAGGAATTTGAGGATATTCTGGGCTGCAGAGCAAGTTTCTGGCTATCTTGAGCTACATAATGAGACCCTAACTAAATCAAAACAAAAAGAACACAAAAAAATACCCCAAATCAAACCTCAGAATAAGTTGCTAGTAGTTCTAATTCCTAGAATTAAATTTTATTTCACTCTTAAATAAGTTTTACATCAAATTGGAGTGATTGCCATAGTTCATTTGATTGTTGTTTTTATAGATGTAGAGACATTGTCACAGCCATACTGCAGTAGCAGTTTGCAAGATTTCAACCTTGCAATGAAAAGGACCTTTTATAGCAGTAAATTTTCAAAAACCACTAAGGTTTATCTCTTTAATGTGTGCACTTTGCTTTTTACAATTTCCTTTCTTTCAATATAAATATGCAAGGTCATAACCCTCAAGTCGGTGGTTTGCCTAAGTATTTTTTGGATTGTGGTATCTTTCAAAAGTACAAAAAATAGTCATAAATAAAAAGTTTGCTAAGCCTGTACTCATAAAGAGTATCCTATATGTGTGTATATATTCATACATTCATATTCATACATACGTACATACATACGGCTTTAGCTGTAAGAGAAGCCATAACCCCTAGGAAAGTTTCAAAAGTAATGTTCAGTTTTTGTCAGTTCACTTATTTAATGAATATTTTATTGAAGTTGGCTTAAAAATATTCACATATGTGTTGCTCATGCTTAATTCTGTTATTTACGGAGAGTTTTCCTTCTTACATATTTTAGATTATAAATGCTTGACTTAAAGCAGCTGCACTTGCTTCTCGACTCTCCCTTGGCAGGGAAGGCTTGCTAAAGGCCTTGTCTTCATTTATCTTTCACCAGATTTCAAATGCATGGCATTTTTCTTGCACTTTTGAAACCAAGCAAATTATTCACAAATGTTATATGGTGACTGAAGCTATTGGTCTACTCTCCTTATATTTCTTTTGCGCCTGTGCTTTTCTTGCAAGAGTACAGATTTTGGCTAGGGGATTCCTTGCTGGGACCTGAAGAGGAATTTGAATACACAAGTAAATAGAACTTATCTTATTTAGCAATCTACATTGCTTATGTCTTTGTTTAAATAACAGAGTAAATTAACATTTTATTGATACAAAAATTTCTCCTTCTATGAAACCAATAACTTTTATATTTTTATTGCCTTGCATTTTTGTTTTACCTTAGATTTAGTTGTAGCTATGAAATGAGGCAATGACCCATTTAAAAATTATATGTCAAACCATTGTGACTCCACACAAGAATTGTAATTTATAACAAACTTATTAACTTTAAACTGAATTTTATTTTGAAATTCTGCATAATTGATTTAGGTTCTCTGTAAAGGAAAAAATGGCTCTTGTAATGATTCAGTAGTTAATTGCATAACATTTCACTTAGGAAACCTCTACATAATGTAATACATAATGAAATTTACACTATTTAAAATGTTCAAAAGAATAAAACTACTTTTGTGCTCTAATAGAAATAAAGTGATTTTTTAACATGTGAGATTGATGAAGAATTTCAGAAGCTTGTCTTGCAGTTTTCTGTAGGTAGTTAATTTCCCTGTTGTCTTACGTCATGAAGAAGATGCTTCTCTCACTCCAAATTCCCTAAGGACAGTTTTACAGCTCAGTTTGAATACTAATAATAGCTATGATATTCCTATTTGCCTTCATTCCAGGCATTTTAATTATTGACATACTTCAGTTGTGAAGGTAGTAATTGGAGCAAAGGATGATATGGTAAGGAAGGAAGAGACACGCATGTTCCTAACGGACATAGGTGTGCGTGGGCTTGTTGCTAAAACTGTTGCATTGTGGGCAGAGGATGTCATGTGCCAATGTCAGACAGTTCTTCTCTACTAGTCTTTCCCCTCCTTATCCTAATCCATTGAATATGTGATCTATTCATTAGCTGCCTATTAAGATAACTTTCAAAAGTAACGGGGGATAAAATTTACCACCATAGGTTTCTGATGTTGGCTTTAACAGGTCTGTACTTAGATGACCCATTGCATGGGTCTCGGGCGCTGCAATCACTTGTCCTGTACCCATGGCAGTTACTGTGGCAGCCATTGTGGTTCCCTCCTCCTGAACTAAGACTCCATCTGAAACAGTTGTACACACACATAACACTTGACTCAGTCACTGCTTAGGGAACTGGACTTGGTTTTTGTCCTGAAACTCATTGGCTATCCTACAAGGGTCCTAGCTCCTTTAGGAAAATTAGTTGTTGCCCAATATAATAGGCCCAACAGTTCTTTTCTCAAAAAATACTAGCTGGCATTAAATAATTGCTATGTACTATTGAGTTAATTGTGCTTTTGAATAAAAAGCAAATTTTAATGAAAATAACTGTATGAGTTGGTTGACAATATGATGCGCCACACTCAGTCATAGAAAATACACATCTCCACTTTCCTTGTTAGTAACCATTGCAAACTGACTTTTGAGACTGCAGGTTTTGCTGTGATGAAGGAGCAATAGTAGTCAATACAATGTATTAGTTCGCTACAGGTGCTATAACAAAGTACCATCGGCTAGGTAGTTTAAACGACAAAGATGTGTTTTCTCACAATTCTCAAGGCTTGAATCCCAGCTGAAGATGTACATGGGATTCCTTTCTGTTCTTGTGTCTTCACATGATCTTCCCTATATGGCTGTCTGTGTTCTAATTCTTCTTATTCAGTGTTATTAGATGAAAGACTACCTATGTGAATTCATTTTGCCTTAAAACCCTAGTGCTAAATACAGTCACATTCTGAGGTAATGGAGTATCCTACTTTCTCTTACTGTAGCAAACAACTGAGATAATTAACATTTAAGGAAAATATATTTGAGATAATTAACATATAAGGAAAATAGATCTATTTCAGCTCATAGTTTCAGAGGTTTTAGTTTGTGGTTGGTTGGCCCTATTTCTTTTGGGCCTGTGGTGGCACAAGGACATCATAGCTGGGGTGTGGTTGAAGAAACTGCTTCCTTGTGGCAGCAGAGAGAAAAAAGAGGAATGAAGAGAGATGGGTGAGGGAGGGGCTGGAAGCCCAATGATCTCTTTTCAAGGCAGATATCCAAAGACCTAACTTCTTCCTCCTAGGCTCCACCTCTTAAAGGATCCACCATTTTCTTTTTCATTTCTTTTTAGCCAAAGTGATGTACAGAGGGGTTACAGTTTCATATGTAAGTCAGTGAGTACATTTCTTATCCAACTTGTTATCCACTTTCTAATAGCAACACAGGCTAAGGACTAAAACTTTAATGCAAGGATCCTTGAGGGACACTCAAGATCCAAAGTAGCCCATGGAGCTTAGGATTCCAGCCAATGAATTTAGAGGAGCCACAACAGAACCCTAGTCTCTAATTAAAAACTCTCTTTTCTGTCAGCTTTATTTATCAAAATGAGGAGTTACTGTTTCCTCCAAGTCCTGAAAATAACCTCAGAATTCAGTCTTCTTAAACAATACCACTTTTTTGTTTTCTTCTTGGCTTCTTTAAAAAAAATCAAAAGAAACTGCCATGGAGTGCTTGAAATACTGATGTAGTAAGCACGAGTCCTAAGTTCTACCTGTACTGCTGCTACAGTGGTCTTGCAGAGGCCGCGAGCCATGTGTGGTTTGGAGTCTGCAAAATTAAAAAAGCAAGGCTAAATGGTTGATTGCATTTTCTTCAGAGTTGATACTTTCTATATATTTTTTCTTCTTTCCATTATTAATTTATTCTCTCACCAACTGAGTGTGAGTAGTGTAACCCAATTTACATAATCTTCCTTCCAAGAAGGACTAGCATTACTCCACGGAAGAAGCCAGAGCCCTTCATGCTTGTTTCTACCCATTCCATTCTCATACTTTCTCTCCTGCTTAGTGTTGATTTTCAGCATTTGACTTACTTCATCAATGAAAAGTTAAGATTTCACATGCTACAAACTTCTCTGCTAAACAGATTTCCAAGTTGTAGATTCTTTTCCAGTTGAAGTTTACTTCCAAAAACGAATCATTCAATGTGATGCTTTTAAAACATGATTATACAATAGTTTCTCAAAGTAGGCTTATCTTGCAAACTCCTCCAGAAATTACGTTTTCTTTTACATGTTTTTCAAAGTATTTTTATCATTCTTTGTATAAACATATTGACATAGGTTTGTGTAATACCATCAACATTTATATCTTTAAGATATCTGTTGATAAACACATTTTAAAACCATTTCACTAAAATCATCTATGACAAACACTTTATAGCTCTGTTTACTGTATAGAAGAATGTTAACACAAAAAATAAGTAAAGTTTAATTCTGAAATGACTGTCCTAACTTTCACTACCCCATGGTTACTTAATTCAGCAAATCAAGGAATCTTGTCATTGAGTCTTAATGTTGGAGAATCATCTCCCTTCAGGAAGTCTTGTGGTCAGTGGGCAAAAAATGGCAACCAGCTTCTCAAAAGCGAAGACATTATTATGTACTAAAGGTCATCCACAACTTTTATAATAGAGGGCTAGCTGTGTAAACTGCAAGATGTTGTCAAAGGGAAGTGCCAAGCAAAACTTTGGTGCTGTTTGCTGACCAGGCTGAAGGGCAGAAAAGCTCTGTTCTTGCCAAGAGTTTAGGAAATGGTTAGGGAAAGCATAGCCTCTGGGAGGTGTCTCCTCTCCAGAGCCTGGCATGTAGTCCTAGAGCTCACACTTAGCACAGAACTTTGCTCTTCAAAAATCTACCTCATGACAAAGCCTTGGATCCTGCAGTGTGGAGCTGAGGAAACAGCTGGGCAGACTGAACGCCTAACTGACCTAGCTGAGCTACAAGTTCTGAAAACCTGGAAATAATTCTGTAGCTGGTTTGGAATCAGAGTCAACTATGATGTGGTTGCAGTATTGTCAACTGAAGTTGATTAAAATGCATGTCGTTCTCTATGACACTGTAATTAATGTAACTCAATTTCCAAATGGTGTGCAAGTTTTTGCATGCCTAGAGCAAGGGTGCTTTCATGGTTTAAAAATGTGTTCATGTTCTACACCAAATGTTCAGAAACCATTGCCGTTTGCTATAATTGCACAGAAGCAGTTAGACTGTACTTGTTATGCTCCTACTGTCTACCTGAATGTTTTTTAAAGCAGCCAGGCATGGGTGGCTTATGCCTTTGTAATCCTAACTATTCAGAAAGCTGATACCTGAGGATCAGGGTTCAAAACCAACTTGGGAAGGAAAGTCCATGTGACTATTTCCAATTAACTATCAAAACAAGCTGGAAGTAGAGCTGTGGCTTCTGTGGAAGTGAGAGTGAATAGGAGAATATGATGTAATAGTAATGCTCTGAATAGTGAATGCATTTTATATTTTTCTATTTATTCTCGTGTGTACGGTACTAGGATTTGAACTTTTGAACTCGGCATCACATTTGCTAGGCAGAGGCACTCTATTGCAATTGTTTTTGAGATAGGATTTCACTTCTTGCTCAGGCACATGCCTCAATGATTATCTGCTTATTTTAGGCTTCCTATTATAACTGGTATGACAGGAGTGTGCTATCATACTCAGCTTCTTACACTGACATGGAGTCTCATGAATTTCCTGCCTAGGCTAGCATGGAACCATGATCCTCCCAATCTCATCTTCAAAAAAGATTACCATTGTAGGGGCTGGGAATATGGCCTAGTGGTAGAGTGCTTGCCTAGTATACATGAAGCCTCGGGTTCGATTCCTCAGCACCACATATATAGAAAAAGCCGGAAGTGGCCCTGTGGCTCAAGTGCTAGAGTGCTAGTCTTGAGCCAGGGACAGTGCTCAGGCCCTGAGTTCAAGCTCCAAGACTGGCAAAAAAAAAAGAAAAAAGATTACCATCGTGTGTGTGTGTGTGTGTGTGTGTGTGTGTGTGTGTGTGTGTGTGTGTGTATGTTGACTACCAGGAAGTTTAGTTATGAGATCAACAGCAACAATGTGATATGAACAAATAGATGCTGAAGGAAAATGGCTTTCCTGACCTGAGCCCTTAAGCAAGTTTCTCCAAAGCTATTTCATCCCAAATATGTAGAAAATGTCAAACAATATTCCTAGAAAATAAGGATATCAGATTTTACCTTATTTCTTAAAAGGTCTTCAATATAAGTTGGGAGAAAACTCTAAAGTATGGTTCCAAACATTTCTGACTGGGGCCTGAGGTGCAGAGCTGTTAGGGGATTTGCACATCTACATTGACCCAAAGGAAAATTTAGTCTCTCAAGAAATCTCTTGCCCATTGTTGTTTAGTTGAGATATAACATGCATCATGGTGTATGTAAAAATCACCTAATCTCAAGTGGATTGCTTGGTGAATACATCGATTACATGCTTGTTTAAATCTATCATCCAAAGTGAGATTAGAAAGCACCTCTTCCCCATTTCCATTTACTACCTGTAGCCAAAGTCAAAGCTTTTTATCACAGTGGATTGGTTGTGCTTCTAAGTGAGCTTTGTGCATTTCTAATCATATAATACCTACATCTACTCTCCTGAATCTTCACTCAGTCCAATCTATGAGGTCCAGCCCTGTACTGTGTTTTTTCAGGTATTTGTTCTTTTTCATTGCTATATGAATATCCCATTAGTTATCCTTTATGCTACTTACATACATTTGGGCAATTCCCCACCTTTTTTTAAGCTACTATGAATAAAACTGCCACAATAATTCTTGAGTATGTGTTTATTGGACAAATGCACTCATTTCTTCCAGAAATGGAATTGCTGGCCATGCTATAGATGTGTGTTTGGACTTAGAAGATACTGATTAACTCCCTTTCCAGCATGTAGACAGAAATTGCCACCAGTAACGTTGACCTTTCTAATTGTTCCACAACTTCACCAACTCTGGGAATTGTTCCTCTAAAATTTTAGTTGTCCTGATTGTAATAGAATAGAGCTCCACTATGCTTTGTCTTCCCTTGATGAAGTGAATTCCTTTTTTTCTGCTGGTTATTCGGTTAGCCTCTTGTAGGAAGTGACTACTCATCATTAAAAAATTGGATTTTTTTTCTTGTTTGTAGGAATTCTTTATTCTGAACATGAATCGTTTTTGGGGGGTGGCACATTGCAAGTACCTTCTCCCAATCTGTGTTTTGATGTTGTTGATGATGATGATTTTCTTTTTCCTTTTTGTTTTTCTGGTACTGAAGCTTGAAGTTCTGTCATGGGAGCTGTTCCTGAGCTATTTTGCTCAAAGCTAGCACTCTACCACTTGAGCCACAGTTGCACTTCCAGCTTTATGGTAGTTATTTGGAGATAAGAGTCTCATGGACTTTCCTGCCCAGGCTGGCTTTGAACTGTGATTCTCAGATTACAGCCTTCACAGTAGCTAGTATTACAGGTGTGAGTCACTGGCACCCAGCTTGATTCTTCTTTTTGATGAGCAAAACATCTTGAGTTTTTAGTGGGAGTTACACAGCAAACAGTGCCACAGACAATATTCTCGGGCAACAAAGTACTCTAAAGCACAAGGCTATGCTTAAATGCTTAAATGATAGGTGGAAAATACAATGGCAGAAAATTAGGCAGCAACTGTGGTAGATGTATAGGATATGCTTTGGAGCATTGTAGGGTGGTTTGGGCTCTACTTCTGAGAGAATATTCACCCTGGGAGGCTCTTTGGAGATTCTGGGCTTGAACTTCTCATTTTACAGATGAAAATGAGGCCAAAATTGTTAAGTAACCCACAGCAATTACATTAAACATGATGTAGAAAGTGAGATTAGAGCTGCTTTTTAAATAATAGGTGAGTTACACACACCTGGAGTGGTTTTCTGGGTTACTCCTCACTTCAAACACTTTGTCTCATTGTCTGAATAATCCACTTGAATTTCTACAACAGTTTCCTGGTTTGCAGGGGAGAGGAAAATATGATTCCCACTGAAAAACTGCTTACTAGGCGAGTGATCTGGATTAAACCATTTAGAACTATGAAAAACTTTGGCTGGGCATTTATATGTTGGAGAATATGAGTGAATCCTTCCTGTATCCCCTCTCTACTCTGAATTTGGACTCACTTTCCAGGTGCCATAGGAGTCACACTGATGGAGTAATAGCACCAGTATGCATAAAGCTTCTTTAGAAAGCATGATGAGATGACAATCTACCATGATTGGGACCACTGATACTCACCCTCTGCCTCGCTTTCCCCAGTGTGATTCTGGAGGAGAATTTGGGTTTCTAGGCTGTTATGTGCAGTTTCCGGAACTCCTGTGTTGTGTGTGGGAAGAAAGAGAACCAGATCTCCCAACCTACTGTGGGCCAGGGCCCCTGAGTCCTGGCGAGGTTTTAACTGCTGTTTACATGGGGGGAGTAGGGAGTGGAGGAAGGATGGAGCAGGGTGGGGTACATCTTCCCTGAATTTCAAAGGTCTTAGAAGAGAAGCAAGCCTGGGACAGTGGGTTTCTAACATGTACCTGGCACAGTGGGTCTCTTGCTATGCACCTGGCAGGAACGAATATATCATGCCTTTGCCCAAGAGCATCAGGGAAAGGGCCTCGGGAGTTTTCATGTGTTTTCTCCCTGTGGAGAGAAGCAGATGCCTCCTCACTCACAGAAGTTATGCCCCCCCCCCCACCAGGGGGAAGAAAGCTTTCCTTCAAGCGCCATCTTCTCTCACCAGTGGGGTTTTGATCTTCCTGTGCTTTTTGGGGTTGATGTATCCATCTGTGGCACCAGGCCAAAAGGAATGGTCCCAAAGCAGCCAGGGTGGTCCCATGAGAAGGAAAAGCCATGCTTTTCCACCATAGAGCTTCGATTCTTCCTCTACTTGACAGGATTCTCCAAGCAAGCTACCTCCCTGCCAGCTCTGATCCTGCTCTGCCCGGGACTGAGAGTTAACCATAGCAGGTGTTTAGTTCTTGCTCTGCTGATTCGCATTCTCTTCCACCCCTCCTACCATGTAGCGTCATGCAACCAAGTTCCCTGCAACCATCTGCACTAATTTTAGTCTGCTCCTCAGATCCCACCTGAAGTGGGGGACCTGAGGCTTCACGGATATCTTTAGAATGTGGCAAAGCTATGGATTCCTCTAACAGAAACAAAAGGGCACATTAGGGAACTTTTGTTTTCTATCTATACTGGACATGAGAAACAATTAGAACCACTTGGATGTAGTATCTTCAGGAATATTTCCCTCCATATCTGACTTACTCTTCTGCAGAGTTAAAAACCTAAATTGGATTAAGAGAATGACTAGAGATTTTCATCTGAGCCCCAGTATATTTTCAAAACATAAAGAGAAACTAGATGGTAATGTCTATCCAGAGATGATTAAGAACTTGAGATGATAGTGTCTTGTCCCTGTACTTGTTTTATTTTTTCACTCAATAGAACTTTCATTCTTGCATTGTCTGTCTTATTCTTGATTAAAAGTTCTGATATGGTTTAAAGGAATCAGAAAACGGGTAGAATTTATAATTCTTAGTATAAGGTTTTTTCTTTATTAGTGAGCTTTCTTTGTCATTTTATTATGTCACCTATAACTTCTTGGAAGTTTTATTTGTATTTATAGACACATACCTTCCAACGTATTTGTATAAAGATATTGGCTTAATTTCTACTTTGGTTATTTTTCAGTAAAGTTGCACACTTTTTTGCTCAGGCAGACATGATGACTATCCTCCTATTTATGCCTCCCCGTGGCTGGAAATGACAGGTGCATATCAGCATGCCTAGCTTACTGACATGTTCTCAATAACTTTTTTTTGCTTAGAACCAGTATCCTCTCAACTTCTACCTCCAGAGTAGCTGGGACTACAAACAAGCTGTTGCACTTGGCCTACACAGAATTATTTTTACCATTCCAGACTCAAATGTTTCAAATTTGAAGTTTATTTTAATAAAACTTGAGCCATCATAATTTGCCACCATATGAAATCTTTGATCAATTAAGAACTATGGGTTTTTCTACTTTTGTTTACTAAAAGAATCATACAACTTAATGCAGAGCAATGAGGAGTTTAAAACTGGAATGCACATCAGTCAGATCTTCCTACATTTCTGTCCTTGGGTTCCTGTTCTGTTTGTGAATGAATGAGAAGTTGTTCAGAGGTGTTAAACACAGGAGAAGCTTCCAGAAGGGAGCGCCAGCTTTGCATATAGCTTACAGGGGTCCTGTGAAGAATGTCACACCTAGGCTCCCAACCCAACACCTGTTCCTTACCTACCAGTTCCTTAGGGACAGGCCTGTGCCCAGCCACCTCATGGAAGAAAAGTGTGATGAGATAGTGTGGTGGCTGCTGATGGGTTAGTAACTGGTATAAGAGGTATAAGAGCTTCCTCGAGTTTCCCCAGGAGTCTAAGATAGGGAGGCAGTGGAGAGTTGTGTTTACTACCAGACAGAAAAGCACTTGACATTAGTAAGGGCCTTCTTAGCCGACAGGACAGGGGGAACTTCACTTTCATGTGATTGCCTAGGGAAAGCTCTGAAACAAAGAGGAAGGTAATCATGTATTCTCTCTGCCTGGCACAGTGGCATGCTGGAGCTGCTTTTTGAGTGTATAATAATCCTTACTGCCTGGCTCCAGAATCCTAAAGCGCTACTCTGAGATTTCTCTGTTAAAAGTGGCAATATGCTCCACATAGCATCTTTCTTCTGTTGGCACCATGAGAGTACTCAGAACTTGAGAAAAGGATGGAAGCAGATGTATTCATATGATTTACTTTGCCTCTACAGTCCACAGAGAACCATTGGATGTTATACTTACTTCTCAATACTAGGAGGCACAAGCTACACTATCGGGTCATTTCCTTTCGAGAAGATTTCCCTTCTTCTCCAAAGACGAGAACAGGTTGCATCATTTGCAAGACCCAGTCCAAAATGAAAGTGTAGGACTTGTGCAGGGATGGGAAAGTCCACGTACCTCTCCCTTTTGGACTGATTTGAGCAGAAATTCAACCTCCATGCTTGGACTGGAGGTTCTGACTTAATTTTCCCCCATCCCTTACCTGGAGCCTTATCCTTACTTAGGTAAAATTACGTCTTTAGCCTGAAGGAGAAATAAGAAACAATAATAGCTGTGCATGGTGGTTCATGCCCACATTCCCAGCTATTTGGATAGTGAAGATGTGGTGAATACCAATCTGGGGCCATCTCATTTGTAAAGGTGACAAGGCCCCATCTTCATAAAAAAGCCTGGCATGGTGACTAGACTTCTGTAAAACCAGACACAATGGAAGCATAGGCAGCCCCAGGCAAAACTGTGAGACTCTCCAAGAATTAACAAAAGCAAAGTGTTGTGGGCATGGTTCAAGCAATAATGTCTACATAGCAAACAAAGGTACTGCCATAAATAAACAAAACCACCAATTTTCTATCAGTGTAAGTACAAAACAAGGGAAAGTCCTTGTAACTTTCCAGTGAGCTTATTTTTACATAACTTTCAATCCTTCCCTTCGGAATGCCTACATGTCCAGAAACACACACACACACACACACACACACACACACACACACACACTTATTAAAGATTAAAGATCTATCATTTTCTTCTCACATTCATTTTGCTGGTTTTTCTCAGCATCTCCAAAGGCTGAATTATAATACATATATCTATATAACATATATATAGTATATATATATATATATATATATATATATATATACATACCAAATAGTTACTAAAGAAAGACTAAAGGTGAAAAACTGGGAGACAATTTTGTATATATAAAACACCTAGATATATTAAATATTTTTAAAATACCCTTTTCTGTTTCTTGATAGTTTACAAGAATTCAATTTCTTTTTTAAATTTTTTATTGTCAAGGTGATGTACAGAGGGCTTACAGTTACATAGTAAGGTAGTGAGAACATTTCTTGTCAAACTTGTTACCTCTTCCCTTCCCTCTCCAACTCCCCTAGATTCCCCAGGAGTTGTACAGTTAGTTTACAACATATTTACTTATAAGTATTGCTGCTGCATTAGTTCACCATTTACCCTTTGTCTCATCATTTTGATGTTCCCCTTCCCTTCCCTAATTCAGACAAACATATATACAATAGCCAGGGTACCAAAATACAGTGACAACAGGGGCTAAACCAAAGGGAAGATAAAGGAAAAAGAAATAATTTCACATAGTATGTTAAAAATAATAACAATGATAAACCGCTTGTTTGCATATCAATTTCTTAAGTTTTCTGGTGTGTTCAGTCTGACTGGTTGCAGTTACACATACACACACACACACACATACAGAGCTAAGTGAGGGCTTTGCAGTTTCAAACAGGATGAGATCACAGTGATCGCAGTGAGAAGATGACATTTAAATAGTCTTGAAGGTCATGAGAGACTGAGCTCTGTGGCTCTCAGAGGGAGGAGCATCTCAGGCCTGGAGAACAAGGCAGGACAAGGACATTGCAATAGGCAGATCTTCACAGCAGCAGGGGCCAAATGGGAACGCACTATGAAGAGTTTGATTTTGACCCTGACTGTGACAGAATGGGTTTAAGCAGCAGAATATTGTGATCTGGCTGATGTCTTCAAAGGATCAGATGGCCAGGTAGGAAACTCAGACATGGTGTGATCATCAGTTTTGTTTATAAATATACTCTGTGACTTATACCTACAAGAAAGGATAAAATATTTCCACCACCTCTATTCTACTCACTCTTCCAACTGCAACACACAGTGGTAACATTACTCCAATCAATAGGTTTTGCCTCCTTCCAATTCTATACAGTGGGAATTGTATGTGCTGTTTTGTTTTTGGAATCTTTTGCTGGCCTGCCATTGTGTCAGTGAGTTTTATCTGTGTTGTTATATAGATTGAGTAGTTTCTTCACTGTGAAGTAGTATTGCATTATTTGATTATGCCATGATTTACTTTTGGTGTATATTTTATTGATTTTTTTCATTAATTTACTGTAATTGTAAAGGTGATGTACAGAGGGGTTAGAGTTACATAAGTCAAAGAACGAGTACATTTTGTTTTAAACAATTACCCCTTCCCTCACTCCCAGTTTTTCCTCTCATCTCTACCCACAAGTTATATAGTTCATTTTCAACATTGAGCCTAGTGAGTACCACTTCTGCATTTGTTTACCCTTTGCTCTCCCTTACCCTCTGAAAGACATAAACAAACAAGACAAAAGCAAATGGAAATGAAAACAGCAACCAAAAAAGCCCCCTCTTGTTTTCACTTCCTGAAGTTCATTTCAATAAATATTATTTTATATGGCCAGATGCACATAGCTATTTCACTTATGTGATGCTCTCCTAAGAATATCTTCCTTTGGTCACATTCTATGTGAATGCTCAGAGACCTGTATAGTTGGTCATGTCTCAGTGTATTTTTTTTCTTACACCACCCAGTGTGTTTACTTGTAGATTTATAGGCACATTCTATTTACCACAAATGAGAGAAACTATGCAACCTGTGTTTGTTTGGGTCTGGCTTACTTTGCTTAATATGATTTTTTCCATGTCTTTCCATTACCTTACAAATAGTACAATTCTTTCTGATGGATGAGTAAAATTCCGTTGTGCTTTTTTAGTGCTAAATGATCATTTAAACTTTACAATTCAAGATGGAAGTCAGAGGCTAAGACAGTCTTATTTAATTAGAACTTATCTTGTTGAAGTCTGATGTGATAGCTACATAGACTTTTATGAAGGCAGTGTCTGTGAACATACTTGCATATGCATTTGGCAAACACAGGCATTCTTTCTTCTTGGGTATATAACTGGAAATGGAATTCCTGGGATAGATATTGACTAAGTTAGGTTTAATTGCAGACAGCTTTCCGATGGTTTCCTGGTTTTGAAGCAGGTTCACTCCACTAATCTGTGTAAGTCCTCCAGTTTTTCCACATTCTCAATAATAGTTGATGTCTGTCCTTTAATTTTAAGCATTGTGGCAAATGAACATTGAAATGTAATTGTGGTTTGTGTTGTTCTAATAATGATATTGAATGCCTCTTCATTTGTTTATTGGACATTTGGATGGCCTTTCTGTCAAGTTCCTTCCTGTTCAGATCTTTTGCTCATTGGTTATAAGGAATCGTCAGCCATATTTTTTTTATTGGTTTGAAGGAATATTTTGTATACGCTAGATAGAGGTCTGTTACTAGTATGTATTTTATGAACATCTTTTCTTAGTCTGTAGCTTGTCTTTTCATTTTCTTTATTAGTATATTTTTAAGGGAAACAGTGGGCAGCCCAGCAAAAAGGGTAATGTAGCTACTATTCTAGCTATATGGGGCTGGGAATAGGCTTTTATAGGACTACTGGGGATTTTTCTGATTGGCTGATTCTTTTTCATTGACTTTGCTGATTGGTTGTTTCTTTCTCGTCACATGATTTCAATTTTGTGCAGGTGAAACGTTTCACCTGTTGGGCCCTCACTTCCTCAATCTACCTGGTTCTTACTATTCTCACCACACCTCCATAAGGGGACTTTGCTACACACACACACACACACACACACACACACACACACACACACACATTTTTTATTTTGTGCTTTTTGAGACCTTTTAATGTGAATGTGCACATAGAGACAAAATGGTTTACCATACAAAGGGTAGATATGAATAATTGGTACTTATTTTTATGAACAGTCTAAACAGGTTGATGTTTTGCCTGAATACATACTTTAAAAGCTTAGCCTATCCCTCTTACTAAATTTTTGGTACACCAGATATAATATTTTAATTACTTGGTGCTAAGTCTATTACCACAAACTCCATAGAGCTGAGAAACTACTCCTTTAGATTCACTGCTCTGAAAAATAAAACTCAGCTTTTGAAAACAAGCAAGGTATGAGATCTTTAGTTTTTGGCTGAAAATGCTTGCACTTTTCTTTTTTTTACTTTACAAAGTAAATAAATTGTTCTGAGGTTAATCTTAATCTCTCAATTCTACAGACAAATCCATGGAATTTAGTTGAAATAGTTCAAGACAATACCTGTGTCCAGGTGATTTAGCTGGTGACGAGAATAGAAAGCAGCATCCTTTCTCAGCCCAGGTAGTGCTTTTGTCTCATTGTGTGAAGGCAAACAAAGGTGTTTCAGTTGGCCCTGCTTTGTACCCGGTAGTCTCACTGTCCACACATCACCTCCATTCAGATCTTCATATATTTCTAAATGAACATTTTCATAATAAGTCCTTCCTTTTGATAGAACTGTCGTGATTAAATGGTCTTGAGTTTTCTTAGCCTGTGACAGCCCACAATCAGACAAGAATTACAAACAAAATCAAGGGAATTTTAATACTATTGCATTATAGATAAACTTTACTGAGGCCTTTAGCACCAGTGATTTTTATTTTTCTTTCTTTTTCCTGGTGGGGAGGATGGAAAAAAATAGAGCAAGATGAGGAAATGGAAATGAAATGAAAATGACTCTATGTATCTCTGAAGATGTTAGAGATTACATTAAGAACAAAGAAGATTTAGACACAAGTAATTAATCTCTTCTAGCTTGTTGTTTCTAGTCTGTTTTGGACTGTTTCTGGAAAGAGTAATTACTTGATGAACATTTTACATAGACACAATTTTTGTTCCTTCACATAGCTGACAGGTGTGAATGGCAGAGCGAGTGGGAGCACACTTGAATAGTATTCAGGGATTTTAGGAAATGCTATCTGCTGCTGAGTGACTGGGTGACTTCACTTACCTGTCTCAGAGGCGGGCTGCATCAGCTAGGGCCATGGGCTTGGGTCTGTGATTTCAGCTGCTCTAAAACGGTCCCCAAAGAACAAGCTCAAAAGGACTTTCTCCTAAGGAAAAGTCTTCTGAAGAGACTGATATTGTTTCTGTTCATTCATCCAGCATTTGGCAAACACATACCACTGAATGTGCTAGGGAGCAAGCCAACATTGAGCAATACAAACAGACACTAAATTTTTATCCTCATGTAGCTTATAGTCAAGGAGGGGAGACAGTAGCACTGTATTATAAGTCAGGACATGCCATAATGTTAAAATGGAACATGGAAAAAAAATCTAGAGCTAGACAAGGAGAAGGGGAAAGGCTAAGTGAGGGGGTGAGGGGAGGGGTGTAGTTTTAGTTGAGCATTTCAATGTACTAGGTCTCATTGAGAAGGGATTGTGTGAGCAGGTCTTGAAGGAAGTAGGGAAGAGAAAATTTGGTGTAATGGTCAAATGAGGGGAGCACGTCAGCTACATTGAAGGAATAACAAAGAGGCCAATGCCTGCAGTGAAAGGACCATGGGCTAGAAAGTTGGAATGAGGTCAGAGAGGTTAAAGGGGTGAAATTGAGGAGAGTCCTATACCATGAAGAAATTGTTAGGACCTTGTAAGGGCCATGGCTTTTGTTCTCAAAGGAACTGGGCGGGTTATAAGCTGAGATCCTGTCATTTTACATTCCTTCTGATACCCACAAAGAATATTTAAGCAAAAAGAACCATTCTCTTGAATCCCCACCATACTTTGTGCATGGTAGGTACTCGGTAAATATTTGTTGAAAAGATGGGTGCAAATAGTTATACACCGCTGTGCACGTTTTTAACCAATATGATGATACATTGTTATTTGGAGCTGTTGTTTCCTCTGTAACTATGCATGTGCTGTGTTTGTATATGTGTGTGTGGTGGGCACGTGTGCACACACACGCACATGTATGTGTAGATAATGAGCCTTAAAGTCAGAGTCCTGTGCTTTTTCTCAGTTGTTCTTTTTCCCTACCCCTGCTCAATACTGGAGGTCTAACCACTGGAACAACACTTCCAGTTCTGGCTCTTTTGCTGGCTAATTAATTGGAGATAAGAGTTTTTCATATTTTTCTGTCTAATTGCTCTGAACCATGATCCTCAACTCTCTGCCCCCTGAGTAGCCAGGATTATAAGTGTGAATCAGTGGTACCAGGTTGTCTTTTTTATTGTTGAATTGTAAGACATTGTCTAGGGATAAGCACTTGTTAAGGGAATGATTTGCAGGGATTTTCTCCTCTTCTGTGGGTTTTTATGCTGGAAATTTACCTTAAAGCACAAACATTTTTAAGGGGTTTTGTTTTGTTTTGGGCTTGAGCTCAGGATCTGTGTGCAGTTCCTTAGATTTTGTGCTTAAGGTTGCCACTTGACCACTTTGAGCCACAGCTGTATTTCTGGCTCTTTTAGTGCTTAATTGTAGATGAGTCTCATGAACTTTCCTTCCCGGGCTGGCCTTGGACCACAATCCTCAGATCTCAGCCTCCTGAGTAAGTAGTATTGCAGGTGTAAGTACTCAGCCCAAAAGTTTTTAATTTCAATGTTCAATTAGGTTTTTTTTTTACTACTTTTATACTTTCAGTGTTATCTAAGGATCACTAAGTAACCCAAAGATGTAATCTCATATTTCCCTTTATATGTTTTAGTTTTACACTTAGATCTTTGTTTCACATGGGTTTTTTTTTTATTTTTAGATCATATCGAGTAGTAATGATCTAAATGTACCCCTTTGCTTGAGGATATCAGGTCTCAAAATTGCTTGTTGAAAAGATTGTTCCTTAGAAGGCAATGCTCTTGGTACCTTGCTTGAAAATAATTTGATCATAAATGTGAGCGGTGGCTTTGGATTCTCAATTTTATTTCATTGTTTTATGAGTGTATCCTTACACCAGAACAACACTATTGAATTATTGTAACTTTGTAGTGAATTTTGAAGTCAGAAAATAGGAGTTCTTAAATTTTGATCTTATTTTTGTAGCTTGTTATGGTTATTCTATGTAACTCTCATTTCTGTATGAATTTTAGGGTCTGTTTGTCTATTTTTGTAAAATAAAGTCAGTTGGGCTAGAGAGTTGGTGGCTCACACCTGTAATACTAGCTGGCTAAGATCAGTTCAAAGCCAGATTTGGTAGGAAAGTCCAAGAGATTCTTTTCTCTAATTAACCATCAAAGAGCTGGGAGTGCTAACACTGAGCAAAGTAGCTTAAGGACAGTGCTCAGGTCCTGAGTTCAAACCCCAGTACTAGCATACATACACAATCCTCCCAATCTCTGCCTCCTAAAAGCCTAGGTTTACAGGCTGGAAACACCACAAAGATCTTGGATCTGGACTAAAAAATGCAATGGGCTATTTTGTTACATGCTAACACATAAACATATTTTTAATGCTATTTTACCTTGACATGGTTCATCCTTGGATGAGCTATGATTTATTTAACCACCTCCTCTTTTGATAAACATATTTTTTCTTTTTTTTCTTAATCACAAATGACATTTACATACCTTTGATACAAAAGAAAGATAAAAGTAGTCTTTTTAGTGCCTCTACAATTTTTCTTTACATTCCAAAAGATCATTTTATGTAATTATTATTTTATCTCTTTTATATAATACTTAACATTTAGCCTTTTCAGGTTGGTTGGGCAGAATTGGAAACAACTTGTAGCAGAGAGAATAAGTGGGTGTCCTGGGGAAGCCAGGACTGTGTAGGTCTCTAAGTAGCAACTTTATTCTGTCATGCTACAAAACATGGTGCTATGGGTAGCCAAGTGCATTTGTGGCATAGTTGCTAAGAAGAGTGGCTTAAAATAAGTTTCTCTGCTCATTTTTTCTTGGTAATATGCTCTTACCTGGCAAGTGATATCCTAGTGGTAGACACTAGGAAAGGCTTATTTGAATAAAAGCTTTTCTTTGACTGTCTCCTCCTTCCTTTCCCTCTTTGCATAGACTATTGGGCATATTTGGTAGGTGAGTCAGAAGCCAGGATTGTGCCAGTGTGATGAGCTCCAAAAGACAAAACATGAGAAAGAAGAGTTTAGGGTTTCAACAGTCTTCAGAAGGAGGAAATGCTGGTTCACTCCCAGTGAAGGAATTAGCTTGTAATAATCCCATTCTGTTAGCTCTCTGTGGCTTATTCCTTTTCATCTGTCTAATGGGTACTCATTTTTCTAAGGCTAATGAAGTCCATCATCATTATGAAAATGCCATTTCCTCTTCTCTTGTGCTCTGTATTTCTCTGCATTCTGCTAGAGTATTTACTATTTCTCATCTCGCACGTTGATGGAGATGGCTATAAGCCGAGTTGCATGCAATTTGTTACTATTTCCACTGGCTTTTCCTTCCTTCCTTCCTTCCTTCCTTCCTTCCTTCCTTCCTTCCTTCCTTCCTTCCTTCCTTCCTTCCTTCCTTCCTTCCTTTTTTGGTGTTACTGGAGTTTGAACACAAGGCATCATCTTTGCTAAGCAAACATTCTTCAGTACTGTTTTCCAGTGGTTATTTTTAAAATAGGGTCTTGCTTCCTGCCCAAGGGGTTGCCTGGAAAGACATCTGTTTATTTCAGGCTCCTTTAGTTCTTACGATGCCAGGCATGTGTCACCACATCTAGCTTCCTCCTTTGAAGGTGGGGTCTCACTGACTTTTCATTCTTGGCTGGCCATAGAACTGTGATCTTTCCAATATCATCTTCCATGTACCATAAGATGACAGGCACATACCACTGAACACAGCTATGAGTTAATAACTGCTCTGAACTTTTCTGCCCAGGGCTAGCCTTGAAATACAACCCTCCCAATCTCATCCTCCCAAGTAACTAGGATTACAGGTGCAAACCACTACTACCAAGTTCTTAGGAGACTTTTTATTGATCTTTGTAGATCAGAACAAATGATATCTCTTAGATCTCTTTTGTCTTCTATCATACTGTGATCTCACTCAAGGTTTGAACAGATTATTCTTATTGTTGGATGATTCCATCTCACTTTTGTCTCATCATCTTTCAGATTTATAATCAATTATTATTACTTTAAGGGAAACTTTCCTGACATCCTTGATGAATCTACTTTATATTCCCATAGAAACATAGAGCTGGCTTTGTCTGAAACTTCATATAGAGAATTTGTTGATGACTGTCTCTACTAGACTGGAAATTCAAGGAAGAGTTGTTTTATTCCTCTTGCTTAACAAATATTTTGATATAAAAACAAATTAATTAACACTATAATGTCATTATTTTGTACTTATCCTTTTTAAACTTTTCCTAGATGGAAAAGAAGAGAGGTGGATTTAAAAACATCATTCTGGAATTGGACATTATTTGGGTTCATTTTTATCTATCCTATGACATGTCACTTGAGACATGGTTTGCCTATATGTGCTCCTTGGAAAATGCTTTATAAAAATTTCTTTATATTATTAATTTGATAATTAATTTGATCTTTCACTGTCTAGATGGTAAGGTGGCAATGTAAGTGGCTAGAAACCAACATGTGCATATATACATAGACAAATAAACAAATATATGTACCAAAAACATATCTAAAATTTACACATAAATATTTTCATGGAATATGACTTGGTCACTGTACTGTGTTGTACTTTGGTAATGACGTTACTCTATACAAAACACTTTAATCTCTCTGGGCCACAACTATTTTTAATTAAAGAAACAGAATAGTACTACCAAGAATGTTTTTTGTGAGTATTAAATTGAATTATACATTGTCAAGCTCTTCACTCCTACAATAATAATAATAGCATTGCAAATATTTCATAACTCTTACTTGTAATTATTAATGAAAAAATGGTTGTGCCTTGACCTAGTTTCAAGCCAAACCTAAATACAAGGTTATATTGACAATAGAAGAAATGGTGCTCTCTGGGGTGGGGTGAAGAAAGGGCCTACTATTCAAGGAAATGAATTGTAGTGAGATTATATTTTAGAGCTTGCCACCATCTCAGTCAAATTCCTCTGCTGACTGACTTGAGTGAGCCTTTCAGTTTCTTTTTAAATATGTTGGATACATTACATTCAGTCATGTGCTTTTCCTTTTACAGAAAATGTTGACAGAGAGGAAAAGACAATTGGCCAAAAGTAGGCAGTGTTTAAAAATTGGCTGAATGCCTTGTTTTAAAGTGAAAGAAGAAACCAGGCCATAAACATTAACTCAGTACAGCCTTACAGATGACATCACAAGAGAGAGAAATACAGTTGTAGAATCAGGTAAACACTTTTGGTGGAATGTAGGATGTCATACATTGAGCTTAAAAAGATTGTTATTTCTATTCTACTGACTCAGATAGGATTCTTTGGTCCTGGGGAATAGTAGTGGTCCCTTCTGCACAGTGGATGTGCAACTGAAGGAAATTCACAAGCTCTTCAGTTAGCATGAAAAGGGTAGGTCTGCATTTCCAGCTTAAATGACTGCTTTATAAGGGACAGAGAGACAAGATAGAAGAGGGGATTATATGACTTGAAATCAAGTAAATTCTAGGCATTTGATAACCACAAGTATACATGAACCTAGAAATTATATGTCCACAGTATGATGACATCCTTTTACTCTCCGTTCTCTGACACCTAACCACCCACCAAAATAAAAGAAGGGAAAAAAGAAAAGAAAAAGAACTCTCTTGGAAGCTCTGTGGCATAGTGAATGTGCCCCAAGATCAAATCATTTGAACTTCAAAATTTATTTATATAGTATTATGGATTGAAAGTATAACTAGGACCTAGTCTAGAACTAGACAATTTTTGTGTCCTGTCTATGAGAAAACAGTATGCCTGTAATCCCAGTACTCAGGAGGTCTCCACAGTGAGACTCAATCTTAAAAAGAACAACAAAAAATCAACAGTAATTTTTCCAGTTTTAATTTATCTGAATATAGGTATAGATATGCTTAGCTCTATGGACACACCTATACATATACATACATGGAAACACCCATCTACATCCTTATATACTCATATACAATCCAAAGTTTAAAATTATGTGCCTCTCTTACTATACTAACCATCTTGTACAGCTTTATGTACAATTTGTAACAGTGAACTCTGTATACTTCTGGAAAGTAGAGATTGCATATATTTTTCATTTCTGAAATTCATTTGAAAATGCAATTGTATAACAATTGTTTTCAATTTTTGTTCATAATATCCAAATGAACTGAATTCTGACCCTTTCCCCAGAGTAAGAGGCAATTTTGATTCTCTGCTAATTGAGTCCTGTGAGTCTTATGAAACATCAGTTTTATGTGGGGATTGCTGCTCCCTGGGGCTTGAATCAGGACCACCACATATAAAATTCTGAACCACACATCATTGGAGAACAACTAATGTTTCAAGATGAGTGAAGTAAGAGTAATAAAATTTTAAAAGATGTGGGAAAATAAAGACAAATTTCTGAGGGGCAAGGGTTTTTTTTTCCCACTCTCATTTCCTTTTTGAAAATGTCCATTGGCAATACTGTTTGTTTACTATATTACAATACTTGCAGAAGCCACACTAACAGCTCTAGCTAGAAATTAAAGGTAAATCTAACATTTTTTCATTATGTATTGTAAAGTAGATAGAGTTCTGCTTATTAATGCTACATATGCCTTTTAGCAATTCAGAATTAGGTTCATATCATTAGGTTTCCACCTCATCTTTAAATTGTTCTCCCTTTATTCTTTAAAACCTTGTTGGAAAGTGATTGCTTAGACCAACTGAGTAGGCCATCTTCAGAGACCCTCGTGGATTTAGTGGAAAGAGAAACCGTCTGGCCAGTCTTGCTAGAGAATATCAGCAAAGGTAGAAAGTGTCTCCAATATTAGCTTAGTTTTCTGCTTTGTTTGTTGTTGACTCAGTTAACTGAACAAGGGGCCATTAAAGGAATGCTGTCATCGTTTATAGAACCAAAGATGTTGCTGAACAAGCAAACCTCCTAAAGTTTCTCAGCTGGGTCAGTGCAGAGGTCTGCTATTGGGATATCACAGGTCCATTTCTCTGGGAACTTCATTCAGGTAATCAAAGGATCAAGAGAGAGAATCTAGTTAATCAAGCCTAGACCAAGCATTTCTGCTCATATGAATCAGTTTATTGAGGTGGAAAATCAAGGGAACTGATAGGCTAGACCGTTAAGGCCCATATTTGTGTTTATGGCTATTCCCACAGAAACAGGAGCCCCCGTGAGTTGGGGATTCACCTAACTGGCATCTCCTTAAGTTCATTATGCTTATATGAAATGACTCTATGATGGAAATATGAAGTGATTATATATGACAATATGAATATGATTGCATGGTATATGTCTGAATGCCCAAATGATTTCAGGTCTCATAAAACAAGTGTTTCAGTTCAGTGTCTTCATGTATAGCAGACGAAGGAGGTGATATTTATGAGGTGTTGGCAACATGTTAAGCAAGTGCTAAGCACCACAGGTGTCACTTCACTTGATCCTTGCAGCACTGAGAGAGGAGCCCTGCTGCTTCATTCCCATCTGACATGGGAGTGCACTGGCATGAGGGAGAGGCATCTCTAGACTATGTGATTAGCTAGGTAGTAGAAATTTTGGCATATAACTTTGACTCTAGATGTTAGGATTTTAATCAGTCATCAGCATTTTTCCAACTGGAAAAAAAGTCACCTAATCCTTTCTATATTGACACGTATATATTTTTTTCAGTTTTTTTTTTTTACCAATATTTGAGCATCTTGAAGACAGACTTATTTTTGTCTGTATTAATAATACCTAGTAAAATGCCTGATACAGATCAGTATTTGTTGGATTAATAAAAAGAAATGAACATTTAATCTATTCCAGTAGCAGGTTCCAAGCTAGTAATTCTCACAGTAGATTACAGCACATTTACTGCTTAGAAGACAAGTCATCTTCAAGAAATATCATTAAGCCATTGCTACATTTAAAGTAGATAATTTGAGAGAATGGATAGTCAAAGAAATACCATACAAGACATGTAGCCTCCTTTTAGAAGGCTAATTTATTTATAGTAGTAAAATTCCTAACAGCAAGGTGCTGGTGGCTCATGCTTATAATTGTAGACTATCAGAAGGCTGAGATCAAAGTATCAAAGTTCTCAACCTGCTCAAGAAGAAAAGTCCATTAGCCAAAAAAAGTTGAAATGGAAGTTTGACTCAAGTGGTAGAGTGCCAACCATGAGAAAAGCATAAGGTCCTGATTTCAAGTTCCAGTACCAGAATTAAATAAACAACTGAATCAATGAACAAATAAATACACTTGGTAAGTACTAAATTTGAAGTGCTATTAAGTAGACATACAGACTTTAGGAACTCAAAGGAACACATTAACCCAAATGCTGGAGCAGTGAGTTATGGTAGACATAGATTAATTGGGTATTGAAGTTATGTAAGTAAAGAAAAATGTGAGTAACGGCAATAAAATATCACTGAGAATTGTTGAAGGCATTAATTTTTTATTGTGGTCAAATATGCACACAATAGTGACCATTGTAAAGTATACATTCAGCAGGACTAGGTGCCTACACAGTACATATTTGTGACACTTTTGGAAAATTATAACAAGTTGTAACTAGTTACGTATGTGGCCTTGTAGAGTTATGTAAATTTTGGCTATACTCCATCATTTTCTGCAGATGCTTCTTTATTAAAAACTGCAATATGATTTCCACAGACCTAGAATTGCAAAGCTAGTGTCCTCAGAAGTATGAAGGCAGAAGACATAAGCTAAAGTATCCTAGATGAGAGGTAGAAATCCTAGTGAATGGGAAAAGCAGAAACTAGATTTTAATGGTTACTCTGCTATTAAATAGAACATTTTATTCCCCTTGATGATAAGTTGGGCAAGTTATTTATGCCATTATAATACATTTTAACATTAAATGTCACAAATAAAAAAGTATCAGTATAATGTAAGAGAGATGTCTTCTTTTTTCTCTAATATAACCCTATGTCTTTACTCTTAGTACTAGATAGTACCCAACTATTAATCTAGCTCAGTTGAGCACTGTCCTTGGATCGGGGCTATCACTGAGACTTTGCCTCTAAAGCTTTGTCCAATTCAGTATTACAGATTTTATGCCAATGTTCAATGAAGTATGGTTTTCACCCAGTTAAGTCAGTAACTCATATAACTCATAAGAAGAAAAATTCAAATTATCATCGACTTAACTGAATACAATGGAGCAACAGGCCGTTGCAGAAAATTTAATAAAATCCAAGGTGTAAATGTTCTACCATTTAGAAATAATTATTTTCAGATTTTTAGTATTTCAGAAAATTGTGTAGGCACCCTTGCACATACTAATGTATAATTTTTGTCACAATCTATACTAACTGGTGATTGCTTCAGAGGTGATGTATTTTGATATGCTTTCATCCCTACTCAGTGTCTCTAATGGAAAGAAGGCACTTAGAATCATTATAAAAAGAATACTCTCAGAATTAATTACAAAATAGTGAGTTTAAACGGCACCCTAGGGACATGAAAAGTCATTGATGATTCCAAAGTTACCAAATTTGAAAGCCGGAAATAGCTTATAACTTGTTTAACACATAAAACAAAAGATGCAAACAAGAACCACCACACAAACAAACTGACTTTTTTTTGTCCTAGATACTACTTATTTATCTGCCATTCCTTCTCAGATGGAAATCTGCCCCAAAGAAGGACGAAAACAGCATAAAGAGCATTTACTATTCTGTAATGCCCTATAAGCAGCTAAGATGACTCTTAATGTCTAATTCATTGGACACTGTCATAGACACAATAGATCTTAAAAGTCACTGGACTCTTGGCCAGGCACCGGTGGCTCATGCCTGTAATCTTATCTAGTTGGAAGGCTAAAACTGAGAGGACTGTGGTTCGAGGACAGGACCAGCATACATGAAAGACACCTTTTTGCCCAATAGCTGGGTGTGATGGAGTGTGCTTGTTATCCTACATAAGTGGGGGGCTGAGGTTTGGAGAATTGCAATTCTAGCCCATCCAGGGAAGAAATGTTCACAATATTCCCTTTCAGTTGTAGAAGCTGGACATGGTGGCATGTACCTTGTCCAGGTGTGCCTAAGCAAGAAATAAGACTGCCTGTGAAAATCGCCAGTGCTAAGAAGAGCTGAAGTAGTGGTTTAGCAATAGAACTCTTAGCTCTGGTTTCAAACTTCAATACCACCTTCATCAAAATTATTGAGCTCTAAAATCATACAATTCTAGATATAAAACATTCAACTACAAGGAGGAATATCACAATTTAAAAATAACTATGAACATTGTAGGAAAATCTGCAGGTTGATTGAAATGTGGGGAAAGGCATCTTAATTCATCTGTCTATGGTGATATAAATTGGCATCAACCTTCTATATCTGAATCCAAGTTAAGTAATTAAAAAAACCTTGAGGAATTTAGCAATATCTTACTATGTGTATTATGTTGGCTATGTGCACTATTTTTGTCTCAGAACCTTTACCATTTAGGAATCAGTTTCATACAAATAGTCACATATACACACTTATACAACCATGCTCATTGTCACATTATTTCTAGCAGCAAAAAACAAAAATAACTTAAAAATTTAAAAAAATATATTGGGCTCATGGAATAACATTAATTACTTTAACATATTTTAAAAATGTCTACCTAAAATGTGTACATTTAAAGTATATTTATGTTAAAAGTCATATTTATGTGTAACTTAATGGGGGATGCTACTAGGGCTTCGAACTCAGGGTCTCACATTTGTTAGGCTGGAATGATGCCAACTAGCCACACCCTCAGCCAAACTTTCAAGTTTTTTTGTGTGCCTCAGTCACAAGTTCACCTACTTTTAGACTTTACATAATGACTGGGATCAGAAGCATGTGCTACCATGCCCAGCCTCCCTTCATGGAGATGAAGCCTCAGATTTTTCTGACTGGACTGGCTTGACCTGAAAACTTTGTAGTTGGGTACCACTGCACCCAACTTAATGACGTTAAACAGTGATCTTTTCATTCTCAGCTTCCCAGGTAGCTAGAATTACAGGCATGAGTCACTGACACCCAGTTCATGAATATTTTTAGTAGAGGTATAACTTTCTCTCACATTTGCTACCACTTTCAAGGGAAAAGCTGCCCTATACTCCTCAAGAATGAATGAAATACATTTGCAGCTTTAATTTTATCATCGCAAAAGGTATTTTAAATGTGGTTGTATAACTATTTGTTTCCAACTAACATGCTATCTGATAACGTGGATAAAAGTTCTAAGGTATTATGGGAATGTCAGTGTCCGCAAACATCGGTTTCAATAAAAAGTTATTTAATTCCTTGTGTCTGGAGGGCGCTTATCCAAATCTACTGAACCACTAAAGAGTTCAAGGACCTCCCGTATTCCCCAAAAGCTTCTATGTGTAAAGACAGACATTTTCTCCTCACTTGATCACTTTCATTCCCTTCTACTGGGGAAACAATAGTATGTTTTATCTAGAAAATAGATTCTTTTGAGAACCACATTTAAGGGTCTCCACTGGGAAACATTTAGTCAAAAGCTATAAATCTGTGATCATAAATTTGTAGTATGTGCCACTGTCTTGAATATTGATTAGGGATATATCTCTACACCTGCTTACACAGAGTGGTCTGCCTACTTATTAATACTCTAGTTATGCAGTTTGTCGTTCTCATCAGTGGGTTTTGAGTTCTAATGTAATTGAGTCAAGTCACACTCTAGGCTTGCACAATGTTGCATAGTATGGCATTTGTGTAAACTGTAAATTTTCTTAAGTGCTACTCTCATCTCTTAATACCAGTCTGGTGAGAGTTCCAGTGAACAAATATTGGTTTTTGAATGTACTGTGTTTGCCTGTACATGAATAAAAAGTATTCATCCTTCTCTGCTCTGACATAAATATGATGTTGCTAAGGAGTCGTTGCTTGGATATTTTCATGGTCATGTGGGAGCCGGCAACTGTGGAGCTTCTCAGTGCTGACAAATCTCCCTGGCCGTTTAGAACTGGTACTCACTCTAGTCTAAAACCTTTCACAGCATCTTTCAAAAAATCAGTTCATTCTTTGTACAAACACTTGGAGAAATTAAAAGAAAACCAATTCACTGCATAAGTCCTCACTTTTTCAAAGTTTTTGCTAGCTATGTAGGTCAAATGTCTCTCTGGACCTTCCCTTCACCTTTCAGCCTTTTGTTTCCTTCTGTGCAATTTCAAACCTCATCTATTTGTCTTATTTTTGTGGAACTTGTGCCTTTCTCTCATATTGGAAGGAATAACTGGAAGAATCAATGAATACATAGCGTAATGCAATTATTTTTAACATAGTGAATAATTTTGCCTTGGTTTTTCTGGTTGCAAAATATCTTTTCGGCTGGGAATATGTCCTAGTGGTAGAGTCCTTGCCTCACATACATGAAGCCCTGGATTTGATTCCTCAACACTACATAAATAGAAAAATCCAGAAGTAGTGCTGTGGCTCAAGTGGTAGAGTGCTAACCTGAACAAAAAGAATCAAGGGACAGTGCTCAGGCTCTGAGTTCAAGGCCCAGGACTGGCCAAATATATATACATAGATAGATAGATAGATAGATAGATAGATAGATAGATAGATAGATAGATAGATATGTGTGTATACATATATATGTGTGTGTACATATATACATACATACCCATACATACAATATCATCTGACTTTACAGTAAGATTCTATAATGTAAAAAAAAGACTTGTGGGAATATCTTTATTTGGAGAATATCATTTTTCTAGTAGTGATGCAAGTTTCTAAGCCTAGAATATGAATTTTCTACCCTATTGAAAGGATCTGATAATGAATAAGATTCTTTTTTTCACAGCTATATTTTTCTCTCAGAGTCTTAAACAAATGTGACAAATGACATTAGTGAGACTATTTTGTAGGAGCACATAAAGGGTGCAATCCTAGCAAGAAGACCATGTACAATCATTTTTTTAACTAGAAAGGGAAAATGTAATTAGCATCTTCTTTGGATGTGTTTGGACTCACAAGAGTAAACGAGTGTAGAATATACAAAGGAGAACCCGGGCTTCCTGCCCAGCAGTGGGTAGGACTTTCATGTTGATGATGTGGTTCTGAAACTATGAAGAAATCTGGGGGCAATCCATGGAATAATAGACATGACTCCCAACTTTTCATGTTCTTTTTTTTTTCTAATTTGAGCCTCTTTCTGGTATAAAATTGCTTTTTTGTCTTGTTTTTAATTAATGAGAGGAACAATATGACTTTTTCCTTGATAACGAAGTTGATACCATTTACAGATGACAGGAAAGTTGCTACCACTGTGCTGAGAGGTCAGAGTGTAGGGTGTAAGGACTTCATGACCCTGGTTTCCCTGCCAGGGGCTTTGAGCCATTATTCAGTAGGGATGATTCTCAATGCTTATACCACTAGCTCTTTAATGCATATTAGTAAAGGAGACATTCAATGAGGTGAGAATGATAGAATACTATCCTCACGCCTAATTTTAATATTAATTAATTAAGCTGTTTTAGAGATTGAATTCAGGGCCCTATGTTAGGCAATGATCTACCGCTTATTTCTCATTTCTAGTTAATTTGCTTTTTTTTTCTGAGTAATTATTTATTGTCAAAGTGATATACAGAGGGGTCAAAGTTTCATATGTAAAGAAGTGGATACATTTCCTGTACAATTTGTTACCTCCTCCCTCATTTCCCCCCTCGCCATTTCCTCATTTACTTTTTGAACGCGTTTTTAAAAATAGGGTATATCTCTAAAATTGCTTGGATTAGCCTCAAATTACAATCCTTCTGTCTGACCTCTTGAGTATCTGAGATTACAGGTATGCACCATGCCATTCAGTTTAAGTTTAGTTTTATAGGAGGAAAGGATTATACCTGTGAAAATATGCATAAAGTATCTGTGTGATATTTAAAGAATAATAATAACTACATACTAGGTACATAGGTAAAGGAGTGGAACTCTATCACTACTTTTAACTACCCTTCCCTTGATTATATCCTCATCCCTCACCTTCTTCCAGACAGCAATATTACCCTGAGAATCCTTAGTTCTCCAATTGCTTTGTCTGTGTCTTGCCATCACACACACACACACACACACACACACACACACACACACACACACACCTTAAATTATGTTATATTATTTAGCCAACAATAAACATATATTGAATGTTGGTGAAAATGTAGACAAATTAGAATTTATTATGTTGTAGTTTATATTAAACTGTACTACAGTAAACTCTACATGCCCAGTATTTCCCTGTCCTTCTTATGCTATAAAAACACATGATTATATCTTATACATTAATTCCTTCCACTATACATTAGTGTACATTATAAAATGTATTTGGTTTCATACTTTTTATTCATAAAACCAAATATGTGTTATGGTTTAGAATTTAATCCATTATAACCAATAGCAATTTGATAATAAATACTAAGAACCATAAAAACTTCATCTCCTTTATACTGTTAACTCTACTTTGGAGAATTTATCATAGAGATAAATCCTTTTGTCCCCTAAAATGAGTAATGTTACATTACAAAAAATCTTTATTGCAGCAGCACAATGTTTATAGTCTTCAAAAATTGAAAATAGTTTAAATGTTCAACAGGGAATCAGTTAAATAAGATATCCCCTTTCTTCTTTTCAGATTATTTTTGCAGCAATTATAAATAACACTATTACAATAAAAACATGAGGACTCTTTTAATATTGGATAAAAAGGCTATACATACAACATTTGTATTATATAGGAGAACACAAGAAAAGTCTTTCCTCCTTTGTTTGTAGAATGAAAGTGTAAACTACTTTTACTTTATTAATACATCTTCTATGATGTCATAGAAAAATTGCAGTTTAATTTAAAGAAAGATAAAATGGACCTAAGTGTTAACTTTAAACATATATTAATAACACAAAAGAGATTCTATACATCTATATAGATCATATATTGGTCAAATACAAATTTTTTTTTTTTTTTTTTGGCCAGTCCTGGGCCTTGGACTCAGGGCCTGAGCACTGTCCCTGGCTTCTTCCCGCTCAAGGCTAGCACTCTGCCATTTGAGCCACAGCGCCGCTTCTGGCCGTTTTCTGTATATGTGGTGTTGGGGAACCGAACCTAGGGCCTCATGTATATGAGGCAGGCACTCTTGCCACTAGGCTATATCCCCAGCCCCTCAAATACAAAATTTAATCAAACATTGCCCTTTTTTATTATCCGTCCCCCTTAAAAACTTTTATGTTTGAAAAATAAGTTAACATTTTTAAAATTCTCTGGATCTAAAGCATTATGCTTCCCATATAGTTTGGATTAAAATAATGTGTTTGATTTTAGGATCATAAAATTATGAGACTTAACCTTTAAATGAGAAGTTTGAGAATAGTTATTGGTTGCATGGAAATTTATCATGATAGTGTCTCCACATTTTAAGAATGTTTCCAGGAAAACCAAAACTACATAAAATAGAAATCTAAGTTATAAGAAGTTGCAAGCACACTTAACGGAACATAAACATTTTCAAAAATGAAAGAAAAGAGAAGCAAAGTTTGTATTTAGAAAGTCAACTAGAATAGGAGCTATTTTAACCTTCATTTATTTGTGTATTCAGGTGAACTAATGTTATTCTTTTGGGGACATAGAAGTACTTTACATTTTCTAGAAGAACCAATACTTTTGCTCCTGCTAATTGTGTGTATACCTAAGCCTGTTTGTACTTGTTATATTTTTTTCATACAAATAATACTGTGCAAGACAAAGCAAGTATTTCAAAGCAATGAGCTATTTCTAGAAACAGGTTTCAAATTATTTGGAAAGATTAGCTAAAAATTGTTACTCTTTAATTAGCTGGGGCCATAACAACTGTCAAAGAGAAAGTTGTAAAACTTTAGAAAGGTACTGCATTAGATTGCTTCAGGAAAATCAAAGTTCTCATGCCAGTCTACAATGCTCAAACTGAAATTCACAGGAAATACATTACTGATGTTGTTTATGTAAAATGTGATTTTGAATTATAATTTCCAGATAAGGAAACATAGGCTCATATCACTATCTAAGCCCATTTGTGCTGTATTAACAAAATACTACACACTGGGTAGCTCATAAACAAAGTAGACTCGCTTATTACACTTCCAGTCCAGGCAGTGGCAGTTTCTGTGACTGATGCAGCTTGTCATGTTGACAGATGTCAGCCCCACATGTCACAGAAGGCTAAAAGGGCATGAAGTGCCTAACTTCCCACTAGCCTTTTTAAGAGTGAAGCCACTTATGAGCACAGAATGGATTAACTCCTAATACGGCCCTTTCCTCCCTACCACCACAGTGTGGGTTAACTTCCAACGTGAATGCTTCGGGGATGACATTTACACCACAGTGATCACTGATACACACTTAGGGATTTTTTTTTTAAAGTAACTTTTTCGTGTATATGTGAGCTTTCTTTTGAGCTTCTTCCTTTTAACTAACTCTATTAATGACCACTTACAGCTATGTGCATTTATCAGGAGCTTCCATTCTATTTAATTTTACCAGTATATCTTCATTTTAAATACAATTGCTGAGAGGCAACAAACAGAATTTTAACAGTAACATAATAGAAATCTTGTCTTCAATTCTTTCTGAATAAAATGAGTAGCAGTAAAATATCACTTAATAAGAAAATGTTTAATTTAGGCATATGGCCTTTGAAGAATATAAATGAAGTTACTATACATCATCATGCCAAGTTTCTCTAAAGTTATGTGTGGGTTTCATATATAAATTATACAATAAGAAATATTAGTAAGCATATTTAGGAGCTGAGTAAGATGGTCTTTTGTTGCTTTTGAAAATGAATTATTGGGCTGGGGATATGGCCTAGTGGCAAGAGCACTTGCCTCGTATACATGAAGCCCTCGGTTCGATTCCCCAGCACCACATATACAGAAAATGGCCAGAAGTGGCGCTGCGGCTCAAGTGGCAGAGTGCTAGCCTTGAGCAAAAAGAAGCCAGGGACAGTGCTCAGGCCCTGAGTCCAAGGCCCAGGACTGGAAAAAAAAAAAGTACATTTAAAAAGAAAAAAGAAAATGAATTATTCAGAAGCTCAGAAGTGAGATGGAAAACATTCTCTGAAAGATCTAAGTAATGAATGTGAACTTGATTGCAATCCAAGGTGTGTAATTCTACATTAGCAGCAAAGATAAAATACATTATTATTATTATTTATTTAAAGGAACAACTATAGGTTATAATTTATATATATATATTTATTTTTTTTTATTTTTATTTTTTTTGCCAGTCCTGGGCCTTGGACTCAGGGCCTGAGCACTGTCCCTGGCTTCTTTTTGCTCAAGGCTAGCACTCTGCCACTTGAGTCACAGCACCACTTCTGGCCATTTTCTGTATATGTGGTGCTGGGGAATTGAACCCAGAGCTTCAAGTATACGAGGCAAGCGCTCTTGTCACTAGGCCATATCCCCAGACCCTATAATTTATATTTTATGTTTTGTTCCTTTTATAAGAAAGGAAAATCTAAGGCCTGGAAATCTCAAATTCTATTCAGGTCATAGTAGAACTAGCCTTAAACAAAACCACTACTATGTCAGAGTGAGTAATGTAATTTTACCTAGTACTCAACTACTGTGATGATGCCAATATCACAAACATACCTTAAAATTTGTCTATCTTTATCTATTGGGCCAACTGGGTACCACTGCATTGCCTGTTGAGTTTTCTTTGTGTGCCCTTTGTTTGTTTAAAAAATCCAGGAAGAGCTACTGATGAAGCAGGCTTGACTAAGCTGGCACAGCTAAGAGTAGCTCATGGAAGATGAAAGCAGTGATGAGGATGTGTTATTATGGAGACAAAGAATAGGAGGGAAAATTCTCAAACATGGAATGTGGAGCTGAAAAACAAAGTAGGAAAGAAAATAACAGAAAATAAAAGAATATCTATACAGTGGGTTATTATGTTTCAACAGTGAAGATGATCCAAAAAAAAAAAAAGCTCATTTAAGTGAATTTAAATCCCGGCTTTGAAGAACTACTTTTTGTGAACTAAATCTACCAATAAATTTTGTTCTTACATATTTTACACTAGATAAAATATAAAAATGGAAGTTCCAAAATTAAGGGTTAAATGTAGGGATGGTAGGAATTAGAAAGTTAAAATTGAAAACTGTGGTCTTTAAAAAAATTCAGCATTGGTCTGAAGAAATGTTTGAAATAGCTTTGTGATAACTGTGGCAGACCAGTAGGAATGGGAGAGAACAGATTATATTGCAGTTAAATAAATGACATATACTAGCACATAGATGTCAATGCATACCTATATGTCAGTATCACTGTGTATTCACATAAACCAATGTGAGAAAGACATCAAGAGAAATACAGCACACACAATAGAGAGAATGAGCATGTGTCAGGAAACAATATCAGCATAAACTGTGGTTCCAAATCTTGTGTATCAAATATTGCTCTCAGGTATGGATTAGAAAACTGGAATTAGCCTTAGAAATCATCTTATTAACTCTTTGTGTCCTAATATGTACCAAAATGATGGTTTGTCTGCTACTACTGCTGTCCAGTCAAAATAAATCCCATAGGTTTACAAGGCTGTCTGTTCTACTGTACAGAGATGGTTACTTCTGGAAAAAAAAATTCTCTTTGTTCTTGTGAAACACATCACTATGACTCATCATTACAGCTTCTTATGCTATACTTCAGAGATGTACATATCTTTTGTCTGTGCGAACACAGTAGCCATTGGTAGCCAATGAGTTATTGAAATGCCCAAGTCTCAAATTAAAATATTCTGCTTATATCAGATTTGGAAGTTTAGCAAAAACAAAAGAATATAAAGATTTTACTTTAATGTTGATACTAGGTATTAAAATGATAATATTTGGGATTCAATAAATATGTCACTAATAACACTCATCCTTTTAAAAAAAATTTTATTGTCTCCTCCCCAGTTACCCCCCCCCCAGTCAAACAGTTAGTTTACAACATATTCTCTTGTTAATATTGCTTTTGCACTGGTTCACCTTTCACACTTTGTCTCACCATTTTGATGTTCACCTTCCCTTCCCCAATTCAGGGTACCAAAATCAAATACAGTGACAACAGGGGCTAAGCCATAGGGAAGATAAACAAAAGAAAAAAGAAATAATTTCACATAGTATGTTAAAAATAACAATAATGATAAATGACTTCTTTCCATAACCTGGAGTTCATTTTGCTTAGCATCATCTTATGTGATCATATGTACATAGCTATTAAGCTATTATGATCATCTGCTAGGACTCCCCTGGTAAGAATGTTCATTATTAAGAAAACTAATAACAACAGATGTTGGCAGGGATGTGGCCAAAGGGAAAGCTACTACACTGTTGGTAGGAGTGTAAAAATTGTTCAACCACTCTGGAAAGCATTATGGAGATTCCTTAACAGGCTAAACATAGAGCTCCCTTATGACCCAGCGACCTCCCTTTTGGGCATTTACCCAAAGGATCACAAACAAGACCACACTAAAGCTACCAGCACAACCATGATCATTACAGCACTATTTACCATAGCTAAAATATAGAAACAACACAGATGTCCCTCAATAGATGAATGGATCAAGAAAATGTGTCATATATACACAGTGGAATTCTATGCTTCTATCAGAAAGAATGACATTGCCACATTTGTAAGGAAATGGAAAGACTTGGGGGAAAAAAATCATACTAAGTGAGCCAGATCCAAAGAAATATAGACTCTATGGTTTCCTTCATTTACATCATATTTTCAGGATATAGCTACTGAAATATTTAAATTGCTTAAATTTACATTAAAATTAATTTAAAAACTCAAATTATATGTTCACATTAGTTCTACTTAACAGTGCAGCCTTAGATAATACATACATATATATATACATATATATATATATATCTCCATTCAGGCTTTCCAGACAACATGATTAACACAAAATCTAAAAATCTAAGTTTCCACTTTCTTTTTTTTCTAGCCACCATCCTTAAAATCCCTTTGGCTACTTTCGCTTTCTCTAGGAACAATCATTTAAAGTCAGTGTTTTCCAATCTTGCCTGATGCTACTAACATTGCTCTGTGTAAGCCTCTGCCAGATCATGGGAAACAATTCCACCAGCTAGGACTGTTAGACATTTGGAAATTCTTCATTAGGGAAGAAGATTCCATGATGGATTTTTCATTCTATAGGACCTAACAGTCAACATTCTGAAATCCTTCCAACCCAGCAAAGTTTTGTCTTTGCCTTATTTCCTCTTTCCCCTGATTCCTAGCCTTGTGGACCCCTGTGTTCTCTCATTTCTGCTTGGGATGTCAAAAACATATGTTAAGAGAATGTTGGAAGGACAAAATACGTAAAACTAAATTCTATCCTTAGAGGACTATGAGAATATAGTACTTAAATATGAGCAAGATATTAAAATGGAGAAAGGAACATCACAACAGAACAAACAGAAGCCCAGTGCCAGTGGCTCACACCTATAATCCTAGCTACTCAGGAGGCTGAGCTATGAGGATTTCGGTTCAAAGTCAGTCTGGGCAGGAAAGTCTGTGAGTCCATTATCTCCAAGAAACTATTCCAGAAAAGCTGGAAGTGGTGCTGCATCTCAAGTGGTAGAGCACTAGCCTTGAGCACAGAGAGGCTCAGGGACAGAGCCCAGGCCTTGACTTCAAGCCCTAGGATCAGCAAAAGAACAACAGACAAACAAACAAAAAAACTAAAAACATAATATTTACATCTGAAAAAGCAAAAAATAATGAGACTTCATTTGAAAAAAAAGTAGCAAAACAATCATGTAAATAAAAATACAATGCATTTTGATGAATGACCTCCATAACTCTTCTGAACTTTGTAGGATATACACTGCATTCTTGACTGCATTCTTTACCCTTCCCTCTTTTCTTCTTCCTCTTTCCCCTTGGCCCTGCTCTACCCCTTTCACCATAGTAAGGTATAGAATCAGTCCAGATGCCCCTCAGTGACATGTATGGATCAAGAAAATGTGGTACAATATACATAATGAAATTTTACGTATCCATTAGAATGATGTATCATTTGTGAAGAAATGGAAATACCTGGAAAAAATTACTTTAAGTGAAGTAAGTCAGGCCCAGATACAAAGGATACATGCTTTCCTAATATGTGAAAATTAGATTTGGCTTATAAACTTATAAGTAAATATGATAAGTAGTATGCAAGATTTCAGTGGTGTGAACTACCACCATCTGGTGGAACCATTATTTTTATAACCAACATTCTTACTTTGTTTTCTACCAGGCAAAATCTCATCTGTGGATAAAGCCATCAATCTGTTTGTATCTTGCCTCCAGTTGGATAACTGACAGCTTTCTTTAGAAATCATGAAAGCTTTTCAAATACATCATGTGCAAATTTGGACCAAGGGGCTTTTCTCCAAACCTGGGTCTCTTCCTATCTTTTTTGTGTTCAAGTGTGACTTCACTTACTATATGGTTGCTCAAACCTTCAACCTGGGGGTCCTATGTAATCACCTTCTTGTCATCATTCACATCCCATTCATCACCAAGAATTTAATGTATTTGAGCTGACTAAAGGAAATTCCAGGTCATAGTTTGTAGAGCTATGTATACCCAACAGCCTTCTTAGTAATATAGTGAACAATCCTTGGTAAGTGATAGAACATGGATATTTTTTAATATGTCGCTTGCTTTATACCTGAATACTGATACTTGAATATCATCAGCTCTGATGAACATGAATACACTAGAAATAATTCCAGAACTATAGTAACTAGCTCAGAAATCATGTACTCTCTGAAAGCTATTAATACATTATGCAAATCACCTCTCAGACCATTTATCAATATATATATATATATATATACATATAGGTATATCAGTAGTGAACAAAAATATATACAATTTCACTATACTGTTATCAACTTTAATTATGTTTAAATATTTCTTATTTAGTGAGATAATATTAGAGTGTGAACTTCTTGGATAATGTGAATGTTTTCTTGCTTATCTATTTGCATTTCTTCCTTTGTATATGTCACTCATTTATGATCTTTTTTTACCTAAAAATCATTTTAAGAAAGTTAAAAGCATTATAGAAATTTAGTTTGATGTTAAGTTATGCATTTGTGGTTACAATGTTCTACCAAATCCAGTAGCCACAAGTCATAATTTCTACCCTGTGTACTTCTATGAGGCTCATTCTAGATGTGTATATGGCATTTGATGGTAGTGAATTACCACAATTTAAACATAATCAGACTTTTTTATAAATATGAACTGCACAAAGCAGATTAAACTGAAAACTGTAGACATGTAGACAGCTTGGAGTGGCTGAGAACAAATGCTATTCTCTTTGGCAGAAATGCCAAATCACTAGAAGCAGCTCTGTGAGATGAACTGTGGACTTCATGGAGTACAGATAGATTGTGGATGATTACTATTTAGTGGTAGTCTAAAGCAAGGAGAATTAATATGGCTAAAATCCAGGAAATCTGAGGACCCCAAAGAGGAGTCAGGACAAGTGTTAATGAAAGAGGAAGAGGATTACTATCTTTTTTTTTTTTTTTTTTGGCCAGTCCTGGGCCTTGGACTCCGGGCCTGAGCACTGTCCCTGGCTTCTTCCCGCTCAAGGCTAGCACTCTGCCACTTGAGCCACAGCGCCGCTTCTGGCCGTTTTCTGTATATGTGGTGCTGGGGAATCGAACCTAGGGCCTCGTGTATCCGAGGCAGGCACTCTTGCCACTAGGCTATATCCCCAGCCCAGGATTACTATCTTGTAGGAATGGAGGAAACACAAAATTTGCATTCAAAAGGGAGGGGAGGGGGGGAGATGGGGGAGGAGGTAACAAGTTGAATAAGAAATGTACTCACTGCCTTACATATGAAAATGTAACCCCTCTGTACATCACTTTGACAATAAATAAGTAAATATTTAAAAAAATAAATTGCATTCATTGTTTATAGTCTTTATGTGTAACATAAATGATGAATAGATTGTGATTCTGAAATTTCAGGGCATGACAGTTCTAGCAACTTCAGAGCACTGTAAGTGCTTATCACATTCTTTGACTTCTGCTAAGTTTGGAGAATAATATATTCCCTCAGGACTTCTCAACTGCTGCTTTAAGATAACTACAACTAGGGTGAACAAAAACATTCTACAAGAGTTGAGTAAAATACTATGTGGGATGTTTTAGCATCATTTTCAACTTCTGCAAATTTGGGGCACAAAGGTAGCCAAATTAGAATATATCAGAATGGCAGTAGCCACTGCCCGAATAAAGTCCTGGGTGAGCTCAGAAATGTAGACATACAGTCAGAGATAAGCACCAGTGGCCATTGTTGTATATCAAAAGTTGGTTTCTAATTTTTATGTTGAGGGTGTAGAATTGCCAGTCACATTTGCAACATGAGAGGAAAAACAGAAAAGAAAAAACTATCATGTGCCAAAAATAGAAGATTTTGTTGAGGTAGTAAATACAATATTTTAAAAACTTTAGGGCTGGGGATATAGCCTAGTGGCAAGAGTGCCTGCCTCGGATACACGAGGCCCTAGGTTCGATTCCCCAGCACCACATATACAGAAAACGGCCAGAAGCAGCGCTGTGGCTCAAGTGCCAGTGTGCTAGCCTTGAGCGGGAAGAAGCCAGGGACAGTGCTCAGGCCCTGAGTCCAAGGCCCAGGACTGGCCAAAAAAAAAAAAAAAAAAAAAAACTTTAGTGAGCTACAGAGCATATAGATTTCAATAAATCTTGTGACATACTGATTTACATGTTTCCCATGATTCTGAAGGATTTTCAGAAATAAAAGACTTCAAAATATATTTACTAAGTCATTATCTCTGAAAATGCTATAATGTGAGTTTACCTGTTTGAGTCAATTATGTTTGCCTAGCCATAGGAGCAGAAATTAATGGATTAAGTATAGAAGGAAGGCTGATATGTAGTATGAAGGCCTATGGAACTGACATATAAACTTTAGAATGATGTATTTTGGCAGCCGTTTTAATGTAAAACATATACGAGAATTAAGAACCAAAATAAAAAAAAAACCACCTACATCATCAGTCCTTATTTTTAAAACTCCTATCAAACTTCATTTAATTCTTTTATTATACTGAGTTATTTGTGCTAGACAAAATTTGTGCTCTATATTCACTCATAATTTAATATAAATTGAACATGCACTAATTAATGCCATTACCTTAGGAATCACTTCTGATCTGGGAGGTCCTGTAATCCTAGCTACTCAGGAAGCTGAGATCTGAAGATCATGGTTCAAAGTTAGCCTGAACACAAAGAGTCTCTGAGACTACAGTGAACCATCAAAAGCTGCAAGTAACTATGGCTCAAGTGGTAGAATGCCAGCCTTAAGCACAAAAGCTCCAGAATAGATCCTAGCCCCTGAATTCAAGCCCCCAGACCATCACATTTATATACAAAAATGCTAGACTGGACGTATAACTCAAGTAGTAGAGCTCTAGCTGTGGAAAAAAAATTAAGACAAATATTCAAGTCTTGGTGAGGTCATACACACAAATCAGTTCCAAATCTTTGCAGTGTCACTAAGTATCAAACAGGCAGAAATAAAATAGAATCTTATCAGCATACATTTAGTGTAAGTCTAATTTTGTATTTTATTTAATTAATAGGTTGTCTTCAAAATAGTTTAATGACTAGTCCATCTTTGATTACCTGTCAATTCAATTTTCACTGCAATTACTAATTTCAGACATCTTTAAACAGAAGTCATAATTCAGTTAGACTGTGGAAACCAGTTTTTAAAAATTCTTCAAAACACACCAACACTAAATAAAATAAATAAAACAAAGCAAAAGAGATTACACCATTGGCGATGTTGAAACACTGAATTAATTATCTCCTGAAAACCTAGAGAATTTTTTGATAGGTTCTGATTTCAGTTCCATTCTCCCTCTTACACATGGTTTAAATTAAGATCTCTGTTCCTGAGGGGTGGAGGGGGATCTTAAAATTGTCTACATTTTTTCCACAAATAGGTTTGGCAATAGCCAACTTGAGGAATATTTTTTCTACTGATAGTTTCTAGTATCACTACCTCCCACAAAGTGACATTTAGTTGATAGCATGGACAATTAAAATCTAACTTCAATGGTTAGAGGTATAATCCCTTTGTAAAGTAAGAAGTTCAGGTGTAAAATTCCAGTTCCTACCTTGTTAACCTTTGTAGATACCATTCTATAACAAATGCCTGCTTTAGGGGAGACATTTATATCATTTACTCAGCTCTAAGTTAGTTCTCTTGGTATATCAATCTTAATCACATTATACATAATATTGGCATATGAAGTAATGTTTTAATCTATGTGTAATTTTTAAATCAGGGTAAGCATGTCTATCTCCTTAGATACATTATTATTTCCTTGTGGCATAAACTTTCAATGTCTAACTTTTTAGACATACATAAAAGTCATTACTATTGTTACCTATAAATATTTTAATGTACAGAAATAACATCAGTACATCAAAGTGTCATTTGTATTCCTGTGCTTATTGCCAACAGTCTTTACAACAGCCAAGAAATGGGACAAACTTAATATTATTACATGAGAAAATGTAGTACATATACAAATGACATACTATTCACTCATTAAATACAATGAAATCCAGTTCTCAAATATTAATCTAGCCAGATGTTGGTAGTTTATGCCTGTAATCCTAGCTACTCAGGATGCTGAAATCTGAGGGTCACAATTTAAAACTACCCTGGGCAGGGCGGGAAAGCCTTATCTCCAATTAACTACCAAAAAACTGGAAAAGGAGTTGTGGCTCAAGTAGTAGAGCATTAGCCTTGAGCATAAAAGCTCAAGGACAGTGTCCAACTCCTAGGACCATCACAAAAAAATTAATCTAAATTCATAAATATTTGCTACTTTATATTATACTTTTAGTACAAAATTCTACCTTTTCTATCATTGTCTTGATCCTTTTGCTTTTTAGTCTATATTCTGTTCTTGACAAATGATACCTAATTACTTTTATTGTGTTTTCTAAAACCCTTCCAATGATTCTTGATGTTCCTCCCTCCTTCCTCTTTTAAAAATTCTGTTATTTTTGTTATTCCTTAGAATAAGAAGTATTCGACCAACTAAAGTCAGGTTTCATTCTGGAAATCTGTCTTTGCTTTTGTTCTGATGTATCCTGCTCATGAATTACTTCTACTTCCAGTAGAAAAGGATATTGGATCTTTTTTGTTGTTGTTGTTCTTCACTGTAAAGTCCTTTTATTCTTTTTTTTTCAAATATTTATTATCAAACTGATGTACAGAGAGGTTACAGTTTCATACGTTGGCATTGGATACATTACTTGTACTGTTTGTTACCTTGTCCCTCATACCCCCTTCCCCCTCCTCCTTTCCCTTCCCCCCCCCCCGCCCCGTGGTGTTCAGTTCACTTACACGAAACAGTTTTACACGTATTGCTTTTGTAGTTGTTTGTCTTGTTTTACCCTGTGTCTCTCAATTTTGGTATTCCCTTTCAATTTCCTAGTTCCAATACCAGTATACACGGTTTCCAATGTACTCAGATAAGATTACAGAGATAGTGTAGGATCTTGATTCTAGGTTCTAAAAATAAATACTTATACTGGTCACCAGAATTGTAGTGATCCACTGATCAAAGTTAACTAAAAAAATAAAAAAAAGTTAACAGAAGTTAGCAGAACAAGCACAACTATTATTCTCTTTGCTTCCTGAAGCAAACTAACCAGTTCTTCACACAGTAGGGATTGATGGAAACCATGGTCATATCACATTTGCAAGAAGGGACCAGACTTCTAGGCTCAAATGGTTGTGTAACTCACTTTCCTAGAGCAAAATTAGGTTCAAAGTATTTGTAGAAAGACTTCAAAAGCTGTCTTATTCTCTAAAAATTTTAACTTCCGTAATGTGTTTTTTTCCTGTTTCAAAAATTCTGCTTTGTGCAAGGATAACATTTAGATTTTATATCTATTAATAAAGGGGTTTCCAGGCATGGAGTACTTGAGGGTTTTATTCTGTTTCTCTGTGGCAGATCCTATTATAAGTGGCTCATCTAGAAAAGTCTTCCAGATATCTCATTGGTTGATAGTATTGTACTCACTGTCATTCACATTGATTGTGAATGTATATCATGAGAATATGACCAATTACAGTACACATATTTATGTATGTCAGCATTCTGTCCTAGACTCAGGGTTGTGTAAAGTTACCTCATATATATCAGTGTGCTATTTTTTAAATCATATTAGTAAAAACATGACACTTGCTAGTGGTATTTAAAGATACGCCGAATTAATTCATATGAAACCAAGAATATTGTACCTCAGTAAGGTTAGGGTTCAATAAGACATACATTGATGCTAAGTGAAACGAACTCCATGTTATGGAAACGACTGTTATATCACTGTTGTAATTACTTTCAACATGCGATGTGAAACCGTAGCTTCTATTGTTGATGATCCTCTTGTATCCCCTTTCTGTGGTTGTACCTGTACTATTTCTGTATCTTATCCGAGTACACTGAAAACCGTGTATACAGGTATTATAACTGAAAGGGAATACCAAAATCGAGAGACACAGGGTAAAAAAGACAATTAATTACAAAAGCAATACTTGCAAAACTGTTTAGTGTAAATCTACTGAACAACTCATGGGGAAAGGGAAAGGGGGAGAGGGGAGGGGGGAATGAGGGAGGAGGTAACAAACTGTACAAGAAATGTATCCAAAGCCTAACGTATGAAACTGTAACCGCTCTATATATCAGTTTGACAATAACTAACTAACTAAATAAATAAAAAAGACATACATTGAGAATCTGGCATTTTAGAAGTTTTAAGGAATGCTAGACAAAGTTTGCCTTTCCTAATTAATGATTCTCTATTAAAGAATCCATTTTGTGTCATAGTCACATCAGTAAAGGAGACAAAAAGGAGCCAGAAATTGCCTACATTTTATGGAGTTTAGAGTTCAAGATACAGTCATTCATTAAACTTGTAGAAGATCATGTGTACATGTTATGATAGCACATACAAACAGGAAAATCTTGCATTATCTAGGATGTTTGATTTCTAGGAAGCAGTTCAGTTGCTTTGGAATTAATCTGTCTTCAGATTAATTGTTCAGTCCATACATTCAGAGAACAAGTGGACAAAATCAGAGGAGTTGCATGTGAAGGTTTAGTGTGTTTTATTGTTAGTGTTAAGAGGTAAAAAATGTTAGCTATACAACCTATTTACCTCATTCTCAGCAGTTCATTAATCTGCTCAAGTTCCTGTAACTGTTCCTCCTATTTCTAGGAGTAGAAACTTCAGGACTGGAGTGTATTTGGCTTCACTCTCTGATGAGGACCACTTCCTGGTTTGTAGACAGACAGACAGAATCATCTTGTGATGTCTTCACATCGTGTTTCCTATGTGTGTTCTGGAGGAGGTAGAGAGAAGTGGAAGGATAAAGGAGGGAAAGGCGTAGATAGAGACAGAGAAATCTCATGTCTCTTCCTAATTTTGTAGGTATACTAATTTATAGCAACAGCCCTAACTTCGTGGCCAAATCTACTCTAATTGCTTCCCTAAAGTTCCAAATACTGTCACCTTGGGTATTAAGGAAGCAGTGGATGGATTTGGGGGAGACACAAACATTCAGTCCATAGCAAGTATATTATTATACTCAATCTCAATATGAGAAAATGAGACATGGAAAAATTCATTAATTTATTCATTCTTCTATAGTTAGAAAACACAGGGGCTGTGTTTCAATCCACAAATGAGTAATTTACAAATCAGTATTCTTTCTTATTTAATGGATGTACAGCATATGCCAAAGCAAGAAACAGAGCTCCAGTGGGGTTTTAAATTTACCCCACTGGTGTCCAACTTTCATTTTATGTGGGACAGATAGAAATTAGCCTTCCAATTTGATTTGGCTGGTGATTTTGAGTCACTAAGTAAATGACCAAAAAGAGATTACGAGTACGTCTTTATCTTTTTTTTTCTGTTTACATATATACAGTTACAGTGTTTGCTGGTTATAAAAGCTCCTAATGAATATTGCTGTGTTATAATATTTGAAGTCATTCAATCCCTTAACTTTAGGGTTTTTTTTTCTGTCTTGTGCTTGAATATGTAGGTTTGTTTTTTTGGGTTTGTTCTGATGCAGTTTGCCTTTCATAGTCACTGTAAATCCACATAATATACATAGGTGGGCTTTTCATATAAGCATGTGTATGGCTCTGGGAAGATAGCTTTATTTTTCTCTTTTTGTATTTGAGGACCTTACTGGGAGTTTGCTCTTTTTGACAGAATTAGGAAGTGGGATGTTTAAAAAGGCTTCTGGGGTTCCTCCTGTCATATAGATTAATGTCATCACTGCAAGACTGAGTTAGTTACCATGGGAATGGCTTCTCATGAAGGGATGAGCTCCACCGCCCTCTCTTTTTTCCTCTGGTTTGCCAGAGTATCCTACCTTTTGATGTACCAAGAAGGACATTGCCTGGAGCTCACTCTGTGCCTGTGGATTTCTCAGCCTCCAGATCTGCGAGCCATAAATCACTATGTATGTAAAAGACCGAATCTGTGGTATTCTACTATCGAAGCAGAAACAAACAGTAAAATGGTTCACCTACAGATGATATAGATGGACATTCTCCTATACATATTCTCAGTAGATCTGAACCTGAACTTATAACCCCCACCTCAAGAGTTCTCCATGTATAGCCAGCTCAACCCTCACAAAATACTCCATCCCTGTCATAGCTACCAAAATCTGGAATGTTGTCATATTGTACTTCTATTCAAAAAGTTATTGGGTCACCTAAAACTTGTGTGGTGAATTACTGGAGCAAATGATCTTGCAACTGAGTTATTATCATTAGGGGATGGAGTGCCACAGGTCATTAAGCTTTACAACTCCACTTCTGAGCTACTAATACTAGAATGAATGATTAAACAAATCAATCCATGAATGACAGAAAATAGGAAAGACCTCTGTGAGTGTTTATTACATTGAGTTAGTTGAAAAATATGAACCTACCCTGACATACAAGTCACAGACTCACGGTGGAATGATGAATTACTCAAGATAGTACCTGAAACATCAGCTGGCTGACTAGAATCCCAGCTAACACATGACTATCTGTTAAATCTTGGAGCAGGCATTTCCAAGAATCCTTTAATCCTGTTACCTCCAATTTATAGAGTAGTCTATGTGGTTACAATCTTTCCAATACATTGGAAGTCAAACTAAGGTGTAGTGTCAAACAGTAAATTTCAGTGGTCAGATACATAACTTGGTAGGTGGTGGTAAGTGAGAATGATGAATATAGGTAATTAAGCATTCTGGGCCTAGCTCTAGCTTTGTGGTTATATCATATAGTGAGCATGGAGAAGGTGTTAATAAGCCTTCACTGGTCCAGCTGGTTTAACAACTAAATATGTTCCCTGTATCAATTCTCTGGCATTGTCTTTAGTCCCTGCATGGCTGTTCCTTGAAGCATGGCTGTAGCTTGGCTAATCAAGTTCTAATGTAGCCTGGTTGTTTCAATTCACTCTATTTTTTTCTCGGAGTTTAGTTTCTAAATACAAAGCTCTAATAATTAATCTGATCAGCCTTCCAAACTTCAACACATAGATTGGGCTTTTCTTTGCAAGTTTTTGTCCTGTTTCTGTATTAACTGCAGCTGCAGGTCAATCTCCTGATATTCTGTGTCTTCCTAGCTCCACACTATGGCTAAGGCACTCCCACCCATGTTTCTGTATTTGGCCTGCTTACTCAAACTTCTCCACGTGGATAACCCATCCTTTCCCTTCATCTGTACACACTTTCCAGATTTCAAAAGTCACTTCCCATCCTTTGTGAGTTCATCACTCATCATTCCTCGGCATTGATCCACCCTGACAGCACCTTTCTGCCTATAGCTCTTATTTTAATCTTGTTAAATATTTGTCTCTATTAATTGTTCCATGAGATGTTATGATTGGTGATAAGATTTGTGATTTCTATGTATGGAATTCTTCGGACAATGTTTGTATAAGATAGTATAGTTTTAACTCTATTATTTATCTAGGATCTTTATTATAAGTGAATGCATTATATAAATTAACTGAAAACATTGATTCTGATCAAGTTGTTGGGTATAATCTTGTGTTGAATATGTGGGTTTTTAATGTCTTCTAAAGGCCATTTTTATCACTTAGAATAATTACAAAACCTCTTTTTTATTCATTGGAAAGAAAATATAAATTAAGATTGTTTCCACTTTGATTTTTCTGGTAATAAGAAAGACAGTAAAGGCATTTATATACAAGACTCATAAATCCATGGGAATTTGAGAGTCACCTGTTCATGCTACTGCAAAATCAAAATCCATTACCAATGGAAACGGTTTAATAGATCTTCTCTCAGGTTCCTGATCTGAATATTTTTATGTAGCACAAAATTAAAATATTCCCAAATAATCTTCCTTTAATTTCTTACTTATCAAATTCTTACATCCATTTTGGTTTTTCTATCAGTAGAAAATTATAATATTTTTCCCTTAATTATCCTTTTCAAAGCTAATATATATATACATACATATATATATATATATATATATATACTGTAAATGTCTTTTTGCCCTCTAATATATAGTCTCTTCAAATTGTTTGGTAGTTTGTCAATACTCATCCACATTTATCTCCATATGAATATAAAAGTTTAATTTTCTCCAATTTACAAATGAAACTACTTGAGCTTATGAAAAACTAGTATAGTCTTTATACCCAACTCCTCTGATTTTATTTTTGTATTTGTGCTTATGTACTGTGGTTCTGGGAATTGCACTTAAGGCCTTATACATATTAGGTAAACTCTACCACCTAGCCACACCCCCAGATCTGTATCACAAATTGCCTTGACTTTGTTTCTTGAATAAAGCAGTCATAAAAATAATATACAGGCATAATATTAGGCTCTCTGCATGTCGTCTGCTTGCACAAAACCTGTTAAAAATACATAGTCTTATTCATTTTAAAGATCAGTATATTGTTTTATGCATGTTTTAGAAATTGAGGCTTAGAGGTTGCCTATAGGTTTCTGGTGAAAGCAGCTGTGCCTTTACAGACCTTGCTGCTTTTAATGGTAACACAGGAGAAAGCCAGTGGTGACTCTGTTCTTTCTAAGGTAGCACATTGATATTTTTAGCCTAGGGGAATAAAAACCCAAAATACTTACTTGAACCACCAAGACTGAACATTTAAGAAATTAGGCCAACAATGAAATGATCTATAAATATATCCTGACCAAAATATTAGCTTTTCCTCAGACTAATGGGTTAAAAGAAATGTATACCTTTGGTAAGGTAAGGAAGTATTTATGCTTTCCAATAGTTATGTAAGATACCCTATATACACATTATTATATAGATAAAGCTGTAGATATGTAGAAAGATATGAAAGTCACAATGAAATAAGCTCTATGTTATAATTATAATAACCAGGAAAGCAGTAAAAAATAAACTATAAGTGTAACAGCTTCCTAGCATTTATAAAAATAGTTTATTATAAAGAAATAATATAATTCATTTTAAAGTTTCCTTAATGAGAATTACTGCGTTTGAGGAAGGACAGCCTTACTTTATTGGTGCCAATTTACCTTCCAGGCAAACATTTTCAATCAACACTAATTTGCATATAATTTATCCAGAGAGAAGAAGTGAAAAATAATTTTGTTTAAAGATTTCCCTTTGTCTTAAGAGTCATTAGCAGTTCTGACTAATCCAATTTTTACAATCTCATCAGGCGCTTTTAGAAAATCTCTCTGTACTCATCTGGAGGATGCATTTATTCCTAAGTGTCCTCTATTGCATTACAGCCCCGTGGAGTGGGGCAGTCTGCTACAGATGTTTATGTGAAATGCAGTTAACACTCCACCAATTTAGTTTTTATAGGGACACAATCAATTTTTATTCATTTAAAAACCAGAATGCTTTCTTTTATTGTGTGCAGCCTCTCCTGATTATACAGCTAAACAAATTATTTCTCTGTTTGTACTAAATGGTACTATTGAGGAAGGACAATGGCATTGTGTAAGTGTATAAGATATAAATCAGGCAAATGAATAATGGTTCTCTCTTAGGGTATGTTCCTTGGAGTCGGTTATTTAAAACATTTTTTTTGTTTTACTTACTGTAAATATACATAAGTGAAATGTAAAGCTTCCATTGGGTAGTGTTCAGGGTGTGTCATTTGATCTTTCATTTCAATACAGTTTTATAGTTTATAAGCTACTTTCATGTACATTTGATTACATCATTCTAAGGTGCTTGGATTCCATTATGAAGACTGGGATAGTTCGACCTTTCTTCTATTGCTCTTCCAAATGATTCCTGTTGCTGTATATAGGTTTAGTGCAACATATTACTTTTTAAAGGAATCATTAAGTGTCACTATTGTTTGCAATATGTTGCAAAAGATGTAAAGACTAATATTAAATGGTTTGGGTGATGTAGAAGAAATACAGTTATATAGTAGATATTTTAAAATTCATCATGTCTGAATTTAATAGAACCTCATCCAAGCAGTGTGAAGTAGCATATCAAAGGCCCTGGATGAAGACATTTTCATAGAATTCGATAATAAAAGCAGCTACTGGAGAACCTCCATAGAGAATTGTGACACCAAATATGTTTTGTTTGATTATGGCTATGAATTTGAGATTTAAGCAGAATTAGAAATGCCATACACATGGTTAGGAAAAAGCAGAAAAGCATCTAAAGGATATTCGGCTCTGTTTTAATAGGTCCCAGGTGCCCCCAATTTTTTTTTTTTCCAGTTCCAGGATTGAACTCTGGGCTTGGGTGCTGAGGTTAGTACTCTACCATTTGAGCTACAGCTCTACTTCTGGCTTCTTATGGTTACTTGAAGATATGAGTCTCACAGATTTTTCTACCGAGGCTGACTTTGAACCATAATCCTTAGATCTCAGCCTCCTTAGTAGCTAGGATTACAGAAGTGAGCCACTGGTGCCTAGCTTGGAATTCTTAAATAAGTGGTTAGATCATATCCATATACATTTTTATCCCCCAGACAAATCTTTAGTGATTGCTTTTATTTAGCTTGTTTTTAATAAATAATTTTAGTAATTAAAAGGAGAAAAGTGAATATATTTTAACAATTACATATGAGTTAATCTATTTAGTTGCTAAAACACATAATGCCACTACATACTGTGCTCTTAAGATGCTCACAACACATTTTAATAGCATAGGTTAAGCACTAAAAATGACAGACAATAAAAGCAGTTTTAAAAGTACAAAACTAGAAGAGAGTCTATGGGGTGGTTATGATTGTGGCATGTGAATAGAACCAAAGTAAATGGAACGAGTTTGGAGAAGAACTGCCATGAGCTAGAAAAAACATAACAAGGCTTCTCAGATCTTTTTTGTTTGTTTGTTTGTTTGTTTTGGCCAGTCCTGGGCCTTGGACTCAGGGCCTGAGCACTGTCCCTGGCTTCTTCTTGCTCAAGGCTAGCACTCTGCCACTTGAGCCACAGCGCCACTTCTGGCCGTTTTCTGTATATGTGGTGCTGGGGAATTGAACCCAGGGCCTCATGTATACAAGGCAGGCACTCTTGCCACTAGGCCATATCCCCAGCCCCTTCTCAGATCTTTGAATGAGGGATGAGAATTGAATAGATGGAAATATAACTCTGGAGAAATTGATTTCAGTTTAATTTAAACATACATTGACTACATTTCATAACTGATTTTTGTGAGTCCATATAAGGAGGTTTCATGGGCATATAAAATGTGTGCATAAACATATATACATAAAATTGAGTATAAATATAGTGTGTGTATACACATACAGCATATATACATAGTATATGTCTGTGTTTATATAACTTGTTATAAAATAACTGTTGCTTTGGTAAAATTACTGTAAGAAAGCTTATCTGTATAATTGTACTTAGGCTTTTAGTTGTCCATGTATTTTTTTGTCAATATTATACTCAACTACTCCTTTAAGTCATTCAGGTTTGGTAAAACAACAACAACACAGCATCAGTTGTTGTTCTTCCCTGTATCCTGCAGCAACTCCAGTTAACTTACTCTGAACTACCAATAATGTTAGTTCACATCCACCCATGTTACTAGATAAAACCTGAACAGTATTGTAGTTCAAATGTATGGACATTGTGGAGGGCATTTTAGATATCTTTCTGAAGACTCTCATTTCCTTGGCAACCTTTTTTTAATCTATCATGTAACTCTGACTCTTCTTTTGTGTTGTTTGGCTTTTTCATCAGGGGGACAAATAATGTTCATAGTTTTCTGCTATAACTTACCAAATACGTTAAACTTTTCCCTCAGCAATCCTCTTGCCACTGAGGTATTATTCAAAGAACATTTTGAGAGACAAATTTATAGGAAACTGTGGTACTTGATTACTTACATACTTTCATCCTTATATTTATAAGGGAATATCAGAATACCTACATGTGTGAAATGGTATGCTCAATGCTAAAGCATGAAATTTCTCAAAGTTTCAATGTGAAACTATTATCTTATCTATTATATTATCTTATCTATTATATTATCTCGAAAGTTATTAATCTCATTGAGAATAAATTATGTATATGCAAAAATACTTAAATATACATTTAATAGCAAGTCCATGATTCAGGTGATTAGACAAAAAAGTGTTTTGAAATTATCCTTGATTTCGCTTTACTCCACATCTAATTCATTCATGAATCAGTTGGGTCTACTAAGAAGACATTGAGAGTGGCCACTTCTCCTTTTCTGTATTGCTCTCCTCGACCTACCACAACCACCAGTCCACCCCCACTCCCACCCCTACAGGTAAGCTTTCACCATACCTCATATCTGGGTAATTGAAACAGCCCTTCATTTCTTGCTTCATCTGCTTTTGTGTAGTTTCCACAGCAGAAAGAGTTCGACTAAAATGTGAATCAAATACAGTTCCAAACTCTCCACAGCTGGCCTTCAGGACTGTGAATGGCCTAGCCATTGTTTCCCACTCCATCCCCTCATTTTGGGGTTAGAACAATGCAAATGAAATTATTTTAATGTCTCTAAATAGTTACTTGTTAAAGATGGCTATTTCATTATGTTTAAACCTGTTTCCTATACTTATTGAATCCTGGGGCCTTTGGAATTGGGGCATAGTCAGAATAATGACTCTAGGTATCCCACAGAGTTAATCATCCACAGAAGAGTGGCACTACAAATTGTGCATCTAGGTTTATGGGACCAAACTGATGTGGGGTCAAAAGAAAATATTGGAGCCAAAAGATAATTCAAAGTAGAGTAATTTGCCATGATTTCTACATAGATTATATGAAAAAGATGTTCACTGAATATGAACTTTGGAGGAAGAGATTATTTCTTCCTTCCCTATCCTGAAAATAAGGCCTGTGTCTTCTTTCTTTTGTCATTAAGCATCACAGAAGGCTGAGGATATTATCTATATTCAACAGAGGTATTAATAAATTCCTTGTGTAGTATCTGAGTTAACATGAGGGAGAGGGCATTACATTCCAGGTTATACGTAACTATTAAAGCTGGAGTAAAACTTCCTCTTATGTCCTGGTGCTTTGTGTATTTGCCTTGACTCTAGCTTAATATACTTGGTGAAGACAACTAGTTGTGACCTTGTTCTTAGGCCTTGATGGGTTCTTGCTTTAGTTTGCCATTTCTTATTTTGCTATATTTCACACAGCTTGTCTTTTGATTGTCCTTAGGGTTAGTGACTTTCAATTTTGACTCTGGCCTCTACTAGGACTCCATTCTTACCCTCTGGCTTCTTTCTCTCTGGCTACTTAGGAATCTTTACAGCCTCAGTCCTGGTTGGTTTCAAGGATAACAACCACTTGGCCAGCATCCCAGATGGCTGGCTCCAGCCTCCCAAAAGGGAATCAATTATTTACCATGAGTTATTTCTAGAAACTCCACAACTGGATGTTCTTAGCCCAAATCTGGGGTGATGACATGGAGTATTATTACAAACATTACTGATTCATGACTTCCATCTTATTTTTAGTGACTTTTTTTCTAAGATTTTAATATAGTTTCCACAATGTTCCTTCGCCTAATTTACTCTTTTACTTGACTGGATTCTCAGGATAATCTCTGTACTCAAGTTAACAGTGAATTTGTACTTCCATCTCTACTGCTAACCAGGTATGGGAAATATTTTTAAACTCCCTGAACAGCATTGTTCTCAATAAAAAGGATAAAACAAATAATATGATAAAAATGATTGTGTTCTCTTTATGACAACTCTCTATGGTTATAGGAAAGATAAAACTAATGAAGAATTTAGCAGAGAATCTGGGCCAGAAATGTGCAATAAAGGCAAGCCATTATTGAGCATTCCAGGAATGAATTCTGTCAATTAAAATTTGGGCTATATAAGTACTAAGCTTTTTATAAAATATAGTTGTTTCTTTTATTGAGACCAAACCATATCAACAAGGCTTTGTGGTTAGTTTTAGTAGCATTAATTTATTTGCATCTTTAAGGGTCTATAACCATCAATCCATCCATCCATATACATATCAATACTCACACATTCTTATTTCTTAGAAACCTTTTTAGCTATTTTATATAGAACACATGGTTAGGCCGATAATGCCAAAGTTTACATAACCATGTGGGTTTTGACCAGATGAAAAAAAAAATCTAAACCCAAAGTGACAAATCTATATAGTTAGGTTCTGACAGTTTGACCGTTTAATAATAGGAATAAGGTAATAATGGTACACAGATGACAAAATATTTTGCAAAAGGACCAACAGTGTAAATTGAAAATACTACCCGGAAGTACCCAACCAATTTTTCCATGGAATAGATGATAGTGTTTGGCTTATCACCTCCATTTCTCTAGTCCATACATACTTTTGAGGGCCTAATATTTGTTGAGAGCCTACTGTGAGTCAGATGTTATTTCTCCATCTATAACATTTTGAACCATTCATCATACTAAGTAAGCATCTTGGACAAAGGTCTATTTCATACTGAGATTGATTGTGCTTTTGCAGTAACAAATGATTCCGTCTTTCTCTTATTAACAGATGTTTGCCAACTTAACATATGTTAACAAAGTTACCTAATTATTTTAAAATTTAAAGCTTTTTATTTTAGAAGTATGCATAGCAAAATTATTGGAACTGTATGTTTACAAATGAATTATGTACTTGATTTATTTTTCTTCATTTATTCTAATAAAAATATTTTTAGGTTTATTTAGATGCAATTTATTTACTAAAATCTGACAAAGTCTATAACATATTTTCTTTTTCTTCAAAGACGTTATGTTCTTTGTATTCAAGTGCATTTGCTATTGTCCCATTAAGGGACAATGCTTTCAAGAAAACAAAAGGAATTTTTGAAAAATTATGACATTAACAGTCAGAATAAAGCATATATTGAAATGGATTTGGCAGAACCATGCAGTCACTCTGAGACACTGCATATCAACTATTTGGAACTGATTCTTTTTCTTATAGAAGGTGACCAAATACGTCCATCAAAGGAGCTAAAGCCAGTAACTCACTTGAGGCTCCTCTTTCCTGGGTCTCCCTGGAGACAGGAGTGGGGGCATCTGGGGTATTCAGGTTCAATGAAGCCTATTGAATAATTGTAAAAAATAAACACCCGTAGGAAGTACGGAAAAGGCAAATGGTAATAAAAATGTTATTAAGCTTGGAGATTTCAGCTTTCTCTCCCTTGTTTCTCCTGGCATTTTTCAAAGGAAATGCCACAGTGACTCTGAGGTTTTCTAAGTCACATGCTGAACTTGCAAGAATATTAGAAAGGAAAGCCATTGTGAAATAGAACAAGAAAAGAGCAGCTAGGACACTTTAATGAACACTTGAATGCACCTTAAATGAAAAACAGATGTTCTTTGTTAAGTTTAACAGTGTTTCTTATTCAGATTGAGGTAACTAGTCTAGCTTGTGGGGTAGAGCAGGCTGCAGCAGCATCTAGGGAAGTTTGTGTATTTCATTCTCTGTACTAAATTTTGCCCCAGTTTTGTTTGCATTTTTTAAAAAAAGGAGGAGCTATTTCAAGTATATGCCTTGGATATCGATCTTATTCATATATTTTGCATTGTAAATTTTTCTATATAATAGCAGTTTTATATGCTTAAAGTACACAAGACTGACTTAGTTTTGTAACAATCACATAAATTTTATCCTGACATTTCATCAGTTTTGTTTCATTTTTTAATGTATCACTGCCTAATAACAACACGGTTGGGTACAAATATGTAAAGGCATCAACCGACTTTATTAAATATATTTTATTTATGCTCTTCTTCCCTAAAACTCAAAGTAATTCATGCTTTGCTCTTATCTTTCCATCACATTATTTAAAAAAAAAAACAGCAAAATAACACCAGAAGTTCTTTGTGGCAATATATTTCAGTTCATCAGTTGGTAATTCTTAGTCCTGTGTGCCAAAAACTTGCTTTCTAATCTTAATTGATTCATTCAATGAAAACATGATCCAAGCCAAGGCAGACTCACCCACATGACCCTTCCCTGAAAATAGAAATGACGTTATTGCTCCAGCTCTAACAAGCTTTAGAATTACATAGAAGATGGCCTCATTTTGGTTTTGTTTTTTAGTATGTATGTTGAACTACATTTGTATCCTGTATGCTAACATACTAAAACTTTTTAAACCAATGGCTTCACCAAGCATTATATAAAGTATTAAAAAGAGCACAAACTTAGCTAATAATGAGATGAAGAATCACTGGGTCTACCTAGTAGCCTTTGATGAAGCAAAAGCAAAATAGAGTAAATTTAGACTGTAATTAGTTTCCCCTTAATAGACTAGACTTATCTTCTTAACTGTTTTGAGTCTCTTCTTTTATACTTTGATTTTATTCCTGTGAAACTTCTCTCTTGTTTTCAGTCTTTATTATTTAAAAAGAAACCCCACAAAACAAACCATAGCAGGAGGAGAAATGATATAACAAGCTAACCAAACAAAATAGGAAGGTGGGAAAGATCCAGAAGCTGGTATCACTAAGCAGGTTTGCCTTCTGCCAATGCCCAGCTGAAGCAATGTCCAAGCCAACTTCAACATCCAGAAAGAGAGAGAAAAACAAAACACTGCAATCTGTCAAGAGAATAGGAATCCTAGCTCTAAACTGCTTGAAAACATTAACAGTGAAGAATAGAAAGGTAAGATAATGCCTCAAAGCAGCTGAAGTTCCCTGGAATATTGCTCTTGGTTCAGCCTATTCCAACAAGTTTAATATTCTGTAAGAAATTACCTGTATTTCTCAATTGGCAATCATAGTCTATAATATAGTTCAATAGCTCCAAAGTTCTCATTCCAAATCATCATGGTTTGGGGTGGTATTCCCTCTCTTCTTCAGGAATTTTCAAGCTTACTTAATAAATTTTGTTGTTTTAAGAAGGGTAGACTCTCAGTCATACGTAAAAAGCTATCTTTTTCTCTTTGTTAAATTGTCTTTAAGAAGTTGTACAAATAAGTGGCCATTTAGCAAAACAGTATGAATGCAATACATCTTCATCAATGTCAGCCCTTCCGTTATTCTCACCCATTCTTCCCCTATTCACCTCTTCCCTCACTCTTGCTAATTTTGTTGGATATACATTGGATTCTTGACTGCACTCTTCCCCTCTCTCCTCTTCATTAAAAACAACTCTTTCATTGACCAAGATATATCATGTTTATAAACTCCTTTGTTAAATAGCAACTCCTTTGTACAACTGCTTAAATATAATTTAAAAAGCAACTCTTTTTGAAAAAAAAACAACACTAACAGTGAAGAGTCCAGACATTACATTAACAAGGGCTAAGTATAGGAAATAGCAATCACTTACAAAGAAAAATAAAAGGCAAAGAAATGCAACAGCAATACTTAGAAGACAATATGTTGTAAACTAACTGTATAACTGGGGGCAGGGGATTGAGGAGGAAAGAAAATGGGAGAAAAATGAGGGAGAGAGTACCAAGTCAGACAAGAAATGTATTTACTACCTAATGTATGTAACTGTAACCCCTCTGTACTTCACCTTGACAAGTAAAAACACTTAAAATTTTGGATAGAGATCAATCTTTAAAAAAAAAAAAAAGAAAAAGGTCTGGGAATGTGGCCTAGTGGTAGAATGCTTGCCTTGCATACATGAAGCCTAGGGTTCGATTCCTCAGCACCATATATACAGAAAAAAACAGAAGTGGTGCTGTGGCCCAAGTGATAGAGTGCTAGCCTTGAGCAAAAAGAAGCAAGGGGCAGTGCTCAGACCCTGAGTTCAGCCTCAGGACTGGAAAAAAAAAAGAAAGAAAATTAATGTTATTAATTTTTGATATAAATTTTTGAGTAAACTAGATCTCTAGTTTGTATTGGTGTTTAAATATTAGTGAATAGACATAAAAGGATTCTAATCTAATCTAAGAATCTAGTAATAATAATAATCTAATCAATATACCAAGTATACCTTCTCAAAGAACAAGACAAATGACTAAGGCTTCTGAGGACAGCCCTCTGGTTGGACTACTGAGCTGCAAGGGATCCGCTACTATTTTCTGTTTACAGGCATACTTGAGCTATCCCAGATTTCCCTCATCCCAACTTTTTCTCTCTTCCTGACTCCAGTTACATTTCTTTTGGCAAATGATGAACCTTGCACAATAAATAGATCTTAAACACTCAATGTCCTACCATCCAGGGTATTCCCTTTCCTTCTTTAGCGCCTACAACTCAAGGACGCTTCACATGTCGATGTGAATTCTACTTCACTTGTTAAAACATCCATGTCAGAACAAGCCCAGATTGCAATAGAAAGTTCTCGCAGAATTATAAAACCATATTATTAAGACCTACATTTTGTATCCTATGGTTTATTTAACTTTAATCCATACTAAAGTATTTGATTAACGTATAAATGTGTGCTCCTATTATTTGACCTTATACTTGTCAACCAGAACAGATGATATCATATTTCCTTCTTTAGTCTTACCTCCCCTAACTGAATCATTCTAGCAAAATAAATACCAAGTTGTAACCTATCAAATTCAGCCTCACGTGGTCTATATGGCTTTAGTCAAGACCTTTTTTTTACCTTTTCTGCCATCCCAGACCTCTGGACATCCAGCATGGAACTGAGTTCATCTCAAATTCTCCTCTGGATTCTTTCTCTATTATTGGCCCTGCCTCCTGTCAGTACTGCTCTGTCCAGCAGTTTCTCAGATTCTTACTCTTCATTCAGACTTTGGCAACAGAATTCTTACTCGAGGTTAGAATTATGAGTTGAAATTCTAATAATACTGTTAGTAAAACAAATATGTTCACATTCACACACATATGTTAAATGTTTAAAGAATTTATCTCTTAAAGAAGATAGCTTTATGTGATTAAAAAATACCCAAGTCTGTATATGAATCAGGTGGTTCTTGATAGCACACTATTTTTTTGTTTGTCTGAGATAGGGTCTTGCTATGCAGCTGATATGATCTTTAGGTAAGGAAATTTCTTTTTTTTTTTTTTGCCAGTCCTGGGCCTTGGACTCAGGGCTTGAGCACTGTCCCTGGCTTCCTCTTGCTCAAGGCTAGCACTCTGCCACTTGAGCCACAGCGCCACTTCTGGCCGTTTTCCATATATGTGGCACTGGGGAATTGAACCCAGGGCTTCATGCATACGAAGCAGGCTCTCTTGCCACTAGGCCATATTCCCAGCCCGGTAAGGAAATTTCTTACTTCTTACTAATATTTCTTCTTATTTTTCCCTTTGTTTGTGTAGTACAGGGAAAGAGGTTTCAGTGTTTTTGAACATGTTATTTTCAACTAACACTAAGGCTTTGTAAAAAAATGAGATATCATAAGGAGACATCTTTTTATGTTTGTAAAAATCATTAGCATGCTTTGTTTTTATAAATTTTATTTTACCATTTCAAAAGTGTATCGTTTGCTTTTCAACTTTTCCCTCTTTACAAAATTAAGTGTATTTTCCTAAAAACAATGTATATGCATGAGGAAAATCTTTTTCTTTTCTAGATGTCTTCAAGATTTCGGAGTCTTCCTACTAGGAATGTGTATGTTTATAGGAGGATAGGCATACTATAGAAGGATAAGGAAAATACCCATCAAACCAGGCTGAGAATAGAGATGAGAATGTCACAAAAGACTTCTTGCCTGACTCAAATAAAAAAATACCTTAGTAGGCAGAAAGTTCAAGGGCAATTAATATTGATCTTTTAGAGCAGGAGGAAAAACTGTGTAGATTTCCAACATAATTCCCCAGCTAGGCAGATAAGGTGACATTTGCCAAGTCTGCCATCTTACTGAGATCAATCTTTCCAGTCCGAATAATTCTGTCTTGAATAGACTTTTGTTTCAATGACATCTTATTTTATTAGGGTGAGTCTTGAATTTGAGAGAATTTCTGTCTTTATGGAAATAAACTATATATGGTATATGTTCACATTTATATATCTCTCTGAAATAAAACATTTCAGGACATTACAAGTTAATGTTAGAATTATACTTTCAGCATCAAAAGTCATGCATACTTTGCTATGTACTTTTAAATCATTATTGTCCCCTGGATTGTTTAATAATTTTTAATTTTTTTTTCAATTAAATAATGCACATACTATTATAAAACATTTCAAAGAAAACAGAGTTTAAAGTAGAAAGAGCCCCCGACACCTCACTCTTCCTTGCCAGACTTTACATCTCTTACATGAGGGAATTGTTGATAACTATAGTTTGGAGGTTTTCCTCAAACATTGTCTATGGACACAAGCAAATGTGTTTACACATCTTTCCTCACCCCTTGCAAAATAGTTTTTCCTTTGTAGAAATAAAACAAAAACCCAAATAGGATTATAGGATAGAGCAGGGGGGAATTGTTTAATTTTTGACTCATGAGACATAAACACGTTATAGAAGTGAATGTATTAGAGAGATCATAGATCTGGATGTAATGGTTATAGGAAACTGATCCCCTTGTGTGCTATCCCAAGAAATCATTTCTTTGGACACAATTTATTATTGAATACTCCATGGGATTAGAATAAGTCATAATCTAGCTTAGAAAGTACCTCTGGGAGGGGATGGGTGATTCCTAGATAACTCCATCAAGCTTGTCTTTTATATATCATATTTAAAAGCAACCAGAAATTGTAATTTCTAAGGAGAGGACTTTTTCTGGCCATTATTTAATGTTTTGTTTAATATTAAGTTAAGGGATACAAAAGAAATAAAAGTGTTAGTAAAAGACTGAGTGAACCAAAAACAAATGAACTAGCTAGTGAATTCTAACCTGCTATCCAAGATTATATATACTTTATTGTTTTTCTGGGAAATTTGTACACTATAGAAGTATTTGACAATGTTTTGTTTTTAATCAAAAATTTATATTGTTTACTAACAACTACTGTGGTTTTTTTTTTAGAAAAATAATGTGAGTACACAGGGAGAAAAATTTAATTGGTTTCATCAGACAATTTTCAATACAGAATTGAATATTTGAGATACATTAAATAAAAATCACCCAAAAGACATTGGTTCCTCTCCTTACTCTTATTTGTCATGGATCACTAATCTTGTATACAAAGATACAATCACAGTGGGAAGAAAATGAGGGTAACTAAACCAGAAAAGCAGTGAAATGTTAGGTCCTGAATGAAAATTATTATTGTTATCCTGGAGGGAAAAATCAATTTAACTGTACATTTCTCTTGCAAACTTGAAAAATGAAAGTGAATAATACTTCATTAAAATGTGATAAATTAGAAATTACAAATCATTTTTGTGACGTCACAGGAATTACATTAGTAAGTAGGGACATTGAAATAAAGTCAATTGTATTTGTACTGCTGTTGGGGAGAATTTAAAATAGTTTGCCATTGTCATTACTTAAATTCAGCTTTTAAGAATACTTTTGTCCTATTAAAGATTTTCAAATAGATGTAGGCATCTTTCTTTGAGAATGTGCAATCACAGAGTACAACACTGATTATGACCAAGAATGAGACAGCTGGGGATAATGACGTTCCATGCCTGAGAAAGGACTGAAGCAAACCTTCCACCACCTGGATATGCTCACAGTAGCCAATATCATGGTTCTTGCAGTGGCAGCAGCCCTAGAGAGTAAAACTCTTCGTAAAACACTTGTCCTACATGTTGTCTGTCCTTTCCCAGAAAAACCCATCATCATTTGACTTCTCCGTAAAACAGGACAAAACAAATACATGTGAGACTTCTCCCTCAAAGTGACCTTGTTTCTAAAAGTCATTCAGAAGAACAGATATGTACTGCAGATGAAATTCCTAAGTACAGGAATGTCTATCCTTAAATTAAGTGTAATCAGACATTCAGATCAAAAGAAGTAACTAAAAGGAGTTATCAGACTACTATAGAAAAATTCATCTCCTTTAAAAGCTGGTAATTTTTTCTATGTAAAAAAAAGACAACCTCAATTATGAAGGTCAATAATTTCCAAATCCTAGGATGCCGTTGGCCTCATGCCCACCTGTCCCCTCTATTTCACGTGGACACCATAACCCATTGTTCATTTGACAGGTGCAACAGCAGAGCTGTAGGGAACACATTAGCTCAGTTTTGACATTCCAATCTTCTTGAGGATTGGAGGGAAGGGATGAAGCTTGGAAGGACTCATTGAAAAGCAGAAAAGCCATTTCACTCTTTAATCTGTGGCTGCTTGTTGCCAGCATCTACAGCTGTTGAGAGTCCTACAGCATTTATGTTCACATTCTTATGACCTGACCCTCCGCGTCACACTTGCACACCCTTGAGCATACATTTTGAGGAACACTACAATGACCCCATCATTGAAAAATTATTGTGGCAATTTGACATAGTAGGAAAAAAAATCCTAGACTGTTATTCAGAAAACCTAGACTTTTTGTCTTGGTTCTGCAATGAAAGAGTTGGAAGACCATAAGTGAGACACCTTTCTTGGCATTTAGTTTCTCCATTGTAAAAGAAAGCAGCTGGACTAGGAGATGTTCACACTTCTGTAATTTGGTGATAAATGCCAGTCCAGGAGAAACATTCATCAAGGTTTCAATGAGATTCCTTGCAACAGCATCACTATGAAAGGAATTGATTGATCACCTGGGAAACTATCCCTGCTCATCCATCTCTTTATTCTTGATGAAAACAAGGAATTTCCCCATAAACAAGATGCCTTTTTTTCCAAGGAATAAAGAGCCCCACATCTCAGGTTTCAGAGGAGGGACCACTATCCACAGATGCAGACCTTGAACCCTCAGACCAAGATCAGTGTTGTTTCAAATGCAAATTTAGACATGGTTACCTCATGAAAAGTTACATTTAACTTTGTTTTAGAAAGTCAAGGCTCTGGCTGTTGCCTTGTTTCTGCTGAGGCACTGCCTGGACTATCTGGCTCGAATTTTGTGATGTTTGCGCCTTTGCTCCCACAAAATGTTGTTAAAATAATATCTGATAGAAGAATGATACCTTTCATCATTTGTATTAACTCATAACTGATCATCTGTTACTGGTATGACTACTGAGACTACAGTTTTACTATTCTAGTCTGGCTAAGTGCTTCTAGAGACTTGAAGCACAAAACTCTGCTCACTTAAAAAGCTTGCTAATGGGTCCCTCATGACTCAGCTATCAATTTTTTAGTATCACATATACATGCTCTATCCATTATTAGTTTCACTTAGAACCAGATCAGACCTGACTCTGCAGCAGCTTATGGGATTTTATTTATTTCCATATTAATGATGGATTTAAAAAGTAGAAGTAGCATTACAAGGAAAATGTATGTATTACTTTTTTAATTCCTATATAATATTATGGAGATAGCTTCTCCTCTTTCTAAAAGAATGATTCGTTTTTACATGTTTTCCACCTTTAACACATCCCAGGTTGTTTAAATGTGCTTTGTAAGCAATGGTAAAATGACAAGTTATCATTGATCTGTCCTTTGTTCCATCGCAGAGGGATGCGTTAAATAATGCATGCACCCATGTGAATTGCTTTCTTCCCAATAGTATCCCCCAACCATTAGCCAAATATAGCAACATTAACATCTTTCACCCCTTAGAAACCCTTTTGGATTTCATTTAATTAAATTATCCCATTATGAAAACTCTTATAATGAGATTAAATTTAATTATTTATTAGACACTTATTTGCACCAGAGAGCCTATCAATTATGCATGCTTGGGCTAAACATCGTTCAGCCCCATCACCTTTTTCTTTTCAAGGAAGGTGCAATTTATTAACTATATTCAGTCTATAATGTCTAGCAGGACTTGATGGGAATAACTTTTTAGCCTTCTTAAAAGCTACTATAATAAGGACTCAAATAACTATGTCTGGAAAAATAGGGAAGAGAATTGCTGTCAGATAGTCTCATGTTCTAGACTTTGCTGTTTTATTTTTAAAAAATCCTAATATCTTTACAGTTCATACCCATATATCAAATATGCCTCAGATTTAATATTTTAATATAGCTTAATTTTAATTACAGAACTAGCAAAGTGTTCACTTGAGACCATTATGTATTAATGATGGAAGTCTGTTAAATGATGAAATTTAAAATGAACTTTTAAGGGAAATTTCAGGACAGACAGACAGACATAGCCATGATTATGTATAGATCTCTTAGGTAACCATCTTCCAGTTTCAAATAAATCCCACTCACAGCTAATTTGGTTCAACTCTCTCTTCCCACTTAACACAGCTGAAGCAAATATGAAACATGATACCATTTTGACAGTCCTTACGGAAAGAAAGTTGAATGTCTCAAAGGCAAACTTTTTTTTTCAATGGAGTGAGATTTTAGTCAGTGCTGTGATAACAAAATTAATTTATGGCCTATACTCCCCTAAGATGTCTCATCAATATACAATTACTCTTGGGGTATGATTTATGCTGTCTTAAAGTGAAGGTGATTTGATGTGCATAACCTGAACATTGCAATATACATAATATTAGTGTCATATATATAATAATATGATGGAATGTTGTCATTTGCAGGTTTCCCTGTACCCCTCTAGTTTGCTTTCAACACAGAAGTTACAGTGATTCTTTTCAAAAGAGTGTTACTGGAGCTGAAATGGTAGAGTGATTCCCTAGCAAGTGGAAGACCCTGAGTTCAAAACCCTATTACAAACAATGAAAGCAAACAAGCAAAACCAAGCAACTAAAATGAGTGCTTATGCCATGACTCTGCGAAGACCCTTCCTAAAGTGGATCTTCATGTTACTGTGTGTAGCCCCTGCCATGGCCCTCAAGGCTCTGCAAAACTGAATTTCCTACCTGAGCCTCTGGCATTACTTTGCTCCCCTTCCTCACATTCCCCAGCCATGTTCCAACCTCCAGGATCTCCTCCTGACTTCCTGCCTAGCCATCTCCAGCATCTGCTGTCTTCTTCTCTTCCAGCTCCTGTCCTCCTGTCTTCTGACTCCTGCCCAGTGTTATCAGAAACTGTGCAGCTACACTGCATAGAACACCATCTCTTGTCCAATGACCATCACTCTTCATCCTAATGCCCACTTCCTCTTCTGCATCTCCCATCAGCATCTATCAATGACATTTGTTTCCTTTGCCTCCTGACTAATGGGGGCTTTTATTTTTATTTTTGCTTTGTTCTGTATTTTCTACGATTACACCAATGTCTTGAATGTCATAAAACACTTGGATCTGGTGAAGAAATGAAATATTTTACTCAATTTTCTGAGGTGACTTTTAAGTTCAAACATTCAAAATGGTATTTTTGTTTAAATATGGAAGACATGATGAAGAGAGAAGGTCATGTCACTCATCAAATTGAAATCTGGAAATTGTTCTAGAAGCAAAAGCTTCAATGGGTTCAAGTTAGAAAATGGACTCAGGCCTGAAGAGTACTGGGGCAGAGTGATGAACTTGTGACCCAGCAAGAGAGAAGTAACAAAAGCAACTAATGGCAACTGAGGGACGGGGAATGTGGTGTTTTATAGTTTCTCAGAAGCTTAGAAAAGTGAAATTTTATGATAAGCCTTTCAACTCTCAGGTATCTGTGCAAACCACACGAATCATCTCTAGCGGATGTCATTTTGCCATGTCAGCACCAAGTACTGGGGCAGCAGATAAAATCTGAGAGGGTCATATATGCCCTTCGAAAGATGACTCAGGTCTTACGGTAAAGAGTGGATGAGGGCTAGCAAGAGCCAAGCAACAATTGTGCCAAGGCTGTGATGGTCAGTGAGGTGAGAGTGAAGGTAGAGGCCTGAGGCACCTATAGGTGGCAGTAGAAGTGGACAAGATTACTTAGGGAAGTAGAGGCAGACACATGGAATAATTTTGGTGAGTTAAGAAGGAAAGGGTAAAGACTTAGGGGCTTGTTTATGGTCTGGGAATAAAGACAGGCAGGTTATAGTTTGATTAAACTATCTCTACATATTTTGGGAGATCTTTTCAACTGTCAAAAATATAAATCAGGAACTTGGAGGGTAGGGCTGAGGCAGGGTTTTTCAGCCTTGGTGTTATTGACATTTCTGTTGTTGAATAGTTCTTTGTTGTAGAGAGCGCTCTGGTACCAGGTGGACTGCCTAGCAACATTCTTTGTGTCTATTCATTATGCACAGTAGTTTCTACAAACATTGACAAATGTCTGAATAGAGAAAAACTACAGCCCTCTCCCCCACCTCCTGTCATTGAGACTTGAGAACCACTGAGCTAAAGATAAAAGATTGGTTCCATCCTGTTTATGCCTCTATGGAAATGACACTGCTAAGGTTTATTATTACTGAAATTATAGGAATGGTGCTATCACTCAGAAATGTTATGTACAACAAAGCTTTGAAATTGAAACAGTTTTAAAGGACTGCTGTGGATCAGATCTGGAATGGCCTCCAAAGGGCCAAAGCTAAAGGCTTGGTCCACAGCTTGGTACTGTTTAGGAGATTATGAGAACTTTAAGAATTGAAGTGTGCCTGGCACTGGTGGCTCACCTATAATCCTTGCTACTCAGGAGGCTGAAATCTGAGAATCCTGGCCCAAAGTCAATGCAGGCAGGAAAGTCTGGGTGACTCTTATCTCCAATAAACCACCAAAAAACTGGAAGTGGTGCTGGGTTTCAAGTGGTAGAGCACTAGCATTGAGCTAAAGACCTCAGGGACAGCACCGAGGCCCAGAGTTGGAGCCCCACCACCACCAAAAAATAAAAAGAATTCGAGACTAAGGGCGCTGTGCCCTTCAAGGGGATTTGGGAAACTGGTCATTTCCTCCCTCTCCCCCCCTCCCCCTCCTCCCCCTCCTCTTTTTTTCTAGCCTGGGGCTTGAACTCAGAGCCTGTGCACCATCTCTGAACCCCTTTTGCGCTCAACACAAGCACTCTACCACTTGTGCCACAGCTCCACTTCCTGCTTATTCTGAGTAGTTTATTGGTAATGAGAGTCTCAAGCACTTTCTTGCCTGGGTTGGCTTCAAACAACTGCAGTCCTCAGATCTCAGCCTCCTGCACAGCTAGGAATACAGATGTGAGCCAGTTGGTCCCAGCTTTCTTCTTCCCTGCCATGTGGTCAATGGCTTTGGTCCACCATGAGTTCCTTACCATGATGCATTCTTCTCCAACCCCAGCACAGACTTAAAAATAACATTTACCCCAATCATGGATTGCAGTCTCTAAAACTGGGCCAAAACAAACATTTTATAAATTTAACAAACTTTTTTTGTAAATTTAAGTGTTTATGACAGTAACCAAAAGCTAAGTAGCTTGGATGGGGGATATGACTGACATCAGCAAATGATTGTTTACTTTCATTTTCTTCTACTTACTCTTATTTTAATTTTTTGCATCAAATATTGCCATTACAAAGACATTATTGTAGTTTTGTGGTCTTGATTGGACAGAATCCCTGAAGGAGACAGACTTCAACTCAGATGGTAACAAATGAAGCCTGTTTGATAAAGAACTACTTATGCAAGTGTAACAGGATTTAGAAAAACAATGAGAAATGGCCAGTCATCCAGCCAGCCACTGGTGATGCCAGGATGCCAAAAGAGACATGGCACTGTGGACAAAGGACTCCTGAGGACCACATCTCTTCCAGAACCATGGCGCAAAGCTGGAGGGAATAGGGAAAAAATAGCCATCTTTCTAGGACCTCTAGCCCTCTGACCATGCTTCTAGAGATTCCAGGTAGAGCCAAGTGTGAGAGCTGGATGATAGAATTCGAAACATGGGAGGGTGGGATGGAGGATGGATCTGTGGGATAACAAGCAAAGAAGATCTATCAGATAGTCCAAACAGGAGTGTACAGTGAACATTTGCAGGTTATGTGTTTCTCACCATCCTCACATTGTGATATTGAGAATAGTTTTCTAGCTGTGGGTATTACATAAAACATCTAGCCAGCATGATCATCATAATCAGAGAAATGTATCTTGGGTATATTGGATCTAGGTATATGTGGGAAATGTCAATGGGAAGTTCCCCTTTATTTGGTTTTACTATCCTATGACCAGGCCATAGAGAAGCCCCAGGGCTTCTTCATGGCCAGGTCCTGTCTACTCAAGCCTGAAGCCAAGCAGCTAAGGAAGCAGCTTGTATGTCACCCTCAAAGCATGCCATGCCACACTGATTTATTTAGAGGAAAGTTCAGTTCGAAAATGCTTTGAAGAACCTCAAATTCAAATCATCCAGAGATATTAAAACATCATAGAATGTAGATAAGTAGACAGACTCTGTAGTCATGCTGCAGCGCCTTGATTCTGGTCTGATCTTTACTTGTTAGGTGCCTTACACAAGTTAATCTGCTTTCTACCAATTTTCTCTAGATATAGGAGCTTGTAAAATAAAAGTACTCTACTTACTGTGCAACTGAAATAATATATTTTTAAAAGTTACTGAGAGGAAGAGGAAACATTTTGTCAGAAGGAGAGAGTTGAAGAGATAGTTGAAGACAAATGGAAAGAGAAAGGGTGGGCAAATGGAAACATACTATTAAATGTACATGTGTGAAAATGTAGCTGGGAAACTTGAGGGGATGTGTGGGATTAGAAGAGATGGGGAGAACGATGAAAGGGGTGATATTAACCAAGATCGATTGTCCTTATAAATTAGTATGGTGGATTTAAAACCCCTTTGCATAATTACTAGGATAATAAAAAAAATTAAAAAAACAAAAAAAAGTTACTGAGAACTACAGGCAGTATATTATGAGCTTTGTTGTTTTAATACATTTGTCTATCTCATATGAAAGCAAAAGAACTAATGTGAACTTCTCCTATGGTGAGCACTGGTTAGTGAGAGCTTTAAGTGCCCTGGTGGTGGCCAAAGAAAAAGAAATGATCTCTTTGTGAAAGGATGTCACTTACCAAAGAACCACTAATATTATTTCCTTACTGCCTTTAGATAGCTACTAGGAAAAGCTGCCGCTGCCCCTGGAACAGCCAGCACCACTGCTTATCTCCTGCATGCTGAAGCCATCAAAGAATTCCTTTCTATAAGTTTTTGATCATAGGAAAATGTTGATTTTTTTTGTTGAATAAATTGGGCTATCTGCATAGTCATTTGAGTGACAAAAAATACCATCTTGAGAGTCGAGATCTTGATCAGAAACACAGATTTAAATTGTCTTTTCCAGAAATCTAGTTTCATAAATGGAAAACTAAAGTAAGGACTTTTCTCGGCTTCAAAAGAAAATTCCCAGATTTTCCAGAGGTGAAGGCTTTAAGACATTTCACCAGATGTTTTTCTTTCTTGGAGTGAAAAAAAAAAAAAAAAAGCTTCTTGCTTGCAGATTGTTTGACCAGAGTGAGTTCCAACATGATTTGGCCTATGTTGTAGAAAACTTAGCACATGTGGCTGAGGATGGGAAAGACCTCTTTAAAACAAGATTAGGAAAAATTTTGTCCCCTTCTCTAAAAGAGAAAGAGGAGATTACAGATTTGTTTTGGTGGAACTGGGGTTTGACTTGATACTTGCTATATAGATTCTATACCACTCGAAACATGCTTCTAGCCTATTTTGTTCTGGTTATTTTTGAGATAGGATTTTACTTTTCACCTAAGCCTTCCCAGAGTTCAGTCTTCTTGTTACACTTCATGGTATAACTAGGAAGACAAATATATGCTACCATTCCCAGCCTTTTCTCTTCTTGCGAGGGCTCTAGGATTTTATGCCCAGGCTGGCTCCAAACTTCAATCTTCCCAATCGCTACATCTCAAACAGCTAGAATTATAGGTATAAGCCACCAGTGCCTGGCCTCCAGATAGGTTTTACTGTGAAACTTTTAGTGCCTACAACCTAGACACAATAATTAAATAATAAAGGCTCCGACCATTTCTCTACACTAAAGACAAGAAAAGACTAATCCTTGTTAAAGGTGATACTCTAGACTTAGGAACCCAGAAAATGACGAGACAAGAATTCAATTCATGGAGCTAAAGCATTTTAGTATTCACTGATAGAAGCCTCCTGTGGTGGGTACTGTTGTGTGCTCCCAGGTTTGAAGGCCTTCTTCCCCTGCCTCTGGAAGAGCAAACTCTTCCAGGAATTGGCCAAAAAGACAAAGGTACACTGAATCCAATGACTATTTGAAATGGGCACATAATGGTCCAACCTGGTATAACTCTCTAGGACTTTCCCTCTGTCACAGAAAGCCCTTCTTGGCAGTTACCTTTCAGTTAATCTCTTTCTCTGTCCAATCTTACTTCCTTCTCCACCCTTCCATTGTGTCCATCCAACTATATTTTCCTAATAAACTCCCTGTGGGCCAATCATCTTAGAATCTACATTCTCAGAAACACGGTTGGAGATACATACCCTCTTCTAACAAAGACAGCAATGTAAAATGATCCCTTTCTTGCCTCATAATCTCAAGATGTTTAGATCTAGTCATTAACTAAATGAAAATTCAAAACCAATCAAATACCCATAGATGACACAAACACACCATTACAACATAACCTTTTCCCCCAAAAAATAATGGCTGGAAAAAAACCTGATTTTTTCTTTTGAAAACAATAAAGGCTATTTTTTACATATATTTCCTTTTATAATGGCCATTAAAAATCTGTGACATGAAGATTGTTTTATAGTCTGTGTATTTAGAGTGGATTTCCAATGCAATAAAATAAATGGCATGCCCAATTTTGTGTGTAGGTGTTTATGGTACTTTATCCTGTGGAAATGGTCCATGCTTTTCGTGGGATTCCCAAAGGAGCTCATGACCCAAAAGAGGTTAAGAACAATTGGTATACAGTAAAATGAGAAGCAGATCTTGGGTAATAGGCTGAGCATATGGAAGGTGCTCAAATTCATGGTGACTACTGAGGGGCACCTGGAGTTGCCAGTGCATGAGGCTGAGTCTGACTGCTGTTGGCAGGGCGCCTGAGGTGACATCACTGCCACTACACTAGTGCTGCAGACTTAAGAATGGAACTCTACCACATTTTGTTTTTTACATTTAAAAAATATTCTCTCCAGGCACTGGTGGCTCATACCTGTAATTCTAGCTACTCAAGAGGCTGAGATCTGAGGATCGTGGTACAAAGCTATCCCAGGCAGGAAACTCCATGAGACTCTTATCTCCAATAAACTACTCACAAAAGCTAGATGTGGTGCTGTGGCTCAAGTGGTAGAGTGCATGCCTTGAGCAAAAGAAGCTCAACAATAGTGCCCAGGCCCAGAGTTTAAGCCCCAAGACTCACCAAGTATTCTCTATGACTTTTTGCTCATCTTGTATCTGATGCCCTTTTTGAGATTCCATACTTTTGTAGTAATCTCTTTTCATTCTGGTCCTAGTCCTATTCTAAGAAATTAAACTATAGCTCTTTTATCTATGTATTGGCTTTGGATTTGGGGATAAGGGGATCTTGGAATCACACATAATATTCTCAGTATGTAAGTAAGAGGAAATAGTATATCACAGAGTCATGATGATGACTTGGAAAGGTGCTTGCAAAGGTGGGACACTGATCAAGATGTGTTGCCTTCATAAACTGCTCTGTTAAATGGCAACTCATTTGTGCAACTACATAAAGATCATAAAAATATATGTAAAAAAAGAAAAATTTACAAGAGGAAGTAGTGTTGTGGCTCAAAGTGTTAGAGCACTAGCCTTGAGCAAAAAAGCTTAGAAACAGCACCCATGTCCCGAGTTCAAGCCCTATGACTGACAGAAAAAAAGGAAAAAGTAAAAGGAAACTTTACAAGAAAAACAGACTGAACACTGACAAAAGTGAATTATACAATTCTTGGGTGGAAACAAAAGAGAGGGACTTGGAGAGAGTAAGGGAACAGAAGATAGAGTATGAAAGGAAATGTCCTAATAACCTGACTCATGTAGTTGTAATCCCTCTGTATATCATCTCTGTTATAACAAAGAAATTTTAAAAAGAGGAAAAAGTAAAAGAGCCTTGATTAGGATGGAAAAAAAATTGACTGCCATGGAAGTTGGGCTATGGGATTACTAGGAACATACTCAGAGCAGTTAAAGTAGATTGTTGGGAATAGAACTTCTTTGTTCACTTCCTTTTATGGAATATTTCAGAAATAACATAATACATAGTTATGTATTTGATACCCATATTTAATAATTTTCTGAATTCCTGGTTTTGATGTTGCGTCATTTGTCTCCATCTACAATATTATTTTGGAACAAAACCTTAGATATCTTATTATTTCATCCATAAATTTCCAGAATATATCACTAGAAGAAAAAGTCACTTGAATATATAGTGACACCAATGTTTGCACCTAAAATAAATGAAAATGTCTTTATATTATCAAAAAGCCTAGCAAATGTTAATTTCTGTAATTTCCACTTATTACCATTTGCCATGTTTCCTATGGGGGGTGGCATTATCAGTGTTTGAACTCTCAGAGCTAGCATTCTACCACTTGAGCCACATCGCCAGCCCAGTCTGGCATCTCCTTTGTACAGTCTGAAAACTCCTTTGTACAACTACTTAAAATAATAAATCTATATTAAAAATTTGTAGTTAGACTTAAGGTTTGATCAAGAGAGGCCCTCTTGTTCAGAGGTGAATGAAAATTGGAGAAGAGCAGAGAGCAAACTTGTCTGGCTTTCCAGAGAGTCTAGAAGTCATAAGAAAGGAGGAAATTACTTAAAAATGAAATGAAGTTTTGTTCTTTCTGATTTTATTTGTGAGAAGGACATATGGAAAACTTGTTTGTGCTTATCAAACACAATGAAGGAAAAATGCAGACAGAAGCTTAAGATATAGAGAAGATTGACATTTATGAAGCAAAGGCATGTAAAACACTGAGAATTAGAATCTAGTGAGTGGCAAAGCAGGAATCCAAACTCACCTATGCCAACATTTTGCTCCTGTATCTGACATTGTGCTGGATATTACAGCAACAAAGATAAATTAAAACATCAAATAATCTACATTATACAACTTTTTGCAATAGCTGATAGAGACCCCTCCATGTGAGCTATTAAGATAATAAATTATTAATAACCATTTTTTAGACATCTGTACTGGAAACAATGGGTGGCTGAGAGTAAGGAAGGATCCAGATTTCAATTCTCATTGGCCTAAAATTCTGTGTGTGATTGATAGGCAGCTACTCGGGAAAAGGTTGGAAAGGTGGTCAGGAAAGAACAAAGTTGGGTTCCGATGCTCAAGGAGCTGTTCTTCTAAATGACATCTCATCCTTGTCCTAGTCATTGTCCTCCTCATCTTTTTCCTCTTCTACCTCCCTACCCACCCCCTCCAGTCCTTCTCCCCCTGTTTCCTTAAGAGCTCGTCTAGATTACATAATGATTCTGGAAAGTAAAGGTAGTAATGGTAGAATGCAAATGCTAGAATGGGGTCATAACTACGAGCATTCACCTTTCTGGAGTTCATGGCACCCAGATGCCATTCTTATTTGTAAGACTGGATTTGGGTTCTACTTTAATGTGGGCCTCATGGAGTAGACTTTACCTGAGAAGATGCTGTCATAGACTGTGGCTGTGTACACATAGGAGAGTATATTATGCTTTCGTTTTCTTTTTTCCTCTTTTGGGGGAGGGGGTGAAACTGAAGTTTAAATTCAGGGCTGTGTACCTACTTGGTGGGCACAGGCTGTGTCACTTGAGACACACTCCATTCCTTATTGTTTTAGTTAATAGAATTTTGCTTTTAAATAAAGTCTTATGTTTTTCTCAGACCAGCCTGAATTACGATCCTCCTATTTAGCTCTCCAGAAAAGCTGTGATCACAATAGTGGGTTACTATGTTTGGGTGATTGGTTGAGATGAGTTCTCACTAGCTTCCTTTCACCCTCCACCTCCCAAGTAGCTGGCATGGGAAACTGTGCCCAGTTACCATTTCTTTTCTATCATCGTTTTCTCTCTTCCTTTACTTCACCATCATGTGTGTACTGTCAATTTTACCATTAAAAGCCATGGCTTTTTTTTTTTTTTTGGCCAGTCCTGGGCCTTGGACTCAGGGCCTGAGCACCATCCCTGGCTTCTTCCCGGCTCAAGGCTAGCACTCTGCCACCTGAGCCACAGCGCCCCTTCTGGCCGTTTTCCATATATGTGGTGCTGGGGAATTGAACCGAGAGCTTCATGTGTAGGAGGCAAGAACTCTTGCCACTAGGCCCTATTCCCAGCCCAAGCAATGGCTTTTTGAACTGCAACATGAATGTGTGAATATCCAAGTAGCTAAAAATATTCACTGCTACTTTCATTAGATGTGATACATTTTGATATTTTATATTCTATTTAATTTTCCAAAAAAATTGACCAGCAAGTCATTCACATCATTCTAAGATTCACTAATGGCTTTTGATCAGTAGTTTGAAAACTAATAGTCCAGTCCCATGTTTCCTTCTTTACCTCTCTGCTGGGACTTCTTAATTGCTCCATGGTAGGAATTACTTCAAAATCTCACATTCCTGTCTAAGATCTTTTTTTTTTTTTTCCTTTTGGTACTGGGGATCGAACCCAGGATGTTGTACTTGCTAGGCAAGTGCTTTGCCATTGAGCTACAGCCCAGTCCCCTAAGATCTTATTACTTTCTAAAATATACATTTCTGATTAAATTGTCAGCTTTCTTAAATATCACAGCCCACACAATATAAATATGTTAGTCCATGATCATCTGAGTTTAATTTTTCTGTCTGAATTCACTGTTCTTTCTCAGTCCTATGCTTCAGTCAACTTAGTAAGAACAGAGTGATTTTTTTTTTAATGTCTTTAAGCCAGATGCGAGAGCTACTCAGGAGGCTGCAACCTGAGGATCACAGTTGAAAGCCATCATGGATAAGAAAGTTCATGAGACTCTTATCTCCAATTAACCACCAAAAAGCCAAAAGAAGAGCTGTGGCTCTAATGGTAGAATGCTAACCTTGAACACAAAAGCTCAAGGGCAGCTCCTCCACCCTGTGTTCAAGCCCCAGGACCGGCGTGTGTGCTCACAAACCCCGCCCACCCCCCCCCCCACCCCAAGTCTTTAATGTTTTGTGAAGTTACAGAAACCAAAGTTGTATTTTAAAAGTGACAAAAAACAAGGAAATGTGAAGAGAATTTGAGCAGCTCTCTCTTAGTCTTCACTTTGTAAAAAATTCTGTGCTGCTTTTCTTGGGAGTGTACTTTCATACCTTCCCATGTATTGTCTTTGTATTATTTCATAAAATTTGTTTTTTATTCCAAAAGGTATTATAGAATATGTGTCATTTCTGCAAGTTGCTTTTTTACTTGAACTATCCCTTTCATTTTTCAGATAAGAAACAAAATGAATTTTTTTCCTCTCATAATTCATCCATTCATTTTTTTTTCTACCTGCTAGTGATCAAAACAAATTCCATTTGCCATTACCAAAATGACATTGGAAAGTGAAATTCCTTAACATAAAACATTCCCCATTGTGGCTCAAGTGGTAGAGTGCTAGCCTGGAGCAAAAACAATCCAGGGACAGTGCTTAGGCCCCCAGGACTGGTGGGAAAAATAATTCCCCAAAGTGGGATTTCTAGACCCAGCCGTATCTGTAAACTTTGGAGGTTTTTAAAAAATAAACACTACCAATTTGTGTTTCTAATCTGCTGTCGTGTTCTTCACACCCTCTAGTGTGACATGTGGCATTTTTCACATGTGTTTAAACCATTTCTCTGCAGCTCTGCTGCTCTTACCTTTTTTCTGCTGCTCTTTTGTGGGGGTGAGTTTCATTGGTCTGCCAGTAGGTACACTTCTTTTCCATTATCATGACCTTTTGGATTCCTTCTTCTGCCAGTTGCCTAACTGAAGGATTTAAATAATTTTCTATTGGATTACTTGTGTTTTTTTTCTAATTATTATGTACAGTGTTTCTTGTTTGTTATTATTAACCCAATTTGTGTCAAATACTTTCCTATTCTGTCATCTCTGACAGATATTTTTTCAGATTATTTTCAGATGTTCTATCCTTTGCTATACAATGGTTAACACTTTAAAATCTCTATGTATAGTCAGGTTCAATTTTTTGCATAGGAGCTTTTCAGGTCTTGGCTTTTGCCTGGGAAAAATCACAACTACTCAAGGCTTATACAAGTGGCAACCTATTTTTCTTCTTAATATTAAAAAAAATTCATGCTTCAATTATCAATTCATCTGGTATTAATTTTTATATGGAATGCATACACAAAATGCAACTCTGTTTCCAGCCAATTATGCTTGCATTATTTATTAAATAAACCTTACTTTCTCCAGTGAACTGAAAGGCCATTTTTGTCATATATTAATATCCATAAATATTTGGATTTACTTTTGGTTTTCTGTTCCACTCATTTCTATATTGATTTACTCTGCCAAAAGCATACTGTCTTAATTAGCATAATCTTATAATAACAGTTATTATCTGGAAAAATCAATCCTTGCTTTATTCTTCAAGTCAACGTTTCAGGGTATCTTCCTGAATACATTTTATTTCATGTAAAGTCACAAATAATTTTAGTTGTCTTATTTTCTCCCCATTCAAGACACTTTACTTGAAAAACATTATTTTATACATTTTAAATTTTGTGTGTTTGAAATGGTTTTAGAATATTAAGACAGCCCATTTTTTGTGTACTTGAGTCTAAAACACTTAATAGTAATTTGTTATTTTTTTTATAAAGGCTCATATACTTCATTTAAGAACACTTCAGATTTCTTGTAATTTTTATTGCAATTGTGAATTATGCTATTATGTCACCAGTGTCTGACTCTCATCCATTGTTTGCAGCTTGTTAATTGCTAAGGAGCTCTGGATTTTATCTTCTTAAATCTGAGAGAGAATAGTGTAGATCACAAATTTATGATTCCTCAAGAGAACCAAACAGATAGAAAACTAACTACTTTTAATGCATGTGGTTCTCAGAATGCCACAATCCTACAAAATACACAAGGACCTACACAGGTAGGCAAAAGAAAACCACAGTTTCTGGGTTTGGTGAAAGACTTTAAACCAGGCAGAGCTCAAATCCGAAAAGGTCTTCCAGTGTTTACCAGGTTCAGTCACAATTTGACCTCAAGAACAGAAACATCACTGATATTTACTGTCTACTGTTCCATTAATACTTAAGAGGTTTTAATAACCTGGCTTATATGGTTGCTGAGGAAAAACAAAAATTCATAAGGAAACAAAAAAGTATTGTAAGTCATCTAAGTGAAACTCAGTAAAAAGTATTCAAAAAGTTGTAATAGTAGGAATACCAAGAAAAAACAACATTTACCAAATGCTTACCCAATGTCAAGCACAGCTTTTAAGCTCACTTTTTATTATCTCAACCTTTAGAATTGTCACAGATGTTAGGTACTATGATTACTCCCATTTGACATATTTTATTAGCTTTCTCATCTCTGTGACAAAATACTGGAGCAAAACAAAGTTTTGGAGAAAAGATATATTTTTCTCTTAGTCTTTAATTCTTAACTATATGGTAAGCCATAAAACCATAGCAGGAAGAGCTTGTGACAAGAAGCAAAGAAAAAGAAAGGAACTTGGGACAAGGTATAACCTTCAAAGGACAATTCAAGTGACTGTCTTCCTCCAGCCAGACCCTAACTCCTAAAGTTTCCACCACCTCCCAAAATGGCACCAGTAGCTGAGGACTAAATATTCAACACATGACCAATGGGGACACTTTGTATGCAAACCATAATATCCCACCACTGACTCCCAAGGGCTCTTGGCACCTTCTACTGAAAAATGCACATAGTCTTCCTTGAAGCGTTCCTAATATGTCCACAATCCGAACATTGTTTAAGAAGAGTCTCCTCTGAGACTTAAGGCAAACTCTTAGCTTTGAGCCTTTGTAAAATTTAATAAAAAACAACACAAGTTATATATTCTGTAGGTACAATGACACAGATTAACATTTCAATTCCAAAAGGGAGGAAAAGGAAAATAGCACGAAAAGACTAGATCAAAACAAGATCAAAGCCCTATATTGTAAACCTTAGAGCCTGCAGCTTTATGGCCACCATCTGGGGGACATAGTGTTGCAATGTGTTTCAGTGGGCTTGGAAAACTCTGCCTCAATGGTCTTTCGTTGTTACCCATGTGACCACTCTTTGGGACTAACTCTGCTTACTCTCTCTCTGCTTAAGCTCTCCTGGGCAGATATTCCACATTTCTAACATGTCTAACTTCCTAAGATCTCCATTGTGTCTTCAGCTTCACCTTTACAGGGTCACCCCTCCCCATTGCCAGTACTGGGATTTGAACTCAAGGCCTTTCCCTTTGTAGGGCAGGTCCTCACCACTTGAGCCAAACCCAAGATTGAGGAAAATGTGATTCAGTCTTAAGGGAAAAGACAACCAACAGATGCCAACTTTGACATGACGAAAATGTTGTAATTAACAAAGATTTTAAAGAAAATCTTTTAACCATGCTAATTACTATAAAAGTGAGCCCCCCTGGAAATGATTGGATAGAGAGGAGTTGCCAATAGTGAAATAAAAACTATAAAGAACACATTGAAAATGGAAAACTACAGTATCTGAGTTTCACTGTATTGGCTCAGCAGTACAGTGGAGATCCCAAAGGTACACAAGAGGTTAAGTGACCATGTAAGACATCAAAAGAATTCAGTATGAAGAGTGGTAAGAAAAGCAGTGGGAAAATATTAACACTGCCCTAGGATGCCATTAAGGTCCATGAAAGGAAGGAAAAACATTAGTGCAGAAGAAGAAAATTGGAGAAAAGGCACTAGAGCAGGTGTTTCTATCTTTAAAGAAAGAATAATGCCAATATGTGTTTGGATATTTTGCCAGTGCTGAAGCTTGAACTCAAGGCCTTTCTATTCTTTTCCAACACAACCACATAGTTAATATTGCTTACTCATTTATCTTTTTTATGTTTTGCCTGTCTTGTAACTATAAAGTACAACAAATGATATTTAATTGTATTGCTAAATTCCTACTTTAGAGAAAAATGCCAGTATATGTGTTCTGTCTTCTATGAAAGAACAACAAAGTAGCCTCAGAATATGCAGGTTTAATGAAATGAAATGCATCTAAAATCTCCACAAATTAGATGTATTAAACACCCCACATATAACCATGAGCACCTAGCAAGACATTCTGAAACTGAGTGGAAAGGCAGATTGGGTATTATCAGAGCAGCTTTTTCCACAGAAGTTTCAGGTAGAGCTCCCATGCTCTCTCCATGGGCTTAGCTTTTGAAAGTAGACTTCCTCAAACAAATATATTTACATGTGAGATTGAAAGATATAATGACTCATGAATGACTGTTGATATATGAATAGTAAATTCTTTTTAAAATGGTTTCTACTCTATTTGTTCTGTTTATCTAGTAGTTTTCCACCTGGCTGTTAGACTTCCTTATAGAGTGGCACCTAAAGTTCAACTGAAAATCTTGAGGATCTGGATGCTACCCCTGACCTTTGGTTCTCAAGGCTAACACACTCCCACTTGAGACACAGCTCTGCATCCAGCTTTTTGGTGATTAATTGAAGATAAGCATTCCACAAACTTTCCTGCTTGGGCTGGCTTTGAATCACTATCCTCAATTCTCAGCCTCCCGAGTAGCTAAAATTAAATGCATGTGACACCATTGCTGTAATTCAAATAGTGTTAAAATTATTTTAGCAATAGAAAACATGATAAGGTCTCATATTCATTTTATTAAACAGTATAACATTCACATAGAATCTAAGTTTTAAAAAGTACTTATTGTATGATTTCACAAGACACAAGATTAGGAAGACTTCAAAGAAATTTGATTATCAAATCAAATAATTGATGGCAGAATATGACAGTTGGTGATGACTTATGGCAGTGATGATGGAAATGAGTATCAAAAAATGAAAGCAGTCATTATGGTAGGCTCTGAGTGACAAGAAGTCAGTATTTACAAGATAGAAAATAGAAACAATGTGGTGTTTTTTTATCACTATGAGCAGAGAGCTGTTCACATTTAAATAAAGGTGAACACTAACATCTAGTTTATTTTTTTATTTTATTGTCCAATTGATATACAGAGAGGTTACAGTTTCATATGTTAGGCCTTGGTTACATTTCTTTTACTGTTTATTACCTCCTCCCTTATTCTAATATCTAGTTTAATAGATCAAGGTAGATGGCAAAATGGATAGGTCTGACAGAAAAATAAATAGGAACACCACTTAAAAGCCTATTATAGAATCCAGGTGAGAATTAATAGATTCAGTCTGAGAAAAAAATGAGATGAGTTTTTCAAGAAGAGTGAACTCCGAAAAAGGTTTGGAAGGCAAGTTGTTGGACCTGAGCGATTATTCTTCTGTTAATAGAGCTGAGAATAAGCAATGCAATGACTCACAAATTTCAAACTTTTGAGTGAGTCATAATCCTCAAGTAGTAGTGTCCAAAAAGATCAATGATAAAGAAGAGGAACAAGTTTCAGGGAAATTGCTACGTTTGATGCTCTGCAATGAGGAGCTCCTGGGATAGTTCAGTGGAAATATTTAGCTGTTTAAATCTTAGGGGTGCTTTTCAAGAATTCAAAACCACAAAATGGTGGGTAAAGCATAAGGGTAGTGAACAATGAGAATGAGTGTAATGAGAAGCACAAGGCCAGGCCACAGAAACTATGAGTGATGTCACACCCCAATCCAGAGCCAGGTAGAAGAACTGATAGACTTGAGATCTCTAGGTAAATATTCACCACTTCATATTTCCCAACTTACCCCTTGGTTATAGTGACTGGTATTTCCTGCTCACCATCAGCCTTCATATCATGATATGTGCCAGTTTCCTATTGAGAGTGAGGCAGTGGACACACCTGCATCCTTAGCTCTTAGTCCATCTGACTCCCCTAAACAATAAGAAAATATTTAGGTTTTTTTTTTGCCAGTCCTGGGACTTGAACTCAGGGCCTGAGCACTCTCCCTGGCTTCTTTTTGCTCAATGCTAGCACTCTACCTCTTGAGCCACAGCACCACTTCCAGCTTTTTCTGTTTATGTAGTGGTGAGGAATTGAACCCAGGGCTAGGCAAGCACTCTACCGCTAAGCCACATTCCCAGCCCTCTAATAAGAAAATATTTAGTATCATGACTTAACTAACTCCCGAAGTATAGCTTTCTGGTTCTTTCAGTCTTAGGAAGTTCAGCAGCAATGAATCTCCATGACGGCACCAAATCCAGTTGAGCTGCAAAGCACATGCTGTTGGGCCATACATGACAGCATTTTGCCCCACCTTCATCTCTACTCCGCAGTCTTTTCCTATATTGGCTTCTACGTTTTAGGTCTTGACCCAATCTTGGAGACTGAGCTGATCTAAGATGCATGGGGACCTTTAGACTTCAGGAAAGTGGCAAGATGATTTGATCTAATGGAGAAAAATATCATTTCTGAAAAACAGAAGTCTTTCTACATTGTATGAAAGTAGTACAGTGAAGCATATTTTTTACTACCAAACTAAAACAAACAGAAGTGTATTTTACAGCAACCTAAATGGTGCAAAGGTGGGGATTTTCAAAGTATTACATGGGAATTGATCCACTTGATCTCTATTAGTGTTAATAAGAACCACATCGTTCTGTGCTTTGAACATTTCGCCTAGATGTTTCCTATGAATATTTATGCATTCAGAAGTAAAAATGCCCAGCTAAAATTCACCCACTAGATGTTATTTAATTATAGCAGTTATGAAAATTTCTAAATTCCAATATAAATACATTTACCTAGTAGGTTTTTTTTTATAAGTAAAGGAAAATTAACTCATTACCACATTCTGTAACAAGACTAAATTAAAAGTTTAACAGTTTGGGGTGTAGTGTTTATCTAATGACACCTCTAGATTGCCCTTAGTCTTTCTGGGACACAATCTCTTCATCTGTTGAGCAAACATCTTATCTGATCTACTTAAGCTCAGGCTTACTGTGGACTTTCAAAGAAATTGTACTTTAGAGTACTTTGTAAATAAAATCAAGCAGTATATTGCCCCATGGCAATATTAGTAGATATTTGCAACAGGTAAAACCAATCTTTCCCCCCTCCATGTTTCTCAACTCCTTTCTTCCTATACTTCACCAATTTTTATTTTCCAGGATGGTTAAACTATAATCAATTACTTTCTCTTTTAGTGTTAGAGGAGAGATATTCCGTCATAGTGAGACTGGTACTCACCCATTTATCACTCAGTCACTCACCTTCTGCCTGGCTGCCCTTGAGTATTTTCTAGTCATGCCTTTTGACTCAATAATGAAGTTGGATTTACTTTTAATTGTGTGTGTGTGTGTGTGCACACGCACGCGCGCACCTGGGTCTGTGTGTTTATGTATCTGTGTGTCTCTGTGTGTTGATATTGAGTCTTGAACTCGGGGCTGTGGCACTGTCCCTTAGCTTTTTTTGCTCAGGGCTGGTGCTGTAACATTTGAGCCATAATGCCACTTCCAGCCTTTTGGTGGTTAATTGGAAATAATAGTCTTTCCTGTCCATCTGGCTTCAAACCTTGATCCCTCAGATCTCAGCATCCTGAGTAGCTAAGATTACAGGCATGAACCACTAATGCCTGGCTTGATTTATTTTTTAGTAGTTCATTATATCTGGACAGCCATCAGCTTCCTTTCTTAATTTCTACAAAGAATGTTATAAAAATCTTTTGGATTACATTTTAATCTATTTACATTTACATCTATGAGTGTCTACTTACCATGATTTGGTATAACAGAATAATAATATCTGCTTAAAAATTATTGTCCTGGTAAACCTCCCATTTTGAGAGCCATTTGCTATCAGAACAGAGCTATGCAGTGGATGTGCCTGGTGCTAGATTCCTGGGTAAGATGCATGCTACTTCCTAGAGGCATGGCTTTTCTAAGGAAAGCATCTCATGCTGACTTGGCCTCTTACCATTCCCTGACACAGAATTGTCCAAAGGATACTACTAGTAGTAGAATTTAAATGCTGATGTTTTAACATCTCTGTAATTCATTTACCTACTTATCAAGCACTTAGCAGGCAATTATTTGTTCTGAGACTGAGTAGGTAAAAGGAAAACATAGTTGCTGCTTTTGTAACTGAGGAGATGAGGGGGTGCCAGAAGAGCAGGGGGGCTGGGCACCCACGGATAGGCAAGCCACTCTGAGAACAAAGGTAGCCAAGGGAAGGGACTCTACAGGGCCTCTTTTGTTTAGAGAAGCCAACCAAGGGTGAGCACTAAAGATTGAAAAGTCCTACTTTGAATTTCAGTGAAGCTAGGAAAGAGGAAGTCACCCTCACTCTGGGGTTTCAGTGCTTAGCCCGGAAGAAACATACATGGAATGGTTGAGCTCTATAACCCTAAAAGAGAGAGAAATATACCAATATTAAAGTAGATAAGAGCCTGGGAAGGGCTGACACTGTTCAAAAAGCAATGTACTCATCACTTACATTTCTGTAATCCCTCTGTACATCACCTTTACTATATACATATAATACATATGTATATAATAAAGTAGATTATATATAATACATATTATATATCTATGTAGAATAAAATAGATGAAGGCTAGGTTGTTTAAGCAACATGGTAAACAAGCAATTACCTGTTAGAGGATGTATCACCAGAGGCCAAAATGTGTCTCCTAGAGAGGTCAAAAAATGGGCACAGTCTTACAGAGAGGAGGTGATTAACATGGAAAGATTAATACAGTAGTACCATCTCTGGGAGGCAATGAAACTTTAGAAGGTAATGTAAAGATAGTAACAGACATATTATCAATATTTCCTAAAGTGAAGTCAGGGTTGTTATTCTTTAAATGTTTGACATATTTTAACCAGAAAATCAGAAACAGTATTAATTAGAAAAAAGTATGTTAATACTAATAATTGTATTAATGGTATTAGTATAGTAGTATTAATATTAAAATACTATTAATTAATACTATTGAATGAAAAATGGAATTAAGACCCAAATGCACATCTACCTAGTTTATAAAATGTAACTTTTTATTTTTATGTCTTTAAGTTTTCTTTTCTTCCATCTTTCTTTTCTTTCCTCCTCCCTCCCTCACTTCTTTTCTTCCTTCCTTCCTTCCTTTCTTCCTTCTCACTTTCTTCTACCCTCTTCCCAAAATGAGATGTTAAAGAAACATTGAATCACATTGGAAATTTTCTTCATTTTCATTCTCCTTCCTCTCTCTCTGGAGTTGATGCCTATCATTTTCACTCATGAATTTATACTTTTGAAGTAAAACTCTATAGGTGATTCGTATTATTGCATGTTTCACAACATAAGAATTCAGCATGTGTAAGTATAATTAGTTAAACATATTCATATAATTAGTAAAACACTCATGATTGTAGATTGATGGACTTATGTTTGTTATGTAGCTCTCGTTCATTCATTCAGCCACCACGAAACAGTAAATATTCTGCAATTTTAAAGCCAGCTGAGGTGATTTTTCTTTTTTTCTTTGAAAATACTCTTGATTAAAAGCTGTTTCTACCTCTTTGGAACAATGTTATGGTGAATAGTTTTATGAGTTATTCCAAGTGCTAGTAGATATTATTAGTGTTTACGTATTATCTCATGTGAAATCATAGGGAACTATGCTAGCCAGCTTTCCTTTACTATAACAAGCACCTGAGAAAATCAACTTATAAAAAGAAAAGTTTGTTTTGGCTTATACCTTGGGAGCTGTCAGACATGATCAGTTGGGCCATTGCTTTGGGCTTCTGAGCAAGCAGCACATCATGGTGGGAGTTTATGTTATGGCAGAGTTTAACAGCTCACATCATTTCCTTGATGTAAGGATCATCCCTGGGAGGGCTCCATGCAGATGCCCCCACCTGTTTAAGTCTGCACCCAGTACCTAATTTACCTTGGTAACTGGTACACTTGGAGGCAGTTACCTCCTCCTTCTCTGAGGTCACAACCAATCCAGCTGGCCATACCTCCCACCTTTTCCTACATAATGCAGCTTAACACAGTCCCCGCTCTCTCTCCTTTCTCTTCTTATTCTCTCTTCCTCTTTTCTTTTTCCCTTCTTCCTTCCCCTCTGTCTCCCCATCTTGTATGGATTGGAAATTTGCTTTCCCCCAAAAAACTCCTATCTGCCTGAGCCATGTGGTGGGTTTCCTTTCTGATGAACCTTACATCTCTTGCTGTAACTCGAAATGGAACAATCAGAAGTCTCCTGAACCATGTAGTAGGATTCCTTTCTAACTAACCTTACACAGGAAACCAAAGAAAAAGAGAAGGAGGTATGTCACCAAATCACAGGATTCTATTACTGAAAACCTCTGAAATCCAGTTGAATTCTGATTTGCTTTATTTAAGTTAAGGAATAAGCAGATGCATCTTTTGTTTTGCAAGAAAACAAACATTACACTCTTTAAAATGTAACACAGCTTAGCAAGTTTACTATTAGTTTACCTTGTAATGGGCTAAATTGTATCAGTCAAGTTAAAAATAGTTCATTGTAGTATAAAAATATTGTGTACTGAAATATATCTGAAGTTAATGTAGCCTTGCTTTTAATATGCTTACAATATAAATACTTTACTTCTGGGACACTTTAGTCATCAGAAGAACAATTGTAATACTTTTTTACCTTTATATGTGTCTGTGAAGGGAGCAAACAGATATTTCTTATGTGATATAATAATTGATATGATACAAAGTAATATTCTACATAATTTATTACTACTGGGTGAGTGCTACTTCAATTCTATATAATGTAATTTTAATTATGAAAATTAAGCTTTTATCTACTTTCATCTGGTTTTGATTTCTTCGTTTTTATTATAAGACCCTTTGGTAAATATTATATAATTCATTTGCAGTTCTGCAACAATGTCTAGTTTTACTCTAACAAATGGGAAGATGAGATGGTAGCCTTCATAGAGGCATTCTGTTTCCTCTCATCTTGCATGTGATTAGGAAAAATAAGGATGGTTGTGATGTATAATGAAAATGCAGATTTATAACATGATTAGCTTGATGTAAAACAAATTTTAAAGTGCCCCGAGCTCTAAAGACTGGCTCTGTGCCCATATCGTGTATACAAAATGCTCTTTACAATGTCAGATGCTAAAATCAACCTAACTAAAATACCATTAAACCCACAAACGATGCAGTGAACAAAGAGAATTCCAAGTGATACGGCGGAGGGATGGGAAGCAGAGCTGTGATGTGGTAGAAGCTATATCAAGATGTCTTTGCCTTCTCCAAAGAGAACCCGGAAGTAGCGAACAGAGCCTGATTGCTGCGCACAACTGCCAAGGTCTGACTTTACAGATAATACCATAAGGATCAACTTAATGCAATAGCTCTGTTCTTTAATGTGGTGGAGGGTATTTTTTATTATCCACTGTAGCAATATAAACCACTTACTATTGTCTTTGCCCATCATTTTGTAGATTGACCAATCTCAGATGGTTACCATTTGGAGTCTTACAATTTCCAAATGATAGGTAAGGCTGGAATATATGCAATCGTTTCTTTCTCAGATCTGGTCCCATGATGGGTTGAGTGACTGGCTAAGGTTTTTCTCCCACCCCATAGGGAGCCTGGTTTTTTTTGTTTGTTTGTTTTGTTTTTGCCAGTCCTGGGCCTTGGATTCAGGGCCTGAGCACTGTCCCTGGCTTCTTCCCGCTCAAGGCTAGCACTCTGCCACTTGAGCCACAGCGCCGCTTCTGGCCGTTTTCTGTATATGTGGTGCTGGGGAATCGAACCTAGGGCCTCGTGTATCCAAGGCAGGCACTCTTGCCACTAGGCTATATCCCCAGCCCGGGAGCCTGGGTTTTTGAGTAGAAGCTAAATCCAAAGCCAGTATTCCCAGAAGATTAGTCCCAAATGCCCAAGCACTAATCAAATCTCTTCCTGTATTCCAATTGATTACGTAGAAAAGAACAGCTAAAGACAGTTTATGTCAGGCTGGCAAGTACCAGAAAATATGAACATGTATACAAAAATAGGAGAAAGCTTTACTGTATGGGAATAACAAAAAGGCTAGTGAGGCGTGAGTGTTGCTAGGGCAGGGATGTTTCAGGTAATTTGATGATGTAGCCATGAAAGCCTTTTGGAATTATTTAGATACTGGTAGTTAAGGCTCTTCATATTTATGTCATGTTATGGTATGCACAAGAGAGCAGAAAGAAGAAATGAAGATGAAAGTCAAATCAATGGTGTTTATAGTTTATGTGGAGAGACTGGAGTCATTTGTCATTTCTCTCTTTGCCTCAAACCCACATCTAACATAAAATTCCCATAGTCCCCAATTTACATCCCAAATATGACCCCGCACCATCAATTCTCAGATAAAACTGTATATTACCACATTATCTCACCTGAACCAGTCCAGTAGCCACCACCCCCCCTCTCGATTTTCCTTCCGGTCTCTGTTCTTTTTCTTCTATCATTTATCCACCTCAGCAGCTAGCGCAGTCATTTGTTACACATAAAGCACATGTCACTTTTCTTGCTCACAAGCAAAGAACAAGAGACCACTGGTAGTTGTGAGTACTTGGTTCTAAGGAGACCACCGATCAGGAAAACCAGGCACGTGCAGGACATCCTGGCCATGCAACACTACACTGCAGATGTGTGGTTCACTTTTCCCACATCTCTATTTTCCACCAAAGATATGCCCTGCTACCTTTCAACAGATCTCAATTTTCTCTGTATCACATAAATCAGCACAGTCGTTTTTACCTTACTCTAGAGGTATACTATTTGTTTTTAGAAGAGGCATACTCTATTTTTACAAAATTAATAGCAGGGAAAACACAAGCAGATCATACAATTTAAGCACAACTGATATAACATGGGACTGACAGTTTTTCTGCCCCACCTGGGTGTAATACACACATGGGAATTTAAGTCTTTGTTTGTGAAATATCTTTTCATTAAAAGAAATTATTATTTACCACACTGGGCCAAAAGTGCACAAATAAATCCATTAGTAAGGTGCATATAAAAGCAAGCACAAAGCAGCCAGGCACTGGTGGCTCATGCCTTTCAGCTTAGGTACTCAGGAGGTTGAGATGTCAGGATTGTATTTCAAAGCCAGCTGGGCAGGAAAGTCCCTGAGATTCTTATATCCAATAAACTATTCAGAAAAAGCGGAAAGTAGCACTGTGGCCCAAGAGGTAGAGCACTAGCCTTGAGTGAAAAGACATAGCACTTAGGCCCACAGTTCAAGCCACAGGCCAGGCCAAAAAATTTTTTTTTTTAAAAAGGGGCATCTCTTTTACCATTCTTTTACATCTAAAATAAAACCCCATCTGTGACTAAAGTACAACTTCCCACCTCACACCTAGCCTTAGCCCTCCCTCATTCTTACTTACCTAGTTTCCATTGATCTTGCTGATCTTTTCCTCCACTACTTCTTATCCCCTCCATTTTTATAAGTTTTCTTTTTTAAAAACATTATTTTTAAGTAGTTTTTCAAAGAGGTTACAATTCCCTAAATCAGGTAGTGAGTATAATGCATTGTGATCAATTTCACCTCTTCTATTATTCTCCCCATTTTCCCCCCTCAAATCCCGACCCTCAGGTTATATAGTTCACTTTTTATGTAATGCACATTGAATGTGATGAGTGTATTTGCTCACCCTTCCTCCTTCCATATGAGTGTCCTCCATTTTTCCTCTCTAGAAACATGTTTAGAAGTTTGCTTTCTTTTTCAATGTTTAGGTCTCCCTCAATGCTATCTTCTGAGGGCATCCTTGAGTGATTAAAATAGCACTCAGCACTTTCCTTATGTCCTGTCAACCAAAATTTACTCAAGTTGTATTTTAACTTTTCAATAACCCAAACACACACACACACATATAATACACACATACACATATAATATATATTCTCCTTCATATATATGTTATATAATCTTTATCATACATATAAAATATGCTTCATATGAAGGACTTATGATATATATGAAGGATATATATGATATATAAAGGAGAATTTCTATTTTTTCTATTTTTCTACATTTATTTTATCCACGTGAATTATATGTGATACTTTTAACAGTCAATTGCATAATAATATGGAGTGGGAAATCTCCTACAGCACTCTCATTTTCCTTTCCTGATAAAACACACTTCTAGTCTATGACCAGGTTTTCTTTGTTTGTTTGTTTTCTATTGTGCTCTTTGTTGTTGATCTGCCATCTTCAGGTGCAGTCCACAGACTGTCTACTGAAATAAGGATGTGTCTTCCTTTCTTTCCCTCCAACCATTGCACAGATACTCACCCACACTTCCAGGCCTTTCCTTTTCCAGAGGGGCACTCTTGATTTTGATTGCATCATTTTTTTTGTCTGTGTTTGCATTATACATCTTATATAGATGGGTTTTGCCCATTTTTATTTGGATTATTATAAGGTTGTGTTGGTTAATGGGTTATTATGGAGATACCTTATATAGTTTAGATATTAGCCTCTTATCAAATATACATGGCTTGAATATTTTCTCCCAGATTTTAAGCTGCCTTTTCATTTGGTTGACTGTTTTCTTTGCTGTGCAGAATCTTTTAGTTTAGTGTAGACACCTTCTACTGTTGCCTTTGTTACCTTTTGGCATCAGTTATGGTTTGGGCATGAAGTATTCTTGGAAAAGTCATGGAGGCAGGCTGTTCTCTAATTGGTGGTTATACTTGAAAAGTTTTGCAAGCTTTAGGAGGTGGGGTCTAGAGGAGCAAGGATGTCACCGAAGGTGGACACTCGGTGGCTGTGTCTTGTCCTGGTCTCCTCTCTTCCCCACATATACTTACCAACCAAGATTGGCAGCTTGCTCTCATTACCAATGTAATAGAGATAGTAGGCCAAGGAATGACATTTGTAAAACCATGAGTCAACTAAAACCTTCCTCCATTAGTTTGGTTTTGTTCAGGTGTTTGGTCACAGTAACTCAAGGTAGTTAACATAGAACATTAAAACCAGAAAAGTGGGAATGTTTCCATGGCCAATTAAAGTACTTAGTAGAAGAAATTAGGAAAAGTTGGAGATGAGAGCTAGAGAAATCCTTAAATGCTAGAAGTAGAAGCTTAAGGGGCAAGTCTAGTGGGAGCTTGAAAACCAGCATGAAGATAGAAATGTGTGTGTTTACAAGGTGTCAAGTGGACATGAGGACTCTCCTGGGAACTAGAAAGAGGCATACCTGCTATTTTCTGACAAAGAACTTGTCTACATTTGCCCATGTGCTAAGACTTTGTGGGAGGGTAAATTTTAAAGTGATGGACTAATTAATCCCATGGACTAATTCTTCTAGGGGAGAAAATTTCAAGGCAGGTCAACATTTAGGCTGACACATGCTTATTACTAGCTGTGTTTAGCCAGGTTTATAGTGAGTAAAAGGCAGAAAGTTTGTCCAAAAGTAAATGTAAAGTTGGCCCCATGGAAAGTGCGATTGCTAAAGAGATTAGTACAGTTAAAAAGAATACAGAATCACTCCTGTAATCCCAGCTAATAAGCAGGCTGAGACCTGTGGATCACAGTTCAAAGCCAGATGAGGCAGAAAAGTCATTGAGACTCTTATTTCCAATTAACAACCTCTAAAAAGCTGGAAATGGAGCTGCGGCTCAAGTGGTAGGGTGCTATCCTTGAGCAAAGTTGCTCAGGAACAGTGCCCATGCCTTGAGTTCAAGCCCCAGGACCAACACAAGAATAAATGAATGAATGGATGGATGGATGGAAAGATAAGTAAGTAAGTAAATAAATACGAAGCCAACATTTTATATCTAAACAGAACAATAGGAAAAATAATTGGTGGGCATCTCAGGAACAGGCCAAACCCCAACTATCTGAAGCTTAATAGGGTGATGGTTTTAACTCATTTGAATGACTTTCCCACAAGAAGAGACTGGGTCACCCTGTTCATATAGGATCATCTAGAAAGCTGTCTCCCCATGTTCAACCATGTGGGCACTTAGAGGTCACAGCGGCCATGGTTGCAGGTGGGACAAGCTGCTGCTTGCACTGGCAGCACTGACCTCAGCATCATCTAAATGATGCTGATTGCAGGTATACTGCTTGTCAAGGTCAAGACCCTGTAAGCAGTCCCTGAAAGGGAAATGCTTAAAGTTGCAAAGAAAAAGCCAAAAATAGAATAAAGATGCCAAAAAGTAAGAGATGACAAGAATTTGCAATGCCTGCCAAGGAAAGCTGGAGAAGTGAGCAGAACCAGCCTAGGAGACCACATGTGCCGCTAATGGCGAGGTCAGAGGGGCAGGGCTGTCCAAAGGGATCGGAGATATACCAAGTCACCATCTTCCCTGGATGACAGACGTGGAACTATAGAATTTAATGATTTCCCTATGTGGTTTTAGTCTTAATTTGGTCATGTTCTTCCTCTTGTGTATCCCTCCCTTTTGGAATGAGAATGTTTTACTCTGTGTCATAGTTGGAAGCATGTAATTTTCTTTTTGATTTTTACAAGGGCTTGTGCTATGAGTTCCTCTTGAGTTTCAGGGTAGACGATGAACTTCTAAGCAAAACTTGGGTCCATTTAGAGTTTGGGGACCATTACAAATGGACTGAATGCATTTTGCATTATGATGTGGACTTAAACTATCAGGTATAAGGAGAATAATATTATGGTTTGAGTTTGGTGTCCCCCCAGAAGGCTTGTGTAATAAAGACTTGCTCCTCAGCTAGTGGAGCTATTTTAGTAGGTCCTGAAAACTTTAGGAGATGAGCAAGTAGAGCACTGGGGCTTTCTCTTTGAACCTGCATCTTGTCTCAGGCCGTTCTCTGTCTTGCTCTTTGATCCTGCCTGTCATTAGGTGTACTTCCTTCTCTACGTGCTCCTGCTGCTACAATGGATGTACAGCCTTGCCTCAGGCCCAGTGTACTAGAACCAGCCCGCCACAGGCTGAAACTTGTAACACCATGAGCCAGACTAAGTGCTTCTCTCTTTAAGCTGTTTGTCAGTTTAAAATGTTTATTAGCATCAATTAGTTGTACAAGGGGGGGTTCATTTTTACCACACCCATTTTGTATTCAATGCATCTTGATCAGAGTCACCCTCTTGCATTCACCTTCCTTCCTGCGCTCCCTTCCCAAACTAGTCTCAACATGTTTCTTTCTTCTATTTTCAAGTATGTGAGAAAATATTTTGTATGTCAGGAGTTGCTTTTGTCACAACAGTACAAAAGTAACTAATATAGTCTCTCTCTAAAAAGTAATTTCAACACCAGTGTCAAAGAGCTTTTCTTCTATCTTTATCTTCCAGGAATTTTATGGTGTCAGATCTTACATTTAGACAGATCTTTAAAACCACTTGGAGTTAATTTTGTGTAGAGTATAAAATATGGGTCCCTTCTCATTATTTTGCATGTAGATATCTAGTTTCTTACTTCCACCAGATAAAAAAGGCAATATTTTCTCTAATGTGTTTTCTTGGTAGCTCTGTCAGAAATGAGTTGACTGAGTATCCTTGGACTTACATGATGCCCTTTATTCTATTCCACTGGCCTGTGAGACTGTTTTCATGCCAGACCATGTGGCTTTGATTACAATAGCTTTCTAATAGAATTTGAAATAGGACGTGTGATGCTTCCAACCTTGCTTTTCTTCATCAAGAGTGTTTTGACTACCAGAGTCTTTTATGGTTCTATACAAATTTTATAATTCTTTTCTAATTCTGTATAGAATAGCACTGGAATTTTGAGGTTACATTGAAGCTGGAGATTGCCTTCAGTAGTATGAACACTTTAACAATATTATATATTTTTAATTTGCAAACACAGGTATCATTTCATTTCTTTCTACCTTTTTTTCAGCTAATGTTTTACAGTTTCCTGTATATAGATCTTTCATTCACTAGTTGCATTTATTTCTAAGTAGTTTATTCTTTTTGGTGTTGTTATAAATGGGATTTAAAAAATTTATTTTCCAGCTGGGCACTGGTAGCTCATGCCAGTAATTGCAGCTATTGAGGAGGCGGAGATCTAAGGACCATGGTTCAAAGTCTTATCTCTAATAAACTACTCAGAAAAAGCCAGGCATAGCACTGTGGCTCAAGTGGTAGAGTACTAAGTAGAAAGAGCCTCAGGGACAGTGCCAGATCTCTCAGTTCAAGACCCCGGAAGAGAAAAATAAGTAAGTAGATAGATAGATAGGTAGATAGATAGATAGATAGATAGATAGATAGATAGATCTCTAGACAGATGCAGTTGATGTATCCTGCTAATTTACTGAATCCATCAATTGCTTGTAATAATTGCTTTAACTGAGTCTGTGATTTTCTACATATAATAACTTAAAATTTGCAAACAGATAATTTTACTCCTGCTTTTCTGTCCTTTAGGTCTGACTGTCTCATAACTCTTATTAGTATTTCCAATACTATATTGGATGGAAGTGAGGGGACATTCTTGCCTTGTGCCAAATATTAGAAGAACTTGCACGTTTCCTCCATTGATTATGATAGCAATTCTAGGCTTTCCATGAATACATTTTCTATTTTTTCAGTTTTTATCATGAAAAGTTGATGAGCTTTTAAAAACATTCTTCCTGTATCTTTTGAGATGTTTGTGTTGCTTTTGCCTTTCATTTTGTTAAGGTGGTATATATATCACAACAGATTTGGGAGGCTGGACCAAACTTGTATCTTAGGGATAAATCCACTTCATCATGACCTATAAAATTTTTGATGTGCTATAGACTTTAGTTTGTTTATTCCTTTTCACAATTTAATTTTATGTTCTCATTTATAAGCTCTTTCCATATGGTTATTATCAGCTTATTTATTATTTTATTTACTCATTCATCTTCACGAAAACTTTCCTTGCACCACCTGGCCTTTTCCCGTCTGGACTCTTAACACATGGTGTACCGCTCTCATCTTAGTATTTCTCTTTACTATCAGCATTGGGATTTTGTTTATTTCTATTTTTATTTTGGGTGATCTATTTCATAAAGAAGCATGTTCTCTAACTTCCTAGCTTCTATTAGCTTCCTGACAACAGATAATGGTATTTAAAAACTGAAAATTTTGAAAATTTACATCTGAATATATTGTTCTGAATTTAAATGTTTAGTTTTCCAACCTTTTATAAAAATTTATGTTATAAAAATCCTGTTGGAAATGTAAGGAATTTGATGCCATTAATGCCTTACCTTCTCTTTTTTCCTCTTCTGTTCTATTAATATAAAAGTGATATACAGAGTTACAGTTACATATGTCATGCAAAGAGTACATTTCTTTTTGGATAGTGTCACCCATTCCCTCTCTCCCAGTTTTCTTTCCCATCCCCACGAACAAGTTGTAGAGTTGATTTTTAACATACTGTTTAATGAGTACTTGGTGCATTTGTTCACCCTTTGTCTATAAACTCCAAAGAGAAAAAAATAAAACACCAACAAACAGATCACTTAATGATACATGGACCAAGATTTCAGAGTGCTTAAATGGAACATATATTTTTAGAAGATGTGGAATTTCTGTCTTTGGTGGGGAGGGATCTGTATTTTACCCTTCACGTTCTCTCATACCTATCTAAAGGTCCAGTTATTGGGATCACTCCTTATTTTCTTGTGTTTTCTGTTCTCATCATCTCTTCTTAATTTCGTTCCTTGTTTCCTGGGAAAGTTTCTCAATTTCCATTTCCAAATCATACTGAACTTTACCTTTCTGTTATCAGACTTTTATCCCAGGGTTCTTTTTGGTTCTTGGATATGTTTTGCTTGTTTTTGTTTTCCAGGATTGTGTGCATGCGAGGTAAGTGCTCTCTTCTTACTGAACCATACTCCTAGCCATTTGAATGTTCTTAAAAAGAAAATAAAATAAATGAAAAATTATCCAAGTTCAGTGGCTCAAGTGTAAATGGGAAGCAAGGATTGGGATATCTCCATACAAGGCTGAGGCATAAAAATTTGCAAAATTCTAACTCAACCAATGGCGGAATAAGATCACATCTCAGGCTAGCTGGGTCATACAGTGAGACCCTACCTCTAAAATAAACAAGTGTCTGGAGACAAGGTAGTATGCCTGCCTAGAAGGTGTAAGGCCCTGAGTACAGTCTCCACTACCAAACACACACACACACACACACACACACACACACACACACACACACACACGTTATTTTCTTAACTACTCTCATAACTTAAGTGCTTTCTGTTATTTCTCTTGGGATAATTAGGAGAGGTTAGTTTGTGAATACTTTTGTCACATGTTTCCTGCAAGTGTCTTTTCTCTACACTTAGTATCTATGTTTCTTGGTAGAAGCTTTCTTTAAATTCCCAATACTATGTAATTAGTGGCATATATTAAGAGTAGTGATGCACTCTTAAAGTTGATAGAAAAGGACTTGCTATTTTTATTTTGGGATTAACAGGTTAAACCTTTTTTTTTCAAATTTTTATTATCAAACTGATGTACAGAGAGGTTACAGTTTCATACATTAGGCATTGGATACATTTCTTGTACTGTTTGTTACCTTGTCCCTCATACCCCTCCCTCCTCCCCCTTTCCCTTTCCCCCCCTGAAGTGTTCAGTTCACTTACACCAAACAGTTTTGCAAGTATTGCCTTTGTAGTTGTTTGTCTTTTTTTACCCTGTGTCTCTCAATTTTGGTATTCCCTTTCAATTTCCTAGTTCCAATACCAGTATACACGGTTTCCAATATACTCAGATAAGACTGCAGAGATAGTGTAGGTACAACCACAGGAAGGTGATACAAGAACATCATCAATAATAGAAGCTACAGATACAGATGGGACGTTGAAAGTAGTTACAACTGTGATATAACAATCGTTTCCATAACATGGAGTTCATTTCACTTAGTATCATCTTATGTGTTCATAAGGGTATAGCTATTGGGCTCTTGTGATGCTCTGCTATGGCTTGCCTAAACCTGTACTAATTATTCCCAATAAGGGAGACCATAGAGTCCATGTTTCTTTGGGTCTGGCTCACTTCACTTAGTATAATTTTTTCCAAGTCCTTCCATTTCCTTACAAATGGGGCAAAGTCATTCTTTCTGATAGAGGCATAAAATTCCATTGTGTATATGTACCACATTTTCCTGATCCATTCGTCTACTGAGGGGCATCTGGGTTGGTTCCAGATTTTCACTATAACAAATTGTGCTCCGATGAACATTGTTGTGCTGGTGGCTTTACTGTGATTTTGTTTGTGGTCTTTTGGATAGATACCCAAAAGTGGGGCTGTTGGGTCATAGGGGAGTTCTACATTTAGCCTTCTGAGGAATCTCCATACTGCTTGCCAGAGTGGCTGAACCAGTTTACATTCCCACCAACAATGAAGTAGGGTTCCCTTTTGGCCACATCCCCTCCAACAATTGTTATTGTTAGTTTTCTTGATATATGACATTCTTACTGGGGTGAGATGGAATCTCAATGTTGTTTTGATTTGCATTTCTTTTATTGCCAGTGATGTAGAGCACTTTTTCATATGTCTCTTGGCCATTCTCATTTCCTCATCAGAGAAGTCTCTTTGTAAGTCTTTAGCCCACTTGATGAGGGGGCTATTGGTTCTTTGCTGTTTTGTTTTGGAAGAAGGTAATTTTTTTAGTTCTGCATGTATTTTAGAGATGAGGCCTTTGTCCGTTGAATGGCCGGTAAAGATCTTCTCCCAGTCTGTGGGCTTTCTGTTTATCTTGCGAGATATGTCCTTTGCCGTGCAGAAGCTCTGCAGTTTGATGCAGTCCCATTTGTCCAACCTTTCTTTGATTTGTAGCCTTTCTGGGTCATTGTTAAGGAAGTTCCGTCCTGTGCCAAGGAGCCCAAGTGTTTCTCCTATCCTTCCTTTAGTGTTCTCAGGGTGTCTGTTTTGATTTCGAGGTCTTTAATCCATTTGGAATTGATTTTGGTGCAGGGTGATATATAAGGATCTAGTTTTAGTTTGTTGCATGTGTTGAGCCAGTTTTGCCAGCACCATTTGTTAAAGAGGCTATCTTTCTTCCAAACTATTGTTTTAGCTCCTTTGTCAAAGATTAAGTAGGCATAGTTCTGTGGGTTCATTTCTGGGTCTTCAATTCTGTTCCATTGGTCTTCAGGCCTGTTCCGGTGCCAATACGAAGCTGTTTTTATTACTATAGCTTTATAATACAGCTTGAAGTTGGGTATTGTAATTCCTCCAGCACTGTTCTTTCTGCTTAGGATTAACAGGTTAAACCTTTTCCATAGGAAACTCCTGGCTGTAAACATCTCCAACCTTCCCTTTTGGATTGGAAAGAATTCCTAGTGAAGGTGATTTTAGGCTTTTCCCTGGATGATTTAGATCTGGTTGGCAGTCTTCTGGGAAGCCTGATGTGGAAATAGTTGTGGTGTCAAGGAGTAGAAGAGGTGATCCCAGCATGCAGTGGGTGAATGCTTACAACCGACTTGCTGCTTGCTCCACACCCCAGGGATTTTCTCCTTGGGTCCAGAGTCTACCTGCTCCACTAGCTACATGAAGGGTCAAAAGGCTCTAACTGCTTCTTACAATGACTGTCTGTAATCCTCTTTTTCAGACTTACTTTTATTTTCATTTACAAAAGTAACTATACTATGGGTTCCTTTTCAGCTTTCCTCAATGCTATCTCCTCAGATCCGCTAAATAACTTAGTATGGTCTATTTTCTTTAAAACATTTCCCCCAACTTTATTATTTTCTGTCCTGAGGCATGAACTCAGAGCTAGGCAGAACTCAGAATGCTAGGCAGGTTCTCTACCACTTAAACCAGCTTTTTTTGCTTTAGTTGCTTAACCTTTCCTTCTTTTTCTTTTTACATTGATTCAAAATTCTATTATTTCTTGCTTCTATATGGCCCTTTGAGTTTTGTCATAGCAGTAAACACTTCCATTTCCATCTCCTTTTTGTAAGGGGTTTAACCTTTCATCCATTTTATAATTAGCCAGTTTATAGATTATAAATTGAATAGGATAAAGAATTAATAACAAAGGGCTCAAGGAAAACACAAGCCAAAGCCAGATTCAGAAATCACTTGAAACTCTAGTGTGTTTGGAATGGTGTAGTAATTTCCCTTGATTGTAGATAAATGTTTATAATTCATCACACATAACAAAAAGAATAGCTTGAGCCAGGCGCCAATGGCTCATGACTGTAATCCTAGCTACTCAGAGGAAGGCTGAGATCTGAGGATCATGGTTTGAACCAGCCCAGGCAGGAAAGTCCGGGAGACTCTTATCTCCAATTAACCACCAGAAAACCAGAAGTGGCACTCTGGCTCCAAGTAACAAAGCACTAGCCTAGAGCTCAAAAGCTCAGGGACAGAGCCCAACTCTGAGTTCAAGCCCCATGACAAATTAAAAAAAAAATAGTTTGAGTAGTAGTATACATAAGAGCCAAGAGCACGGAAGAAGAAGATGAGAAAGGTAATCAGGCTATTTCAGAAAGATACTAGTGTGAAATATTGGGGGATTATTTTTTCTCTTTTCATGTATTGGTCATTAATACCTTAGCAATAGGCATACTTGGGGGCAATTCTAAATAACCAAGAAGTGTAGTTCTTTCTATTTAATAGTCATCATTAGTTAATCATGATTGAACTTATTAGTAGGGAATTATGTCATCCCCATTTATTTTCATTTTTATATTTACTCCTCACAAACAAGGGGGGGTACCTGTGATGGGAATTGTCAATTTAAAATGTACAGAATCTACCTATCGAAAACCATAATCTTTCGCCCTAGAGTTTCTAAATCTAAAGCATTCATTCTTCACAAAAGGCCTATGATCCTTGGGCAGTTCTCTGATAAGTGTCATGAATAATTTCTCTCTTTTTCTGCTTTGTTTTTGCCCAGTCCCTCCTTCACCTCCTGGTAGCCCTCTACTTCCATGCTGGCTGGCTGGGAAGCTTGTCCTCCCAGGCAAGGACAGGAAGGAAAGTGAACAGCCATCCCAGGAGGCCTGAGCTAATGGGGGCTTTGGCGGATCTTTCAGCAGGGCTTGTCAATGAGAATCAAGCAGTAGAGGGCTCCTCCACGGGCACTCTGACCTCTTGATAAACTATTTGTTTTTCCTTGTATTGATTAAAAAAACAAGCCACCAGCCCATTCCTGCCTTTCAACTAGAGCATTGTTGTTTAAGAATCACGTACATTTAAATTCTCAGAAGAGCTCAGATCTCTGGCTTTGCTTTACACTGCCATTCAGGCAAACCAGACCATGGATGATGTTAAAACAGAATCCCTGAAAGAAGCAATGGATACTTCCAGAGTTGTTTTTATTTTTTTTTAATTTTTAACAGAAACTGAGTCACAAATTTAAATAATAATGAGTCTAAGTGTGAAACCAATGCGAGTAAGCATTCTTATTAATTATGGACATCTAGAGATTGACAAATGTTTAATTTTATGTACATGTTGGTCCTGGGAAGGTATTCTCTCCCTTTATTTGAACAAATTGAAGCCATTGTTTTCCTTAGTATATAATGTTGAGTCTATGGTCTTTATTTTCCTGTGCCACAGCAAGCTAAAATAAAATTCAAGGTTCCAAGGCAACTTGATCACCTTCAAGTTTGAATCTAGTGATACTTTACAGTATAGAGAAAGCTCCAGGTTGTATCCCTATTGGCATTGCTTAATCAAAACATCTAGAATAATGGTGCTTCTGGTTGTGATTCCAATAGCTATGTGATTGCAGCACAGTGGATTAAGTTACCCGGCCTTTGAATTGTGACCTTCTGTCTAAAACAGCTTGAGAGGTTACCTTCCCCCCTCCCCTTTCTCTGATTTGGGAGGGTAGAGGGAGAAAAAGTTAATGCTATTTGAAGGAAGAAAAAAATTCTATAGGTCATTAATTTGGCCAATTTTTTCCCCATGTTTTGTAAAAAAAAAATAACTTTTCTTGATTCTGAAGAGTTAAATTCTACCTTCACATGTGTTAAGATACTTTAGAGTACAGTTCAAACAAAATTATTTTCTTGGAAATAAAATCAAGTGTATATCAGGTAGGAGGAATTAAGATTAAAGATATTACACTGGATAAATTTAAAACTAAGTATAACTATTATCCATATAATTATCTATATAGTTATTTGTTATTAGTCTCTCCTTTTAGTATAAAGAAAACATTAGCAATATTTATCATTTCTACTTTAGGAAGATAATTCATTTTTTCTGATAAATGATAAAGATTAAAACCCACATACCCTCGTTCACTAGTTTTAAGATTATGGATTTTCACGTATTTTTTTCTTTTTTTTTTTTAACCATTTAATGTACTTTAGAGCTAACTTGAAATGTGTGATTCTGAATAGACAGATATTGTATACAATTGGTTACATCAATTCTCTTTAATCGATATCCAATTGTATAGTCTATTAGACCTATCATTTTCATATGTCACATACTTCTGGATTTATTAACTCTATTGGATTTCACTTAGTTCCAAAAATGGTGATATAACCAGGAGCCATTAATATCGCAGTGCTCCATCTACTGTTTAGAGATTACTTTGATGGTGTTAGAGAAACAGGAAAATTCTATAACAAATACTGGGAGAAAAAAATTGTATATTTAAAAAGCAGGATTCATAGAAACATAAAGTGCCCAGGCGCAACACTTGGCACATGGTAAGCATGTAATAAATGCTCGTTCCCTTTTTTCTTCGATGAGCTGTTCATTGTTTCTGACCAAGTTAAAAACTGTGAATTCAGCTGTCATGAAACCTGGAAAACATGAAGCAAATTTCCAGATCCTCTTACATGTTATGGAAGGTGCTGACAAGTTTGGTTCCCCACCCCCACACATGGCTTAAAGGAAAAAAAATGGAAAAGAGACAACCTGAGTTTCCTACGTTGCTTCATGTCAACAGAAATCCATTTACAATGTGAGAAAGCAAAGGAGCTTATTGCTGAGATTAAACATATGTTCCCAAGACCCATTATTTACATATTTTTGACAGAAGGAAGAAAAGGTAACTCTGTTTGCCATCTTGGAAAATCAGTTGCTTTTTTAAAATAGAAAATCTGTTGTGTCATATTTTTCTTAGATAAAATACTTACCCCATCTCATGCCCTTTTCTGAAAAGTCTGCTACTGCCCTGAACATCATTATTCATTTCAAGAAGTGTTACTCAAAAGTTTCTATTAAGAATAATAATTTTTTATAAAAACATCCTATAGGCAGTCATTACTACCTAGGATAACAAGTTTCGAACCCTATATAAATAAATGACTATGATTCATATGTAATAACCAATGTGCTTATTAGGAGGTCAGGAAATAAGTTCTATTTTCATATTGTGATGGCATAAAGACTATAATATTTATGAAAATAATTTTCCATGGTACAGTTAATAGTAATTGCCTTCTTAAATGTGCTGTTAAAAGCTATTCATGTTGGAGTTTGAATGGAAAGCATTTAGTAAAATACTGGTAGACATTTAGTTTGGTGGATTTAATATCATTCTTAAAATAAATAGAGGATGTTGTACTTGGTTGTGTTTCAGCAAAGGGTGGTGGGAGCAGGACCCTCAATGTAGGGCTCCTGCCAGTGGTGAATGCGCAGGTCATGGAAGCGGCCACTTCAGATGCCAAGGAGCAGCTAATCTCAGCCATGCAGACCTGGTGCCAAAAGTTCCACCAAGAAGCCAGAAATACAGTGACATGGCATGGACCACAGTGGGGGAAAAGGGGAGGGGGGGAAACTTATCAGGAAGGAGGAAGACTGCAAATAAAACCTTCTGGGAAATTCTGTTTGCCAGTCTACTTTGAGCAGTTTGAATTGCAACATGTTATACACTTCTGGAAATTATTGGCTTCTATCATGTGAGAGGAATAATGACTAAGATTCTGCTTTTGGAGCAAAAGCATTGATCTTTACTAATCATATTTCACAACTTACTATGTTATTACTCTTGAGAGATAATCATTAGAATCACAGGTGAAGAGAAATTAGCAAATGGTTGATCCAGGATGTAGCTCTCATGCTTAGTCTTGAAATTATTTAAAAATAATCAGGAATAGAAAATTACATTTTTCTGAGTTCAAGCCCCAGTATCAGCACAGAAAGCAAACAGAATGTGGCAGGTCATCAGTATGGATGAAGACTAAATGAATGTCAGAACAATAAAGTATTTTGCCATTATTTTTTAAAAAAGAAAATTACATTTTTATTGATTTTTTAAAAATAATCATTCAAAAATGTGATTACCATTACTGGAATGGAACAGGGAATGAAACAATTATTGGGTTTTATCCCTTGTTTCTCTGTTTATTTGTTATCTCTAATTAGATTATCCAACTATTCACTCATGCATGCTTAGGAAAGTTCTAAGTCACCTTTTAGATAGCTCTAAAGAATCCTTTATATCTGCCTTTGCTTTTAAAATGAAATTAAGAACATTACTTAGAAATCTCTATTGCTCTAAAAGCACTGAAAGTTTCTATCAGAATTACAGATTAACATATACCTAGCATGAATACAAGCCACAGATGACTGTCAGATAAGACATGTTTGTTGATATAGGATATGAGAGATCTTTGTATCTCATTTGCAGCATTCAAATATTTCATTATGGCTCATTATTTCTCTTCCTTCTTCAGATAAAACCATATATTTTTGTTGGGGGAGGAGGTTTTTAAACTTTTACAATGTATTTATGTGTTGAGATTTCTGTAGTAAATATCAAATAGTAATGTTTTCTAATATTATCTATATTTACTACTGAGGAATTTTCAACAACTTTTCCTAAATTCTCTCACAATCTGTGTGTCTGTTATTAGGGAAAGCTGTGGGCCTTAACAGTATATGGTTAAGATATATAATGTTGATGAAAATTTTAAATTGGGAAGTGAGTAGTATCTGACAATTGCACATATGAACAATTTTGGTTATTCATCATATAGTAACTGGGTTTTTGTTTGCATTGTATGTAATCACATTTATTGTACAGTTAATATTTAGTAGTAACCAGATAAAATTCATGGGTAAACAAATGATTGTCTAATCCATCTTGTTTTGCTTTAGAGAAAAGACACTATCTATAAGTGGTAAATACACATAGAAACAATACCTTTAGCCAGCAACTAAGTTCTTTGTCACTAATTATGAAGCCTCTGTCATATTGATTAGTGGTCACATGAAATTTATCATGGTCTTCATAATATTTTTCATCATTACATGCCTCATTTCTTGAATAATATTTTATATTTTATGCAAGTAAAATACTTGAATTTCAACATTAAAGAAGATGTAGTATATTTAACAGTAATGTAGGCAAGTAAATTTGTACAGGTGACATGATACTTGACACAATTCTTCTGCAATTTGACCTGATGTTGTTTGTATATTTATTGTCTAGATTTCTGATAACTGAGTCAGAGAAATAATATTTTAGCCTGTATCTAAAATCACTGTTAAAACTATTGAAAGTGTGAGTACAATAACTGAATACAGTTTTAAATGAGGCTTAATTCTCAAATGAGCACCTCAAATGCTATATTTTATGGAGCCCAGTAACAAATTTAATTGCAAAAGCAGTTATTGCAGCCCTGTTTGATACCACAGATTGAATTAATACAACATATTATCTGGCAATACTAGATTTTTTGATATGCTTTATTATGCAAAAAACTAACACTCCTTTTCTGGGAGAGTTCTGTAGGTGGTAATGTAATTCCACTTGTGCTGTGTATGTGAACAGATCCAATAGCAAGTGACTGTTTGTTGACCTGCATTCCCAAATATGGTAGATGCCTTGTCCCATGGTTCTTTGCTGGTACTAGATGAGATGAAATCTGAGGTGAGATTGCAGTTTACATTGTCTCTTAGGTTTGGCAATGTATTCTTTCCAAGGAACTTATTTAGACTGGTATATTTTCTAGACTAGAGGTAGGAAAACTTGTATTGAATTTTGGTTCTTAGGAGCATTTTGTTTTATTTTGTTTGTGCTTTTACAAAGTATCAAAGTAAAAGTAAGACTATGTCTGTCTGCTTTATTAGCTGATGACCTACAAGTGTATTTATGATCATTTAAGAAGAAATTGTTATGATTTTTATTTTTTTCATGCCAAAGTGAGCACCTACAAGATAGGACATTTTATTATCTAATAAAATGACCAAATAAATAGATTAATATTAGTGGTAATGACAGAAAATTTAAGAACAATCTAACAGATATAACAATTTATTTGAACCGCAACTTGGGGCTGGAAAATTAAAATATGATCAATAGTTCACACACACGATGATGTCGTTTAAGTATTCCAAATCAACAAAATGTTAAGCCATTGATCTAAGGCATCATGTGCAGTGCATAATACTGCCTGAAACACCACTTCTTAACTGAAGCTCAACTCCTAGGAGAGAGTTACAGCTTGTCCCCGTCAGAGGCTATAAAAAATAAAGTTCTAGGCAAAAATGAATCCTTTCTTAAGACTCACTTACAAAATACCAACACGGAAATACAATCTGGTTTGAATCCCAAGAACTGTTCCTTGAAGACTTGCCATCCTAGAAATCCTTGCAGAACCATCAGGCAGGCGTTCGTTTTTAAATTGGTAATACCTTACATGTTTGCTCTTTTCCTGCTCCACTTAATGGAAAAGCCATCCCACTTTGTATGCTCCTGTTAGTAGGTAAGTAGGTTAGAGGAAAAGATTCTGGAAAAAAAAAAAGAAGAAGAAAAGAATTCATTCCCCAAGTTTCTAAGCCTGAAAAAAAAAAACCCAAAGTTTTGGAAAATTCTAAAAGATAACGTGTAACTCCCCAAAGATCTTAATTGAGAGCTACTAGTGCAGGAGTGTGTGTGTGTGTGTGTGTGTGTGTGTGTGTGTGACTGTGTCTCAGAAGTTATTCTCACACAGCTGTTTATTCAGATAGCGTGGGGAGCGTTCATTTACATAATATTTTTTTTAAGCAGCAAGGTTGAGTCAGAGAGAGCAGTGCTCCTTTCAATTGTTGTATTTAAACCAATAAGGTTAGGACAAGAGAATTGCTGTGGTTTGCGTTGCAAAAACAACCCCCCCCCCCCAAAAAAAAAAAAAAAAAGCCCCGAGGCTTCCTGGGCAGACCTACAAGGCTGCGCAAACAACTGGAGGGGTGAGATTGTGCCGGCTCTTTGTCTGGGCTTCTCAGATGCTATCTGTGGCTGCTGCTCCGTGGGCAACGAGCGCTGCGCGCAAAGTTGTTCCCCAACAGAACGGTGGGAGCTGATGGCTCCGAGTTTGGGGCGAGGTAGAAACTCTGCAGTGCCACTTCCGACTGTCAGCCTTCCTGTTGCCGTGCACTGTGGCGGGGTCCTCGCGGGGGAAAGCCTTTGCGCGCAGTCCCTCGGCAGCCCGAGCCTGCAGCAGCGCCCGGGCGCCGACCCCAGCAGCCCGGCTCTCCCCAGCACCCGCGCTCCGCGCCCCCGGGCGCCGCGGCTCCGCTGAGAGCAGCGCCTCGAGTCCCCGCGCGTGTCTCTGCCCAGGAACAAAACTATGTCAGGAATGGAGCTTTGCTAACCCCGAAAACTCCAAGGAGAACCCTAAACTGGTGGATTGCCGCAGATGTAAGCACCGTAAGTACAAGCTGACTGTTTGAAAAATGGTCGCGACTGACAACAGCTGTCCGGTGGTAAAGCCCAAGATAACAGGAGCGCTTATTGTGATTATTGTTGTTCTGATTTGTTTTAAAAGAAAAACATTATGGCACGCGGTGGGAAATGATGACACTTGGTACCTGGGACTTTCTTAGCCACTGGGATCCATCATGAAAGTATAATTCTTAACTTCCTTGTGATCCCAGCGATTAGCATCATTAAGAGATAATTACAAATTAATTATTAACCATTACTTTGTTATGGTCTATATAAATAGGTTTAATTTGGGACCATGATCTAAGAGAGAATTTCATCCCTCTTTTCTAAACTGCGGCAGAAACTTTCAGTATTATTTCGATAGAGTTAAGCTTTATAAAGATACATATAGGATGTAACCTTTCCTACCCACTTCAGATTGATATGAGAATATCAGTAAAGGTTTAAAATGAGAAAGAACACCAGCCAACAAGAGACATAACCAATTCTTTAGGGAAAAAAATCCCCTAGCTTCTATAAATAAATTTCCAAATATTATATTATACTAGGCCCTCTCCAAAAGGTGTTACACTCTACATTTGTAATAAAATGTATTTGTCACATTAATACTTTCAATAACTTGGATGGTGCTGCAGCCTAAACTCCAAATTCTTAAACTTTTGAGTTATCATTTTAAATGTTTGCCATTCAAAAGAACCGTGTGAATTGCTAATGATTCATGGGCTTATGTTTCTTGGGAGGAGTTTTTGGACACATTTACACATAGTATTTGCAAAAATTTAATTCATAACTGTCATTGAATTTAGACTAACATTTTTTAAAATGTTAGAATTTTTTTTAAAAGAAAAAGCTTAGTTAAGCACACAGCATAGTTTTATAGGATTTTGGTCATTTTTTATCATGTGTCTTTCAGAGTAGGCTTCATTTTTTTTATGCTTGTGGGAGTTTTTTTTTTTTTTTACCTCAGTGTTTGGGGGTTGAGGACATGCATACATGAATAGTCATGCTTTTGTATGATCAAACATTTGATATTTGACTTTCTCAATGCTTGAGTTCTCAAAGGCCCAACGTGTTTAGGAACTGAGTAAGCAGCCATGGCTTTTCAATTGTTGAAAATTCTTTGTGGTGACAGATACAGGAGCCTAATTGAGCCACTGTTCAGTTTTAGAAGATGACTGCTACACAACTTTCAGACATGCTACCTGATTTTCTCAAAATAAAATTTCCATGGGAATACAGAAATTTATTTTCCAAGAATACACTGGGAAGAAGAAAACCACTTGCAGTGAGAGAGTATAATGATCTTAATTAGCTATCAAATCCTCTACATTTTAAATAAATGCTAATTTTGAAAACAATTCTTGTCTTTAAAACTTTAAGCAAAAATGATGCAATTTTATATACTTGTTTAGCTTTGGCTTCATAAGGACTGTTTCCTCATTTTTCTTAAAGATGTTGCACAAAATGCTATAGGAGATTTCATTGATATTATCAGCAATGGTATTTAAGCATTTACATTGTGGAGTCTTTGATAAAGAAGGAAGGATAGTCTTGACATTTTGACCCACCTACTCTTTTCTAGAACTTCATTTTAATTTTAGAGTTTAGGTTTAGGTTTTAGAGTTTAGAGTTGAGGTTTTTCTTCTAAAAATGTATGCTTTTATCGTAACACTTGACACCAGAGTTGGGAATTGATTGTGGAGAAATTTTTGCAAGAATATTTCCTACTTAAAAAGCATATTTACAGTGAAGGCACTTTTTTCTCTTTAATATACATTCTGATTAGAAAATTTCCATTGTCTTTCAAGTTTGGGAGTATTCAGATTGATCTGTGCTTAGACTAACTAGCTTGTCTGCCAACTCTATTTAGATAAGTTCTGTACTTTCACTTTGAAAATTTCTTTTCAGTTTGGTTAAAAAAAGTTTTAAATTATAGTCATTTTATAAGAATTGCTTCTAGCAAGCAAAAAAAAAAAAAGCCAATGGAAACCCCATAATTTAGATAAGTACCTACCTTTTATTTGCTCTGTGCTGCTGAGATTTAGAATCCCTTTCCATTTACAGTTTACTTTTCACAGAACATTATTAACTTTTTGGCTTCATACATGATCTTCTGTCAGATGCTTTTGATTTGTAATTTAGCAAAGTATAATAAACAGTGCAAAAAGTCATGAATTTTGCTCTGCGTCCTGAGCTCTGTGGTAGGGAAAATGTGATAAAATGTGTACCTTAAGTCTTGTTTGATGATCTCTCAAAGCAAGTTTACCTTCTGGAAATAATTTCTGGGGTTGAAGAGCATGGTATTAACAGATTTAATGTGGCTATTCAATGGATTGGCCAAGTACTATGTGAGGTTTAACAAAATGAGAGAGACAAATTGAACATCAACAAAAGTTACATCTGTGAAGAATTATAAATTTAATTAGAAAAAAAGGCAAACTTAAAAGACCTCATTAACTAATCAGAAGTCAAAGTTACTAGTTTAGGATTCTTGAATTTACATCCGAAGGAGTTCTGCTATCTTGTTTTTTGTGGGTGTTTTTTTCTTAGTATTTTTCACAACTCTGACAAAATGCTACTATGTGTGCTCTCTGCAAAGAGTTTTTAAAATGAAATGACTTCATTGTAATGTAAGATGACCATTCCATAACGTAATAGGAAATAATTTTTGCATTCCTAGAAGTGCTTGAATTCAAAATACCAGGTTAGAAAAAGACAAGAAACATATCTTCTCCTGAACATAAACTAGAAAATGGGAGCATACAGAATGCCTTATGGCACTTTTCTGGAAACCATGAAATATTTCTTTTCTTTTGCAAAAAAAAAAAATCTTTGTTTATTTTCAAACATATTATGGCTTTAGACCATTAAAATCCAGAAATTTACATTGTCAAACATGAGAGCAAAACAACACCAATCAGAACTTAGGTGTTCTTTTTAGATAAGTCATTAGAAGAGCATGTTTCCTTACTGCACTGTAATCTTGTAGTACACATAAAAAACTAAAAGCATGTGAAGTGTAGCATTTTGTAAACTGTAACTAATTTTGCTCACATCTGTGTCTAATTGTTGTCTGCATTCGCATTCTTGAGAGTAGATTTATTTTTCCTGGACCACGATGTGGGTTCAGCTGACCAGCCTAAGTGAGGATTAGTTGTTTTAAAGTTATTTTGATTAAAGAGTCATTTTTAAATACAGTAACACACAACACATGGTTTAAATAATCCTTGAGACACAAAAGAACATATCTGAAGTATACTTAATGAAATGAAGATCATGGCTATGGACTCTCAAAAACTGGAGTATTTGAAAGGACAGTGAGGATTAGGTTGCCGCATTAAAAAAAACAACTATGTTGTGTGGATGCTTCTTTTTCAATAAGAAAATTTGTTAGAATAATTCATGTTTTGAAGTTCATTTTAAAATTAATAACAGCTTGACTATTAAATTTAGATATGATAAGTTAAGCCTCAAATGTAACTAGAGCCAAACTCCCAGAGTACACAATGAAACTAGAAATGTATTCTCAAGATTCTGCTTTCTAGCTAATGTTAAAATGAAAATGTATTTTAACATTTAACAGGAAATATGCTTTACATACTCTCTCACATAATTAAGCCAAGAGAGTTCTTAAAACTAAGTTAGTTCTCACCTATAATTTATTCCATGTGTATAAAAATAGGAGCAAAAAAGAAGAAATTTCCCCTTGAGGTAGATTGCCGCTGTTTCTAAAGGAAACCATTTAATCTTGTGTGAGAGCATTAATTTATCAAAAATTATAGAAACCTATTATTACAGATACACATCTGTAGGCATTAACATTTCATTTCCACTTAAGACTCAAGCATCACATAAAAATTATTTCTCATCCTGTACATATTATAGAGACACTGACCTAGAGATTTTACATAGCATTATACTGCGATGGGTGGATGTTAACGATGCTTTGAGCTAGAAAGGTAGGCTTTCTTAATTTCATAAATCATAATTAAAAAATAACAGGACCTAACAGAAGATGTTTGGTTGAATGACATTTGAGAGGCCTCAGTTCCCATCTTTGTTCTGTAGCCCTAATTGATGTCAGTTCAGGTTGAATGAAAATGCACATCAAAGATTTGGAATTCTGAGCCATTTTCAACATTCTGCACAGTGCTTTGCCCTGGCTGCTAGGCGTTAGTCTGTGCTTGGGAGCCAGCAGCAGCTTGCTTCACCTGGCCTGCTTCACCTGTGGGAGTTTAGCGCTGCCTGCCGATGAAGGTCTAGGACCAAGAGTTATTAGAATCTGCATGTTACTGAAGCTACTTAGTGTAGTTTCCCCCCATCCCCTACAGATTTATCTAGAAACAAAAGACATGAACAGGCTGGTTGGCTGGGATGTTGAACTGATTGTTCAACCATGCCCCGCCCTGGCCTCCCCCTCCCCACCCCCCGGTCGAAAAGATGAGAAATTCAGCAGGCAAACAAATATAGCTGCTTTTTCAGTGTTGCCAGGCAGAGCTGCAGAAGCTCTCGCTGAATTTTAACTTGGCACCCATAAGCTGGCCCTTTGGGCTATGATGTAACTTTAGGTCCGAAAACTCCTCCTTTGCCATTTATCCTGAGTCCAGCCTTGCCTGAGAGCTGCCCAGGAACTGTTGCAGTGAATGTGAAAATGAGAAAGAGTAAACGTGGGAGAAAATCATCAGAGTCAGGATAAGACACTGTCAGGAGTCAAAGGGGTGGGCGGGAGCTCTATTTCAGCTGGTGATAACAGAAGATGAAAGATCTTCCAAGGATACTGGGAGATTATTACTTGAACTACTGCTAAACACTTGGGTAATAGCTACTTTTTTTCCTCTCCTTCTCCTTCCAAGCACCTTTTCCAAACTGCCTGGGCAAGGCTGCTTTGCATGTTGATTGGGGGAGGGGTAATCCCGTTTGCAGCTGTCATAGGCCAGTGATGAATCACTATCCCGTCATTTGGCTGCCTCCCCTCCATCCCCTCCCCCAACACACACACACACACACACACACACACACACACACATACACACACACACACACACACACGCACACGCACGGGGAGGAGGAGGATAGACCTGCAGGAGGAAACAACAGTTGAGACCTCAACTTAAAGACAATATGCCTTTCACTGCTGCAGTATCCTCCTTTTTCTCTTTTGGTTAAAAGCCGTCATTGTTGGTCTCAGCCATGTGCTCTGTATAATGAAGAGCTGACCCTGAAGTACTGTAACAACAGCTTCTAATTTTTTTACTCCTGACCACAGGTGCAAACATCTCAAACCAGTTCAGATGTGTCTGTTTCCTCACATTGCAGGTAAGGATATTGTTGGTATTCAACATATTTGTAGATTACCTTTCTGTGACCCAGATCTATTTTAAGCTAGTATTTCTTAATTATTTCTATTAATAGCAACAGCCTTGGTTAGAAATTTCTTAACAATTTGTGTGTGTGTGTGTGTGTGTGTGTGTGTGAGTATGTGCGTGAGCAACTGAGAAAAAAAATCTTACATAGAAAGGAATAGAAATCTTGGTTTGAAAATAAGTATGGGCTATATTTTTCTGTGTTATTCTAACACACTATGAATGTGGAATAAGAATTAGAGGAAAATTGGGTTGGAAATCATGTCTGCTTTGAATTCACATTGGAGGAAGTAAAGACTCACTTCTGAAGTAAAATGGCTCATGTTAAGCTGCTTTAAAAGCTGATGTCCACAGTGAATTTAAGCGGTGTCCTAAATTAAAATGACTGCACCTTATATTGCCCTGGTAGGTGAGGAACAAGTAAGTTCATGCTTCTAACACAAAGCCATCCTTACCTTATTATTACTTTTTTAAAAAAAGAAAATAAAATGTTTAAAATAAAGTGAATGGGCCTTAAGCCATATTTTTAAAAAGTTAGCTGTCAGAAAGTAGAATGGACACTTAGGTATATTTTAATTACTTCAAATAAGTCTTCTCTCTTCACTAAAAAGACTATTAAATATAAATGTTGAGAAATTGTCTCTGTGAGCAGTGAGTGGCTTTTGTACCTTTTGTAATGTAACTACTGAGTTTTAAAAGAACTTTCATTAGGGATGGAATTGTTTTTAGATGGCAAAAGCACAGATTGATAGCAATGAAGAAGAATTGTCCTGGTTTCCCTAAGTGACAGCTGAAGTATTCCTAGTGCTAATGCTCCCAGGGACTCACTGTATGTTGGCCTTCTCCCTTTTCAATTGGGCACGCTGTATGTAATCCACAAAGCAAACAAGTGAGCCGACATCATAATGTTTTAATGCTGCATTTGTTTCAAGGGAAACAGAGGAACAATTAAGTAGTTTGCCAGAGTAAACACATGCTTGAGGACTATCTCTTTCCCTGTCACTAGACTATAAGTTTCAAGTGTTTTATTTGGTTTGGAAACCCATTAAATTACAATTGGGTGGTAAATTATAAGGGAGTACCTAGTGTTAATTTATTAGATGAAACAGATTCCATAGAAGAGTGATCGATTTCTATTAGACTTGATATTTATTTCCTTTTCATTTAGAAAAATAAGACCTTTGGGGATTTTTCAATATAAAAAGAAAAAAATAACTATTGAAATAGATGTCATTGTCTAATGTTAGGACAAGTGACTTGATCAACTATGTAAGGGGAGATAAAGAGATTTTCAAAACTCCACTAAATGTTTGGCCGGATAGGAAAGGCAAGTACCTCTTTTAATAGTACACGTAATGAAAAGATGACTGGCGTAAAAATGCAAGAGGAACTGCTCTGAGTCTGAGAACATAGATACAATGGGACTTTTGTGTGCGTGTGTTCAAAGGAGGTGTCAAGTCGTTAGCGCATTAAATGGTGGTGTTATGAATTTGGTCCCTCTGTCAAACGGAAGGCTTCTTGTCTTTAGGTCTATGGAAATGCAGGATCTAACCAGCTCGCATAGCCGTCTGAGTGGTAGTAGTGAATCCCCCAGTGGGCCCAAACTCGATAATTCTCATATAAATAGTAATTCCATGACTCCCAATGGCACCGAAGGTGAGTGTCTGCTTCTTATGGTTTGCTTTGTACCTTATTTCCTCATCAATATATGCTTTGTTACTGAGGAGTTGTGATTTATGTTGTCAACTCCATTGAACTACTGGTCTATTTCTCCTCTAAGTAATTTGACTTAATATTCATCATTATCTAGGAGCTCCACATTTCTAGGTTATTAGCATTAACTGCCAGTAATATTAGTTCAGAGTCTGTAGTCTATTTCAATATACACTGGGTTAATTTTTATGTAGCTGTATATATGTGCATGTGTTTCTATTACACTTTCATATGTACATAACACTATAAACAGTTGAATGTACTTTATCTCCTTTTTGATCACGACCATAACACACTATCAGTAAGCATTGTTTTACTGTAGGATCAATGAAAATTTGGAATTAGTTTGTTTTACTTTCCATTTTGTTACTAAATATAGCCAAATTTATTTAAATGTGAGAATTGAACTGGGCTATTTCTAAAGACTGATGAAATGCTTTGTGTACTTAGTGTTCTTGTGTCTGTGACCATTCAAGTATAAGTAAGTCTTAAATAGTTACTATAGCGTATACAGATACTAATTTTCTTAAGCATGATGTAGCATATACCTTAAACAGTACTGTTGTACTTGTTCCTGCAAAATGAGTACGTGGGGATATTTGTATAAATCTAATGTAAAAAGAAGCACTTATTTTTAATCCATGTGTATGTAAGTCTAAATATATCAGGGTCTAGTATGTATTGCTACCTGAGAGGTGCTTTGAGAATTTTTATAACTTCATCATGTGGAAGGATATATGACATCCTGCATTGTATTTATAATTTTGTCTATTGAAAAGTATCTTTTTCAAAGATTTTAAAAAATATTTATTAAACTTCAAGCTCTGATGACTCAGAAAATAAGTATCAGGACTCATTCATGTTAGAATTCCATCCTCAGACAAACCTTTGACTATAGGTTCCCAGTTACCATGGTCACTTTTTAACACCCAGATTTTACAAATAAGCCAAGTAAATATTATAATTATTGTCTTTTTAGGGTCACATTTGAATATGTATTAGTGAAACCTTTTGAAGTCTGTAATGCTATGAAATTTATAACAGGTAAAATTTAAATCTGTATTTCTCACCTCTGGTGGCTAATTAGAGATAAGGTCTCAAGAGACTTTCCTACGGAAGCTGTCTTTGAACTAGGATTCTCAGATCTCAGCCTCCTCAATAGCTGGGACTACAGGCATGAGCCACTGGCACCCACTTTAAATCAATTTTTTTTTTTTATATAAGGTGTCTTGAGCTTTATGCAGCAGTGATCGTTTTTACGCCACTGTTTTCTGTTTTTCTTTAGGAATAAAAACTCACTTTTTAGTGTTTATGAAAAATAGCTGTTTCAAAAGTAGAGGCTCTGCTCACCTAGCAAAACAATTTGGAATAAAGCTCCTTTTCACCTGAAACTTCTTCCCATTTCAATAGTCAATCCAACAGAAATTGAAAACATGTCTAGGGAAGCAGTTGTAATGTAGAAGTAGATGGTGTAGAGCAAGTAAAATAAAAGCCAGCAGTGCTGTTTCCTCTCCCTTTGGAGTTGGCTTCAGGTGAAAACATGCTTGCTGTGTGTGCTGGCTGGGTTTGGAGACAGTAACACAGACCAGCATAGGCTCTGCTCAGGTGAGCCCTCTCCATCCAGCATGCTGGGCAGCCATGCTGGGGCCTCAGATGCAAACCATTAGCAGTCATTTCTGTCACCATAGTGTGCAGATAAGGCAATCACTTATTGTTGGACTACACATGTCCAATGACTTTGCTTAATAAAATACAGCAACACAAATTGAATAGAATATTTATGAAATACCCATAATTCTTATATGAAAAATAAAATAGGAATGAGAAGCTTTTATCTCAACATTTTTACCAGCAAGTCATCTCCTAAAACTGAGACCTACTATAAATGAACAGGATGAATTGAAACCCTTTTGTGCAACTACCCCATAATGATGATGATGGTAATAATAATAATATTTTAAAAATCCAGCCAGTACTAAAGCAGAGTATGAGTCAGAGGAATTCCCCCTTAAGTGGTTGTGTGCATTAGATGTGGTTTAGTTTTAAGCACCTGTAGAAAGTTATTTCTTAATATTTATATTTTTGAGCTTGATATGATATTCAGATTCTAGAATACTTAATTTGGTAAGAGTTATGCATGATTAAAATCAACTTGGAATAATAAAATATTTTAGATAATCTTTTAAAGCATTCAATTTGGGAAATAATTCAAAATTTCTTATGCAAAAGTTTAATGGTTAGAAATGATTTTTTGTTAGGCCCTGACTTCAGAGAAATACTTGCTCGTTTCATCCCAGTTTCAAGGTTTCTTCATTGGTGTACTTTACAGGGTTTTGGTAGGTTGGAAAGTGAAGTTAGAGACAGAAAATTACACTTGGACATGATAAAATAACAGGACTCTAAGCATTCACAGAGTGAGACCAAAGGAGGATATTCTTAGGAGAGGATCACAAAGGTTCAATAGCTTTGTGCATATGATCATATAAAATAATGTTTATTGAAATCAACAGCAAGAAATGGAAAAGAGGATTTTTGTTATGTTACTTTTTGTTTTTCCACTTTGTTACTGTATTTGTTTTTGTCTTGTATATAAGTTTATCTGATTTGGGGAAAGTAATGGGGGAGACAGAAATGGAGGGACTAAGGGTGAACTAATAAAGCCGTGATAATCACTAGACATTATGTTGAAAATGAACTATACCACTTGTGGAGAAGAGGGGTTGGGAGAAGAAAAAACTGGAAGAAAACAAGTGAAGAGGTGACAATTTTCAAAAGGAAATGTACTCATTATCTGACTTATGTAATTGTAACCCCTCTGAATATCATCTTTATAGTAAAAATAAATTCATTTAAAAAAGAAAGTACCAGTGTACATTACCCCAGGCATTAAAGGAACTTTTGTTAATTGGAACATTCAGTTTTATTTTACAGTCTGAAAATATGAACCATAATCTTTCTTCATGGCCCCCTTTTCATACCTAGGTAGATCCAAACAATAGTACAAGGTCCTCATGGTTATTAAGTCTGTGGATCTATTTCTTTTGCTATTCTATGTTGTATCATGTATATTTTTCCATTCCTCTCAGCCACCAGTTAGGTTTAAAATTATTGGGCTCATTAACATCTGGCAAGTGTCACTGGAATAAAATCATTATAGATTTTCCTATTCCTTTTTTGAAACTTAGTTTGAAACTAACAGTATTTACCAATGACAATTATTTTTAAAAGGATAAAAAATGCATTGAAATGTACACTTTTCAAAATATTCACCCCTTTAATTCTTACAAATATTTCCATCTACACACACACACACACACACACACACACACACTTTATATATAAGTAATTTCTCTGCAGCCCAAGTGAAAATAGTCTCAGCTCAATTGAAATTATTTAGATCAACAAAACTTCCATTTAGTTTACACAGTTGTTGGCTTTGCCTGAATTTATATAGGTTGTCTCCTCTCACTCAGAGCCATTTTTTTATTTCCTGCCACCGCTTGTTCCTATAATGAGGCTAAGAAAACAAGAAAATCTCCTGCATCAAAAACCCTAACTTTATCTAAAGAACAAACAAGAAAGGAATGAAGTGGCAAAGCACAGAATATTAAATTTCTTCTAAAGTCTGCTGCCAAATTATCATAAGACTCAGTGTTTGTAAGTTCTGTACTTACAGGCTAGTGCCTCTTTTCATGGTTCATCCAAGGGATAAAGACAGAAAGACACTGAGCTACAGCTTTTTTATTTTCTACATGAAGTATTCCTCACTTATAACAGTTATTTGAATGTTTCATGTTTCAAAGCTTTCAGCTTTTCCTAGTTTTACATGTCAACTTCTCTGGGAGTCATTATTGTTGCAATTTAGCTGTTACCAGTTTATAAATCTTTAAAATATGAAATATAATTAGGTAGATGTAGTAAGATATTGGCATATATGAATGCCAGGCTTGAATCAGAATGACTACCTTTAGAGGTGGTATGTTTCCATATGAATTAGTGAATAATCCAATTACTATTAATTAATCCACAGGACAAACTAGTGGATGGTTATGAAAACACTAATTGTGATCTTCTAAGAGTTGGCTCTAGACTTTTGGAAAGTTATCAGAATAGAAATTGCTTACTGGAGAAAAGTTTTGAGTTTTAAGAAATAGGAGTTTGTGTATTGATGTTTCCATTTGCACATCAAATCTTGGAATCTGAGGATTTCTTATGATGGGTATATGTTCAATTCTCTCTCTGGTAAAGGTTTGGTATTGATGTTTCTGTTAAGTATGAGAAGTCACTGGGAACTTTTTCTTTGAGGAACTCAAAGCTATAACAATAAAGAGGATTTTTATTTACACACCTAATTAGGGCCTTGTTTGCAAAGCAAGGATTCTTTCCATCTTTGTTTTCTCTGGTTGTCTTAAGTCCTTGGGAGTGTGAAGTTGGTCATCTGCTCCATTGCTAGTCTGAGTGTTTATTTTTGGTTGTCTGCGGGTAGGGAGTGAGGAAAGGCTCAAAAGAGGTGTGAGTGAAGAAATTAAGAGCTCAAATTGGGAGTTTCCTCTATTGTAAATTTAAATTCAAACTTACGTTTACTTAAACTGGTCTCATAACAGATAAATGCATCTTTTTGTCTGTATTCTTTTCTTTTTCTTTTTTTTCCCCCCTCAGTTAAATGTATCTTAAAGTAACCTAAAATCAGATGAAAGTTGGGATCTTCACTACAAATTTCAGGAATTCTCATGGCAATTCAAATAGTAATTTTGAATTGGTATATCAGATTTCTAAGATGACAGATTAATATCCCCATTTAAAACTTATTCAGTTGTGCTTTGCATATTTTAGTATGATAGGTTGTTTCAGTTATATACATTTATATTACCATAATCTATTATAAGCTGTTGTCATTTCTACAAAGCAAATAATCTTAATTTGTTTTTCTCACTATAATTTTAATTTAGTAACATGCAGTTTTGTCTAATGAGGGTATTTTTAAGAAATCTTATTTATAGGAAATATCTAAACTAGAGTAAATACGTATAAGGTTATGGTTTGTGGCTGCATTATACAGGCCAAATTTGTATATTTGTGGTCAAACATACTGATGTCAATAGAAACATAGTAATCCAATTTTATTACTGTTTACATTCTGCACATAACTCAGTTTCTGAGAGATTAAGGAAAACCATGAGTAAAGTTTTTAAGTGACATTTTTAGAGTTTATCTATAGCCAAAAGCTGACTTCTTAAATTTTAAAAATTATCTTTAAGTAGTTGTACAAAGGGGTTTCAATTCAACATATCACTGCACCTTTTTTGATGGGGAGGGGAAGTAATGGGGCTTGAACTCAGGGCCTGGGCAATCTCCCTGAGCTTTTGTGCTCAAGGCTAGCACTCTACCACTTGGAGCCACAGCTCCACTTTTGATTTTCTGGTGGTTAATTGGAGCTAAGAGTATCATGGATATTTAAAAAGCTCAGTGCCAGGTTTACAGGTGTATGGCTCTTCCAGGTTACCCCTGATATTTGAATAAAGTTCTGAGTCCGGAACCTAGACTTCCAGGTCACTGTGTTAGTCAGTGGAGAGTGATAATGAGAATTATCTGCAAATGCCTCTTCTGATAACCTTCATCTTAAACATTTATTTATTTTCTGACACACTGGTGCCTTTAGATTGGAGAATGCCACTCCCAAGAAAAAGATGTTATGAGGATAACTTCCAGGAGTGGTTATGCCCTTTTCCTTAGGTTCTGGTGTGCGAGTATGTGAGATTTCTTCCTGTGGTCACCCAAACCCAACTATCAAACTCAAGCATTAGTTAGAGAGGTTAATTTTTAGGGAATAGTCTCTTACTAATTTTCAAAGCTTTTGGCTTAATTATAATTTCATCAACCTTCTAACTATGTTAAGCCTCTCTGAGATCAAACAGAGATGGGAAGTCATCTCTGCTTTTCATTACAATAGTCATTTGGGTTGATACAGTATGACTATGAAATTGCAAAAAGGAGTTGGGAGTTTTGCTACTGCTTAGATTAAATGTTTTCTGCCTTGGAAATACAGCTGATGGTAAATCTGGTCACATTTCTCTTGAGTTTGAGGACCAGATTGTAACAACCAAATAACACAACATTGATATTGGTTAGGAGTTTCACAGGAGGAGCAGTGAGTTGGGAACCTGGCTCGCATACTCCAGATACAGCTCGGAGATCCATGTGGATGGGGCGAGAGATTAGCACCAGAGGATGAGAAGTGAATCGGAGGAATAAAGTTGTGGTGGAGGAATAAAGTTGTGGCATAGGACTAGAAGATCTGCTCTACCGTATCATCTGCTCTAGAGTATCATCTATAGTTAGGGGCGATTTTTCTGGTAAAACTAGGAATTCTGATGCTTATTGCTTACAAGTAAACTCTCTAGGGAACTAGACTTTTTGATAACCTAATGACAAAATGTAAATGGTGCCCACTTATTTCCAATGGCTAGATAGGCTAGAGAATCAGTGCTATGTCATATCTTTGTCCTGGTGATGTCCAAGAATGACTTTGAATGAGCACTATATATAGCTAGAATGACATGGGCGGATTTGTGTGTGTGTGTGTGTGTGTGTGTGTGTGTGTGTGTGTGTGTGTGTGTTGTGTATTTCTTATTTTTATACTTTGAGTAGGAAAAGTTATTTGACCTATAGAGTTGTTCTTACTGACTAACAGGCATTGCCTTTACTAAGAGAGAATGTAAGTTATGAGAAGCTAATCAAGGATTTATGTTAACGTTCAGGACCTTAAATTGCTTATAAGTGAAAGCTTATTATGATTATGTTCATGGTAATTTGCTGGTTTTGCAGATTTTTCGGTTTTATTTCATTCCACTAATATCCCATTACACCAAAAAAATGTAGATGAACTCTACCAAACAAATACCACAGAGGTATGTTTATACCCATAATACAAATTGGAAACACTTTTTTCCTCCTGTGAAATGAAACAAAACCTAAAATGCTCACCCATGTTATTGCACTTATTACTAATAGGGTATTTTAAGTAGAAAAATGCAACTTAGCAAAACAAGAAACATAAACTGAATTGTTGAAGCACAACATTTGGCCTTTGGCATACTTTTTAATTCACAAAAGTCTTTCTGGTGACTTTCATGCACCTTTTTGAAGAAATTAAGTGATCAACTTATTTAAGCAGCACATTAACTGTTAGGCAAAATATTCAACACAGTCTAATCTCAAAACCCACGTTCTTTGTACAAAAAAACATGACCTTCTAACTAACACTCCTAAGTTTATTAGGAGTTGCTCCTTACTGAAAGGCTTTATCTGCTTTAAAACTTTTTATGTTACTGTATTTAGGATGATGACCAAGGTAAGAGCTGTACAATGTCCACTTGTAAGTGTGTTTTGCCCTGTGGAGTCTCTAATCCTGAAGCAAGACAAGCTTGATCTGTTGTGTCCTTGGTATCCAGCAGAAGGCTTGGCAACAAATATTTGCTAAATGAATGCCCTATATTCTTAAACAAATAATGTAGGTAGTCATGATCAGGGCATCCTCTGATTTGATTTATTAACCATCCCTGAACATATGTAAAATTTTTCACAATTTTGAAATTGATCGTTACACAGACCAACTAATTGAGTCTTTCCCTAGTCAATTTCATAAGCTGTCTATACAGCAACTATCTACTGACAGCACTGCTGACTTTGAATTTGACCTATGGTTAACTGACCCGCATTTGACTCCTATTAATTACTGTTTGACAAAGTATTTAAGCAGTGATGAAGCAACTTAGGCAGTTAGTACCCTTAGTACTTCAGTATCTTTGCAAGATAAGAAGCATTTTTAAGGTGGGGAAAATTGAAGGCATAACTATGCATCCTACATGCAATAAGAAAAATGAACTTCATGTTATAGAAACGAATGTTACATCACTGTTGTAATTACTTTCAACATGCCATGTGAAACCATACTTTTTTTTCTTGATGATCCTCTTGTATCCCCTTCTTGTGGTTGTCCCCAAGCTCTTTCTGTATCTCATCTGAGTACCGGGATACTGTATATACTGGTATTAGAACTAGGGAAGGGAAAGGTAATATCAAAATCGAGAGACAAAGGATAAAAAGACAAATAACTCCAAAAGCAATACTTACAAAACCATTTGGTGTAAACCAAGTGAACAACCCATAGGGGGAGAGGGAAAGGAGGAGGGGGAGGGGTGAAATAAGGGAGGAGGTAACAAATTGTACAAGAATGTACCCACTGCTTTGCGTATGAAACTGTAACCCCTCTGTACATCATTTTGACAATAAATAAGTAATTTTCAAAAAAATTTAGAAAGAGCCTATCTTAGAAAACAAGCTAAGTTTGGCAGTGCAGAATTAGGGATTGGGGGACCAAGGAAAGCCAGGACAAAAAGATCCTATCTGAAAAAGGGCTGGGGCTGGGGCTCAAGTGGCAGATTGCTTGCCTAGGAAGCATGAGGTCCTGAGTTCAAATACCTATATTACCAAAAATAAACAAATTAAACAAATATCAAAAGGAAAGCTTATTTCTGTGTACATGCAAGCCCAATAAAATTTCTAATCATGAAAAAAAATAAGAAGAACATGGTTTACACAGAAGTCTTGTGCACCCGTGTGTGTGCATGTGTGTGTGTGTGCAGTGTGTGAAACACACACTGAGTACTAGAGATGGGGCCAAGACAGCCAGCCGAAGCACAAGATTCAGGCCCAAGGTGCCAGGCTCAGGAATTTGGATGCAGGTGTTCAAGATCTGGGAAGGCTGAAGGTTTGTAAGGAGGAGTGTGAGAAGATTGGGTTTGCATTTTGAGAAGCATACAGAACATATTGAAACATCCAAGGATTGGTAGGGATTGAGAAAGACCTTAGATAAGAGTTAAGAAAGATATTTTACCTGAAACCTGTACTTAATTATGTATTACTCTCTCTTTTGCACAAATCACTTAGATTAGGGTGGAAAAGAAGTGATTCGAGAAACTAATATTAAATGAATTTTGATGTATGACAACTCAGTGTAGTTGGTAGGCATGAGGCAAGTTAAGTTGGCCTTTAAGAGGACTTTATCCTTTGGAGATTAGAATCAGAGGGGTCCAGAAGCCCGCTGCCTCTACTAGCTGGGCTCCGCCACTCACCAGTTAGCTAGTGTCATGCCTCTGTGCCTTGCTTCCAAATCCCAATCTGTGAAATGAAGATGATAATGTACCTTGGTAGCAGGAGGGCTCACAGAGTTAGACACAGAGCCTCACTCCCTGAAAGTGCTTAGTGGCCACTGCCTATTATTATCTAATTACCTCTAAGCCTATGCTTGCTTCATTGTAAAATAAGGACTTTATTCTTGGGTTGTTAGGGTTTATCAAAAATAGTAAGACCAGTCACTGGCTTCTACCACATGCTTAGAAAATAGAGTTGATTATTAAATAATAACAAATGTTATATTTTTAAAAAAGAAACATGCCCTTTGGGACTGGCTACTGTAGTGTCTCTACGTGATGAAAGGATATTAGTTCTTCTTTTGGATCCTTCACATGGCCCAACAGCCTTTTCAGGTACTCAGTAAGTACTTACTTAGTTAATATTAGTATGTTTCTGTTTGGGTGCTCCTGTGAGTTGGTGAAGGATGGGAAAAGAATAGTAATCATTTGGTAGATTGATTACATTTTAGGCAAATCAACCGTTTTTCCATATTGATATGATTGAGGTTCTGAGTCCTAGCCAGCTCATCTGCTTCCAATCTTTATCCACTGGTTTATTTTACCATCTGCTAATTTGCAACATACAGTGATCCACTTTTGCTCAGTGCCCTGGTGTGCCCAGGCTGTCCTATGGTGTCAGTCACGGATTGCCTAGGTCTATATCAGAGGAAGGAATAAAGGATGATTAAAAACCATAATTAGAAGGCTTTAGACTCCCCTGTGTGTTGAGAAAAGAGAAATTAATTTAAAAAGTTTGATACTAGCTGTAGGGATATCAAGTGGTTATTTAACATCTTTAAATTGTAATTTCCTCATCTTTGAAGCCACACAATTATAATACATATATGAAAAAGTCACCTTGAGGGACACATGAGCTACTGCTTGCTTGGGAATGCTTAGCATAATGCATAATGAAGTTATAGAGATGCTCAGTAAGCATAACTGCTTTTTAAATTACTACTATCCATCTAAAAATTACATAAAGATTGCTCAAGTCAGAAAGTGAGAATGCTATATTGTTAAATTATTGAAACTGGGCTGTGTTTTTCATGCTGTTGAGCCATGTTTCCCTTATTGTAATGAGCTAAAAAGATTGTGTTTCTGAATACATGTATCTGTTGGAAGTCATCAAATGTCACATTTAAGGTAGGTACATTTTAATTTATATAAATTTGGCTTAAAGGAGAATACAGAGCCATAACCACACATGAACTCTAGTTAAAAGATATAAATGTTGAAATATTTAGGGGAATTATTTTATATCTGCAACTGATTTTGGAGTACCTGAAACACAGCTATTTTCTGAAGTGTAGGCACAGTGAAGTAAATCGAGTAAACTGTTCATTGGTGAATACAGGTGGTATTTTTATGGATATTCATTATTTAACTTTTTTTTTTGCCAGTCCTGGGGCTTGAACTCAGGGCCTGAGCACTGTCCCTGGCTGCTTTTTGCTCAAGGCTAGCACTCTTACCACTTGAGCCACAGTGCCAATTCTGGCTTCTTTTCTATATATGTGGTGCTGAGGAATCGAACCCAGGGCTTCATGTATATGGGCAAGCAAGCACTCTACCACTAGGCCGTATTCCTAGCCCCATTATTTAATTCTTCCATGTTTGATAATATTTTACAATAGATTGTTGAGACAAAAGAGAAGCAGATATTTACTTGCTTTTTACTATGCACAAAGTTGTCTGCTAGATTCCTAAAGACAGACAAAGAAAAATGTGTACTCTGCCTTGAGGCCTCACGGCCTGGTTGGAGGAAGTAAACCTCTGAATATTTGACAAAAACTGAAAGCCAATATTATTCCAAACAAATTATGAAAACCAGGACTTCTATTAGTCTGTAACTTAAAATACCCTAATACTAGGTCTTGGACAACTAGTTTCAAAAGTCAACATTTTGTCCAAACATCGTTCTCAGTTTGGTGGGAAAATTAAAAAGCCGTGTGTGTGTGTGTGTGTGTGTGTGTGTGTGTGTGTGTGTAACTTTTTCAAATATGGATATGTTGTGTTTATTAAAATACAATGTTTATCTATAGATTCTCAGTAGGTTTTTGTCATGTAATTTCCTCATCCACCGATTAAAAAATAGGTTATCACTTGGTTCTGAAATATTTTGGTGTCAGAAAGGGGAGTTCATTCTCTAGAAGGTTAGAAGCTACTGATGCAAACAAAAATGCTCTCAGAGTTCAGAAGAAAGAGCTCTTCAGCTTGCTACATTCTGGCTAGGCTTCAAGGAGGATGTGGAATCTGAGCTGAATGTTGGGAAATGGGTAGAATTTGAAAAGGTTGAGAAGAGATGGAATGCATTTTAAATGAAGGAACAGTATGAACAAAGGTAGGATAGTTTGTGAGACTGGAAATTAGATTACGTGAGGAAGGAATTGATAGTAGATAAGCTTGGAAACATTCACTGGAGCCAAACTGTGGAGCATTCTAAATACTAGGCTGAGGAATTTGGGCTTCATCCTAGAACCAGCAGAAAGCCACTGAATATTTTGAACAACAGATTGATATGGTGAAAGTGTTTTGGGTATTAACCTGGCATCAGTTGCAAGGACAGATTGAATTGTGGGGGGAGAGATGAGCTCCAGTTTGGAGATTTATGTGATCTGTCCAGATTTTATGTGTGAAGAAATTGGGCTGATGTGGGGCTGGGGATATAGCCTAGTGGCAAGAGTGCCTGCCTCGGATACACGAGGCCCTAGGTTCGATTCCCCAACACCACATATACAGAAAACGGCCAGAAGCGGCGCTGTGGCTCAAGTGGCAGAGTGCTAGCCTTGAGCGGGAAGAAGCCAGGGACAGTGCTCAGGCCCGGAGTCCAAGGCCCAGGACTGGCCAAAAAAAAAAAAAAAGTAATTGGGCTGATGTGACAAGAATGAGAATTATAGCAAACAGAAAGCAGAGTTGCAAAAGTCATTTCAAAGTAGCAGTCAATCTTTACCAATTATTATCCCATTCACAAAACAGAGTACTACTAGCCTAGGCCTCTACCTAAACCACTGTTCAGTTATACTCTAATATAAAAGATTTCCTATTAATACCAAGTTTTGCAAGTGATTAATATTCCTTGCTGGCCATATGTGTCAATTAACTTGTTATTGCCATGATAAAAACACCAAACATAATCAATGTGAAAGAGGAGGGATTTGTCTGATGATAGTGGCTCACACCTGTAATTCTAGCTCCTCAGGAGGCTGAACTCTGACGATCACTTCATAGTTCAAAGCCAGCCTAGGCAGGAACGTCCATAAGACTCTTATCTCCAATATACTACCCAAAAAGCCAAAAGTAAAACTATGGCTCAAGTGATAGAGTGTTAATCTTGAACAAAAGAACTCACAGGCAGTGCCCAGACCTTGAGTTCAAGCCCTAGGTTAGACATAAAAGAAGGGCAGAAAGGAAGGAAGGAAGGAAGGAAGGAAGGAAGGAAGGAAGGAAGGAAGGAAGGAAGGAAGGAAGGGAAGGAAGGGGTTTGTTTGGGTTCTGTTTCAGAGGTAAGTATGAATGTATCAAGTAATCTATCCATTGATTAGGTCAGGACTGTCAGTATCTGGGCACTTCCTAAAAGCCCCTCAACTGACAACCAAGGCTCCAGTACACAACCCAAGGGTGGATATTTCATTTTCAAACCATAGTGCCATGATTCAAGTTTAGTCAGTTTTGGTTCATGTGGTTTTCATAAGATTGCACACTGTGCTGTTTTGAAAAGCTAACATATTTTTCTCCTCTTTTTTTAAAATGAAAAAGATAACTTTAATACTTGGAGGGATAATAATTTTTTATCAGGTTCTAGAGCCAATTCAAACCTGAAGTGTTATCCCATGTTTTAAATGAGACTAAATAAAAGCATTTAGTCTACATATATGTACATTTTGTTCAGTGAAGAAATAGGCAAATGGCTATTGAGAGTAATTCAATCATGTTTTTAAAATTATGTACCATATAAATGTGTACATTTGTAAAGATTATTTTCATTTCCTATCTCATGCAAAAGTTTTACTCATTCTCTTCACATATACGCATGCTGGCTTTTGTCCATTTTTTGAATCATTTGACAATTTTAAAAGCATAAAATATTTCCATTTTTGCCTTATTGTTTAAGAAAGCAACTCCGTAAATCTGTGAGAGATACTGCCATTGAACCTACATCCAGACACTGAATCATTGTAATTTTCTATTGTGTTCTACAGAAGCCACTCTGTGTACTGAGTTTCTTTAGAAAGGGCATTTTAAGGCATTTCTGCAAAGCATTATGCAATATTTGCTTTTGTTTGGTCACACCCAATGAATTATTATTAAATCTATGATAAGTTATTTACCTTTATTTTTGCTAAATCAGAGTTCTCTCCAAACACAAAAGTTCCAGTGATTATTTTATGCTAATATGCCTTCTCCAAATAGCACTTTGTTCAAAATAACCTATTTGATTTTCATGTGTCCTGTAAGTGATACTTTGTAGGCACCTCTGTATAAGTTCTCAGTGGTAATTTGAGAGGAATAAAAGTCATCTTACATTTGAGTAGTGTTTTTAATTGCTGATGGATATACCTAATGGCATGAAGTCAATTGTAATCTGCTTTTTAAGTCAATTATACACTTTTAAGTTTATGTATTCTTTCGATAAAGTTGAGTTCTGACCATGAGCCAGGTATTGTGCTTAATTCTGTAGAAATGTAATAACAATAAAGGTGAAGCTTCTACTATGAAAAAAATCTATTGCATATTTAAATAGATAAGACTAAGAAATATAAAATAGAATAGCCTATGTATTAAAAGGATTCACAAATACTTCAAAGTTTGAGAAAAACAAAATACATCTGAAAATAATCAGGATCAATTGAACAAAATATGGTGTTTTTGGTTTAAACTTGATGTGTATGATTTAGTTATGGAAAATTTACATACTGTTTAATGTCAGAGGATAAGGCAAAACTGTAGATTTAAGGATGCATTAAATGTCTTAGCAGGACAGTTTAGTTTAAATGTATATAAAGAGATGTGTAGTTTGTGGCAATAAATGTCCACGAAACTCAAAACAATGACACAAAGATGAATGTGGTAGAAATTATAGATTTGATGTGTTAGTCATCTTTCCATTATAATAAGCACTGGAGAAAATCAACTTATAAGGAAAAACAAGTTTATTTTGACATGTATTTTTGAGGTATGAGACCATGGTTGGTTAGCCCCTTTGGTTTTGGACCCTTGGTAAAGCAGCACATTATAACTGGAGCATGTGGCAGAGCAAATGGACACATCTTAAGAATGGGTCATGGAAGAAAAGAGGAGGAAGGGGACAGGTCTCACAGTCCCCCTTGAATTCATAACCCCAATGACTTCATGAGTATTCCCTTTTTGACATCTTACTTTATAAAGATTCCACAGCATCCCAAACAGCTCTAAGAATCAAGTCCTCTGAGCCACATTTGAAGCACTGTCAGTAGGGTAAGAGGAAAGAGGAGGCAGAAGAGACTAAGCTGAAAGAAACCTATCAGTCTACCTAACTGATAACATTAAACAAGGAAGGAAGGAAGGGAGGAAGGGAGGAAGGGAGAAAGGAAGGTAGGAAGGAAGGGAAGAAGGAAGGAAGAGAGGAAGGAAGGAAGGAAGGAAAGAAGGAAGGAAGAAAGGAAGGAAGAAAGGAAGGAAGGAAGAGAGAAAGGAAAATAAAGAGCACAAAGAAATCCCTTCAGAGAGATTAATGTTTGGAAAGGCTGACTGTAACCCTTTCTCAGGCAAGAACTTTGCAAACGGGTACACCATTTGGGATATAAGGATTGGTCCCCATTAAAAGAGGTGCATATTGATAAAGATGTAGAATTCTGTAGAAGATTGTTGTTGTTTTTTTAAAGCTATGGCAAAGAAAGAAAGTATTGTGAATAAAAATTCAGACTGGCAAGAAGAAGTTAGAATTATGGGTCCATAAAATAGGCAAAGGGGAAAAATGGAGTAAAAACAAAAATATATATGCAGGGGGAGGAACTATTATGTTGAATTGATGTATCATGCCAAAACTGGAGGAGAAAGATCTATTCTTTAGAAGAATTGAAGAAAATCAAGATTGAGGAAAGACTGGGAAAATAGAAAAAGATTATTAGTAAAATAATAGAAATAAAATGGATGGTACAACTGATGAGAGTCAAGAACACAGGGGTGGGCGCTTTGAAGCAAATGAACAATAAACTTGGTGACACAGAAGACAGATTGAAAAGTATTATGCTTGAGAGAAAACTACAAATTGAGAGTGAGACTGAGAACACAAATCAGTGGTAGAGTCCTTGCTTAGCATGCTGGAGGCCCTGGGCTCAATCCCAAGCATTTCCCTTCATCAATCATAGAAGATAAGGGAAGTTTCATTGTTTTGTTTCCTTTCAGATGAGTCTATTGTTCCTCACATTGGTCTCTAACTTGAAACTCTCTCACCACAATCTGAAGTGGATGGAATTACATAGTATTGTTTTGTAAATTAGTTTGTTTCCGTATTCTCTCTCAGTGTGTTGATACTGAGACTTGAACTCGGGGCCATGGCATTGTCCTTTAAGCTTTTTTGATCAAGACTGCTGCTCTACTACTTGAGCCAACCCTCCATTACCCTCACTCTTGTTAGTTAATTGGAGCTGAGAGCTTGAGGGACTGTTCTTCCAATCTGGCTTTGAATCATGATTCTCCTGAGTACCTGCATTATGAGCATGAGCTACCAGAACCTGGCTTGCTTCCTTATTTTTTATTTCATGGATAATATTCTCATATTCCTTCATTCTGCAGATTCCACTCAATTTCTTTTCTTTCTGTAATGTTTTCTTGAAGAAAGCTGCATCATTTGTCCTGTAAGAGTTTAAGTATGGTAAAGAATTGGTAGTTAGAAATGGAGACATAGATGAGCATTCCAAATGTGCAGGAGTTGAAGGAGTGATCTAGAAACATAATCAGATTCTCTCATTTTGTTTTCTCTCTCTCCTCTTGTTTTTACCATAAAAGATTAACTGTAATATTTAATTGAAAAATAGAAAAAAATGAATTACTAAGAAGTAACAAAATTCAGTGTACTATATAAGACATATTGTTTTCACTGTAGTAGCAACAATCTTTTAACAGTAGTAAGTCTATTCATAAAATACATTTCTTTACTCCCCTAAAAAAAAAAGATAAGGGAAGGATTAGCTGTGTTTCTAAGTAGAAGGAAGATTCAGTTGAAGAGACTCAATCAGCATGCTAGAGTTTGGAGAAAAGATGCTTAGGGAAATGACATTTAATGACATATGAAGTGAGGCCTAGACATAACTGCCAGGGGCAGAGCGTACAAGCAGGAGTCAGAGAATGGATAGGGACTTGGCCAGACAGGCTATTCTGATGAGCTCTAAGAGCAAGATTGTCAAAAGTAAAGGAATGAATCAAGGGTAGGAATTTTTGTAGGTGATGCAATTGTAGGCAGTGGTGTTGCTGGACCATTTAGTAATCCAAACTAAATGAAGATCTCATTGAGGCATAAGATAGGACGGAATCATCAGTAGTAGAGAAATGCATGTTCACCAGAGTATCTGAAGATCCTGAGCATTACAGAAGGAAACAAAGTTGGAAGGAAGACTGATTTTTTTTTTTCCAGGCAAGGGAAAACTATACTACTAGGTTTAGAGAACACTGAAAGGACTAGATACTGGCTGAGGAAGACCTGGGGTCTTTCAAGGCCATTGTCCTTCTCTGTGCCTTTGGGTGAATTCTTCAAAGCACAGGCTGGCTCTCAATCCAGCAAGCAGAACTAATCCTTTTGGGGTGGATTTGCTTTAACTGCTCTGGTAGTCTGTGGTGAGAAATGTAATCAAATGTACTGAATGTTTGTCTCATGGCTTAATGGGTGCTCTGCATAGCTTCAATGATCCGTTAGCTTAATCTCCACTTAAAATTGTGGTCAAGAAAGACAGGTTTCTTATTTTCAAGGGATCAAGTGGAACCTCTGAATTTTTTTCAAGGTCTTTAGGAATCAGAAGAAAGATTGGAAACTTGAAATGGTAGAAAAAGAAAAAAAGAGCTGTGCACTGGTGGCTCATGCCTATAATCCTAGCTACTCAGGTAGCTGAGATATGAGAATCACAGATATGATATATGAGAATTAACCTAGGCAGAAAAGTCCCTGAGTCTCCTCTCTTCAAAACAACTCAAGCAACAGAAGAGGAGGAATGGGTCAAAGTGGTAGAGCTGCCAGCTTTAAGCAGAAGAGTTCAGGGACAGTGCCCAGGCCCTGATTTCAAGCCCCACAACTGACAAAAAAAGAAAAAAAGAAAAAGAAAAAATGTATTTTCTGGTGGACTGGAGTTATGTAACTAAAAGAACGATGGTATGTAATCTTATAGCTAGGGGATAACAGATCACTCCTATATTTCATTTTTCAAACAGGTGGCTTAGATGGGTAATTGTTCTCAAATGTTACAGCCCCTTAAATAACTAAGACATAAAAATTTGAGTTTTTTTAAAGTGTTCTTAAAATCAGGGCCCTTAGGTGCCCTGTTGTGTCATCTTCAGCTTATTGATAAATGTGTTCACACTAGTTGTTGGCTAGAGGTAATTCTTGTCTTTTTTAACTCTCCAGTAGGTGTACACTTGGCCACAACAAAATCGAAGACTAGTGGTATCTATTCTTTTTTGGCTTTTGTTCAGAAACTATTCTACATTACAATAAATCACTCGTCTTTTTAGCATCAGCTCCCTGGTGATCAAAGTATTCAATTACACTACCTGATACAATCATGACTATACTGGTAGTTACTTTATGGACATCCTCTTCTCTTTGACAGAGAGCCTTGTTAAAAATTGGATTCATTGGGAGTCTTTATTCCTTAGTGTATAGATGGGTGTATATGAACAATGACAAATGGCAATGAACTTGGGACCTAACAGAGAAGTATCATCTTCCCTTCCTTTCTAGTCTCTTTGCCTAGATTTAATGGGTTTCAAGTACAATTGGATGTGCCTCTTGGGAATGAAAGTTGCATTTGATTAAGCTAATCATACAGAGATGTCAATTTGAGGGACAGGAATAGAAGGGTTGTGTTATAGGTAAGCTTTCTTAAGTAACTGTATAGTCAAGTGTAAAGGATCAGAGACCGTAGATTTGGCAAATATTTATACTTACACTCTACACAGTAGAGGAATTCCTTGGGCATCTTTTTTTGAAGACATAAAACTTCTACTTGAGACCTTCCCTCGAGTTCAATGAACTGGCAGGGTTTTGCTGTCTAGTAGGTCCACAGTCTGTGTGGCCATGGTACCTTAGCTGCCTTGCTCTAAATATTGGAAAATACTACTTGTTGCCACTTCTTTAAGTGGAGTCATAAGACTGGAAGTTAAAAACACATCTATTTTTTTTTTTTTTTGCCATTGTCTTTCTGACTTTGGGAAATTTCCTACTCCCTCCCCCCACCTCCACCCCACCCCCACACACTTTCAAATTTTACACGTGAATCAGAAAGACAGTGCCTGAGCAGGGACTTCATGAGCTTATTCTGAGACCTGTACAGTTGTCTAAAAGGATTCATTATAATGTCTGTTAGCCAGGCACTGGTGGCTCTTGCCTATAACCCTAGCTACTCAGGAGGCTGAGATCTGAGGATTGTGGTTCAAAGCCAGCCTGGGCAGAAAAGTCCCCATGAGATTCTTATCTCCAATTAACCAGCAAGTAGTGCTGTGGTTCAAAGAAGTAGAGTGTTAGTCTTGAGGAAAAGAGTTCAGGGACACTCCTCAGGCCCTGAATTCAAGCCTTACAACTGACCACAGAGAGAGAGAGAGAGAGAGAGAGAGAGAGAGAGAGAGAGAGAGAGAGAGAGAGAGAGAGAATCTCACATGTAGTAGATGTAGTAGGTACTTTACCTACTCGGTTTCCATTACACCTTATTCTAATCTTGGACCCAGAATGGAATATTTGCTTCTGAGTAAGCTGTCTGATTGGTAAGCTGTCAAAATAAAACATTGTCTTATGCATCCAGGGCATTACATAAGTTCTTTTTAAAGGTAGTTAGGTGTGTTGTAACTGAGTAGGAAACAGAAACTGTATTAATTGTGGAATGCTGACTTGTGTAAAGCTATGATTGTGTAAATATGGTTTAAAAATACTTTCATTATCTTTAAATAGTTGTACAAAGGAATTGCCACTCAACCAAAGTTGTTTATCCATATGGTGTGTCTTGATCAATATCGCCCCTTTTAATATTATTACCCACCCTTCCTGACCCAACCCCTTCCCTTACTTGTCTTAATTTTAAGTTATGTATTGAATGTATTGCCATTTAACAAAGCATTTTATGTGTACAATGCCTCTTGAAGTGTCATCACTTCAATATCTTCACCCTGCACTGACCCACCCCTTCCCTTATATCTGTGGCATATCCAATGAATTCTTGCCTATGGTCTTCTCCCTTTCCCCCTTTATTTTTCTCCTCTTTTCCCCTAGCCCACCCTCCCCTGTTGCAACTACTGGTACTTATTTTATTAGGCTAATTTCACTCTCCCTACAGTCACTTAAGTCCACCCATTTGTAGCACCTTGCTTACCATCAAGTGTATTTACTTGTAGATTTACAGGCACATTCTAGCTACCACAAATGAAGAAAACCATGCAACCTATGTTTCTCTGGATCTGGCTTACTTCACTTAATATTAAGCAACGTAACTACATTTTGAAGTGCAAAGATCATTAGGTGGCTAGTGACATGGAGAAAGAAGGGAGATACAGGCTTATGTCAGAATTGGTCAACATCAACAAAGACTTCTAACCTAAAACAACTGGCAGAAAAGTTTCACACTTGTGAGGTTTACCTGCAAACAGGCAGGCTGATGTCTGTTCATCCCACTGTATTCTTCCTTAAGCTCATTTAGAAACCATGTAAATATTTTTTTGGAAAGTGGCAATCTGATACACCTTTTTAAAATGCTTTTTTAAAAGAAACTCATTTTGCATTGGTAGAATGTGTTGGGATCCATGAACTGCATGCATCTGTCTTCTGCTTCTGACATTGGCTATACTGTAAGAAGAACTATGCTTTCTCTGTCATTTGACCCATTTCAGAATGTGAGACCAATCTCCCTGAATGTTCTCTTGCTGGGGAATTTGTTATGGAAATATTTTTTAGTTGACTTTAAAATATCACTGCACTAGTTAACAAAAATCTGGCAGTAGGGAATAAGCAACTTCCACAAAGTGAGCTAGGAAAATTCCAATGATGGCACTTCATTTGAAGAGTCTAGGAAGTATAGTAGTGCTAGCTTTTCATTGCAAGATAAAATAAAATACAATAAAATCTGAAATGAAGGAGAAGGAGAAAGGCAAATGTTCTCTAATGTAGCATGCTTAATCTGCTTGGTACAGCAGAGTAATGCTGTCGCTTTATCACTCTATTGCTTTGGAAGTTCTACAGCCTGACTCAAAAAGTTGTTTCTCAACTCAAAAGGACTTACATATGCTATATCCATATGATGAATTAGCAATCAGGTATGGCTTGATTATAATATCCATTAAATTGATGACTATGTCTCTGAACCATGGTGGATAATTAAGGGGTGGGGCAGATGTAGATGTGTTTGTATGTGTGTATGTGCATATATGTAGTGTCTACATGTGTACATACCTAATCTGGAGCATTGTGAAAACTTGCTAGTGTTAGAAACAGCCATTTATTTTCCACTTCAAATTGTTTGGTTGTGATATTTTGTGCAAACACTAGGGAATAACTCACTTCACATTATGAGAGATGATATTCACTAATAAGAAACTTTATGAATCATAAGGTAACAATGAATTATTTTAAAGTGCTGCCTTTAAGGGATAATTTATAGTAGTAGATTGTATTCTTATAAAAACATGGAATTCCTTTATTTTGCATTAAAATGTTAATGGTTTATGGACAAATAGGAAGAGATCATTTTAAAAATAACTTCTTGTCACTATTCTTAATGTTATATCTTCTCTAACATAACTTCACAAATAACTATTAATTGGATATACGATATATGTTTATTTTTGTAGTTAAAACAGAGCCAATGAGCAGCAGTGAAATAGCTTCAACTACAGCAGACGGGTCTTTAGACAATTTCTCAGGTTCAGGTAAGGAATGTGAAATTAGATGTTCACATTAGTGCTAAGCATTTTGCCTACTTTGCTTATATATGAATGTGTGTATGCAGTTGTGTGTTAGAGTATATATGAGTATTGTGTATATGTATATGCATATGTATATATAGAACACATTCAGTATGATGAGCCACCAGGTACTTGTAGCTCACATCTGTAATTCTAGCTCCTTAGAAGGCTGAGATCTGGGGATACCAGTTCAAAGCCAGCCCAGGCAGACAAGTCTGTGAGACTATTGTTTCCAATTATCCATCAGAAAACTGGAAGTGGAATTGTGGTTCAAAGTGGTAAAACACTAGCCTTGAGCAAAAGAATGCAGGGATAGAGCCCAGGGCATGAATTCAAGCCCCACAACCAAAAACAACAAAAAAGTTGCTATCCAGTAAAGAAGGTAAAAGGACATTTTGGTGCCTGTACTAGGACTTCAAATCAGAATCTTGCACTATTGGCACTATTGCTAGGCTTTTCTGGCACTCTAAACTTAAGCCATGTCTCCAGTCCAGCTGTTTGCTGGTTAATTGGAGATAAGAGTCTCATGGACTTTTCAGCTGAGGATCCTCTGATCTCAAACACCGGAGTAGCTAGAATTATAGATGTGAACCATAGTGCCTGGATTGTTCTTCTTTCATCTACTAAATTACATTTATGTGCTTTTGTTTTTTAATTATGTTTTCCCTAATATTGCAGATTTGGATAGGCAGTATCTTGCTCTTGGTGTCCTTTATTTTTTTTTATTTTTATTTTTTTGGCCAGTCCTGGGGCTTGGACTCAGGGTCTGAGCACTGTCCCTGGCTTCTTTTTGCTCAAGGCAAGCACTCTGCCACTTGAGCCACAGCGCCACTTCTGGCCATTTTTTGTATATGTGGTGCTGGGGAATTGAACCCAGGGCCTCATATATATAAGGCAAGCGCTCTTGCCACTAGGCCATATCCCCAGCCCTCTCGGTGTCCTTTAAACAGACTTACAAACACATCTTCTATAGTGTGTCTCATGTAAACAGAGATCTAAATTAAACTCTGCAAAACAGCATTAAATTCTTAAGTTTTTATTTTATCTTGCACTTTAATAATAATGTAACTCCAGCAAACAAAATATCCAAGTATTACCTCTGTCATAATGATAATGAAAGTGATGGTAGTAATTAACTTGCTGTGAGAAACTGATTTTGTGTTATCAAGTTACCCAGACTGGACTTTTTCATTAAACAATTATTTCCAGTAAAGATAACTCTTAAAGTACTAACTTTTTTCATATATTGGCTTTATTTATACTTTTCAATTGGAAATTCTATACTTTCATAAACTTGTGACTGGTGGTCTAGTTCTCAGGGTCATTTTTAATAAGCCTACAAGTGAAAGGGATATTTAGATATAAAATTAAATGCAAATCTGAATTTTGATACGATAATAAGATCAAAGTAGAAAGAAGATAACAAGGCATAGTATAACCATTTGTTCTTTTATAAAACATTTACTAAAACTATGTCAGGCTGTGTGCTTGGTGGTATTATGAATTCATGAATAATACGGTAGCTGTCCCAATTTGAGGCCTAATTGGGCGGACACAATAGAGTTTGATAATGTCATCATTAAGAGCAGCCAAGACATGGAGACTGGGCTGGAGTGAGCTAATCATGGAAATTGTCTTAGAATAAATGCTTACATTCCCTTTTTAAAAAGATGGAGGACCATGTCTCCTATAATCCTAGCTACTTAGGAGACTGAGATCTGAGGATCATAGTTTGAAGTCAGCCTCCGTGGGAAAGTCCATGGGACTCTTATTTCCAATTAACCACCAAAACTTGGAGTGAAGCCATCGCTTACATGGTGGAGCACCAACCTTGAGAGAAAAAGCTAAGGGACAGTGCCCCAGGTCCCGAATTCAAGCACACACACACACACACACACACACACACACACACACACACACACACACGATTAATTAATCAATAAAGAAATAATGTAATAGGGTAGGGGGAAAAACACTTGTTGATTTAGAGGGTGGGACAATTGGACATTCCAAGAGAGGTGACAATAGCCACAGGGCATGTCACCTGGAGTAATTACTACTGGCTTAGCATTCCTAGATTGATGAATGAGTGGTGCTTCTACTTTTTCCTCTGAATTGACTCAGAATGAAAGTGGTGATAGGCTTATAAGCCTGAATAGTAGGTGGAGATTGAAATAAATGCTTTGGAGCACGAGAAAGCCTGAAGCTGCTTAGAAACATGGAAGATGTTTGACAGGAGAAACAAAGGTCCAAACAAAGTTGGAGCTATTAAACATGGGGCCTTTTGTGATGAGTGCTTTTTCCCTACAAAGGCTTAGCAACCTAGGTAAAAAACATTTGGTTTAATCCAGAGCTGAGGACATGCCAGAGAGGGTATGAGAGAAAGTAGAAGTGAGAAATTAAGGGCTCCCATAGAATAATTTAAAATAATTATCCATGTATGTAGGCTAGAAAGAGAAGAAAAGGCCCCATAACTTTGAAAGGAGATAAGAAAATGTCAGGGGTCTTGCACTTTTCTATGTTGCTAGAGGATGGAAATAAATATTCTAGAAAAAGATGTTCCTTTCTCTCAAGATTCAATAAGGTTCTATAGTGTGCTTCTCTGCAAGTCTCTTCCTCAGCCTTTATCTCACTACTTTAGAAGAATTTTTTAGTGGTTGTCTTCCTGCTATGCCCTATATGAATACTCATTCACATTTGCGGTCCAACGGCTATTATAGTATTGATTCCACTGAAGAGGCTCAGTAAATATTTACTAGGTTAATGAATGAGTCGCACAGTATGCTTGTGACTTAAGTCATGGAATGGGGCAACAGAGTCAGTGGTGCTGAACTTGGTAGTCGAAGTTGGAAGCCAGAGTTGAAAGGTAGACTGAATGAGAGAAGTATTATACATACAATCCAGGATAATGTTAGGGTTCATCAGCAGCAGTGGCCAGCCATGGAAGCTTTTGATATGTACAGGCTTTTATCCAGGAGGTGGATCTTTCATGGAAGTTTTAAAGCATTACTGAGGAAAGCAGAAAACCAGAGAAGTGGCAATGAAGGTGTTTCCTGGAATTTTTGTGGTATCTGGAATCTGAGATGATGTGTAGCCTTTAGTTGCAAAAGATATGCAGAAGAAGCAAAGGTTCTTGGGAAAGAGCCCAGGTGAAGGTAGTCAGATAATACAATGAAGTGGCTGAATGAAGAAAGGACCTCATTTCCCACAGATTGAATCTCTTTGTGGGACACAGAGAAAAGACTTGAATTGGCCTAGGGAGTTGGACGAAGGTATAGAATGCACACAGACCCATGAGATGTATATTCTTTTACTGCCTTTTACACTTTCCCTCTCTCTATCTGGTGGTACTTGAAAATGCAAAATAGAATCAAGAATGCTTTTGTGGAAAAGAAATCATGTGTGACAAATATGGTGTAATTTTAAATTAGTCATGAAAAGGTCACTTTAAGCCAGACACTGGTGGCTCCTGCCTATAATCCTAGCTACTCAGAAGGCTGAGATTTAAAGATCACAGTTTGAAGCCAGCCCAGGCAGGAAGGTCTGTGAGACTCTTATCTCCAATTGACCACCAAAAAGCAGAAGTAAAGCTGTGGTTCAAATGGTAGAGCACCAGTCTTGAACAAGAAAGCTAGGGCACAGTACCCAGATACCTGAGCGCAAGCCCCAGAACTAGCACACACAAAAAGGTAATTTTGTAGATCTGATTCATTCGTTCAAGTTATTTGTTGAGTACTTACCATGTGCCAAGCAATGTTCTTACCAGTGAGAAACTAACACTAAGAACATGGATAGGATTCCTACCTTCTTGACACTTTCATTCTTGTGACAAGGGTAGATAATATACAGGTAAATGCTGAGTGCTGGTGCATATACATAAACCTCGGAAAGTACTATGAAGAAAATGAATGCTAATTAAAGAATACAGCTGAAGAGTGAGTGGAGTACTTATTTATGTTGAAGGTATCTGATAAGGGGGTAGCTGAGCTGCAATCCTGAAGAATTGAGGAAATACATTTCAGTTACAGGTAACGAAGGACTTGAGTTGAGGGTTCTGTGGGTTGTGTCCTATTCTGTGGGTTGTGTCCTATTCTGTGGGTTGTGTCAATTATATATATATATATATATATATGTGTGTATTATCAAACTGAATTAGAGAGAGGTTACAGTTTCATACATTAGGCATTGGATATATTTCTTGTACTGTTTGTTACCTCGTCCATTGTGTCCATTTTTAAGACTTCGTTTTTGCACGGAAAGACTGTGAGGCCAAGTGTGGAAGCAAGGAGCATTTCTGTGGCTCAGAAGGAAGATGACTATTAATTCACATTTTCCTAGAAGAGCCACTGAGGCAGGATTAAATGTACCAGGATTTTGTTAGAGAAAAGGCAAAGAGGAGAGAGAAATGAAACACATCGTCACTGGCCTGGAGAAGCCCATCCATGCATGTCCCCTTACTCTTGTGTGGAAAGATTATTTTGAGAGCATGGGTGCTGGGCCCTTGTTTATTCCTTCATTCTTTCAGTGGAGATATGAGAGGTACATTTTCTGGATGCCTCAATGTGGGAACAGGAAGATGGTGATAGACAAGAAGTGAGAAGCTGTCAGATGCAGGGTGTATTTTGAAGGGAGAAATGATGTTATTTACGAACAGGCACATAAGTGTGAAGGAAAAAGAAGAATCAAAACTGACTTTTGGTGCTCAGGCCCTGAGTCCAAGGCCCAGAGTCCAAGGCCCAGGACTGGCCAAAACAAAACAAACAAACAAACAAACAAACAAACAAAAAAACAAAACTGACTTTTGGACTTCTGGAAGCTGTCTAGAAGAGGTGGTCTGCCTGGGGTTTGTGGACATTGATGAGGTGCAAATGAAGACATTCCCCCAACAAGGGCTGGGGAGCTTCTTCATGTGTTTGAAGGACAAGAAAGAAGAGAATAGTTGGAAATGTGCTAAAATGGATAACGAGATATTATTGCTTGTCTTTGTGCCCCCAACTCTTCCAACTTGGATGGTAAAAATGGGTAGGTTGGCAGTTGTATTTACTGAGATAGTAGATGAAGGCACATTTCCTTTGCTTTAGGGTTATTCTGCTCCAGGAAATTAAAATTAATCTAAATTACTGGGTTACTGTTTCAAAAGGTGTTTTAGGCTACTAAAGAAAGACTACTTCAAGTAGACAATGTATATTTTTGGCTGACAGCTACCCAGAAATATTGTCTGGGAAAGTCTCAGAATTGCTTATTACATGACATTGAGATGCTTATTAATTTTAGGTTGTACCTAATTGATTAAACAGCAAGACCACATCGGGGATTCTTTACACTTACTTGAGAGGAAATTTATTTACTCAAATTTATAGTGCTGAAGACTGGGTCAGGTTTATTATGTATGTATTATATATGTATTATTATATAGGTATTATATATGTATTATAAGTAACCTAAAATTAACAAACGTCTTCAATTCATCATAAAATTTTAAAATCTACATTGCTATGAGTCTTAAATCTCATAGTCTTATTACACAAATATTATTTATCAATTAGTTACCATGAGCCAGGTCCTCTCACATGGTAAAGACATCAAAGGAAGCCCCTGATCCCTGGGGCACATGGTTGGCAGAGAAATTTAGCCTCTGTATGCTGAAACGTATAAACCATAATGAATTGTGGAGAGTGCTACGTCACTGATAAATACCTGCAATATTCCTGGGAAGTATAGGGAAGGAAGACATTACTGTGAAGATAAAGTGATGTTTTTCTCTTAGTGGAATAGTCCTCAGGCAGAGGGAAGAGGAGCAATCAATCCAAGGCAGAATTGTGTAATGCAAAAACACCCAAGACAGATATAAGAAGACATGGCATCTCCAGGCATCTGGCATATAAAGAAGGCCAAAGAGTACTAAATCTCCTTGTATTCTCTGCCAATGAATCTAGAATTTATCTTAAGGGCATGGGAACAATCAAAAGCCTGTGGATCTCAGTGAGAACATTTTACTTAGGGAAGGCACCTACCTTGTGGTGGCAGAAGTGAGTGGGTGGTTTCCCTTTCCAAGGGAAAGCAGTCACGTGACTGTTGTGGTTGTCCAGGTGAGCTGTATTGAGGGCCTGCACAGAGCTGGTGCCCTAAGAAGGATGGAACATGTAGGCAATATAAGAACCAATGGACAATTTCTAGATTTGGGTTGGGTGAATGAGGGAATGTCACACGTCATAAAATATAGAGGGAGGAAGCAAGACAAGGATGAGGTTTCTAGTTTCAGTATAGAAGATTGTGGATAGTATGTTTTGATGCAAAGAGTAAGATCTGGGTTCAAATCAAAACTTTGCCATTTGTTTGCTTAAATGTGTTGCTTCTTTGAATCCTGAGTTCCTTGTATGTAAAATTGTGGGAGAGAACCCTACCTGTGAGCATTTTGCTGGGCAGGTGGTAATGATGTTCACTGGGCAAAGTAGCTACCCAAATGGAAGAGCAATTTAAACTCAGTGATGCTGAGAATTTGAGACAATAAGCATTTATTAATATAAACATGTAAATACAAACCTAATCCCCTTATGTTAATTGTATCCTTTAGTCTTCACAGCAGTCCTAGGCGGCTAGCCATTGTCATTACAATCATTTTGTAGGAGGGCATACATAGGCTTAAAATAACCTGACTGAAACTGTATAGAAGAGTTAAGATTTCAATCTGAGCTGATGTCCAATTCTAATTCCAGATCCTGAATCCAATTAAATCTAACTCCAAGCCTTAGACAACATACCTCCGTCTATGCAATAAAAAACCCTGATACATTCTATTGTTTTCTTTGTAAAAATTTCTAGGTGCAACCTGTAAGAGTTTGGGGTTTTTGTTGTTGTTGTTGTTTTCTTTATATGAGTCATGACCTGCAAGTTGAAAAATGTAGGTATAGAGCTAGAAAAGAATAAAATGATTTCTGTGGCTTCTATCATCAGGTGGCATCCAATTATTTTACTTTTAAACAGGTATGTATGTATGTATGTATGTATGTATGTATGTATATGTGTATGATATAATTAGTGATGGTACAGGAGCTTAAACTCCAGACCTGAGCACTGTTCCTTAGATTTTTCACTCAAGGCTGGTACTATACCACTTGAACCGCAGTTCCAGTTCTAGGTTTTGGTAGTTAACTGGAGATAAGAGTTTTATGGGTTTTTCCTGCCTGGGCTGACTTTGATCCATGATCCTCAGATCTTAGCCTCCTAAGTAGTTAGGATTACAATTGTGAGCCACCAGTTTCCAGCAAAAGCTATGTCGTTTTATTATGATTGTCCAAGCAAATGATAAGTCCACTTGCCCTTTTGCCTCTTTTTAGGCTACCAGGCATTTACAGGTGGTTTGGTCCATAGTCCCAGTGATTTCTCCTAATTCCTCCCTCCTATATACCAGCACCTCACATCCTTCTCCAGCTTTTTATGCATCAGTCATCCCAGGTGGAGAGTCTAGAACATGCCTCTGCCTGTTTTCGTCTGCAGCATCTGGAATGGTGCCTGTAACCAAGTTGTGAATGAGTGTCTTCTAAAACACAGGAAACACCAGCACGGTTGCCAGCCACCTCTTTAATGTAGCTGTCATCCATCTCTGCCAGGATGACAGCCAGATAGATGGTGGAAGCCTGGCATTTTGCAAGCATAGGACTCATTTATATCTGTCCCATTCCCAGGTTAGACTGCTGTGTTGGCTTTACTCAGGAAGGATTCATCATAGGTTTGGGGATTCAGACCTAACTCTGCCATTATCGCCCATAATAAAAGCTAGAAAAATCAAACATGAGAAGTGCAAATGCACTGATGTAAGTGGACAGAAAAGCGCAATACTTTGCATGAAATTCTATGCAAATATTTTAACATAGAATGCAGGTAGTAAACTATAGAGGTCTGAGGAGAGAGATTATTTACAGAAAAAGAAAATATATTGCATGTTAAATAAATTGTGCCCCAAGAATATGTATATTAGGCAGGTGGAGACTAGGGAGTTTAAGGGGGAAATACACAAAATACATGAGACACACAGTACAAACAGAAACATACACCCATTTATATACATATGTATGTCTATACATGTCTATACATACATGCCCACATGAATATATATACTCAAGTATAAATATGTATGTGGTTATATATTTACATACACCTGTACAAAGAAAATGTAGATTGTAAGCAGTCTATGTAGTTACATTGTCCTTGTATACAACAAAAGTTGAGAACAAGCATTAAAGTAGTATGCTGGTTAAAATGAGGCTTTCATTTGTTTGTTTTTGCTTTTTTAACTCAGAGTTAATGAACATTTCATAGGAGTTTAGTGCTCTCTGAAACACAGTGAATCAAGTAAAACTGATTAAAAGAAATAAAGTTCTGCTTGAATGCTTAAAAACCTCTAGAAAGAAAAAAAAAAGCCTTTTTACTTGAACATTGAAGTTAAACACATAAATAGAAGGGAAAGGAGCATGGATCAGCACAAGAAAAAACAGGCTTAGCTTGCAACTTGAGTAATTTAAGATAGTTATAGGAATGCATTTTTTTTTTTTTTACTAAAACACATTGCTAAATCAATGCTGGCAAATTAGGATCTATCCTATTTCCATTCACCTGAGAGAAGATTAGACCACATTTCTTAGTAATCCAGGCTGGGGTTTGTGTGTTCCCATTGAGCTCAGACAATAGATCAGATGACCTTTCACAGAACTGCCCAACCCTGCAATTCAGCTCCATACCACCCCTTTCAGCCAGGATTTCCAGACTGGAGCCAGGACTTATGATTCTCCTACAGTATTGCCACTGTAAAAACCCTCTCAGCAGGCTGGTAGGTATTTAAGGCTATGCCTGCATTTTCTAAGAGATCATTGAAAATGAGTGCCACTCCATCCATTCCTACTGATTGCTTTTTTAGTTTAATTTTCTGTTTGGTAGAACCATATGAACTGGCCAATTCTGTGAGTCACCAATATGTTCCTAATATACCAACCACCGTTTTCTACCTATTTATTCAGTTTCTTGCAGTACTGAATACTTTCCTCTTTTGTTGTCTCAGCAATCGGGAGCAGCAGCTTCAGTCCAAGGCCAGCTCACCAGTTCTCTCCACCACAGATTTATCCTTCCAAGTAAGATGTATTTTCTCTTAGTCAATAAATCACTTTTCTGAGTAGATTTTTACCTTACTTTAAGTCATGTCTGTACCCACGTGTTACATCCTGAGTTAAACAAAAGTGCACTATATAAAGGTGTATATGAATTTTTGCAAATTTATTTTGAGCACCACTTGTAGAGATCCTGGAGCAGTTTAATGCTTTGTCTATTAGATTGGAAAGTTTTACTTTGAAGATACACACTTTTAACTGGAATTTGTGATGTGGTTGTTAATTGGTTACCTTGCATGTTTCCATCTAATGCATGGGCTTTCTATTTTCTGTCATTTCTGACAAATAGCAGACCATACCCACATATTCTCCCTACCCCTTCCTCACAAACTATGGCTGCATATGGGCAAACACAGTTTACCACAGGAATGCAGCAAGCCACAGCCTACGCCACGTACCCACAGCCAGGACAGCCGTACGGAATTTCCTCCTATGGTGAGTAATCTTGCCATTGTGGTGGTGGGGTGTTCTCGTGGGCGTATGTGTATTTTTGAGAGGTACTTAATTCTTAGGCAATCTTCAGGAAGTGTTGTCACCAGTTGTATCTAGATTCTTCCTGTGCTTGTTTCTGGTGAGCATGGAAAAAAATGGTGAACTTTCATCTTGAGGTCAGAGGTGGTGGGCAGGTTGCATGGGTCATATGTCTCTCTCTTTCCTTTTCTTCTACTTATATCTTAACTCTGAACTTGCCATCTGAGCACTTGGCTGTGGAATCCAAAGTATTTTTTGGTATGTGTGCATATTTGCGATAAAGCTTCTGAGAATGAAGTCTTTTAGGGTAAAGATCCATTTCCTATTTATCAGATTCTTAGCTATGATTAGGGAAGTATACATGGAATTCAGCTATTGCCCTAAACTTGGGGGTGGTTGGGTGATCAAATGTCAGTATTATCAACCATTAGGAAAAGTGATCTACATATCACCTCTTGGACTGTGCTTTGAGGAGACAAATCAGGAAACATTCAGAGCTCACATTGCTCATTTGTTCCTTCCCACCTAGAGATTATCTTTATCTTGGTGTAATTTAACTCAATTGTTTCAGGGTCAATACCTGTAAATTAAAAATAAATCCAACCAGATCCCAAAGTTCAATTTCTAAAAAGCCTTCAGCTTTCAAAACACATTTTCTTCAATTGAGTTGTGATTGTAATTTTAAACAAATTGAACCGAACATAAATACACAAATTACTGGTGTTTTGTGAAAAAAATAAAATTAATGATCAAGAAAATGAACACTAATATTTGGGAGAAATGCCTGGCAGAATAACTAATTCTGTGATTGATAGATTATTTAAATCACTGTTGTTACACTTCTTTTTTGATAATCTTTTCTGCAGAATCATGAAAGAATCAATGTTCTTTTCAAATGTTTCATTAATAATTAAAAGCTAAACTACTTTATCCCTCTTAGTGTGTGTCTTTACCTCAACAAATATGGCCTTAAGTAAATTTCTTAAAGAATATATAAAACTAAAAATAAATTATGCATAACTTCAGCTTTTAGAGTTTTATTTCAGAATTGTCAGGCATAAGGGTTTTCTCCTGGGTACTTTGAAAAGTAGACTTTAGAAAGCAGTCTTAAAATGAGTTTTCTAAAATAAGGTTAATTTTCATGACTTTTACTCAAAAGTTTCTTCTGATAATATTAGATATGGGTCAAATGTATCCATCATTTTAAACTATATTTTGAAATGAAAGAAGTATTGGGTAGTTGTATTCTGTTATTGAGTCAAGGCAGTCTCCGTTGCACACCAATTCAAGTACTCACGTGCTTGCAAGATGATTACTTGAAGTGCACATGGTATTTTCTGTACATGTACAAGTCAAGCACTGCTGATCGGCCACTGCTGCCTTGGGAAGCTCTTCCTGTCACTGCTTTGTGTGCCTCACATTTCTCTTTTCTCCTTGACATTTTCCTTGCATGTTTCTCAGCTCTGGGATAGGGACTCAGTTCTGAAACATTACCAAATGGTCTATGTCTGAGATAAATATTGCAGGAGGTCAGGTGAAAAGAGGGTGACGTGAGAGAATCTGAACTTGGAGAGTAAATATGGAGGTTTTAATGTTGATAGTGAGGGATGGGAAGGTCATGAGGGGAAGGCTCAGTGTTCAGAACTTTGATTCCAAGCTATAGATGGTTGTAAATCTCCTTTAAGTAAGGCTCCATCCTTACTTAGTGTTTTTCCTGATCACTTTTTTTAGTGTATTTAGACCTTTAGTTCAGAGAGATGTCCTTACTGCTTCTGAGGTTCTCTCTTTCTTGGACTAGGGCATTGAAAAACATAGCAGCATGTCTCCCTTGGCTTGTTCCTGAGGGAAGAGGATAGGCCAGGGTTCTTTGGCCTGGATAGTCAAGATCTAGATAATTTTAAAAGATTTTCCCCAGGGAATTGTGCTATTGAATTTTTATTTACACTTTAAAAAGAAAAATTCATGCTTTTTACATTGAGAATAGTAGGTCAGTGGGTTGGAGTAACCCATTCTGTTCTTCACTGGGGAAATGAGTTTGCCACCCATGGACAGCAGATGTGGTGACAGGAGTGTCTATGACTGTTTTCTCTCTCTCCTTGCTTTTCCTTACCTGTGCTTAGGACCAACATTCCCATCCTGCACCTCCCAGCTAAAAGCAGCTGGTGCTAGACAAGGCTGGAGGTAGATCACGGTGCCCTCAAATGCAGAGGAGGGGAAAGTTCCTTCTGGTTACACAGGAAAGGAAGGGAGTTTCTAAAGCCATCAAACCACCTGTCTTGGCCAGGTGTCTCCAGGGATCATTTGCATGTATAGGGTATTCGATGGTTTAGGATTGCCTGAACAGTGAAAAAAAAATCTGTTTTTTAAATGTAATGTTGGGCTAAGCCTTAAATGTTAAGGTCATTATGAAGTATTCAGAGATTCTCCAAGAATTATGAGGAGGTTCTTTCTGCCAAGAGTAAGACTCTTCCACTGCTTTCGGACAATTACCTAACTTTATTCTACTGGTGAAATTCTCCTAAAATGGAAATAAATAGTAAGACTCCTGTGTATTCTGGATTTGAAAGATATCAGTTATCTAGTGTAAACCAAAATGATCAAAAATGTGAATTATTCTGGCATGGATGTCTCTCTATACCCTCTGGGGGGATTAAGGACAGTTGTTCATTTTTGTGACTGTCTTTAATCATGATGCAGAGCTGAGCTGCCAAGCCCCAATCCTGAAATTAGGATGCCAGCCAGGTGCTTTGAGAGCTATTTGGGAACCACAAATACATAATTTCATATGATTGTATAAAGCATGAATTAACTTTTTGTGTAATTATATAAAAACAGTGTATCTTGACCTAAATTTAAAATACTTTTATTGGAATATTTTTAAATGAGAAGAGATAAAAAGGTTGCTGCTGGGTAGTTTTTCTCTATTTCATTCATGTTGTTCATTCAGTGCTGCCTAGGGTTTGAACTCGGGGTTTTGCACTTGCTAGGCAGGTGCTCTTATCAGCCGAGTCCTTTTCTGTTTCTTGGTTATTTGTCAGATAGGGTCTCCTGCTTCTTACCTGGGTCCAGCCTGAGACTGCATTCTTTGGAGCTGCACCTCCTCCTCCTGCTGTCAACTTTTGTTGTTTATACAACACTACTGTTTTCAGAGTTCAGTTCTTTGATATTCTACTTCTTTTGTGTTTGCCTTCCGGTATGATCTAAATACTCAGGAGAAGGTTTTCTCCTTGTTGCTTTGTTCTGTGTCTAATGTTGCTTCCCCTGACTTAAATGAGTATGCCCCAGCATCAACAATGTAGGAAAGTAGAAAACCAGAAGCAGGGAGAAAAATAATACCATGAGGTTAGAGGCTCTAATTAATCATTTTTTTTCAGGGAAACAAAGATTTTGGTTTAGCCTGCTAATTTTGGAACAGTCTAGTTAACATTTACTGATGGCTTTTTTCCTATTAAAGAAGTGACTAATTCACATAACACAACACAATGAAGTGTAGAAATATCTGTGCAGGTATATTTTAGACAAAGTTGGATGTGGGAAAATGAGAGAGAGCCCCAGGATAGGCATTCAAATGTATATTTTTGAACATGAAGGCATAAATTAAAGTTGTACTGTAAGCCTGTAGGGCTGAAGGGAGATTGGGAGGCATTTTTGTCTGAACAGTTATGGGAGCATATGTTTTTGTATCTTGGCCAGCTTCTGCAAATGAACAGATAGATAAGCTGTCACTAACTGATTTAGGTACATTGTGGGCAGGCATCAAGACAGAAGGTGGACTGTCTCAGTCTCAGTCATCTGGACAGACGGGATTTCTCAGCTATGGCTCCAGCTTTGGTACCCCGCAACCTGGACAGGCACCATACAGCTACCAGATGCAAGGTCTGTATACAGCTTGCCATGGAGGCTTTCTTTGCCTTTATGTAGACTGATGGGTCATTTGTGAAGTAAATACAATGTTCCCTTAGACAATACATGATGGCATGCAGGCTAAGCTTAGAGGCACGACACCCCCTTCTACTCCACTGTATGCCTGCTTTCTGGGTTGAAATATGATCTATAGATTCTTTGCAAAAAGGGCCACTGTGTGTGTGTGTGTGTGTGTGTGTGTGTATGTGTGTGTGTATGCATGCTCACATGTGTGCATGGAAGCCCAAAATGCTGGTTCTCTGCTTTTGTCTCTACTATCAACTAGAAAAAGAATGAAAAACAAGACAAAGGCAACTGTGTCAGGCATTGTGGTGTATGCTAAAACACTTGCATTCGATTTTGCCCTCCATCTTTTCTCAGAGAGCTGTGATTTCTTTATTTTCATGCTAGAAGTTTTATATTTAGTTAAGAACTTATAATATATTTACAGAAGGAAGGACTATGCACTAGAATACACACATTTTTGAATAATATTTTTGAATCATATTTTAAACAATATTATTGAAAGAATGTTATATTAGTAAATACAAGACTTATTTTTATATGTGTTTTTTAAATTGAGGAGATAAAAATTGTCTTCTCATTATGATGTTATTGCCTTGTTAATTTCCTACATTGATGTTCTTATCTATACTATTTTATAAGTATTTTTAGTTTATCTTACTTTTAAAAGCTGGGTTTTTAATTCAGGGCCGGGTATTTGATAAGCAGGTACTTTGTCATATGGGCCATTTTCCCCTTCTAGCTACTCAAGAGGCTGAGATCTGAGGATCACAGTTTGAATCCAGCCAAGGCAGGAAAGTCCATGAGACTGTTACCTCTAATTAACCACCAGAAAACCAGAAGTAGCTCTGTGGCTCAAAATGGTAGAGTGCTAGCCTTGGGCAAAAAAGCTCAGGGAAAGCACCCAGGCTGTGAGTTCAAGCCCCACAATAGACAAAAAAAGAAAAAAAAGATAAAGAAAAGGTATTATGTATGTAGTCTTCCATCTTTGGAAGACTATTATTTTTCTATATATGCCTCAGACCACTATTTTTCTGTCTATACCTCCTGTGTAGATGAAATAACAAGTGCACACCACTATACTCAGCTTATTTGTTGAGACAAGGTATCACATATTATTTCTCCAAGCTGGCCCTGAACTGAGATTCTGTGGGTTTCTGCCTCCTGAGTAGCTAGGATTATAGGCATAAGCTACTGTGCCTAAATGACTATTATCTGTCTGTCTGATATCTATCTATCTATCTATCTATCTATCTATCTATCTATCTATCTGTCTATCTCTGTCTATCTATCTGTCTATCTATCTATCTATCTATCTATCTATCTATCTATCTATCTATCTATCTATCTAATCTAGTGGGGATTGAACCACACAGTCATATGCCTGCTAGGCAGGAGCTCTACCATAAACCATTTTGTTTCTATTTTGTTTCTAAAAGAGATTCTCACTAACTTTACCTAGGTTAGCCTCAGATTCACCATCTTCTTGCCTCTACTTCTCAAGTGGCTGGCATTACAAGCACATGTCACCACATGCTTCATCTTCTTTTCTTCTTCCTTTTATCCTTTCTTCTTTTCCTATATGTACGTATGTATGTGTGTATATATGTATGTATATATATATATGTATATGATGAGATATATTAGAGTCCAAGTCTAAAGTTGCAATTCATTATGTGTCATGTATACCTAATACACATATAACTTGAAGATAATTTATACATGTTTTTAGTGTATCTGTATTTTCACTGCAAACCATTCATGAAGTCAGGTGTGGAAAATTCCACTTGGGGATGTCTTTTAGGTATTCAAAAACTTCAAATTTTGGGCTGGGAATATGGCCTAGTGGCAAGAGTGCATGCCTCGTATACATGAAGCCCTGGGTTCGATTCCTCAGGGCCACATATATAGAAAAAGCCAGAAGTGGCGCTGTGGCTCAAGAGGTAGAGTGCTAGCCTTGAGCAAAAAGAAGCCAGGAATAGTGCTCAGGCCCTGAGTTCAAGCCCCAGAACTGGCAAAAAAAAAAAAACAAAAAAACAAAAAAAAACCTTCAAATTTTGAAGTAGATCTACTCAGGCTGCACTGTACTTGAGAGTTATACTTATTATTTCTTATCTGACTCCTCTCCTAGATTAAAAGCTTAGGTGTCAGTAACAATTCCTCAGAAGACTAACCAGCCTCAGTTATAGTACAATGTTAGAGTGGAAATGAAAGGGGGAAAGAATCCTGAGGGAAAAAATATTTTTAAAATAAAAGAGGACTTGTATAGCAGTGTTGGATATTGCTTTAAAACTTGACTTTTTGTATCCCCTGGTTGAATCACCTTTCCAAAGGGCTTTTAGAAGCCATTTTCCATATCTGAGATATTATATCATGTGGATGTTGGTAAGTGATCCAATGTTAAATTGAATATAATTTGACATATATTGAGAAAGATGATTATATAGCATTTGGGTGCTACATATAATTACATTCTGATTAATATTTCTTCTTACTTAGTAAATGCCCTATGAAAAGAACTTTGACTTTATTCAATAATTTTGTCTGTCTAGTTGTGGAATTCGTTTAAATACTTTTGTACGTTGAGTTTTGTATTCTTTTCTATAATATTTAAAATTACTTTCAAATTTTGTCAAATTCTATTCTCTTTGTTGTTGGTAGTGTAGTTGTAGGTCTTGAACTCAGCCTGGACATTATCCCTGAGTTTTTCTGTTCAAGGCTAGTGCTCTACCACTTTGAGCCAAAGCACCACTTCCTTAAATGCTATTCTTAATGAATAGTAATAATATCTTTGCTTTTATCAGTTTCACTTTACAGCTAGAAAGGTGTATCAGAATATATGTATCAGATGTATATATATGCATATATATATACACATATGCACAATTAGGGTCAGTTTGGAGGACAGAACTCAGAGATTTATACCACATACCCAATATATGTGAGTTTTGCTCTTAGCTTGTTTTTTGTTTGTTTGTTTGTTTTGATAGAGTCTCTGCTTTTTTTTCTTGCCCAGGCCATGAAACTGCTTACTTCCACCTTCTGAGTAGATGAAATTATAAACAGGCACCATTATTCCTGGTTTGTTTTTGAGATAAAAGCTCTTGATAGTGTATTTGTGAGCCTGTCCTCAAAATCTCAATCCTTCTATCTCTGTCTCCTGAGGAAACTACTTTCACACCTATCCTGCTGAGGGCATTCTTGTCTATCGTTTCCTCCAAAAGTATCCTTTTAATCTTTAAGACATAAAGTATGATGATTAGTTATTCAGAGAGTTATCTGTTGGAATTTAATATTTGGATTTCATAGTAATTGAGTAAATAGTCTAGTAACCAGACAACTCAAGTAAACTGAATTGTGATTGGTTCAGAGGAGTTGTCTGAGGACCACTTTGGTGGTGCTGTGAGACTTGGAAGAACAGACTAAAGATTCAGTGATGTTTTGTAGTGTGATTCTAGTGGCTGAGTGCAAGCTGTTGGCTCTGACCTTCCATTTATGAGATGTCTTATGAAACGTGACTTATCCACACATTTCTGATCTCCCATGTGGATATGGCATCCAGCCCACTGCCTCGATTTCACTATGTAGATTACTCTGACCAACATGTAGTGGATGTAAGAACTCAATGCTCAGTTTTATTCTTGCTGCTTCTTGTGATAGTGATGTTGTTATTGTTTTAATTATTATTATAGTTCAGTTTCTGGAATACTTCCAGATTAGAAAGACTATGTAAATGCTTCCATGACCTCCCAGTTCCCAAAGGAGGGGTAGATATATCTATGAATATATATGTAATATAATATATTCAAAATATATACAAAATAAAAAAATTAAAATATTTTTAAATGACCAACAAAGAGAGCTCTAATAACCAAATAAACATGACAAAAAGTAAAATGAAATAAAACTAAAGTAACTAGGATCAAATTAATGTGCTCACCTGGAAAGAAAATTGCTGTCAACAAAAGCATTTTATACATGAATCTATCTATCTATCTATCTATCTATGTATATGTATGTATGTATATATAGAGAGAGAGAGAAAGAAAGAAAGAAAAGAAAGAAAGAGAGAGAGAGAGAGAGGTGAGGAAACATGAAAAGGCGGCTAAGAGCAAAAGGAAGCAAATCAGAAGACAGCAAAAATTGAGTTGGCAGAAGTAGTGATGGGTGTGGATGGGCAGATGGAGCTGTGGAGACCATAGAAGGGCCCTTGTGAAGAAGAAAGTAGCTCTGCATTAGTGGAAAATGAAAAGGAATCAACCAGGTCCTTAAGCCTCAGTTAAGGACCTTATAGTCCCAATTGGAAAATAAGTGGGGATGTCAGCCATTAAAGCATCATTGTGTGGTTCATAAGATTAGGTGAAGGTTAGAGGTGTGGCACACTGGTAGAATGACTGCTTAGAAAGCACAAAGCCCAGAGTTCAAACCCCAGTACCACCTAAAAGAAGTCTGCAAACATAGTGCGCTCTACCCATTCCCAGTCAACAAAGTAAAATGAGCAATCATTTATTTAGCATTTTTCAAATTGCAAGTCTATTCCAATTATTTTTATATGTCATCTTATTTGATAACTCTAAACATGGCTTTGAAAATACAAAATCTGAAAACAGTAAAAAATGCATTAAATTAGAAATTCAATCAGTTTAGTTAATATGATCAAGGTTGGCTACTTAAAGTCAAACTGAAGAATAATTTGAAACCATCTTCTCCTGACATGTGTACAGACCTAAATTAATGTACCTACTGGAGGGACTACCAGCCCCCCTCCCAAAAAATACCCAGAATGTAGATGACTGTAATATTTCTATTTTCCAAAGGTTAGACATGATCTTTAGAATGATGATACTACATCATACACACAAATATATACCTACTTGTTGCCTCACTACTCATGAAACCCTAGCAAATATTTTAAAATTTAATTTAATTGTCAAGGTGATGTACAGAGGGGTTACAGTTACATATGTAAGGTAATGAGTACATTTCTTGTCGAACATTGTTATCCTCTTCCTCATTATTCTCCCACTTTCCCTCCCTTTCCAATCATCTCCCCCGTCTCCAAGAAGTGAAATTCATTTCCAACACATTGTCTTGTGGGTATTGTTGTTGCATTGGTTCGCCCTTTGTCCTTTAGCTATGTACTGATGACCATCTAAGATGATGCTAAGTGAAATGAACTCCAAGATACAGAAACAAGAAGTTTTCCTTCTTGTTGTTTTTATTGTTCTGTGTGAAGTTATTTCTTTTTTCTTTACTTTTTCCCCCCTTTGACTTATCCCCTCTTGTCACTGTATTTGGTTTGGGTATCCTATGTCTTGTATATATGTTTATCTGAGTTGGGGAAGGGAAGGAGAACAACAAAATGGTGAGACTAGCAAATATTTTTTAGAACTCTTTCCTGAACACTTTCACAGCCTTACTTAAAGTACAGATTTATTTAGCAGTGTTGGACCATTTTGCTCTGTGGCGCTTGTAAGCCAATCCCATCTTGCTTGGTCACCTTTATTGAGTCTGCATAGTCCTGGATTCCTCCACAATGATATTCAGAGACTCTGTTGTGGTGGATGGGCATCAACCACTCTACACATGCCGTTTCAAGCCAAATAAGAGTCAGGTTGTCATTTTCCATGCACTAACTCAAAGCTCATGAAGTGAAACCTCTGGGATCAGGAAATCTGATTACTTTCAACTTTGCTACAAGATCACCAGAACACACACTCTCTCTCTGTGTTTTAATTATTTCTTGCATACCTCTAGCAAAAGAATAGAAACGTAAGTTCAACTGAGAAAGGAAAAAAATGTTCTTGTGCACAAATATCTGTAGTTCTGTAGCGTTTGCTCCAAGATGGTGAAATCTTTGCCTGTTCACTTTTGATATATTCCTGTTTTCCTCATTGTTTCTGGAAGATTTGTGGAGGTTGGAGGCATGTTTTCTCCTCATACCTCAGGCAGACCTCACTGCAGGAAAGAGGGAGCCTAGCTCTCCCTGCTCTATAATGGAAGGGCACTGTAACAAGAGGGAAGCAAGGTTTGTTGTGAGTGCACATGTGCACACAGGCATACCTGTAAGACAACTATCCAGGACTTAAATTACTCTCTAATTTACTGGTCATGGATGATCTCCTCAATGTGTGGTAAACAATCTTTAATCTCCTTATGTGACAGAGACCAGTGACTTGACATCAAGATGTTAGTTATAGTTTTCAAGAGTTGGAGCTTACACCAAAGTGATTTCCATTTAAAACCCACATGCCTTAAAGACTGAAAAGCAGGGCACCATGTCTAGAATAATGGCGCTTGGTATGAAAGGAGAATGAAAATTTGCATAGCCATCTGTTGAAAGTAAGGAAGCATATATTCACTTACAAAAGACAGTCAAATGTGCACAAAAATATGTAACAAATACCATTGTGTCACTTAGCTCTTTAAGCCTGAGCTTTGAGGAAAACACAACTTTCCATACCAACTTAATTCTGTTAATTGTAGACTGTTGGAGTTAGCAAACAACTTCACTCACTTCAGTTTTGGAAGAACTGGGGTTTGAACTCAGAGCTTCAAACTGTGCAGTCATGCTCTCTACCACTTGAGCTATCCCTCCAATCCCTTTTTGATTTAGCTGTTTTTCAAATAGGGTCATGCATTTTTGCTTAAGTCATTTAGGGAAATTATTTGGACTTTAGCATAATAAGTTTTTGAGTTAATTTACTATTGGAGTTATCGCAGAATTATCAGGGAGGGGGGTACAAAGTGCCTCCCTGAGGGATTTACTGCCTGAGTGTAGCAATGATGTGATGGACATTCCTGTCATTCTCCACCAAGGAAGGTGTCAAGATTTGCTGTGACAGGTGGGAAGAGCTACCAGATGTCCCTGTACTAAACCCAGAGGCCCTGGAAACTCTGTTCTGTTTATTTTCCTTTCGACTTCATTGCTCTTAGAGGAAAAAAATAACACAAATTTTAACTCCCTTTTTGTATACAGTGTTTGTTCTACTAAAGAGATTAGAGTTGGGACAAGTGAGGAGGAACAATAAATCAGAGTGGAGTAGAGGTTTGTCAAAGGGCCTGGGGAAGGAATCACAAATCTAAATCTTTACCTCATCCCCATGGCTCCTGAGGGAAGTAAGAATACTCTACAAAGATACAAAGATCGTGCTCCACCCCCTTCTTCCCATCTCTTTTCTATCACTTTTCATATACACATTAGCTGAACATTTCTGTTCATTGTTTTAAAACCTCAATTGCTTAGCAAAATGTATAGCTGCCTTTTTAAAGCTCTTTTCTGCTCAATAGAAATGATATTTTTTGCAAAGGAATCAATCAAATATATAGCAAATCTATTTTATAACCTGCTGTGGTAAAGTTTTTGCGATTTGTAACGATGGTACCAACAACATGATAAGGTTGGATGCTACTGCATTGATATTCAAACTTTCCCCTTCACTCCTTCACTAGTCTATTTGAGTTTAGTTTTTTTCAGGTTGATACTCTACCACTTCTGGCTTTTTGCTGGATTATTTGAGATTGAGTCTCATGGATTTTTATTCCTGGGCTGGCTTTGAACCCTCATTTTCAGATCCTCAGCATCTTGAGTACCTAAGTTTACAGGCATGAATCATCAGGCCTTTCAGGTCTCCTTAAATTTGTTTTGTGGCTCTTACTTTCTTCTTTTTTTTTTTTTACAATCTATCTTTATCTTTGCTAAATTGGTGTCCTAAAAATAAACAGCATCTTGTGTTTTAAATATTGAAATTTTATGGAAATATCATGAATTCTAGTTATAGTAATAATTTGTGGCCAGCACCAATTTTCTTGTCTAGATGAGTTGTTGTTTATAGTTGATAAAATAACTTTATCAGGAGAGGTAATAGCTTGCAACCATTACTACCTAACTTAATAGTTCCTGGAAGGGAAAAGTCCTGATTTCCAATAGCCATGCCCATCTGGCCTTGGGAAAATTGTCTCTGCAGACCACGCTGACTCCTGCCACGTGGAATGCACCTGATGATGGACACGGCCCATGGCAAAGAGGCAAATGGACTTCTGTGAAAATACACAAGGGACAGCTGGTATCATGCTGCTGAGTAAGCACTGAAAAATGTTCTAAAACCCGTAGGCACAGATGAGCAAAACTTAGCAGTTTCTAGTCTTGCCCCCTTGGCCTGGTGCTGCTTTAAATAGGAGCCTCTGGTCTCTCTGAAGTAGACCTCTGACCTACATGGTACTCCTTTGCTTTTTTTTTTACATTTTTTGATGATGCAGTGAGCAGCACTCTTCAGCTAATCACAAACCAGGAATGGATTTCATACCTACCCAAAGTCATGTTATTAGTCAATGTAGGCTGTGTGATTTTTAACTCTGGAAAAGTAAGGAGGATACATTCGGCAAGGTGGGTTTATTTGTTAACTGGGTGGCCCAGACAGGATCTTCCGGCCACACTGTTTCTTGTTTGTGCCAGCAGACAAAACTGCCACCTTTCTCTGTAGGAGCCCCTGACAGTGCAGGGAGCAAGCAATTAATAATACACCATAGGTGATTTGATATAATTTGCTATTCAAGCACACTAGCCTAGAAAGAGTTATAGTAAAATAATTTAAAATGTGTTTTTAAACAAATGACTTCAAATGTATTTTTTAATCCATATTTATTTGTTAAACTCTCTGAGATGTCCATGTCTCTGTTCTTTGTACATCTATGAATTTGGAGTAACTGAAAATGAATACCACTTGCTATAATACCTGTTACCGTTACTGATTCAGAAAATCTAGATGGGAGATTTGGCAGAGGAGATTAGCAAATGATTACCAGGAAACAGAGTTAAGGCCGATTTCTAACCAAAGAACCATGTTCAAGGCAATCCTTCTCCTCTGTGCTTTTGGCTGAAGATAAGGATCCTGCCTCAGCTGTGTCACTGGGTAATGTTACAAATAACCTGAGAAAATGGATGTGGAAATAATTGAAATGGAAATGTATCTAAAAACATTAAGTTCTTAAGAGAAAAGCTGGAGGCATCACACTATCTGGCTTCAAAATCCACTACAAAGTATAATCATGGTACTGCCATCAAAACAAAGACCAATGGGACAGATTAGAGAGTACAGAAATAAATCCATTGCATAAGGCTATTTTTGAACAAAGGTGACCAGAACAAGATAAGGCCTGGTACAATGTCTCAATCATGTAATCTTAGCTACTTGGGAGGTGATAGGGAGGATCACAGTTTGAGGCCAACCTAGGCAAAAAGTTAAGGAAGCTCCAAGGCAACAAATAATCTGGGTATGATAGGTCATATCTACAAATCTAATTATACAGGAGGCAGACATAGGTGAATCACAATCTCAAAAGACCGCATCTGAAAAGTAACCTTAAAAGAAAAAAAAATTAACAAGCTAAGAAAAAAAATGGATTAGGTATGTGGCTCAAGTGGTAGAGTACTTGCCTAGCAAGTGGAAGGCCGTGGCTTCAAACCTCAGCACTCCCTGCTCTATGTACACACTCAATGTGAAATGACAGTCTTGTCAATAAGTGGTGCTGCAAAAATTGGGTACCTACATGCCAAAGAACAAAAGTGCATCCCTATCTCTCACCATATAAAGAAATCAGTTCAAACTGGATTAAAAATAGAATGTTGATGCTGTATAAATTTAAAGCATTTCATGTGCAAGCAAGTCTCTTATTTTCACAAATATGCCAATAATACACATAGGTATCTGAGCTATCGGTGAGTAGCCCGTTAGAGGCCTGCAAAAGACCATCCAGTTAGTGTCTGGCTAGGATGCCAAGAGAGGCACACCAATGTGAATCTTCATTTCAGCTGACCATGTGCTATGTGCTTGGGAAGTCCCCAGGCTTCTTCTGGGCTCCAGTAATACTCAAATTACTAAACACTACATTAATCAACATTTTACTTAATCTAAATTCATCTGGACTTTTATCCTGAAGATCCAGAAATTTGCTAGCTTCTTCCATAAAGTATTAGTAGACCCTGGATTTAATTTTCCTTATATTTAAACGTCAAATCTCTTTTCTTTGTCAATTATTATTATTTATTATACCAAGTTGTAGATACATAAATAAATTACTAATCTGATATAATGATCAATTCATAATAATGATCATGATACAAGCTAATTAAAAGATGCTCATATACCACATAGTTTAAAGAGAACCTGACAAAGTAAAATTTCAGGATAACAATGAGCACAGCCTAAAATAATGTAGTGGGCTTCCTATGGGGAACCATAGGAAATAATTCTAATCCTATCTCTCCTTTTCAGGCCTAGATGAACATATGTAGCCTTGCATTTATTATTATAAGTTCCCTAGCTCTCTCCCATCTTTTAGAGAATACAAATCTTATAGCTTCAATTCACTAATATACTAACCCTCATACATTGAACATTCAAAAAAATTCCCTCATTTTTCTGTTAAAGAATACCATTTCTTTTGCCAAGCAATTTTTCTTTTCTTAAATGACGTAGAAATTTCCATCATCCACCCTCAGCTATCTTCTTTAATTCTGATCTTCTGTGGACAGTTGATTCTCACCTGGTGCCAGGAACACACTTACAGCTCTTTACTGTGAAGTGTTGTGTCCTTTCCAATCCAGCCAGGTGCCTTCATGCCTTGCCAAGAAGCTCCCTGTTACAGCTTGTAAAGGTCTTAAGGAGACAATGAGAGTTAATGTCCCTTTGTGTTTTCTTCATGGGTTTGTGGGATTTTAAAGCTTTTCTCAAGGACTAGACTCATGACAACCACATTTTTCTGTTCAACCTCCAGAGTAATTTGTCCATTCATTGAAGGAACTAATCTAAAATGTTGGTTTGTGTTTTTTTTTATTTTGTTCTGTAATTAGAGAGAGATCATCTGCCAATTAATTCAGGGTATAAAAATCTCTCAAGAACCCAGCTGTGGAAGGGGGTATAGGTTTGTAATCCCAGCACTTAGGAGGCAGAGCCAAGAGGATCATGAGTTTGAGATCAGCCCAGGCTACACAGATCCTGTCTCAGAAACCTAAAACAAAACCAAAAGAGGACAAGGAAAGGACCAAGTAATGTCGCGACTTGGAGAATCTCTATAAGGAAAGGTTTCGCCCAGCATTCTGTTCTAGAAATGAGTGTCTCCCTTCCCGCCACACAAAAGAAAAGTATATCTAACTAGTCACAAAAGAAAACTTTTTAAGAAGGTAAGATTTTCCTTTGACTAATGAGAAAGAAGATAGCCTCACCTGCACCCTGCTTGTAGGTAACTTAATCCCAGATTTTACCAAGAAATATTGGAGTATCACTTGAACAAACCTGTGCCAGATTCCTTGATTGAGAAGCAATGGTTCCTAAATGTGGATTCTTTCTACCTTGGGGAGTTTGCATGACTTCATATGACATAAAAATGTAGAGCATTTCATCATAGAACAATTCTGCTGCATTTTACTCACCTGAAGGTGATTTTGCACTCGTGGTCATGTATATTTCAGAAGGAAAACAGTTCTATGTAACTTTTCAAAGGAATTCCACACACTGTGCCTGCTTCTGTGACGGGATGTTCTAGCTAAATATTCCTATGCATCCATGAGCCTGTGGAGAAAGGTGTGGTTTCCTAGCTGGGTCTTGTGCTAAGCCTCTGTTTCACCTACATTCAAGCCTGGTGGGTAAGAGTCTGCTACAAAAATGTGCAGCTTTTGCTGGTTGCAGAGTGCATGGGTTTTGCAGTCTACATGCAAGTTTTCTTGATGGCAGAGTCATTAATATTTTGTCTTTGCCTTTGGATGTTCTAAACTCCAGTGTGGCCTATCTTGTAGTATTGGCATTGGAGAAAAGAAGAGGAAGAGGGGGAGGAGGAGGAGGAGGGAGAGGAGGAGGAGGAGGGGGAGGAGGAGGAGGAGGAGGAGGAGGAGGAGGAGGAGGAGGAGGAGGGAGAAATATTGCTACTCTGAAAGGCAATGCACTATGGAGTTCAGGGGCTTTCACTTAAGAATCACATGTCATGCTTCTAATAACTTCGGGTAGGCAGTTTTGGAATCTGTAGAGTTGGTTTTCATTTGTCTTTCTCTTTCATTTGTCTTTTTGACTGGCTCGGTTTTAACAGAGGATTATTCATTTGTTTTTGTCACATCTATTTGGCTTGTAATGTACACATGTGTATATATGCATGTGTGCATATTTAAATCCTATAGAATGAGCTATTGGAAAATGTTAGTGCATTTTCAAACTATAGAACAGTATAGGGTAAGAGGAAGCCAGAGGGCTGTGTGTGGACTTTAAAATTAGTCAGGCTTCTGTTTGATTTCACTTTCATCATCATCATACTACCTCTGCCTCCTAAGTGCTAAGATTTCAGGCATGCCCTTAATACCCACTCTATTTTTATTAATGCTCCTCTATCTCATATACTAGATATGTTTTGTGAGTTGGGTACAAAGATCCAGGTATTCCTGTAAACTCCAACATTTCTTCTTATTTTTAGTTTCTTTTTAGGGGAAGGAGAGGTAGCATTAGAACTCCATGCTGGCTGAATAATCTTAGATGGCAATGGGTATCTAGAGTAGAGGATGTGGTATTTAGGGCTGCTTGGAAGAAACAAAACAAGCCTATAAGATAAATGGTCCCAAGCCATCTATGGCCTAGTAAACAAGACCTGGTGAGGATTTGTCTTTTATCCTGCGAGTGACAGAGTATACCTAAGGTTCCCTTTTCAAGTAGAAGGTGACAAGATCAGTCATGCCCATTAAGAGAAGGATTCTGCTGCTTGTGCAGCACCTGCCTTGGAGAGGACCAGAAAGTGGGTAGGGAACCAACCAATAAAGCTCTGGCCTCAATCCAATGCCAGTAGCCTCCACTAAGCAAGCAGCCCTATAGCATGGTCCTACGTGAAGACAGGCAGAACAGCATTACAAACTTGCTTCTGTTGGTGAAAAGCTAGAATGGCCTACCTGCCCCTCATTCTCCAGTAGGAACACCCCCACAGTGAAGCAAGTGAGATCCTTTTGGAAATTACATTAAGTCTTTGGCCATTGGGGTGCTGTTAAACTCCTGCCTCAGCATATGAAATGGAATGGAATCTCAGCCTGCAGTCAGCCAGTAAATGAGTTTAACTTATGTTGAATTCCAGCTAATGCAGTCTTAGAAGTAGCATTTGGTCTAGAAAATCACTTGGGTAACATTTGAAGCACTGAACTGTGCTTTACTTGGTCACTCCTTACTGGCCTGCATATGCCAATATAGCTGCCATGGGCTTTTCTACGTTCTTCTAGGGAATAACTTAATGGGATGAAAACATCCATTTTTAAAGTTATTTTCTATATCTTATTCATTTTCTTGAAGGAGAGGGATTATTGAGGTCCATATTTATTGCTCAAAAATGTGTCATTTAAATAAAAGTAGCAAGTCACAAGTTACAAATATGTAGGTTAGATGAAAGTAAAGGCTTGTAACCCAGACTGATTTTCCCCATAAATATATATGAGCTAAAGAAAAATAATCAATAAAGAAACACACACTTAAATGCTTGTTATTTATAGGTTATCTTTATATATAATGTCATTATTAATTACTTGTTCTCTAATACACAGACATAAAGAGTCAGTTGTGTGCCCATGAGGTCCAGTGTTTTAAAAACAGAAACAATCTGCTATCATTTTAATGTCTTGTGAGGCCTCAGCTAATGTCTTTGTGAGCCTTTTATTTCCATGCAGTCATCACCATGAGCTTGTTGTTTAATATGTGCTTAGTAAGTATGTGATTGTCACATGCAAATGAGCATTGATACATGAAACCTGTCTATGGAGCCTCTGATGTCTATAGAGCAGAATTAGCAGTGAGAGCTCTTTTTATCCTTTAAGATAGGTGTTCTGGGAACTTTGATCATTAGCTATTCCTGAAACATGCATATAAAGAAACTTCAATATGAATTTGTATGATAACTAAGTTTGAAGCAATTTTAGGAAATATTCCCTTCTTAGTAGATATAACCAATTCTTGAGTCAGGCTCACAAGATGCTTCATACGTAAATAGGAAAAGAATGTCAAATACGCAAAGGGATTAAGTCATGTTTATCTAATTTGAGTAAGTGAGAAAGAGAGAAAGAATAATAAATGCTGCAGAGAAAGAAAGACTTAAGAGTGCCTAGCATCCATGTGATAAGGAGCTAATTGTGCTTTGTAAAGCTTTAACTCATTCAGTGCTTTTATAACCCTATAAAGGAGGAGGCTTTTTTTGCAGATAAAAATTGTGTCTCAGAGTGGTTAATGAGTTGTCCAAAGTCTAAACAGCTCATACCTAATGAATCAAAACCTCTCTCCTATGTTTTTGACTAAACTTAAATGTTCAATGGTAAATAGATAGTTGGCACAAAGTACTGTGTTTTATGCCCAAAGATATTGGTAGATAATAAATTTACACTAAAGATTCTCTTTAATCTACCAATGCAATTCTTGCCTAAGTCACTTGAGATAAATTTTTTGAATAATAGCTTTTATTTATGATCATAGAATCAATATAAATTTTGAGAAGAAAGTTTAGACATAGACATGGACTACCAAATATGTGACCATAGATTTGAATCCTTTACAGATAACATAAAATTCTTGTGTTCTTTAAAGATTTTTTTTATGCTTTAAGGATTTTAATTCACTTTCACAAAACAACATAAAATTTTTGTGATCCTAATTAAGCACTCCTAATAGAAACACTCAGTTTTTCTGAATAGCAGCTATTAAGTGCTAGAGCAATTTTCGGGGTTTGTTGTTAGAAACAACACTGAAAACTTCTTTGTTACCTATGACTTATTTTCCTAAATTTCTGGCAGTAAACTTTGGGTACAAATTTTGAGTAAAATTTTTAATTGATAAAAAAATGTCTCCGTCATTAACCACATAGCCCAACAGAAAGGGGATGCCTGTTTATAAACTACTTTCTGGTGTATGAATGCTTTTTATCTACCATACAATGGCTGATCCCTTTGCAGAAATCCTTGCCAATCGGAAAGAATAGGAAAATTTTAACACAGCTTACCATTAAGATAGTAGGTAATTCAAGGGAGGAGACTAAAATTTGCTCTTAGTTATATGTTATATTGTGCCTTTGGGTTCTTGTTGAACAGCATGGGTGTTCATCAATACAATACCACCTTGAAACATGAAAAATAAACCACTAAGCCTGGACCTCTTTAATCCTTACTGAACGCAATTATTCTAGTGGTCTGTTTACTTGAAATAATGAGCATTCTCAGTAAGTTATGAGGGTTACCATAAATAATAATATCTCAAAGTACTTTAAGTTCTTGGAAATAGCATCACAGTTTTTTAGCTACCCAAAAGTTTGTGAGGCACTGGTGGTTCACACCTGTAAATCATAGCTACTTTATTAATTTGAGATCTGAGGATCACAGTTCGAAGCCAGCCCTGGCAGGAAATTCTATGAGACTCTTATCTCCAATTAACCATCAGAAAATTGGAATTGGCACTGTGGCTCAATGAGGTAGAGCATTAGCTTGGAGCAAAAAAGCTCAGCGATAGTGTCCAGGCTCTAAATTCAAGCCATAAAGCTGGGAGAGTGGGGGTGTGGGGGGCTGGGGGGAACAATCTTAAAGATCAATCCATTAATACATGGACTAATAAATAGAGTATGCATCTTTAATAGGAAGACTTGAAGAATCTTAGTGTGTCTTACAAATTAAAATAAGGTATGTGCTTAAGTGGTAGAGCACCAGCCATGAAGGAAAACACTGAGTAAGAACACAGGGTCAAGAGTTCCAACCTTAGTTACAGCACAAAAATAAAAATAAAATAAAATAGTATCTGTGAAAGATACTTTCATACAAATGTATAATTCTATTCTTAGTTTATGTGAATTATGTGTTGAGAATTTTGAGCTTTTTATTTCTTAATCTTTCATAGTATGGTGAAAGTGAAATGGTCAACCATTGTAAGAAAACAAAATTTTATTCATAGCAGTGAATTCCAGTGTTGAAGATAAATCATGTTCCAATTCTACCTTAGTTAAGTGCTGTTTTTCTACAGTCATATTTTTCTGCATAGCTTAGTAAGTTTTATTTCTTTTCATTTTTTTGTAGGTAGTAGTTTTACAACATCATCAGGATTATACACAGGAAATAATTCACTCACAAATTCCTCTGGATTTAACAGTTCTCAGCAGGTAATTTAAAGAGCCAATTTAACTTCTGAAATATGTTTAAATACAACATGATATTATTATATTTTTAAAAAAGTTTCTGTTAAAGTATGAGAACTTTCCTCAGCTCTTTAATAGGTTTTTCCCTTTAAACAGTTTCTTTAACAGTCTTTTTATGAGTTATTTGATTTTCAGATTGATTTACTTTTACTAGTCCTGAATCAGAGAAAAAAAAATAGCTATTTGAAGAATGTGTATAATCTTATGTAGTTTGTTTGCCAATGTGTTAGCTCATCAGTGAATGTGAACTTGGCTGGATAAATTTAGAGAACACATATAAACACAAACATACTTATAATTGTTCAAAAAATAACTTAAGAAATTGCAGTTACTGATGGATTATTCTTCTGCTTTCAATTAATAGGACTATCCAGCTTATTCTAGTTTTGCCCAGGGTCAGTATGCACAGTATTATAACAGCTCACCATACCCAGCTCATTACATGACAAGCAGCAACACCAGCCCAACCACACCATCCACCAATGCCACCTACCAACTCCAAGAACCGCCATCTGGCATCACGAGTCAAGCCGTCACGGATCCCACGGCAGGTAATTCTATGATGTTTATTCATTCTGAAGGTTACATCTTGAAATGGTGTTTTCCTATTGCTGAATTTGAAGAATGTTTTGCACATTTGGGAATCCAAGTTCTTTGCTACAAATCTAATTGCAAATACTGCCTCACAGTCTATGGTTTACCTAATACTTCTCTTAACAGTATTTTGCACAGAAAACTTTGTGATTTTAATTAAGTCCCTTATCAATCTTTTTCCTGTTAGTCACACTGGATATTGCATCTAAAACCTTATTGGAAAACACATGACCATCAGTTTCTGATCTGTGTTGAGTTAATTCTTATGAAAAGTTGAAGATTAGGGTATAGTTTTTGTTTTATTTTGTTTTTGGTGTGTAGACATCCAGTTGTTTTATCACCTATGAAAATGACTATATTTTCTCCGCCATCCAATTTTGTACCTTATCAAAAATCAGTTGACTATGTGTTCAATGGTCTATTTATTGTTTACCAATATCACATTGTCTTGGTTGCTAAAACTCAACACGAAGTATTAAGGTCAGATCATGTTACTTTGTTATACAACATTGTGTTGGCTTTTCAACATCTTTGTTTCTTCAAACTTTAGAATCAGTTTATCAGTATTCAAAAAGTAATCTTTTGGTATTCCAATGAAACTGAGAACAAATTAAGATAAATTAAAATCTTGATAAATCATGCCTTGCTGTCCATAGACATGGACTAGCTCTCTTTTTATTTAGACCTTAGATTTCTTATATTAGGTTTTTGTACTTGCCCTTATACATGCTGTACAACATTGTTAAATTTATACCTTACTCCCTCTCTGTATATTTAAATAAGAATTTGCATAAAGGAAAGCAATAGACTCCTATCTTTTACTCTACATCCTGAAACATTGTTATTTCTTAGTTCAGGAGATGTTTTGTTTCATTTTATTTTTTGACTTATCAACTTATGTTTTCAACATAGACATTTGTCATTTATGAACAAAGACATTCATTTCTTCCTTCACAATCTATTCATGTATTGTTCCTTTTTCTTCTTAAGTTAGCTAGGCCTTCCTAAATTATGTTGAATATTGGAATGGTACATGAAGCATCTGATCTTTGTTCTTAATCTTAGGGAGAAAGCATCTCGTTTTTCACTATGGAGTTATTTGATTAGCTGCAGTACTCATTAGATGTCTTTTATCAACTTGAGGAATTTCCAATAGATTTCGAACTTTGCCAAGATTGTTTTTATTGTAGATTGTTTTTATTGGTAGATTTTGTCAAATGCTTTTTTTATATTGGTACAATCATGATTTTTCTTCTTTAGCTTAATGCTATGTTGGATTGTATTTACTTAGTTGTCAAATATTGAACCAACCATGCATATCTGGAATAAATCCTACTTGGTATGGTAGATATTTATTTTTATAAATATTTTTATCATCGTTAAGTAGTTGTACAAAGGGGATACCATTTGACATATCAGTTTATAAGGAGAATGTATCTCGATCAATACCAGTCTTCTCATAATTCTCCATTTCTCCCAACCCAAACCTGCTTCTTAATTTCCCTAGTTTCATAGGATATACTTTGAATATTATGACTGCATTCTTTTTAATGTATAATTCTGTTATTGAGTCTTGAATTCTGTTAGCTGATGTTTTGCTAAGTATCTCCCATCTATATTCATGACAAATACTTGTCTGTTGTTTTTATCCCTTTCAACATCCTTGTCTGGTTTTGATATTAAGGTAATGGCTCCTGACTAAATTGTGGGATATTCCCTGTCCTTCTGTTTCCTGGAAAAAGTTATGGAAGATACAAATCATTTGCTCATTAAATACTTGATAGAATTCACCAGTGAACTCCTCTGGATGTAGTGTTTTCTGTTTGGGAAGTATACTAATAATTATTGATTCAGTTTCTTCATTAGATATGATTCTATTCAACCTAATCTGTTTTTCCTTGAGTGAGTTGTGTTAGATTGTGTCTTTCAAGGAATTGGTTCATTTCACCTTCTTTATCCAATTTGTAGGCATAGAAATGTTCAGAAAATTCTTTTGTTTCATTTTTAAATTTTGAGATAGGTTCTAATCTGCAGTCCAGACTGGCACCAAACTTCATTTTGCCTCAACTTTCAGAGCACTTGGCCCAACACACATACACTACCATGCTGGATTATAATTGTATTATCCTTTCAGCATTTATGGAATCTTTAGTGATGGCCTTCATTTATTTATGATACCAGCCATTTGTATATATTTTCTCTTTTTTTAAAATAAAGTATCTTGATTGTCCTGACTAAAAACTAAATTGTTAACTGTTCTTTATGAAAGACAATTTCACTGATTTTTTTCCTAATTGTTAAAAATGTTATTGACTTCTCTTCCATTCATCACATCTTTGCTTACTTTGATTTAACCATTTTGACTTGTCTAATTTGTTAATACTGAAGATTGAGTGATTGATTTCAGATCTCCCTTTACCGTCTTCTAATATATATATGTGTATACATATATATATATATACATATAAATATTTGTCAGTCCTATGATTTCCCTCAAATCACTGTTTTGGTTGTATTCCACAAAATTCCGTGCATTTTTTTCATTTTAATGTACTTGAAAGTATTTTTTCTTTCTTTTTTGTTTTTGTGTATTGTTCTTTTTAAAATATTTATTTATTTATTGTCAAAGTAATGTACAGAGGAGTTACAGTTTCATATGTAAGGCAGTGAGTATTTGTACTTAAGTCTTATTAGTATTGGAACCCTACCTTTGAATTAAGTATATATTTATTGAATTTTATAGAAGAAGTCAGCATTTTGATGGTATTCAACTCATATCATTAGTTATAATCACCCCATTTCTCACATTTTATCTGCTAAATGGAGTTCTATGATGAGAGAATGTATTTATTTTCTGAAAAGTAGTTTATTCATGGTAAATTAAAATTCTCTTACTTATAAACCAAAATTTTTATCAGAATCAAAATTTATGTCTTGATCAATCTCAAATTGGAAGGCAGCACCACAATTAAATCTGTGATAAATTTAAATACTTTTGTTCCTTCTTTTCAAATTCTATAAAAATTCTTTAGTGGTGTTTTCATTTTATACTAATACCTAAAGGAATTATTTCATCTCTTAAGCCAGAAGTAGAGATTGTAATATCTTCTTTCCAAACTTTAGATATATTACTTGTATCACAAAAATATGTGTTTTTAGAACAGAAGTCATTTAGTATTTCAACAACTTGAGAATATTACCAGGAAGGAATTTTTCTGAAAAGATCACTAAAAACAGTCATTCTGTAAAAGTTACTTTTTAATCATATGATTCATATGTGTATGTTCCAGAATGTACGTTCCAAAATTGATTTATAATTCTGTTACTGTGTGTGTTGAAATAATTTGGCTTGAAATTTTCCTGTCCAAAATCTCTTAGGATATTTCTTGTAATTATGGCAGCTATTGTAATAATATGTAGTAAAGTATAATTAATTGTAATTGCCGGGCTTCCAGCCTCATATTCATTACCACATTCAATCTTAGTGCATTCCCATTTTATAAGTTTGCCTAAGTTTTTGATTAGTGCTCAAATCTAGGGGTACTATGCTGTTTTAATATATTAAATTCCAAAGACACATACCTCTTTAATGTTCAATAAACATTAAGTAATAAGAATTTTTAGACTGAACTCATATGAAAGGATTCTATTTACGACATTTTAAAAAGTTACAAAGCAAGTCAGAAGAAAAGGGAATAAATATAAAGTTTATAAAAAATTTAAATATAAAATTTCAGGTTTATGCAAAATAAAAGCAACTTATTTATTAAAAATGAGTTTTATTATGAGTGCCATAGAAAAGTCAATCTTTTCAAAAAGTTTGCTCAATGAATTTCTTCCGTAAAACTTGGTTGAATCTACCTTTGCACTAGCTGACCACAGGGAGACAATTTAGTGGCTAAGGTGATGTACAGGAATCTTGCCAATATTAAATTTCAAGTGATGGAGAAAAAAAATGAGTGTAAGAGGGAATTCAATATGCATGGGAAACCATTTGTTCCCTCTGCTGCTTTGATCCCTGCCAAGGCACAAGAAAGTAGAGCAAAAGACTTGAAAAACGGGAACGTTCTTGTGCAAGTTGCTGGACTCTGAGCTCTGACAGGAACTCAGTGTGACAGGATGAAAGACTAGACTGCCAGACATCTTTCCTGTAAATGCAGGAAAATTGAGCCTCATCTGTAGTACCTGCCATACCTGCACATGCTCACTATGGAAATGACTGGCAGGTTTGCAATGGTATGCAAACCCTACATGTTCCTGTAATAGCATGCATAAGGCTGCTACATGTGGCTTTGGAAAATCTGCTAGCCATACTTGCTGTTTTACACAGATGCTAGTGGACTTTGGAGAAGTTTGCAATTTGTTCAGCTCAAGAATAAACCATTTCAGTGAAATAATTTTAACTAACTTTTTGGGGGGAAACATTTGTCAGCAAAACAAATATTTGTATCTAAAATAGCCAGGCTATTAGGATGTGAGAAAACAAAACAGATGTTTGTTTTGGGTTGTTGGATTTGTTTTGTCTTTGTGGTAGTTATTTTTTTCTTTCTTTATTCCCCCAAAGGACATATAGTGTTAGCCATAATGAGATTATAAAAGGCATGGAAATATAGTTTACTCTTCATTTTTATATTTGTCAGAAATGTCATAAAAGTAAAGTTTATTGTCTGTGAATTTTTCACTTGTTTCTAAAAAGTGAAAATTCGGTCTATTAGCGTTTGTCCCTTGTAGTATTCATTGTTGGTGAGCCTAATTTTTTGATTAGTTGGCCAGCTGCCAATATTAGGACATTGGATTCCAGGATAGTGTCTTTTCTTACATTTATACCTAACAGATGATTTGTACATAAATAGTCAAAATAATGTTACTGAGCTAAGTAAATTATGTTATTGATCTAAGTAAATTAGCTTATTAATTCACCCAACCACTGATCATTCTATACTCTTTTGAATCTGAGCAGTGAATTTCCTGGTTTAAGTTGAAAACAACAACATTTACCAATTTGATTTTTTTTTAACTAGAAGTAATTGAGGAAACACAATTGACTGTGTTTGCCATCTTTCCAATTCATTATCTGGGATTAGATGGTTTGGGGTGTGCGTGTTTATCTGTGAGTGTCTTGCAGGAGAATATTATACTAGACACTTTACAACTGAGCTACATCTCTAGCTCAGTAAACAGGTTTGGGTACTAAGTTTAAAACAAAGATAGGACTATAAGTTTAATAGCTAACACTTTTATTCCTAGTTTGATAAACAAATTTTCAACTTAGTAAGTTTAAGGAGTACTTTTAGTTTATTGACTAGCAAGTACCTGAGCATGGGACTAAGTACAAGAATAATATTGTCTGGAGAAAAAATGAAAGTAGGCCTGTTAATCCCCTACATTACCTTCTAAAGCTTTGAAAATGTTTATGTGAGTTCCTCAGAATATTGAATACCAAAAACATTCACCAAATACCGCTTAATACAATTAAAATTCCATTTTCTTCAATAATATTATGTAAGAATGTTTCACTGCTTCTCACTTCATGATGCTGCTGATATTTGAGAATAATTTTCTACTGGTTTACATTGTATCTGTAGTCTTTTGCTCAGACCAATACTTAGTTTTAAAAACCTAGAGCGTAATTTATATCTACAAATCCACTTCATACCTTTGAAACTGCTAGACAATCGAGAAGCTTTAAACTTTAAAGTTACAAGTGACCTTATGGATTCTTTTGTCTGAGACCTTCACTTTTGTAAGTATGAATAAGGAATCCAGAAAGCCTGAACTTTTCCAAAGTGTCCCAGCCCACCACTGATGGGTCTCTTGATGGTACATTGGAGTGACATCCAGTTTATGCTGTGACTCTTCATATTTCTCCAGGAGGCCCAAACTTCCCCTAAAGATGATATATTACCTTGTATTTCCCTCTCCTCAACCAAGGGATACCCCTAAATGTTCCTTGGGTATCACTTTTTTTTTTACAATAAAATTTAAACCACATTGGTAGTAAGAGATTTAGAGTTGGTATAACCAACTCTTGGTTTGAATCCTCATTCTACCAATTGCTTTGGGCAGGTCATTTAACAGCTTTACATATCACTTTCCTGTAAATTGAGAACTATACAACTTGAGAATCCTTGACATGAAATTCTGGAGACCAGAAGCCTTTTATATTTCACTTCTGTGAATTTTAGAGTGTCAATATGTACATAATGATGTATTGGAAGGTTCTACACCTACCAATCCTTCCAGTTTACTCTACATGAAAATTAGAAAGCTTGGGAGAAAGGCAAATAGCCATTAGGCTTCCAGATTACCATATTGAGCATATAGATTTCATCTATCACTAGTTGATTTTGCCAAGTGTTTCTAACTAGGGCCACCTCTAATGTTCTCCACAACATTTTCCAAAGTAACTCCTGTCCTGTGACTTAGTTAAGGGGGAGTGGCAGCCTGAATTCTATACCCACTAAGATTGAAACATGGAATTCCTATTACTCCTAAAGCACTAAAGAACTTCCATTGGTGGCCTACATTTCGTGCTTAAATTCTCATGTGACAAAATACCATTAAAAAAACAATACATGAGAAAATGTATAGATGTACACATTCATTCAGCATTTACCCCCTTCTTAGCTCATTGAAAAGGAGCAATGTTGGAATACTTCTTTCAAGAGGTTCACATGTGATTTTTTTTCTAAAAACAGAAATCTTGGGAACAAATCAATTTAAAATATCTGCACAATAGATCACCTCATCTTTGCACTGAATCTAATCTTGTGTCTGTATATTGTCTTTTGCTATGAGAATTTGGAAGCAAAGGAAAGGTGTTCTCTCATTCTGTTTCTGTCTCTCTCCTTGTTCCTGACCACCATGAGGTGAATAGGCCTTCTTCACCCTGTGCTTCCTCCAGTATCTACTTTGCCATCACAGGCCCAAAGCAATGGGGCTGACCACGGACTGAAACCTCTGAAGTTGTGAGCCAGTTAAACCGTTTTATATATGAATATTACTATTCCAAGTATTTTGTCACAGAGATAGAAAGCTGGCCAAAATACTTTACATTCCCCACCATATACCTGGGGTACCATACTAAGCTTTCCTGTGGGTTGATTCCAGTGCCTTTGAGAGACATTCTGGATAATTTTCTATTATATGTGGCTTTTGCTTTGGCCAGCCCTGAAGTAAGATGTAATCTTACTTAAAGTAACCAAATTAAACTTCTCAGAAAATAGTTTCCCCTGGTAGAAAAGTTAATTGAAAACATTAGAAATATGTATTAAAATAGATGTATATGATTATGTTTGCTGATAACATGAAGATAACTACACCTACCACTCTATAGAGTAAACCAAGGGACCATGATACTTATCTCTATGCATTCTTACTTTCAGTTTTCTTGATTTGGGGTTGGTGTGCCATCTGTTAAGTTAATCAGAGAGTTTCACATTCAGGGCTACCCAGTGTCTACTGCTGTCCTGCATATACTTCATGCTGCTCACTTATGTAACTGTTTTGTGTGCTTGAGTCTCAAATATAACAATGCCTATGTTTAGGAAAGCAATATTCTGTTCTTTTTATCTGAATCTCACATGACCATAAATAGAATATAATTATTGCTTTCCACTCCACATGTTCACTGAATTCAGATCATCTGTCTGAGGATGTTACAATCTGTACTAATTTTTTAAAAGCCATATGTTGTCAGCAGATAATTTCAGGGTCTAGCCAGGAGCACAGCTCCTCTGGCCTTGATCTAGTGCCATTGAACCTGTGGGGAGAGCCTCTCTGCTAGCAGATCAGTTACTTCAGTCTGTTTGGAGGAGTCATCTTTCACCTCGCTCAGATTTAGAGGTGAGCCAGGAGGGCCTCCATCCTCCCTGAATACAGAGAAGACAGCTTGTAAGAACCTATTTCCTTCGTAGCGACCACCTGATCCTGGGTGTAAAGTGCGATCAGAAATCCCCTACTACTTTAGGATAAATGTGAATGCTCTAATCCTAGATATTTAGAAGGCTGAGATTTGAGGATTCTGGTTTGAAGCCAACCTGGGTATACGTATCTGAGAGACTCTTATCTCCAGTGAACCAGCAAAAAGGCAGATGTGGACGTAATAAAGCACCAGCCTTGAGCAGAAAAGCCAAGTGAGAGCAAAAGACCTTGAACTCAAGCCCAAGTACTCACATATACACAAGAGGATGTAAATGTTTATTTTTAAATTGTCTAGGAACCCTCCTGGCCTTCATGACAAGTAGCATGACACAATAAAAAATAAAAGCTTTCTGTGAAAGACAGTATCACTTAAGAAACTTATCAGCCTAGAAAAATATCTTCAAATATTTTTTAAGGTTTGTTTGTTTGTTTCCTTTTTGTTGCCAGTCCTGGGGCATGGACTCAGGGCCTGAGCACTGTCCCTGGCTTCTTTTTGCTCAAGACTAGCACTCTACCTCTTGAGCCACAGGGCCATTTCTGGCTTTTTTCTATATGTGTGGTGCTGAGGAAGCAAACGTAGGGCTTCATGTATATGAGGCAAGCCCTTTACCACTAGGCCATATTCCCAGCCCCTTCAAATATTTTTTAAATAACAAAACTAAAGGTATAAGATTAGCAATGGGCTTAGAAGCTCACAAAAGGAAATATAGGAAACATAGTATTTAAACAAATATATATAAGCATTTCTAACATGTGCAAATTAACAACCACCTACTACTATTCAGTGCCTGAAAAAAATAGTAAAGAAGTCTTTAAAGAAAATACATCCATGTGCAGATGATTATGGTCAAACTGGCAGGATTTAAATGGACAGAATCCTTGTTAAAACTCTCTGCCACTATGTATAAGCAAAGAGATGATATGTTGAAGGTGTCATAAGAAACTTAACTGAATGAGGAATTTGTACTGGTTATGTTAGATAATAGAACTTAATGCTTCTGAAGTTACCCAAGTGGAGTATGTTTTAGTCACCTTGGCATTATCTTGGAGTTACCCAAGGTGTTTCTTTTAGTAAGGATTAACAGGTGATAGGAAGTTTTAAGAATTCTACATTTAATAGATAGGAGAGCTTTAAAGCTGCATAATTAAAACTGTGTCCTTGACTTGATAAACAAGGAGATAGAACTTAAAAAATAGTGGGCTGGGAATATGGCCTAGTGGCAAGAGTGCTTGCCTCGTATACATGAAGGCCTGGGTTTGATTCCCCAGCACCACATATATAATAAATAAATAAATAAAATAAAGGAAGTCACTTTCCCCAGGTAGGAGTTATGAGTGCTGAGGAACTGATGGATTCTACCAAGTTCCAGGAGTCTTTTTTACTTTCAAGTACTGAAGGATTTATGGAATCTTCTGTAGTGTTTACAAGTGTAGAATTTTAATAATCTAGTGTAGATTTTAATATGAAATGATTGCATAAACTTTAGTTTTTAAATGAGCTTTTGAAGTAAATGCAGCTATTTATATTTTGACTAGCTAGGAAAAATAATTGGACAAGCTTCATGGCTCTAATAGGTAAAAGCTAGACTTGAGAAACACCACCATTGATTTATACATGCCTGCCTTCACACTATTTACTTAGTGAAGAAATGAATAATCAACAGGTTCTACTACTCTTGACAAAGTAAAAGTGGAAGACTTTTTCTCAAAATAATTCTGTCCAGTTGTTTATTCACTACAAACATAAATTATTGCAAAAATGACTAAGGAGTAAACAAGATTTAGATAGAAAATTCAAAAAGAAGATATCTGGGTTAGACTTCAGGGGCTAATAGGAGTTTCACAGTTGTACTAGGGAAAGTATGAGTTGAGGAAAGACATTTGAAAAACAAGAAGAAATAGTATGTGTCAAGTAGTTTTGAAACAGCCTGGCACTTTCAGAGAACTGAGATAATTAGATTTCTCTATCTGAGGGAGACCATACATGGAGTATTAGAAATAAGGTTTTGAGTGACTCTGGGAGACATTTCCTTTCTGAGAGTAGCTAACAGACTGCTAGTGCCATACACAGCTCTAAGTACCTTTTCACACATCCCAGTTTCATCTTATCACATTTGCTTTCATTTCACAGATAATGAAACTGAGCCACTCAAAAAGCAAGTAACCAAAAAAATCATATTATAGTAGGAAAATCAAGATTCAATACATAGCACTTGAACTTGTAGCTGAGTCTCTTAAAAATCTATACTGTCTTCCTGCTCCATTCTGGAAGTACTGAAGGGATTTGTTTCTTTGTCTGCTTTTAACTGTATGTCATTGATGGTAGTACAAAAAAGAGTTGAAAGGCTGAGGGAAGTAATCCTAGAAATACCCTCTTGTAGAATTTAGATGGGAGATGACAAGAGCTTGTTCTTAAACTAAAGATATTGAAAGAAAACATCCACATAACCTAGTCCTGCTTTGATAGCCCCTGTAAGGAGTTTCTAGATTTGAAAACTTGAGAGATACTAGTACAACTAATCAGACTTATTAATAGAGAGAGAAGATGCATTTTGACACAAGTTAAAATATGTCCATGGCTATTCAGGTGCCATGGTCTTGCAAACAGTGGGATACTCAGGTCAAGAGGCCTAGAGGAAAAAGGTTGGAGTGATCAACCTTCAGTATCACACAGTTATAACCAGCCACTTGACAGCTACTAGGAGAGAAAGGATTGTGGGGGAGCTACTCAGAATATAGCCGACCTACCAGCTGTTTGTTTACTCATAACATAAAATTATTTGCTTTGGAATGTCATTGACTGTGTCACAAATTACACTGCTTACCATGGCTGACTTTTCTCTTTTAATTGTAGGAGATGAATCTTAAGAGCATACAGATTAGAAGCAGTGCATTGATGAACATGCCAATGTACACTGTTGCTTGTCCCAGGTCAGCTCTTTTGAGTATCACTAGTGAAAAAACACCAAGCTTTGGGATTAATGACTGGGAGGGAATAACATGAAGCAGAAAGACAAGTAAGTCAAGATGATCTGATGTGTTCATGGTTTAAAAGAGAACAGGGTCAGCACAACTACAGAGAAATCAGGGAGGATGGAGAACTCAAAAATCATTAGATTTTCTCATTGTACAGTCACCAGTAACCTTATAGAGTTTCTTTTGTATCTTCTCAAACCTATAACATTGCCATGTGTCTCAAGTACTTCTTTGACTCCAAAGCTGAAGCACTCTTGGGTTCAATGTTTGTTACATTTGTCTCATGCCTGATCTGAACTGATTCAATCATTGTCCTTCCTGATGTACATCTTTCTTTGTAAGGAACCAACCTTAGTTTTTCTCTTCACACCTCACTCATCTTCTTCTGTCCATTTCCTCTATACACACTGCATATCTTTAAATACACTCATTCTTTAATTATAAATGGTATCCCTTTGGGATCTATACCTACTTTGCTGTTTTCTCTTGAGCCTCAGCAAAGTCTAGCATTCTACTAGGCATTTTTATTTAGATGCCAACAAACTCTACAAATTTAGTAGATCCATTGCTGACCTCCCAGTTCTCATGTACAATTCTTTCTTCCTAAACTTTTTTACTTAGTATTGCAACCCCCCTAATTAATGACCAAAGCACTTGTCTCCCTTCTTCCTTCTCTACTTTGTTATTAATTTTACCTTCTGGTGACCTTGCAGGTCTCACAGCAATGCTTTACCCCATCACCTATGTCTAGATCACCACCATCCTTCACATGGGATCTGAATTCTCCAGCTGCCCATCTCTCTGTCTTGGGGATTATCTCTAGCCTCTTGTCACACTGAAGCTGGAACCCTCACTTCCTTATTGAAGCCTTATCTTTCTGGCATCCTGCAAACCAGATTGAAGTTGCTTTCTAATTTTATTATTTTCTTCTTGTTGTTTATACCTCATAACCACAAGATACTTTCTCTGTACCTTTGCATGCTCATGCCCCTGACTGGAGCGCATTCAAATCTATATTCCTTCTTTACTGTTGAGTTTGTCCACCATCTTCAAGAAGTTTCTATAACCCTGTTAACCTCAGTTATGTAGCCTTTCTCCATGGTCTCCTAGCATTCTATCATCCTCATGTCATAAACATTTCCTTTGTTTTATTTTTTTTTTTGGCCAGTCCTGGGCCTTGGACTCAGGGCCTGAGCACTGTCCCTGGCTTCTTCCTGCTCAAGGCTAGCACTCTGCCACTTGCGCCGCTTCTGGCCGTTTTCTGTATATGTGGTGCTGGGGAATCGAACCTAGGGCCTCGTGTATCCGAGGCAGGCACTCTTGCCACTAGGCTATATCCCCAGCCCCTTTTCCTCTGAATTTTAAGTTCCAAGAAGAAAGACACTGTATTTGTTTGGTACATCAATATATTTCAGGTTTCTAGTACTTGTGCCTGGAATAGTTGGAACATAGCATCTACTCAGTGTTCCTTAAGCAAAATGAATGCCCCTCAACATATTTTCACATCTATTATCTCAGTGGGAGAAAAGCTGAACAATTTAGAGAAGGTTTTAGGGAAACATGAGCTGCTAGTGGATTAGAAGATTAAATTATTAGAGTTGTTTTGCCCTAGTACGAGGAAGAAGTTAGAATCAGGAAAGCTGGTTAAGAGAGGAGTATTCAATCCCACCCCAAGGAACAAAAAGGAATAAAACAAAAATCAAAAACAAGCTTTTGTATCATTTTAAATTGCATCATCATTCCAACAAATAGAGATCTGTAAGTAGTAAATGTGTGTGCATATATTAAGATTTGAAGGTGTCAGATTTCCCATCTTTTAGGCATTCTTTCTTCCACCTAGAAAAACTTCAGATAATATGATTTTAAAATCTGCCGACTTTGTTCAAAGAATTTGTTTTCTTTTGAGAGAAACCTGCAGAAATGAACATTTGGTCTAATTATAGCTTTCCTGTCCTTCTCCCAAAATGAGGTGGATATATTTTTTTAAAGTTTAGCTGTTATTTTTAAACTAAGGGTAAAGTAAGCACCAAAAGTAAAGAAATGGGTAATTAATAAAAGGGAAATCTAAGCCAAGAAGACCTAGGTAAAATAAAGTACTTTGTGAACAAAATTAAACTATGCAGAAATAAGGCAAAAATCCTACTGTTACTAGATACTTTACTTGGTGTCTTTTAGCTCTCATCAAATAGGAACTTGTAAAAGCTGGAGAGCTCACAATTCAAGGTAGATATAATGAAATACATAAAGCACACACTGAATCTGATGCTAACTCTGCCATTTGCAAAATGAATGCTTTGCTTTCTAACCATGAAAGGTATTATCATGTGTTCTATCTCCATCGGGGCTCCCTAGATTCCACACCAAGATATACATTGAAGGATATCTTTAAAATAGAAGACTAGGCTGATGCTCTACCATTGAGCTATGCCCCTGGGTACGATTACCACATACTAAAATTTCGAAACAAAACAAAGGATAGGAAAGTTAAAGCAAGCTATTGGAGAGTACCAATAGAAAGAGGAATGCTAACAAAGAGGGCATCTGAGTATGGATATGGTCAAAGTACTTTACATATGGAAATAGGACAATGGAACCTTTTGACATTATTGTAGGAAGCCAGGAGGGAAGTTAGGGAAAGTGATAGAGAGGGAAAGTTTGACTGGGACGCATTTGTGTATAAATGGAAATGCCTCCATGATATCTCCCTAGTACAATGAATGCATGCTAACTTAAAAAGGAAGGCTAAGATTTTCTTTAAAACACCACTGTGAACCCACTTCACTACTTAAAATGTATTTATTTATTAAGTCTTTGTAAAATATGAAGGAGACATGCTTGATATGTTAAAGACAAAAAGTGGTAGGACAGGAAGTCCTACCACTGCAATCCAAGGATATCAATGTAGATTTAGAGAATGGTTAGTATTGACCAGCCAGCATCATGTGCTAACATTTCTATGAGATGTATTGGCTCAGAATTGTATCCCAAGTTACCATCTACATTAACCCCCTCACTAGAGTTGTTTTGAACTTTTGGGTCATAATTGAATAATATTATTTTCAGTCATTATGGTGGTTTCAAAGTATTAGAACATCGTAGTTTATATGAGAAATTTGCTAGGTTGATTATGATAGAAATAGACATAATTTTCTCATCTGTAAGTGGTCGGAATCTATTTAGTTGTCAAGATTAAATAGAAGGGTAGAGCTATTTCATGTGAGTTAGAAATGGAATTTATTCTGTCCAAGTCTATTCCTATCTGCTTTGAGTCAGAGCTTTGGAGAAGCACTTAAACTTGGAAGTAATGCTGAGACTGCACAGTGTGACACATGCACAACCTTGGTGGTAGGGTCCTGGCTGAAAGTAATAATAAATTAATAAAGGCTACTAGGCCTTCAGTTGCTTATCATAATTGTGTGGTAGAATAAGAATCAAGAACACCCCAATAAAAACAATCATTCATGTTAGATTGAGAAATTTCCACCATTATCTAGTAAAGAAATCTGACAGAAAGCCTTTGGAGAAAAGCCAGCACACTGGACATCTGGAACTTGGGGAGGTGGCTCATTATCTGATGTAAGTACCGGATAGTCTAAGAAAAACCTGCCTGAGAGGTGAGAGTGAATGGTTGTTTTGTTCATTCTGAACACAGGATAAGAATCTCCTTCAGCTCCACAGAACTGATCAGCTCTTCCTTCCAGCCATTTGGGAGTTGTTCTTTATTTTGTGGTTTCTATGTAATTATTTCAGTGGTTTCTCTAAGTTAGCCAGATGGGTAATTATAATGTGCTGCCTGGTTTAAGACATTTGGTTCATAGAGACTAAGACACAGGAGGAGCCTGTGACAGTGCTCTGCTAGGTGTGGGTGTTCTCCATATATCTGTGCTCACTTCCTTATCGGTAATAAAATAAGGCTGAAAGCAGAGATTTTTAGAATGTTCAAAGAAAAGTCTTCCAGACAACCCAATTTTTCCTGCCTCAGGACTAGTAACGTTTTTTTCATCTCTCTCCATAAACTAGAATCCTTTTGGTAGCTGGGAAAGTACAAACTGGGGTAAATGCTGGACCTTCTCAGTATACCCAACTACCATTTGTAAAAAAAGAAAAGTGGTGGTTGAGGGAATTGGGATGGGGGAGTGCTGTCTAATCACAGGAAAATCTAGGCTGTATAGTACAACCAGTTTTCTGTCCCCTCCAATTAAATATCAATGGTTTCTAAACAAATCTGGAATCAGGTATCTCACAAATTATGTTCCAATGCCAGTAAAAGATAATGTAGAGTATAAGCAAAATGGAATGTGCTTTTACTTTTCAAACTTCCTCCTGAATTAAAAGAAGGTTGATCTTGGCCCTGTAACCTCTGAACTTTAAGATGAAAGTCCATCCTATGTTCTTACAGAGTACAGTACAATCCACAGCCCATCAACACCCATTAAAGATTCAGACTCTGATCGATTACGCCGAGGTTCAGATGGGAAATCACGTGGACGAGGCAGAAGAAACAATAATCCCTCACCTCCCCCAGATTCAGATCTTGAGGTATGTCATCCTCCACACATAGGTAAAGAACAAAATATAGTAAAGAACAAAATATGGCTTTATAGTACTGCATTTGGTTACTGCTTTCTTTTATACACTAACAGCAGGCAGAGCACTTTTTCTTTTTTCACATTAGCTATGATATGCAGGAGTTGTGTTGCTATCATAATTGTTTCTCTTGTTTTGTTTTTGTAGTGCTGGGGGGCCGGGGTGGGGGTAGATGCTAGCGTCTTATTAGTAGTGCTCTAATATGCAGCTACATGCCCAGCTCTGTGACATTCTTTGTGTTTTCTTCCATATTGACTATAAAATAAGGCATCTATTTCTCTATCAAAGAAGTGAACTACGTTAATTCAGGCTGAACAAAATTCTGTCGTACTGTTTTGTACCATTGCCATTTCAATTAAGTAAGTGCCATGCTGAAAATGCTTAGTGAAATCCATTTGGAAACAGAAGACCCCCTTGTGTATATTGAGAAAGTAAAACCTGCAATGTTCTACCCTGAAATGGTAATCATTTCCTGAGACATGTTTTGGTGAAGTTCAAAGCTGGAGGGATTAAGTAAGAACTGAAAGGGTGGCACATTTCACAATCTTCCCATCCACTGAAATTAGGTTTCTGCTCATTTGCCAAAGTGAAATCTGATGGTGGAAAACATGATGATTTTGGATAAAAAGATGAACATTTTTCCAGCAGAATCTATGTACACAAATATGTATTGGTGAGTGGGAATGGGAAGAAAGACAAGCAGTCTTGGGAGGCTTTCTGCTGTGTCTCCAAGATATTTTTGAAATAAATTCTTCCAAATTCTATTCAGAATGTCTAAACAGCACCTCCAAGAACACAAGAGATAAGTGTACTTCAGTTGCTAAACTGAAGACTGAAGCACACTTCAGTCTTCCTTCAGTAGTCATCCTTTAGCATCCACAGGAGAATGGCTACTAGAACCTCTACTACAGATACCAAAATCCATGGCTTCTCAGGCCTCTTGGATACACCAGTAGATTTACAAATAGGATCTTTCTTTAAATCACTATACTCTGCTTCAATTTCTCTAGACTACTCCTAATGCCAAATACAGATATAATGTAAAGGTTATATAAGTCATCATTGTCCTGTATTGTTTAGGGAATAACAAGAAAAGCAAAACCTGTTTATGTTCCAGACACATACAGTATCCAAGTGTTTTCTATCCTTGAAAATGACAGATACCAAGGGTAAATGCTGTACCTCATCCCTTTTATAACTTCCTAATGGTTCACTTACAGTAAATACATTAAAGTTTTAATTTCTGCATACAAGTTCTTCATATTTAGGTTGATAAGAATAAAACATAAAATTAGTTATAATACTGTTTGTTAATAAACAAAAGACTAAGAAGAAAAAGATCAACCCAGTGACTTTTAATTAACTGACCTTCTCTATCTCTTATGTATCTCTCTTAATTCACTTAGTACTTTCTTAGAACTGATACAGATTTTATTCACAAGCAGAGAAGACATTATTTCTTTCTAAATTTATATTGATGTTAGTATACTTATCCTCGTGTACCTCATCTGAGGTTATATGTGAAAAAAAATGGAAGACAATCTTTGAAATAGTTTTGTTTAAGAAAAGGATGAATTTTCTGGGCATTGGTGGCTCATGCCTATAATCCTAGCTACTCAGGAGGTTGAGATCTGAAGATCACAGTTCAAAGCCATCCCAGAAAGAAAAGTCCCCCTGAGACATTTATCTCCAATTAATCACTCAAATAATTATAAGTGGCACCATGGTTCAAAGTGGTAGATGGCTAGCCTTGAATAAAAGACTCAGAGACGGTGCCCGGTCCTGAGCTCAAGCCCCACAACAGACAAAAGAAAGGGTAAATTGATACTTTTCATCTATCTGAAATTTCAAGAGTGCATTTTTAATTTGAAGCAAATTGAATAACAGTTTTTCACCTGAAGAAAAGATATATTGATCTGATTCTTCCTTTATAGAGAGTGTTCATCTGGGACTTGGATGAGACAATCATCGTTTTCCATTCCTTGCTGACGGGGTCCTATGCCAACAGATACGGGAGGGTGAGTTCTGACTAGCACCAATTTTATATTTCTTTGCAGTAAATAGGCCTAGAATGTATTTGTTGTGCAGATGAATACATTTTAACATATCTTAAATTATAAAATGGGAAATAACTTACTGATACAGCTCAAATATATAGAATAAGTGAAAACACATTAGTGAATAGAAAAGAGATGACTTTCTTAGTCTTAAAAGTGAAGTAGACTTTATATGATTGAGTCCATGTTTATTTCCAACACTAATGAATAAAAGTGACAATGTTGTTTAAAATGCAGAGGTGAGATTTTTGGCTTCAGTAAGTTTTAGATGCCTGATTTTTATTTCCAAATGGGACAGTTATTTCGTTTGCTGTTGTTGCCTTTAGTGATTAACAGTGGTGGCATTTTACTTTGAGAACAACTATGGTGATTTTTTTAAATATATTTCTTTACTATTGAGGCTAAATTTATTTGAGTGGTATATATACTGAGCTTCTGGATGACAATGAGTACTACATTCATCTGAGAGTTTATTATAGTATTTTCCTCAGTGTTGCAGATAAACAATAAAATCGAAGATTGCCTTTCATGAGCCTTTAATGTTCTGCATTTGTGTTCCTACAAACCTTAAAAATTCTTCGCGGGGCTGGGGATATAGCCTAGTGGCAAGAGTGCCTGCCTCGGATACACGAGGCCCTAGGTTCGATTCCCCAGCACCACATATGCAGAAAACGGCCAGAAGCGGCGCTGTGGCTCAAGTGGCAGAGTGCTAGCCTTGAGCGGGAAGAAGCCAGGGACAGTGCTCAGGCCCTGAGTCCAAGGCCCAGGACTGGCCAAAAAAAAAAAAAAAAAAAAAAAATTCTTCGCGGTATATTGCCTGTTTGTTTTATAAGTTTTTCCCATGCAAAAAGTAAAATAAAAATCATGTTATTTGAAGGATATATGTAGCTAATTAGTAAAATTATACTGCATACTATAGTTTTAACATTTTAATATTTTAAGAAATTATATTGATACTCAAAGGTACTGATTTGGAGCCTTATAACCTGAATTCTTTTGCCTTAGTGACTATTGAGATTTACCACAATTAAATGTTAGAATTGACACTGTGAAAGGCATATAGTAACTTTGCAAATGGGACCAGATATTCATTCTTACAGTTGGTACTTATTTTCATCATATTTCAACAATTCTGTGAGATGAGTTAACTCAAAACTACATCTTAAGTAACAAGATAAACTAACCTCCTGAGTAATATTTACCTGTGCTTTTACTTTTGTCATCATAGAGCATGTGATAAAACATTTTATTTCATATAAATAGCCGAGGCCAAATTTATATATTCTTTAAAATATGAGGGATCTGAATTATTTTTTTTATCCTTCATTGGTAAGTTGATGAGTGCTGAGGAAGAATTTCCAAGAGCTTGTGGGCTTTTTTAGGAAGATTTTTCCTGAGTATGACGTAGGCCTGAAGACCTGGGTTTACTGTATAAACATCAGGAAAAAGTGCTGTAAAGAAAGCATTGGAGGGGCTGGGGATATGGCCTAAGTGGCAAGTGTGCTTGCCTCCTATACATGAAGCCCTAGCACCACATGTACAGAAAACGGCCAGACGTGGCGCTGTGGCTCAAGTGGTAGAGTGCTAGCCTTGAGCAAAAAGAAGCCAGGGACAGTGCTCAGGCCCTGAGTCCAAGCCAAGAACTGGCAAAAAAGAAAATAATTTTAAAAAAAGAAAGCAGAGGAAGTAGCAAGTAAATATAGAGGCTAGGTTGTGTTTGTTGTTGGAGGATCAAAAGAGGTATGCTGATGGATATGGAGCCTCTGTAGAGACATGGCCAGAAATGAGAGCAGCTGCCCAGACTTCTAGCCATAGTAAAGAAGGTTAGCCTCATTGTAGAAAAACAAGCAAATTATGGGAGGATGTCACAGGAGGAAGTAAAAAGATGCCATTTTCATTTTCTGGTACTGTCATTATGTGTGGGGAATAGATGGCAGGTGAAGATAACTGGGGATCTAGATAGGTGACTTAAGTGGTGCTGTGAATCACTGGCAATGGAGATGGAGAGAATGAATTGAGTTCTGAATTATACTGCATTATATTGGCTTTTGAAGTGGTTTTAGTTGGAGCAATAAGTGTAAAAGAGAAGAGTGGCAGGTGATTTCTCCATTGTGCTTGAGAACCAAAAGAATAGCTGTATATTTGTTGAGAGGGGTGAAGAAACTGATATGCATGGAAAATAGAAAATTTGGGGTTTGACAAAATTGACATACCTGTTAGATACCTACTTTGGACCAGGCAAGGGACTAACTGGAAAAGTATCCCACAGCACCCATAAATACTACAAATTTAGAGTCAACAATACACAAGTTAGGGCTACAATTTCCTCATTCTCTTGTGTGATTTCTTCTAAAGAAGGCACTTCTTTGTATAAGACACTGTTGCCAATCTATTATCTCACTGGTGGAAGCATCACTTCCTGTCAGAGCAGCTTTTGAGGATTCCTTGCTGAGATATCCAGTCAATCAAAATCACTGGAGAAAGCTTACTTAATGTTGCACTCCTCAGGGAGCACTTAGGGTTGAGAAGAATTTGCTCTCAACTTGTGATAATCAAGACATGTAAAAGTGTGAGCCTCAACCAGGATTCCTCCAAGCAATAATAATCACCAGTCCGATGAGAGTAGCTTCTATCCCTTTTGTTCCTACACATTCTGAAGGCAGCTTAGTGTCAATCTGCTTTCTTCTTTGGAGTGCAGATTTAGTTATGTTCCTGTCCATTGTCAGCGAAGTATGAGGCTAGGCCTTTCTCTACATGCATATAAAGAAATGAATGCCCGACAATGTGGTAGCTGTTCTGTCTCTATGGGAACTAGATACTTGAGAAGTAGCTTAGTCACAGTAGCTTAGACAGCTCAATGAGTGGGCCATTCAGACAGGGGACACAGGATCCGGTTGATATAATGCAAAATTAGGGCATGTTACAGCAATATGTACTGAAAAAAGGTTTGAGAATATCCCACCTTTTGTGTAATCCTAGCTGTGGGAAGAAGGCATGTTGGGTGTTATAAGGAAGTGTTGTTTTATAACAAAGGTGATGGGAACAAAAAGAGTGCTGGATGCACAGTACAACCTTTGCTAAGAAAGCGGAAAACAACTTTTTAAAGCTGGAAATGAAGTCTATGGATATCATTTTAAGTAAGGATGCTGTTAGTAATATCGTTCCTAGCTGGTTTGCTTCATATATTTAAGTTATTCTCAAACTAAATCCAAATTGCTGAATTTCCCAAAAGAAAACTAGTCCTTTTCTTTTTTAAATTTTTCCATTGAATGGTCTTGGAAAAATAGACAATCTTGGAAAAATAACAATCCAATTGTTAATATCAAAGCACACACCTCTAACTTGTATTTAGCTAAGTATTATGCTGATGAGGGAAGACTCCTTGGGAGCCTTCCCAAAGGGTCCCACAAGGAATAGCTCCATTGTTTCCTGCTCTGTTATTGTTTAGTATCTGTGTCTCATTGGAATTTAGATTAGAATGGGTCTTAATGGTATTGAGCCTCACTCCTCATTTTATGAAAAATAAAATCTAAACACTACACTAATATTTAACAAAAAAGATGGCATAAAACTCTTAGTCTGTTTCCTTGTAGACCTGTTAAAAATGTTCTCAATGTCTAGCACTCATTTAATGCAACATTAATACTGTGAAATTGCTATGCCCAAGGCTGTTTTCTAGATGAGGAATTGTGAGAGGTTAGAAATTAAATGAATAAAACATTTAGGACTCTGGCCTAAATTTATATTCAACAAGTACTAGAGGTATTTGAACATAGGTGAGACTTAAGTAAACAAACAAACAAACATAAAACCCAATGTGTACCAGTGGCTCACACTTACCCTTATAATTTAGCTATTTGGGTTCCAAAGAAGGAAAATTCATGAGACTCTGATCTGCAGTTATCCAGAAAAAAGCTGGAAGTGGTCTGAGTACTGGTAGCTCATGCTTGTAATCCTAGCTACTCAGGAGGCTAAGATCTAAGAAGCACAGTCCAAAGCCAGCCCTGGCTAGCTTCTTCTCTTCTTCTCTTCTTATTTCCAATTAACTACACCAAAAGTCATAAGTGAAGCTGTTAATCAAGTGGTAGAGTGCTAGCTTTAAGGAAAAAAAAAAAAAGGTAAGGGACAGCACCCAGGCCCTGAGTTCAAGCCCCAGGATCAACAAATGCATACATACGTACACACACACACACACACACACACACACACACACACACACACAGAGCCTAGTCTAGAAGTGTGTGGAAGTGGGACTATGATTTATGTGGTAACACACCAACCTTGAGTGGAAAAGCTAAATGACAGTGCCCACGCACTGACTTTAAGCCCCAAGACTGGGTGGGCGTGGATGCGCCCAGACCACAAATACTGGCATGGTAATAAGTAATATGGTTCCTTCAAATTTCACCCTATGGAATGACATAAAAGAGCTGATGATTTGAGTTTAAATATCTCTAAAATCCATTCTCATCTCTTAACTTTTCAGCTCTTCAGGCAAATTGTTTACTCTTATTGAACCTAGATTTGCTCATCTGTTACCCCATCTCCTTGATATGTAGGACTGTTTCCAGAATTAACTGGCATCATGAGTTTGAAAGCACACTATTTTCCTAATGGCAACAACCGATAGCCAGAAAAACATGTCAACGATTGAACTTGTAATGACTCTTTGAGTATTTGTTTTATAACATGCAGGATCCCAATTGGCACAGTGAGTTTTGGTTCTCTTAACCCTTTTTAGGAGGGGTGATCTTTAAGAAGTTAAAAAGTTGGAGAGCAGTTAATCTAGTCTGTGTCATCAGAACACTCCAGCACTAAAATCCAGGACCTTTGGAAAGATGGACTGCCAGCATAGCACAGAACTAAGGATCCCAATGACTTCCCTGGGTTGTAGAGGATTTGGTTCCTTGGTCAGTGTGATTGTCCTTTGGACCCTCAAGACCAGGGTTGGCACACTTTATAGAGGGTTGTGAGTTAAATATTCAGGCGCTGTAGGCCCTATGCTGGATATGACTGTTCATCTTTGCCCTAGGAGAACTAAAACAGGTATGATTGGTACATAAACAAATAAATGTGCTATGTTCAAATAAAACTTGATTGATAGCTCCCAAATTTGAGTTTTATGCAATTTCCATTTCCATGTCTTAGGAAATGTTATTTTCCTGTTTCTTAAAAACCTAGACTAGGGATTGGTAGACTATACCCTATAAGCCGAATATGACTTGTGGCCTGATTTTTGGAAGGCTTTTGAGATAACAATGTTGTCTAACTTGTAAAGGATTATTTTAAAAAGGAGTAGCACAAGGAAGAATGTGTGTCAGAGACTGTATATAACTGGCAAAAATGTGAATATTTACTGTCAGTCTCTATAGAGAAAGATGGGCCCTTCTTTAGCACAGGCTCTGAGATTTGCATCTATCCCTTTTATTTCTGCCTTGAGGGTACTTGGACATGACAGTATCACTGTGGTGACCCCAAACACCATGCAGACATCTGAAGGCTTGTGGGACCCCAAGGAAGCTCAGGCCAGCACATAACTTTGCTAGGGGAGATAAAAAAAGACCTAAAATGTAAGGGCATAAATGCAATACAAGTGTGTTTCTTTCTGATTTGATAGTATAGAGTAAAATATTCCAGGTTTCTTGGCTTGGGAAAGATTTAGAGGTGCAGATAATTGTCACAGTAACTTTAGCATGTAATTTTTGAGGCTTCCAGGATTGTTGTCATCAGCAATCAGCCCAGAGAAAGAAAAGGCAGGGCTCACATGAATAGGAGCTTTGTGGTCCAGGCCGAGGAATGTATACCTCTCTGTGTCTGTGACATTGGCCTTGACCTTCTAGATCAGCACCAAGGACCCCGAGCAATGTGGTATCTGTGTGCTCATGAATAAACTGAGAATGGTGTTAATGAATGGATAGCATCACAACTGTTGTGAACCCTCATTAATGAGTGAACCTCAGAGCTCACTTTCAAACCCTCTGGGACTCTTGACTATCCCAGCAGAGTTGTGTCTATGCCTGTAGCTGAGGCCACCAAGATCATAAGAAATCAGGGCGATCCCAAAGGAAGGAACCCTGATTTTTTTCTTCATATATTAATGCTAACTTAGATCAAAATGATAATGTATCATTTTATATATAATGACCCCTGATGAGCAGGGGTCATCCTAGCTTCCCAACCACCATGCCATTTTGCCATCTCCAGCCACCCCTTTTACCCTGTGGCCTTAGGAAAGCTGCTTATGTATCTGCCTCACTTCTGCTGTCTAAATCTTCCCACCTCGGAATGGAAATAATTGTGGCACTGCTAGGAGAAGAGTGAAAAATCTAGAAATGTACTTGAAGACACTATAGAAATGAGTTAATATTGTTCTTTTGGGGGCTTCAAGGAGGGAGTGGACATATTTTGTTGTTTCAGGAAGCACAAGAAGGGAGGTGGAGGTCAAACCATACAAATTTCCAAAATCATGTGGAAAAAATGTCCCAAATCATGTGTATACACACACACACATATGCACACAAATGTACCTGTTTAGGGGCTCAGACTTGGAGAAAATGAAGAGTAGAAAATACGTTAAAGTAACTATAAAATATTTCACCTTTGTTCTTCTGTTCTGCTCTTACAATTTGTACTGCTATCACACATTATCTTTTTAAAAATGAGGAAATTTGGCTCTGAAAAATTAAATTATTCAGCCAGGTGCCAGTGGCTCATGCCTGTAATCTTAGCTACCAGAAAATGAGATCTGAGGATCCCAGTTCAAAGTCGGCCAGGCAGAAAAGTTCGTGAGACTCTTGCCTCCAATAAAATAGTCAGCAAAAGCCAGAAGTGGCACTGTGGCTCAGGTGGTTGAGTTGCTAGCCTTGAGTGAAAAGAAGCTCAGGAACAACACCTAGGCCTTGATTTCAAGCCTCTGGACTGGCGAAAAAACCACAACCAAACCAAACCAAAACATTATATAATTCACTAAAGAAAGCATCTCCATCATGTGGTAATGCCAGGATTGTAATCTAGTGTTTTGAATGGTCCTTTGCCCTGTACACAGCACTGAGTGACAGGACTTTATGCTGTCAGCAAGGGGATGCCAAGAGTGATCTGATACTTCAGAGTGATATGATGGACATGTATAACCAGGAAGAGAAGTCTGATGGCAAAGAAAAATTCTTGTGCAGTGCTCCTGGTAGGAAATAATGAAGGCCTAAACAGTTAGCTGTAACACTAGAGGGGAGAGGAGAGATAGGAGAGTGGTTACAAATGAAATCTTGATAGGTCTTTTGATTGGATTTAGCTGTTTAGCCTTTCCCTTGGCATCAAGTGGGTCTCAGATGTTAACGCCAATTGGCCAGGTCCACTCTGGCTTTCTTTCTCTTCTTCCTCCCTCTAGTACCACTTCTTGGCACTTGCCTTATGTTTGGGATTCAATAGTTTTTCTTCACAATCAATTAATCTTTGGAATGGTGAAGTTCTTTCTCTTAATTCTTTACATGGGAATTATTTTCACGCTATTGAAAGGGAATTTCTCAAGTAAGGAGAAAATTCACACAGTTGAGTATCAGATATCTGATCAGTAAAAATGACCTGATTAACACCACCACCCTGAAGTTGGGTTGTTTTTTTTCCAAGTCATTCAGGCAACGGTTCAGCAATGACTCATTTTTCACATGCATACGATCTCCTACTGTAATCCAGATTATTTCTTAATTGGCATCAGACTTATGCCCAATTCTCCAAACTTGACATTTTACTACAGCTGTCCAATGGTAGGACCTTTACCAATTTGAAAAATGCTAATATACTTTAAAAACTATTGATACCTTTAGACAACAGAAAAGACATGGTGGGTCCCTAAGCTCTCCTGCGTTGAACTTATCATTTAAATTAAAAAATGTAAATGTTTTGAAAGAAAAATAATATTTCAGCATATAATTCTTCTCTTTCCTCAGATAAGGGAGCTCATTTGCAAAGCTTATCCTTAATCCTTCCCCAGTAAACAACCATCAGGAGGCCTTAAGAAAATAAACCCCATTGGGACAGAGTGCCCATTCCTGTCTTTCAGCCTCTTTTCCCCCAAACAAAAGATCCTGAGTAGGGAGAATTTTTAAATGACATCCAAGCTCTGTTTGTAGCTGTAATATTAGCATTATAAATAAGAGATTGTTTAAGGGATCTAAAACATGTAGGGTTTTTTTTTTTTCTTTCATTTGATTGATATTGCCCAACTAGTCCTTGATCTGAGCATACTTAAGAAGATTTTCCCATCTTCCTCAACCAGCTTGTTTTGTTAGCAGCAGGCCTCTGTGGGACACTGCAGCTCTCAGTAATTACTGCTGGTAGAAGGAGGCTTAGGGGCTCATGCAGAATCTGGAGTCCATGCAGGTAGTACTTAGAGGCATAATTGTTTGTTTCACAGATTCACCATGTCCAGAATAACTGATCTCATCTTCTAGACGTTCTTTCTAACCTTAGGTTAACAAATAGCACCTTTTAAAAACATGATGTATTCTAATTTGTGATATGAAGTAGTAAGGCAATTGCTAGAATTGTGTAGTGCTGAGCACAGAGTATATTTTCCAGGAAAAGGTACATGAAATACACTTCTCATCTGTTTTGCTTGTGCTTGTAAGTTGCAGATGGTATTCGCATAATCATTAAAAGGCAAGATTCATTTTCCTGTTTACCTGGTTTCCAATAAAAATCATGTAAAGTACATTGTCGAGTCCCATTACTAACTTCAAGTTCTGTAGTCATCTAAAACTCAAACAGTACTTAGGAATTCAAATGGTTCTTAAATGTCTGAACCTGAAGAATTTAAATAAGAGTATTTATTTCATCTAGGTATTTATGTTCTTTTACTGTTACTTTTTTTTTGCTTTTTAGTTTAGAATGGCAAAATGGTAAAGAATATAAAGGTATGAAAATGAATGCCAGGGAAAAGTACACAAGAACATTAAATGACAGATCTATTGAAAACAGGAGCCATGTTTCTTTAAACAATGTACTGGAGTTTCTGAGCAATAAACATAGGCGCTTCTGCAGCAATGTCTTGCTACCCTTTTTAGTTCTTATAATAAACTGAAGTGACTTTTGGAGTACATAGATCAAGTATAATATTTGGTATTTTTGGCATTATTAAATCAATACTAAAATCATGGGCTGTATCTTTTAAAACATAGTTACATAAAAGCTTGAGGCACTTTATTGGTTAAATAAACTTAGATTTAAGGTACTTAGAAGGTGAAAATAAATTTTGATTTTATTTTGGTTATTATTTTTAAAATTATACTTTTATATTCAGAAACATTCTAGATCCCATTCTTAAAAGCTAAAAAGAGATACAAACCAGCTTTTCCTTCAAATTTCTATCTCAGAATAACTGTAGATGCCCTGAACCAAAGTAAAATATTGGAGAAAAGGAATGTCTCCCCTCTACCCCCCCAAGCAGCCATAATTCTGAGGAGGTTTTTTTGTGTTAACCATTCAAATTAGTTGTCACTTGATACTGGCAAGTAAGAGATAATGCATTTTTTTCCATTTCTTGTGATGATTTTGTTCAATATTTGACTTTCCCTTACATCAATGTGGCAATTTTGTACAGGATGATTGGATGACATACTTAATTGGCACTGAGCAAGTAGAAAACTCTTCAATGGTAACTTCCAGAACTGATCCAAGTGAGAAAAGTTAGGAAGGCTAGAGGTATCCCACACTATCCTTCCTGTCTGCATCCATCACTGATAAGGTGTTAGTCCAGATGCTTGTAGATAGAAGTCAGGGTATTAAAAAGTGTTTTGTAAAGCATGTTATGTTCTCTATTTGTTGGATGCTTTTGTTGGGTCTTTTTAACTACTCTCCATAAGCGTTTTGCATATTATAAACTTACCTCCAAGTATCTTCTCTTTCTGATGTTATTATAAATGATCCTTTTCTTCTATCATCTTTCTGCTTGTGATTTGCATTTATGATAATAACTTCCACATATTTACCTAATTTGTCATTGACTTATTATTCCATACTGTTTGTTGTTGTGACTGAGTCTTTTGAATTTTCAAGTTAGAATGGTAATTCTTCAAATTGTAAAAGTTTCAGTTACATCTTTTCTTGGTAGTATTTCCCATTGCCATTCTTTTGTCTTAACTGTGCTGGCAGGTAAATAAAATGTAATGTTAAATAATAGACTTTGAGGGGGTGAGGGGAGGAAATATATTTTGTTATTATGGAGATAAAGCTGCTGAATTTACAGGAAAAAATGTATGATTACACAAGGCTATCAGTGAAATGGTGTGTGGCTACTTTATGGTGTTTTTAGAAAGCTTTAAAAACTTTGCCTGCTTCTTTCTTTGCCAAGCTTTGCTCAGAACAGGGTAGTGGAGAAAGTCTCAGGCCGGACTTTCTTCAGCTATCCAGCTCATAAAATTAGATATTGCCTCTCTTCCCTCTTCCTGAATGCCTGAAATCCAACTTCAGAAACATAACTGCAACAACAACAACAACAACAACAAAAAGGATAACCCCCTGATGAAACTGACGATATGTACATAGCATCTTTTGTCAGTACTGAATTTCTAAATAGTTAAGGTCAAAGACTGTGTATAGACACTGGAATTGACAATACTGACACTGTAACAGTGCTCATCATACATGGGTGACAAAATAAGCTGCGCGACAGCAACAGCCTGCTCATGAGCTTAAAGTCTTCCATGTAACATGCACCTGATGACCCTCTTCCCCAGGGATCTGGAAGAATTAATTCAAGGTTGACTTGAATGCTTATACTACAGGGTAAGATCCCATGCTAAATCTTAGGCCGACCTAAAACCTGAACAGTCTATCAGCAGGATTTATCAGAAGTAGTAGATATAAGTTTGGACATTAGCCTTCTACATAGAGTAGATGCCTCTGAAGTAACCATGATTAAAAAGATCCATGAAATTGAATCAGAAAATTGTGCCTCCCCTGGACCCTCCTCAGGTACCCACACAATACCCTCAGGGTCACAAGGGCACCAGCTCTCAGAACATAGGACTGGCCACATACCCCTCTCTAGCCTGAGTCACCAACTTTACACTAACCTAGCCTGACATGAATGAATTGTTCAGAAAATCAGCCTTTTATGTTTTTGTGAAACATGAATGTGGTGTGTAGCTGTCATTCTGCCTTGAGGGAGCCAATAAATTTGTAAAGGAGGCTGTTGCTAGGACATGAATAAATTCTTAGCCACAGTGTCACTCTGAGGAGCTGAACTGATGCCACTCCACATCATTAAGAGTGAAATAGCAGAATCTCCAAAGGATTAACAATGCTAAGCAGGTAACCCTCCTTACATTATTCATGACAGGTAGGTACTAGAAGCTGCAATTATTTAACTAGTGAGAAATCACTACTAATAGGAAGTCAAACAATAACACTAGCTTAATGGAGCAGAAAAAAAAGGAAAATCAGGATCTACAGGAGCCAAGCAACCAAAAATTTAATGCCAGAGGCCCTAAATGAAGTGCTTCTAAGATTACTGATGTTCTTAAATTACACCAAGCTTTCTCCCTCACAGCTGATCAACACTACAGTGGAACACTACCATTCCTAAGTGTATGAGAGCAAGATCCTGTGGCTTCAATTATTAATGTAGGCATGCCTTTGGTTCCTAGAAAGGAACACTGCATATGATAAAAATGAAAGAAATTAACACCAGCAAAGAAGAGACTGGCATATTCTAAACCCTTACTTACTCCTAGGCATAAATTATCCAAGCAAGTTCTACCTATTCTCAAAGAAAAGGGGATGTGGTGAAGGAATTTGCAAGTCTTTTGCAGTTTTGGGTTTTCTTTTTCTTTCTTTCTTTCTTCCTTTCTTCTTGTTTTTCTTTTTGGTGAATTTCAGAAGTATGGTTTGCATGTGCTTTAAAATTTCAAAACAAATCCTTTCAACAAGTTTTACCTTGTGATGATAATCACAATCAGTAATATTGTATGTACTTTTCCATATATACACATATATAGCTCTATATGCATACATATAGCTTATTATAGAAACTTGCACATGTATACAAAAGTAGATGGACCCAATGTAATAATGAAACCCAATGTAATCTCTGTAGCTACAACATATATCTATGTTAGCCATTCATATGTTATCTGTATCTTTACAACACATACCCCAACTGCCCTATTCTCTTCCAGGACTTTTCAAGGCAAAATTCAGATCATATGCATCTTGATTTGTATATATTTTCGTATACATTTAAGACACCACGAAAAGAAAAAAATTAGAACAGAAATAATCGTACATAACAATGCTAGTGTCTTTGTGAAGCAAAAATGATCATTAAACATTTAAAATAGTAATATATGATTTTTTTAAATGTTTACTTCTAACTGAGAAGGCATAAAGGTTACCTTGTTAAGTCATTTTAAAGTACAAATAGTATTATGTATACTCATATTGTTGTGCAACCAAGCTCCATAAATTCTCTATCTTATAAAATGAAGAGTCTATATCCACTCAGACTTCCCATTCTCTTCTACTAGCAGTTCCTGGCAAACTCTCTTCTTTCTGTCTCTGTGAATCTTGCTACTTCTTTCAATAAAGCCATACAAAATTTGTCTTTTAGTGACTGTTGTATTTCACTTAAAAATGTCTTCAAGGTTTAGTCCTATTGCAGCATGTATAGAATTTCTTTCCCTCCTAGTATGTTAATTAGTTTTTAAGACAGGATCTTATTGTGTAGCTCAGGCTAGCCTCTGTTATGTTATGTTACCCAGGCCAACCCTGAACTGTCCACTTTCCTGCCTCAAGCTCCTGAGTGCTGCATACACCACCATATCCAAAAGAATTTCCTTTCTTTTCAAGGCTAAATGATACCTGGTTGTGTGTGCTTACCACGCTTTGTTTAGCCAATCACCCATCAGTGAATAATTGGGTTGCTTCTACATTTTGGGCTGTTTGAAGATTTCTTAGAATTGTAGCAGTTCTTTATATATTCAAGATACTGACTGCCTACCAGATATGTGACTTGCAAATATTGTCTCCCATTTTGTAGGTTACCTTTTCAACTCAGCTAACTGTACCCTTTTATGTACATCAGTTTTTAATTTTGACTCTGTCCAATTTATGAATTCTTTTCCTTTTGTTCCCTGAACCTTTGGTGACATACAAAGAAATCATTGCCATATCTAGTGTCTTGAGCTTTTCCTCTGTGATTTTTAGAGTTTAGTTCTTTGAGTGAGTTTTAGAGCAAGATCTTTGATCTATTTTGAGGGAATTTTTCTGTATGAAAAAGGTAATGATCAAACTTCATTCTTCTACATATTGATATCTAGTTTTCCAAGCACCATTTGCAGAAATGCTTGTCATATCCTCATTGCACCCTTGTTGAAAATCATTTGGCCATATATTCAAGAGTTTATGTCTATACTTCCTATTCTGTTTGCCTTGACACCCATATCTGTGCCAAATACACATTCTTTTCATTAATGCAACTTTACATTAAGTTTTGAAACTAAAGTTTGAGACCTCTAAGTCTGTTACTTTTCAAGATTGTGATGGCTGGTTAGTCTCCCATATCAGAGTTAAGTTGGTTTTTCTTGTCATTGTTGTTTTCTTCTGTAAAAGACTAACACAATGTGTATTTCACAGGGACTACATTAAATCTGTAAATCTGGGTAGTGTTGACATAATTAGTCTTACATCTATGAACATAGGATGCCTTTCTATTTGTTTATGTCTTCTTTACTTTCATCCAGCAATACTTTGTATTTCCAATACAGAAATCTTTGCTTCTGCTTGGTTTATTCCTAACACACTTACTTTTGTAGCTGCTGTTATAAATATATTTTTGTTTGTTTTTTTGCCAGTTCTGAGACTTATACACTGGGCCTGGGCACTGTCCCTGAGCCTCTGTGCATGAAGTTAGTGCTCCACTATATGAGCTATGGTGCCACTTCCAGCTTTTTCTGAGTAGTTTGTTGGAGATAAGAGTCTCCTGGACATCTCTGCCTAGGTTGGCTTTGAACTCCAATCCTCCGATCTTAGCCTCCTGAGTAGGCAGGATTACAGGTGTGAGCCACTGGCACCTAGTTTGTTTTTGGTTTTTTTAAGTCTCCTTCCCAGATTTACCATTGCTAGTACACAGAAACACAACTAAATTTTTGTGCATGTTGATTATGCAGCTTGCAATTGTTCTGTTTGTTTATAGTTTTAATTTACTTTTTGTTTTCTACATATACAATCATAGTGAAAACAGGTTAATCTTGCCTTACAATTTTGATATCTTTGATAATTCTTGTCTAATTAATTGCTTAAGTCAGGACTTTTAGTACTATTATACAGATGTGGCAAAAGCATTCTCTTTGCCTTGTTATTGACCATACAGGGAATTTTTCCAGACATTCATTACTGAGTATAATATTAGCTTTAGGCGCACGTGCACGCGCGCGCACACACACACACACACAATGTTGATATAATTCCTTCCATTACTCATTTGTCCTTTGTATTTTCTCCAGTAGCTTCATTTATTTTGGCTTTCTGATTTCTCTCATGTTTTAAATTTGTACATTCCCAATCAATTTTTTTAAACCCTAAGTGTTTCCGCTGAAGTAATGTGACTATCTGTCCTGTAAGTCTGGGTTTTCTTAATTGCATTCCTGATCTGTATTTAACAAGTTTCTTCATCCCCTATATTTCCTACAAATTGATACTATGCATAAGAGCTTAATTATATTCAGGTTTATTTCTTGTTCTCTATTTATTTCTGTTTTTAGCCAAGACTTTGTAGATGGGATATATCCCTCTAGTAGGAAATGTATATGTCTGGTTGCTGTTGTTTGTTTTTAAAACTTTAGTTATCCAACTGGGCAAGATCCTCCAGCTTTCAATCATGCCCTTGCTTATTCAGTCTGTCCTTCCTCCCGAGCTGAAGGACAACACATTAGGAGAGAGAAAACACAAAAGTTAAGGGAAATTTTTAAACCAGGGAGACAATTCCATGGAACCACGTCGATGCAGATAAACTGCCAAAAACAAAAAGGACTGAATTGAAATTCTGTTGCTGATAACTAACCCAGAACTACTTGTTATTATGTGGCTTTGAGAGAATTCAAAACTCATTTTCTGGGGGCTGGGGATATGGCCTAGTGGCTAGAGTGCTTGCCTCAAAATTCACTTTCTGAATTTGGTGATTTTCTTTCTGGAAGAGCTGTAAAATATTTTCATCTATCCTTGATCAAGGCTTCCTGGTCACAGCTGGTAGGTGGAAACATGTCCTTAGTTCCTCATGCTGAATAAACTCACAAGTGGCACCCTTTTTTTCTCTTTTTAAAATTATCATTTATTCATTGTACAAAGGGTATTGGTTTACTGTGAAATTTCCACACATGTATACTATGTATTCTGATCAGCCTCACCCTGATTTAGTTTTTCGTTTTTAAATTTTTTCAAAAGCATAATGACTCTCAGTTTACCAGCCACTATTTCACTCCTGAGAGTGAATATGTTTTTGCACTTACTGCCTGGTGGCTAATTTTAAAGGTACACACAACTCTCCTACTTGAAGTTTGTATCCAATCACAGATATTTTCCCTTCAGAAAGTTTCCTTAAAAACGCCCCAAACCACCGTGCGAATAAATACCCATCAGAGACTTACATACACCCTAATGTACTTTGTAACTTAGATATGATTGTTTCCATTCAGGGGGAAATGCTAATGTTCTTAATAAGAGAATCAGGGAGTGAAACAGCTTTCACTTGTAATCAACTGGATGATCCAGAGTTTCTATGTGTGGGAGAAAAAAAATCTTTTCATTTTTAAATCCCCCGCCCCAAGGTGTTAAATTCTTACCCTCTTCATGTAGTGGGCATAATCCAAATTGCAAAGAACACCTCCCACCCCCCTGAGTGAGCAGAACACTAACACGAGGGGCTGTACCATACTCTGGAAGGATGCTAGAGGACTCTTGCCTTTGTTGTTATGTATGCTGATGTATTTTTCTTCTATTATAGTGATATTCCTGAAGTGATTCTACAAATTCTTTGATCTTACACACACACACACACACACACACACACACACACACACACACACATGATCCTCTAAAATAGCATATTTATCAAAATCTAGAGTATAGGATCATTTTGTGATACTGAAAATTATTTAAAGGATCCACTGAAGGTATTGAATAGTTCCAAATTCAATACCTTAAAGGAGCTCTTGAAGGCTTATTAGAATAGTTATATGTCACTACCAGCCACTTGTTGATGAATTTAGGTAGGGTCAAAAATTTTTCTTTTTTTTTTCTTCAAATTTTTATTATCAAACTGATGTACAGAGAGGTTACAGTTTCATACGTTAGGCATTGGATACATTACTTGTACTGTTTTTTACCTCGTCAAAATTTTTCATTACTTAATTCTCCCCAGTTATTTGTTAAGGTAACTGGATTAAGTTAACTTAATTAAGTTAATTTGTCAAATAGATTTGGGCTGTGCTGCAGTTCTTATTCATGAAGTTTCAAATTAAACAGTATAGGCTAAAATGGATATATCACTAAGTTAAAGTGACCATACCACTTGGCTAAACAAGAAATCTTTTTTTTTTTTTTTTTTTTAGGAAAACTTACAGATTTCATTCCCATTGCTGCAGTTCCTGATTCCATGTGATTGACACTATTTCCCCTTTCATTTCTACAGTTGTGGTATCCATCTTCTCCAGCGATCAGAGAAGCTGGCTTGTTACCTTTTTAAAAATTTAATTTCATTGTAAAGGTGATGTACAGAGGGGTTACAGTTACATAAGTAAGGTAATAAGTACATTTCTTGTTGAATAATATTCCCCCTTTCCTCATTTTCTCCCACTTTCCTGCCCAACAATTCCCCTCTCTCCCAAGTTTCCAAGTTCATTCCCAACATAGTGTCTTGTGAGTATCGCTGCTGCATTGGTTCACCCTTTGTCCTTTGTCTCACCATTTTGTCATTTCACTTTCCTTTCCAAATCAGATAAATGTACATACAAGCCACTGGATACCAAAATCAAAAACAGTGACAACAGAAGATAAACGAAAGGGGAGGGGAAGAAAGAAATAACTTCATACAGTACATTAAAAAAAACCTCTTGTTTCCATACTTTTGAGTTCATTTCGATTAGAATCATTTTATGTACAGTTGAGTTCATGTACAGTTATGTTGAGTTATTGTAATCCTCTGCTAAGACTATCATAAATATACACTTATTAGAAATGAGGGTCTTACTTACTTCATGTAATATGATTTTTTCCAAGTCTTTCCATTTCCCTACAAATGTGGCAATGTCATTCTTTCTGCTGGAAGCACAGAATTCCATTGTGTATATATATTACATTTTCTTGATCCATTCATCTACTGAGGGGCATCTGATTTGGTTTCATATCTTAGCTATGGTAAATAATGTTGCAATGAACCTAGTTGTGCTGGTAGCTGTAGTGTGGCCTTGTTTGTGATCATTTAGGTAAATCCCTAGGAGTGGCATTGCTGGATCATAGGAGAGTCCATATTTGTCTTTTGAGGAACCTCCACACTGCTTTCCATAGTGGTTGAGCCAGCTTATATTCCCACCAACAGTATAGTAGGGTTCCCTTTTGGCCATATCCCCATCAGCATCTGTTATTATTTGTTTTCTTGATAATGGATGGCTATTCTAACTGGGATGGGGTGGAATCTCAGTATTGTTTTGATTTGCATTTCTTTTATGGCCAGAGACATTGAACATTTCTTCATGTGTCTACGGGTTATTCTTATTTCCTCTCCAGAAAAGTCTCTTTTTTTTTTTTTTTTTTTTTTTTTTTGGCCAGTCCTGGGGCTTGGACTCAGGGCCTGAGCACTGTCCCTGGTTTCCTTTTTTCTCAAGGCTAGCACTCTGCCACTTGAGCCACAGCGCCACTTCTGGCCGTTTTCTAGATATGTGGTGCTGGAGAATTGAACCCAGGGCTTCATGTATATGAGGCGAGCTCTCTTGCCACTAGGCCATATTCCCAGCCCCAGAAAAGTCTCTTTTTATTTTTAGCCCCCCATTAATGGAGTGGTTGTTTCTTTGAGGATTTGTTATTGAGGGGGCTTTAACTTTTTTTTTAGCTCTAGGTATATTTCTTATATGATGCCCTTGTCTGTTGTATAGCTAGTGAAGAACTTCTCCCAGTCTGTGGGCTTTCTTTTTTATCTTGCTAGTTATGTTCTTTGCCATTCAGAAGCTCTGCAGTTTAATGCAATCTCATTTATCTAGCCTTTCTTTGATTTGTTGTGTTTCTTGACATTTATTTAGGAAGTTTCAACCTGTGCCAGGGCCCCTAGTGTATACCCTATCTCTTCCTGTAATATTTTCAGGGCATCTGTTCTTACGTTAAGGTCTTTGACCATTTGGAGTTGGTTCTGGGGCAGGGTGATATATAAGGATCTAACTTCAGTTTTCTACATGTATATAGCCAGTTCTTCCAGAACCATTGGTTGAGTAGGCTATCGTTGTTGGAGAACCATTAAGAGTCTCTCCTGGGATTGCATATTTCTTGCTCCCAGTTTAACTTCCTCCAAATCAGTATCCAGTTGACTTGGCTCTTAAAACATGGTTACTTCAAAAATACTTATATGAGGAGTTATGTGAAAATTCTGTAGAAACTGCTTTGTCCTAATACTTGTAGTAAAAGCCATTTTTGAACTTGTAACTTCTTTAAAGTAGCCTTATAGAAGCAGGTGGTGGTGTCATTCTCCTTTTTGTCACTTGGATCAATATTTATGATAATCAATTTGTATTAAAAATATTATTTTGTATCATGGGGTTGGAGACTAAGCCCAGTAGCAAGCTTTGAGTGAGACAGCACATCCTGGAGGAGTCTTTAACAGAACAGAGGTACTCATCTCATGACTGAAAATGGAAAGGGGGAAAGAGAAAGGGCCCAGAATAGAGTCCCATCATCCCTGGGGCATGCCCCAAATAACCTGTAGACTCCCTAGTAGGCCCCACCTCTTAAAGGTACCTTCACCTTTCAATAAGACCACCCTGACACTAAACCTTCCCACATGATCTTCAGTGTTCATGAAAGATCTATTCTGTAGCAATGAGTAAACATTGTAATGGAAATAGGATGATAAAGTCTCTTTGGTTATTTATTATCGTTAAGCAGTTTGAACTTCACATCCAGTTTGAATGCAGAATATAGATGCATGTCTTATAGTCATGGTGTGAAGTTCCGTGCCTGGGCTGTCCCACAGCTAGCTGGTATAGTATTCATGATAGAAGTAACATGATAGGAGTGGCAGTAGATGCTTACTTTTTAAATAAGAACTTGAAATATTGATGGATTTACGCTTACAAGAAAACATCTTCTTAGCCCTATTTACTGATAAAGGGACTTTAGGTCCCAGACTAAGTAACAAACTTGCCCACAATAATACAGCCACTATGGCAAATTGAGAACTTCAGGAGATTTGAAGACTACAAACCCTGTGGTGTGACCATCACAAGTGTGTGCATTGCTGATGTTCTTTATCCAGTAGCTCTGCCTGCAATTTATGAGCACAGTTTGGAGAGAATCACTTTTAATATCTGAGATTTAACAAAACAGTAGTGCTGTTCATGCCCACCTTGTGTTGGGAGTAGCATCAGATCTGGTTTCTTTAAGAGCTGGATGATTCTGTCACCTTAAGCTCTGTGTAGTGACAGTTTTGTTACTTGTCATCCTGAGAGAATTCCTACATGAAAAGTGTGGAAGCACTGACACCATGAAGAAGTAATAATGCCTTCAATTGGCGTGAGAACAGCAATAAAATCAAATTTCAGAAGCCCCGTGGATTTAGCTTATTATAAAGTGTATGTTTAATGACTGTGAAGTTTATCAAACACTCTAGATGATCTGTGAAAAACAGAAATAGGGCAACAAGAGACAACTTGTCATCCTTTGATGACCTAGCACATACCCATATTCCAATACCTCTTTTATTTACTCCAAATCTGATGATTACTTTTTGGCATGTAAATACAAGGATGCTAAACATACAGTCTCTGAATTTAATGACATTTCCCTATTCCTGTGCCCTGCTTTTGTCTACAATTTTTCTTCTACTTTTATAAGCATTTTCATCACACAAATGTTGAATGTAAGAGCAATAAAGTGATGGGAGAAAAAAGCCAGAAACAGTTTAAAAGAATGACTATACAGCAGGAATGGTGCTGGTGATTTGTGTATAGAATGACAATGTCAGTTTCTATGTTCTAGAAACTTAAGAAATATACCTTGGGGCAATGGGATAAAGTGACAAAGGATGAAGGCAAAGCAATTGTTTTAAGCTCAAGTCTACAGACACTCAGTAGATTTCATCCCGACTTAATTTTTATACATAATGTTACTTTCCATTCAGTAGACATAATTTGTCTTTGATGTACTGAAAACAGCCAGGGTTAGCCTTGCAAGAAGTTCCTTCCCTTTACTTCAATGGCTTTAAGCAGACATTTGTAACTTAAGATCATATCCACATGATTGAGGAACAGGGTTAAATTTCGTTCCTTGGGTGAGTGTTGCATGCTCTGTGCTGAGTTTTGCTTTCATAAGGAAAAACTTAAGAAGGGAGTCTCAACTGAAAGGTTTCCCTGGACATAGGACTTAGATTGAATATGTAATGTCTTCATTAAACAAGAAAATTGTAAGAAATTTGATTGCGATTTCTCTTTTTGTGAATTTTCACTAACTACTCAACTTTCACTAGAGAACTAAGTTTCATACCTCATAGGAATATATTTTGAAAAGTGTTGCAATGCATGTCACTACTTAATTAAAAAATATAACTGTCTACTGATTTTACAGTAATATTCACATCATTAACTAGAAAAGTAAGGATTAAAAAGCAATCATCAAATATAACTGTCTACTGATCTTACAGTAATATTCATATCATTAAATAGAAAAGTAAGGATTAAAAAGCAATCATCTTAAGATTGAACTGTCCTTTAGTCAGATAAATAGTGTTTACTATGGACCATGTTTAATACCAAGCATAAAGACAGAATGATTCTAGGATTCAAATATCCCTTTCCCCACTAGGATAGTTTTGTACTTAGAATCATCTAAAGATAAACATTAAGCTAAGGGTGTAGCTCAGTGTTTGAGTGCTTGCCTGTCATGTATATGGTCCTAAAAGCAGGGAAGAGGGATGCTAAAACTTAATTATCTTTTTTTAAATTAAAATTCTTTGGAGCTGGGTGTTAGTGGCTCACATGTGCAAACCTAACTACTCAGGAGGCTGAGGTCTGAGGAACACAGTTCAAAGCTAGACCTGGCAGGAAGGTCCGTGAGACCCTCATCTCCAATCAACTACCTAAAAGCCAGAAGTGGAGCTGTGGCTCCAGTGGTCAGAGGACTAGCCTTGAGCCACAAAGCACCGGAAGAATACTGTGTTTCTGAGTTCAAGCCCCAGGAAAATACCAAAACAATGGTTTTTATTTTGGAAGAGTCTTTGCGTTAGTTAGCTTTTCATCACTGTAACAGGGATGCTTTATTTTGGTTCTGTATTTTATGAAGCCCGTGGTTTGCTGGCTCCATGGTTATGGCGCTGTGGTGAGACCACACATCCTGGCATTAGGAAGCAGTGGTGAAGCAAAGCTACTCACCTCAAAGTGTCCATGAATTGGAGAACAAAATCAGGAAGGGGCCAGACTAGATATATACTTCAAAGGCACCCCATCTCCCAACAACCCACCTCCTCCAATCAGGCTCCTCTTCTTAGTTTTCCCATCACCTCTTAATAATGCCAATCAAATTATGAATTACTCAATGGATGAAATCCAGTTATTGGATCAGAAACCTCAGAATCCAGTTACCCGTCAATAATTGAATCAATAAGCTCCTCAGCTTCAAGCCTCCACAGGTGAACCTTTTGAAGGGCATTTTATATCCAAACTGCAACATTGTTTGATGCTTTTCATTTGTTATTCTCCCCAATACTTTGGGAAAGCCCCATGTCAGTGATTGTATTAGATATCAAAGATGTAGAGAGGATGCAGAGAAAGAACTAAGGGTCCATAGATAGCTTTAGAGCTAAGGACTATTGTTGAAATATTAACAAAAAAAAATGTCAACCAGGCTTACACCTGTAATCAATCCTAGCTACTTAGGAGGCTGAGATCTGAGGATCACAGTTCGAATCCAGCCCAGGTTGAAAAGTCTGGGATACTTTTATCTCCAATAAACTACTTAGAAAAAGCAAGAAGTGGTACTGTGGCTCAAGTGGTCAAGTGCTAACCTTGTGCACAAAGAGACTCAGGGACCGCACCCACGTCCTAGGACCAGGAAAAAAAAATCTAAACAAAACATTCTATACAAAGTGGAAAGACAAAGTTCCAATTGTTGTTTCAGAAAACTGGTAAGGACTTTAAGATTATGCAATTAATTATACTAAAACAACAACAAAAATAAAAACAATTCCAAGCCTTGAAAAAGAGGATGGGAACCAAGTATTAGTGATTCACACCTATACGCCTAGCTACTCAGGAAGTTGAGATGTGGACAACTAGGAATCTAGGCTCCTAGTTATCTTTTGAAGAATTTCATAGTAAAAAACAAAACCAAAAAAAAAAAACCTTTAGTTTGAAAAAACACAAACAAGTTGCCACTGGGAGGTAATTAAAAAATCTTCCAAGTCTTTCATACTTGTTCAGGTTTTCATAAAAGAGGTAGAAGAATGAATGAGGATCAGTAAGACCCTGTAAATGCAATTCAATGAAGGAAGCTGGCAAAGAGACCCACAGAAGAGACACCAAGCTGAGGGCAAACTCTAAAGCCAATAACCAAAACACACACACACACACACACACACACACACACACACACACAAGAAATGAATTGTTGTAAAGATAAAGACAATATGAGTTGTGGGAATATGGAGAGGCTGCTGATGGAAATGCCAAAGTATAGAATGAGTGGAAGGTTTTCATGGAAATGTGATCAATTCAGCCTTCCATACATTGGGTTTCAGACCCTCTATGGACTTCTCAAAGAAATGACCCGCAGCTGAGTGATACATGTGTCTGCACTCAAGACCTCAGATCTGATAGAGGGGATGTGGCTGTGACTATGAGTGTCTTTAGGTCATAAGACAACCGAAGAGAGTGGGCACTGGATGAAACCAGAGTCCTGGGAATGAGGCACATGTGATAAGTGATCAGATGCTAGAAGGATGCCAAGACATGATTGATGTTGTCCTGGACACTAGAGAAGGAAAAATGTTTAGAAGACACTAGACAGCGGTGGTAAATGGCACCAAAGTGTCAAGGAAAGAATGAAAACAGTAAGCAAGGAAATTTACTTAAAATGAAATGTTACTTTGAGGAGGAGGCAGAGTTGTTTTAAATAATTTCCTCAAAGTGATATTACAAAAAAAATGATAACTTAGAAATCATTTCATAACTACAGCCCTTGAATTTCTTACTGCAAGAGAACTATTTATTTCAAGAAAAGTAATATTAAGACAAAGACATGATGATATTTATGTCTTAGTTTTGGTCTAAGAACAATTTTTTCCTTCTTCTGAGTATGCCAAAATAAGCCAGCAGGCTAAGGTTCATTAACTCTTCAGTAGTAGCTTTTGTCACATTTGACTTATAAGTCAGCTATGTCTGAAACTTTTAGGACATTATTAAATAGTACTTATAATAAAGAGAGAATAAAATCTGTGGTATGTGAAGAATTCTGGTTGCTAGAGTTGTGAAAGCCAGTCTACATAGTTTATCTTGTTTTGCCCATCTGCTGGGTTTTCTTAGGTAATAGTTAGAGTGAGGTGTATCTTACACCTGCCAGTTCAGTTTCTTGGCACAGATCTAAAGGGTGTTAACCAGAAATTCTTCTCTCAGAATCAGTGGATTGTGGAAAAGTGTTTCCAAACTCTTCTAGAGCTCTACTTAAAAATCATATGTTGATCAGTACAGCGCTGAGAAGTAAACAGTAAACATGTAAGTTTGTTTGCCAAATTTGTATTTCAGGTATTGAGGTGGGGGTAGTGAGGTGGGGTGGAGTATAAAGGAAGGGAAATAATACTGTCTCACAGTATAACAAGTTTTTGATTGCTGTTGACTATTGATTTTGGTTAAAAGATGTTTGAGCAGCCTTGCTCTCCATCAGAAGCCCTTCTTATTCTAAAATTTTGATCTAGTTCATTACCAAACTGTTATTTTGGGGTATAGTAAATGTTTCAAACAATGCCATCACATGCAAGGTCTAAAAACTACCAAGAAACGACTGCTAATCACAAAGGAGAATAAAATAAAAGGTAAATAAAGCCAACATCTGTGTTGTATTTTTACCACAGGACTCAACAAGCCTTTAAAATTTATTAGTATTCTGACTAGCAGGTCATTATTGTAATTTATGAAGAAAAGTTAAAGTATGCTATATATTAACAGACACTAGGGTAATTCTTTGATGGCCATATAAATAAGCAGCCATATCAAGGAAAATAATACATTTTTAGAAGTAGCAATACTGTGGCACATAAATTGCCACCATTGGCAATTTAATAAATGTAGTGAGTCTCCACCCTTGCCACATAAAAAGGCTGATTGACATGGTTATGAGACAAGTCAGTGTGTTTTTATTGGCTTAAACTAAAAGGAGTGCACCTTAGTCAGGTGTTTCCTTTTAGCCACAGCTGTTTGAACTTCCCCTACTGGTTAATTCTGCTCTAGGGTGTATTTGAGCATTTGCTTTCCCCAACTTGCTTCCTGATAGGATCCTTGTGAATGAGCCATTTCCTTTAAAACCAAGAGAAAATGAGTTGTTTTTGTTTTTTTTTTTAACTTTTTCTTTTTTTTGTAAACTGTTTTTCACTTTTATTTAACCTATGAAATGTCATAGTTGTTAGCTGGTACTAAAGAGAAACAATTGAAGAAAGCTAAGGATTATGAACCATAAACTAATACACAGGAAAACCTTTGTGCCTCCCAACACAGCTCTTGAATATTCCATTAGCTAATGAGTCTTTTTGCCTCCCTGTCTTTCATGAACTCTGGGTGTTTGCTTTGCCCCTCTGCCACTCTCACCTCCAACTTCTACCAATATCATATCCACTGCCTCCTCTCCACTGGAGTGGAGGCAAGAGAGAAACTCAACTAATCCATGCCCTCCGCCATAGTTTCTTCCCTTTTTCCTGTGAGTCCTGGAAGGTAGAAAGCTCGCAGTACTGGTGGAATGTGGGTGGAGCTGGTGGGGGTGTGGGCGGTGCTAGTGGGGGTATGGGTGGCCCTAAGGGTATGGGCAGTGCTATTGGAGCTGGCTGTGCCATCAAAGCAGGGCTGAGCTGGCATGAAATTGATTAGCTTGTGGCAAGTGTGCAATTTCTTCTTACACTCCTGCATTATAGTTTGCTACACTCACCTAGGTGTACAAACATCTGATTGGCTCAAATTGAGAGACAACTTTTGTTTCCTTTTAATTTTATGGGAGAACGACACTAGGACCTAATCTTCCTACCACTTCCCATGGTTCCTCCTCCATCATTTCTTAGTGCCTCCCACAAAACAGAAGATGAGATATGTTACCCAGGGCCGTGATAGATGAAGTAAGTACATGAAGTCCAGAGCACAAGACACAGGCAAATGTGGAGATTTGCTATGAAGATATGTTCAGAAGGAAATACATAAAGAGTAGTGAGTTTATGTTGGGCAAGGATTAAATAGGAAAACTCTTGTTTTCTTTTATTTTTATGATCTTGACTCTTTAAGTTTCTGACTACAATGATAACCACACTTTCTTTCATTATAAATTTCTTGTTAAGTAATGATACAAATAGATCCTGTATTTATCCCAAAGGTTTGTTATAATAATGAGATGAATGATATACTGCCTGTTCTTTGGACAAATTCAAAATTTTCTACCTGTGTCTCTGTCTCTATGTCTGTGTGTGTGTGAGTGTGAGTGTGTGTGTGTGTGTGTGAGAGAGAGACAGAGAGAGAGGAGCGAGCGAGAGAGACAGAGAGGCAGAGAGAGACAGAGAGACAGAGAGAGATAGAGACTGGTTTTTGGATGTCAATAAAAGCCTCAAAAACTCCAGTTTATATTCCTCATGTACTTTCTGTCGGGAAATTTTCATCTTCAATTAATATGCAGGATTTCAACCAGAAGCCGTGCTGATTCATAGATTCCATCCATTACAAATATAGTAATGCCATAAAGCCTGCGAATTTTTGCATATCCCCCAAATTCATTTCCGTAGCAGTAGACACACTGCCATATGGATTGTGTTGTCTGACTGCTTGTTTCCAGGGTCCAACGCTTGGAGCATGTTGTGGAAGCCTTGGACACTGCTGTGTATGACATCACCTGTTTAATGTCTAGACATGGATGTCCAACAGCCATCATAGCTGCCTCCCTACTTTGAGTAGACTTCCAATAGGCAGGCAGTCTGAAAAATACAAGTAATCATAGTGTTATCATATTAAGTAAAATTACTACTTAGCTTTATGAAATTAATCTATAGTCTTTATGGCAGTATGACTTAGATACTCTTAATGGATTGTAGTGTAATGTAAACAATGGCTTCTTGGTTCACTGAATTTCTTGCTCCTGAAAGAAATGTGTTCAACTGAATTCCATGTACATTATATGTCTAACCCTAAATCTCATTTTGTTGTGAAATTTTAGGCAGCAAGTCATTTATTGTGCAAAGTAACAACAAAATATGGGACACTTTATCTGTATAGGAAGTCACAGAATTTGCACCTAGAATAAATGATGCCCTTTAAAGCCCCCAGAACCCAGGTCTCTTATGCATCTCTTGCTTCCTACCATCTGTGATTCCCCACCCACCTTTTTTGTGCCAGTCCTAGGGCCTGAACTCAGGGCCTGAGCACTGTCCCTGGCTTCTCTTTGCTCAAAGATAGTACTCTACCAATTGAGCCACAACACTACTTCTGGCTTTTTCTATATATGTGGTGCTGAGGAATCAAACCCAGGGCTTCATGTATACAAAACAAGCACTCTACCACTAGGCCATATTCCCAGCCCCCCTGATACCCTTTTAATGTGACACTGTCTTCCAGAAAGCCTGGAAACTTGACCTGTGAAATTCTTCTTTTAGGATCCACCCACTTCTGTTTCTCTTGGACTGCGAATGGAAGAAATGATTTTCAATTTGGCGGACACACATCTGTTTTTCAATGACTTAGAAGTAAGTTCTGATTATGCTACATGTACTTCTTGTTGCATGTCTGAAACTAAGGGACTGGTTTGAAATAACACTGGGCTGCTATTTTTTAAGATATATGATTGAAATAATGAAATAGTAACTAGTTGTTATATGGTAATTTTTTGCCTTCCTGGCAATTCTGTTGAGCTTGACTTTGGCTATTGTGGTTCAAAACTGGATCTTCTATGATAACAAGTAAAAATTGATGTTTTCCATTGAGAATAATAATCACCTAGTGCTAGTGACTCACATCTTTAATTCTAGCTACTCAGAAGGATCAAAGTTCAAAGTCTGTCCAGGCAAAAAAATCCTAGACAGTCTTATTGTCAGTTAACAAATTTCATTTACTGTCTATGCTAGACTCATTGTATTCAATCAGATACTTCTCTGTCTAGTCCAATTATTGGGAGATTGAGTCAGACCCCTGCTGTTTGACTGCTGCTGAAGGTGGTTTATTATGATTTGGAGTACTTTTAGTAAGATGGATAGCTAACTGTATCCTGGGCACTGATCTTGGTTAGCTGGCATCTTAGCAGTAAAGAACCTACTTTTTATATCTGCGTTATGAGAAAACATGACTCTTCAGTACTTTTTACCCCCTTCTTTATTAAGTAGAGACAGTTGTTTATTTAAATCCCACCGTTAAGCAAGCTTGTGGCAGGCCTGCCAACAGGCATTAATCATCAAGTTGTTGTTTTGCTGGATTTTATAAATGTATGTTATTTCAGACAGGAGAGGAATCTGAAAGATTCAAATAGAACTTTTACTGATCAAAGTTAATTGGCAGCAATTGGCCTTTAAATATTTCCTGATGTTTCCCTTTTTCAAAATCAAGCAAAATGCACCTTATTTAATAGATGAGCCAGAATCATTAGGGAACAGCCAGTGTGTGACAGAACTTAAATGTGGTTCCTTCAACATCTGTGCTGCATTTTGATTTCTTTTCATCTGCAGTGAAACTACTCACAGATGAATTGGCAGCTTCCAGTGCAATAAAATTATTCAAATGTGTTTTATTTTTTCCCACTCTTTAGCGGAATATTTATTTTTACACTTAAAAGTAAAGTGCAATTTTTTTTTGCATTTTTAAATGCTTGCTTTCCTCTAGGAAATAACATGTAAGGCATGGCTATTTTTTAAGGTACAAATATTCTAAGTGAGTGACAAGTTCAAAATGGCCTCTATAAAAGTTTAATAATCACACTTGTTTTCCAAAGCTGTTTCTTATTTCTAAATGTGTTTCCCTTCATGAGAGAGCAGCACAAAAAAATCCATATTTTGCAAGTGTGTTAAATTGTCTTGGCTACACTTCCATTTATTTCTATTACTGCTATTTTGTGCTAACTCCAATGATGTTACTCTTGTAAGTCTTAGTAGGTGTTAATAACATCCATCAAGTAAATTGCTATTATTTTAAAACTGCCACTAGTTACCTATATGGTGCCAAAAGTATGTGGAGAGAGATGTTATAAAAGTAATAACTTGGTATAATATAAACCCAAAATCTTCCACAGTCAGTTTGTTTTAATACACATTTATTTAATTGACATTATTCATATTGAAGTATAGACACTGAAATAGTAATAAAAAAATCTACAAAAAAATGTTAAAAGTCCTAGCTTAATGATGTAGAGCATGGGCTGGGAATATAGCCTAGTGGCAAGAGTGCTTGCCTTGTATACATGAAGCCCTGGGTTCTATTCCCCTGCACCACATATATAGAAAATGGCCAGAAGTGGTGCTGTGGCTCAAGTGGCAGAGTGCTTTCCTTGAGCAAAAAGAAGCCAGGGACAGTGCTCAGGCCCTGAGTCCAAGGCCCACGACTGCCCCCTCCCCCCAAAAAAAGATGTAGAGCACACATAGATGCATATGCATACACACATTGTGTGTGTGTGTGTGTGTGTGTGTGTGTGTGTGTGTGTGTGTCCATGTGTCCCACATTAAGGGAGTAACTAGAGGGCTACATATACTTATTGGAATACCAAATTCTATTCTTGTCACGAGGTCTGTTTCTTTTTAGTATGAATTAGGAAATAAAATGAAGGTATAATTACAGCAAATGCATAAAATAATAATAGAAACATTCAAGTTAATTATTGTAAATTCATTTACTTGAGAATAACCTGAAGGTATAACAAAAGAATCGATGAAAGATTTAGTTAGCCTTACTCTCTGGAAATCATTAATTTGCTCTAGATTAAAATCAACATTTTAAAATAAATTAGCTCTTGCATTTATTCCAATCTTTCATTTTGTATTTGTTTGATTTAACAAACGTTGGACTAGTCACTGCAATTATAAGTTTCTTCCAAAATTAAAAATATTGTAAATATTTCTGGCAAAAACAAGCTCCTAAGAAAACAAAATTATCCCATCAGGCAAAAATAATAGGTAAAGTCTGATTTCACACAGGACCATTTTAATATACTTAAATTGTATGTTTTTAACTTTGAAGGTTTGAGCTTTTACTATAAGGAATTTGAAGGAGTTTAACCTCTTCCCTACCTTAGATTGTGATTTCTAAGCTTTGATTGTTGACATTTGGCCTTATTTTCTTGTGAAATGTTAAAATATTTGCTAGACTACCCCATTGTGTAATTTTCTTAGTTCACTGAGTAACTGTGACTGATTTCCAGTATTTTTTTTTTTTTTTTGCCAGTCCAGGGGCTTGAACTCAGGGCCTGAGCCCTGTCCCTGGCTTCTTTTTGCTCAAGGTTAGCCCTCTACCACCTGAGACACAGCACCACTTCCAGCTTTTTCTGTGTATGTGGTGCTGAGGAATCAAACTCAGGGCATCATGCATGCTAGGCAAGCACTCTACTGCTAAGCCACATTTCCAGTTCTAGATTAATATTTTTCTGCCATCAAAGTACATGTATACAGTGGTTATTATTCTATGCTCTGATACAATTTTAATGGAATTTAGAAATATATTTAACTCTAAGAAGTAAAAATATTAACCCCTTTTACTTTTAAAAGCTTTGCTTCTTGGGAGTTGGGGATTTAGCTCAGTAGAAGAGTACTGACTTTGGTCTTCAGCTCTATGAAAAAAAGAAAGAAAGAAAAAGCCTTGTTTATTGTCTCCATGATTTTTCTAATTAAAAGAAAATTAAAATGTACATTCATTTTGTTGACATTTTAGGAAAGCAAGTTAAATGGAGATGTTTTGGGTTTTGCGTCATTACAAATGTTGGTGTGTTAGGGAACATGAGTGATAGGAAGACAGAAGTATCATAGTATGTATTTCTTTCTGCCAGAGACAGTGTTGGGCATGGAATCAGTTCCCTCCCAGGCTTTCCAAGTTCTTAAGTCTGATGAATGTCCTGCATGTAACTTTATAGAAAAGGACCCCACATTCAATACCCTGATGCTTGTGTGGAATGCCAGTATGGCACTGAAAGGGTTTTTCAGCCTCAGTAGAGTGTGCTTCTTCCTGATTGGCTGAAGAAAGAGTTCCTTCTGTTGGATCTGTATGATAGGCTGGCTGCCTGTCATGGGGACAGGCCACCATGCAGTGAGGGACAGGCCAGCAGTGAGGAGATTTCCATGTAATTCGCTGCTACTCATTTGTCCTGCTGGATCTCTCCACAATTAAAAGAAAATATTTTCTAAAGATGGATATAAGTCTAAACAAAAAGTAATCATTAAGCTTAGCTTTGGATTTTCTGTTTCTGACTAGTGTTCAGTAACATGATTTCCCTGGTTTTATGGTTGCCATTTAACTCTGTGTGCTTGGGGACATGGTCTTTAAGAGTGGGAAGCACTGGGTCCCTGGCTGGGACAGAGCGCTCTCTCTTATGTCTGTGAACACACATGTGAGATATTCCATGCTCACCCTACAGCATATGTAGCTACATTGGAACAAATCGGAAGATGATTTGTTGATGGTAGAATGGCAGAGCCTTCAGAGAGAGGCATGGCACAGGCAAAGCCCTTTGGTGAGAACGAGTTTCAGTAGTTTCTTGTAAAAAGTGAGACCCAGGACAGAGCGAATGTGCGAAGAGTGGCAGGATCCCAATCATGAAGGGTCTTACAGACCCTGGTGAAGAAATTTCTTTTTTTTTTCTAATTGTAATGGGAAGATACTAGGAAATGTTAAGCATGGGCATTATATACTAGTGTTCATACTTTTAAATGACCGGTGTGACTACCAAATGAGGGATAAGGATAAGAGTCGAATGAGACCAAGCAAACTATTGCGATCTGGTCAAGGGGGCCATAGCATTGAGGCTGTGGCTGTAACAGTCTGGAGGTGATGGGAAGGAACAGGGCTTACTGGGAATATTGAAAGAAGCTCTGGCAGAATTTGCTACGGGGTCAGCTGTGAGAGAAGAAGGTAACAAAACTAAAAGTGGCTGTTACATGTTGACCTGAATGTTGGAAGTGTGGTCACATTTCTGACATGAGGAAGGATACTAGGTTTGGGGTGAGGGGTAGACTATCAGATAGTATTTTCTATACTGAAAATATGAAGGATAAAAACCTTCTCAGCATTGAAGTCAAGAGATGGCATAGAAGCAGATGGATATATTGGTAGGTTCATAAGTCATAGGAGAGGCAAATTTGAAGGTATGGCTTTGGGAGTTAGAAAAGCCAGGAGACTTGATGGTATCATGTGGGAGAAGGCTAAATTGAGAAAAGGGTCAAAGAGTGAGCATTAGGCACTCTGACTGCTAGAAATAGGAGCTCTTAAGAGAACATTGTGAGAAGTAGCCAATGAAGTAGGTAGAAAAATATGTGGTATACAAAGAACCTAATGAATAGTGTTTCAGGAGTGAGGAAACCAGGCCCTCCAGGGTCGTGCGCAGCCAGGTGCCTAAGAGAAGACAAAGAGGTGATGAACTTGTTGGACACTGGCTGTTGAGGACACTGAGAAGCAGACATGCATGTGATTGAAAGAGTAGAGGAAAGCGGAGGAGAGGATGAGGGAGGCAGAGTGGAGAGAGGGGTCCCCATGTCCTGACACATGGAGATGGGGACATGGAGGGGGCTGTAGCACCAAAGGAAGGTTGATTAGTGTTTTAGCAAAAAACAGACAGCATGATTGGTCACCAGTGAAAAGGATTCCAAAGAGAGGAAAGGATATTGTAGCCAAGAGAGAAGTAGGAGAGTCAGAGGCTGACAGGCAGGAGAGTGGACAGAAGCAGTGGGAGGAGGGAGGTGGGATGTGGTAGTGGTGAGAGGAAGCTGTGCTCACTCTACCAAACAAGTAATGCTCAGTCCATGAGGACACCCCCTGAGGCGAGGGATCCTGAGCTCCTGACGTAGGACCTCTTACATTGCTTAGATAAGTTTTCTTTATTTTTTTTTCAGTTTCTTTTTCAAATCTATAGTAAGCACCACTACTTGTCTTAAGAGTGACATCTCAAGCCTAGCACCACAACTTTTACAACTTGTAAAAGTTAACTTTTCAAAATAAATGATTTTTTTTCCAATTCCTTATAAATGGGGCAACATCATTCTTTCTGATAGAGGCATAGAATTCCATTGTGTATATGTACTACAAGTGAGCCAGACTCAAAGAAACATAGACTCTATGGTTTCCCTCACTGGGAATAATTAGTACACATCTAGGATCGTCCTAGCAGAAGAGCACAATAGCTCAATAGCTATGTCCATATGAGCACATAAGATGATGCTAAACAAAATGAACTCCAGGTTATGGAAACAAGTGGTTTGTCATTGTTATTTTCAGCATACCATGTGAAATTATGCCCTTTTTCTTTTGTCTTTCTTTCCCGTGGTTTTACCCCGATATCACTGTCACGGATTTTAGTACCATGGATATTGCATATACATGTATTGGAACTAGGGAAGGGAAAGGGACTACCAAAATCGAGAGACAAAGGATAAAAAGAAAACCAAATGCAACAGCAATACTTACAAAACTATATGGTATAAACCAACTGTACAACTCATGGTGGGAACTATATGGTATAAACCAACTGTACAACTCATGGTGGGGAGACAGGGGAAAAATGAGGGAGGAGGTAACAAGTTGGATAAGAAATGTACACAATGCCTTACATATGAAACTGTAACCCCTCTGAACATCACTTTAACAATAAAGTAATGAAGAAAAACCCAGAAAAAAATAAATGAAGAGCTGGAGTCATTGGCTCATGCCTGTAATCCTAGCTACTCAGGAGACAGAGATCTGAGGATCACAATTTAAAACCAGCCTGGGAAGGAAAGTGTATGAGACTCTTATTTCCAATTAACTAAAAAAAAAAGCCAGGAGTGGAGCTTTGGCTCAAGTGGTAGAGTGCTAGTCTTGAGCATAAGAAGCCCAGGCTCTGAGTTCAAGCCGCAGGTTTGGCACAAAAATAAATAAACTAAGTCAGAAGAATTTAAAAGCACCATTGTCTGAGAGGATAGACTTTAATATTATTCCTTATAAAACTGTATTTTCAAAATCTTTATCATTGAAACATAACTTCAGTGGAAGAATTACAATTCAAAATGATATATAGTATTGTTTTAGTCTGGGGTCAGGTCAAAAGATGTATATCAAAAAGAAGACAAAAACTGTCTTCTAAATTTAAAAATATTGCAAGAATTAAATAAGTTCAGCCATAAACACAGATTTATGTCCTGATAGGCTGCTTTCTTTATATTTTAATCTTGTAGTACATATTATTAGAATTCACTGCATATTTCCATGTGCTGTAAGTGAGCACTAGTTATATTCATCCAATTTCATGTACTCTCTATCCTCCCCCAGGAAGTAAATATTGCTTGCATTTTTTTCTATTTTTGGAGAATTGAACTCAGACTCAGCTATTTGCTAGGCAAGTGCTCTACCTGATCCGTATGCCCTTTTGGCTTTATGTTTTTGTTTTTGGTACTATCTCAGTTTTGCCCAAGGCTGGCCTTAGATTGTGACTCACCTACTTACATTTCCCACAGGCTGGGATAATAAAGGTGAGCCTCCATCTGGTTTGTTTATTGTAATAGAGTCTTATTTTATGTGTCCAGGCTGGCCTTAAACCATGGCCCTCTTGTACTTTCCTCCTCTTCCAAGTAGCTAGTATTAGGGGCATGCATCATCATGCCCAATTTGATATTTGTTATAATCCCCAAAATACTTACTATAATCATGATTATTCCAGCTTAATTCAAATCTCTATATTTCTGTGGCTTGTCTTGCAGTTCTAAAAATGCCAGAAGTTGAACTCATGAGTTCATTTATGAATGAGTCCTTTCTGTATCTCAACCTCCCATTTGTAATGGTGAATGATGGAATATTTTTGAGGCTGGTGTAATTTTGAGGCTGTGAAGTTGAAAGAGCTAGCCTGGTACATAGGAAGCATGAGGGAGATCAAAGCTGTTCATGTTGTTTCTTGAGCACTTTCTGTAGGAAGAACACTGGGCCAAAACCTGTAACTCTGAGGAAGAAATAGAAGTGACTAAGGGAAGGACTAGGGAACAAAGGGAATGGGACAGTAAGTGATTTGCTACCAAAACTTTCATTAGAATCTAACAGAATTCATATCACAAAAACCAGAAAGAATACTGCTGGGCCCGGCTTGTTAAAAAGACTTCCCTTGTTCTGGCCTCATGTACAAATCTTCTTTCTGACTACAGACTCATGTACTGTTGGCTTTTAAGTAGCTACTGTACCTCATCACCATCACACTAATGACAGCACTGGCTTTATGACAGAAGACACATTTCTTTAGTTGTCATGTTAAGTTTTCTTTTCTCTGTAGTCTTCCAGCTTCATGTGTTAGTGCATGGTTCATGGAACATGCTGGTAGCATTTCAGGGAAGGTTTTTGGCCCAAAGCCACTTGGTTATGTAATGGTAAAGCCAGGTTTTATTTCACAAGTATCTTTATGCAGAACATTTCTATTCCCCTTGAGTAATAAGAAGGAGTATCTAGAGTAGGTTGCCAGTAACTGGACAGCACTTTCTTTTAACATATTCTGCAAAACCTTTACATCTTTCTGTGTTTCTCAAACCTACAAAACATAGCTGTTCAAGCAACCTCAGTCCTGTTTTGGAATTGGGAGATAGGACAAAAGACCGAAATGCCCACAGAGATCTGTTTCGAATAGTCAACTCCTACATTACTGTAAACTGGCTGATGCCTGCTCCATTCTGCCCACTAGGCAGGTGTGGAGGAGAGAAGATGGAATTTATTCTCTGCTCTTAAGGAGCCCAAATGTGATAAAGAGAGAGAATAAAAGGACAATGTTAGAACAGTGTTCATAAGGCTGTAAATACATGTGGAAGTTAACAGAATCTACTCACTGATTGGCCCAGATTGGGAAGTGGTGGGAAGAGTGTGGAGAAGAAATCTCTCCAGGAGTGACTTTTAGCCTAAGAGAGCATGGCGCTTCAGAACAGAGTTTGAGTAGGTATAAAACACAGAGGACACAGCTCTTGGAAATTAAGACACTGCTAGGGAAGTGGGGTTCATTGGGTTTTATATTAAACCAAGAATAAACATAACATACTCTCTAGCATGATTGTGGAGGTAAATGGTAAAATCAGTAAGTCACAGAGTTTGATAGGGGAGAACAGTAGCACTAGGAAAGCTGGTAAGAAAATAATCTGGAAAGGATTTGAGGAATCTGTTTCTTGCTTGAGTGAGATAGAGACAGAAACCTAGGAGATGAGATGGCCATAAAAAGAAAACACTGAGCTGAGTGCCAGTGGCCCTAGCTACTCAGGAGGCTGAGATCTGAGGATCATGGTTCAAAGCCAGCCCAGGCTAAAAAGTCCCCATGAGACTCTTATAAACTACTCAAAAAAAGCCAAAGGTGGCTCAAGTGGTAGAGTGTTAGCCATGAGCACAAAGAGGTTCAGGGATAGTGCCCAAGCCCCGAGTTCAAGACCCAGGACCAGCAAAAGAGAAGGAACCCACTGATTAGAGTTGAGAGTGGATGCAAGTGGTGTCCAGCTAGCAGGTTACAGATGCAGGTCAGAAGCTCAGAGAATGGAGCAGGAAGCCATACCCATGAAGCCAGCAGAAATGTCCCAGGAAGAACGAATGTATTGAAGAGAAAGAGGAGTTATCCCAGGGAAAAGGTTCTTTTGAAATTCTAGTTTAGAAACAAAACAGAAAATCTAACTCAATACAGGATATTTCTAATTCAGAAAATGAAATAACTTTTAGGTAAGGTAAGAGAGGTAATTATTTTCTTGTGAACCACTCTGCCTAGTTTGGCCATGATGTCTTTCTATGGGATGAAGCTGTTGGTAAGCAGGATGTTTTGAAGGAAGAGAGAATACTTCGGAGATGGAGAGACCTGTCTCCAGTCCCTGCTTCCTGCCAGTGTGTGACCAGCACACAGCCAGCTGTGGGGTAACAGAGATGGTGAGGTTAGAACACAGTAGAATCTTGCCTCAGTTCCTGCCATGTGGCAGGACCATAGTCAGTAGAAAGCCTTCCATCTGTGCTTGTTGAATAGAAAGGGCTCATTTTCAGTACTGGACTGGACTACAATCCATTTATTTATAAGGCCTACAGAATTGGCACATTAGTGGGCTTTTAAACTTTGGATGTTGGCAGGTACTTGTCAGCCATCTACCTGGATAGAGCCAGAACTAGAGTATATTCCAGTGCCTTTATAGGAAGTTTACTTTCCTTTTCTTTTTTTCTTTTACATCCATCCCTCCCTCCTTCTCTACTTATCTCCCTTCCTCCCTCCCTTGCTCCCTCCTTCTTTCTTCCTTTCTCAATCCCTTTTTCTTCCTTCTCCTACTCCACTTCCCTTTTTCTCCCCCCTACCGCCTTGCTCCCTCCTTCCCTCTCCCTCTGTCTCTTTCTCCTCCCCCTGACCCAATTGAATAGTGCAAGAGGAGGCCTATAACTCCAACTTCCCCCAAATGTGTTTAAGTTACAATCCCTGGAGCTTTCTCCCATTTCAGAATGGTTACAATGGAGCCTCTATCCAGACTCCATTCAGTATTCCAACCACATTTCCAAGGAAGCACTGAGCAAATCCCGGATTTGTCTTGCCCCTGATTATGTGCTACTTGTTTCTAAGACAGGTGGTGGGCCGAGGAATGGGAAAGGAGGTTGCTTTTGAGCAGTGTTATCTTATGAACTCTTTTACCTACTTGGAAATAATTGACTAAAAATTACCTTCTGATATTACTGTTTTGCCAGAAAGCTAAAGGGAACTTGACTGTTTAAAATAGCATCCTTATGAGGGACAAGGCAACAAACAGTACAAGAAATGTATCCAATGCCCAACGTATAATACTGTAACCTCTCTGTACGTCAGTTTGATAATAAAAATTTGAGAAAAAAAAATTCTTCCTAATGTATGTATGTGTTTTGTGTATAAAAAAAAAAATAGCATCCTTTATTGTTGTTGAGAACTATGGTTTTAAACAAGCATTAATGAAATCCTACAGGACTTGAAGATCAGAGTGTCTGACAAAAACTAAAATGTACCTAACAAATATTGAGAAATGAACAGTTGACAGTGTTCATCCTGTTTGGTAGAACATGTGGAGGGAATTTTTTTAAAAATAAGGAATATCTTTTTCCTTTTTAATGTAGTAGCAAAAATGTTTACTTGAAAATACATAGACAATTGTTTAGATTTTAGGTGGCCAGAGTGAATGGGTCTTATTTGCAATCATAAGGCTATTGTTGTCCTCATAAGTGGGTTTATATTAGTTGATAAAATAATTTTTTCCCAAAATCGAAGGGAAAAGTTAAAAGCTTTACTTAAGTTGAAGTGAATTCAGTAAAAACAAATCTTTTGAGATGACGGTGAGATGAAGCTATTCTGTTCTAGCAAGGTGCTCCAATCCAGTGCCGTTTGGAATGGGGACATGCAAATAAGTAAAATAGCTCAGAAGTCTGGAAGCATCCCCAAAAAGATGTGAGTGAAAGCAAAACTACCAATAGGATATACCAATAGGAGCCACCTAAGCTACATGCAGTGGACTTGAGAGAAGGTAATAGATATATACACCAAGCAAGGCCAAGGAGCCAAGTGATTAAAAGTATCCGTTAAGCAAAGCACATGAAAGAGCCGAAGGTGATAAGGAAACCTCATAAATCTGCCTAAGCACTTCCATTGCAGTAGTCACTCAAGCATTTATAGAGTAACACCCATATACCAAGCATCACTACTAATCCTTGACATAGACTTTTGAGATGAATTGGCACAATTGCTACCTGTTAAAATTAACAAACCAAGTTCACTTCAGTTAATTTTAGTTAATGTTTTTCAAGAGACTAATGGAAACTGTCCATCAGTACATCAACTATTACTTGGCGAAAGAAACAGGAAACATACGCTGAGTCTTATGTTATGCAGCAATATAAGGGTAAAATAAACAATCGGTTGACATAAAATGGAATTTATTACGTAACATTGAGTGAAGTCTGGGGGTGGGGGTGACCAGCAGGTAGGTATCTTGTTTTACCTGATTTTTCGTGTGTGTTCCCCACTACAAGGCAAATGTCATAACAAGAATGCACCAATGAGGGCCTGGGGGAAGAAAAAGAAAAGGAAAATTTATTTTCATCAAGTTAATATTTAACATTTCAGTGAAAAACAAAAGGGCAGTAGTATGATCAGTTGACTTAGGTTGGGTGATCTTTCCTTACCCAGTCATGTCAGTCAGATGGTTTGGAAAGTCTTATTCAGTAGTATCCATGTAGTTGGCCCACTGTGATGCAGTGACTAGGGAGAAAAGGATTCAGAAATGATCGTTTATTCCTTCAAAGAGGTTATTATCTGGCAGGGCAGGTTGTGTATGGAAGTCTGCATGTATTTATCCATTAAATGCAAAGTTTTAGACAACATTGAAAATAACTTGTAACATATGATACAGTACCCCTATTAATGGGATACTCCTAATAATGGGGTACATTACTCTCAGTAATGGCAGCTATTGTGATTCAGATCATGGATTATGAGAAGGTTGTCAAGGGATGGAGAAAGAAAGAATACCAGTAAAGGTTTAAACCTGGAGCATTACCTGCAGAAATATACCCAGTGTTCTAGTCAGCAATAGACCCACCCACCTGTTTCCTAGGAAAAGGGGAAGAGAAGAGACACAAAATAGGTCTACAGGGTTTTTGTTTGCTTGGTGTGTGTGTGTGTGTGTGTGTGTGTGTGTGTGTGTGTGACATGAGGAATGAAGCAGCATTGGTAAATTTAGGACCATTGTTGAGGACCTTGAATGTTCAGAATATATGTCGTGTTCTAATTTAAATTTTTGAATGCATCTGTTGAGAAAGACAGAAGCAGAACTGAAATGCATTCATTCCTACATCCTGGGAAGATTACTCCCTGTGTTATCATTGTATTCCTTGGCAGATTGAAGATCTATTCTTTGAAAGATGGATCTGAATACATTATACAGGATTGGTTGAAAGAAGGGCTTTATAAGTCTTGTATCATCTTCCCTGTGAGAAAACCACACTGACAGTCACTAGTATCGTTTCTCTTCCCATAGCCTATGACATGTTTGCAAAGACTTAACAGCAGGATATGCACTTAGCGTGTGATTAATGCCTAGAGAATAAATAGATGTTTGTTCAATCCTACTTCAATATGACTGAATGAGTAAAATAGTTCACACACGTGCACACACACTTATACAGCATACATCATATATAAGGTAATATTCATGTTGTTAATGATTCATGCAATATTGATTTTTTCCCCATGGCACGATAATTTTGGGTGTAAATGCTTAACTCTTGAGAAATTAGGGCTTTACAAAGTGGGGATGAGTAGGGACAGAATTTTCCCTTAGTTTTCCTTCTGGCAGCCAGTTCTGTAGCCTGTGTTCACTCCAGTGTAAAGTAAATAATTTACCCTTACCTGAAGTCTTAAAAAAGAAGGTCTAGACAGACGTTTCCCAGGGTGATTCATGCCCACTGCTTCTTGGAAGAGAAAGGAACTGTGTGCAGAGCGGCCGCCCTGCCCTGAGCTGCCACTGAGGGGAGGTGATGATAGAACCTTCCTGCTGTTGCTGAGGAAACTTTTTCTTTTCTTCTCTTCCATTCTGTTTTTTTCTTCCTCTTTCTTTCAAGCACCTATGTCCGGTTCTGCATATTTTTCTTTCTGTAGCCAATAATAATTAGATGGCAGATGAAACTGGCTCAGAAAAAGTTTATTAACTAAGAATGTGGTGGGACCTGATTTATTTTGACTTGTACATTCTTTTATACAAAATTGAGTAATTCTGACTGTCATACTATTGTCTCACCATATAAGTTTACTAATAGACAAATTCTACCCCCTTCTATCTCCCTGCACACACAAAAAGGAGGTCAATTATATGAAAATATTAAAGATTATAAAGGTTGATTTTATGAAAATATTTCTTTTAAAGTTCTATTGACAAATGGTTAGGGATTAAATAAAGGTCAGTCTGTAGCTTGACATGGTTGTACATGCCTTGATATCTCAGCTTTCAGAAGGCTGAGGAAGGGATTGACAAGCTGTAACCCAGTCAAGGCTAAATAGCAAGACACTGTCTCAAATCCTGAAACCAGCCCTGTGCCATGGCTCATGCCAGTAATCTTAACTACTCCAGTGTCAGATATTTGAGACTATGGTTCAAAGCCAGCCCAGGCAGGAAAAGTCCATGAAAGAGTCTTATCTCCAATTAAACACACACACACACACACACACACACACACACACACACACCCTAAAGGACAGCACCCAGGCCCTGAATTCAGGCCCTAATGTCATATGAACAAATAAATAAATATTAAATGATAACAAAAATGAATCTTCACAGCTGAAATAATGATAAAGCAATAGACCAGAATTTATATTTGTTTCAAGAAACTAAAAACACTGAAAACTTTCTCTGGAGAAAATCATTTTCTTAAGATATAACCTATTAGCCAGGTATCAGGAAGCTACTCAGGAGGCTAGCTCTGATGATCATGATTCGAAACCAGGTTGCGCAAAGAAGTCCATGAGACTCTTACGTCCAATTAAAAATGAATTCACAGGGCTGGGGATATGGCCTAGTGGCAAGAGTGCTTGCCTCGTATACGTGAGGCCCTGGGTTCAATTCCCCAGCACCACATATACAGAAAACAGCAAGAAGTGGTGCTGTGGCTCAAGTGGCAGAGTGCTAGCCTTGAGCAAAAAGAAGCCAGGGACAGTGCTCAGGCCCTGAGTCCAAGCCCAGGACTGGCCAAAAAAAAAAAAATGAATTCACAAAAAATCCAGAAATGAAGCTGTTGTTCAAATGGTAGAATAGTAGCCTTGAACAAAAAAAGGTCAGGTATAGCACCTAGGCCCTGCAACTGGTACAAAAAAGAAAAATAGTAAGATATGACCTATTTTATACTTCAGCTTACAGTCTATTTTTAAAAATCTAAACAGGAATTATTTATGCCTAAATCAAAACTTCTACCTAAACTTTATAGGTAAATTGGTATGTGATTTGTTTTCCTCAAATGGAAATGAGGGTTAAAAGAAACTCAGTTTAGAAACTTTTTCATGCTCCAACAAGTTGTCAATGAAAAAGACTGATTTTTATGAGAATGTGATCATTCACAGCAGGCCCAGAGCTGGTGTCACTATGAAAGTCTTCTTTTGTAGACACTCTCAGCAGGAATAATAGATTTAAAAGAAAAGAAACAGAAGTTACAAAGAATGCTGATGGTTGCCAGTGACAAATTATGTTTGTTAAACTGATGAGCAAGCCCACTGAAAATTGAGAAATCAGTTCAGCAGTAAATCAAAGGCTTATTTTCAAGAGTAGCTCTGAGTTTGCATGCAAAAGACTAATATTTATTTATATTAAATATGTGCTGAATTCTTTTGTTTCTGTTCTGAGTAATTACTTCATACACTAATTTGATTCTTCATCTTTTATCATCAAACTTTACGTTTCATGATATAATTTAAAAATGTGCACAGTGCTTTAATGATAATATTCTATAATGTCATTTGACATATTATCAGTCTCTACGTTGCCCTAAATTGTAGCTAAAGCTTTTTGGTCTTTCTAGTTCTTATCTACCCCAGTAAAATGTAACACCTTTCCCTTATAACTGAATCATAAATGAAGTTGTGGATTTAAGCATAAACCTCCATGTAGAAAAATAGCAGTGATCGGAGCCAAGTGTATGCTGGTATGCCCTTGTTTCTCATATGAATAATAAACAATAAAAGAGGAGGGTGAGGGGTATGGCGTAGTAGGAAGTGTGAGGTTCCTGTCCTGAGTTCATTTCTCTAGTACTCTCTCTAGCCAGCAAATAAATGTTAATCATTGCAGATGGATCTCCAACATGATATTAGGTATTATTGAATTCAAAAGTCAATTCTAAATATTGATATCATTAAAGCAAATGTAACCTGTACCATAACTATTAATCAAATTAACCCACTACCAGAGTTGCTGAAGAATTTTAAATAAGCCTACTTTGTTTTGAATGTTTATTTTTAATTCTTTCTGGGTTTTGTTAAGTGAGACTTTTTAGCCCAAAGTTGAGAGTGTGAATAAAGACAAATATATTTGATATAATCATGTGGTAAAGCAGGTATTCACGGTTGAGAAAGAAAGTTTTGCTCTAAGCAGAGCAAAACCACCATATCATATTTATTGACACTGTGCACACTAAGAAGGAATTATCTTCGTGTGACTCCTTTGGGATTCTGAAAGGCTCAAACAGTCATATAATAACATCCTATTTGTTAAGTAGCACATTTTAATGAGAATTGATACCATTTTTTAAATATTGACATTTTTACAAAAACAGTTTTATTGTTTCTTAAGTGACTAGCAATTAATTTTCAACTCCTGGAAACATTAGCTTAACACTCTTAAGTACTTATGCCAATTTATTCACGTACCGGCATACAGCTTAAAACACTGTTTCTTCTGCCTCAACCTGCGATTGGTAGGTAGGCATTTGCAATATAAAGACTTTAATGTCTAAATATTTTTATGAATTTTGGTATAAACAAGTTCAAAATGAAGCAGTTAGTATGTTTTTAAAATTCTGCAATTCACATATTGGATTTCTAATACAAAATTTCTCTCAATTTAAAGACAACCTTTAAGTGATACTATACTATTAAACACATTACACCTTTTTTTTGTAGGAAACAAGAACATAGTGTGTGTCTCCACATGTTTCATCTTATTGACTCAAGACTAGATGTTGAAATTCCTTTTTTCAGTTTCTGAGATTTGAAGTTCTGTTTTCTTATCCCATTGCTTGTATGGTTGTGTCACCTTACCCTATCAAAACAGATACGGATGTTAAAATATTGATTTAAAATATGTGGTGGTGCCAGTGGTATGCTGAGAGCAGCGGCTGGACTCGGAACTTGCAGATACGTTTGTCCAGGTCTGTTTTGGTTCCTTGGCTTGCTTTTTCTACAAACTCTCAAACAGAACCAGGCAATTTTGAAGCTCCCTTTGTTCTTCACTGCTGGTGTTTAGCTGCAGGTAATGAGTCCCTTTTTCTCCTACAAGTTAGCACTGTGGTGGGAAAGCAGAGGGGAATGTGAAGGTCACCAGTATACCTCAGACAGATGACAGGGCCTGCCAACGAGTGCCAGCTTGGAAAGGCTGCGAACCACACACCCTCCTTGTTCTCTTGGCTTTGTGGGGGTTGGGGTAGAGAGTTCAGCTTGACAGTGCCATGAGGGCCTGCGCATACCTTTGGGTAGCAATTGGGATCATATTATTCTGTAGCAGTAAGTATAAATACTCAGAAACTTATTGAACAAGCTCTCTGTTACAGAAGGTGCAAGTGAAATCTTGGTTTCTGCAGACTGACTAACTTATGGACACAATTTCTTAACCAGAGGAGGGACTTGACATACCACATCTAATTGTCAGTTAATTCACAGCAGGGTTCTTTAGCTCTTTCCCATTCATGGATTTATTTTCTGGTTCACCCTTTCCCCTCTTTTAAAGGTCTGAATCATGGATACTTCCAGGCAAGCAGGCCCTCCAAATGCTTATTTTACCTCATTTTTGCAAAGAAATTACCACAATATCTTAGGAGTCAGAAGTTCTCAGCAAAGTCACTGTGGAAATCCCTCTTTTAAGTCTTAACCCTCGAACACCGCTCACCCTTCTGTCTGCCTATAGAATTTCAACCTTCTATAGAATAAGGACACTACAGGTAGATCCGCATGGACCCTGCTTTTTGAAATTTGAAAAAAAAAAGAAAAAAAGGTTTCCAACAACAGTTTGTCATCATACTCGTACCCTTGTGTAAAGATTTTCAGGTTCACGGTTAGAGATGTGAGGAATCCCAAACTACTTTAGCAAGCTGTGAAGGTTGAAGGTCACAAACAGGTCTCTGTAATACTTAATAGCTAGTTGGAGGGTGACATTGTCCCAAAAGAAATAATGTACTCTATACCTGACTTAATGTAACTAGAACCCCTCTGTACTCTGCACCTTTATAATAACAATAAAAAATAAAAATAGGTAATTAGAGGTTTGGGTGTAATTGCCTAATAACAGATAAGAAGGGACAAAGAAACCAAGAATAGTTTCCTCCTTGCCTTGACCAACTCTAGCAGATGCCACAGGCCTGAGGAAGTCAGGACACAATGAAATTAGCTCTCCCTACTGACTCTCTTCTTTCTTTCCTTTTTCCTTTGTAAAGGGAAGGATTGAAATGATTAGTTGACAGTTTGTTGTTAGTTTTCTCATGGTAGAGTTGGAACAGGGGCAGATACAGCCTGGATCAGCAGAATTGGGTTTGGTAACAACGTCTCCAAAGTCAAATTTGTAACTTTTCCATATTGTTCGGTTTCATAACAGGCAAACTGTCTCAAAAGCTTCACAGAGTCTCTGTTTATCCAGAGGCTTCAAGTTTTCTCCACGTTTGTGTGTCTAGGTTCATGTTAAGAGGGAAAAAGTTGCAATGGCTGGCAACTTCGTCACTCTACTTGGCACAGATAATAAGACCCATTGTAACTGTCTTAATTCTTTTTATTAATTTTCCTCAACTAGCTTGAATCATATGGTGTATTTTTACATAATTATGGTACAAGTGAAAGGCTTGGGGGAAAAGTACAACCACTACAGTATCAAAGCAGAATAAATATTTGCAGAAAAATTCTGCCATAACTTAATATTTTGCATATGAGCCCCTGTACAAAATCTGAGTTATTCCTGGGGCTTGATCCAAAGGAACAAGTCTGTGGCCCACCCCTAGAAGGCCAGAGATGATGATGGATCAGAAAAAGGTCAGTTTGAGTTCTGATGCCAAGAAAAATGACAGAAGGGACCAAAAAGGCAGAAAAACAGTACAGCCCGAGTCATAAAAGCGAATGTGCATTTGCCATGAGATCTTACTCCTTGTGGCTCTCTGCCCACCCCCTGCACCCGGGCTGTATTGGGCTGCCTCATATGTTGGCAGTGGTCCCCAGCCGTCCATGGGAGCCGTTTATAATCCAGCCCTGTGAATGCTTCGGTGTCTCTGAGCTGAAGGCCAGTAGGAACTGAAACTTGCTTATTTTATTTGTTTTTCTCTGGAACACATAGGCCATGGCACAGAAAGGAAAGCCAGGCAAAGGTAAACACTGGTCATTTGCTTTGTGGTATTTATCTGAAAGATGATGGCAGCAGCCTGTCATGTTAGAGCAGAGGGTTGCAGGTTCCTATGGGTGGGCCCAATGCCACACCTCAGAAGGTGGCCATCAGCCCTCAGTCACCTCCTCCTGCCATGTCTGTGGCCTAATCTGGATTCTTCAGCATCAAACCTCCCACTTAGGATGCACTGGCTCACTATGACTCGCCAAAAGCCATGCTCTCATCACCTCCAATCACACTTTCTCTGCACCCCCATCATGGCATACACCTGGTGACCACAGTGGCCGTCCTTCAGGATGAAGTCACTCTGAAGTGCCAGTCACTTCAGGGTGATGACAGGATGGGTTGGCATTTGCACTGAAGGATGGAGGCCACACATCCATGCTCCATTCTGGGAATGGGAGGACATTGTCACAAACCCTAGGCGCAGAATAAGTAGGCAAGGGGATTGGGACAGAGCCATGGTCACCCATGCTGCAAAGATGACCAAAAGTCATTTGGTCATGACCAACATAGAGCACATGCTACTTTGGCCTTGACAAAACTTGGAAAGTCTAGAACAGGGTCAACAATGCAGTCCTACCACTGTTTCATTTCTGTGGCCTTTCATCTCTTCAAATTGGCTTATAACAGTTGTTCTTTCACAGTCTAAGTAAGGAATGGGAATTTGTGAATCCGAGAGAAGATGTGTGCCCGCCAGGACTTTGCACAAAGTACAGGGTGTATCTGAGGAGATATAGGCAGATCATCCTTTATGCACAGTGCTAGGGGTTGGAAGGGTTTTGAATTTTTTCCCCAGACTCTGGAATATTATAATGAGATAACTTGCAGTTGGTTTCATAGACACCTTCTGTACATAACCTGAAGGTAATTGTATACAATATTTTAAGCACACATGTGTTTTGATTGTGGATTCATCACATTACGTATGGAGTTTTCGACTTAATATATCATGTCAGTGTTCAAAAAGTCTCTGATTTTGAAGCATGCCAGATATTTGAATGGATGATTTCCCATCTTTTTAGGACATGGCTCTTACTGAAGTAGTGAGCCATTACTTTGCAGAGGGGAAGGGAAGAAGAGTCAACTCAATGAGAGATAAAGTGTCAATACAGGACACTTACATGTAGTGAGAGAAGAAATCAAGCAAGATGTGACACAGTAAAAAATGATAATGATGTTTATTAGAAAAGGAATACGGAACTAGACTTTTAGACATCAGGCCCAGAGTCCAGGAGTTCTATTTGTCAGTCTGGCCACTTACGTTTTTTATATGCCAAATAAAGAGTTATGGTGATGGGCAGAGAAAGGAGATTTAGTATCTAACTTGAGCAAGGCCCCTGAAAGAAGGCACCTTCAGTTCACCTTCGGCCATCTTTGGGATGCAGACATGAGTGTTAGGTTTAAATCCAAGGAGAATTAGGGGCCCAAGGACAAAGGTATGCATAAAGAGTCCCAGTGACTGGTGTGTCCTTATGTGCTCAGTAATTCAGTTCTGGTTCTCCAAGTACTGGAGAAGTCCATCTTTCCTGGAAGCCAAGAGGATTACAAAGTGATTGTAGAAATAATGACTTAGAGCAAAGACAAATACAAAATGGAGGCAGAGATGCCAGGCTATTCTCCTGCCTTTAGTTAATTCATGAGTTCAAGAAAGCAGCGAGTGCTTTCACAGAAACAATTGAAGTTCCTGTTAACAAATATGTTTTTGATAGACTGAAAGCAGGGTTATCTCTAGGTTGAGAACATTGGTCTTTGGGGTTTGAGATGCTTAGATTTCTTGTGAGGAATACTTTTAGATTTCTTTTGAGAAGTTCTAATCTGTATATTCAGCCTGTAGGCAGGAGGGCACCTGTGAGTGGAGTTTAAATAATAGTCATATTTTCTCACAGAAGCCTTGTAATATTTTCTTCCTGTGGTCACTGTTACTTGATGTATTTCCTTTCAAGACAGGAGGCCTTGAAGAATTTTCCATTTTAACCTAGTACGTTGATCAACAGTCCCATCTGGACCCCTAAAAGTCCCTACCATTTCCCCCAAGGAGATCTCAGGCCAGACACCCAAAGTAGATGTCCTTTGGGCACCCCAAGGCCCTGTGATGCGGATTAATACGTAAAGCATGCAGGCTTGGCAAAGGCCCTAGAAATGTAAACACTGTCCCAAGTCTTGGGTTTGGGAATTATTTCAACTCCTTAAAGCCTCATAGCATACTTTTGGAAACTTATTTCAAAAGTGCGCTTTCAGCACTTTCAATCTGGTTTTGGAAGAAGAACATATTTTCCCATGGAATTCTGTTTCGTACTCTGTGTTGTAAGCATGAAACTAGGGTTTTTTTGGAAGCCTAATTTGACACCTCAAAATGACATGGTGTTTGTCTTTTGTGTCTGTAGAATCTTCCAGTGTATTCACATTTTGTTGCTGGCTTCAAGGTCCCTTCTGTTTAAAGCCAGGAGTCTCCTCATTTCCATTGTCTAATTGTGTGATTTTACAGTACATTTAGAGACTAAAAAATGACCAAGCATAGATGAAAAAAATGAAAACCTAAAATTAAGCTTAAGACAAGAGAAACAAAAAGCTAGATGATTTCTAAAAAGCCAGAAGAGAAAAGTTGACCCTCCTGGAAGTCTCTGGGTTTCAGGATAGCTGAATGAAGGTAAGATTTCTAATTTGAGAGTGCCCACATGTGGGACAAGTTAATGTCTATGGCTCTACTCTGAAACAGTACAGTGCTTTAATATTTGCCATTCTTGGGGGGAATTTCTTTATTGATCTATTTATTTATATGTGTACACATGAGGATCAAACCCCAGATTCCCTCATAATCAGGAAAGATACCTTCCAGCCCTAGGGATTAATTTTTTTTTAAATTATCTTTGAGTAGTTGTATGGAGGCGTTGCGATTCAGCACACACCAGTTTGTGAACACAAAGCATCTTGATCAACGTTACTCTTTCCATCATTCTCCCCCATCTCTCCCAACACCACCCATACCCTCAAGTTGCCTAGTTCCATTTTTGTATATGTGCACTGAATATTATGATTATTAAATTTTTCATAAGTAATCAAGAGAGTAAGTAATACAGTTTCTCACTAAATTCTTGGGGAAACTTTTAAAAAGTGTAAGCACTTATGCTATTAGTTGAGGCTCAGGTGAAGATTTAGAGCATGTGTTCTGTAGGTCTGAAGTTAGTACAGTAATACATTTTTCTTTTGTTCATCAAATACAGTGAGCAACAATACCAACAGCACATTTGTTTACACAGCCATGTTTCACTCTTGAAGGTGCTAATTAGGTCCTTTCAGAAGTGTTCCTGAATTTGAATCTTCCTTCATGAAATTCATTCTGTAATAAATGCTCCTGGTAAAGAATGGGGATTTCCTTGTGGCCTTTACACCAAATTTTGCTTTAATCAAATCATGGTGGACTGAATTTACTCTCTGTAACTAACACTTTGAAAATGCTGACACTTAATTATAACTAACCCAAATATTGACCAATGCTTCTAATGAGGCCTGGGAACTGTTTTAAATAAGTTTTAAATAAAGCCAGCAGGAGAAAATGGGTAGAGAAAGAGGACAATTATGCAGTCTTTAACCTAACTGTTCTGGAAGATAGGAACTTCTCTTAGTGGCGATTTATAGATTTATAACTGAATTCATTTAAGAAAAGAGCACTTTGCTTTTTCCAAACAAATCTTCCCACCCTTCATGTCACAAGGGAACTTCAAGCCAGTTTTGATTTCTTGAATTAAATTCTTTTTAATCTTTCTTTCTTTTTTCTCTGGTCCCTGACTTCCTCTTCCATTCTGATCTTTCTCAAGAGAAATTTTCTTCCTTTTCTTCCCTTCCCTTTCCTTTCCTTTCCTTTCCTTTCCTTTCCTTTCCTTTCCTTTCCTTTCCTTTCCTTTCCTTTCTTTTCCTTTCCTTTCCCTTCCCTTCCCTTCCTTTCCCTTTCCTTTTCCTTTTTCCTTTTTCCTTTCCTTTCCTTTCTTTCTCTTCCTTATTCTTTCTTTTCTCTCTGTCTTTATTTTTATTTTTTCCAGAAAGCACATTCCTTGGGGTGGGGGAGACGGGGGAGGAAGGTTACCAATAGCATAACAATTGCTCTTCTGGGTAAAGATTAGAAATTCTGTCTCCCGATTTAGTAACTCTCTAAACCTAGTCGGTAGTTGAAAACACAACTATCATACCTCTCCTGAAATAAGATTAAATTGTTAACTCTGCAAAGATCCCCACTGTGTTTTCCAAGAATGACCTGTTTTACAAATGTTAAATTCACAGTCAGCATGTGAGGGCTGCGAGCCAGGCCTTTTCTTTTTTCTTATCTGGGGTTATAGACCTCTAGAGAGCCCGGGAGGGTTACAAGGTCAAAGTCTTTTCCTCCCTGGAACTTGCTGCTTGCTGGGAGAGGGCTGCCTGGAAAATAGATGCTTTGGAGAAGAGGTTGGGGGGTCACAATTTTAATTCTGTTAAGGAACAGCTGGTTTGAGTTTCTTTTACTTCTATCTCCTGCTCCCTTCCTCACAAATCCATGGAGAGAGAAGAATTTGTTGAGAAAGAGTCAGCAACATAGAAACATACCTCATATTGCTGTGGTATTTTACATGTATGATCTTTGTTAGAAATCTGAACATCAAGCACTAGAGAAAGAGGCTAGATTTAATAAAATTAACTTGATCTGAAGCATGACCAGAGCCTTAGTCAAGATGAACCTTTTCAAAGACAGGATATGTGCCTAGAAATTTCTTTCATGAATATTTTTAACTAAAACTTTAATGAAAATAAGTATAAAATAAAGGCCTAGGGAATTTGGAGGCCAACTGCAAAGGAAGGGACATGGCTGAAAGATGAAAGCATGGGGAAGGTGTGGGTTACTTGTTTTTGGACTAGACACCTTCATCAATTTCAAACTAGCATGCCTTCATTAATCTATTGAGCACATTCTCTTTCGGGAACCTTACCAGGGGTAGAGGTAAAGGCAGTAACATGTACTCTGCTCCTGTGCAGGCAGGTGCGCAAACATTCCCTCAGCCCAGCAGAGCTCCACCCCCATGCCCCTGAGACAAGCAGCTGTTCTAAACAATTCATGTGCTGTTTAGGATTTAAAACTCAACTCTGGTCAAAATAACATTATGACACAATAAACCCATAGATCTAACACTTGAAATGAATAGGCAATAACACATTAAACTCTATCAGTAAAAATACTACTTATACATTTAATTGCTTTTATTTAGGTTTTGAAACCTCCTGCTTCTTCCCCACTCTCTCTTCCTTACACACACACACACACACACACACACACACACACAGAGAATAAAACTCTCATCTCTCAAATAAATGGCAAACCAGTAACAGATTTTCTGTCTGGACTCCTCAGCACACTGGCCTGGGGCTGTGTTGGTGTGTGGCTCAGCAGCAATCAGAGGTCATAATTTCATTGGCAGTTAGCATCAGGTTTAATTTTTCTAGCATGTTACATTTACCAAGATGTCTGGTTTCAGTTATGCTTAGGCACTCACTGAATCAGCTCAGAGCAGCATGATGTCTTAGGGTACCTGAGGTTTATGGAACACATATGCTAATTGTTTTCAACCACTTTCCTTTCTAAACACAAAAATGTGTTTTCTGAAGCTGAATAACAGTAGTCCTTGGTAAGATTGCTTTGTTTCCTAGAGGAGAAGACCCTAAGTAGATAAAATGTCAATTTCACAAGACTTCCACCTACTGATTGACATTGTTGAAAAACACTCCAATTAAGATGCTTTAAAAAGAAGTTTCATTTTTTAAAAGCAATAAAACATAGATGCTTCTTCAAAATTAACATTTATCATTCCAATTTCTTTTAGGAATGTGACCAAGTTCATATAGATGATGTTTCTTCAGATGACAATGGACAAGATCTAAGGTGGGCACCCCTAACTGTGAACTGACCAACCCATGCTCTCCCCAGACCTAGGTGAATTGCTTGGCTGATTAAGATGAGCTTTCTGTTCCATTAACTGTGGCCTTTTCTTGCATCTAAATAGCACATATAACTTTGGAACCGATGGCTTTCCTGCTGCAGCCACCAGTGCTAATTTATGCCTGGCAACTGGGGTCCGGGGTGGCGTGGACTGGATGAGAAAGCTGGCTTTCCGCTATAGACGAGTAAAAGAGATCTACAACAACTACAAGAACAACGTGGGAGGCAAGTGACTGCGCCGACACCCTAGTGGGGTTGTGAAGACAGTCCACCCACTTTTGGGTTACTCTGGTTTGGCTTGAAGAGCCTTCTGAGGCCAGTTTAATCTAACTAGTGGTTGGATGTTTTGCTGTGATTTAGTGACAGAAATAGTCCACTAGAATCAGTTGCTTTGGCTGGTCACTTAGTGGTGTGACCTGGGACAAGTTCCTTGACCTCTCTGACATTTATTCCATCCATCAAGATGGGCTGGCCAACCACTACCCAAATCACTAGTTAGGCCAGTATATTCCTCCTGCTGTGTATATATGTCTTACAATAGTGTGGGACTTTTCATTGTGGCTCAGAGTGGTCAGAAGGGCTTTAGCAGAAATAGGAATGTATTTGAATTAGTGATGACAAGTATAGGGAAGAGAATGGAACCAGACACTCAAATAATACAATGGTGAAAACCTGTGCTTCCCTTTGGGTAGGACTTGTATTATGTCACTAGGAGGTAGCAGAATGACCACCAGTAGATCTAGGTTTGCATCCAACCAGTTTAGCATGACCCCAGGGGAGCAGCAATATCTTCCTGCAGAATCAGCGAAAGTTCCAGGATTTGCAGTGTCTACCAGGCCAAAGTCACCCTCGTACTCTGTAGCCAGAAGGTGGGTTACCTAGGGCTAGAAGCAGGGGGGAGGAGAGCAGGCCCCCCAAAAGAAGAAGAGATGCCTCCTGTCACCAGAAGGGAGGTTAGGCATCTCAATTTACTAGATGTTCTCCATAAATGACATACATAAATTACACGTGCAACTGATTGATATTATATGAACACTGACTGTGTGTACTGTTTAGTCCATGGTGCTATGGCAGATCTACTGAAGGTTTCTTTTTATAAAGCTTGGTGAGGAAGTAGTTCATATGTGCTTTCAATCCTCAGGTCTGCTGGGACCAGCTAAGAGGGAAGCCTGGCTTCAGCTGAGAGCCGAGATTGAAGCATTGACGGACTCATGGCTGACACTGGCACTGAAAGCCCTCTCCCTCATTCACTCCCGGTGAGGCACCTGGGGCCTTTGCTAGGACACAGGTGTTACTTGTTTGTGTTTGTTTTGGAGATTTATTTTTCAACAGTCTTTGCTTCTTCTTTCTGTCCTCACAGGACGAACTGTGTGAATATTTTAGTAACTACTACTCAGCTTATCCCAGCCTTGGCGAAAGTCCTGCTATATGGATTAGGAGTTGTATTTCCAATAGAAAATATTTACAGTGCTACAAAAATAGGTGAGCTGTGCTGCTTTTGCAATAAATTTATTTCCTTCAGGTTAGTAAAGATGAATAACAAAGAAATTTTCTTTCAAAAATTCAAGACGTCGAAAACAATGGAATAGTCATTTTATTTTCCAAATTGGCTTTAGACAACAAGAGAAAGATAAAAAGTATCATCCATGTTGTTAAAGTTATAGAATTTTATATTGCTGGCTAACATTAAGTCCTGAGAACTTTAGCTGTAAGTAATTTAACAACAGTTTGGATTATCTTTTATTCTCTCTTCTACACTATCAACAAAAATATTTTGTAAGTAAAACAAATAACAGTATTAGATAGTAACAATAAACTATGCAATGTATAAAAGAGAAAACTAACAGTTTCTTCAGTTGATACTAAAATGGGTTGTTTTAATTCATCATGTACAAATAACTAAATTCTCATGATAAAAACAAAAGTTATGTAAGCAAGAGATTTTTCATTGTTCTTATATTTAATGTACTATGTGAAATTATTTTTTTCTTTCAATTTTCTCTCCTATGTTTTAGCCCCTGTTGTCACTGTATTTGATTTTGGTACCCTGGGCATTGTATTTACATTTATCTGAATTAGGGAAGGGAAGGGGAACATCAAAATGGTGAGACAAAGACAAAGGGCAAATCAGCATGTTTTTTTTTTTTTTTGGCCAGTCGTGGGCCTTGGACTCAGGGCCTGAGCACTGTCCCTGGCTTCTTCCCGCTCAAGGCTAGCACTCTGCCACTTGAGCCACAGCGCCGCTTCTGGCCGTTTTCTGTATATGTGGTGCTGGGGAATCGAACCTAGGGCCTCGTGTATCCGAGGCAGGCACTCTTGCCACTAGGCTATATCCCCAGCCCCCAAATCAGCATGTTTTACCTAATTAAACGCTGGTTTGGAATAGAAAGGGTATAAGTACAAACCAACAGCTGTGTTTTAAAATTCTGACACAGAAGTTTCTTTTAGGCACGTGGGTCAGCAGTGGTGTGGTTACTTGATGAGAAGGTCAAGTTGGATGGATGATGTGGTGCTAGCGTTGATTGTGAAGAACCCAATGGTATCCAGAGAGCATGTCACACAGGCAATACATCCTCCTGGAGTCTTCAGATGACTCTAGACTTCCTAAGAAAGGCTAAGCACAGAATGCTGAAATATACTTATAAAAAGAAGGGACTGTACCAAGTAGAAAAAGTTGCTCATTATAACCAGAAATGTAAAATGCTCTCCTGTTTCATAGCCTAGCAGTCAGTTTACATTAAGTCAAGTGTTAATCCTATTTTTGTCTATATTGATAAAGAGGAATGATACTGAGCTTTGTAAACAGAGATTATGGTAAGGTTTATCAGCACAACAAAGTTCCAGAGAAGGGTATGGTACAGAGCTGGACTACTTTGCCTCCTTGGAGGAAAGTACAAATCATATATTAATGGCATATGCATTGAAGTTTAATGTCAGACAATTTTAGAAGGGTATCATAATAAGAAATTGCAATTGTAATCTGGTAAGCACTAAATATTTTTAAGTGAGTGTTTTGGTTGAAATATTCGTCTTTCATTTCCTTGAGAACAGAATAAAACTTAGAATGAAAAAATGTGGTGGCAAAAATTACATAAGAACCATTTTATTCTTCTACATTTTTAATAAGAAAAGAAGAGCCCAAAGTTCCTGTGGTTATTGCTAACTGTACCATCCAATGAAAAATATGTGGAGATAGTCAAAACTCCAGGAATTTTCACTGTAGGCAAAATGCTAGTGTCATAGAAGAGCTCACTGCCACATTATTTTACACAGCTGTGTTGCTCTTTCAGTCAAAATGTATTCATCAAAGGGAATACTTTGTATAAAAACTTCTAACTAACTTCTAAAAGCCAGCTATATTTACTGTGAAATACTTCCATATGACCTAAGGTTTAACAATGAAGCCTGTAGACTGTACATAGGAAAGCATATTTAGGATTTTGTTTGTCCAGCTATCAGATTTCACTTTTGACAACTAAATTCTCTTTCTCCACAAGAAGACATCATGTGAAGGAGGAAAGTTTCAGGCATATGTGGAGTTTTAGCTGGACTTTATATTTTATACTTGTATAGTTCACTGCACTTTGGTCTCTTAAAGTGATTTACTATTTCACAGTTTAATGGGCATCTAAAGCAGCATTGAAATTGCATCCTTTGAATAAGGCTGGCTCTATTTCATCTTGTCAGATGCAAATGAGAGATTTTAGTGCAAAACACAAATATAAAGCAGACATTTGTTTAAGCAAACAAGCAATTTGTTCATGTGTATACCTGATCCTTATTTGAAAGAGGTGCAGGCCTTTGCTCAACCATTCACATTTGAAAAGTAGAAACTATCCCATTGTCCATTAAAATGACCTTCTTGGCAGCCCAGACTTGGAACACCAGTTTGTCCATCAGAGGAAACAAAGCATGCATTTGCTGCTGGGTTGTGCTGACAGCCCTGGGTTGTGCAGGAGCCCAAACTAAGTCCCGCCATGGGAAAGATAATAGACAGATAAAGGTGTTGTATTACCTTTATCCCAGTTCTCCTCCAGAAAAGCCTTTATTTAACCTGAGATGCAGACATGAGGTCTTCCTGTAATACCCCAAATTACCTGACATTTGTTTCAGGAGTTTTATGAAAATATTTCAAAGTAAACAGATTAGGCTTTGCAGATATTTCATTAAACCTATAAATAAAGGGATACACTAATTACAATGTTTTCTTTTTCCTTGCTATATAAAAAATCAAGACCAGTAATATTGGTTTTTATTTCTCCATGGTCTTGATATCAGTTATTATTTTCAGAGTTTGATATATTATAAAACTTAAAGAAAAATCAGGTTGGAATAGGTTTCCAGAAGTACATATCTTTTAGTTTCGGCTTGTAGAATAAAAATAAAAGTATGACTACAAACAGCACGTTTCCTTCCCCATGTGGTCTTTAAAATGAAGGGATAGGTGCAATATTCCTATCTGGTTCACAATTTTTTAGTGTATGATACCATTTCTCATGTAATTGAGTGACAGAGAAGCACCACTGCATATAAGAAGTCCCAGCTCTATCTCCTTGGGTTAAACGTAACATTTCCCACAATTTATTTTTTTCATTAGGAAAGGAAAGCTGTTTTGAGAGGATAATTCAAAGATTTGGAAGAAAAGTGGTATATGTTGTGATAGGAGATGGTGTAGAAGAAGAACAAGGAGCAAAAAAGGTGAGTTCCTCGCTAGTGCATCTTGTTCTATTCGTCCTCCTCAACATTCTCACAACAGAATCATCTCACAAGTTCACTTCTAGGCAAGATGGTGGTATCCACAGAACAGTAAGTATAAGAAAAGGGCAGAATGAAGGAGCTTACCAGTGTTTTGCCCAAGCTTAAAGTCTTTATAAAATGCAGACTGAGCACAGAAGGGAAAGCTTAGTGGTGTAGCCATCATCCAGGATAGAGACAACATACATGCCTTTCTCAAGCCAGCATACCTCTTCTTACCCAGATCAGACATTACCAGGAGGCTCAAGTCTTTTTACCTGAGCCTTTGACATGTCACTTGAAATGTCACTGCCTCTGGACAGGTGGTCAGAAGAAAATGGCTTGCTGCCCTGGAGGTCTTGATGTTTTCATTCTATCATAAGGTCGGTGCCTGCCTGCCTCCCTCACTCAGGTTTTTTGGAAGGGAATGGGCCAACTCTCGTTTGTTCATTACATTTCATTTTATTCCTCTGAATCTCTATAAGTGTAATTTCATCATTTTCCTTAGCAGAATCTATTTCACTTTTCATCTCATTCCACGTTTTAAAGGGGAGGACCCCATTCTTTAGCCTGGCACTCAGGATCTTCATGATCTGGTTACAACCTACAGTTCAGATCTTTCTCCTCCCTCCACTGATCCCCGACGTGCCATTCACATGCTGACCTCTACTTTACTCCATGAGCCATTACTGTAAGAAAATACTTGAGACAAATAGAATAGACATAAAGAATAGACATTTTTTGGCTAATAGTTCTGGAGGACAAAGAGCACTGTGTCAGCATCTGGTGAGAGGCTGATGTATACATCATACCACAGTGGTATGCTACCTCAGGTCTTCCTCCTCCCCTTAAAAGCCACTTATGCGCTGGAAAGAGCCTCACCCTCTGGACTTCATCTGACAATTCCGTTTCCCACTCATGACTGGTAAGATATATACACAAACCTTTACTTTCCTTTGCCCAGCATTTTTCTCCCTGATGTTTTCTTTTCTTGGGGTAATCTTTCTCCCATTGCCTTATTCTCTGTGTTACTCACTTACTAAAACCCAGTTCACACAGAATATAATCTTACAGCCTTAAGGATGTCCTCTGCTTTTTCAGTGCAATGATAGTAATGTTCACTTGTAGTTTAACTGGAGAAATGGCAAACTCTAATGGCAAATAACTTGGATTCTTCATCTTCCCTAGGTTCAATTTATGGCTTTACTGACTATCTGTTTTTCTTGTCCATAAATGGCAATATTAATAGTACTTAGCTCTCTGGCCTAGGTTGAGCATTAGATTCATTTCGCGTATGTAGCTCTCATAAAACAGCTTAATATATGTAAGTCAGCAACAAATGGTACTCATTATTATTTGTATGCCTGTTCCAGCAGCTAATTCTGAGCTTCAGAGGTGGAGACTTTTATTGCTTAGTTTGTTGTCTGTAAATTCTGTCGTTTTTTTGCATACAACTTTCCAAATTGTTACTCCAGTGTTCTAGAAGTGTGAAATTGACTAATAGCATGATTTGTCCCTCTTTGCCTCACAATTCATTGATGTCTTTTTATGTTTCCACAAAGAATACAATTAAGTTCTTCTGGCTCTTCTGCAGTATTCCAATGTTAGAAATGGCAAATTTCTATTATTTCAGGATCCCCAAAACAGCACTGAGGATCAAGCAAAGCATGTATCCAGATGTTTTAGTCTCTGGAGATTTAGAATCACCTTCAGGGCCTCTGATTCCAAGAAGAGCATAGACACTGATACTAATTCAGTTGGAGATTGACTTGATAATTTCAACGATGCCCTAGATACAGCATGTACCTAAGATCATAAACTATCTGGGTACGTTTGGTGTTAGTAGAACCCCTTCCTCACTAGACCCTCCCCACATACCCCTATTATTTGCCGTGCTTGATGTGAGAAGGATTTGCCACACAAGTACTAGGCCTGACCTTCCCGCTTCACCAGAGAGCATGACTGTCATTAGGTACATCTGTTAGCCCTTGGGGAAAGATTTTATGAAGACAGCCCAGCCTGGATGAGAATTCCCAAAACTCAGTCCTGGAGATTTAAAGAGAATATTTGGTGGGGATCCAGATTCAAGTTTTCTTCCTGGGAAAGTTACTGGAATCCCATGTCATGTCTAGTCAGGACCTCCTGGTGACCAGAAGAAGCCTGGAACACATTTGCGCCTCTGAGCAATGTGGAGTTAAAGAGTAACATTTCATGCCAGTGTGGCCCGGGGCCAGAGTGTGAATCTGCCTGCCAGCCTTCTTCCTTTGGTGTTCACCTAGGGAAGAGATTTCAAGAGAAAGTTGTCATAGAATGGCTTTGTAGTTTGTGGTAGGTAAAGGGAAGACTTTGAAAATAATCACTGCAGGGAATACTGGTGAAAGCCTGTAGGGCCTATCAAGGTTTCTGTGCCATCCTTTCCTAAACTTTACAAAGAAATGTGTCTCAGAAATTAGTCTTTGCTGGACTACATAAATCATGGGGAACAAAGGATCTGTGGGTCTGATACTAAAATTGGAAGTAGTAGGGATAGCATATTGGTTCTTTGAATAGCAATTGAAATTATTTTCACTATCTTTGAACATACTCTTGTTTTTCTTTATAACATGGAACACACCAAAAAAAAAATTAGGCAACTACCTGCAAAGAACATACTACTTAAACAAATTAATCATGTATGAATCCTCCTAGCCTTTAGAATTGATTTCATGGATAACTGGATGTGGTAAGCACCCACAAACATTTGATGTAAGCAAGTTCTTTGCACCTTGAAACTTGCCTCTATGTTTGTAAAATTTCGATTTTTCAGAAGATTCAGATTCCTCATGTCTTGCAGAGTGACTAATTGAGCAGTACTGTTTGTTTTTTGTTTGTTTGTTTGTTTTGTTTGATTTCAGTCCTGGGGCTTGAAGACTGTTTCTGAACTTCTTTTGGTCAAGACTAGCACTCTACTACTTAGGACACAGCTCCACTTCTGGCCTTTTGGGTAGTTAATCAGAGATAAGAGCCTCATGAGCTTCCCTCCCCAGGCTGTCTTTGAACCACATCCCTTAGATCTCAGCCTCCTGAGTAGCTAGGATTATAGACACCAGCACCCAGCCTGTTTTCTAACCTCAGGGAAACTGTTTTGTCTAGCCTTTTTGAAATTAATTAATACTTAAATAACAATAATACTTAAGATATAAGTATCTAATAACTGGCAATCGATAATGATATCAGATGTAGACAATATTTAATTTAGGAAAAGTATTTCTAACATTCTACCATATCCATTATAAAGTAATTCCATTTTGTGGAAATAAATCAGGGCTGGGATTATGGCCTAGTGGTAGAGTACTTGCCTTGCATACATAAAGCCCTGGGTTCAATTCCTCAGCACCACCATATATAGAAAAAGCCAGAAGTAGCACTGTGGCTCAAGTGATAGAGTGATAGCCTTGAGCAAAATAAAGCCAGGGACAGTGCTCAGGCCCTGAGTTCAAGCCCCAGAACTGCCAAAATAAAAAAATAAAAAAAATAAACAAAGAAAGAAATGAAAGTAGCAATTCATGTTGTAGAAAGATTGATTAACAATCTGAATGATAAGTAATAACAATTACTACAAATTGTAATACCCTTACATTTCAGTCTTCATTTTAAGGCATACAGTTACCTAAATCACATAGCTAGAAAGTGGCCACATTAGGATTTGCACCCAACTACTTCCTCTGGCCCTGACACTTATCACCAAGTTCCTTTATAGTAAACCATAAACTCATAATTAACAAAAAAATAATCCATGTGATTTATTAGTAATATATCTACGTAATTATATACTTTCCTCTAATTTGAATTGCTAAATTGATAGAGACATGAAGTTTTATACGTTTGTACACTAATATATTTTACAAATAAACCTATTTTGCATACTTCAAAGTCAGTTTTAACCACCTTCCTCTTGTTTCTTGATTTCCCGTGTTCTTGTAAAATGTACTCAACACTCTGCTCTTTTCCCTGCAGAGAGGTCTTTCTTTAACCTAAATAGTGTTGGCTTGCTAGAGAGTGGTACATTTTATTTGTCAGAAACAAAACCCAGTAAGCAATTCCCAGTTGGCTGTGTCATTAAAGTTCACAAGTCTGTTCTGTCATCCTAACTCTCTTTGCCAATGTAGTCTGAGGCCTTTCAAAAGTAATTTAATCTAATTCCATAATTTGTCTCATTAGAGTGCTTTTAAAACATAATTCTGTTCTCCTAATATGGTATGCTTGACTGACATAATTAGACATATGTCTGATAAAAAGAAATCAAAATGTTAAGTAACACCTATGTTTCATTTATAGAATAACCTTCTATTTCAATGTATTTAAAACTAAGTCGGCATAGCTGAAAAACTAACAAGCATTCATTTTTCTACATAATGACAAAGGGTTTATCAAAAAATGTTCATTTTAAATGTGTGTAGCAACGTTTGCTGAAATACAAGACAAAGCTTAGACTCTTGAAGTGGTGCTTGAAGCAGAACTTAGAACATGGACTACAGAGAATTGTGTCATGGTAAAATTGTTTAGTAATACACTCTTAATGGTCACTTACTATATGCCATGCCTTGAATTGGATTTCATCTTCTTCCTGAAAGAATTCATTTTTCTGTAGGACAAGAGGCACAAGTAATAATAGTACAATGTTGTCAATAAGTTTCTAAGTGAGCTGTTAGAATAATCTATCTTTTGAAATCTCTTTACTTCCTATGAGAAAAAAATTTTACCTCCCTATGGAAACTGCTAAGAAATAACATGTTCATATGAAAATAAAGTATGAATAGGTCTTTTTTAAACTGCACATGGTAATTTCTTTTGTTTTCTGTACCTATTCTTTTCACTTAGCAGTCCATCTTGACAGTTACCTGTATCAATATATAGAGTGCTGCATCTCTATTCCTTTTAAGTGACTGCATCAGTATTTCATTATTTGGATGTGCTATTTTTTTATCTAGACCTCCCAGGCTAAACATTTAGGTGGCTTCCAGTACTTACAACAAGCAATTCTGCAGCGAATGGTCCTTATGTGGTCCATGCACATGCAATTGTGTCTTAAGAATGAATTCCTACAAAGGCAATATTTCCTAGTATCAGAAGACATACGCTTTGAAATTTTGGAACCTTTTATTAATGTGTTTTGAGTAGTTTGGCAAAATTTAAATTACATGTAAGCATCTGTGTACTCAACCTTTTAAATGATGGATGTTATATGTGACCAGAGAGATAAAGGCCAAATATCAGATAAGGAAGGGAGGGAAGCACCATTTTACATGCAGGTAGTTGCTGCGCTGATGTCCCAGTGGCTTACATGTGTAATCCTAGTTACATATGAAGCTGAGATCCAAAGGATCATGGTTCAGAGCCAGTTGTGGCTGTAAAGTTCTTGAGACTCCATTTCCAAAGTAACAAGCAACTAATAGGGATGGAGGCATGGCTCAAGTGGAGTGTGCCAGCTGAATCAATAGACTACAAAATAGCAGACAATATGACATTTGGACACTGCAGATTCAGCCCAGATCTTGTAGGAATCTTGGCTTCACTCCTTACCAGGTATTATTTATAACCTCTCCTTTCTTAAAGTCTCAGTTTCTAAATCAGAATAATAGCACCTTATCTCCCATGACTTAGCAGAGCCTGATGCAAAAATCCAATATATCACACCTATCATTATCATCAATAAAATCTTTACTAGGACTTACCAAGCTGCTATAGCTAGTCTTGTCAACAACATTCCTTCATATCATACCCTGCCAGAGCTTTACCAATGAATTTCTCCTTTCCTTCTGTGCCTTGACCCACAGAGTTATCAGAGTGCTCTTCTGGATGGTCATCCTTTTATACTCAGCTCAACTATCACCACCCCTTTACAGGCATTTTTCTGGTTCCCTAGGCAAAGTTAATCACTGTGCTCCTAGAACACAAAATGAATTTCCCTGATGGTTGTACATTTCTACTATTCATTCACAGAGCTGTATGTATCTCTGATTTTTTTATACCTAGGCCAAGGTCTTACAAACTCAGATAGTTCCTGAAAGAATATGATCTGAAAATGCCCAGGGAAAGTATCCTTAGGTCCCCAAAGACATCTTAGGGGACCCACTTAGTATAGTAATACTATGTAGTACTGAGTTCAGAAAGATCTATATTTGATATTAGAATGTGGTAAATGATTTTATATTAATAAATGTACTTAATAGTCTTGGCTCTAGTATGTAACCGCTATGTGATCTATATCAGAATAGTAGCTTCTGTTATCTACAAATGAAGAAAAAAATAAAACAAAACCTCACTTTTATTGTTTACCTCCACACCAGATTCTCTCCATAGTCTGAAGTGTCCTCAAATTCCTCCAGATTATAACTACAAATTACACTTTGGCCTCTACATCATTTATGTGTGCAAAAAAAAAAAGTCCATTATCTTCTGAGAGGTGATGATTACCATTCATTCCCACAGGAGAAAAATTTTTGTTTATGCATAAATGCTTACCATGATACGTTTGAGCACTTATAATTTACTTCTCCCTCCATGGATTGAGGTAACCTGGTTTTCTCATCTCTGGTTTATTCAGATGTTTCACAAACATCCCCCAATTAACCTAATCTTTAGATTCATGGTTTAAACAACAAAACAAAACCAACTTCTTGGGGCTGGGGATATGGCCTAGTGGCAAGAGAGCTTGCCTCGTATACATGAGGCCCTGGGTTTGATTCCCCAGCACCACATATACAGAAAATGGCCAGAAGTGGCGCTGTGGCTCAAGTGGCAGAGTGCTAGCCTTGAGCAAGAAGAAGCCAGGGACAGTGCTCAGGCCCTGAGTCCAAGGCCCAGGACTGGCCAAAAAAAACAAAACAAAAAACAAAAAAAAAAAAACCAACTTCAGCTATCCATTTTGATTTTTTCCTGTATGGAAAAGTCATTTGAAAGTCAATGTAAAGAATCAAAGGGTGGAATTATGGGAAATAAATGTTGTTTCATATCTGAGAAAGATTATATTTGGAAAATTGTAAAGTACTACCAACTAGGGGAAACTGCTTAGGCTCACAAGATACGTCTTCTTTTAACTATCATATACATGTTTAACTTTCATATATGTGTTCTTCAAAACATGGGTATATATGTTACATATGTGTACATGCATATATGTATGTGTGTATATATACATGTGTACATATGTATACTTTATATGTGTGTATGCATTTGAGTGGCAGCTGTTTTCAGTAGTTTCATTCACAGGAATCTGTACACAAGTCACAGTGTAGACATAGTTAAGAATATTCATCATCTTCTTAAAAGAAGCATACTCTGCTTTTGCAATTCTGTCCAGTATTTAGGGAGGACTGAGTATTTGAACTTTTGTTTTAAGTCAGTGTGACGACAGCTGGCAGTTTTCACAGGAGTGAAAAAAGGGGATGTCAGAAAAAAAAACCCAGAAGGGTGTGTATTGAGCTCCTTCCCTGACTTCACTCTGTGTCTGCCCCTCTGCAGCACGCTATGCCCTTCTGGAGGGTCTCCAGTCACTCGGATCTCATGGCTCTACATCACGCCTTGGAACTGGAGTACCTGTAAACAGCCACATGGCACTTTGAAACTGCACAACTACCCCATGACCAGCGACAAATTCAACAGGCCTGAGTCTTGTGTCAGCGCTGGACTCCAGAACTTAGTGATTTCAACAAATGGATGTGCAGCTGCTGCCGGTCTTGACCTCTGCCCCCCCTGGTTAATGGAGGAACACATCTATTTCTTCAGAACAGCTGTTGACTCTAGTACTGTGAATCCAATGAAAATAAGCCATGAGAATGTTCTAGCACAGCATACTATGTCTTTGCCACACTAACTCCTGGTTCAAACCTGTGAAGAAAGGACCTGCAGACACTTTGGTTTTAGTATTTCCAATGTGACATAAGCAGCTTCTTCAATACAGCAGACTTGATTGCACAACAAAGACTGACTTGTGTTTCCTGAATACCAGTGGAGGAATTTCTCTCACAAAGGAGGTTTTGCGTTTACTTTTTTGGTATCTCATATCCCGGGTAATCTCTACATCTCTACTTATTTATGAACAGACTTGTCTTCAAACCAGATTTGCTGAGGTATAATTCTCATTACCATACAGTTTGCCCACACAGTCTATTTTCTTTTTGACATCAACAATGACTGAATGGACAATAATGTTAAGAAATAAAGGATTTTTTTGCCCCATTATATGGCAAGTACTTTGAATTTTAGCACATTGCAAAGTAAAGTATGTCTAATTTAAACGTATAATATGTACATCACTGAGACAATCATGTACAGAAAGAATTTTTGGTGTAAATTTGTAATAATGGATGATCTTTTACATGTTATTTAGGGAAATGACATGGAGAGGTAGTAATGCCTTGATAGTGAACCTTGAGGCACTACGTGCACAGACTTGTGTGCAAGTGCCTTAGCTAAGTATTGGGTATAAATATGTAGATAATGGGCTTTTTTTTTATGTTGTCAAGACCAAAAGCATGGATGTCAAGTGTCAATAAGGATTTTGTTTTCCAAATCTTTCCCTCCCCACTCAGTTCTATCTGAGATCTTGAATGCTGTTAGGAGGGCCTTGATAAAATAACACAATAGTTTCTTAACTCAAACAAAATAAAGTCCTCTTACCACCTCACTTTCTCATTTCAACGCTAATGTATTATATGTAACTACTTGGAAAATGATTATTCAAATGCTTCATCCCACAGAAAGAATATAGATGATAGATATATTTTATTAATAAAATGAATTGGAGACTAGCAGAGTTTTCATGTGCTCAGAATTATTTTTGTGTCTGCATTTTGTTTATTTAGATAAAAGAGGACATTACCTGGAAATCAGCACAACTTTTGCATCCCCCTTATACATATTCTGGTTTCCTCCCTACCCATTGACAAGTTCATTTCCAAGAGTGGATGTGGCCTTGGGCATCACTACCAAATAAAAACAATGGTCTTTGCTTATGTATTACATGACAAGCATACATTGGGGAACTAAGAATTGTCACTTTTGCCACACCACAGGGAAGTTTCTCCAAAAGTGACTGATTCCTATGGCAATAGTCCTTCTCATCTAAAGCTTCCCATTACCATGAAATCACTTTTTGGACAAATCTTCTTTATTATTATATTTGGGGAGAGGGAAGGGAGGAGTTACTAGTTTTGACCCAGAGTAAACAATGACTCCATCTCCCCCCCTCCCCGAAGTTTCACGTTGCTGCTAGACTTTGTCATTTGTGAATTTTCCAAATTGTTTAACAATGAATTAAGGTTCTTTTCCTGCTTGGAGTTGAATTTTTTTTACCCTTTTTATCTTATGTTTTTGTACCCTGCAGACTGAAAAGACAAAATTGATTTTGGCCTCATTGTAAAAAAAAAGTGTGTTGTGTCCACAATTGTGTACAGAACTTTTCTCCATTAATTTTGTGTTTAAATTAATAAAATTGATTTGTGAAGGACTGTACACTCCTTGAATATTGATACCATCCTTTCTTGGTTACACAAAGTAGCAGGATCTTGTTTGCATTAGGACACTCAAAAATCTAGCAAAAGGAAATCATGTGAGCGATGCGGTGATGGCTAATCAGTCCATTAGGGAGGCACACTGGAAGGCAACAGCTGTTTCTTTGATCACTGTAAGAACTGCTAAGTGGAAAAGCTCTTTACTTCCTCCAAAGTATATAAACTGGACTCTCAGTCACATTTATCTAAGAGAGAACAGAATCTTGGATTGTACAGCATAGATTTAGTCATTCAGTACCCAAGGGATAGCAATGTAAAGCTGTTTCAACAACAACAAAAAAGAATGCCCACAACACACATTTCCGCAATTTGCCAGATTAATCTCTGACAGAGAGCTATAAAACTGCACAACTGGCCTTCCCATGAGAATTTCATCTTTTAGAAACATAACATTCACACAAAACATATCAAACATGTAGTGTTTGACCCATTTATCAGCCCCATGATGTATATTTTTCACAGGCTCACACTAGGCTAAGCAGTTTGAATGATGAGGTGTCTGGCTTAAAAATGAAGAGAGTGGGAGTGAAATATGTAAAGTATAAGGAGTGATAGAATTATTAGGTTTGAAGAGAAGAAAGTCCAGAAACTAAGTGGAAGGCACACATTTCAATGGTCAATTTTCTGAAGCATAGTTTTAGCATCGCTCCCCAGGGTGATGCACTGAAAGGGTGGCCCTTGGAGCATGCACTTGACCTCAGATGTCTTCCCTGGCATTGTGGAGCCTTCAATGAATCCTGTACCACCTTCTTAGCATCTTTAATGAATAGTGCATCAGACTCCTTAATCGACGGATCAGCCCTGAAGCACCTGTACCTCATCTTTGCTCAGAACATTTTGAGTGCCAGAAATGACCTCATCCAGCTTCAATCCACCCAAATTATGGCCAGCTCCTTATCTACAAAACTTTTCTCATCATGGTACTCAGCAATGGGTTCTTCTTTTTAATTTCTCTCCTTCACCCACAAATGACTTCATAGTTGATATTTCACAGTAGACTTCCAGGGCCCCCGTCATGTGACATTCTACTAAGGGCTAAGGGCAGGGTGGATTTGACCCCAGTACTGAGTTGACCATGGAGTTGGTAAAGACAAATAAGCATATTATTTTGGTGATGATGGTTGTTGTTATAAAAATTACTGAATTATGAATTACTAAGAAATAGTCAGAGTCCAGTGTATAGTGACACACACCTATAATCCCAGATAGTGAGGTGAAAGAAGAAGGATTGTGGTCAGAGGCCAACTAAGGCAGAAGTGCAAAAGTATGAAAAATAAACTCAAAGAAAAAAGATGGGGGGGGGCTGGGAATATGGCCTACTGGTAAAGTGCTCGCCTTGTATACATGAAGCCCTAGGTTCGATTCCCCAGCACCACATATATAGAAAAAGCCAGAAGTGGCGCTGTGGCTCAAGTGGTAGAGTGCTAGCCTTGAGCAAAAAGAAGCCAGGGACAGTACTCAGGCCCTGAGTCCAAGCCCCAGGACTGGCAAAAAAATAAAATAAAATAAAACAATGTACAAAAAAAAAGAAAGAAAAAAGACAGGATGTTGCTCAAATAGTTGGCAAGCACAAGGCCCTAAGTTCAATTTCCAGTACCCTCCCCCATATACTCGGATCAGAAAGGTTCCTCATGGAAAATTAAATGGATAACATAGGTAATGCACATGTAAATAACAAGCATAAGCCTTGGACAGGTTGGATTGAAGAGCTGACCTGATTACAAGACATAGGAAGTGAAAGATTAGGTAGAACATGTAGGCAAAGCCCTTGCTGAGAATACTCTATATATGTGTATATATGTATACCCTACATATATTCTCTATATCTCTGTACACTCAAATTCTCTCTATATGGTACATATTTACACATATATTATGTGTACACACACACACACACACACACACACACATATATATAGTTAGAATGAAATCTACACCTAAGGTACCAAGAGAAAAGAAGTTGATGATAGTCTAAGAAACATGAGAGATCAGGGGGACTTTGAGGGATTTAGATGTTACTTTGGGTGAAATGAAAGGCCACTATGGGGCTTATGCAGGAGTAAGACCTGCTCCAACTTGCTCTTTGACATAATCACTCCAGCTGCTGATGGTGGAACATATGCTACAGGGGAGCAAGAGAAGAAGTGGATGAAAAGTTATTAGGCCATGAGAACCGTCTAGGCAAGCAATGGAAAGACTTGGGCTAGGAGGCTAGTAATGGAAATCTGGGTTTGTTCTTAGAGATATCAGTGAGCAGAGTAGCTAATGGGTTGGATGGGGAAATGGTGAGGCACAAGGTGATTTCAGACCCAAGGTGAGGCTCAACGCAAGTGTAAGACAGGACATTCAGTGACTAGAAGGCAGGTATCTGCAGATAGATGGCTTCTTATCATAGCAGGCCAAGCCATTTAGCTTCTCTATACCTTAGTGTTTTCATCTGTAAAAAGGAAATCATAGTAATTAGCTGCATCAAAGTATTGTTATGAAGCCAAATAAAATAATGCACGTAAAGTTTGAGAAACTATCTGGTAGATTAGTATTAACTATTTTGACACTGGCTATTTCTGCTCATACTTGTTTCTATACAAGTGAAGAAATAGCATCTCATAAAAGCAGACTCTCTATATAAATTATATATATATGTATATGATATATGTATATGACATACACACACAGCATTGTTCTGGCTTGTCCTAGAAAACAAGCTAAAGACAAAAACAAACAAAACAAAACAAAAAAACTCACCCCACATTCCTGTCCTCAAGCAGCCATGGAGCCAGTGTTGATAGCTAGGGGCAGGGCTGGTATGACCAAGCAGAAAATGCTTCTGAAAGATCAAGGTCAGGAACAGAGAAGAGACTGAGAGCAGCCTGAGTTGGGAACAGGATTCAGCAAGAAAGAGAGAGAGAGAGAGAGAGAGAGAGAGAGAGAGAGAGAGAGAGAGAGAGAGAGAGAGAGACACCGGGGTAAACCTTCAGGCTCAGTGCTCTTCACACCTCTTCCTCTTCCAGGAAAAAGAACAGCAATAATTTAGACTTATATTGTTATATCTCAGTATTTTCTAATTCATCCCTTTTTATTTCACACTTTACAAAACTTGGGTTAAATGTTTTGCCCCAGAGGTCACAGCCAAATGACAGGAAGTCATGACCTCAACTCACCCTTATGGTTGTGACAAAATCATAGTAAGATTAGGAGGGGTAGGAGTACTGAGATTAGCTTTTTCCTCCCTCGTCTATCACTAAGCATTAGCATGAGCTCAGGTGTCCCACTTTCAGCTTTCCAGGCCTATAGGTCAACCCATTCACAGCAAAATTTCCCAGTGATTTCTGAATGTCTGAGTATCTTAATCTTACCTCATTCCTCCAGAGTTTGGTTTAAAATTTGTCTTCCAAAGTAAAATTACAAAGCAGCCACATATTAGATCATAACTTTTTACATTTGCATTTCAAAACATTTGTGTAAAACCTGGACATTTCTCCATTCAAATGAACCTAAAGAACATCATTTGCTTAACGGAATGTGGAGATGACAGACACTGTAGCTTAAAACTCCTAAGAAATTTCCTTCTAGATACTGAACCCTGCTCCAAAAGCTTCTGTTGGAATGAGTCCCATTTATTCTGTTCAGGATAGTTTCTTGACAATCCAGAAAGATTGTGTTCATCAGGGCACATCTTTTTTTCAGTGTCTGAGTGTTTTCATTTCCTTCCATTCTGTGAGATCACACGAACTGACGGATGACTTGTGGCAGAAAAAAAAAGAAAGGGTTTGTAATTTAGGAAACCTCTGGCCCCACTGACTGAAAGCAGGTTGTTTGTGAAAAGGAAATCCTGACCTCAGCTAACTGGCAAACTCTGTCAGAAGCAATAGAAGGAAGCAAAGGAGAAAGAACAGTGCCGGGGATTTGACTGGCTGCAGGAAGAGAATGGATGCTCTGCCAGAGGAAAGTTCATGGAGGAGAACCTGCCACTGAGCTACCATACACCCCAAGCGTCTGAAGTCTGTGTGACTGATTACGCAGTTGTGAGCTTCTGCTCTGGCTGTGTGTGTTGGTTACGTCAAGGAGTTTGCTGCTTAGGACAAAGGCCAGATTGACAACCCAGAAAAGGGATTCTCTATTGTTTGTTGAGGAGTTGAGAGTGGAGTTCCTCTTCTGGCAGCACACCATGGTTTGCTGCATCCTTAGCCTGGTTGACACAAAACTGGAAGGCCTACAGACATGGGGGCTATTTCAGGTGTCAAACAGACCCACTGCCCCACAATTTGCATGTTGGCAACTTGTGAGGCAGTGGGTCTGTCTACTTGACAACTTAATCTCATTTCTGCCTCGCTGCATACTGTGTGTCAGGCAGGGTTCTTCCCATGACTCCTGGGAACTCCACCAAATGACAAAGGCATCTGAGATCTTCTAGGCCAGTGGTGGTCAACTGACTATGCCTGCAACTCCGTGGGAGCTTTGACCAATACCAGGGCTGAGTCACTGCCTAGGGTCCTTAGTCGGTATGTGTAGGATGAGGCTAGAGTTGCAGTATTGCCTTGTGTGATCTCTACTTTCTGTGATCTGCCAGAAAAAAAAGGCCAACTTGTGAAGGGAACTATGGAGCTTTGTCTTCTCTTTCCGGACCATTCTGAATGACATTGCTCATCATTCTCATCATTTCAACTGCATTCCATTTACCTAGCTTAGCTCCTCTGATGGTAGAAAGCTCTGCCCTGTGTCAGAGGTGACCTCATTGGGATCCGAGGTGCTGGGAAGCAGTAGTGATAAAAGGCAGCCTAGGCTGGGTGCTGGTGGCTCACACCCATAATGCTGGCTGCTCAGGAGGATGAGATCTGAAAATCATGGCTCAAAGCCAGCTCAAGCAGGAAAGTCCATGAGTCTGTCCTCTAACTACCAGAAAAGTCATAAGTAGAGCTGTGGCTCAAGTGGTAGATCACTAGTCTTGAGTGAAAAAGCTCAGAGACATGGCCCAGGCTCTAGGTTTAAGTACCAGGACTGGCAACAACAACAAGAAGAAAAGGCAGCCTAGGGTGAGAGCAGAGCTAGATTTCAAGAATTGCTGCTAGCTGGGCACTGGTGGCTGATGCCTATAATCCTAGCTACTCAAGAGGATGAGATCTGAAAATCATGGTTCAAAACTAGCCCAGGCAAGAAAGTCTGTGAGACTCTTATCTCCATTTAAGTACCAGAAAACCAGAAGTGATGCTGGTGGCTCAAAGAGGCAGAACTTTATTTAGCCTTGAGCAAAAGAGCTCAAGGATAGCACCCAAGCCCTGAATTTAAGCCCCATGACTGACCAAAAAATATTACTGCTATCCAGGGGGTCAAGGGCAGTGAAGTTTGTCTGAGGAAACAAAAAAGAATCCACTGTTGGGCTTCTCCATCTCGTTCTCCTCTAGTCCTTCAGTGAATAGCCTACTTGCTTAAGGCTCAGCCTGGTTTGGAAAGATATTCCTAATTTCTCCCTCCCTCTTGCTGAAGCCCTACTCTCAGTCTTGTCCAAGATATGCCAGATTCCCAATCCCATCTCCAGTTGGTCTGCTTCTCTCTGTCTCCTCACCTACATCACCAGGATCCTTCCAGAGCTCCCAGAAGATCTCCTAGCTTGTCTGCAGCCATTTGTTGTTCCCACACCAGCCAACCTATTCCCTACACAGCAGCCTGAGGAATCTCTTCAAGTTGTGCTCCTATCTTGGGACTACTTGTTGCTATTGAGGATAAAGCTCAAGCTCCTGCATGCATTTCCTGTTTGGGTTACCATCTGCCCCTTGTGTGCACCAGGCCCTCCTCTGTTGAGTAATCTTGCTCCATGTGCCTCTGCTGAATCCTGAAATCCCTAACTGCACTCGTGTTAAGGCCTTGACGTGCTAACAGCCCCCAGGGGATCCTTTGGGACCTTTCAGATCTTAGCTTAGGTACTAACCCCTGCATATGCCTTTCTGACCATTTTGTCTAAAAGAGACCATGCCTCCCCCACAAAACCCTCCTTTCCCCTTCACCCAGAGCTCCCCCTATTTATGACTTTCTGCATACCTGCCCCAACTGTTCATTTTTTGTTGGGCTATTCTGCTGTTGTCTGCCTCTCTCAGTAGGCTGGAAATTCCAGGGAGATGAGGGGCGTCGCCTCCACTCAATTCCCAGAACCAAGGGCTATGCTTGAAATGTTACTGTTCTCATTGTTATGTTTACAATAGTAAAATTAAAGCATTTGCTGACTCTGTAGATGGATAAACAATGGACCAGCAAGCAAAGGCATTGGGAGAAAAAGAGTACAATGTATTCTGGAAGTCTTTCTTAAGTTCAGTGAAACTAGGCTTGCCTGTTAGGAGTGGGCAGAGGAAGTGGGGTGGGAGAGAAAATACGGTTCTGATTACCAAAGGTCTGGACTCGGAGGTTCAGGAGTTTGGGCTTTATCCATTAAATAAAGCTATCAAATAATTTTAACCTTGGGTTTGATAATCAGATACATATTCATTGACTAATGTGGAGGAATGTATAGAAATAGGAGGGTGAATGACACATGAGAAGTCATAGCAATAATCCGATGTGTACAGAGGGCCTGTTGGAGGTCAGGGCAGCGCCTCCCTCCCCAGGGGTAGAGAAGAATGGAAGCCACATGGTAGTGGTGCCACATGGCAGAGCCAGTCACAGTAGAAGGGGCAGGCTCCAAACACCCTCTTGTCCCCATCTCCTGTTCCAATGACTAGAAAGAAGCTAGCTGGATGCTGCCATGTTCAAAATTGTGTGTAATTAAGTCACAGGTTCCAGCTGAGGGGAGGGTGTTGGTACTTTCTAAATTGTCTTACTATTAGAACTGAACTGGAGGGCTTTGCAGTCTGGAAGTAATTTTATCTATCATTGAGCATGTGTGCTGCACGGAACTGTTTGAGGGGCAAGAATAGCAGCCTGCGTTCCCTGATGGCTCCTGCAGTTGGGCTGAAGCCCTTTACATGTAATTGAGGAAATGTCACTTTCCCATTTCAAATGGAGGAGAAAGGGCTGGCGGAAGGAAATTACATAGACACTAAACATTCCCCTATGAAGGCTTTTATTATCCACACTCTAGTCAGGACCGAAATCATAACAAGAGGTAATCTCTGGCTCAGGCCCAAATCAGCCCCCCTAGTCAGGGCCCCTGAACACAGATGTCTAACAGCATCTTCCAGCACCTCCCAGAAATGGGGCACTGCATCCAGAAACTGTTGGAAGCACCTTTGATAGATAGATAGATAGATAGATACATACATACATACATACATACATACATACATACATACATACATGCATACATAGATGATAGATGATAGATAGATACACGTATTATTAAAAAGGTGTTGTACAAAGGGATTACAGTTACATAAGTCAGGTCATGAGTACATTTCTTTATGGATAATGTCACCCCTTCCTTCACTCTTTCCCGGTTTTCCCCACCCATCCTCATCAACAAGTTTATACAAGGCACTTTTGACTCTGTCCCTAGCACTGTCTCTTGTGTTGAAGAGGAGAGAGAAAAATGAAACAAAGGGAAGGAAAATAGAAAAGTGTAGTGGAGGGAAATAGGAAGTTGATTGCATTAACTTTGACACTGAAAAGGTCTAAACCACGGAAGAGGATCCTTTATGCTTACCTTAGCCTTGACTTGTGCAAGGCCTGGCCAAGTGCTCACCAGGTCATAGGGATCCAAGTCCCTGAGAACACAAGATGGGACTAGGTGCAGGAAGGGGAAGAATGAAGGGTGAGTCTGTGCAGGAAACCCTGCCATCTCCCTGCTCCTTCAGAAATAGCATCTGTCACCACTTTACCACCCCACATTTCTGTCTGTAGAAACTTCTCACTGAGAAATCACCACAGGCACCAACTCCCTAGCACACTCAGTGGTTCACAAACAGTAAAGGCTGCCCAGAATTTCCTTTCTTCCAAAAGTTGTTAAAATGCAAGAGGGAGGAGGAAGAGTTGACAGAGGAAGCACACACCCATGTTGGAACAGTCTTGTTTTGAAAAACTTCTGCCCTCTGGGGTTGAAAGCATTTCTTGGCTCAGTGGAATCAAGAGGTACCATGATAGTTCCAGAAATGTTTCCAGCCCCTGACCTTGATATTTATTTGCAAAGCTTGACAGGAAATCCTTGCTGCATGTTCCATGAAAAACAAAGGAAAATGAAGGAATCAGAAAAAACAACATGCTGCCTAAACAGCCTCACAGGAACAGACCTTAAAGAAAAGTAAATACCTGAAAGCTAGTTGCCTTTGCTATTGTAGCCTTACAATGTTTTCTGAAGATACACTATGTGCCTGGCCCTCAGCTAGGTGCAGAGAACTTTGTGCCCTGAAAAGCTCTTGTTTCCCAGGATGAAATAAAGAGGGTGAGAGATATGGAATTCACCAGTAAAGCCCAACATATGCCAAAGGCTAGGTGTTGAAAGATGAACAAGATTATTTGGGAAGCATTCTAGTATAATATAATACTTTATCTGTGTTGTGAAGAACAATGAGGGGTTTCATAGGTGAAAAGGAAAAAGAAGAGCATACTGGGAGGAAAGAACAGATAATGTCTGAAACAATTTCAGAAATTAAGCATTAAAATGCCCTGAATTTCCAAATGAAACCTTGGGTGACTTCATTGTCATTTATAACTCTTATGTGGTGCTTTCTATGTCTGTTATGAAATTCATAGAACAGCAAGAGAGAAGTGCAATGGGCATAAGAGCAGGAGAAAATTTATCTCACCTTGTGTTCCCAGTGGACAGGGTGTTTCTTGGTTTTGGAGGTGTAACATCTAAGGTTAAAATGCCATCCCAAGTGTTGCAAAGGAACCACCAAGAGTAGGACAATAGCAAGGCATGATAAATGATGCGCTAGAAAAGTAACAATGCATCTGGAAAAAGGAGGCAGGATGTCTGGTTGTAAACTTGGCCATGAAGTTGTTGGGTTTTGAGAGTTTTATTATACAAAAGGATGTCGTTACTATGATCCTTCTAAAATGGTTCTGTATAATGGACTGTTCCGTTGTAGAAAATCATACACATGCCATATACCTGAGAAGGTAAGAACAGGCACCTAGGCATTTAATCCTTTTTTTGATTCCTAGTTTGAAGTCACCAATGCGAGCCCAGATTACATACCTTATGGTATAGATGTGGCCTTGACATAGGCTTGATTTAGGATAGAAGGGGGATTTAAGATTGTCATCTTCATCGTAAGTCTAGGGTATGGAGCCCATTGGGCTTCTGTGTTTCTAGCTCTAAAAGAGAAGAAGCTTCCTCATTCCTGCTCATATCTACCTGTCTACACTGATGATTGCAAACTCAAAAGGCAGCAAGGTGAGTTAGGATGGCATTTCAGTTTATAACAGACAACAAACACAACTGTTGTCCCATGATTTTACTAGGTCATCTTGACCTAGTAATGCTGTTGCCACCTTAGTCTGTGTAGCACACTCTTTGATGGTCACATAGAGATAAAATTGCCTAACAAAATATTTACTTGAACCCATAATCAAGTGACATTGACTGCAAATGAGCCTATTTTAGAAACTCCAGGGCCTCCTTGTTTTTTATAAAGCTCCCTCTTTTTGATAGTGATAGAAGTTCAGAAAGTATAAATGTACTATAAGAAAAGTGAAAGAACAAGTACCAGTAATTAGCAATAAGCATTCATCCTCAGAGTTAAGGAGGCAGTAAAGAATGGTGGGGACTGTGCCAAACAGAAACAAGTGAGCACCATGTAAAAAAAAAAAGATAGTTGCTGTTTAGCTCCGACAATTGTTCCTTTGTGGAGTGTTTCTATGCAGGCTCAGGGTGTGAGGCTTCCAGTTTTCAAGAGTAACCATGTATCATGCTATTGGTTATACCTAGTTGTAGGAATCTTAAACATTATACATTATAGATCAAAAAAAATCTTAATTCAAAGCTCATAATGGCTCACATTTGTAATCTCAGGTATTTAGGAAGCAAAGCAGAAGATTCAAATTTGAGACCAACCTAAGCAAAAATTTAGACTGATCCCCATCTCAAGCAATGTGTGGTGTTGTGACAAGTGCTTGTCATCCAGCTATGTGGAAAATGTAAATAAGTTTCATAGTTCAAACAAAAATGCAAGAACATCTCCCCAAAATAAAACAAAAACATAAAGTCATGAAGGAGAGCACCTGCTAACAAGACTCCTGAGATTCACCTCATCCCACAAACTAATGAAAAGGATTTACAATTCATATAATGATGGACAGACACATGACCCTCACAGTTTAAAATATTCACATAATGAGAAATATGTCAGTCTGGAATCTATAGAAAGACTTCTTGGAGAAATGGATGTATGTTGGCAGAACTGAGAACCAAAGTAAGCGTATAAGGGGCAAAATGGTTCAAATAAGAATGAAGTTCTTACTTAATAGTTCAGTGGTCCTAAGCCTGGTTGCAGCTCAGAATGGAGTTGGAAATTTCCTTCCACAATAAACATTTCAAATATTTATTTATCCATGATGCAATGGATAAATATAGATAAATCCTAAAACATTTATGCCAAGTTAAATTGGTCAGTCACAAAGTGACAAATTCATAATTCTACTGAGTTCTCTACAACAGGAAAAATCCCAATAATGAAGTAAAATAGAGACTATCAGGGAGCTGAGGTTAGTAAGAGATAGGAAGTGATTGCTGAATGGATTTGGAGTGTCTGACTGTGATAACTGAAGTAGTTCGTGGTATGGGTAGTGGTGATGGCTACACATCAAAGAAATGCTTAATGTCATTGATTTGTATGCTTAAAAATCATAAAATGTAAACTGGTTGTGCTACATGATTGAGGATTGCTTATAATACATAGAAATGAAGTTTGGAAGTAGGTATTTTCTTTTCTCCACCTTTCTCCAAATGAACACAGAATGAGTTGGCCAACCTCTCGCCTCCAAATTCCTACCAAAAATCACTTAGAATTCGTCCCATAGGGTTCTTGCATCTCAATATTGAGTATTTCACAGTCAACAACACAAACTGTTTTCTGTACAATTATGTTGGGTTTCATATGGTTTGAATCTGACTCACTGATTGTCTTCCTACTCATATAAAGGATTTGGATATAGGAGGGCTGACAGGAAGCTTCGCATGCCCCATAAAATTCAGCCAATGATTGTCTTTATGTGCATACATGTTTGCAACATATATATATGTTTTAACCACATTAACATACATGATACTGAACTTCCCCCTCCTCTTTAAAAAATTAATTACCATATGTTTTTCTCATTTAGTATTTATAGATTAATTCTTCACTTTCAACAGCTACACCATATTGCACTATATATAACTAGCATCATTTATTCAATGTACTTTCCATTGACATCAAACTTAGATAACTTGCTATATTTTCCCATTATTAATTGTGTGATACTACTATTTTACATATGTATTTATAAATATGCAAAAATTAATCCCCTAACCCTCTTTTTTCTGTTACTTTTATAAAAATAACTATTATTATTAAGGTGCTGCACGCAGGGATTACCATTTTATAAATCAGGTGATGAGTGCATATTTTTTGGACAAGGTCACCCCTTCCTTTACTTTCCCTCAGTTTTCTCCTCCTATACTTGCCCACAAGTTATAAGTAATTTTCCACATAGTGTATACTGAATAGAATAATTGCATTCATTCCTCATAATCCCTTTTAAGAACATGATCTCAATGAACTAAAGACTTTTCCTTATGACCCATCGTGTGTGTGTGTGTGTGTGTGTGTGTGTGTGTGTGTGTGTGTGTGTGTAGGTGCACGTGCCTGCCCTGCAGCTTGAAAACTGTCCCTGAGCTTTTTTACTCAAGGCTGGCACTCTACTATTTGAGTCACTTCCACTCTACCTTTTTTTCAGGTTAACTGGAGGAAAGAGTCTTATGGACTTTCCTGCCCTGGCTGGCTTCAGAATTTATCCTCAGATATCAGCCTCCTGAGTAGATAAAATTATAGACATTGGCCACTGGCACTCCACTTATGCCCAACTCTTAAAGGTTCCAATGTAACTCCAATAGCTCTGTCCTGATGACCAAGCCTGTAACACACAGGCCTTCAGGGAACATGTATGACCCAAAGTGTAGCAAAGACTACGATCCTTACTATTCAAGAGAATGCTAGCCATTCTAGGCATCAGTGTGCCAATGTGCCAAAAGACAGAATCAATTCATCTATCATTCTAGCTTACTTAACTGCATTTGACTATTTTCCACCAGTAAAGGTATAGACTATGGTAGAAATTTACAAAATATACAAAAATATAAACAAATAAATACATCTATGACATTCCTGTCTAAGGAGAGACCACTGTTAATAATTCAATAACTTTCCTTTTAATTCTTCATCCCTTTTTCCCATAGTTCAGGAGAAATGTCACAACATTTTACCTTGTTACATTGTCCATATTTTATGATCAATATTTACCTATATAAATAAATACTTCCTAAATGTAAATGTTTAAGGCACTCTGTCAATTCTTCTGATGATCCTTAAATATGTACTGGATGTATTTTTCAAGCTGTAAGCTAGGCATGAAACTAAATATCTTATTGTATTAATTTATCTAATGCTTGTAATCATTCAATTACTCTAATTTTCTATGTTTTTATTCAGGGAAAAATTGAATGTAAGAAAGGAGAAAATGAGATGCTTACGGGAACACAAACTGGAAGTTGTAGACTTGAGTTTGAACTCAGCCCTTAGTTTAACTACACTACTAGAGCATAATAAAGCAGTCTCATTGACAAGTTAAGTGTCATAGATTTTTCTTCAAGAGATTTATAATTGGAGCTTTTACCTGTAAGTCTGTGGCCCAGAGTTTATTTCTATATTTGGTATAAGATGAAGCACACCTTCATTCTCTTGTATGTGGATGTCCAGTTTGCTGCATCATTTTTTAAGTAATCTTGGTACCTTGAAAAAATAATTTCATCTTCTATAAATTTGTCGTTATGACATCATCACAGTTTTTATGACTACAACTTTGAAGTAAGTTTGAAACCGGGAAGTTTGTTTTATGCATTTCTTGCACTTCTCCTAAGCTTCTTTTGGATACTTGTGGAACCTTGCAACTATGCCTTACAAGTAACAGTTAGCTATGAGTGATAGAAAATGAAGAGGAAACCCAAAATAGAAGATAAGATCACAGGGTCTCTGAGAGAAAGCATTTTAGTTAAGCATTCCAACTTACAGATGACAGGCCAACGAGGCCAGCAGGGTCACAAAATGTCATAAAATGTTTGTTTCTTTTTAATATGCAGCTCACCTAAGACTTAATGATAGGCTTCATTTCTGTGCAAGGTGAGTCAACAAATAGTTCTAAAAACAAAGGCGTATTAGCCTACCTACACAGGCGAGTAAAACCAGGTTGTAGAGGTCAAAAGTCATTTAGTAATCCTCTCCCATCCTTGGGCCCATCTGACCAAACGTGAGACAATGGATGAAACTACCTGAACATGCTTGTGACTAGTGAGTGTTTTAACTATGCATTTTTTCTCACTCTCTGCCTCTAATTTTCCTTCTTCCAACTAAGGCCAATGTCTGTGACTCTGAAGATGACAGAAGATGGGCTAAAGTGTATCTATCTTCCATGGACATGTCTATACCACATAATCTCTTTCTCTTTCATTTCTGATGAACTTTCATATCGTATCATGTTTTACTATTTTCCTATCCCTTTTACTACTACACTTGTATGAAAAATTATGTTCTGCATGAATTCTTCTCAAGATAAATAAAAGTACTACGTTGACTTAGCTGTGCTAAATTTTCAGTAATGATGTGATTTGGGGGGAATGTGTTTTTCTCTGTCTACAAAAACTATTATTAAGATTTTAAAGAAGGCCTCATATACATGAGGCCCTGGGTTCGATTCCCCAGCACCACATATACAGAAAATGGCCAGAAGTGGCGCTGTGGCTCAAGTGGCAGAAGAGTGCTAGCCTTGAGCAAAAAGAAGCCAGGGACAGTGCTCAGGCCCTGAGTCCAAGCCCCAGGACTGGCCAAAAAAAAAAAAAAAAAGATTTTAAAGACATACAAAGCAATAACTATTGAAATGCTATGAGTCAGGGGGTAATGAAGAAAGGGGTGACACTGTTCAAAATGAAATGCACTCAATGCCTGACATCTGTACATCACATTTGCAATAAAAAAAAATGTTATGAGTGTTGGAGGCTGCCAATTTATATAAACTCAACTGTATGCATGTCAAGGGTAAGTGTTCATATTTGTATTCCCACAGTAATGTTGAATGATATACTGGACAATATTCAGCTAATGCCTCTGAATGAAGAAGAATCATAGATGGTCAAATACTCATGTCCTTGTCTGATAAGAACCAAGATGTTTCATGAACTGAAACAAAATGAAGTGAAAATAAACAGATTTTCTTTTTTTATGGGCAGACTTCAGATTTCCCCAAAAAGTAAAACAAAGTTGAATCTTGGCTGGCAGGAGCACATAAAAATTTCCATGATTATGTAAGAGCTAGGAAGGATGCAAAATAAAGTATGTTTTGTTTTGTTTTTCTACATTTAAAACAAGTAGAACGTTTCCCCCAATCCACCTTCTCCAGCCAGCTATAGCTTTAATAAAATCTAAGGGTGGTATATACAAAGCCTGACCATCAGGGATAAGTGGTTTATTATTTCTGAGGCTATATTACCAGCTGCATACTTACTGTAAATGCTCAGGATTGGACATGGTTTATTCTATTTATAGCATTTAATACTATTTTTTTAAGTTTAAATAAACTAAACAGATTAAAGAATTGAAGTTCGCATAGTAATGTTGTTATATAATATAAAAGGTATGAAACATAAACCTTTTCTTTCCTTCTGTGGAGTCTAATGAAACTGCCAGTTATTTATTTTAGCACAAGACACTCTTGGCCTGCAGAGCACAGGAAAGACAGAAGAAAGCTTGCTTTGATGCTTCTAGAATTAACCCAAGAGGCCTTGTAAACCAAGATAGCAGAACTGCCCTCACTGCGCCAACCCAGGCTCTACGGTGCCCCCTCCCTTGGCAAACAACACTCCTAGAGCTCACACAGGAACAGTCCGGCAGCAGTGTGAGAGGGACCAGAATTCGCTTTTATCTGGGCCTGGAGTGTTTAACCTTTTATGGAACACAGACTTCTTTGAAATCTGATGAAATGTATGAGCTCCGATTCCCCTACCCACAGCCAAATACAAACATACCAGCAAAATATTACATGCAATTTTGGGGGATTCATGGATAAGAACCTAATGTAATGTGACATGCATTAATTTGGCAAGTGATGATGCTTGTGACCACGGTCCGAGAGAGGTATGATAGAACTATATAATTGCTAGTTTGTCTTAATGGATTTACCATGTAAAGAATCTCACAGGCAGAAGACTTAGGAATGAAAAGACTTTCTAGAGAACTATGTAGAGTTCAGCCTTGCCTAACAAGATATCTGCTCTTTACTTCCAGCTTCTAGCAGGTCTACTTCATACTTGTCAGGGATGTTTTAGGATCGGAAGAAAGATGGCCATGCTACCTTCTACAGGATGATCAACCATGGAATTTATTTTGAAGGTCATAGGTCACCTATCTAACCTAAAGTAGCTCAGAGATCAGTCATGCTGACAATCAGTCAGTCTTACCCAATGAAGATCCATAGAAAACTGTGCACACTGAGGCTCCAGTGAACTTCCTTGGATGGCCATATTGTATGATGCTGTCATACTTCAATACCAGGGGGGAAATACGTCACTGAAGACAATGAAAGCTTTGTTTGGAACAGATCCAGATTCTCAACCCTATGTGTATATTTTGTTAGCTGATTTTGATCTGTTTCCACTCCCTGACATGAAGCACAAAGTGACGAGTGTAATCTTGGAACTGTGCCATATGACTTTGATGTCAAATCCTACCTCTGCAGTTGGTGCCAGAAATCATGGGTAGATTTGGCAGCCTAGCAAAATGTGCCTTTACCCTTCCATATTGTCTAACTTGGGATTGCCACTTTTGAGCAATTCCAGTAGCACACTGAGTAACTCCCAAAGTCCTTTAGCAGATAGCTTCCTAATGGTCAGCAGAAAGATGTCAGAATATCTAGACTTACTATCCCTGGACAAACCTAGTTGTGGCCATCTGAACATTTTTTGTGTGAGATCTATTATCCATCCAGAATAAGAGTAAATAACCTTCCTTGTGGAAAAGCCACACATACCACCTGTTATATCCACATTCATTCCAGAAAGAAAATTGGCAAAAAATATAAACTCAGGTAAACTGAGGCTCAGCCTTGCTCGCTCAAACATGCTAACACCAGCCTCCATCTCTACAGGCAATGAAATGCCTTTCTAGGTGGGACCAACAGCTGACATATATTGGAGTCCCTGTAAAACATCTGATACTATTCATATTGGTTGATGAGAGCTTAAAAGGAGCACATGGCATCCAAGCTACTAAGAAAAATTGAGCTCTATTCATTGCTAAATCCATTTTCATTACTTATTAAGGAAGAAAGCCAGGTGACAGATGTCTATTTGCCAGGATAAGCAAATTGGAGATGTTAATAAGATGCCTTGGGAGATTGTAGAGCAAGCAACTATACACTTCTTTCTTCTACTTTTCTTTTTTCTTTTCCCTTTCTCCCAAACTAGAATGAGAGTCAAAGTGAGACATCAAGTGGAAATCAATTAATCTTTCCCTAAAGGACTCCAGAGGATTCATGTATTCATTATTAAGTGAGTACTGGTTACTTTGTGTGCTTAAAATGCTATTTAAGTGCCTTCACTGGGAAATGGAGGAGCTTCAGCTCACCACTCTAACACAGGATCCTGTTCCACAAAGGAAGTAAGGAAACATACAAGTAGGAAAGTAAGCAAAGCAGAATACAATGGAGACTACACAATAGATATAAAAATTGAATATTCCAAATGGGAATGCTGAGGAAGCTTGAACTCCTTCTTAGGTGAACAGAGAAAGTGACAGACTTGAAATGGATCTGCTAGTGTTTGTAGTCGCCTAATAACAAAATCATTATCATTACAAGGAAACGGCATGAGCTACATGAGAAAGGGACTTAAGGATATGAGGATATTGGAGAGATGAAAAGAAAGAGATTGAAAGAAGGAAAGAAGTAACTTTATTTCTACTGAAGACAACAGAGACTAAACGAAAGGGCTAGCCAGCACCTAACCAAAAGACCAGAGCTTATCATCCTGAGTTTTCTACAATTAGTCAGAGGCACAGCCATGATTGGATTGGCCATAAGATCATAAGTGAGGAGCTGATTGGTTATTCAAATACAGACCTGTTTCATATAAACAAAGGACAAGTCCGGGCTGGGAATGCGGCTTAGTGGTAAGAGTGCACGTCTACCATGCATGAAGCTCTGGGTTAGATTCCTCAGTGCCACATAAACAGAAAAAACAGAAGTGTCACTGTAGTTTAAGAAGTAGAGTGCTGGCCTTGAGCAAAAAGAAGCCAGTGACCGTGCTCAGGCCCTGAGTCCCAGTCTCAGAGACATGCATGGATCAGGAGCCAAGAGTGCAGACAGAGATTTGGGAAGGAAACTTTAACAAAGACTTAACCAGACCAGATGGACAGGGGCAGAATGGGAAGGGCCTAGCAGGGCTAATAGTGAAGGCTGGGACCCAGTCATACAAGCAGAGAGAGATACAGTTTAGGGGAAGACTTTGGTAATGGGCTTAAATGACCATAAAACGGAACATCCACTCAAGGCAGAAGCTGTAAGTGAGGCAAGGATGGGGAGAAGCCTGGCACACAGGGCCTGGTGGTTGCCTACATGTTCTGAAACTTCAGTGGCCCTGAAATGTAGAAAACTCCATCTTTCTCATGAGTGTTTCTAGCTGCTTGAGAGCAAGGAACACATTCCATATATATGTATATATACACACACATGTATGTACCTATGTGTATACACGTACATACATTTACATATAAGTATATATGTACACACACACACACACCCCACGTTTTCAGTTAGGGTATTCTCACTGTAAGCGAAGTTGACTCTAAATTGGTTTTGGATAAAATAGATGATAAGTCCTTGAGAGAAATGTGCCATGGGCTAACCTCATCTCTGAGATGTGGTTTAGGAGCACCGCCACTCCCTCCTCTGCCTCTGGGAGAGATGGAATGCTGGGGCCGCTGGATGGAGGTAAATCAGAGGCTTTTATGAACGTATGAAATGTTTCCTGTGTTTTTCTTTGATCCTCCCAACACCACCAGGCAAAGGAGCAGCAGGTCATTCCTCTGCTCTCGCTACTGCTGCAAGGAACTGCATTTTCTGGGTTTGTACTTTGCCCCTGATGTGTGTCTAGACTAATTACTTGGCTTAAAAACTAGAGCTTCATCTTTATGTTTTAAGAATAGAGAAATAAACTTGTTCACCTTGTCTCATTATTAACAGCCTTTCCTTCTCTTACACAAAAAGCCACAGACGGATCACAGTACCTGGGAGAAGGGTGGAAGCTTCCCGGCACACAGTGGAGCCTCCTGTCCAGGCGCCAGGCTTGCTCACAGCAGCTGCCATCCTACCCCTCTTTATTGAGAAATAATTCAGGAATAGCTACACACTCGTTTTACATTTTAATTTTATTGTCAAGGTGATGTACAGAGGGGTTACAGTTACATACATAAGGTAGTGAGTACATTTCTTGTCAAACTTGTTACCTCATTTTTCTCCCACCTTCCCTTCTTCCCAACCCCCCCCCCAAGTTGTACAGATAGTTTACAACATATTGTCTTGTAAGTGTTGCTGTTGCATTGTTTCACCCTTTGTCCTTTGTCTCACCATTTGGATGTTTCCCTTCCCTTTCCTAATTCAGATAAACATATGTACAATATGCAGGGTACCAAAATCAAATACAGTGACAACAGGGGATAAATCATAGGGAAGAAAAACGCAAGAAAAAATAAATGATTTCACATAGTAAAGTAAAAATAACAACAACAATGCAAAACCACTTGTTCCCCTATATTCCATATCTCCTAGTTCTTATGTGCTTATATGTACATAATCATTGAACTATTGTGATCCTCTACAAGGACTATCCCAGATACATACTAATTATTACCAATAAGGAAAAATTTAGAGTCTATGTTTCTTTGGGTCTGGCTCAATTCACTTAGCATGATTGTTTCCTTACGAAGAAAGCAATGTCATTCTTTTAGAATTCAAAACGTTAAGTTCCCCCAAAACAAGTCTTCAGAAACAACTGCCCCATTAATAAATGGGCTAAAGTCTTAGAGTCTTCTCTGAAGAGGAAATGAGAAAGGCCAATAGACACATGAAGAAGTGCTCAACATCTCTGGCCATAAAAGAAATGCAAATCTAAGCCACAGACTTTTGACATATGTTCCACAATAGCAGAACTCTCACCTGACATTCTCCCACAGTGGAGTGGGGATCAAACAGTAAAGTTGGAAAAATGATCAGAAGAAAAGAACTCAGTCTCAACAGAAAGAATAAAGGTGCTAAGGAAAGGAGGCAAGAGAGACAGAAACACAAATGGACTCTGGAATCCATTTTCATCTAAGGGCCCATGGAGCCTGTTAAGGCTCAGTCTACTCAATTGAAAGATGTAGAAAAAAGTGCTTGCTTTGGGAGAATCTATTTGGAATACGTTGAATTATACACTATAATGTGTAACCTTATTTCAATTGTGCTATGAAGAAAACAAAAAAAAATTCTGAGATTATTGGAAAAGATAAATGGGCCATTGGATGATATCCAAGAATGGTTTTGTTTATATTTTGAAAATGTGTTCATTTTTAGAAATTCATACTAAGATGTGGAAGTTAATATACTTCATGACAAGGGAGAGGGGAAAGAAGGGCAAAGGAAAAATTGGAAGAGGAAAGAAGAGAAAAGAGAAAAGGAGAGAAGGAAGAAGGAAAGTAGGAGCTAATGAGCAAACTGGAATTATATATTATATATAGTATATATAATATATGTATATATGTTATGCTTTGCCTCTATCTTTTCCTAGCTTACTTGCCTATTTTGTTTTGTTTTCTGAAGCAGAGTCTCCCAAGCTTGCGTTTTACTTGCAATCTTCCTGCCTCAGCCTCCTGAGTGCTGGGATTACAGACATGCACTACCATGCCTGGCTAACTAGCCATTATATAGAAATCCTGTTCTAGAACACATTACCACATTTACCACAGAAATCTTTCTAAAACACTCTCAACTATAAGCCACACAAGATGCTGTATCCTAGTGGGGGCTGCCTATAGGTATTATATATTCTCAAATCAATCAGTTGACATTTTTACAACATCACAAAATCTACGCCTAAGCACCAGCCTAAGTCAACAACAAAAGCATCGGCCAAGACTGCATATATTACAGAATCCTTGTAAATCAGCATTTGCTTTTAGGCTCAAGGGGCCTCAAAATTTGGCCAGCTGTTCCAAACAGTAAAATCTCATTATTTCAATGTCCAACCACTCATCAGTTAAGTTTACTTCAAAGTCATATGCACTCAGAATTTGATGACATAACCAGGAAACGCCTATATTTTTAAAGTTAATTAACAAGTTGAGAACCTTATTTCTTGTCAATAGGGAAAAAGAGGTAGCATGCTATTAAAGGATTCCCCTCACCCTTTAATTGCTCCTCCATTTCCCTCTTCCGGCATGACTTCTTTTTCTGCTAAAAATGTAGGACTCTGTTTCCTCATGACCCAGGCAAGAAATGGATGTTAAAAATCAATTTTACACAGAAATGGAGGAACAGGGAGTGAACAAATGCAACAGTGGTACTCACTAGACACTATGTGGAAAAGGAACTGTGCACCTTGGGAATGAAAGGGAAAAACAGAGAGATTGAGGGAAGGAGTAATCCAAAAAGAAATGCACTCTTCACCTGAATTATGTAACTGTAACCTCTCTGTATCTCACCTTTATAACAATACTAAAAATAAAATAAAAATCAATTTTTGGTGTTAATTGCTCAAATATGAAGTTCCCATTGAGTATCAAGCTAGAAAAAGTTGGCATTAACTTTCATCTCTAGTGAATCCCTGCTAAATAATCTCATAAATGAGGGTTATTGTTTATCAGCATTTAAAATAAAATTCATTGAATAATAGCAATCTTTGTAAAATATGTGTCACAGAGCACTGAAATGGTTGTTGCAAGTGTATTAGGAACCAATCTGTGCAACATCCATCAGATGCAAAAAAAAAAAAGGAAAAAAATGAGCATGTATATAAACACATGTACACACAAACACATGCACACACATGCATGCACACACATACACACGCACATACACAGCAGCAGCAACAGCAGCATAAGGGATGAAAGAAATCTTTACTACTATGTCTTATAACTCTCTGATCCTTTGAAGGTACCAGGCAAAAAATGGCACGTATGCTATCATTTAACAACAGATGTTTTCCTTACTTTGTTAATGGTCTAAACATATGCAAAGAGTTGAACAAATATGTTATTTGTTTGTTTGATGGAAAGCTTGGTTGGTGGAAGTTATGATGGTAGCCAATACTTCTAAGAAAAGGAGAGGGTAGAAGATACTGAACTTAGTGATGGGTTAGCCACTGCTGGCCAATGATAAGCTCATATATGACAAATCTGTCAGTAGAGCCAAACCAATTGGTTGGGAAGAGGAAAAAAAAAAACAACCAAAACTCTTGGGGCCAACATTTGGAAAGAGGAATCTAACAGACACAATAAGCAATAGAGGCCCACACCTTGTTTTTAACAATAAATCCTTCTGCAAGTGTGTTGCCATGTAGACAAATACAAAACTTTCTTTTATGTCTTATCACTTTAATTATAGAACATGGCACCAAGAAGCCAAATTTTAAATGGAGAGAGTAGGAGTGACAGAATCATGATATTGTCACAATTCCTTTAAAGGGACCATCACTCATTGTTTTATGATGGTTTTTGAAGAGGAAGTTTCACAGCACAACATGACTTTATTCAAATTCAACATTGCTTCCCTGTTTTATGATTTCACTAGGGAATGCCTCATGAGCTTATATTTTTTAGCTTTTATATCATGAGTGTAAAAATAGTGCTATCCTATTGTGGTGAGTATTCACTAGAATTTGTTTGGGTGGATGAATAAATGAAATCCGTTTATTATTTGTTCTTTGGTGGCAAAAGGAAAGCCCATTACTTTGACAAGGTCATGTCTAGGAACAAGTATTCTAAGAGTGTTGTTCATTGCTCTTCATCTTGTTTCTCTTGCATGATAAAATTCTTATGTCTTCTAAAGATATTCCCAATACATTTGCCACATGGATGCCAAACACAACTGCACCAAAAGTTAAAAGCAGGAATTCTTACTGTGCATATTTCGTGTAGTTTAAAAAAAGAACACCGAACACCAACACAAAGGAGCACTAAGAATTAAACTGAAAATTCCTGCAGAACAATCAATGCTCACTGGCAAATTTTCCAAATTACCCAATGGCTTTGGAAACCAGACCAGAGACAACATTCACACACAAAACTCTGCCAGATTCTCACAGAAGCTTTTCACATCACCCTCCATATTTGGTGCAGATGAAAGGGTAATTGGAGGCCTGTGGAAAATATGAGCAGTGGGGTCCCAGCATCATCTTTGCTTCTTACATATCCATCCACATTCTAGAAGGGAAGGAAATAGCTTATGTAAGGCTATGCTTGTACGCAATCACTATTGTTTTGATGGATGCACACCGTAGGCAGGCAAGTTAGAGTACAGATTCTGGCTTGCCAGCAAAGGGAACCACAGAAGTCACAGTGCCTGATGTTTTTATTTTTCCCTCTCCAAATGTCCAACATATATTGAACACAAAACACAAACACTTCCAAAAACCCTAGGTCTTGCTTTTCTAGTCCAGTGATGTGCTTAACAGGAAAAGGGAATGAAATTAAATGAAAAACAGGTTTTCCAAAAACATTACATTTTTCAGACCAAATCAAATTCCAAATCCATGTTAACAGCCCATGATTACATCCTTGGTAAAAGATGATCCAAAATATAATCCATCAGGAACAAGACAGATTAGTCCATGATAATCCCTGAAAGGTAATCCCAGTAGTACCCAAAGTAGTTCCAATGTTACTCATAGCAGGAAAGAGCACCCCCCACTCCAAAAAAATCTGGTACATGAGCTTACCACACCAAAACCTGTCAGAAAGCCATATCCCCGACTGAGAAAGATGAGAAGGGCCTAGCAGAGTAAGAGACATACAGTTCTATGTATTCATCTAAAGAAATTTAACATTCAGTTGCTAAACTTTATATATAAGCAAGCTTCCAGACTGGTGAGGAATACCAGAAAATGAACTGACTTTTTTTTTTTTTTTAACCCTAGCAGCATTAGTCTAGCCTGGCTAATGTTACATCATCACCCATATACTTGGGTTCTGGCATCTGTTTGTTCACCTGGCTGCTGCTCGTTCATTATTTCCACCTATTTCCCTAGGTACATCCCAGTCTTTCTGCCTGACACCTACAGCCCTGTGACTTCTACTGTGTCTCATACTTCCTCATTTGTCACTTGCAAATTTGCGGGCACATTTATACAGATCAAGAGAACACACTCATGTGACATTAAAGATTCATCACTAACATGAAGGCATGGCCTCACTGTCCTCATTAAACATTTAATTAGGAGCAAGGGAGGCTAGAGAGAACTGTTTAAATTTTAAGTCTGATATGTTGGTAAAAGTGTAACACATACACTAGATCCTATTGGTTTATGTCATAACTAGTCATACTGTCTTATATAATCCTCTCCTTAAGAGAGTTGGGAATTTCCTTTTACTTTCAGTCTTAGGTATTTTCATTTAGAATTTCTCCTTTCCATCATGCTTTTCACAATTTATCCATGCTTTTATTGAACACAGAGTTACAGTGATATATATGACAATAGTATTATTTTGTAAACTACTGACCAGGTTTGAATTGTCTATTCTCTTATTTATTCATTCACTGAACATTTATTAAGTGAGTATTATGTGCAATTCAGTGTCAGTTGCTCAGAAGATGAGCATAAACCAGAAATTTTATACTCAAGAGACTTATTTGCTTTTGTTTGTTTTCACTTTTTTTGGGGGGGGCGGGGTGCCTATACTGGGGCTTGGATCTCAGGGCCTGGGCTCTGTTCCATGGCTTTTTCACTTGAGTCAAAGCTCCACTTCTGGCTCTTTGGTGGTTAATTAGAGGTAAGAGTCTCATGGGCGTACTTGTCTGGGCTCGCTTTTAACTGTGATCCTCAGATCTCAACCTCCTGAGTAATCAGGATTCATCCCTAAGCTTTCATGAAAATAATGAGTGTAGAGACCCTAACACAGTGAAAGAAGAGACACATTTCCCAAAAAAGTGCAGATAATGCTAGTTTAGTGTAGAAAAATACTTTTGGTTGAAGAACTTCAGGAAGAGTTTTCAGAAAGAAGTTATTTCTTAAGACTGAGGAATGAGCTTACACATATACGTATTCATGTTGATATATTACCATACGGTGTTTTTAAAATGTGTCTTGCTTCTCAAAATCCTTAAAGACAAGGACACTTTTGTATGTAATTCTTTCTCCCTAATACCTAGGATGGTACCTGGACCGTGTTCAATAAATGTTTATTGGATGAATAACTATTAAATAATTTGGTCATGGGGAAAATTCCAGGCAGAAGCCACAGACAGCAGTTGATTACAGACAGATTCTTTTAATTCCATTGTTTGGCAAATACAGAATCTTTCAGCTATGAAAAATAAAGCAATCTGTTTCTTGTTCCATCCACAAGTTTATTTTTATTTGAAACAAACTTCGTTGTCTTCTCCCCAGGTCCTGCTGCATACATAAATGACTGGGTGTGCCCAGGGATGCTGAGAGATAACGAGGCTTAGGATAGAAGTTCCCTTTCTCACCCAGTTCTGTAGCAGCTCCCCAGCTGAGTGAGGGCCTTCCTTCTGACCCTTCCATGACATGGGAATGTTTCACCATGGCTACACTGAGGACTAACCAGACTCCCGGAAAGTGACTGGAGAGATTTTAATGAAAGTCCCCAAAGACTCACAAGGTATTCATGCCATGGAATGAATGTTTAAAGAAGTGGGCAGCTTGGCTCTATTCTTCCAACTCATGAGCTTCCATTGTGGAGTTATTGCTTGGTTTCCATTTCCAATCAACTGTAGTCCAGTTCCACTCACAGCATGGAAAAAAGACTTGCTGTGAGGAGAATGAGCAAACAAAGCCTAGAGTATATAGTGCTTCAGAATGTGTGTGTGTGTGTGTGTGTGTGTGTGTGTGTGTATGTGTGTGATCAATAACTAAACGAAAAGTGAGATCTGAAGAAGCTCAGGGCAGATTAATAAAAGACTCATACACTATTTAAGACAATCTTCTCCATTTCCTTTCCTCCTAGTCTTGTTTATATAAGTTAAATGATAGAGAAAATCCTTCTATCTTAAAAAGGTACTAATGGTGCTTGAGAGATGACTCAAGTTTGGGCAAACCTTGTGATCTCATAGTCATTTTAATTAGTGATTCTCACTTTTTCTCAGAAAAACAAAGTGTTTGGAAAAACATAAAGTGTTTCTTTACAACTTTTAACAAAGAAATAACAATGTCTTAAAATCAATGACAGTTGTCACTTATGTTCACATTGTCAACTATTAGAGCCTCATGAATCCTCTGCAATTATCATAATGCAGGATTTTAATCCCCATCTTACAGCTAAAGAAACAGACTCAACACTGGGATGCAAAAGAATTTCAGTTCTGTCATTTCTGTCTTTGTGGTAGCCCAGACTAAATTGAGAGATACCTCTGAAAGGAAAAGGGGAGGGCAGGGAAAGAGAAAGGAGGGGAGAGGGGAGGGGAAAGAAAAGGAATGGAGGGGGAAGGAGAGGGGAAAGGAAGGAAGAAGAAAGTGAAGTAGAAAGAAAGAAGGAGAGGGCAGGGGGAGGTGAGGGGGGAAGAGAAGAAGGGAGGGTGAAGGGAAGGGAAAGAGGGCAAGGAGTAGGGCAGGAAGGAGGAAGAGGGCAGAGGGCAAGGTATGGAAGGGGAGAAGGACAGTGAATGGTGGGGGGAAAGAAGGGGGAGGAAGGAGGGGATGAAGAGGAAGGGAAGGGAGAGAGGAAGGGAGGAGGGGAAGGCAGAGTAAAGAGAGAGGATAACAGGAGGAAGACAGGAAGTAATGAAAGAAACAGGAGGAGGGGAGGAAAGGAGTTGGAGAGAAGAAAGGGAAAAGAGGTGCAAGCTAAATAGTCTGACTGCTAATTAGTGTCTCTAGCAGTATTTCACTTTAGTTTTCTTAGTTCTTAAACCAGCCCTATAAGAAAAGTTTTCTTATCCCTTATTACAGATGATGAGTATTTTCTAATATATCATAGAACTTGTAAAATGGTGACTTAACTATGTTAAAATAGCCACTGAAGCATCACCAGTATTCCTTTTCCTCGCTGTTAGTCAACCAGCAATACTTAATACTGAGTACCTACCATGCTTGAAGCACTGTTATCAGCATCTTTGTGTTTATGTTGTCAATGTGAAAATGAATGAATGGCCATGCTACTTTGTATGCATGTACACACACAAATACCTACTGAAACTTAATAGAAACAAGCCATTTGTCCTGTGTGAAGTCAATTACCAAGACTTAATTTCACAAGTGGAAATAGATCATATGACGAGCGTACATCAAGCACTGCTCTCAAGTGGATTCAAAAGCGATTACCAAGATTCCTCCCCCAATATTTAGTCAAAATCCAATGAAATAGCCCCATCTCCACCTCCAGGACCTTTCTGGCTAAGAATAATTTCTTACCTCTCATCTTCCTTTCTGACCCACTATATTAGAGAAGGATAATTCAAAGTGAAGTTAAGGACATTCATGTTAAATTATGTCTATGTATGTTTTGTCAAAATTGCTATATTTATATATACATATGTTTCTTTAGTTTAATATATAAAATGTAAAAATCACATGTATTTACAAGGTATATACATATATTGTGTAATGTTTAAATTGGAGTAAACATACTTATTTACTCAAGCACATTATTTATTTATCTATTTTTAAAATTTATTTCTTTATTGTCAAAGTGATGTACAGATGGATTACAGTTGTATACGTAAGGCAGTGAGTACATTGCTTATCTAACTTGTTACCTCCTCCCTCATTTTTACCCACCTTCTCCCCTCCCCATTCTCTTCCCCCCTCCATGAGTTGTACAGTTGGTTTACAGCATATAGTTTTGTAAGTATTGCTGTTGCATTGGTTTGTCTTTTATCTTTTGTCTCTCCATGTTGATATTCCCATTACTTTCCCTAGTTCCAATACATATATATACAATATTCAGGGTGCCAAAATCAGTTACAGTGACATTAGGGGTAAAACCATGGGAAAGAAAGACAAAAGGAAAAGGCATAATTTCACAGGGCATGTTGAAAATAACAACAAAAATGATAAACCACTTGTTTCCATAACCTGGAGTTCATTTTGCTTAGCATCATCCTGTGTTCATATGTACGTAGCTATTGAGCTATTGTGATCTTCTGCTAGGATTATTCTAGACTCAGGAAAATTATTTCTTAATTTTAATTATTTAATTGTGAGCTGGGCTATATAAAAACAATTAATTATAAAGTTTTGTATACTTCGGCCACTAACTGTCTCATAAGGAATTTTGAAAGTGCTATGCTACCATTCAAATCTTTTCTTTCTTTCTCTCTGCTCCCACTTTTTTTTTCATGTTAATTGATTTGCTCCATGAAATGCCCTGTAAAGTGGCCAGATGTTGTAAGAGAATCGTGATAGTATGGGAATTCCACAGGAGACTCCAGCAGCATAAAATGATCCTCAGGTTTCCTCTGCTCTTGCCTGAGCAGAGACAAAGGCTCCCACTTTAATTGGGATTAGAAGGGATCTCCTGGATTTAAATGGTAATATCTAAGGAAAAGAAAAAAATCACCCACCACTCCCTCCACCACTAAATGCTCAAAACAGGACCTTGTAAACACAGACTTTTGTCCTGGATAAGCAGCCAGGAGATGTACATTAATTCTGAACTTTGCCACTGTCTAGTTTCATGAACCTGGAGCAATCAAACACACTCTGGACTTCAGACACTTATTCATAAAAAAAAAAAAGTTGGTCATCTAAGCATGCTTCCATTGAGAACTAACAAAGTGCTGCAGGAATTCAGGGAGCAAGTAACTCTCCAGAAGGAGCCAGAGAAGAGTTCACAGAAAAGAGATGATATTTTTAGGGTAGTATTTACCGTGTACATAGTTTTGCAGCCGAAAGAAGACAAGAACTAGAAATAAAGGGGTAGATGGCACAGAGATGTATGTGTAATTACAATAGTCATCATCATCACAATCAACAGCCATTTGCAGAGCTTGTCAGGAAAAGGGATATAAGCAAGGAATCGTTGCACACAGTATCTAGACAAGGCTGAAACGTGAATTTTGTTCAGATTACACAGGGCCTCCTGCAGTTCACTCTATTTAGCTATACGTGAGGTGGCAAGGTGACAATAAGAATTTTTATGTCTTATAATAGGGCAAGATTTTTACCAATGGAAGTATCACATGGGAAAGTGCCAGTCAGGAAGAGCCAGTCAGAGCCAGTCAGGAAGTTGGTACTATTCTACACATAAGATACAAGGGTCTGAATTAAAGACTGGCAGATTTTTTTGAAGACATTCCTTAGAGAGAATTAATGGAGCTTAGTGACTGGAGGAAATAAGACTAAGAAGTCAGAGGGACTATGGAGTTTATAGTTTGATATAATAACCCAATACAGCCAGTGGTTCTCAAACTTCAGCAGGTATCAGAATCACCTGGAGGGCTTGGTAGGCAACAGGTCCTGGGTCCCTTTCTCAACACTTTCCAATAAGTAGGTCTAGGAAGAGCCTAAGCACCTGGTCTCCCAATAAGTTCTCAGGAGATACTTTGAGAACCACTGTTGTGGGACTTAAGGGGGGTGAAGAGGTAGTTTTAAAGAAAAGTTGATAAGTTCATTACTTGAGGAAACTATAGGGAATGTTACAGATTTCTTTGTTGTCCATCATCCCAATCCATATAAACTAAAAAAAATTGGATGTGTTTGGTTAATAGCTGCCTGTCCAGGGCCTGCCACAATGCTTGGAACATATCAATTACTGAATAAAGAGCTTCTAAATGAGCAAACAAATATTGAACACAGGGAAATTGGGAAGATGAATCCATGAATTTTACAATGAATTTACACCTATGGGTCCCTTCAGTGGATTGAACGTACAATCCATGTTTAGAAACTTGTGATGTTTGCGTGATGCATACACAACCAGAAAAGGCAAAAATGTGTTCCTAAGAAGAATGAAACACTGCAGGAGAAGCCACATGGATTCTGAAAGAAGAAATTTTACATGGTGAGAAAAGATGGACACCATGACTCTCACTTCATTCTAACCCTAATATAGTTTACGGTAAGTTTACAGTAAGGAGTCCTTATAATAGTAAATTTGTGTGAAGTTGAAATGAGGGATATAGTAGTTGAATGGGCTGCTATCTTAAAGTAAGAAAGAATAGGCAAAATAAAAATGCAAAAACAAAAACAAAGAAGACAAGGGGGCTGGGAATATGGCCTAGTGGCAATAGTGCTTGCCTCCTACACATGAAGCTCTGGGTTCGATTCCCCAGTACCACATATATGGAAAACGGCCAGAAGGGGCGCTGTGGCTCAGGTTGCAGAGTGCTAGCCTTGAGCGGGAAGAAGCCAGGGATGGTGCTCAGGCCCTGAGTCCAAGGCCCAGGACTGGCCAAAAAAAAAAAAAAAAAAGAAGACAAGAATCACAGATCAAAACACTGGTCAAAAGGAAAGATGTGACTGGGCTCTAAGGGCTCATGTCTGTAATTACAGCTACTCAAGAGGATGAGATATTAGGACTGGAAAGCCAGCCCAGAGAAGGAAAGTTTGTGAGACTCTTATCATCAGTAAACTATCAAAAAAGCCAGAAGTGGAGCTGTGGCTCAAGTTGTAGAGCATTAGTATTGAGCGAAAAAGCACAGAAACAGTGCCCAAGCTTTGAGTTCAAGCCTCACAAGTCACACACACACACACACACACACACACACACACACACACACACACACAAAATATAACCCCATACATCCTACTGGACAAAGTGGATATATCATTTCAGCCATCAGTCAACAACATGTCACATAGCAGAACAACTTTGTCCACTCTTCTTTCTTCTCTTTGTTGATCAAGAAGCAAAATATCTTCATGGAAATATCAATTTCCCATTTGTTGGAATATCATGGAACATCATTGTGTTGATAGATTATAAATCTAACATAAGATATGTAATATCTTATCTAATATCTTATATGTAATATCTTATGTATCTATGTAATGCTAAAATATGTAATATATTTGATGCAATGTGTATATATAAATATGCATATATAATCGATATGCAATATGGATTATGTATCATATTACTATATTATTATATATTATGTGTAGATTATATTGTATATAGATTATATATATTATATTCTAGCCCTGGCACTTATATCTCAAAATGGATTATTTTTTACAAAGAAAACATTTTGCTAAGAAGAGGTTTTTTAAAATATAAAGTATAAAGGAAATCTGTCTGAGAGCCATAGAACATGGCTCTCTCCAGATAGAGGACACTGTTACCTCCGCTACTGGGTCAGAAATGCTTTAGAAATACACAAAGGATTTAAACACACACACACACACACACACACACACACACACACACACACACACACAGGAGTGTAGTGCCTCAGAGAGTACCGCTAGTTTAAATAACACATGAAAAGTATTTATGAGCCCTTTTTTTATGAGGTGGTCAAAGAAAAGACCATCCAGCATGTAACATAAGACTGGCTGAAGAAGAAAGCATTTCCAAACCACATTGGAGAGTTAAGCATGAATGGAATTTTATTTCAGTCTCTATTGCTTATTTAAATTAATGGTGTTTTCAGATGGGACCTAAATGATAATGCAGATCAAGGTGAGGCTTGCCAGGAAGAAAATATACTAGTCTATTATTCAAAGAATGTTAGTAGGTAATGTTGAAATAATCTGAAATATATGGGTTTGGCAAAAGAGTTTTTTTGGATGGGGTATGTAGTTGTTATATGCCCAAGTCCATTTTAAATCCTGTGGGTTGAGCATTTTGCTCCAGTCAGGCCTTTGGAACTTCTCCATGTTCAGCAAATGTGGCTAGATTGTCTTCAGCCAATAAGGCCAGAGCATTGTACACACAGAACCACAACATGTCCTTGTAGTCTTAGATCCATCCAGCTACAAAATGTGCTGTACTTCCTTTATTCCATTGTTTCAGCTGACCCCTTCACAGAGCACATGCCAGAGCTTTATTTCTCCTAAGTCATATGTCTCAGCTAATCCCCTCTCCAACTCTCTACTGGGCCTCTTTGTGGCAAAGAGCATGCCCTGGTGTGTGACAGCTGGCAAAGGTTATGGGTTGGGGATGCAGCCACAGAGCAGAACAAAGATAACTGGCCCCTGGAGGCATTAAACGGAGATCCTTGGACTCATTTATTCCCTGTCTTATAATGAGCATCTGCCCCATGAGTTGTATCAGTAACAAATTGTAGCGGTAAAGTGTTCCCTCAGGCCACCAGTTGATCGAGTTCCATAGCTGTGTCAAGAGTATTGATGTGCTCAGCCCCTAAATGAATGCTCACTGCTCCTGGCTATCCATTCGTTTGTGCCACAATTGCTGAGCACTGACAATGTTCGAGGTACCTTGCAGACTGCAATCAATCTTAGACCATTTTCAATTCTTTTTGAATGTTACAGATACAACACAAGATACCAAATTTTCAGATAGTCATTTCTGGATCAGGTAAAACAACAATAAGTCTTTATTGTTTTTTAATAATTTAAAATATAACTCACAGATCAATAACCCAGCATTCCTCTTCAGAAAGCCCACATTTCATGTTCAGAAATATCAAGCTAAGTGACATACTTTATAATAATTTCATACTTACCAAAGGCATCACTGAACTAAACTTAGCCTATCATTTATGTTTCTATACAACAGCTTCAGAATATCTTGAAGGTGAGAAAAAAAGAAAAAAAGGAAAGCACGTTAAGGAAATTTAGTTTGCAGTAAATTCAGCAAAACCATTAAATCATTTTTTATTCCCTTCTATAGAACCAAATCAATTTTATTATAAGTTTCTCTTCAAACACGTTGCTTTCTGTTTTCCTTAGTCATTTATCTTCTTTAGCCCCAAACTTTTGGTTTGTGGTGGACAGGCAGCAATGGAAATGATGGATACACATCAGGAATCTGCCTTCTGCCCACTTAAAAGGGATACGAGCTAGTGCACAGCGCAGCTTGGCACACATATAACCCTCCGCCTCTCTGTGCCCATCCTCCACCTCCCTGTCCTCCTCTGCCTCCTCGCCAGATGGAATAGTAGTTTAACAGCAGGAGGGAGCTCCATCCAGTGACTGCCTCTAATCCAGATCACTGGATACCAAACAAGCAGTATCTCCCCTCAGCAGTTGTCAGACACAGCCCACGGTAAATGATCAAGTCTTAGTCCTGGGGTGGTGGGGAGGGGGTGACTCTCCAGGAGGTAGAGAGGAAAGTCTAATTTGTTTTTGTAAAGAGCTAATCTGCTGTTCCTTACTTTTCATTGTATCGGAACAATGTTCAAAGTACATCTTGCTGTACCAAATACATATCGAATATAAACAGCATGCTGCGTCTATATTGCTTATCGAAGCAACTATAACCTGACGAGGCTGAAGTTCCAGAGGCCAGTGGTAAAAGGGGGGTTCATATGATTATGCAGGTTATATGTTGATTATCCAGCCATATTCAAAACATAAGAACTTACATGGGAATATTTTGCAATTAATTTAACTTAACAGTTGGGCAAACTAGTCTTACAAGTCCCAATATGCTGTCAGTTTTTCTCCCTCTAAAACAGAACACTAACTCATATTATCTTAACAGACTTTATGCTCAAATTCCTCAGTTCTTTTCCCTTGAGGTAGGCATATTTCTAGATGGAAAATGAGGAAAAGTAACAGCTGAACACAACTGTAGCCTCTGTTCCTCCAAAAATACTTCAGGTTATCTAATAGCAACTCTCTTGATTTAGATTGTTTCAGCAGCTTAAAAGTCATAAACATTAAATCTACCAGCATTCTCCCAAGAAGTCATTTCAGTGTATCCTCTTAGGAAAGTGACAGCACATTATTTATGGAGCAAATCTTCCAGCAAGATCAATGGGTGATCACTGTAACTATGAAAAATACACACTGTTGGTCTTGGCTCCCTGGACAACTAAGTCTGAAACTATATTTTTTTGACATATACTGTTTCTATTTATGGATATCCCATAATCAAGAGAAGAATTCCAGTTCATACTCAGCCACTGACATGCATGATGAGATACAATGTACAATGTCAATTGTATGTCAGGACTGTGCTAGGTGCTGAGATATTTAAGTTTTCCAGATGGTATGGTCACTGCCAGGAGCCTCTGAAAATAAGACAAAGTCTGACTTCTCTTGTTCAGTTTCTATAATAAATTTTGAAATAGAGTCATTGAGTCCCTGCTTTATCCATTTACTTGCAAGATATATACATATTTTAAGACCAGCTTGAGACCAGGCACGATTATTCTAGGTCTCAAGGCCATTACTCTTGCAGAAGATGGGGGTCCATATTCTTAAATGTATAAGTGTTTTATCAAGATCATTTCCACAGATCAAACAGACATTAGCATTTCTGAAAAGATCCTAAGTTTCCTAGAGCCAGAAACTGATTTTGTACTGATGTCATCACAAATAACATCTGTTGGCATACTTGCCATAGGGAGAAATTATATAAGAGGCTACTTCTTAGCCTAGTGAGACAGATGAATGTGCAGTTCCATTGACAAGGGCTTTGTTATGGACCATTAGCAGTATCAGCTTTGAAGATGGACTCCAGGCAGGTTGTTCTACTGGAGAAATCTATCATGGACTAGATGGCTTTTTATCTTGTTCCTAAATGTTCCCAAATACCCATACTCCCAAACATATACACATACCTGCCCAGCATGGACATGGGACAGGGAGCTATGACAAAGGCAACTAGGCATTTACCATTCTGATGACATTCACAAACATCCCTTTAAAATTAGGAAGTTTGAGGCAGATGGGTAATGATGTGAAATTTCATTTATTATCATATTGGGTAAATGAAGAATATACAGAACCTGAATTATAAATGGGTTTTTCAGTCACATGGCCTTTGCATTCTAATCTTAACCAGACAGCTTACATGAGTATTCTGGGAAAACTTCATCTTTGAGTCTCACTTCTCCTGTCTGATGTGCAGGTCATTGTGGCTTGGCCTTCGTGCTGTCCTGAATGTAAGAGAAACAGGACAAATTACCTATTTCTGTCTAACACATGCTAGGGCTCAGGAATATTAGAAATCTACTTTCTTAATGGAGCAAAAATATATTCCTCCATGTATAATTGAAGAAGAATACACTATATTCAGGCTAGAACTCTAGTTTACAAGAACAGAAAGCCACAATAATCACCCAAACCATTCATTCATCCAGCTATCTAGTGGCCATGTTCCACATGAAAGATACTAGGGCAAAAGAAACAACTGACATCAGATTTTTATAATCCCAGATCTAAAATTTTTTAGGTGAAATTTCAAGTCCATTACTTACCAACTACAACTAAAGAAAAAAAGGGATTGTTTTACACTTCCTAAGTATGTCCAATTTGTTGTTAAAAGGCAGAGTTCCAATCTCACAGTCTGAAAATGTGGTGTTTTGGGTGGCAGTAATAATACTGTGACTATATTTCTCAAACCATAAATTGACATGTGGTCTGACAAGCATAAAGTGTACTTCTGGAGACAGTGGGATAGAATATTTGAAATCAGAACTGGAAAATTTGGGACATATGAAGGCTATAAATAGTGGGAAGAGACTGGGCTTGTTCCAGCAGAGACTCAATTCCTACTAAGAACCACATAATTATCTAGCTCCCATTTGTCATCCATGTAAACACTGGTGCATAGGAGAGACAATTTAAACTAGCATGGTAAACAAGACAGGCCTGTGCCAGAGAACTGCCTGGCACACATACACCCTGCTTCCAAAGCTCTGCACAGCCCTGGGAAGGATAAGGCTATCCTTGCAAAACTGACACTACAGCTGGAAAACAAAACTTACAACAGTCAGAGCTAAACACAGGCACCCAAAACACTGTTTTGCTGAGTGATATAGGCTAGTTTTCATTGCTTCTTCCTCCTTCCTGCAGGAGGAGGCTCAGATGGTTTCCTACAGGAAGTTGGAAGGAATTCATGCTTTCCCACAGTGGGAGACTCTACTTCCTGCTCTGATCCATGAGGGAGATAGTTCTCTGCTCAAGGCTGGGATTAGAACAAGACAAAGCAAGGGATGGAGATGTAACACAATGGTAGGTTGCCTGCCTATGCTTAAGCTCTGGGTTCCATCCCTAGCACTACAAAAACTAAATCAAAAAGAAAGAAGATGATATGGAACAAGGAGTAATGGTAGGTAGCAGGCACTTCATAAAGCATAACTGAGGAAAGTCACAGGTCTTTTTTATTTTCACATTATCAGAAAGAACAGTTTTGCAAAAGATAGTAAGGACCAGACTTTTCCAACACAGAATGGCAATGAACAAGAAGTATGAAGGCCACCCCTTTGTTAGAATAAGGATAAGAGTAAGGTATTACATAAGCCTTAGTCATAACTGGTACATATGAGGCTTTGCTAAGAACTGTGGTGAATGGATCCAATCTCAATCTCACGAGCTCCTATTGTCATCTCATCTTTTCCAAATAAGGACATAGAGGCTGAGAGGCACTAAGGGAAACTTGCTTAAGTTCGGACTCTTAGTATTAGAGTACAAAATTGAATCTGCAGACTCCAAACACAACACTTATGGTGAAAGAAAACACACTCCTACAAAGACCAAAATGGAGATGGTCATGTCACTCCTATGGTTCCTCACAGAATAAGCATAACCACTAAGGAATTTTCTCGTAACAGGATGGTTGGGCTCTATCCTGGGATTTCTGATTTAAGTGCCCACAATGGGGCCGGATCTCTGCATTTTGAAGATGCTCTCCCACCCACTCTGGTGTTTTTTACACACATTGCCTATTAAGAACTTTTTAAATGTTTTTATTTTTGTTTTGTCTTGTTTTGTTTGCTAGTACCAGAGTTTGAAGTCAAGGTATATTTGGCTTTCTTGTTTAGCTACTGCTCTAACACTGGAGGTGAGCCTCCAGACCAGCTTTTTGCTGGCTATTTTGGAGATGAATTCTACTTAGGCTGGCTCTGAACTGTGAACCTCTGGATCTCAGCCTCCTAAGTAGCCATGCTTACAGGTGTAAGCCAGCAGCACCTGGTAAAAACCTCTTGACAAATCTAGTTGAATCTGAGTGTCTACCTCTTTTTGAGGAGAAGAATTCAGTCTCTAAGTAGCATATGTTGTTTGTCCAGTACCAATCTGTCATTGAAGGGTCATACACTAGTGGCAAAATAGCCCTAATTTCTTGGTGGTATTACAGGCATTCACCAAAAATATCTTGAGATTTTTATAAAATTCCAAATTAGCCCCTAGAAATTTTATTTTCAGTTTATATCTACTCCGGAAGACACACTATTGACTGATTATAAAAATCAAAGTCACATAGTCAGTGTTTCTTTGGGTCTGTCTCACTTCCCTTAGTATAATTTTACTCTGTGGTTTTCCCTCATTGGTAATAATTAGTACACGTCTAAGATAGTCTAGCAGAAGATCAAAATAGCTCAATAGCCATGTACATTTGAACACATAAGATAATGATAAGTGAAATGAACTCCAAGTTATGGAAATAAGTGGTTTACTGTTGTTGTTATTTTCAATGTGCCATCTGAAATTATTCCACTTTCCTTTGTCTTTTTCCCCAGGGTTTTACCCCTGATGTCATTGTTACTGACTTTGGTACCCTGGATATTATGTATATAGTTAGTGGAACCAGGGAAGGGAAAGAGAACATCAAAATGGAGAGACAAAGGGTAAAAAGCAAACCAATGCAACAGCAATACTTACAAAACAATATGCCATAATCCAACTCTACAACTCATGGAGCGGGAGAGGGAATTGGGGAGGGGAGAAGGAGGGAGTAAAATAAAGGAGGAGGCAACAAGTTTGATAAGAATTGTACTTGCAGGAAGAAAAAGAAAAAAACAATGAAGCAAAAACAGGAAAAAAAAAACACCCAAAAGAATTGTACTTGGGGAGGGAGGAAAGAGGGAGAAAAATGAGAGAGGAGGTAACAAGTTTGATAAGAAATGCATTCACTGCCTTACATATGAAACTGTAACCCCTATGTACATCATTTTGAGAATAAATAAATTTAAAAAATCAAAGTCACATTAAATCCATACCAGGTTAAGAAGCCCTACTCACAAACTGCTTGCAGGATTGCCAGGGTATAAAAACTAAAGGCAAAGCAGCAACGTGGGGGTATAGGTGAAGAAGCTATGCAAACACGATGAAGACCCAGCTCAGGTAGCTCTTAATAAACAGAACAGAAAAATTTAAATCTATGGCACTTATACTTAAAGTATGGGTAGAAATGCCAAGAATACAAACATCTACAAATTACTCAACATAGGAAAGCAGAAGTGATGAAGAAAGTATAGGTGAGTCCATTTCCAAAACCTTCACTTGCAAGTTTTTGGTATTACTCCTATGGAGATGGGTGTGAAAACAAGATTAGCTCATATCTCTGAATGACCTAAGTCTCAGAAGTGATGGATTATTTACTTTCTTAAACACAAAACACAAGAATGGAGTTTAATATGAGGTCCTGGTACCAAGACAAATGATATTCTTGACCTACCCCTGGAGATCAATGACTTGGGTTAATGTTTTGGCTTCAGTGCCTCAATTTCTCAATCTTAAAATTTGAGTAAAAGGATAAAGGAGGAATTTGGGTAGATGAGAGACACCACATTTGTACTATACTTATGCTCTAATTGCAAACTACCCACAGTTATGTACAATCTGTCTTATGTACTTTATAAGAGTCAGATGTGGAATTCCCTGTGGTGGTAGTGGTGGTGGTTGTTTTAACTCTCTAAAAACTTGAAGGCAAGTTAGAACTAAAAAAGAAACTAAAGAAAATAGGCTTTAAGAATTAAATGTTTTGAATATTTCCGTCCTAATTTGCTTTATAGAGAAATGCAATACAGACTATCATCAATGGAGTGCTTTCAAGTGGGTCATAATCACATGCACGTGCAAAGCCATGAGTGAGGTCTAGCAGCTATGCAATTAAATGCCTAATTATGTCTAAGGAGCCCCTGCATTCTGTCCTCCCAGGCTTCACCCTCAGGAAAACACACAGTAGCCTTCTGTCTTGAGCATGGGTTCTTTAACATGTTTAAATGCCATGAAAATGCAACTGTGTGCCCAATTAGGGGTGCAATTTCCAGGTCAAAGCATGAAACTCAGCCTTATCCCCTGCCATGCTGGCTAACTCTCTAGTTCTTAGTTTCAACACAAATAAGTATATGAATCTGCTTCCTCCATCTTCTTAGAACTCAGTGAAAAGAGATGAATGCTTTATCCTTTATAGACTTAGAGATGGTTGAGGGAGCAACATCAAACCTATGGTTTGTGTTGCTTCTCCAAAGGGCCTTTATTTGTTCCTTAAGAAAATCACTGAAAGCTGTCCTATAATGTAGAAAGGGGAAGAGAAGTTGGACATGAGGAAAGACAGGAACTCTTCCTTTCATTCTCTTCTATATACACATCCTCATCAGGCTTCTGAAAAGCTGGTTGAAGAAAGACTATGGACTACCAAGATGGACCCTTGCCTAAGGACTCACAGCCCATTTCCAAAATGGCCTACAAGAAGAATTTAAAGTGTTCTCCATTTGGAAATCACACAAATCTCCATAAATATAGGTTGTCCATACTCAAGACTAGAAGCTACTCTGTGTTTTTCTAAGGGTAGAGTTGGGTAGTATAGAATCCAGAGGCTCCTTCACAAAATTAGGCATTACACATCTACATGTTACTGATGGTTTTTCAGAGGGCTGTGGGAAGCAGGCAGGCAAATCAAAGGAAGAAAGAAGAGATCAAGTAATACATGGCCCATCACAGAAGTGGTTCTTCAGTGACAGAACTTGTACCTGAAAGGAGACAATTAAGGAAACAGGACTGGAATCCCAAGGAAACAAGTGAATAGAATAGAAAGAAGTCAAGGAATTTGTGGCTGGATTAGAAAATGGTCACAAGAAACAAAACAAGAGCTCAAATATTGGGCTTTTACTTAAACATCAACAGCCAACTACAATATGTCAGGTGTTAGTTTTAGCTATCAGTGTTGATAGTAATAAATAAATGAGTAAATAAAAGTAACAGGCCAGGCTCTGGTGGATCACACCTATAATCCTAGCTAGTAAGGAGGCTGAGATCTGAAAATCACAGTTTTAAACCAGCCAGGCAGAAAAGTCCATGGGACTCAGCTCTGATTTCACACACACACACACACACACACACACACACACACACACACACACACACACACACACAATGAAGCTGGAAGTGGAGCTATTGCTCAAGTGGGAGAGTGCTAGCCTTTAGCATGAAAGCTCAGGAACAGTGCCTAGGCCCAGAGTTCAAGCCCCAGGATTGGCCAAAAAAAAAGTAATGGGAAGAAGAATGAGGAGACCTCAGGATGCTGCATACCCCCTGTCGACTCTAGGGAAAGTTTTAGCTCCCTTTGCAGATTCCTCTGTCTAAGATGACAGGTAAGTGCTTTCAGCTGGGGAAATCTAAGTGCTGTTGGAACAGAGCTCCTGTGGGCACATCAGACCCTTGACTTAGTGCTTTATGTTTATTTCTCTTCCCTCTTGTTTGTCGAAGCTGCTGCATTTCTACATTCCCAGTCTTATTTTTAAAACAACAAAAACAAAACTTGTCTTCACATGCCTTTTCCTCTTTCCTAGTTGGCTAAGAACCAAAAATTCCAGCTGTTGATATTTCATAGCTCACCATAAACCAGTGCTTGACCTCTCACTGGCAAAGCTGTCCCCTATGATATGCTGGGCACGCAGCTCTGCAAGCCTGTCCCTTCAGTCTATCCTTGCTGCTGCCAAGAGAGCTCTGTGATGCTGTCATAACTTGAGTCATGAGCAAAATAGTTGAAATGGTGAAATGCCAGCCTCAGACTGGCATTTCTCAGTCGACGAGAAATGCAATAGTTCCACCTCAATATTTTTTAAATGCTATATTTATGAAGCAAGCCTGAACATTTTTACGTTTTTCTTTGTGTGTGTGTGTGTGTGAGAGAGAGACAGAGGCACAGAGACACACACAGAGACAGAGAAAAAGACAGAGACAGGAGCAGAGAGACAATGAGTTGATCCTAGGGCTTGAACTCAGGGCCTGGGCACTGTCCCTAAGATCCACCCCACTCCCCCAAGGCTGGCACTCTATTACTTAAGCCCACAGCTTCATTTCTAGCTTTCCAGTGGTTAATTGGAGATAAGATTTGTACAAACATTTCCTGCCATGGTTGACTTTTGAACCATGATCCTCACCACTGGTACCTGGCTGTAATTTATTCTTTTCATAAAAAATACAGTATTTTTACATAATTCTAATAATATGGCAGAGATCAAAATTATGAATGAAAAATATTGAAGATAGATTACTAGTGACACCCAAGAAAAGGAGAGACATGGTTGATAGTAGAAATAGGGAAGTTTATGTTAATCAAAGAATACTTGAGTAAAGCCTTTCTTTTGGGGGGATATACATAGTAGTAGTAGTAGTGGCTTTAACACATACAAATTTTCTCAAGTACAATAATAGCTAAATGTCTGCCATTAAATTGTAGAAAATAGAATTCTGGGAGAACCCCATAGAGCTGAAGTATGCTAAAGCAAATAGGTTGGATGCAAAGGAAGTTGAAACCATGTACAACTAGGCTCTATCTTGGGACTTTGAATATCTGATGGGTTAGGAATGAGGAAATACTTAAGGTACCCTGATACATGAGAACAGGTGCTTCCGAGGATTGTCCTTGGTGCTCACCCACAGTTCTCAGTGTGTCACAGGCTCCACACCAAGCCCCTTCTTCCAGATACTTGTTCTCTCTCTCCAAGGAATTACTTGGTGGTTCCCTGTTCAGTCACTCTTACTCTTTCCTCTCTCTCAAAAAATACAAATATCTGAATGTTCTTCGAAAAGCCAGCCTCAGTTCATGCCCTCTACTTTCTCAGCAACCTCAAGGACTCCTCTTGACATCCTAATATTGTATTTTGTGACATGATGAATTGTCTGCTAGGTTTCAGTGCTGCACACTGATTGCTGTACTCAAAGTGATTTCCCCAGGCACAAGGCATCATCTTCATTCATTTATTAAACAAGCACAAACAAATCATCAGAGTAACCAATTAGAGTCAGAGCTTGAGAGTTCTTCTTCAGGTGATTAGCAAGTAGTGGCTTCAGTGTTCAAATTCCAACCTACCCAGTTTGAAACTGTAGGATCCCTCTTTTTTTTTTTTTTTCTCCCAGAGTGCCTCATGGAGAAAATACATGCAAATAAGTAGCCTGAAAATTCCATCGTTGGTATTGAAAGCCATTTAGAATCTGCATTCAACAGATGAATCCAGTTGCATTTCCCAACTTTCAATCCTTTGTCTTGGTTACATGGATTATTTGACATTCCCTAGAAATGCCTAGTCTCACCTGTGTCTGAGCCTTTTTTTCTGACTGTCTCTCTCTCGGAATATTTGAACCTATCCAAATTGCACCCACTAGTTCCATCTAAGAAATGGAACAAAGCTACCATTGCCACAGGCCTTACTCAAAAGGACCCTGTAGCCCTCATGGGCTGGCTGTAAATGACTTCTTCCCTTCCCTGCCTCTCAAAGAACCCTGAGACACTTTCTCGGGGTACCTGTTACAGAGTACATGTGACCACAAGCCTGGAAGAGTTCTTTATTTTTCACTTGTTACTTAAATGCCAGGACCTCTGCATCCTTATATACCATATATGTGAAATGCCATGGCCAAACCCATTTGAACAATTAATACATACTTTAAAAAATGTATGACAGGTGAGGGGTAAGGGATAAAGAGTGAACACATGCAGCAGTTTCACTAGAAACTGTGCTGAAAATGAAGTATACAACTCGTGTGGGGATTGAGAGGGAAAAACTGGGAGAGAGCAAGCGAATAAGTGACATTGTCCCCAAAGAGAATACTACTTTTTATCTGACTTATGAAATAGTATCCCATCCTTTATAATAACAATTAAAATATTTAATAAATAAAATAAACAAAAAGAAACTATGTAACTTCCTGCCAAGAGTAATCATTTAAAATATCTATTATTACTAGTAGTAAAATGATTTCTATCCATTGCGCACAGTTGGCTCACATCTGTAATCCTGGCTACTCAGAAAATTAAGATCTGGAGGATCCTGACTCAAAGCCAGCCCAGGCAGTAAACCCCAGAAGACTCCAAAACAACCAGCAAAATGCAGGGTTGGAGGCATGCCTCAGGTGGTAGCTTTCTGGCTGAGCCAAGCAAGCACAAGGCCCTGAGTTCAAATTCTGGCATCAGCAAAAAGAAAAAAAGACAGATTTATATCCATGTATCACTGTCTTTTCTAAACATAAATTCCTTATAGGAAAAGTATCTTAGTATACTATGTTTAGTGAAATATGGTAATGCTTGATGAATGACTATAGAGCCTGTAGTTTCAATTCCAAACCTATTAGGCTACAGATAATACTAAGACTATATGTGATGACACAGTACAGTTGCAGCAAGAATTTAAGGAGGCAGCTGCATTCTGGGTTATTGTTCTATTTAGCTCAAATGAACAGAGATTAGTGTTCAAAAACCATGATTAGGTGAGAAAAATATGCTCAAAACATGCCTGCTACTTGTGTAAAAAGGCTCACATGCTTGATAACAGAAGTTTCATTGCAGTCATAGAAGACGGCCACTAGTATTTTTTGAATATGAAAGTAGGCACCCCACAAGAAATCCTTTACACACATTATCTCATGTGAGGTAGCTAGTATGTTCTTTCTGTCTTTTAGATGTAAAACTGAAGAAGACAAAAACTAAGTGTTTCCAAGCTCTCACAGGAAACAGCAGCATAAAGACATAAACCGAAGTCTGTATACTCAATAGCAATACTGCACCTGCCATGGAAAACAGGCAGCTGCTCCCTCTCAGGGCCTCAGTCCTGCCGGAGCTCAGCAGAATTGGAACTGATCGCTGCCCATCACACAAGTGGATGCTTCCCGTGTGCATCCTAAATGCCTTTGGAATCTATTTCTCCTACCGTGCAAGGAGATAAATAAGAGAGGATATTTAAGGAGTAATATTTGTCCCTACTTAAGTGCTACAAAGGCAACTTCAAGCACATCAAAATGACTTACATGGACAAAGATGGCAATTATAGGTTAAGAGCCAGCACAGAGAGCTCTCTGAAGAGGTCAGAGTACATGGGAAGAAGGTTTGAGAAGAGGCAATAACAAAGGGAGGCAGCCTTGCTCCTGGATCAGTCAGCACCACCTGGAAAACAAATACAGACAATCTTGTCCAAATGTTTTAAAATACCATTACTTTAGGCATCAATAGTTTTCTAATACTGTCAGTCCATGAACATAATAGTTATTCCCATCTTCTATTGCCATTTTTTTTCCTTCAGTGTTTTAGGACTTTTGTTGTAGAGGTTTTATACCTCATTGATAAGGTTTATTCCTAGATTGATTTTTGTTTGATTGTTTTTTTCTTGTTTCTCCTGTGAATGGGATTGTTTTCCTAGTTTTTTTCAGCATGTTCACTATTGGTAAATGGAAAGCTATTGATTTTTGGTTTTGGGCCTTATCCCTTACTCCTCTGCTGAGAGCACCTTGGTCCTTTATCAGCTGTGTCCTCACTGATGTATTCTAGGCTGGATATGACTAAGACTAATTGCAGTTTTATGGATAGAAGTGCCTGCATAACTACTTTGTTTCTTTGCTCCATACCTTTGTTTTTTACTTCTATGGCTTTTTGAGCATTTCTGAGCCTTCTAGCACAAGGCCAGGGAAGGGCAGTCATCGGCTGTTAGGCTTGCTGCTGGCCCAGCTGATGCTTGAACTGCTGTTCACACTGTATAATTGAACACATTTCCTCCTGGTGGTCTCTGAACATGACTCACAGTTTGCTTCTTTAATCTTCAGTTTCATTTTCCCCAACAGTTCTCTGGACAACCTCTGCATGTGCTTCCAGCCCAAGCAAGTAGGATTTGCTTAAGTTGTAATTTAGAGGTATCATGAACCCTGCCCAACTTTTAGACATGGCACCACACAAACATTCTTACCTTCCCATCCTGGTCAGTCCCATGTCCAAAGGACAGAGAGACCCACAACAAACATTTTCACGTTGGATCCCTTCCTTCCTCCAGGTGGCTTGGAAACCATCTGTCCAGGAAACATCTCCTGTTACTGCTTTTCTAGAGACAGAGTTGCTGCCTTTGACAAGAACTTGACTCCTAGTCAAGGGAATGTCCCCGGCAGAGGCTAGAATCTCCTGCAACGCTTTGGCTTGGCTTTGGTTGGTACAGCTCTTGACTGAGCAAGATGGTGATGGTTTCTGAGCTGGAAGTGTATGTACCTGTGAGTCTGTCCATACTTGGGTGAACTCTAAGGCAGAGAAAAACACTATGTCTCCCCTCTCTCTCTTCCTTTTATTCTCATCCAGTCCCCCATGGCCCTGCCCAACAGAATGCATAGTTTCTCCATACAAGGTACTCTGTATAGGTCCACCTCATCACAGTTTATACAGTCCACACTGAGTAAACCTCTCTGTGAAGAGGGGAAATAAATGGGCCCACTGAAAGAAAGAAGCCCAAGCAAATGGAAAAAGGTTGTTGATGGGAAAAATTATAAGAGATAATATTCTCCAATTTTCAATGTTTGCCAACCCTCTAATGCTCTCACAATAATTGCCTATATTCAAGTTCTTCATTATCTTAGTATACTTTGGTTATTGCCAGCCATCATCAGACAATGTGATGAAGAAGTCCCATTTGAACAAATGAGTTGTGGACTGAGACTTAGGAAAAGGATGATTGGGCACAAAAGATGAAGGAGCGCTTGTTGTGGAATGTTTCTAGGGATCTGGAAAACATAGGCAAGACTTGCTGCCTGTAAAAACTCTCAAAGCTAACTGGGAGCTGTTGCCTCATACCTGTAATCCGATCTATTCAGGAGGCTGAGATCTGAGGATCCTGGTTCAAAGCCAGCCCAGGCAGCAAAGTCCATGAGACTTTTTCTCCAATTAGCCACAGAAAATCAGAAGTGCTGCTGTGACTAAAAGTGCTAGAGTGCTGCCTTGACCAAAGAGCTCAGAGACCGTGCCCATGCACTGATTTCAAGCCCCACAACCAACAAAACATTAAAATAAAAATTAAAAACTCTTAAAATTACCTCCAGAATTGTGTCGCTGCTAACACACAGATCCTAAAGCCTAAACTCCAACACCTGAGATTAAGACCCAGTCTGGAAGGACCTTCAAAGAGGAGATTAAATTAAAATGAGGTCATTAGTGTGAGTCCTAATTTAACTGGTGTTGTTATAAGAAGGGGAGATTAGGACACCCAAAGAGGTATCGATGTTTTATGCACATAGAGGAAAGGCCACATGAGACAAAACAAGAAAGTGGCCATTGTTAAGTTACTAAAAGCACCAACACAACCCACAACTTGATCTTGGACTTCTGGCTTCTAGTATTTTGAGACAATTCTGTCATTTTTCTCATACAATCAGCATATTTTGTTAAGGAAATTTTAGCAAACTAAGACATATGGAATTCATGGTGTGCATTACTTCATTAGCAGTTCTATTTGTATCTAGTTCTCCTAGCCTGGACAGAGGGGAATAATTTCCTCAAGTCTAACCAATTACTTTTAAGTCACTCCATAATTTAATTTCTATGCTATGGTCATCAATGAACATCACATAAAGCTGGAGATACCAAAAATTTCCAAAACATATTCGTAGCCCAGAGTTCTAAATGATTAGCACCCTGGAGAATTGGTTTGTAACTACAAGACATGTGGTATGAAAGATAATTAAGCCTTTGTTTGCTAATTCATTAGGATTGTGATGTTATACCCAAAAGACTTCAAACAAGAACACACTAAAGCCACCAGCACAACAATGTTCATAGCAGCACAATTTGTCATAGCTAAAATATGGAACCAACCCAGATGCCACTCAGTAGACAAACAGATCAAGAAAATGCGGTACATATACACAATGGAATTTTATGCCTCTATCAGAAAGAATGACATTGCCCCATTCATAAGAAAATGGAAGAACTTGGAAAAAATTATGCTAAGTTAAGTGAGCCAGACCCAAAGAAACATGGACTCTATGGTTTCCCTCATAGGGAATAATTAGCACAGGTTTAGGCTAGTCATGGCAGAGAATCACAAGAGCCTAATTGCTATGCCCTTATAAATGCATAAGATGATGCTAAGTGAAACGAACCCCATATTATGGAAATGACTGTTACATCACTGTTGTAATTACTTTCAACATGCCATGTGAAACCATAGCTTCTTTTCTTGATGATCCTCTTGTATCCCCTTTCTGTGGTTGTCCCCATGCTATCACTGTATCTCATCTGAGTACCCTGGGTACTGTATATACTGGTATTAGAACTAGGGAAGTGAAAGGGAATATCAAAATCGAGAGACAAAGGATAAAAAGACTAATGACTACAAAAGCAATACTTGCAAAGTCATTTGGTGTAAACCAAGTGAACAACTCATGGGGGGGGGGGGGAGAGGAAAAGGGGGAGGGGGCGGGGGAAATGAGGGAGGAGGTAACAAATAGTACAAGAAATGTACCCATGGCATTATGTATGAAACTGTAACCCCTCTGTACATCACTTTGACAATAAATAAGTAATTATTATTATTTTTAAAAAGATTGTGATGTTAATTTTTTTTAAAACTAGCATAATTTTGCCTATCCTAATTCTTTCATCCACCCTACCTAGGTTTAGAGAAAGCCTCCTGGGACTAGGGTGTCTCTTATAACCTATTTATCAAAGGAGAATTTTGTCCTCTAAGGAAGTCATAGAAAAGTGAAAAAATTGATAGTAGAAGAAAATGTTCTAATAAAGAGGCTGATCCATGTGGAATCTTAGCAAACACCCATTGGTGTTCCTCTACATTTGTTCAGTGAGGGTGGAAGGGAAGGGTGCGAGTGTCCATGACAAAATTTATGCAGATTAGCTCAATAGGCTCTCAAAGCATTAATAAAATGTCAAAGATTTTCTGTGGTTTCATTCTTACCAGGAAAGTACTTTGATTTGGGGGAAGCAGATTTCCTAGATGATCAGCAAAAACTCTCTTCCTGAAAAATAAGAAGTATTTTTTACCATAAAAATTAGTAATTAGGTTTCTCTGCATATGTGATGAAGTCCATATTTAGCTAATAAGATTCTGACAAATTTCCTCCAAGACATCATCATCTTTAGTGAACTATGAAAGTCCCAAAGCATCTTAAGGAAACATATCTAGATACTGCGTTGCTAATCTTTAGTACCCACAGTATATGGGAAGATACTCAAACTTTTGGGCAGAAATTACTAAACTTTTCATCTTTTCACTTATGTCTTATTTGTTGGTTTCTTTTTCCCTTTAACTACTCACAGATTTTCATTTTCTTTTTTTTCCCTCACGTCTAGCGTTCTACCACTTGAGCCACAACACCACTTCCAGCTTTTTTCTATATATGTGGTACTGAGGAATCGAACCTGGGCCTTCATGTTTAAGAGGCTAGCACTTTACCACTAGGCCATATTCCCAGCCTCTACTCACCGATTTTCTTATCAAGACTACAATTTACCCTCCAGGATAAGTTAAAGTCCCCTACCATCTAGTCAGTCTGGAATTTGCCTTATGATCTTAGCTCTTCATTTTTGCCTCATCTGGAAAGTGAGCAAAGGTATGTATAAAATATTATATATAAGTATGTATAAATAAAAATATAGTAATATATACATATTATATATATATATATTCAATTGGGCCAAGGGGGCCAGGAAAGAAAATGGAAATCCAACCAAACAGAACACCACTTGCCAAATCGCAGCTGGCCATGAGCTATATCAATACCAGACAGTGTCTTTTTCTAACTGCTCCACACAAAATGAGCATCTCTTAAACACAAAAATGTGCTTGTGAGCTGGCAGTGACCATGCCTTGCTTCCCACACCCTTGACCATTGCATGAACTGGCTTCCTTTCCTTAGTGCCGTATTGACACCATTGTACACAGCCTTCCAACCGTAGTTCCTTAAACAGCTCAGCCTCATCTCCTCTGTCTGACTGGGGCATCATTTCTGTGAGTGGCTTTGCCCTGGTATCTAAAGAACAAATGGTCAACCCAGATCACTGATTAATTCTGTGGTTCTAGAAAGTAACACACATGGGGCTGGGGATATAGCCTAGTGGCAAGAGTGCCTGCCTCGGATACACGAGGCCCTAGGTTCGATTTCCCAGCACCACATATACAGAAAACGGCCAGAAGCGGCGCTGTGGCTCAAGAGGCAGAGTGCTAGCCTTGAGCGGGAAGAAGCCAGGGACAGTGCTCAGGCCCTGAGTCCAAGGCCCAGGACGGCCCCAAAAAAAAAAAAAAAAAAATGAATGAATGGTAGAAAGTAACACACAAAGGGGGTAATTTGGAAATATGTGGTGGTGGCTTTTGGTTTCTCACAACAATTAGGAACAAAGCAGCCTTTAGTGAGGAAGGGCAAGTAAATGCTCACCATCCTGAGGTGTCAGGGGAAGCCCTACGCAGTGGAGACTTGTCCCTCATCCTGCACAATTTTTAAGTGTCAGACCCAATGTTAGAGAGAGGAGAAATGAATGTATGCATCCAAATACTTTCTAAATGCCTACTATGTGTTAAGCTCTGTTTCAGGCACTTCTCTAGGTCTTATAAAAACAAAACAAATTTTAATTTTCTGAGGCTGGAATCGAACTCAATTTTGAATAGAAAAAACTTCAGCTTTGTCTTAGTTCTGCCTTGTGTTTTCTTAAAATGCAAGCACCATGCAAATCAAGGGAAAATTACAATTTTTATTCTGAGACTTTCCAAGAATTGTTCCCTATATCAGAAAGTCACGTTGCTAGTTGTATCACTCCTTATAATAGCCAAGCTGCCAGGGTACCACATCTACCCAGTCTACATTTAGAGCCACTCAAACTAGCCAAATAGTTGTCACCTGCATTGTTTCCTCAAGTAGCAAACATTTAAATTAAGACACACAGTATTTATTTTTATTATAATTTGCTTTCCTTTATTTTCACCAACATTTTAGCTAGGGTATTTGCCATATTGTTGTCACCTTTTAATGAGTATGTGGCTGGTTTCTCATTTTAGGATAACAAATAACATGATATAAAAATGTTTCTTTCTTATAAAGTGGGGGCACTACAACCGGCAAGGTATAAATCAATGTTTTGTTTTTGTTTTTGTTTTTGTTTTTTGCCAGTCCTGGGCCTTGGACTCAGGGCCTGAGCACTGTCCCTGGCTTCTTCCCGCTCAAGGCTAGCACTCTGCCACTTGAGCCACAGCGCCGCTTCTGGCCGTTTTCTGTATATGTGGTGCTGGGAAATCGAACCTAGGGCCTCGTGTATCCGAGGCAGGCACTCTTGCCACTAGGCCATATCCCCAGCCCTAAATCAATGTTTTAACTATTTAAGTGCCTGGCATCCCAGCCTTCAGTAATATCTCTCCCTACACACACACACACACACACACACACACACACACACACACACACACACACTTCTAGAGAAATCCTGGTGAATCTTCATTTGAAAGCTTAGGATCCCCATCAGCCTAAGTAATTTGAGGTGTACTCTTTCAAGGAACCAAATCTAGGGAAACGAAAGTAATATACTCAATTGTTTATAATGAAATTAAAACAAACTGAATCACACACGTATAACTTTACTAGGTATGGATTCTAACAAAACAATCTCTTATCTCTTCACTGATGCAGTAAATTACTCTCAACTTTCAACTAATCAAGGACTATGCATTGTTTAAAGGGAAGAGTGCAGGATGAATCCTAAGCAAACTGGGAAGATCACTGTTTTTAATAAACACATAGGATACGCCATCAACTGTTGCACTGTTACGCCTTAAGAAAGAGGCAATGTAAGTGGGATGTAAAGCAGGACCTATGAGGGCTGTTGAATTTGGATCGAGAATGCCAGCTGAAAGGGAAAGAGTTGAACAGTGAAGGGAGGACAAGGGCTATAAAATGGCAGTTCCTCTGCCACTTGCAAGCTTCTAGCTTGGAGGAAATTTCATTTCCCAGTGTCAGTTAGGGTGAACCAGAGAAACAGAACAAGCAGGAGAAATATGTTAAGAGATGAATTGCTGGTGTGATTGATCATGAGGATTGGATAGGCAACCTCAAATCCACAGACCAACTGGAAGGGCAAATAGGGATTCCAGACATGGATCAAAGATAATGTCCACAGTTAGGAGTTGCCTTTTAGTTTTTCAGAGAAGAATCAAATCTGTTTTAATCCCTTCAACTGATTGAATCAGGCTACTATCGTTTCAATATCTCCCTTAAAGTTCCTATGTGGTTGGTATCTTAATTTCTATGTAATAGTGTTGGGACAAAGGGCTTAATAAGAGGTGATCAGTTAATAAAGGTTCTACCCTAATGAATTTATCAAGGATAGGAGTATGCACTTATGCATTTATCAAGGTGAAATGTATTATTTATGAGTGTAGTTATCAAGAAGCTATGTTAGTAACCAAAGGAGTGGGCTGTTATAAAAAGTAGATTTTCTTCCCTCTTGCCCTTCTACCTTCCCACATGTAATGAAATAGCACAAGGACCCTCACAGTAACTAATATTCTGATATTCTGGAACTGTGCAGAATCAATTTCCTTCCTTTATAACTTATATATCCAGTCTGTGGTATTCAGACTAGCAAGAGCTCATCCATGCTATCTAGAATAATCTCTTATTAGCAAAGTCAAATGAGTATATACTTTAAACACATCTACAAACCACCTATGAACCAACACACAGATTAGTGTTTGATTGGAAAACTAGAGAATTATAGTGTACCAAAATTGACAATTACAGTTTGCCCTTGCCAAATGGATACCCACCATATGTCTCCTTAAATCAAAGTCTTCAGATAATGACAATAATAATGACGTCTCCCTACATGTAGCAGCTCTCACTGTGCCCATTGAAAGTACACTAAACCTTTCCCAGAAAAGAAAGCAAAGTTTGGGGTAAAGTTCATGTATTTCTCCAAACATCCTGCTACTTAGTGTGATATAAAATAGTATGATATAAAAATGCACGAGTTACAGCTGGGACTGGTGGCCCACACTTATAATCTTAGCTACTCTGGAGAATGAAATATGAGCCCGTCTGGCAAGACTATCCCAAGAGATTATTACCTTTAATTAGCTAGTGAAAATCTGGCTCAAGTGTTAGAGCTCCAGCCAAATAAGAGTGTAAGACCCTGAGTTCAAGCCCCATTACTACACATATAAAAAGTTCACTAATAAGTCATTTTAATGAGATAAAAGAAAAAATTGCCTGATATCAGGGGCTCTCCTATAATTGTAGCTACTCAAGATAGTTGAAATCTGAAGATTGCGGTTTGAAGCCAACCTGGGTAAGAATGTCTGTGAGACTCTTTTCTACAGCTAACCAAAAAAAAAAAAAAAAAAAAAAAAAAAAAAAAAGCTAAAAGTTGAACTGTGTCTCAATTGGCAGAACACCAGCCTTGAGCAGGAATACTAAAGGACAGCACCTAAGTCTGAAGTTCAAGTCCCAGCTCTAGTGCACACATGCCCACGTGTACGCACTCACACACAAAAAAATAATAACAAAATAAGAAAAAATGTTTAAAACCATCACTACTACAAATAATAATTTTTCCACCTCTAAAAACAACAAGTCCCACTTGCCAAAGTTGTGTTAGGAATAAGCGATATGTTGCATCACAAGCACTATATTCTAAATACAGTAGCTATAGAGTTAATATTATTACTGAAAAGGAATCCTTAATAGTATTATAGCAATGACTGTGACTCAAAAGAGAGCAACAGTGAATCTGTGATATAAGTTCAATAGGATAAAGAAATAGGCTATTTCTAGAAAAGTAAAATAAAGTCACAATGAAACATGATGAGTATGAAAAAGCATGAAACAATGTTCAGTGTTGCTTCCCAATAATCATGATTATTTCTACAATATATTTGGTAGAGAAAAAGACTTCCTTTTAGAGAGCAAAACTGTCGTTTGATCAACTAAACACCCAGATCTCATCTTTGTTATGAGTGATGTATTACTGTAGGTGATGAAGTTTCCTACCTCTCCCTCACACTTCCTCCTCCTCCTCTTCCAGCCAATACAGAGAGAACTCCAGATTAAAATGAAGAGGGAAATGGAGCTGTCAATAACTCCTAATATGAAGGCAGTATTAGGAATTTGGAGGACTGGAAACAATGAAAGTCTCACAGAAAGACAGACAGGCAGACAGAAGGTGGAAGGCCATGAGACAGGAAAGAAATGGAGGAGCCTGGGGCAGGTTCTGGGTGGGGTGGAGTGTCAGGGGAAGAGGAGGTGTTAACTGCCTTTTTGAGAACTCAAAGTTGTCCTTGAACACGGGTTCATTTTATTATGTAAAAGCATCTTGATAAATTGATTCTCAAAACTATATAAGATTCTATGCTTAGAAAAATCCAGATAAAATGTCAAAATATTAGCTACTTCTCACTAGTAGATGTGATTCTTGTGTCAAATGATCTTTTCCAGCCTCATAATAAATTTGCTGATTGTTTTCACAATCAGAAAATCTTCCTGAAACAGAGCCAGATTCCACTGAGCAGATTCTGAGTTCAGAACAGTGCTGACTATTTAAAACCTACTGATTTCAATTTCACATCCATTCATTCCACCCATTGTTCTGATTGCTATAGAAGCTCTAGTTCTCTTCAGAACATTTGTTTGCCTGTGGATTTAAATACAAAGTGAGCACCATGGTAGTATTTGCTTGTCTTGAGAAGAAGCAACAAATGGAAAGACTCAAGCAAAACTCAGGTTTCAAGAGGGACTCTGCTAAAGAATTCACTGTGTGGCCTCTGCTGGACCACTTCCCCTCCAGGTCACAGCATCTTTAGCTATAAAACAGGGGGCCATGAACCAGATCATCTCTGAGGGACCATCTACGACAGACATCCACCATTTTATGTGCCCCTTCGGGGAGGAAGAGCAAGCAAAACAGAGGTGTACTGCTGAGTCATCTCCTCATAGCCCCGTGACAGAAATCACACCTCCACAATCCCTGCTCCCTGCTTCTCTATTTCATCTCACCATCTCAAACTTCTTTCTCTAGATGATTGCTTGGCAGTAAAACTGATTAAAAAAAAAAAAACTCTCAACGCTTCAGCCATTCTGGCTGTTATTCAGATAGCTGAAGAGTTATTGGTATCTGATTTTACTCTGGCACTTTGAGGGGGTCTAAATACTTTCTTTTCTCAACTCCATCTTGCTCCAGCAAAACTTTACACCCTCTTTCTTGTTGAAAGTTTACCCAACCCCTCCCCGGGCTAAATGCACATGGAACAGCATCCAGGCTGATCCCACTCCTGTTCTCACAAACATTAATGCCCTGAAATCTTAATGTAATCGTGCTCATTTTAAGAACTTCAGTCATTTGTCCTTGGCTCGTTCTTCCCAGAAATGACTGGCACAGGAAGCTTTTTCGTCAGGGTGGTTGGCACAAAGCTCACTTGGCGGGTCTTGAGGAATCATTTCAGTTAGTTTTGTCTGCCAAGTCTATATTCCCTGCTGACCCAGTTTGGATTTTAAATTTCCATCAAGACCACCTGCCTGGTGTTAATTAGTTATGGTTTCTTGTTTTATATGCAAACTTGTTTTAATGCCCATGAACTGGCATAGCCCTCCTGGGCTTCTCCCTTGCTTCTACTGCACAGAGTAGCATTCTTAGCTGACCAGCCATGGACTGCCAAGAATTCAGAAAAACCTGAGGATGCGGATTGCACAATCTAAGGAAATGCCAACTTGGGTGTTTTCTCTGCTCATGAGTTTATAATTTTTTACTTATTTCTTGAGTTTATACTTTATTACAACCCTTTCTATTTCTTTACTCCATACATGGTCTACATTTCTACTGATACACTGGTAGGAAAACCTTACAGAGCAACACAAAATGCACTGCCTCAATGTCATTCTAAATATCTCTGCAATTTCTACTCATTTGTGGCATTTGCCAACTATCAATTAGCAAAGCAAATAAACTGGTTTTCCTCTTTGTTTGCAATCAGAAAGAATCTGTTCTAAAGGTCTTTTCTTCTTTTTTGTTTGGAATTGTAGTAAGGCCGTATCTTTGCAGATATACTGGCTTCCCCTTAGCATGAAAAAAGAAATGTTACTTTCCCCCATTGTGTGAGCATGCTGTCAGAAGACAAGTGCAGACCAGTTAATTTTCAAAATGTATCCTAAATTTTTCTTCAAGTCATGATACAATAATAAATTTAAAAACACATTCAAACGGTGGGCATAATAGCTTACAATATAAAAAATAGTTTGACTCACAAGGCTGAGACTTGAGGATCTCAGTTTAAAGCCAGTCTGGGTAGGAAGTCTGTAGAACTCTTTTCTCCAATTAACCACCAAAAAGCCAGAAGTAGAGCTGTGGCTCAAGTGGTAGAGTACCAGACTTGCATGGAAATCTCAGGGACAGCAACCAGACCCTGAGTTCAAGCCCCAGATCTGGCACATTCAAAAATACTGACATTGGGGCTGGGGATATGGCCTAGTGGCAAGAGTGCTTGACTCGTATACATGAGGCCCTGGGTTCAATTCCCCAGCACCACATATACAGAAAATGGCCAGAAGTGGCACTGTGGCTCAAGTGGCAGAGTGCTAGCCTTGAGCAAAAAAAGAAGCCAGGGACAGTGCTCAGGCCCTGAGTCCAAGCCCCAGGACTGGCCACCAAAAAAAAAAAAAATACTGACATTGACATATCAAAAAAGTAAAATGTAAAAGTCTTCTTTCCCTCCAGTTTTCAAAAATGAGAACTGACTCTGAGGGAGAGTCAATGGGTATTGTTACTCAATGTCTATGTGCATACAGTGGTCTGAATGTTTCTATCTTTGCTCCAAATTTACATGTTAAAAACCAAATCTCCAGGGCTGGGGATATAGCCTAGTGGCAAGAGTGCCTGCCTCGGATACACGAGGCCCTAGGTTTGATTCCCCAGCACCACATATACAGAAAACGGCCAGAAGCGGCGCTGTGGCTCAAGTGGCAGAGTGCTAGCCTTGAGCGGGAAGAAGCCAGGGACAGTGCTCAGGCCCTGAGTCCAAGGCCCAGGACTGGCCAAAAAAAACCCAAATCTCCAAGGATTGGAGACATGGCTCAGGTCATAGAACCCCAGCCAATGAGCAAAAGCAAGTATCAGATACCTCCTTCAAATACCAGTCTGACACAATTTAAAAAAGAAGAAAGAAAAACCAAATGTGATGGCCTTCAGGAGGTGATTAGGGCATGAGGGTACAGCCTTACTGCATATGATTAGTATCCTTTAACAAAAAGAGACTCCAAAAAAATCCACTGCCCCTTGTGCCACATGAAGTTTCAGCAAGAAGTCATATATAACCATGAGGAGGGCCTCATCAGATGCTGAATCTTGGACTTCCAGTCCCAAGAGTGTGAGCATACATTTTGTTATGTGTAAGGCACTTAGCTTATGGTAATTCAGTGTAGTAGCTCAAACAAATTAAAATAAACATTTTCTTTTTCCCTTTTGAAAAATGTATTTATTGCTATTGTAAAAATGATATACAGAGGGATTACAGCTACACAAGTCAGATAAAGAATACATTTCTTTTGAATAATGTCACCTCTTCCATTGCTCTCTCCCAGTTTTTTCCTCCTGTCTCCACCCAATTAATTGTCAATTAAATAATTTGGGGCCAACATTTAATGGGGCTAGAAAAATTAACTGTTCTAATTCTGGATTTGCTTTAGTTGCCTGCCATTAAGATTCCTCATCGCATTTAGAATGAACACTTGGAGAAGCTACAGGAGAGGCATCTAATCAGCAAGGCTGCTGCTTTTCATGCACTCTAGATTATATGATTTTTTTTTAATGTTCTACTGGGCCAGTGACTAAATCCAGGACTAAAATGGATAAAAAGGGGAGGGTATAGAATTACTTTCCGTCATAATTTAATGGACAATTTTCTGGGTGCTAAGTACTAAATGGTTTTAGGCAATGATGAATAGCACCAGCCTCAGGAATTGGAAGGATTCCATTTCTTCAATAGCTCCTTTGGATCCACAAATAACTAAGGATTAGCTGGCAACAGGGAAAGCGATTGGCCAAGAAAATCTCATCACCCCCACTGAGTCTCTCTCTCAACCCATAGTTATGGAATGCCTGTGGCTGAGGGAAGGAAAGAAGTCATGACATGTAGATAAAAGGTCACTCTACTGGAGCCATGTCTACCTAGAGAAAACCTAGCTTGATACTGGATGGCAAATACAAATATGTGTTCAGGAATAATTGAAATGCAGTTTTGGAAGAATATTTTGGAAAGTAAAAGTACTAGAACACCATAGATAATAGAGTCCATATATGCTTTCAGATATTATGCATGCTAAGTAATAATATCTGCACTACATGTTATGCCCGTGAATAAATTGTGCATTCTTCTAGAGGTGATGATATATTTTGCTAAGCAACTTCTTATACTGATGTAACCAGTGGTACTGGTTAGATGCAACTGTAATGTTTTCCAGCATAATAGCAACTTTCACCTTATCAGAATTTATTCATTACTTTGATGATGCTATTTGCAAAAGGCAGCATGGGTGTGATTAGAGCTATTCAGTTCTAACTATAGTATACTTTTCTCCACTTACTGTTATCTTCAAGAGCAGATACATTTTTCTTACTTTCATGGCAAGAAATTAAACAGTATTCGGTTGCCATATGCCAGGTACAATAGTCTCATACATCCATTTCTTCCTTGCTCCTGCTGTTGTAAGCTAAATCCTTTTACCTTCTGGAGGTGACCAAATTTTCCTTTTGCAGATGTCACTTGCCTTTTCTGTAATCATTCTTTTTCTATTAATTTCCTCCTGAATTACCTTATTCTCTTATCTCCTTATTTCAAGTTGCTTGAAAAAATTAGTAATTTCTTCTTTCTACAAATCAAAGGCCAATGTTTGGACATACCCTTTGAATAACAAAGATGTTAAATGTGCATATTGTGTTAGTTTCATCACTTATCAAATACTAAACAGAACCCACTTTCAGGAGGAAAGATTTAATTAGTTCTTGTTTTTCAGAGGTTTCACAGAGAGTGGAAATGGCAGAATAGAGCACCAATGAAGGAGCCTGAGAACTTCAAGCTCTTCAAAGACTCTTCATTGTTGGTGATCTTTTTGTATTCACCTAGGCCCACCACCCACAGTTCTACCACTCCAAACAACCTACTCAAGTTCTGAACTTATCTGTGGATTAAACCACTCATTAGATCAGAGGCCTTAAGATATAATAGCTTCTGGAAAGTCCTCCTCGGTCCCACCCAGAGGTGTACTTTACTAATCTCCTAGGCATTTCTTAATCCAATAAAATTGACAATGAAGAGTACACAGTCCCTATTTATTCCCTTATTGAGTCAGTTACGGGGGGGGGGGGGACATTATGCTTTTAAAATGTCATTGTCAGGTTCTGAATCATTATCTAGCTTAATTCTTAGTTTGAAAGTATCCAGCAGGCAGTTAATTTGCTATAGAGAAGTTGCTGTTTGACTTTAGCTTGTATTTCAAATATATTTAAAATATATAGATTTAGTATAAATAGATTTAAAATATATTCCCTTAAAAGTCTGCCTTAAATTATTTTTGAAGCACAGTGATATATACACAAATGGTAGGATGGCTAGATAAATATACCCTGGCCTCCTCTCTTAAAAAAAAATATTTAAGTAAGATTCAGTAAAAACAAGGGAGGATTTTTAATTTTAAAAATCCCCAGTAAACTAACATAAATAAGGCATTCAAAATTAATTGCATACTAATAAAATAGGAAGAAGCAGCTAGAACATCCTAGTGAAATGTGGATAATTATTAGCCAAAGAGAGAGAGAGAACCACAGCAGCTCACAATGTAAGGGCTGGCATGTGGCTCAAGTTGTAGATGCCTGCTTTAGCAAGTACAGAATCCTGCAAGTTGTAGATGCCTGCTTTAGCAAGTACAAAATCCTGCAAGTTGATGCCTGCTTTAGCAAGTACAAAATCCTGCAAGTTGATGCCTGCTTTAGCAAGTACAGAATCCTGCAAGTTGATGCCTGCTTTAGCAAGTACAGAATCCTGCAAGTTGTAGATGCCCGCTTTAGCAAGTACAAAATCCTGAGTTCAATCCCCAGTACTGCCCCCCACAAAAGCAAAAAATACCACAATTAGATGTTGTTTCTGAATGCTGCTCAGTTAAGTCATCAGAACTTGCTGCCTCTACCTTAGCTAACTATGGCTTATGCCCCTGTCCATCTTTCTGTCCCTCCTTCTGCTTCTTTCTGCTCTCATTTGTTCCTGGAGCCTGATTTAAAGAACTTAATACACTCAGTTATAGGACAGTTGGGGTTGAGAAAGACTAGTACAGATTAAGTATGCCTAATCTAAAAGCCTCAAATCCTAAATGCTCCAAAATCTGAAAGTTTTTGAGCACGGACATGATGAGGCTTCAGGTGAAAATTCCGTACCTGACAAGTGATGTGTCATTAAAACGCATGTACACTAAAAATAGGCTACCTTCTAGTCATACATATGGTATACATGAAATACAAGTAACTTTTGTGTTTAGATATAGATCCTATCCACAGTATAACACATTATGCATGCTTCATATGTACGTGTGTATGTATAAGAAAGACCAAAGCGATTCCATTTTGAAAAAGAGGCAGCCATGTTAGAGTTAGAGCTGACTCTGAGAAGATGAGAGTGCAGTTACTGAAAACCACAACTATGTGCCCATCTAATAGCCGACCAAACAACAGATAGGTGGCAAGCTGACCTAGCCAAGAATAAATCGTTGTTGTTTTGAAATGTGCAGATGGCTCCTAACCAACATATCAGGCATTGCTGAAGGTCGACCAATAGGATAGCTGCCAACATGCGAAGCTCCTAAAATTGTTTGTTCACCTATATAAAAAGTAGCAAAGAGTTGGGTCATTTTATGTGGTTTGGAATTAAATTTGGTACAATATAAACTTGCTTTTATGCTAAGGAGAAGGCATATGAAGAGAGTGAGAGAATAAATACAGAGCAATTGAAGTTTGAAAACAGAATAACCATGATTTTGGTGGAAAGTGAAAAAAGAGGTGGGAGTCTTTAAAGAATCTAGGTAACAGGCTTGACCTTGAACAAGACAGAAGATTAGTACTCTGAAATTACCAAGAAGTTAAATATTGATGTGACTTTAAATCATTTTGTAAGTAAGGTGATAAATTTTCTGATGGCCTCTGTTCATCCAAGAAGTGTGAAACTTGGCTGAGCTTGGAGGGAGACAGAAGCCTGAAGGTGAACAAAGGTGGTTTGGATTGGTCTGTATGGAGCAAGAATAGCAGCTAATTCAGAATCTCTAAAAGAATTGATGGATGATGCAGAAGACCAAGTTGAGGGTGAAGGCAAGGAATTTTAATGAAGTTAAGCTGCACAGTTTTATAGTTTAGAACTTTTCCATCTCTTTTTGCCTCTGGAAGAAAAGAAAAAAAGAAGAGCAAAAGTAGGGTTGTTGTCTTGCCAGATGAGTATTATAAAAAGATAGGACTGCAGGAAATCAATGATGAGAGAGTAGTCTGTACAGCCCTTCAGGAAACACGAGCAGCAGAGGTGGTAGAAAGAATCTTCAGAGTTTATAGAGCCAGTCAGGACTGCCTCCTATTCTGCCTCTGGTTGGGAAAATGGAAGCCAAACACCTCAGTTCCTGTAACCAAAATATGAAGATAGGAATAGTCTTTGTCTCACATGTTAATGAGAATGAATGAGAAAAAAAATGTGTCTGGAATGCATGGTAAAGTTGCTGCCACATAGAACTCAGAAGCAGAAGAGTTGGGACATTTCCAGAGATCAGATATACTGTTATTTGAATCTGAAATGTTCCCCAAAGGCAAATTTACTGAAGGTGTGTTCAGCCCATGCTACCATTGACTGTGGTGGAGCCTTAGGAGACAGACCTTACAGAAGAAAGTGTACTCTTAGAGTGCACACTGAGTCCCTGCCCCTTCCTGTTTCACTCTCTTCTCTCCTTGCTCCCTTCCTACCATTTTCCTTCTATCTGCTTCCTAGCCACCATGCAGTGATCACTCCCTTCAGCCATACTTCCCTTCATGATTTTCTGCCTCACTTCACGTTTGAAGGCCAGCAGAGCCACCCAACCATGAACTGAAACCTCTGAAATTGTGAGCCCAACCAAACCTTTCTTCATTATAAATTCCTTTTGTCAGATATCTGCTTACAATGATAGGATGCTGACTAATAGATGATCCTTATTTGATTCTGAATGTCTCTTTGAGGTTGGGTCTCAATTGTTAAACAATTGTGAAACTCCCCAGGGAGACATCATGTATTTCAGTTCCCTTTCGGGCTCCAAACTACATAGGAGAATTCTATGAAGCCGTGTCTCATTCTCCTCTGGATAGAATAGAGCAGTTAGAGAGAACCTGCGTTAAAAATGAACTCATGGAGTACAGGTCACTAGAAAGCCAAAGAACAGGAAAGTCACCTGGGGTGCAAATATGGGTCTAGTAAGGAAAGAGCTTTTCCTGTCTAGCTGGTGGAGGCTTGGGGAAAACCACCACAGTCACATGACCCAATATCATAGCGCTCAGCCTTACAGTGCTGTGACTGGCATACCTCTGCACCAGTTTATAACTTTACAAAACAAGCACTGTGTCTGTTGATTGCCTATACTCTTAATTCTTTGCTTTTCCTTCTCATACTGACTCTTTCTATTCCCTCATTACTCTGACAGATGGAAAAAGATTTACCATACAGTCATACTCAAGTAGATCAGGGGATAGAAAAGCCACATTGGCTAGGGTTCTCTTTTAAACCTCTAAAAAATTATTAAAGAATAAAATTATTGTTTGAAGTGAGCTTTTTGGAAGTAAGTTAAAGACGTATTTTACTCACAATCACCCTCATTCTTTTCTGTAGCTAATCATACAGTACTATAAATGTACTTATTTTCACATGCTTTTGATTAAAAAAGAAATAACAATATTCTCAAATATTTGAAGCCCTTACAGAGGTAAGAAGGGCTAACGGCAGTATCTCTATTCCTTTAGTAATCTCAGTGATGTGAAAATGACACATGCCATTAGTAATTCCCAGGAATCAGAGAGAAAATATACAAAAGGCTGAAAGAACAGATGAAGAAAGGGAACTGGTAATTGACTTTTCTGGCTAGAAACTATGACAATCAACAGAAGGGCTACTTGCCAAATCTCCTTTACAGGCTGCAAATGCTAAAAGCTTCACCCAGAGTCAACAAATGCCATGTTCTAAAGAGATCCGTCTTTGGGGACAGATCTGTTACCCATCAGTGCGCATGTTTCATCTTACCGCTTGCTGTGGGCGAGTTAAAGGAGGCTTTGTATACCTGCTTTCGGACAGAAGCTGGATTTCTGAGGGGCAGGAAGGCACGGGCTTGCCCTGGGGCCCTGGGACAGATAACATATACACAGACACGGAGTGTATAGACACACAGCACTGTCTTCAAACACAGTCCTTCAGGCAATTTCCCTGCATTTTAGGCTCACTGTGGCAAGTCAACCACAGGTCAGAGAGATGTGACGGGAAGTCTCTTTTTTCTTCCCCCAGTGTTGTATTTTCCATAGATGATTTTCCTACTCAGCGAAGTCAGAATGGTTTGATGTCCTTTCCAAATGCTGTGGCTGTAACTATAAAGCAATCACTGTGCAGAAAGGTAATTTTCAAATTAGCATGACAGCAAGATCCCTTCACAGCGTGTCTAGTTTACACAATACATTTTAGTGTCATCTTTAAAAAAAAGTGGAACATCTGTTTGATGCTCTTCTAGCATGTGCTACCAAATGCCACCAGGCCATCTAGGAGTGTTGAGGGGAGCAAAGGAGAAGAAGACAGGACATTGGGACATAGTATGGAGCCATGGCAGCTCCATGGTACCTGCTTTGGGGTAAGGCTATGTGATTCTCATCATCACCCTGTGGGAATAAACTACTCAAGCTGAGCTGATACTGGAGAGGGCAGACTAAATGGCTCAGGGCCTACACAGGTTAAGTTATGGGTTGGCCTCCCTCCACAGTCAGTGGCAAATCAAAATCAAGGGTCATAAAGCCCCCAACAAGAGGAACCACCTAGAGCCTTTGCTTACAAACCTCAGCATGGGGCCCAAATAGTCTTTCCTGAGTTCCTGGATGTTAAAGGGAAATTTTTTTAACACCTGGTCCTAAGAGCTATTTAAATGAACCCATGTGTCAGTCACGATCCAAGCCTTGTGTGGCACCAAAACAATGTTTTTCATGCCTGCATACTCACTCACGCTTTGTAGCAGAGCGTGCGCAGTAGGATCGATGAAGCAGAAGGCAGCTAACCCGCAACCAGGACCCCAGTGGAGGAAGCTGGAACATCCCTCTGTAGTATTTAAAACTTGCATGCATTCTGTGGTCCTTTCCTTCCTTGTGTCCAAGGTAACCAGTTCATTTGGAGAAGGGATCAGAAGAAATACAGGTAAGGAAAAGGAAGGTGTCCACAGTGACTTGTAGCATGGTCAGCCTGGATGAATTTAATCTGCTGTGGCAGTGAGACAATAGTGAAAGGCTGTACTCAGCCTGAGACCTTTTAGACTGTTTCTGACTCAGTAATCAGAGAATTGCTTCATAATGGTGCCTTTTTGCATACAATGCTCTAAGGATCCCACCTGTAGATCAGGGAAATCTACAGGGATTTGTTTATCTTTCTTTCCCTCTGTTTAAAAAAATGTCTCTCTCTCTCTCTTTCACTTAGTGGTAAAAATAAAATAGTCCTCCTAACAACATATGTGAAAGAAGATTGGGTTTTTGTGTACTGAAAATAGAATGTTAATTCTAAACAATGATTTGTTTGCTGAAATTCAATCCTAAGATGTGTATCCTATATTCTGATTTAAGAAGAAAATCTCCATCTGAATCTTTGAGAAGACACAAAATTGGTGTTGCATTAAATCTCAGAGCTTCCTTCATGTTCTTTGCCTAGATAAGTGCTACATACAGAGACAAAGTAAACTACATAGTGTTCAATTTCCTTTGAAAACTTAAAATTACTTTCCAAAAAACAGAATTTCACTACTGTCAATGAAAGTGAATATTATTAAATTATCTTGCTAAATCAATCTGTGTTGGAATTGATTTCATATTTATGTCTCAATTTTAAATTAACATCATTAATATTTGACTTTGAATCATAGAATCAAGCTGTTCAAAACTATGTGTACAGCTTGGCTCCGGTGGCTTATGCCAGGAATCCTAGCTACTCAGTAGGTTGAGATCTCAGGATTATGGTTCGAAACCAGCCCAAATGATAAAGTCCCTGAAACTCATCTCCAATTAACAAAACAAGCCAGAAGTAGACGTATGACTCAAGTGGTAGAGTGCCAGCCTTAAGTGCACACACACGTACATACACAAACACACAAAACAACAACAAAAAAAACCCTGTGTGTTACAAAACAGACAGACATATATACATACACAACTGTGCTTGCCACACTGGACACAATTTTAATAGTTGTGATAATGTAGAACAATGTTCAATTATCTGAAAACAAAAAGAACACCAAAAATTCAAAAGGAGCCTGTACAATAACACATTTTCATACATGCGTAAGACAAATAGACTGTGTGACTAGCAATAATAATTACATGAGTGATTTTTATTTGCTCATCAATCAAAAGCCCCCCCCCAACATTACAAAAAAATATAAATATCAACAGGCACAGATGGATTACACCTGTAATTCCAGCTACTCAGGAGGCTGAGATCTACGGATCCCAGTTAGAAGCCAGACCAACAGCCATGAGACTCTTATCTCCAATTAACCACCATTTGAAAAATGAAACAGACCCAGGAGTAGAACTTGAGCAAAAAAGCTCAGGAACAGCATCTAGGCCTTGAATTCAAGCCCCAGGAACTGGCAAAGTAGATAAATAAACACACAAGCAAATTCTCTCTGTCTCTCTCTACATATATAATCATATATACATATATTTGTACTTCTTACCAAGTTTAGAAAATGCTATTTTTCCTATTGTCATTACTTTTTATGAGTTTCCAAAATGCATAAAGACACTCTCTCAAAATTCGGGGTAAGGGAGGGCTCCCAGGCCCATGAGCAGAAGGGAAAATAACCCTTTCTCTACAGTATATGTGTTTTTAAACTGGGGTATTTAGTAGATTCAATGGATTACAGGTTTTTACAATTTACAGTCATTGCAAACACTAAGGTTTTTTTAAAAAGTATTCATTTCTTATTGTCAAATTGATGTACAGAGGGGTTACAGTTTCATATGTAAGGCAGTTTGCATATTTCTTATCCAACTTGTTACCTCCTCCCTCATTCCCCTGCCTTCCACCCTTCCCATTCCTCCCCATGAGTTGTACAGTTGGTTTACACCATATAGTTTTGTAAGTATTGCTGTTACATTGGTTCGTCTTTTTATCCTTTGTCTCTTGATTTTGATATTCCCCTTCCCTTCCCTAGTTCCAATACATGTATATATAATATCCAGGGTACTAAAATCAGTGACAGTGACATTGGTGGTAAAACCATGGGAAAGAAAGACAAAAGATAAATGACATAATTTCACATGCTATGTTGAAAATAACCACAACAATGATAAACCAACTTTTTCCATAACTTGGAGTTCATTTCACCTAGCAGCATCTTATGTGTTCAGATGGACATAACTATTGAGCTATTGTAATCTTCTGCTAGGATTATCCTAGATGTGTACTAATTACTCCCAATGAGGGAAGCCATAGAGTCTATGTTTCTTTGGGTCTGGCTCACTTCACTCAGTGTAATTTTTTTGTTGTTGTTGTTTTTCCAAGTCTTTCCATTTCCTTACGACTGGGGCAATGTCATTCTTTCTGATAGAGGCATAGAATTCCATTGTGTATATGTAGCACATTTTCTTGATCCACTCATCTACTGAAGGGCATCTGGGTTGGTTCCATATTTTAACAATGACAAATTGTGCTGTGATGAACATAGTTGTGCTGGTAGCTTTGGTGTGGTCTTGCTTGTAATCTTTTGGGTAGATGCCCAAAAGTGGGGCTGTTGGGTCATAGGGGAGCTCTATGTTTAGCCTTTTGAGGAACCCCCATACTGCTTTCCAGAGTGGTTGAACAAGACAAACACTAAGTTTATCAGCTGTAACTCATGATTAAGGTGAATGACTTGAATGACTGTATCTGTGGAACTCCTGGAATTTAGACTTGGCATCTAAAACTCCAGTTTCACTTTTAGGAAGGGAAGATGTAGAGGGAACCTGCCTGGAGACTGGCAGGTCTCAAAAGGAAGAGAAACATGGACTTACAAAAATACCACCACTGTCTATCTAATGGAAAAGGAAAATAATAAGAAGCTGTCCTGAGACATCTATGAAATACTGGACACCTTGCCTAAATAAAAGTCTCACAACTGCCAACTCAACAGGTCGTGCCAGACCATAGTGTGTATACGTATTCCCCAGGGATGATGATGTTACAAAGCAGATTGGAATTCTAAAGGGCTAGGCTAGGGTTTGAGAATTTGCACTTTTCCTAAGTGCCAGTAGCTGCTGGTGATGGTCCATGGTGCTGGTGGTACCACGGAATAGGAAAGCCATAAGGATCACCTAAGTGGTGAGTTCAAATGTAAGTTCTTAGGCCCCACACGTCTAAGTGGTAAAACAGCTGATGGACCAGAGTCTTGGATTCTTCTGACGATAAGAACTCCAGGTCATCCCATTCTAGCGGTTTAATGGGCTGTGGGTTTTGACAAATATAGATAAAATTAAGATTTTATTATTTTCCAGCTACAGGAAAAGACCTTGACAATTTTTTTTCTTCTCTGAGCTTCAGATTCCTCTGCATTTAAAAAAAATGAGAGTAATAAATAATTTTTCATTGGATCTCACTGAAGAATTTAACAACAGCACCAAAAGAAAGTGTATAGCATGACAGTTACTAGAATGATGTTGTAGGATTATGAGGCTCATTTAAAAGATAAGAATCTCAAGCACATAGGATTAATTTTATTGAATAGTGTCATTATTTAAGCCCGCTTTTCAAGCAAGATATAAACCTAGATCTATCTATCGCCAAACCATGGACATTTCACTGCCTTAGATTACACAAACCAAGCTGGTAACAGCTTAGCTGCCTCAAATCAAACACGCAAATGTTCTGTCCCTATCCTACTGTGCCCTTCCCCACTAGACTTCAATATCAGCCTCTTTCCTTGCACCCTTCTCCTCAATCCATTATATCTTGTTCCCAGGGTTTGACTGTCAGGGTTTTCCAATGGACCGGTTTTCCTGCCCATGGTCACTTGGGACAAGGTCTTCCTTATTGCCTGCTTATTCAATGCAAAGTACAGGTAGACCATTGTCCAACAAGGCTTCCACATAAAGATGACAGAAACATAATCCAAGAAGATGAAGATGAATCTTAGTTTGGAACTTATGGTTAGCATTTTACCGTTCTTGGATCCTAGTAGAAAATTGCATTTTGAAAGAACAAGTCTTGAGCTGGATGTCAGTGGCTTATGCCTATAACTTAGGAAGTTGCGATCTGAGAATCACAGTTGGAAAACAGCATAGATAGCCAAACCTGAGAGATGATCTTCAATTAACCAGCAAAATGCTAGACTAGGAGTGTGACTGAAGTGGTAGAGCCCCAGCTGTGAGAGAAAAAAACAAATGAGAGCACAAGGCCATACGTTCAAGCCCGACTACCAACACACACACACACACACACACACACACACACACACACACACACACACAAAGAGAGAGAGAGAGAAAGAGAACAATTCATACAAGAATGTCAATCATAGCTGTAGACTATTCAGAAGAGAGGATTTGAGAAGGAATTATTTACCCATTATACTCTAATACAAGTGGGGGAATACAAAATATATTATAGCGGTAACACAATCCCATAAAAGACACGACAAGAAAAGCCACAGATTTACATTACTACTGCTCTGGCTAAAAAGATAGTTCTTGAGGGACTGAGATACTTTAAAATGTTGGAAAAACTCAAGATCCTAAATAAGCAAATTGTTTTAGCATTTCTGTTCCAAGCAATAACATTCAATGACTGCATGGAGATTATTTTCAATAGAGATTTTATGGGGAAAATATAACTGAAAATAAAAGGAATAGTTGAGCCATACACATGACGTATCTTTTGTTACACATGTTGGTGATGACATTGAATGAGATCTGCAAGCAAATAAGAGTTATGATGTGTGGTGTCAGCATAGTAAAATAAGATGTTTCCCTCTTAAAGGTCAATTTTGAGCTTCATAAAAATGTACAGAATTTCATAGCCTTAAAACTATGTTAAGGGGACACTGAGAACCAGATGGCAAAAAAAAAAGTTTCTTAAAAAGAAAATACAGCCTTGTGACCCTGCCTTAATTCATTGCAGCACAAATTGTGTTCAAAAGGACTAAGTGTGTTTCTTCTTTAAAAGTTCACAGACTTGAATTCTTTGGAAGAATGTATCCTTACAGAGAAAAGCACAGGAGAGTTGAGCCTGTCAACTCAAATACTCTACACTGAGCATTCTGTTTCTTTTTTCTGTAGTACAAATTTTTATAAGGCTACTCACTTAATTAAACAGAGTTTAACTTCCATTTTTAATTTTTTAGTCTGGAACAAAATGCGTAAGATTGTTAAATGGGGTAGATGATGTTAGTTGAATTGAAATAGGACATCTCTTCAGCTAGGAGGGGTTCATGGTTAACCTTGGATTTGACAAACACCTTGAATGGAATTCTCTAACCATCACTTCCAAGCTGGAAGACTTGGGACAAGTGTCAGGAAAGTTTTCTCTTCTGTAAAATGAGGATAATAATAATCTTCTCTAATGGGATAGCTGTAATCAGTATGGATGTAAAAGAGTAGTTCAGTTTTTATTCTATTATCTATCCATCATCTATCCATCTATCATCTATCACCCTTATTTAGATACTTAATATACCATATAATTCACCCATTTAAAGTGATAATTCAATTTTTTTAGTATAATCACACATTCATAGAGTAGACATCATCAGTCAATTTCAGAACCCTGCAGAGATCTCACTTGACATGATTACAGCCATCACAGTTACAACAACCATTTTACCCTCCTGGCACAATGTCCAAACTCTATAGAGAAAACAAGTCACTAAGAGTTTTCATGCTGGCCACTGATGTCCCAGGTTGCTTCTTAGCTGATGTGTGACATGTTAATAGGTTTCTAGAAAGCCCAGTTGGCTCCTCTTTCTCTAGTTTAACATACAGATCTTCTTCTGCCTAGGGATGGAGGGATCCTTCTGCCTTGCTGCCTTCCAAGGCTTGTTTCTGAACGAGACTCTAATGAATCGCACTCTGCAATGTAATCCTGCATTGTTCTTCCTCTTTAAGGCTCTTGACATCTTCTACCTTTGTCGGTTAGTTCAATACTTGAATCAAAAGGAAACCCAGTTTTTGGGCTCTCTTTCCACTGTCCCACAATTATGTATGTGCATAATATAGAGTCTATGAAATGTAGAAAAGAAGAAAGAAGTCAGGCACCAGTGGCTCACACCTGAATCCCAGCTACTCAGGAGGATAAGATCTGAGGATCTAGGTTCAAAGCCAACCTGAGCAGTAAAGTTCTTGTGAGACTGTTAGCTCCAATTAACCACTAAAATAGTGGAAGAAGTGCTGTGGCTCAAAGAGATAGAGTGCTAGCCTTGAGAAAAAGAGCTCAGGGATAGCTCCCACGTCCTGAGTACAAATCCCTTGATGAAAAAAACAACCGAAAACCACTCTCCCCTACCAATCACTTCCATTTCTCACAACTACCCTCTCCTCAGTCCCAATAACCCTACCCAATCCTCTGGGCCTAGGGACTATTATCTACTGTCTCTACAGATTTGCCCATTCTGGAAGTTGAGTCTATAAATGGAATTATAGTACATATGTAGTCTTTTGTGACTGGCTTCTTACACATAGAATGTTTACCAAGTTCATCAAGTATGTGCCTTGTATCAACATTTTATTTCTTTCTATTAATGAATAATATGGTCTTAAATGGACATATGACATTTTATTTATCCATTCACAAAGTTTCCCACTTTTGGTTATTGTTTATAATACTGCTACAAACATTCAGCATATTGTTACCAATACTTTCCTGTGAGCAAAGTGCTACCTCATGGTTTTGATTTTGCACTTCTATTTCCTGGTGGCTAATGATGTTCAGCATCTTTTCAGATTATTAACAATCTCTGTATTTTTATTAGAGAACTACTTGGGACTCTGACTTTTATTGGGTTGTCCATTACTACGTTGTAAGAGATCTTCATATAGTCTAGCTACCAGAGCAAAATTTTAACAACAACAAAAATCAATAGTCTTATGAATTCAGATGCTTCAGATTCTTAACAAAATAACCAAGTCCAGAAGTAAAAGATTATGCATAATGACTGATAATTTGTCCCATAAATAAAAAGTAAATTTAACATCTTAATTTAACTTACATAACACCTATATCAATAAAAAGGATAAAGACTACAGTCACTTAGAAAAAGCTTTTAATAAAATACACTTTCCTATTTATAATGAAAATAAACTAGGAAAGAAAGGAAACTTCCTCAACCTGATAAAGACAATTTAAAAAACCCACAGTTAACACAATACTTAAGATTAAATGTTTTATGTCCAAAGTCAGGAACAAGGCCAAAATTCCATTCTTGTCACTTGGGTTTCAGCAATGTACAGGAGGCTTCATCAAGAGCAATTAGGTAAGAACATGAAATAAAAGGCATTCTGATGGGAAAGAAAGACATAAAACTGTTTGTTGGTGACAGAAACATATACATACATATGTGTGTGTATGTGTGTGTATATATATATATATATATAAAGAATCTACCAAAAAATTGAATTCAGCAAGGAAATTTTTGTATATTTCTGCAGTTCCTAGGCTTGAATTTAGAACCTGAACCTGTCCCTGAGTTTTATTTTACTTTAGTTGTGCTCAAATCTGCCGCTCTATCACTTAAGCCACAGCTCCACTTCTGCTTTTCAGTGGTTAATAGGAGATGAGTCTCATAGACTTTGTTGCCTGGGCTGGCTTCAAACTGCAGTCCTCAGATCTCAGCCTCCTGAGTAACTAGGATTATAGGTGTGCATCACAGGCACCTGGAAAAGGGTAACACTTTAAAAAGTGATTTTCAAAAAGCCAGAGAATTGAGGAAAATATTTTAATCCATATTGCAATAAAGTGTTTCTACTTTAATAAAGGTATAAGGACAAATGGGTATCCACATGTTGGTAAAATAACTAAAAAAACTTGCACATTTGTAAGTCAGAAAAAAAAGTACTTTTGTTCCCATTAATAGGTTCTTTGGTTGCACTAAAACTCTTAAATTGATTTCTAATAAAGCATACAAAAAGAGAAAGTCTATTTTTAATTGTATACAAATGTATATGAGTCCTACAGGGAGAAAAAAAGAGATGTAAGAGCTAGATGATCGAAGATTATGTAGCCTCTGGGCTACCTAAAAAATGAAGGTTTGGTGAAGGCAGATTTGGAAGTATGAGGGAGGCAATGAATGGCAAATAAATGTTGCCTTGCTAAATAGATAAAAGGATCTTGGGTGAGTCTCTTTTTTGAAACAAATAACTTTACTCATGAAAAATTTATTTATAAACCCTTTTTATAAAAGGATTATTGTAAGCAGCTTAAGGGGCTAGTTTAAAAATGAGTTTAAGACTAATTTGAGAACTAGCCTGTATTAGCTGCTCACTGCTCAGTGGATATGTCAGAGTGGCATAATTTAGTGTAGCATATTCTGCCTCTTGAATTCATAATTTCGAACTATTTTTTCATCCCCAACACATACCTTATCATAATTAATTCAAAGTGGGCCATAACCTTACATATAAAATACAAAACTATACTCTAGAAGATGACATAAAATAAAGTTAATACAACTAGGGAACATGAGATTGTTTAGTCAAAATCACTCTACCATTTTTTCCCTTGTGACTTCTCTGAGTCTTCCAAGTGCTCCTTCATTAGCCAATTCTTCCCACCTTGTTCCCAGGAAACAGCTTTACAAACAAATGTAAGTACTTGGTGGATGACTTCTTCAAATGTGTTCTATTCTCAAGTACTGTGCCCTTATCTCTTTGTTTCCTCATCAATTTCATGTGTAAGTTCTTTTTCTACTAACTTGATACCAGGTGCCTTAAGAACAGGTATATTATTTTTCATCTTGACTCACTAGCCTAGACTACTTAGCAACTAACTATGTATAGCAGACAGGAATGAATGAATATCTAAAATGGAATAAATTCTTTACTTCAGAAATCTATTTCATAGATAGACAGGTCCATAAGGCCCAGGCAACAGAGTTGAAAGATAAGCCCAAGCAGTTCTACATCACTGAGCCTCAGCCTAGTAAAATCAATTTAGAGAATCTGGGTGTATGACACAAGCAAAGTGAGGTAATTGCTGAAAAGGTAGGTTGCCCTGGCAGGAAGTGAGGTGGCCCTTAGAAGTGAGGTAAAGTGGATGGGACGTCACAGTAAAGGTACTACGCTAGTAAGGAGTATATTGGGCTTCCTGGTTTCTTCTCAAGAGATTAGAAATCCACTCTTAAAGGACCACACAAGCATAGAAAATAAACATCTATCCAAATGTGAATATATAGCAATATTATAAAACTACTTATATCGAATCTGGTGCTACTTACAAGTCATATTCCTCTAGTAGATTGTGATTTTCTTGGAGTTAGGATCTGCCATATTTATTTCTTGTGAAAACCCTCTTTCTCTGGTGGCCTGGTATATCATAGAGGCTCCTCAATTGGTTGAGGAAATAATTATGTAAGTAATATAAATTAAGGAACTTGTAAACATCGCTTTCAATTTACCAATCAAGTCTTTAAATTTTGTGATTGGCTACCTCTTACCTAAGAGAGTAACATCTAAAATAACCATCCTTTACCTTACTGTAAATCCCATATTTTCTACTAGAGTTTAAACAGAAATATGAATAATGAGCTTTATCTCACTGTCCCCATGGACTATAAACTCTGGGGAGAAACTTCTTGAATTCTCTCTCAAGACCCTCATTTCAGAAGAACACAGTTACCAGCTGGTATGTAAAATGAATTATGTGCCATTTTACATATTTTAATGGGCCCTGTGGATTTCAATTTCATTTTAGGAAATGCAGAAGCGGAATGACGGAAGTCTAATAAAATACACGCTTTAGTCCTGTTCTGAACAACACCATTAGTTAAAGAAATGCTCACCTGAACTAATTTCCTTCACAGAGCTGCTTGTTACAAGAAAAGGGGACATATGCATGATGTCTGTCCACTCTCCATAAAAAATAAGTCAACACTTTGAGCAAGAAGCCATATTGTGCTAAATCTTATCAGAAATAATCTGCCCATCATGACATTATTTTCTCTGAAAATTTCTATTTGCTGCACCTAGAACAAGCACAAAGAACAGTAGTCAGGTAAAATAAGCTATTGCCTCCTTGACACACATTAAAAGTTCAACACTTTAAATAAAAAAATTCATTGTCACCAGCTTTAAACATATATTTCCTGAAACTATTCGTTGAGAAAAAGCCACTTGACAGCATAAGGTGTATTTGCAAAAGCTTTAATGATTTACTTGCAATATGTGCTGAATATATATCATAACCACGTTTCCTGGAGATTAATGCAGAAGAAAGGAACTCTACTAAAATGAAAAATCAATCACTCTAAGGCAAAAAGTAACCTTCTTTGAGAGCATAAATAAGTGCTGTTCAGCACTCAAATGTGATGAAAAATCATTGTTCAGAATCAATGGCCATCTTTGTGAAGAATTATGGAACTTTATAACTTGTTAATAGACCTGAAAGTTTACAGAGGCTTAAACTCTCCCTCACCACCATCTCCATAAACCTATGGAAATTGCTAGCATGTGACTACTTTTCTTAAGATTTCCTGGATTTCTGTAGGACCACCCATTCAGGTCCATCTCAGGTTGTCTAACCCAGACATTGTGCCTTCATTGTCAATACTGGGCTATGTAAGGACTGAAGAGTTCACAGAGTTCACATTGAAAAACAACATTTGAACAGCTGAGTCCAACATAGTCAAGACACGAACCAATTAATTACTTTCCTGCCACTTAAGGGTTACTCTTAACTTATTTTGATAAGAAATTGATGTATATTGATCTAACCTTCCCCAAGCTAGGTGTTGATGCCTTTTTTCCCCTCAACCTTTACTTCAAGTGCTCTACCATAGTTTCTACCTTAACCTTTTTTCTTAACCATTCCTTCTCTTCTATTATACTCAATTCATTCCAGAGAAAATACAAAATCAGAAACTTTCCCCCACTCAGGTTTCCATTAGCTTTACCTACCACTTGTTTTCTAAAATCTACTTTTGTAATCACTTTACTAGCATTTATTAGAGGCCTGTATTCTTGCCTCCCTTGCTTATATCCCAATTATTCCAATGCCTATATTATAACCCACTTCCCCAAGCAAACACAATTGCCTCCACAATCAAACATGGAAGTCATTCTCCAGCATCTTACTTTGCACCTTCCTTTCCTGTTTAGACCAGTGGCAAAGGCAGCCTCAGCATTCCTACACATCCTGACTTCTAAGCTCTATATCTGCTTGTCCTATTGGTCAAACGGAGCACCTCATGAGAAGTTCCTGTCCCTGAGCCACTCAGCATTCTCTGCCTTCTTGAACATCAGAAATACTTATGGAACTGATGAGAAATGAATATATATATTCAGTACCTCGTGGCAGAATTTGACCCAGTAGGTCTGGTTAGGTTAAGGCCCATCTATCTTTTTTTAAAAGGTACGTAGATGTGCACCTCAAGTTGCAAACCATTGTCATCAGACGTTCATTAGCACTTGTCCAGAAGGAAAAATTCAAAGGCTATTTCTTCAGCTACTAATGTCACTGTGATATATTATACCCAGGATTGAGTTAGGAGGTTAGGAAGTACATATTAGAACACACACACACACAGTCCCACCACCATGAGTCCATGATGTGGGCTTCCTGGATACAACAAAAGGCCAGTCTTAGCACATAGTTTGTTCAGTCAAATTGTTCATTCATTCAAATACAACTACAAAGCCTCAAAGACTAAAGAAATTCCCTAATACAATTTGCTCAGGAAAAGGAGGCTACAGCAAACTTGTGTGATGGTGCATGCCTAAATCCAAGTTCATTCAGATCTCAGGCTAAGACTGATTGAAGGAAAAGAACAAGACTCTATCTAAAGCCAGTTAAGTGAAAAGTACTCAAGTGGTAGAGTTCTGGCAAGCAAGAAGCCCTGAGTTCAAACCTCAATACCACACTAAAAATCCCATTATTTCTTCTTTATTTAAAGAGGATAGTCATCTTTACTTTCAAGTTGTACTGTGAAACAACTATCAAACCCAAGTGCATACTCTTTCCTCCCTCACCAGCCTCTTGACTTGTTTTTCTCTGAATTATGGTAGCTATTATGGCACTAATAGCTACCACCCTTACTTGGCATTAGACCACTTTCTATACTTTGTAGGCTAGTTGTGGTGCCATTCAGCAAAATAGGCCAGGCTCACTGGAAGAGGAAAGTGTAAGAGGAAGTATATTACTAAGAAACAGGCTCAATTTTCCTATCAATGAACAGGTCCAGAGATATCCAATAAGAAACGATAAATGCAGTGAAAGAATGACATGACTTTAGTGATGTGTTTAAAAATCACTCAAAAACACATTAGAACTTGCTTGCTCCCCTGTCAATCCTTTCTTTTTATCTATGAAACATTCGGAAAACCTGTGTGTTCTAATGAAAAGTCACAATGCTTCCCACCACCTTCCCAAAAATGTCACATCCATGTTTGGAAAAACGACTTCATATGGAAACAAAATCTTGGTTCCCATAGACCACTTGGCTTCTGCCATTGTTGGGGCCACTAATAGGGCGCCTTATACTTATGCTTGCCCCTGCATGTTTAAATTACTTGCAAAGGTTGTGCTTTCTCCCTAGACCAAGGCAGACTACAAATGGTCATGTATATAGAAACTAACCACTATTGAGGACTGGCGTCACTAGGCCCACTTAATAGTCTCTGTTCTCCTGAGTCTCCTCTTGCAGCATGGGCTCCCTTCATTGCTCCAGTTCAACAGGAAGTAGCCAGAGCAGAGCTCCGCAGGCCCATGTCCCACCAACAGTCAGCAAAAACTCAAGAGAATGGAAACATCAGTGAGAGGATTCAGGCCAGCTCTGCCTCCTCATACTGCCCCTCCCCCCAAACCAATGGCTACCACATAGGGGAGTGTCTTGGGTCTTGCCATAACTCAGGGCAGCCGTCCTGCAAGTCACCACCTAGGAAGAATGTCTTGCCTGTCTCAAAGAAACCAATCATGAGCCAAAGTTAGCCCATCATTCTGAGGCTATGGCCCCAGAGAAGGGTCTTGCCTTTGTGGCATTATAAAGCCAGATGCTAAGGACCTGTTTCCTGTCCCAATGCTCACTCATCTGAGTGGCCTTTACTTTCTCTTTATTAAACTATTTGTTAACTTTACTAAAAATGAAAAATTAAAAACATAACCTCAAACTTCTCATCACTTAAGCATGCTGCACTAGCCTAGGAAAATAAGATGTTAGCAGCAGCATAACTAAAATACTGGTTATTTAAATATAGCCAAATCTATATCGTTTTCACAAATGGATTCAAATTACTAATATATGTTTGCATGTGGTCTTTCAGGTACATAATAAAATGCTAATGTAAATAGCAAGTCAATTTTAATAAATACTATTTGTTAGGATTGTAGATTGTGTTATAAAAATCAATAAGAATTTGTTGAGCTCATTAAAATTTCAAAACCACAATGCATACATTGAAAGAGTCAAGTAAAAATGTTATAGATGTGTCTCCTTTCCCCATAGAAGTGAAATAGAAATTATTCTTTCTGAAGATATTTAATCAGATATAATTTGAGTACATATTCAGTGCTTGCTCATCATGTTGTTGGCTGGCTATTTTTTATTCCATGAAGGCTTCAAGATATTAACTTTACTCTTTCATATTCCTGTGACTCAGCAACTACATCCTTAGATAAATTACTAGGTATGCCAAAGCTACCATTGTTATATGAGAATATGTTCTCATATATATGACATTCAGATTATCTAGAATGTGATTAAATGACAATGCCTTAACATTCAAGTGCATAATAACACATTGGCCTAACATACTAGTCTAAAATCATAGGCTAACTCCATTTGAGATATCTACAGCAAATTTTATTAATAGTTTACTGCTACTAATATTCAAATTATACAATTTTCCTTGTTTCAATCATTCCCTCATCAGGTACTCATTGGATAAAATTTGACTTTCATTGCTAATCTATACTTTTACTTCAACAGACTAATTTATTAGTTACAAAGACAACTGGAATGTATGCAACCAGTATGTCTCTATCAGTGCAATTTCTCTTGACACTTAATTTAATCTGTGTGACAGTTATCGTGCTAATTGTCCATTAGCAAATTAGTATTCTGGTTTAAAAAATAAATTACTTTCTCATTCACCTTTGTTCATCTTGCCATGAAGCCACCTGGAGTGTGGATCATCTTTCAGCATTATGATACTGGCATTGTTCTTTGTGGGCTGACACATATGGTGCCAATGGCAGGAGCAATTAAGGACATGGATAAAATTCAGGTGGCTGCAAAATAGGTGTAATAAGGTGTAATCAGGCAATCCAGTGTTGGATCTCCTTAAGTCTGTCACCACTCAGAGGAACCAAGATCCAAATCCTTTCCAAAAATAAAGCAACATTTAAAAAAGAAAGGAGAGAGAGAGGAAAGAATGGAGGGGATAAGGAAGAGAAGAGAAGAGAAGAGAAGAGAAGAGAAGAGAAGAGAAGAGAAGAGAAGAGAAGAGAAGAGAAGAGAAGAGAAAAAAGGCATGCAAACCAGATTTTTCAGGACTCTCAATGACAAGTTTACATGGTCCTACTTTGCTTTGGTTTAGCTGTAGTAAATTGGTTTAATGTTAGTAGCAATAGATACGGTATCACAGACTGCTACTCATATATCTGCAGATTTTATACCATCAAGTTTCCTTTTAAGCAAACACCAGCTAGGAGCTGGAGGTTCACACCTGTAATCCTAGCTGCTCAGAAGGCTGAGGCTGAGATCTGTAGATTATGGGTCAAACCCAGCCAAGACAGGAAAGTCTGAGACTCTTATTTCCAATCCACCATCAAAAATCTGAAAGTTGAGATGTGATTCAAATGGTAGAACATCACCTTGAGGAAAAAAAAAAAAAGCCAAGGGAAAGCACAAAGTTCTGAGTTCAAGCCACAGTACTGGCACAAGTAAACAGTCAAACAAATAGAAAAAATCTGAAAAGGCTTTTGTTCTTTATACCAGCCAAAAAGGTTAGTCTGTTTTCAGTAGGGACTAGGCAGAAGAAACTTTTCAGAAATATTGGCCAGCAAGTGCTTACCATGTAAAACAAATTCCTGTTATCCCAAAGCTGAAGACCAAGAATTCAAGTTGTTCACATTCTTCTGATAATATCTACTAAGAAAATAAACATCTATCATGTGTAAACAATTTCATAGACAAGTTGCCAAACTGAGGTACTAAGTTGTAGAGAGAATGATGAAAGCTAACTTTCATCAAATACTTATAATGTGCTAATATTAATATAATTACATTGTGTGAACCTACTGGTTGTTTTTTCACGTAATGAGATGGATTCTATCATCATTTTCTTCACACACAAAAGAAGAAACTTGTAGGAAAATAAAGATTACACGATTTGTCCAAAGGCATTCAAAGGAAGGTTAAGGGGGTTTTAGCCCAGGCTATTTATGAATTTGATCTTCGTGCCATAGGCACTAACTCAATTAGTTGATTAATAAAAGGCGTATGAGTAGTACATAAAAGACAGGGCAGATTATGTAACTGTAACCCTTCCGTATATCACATTTAGAATAAAAATTAAAGAATAAAAGAGGGGACAGAAACATTAAACTTCATTTTTCTACTATTTGTTTAACTTCAGACAATTATTTCATTTCTCACAGCTCTCACTCTTCCAAGTATTGTTCCTCCAACAGTAAGATTTGTATTTCCTGGGATCTTGTTAGAAAAGTAGAATCAAAATTTGCATGTTAACAAGATCTTCAGGCAATTTATAGGCACTTAAAATTTTGAGGAACATAGCTCCAGGCTGGCTAAAGTGATAGCAGCCACACCATTCAACCCAAATTACAGAAGTGTGTATGTCACTTCAGCTATGTAGATGATAGACATGTTGTATGTTCTTGTAATATAATGTTGGATAGTTTCCACATCTACATAAGAATGATTTTCAAATTCATTGTAGTTTCTTGGTATACAGTTTGTCAGACTTGGAGTATATGTACCTCATTAATTGAAGTTATTACTGTTAAATCCAGTGAGAAGTTATTTGAGTTGTTATGTTTAACATTCATACTGACATGTTTCACATTTGAGACGTGGACTTAACCAATGTTTCTAAGTTAAATACTCAAGAGCAGAATTTAAATAATTGTGTCCAAAAGGAGTTTTGACAAAAATCTTGATTCATACTGAGTTGTTTCTGCCTTCATAAAAGCATTAACCGATGTTCTTTAAGAAAATGCACAGTATGGGCTGGGGATATAGCCTAGCGGCAAGAGTGCCTGCCTCGGATACACGAGGCCCTAGGTTCGATTCCCCAGCACCACATATACAGAAAATGGCCAGAAGCGGCGCTGTGGCTCAAGTGGCAGAGTGCTAGCCTTGAGCGGGAAGAAGCCAGGGACAGTGCTCAGGCCCTGAGTCCAAGGCCCAGGACTGGCAAAAAAAAAAAAAAGAAAATGCACAGTAGATGCTCCATTTTCTCTTTTGTCAACCATTTTTGCACTAGTGACAACTAGCTTCTAAATGTTATCGGCCATTATAAATGAGCATGAGGAAATAACTAGGCTATTTCTATATTTTAATAAATAGATGTATTTTAATTATTTATGATATTTCAGAACCTGCCAGTAAGTGCTTTCTAATGCTTTTTGTAAAGGCAATGAAATCTTGATAATTTTATCTGACTATCATTCCTTGCTATTAAGTTGTTCACTGGAAATGTAAAGTGATACTACTGATGGGTTTTGAGAATTAGATTTTGGATCAGCACAGTTGAAGCCAATGTATGGCTATTGTTTCTGTAACTAATTATCCCAAAAAAAAATTCCACTTTGTTCTATGCTGATGTTACTGCTGTAATCATTATGCTGCTCCTTGAAGTGACCTTCCTTTGTGAATATGTTTATTACTCATTTTATGTTTGTCTCAATGACAGGTTAGTTTGGGAAATGGTAGCAATTGCCAGTAACTAGCTGGATGGCTTTGAACACTTCATTTCAATTTTCCTAGGCTCTTGCTATTCTAACTCCAGTTCTAGGCTTTTTTGGTGTTTGTAAAGAGTCCCTAGGTCAGTGAGTACCACATCCCTGAGAGCACTTGACCTTATTTCCTTGCTTACCCATAAAATATCTGTGGTTGGGGAAACTCTGGGTTCGTCCCAGAAGTCCCTGAGTTGCTCCTTTGCATTACAATGCTTGCATGTGTGTCCCAATGTTCAGTTTATTATCTCCTCTGGGTACTCCCTCTTAAACCAGCTCCTTTAGTGTCCAATTCTCCACAAGCTTCTACCTGTGGAAAGAGCAAAAGATCAGATAGAAAAAAAATTACAGACTGCCCTTCATTAATTCTTTTATTAATATGACATTCAGATTATCATATTAATAAGATACAGAGGGACCAAAATGGAGACTGATGAGCATTTTGTTGAAAATTGAATTGGATAAAGAAGGTTGAATGGTGTCAAAATAAATTATTTGCAACTGTGAAAGCCAAACGATAAAACCTATTGAAATTGTTCTGGGAAGGAGGAAGAGAAAGAAGGACACGTCACCTGATTGGAATACAGTTGCAAACATGTGGAAGTGTAACAATGAACTCTCTTTGTAAAATTAATATACGAGGCAAGCACTCTTGCCAGTAGGCCATATTCCCAGCCCCTGTATAATTAATATAAGCTAATAAAAAAATTCAGTTTCTCAAAGCTGGGCACCAGTGGCTCACACCTGTAATCCTAGCTACTCAAGAGGCTAAGGTCTGAGAACTGCAGTTCAAAGCCAGTCAGGGCAGGAAAGTCCCTAAGACTCTTATCTCCAAATAACCACCAGAAAATCAGAAGTGGCACTGTGGCTCAAGTGGTAGAGCACTAGCCTTGAGCTGAAGACCTCAGGGACAGTTCGTAGGCCCATAGTTCAAGTCCCATGACCGCCACCACCACCAACAACAAAAATGCACTTTCTCAGACACAGTAGCAACATTTTTTTCTCTTTTTCTTTCTTTCTTTTTTGGTAGTACTGAGGTTTGAACTCAGCACCTTGCACTTGCTAAGAAACAACTCTGTCACTGGAGTAATGCCCCAGCTCATTTTGCTTTAGGTTATTTTTCAGAAAGAATCTTTCCTGAGAGCATGATCCTCTTACCTATCCCTCTCACATAGCTGGACCACAGGCATAAATCACCATCTGGCTTATTTGGTGACACAGGAGTGTTGGTAACCATTTCCTCAGCCTGACCTCAAGCTATGATTCCCTTTCTTTTCTTTCTTCTTCTTCTTCTTCTTCTTCTTCTTCTTCTTCTTCTTCTTCTTCTTCTTCTTCTTCTTCTTCTTCTTCTTTCTTTCTTTCTTTTTTTTTTTGCCAGTCCTGGGGCTTGGACTCAAGGCCTGAGCACTGTCCCTGGCTTCTTTTTACTCAAGGCTAGCACTCTACCACTTCAGTCACAGCTCCACTTCTGCCTTTTTCTATATATGTGGTGCTGAAGAATCGAACCCAGGCTTCGGGTATGCAAGGTAAACACTCTACCACTAGGCCACACTCCAAGCCCAGCTATGATTCTCTTGATTCACACCTCCTGAATAGTTGGGGTCATAGAAGAGCCACTAAACCTAGCATTTGAAGTGCTTAAAAACTACATGTGGCCCGAATTCTACCATAGCAGACAAAGTTCTACACTCAAAAATAATGACAGGAGGGATGCTTTATATTCACTTTTTCACTTTCTCCTAATAAAAAATTTATAAGGCAGGACATTACTCAATATTGATGCACACAAACTTAAGGGGGCTCTGAGATGCTCAGGAAATTCATCAAATTATCAGGTGGAAGAGCCAGAGGTTAAGATGAAAATTTGGTTATCTATAATGAAGATTTAAATATTAATCTTTTGGACTCTAATTTACCACTTTACTAAATTCTAGACTTCTTCATGATAACAATGTGTGTATGGCTGTTGGCATATAATTTTGCTGCTGGTCATTTGTTTCAAATGCTTATATTTACAAATGAAACTAGAAAAGAAAAGAATTCTAAGATCCAAAGGCAGATGTCCAAATGGCAGAGTGCTAGGAGCTCACAATGTTGTTTTATATAACTTCTTTATCTCTTCTTCGGAAAATTATAGGTGATAAAGTGATGGATGGGGACAATAAGAAAAAAATGAACATTCAGTCTTAACTCTATGCTAGACACTCTGTATAAGGAATAATTTTTCCCATACATGGTAAAAAATAATTTCTAAATGCATCATAGTATATAATTACATGTTCTGTATTAATTGAAGTTACTACTATTGAAACAAATAAAAAGGTATTTGAATGCTTATAGTATTATCTTTGTTTTATAAATATGGAAACAAAGATAGAAGAGATACACTGAGTTGATTTTTAGGTCTGTTTCATAGTATGAACTGTGATTTGATCTAATCATCAAGATTGATTTTTTTTTAGATTTGTTTCATTTCCTTTATCATCACATTTTTACATGAATCTACTGACTCCCTCTACCTTGATACCTTTACACAAGATGGCCAGGTGGGTATCTTTATAATATCCATGGTCTTGTCATTTACACTGTCATCCAGAACTAGATTGCTTTCTAGAAACACAATATTGACCTTGACTGAGGTATAGTGATAATGTCAGGTGATTTTGGAATACCATCTTGGGAGATGTAACATATAATCTAGACCAACAGCTTAAACACACTACCATTCATTTAATAGCTAGAATATAAGGAATTTGAAAAGCTTTCTGTGCAAATGGAGTTGGAGCTTCTTATAAAAATACCTAGTGATTCCCTGGCAAACTTATTGCTTCCTGAACCAAGAATTTAAACTATTGATTCAAGGTTTTAGTGCCATAGAGAAGAATGCTCAGAAATCAATGTGTAATTCTAGTTAACACCCCAATTTTCCTTGCTTAGAGTAATTAGGTTCTGGTTGGCCTTGGTTTATGATATAAAAAGAAATTAGAATAAGTCTGTTAATTCTAAGAAAATAGCATTTACATATATATACATATGTATGTATATGTATATATACAAGTAGGGAAAGGTAGATGTAGGATGTAGGTAGCATTTCACAACTTTCACCACAAAAAGTTCTCCTTCTTTGAGAGTGAAGCCCATTTTACACACAGTAAGTCCCCAGTAGCTCCATGTGCACTATGTGTATCCATGCCTGCTGGGCAGAGCTGAGGGATCTACCATCTGACCCATGTAAAGCTCACTGGAGTCTTTCCTATGGTAATGTAAACTTCCAGCATAAAAATAGCTTCTGAGCCTCATTAATGTAGCCACTTGCAGAAAATATCAATGGAATCATATTACTGAAAATAGCAACATGTCCCAAGCATGTGCCCCTCCCAAGATTCAGTAATACTTTCAGTTCCAAGAGAAAAAGAAAGATGTGTGAGAGAGACAGAAGCATGGAGAAAGAGGAGATATAAAAGGAAAATGGGAGGAAAAAGGGAAAGGGAAGGGAGAAAGAGGAGAAAAGAGAGAGAAGAGGGAATAGTGTTTCTGTAATAAAAACTACTTAACACTACCAAAAATCTATTTTAAAACTAAAAGATTATTAACTAAAATACATGTTCTATCCTGAGTTTTTAGAGACATTATTACATTAATTTTTTTTTTTACTTAAGTAACTGTTTGGGATGCAGGAAATAATTCTCATTCTTTTATAAGAAAAGACATGTACTTAATACATTTTAGACCTCTAAGTGGTCTTCCTCAGATCATGTTTTCACTACAATTACACTCCTGAAAGTATATAAAAGAAGAAAAGTAAGGCCACAAACACCACCCAGAAATCTACTGGGGAGCCATTACCTGGCAGGTAAAATCAGGACACACAATGTCAGTCAGGAAACCAGAGGAAGTTTTAAAGAAACAAGATGTAATTTCTCTTTTGGCATATAAAGCATGATGGAGAAATCATTTAAACACACACACACAGAGACAGAGAGACAGAGAGAGAGACAGAGAGAGAGAGAGAGAGAGAGAGAGAGAGAGAGAGAGAGAGAGAGAGAGAGAGAGAGGACGCCAAATAGGTGAATTCAATAAACTTGGATAATCTATGAGTTATAAAATTTTTAATGAAATGTGATGTTATTCCTATGTACATAATAGAATCCTTATGAGAACAAGAAACTATGCCCACAGAAATGCATAGTTTACCAATGAGTAAACAAATTAGTAATTACTAACAATATGAAGAATTCAAAAGGCACATCTCTGATTACAGGCAATTGTACTGCTAAAAGTAGATGCTTCTAAAACTGATGTTAAAAACAGTTTGTTCTCTTACATAATTAAAAAAGTTATCTTACAGTATAGTTTCAGCATTAACTTTTTCTAAGCACTTTCAAATACCATCTGGGCAACCATGTACCCAGGCAATGAGCAAACTAAAAGAAATACCAAGTTAATCTGACTTAACAAAACTTTATTGTAAGTTCAGCCTTGCATTAACAGGCATCCATGAATATAAACAATTTATATACACACTGTAACTTTTGATTAGTTTTCATCTATTGCCGGATATTTAGCCAAATTAATTCCAGAATAAGGATAATACAGAGAAACTAGAAAACAAAATCCTCTTGAAAATATGTAGAACTTATGTTCAAGGAGACAAAGATATTCTGTAAATACTACACAGATGTTATATATTATTAATGAAGAACTGAACAAATGAAACTTAGAACCAGTACTAAAGAATAAGTTTGGTTAAATATATGCCAGATGAGTAAAATACTTTCTTTCCTTAATCATAATTTTTATGAGTCTCACACAGAGTAGGTAAAAAGGCTCTACCACTGAGCTACATCTCCAGCCCTAATTACAATTCATTTTAAAATTAATTTTGAAGTCTTATGTAACTTAAGCTTTTTCACCTGATTTGACTTTTATTCAAATTCATTACATACTTTTTAAAGAATTATGCCTTATACTCCTCTATATTGCCTAGTACAGTGGCAGGTAAACAACAGAGGGAAAGTGAGAAGGGAAGGGAAGTAAATGAGTAATAACAAAATTGGAACCACAGATTGTTTTTATCTTCCTCTCTACTTTAGTCACAGTTCTGCCTGGAAAGATCATGAATTAATGACTAGTGAATTTTACTTGTTATCCCATCCCATAAATAAACAATTTTGTTCATAGTAGTTAATTGAATTTTAAGGTAAACAAGCAGAAAAGATGACTACAGTTCATTTTGTTTAACTTTCATTGCATTCAATAAAAATTATGCTGCATTAATTCATTATCCATTATTAAGCATGGCATCAATAAGCTTAAATTGAAAGAAAAGGTGACTGGCTAACAAATATCACCAGATATATTTTATATCATATACATCCTAGTCCTTCAGATTCTTTATTTAGAATGTCTTGATTGAAACCATAAGGCCTTCACAAATTCAAGGACACTAGGAGCTCAAAGGACATGCACGGAAGGACACACATGCTAGTGGCTCATGGGTAAATGGATCCCTGCAGTGCTATTTTGAAAGGAGTAGCTTTCTAATGAGCCTAATACTAATGAGCCCCAAATAATCTTCTTGCCTCAGTAACTGGTAGTTCTAGTGAGAAAAAAAACAGATATAGTTACATCTTCCCTTCTCCCTCTGCACAGCATATCAACCCTAACTTACAAATCATGTGGCTCCTTGTACAAGAATATGACCAGCTCTCGAATTCATAGATGTTTCAGAGAAAATAAGCTTCCTATTATGTAAGTAGCTTTCAGAATACCCTCCTTAGGATGAAGAAAAAGGTAGAGTTGGGTGCTTTTTTGTTGATGTTTATATTATGGAGGTAGAGCATGAAGAACTTAATATCCTAGGTCATTTAGTACTAAAAATAGGCAAAAAATATTTATTCACCTTTAAAGTAAAGGAAATACAAAAAGACAATCATCCGTATGTATTTCAGTTCACTTTAATCTCTCACAAACTCTTAACACTTGTATAAGCATTCTACCAAAGAGTTCTATCTCAAGGAGCACCTGAATTCAAATGCTATGTTGAAGCAATAGGTTCATTATTCTAATCATGGCTGCATAAAACTCTCACACTGGGCTAAGAAACACATTATTTAAAACACAAAAAAAGTGATGCTCCTTGCAGAAAAGGATCAAAGTCCGTAAGTCTGATGCCAGTTGGCCATCCAAAGCACCTGCTCCCTGACACTGAACCAAAGTCCATACGGCACAAGGTGGGTGGCCAAAACAATCCACAGGGCCATTGGTTTGACCCCAATTACCTTTTATTGTAAATAGGCCATATGTCAAATTCCAAGATAAATTGGAAACATTTGATCTATCTTCTCTCCTAGATTAATTTTAGGAGTTCATGTTCTGTTCTTTCAGATCCTTTATTTGAGCTACTTTTCTCTTTCACTTTAAGAAAAAAAAAAGTCACATTTGCCTCTGTAGATTCAAGAAGATTGTACCATTAAGAGTATTTAAACAGTCACAACATTCTTTGTGGGAAAATGGCAGGAAATAATTTTATTTAAAATTGAAGATACTTCCCAACATCATCTACCAAGTTTCTTCATTGGAATCTATGTTTACTGAGGAGGAAAAAAAATAACTAGGAAAAGATTGATTAGAATGCTCACCACTAATGGATGCTTTAACAAATCTCCTCATTTCCTCATGCAAACCATTGCCATATCCATGCAAACCAATACAAATACATACCTCACACAAGAAAAATAATATTCCTGTGAGCCACTGAGGTATATTTGGAACAACGCTTTTTTTGCAGCAAACTAAAAAGCACTGAGAAGACCTTGATTTATTCAAAAATGAAAATAGTATTAATATAAGCCAAAATGACCCACAATCAAATACATACTGCATGGATGATTCAGGACAATGTGATTTTCATAAAACAATTAGACATTAAAACTGATCAGATTCTAAAATAAAATATTCCCATACCACTGTTCCATCAGATTCTCTCAGTACTGAGCAGTTCAATAGCAGAGAAAGTTCTGTCAAAAGAAGTATGTTTGTCCCCAAGCTAATCAAGATGGAATGAAATGGCTAAGTCTAATATTGAAGGGTCTTAACTACTTTATAAGGAATCGCCAAACTAGAGAATGTACTAGTACTCATTATATTTATTAAGGTGTGTTTATTCTTTCTTTTCCTTTTTCAAAGACTATTCAGTATGAAATTTGCCTTCTAGATTGAAGCCATGGTTATAATCACTTTTGTGTTTGAGGTTACATTTCTTAATCAGTTTTTCCACACCACAGAGAACATGAACAATACCTTCATGCAATGGAAAGAGAAGAGGAAACAGAGCTTAATAGGAGGGGAACAAGAAAGCAATACATAGCTGAGTGACGGGAAGAAGAGCTCACTGTGATGGAAAGAAAATAGCATCCTGTTCTATTCCTGCTTGACCTTTGTTGCTACTTAATTTTGAATTTTGTGTAATGATACTGAAGAAGTGATGAGAGGTAACTGCCAAGATAATGACCTTAAATGTCCCTTAGGTCATTCGCAGGTCACTCCTACACATATCCACTGACCTCTCCTCACCATCTCATGCCCCCTTTCCCTCACATGATCCAAGTCTGCTTTCTACCTTGCAGCTTCTTGAAGCACTGCTGTGCTTTCCACTATATGTTGGAAAGCAGCAAAGCAAGAAAATGAAGAAACATTTGCCTTATTAAAATACATATGTATACATACATAGTCTAATGAACTTTCCACCTTTCCACAATAAAGCATTAATAAGAACGAAGCAAGATCCTCACAGTATCAATGATCATTAATGATGTATTAATTATATCATTAGTGTCACATTGATGATTTATCTATATATAACCCTAATCATATATTAAATAACAGGCATGCAGGTTCAATTTACTTTAACTTATTTTCCTTAGCAAGTACATATTTTTCTTAAGAAATTGTTTTCAGAGTTTCAAGTGTGTGTGTATGTGTGTGTGTGTGTGTGTGTGTAATTATTAAATGGCCAAAGCCATATAAGAAATATACCATTATTCTTAGATTGATTCTTAAAAAGGAAAATATTAGTGATTATTAGATCAGTGAGAAAAACTGATCCTGAGGAAATAGAAGAAAAAGATTACTAAATTTCTCTTTATTTACCAAGCTGATCTTAAATATAAGCTAAAATATTCAGTGTTATAAAAGTAGTTCTCTGATGCTTCAGTGAAACAGAACACAAGTTCTAGTAATGATATTAGGTTGTAGCTTCCATGTCAAACCTCCCATATTCCCAGAGCAGGAAAACAAAACAAAACAACAACAACAACAACAAAAAATGGGCCTTTGGAATGATCTGAAGAGAACAGAATTATCACACATATCATGGTTCAGGAGCTTCTGTCACATTCTGAGTCTGATCTCAGGCCCCACACGAGGCAAAGTCACCTCAATGGCCACCTAAACCCTAAGTGAGAAACTTTTGCTATTTCCGGTTCCTTCGGCCACCAAATAACTACAGGGTATTGGAACCACTCTATGAGCTATTATGCAGCCATGAAATAAAGATCCCAAGTATCCCTAGACTCTAAATAAATACTGCTCAATGGAAATTGGTAAAACTAAAAACATGTTTGTATCATCTGGAATCTATAATTAACTCAATCAGCATCTGAATATCCAAGCTGTAGAAAATAGATGATCTTTGTCTCTGACATTGTTTCTTGTTCTCTTTTATCATTTTATACTTACATGTGACCAAGAGGAAAATAGGCAGCTCAAAATATGACATATAGTTTTCCATTATTTATAATAAAATAGATCCCTGTTTTACAGTAATAGGAAATGAGGGGGGAGAGAGAGAAAAAAGGAGGAAGGGAGAGAGGGAGAGAGGGAGGATGAAAGGAAGGAAGGAAAGAAGGAAAGGAGGAAGGAAGGAAGGAAGGAAAAATTATTTTAAATGACTGGAATAAAGTCTCAATAAACTCTCAAGATATACACTCCTTCAACTGCCCCTGGTTCCTGACAAAACTTGTATTTAAACCTATAAAATGCTTATAAACACATGACACAGTAAGAGTTTGAGGTTTCTACTTCATTTTAATTTAAACTCTAAGGTAAAACCTTTCCTTCACTTGATAAGGGACACATGTATCCACTTTACATTTCAAAACACATTTTATTTATTTAGCTATTTTGTTAGTGCTTTTTTTAAACTTATGAACATCAACTAGTTGTATATCCAGATGTGCATATAGTGTACCTTGATCAAACTCATCCCTTGTCATTCTTCTTCAGTTCTCAACAAGATTCATTGTTACATTTTCACATAGTCACATAAAGTGTTTTGAGAAAACTCACCCACCCCTTTAATCTCTCCATCTGCCCTTCCCATCCCACACCTATCAATTCCACAGACAGCACTTGCTTTACCTAATGTTCACTTTTATTAAAGTCTGTGTTAACTGTTCAAAAGAGCTTCAGAGTGTTTTTGCACACATGCAGATTGGTCATCATGATGAGAGAACAGGCACAGAAAATAATGCCTTGAAGTTAACCCATAAAAAGTAAGTAAAGGAGGCTTCATGGACGGAGATTGAGGTGTTTGACGTGGCAGTGGACCTGGGAAGAACTGAGCAACCATATTGAAATATGATTAACCAAATGCCCTCTGGAGCATTCCAATGCTGATGTGCAGAAACATGGCTGGGACTCAAGAGAAAGTCATAAATTAGACATGTAAATCTGGAAATTTCTGCTAGACGAAGTTCTGGAATGGAATTGGCCAATGATGAGCTGTTGAGAGAGAAATGTGAGAACAGATGAGGGCTGGAAAATGAAGGATAGCCTTGTTTTCCCTATAATCACAGACATTTAACACAGCTATCCTACAAAATACCCATTATTCTTGCTTCTTCCCACATCCACTTATGCCCCTGAACTTACTCCTCTTCACTTGTCACCACTTCTGAGATGCATTTGATTATTCAATCAGACTTTATATGGTTTTAGTTTGAGTGTTATCTTGAACAACTTGTAAAAAGGAATTGCCATTCACCAAAGTTATATGTGAATACAATGAATCTTGATAAATGTCACCTCCTCATCATTCTCCTCAATCCTTCCCAATCTCATCCCTTCTCTCAATGTTCCTAATTTTGTAGAATATGCATCAAATTTTATGACTGCATTCTCCCCCACATAATCTCTTCATTTGGCTACCTCCCAACTTGCCCCCCTCCCTTTTTATTATTGTTGAGTTATTTTACATGTGGGTTACAGTTACATGAATCAAGTAATGAGCTATGAATACAATACTTTTTGAACCATATCTCCTCTTCCATTGCTCTCTCCTGGTTTTTCCCTCCCATCCCCACCCACAAGATATCCAGTTCATTTTCCACATACTGCCTAGTTGAATTTCCTCATCCTTGTTCAACTTTTTTTGTGCCTTCCCTAATACAAGCAAAGTAACAAATAAGACAAAATGAAAACAAAACAAAAACAGCAACAATGGCAACTACAAATGTCTCTTGTTTTTTTTCTTGGAGTTCATTTCATAGGATATTATTTTATGTGATCATCTGCACATAGGGATTGAGCTTTCATTCACCACTCCTATGCATATCCTCTTTTGGCCTCAATATGTGAATGACTAGAGTCCTATGTAATTTATCATGTCCCAGTGTGTGTGTGTGTGTGTGTGTGTGTGTGTGTGTGTGTGTGTCTGTGTCTGTGTGTGTCTGTGTGTCTGTGTGTGTGTCGTGTATGTATCTGTGTATAAGCACATGATAGTTACTACAAGTGAGGGAAACCATGAATGTTTCTTTTGCTCTTGCTTACTTCAATTAATATATCTTGCAAGTCTTTCCATTTTCTTATAAATGGTACAATATCATTCTTTCTGATGGATGAGTAGAATTCCATTGTTTACATATGTCACATTTCCTGACCCATTCATCATTCACTGAGGGACATCTAGGCTGATTCCATATCTTGGCTATGGTAAGCAATGCTGCAATGAACATGGTTGTGCTGGTGGCCTTAGTATGGCTTGGTTTGTGGTCCATTGGATAAATGTTCAGGAGTGAGATTGCTGGGTCATAGGGAAGCTCTATGTTTTCCAAGTGATTGACCAAGCTTACATTCCCACCAACAGTGAAATAAAGTTCCTTTTTGGCCACATCACCACCAGCATTTGTTATTGTTAGTTTTCCTGATAATGGCCATTCTAACCTGAGAGAAATGGAATCTTAATGTTGTTTTGATTTGGATTTATTTCATGGCCAGAGATGTCAAACACTTCTTCACGTGCCTATTGTCCATTCTTTTTTCTTCTGCAAGGAAATCTCTTTTTGAAGTCTTTAGCCCACTTATTGGTTGGGTTGGTGAGTTTTTATGGGTTTAGTTTTTGGAGGTTTAATTTTTTTGTGCTCAAAGTATATTTTAGACATGAGGCCCTTGTCTGATGTATGGCTAGTGAAGATGTTCTCCCATTCTAGGCTTTCTACTTATCTTGCTGACTATCTTTTGCTATGCAGAAGTTCTTCAGTTTAATACAGTCCCATGTATCCAGTCTTTCTTTAATTTGTTGTGATTCTGCATAATTTGTTGTGATTCTGGAAGTTTTACCCTGAGCCTAGAAGGCCTGGGGCTTACCCAACTCTTTCTGGAGATATTTTCACAGTATCTGGCCTTACACTGAGGTCTTTGATCCACTTAGAGTTGATCTTGGTGCAATGTGACATATGAACATCTACCTTTAGTTTTCTGCACATAGCCAATTTTGCCAGTACCATTTGTTGAAGAGGCTGTCTTTCTTCCATCCTGTGTCAACCAGACTTAATTAGTGAATAATAAAGACCAACTCTTCTTAGTCCCCTTGGCTCCCGTCAGTCCCCAAATCCTATAGATCCTTCTCCTTGGAAATCTGTTCCATGTAGCACTCTTTTTTGGTCAACTCAGTCTTTGAGGTCTAGTCTCATTACCTGAACTACTGAGATATGTTCCTAACTCACTTCCTAATGCTCAACCTTCCTGCTCTCCATCTCTCTATTACCTCTCAGTAATACCTTTCTAAAAGACTGAATTGATTCCATTCTGCCTGACTTTAATACCTCCGATGTCCAGTTTTGACATCAGTATCTGGTAGGGCTTATGATAGGTTCTTATTTCTACTTGCAGAAGTGCTAATTGGTGGCCTATTCTGTGAAGTGTTTCTGATTGCTCCCTTTTTAGCCCTCTGTCTAGCTACCTGCTCTACTCCCAGCAGCTGTGAAGAAGTCTAAAGCAGCAAAGTTAAAGACTTGTAAAGCCAAGGCTTGAGAACAATCAACAAAAGAGGTATTGAGATCATTAAAAATAATGGGATGAGATTAGACTGGGAAACAATGGCCCCATATGATAAAGATTTAAATCCTTAACGTGGCATGAAAAGCTGGGATGAACTCATTTCTCCAAATTCACTTTGGCCCTTTCCCCTTACTCTCTGCTGTCAGATCTCATGGCCTTCTTGAAGAATATTGAAGAGCTTTATTTTAGTTTGTGTGGTCCATGGATCAGGGGGACTTCTTCTCAATGAACTGCTCTTAATTGTCTCTGAACTGCTAATCCATCCATGGAATCTCTCAATTGCAATCTCCCTCCCTCAGAGACCAGGGGGTCTAATCTTGTAGACTAACTCAGGGTCCTGTACCTACATTCTGGAGCCCTGAAATTTTCTTTCACAGCCCTAAATATTTACAGAGGCTGTTTGTACTAAATGCATTCTTTCAGAGACATATACACATCATTCTGTAAGATTTTAGTAGTTAACAAATACTGGCTTGTATATTTTAGTGAAAATGACTAAAAATGCCAGTCTGATATACAACCCTTAAAAAACCCAAAGATTGTCCAAGCAACATATTATCTATGACCACCCAAAGCTTTCAGAAAGCAAAAGCAAATAGCCAAATGTATGCCCCTGTTATAATTACAATAACACATAAAATTAGAATACTTATAACAGCTAAGACCTATCAATATCAACATAAGTAAAATATGATTTGGGAAATCTTTTTTTTCATTATCTCTAAGTAGTTGCACAAAGAGTAGCCACTTAAGAAGCAATTTATGAATAAAATTCATGACTTTTATTATCCTAGTACTCTTCTATATTCAGAGATTAAGATGATCATGTGAAAAGTATGCTCAGTGGAATTCAAGAGGAAAACAATTATAGATGACTGACAATAGAGACGGCCAATGCAGCTACAGCAGGGAGTATAATTATTGTCTTTTCTCTAGTAGACTGGCTATAAATATTTTCTAGATGAATGAAGGTGATTAAGTCCTTCACGAAGGGGAACTATTTACTCTTTGTTGCATGAAGAGAATAATGAAGAATAATTGTACAACATGTACTTCCACAAAATAACAGTGCATGGTTACTGGAGAACAAATCTGGAGACAGGAGTGAGAAGAAAATTTCAATAGAAAGTAGTAATGTTAAGGCACTTAAGGATAAAGAAAAAAAGGTGTAATTGTGTAAATGGGAAACCAACTTGAATCTGGAATATGAGGTTAAGAATTTTTTTATACTCTAATGTAGACAAGGGGCTTCAGGTTCTCCAGTAGTGAAATGAGTACTCTCTACACACCGCCTTGACATTGGGGAATGTTGTACAATCATCAAGATCCAGTTTAAACTGCACTTAGTTCTTTTCTCCCCCAGAGAATTGCTAATGAAAAGAAGGGTTGCCAAAATGACTTGGCAGACCTATCACCACCAAAATCTTACTTCAGATTGAAATGGTTGAGCCTGGCTTGTTTTTTGAAAAGTGCCGTTGAATTGGTTTCTAGCAGGAACTTAAAATCTATTAGGTTTTAGGTGATGCTTGAGTGAAAGGTACTATATACTAAAATTATTAAGTTTCACCATATGTTTCAGTCACTCACAGAGGTGAGAAATAGTTGCTTCACCTTTGGAAGGCAAGAACCTCAAGTTACTTGAACCAACAACAGCTTTTAGGAACTTAACATTTGCTACTTGTAGAATTTCTTTCTCATTTTTTGTGCAGAGTATCATCTATACTATTTATTTTTCAATACATACTTCTCTTTCTCTAACTGCATTTAAAATCTTTTGGAGGAAAACCTTCATAAAACACATCCTTGTCACGTAGAGAGCCACATCCATATAGGTTGACGGCCTACTAATTCATCAATATCTAGAATTATTAGGAAGAAGCTGTATGAAAGTACCAGAACAGTACCAAAGTTTCATTCATTCATGAAATGATTGATTGCATCCACTCTGCAGAAATGGATTCATATTTCTGAGTACATGTTACCTTATATCCCTAGAAGACAAAAATACATTTGCACTCAATATGCATTTACAGGATAATATGACACAGGTGTGGTGATGTTAGAAAAGAGAAGGCTAGCTATAAAGAAGAAAAATAAAAGCTTTCCTAGGGAAGCAACTCAGATTTAGGAGTGGAGCTCTGGCTTTGGAAATAGGAAAACAGCCAAGTGTGAAAGATGGTTTTCATATTATAAAGACACTCAGTCAACCCAAAGTCTCACAAGCAAAGGTCTTAGTAGGACATATTATAAGACAAAATCAAGTTTATGACAACTGAGATGTTGATTTAAGCAATGGACACCTAAAGACAAGTTGACCAGGAGGCTGCTACCCAGCATGGAGTAACATGAAAAGACAAGCAGAAGAGGCAACATTAAGGAATCTAACATTCACCTCCTCCCAAGACTCTCATGTTACTGCTGTATTAAATGACTCACTGCTATTGTTGAAGAAGCACTCAGCATTGATAATAGAGTTTAAATGTGTCAATCTTTATAGAGAGTACAAGTCTTTTATATGTCACCATATTTATGCACATTCTTATACCCAATATCATTTCACATTAATTTTAAAAACTGAATACATAGATCCTTATGATCTATTCATCCTTAGTACACTCTATGAATCTGTGAGATGGAAAAATAAATAGTACTAGACATTAAATTAAAAAAAGACCACAATGGCTTTTTGCTGACACTGCACATATTGAAGTAGCTATCGCTGTAAAGCATCATGGTTGGAAATGCCAGAAAGAATATTTTGAATAGGAAAAAACTGCATATCTATGAATGAATCTTAGGGTGATAGAGTGAAAAACAACTGGGAAATCTACTTATTTTAAATGTACCTTGATAGCCAAGCAAAAGTCAAAAAATGATAATGGCATGGTGCTGATGATAATTCATTTGTTAACATTTATTGAAAACTTTACTACTACTTAATGTGGCTTTAATCAGGTTATCTAATTTAATGAGATTGTCATTTTCCTGAAATTTCTCTTTAATCTTTTTTAACAAATATATCAGGTAGATATTCTCGTATGTATATTCTGCTAAAGAATTTAGCTTAGTGATTAGCCATTTAAGACTATATTTCTACTGAAGTCAGATTAGTGAACTAGTGTTAGTTACACCCATGCTTTTAAGCCTGTTACTTCTCTGTGTTTGTGACTCTAGCAATAAAGTAGGGAATTTAATGAGAAGCAATTGCTGTCATATATGTAAAATTCTTTGAAGTGTCCATGTAAAAGGGTTTCAAAAATTGTGGCTTCTCTGATTGTCACTATTTTAAAGATGAGCAGTGTGAGAAATTCAGTAACTTGATAAATATCACATGACTAGCAATTGTCAGATTTAGGATTTCAACCTAGCAGTACAGTCCCAGAGCTTTCATTTTTAGCTCTATTCCATCATGGACTTAAAAAAAAAAAAAAGAAGTATAGAAAATTTTCATATGTCTCTTGGCCATTCTCATTTCCTTATCAGAGAAATCTCTTTTTAAGTCTTTAGCTCACTTGTTGAGGGGGCTATTGGTTCTTTGCGGGATTTTTTTGAAGAAATTTAATTTTTTTAGTTCTGTATATATTTTAGATATGAGGCCTTTGTCCTTTGTATGGCCAGTAAAGATCTTTTCCCAATCTGTGGGCTTTCTGTTTATCTTGCGAGCTATGTCCTTTGCCCTACAGAAGCTCTGCAGATTGATGCAGTCCCATTTTTGCAGCCTTTTTTTTTATTTGTAGTATTTCTGAGCATTTATTAAGGAAGTTTGTCCTGTGCCAAGGAGCCCAAGTGTTTCTCCTATTCCTTCTTGTAGTGTTTTAAGGGTATCTGTTTTTATTTCTAGGTCTTTGATCCATTTGGAATTGATTTTGGTGCAGGGTGCATCACTGGCCATAAAAGAAATGCAAATCAAAACAACGTTGAAATTCCACCTCACCCCAGTAAGAATGTCCTTTATCAAGAAAACTAACAATAACAAATGTTGGAGGGGATGTGGCCAAAAGGGAACCCTACTTCATTGTTGGTGGGAATGTAAACTGGTTCAGCCACTCTGGAAAGTGGTATGGAGATTCCTCAGAAGGCCAAACACAGAGCTCCCCTATGACCCAGCAGCCCCACTTTTGGGCATCTACCCAAAAGACCACAAACAAGAACACACTAAAGCCACCAGCATAACAATGTTCATCGTAGCACAATTTGTCATAGCTAAAATATGGAACCAACCCAGATGCCCCTCAGTAGACGAATGGATCAGGAAAATGTGGTAATATACACCATGGAATTTTATGCCTCCATCAGAAAGAATGACATTTCCCCATTCATAAGGAAATGGTCGGACTTGGAAAAAATTATACTAAGTGAAGTGAGCAAGACCCAAAGAAACATGGACTCTATGATCTCCCTCATAGGGAATAATTAGCACAGGTTTAGGCTAGTCACAGCAAAGGATCACAAGAACCCAGTATCTATGCCCTTATGAACACATAAGATGATAAGTGAAAGGAATTCCATGTTATGGAAACGACTGTTAGATCACTGTTGTAATCACTTTCAACATGCCATGTGACACCATAGCTTGTATTGTTGATGATCCTCTTGTATCCCCTTCCTGTGGTTATACCTGCACTATCACTGTATCTCATCTGAATACACTGGATACTGTATATACTGGTATTAGAAACTAGGGAAGTGAAAGGGAATATCAAAATTGAGAGACAAAGGATAAAAAGACAAATGACTCCAAAAGCAATACTTGCACAGCCATTGGATGTAAACCAACTAAACACTCATGGGGGGAGAGGGGAAGGGGGAAGGGGAAGGGGGAAAGAGGGAGGAGGTAACAAATAGTACAAGAAATGTACCCAAGGCCTAACATATGAAACTGTAACCTCCCTGTACATCAATTTGACAATAAAATAAAAATTAAGAAAAAGAGAGAAGGCAGTAGAATTTGAACCCTGGGTTGAATAAGTAGAAAAACCTCAAAAAAATAAATAAAATTTAAAAAATAGATGTTTGACTGACAAAAAAAGAAAAGAAAATTTTCAGCAGCCTATATTAAATAAACCATTTCCATTTTACAAAGATAAATTTTATAGATGATACCTGTATTTTAAGTTTCTTCCTACATTTACCCAAGTATATGTAATTATGATTCACATTTAGGATGGAGGCATCCTACTATCTCCCTCTCCTATATTTAATGCCTTTACTTTAAAAACATCCGTTGTTTTTACTAAGAAAAAATATGGCTAGGTACACTTTCCATGGAGGGAAGAGGTGATCAAAGAGGCTACAGATGAGAAAGTGGGTGAAACCATATGGCACTTGAGGGGGCCACAGTGAACCTTATCCTACAAGATAGGAGTCATCAAATTTAAACAAGAGTAGAAATGGTCATGTGCCTGCTATAGGAAAATCAGCATAGTGCTGGGAAGTGGGAATAACTCATGGTCAAAAGAATTAATGAGGACTTTAGCAAGTAGTCATATAGAGAGTAAGGCTACTTGGACACAGTGGAATTGGGGAAAAGTGATCAAATTCTGGATTATTTATAAGCAGAAACAGTATAATTTGCTGATGGAGTAGACAGATACAGTTATGGAAAAAGGTAAATATCAAGAATGCCCTGAAAGCTTGCAGCTGAGCAACCATAAGAATGGAGCTGCCATATATGTTACAGAAACAACAAAGCTGAACAACTTGCAAGTGGTTAAAAAGGAATTTGAATGTAAGCTGTTTACTGAAGAGAAAAAAAAATCAGGGCCATTCCCATCTATACAGCTATGTCTACCATAGCATACTCTACAGGGCATAGTAGGTAATTTTGTCTAGGACATTAACACAGGTCTCAAGAAAGGTATAGGGGCTTGTGGTTTAATTCTGGCTTTACTTGCCTAGCATCTATAAGGTCTTGACTTTAATCCCTAGTACCACTACCACAAAGGGTAGGAAAGAAGGGAGGGGGGAGGAAGAGGAAGGGATAGAGGGGAGAAGGGAAGGAGGGAGGTAAAAAGAGAGGAAGAGAGGGAAAGGTACAAGGGAAGGGACAAGGAGACAGAGATGGGAGGGAGAAGAGAAGAGAAAGGAAGGGAAGGGAGGTAATTGAGTGGAAAACACAGCAGGATGTCCATAGTGCCATTTTGATACAAACAGTAACAAGAGTAAAGGTCAGAGGACAAAAAGCACCTGTGTATGTGGTGATACCTCAGCTAGGCATTTATAATGTACTTAGAAGGTATAAGGTGCAACAAGAAACCTAAAAGGCTATATCATAATACCGGAATGTCATATTTGGAGGCTGAAATTTTTATCATTTGGACAACTAGAAACTGTTGCAAGCAAGCAGTAGTCAGTGAGATTGTCTGGACTATGTTTCATAATATGAATTTTGGCTAAATTTGCCCTACTTCACCCTCTTTTTGCCTGCCAGCACTCCCCCTACCCATTAACCACACCCTGGATACGATCTGTTTTTCTTTCATTCATTCTTTTAACTGTATATTAATTGCTCAAATGGGTTTCAGACTCAGATTTCAGGGGGAATTGGTACAAGGATAGACAGGGAACAAGCATATAGCATCATGGAAGCGACAAGATAACAAAACAGCTTACAATGGTTCTACACATTGTACATGTTAGGAGAGAACAATTTAACCACTGATCCTTTCAGGGGAAATGTGGCTCTTCGTTGTGCCCAGTGAATGGTGAGTAATTTGGACAACATGGAAAGTCACTGAGTCCAGTGGTCACAAAGTCATATTTTTTTTCTAGATCTACCCAGGAGGTAAAGAACAGCAGCAGCTGAGATTTCATCCTAGGGCAAGACTCCTGGTCCAAAGAGTAATGCACATCTGTTTTGTTTCCCTTTGCTCTGGGCCTGATTGAAAATGAAAAGCCTATACAGTATTGACTTGATAGTCCAGAGTCAAGTGGAAAAAATTTCAATCATAAAATTCCAGCCAAGCCAGAAAGAATTCAGATCCCTGAGGAGACTCGGACGGGCCAGGACAGGCCCACAATAAAACTTGGATAGCATGGAGATTCCGTTCCTAGTATCATTTGCTTGCCTGCCCAGGTTTCTGCAACAAATAATCTGAGAAACAACAAAGTCTTTCTTCAAAAGAAAATTAAATAGGTATATATTTTTAAACACACACAGTCAAGACCCTATCTTTATGCCATAAAAGTAGGTTTGCTTTATTTTGGCACTGAAGGGACTATGGGCTCAACATGAAGTGTGGATTTATGGGTTCGTTGACACTAGTAATGTCTAGAAAAGCCTGCACTTGCCCTCTGTAGTAATGGACTCATTTTCAGAACACTGTGTGCTCCAGTGTGTTTCAATACGTGTATTTAGGGTTCTGTGAATAAACTGTAACCTCCTACACTAAAAACCCCATCTTGCCTGCTGGATGACTGTGCGGTGCCTTGTTCGCTGTTCATTTCTTTGTACTTATATGCTAAAGTGATTTAGAGTCAGGCAGTTCAGAGTTATTTTTGCAATATTAGAGTGTGGTTTTATTTAAGACCTACTTGCCTTTTACCTGTTTTACTGTTTAACTGCTCTCCAACACATGATCTCCTAACCATAAGAAAGAGTTGTTCTCTGTCTCTGAAGACTTTCTAGTTCCCCATGCCTGGATTTAGCAATGCCTTCCTTGGATTCTCCATAATACTTGGTCTTGGGGTCTTTTAATATATTTCTCATTTAACACCTGCATGGATATTATTTGTACGGTTGGAGTATATTTCCTGTGGTTCCCCTCTCCCCATAAAAGTGGAATATAGAAGTTGGGGGAGACCTTTACTCATCTTTTGATAGAAGAAACTGGATCCTTTGTAATCAATTGGTACCAATGTGATAAATTGAGAGAAAACCGAAGAGAGCAGCAGTTACTGTGAATTCAAATCCTGCCTGTTTGACAGGCAAGTGGGTGTACCCTTTCCTCTGGAACAAGGGCCACCTTGTCATGAAATGAAATCTCAGTGCTATAGAATCAGTGTATAATAGTGTAATAATATTGCCTCTGAGTCATATCTCAGCAACTTTTCTATCTCTAGCCAAAACTAAATTAAAGGCCATTAACAACAAAAAGGTCATGTGAAGGTCATGTGTACCAGTCTAGGTCAGAGATTCCCATAAACCCGTGCTTCATTTGGCACTGAGACATTTGACCATCACCCTGAACTATTAAAAGGAATCTTCTTTGGGAAATTGTGTCATAATTTACACTCTTGAACTTCATAAGTAGAGCTGCAGCTACATAGGACATTCACCACTGTTGAAATAGCTAATGATAGCCTTACTCTGGAAATTCTAAGACAGATGTATGCAGAGTTTACAAGAAATCAAATTGGGCATTCAGAACAGTTTAAAAAAACTGATGCACATGAGAGAAATGAAAATGATCACTTCTGAAATTCTGCTCGTGACCCAGAAAGAATAAGCTAACACAGAGGATTGTGGGAATAGAGGGAAGGTGTTTTGTGCCACATCTGTAACTCAGTTTGGACAGCTGAGCTCCAACCATGACTACAGAGGATTATGCCAAAGCCTCACTGGAAGATTTAAGGAAATGAATAATAATATAAAAACTTAGTGCTGCTCCTGGCCAGACTCTGCACTAGACGCCTATATATATTCCTGCTAATCCTCACCATATCCCTACAAGGTGAGCATTTTCATCTTCACCCCACATATGAGGAAACGAAGGCTCAGAGAGGCTCAGTAGCTCGCCCCAAAATAATACCAGTTGCAAATACCTTAGCAGCGATTATACCCTTTACATTTCATCAAATTTCCTTTATGAAATACAGTCCAAAACCTTGAGAAAATATGGCACTTAAAATGAAGTTCAGATACTATAAGCCTGATACCACTTGACAATGGAAGATCATAGCTATTTATTATAGCAGAAAAGATCAGAAATACTATCAAGCAGCATAATAGGATAAATGAAGAACTTGAGTTCTGTATCCAGCTGAACACAAGTCACAGCACTGCAGCCTGTTACCTACATCTGAATACTGTCTAATTACTTAAGAAAGGAACTCCACTATCACTCCTTTCACATTGTTTCCATTTTTTCCTATGTTCTTCCACCTACCCCTATGCCTCCAGTTCCTTTGTGTTTGCAGCACTTGGCACATTTCCTCTGTCCTCCCAGTGCTGAGGCTACAATCCAGTGCTTTTAAGTTTACAGCCATGGACTGAGAGTCATGAATTTTATAGAATAGATTTTTCAATATTTTGGTAGGATCCTGAAATCTCAGAAATTTCCAAGAAAAAAGACGCTATACTCTGAGGACAGTTCACCCATTGCTTGGCATTTGCAAATCTGCAGTTGTGCCACTGGTATGTTCCTGTAGGTAAGTTTGATGGCTATTTTTTGGCTAAAAAATATTTTTTCCATGCTATACTAGTATCAGTTCAGATTGATCCTTGTATCTCCCACAGTCAGAGTAGCACTGTATCCCACCAGGACACTCCTGTGCATGCCAAATTTGTGATTGTGTAATTGGCATCAGTAAAGCCTATTTGGTCCCTGTTTGGTTCCCCTCCCTCCCTCACCTTTTCCTGCTGGCACAGGTGCATTTCTGCTTCAAAGTAAATTAGTGCAATAACTAACTGGATCCAAATGTCCAGTCAGAAAACATCTGGGGAAGAGAAACACGTTGACCTTTATAATTGTCCAAGTGCTTTCCTTTCAGTCTTCTCAGCTTCAAGAAGACAGTATATACAGTGTTCAAGAGACATGGAGGAGGGAAAAGAATTGGGGTGGGTGTCCACATGAGAAAGGCAACAATTGTCCTGTATAATAAAAAGTAAGTAGAGGATGGATAAAATAACTTTGCAGGCAGACTTCAACTCTGGATTGCTTTTCTTATATGGCACTAAAATTTTAGGACAGTTGTGAAATGAGATCGTGTTCTTTGCTCACCATATCAAAGCTGGTATTATTCACATGCTCCTCTGTAAAGATCCACACACACCCCATGCAATTTCATATGGAAAACAATGCTACAGTAAACTGTCTTGATACTAGTCAATCTTCATATGATTTATAGCCCACAAGCTCCAGTTGCTGAGCTATTGAGCATGGAAGGTTTTCTTTTTCTTTTTTGCTGGTTGTGGTGCTTGAACTCTGGGCCTGAGCACTGTCCCTGAGCTCTTCAGCTCAAGACTAGCACTCTGCCACTTGAGCCACAGCGCCACATCCATGGTTTTTCTAATTCTTTTTTTTTTTTTTTTTACTATTGTTTAGTATCCAGAAAGTGTTTCTAGGACAAATGTGGGTGTTCAAAAAGTATGTGCTAAGTTTCTCTGGACTATCACCATCACTTCAAAAAGTCTGAGGCAACATGAGCTCATTTTCCAGGAAAACCAGATTGATCAAAAGATATTGACCAGTCTAAGCCATCACTTTCTAACATTTTAACCTATGCCTCCAGAAGACATAGATGCTTCACAAACATTCTGTTACAGATATCACAACCCTGCATAGTGCTTCCTTGATTATTTTTAATCTAAGATTAGCTCCGAGTACCTTCACCTGGCAATTCTACTCATAATTCTACTCAATTCTACTCAAAACCCCTTCCCTTGAGATATAATCATCTTACTTATGCCACTATGCCAGCAGCAATGGAAGATTTTAATTAGTACTGATAGAGACACATTTGCATAAGAGTGAAGAGAATAACCAGGTAATATGCGCATGGTTATCAACTCACAAATTTATTTATTTTACATGATTTCCACTAAAGCAACATAAGGATGTTCAAGCTACTCACATCCATCTTAATAGCACATTTCCAAGTATGTTTCCAACAATGTTTTGCCAATTGAGCTGAAGTTACAGGGAAATGAAAGGCATGAAATGGGGACCATGTCGTGGTAGGTGTGTGACATTGCCATATCACAGACCTTCAATAGCTGTAATGTAAGGTCACTGGAATGAGTACAAATCAACAAAATACCTTCTTTACTGTCATCAATTGTTGGCTTCTTAGCAGCTCTCACAGGATTCGTCACAGCTCAGATGCAAAGTGCACAGTTGCTAGGCATGCTTAGTTGCCCCTTGAGGGCTTGCTTTTCACTCAGGAGCACCAAAGGAAGCTTGTTGAGTGAAAGATGGCTAGAAATAATAGAAAGCAAGACTAGGCTCACCCAGAACTCAGTACTGCGACACTGTGTTTGTGTTCTTCTAAAGTGTAGTTGGGGGTTGCCCTCCTCATCGATGGGTATGTGTTAAAAACAAAACTTCAGCCTCCTTTTCAAAGCTATAGAATGAAATTCCTTTGGGGAAAAAACCCATAAATTTTATTTTTATACTTATATATTTGAGTATCACTGATATCTACTGATAGTATTAAATCAGCCCACAGAAGTTTATCTAGCAATAAATAAACTGGGAGACGATTTGTTCATCTTTCTTGGTGTTACTTTAGGCTAAGAAACTTGACCCTCAGAAAGGACCTAAGAACTTGGGGCCTGGAGATAAAGGGAAGAGGGTATTTTCATTCATCAATTAAATACTGAAAGGAAGAATGAGTCAATAGAAGGGCAAAAGATGAGTCATGCTATTAATGTACACACGCACACACACACACACACACACACACACACACACACACACAAAAATTACACTCTGGAAATTTCCTGGTAGTTTTAAACCATAAACTATTTACTAGCATAATATCTGATTACACTTTTTACTGTGGCTCCCCAATTGAAATTCCCAACATATTAAAGCAAGATCAAAGCATAGAAAAATAGGTACTCCAACATATGAAATAAAAATTCATACAGCATTTTTGTAGATGAATTTACCAAAAATTACCAAACAAATATGCCTTTTCCCTTTAACACAGAAATTTCAGTACTAGAAACTAACTGTATATTATAGATATACTATATCTTCCAATGTATGCCACTATTTTGTGTACTACAAAAATACTAAGAAAATCTTACTTGCACTCATCTAACTCATTTGCTTTTAGTTTCTTAAGGAAATCTAGAGTACTAGTATAAACTGTGCAATGATTTTTATGAAGAAAAATAATATGGTATCACTAGTAAGGTGACATGAAGAAAGTCATAAATACTTCCTGAATCTGCCAATCACTCTGCTGAGAGCTTTAATAGAAACCCCCCTACATTCACACAAATTGGACATGGTTTTTCTGTTTTCTTTCAGACAAGAAAAATGAGGCTCTAAGAAGACACCGAACCGCTTTAAGGTTCTAACAAAATCAAACTCCAGGATTCTTTCTCAAAACTAGTTCTGTCTTTAACTATTGTCAAAAGAATGAACCTCTGTTGAATAGTACCAGTGTCGAGACATATCAGCACATGACAGACTGAAACTCTAGGATTCTTCTTCAGTATGAATTTGCTTTTTAACTGTATTGTCAAGAGACTGACCTTTTGTGATTATTAACAATATCTTAATATATCAGCACTGTAGGGTTTCTGAATCCATTTACTTTGCTTTAATATAACTCCTAAAAATCAAGAAAGACCTGAAGCCACTACATTGATAGGCTATGACAGAGGGAATCATGAAAAATTAGCATCCATATTTTAAGACAATTTGGGAAAATACTCATGATGATTTTTCTAGCCCTCTCAGCTGCTTTTCTTTTGGCATGTGAATTTTCCATTGTTAATGTCTTATAGTAGTAGACTAATTATTTTTGCCCCACAGAGGACTTGAAATTTTCTTTCTACTAGTTCTGTTTAGTTCTTAAGTAAATAGGAATAATTCCACCACCTCTTCAAACCTTAGTCCCTCGGATGTATAATAAGAGATGCTAGGGGATGTGTAGAAATGTGGCTGAGCTCAGATTCACAGCCTGAGGTTACAAGGCTCCCCGCCAAGTTTTCACCTATATCAAATCATCCAGCAGGCTAAACCACTCTACCTCTACCCCAAGGAAAACACTAACATGATTTAACTGCAGTTAAGAATTCCAGTAGGCACTTACTAAATGTGGCATAATGCTTTCCATGCATAGAAAAAAGGAAATCATTTTGCTGATCTATGCCTCCCTCAAAACAATCATGTTTCAGAGCTCAATTCACCCATCAAAGCTGGACCAATTTAAAAAAAAAGTTTAAATGCTCTGGTACAAAAGATGTGGGTCTGGGAAATCCAAAAATTCATAGATGCAAGGGCTTTGAAAAAGCTTTATATAGTTAAAGTACATTAACTACATTAAATAATTTTCTTTCATAAAACCATTAAGACATTTTCCTCATAACTTTTTTTGACTCTTATCATTTGAAGATAATTTCAAGAACATGAAATGGATGGAAGAGATTAAGCTAATATGGTAAACAAAAGAAAAAATTCGCTAAGCAAAGGACAGAGGAATGAGTCTCAGGATTAGGGAACTACATGAAAGAGGATAGGGGGTCTGCACTAGCGTTTCTGGCCCGACCAGTGGGACTGCAGGCAGTGTGATTATAGTTTGTAGTTGTCTGTGATCTCTTGCCAAAGTCAGATAATTTAGCAATGGTAAGAATAAAGGAATGACTTACCTTACAGCTAATGTGGCAGGAAAATCACTTTACTGTACTTAAAAAAAAATTTTTTTTTGCAGGCAATGGGATAGAAAAAGACACTAGCCCAGGGTTTCTAGTGAAAAGGGAGCACCATATATGAAGAAACCTCATGAAGAAAACTAAAGAACTAAGAACACAAATTTGAAATGAATCAAATCAAGGGTAAAAAAATCAGACTGGTGTCAATGTATATCAAATTAGAAATTCACCAGTAAATATTTTAGTGGTAAAGGCAAACAGAAGAGTTACTGCTTCTACTGGGATGGCTGAGCAAGTTCTGACTTCAAAGTGAGCTTTGTAGCAGTTGAAAGGCAGTGGATGCTGTGGGGAAACAGGTGGCTGTGATCAGTTTGACTGCTTCTTTGGGCAGACAGTGCAAACCATGCTGTATGCTAAAGAGTAAACCATATGAGTAGATTTAAGGAGGTGTTTAATGCTCCACGTTGTTAGATGGAACATATTACCAGTAGAAATGAGTTTAACCAGAAATGGTCTTAGTGATGGAAAATGTTTCAAAAGTAGCTGTGGAGTGACAAACCGGAGTTCACCATTAACCTTCCCAACTCTGCAGAAACATGTTCTCCTTTGGAATTAGACATAAACAGGTTATTTGAGGGGCTTTAGGAATTGATTTCTTCTATTAAGTGTTTTGCTAATTGAGATAGTAAACCTTATAATAGATAAAGAGAATAAAAGCTACCCATAACCCTTCCATATCCCATCCATTCTTCTTTCTTTCTTTTCAGTCTAACCCTATTTTTCAAGTTTCAGTATGCTGTTAACAACAACAACAACAACAATAATAATAAAGGTAGCAAAAATGAGCAACACCATTTTCTAGCCTTCTTTATAGCTCAAAGTGGTCCCAAGAAATAGTTCAGGCAATGACATCTGAAAAGAAAGGACTAGATGTAACTTCAACTCTTTAAAAAACTACAATAGGAACATATTCTATTTTTGTCTTTTCCCTTGTTCTCTTAGGCACAAATTGGTTTGGATTCCAGAAGCATCCTGGGTAAGGACAAGAGGCACATCCTACATACAGAGATGTTAAAGCCTGAGTCCTGTATTTCACATTAAGTTGCCAGGCCAGCCTGGCAACTTTGTACAAAAATGGCCCCTAGTATAGTTAAGTAATCATTTATTTTTAAGGAGAGTAGGTGGGGCATGGAATCTCTATTACTCACAGCTGTGTAATTCCACACTTTCTCAGAGTATAAGGTGCATATTTGACATTTCCTGTACCATTCTACTGCTGCACATTAATTCCTTTGGTTTAACAGGGCTCAAATATTCAAGATGTAAAATTTCCTGGCAGGATCACATTAAAGTATACAGAAGTAAATACTATCTGATTCGTTTTCTTCCAAAACTAACCATTTATCTAAAGGAAAGAATGAGAATATTAGCTTAGAGAATCGTGTGCAAGTTTCTTTCCCAGGGAAACCAGGGAAAGGCATGGCACCATGCTGAAGACATGCATAGTATTACCACTGAGTGGAAATTTCTTTATTATTATTGCTCAAAGAAATTTACACAATGTTTCGGGAAAATAATCTATTTAAGAATCTAGAGCTGACATGATGGCTCATACCTGTAAGCATAGCTACTTGGAAGATGGAGATTTGGTGGATTCTAGTTGTGGCTAACCAAAGCAAAATGTACATGAGACTCTCATCTCAATCAATAGAAAGATGGGCATAGTGGCATTCATCTGTTGTCCCACTATGTAGTAAGAGAAAATAGGAAGATGCAGACCAGGCAAAAAAGTGCAGGAATCTATTTCAAAAATACTAGCCAGTAAGCAGGCCCTGAATTCAAATCCTGAACTGCCACCAAAAAAGAAAGGAAAGGAGGAGGGAGGGAGGAAGGAGGAAAGAAAAGGGACAGAAAGGACTGAAGGAGGCGGGAGGGAAAGGGATGGAGGAGGGAAAGGGAAGAGGAGAAGGGCTGAGGAGTCAAGAGGAAATAAATGGAAAGGAGTAGAGAGAAGGGGAGTAGAGAGGAGAGGAGAGGGGCTGGGAAAGGAAGGGAAGAAGAATGGAGGGAAGAGGAGAGGAGGAAGTGGGAGAGGAGAGGAGGGAAGAAACGAGAGGGAAGGGGAGTAGGTGAGAGCAGAGAAGAGGAGAGGACAGGAGAAGAGAGGAGAGGTACTATGAGGGAGGGGAAAACATGAAACAAACCCACTTTTAGTTCTCCTTCGTACAGGAAAAGAATTCATGTAATCCAATGCCTTAGCTTGTCTAGATGCATTAGCTTTTAACTGTAACTGCTCAAGAACTGGCATCTGTCTTGCAAATTGTGGTATTGTGACAGAGCTAGAACTAGCCAGACCAGGAAAATGTAGGCATTGATTAGGATAGATAGGCACCTAAACTCCACCTTGTACCCCTGTCTCCAACTGACCAGAGGGAAAATGGACACACACACACACAAAAAATTGCAGCTTCTTTCTCCTTGGTGAGGGAGAGAGTTGCCAGGGGTCCCTAGAATGTTTGGCCACATGGATTTACAAGTGTCTTTTTCTGTGTGAGACCAGTTTGTGAAGACTGACAAACATAGTTGCTTTGTCTAATACATGGATAATAGCACACAGAGTCAAGCAAAATGAGAAATGAGAAAGATATTCTCAACACACGAACAACATAAATCTGCAGAAACAAACTCTAATAAAATGAACTTGTACATTTTTTAAATAAATGGAGCAACCAGTTTTAATAATCTTGAGCCAGTAAAAGTTCTGTCAGTTCTTAGGACACAATGTAAGTTAGTGATTAGGATTTTCCATTTGAATTACAGAAGCACTGTGAACATGCTCACCTGGTCAATAACATATCTGTAGAACTTTAAATGCTCATGAATCTTTAGCTAGTTTCTGTCTAAAATTTAGAAGTCACTTCTGAATTTGTAAATCCTCCAAAAACATGAACTTTGTGACCTATAATTGTAATTAAAGTAACCAGCCAAGCCAAAATATTAATATATTAATAAGAATCTGTACACTTTACATATGGAGAAGTCAAAATAACTATAATAAAGATACTCATCAAGGTCAATTCATGAGCAAAGTGAGACTTCCAGTAACAAAATAGATAGAAAACATGAAACAATACCAAGATGAAGTTGTGGAGTTGAAGAGCATCATGACTGAACTAGAGACACTCAACAACATACTAGACCAAGCAGAAGAAATTCAAATAATTCAAAGACAAGTTACTGGAATTAGTTTAGTCCAAAGAGAGGGAAAATATAAAAATAACCAATAAGGCTTAAGGTACTTCTGAGGCATTAGCAAAAGAACCAGTGTATACATTATGGGAATATCCACGGAAGGAGAGATGAGAAATTTGAAAGTTTATTTAAAGAAATAAGGGCTGAAAACTTCTCAATTCTGAGTGAGGAAATTTTTATTCAAATCTAAGAAATCTGAAGGACACTAAAGTAGGATGAATCCAAGGAAATACAACACTTTATAATCAAACTGTAGGAACAGAGATGAAGACTTTTGAAAGCAATGAGAAAACCAATTCATCCCACTGAAAGTAACCCTAATATCACAATCAGTAGAATTTCCAGAAACTGTATAGGCTACAAGGGACTAAAGAACTGAAAGTCTAGATAGTACAAGAGCACCAAAAAGAAAAAAGAAAAGAAAAAGCATCCCAATTTCCATACTATACGATATTATACAGATTATACATACGTAACTGTAAAGAAAAAAAATACTCGCTAGAGAATATGCAGACCATGAGTGCAGGACAAAAGCAATTCCAAGCCACATGCCGCTGACTCACTCCTCTAATCCTAGCTACTCAGGAGACTGAGATACTAGGATCACTGTTTGAAACCAGAAAAGTCCATGAGACTCTTATCTCCAATCAACTGCCAAAATAGCCAGAAGCAGAGCTGTGGCTCAAGTAGTAGAGTGCTAACCTTGAGCAAAAAAAGGAAAGGGACTGTGCCCTGGCCTTGAGTTCATGCCCCAGGGCCAAGGAATGCACACCAGGGAATGTACATGCATGTGCATCAGTGTGCAGCGCGCGCGCACACACACACACACACACACACACACACACTACATAACCCGAGTGCTATGATATTTCATCATGCTACCCAGAATGCCTCACAACTGACTTAACATGTATAAATTACTTGTTTCAGGAATCTTCCATAGAATACTTGTAGCCTGAGTTTGGCTGAAGGTAAATGAAATTATGGAAGACAAAAACTGAAACTAAGGGTGGACTACTACCTAGGTCCATGAGAATCATGCATGAGAATGGCTTGCCAACTGGTAAACAAAGAAGCCAGTGTCATGGCTCGAGCCTGTAATCTCAGCCACTAGGGAGAAAGAGAAAGAGAAAATCTTGCTTTGAGTTCAGCCTAGGCATACAATTTCATTAGACTCCATCTTCACCCATGACTGGGCTCAGGGGTGCCTGTGTATAATCCCAGCTACAGAGGAAGCACAATGGCTAGGCACAGTGGTGTGTACCTGTCATCTCCAGCAACTCAAAGTAGCAGGATCATGGGCATTATGGCGCAGACTAGCCTGAGCATAAATTAAAACCCTACCTTAAAAATGTGACTCAATTAAGGTGTATGGGTTTCCCTGGTATAAACTATTTGAACAATTAACAGTCTAACAAAATGAAGAGGAGGAAACTAAATCATGTCTTGCTGAGGCTGTGAGGCTATGGGGATAAATAAATGGAGAAAGGAAAATGGAACAAAGATGATTTAGGAGACGGGTATGATGGAATAGACTGAAGGGGAATGGAGAATGATGATAGAAGGGATGACTTTGATCAAGATGCACTGTGCACATAAATTGACATGATGAATTGAAAACCCTTTATACAATTATTTGGAGACTTTTAAAAAAGATCAATTTTAAGAAAAGAAGAAAAGAACCAATTCAAAATAAGGGCCAGAGGCATGACTCATGTGGTAAGTACTTGCCTCGCAAAGCCAAGGCAAAAGGTAAACCAAGAATCAGTCACACTGAAAGAAACATGTGCCAGAATTTCCAGAAAAGTCTCCCTTGGTTGAGAGCTGAGGTATGTGGTGTTTATATTCTAAACATGCACTTTTACTCTAGACACCACTATTTTGATGAAATTAGCTACATTTTCTTTTTTTTAAGTTTTTATTATAAAACTGATGTACAGAGAGGTTACAGTTTCATACGTTGGGCATTGGATACATTTCTTGTACTGTTTGTTACCTTGTCCCTCATACCCCCCTCCCCCCTCCCCCTTTCCCCCCCTGAGGTGTTCAGTTCACTTACACCAAACAGTTTTGCAAGTATTGCTTTTGTTGTTGTTTCTCTCATTTTACCCTTTGTCTCTCAAGTTTGGTATTCCCTTTCAATTTCCTAATTCTAATACCAGTATACACGGTTTCCAATATACTCAGATAAGATTACAGAGATAGTGTAGATACAATCACAAGAAGATGATACAAGAACATCATCAATAGTAGAAGCTACAGATAAACATGGGATGTTGAAAGTAGTTACAACTGTGATATAACAATCATTTCCATAAAATGGAGTTCATTTCACTTAGCATCATCTTATGTGATCATAAGGGTATAGCTATTGGGCTCTTGTGATCCTCTGCTGTGACTTGCCTAAACCTGTGCTAATTAGTCCCAATAAGGGAGACCATAGAGTCCATGTTTCTTTGGGTCTGACTCACTTCACTTAGTATAACTTTTTCCAAGTCTTTCCATTTCCTTACAAATGGGGCAATGTCATTCTTTCTGATAGAGGCATAAAATTCCATTGTGTATATGTACCACATTTTCCTGATCCATTCGTCTACTGAGGGGCATCTGGGTGGGTTCCAGATTCTCGCTATGACAAATTGCGCTGCAATGAACATTGTTGTGCTGGTGGCATTACTGTGATTTTGTTTGTGGCTTTTTGGATAAATACCCAAAAGTGGGGTTGCTGGGTCATAGGGGAGTTCTACATTTAGCCTTCTGAGGAATCTCCATACTGCTTGCCAGAGTGGCTGAACCAGTTTACATTCCCACCAACAATGAAGTAGGGTTCCCTTTTGGCCACATCCCCTCCAACAACTGTTATTGTTAGTTTTCTTGATATATGACATTCTTATGGGGGTGAGATGGAATCTCAATGTTATTTTGATTTGCATTTCTTTTATGGCCAGTGATGTAGAACACTTTTTCATATGTCTCTTGGCCATTCTCATTTCCTCATCAGAGAAGTCTCTTTGTAGGTCTTTAGCCCACTTGATGAGCGGGCTATTAGTTCTTTGCGGTTTTGTTTTGGAGGAAGGTAATTTTTTTAGTTCTGCATGTATTTTAGAGATGAGGCCTTTGTCCGTTGAATGGCCGGTAAAGATCTTCTCCCAGTCTGTGGGCTTTCTGTTTATCTTGCAAGCTATGTCCTTTGCCGTGCAGAAGATCTGCAGTTTGATGCAGTCCCATTTGTCCAACCTTTCTTTGATTTGTAGCCTTTAATTAGCTACATTTTCTAAAGATAATTTTATGCACAGTATTTATAGGATTGAGACACATTAGCTGTCCATATTAAAGATGACCTATCTCCTAGTTACCTACCATTTGTAGCTCTATTTGTTATAAGCCTGGCATGGGCAAAGATGATTTTTAGGGGTCCAATGGCACCTCCCCTGGGAATAAGCAAAGCCAACCTGCTCCAGCAGCCTCAAAAGAATTCAGAGCACTGTGGTGGGAGAGGCCCAACACTACCTGTAGTAAATTTATCCTCTGGAAGTGAGGCAGGCAAGGGCTGTTATGGTAAGAGGGCAAGGAAGAGACTCGCCTTGAACTGGCTCAGAAGAGCCTTGACAGTGAGCAAAGACAGGGTAGGATTGTGGACAGTCATCTGTCTGTGGGATTCTCACAGGTAGTAGAGAGAGCAGTATTGATTATTGTCATGTGCCTCCCTTGCATGAACCACTGCAGGCTGCTGTGAAAGTTAGGGAGCAAGTTTGATGCTTGCACAATATGCTCTGGAATTTCCCCCCCTGATTTCTGTATCCGAGAATCTTTCTCCACATGAGTGTGTGTGTGTGTGTGTGTGTGTGTGTGTGTGTGTGTGTGTGTTTACTGTCAAATTTTCCACTGGGTTCCATTCTAGTAACCTCACATGAGACTTTTCAGTTTGGATATGGAGTTGCTCATGTGGGCAAAACCCAACACTTGTCCAAGCAAAAGTTGGGTGGTAAGCAGGGCGTCCTCATTCCACTTAGCTATGGAAAATCCTAGCTCATGCGATCAACATCCACCTGGCAGTGGTCAGGCTGGCAGAGAACTGGTGGACCATGTTGCCATAGGCAGCCAGCCAAGAGCAGGTGTCTTTCCTTCCCAAACCTGTTAGTGCATTCTGTACCCAGAAGTACAGCTCTTACGAATTACTGCCAGCATCGAAATTGTTTCTTAACTCCCCACATGTGTGTCATGAATCCAACCTGGATCCAGTACAGCTTTATGTGACTATACCACAGCACCACAAGTACTTTGCTAATAACTCCCCCCACCCCAAAATGAGAAGGTGTCATTACCAGGAAATGAGTTCTCTGCTAAAAAAAATAGTTTTCTCTCAAAAGAAATATAAACCTGTATAAAAAAGGAATTCTTCAACTATTTGTTGACCTAATAGTGTCTTTCTACATTTCTTTGCCAATTTATCTTTTTATCAGTTAAAACTGTAATACTTTTCTACCAGCAACCTTTGAAACATTTTTGCTCCAGGAAGTTTAATCTCAGAAATCAATTTCTGAAAGATGCCCCTTACAAAGTCTCTCTCTTTCTCTTCCTCCATTCCCCTCCACCCTCCCTCCTCCCACCTCTGCCCACCTCTCCCCTGTGCCTGTCCTGAGTGGTGCTCAGATCTTGGCCTCCCTAGTAGCTAGCATTACAGGCATGAGCCACTGGTGGCCAGCTTTACAAATTCTCTTGGTCTATAGGACTACAAGAGTTTCTCCACAGAAGTCCTTGATTTGCAGCCAGAGCTTATCCCTTCATTCTGATGGCCTACAGGAAGGGGGGCCTCTAACATTGCCCCAAAGAAAAGCCAGATCAGCAACCCCAGCCTAACCCCCAGCCAGGAAACAGCCTTTTAGTAACCTTCAGTTTGTCTGAATCCTTTTAAACGTGTAACCGTGGCAGTTAATGGCAAGTAACTATTTCTTTAGTTAAGGAAGAATTTAAATATTCTCCAAGGAAACCATCTTTATTCCTGCAGATGAACATTTTTTTCTAGAAGTAGAAGATACCAAGCTGACCACAAGTGTACCTTTAGGAAGATAGATTTGCTCTAATTATATAGCACTTATAAAGTCAACACCGTGTGTAAACAGAAGCCTGCTCAGCCCTGTGACTCACAAGTATACAATGGGAATGAACACAAAGTTCCAAACAAGTAACACTTTGTAGAGGATAAATGAAAGAACAGAATCTTGCTTTCCCATTACCTAGGTAAATCCTAGATTTGTGAGAGAAATGAGGGTTTCTGGGCAACAACAGCAGTGCCATTGTTCAAAGGAGGTCCTGTGCTTGTCTATTATGGAGCTTGCACTCAGGGTTTGTGCACTATCTCTGACCTTTTTTGCTCAAGGCTAGCACATTATCACTTTGAGCCACAGCACCACTTCTGGTTTTCTGGTGATTATTTGGAGATAAGAGTCTCAGGAACTTTCCTGCCCAGGCAGGCTTTGAACTGTGATCCTCAAATCTCAGCCTCCTGAGTAGTTAGGATTATGGATGTGAGCCCCCAGCACCCATTTCCTGTGCCCTTTTTTAGACAAGTACTTCCTCAAAGCCTTCTAATCTTTGTCAACATTGGAAATTACTTTTTATACCCCCAAATTTCAGAATTACTTGTGTCTTTGTATCCCTCTATATTAATAAACATTTAAATACATTTATGCATATATAGGTCATACACACATGTTTGCACTCACAGAGACACGTGTAAATGTGTGTGCTAACACATATGGATTATGTGCCTGCATATGTGTATGCACATATATACTATCTCTTCTGTCATAGGAAGATCCTCCTTGGCATTAAGAACTGCCAGGGCGTACTTATGAATATGGGAGGCCTTTTCTCATAGAGATCCACTTTTATCTAGGGTTAAGGTAAGAATATTTTTACTGTTAGGAAACTAGTCAGCTATTGATTTAGGTCTTCTTTTGTTTTCATTTGTTTGTTTTATTAGTTTGGTAGTACTGAGGCTTTGAACTCAGAGCCTTGTTCTTGCTAGGCTGCTACTCCACCACTTCAGCCATACTTCCCAGCCCTGTTTGTTTTTGTTCTCATCACTTTTAAAATAGGGTCTCATTCTGCCCTGGTATGCATGTGAGCCATGACATGCTTACTTTAGGCTTCTAGCCATTGCTTGGATCCCAGGTGCATGGCCATCATGTCTAGCTCCCCTTCCATGGAGATGGTATTTTAGGAAATTTTTCTGCCAAGCCTGACCTGGAACATGATCCACCTAATCTCAGACTCCTACATAGCTTGAGATGACTGATGTGAGCCACCAGCACCCAACATGATTTCGTTTTACTCTTGAGATTTGTCTTAGTCATTTTGTAATCCTATCACAGAGCCCATACTTTATGCCATCTTTTAATCCCTATAGGGGGAGATTCTGTCCCCATATACTTCCCCAGGGGACATTTGCAAAGGTCTTGAGACATCGTTGACATGGTGTCACACCTGGGCAAGGGTGCCAGGGTGCCTCCTAGCATCCTGTGAACAATGGCAGGGATGCTTCTAAACATTCCACAGAGCTCAGAGAAGTCTCCTCCATCATAAAGTACTACTCTATCCCAAATGCAAGAGCTACTGAGGTTGAAGAACTTTGTGGATACTAAAAGCTCCTCTCTGGCTCAACATTACCACTGCCTTTCTGTCTTTTCCAAATCCTCTTCATGCAGAACAGGACTGATTATTCATGATAATAATATAATAGGATTTGATTATTCTCTCAAATCAACTAAAACTATATTGGCATACTGGGAACTATTCCCCTTCCATGTCAGAAGCAAGCACAACTTGAATATTAATGCTAGAGGTATGGCTTTCTGGAAACTGCAAAACCATTTAAGTCTAGTTAATGTATTTGATGGGAAACTATACAAAGAACATACAGGAAAAAGGAGATCTCTGTTAGTTTCCTAGACCTGCCACAACAACTTACCACAAACCACTACATGGCTTCAAACAATAGAACTTTGTTCTGTCATGGCTCTGCAAGCCAGAATTCTAAAATCAAGCTTTCTATGGGCTGTGTTCCCTCCAATGGCACTAGAATAGTACCTTTCCTGTCAAACTTTCAGCCAGCTGGCTTCCAGCATTCTTTGGCTTATGGCTTTACTGCTCCCAAATTTGCCTTGCTTCCACAAGTCCCTCTGTCTTCTCTTCTGTCCTTTATAAGATACACATAATTGGATTCGTGGCTACCAGGGAGATTGGAGATGAGATTGTCTCAGGATCCCCGATTATGTCTGCAAAGACCCTTTACCCAAATAAGACCATATTCAGAAGTTCCAGGCAGACCTAGCTTGTAAGAGCTCTATTCCACCCTCTGCCCCATGCACGTGTGTGAGGGCTTATCCACATGCGTGCAGGCTCAAAATCATTATGACAAAGCCAGATTCAAAATGGAAACGAGTGGGCTGGGAATATGGCCAAGTGGCAAGAGCACTTGCCTCCTACACATGAAGCTCTCAGTTCGATTCCCCAGCACCACATATATGGAAAACGGCCAGAAGGGGCGCTGTGGCTCAGGTGGCAGAGTGCTAGCCTTGAGCAAAAAGAAGCCAGGGACAGTGCTCAGGCCCTGAGTCCAAGGCCCAGGACTGGCAAAAAAAAAAAAAAAAAAAAAAGTAAAAGAAAATGGAAACGAGTGTTATATCACTGTTGTAATTACTTTCAGCATTCCATGTGAAATGGTAGCTTTTTGTTGTTGTTGATGATCCTCTTGTATCCCCTTTCTGTGGTTGTCCCCATGCTATCACTGTATCTCATCTGAGTACCCTGGATACTGTATATATAGGGAAGGGAAAGAGAATATTTAAAAAATCAAGAAATAAAGGATAAAAAGACAAATGACTCCAAAAGCAATACTTTCAAAACCATTTGATGTAAACCAAGTGAACAACTCATGGGGGCAGAGGGAAAGGGGAAGGGGGAGGGGGAAATGAGGGAGAAGGTAACAAATTATACAAGAAATGTACTCACTGCCTTGTGTATGAAACTGTAACCCCTCTGTATATCACTTTGACAATAAATAATTATTTAAAAAGAACAAAATAAGCAGAACATTTTATCCAAGTCTAACCTTTGGCATTTTTATTTCTATGCCAGTCCTAGGGTTTGAACCCAGAGTCTAGGTTCAAGGTTTTGTGCTCAAAGTTAGTATGCTACCACTTGAGCCACCATTCCACTTTTGACTTTTTTGACTTTTTTGGTCATTAATTGGAGATGAGAATCTCACCAACTTTCCTATCCAGGCTAGCTTCAAACCATGATCCTCAGATCTCAGCCTCCTAAGCAGCTAGGATTACAAGAGTAAGCCACCAGTGCCCAGCCTTTGCATATTTTACTTAGATAATCTCCCCATAGCTTTGTCTGCTGAATCTTAAAAATGCATCATCTGTCTAAACCAGGCAAGGACTCATATACAGTACTTAAAATAAAAGACCAGGTACTAGAAAATTTACTGGTTTGAAAGAACTCCAGGGAGATGTGAGCAAGTCTACCTCCCAGGTGATTCTCATCTATTCTTCCAGGTAGACGAGGCTCTGCATACCTCCACAAGTGGATAGATTTTGAGTGCTTCACCTTTTATTGTTTCACCAGGAAGGACAAGAAGGACCATAGAGCTCAGATGAACTTTCAAGAGGAAGAAAGAGCTTTCCCAAGATCTCATAGTCAGATGACAGAGGTTTCATACTGTCATTCTAGATCTGTGTTCCTTCTCTATCTGCTATATTAGTTCAAACCTACTGTTCACCTATGGTATAAATCCATTCAACCAAGTGTTTTTACTTTCTTTTGGGTGGTATTGAAGATTAAATCAAGGACCTTTCATATCCTGTGTAATGTAACTTCTACTAAGCATAATCACCAGACCCAGATCTTTTTTAGTTAGCAGAGAGAAGAGATTGCTCTCCATTCTTTTCTTGTATCCAAGGGAAGTCAAGCATAGCAAAATGCCATTGACTAAGGTGCTTGAATAACAGAAGTTTGTTTTCTCAGTTCTTGAAGCTGAAGTCCAAGATCCAATGACAGCACAATATGGTCAAGTTCCAGTGAGGAACCTCTTCCTGGCTGGTGGATGGCTGTCATCTCACTGCCTCCCTATCTCTATGCATGTAGGGAGAAGGAGGGGGAAAGACAGAGAGAGAAGCTCTTCCTCTCACTATAAGGCAACCAATCCTATGAGATTAGGAATCCCACACTCCGGACCTAATAAATGCTGTTATATTCTAAACTGGACCAATATATCACACCTGTAATCCTAGCTACTCAGGAGGCTGAGGATCTGAGAATCATGTCTGAAGCCAGAGACTCATCTCCAATTAAACAGCAAAAATGCTGGAGCAGAGGTGTGGTTCAAGGTGCAGAGAGTCAGCCATGAGTGAAAGAAACTGAGGAAGATTTAATTCTGTTCTCTCTTTGTCTCTCTGTCTCTCTGTCTCTGTCTCTGTCTCTGCCTCTGTCTCTCTGTCTCTGTCTCTGTCTCTCTCTCTCTCTCTCTCTCGTCTCCTTGTGTCTCTCTTAACACAAGTCCCTGAGTTCTAACTCCAGTGTCATCACATATATATCACCTATCTCCAGTTATAGTCACATTGGAGTTCAGGCTCTAATATGAATTTGAGGAAAAAAGAACACAGTCCAAAAAGGAGTATTGGTATTTTTCATCAATGCTTTCTTATCTTGTTTACTCCCCATCACTTAATGATTTAACAAAATGGGAAACACCATTTAACAAAATGCGAAAGAGGTTCACATAAGTTAGTTGGCTGGCCTAAGATCATAGAATCGTTAAGCAACAAATCAGAACTCAGCTCCTGCCTTTTCCACAGAGCTTTCCCAGTGGCCAGGATGTGTGTCTCTGTTGCTCACCTTTCAATCACTGCTCTTCTGAAGTATTCACAGACATCACAAAACCACATGGCTTCTAACAAGGTCCTCAGAGAGTCCTTCTATAAGGGTCGAATACTGTAATGCTTATACCTGGCTGTCTAGCACATTAGTGACTTGAACTCCATAGAATGCAAACAGCTTAATATGTCATTTGTTCCCATGAACACCAGCAGTGGGGCTTGAGAGGAGACTCAGCTGTTCTTATGGTAAGCCATCTAGTTTTTAAAAACCCATAAAGAAATAAATGATTATGCACGGTGCCAGAGCACATGTATTTTGAACAAGACAATGTTATGTTAAAGAATGTTGAAGGAAAATCCTGATGGAGATTCATTCAATGAGCTTTTCACTGAAACTTATAAAATCAAATGTTAAGAAATGTGCCCTTCCATGTGAGATCTCAGGGATTCATCAAATATAAAAGTCCAAATGATTGTGAAATTGCTACATGGTTCTGGGTATAAACTTAAAACACATATACTATAACATAAAGCCTTTAAAATGATCAGTCATAGTCACTCAAATATACACTTATCCTTAGTAATTTTTATAGGTGAGGGCATTAATATTACTGTAGAAGAATTACTTTAGAGGTGCACATACAATAACGATTAAATCTTATAGGTCTTTCATTAACTTTCAAATACTGAAAAAAGAACGAAGCAAATATTTATTAAATCTCAGCCATAGGCAAATGGCAATTCCTTATATAAATCTTAATGCTTTTTTTTCTTAAGAATTTATAAACAAGGCATGGGTCCACAAATTCATTATTAGCATATGTTAAAAGGTTACCAAATAATTAAGCAAATGTTTTTTAGTATATTATTTAATAGAATATGACCATTTGGTAGTGTATAAATAACTCATATAAAAGACAGGGGGAAATAAACACATGCATGTATCTATTTAAGAAAAGTACCATATCCTTATCATTTCTATTGATATGGGAATATACACTGGGAAGTAGAGCAATCCTAATTTGCCTTATTTTTGGAACTGAAAAAATCATTTTGAGCAGGAGAGACCAGTTGGATTTCAATAGCCAGGATTACCCATCTTGCAATCCACGGGACATGTTCAGATGTGCTTTCAGGAGAACTTAGTCCACCCACATTAAAAGCAGGACTTTGCTGATACACAGAACAAATACAACAGAAAATACATGCAAAAATCTCTGTTGTCTCTCACCTCTCTCTCTGCCTCCCTCCTCCCTTTTTCTCTCTGTTTCAGTTTGAAAGGGTTTTTTTTTTTGAAAGATTAACATCCTCCAACATGCATAGACTCTCAAGAACATTTTTTAAGCCAGAAGTAGGCTTTTTGTTTTTGTCACTTGCTCCGAATTTTTCCCCTAAGATGAAATACAGGAAGCCAATTCAGGGCAGCTAGTAAATTCAGTCACTTTAAGGGCCCCATGCTTTCCCTCTTCTCCTCCTCCTATACAATTCTTGCTCCTACTGAGAAGCATAGCAGCCAGATAGAGGACAAATGTGACCTGGGGTTTAAGTGGAAGTTTTAGCCTACCTGCGGGGCTCTTATTCAAATAAAGCTTCCTATTTTACTTCTCCTGTGAATGGCATATGTGTTAGAGCAGGAAGCAAATAGACCAGGAAAGCACATCTGTCACACGTTCACTCTTTCCACACCATGACTCTAGGGACGCCATCTTGTCTCTGGAAGCTATTAGTCACCATCATCTCCCAGTTTGCAGTTATTGCAATAAATTTATTATTTTATTTGACAAATAACTCTGCAATTGACCTCTGAAGATTAAAGAATTTAGAAACTCAGTGGGTTAGAAAAGATGCTATCCCAACTGACAGAAGACTAGACCTTACCTTATACAGGGCGAAGATGAATGAGGTGTGCCTAAGTGCAAAATCACATCTGTAAGCTTTCTCACAATTATCCTGGGAGTTTCGAGGAGTGAATTCCTACCTAGAATAAAAGGACTAAAGACAAAGAAGCAGTATGATCAGTAGATGGCATGTAATTTTAGGGAATGTTGAAATTGAATGTATAGTATTTTTGTTAACAAAGGAGTGTTGTTCTTTTTTTTTCTATTTTAAAGGAGGTTATAGTAATGCATCCAGAAATGGTGCACTATTGGCACCTTGCTCTACAGCTTTGCAGATACTCAGATAAGATTTCCTTGATAAATCTAATTTTAGAAAGACTTACTCTGCCCCCCATCATTCCCACTGTGGGAAATGTGGGAGGGTAAATATTAGAAAATCCAAATCAGCTTGGCTCAAATCTGATTTAAGGGAGAGATATTAATCCAGAGACTTAAATGAAGTCTCACTGCTATGAACTGCATGCTTGTGATACCCTCTTCTACCACCTCAAAATGTATGTTGAAAACCCATTTCCCAAGGTGATGGCATTAGGAGGTAGGGCCTCTAGAAGGTGATTAGGTTATGAGGGTGAAGCCCTTGTAAATGAGGTTAGTGCTCTTATAAACAATGCCCCAGAGAAATATCTTCTCCCTTCCACCAGACCAAGTTAGAGTAAAAACATCCATATAGGAAGCAGGCTCTCACCAGAGACATTATCTGCCAGTGGCATATCTCAAATGCAGAATCTCCCACTCTGCAATTTCTTCTCTCTCTGTCTCTGTCTCAGGGCCTTTTGAAAGACAACATGATAGACTTTCAGATTTGCCTGTGTAGCAGAGGACAAGAAACCAAAGGGAAATTCATTTTGTTCTACCCTGGAATGTATGTGATTTCATAAGATTAGAGCAAAGGGATGATAAGCCAGATGATACGGGGAATCATTGGGTGAGCCACTCTGTGAACTTATGGCCTCCCATGGAAGCCTACTCTGTCTTTGGTAGATGCAAGTGGTAAGGGCTGAGTTTGAGTTTCTATAGCATTATCTGAAAGCTACATGTCATAGAGACTGCAGTGAGGGAAGGGCCACCTTTGTGGGGATTGGATAGAATCTCCAAGGGAGTAAAGTCTCAGACTCAGTCCCCTTGGATTTGAATCAACAGCCTGCTAGCTGTAACCTTGAACATGACCTTGAATGAAATAATCTCACAAGAATATAACCTTTGCCACTTTGTGCCTCATTTCCTTTATGTAAAAAGAGCCCAAAGGAACATAGACTCTGTGGTTTCCCTCATTGGTAATAATTAGTACATGTCTAGGAAAATCCTAGTAGAAGATCACAATAGCTCAATAGCTATGTACACATGAATATATAATATGATGCTAAGAGAAACAAACTCCAAGTAATGAAAATAAGTGGTTTATCATTGTTGTTGTTGTTATTCAACATACCATGTGAAATTATATCTTTTTCTTTTGTTTTTCTTCCCCATGATTTTGACCCTGCTGTCACTGTAACTGATTTTGGTGCCCTGGATATTGTATATACATTTATCGAAACTAGGGAAGGGAAGGGGAACATCAAAATGGAAAGACAGACGGTAAAAGTCGAACCAATGCAACAGCAATACCTACAAGACAATATGCTGTAAACCAACTAAACAACTGTGGGGGAGGAAATTGGGGAGGGGAGAGGGGGAGAAAAATGAGGGAGGAACAAATAAGTGATAAGAAATGTACTCAGTGCCTTACATATGAAACTGTAACCCCTCTGTACATCACTTTGACAATAAATAAATAATTTTTGAAGAGGATCTATTAAATCTACCTATCTCATGGGATGATTCTAAGGATTAGACAGGGCAACACATAGGAATGGCTTTGCACAGAATCTGGTACATAAGCCCTCAAAAAAATGTTTGCTGGTGAGATTACCATCACCACTATTAAAATGAATAGAGGAACACAGTTTGGAATCCAACTGTGTAAATGCAGACATAAAAGTCATAGTGGCTCACTAGTGTAATATCAGCTACTCAGGAGCTAAATATCAGGAAGGTAGAAGTTTGAGGCCAGCTTGAACAATATCTCATCTCAGCTATATGGGAGATGAAAATGGTAACATCACGTTCCAAGGCAAAGCTCTAGCAAAAAAAAAAAAATGAGACCATGTCTAAAAATTATCCTATAAAGCAAAAAGAGCTGGAGGTATGGCTCTAGTGGTAGAGTGTTTGCCTAGTAAGCACAAGACCCTAAGTTCACATGCAAATACCATCAAAAAAGTGAAAAAGAAAAAAATCTCTACCACCTTCCAACCCAAGTGATCTTGATCAAATTATTTAAATTCCTCAAGACTTAATTTATCTAGAGGATTAGGACAACAGGGGCAGAATAAAATGTCTCTAGTTACCTTTTTTTTGTCCCAGACATTTGGAATAGGCACCTCTCAACTTAAAGACAGTGTTCATTGTCATATGTGAAATGCCTGGGGGAGTCCAGGTGAAAGCATCCATCCAACAGATCAGCCATTTCATTAGTTTAGCAAAAGCCTTTCAGGGTAACTTCAGGTTGAGTGTAGGTAAAAGCACTAAACAGAGAAGCTATGGAGAGATATTCAGCATACTAGAGCTCAAAGGTAGGATAGAGGCAGAATAGCCTTGGTTATAAAGGTAGTCACTCCCTAACTAAGGTGCTGACCTTCTTGGGTTAGTGTGGGATTCCTATCAGATAGTGCCGTGAGACTCAGCATCCCTCAGAGGCCCCAGGTAGAAAATTCTGTGAGACTTTTATCTCCAAATTATGACCAAAAGTAGAGGTGATTTCAAGTGATAAAGTACCAGAATGAGTACAAAAGCTGAACGAGAATGCCCAGTAGCAGAGTTCAAGCCCTAATACTGGCACACACAAAAAGAAAGCAGTGGAGAGAGGGGAAGAGAGAGAGAGAGAGAGAAGGAAGGAAAGAATGAAGGAAAGAAGGAAGGAAGGAAGGGAGGGAGGGAGGGAGGGAGGGAGGGAGGGAGGGAGGGAGGGAGGGAAGGAGGGAGGGAGGGAGGGGGACGAACAAAAGGGGAAGGGGAGAAAGGGGAGAAGGGCGCAGGGAGGAAGAGAAGGAAAAGTGAAGAGTTAATAGATGGGAAAGTGAAGAGAGAAGGGGAATGAGAAAGGACAGGAAATGGAAAGGGAAAAGAGAAAAGGAAGGGAGGGGAAATGAAAGGAGAGAAGAGGAGAACAGAAGGGAGAAGAAAGAAGTAAAGTGAAGAGAAGAGAGAAGAGAACTCTCAAAAGAAATTTAGGATACAGTCTTCCTGAAGCCAACTTTAAGATTCCACCAGACTCAACAAAGAAGACCACAGGAACAATTCTTCCCTTGCCAGGTGAAAGAGTATGAGGGCTCACTGGCTCCTTCCAGCCATAACTCCCATAGTAAGTGATCCCAGTTACCTGGGCAACTGGGCTGGGAGTGAGGCAGAGCTGATGGTTCACACCAACTTTCAATTTTAATGTGAGCAAGTTTAATCAGTTCCTAGGCACAGCCCGCCTTTCAAGTCTCCGAAGATATCTCAAGGGAGAGAATAACACTAAGAAACACAGAAATCTTTTTTTTCTCTGCTCTGCAGGCATTTGTCACAGTGCCAGTTTCTAAGTGCACAAACTTTTGGCAGGGCAAATCAGTTTGATATACTTTTCCCAGGGTTCAAAAAGAAAAGATGAACAAAGAACTTGTGACTTCAGGGGGAACAAAGGTAGCCAGGAGTTTATGAGGTTGCTCATCTTCTTTGCATTCCTGGCAAAGAGAAAAGGAAGGAGCAAGAGTGGGAAGAAATTACCTTGAAAACAGCTTCTGAGGCTGCAGGTTTGGGGCCTGTGGGCATTTTCTAGGCTGGTTGAGAGGTTTGGGTTGTTTCTTGTTGTTGTTGGTGGTGGTGGTGGTTTTGTTTTGTTTTTTGGGTTGTTGTTGTTGTTGTTTTTCAGGTAAAGCAGAGGGCAGCTCCTGTCAGCAAAGAGTGACACTCCCAACTTTTGTTTTGTTTGGCTTTCTATTCCCTCACCTCCCTATTTTGGTAGGGTATGACTCATATAAAATTGTTTCTCTAAAGATATTTGGGTTTTCCTGTAACAATATTTCTCAATGAATTAAGTCAAATGGGAAAAGCAAAAAAAATAGTGTTTCCTTTGATTTTTATGAGAACAAACAAGATGGCATCTAGTTAAAACATTTTAATGCCTGGACCTGAACAAGCTTAGCAATGAGTTTATTTCTCCCAAGGTAAGAGTTTTTATAAGCACATGAAGATTTGAACGTTCAATAACAAATGTCATGCAGATGAGGATGAGTTTCAATATTGGCCCTGTTTTGACAATCTGTTCTTGCTTTCCTGTAGCTCTGTGATGTTTCCTGTCTTACCATCTGATTAAGAAAGACTTCCAACAATGTGACTACTTTTCGGCAGTTTACTTCTCTGGCTATGTGCCAGGAATTTGAGATGGAAGATGTAAAAACTCATCATCAGTTTTTTAATGGAACTGGATTAAAGCCAAGAAAATAATAGCACCAAGTCAAGTGCTTTCGATGGTGTTGCTCCAATGACATCATAATTGGAGTGGAGTTAGGAAACCTCACAGGATCCCAGTTGTTAGATGCACTAATTTTTAAATGCACTAATTGCTTTCTTCTCACTGGTGGCCAATTTATGAAGGAGCAGAACATTGCCTGGAGTGTGTTAATATCTTTATTTGTAGGTAGAGGGTAGAAGAAATGGTGACTTCATTTCCCTAGGCTCCTACTAATGTGAGGCAGGTGAACAAGGCCAAAGTCAGACTGACAAACTTTGCTTGGCAGTGATACACAAAGGTGCACTGGAGCCCATGGCAGGTCCAACCCTACAGGTTCAACACTCTAATCATGCTTGTTTTCTTAATTGACTTAGAGTGATGAACTTTTAGAGACTGACATGAACCATGTACTCATGAGACTAATCTGAAACACCAATTTATTAATGCACAATCATAAATATACCCCCTAAATCTCAGAGTGGCTCTTTGGGCATCATCAAACCATATTTTCCTCTAGAGGAAAATTCAAATGGGAATATAAATGACATTGATGGCACAGCTTGGTTCAGAGTGTCATGTGAGATTGACAAAAAACACTACAGAGGAATAAGCTATTCTAGTCAATCCTATTTCTTGAAGTTCTCAAAGAAGACAGGACAGATCCTCATGTGCCCACTACTGATATTCTCATTAGTTAGCATACTAGCCCTTATTTAGAAATTCAAGTAAATCATATTTAATGATTTAGTGACCATTAAGACATCAACTTTAATGATAATACAATAATCCCTTTAGGCATGTACTGAGTAAATTATAGAAATAGACTTAAAAACTTTACAAAATACTTTACTGTCTTTGAGAGCATTTAGGGAGAAGGTCCAGAGCCCTTGATTGAATTTGGGAACTAGCCTCAATCTCCTCTAGGAAAACTAGGGGGCTTAATAGACAGCACACAAGTCAGACTCCATCTTGAAGACTTAAGTAGCTCTGCCATAAGCAAGCTTGTCCACATGTGTGTTTTCTTTCTGTATTCACCTTTAGATGACATCTTCTGTCCTATTTGAGATGGAGTCCGGCCATGCCTAATGTATTCTGTGCTTCCGTAATACCAGCCAAAGGGAGAGGCAAGATGCTTTGTAGCCACAAATGGTTCATGTAATTATATTTGGCCAATGATAATCATCTAGCAAAAGAGAAAAAATATTTTTCATCCCTGTTTCTACTCAAAAAGTGGCATTTAAAGGATCTTCGGACATAGAGCCATCCTATAGGATAATAAATGGGATTCTCACTGAGGGAACTATTTATAAAAGCCAAGCATATAACTAAAGCAATTCACTTTCCCAGTATCCAAAAGGTAATAAGACTAATACCAAATAATTTTTAGGGTTTTTTTTCTCCTGAAGTAAATATATTTGTTTACATGAATTTTTTCTATTCAGTAACAATGAAAGCAACAACTAATATTTATCAAGTACTTAGTGTTTCACCCTCTATCTTGTTCTAAGAACAAAAATTCTCCTGAATATTTCATGATTTAAGCTTAGCAGGCATCAGGGTGATTAAACAGAACAAAGTGTTTGACTTCTGGCTGCCTCAAATTGACACAGCTCATAAATGCATATCTATTGCTTAAGCCAGAGGATTCTGGCCCTAGAGCTAGTCTACTTCATTACTAAGCACTGAGCCTCCTCAAAACTTCTAACTTTAAAGACTTGTACAATTTGGTCTAACCCATTATGTCCATTAACACTGCCTCTATAAACCTGAACTGAAGTTCTTAGTTTTTTTCTTTTGTGACAAATAAAGCAAATGTAAAACTAGAACAACTGTTCTGATTCTTAGTGAATGATTTTATCATCATGTCAGCCAAGATTGAAATCTCTAGTTCGAAACAAGTCTCCACCACCCACATTACCTTCATTGTTAATATTTATAACATGTGGTGAAAAGGTTTAGAACTCAACTTCATTGTTCCAACAAAAATCCACATTCTTCCAAATTGGCCAAGGATCTTGCTTCTATAAGACCCTATTCCTCAAATGTGGGCTACTTGCCAGCGTGTCTGACAAAGTGAGTCTCAAAATCTGAATGTTATCAGATCATCTTTTGGCAGGCTGAGGAGAGTTCCAAGTGGCAAATGGACTACTAGAGCTGCATCTCCAAAAAATAGAATTCTTTCACATTTCTATGTAAGAATTTAACCAGATGTTCATTGTGTGGAGAACTAGCCAAACAAACTAAGAAAGTATCTGTTCATACCTAATATGAAAAGAACCTACCTTAACAAAATTCCAAATAACTCAAACCATTGTGTTTCAGAAATATTTAGCAGTGATTTCTCAAAATTAATATTTAACTTTGTGAAGATCATCCCCCAAACTTGACATTCTTGTTAAACAGTAAGTCAAAAGTCTGTTTTCAGTTCTTCCTGAATTTCCATTTTTGCAAGATATTTTGTTGGAGTGAATATGCCATTTTCAGCGGCCTCAAATCACTGATCAGTCACTGTCTGACTGTAGGAAGCAATTATCAGTTTGTATGATCTTCTGCTCTTATTTCTCTTAGTATCTAGAAGGAGAACATCAAAGGGGATACTGTTACAGGCATAAAAAGGCCTTTATTTTCTCATCAATCTCTCCAAGCCTAGACCAGCGTTTCTCCAATCTTAAAAACCACATATATACAAGAGAACCAAATTGTCCTGCCACATAAGCTCAGAAGACAATTCTATCTTGTTGCCCTTTTGGTCAACAGTCACTTACTCTGTCTTGTTCACCCTGTTCCCATCTCATTTGATTTGCATGTAATGCTAAACTTGAAATGCCTGCCTTTAGGACAGACAGAAAGAATTCAGACATGGTGGCTCACTCCTATAATTCAGACTGAGAGGAAAAAAAAAATCAGGCCAGATTATGCAAACAATGCACAAGACCTCATCTTAACCAATATAAAATGGAGTGTGGTAATGGTGCACACCTGTCATCCCATCTACATGGGAAGTGTAAATAAGAGGCTTCTATTCCAGGGTAGCCCATGCATAAACATGAAAAATAAACAAAAAGAGCTGGGGGCTGCATGACTCAAGTGGGAGAGAGCCTGCCTATAAAGCAGAAAGCCATGAGTTCAAACTTTAGTATAGCCATTATTCAGAAATAATTCCACAGTACTGATGTAATAAAAGCGATACAAATGCTTCCCTAATCAGTACCTAGACTTTAAAATCTGTTCTGCTCAAATTTCCAATCATTATTTGTTACGCTAAGAAATCATTAGGATTATCAATGGCATATGAAAGGAAAATCTTTTACCTTCAACTTCCGTTGTCTAAAACAGTAGAAAGCAAATTCTCAATGAGTAAAATCTGATTAGGAAGCATCGCTATACAAAGCCTATTTTATAACGACCAGTCTAGTCAGGCTAAATGTTTCTATGTCCACAACCTTTACACAGAGTTCTTAGTTTAGATCTAAAAACTCATCAAGGATCCATCCATATAGCTTAACTTCCTATCTCACTAATTACAATAATGAACTGCTTCCTAAAATCTCCATGGGGCCTTCCAAAGGACCAGCTGCGATAGCATTTGAAGCCTCTTCTGTGACGGAGATGTCACCTGGACAGAGACCTGGCCCCCATAGGACTAGCACAGCCATTGTGACTATGTACAGCAGATACATGGCTTGGGGTGGGTAGAGCCTCTACTCTAGTGTCAGGAGGAAAATACCACCTATTCCAAGCAGAGATTGCACAAGATCAAGAATTAAAAACAGCCCACACTACAATGATAGCCCAAAGGACTGGAATCCATATCATATATTCCAGATACCTCTATATGAGAAGAATATGAGGTCACTGGAATTCCCACAAAATAAGTAAAGAAATGACCCAAAGTGCTACTTTGGACTGGTATGAACCAGAAAATAATACTGATCCTTTAATAATCTATTACTATATAACAAGCCAACAAATATTCAATGGCTTCAAACACCAACTTGTTTTTTTCTTTCCAGTTTGGCAGTTCTTTGGTTTGACTGGGCTCAGCTGGGTCATCCTTCTGCTCCTTTTACTGGGGGGGGGGGGAGAGGGGGGGAGGGGGTTGTTTTTATTTGTGGGGTTTTTTTGTTGTTGTTGTTGTTGTTTTGGTCTGAGACAGACCAGACTTGAACTAGGTATCGGATGCTTTTGCTTAATGGCAAACACTCTACCACCTGAGCCATGCCTCTAAATCTCTGTTTTTCTTTTTTGGCTTTCCTAGTACTGAGGAGTCAAAATCAGGGCCTCCTTCATACTAGGCAAGCATTGTGTCATTGAACTACATACCTAGTCCCCTCTGCTTTTGTATAATGTTGAATGTAGCTCCCCTTAACCAGGATTTGATCCAACTGGAATACCCAAGACCATTCACTTTCACAGGTGAAAGTTCATATTGGCTTTTGGTAAGGCATTTAACTGCAATGCTTGAACACAATGTTTGAATACAACTCCCTTGGCCCAAGTCAGTCTTCAACATCATTTCCCTGTGCTTTTTTGTAAAGCAGCCATAGGTTCACTCCAAGTTGAAGGGAGTAGAAAAATAACTCCTATTTGTAAATTGGTAGCTATCTTTCATATTTATAACCCCTGTCCCTTAACTGGGTTCAAGAAGGGGGAGAAAGAGGCAACAGAGAACTGCAATATTATTAACAACTGGAGTGGGACAGGACGAAATGGGGTTAGGGAACGCTGGACCATCACACACATCCTGGCTCTGGTTGCTCCCCAGTCTTCCTTTGCCTTAAACTCCATTTTTCAGATGCAGTCTCCACATGTATATTACCTTTTCTATTTCTTTACATGATACTGCTGGACAGAAAACACTGCTGTCTAGTCAGGAAACCACAATTCGTTTTTATCTGTTTCACTTTGCACTAGATGTTTTATATTCCCAGTGGCAGGGGTAGAGAAACCGAGACATGTACAGCCCTAGGACAATTCACTGACTATACATCAGATTCATCAGCAGGGAGGTTGTTTTTTTTTTTTAAATCTCTACTCCCATGCTGTAGTCTATGAATCAGTTATCTTTGAGTATTGTATGAGCATGAAAGCATGCACTCCTCAAGTGATTCAGATATGCACCATGTTGTTGGAAACTCCTACTAAAATGGTTACAATTTAAAAATTAACTTTGTGTGTTTAAACTATCAGGGGGAAGGTTCTTGTGGAAAATGAATGTAACACATTGATTCACATAATTTCCTTAGTTAATCTGTGTATGGCCTTGGGACTAAAGTTAAATATATACCCCATTCAAAATGGGGTATAATATAAATTTAAGGATGACTATTGTGACGGAAAACTGAGGTCCAGTTGAAGCCAGCTGTTGATGGCTCTTCTCTGTGTTGGAGGTGAGGCCTGTCCAGAGTTCTGGGCTGTTTAGAGCAGCTGCAGAGCATAATAGCCATGCTGTGGAATCCAAATGGAAAGATGAACATTCCAGTATCAGCACCGTACTGTTCTATCTGTACAAGCTCAGCTCACAAGGTTTTGGAACCCAGGCACAGCAACTATGAGCATGAGAGCAGCCCAGGAACCAGCACTGAGCATGGATGTAAGGAAAAGGAAAGACCTGGGAGACAATGGAAACCTCCTTCCCATAAACAGTGTCTGCAAGCCTGATTGGATGCCAACCATAATAAAGAAGGAACTTTAGTTATCCACAGAATCAGAGCTCCTAATGGCAAAGGTGATCATATTCTTTCTGTGCCTCAGTTTCCCATATAACAAAACAATATCAGAGACTTACACTCCTGCTGAGTGTGCTGTGAAGATGAATGAAGGTGCCGTGAAGATGAGTGAAGTGTCTGAAATTCTCTGAGAAGAATTTCTCAGACTGCCAAGTAATGACAAGGTACTGCAAGAACACTTTTGCAACTGGTCAACTTGGTTTGAGAGCCTCACTCTAACTCATTGGAATTACAAGATACTGAAGAAAGCCTGTCTCACAGTATATACCAAGACAGTCCACAGATTCCCTCTAGATGCTGACAACTTATGAAAAACAACAACAAGAACAACAGAAACCATCATTACTGGCCATGAGATGAAGCTAGCCTGTTTTCCTGGACAGGAAGGCAATAGCCAGCAAGGTTCCTTTCCTGGGCTGACAGCCATTTCTATAAAGCCATGTGTTTTTTTTTCAGAGCAGTCTATGGTGACATAGCAACCCAGACATATGGTGTCATTATTCAGCCGACACAAATTTGACACTTAAGTGAATTTATTATATTTTGCTTTGCTCCTGGTGCCTGAAAGGCTTTGCCACTGTCTCTTCATAGGCCTTGTCACAGATGTTGATGTATTTTCCTCCTCCACAGCCAGGTTTTACTGTGGAAACTGATACAACTTCATGATAGAATTTCTAGATGAATTATTCACGCATTGCATGCTTTCTGCACAGAGGGGCTTGGAAGAAATCCATACTATTCAATAAATGGTCTTTCTAATCCTCTTTAACAGAGCATTCTGTCCTGATTTTAACTGTTTCTATTATCGCCTCTGTAATCATATTGTTGTGGATAAGGTATTTCATAGTTGATAGCTTCGTTAAAACATTCACAGTACTTCACATTAGCATGCAGCAAAACTGCCCAGACACTATGATGAAACTGATCCATTCAGGCAACAATAAACCATATGGACCAAATTCTCATCAGCTCAACTTTTGCTCACTCAAAAAAAAAAAAAGGAAACATTGAAGTCAATTCTATTTCCAATGATTTATAGAACAATTCTGAGATATCTCAATATTTGTTGTTTTAGAGGAAACGGGCCTCTCTTAATGCTAATACCATCTGCACAGATGAGTTTTTAATTGAAAAGACTTTTCAACTTGATGGAAAAGAGTCAGATGAACTCATCACTGGCCTCAGAGAAAAGATTAATGTAACAAAAACATGTCAAGCTGCTTTAATACCTGGAGAAGCCGTCAGGATACCTCCAGTGACATTATGGGCTATGGTGTATGGTAGTAACTAACCTTAACATGACACAGTAAGCCCACTGAAGAATTAACAACTCTAATGACAGTTTTTAAAGTATACTGCTCTGTTGACCTTTAAGATTTAAGACTTTGCTTGAGGGTCATTTCTTGACCTATTTTTTTGTTTTGTTTTGTTTCATCGCTTGTCTAAATTCCAAACTGAAATAATTTTTCAGCATGATTTGGTGAAATTCCACATGGCTGGAAAGTTTCTGTCTTTATGTTAGTTTTAGTTTTGTGAAATGCCTCAGAAATCCATGTTTTTAAAAAGAAGTATCTGCTTTGAGAATTTACTTTCTGTTCAAAGAAAACTGGCATTCTGCATTTTCCTTAGAACAGATGGCAAAAGAATTGCACGAAAACACAAAGGAAGGTGAAATTCAAGCTAATGATTATTATGATTCAAGCAACTTCAGGCTAAGGGCAGTTGATTGCATTTATGAAGCTTTGAGGTCTAGCCATGCATAACTTCCCTCATCTGCTGTCTATGGCTCTACTCTTTTCCCAGCCTCTCAAAACCTCCTCCTAACAGTCATCTTAGGCCACAAGTGTTCACATCCTCTAACCCACACACCATTTCCAATCCTTTTTTTTTCTGTTTTTGAAATGTATCTTTTCTTTTAAGACTCTTTCTACTTCTCTGCTCTACTCCATGCTCCCGTTGTCTTTATCCAGGTATTGATGAAATCTATACAACCTCATCCTCTAGTCTTTTAACCAATATACTATCCTGCCATACCCTAGAAATTTCCTTCTTCTAGTTCTGCCCCACATATTATTGTTAGAATGATCTCCCTCGTGTATGAATTTATTTTCATCTCCCTCTGCCTAAAACTTCACAAAAGTTTTCTCTTACCTAGGGAATATTCATTTAAGATTTATTATATATTACAAATATTAGTATTCCAGGCACCAGTGGCTCACACTTGTAATCCTAGCAATCCAGTAGGCTGAGATCTAAATAACTGTGGTTCAAAGCCAAGCCAAGCAATGAAGTTCATGGCTCTCTTATTTCCAAGTAATCACCAAAAAGCTGAAGTGGAGCTGTGGCTGCAAGGGTCTAACACTAGCCTGGAGCAAAAAAAAAAAAACAAACAATAATAGTAAAAACTCAAGAACAGAGCCCAGGTCCTGAGTTCAAGAGATATAGTTACCTAGCTAGGAAGTTACTTCTTTATAGATGAGGTCACTAGGCACAAAGTGGTTAAGTGGTTGATTTGCCTAGGGCCATGCTCTTAACCCTGTCTATGCATTTAGCCAGTATCCTATGCTGCTTCACCTTGGAATAATCAGCACCTACATAATGCTTTCTGCTTTTAGAAGTTTTTAATCTCTTTGTGATTTGATCTAACCCATCACTAGTCTTAATTTGTTTTATCTCATTTCAGTAAAAGAACCCCTCTTCCAGTGGACTATTCTACTATGTGCTTATATTTCTATCTCTTGAACCATTACCTGTGAAGTTTTTCTTGACTTGTCTCCTTCCTAGTTCCCCCACAAGTCTACATGTCTCAACACTGTAGAACTTCTCCCTATATCATCACATAGTAGAGAATCACTCAGTATTTTCCAATCATTCATCCACTCATTCATTCAGTTACTTTTTCATTCAAGACATAATTTCTCTATACTTTCTTGACTGGCTCTGAACTCTGGGCTAAAGTGTTCCTATTGCCTTGGTGTAGCCTCCTGAGTAGCTGGGGCTGTTTGTCCATGCCACTGTGCCCAGAAGTAGGAATTTTTAAATACATTAACATGTGCCATTCTATTTTGTTACCTGCTTGTCATTTGTCATGTGTGCATATACATATGCATATAAATGTATTCATTTATAACATATTCACAGAACATGCATTGGTTTTATTTTTAACAATGTTGTCAATTTGGGAAGTCAGATATTGTTTCTACTTTCCTTGTATTTCTCTTCAAATCAAGTCCAACACTGTACCATCAATCCTCACTAAATGCTTGCTGTGTGAATGGGTGAGTTATTAAAATTACCCCAGGAAATGAAGATCTGTGGCTTGAATTGCCAAGTGTTAAAAATGGCACCACTCAAAAATATATAGTCAACCACACATTAAAAAGTACTAAGAATAACTCAATATTTCTTGTATGGAACAGTTGCATTTTCTTCTGAGAATCCATATGTTAAAGTCTCAATGTATTTCCCACATGAGCACTTAAATCCAGAACTCACAGTGTACCTGGCTTTCAACCAAGTACATTAGTTATTTTGGAATTGCAGAATTAATAGTCATTCTCCCACTTGCAGATCTACCTCAAATAAAATTGTATTTCATTTGGATTTAGAGTTATAACTCATAAATTCAGCTACAAAAAGCTGCACAAAGCTACACAGCTCTGTAGCATTTTGTATCTCATGCCTATGCTTTAGAAAAATACTGGCAATTATGATGATTAGCTTATTATACATAAAGAGAAATAAATCCGTTCTCTCACTATATAGAATGTGGGTATCAAAATATGGATTTCACTTATATTAAGGGCCAAATGGCATAGTAATACTGTGATTTATAGGCCAAAGGCCAAAGTCATATGCAAGTTCAGGAAACCATTTTAGCAATCCAAGCAGATGCTTCTGAACAGAGTCACAATATGTAATTGTTAAATATATTCGGTTAAAAGCAGAGTCAAACAATAAAACTACCAGAAGTTACTTTTATATCAAGCTTTATAAAATTTATTGTCCATTTTACTATTTCAAAAAATATGCTTATTAACAATAGAAAAATTCAGAAAGTAAAGATGAGAATCAACATTTCAGGGACAAAGTGAGGCTCAGCCCTAAGCAATATGACACAACAATGAATTTGAAAACCACAGACTCAAAAACCAGATTTGGGACAGGAGAGAGAAAGAGAAAAAATGAATTTTTAAGTGGTTTTAGTACTAAAGAAGGTATAAAAAGACTAGCCAAACATCAATAGGACTTTTATGTAGCAGCTATAGATTAAAACAAAACAAAAAAAAGAAACAATTTTTGCTTAACATCTCATAGAAAGAATAGTTGCTTGCTCTCTCTCTACCTCTGTCTCTCTGTATCATTTCCATCGCATAACATTTGAGGGCCTTCTAAGAAAGGAAGATGGCATGATCTCAATCACATCAATATCAGTCTATAGATGCAAATATGTAACATCCTAGAAACAGTCAAACTGAAGACTTGGCTTTCATTTCTATGATTCCCACTTCAATGGTTGTCTCATATTTTATGACGTAGTAACTGAAAATTAGTGTAGTCACTAAATGGTTTGGCCATCTAAAAATGCATGTATCCCTAAGCATTAATATATCCATCTCAATCCAGTGCATTGCACCCAGTGGTGATGGAGCTAGAAGTGCTTCCTAGAAAGGCTGAAATTTGGTCTGAAACTTATAGGATAAATTTCTTTACTACACATGGTAGTAAATGAAAAAATATAAAGGAAGTAGTTTAGGGAGACATGCCTAAGAAGAAATTAAGTCCCAGGATATCTGTAAGTATTCATGACAATGTCTAAACACTGGATTCTGCCTCTATGCTGTCATGCACTGCATTAAATAAACAGAAAACAAACATGAAGAGTAGAAGATGCCTTTGCCTTTGAAGTCTATAATTTAGTTAAACAGTAAAAAAAGCACATACACATGACAGCCACATAGTAAGATAGGACAGTATTTGGTTACATCCTAGGATCTCTAGCTTTTCCAAGACAAGTATGAATCACTTTGTATTCTTACCCCATCTCTTACCCACAACTCATCTTACTGATGTGTTTGCATAAAAAATGATGCTGTGAATAATTCTTATAAAATTTTCCACTTGTTTGTATATTGAAAAAATTATAACATTGAGGACAATGCAATTATCTTAACAGATGGACAGAACAAGAGGCCAAACTTAATATTTCTCCATATTTATAGCAAATGCCATGTAGTCTTGTTTCACAACAAAACAGACCTCATGTTAGAGGTCATTTTCTTTCTGAGTACCAAAAAAAAAAAATCTTTGTTACTTTTATACAAAGCTAAACATGAAAAGGAGGAAAGAGAATCAACCACAAGTTGAAGCCAAACCACAGGGCTAGATTTACAATTTACTTACATGGCTCTTCCTCCACAGAATCTAATTTTCTAAATCTGAAACAATATTATTGGTACTTTCTACCATTTTGTGAAGTAATTTCACACAAAAAAGTGAGTTTCTGATGCACCTTCAATGGGCCTTCAGAAAAAAACCTACATCAAAAATCTATATACCCCTACTGAAGGAAATGCTGTGATTCCCTAAGATATCCGAAACTCAGTGAATAGTGATAGCTGTATTCCTTATTAACAAAATAGAGTCTTTGAGTTTTGTTTTCAAAAATGTAAAATGATTATCACATGGAGCATTCATTTTTCCATAAGTTACACTTTGCTACCTGATTCACAAAAATGAATCAATATCTTAAATATTTTAATGCAAAATTGGAAAACCTCTCTTACTTTTTTTCACTTTGAATCTCTCTGTCTAGCTCAATCCACAAAAAATAATAAGAAAGACACTGCTACAATATGCACCAGTATTGTACTGTAAATACTTATGTGTTGAAGTTCCCCAAGGAAGCAATGTCCAGGGGTGGATACTGGAGAAAGTAATTGGATCATAAAGGTTCTCCTCTCTTCAGTGGAGGTCATAACTGAGTGGAAGGTTGAGAGGTGGTGGGAACTGTAGGAGACAGGGCCTGGTTGGAGTCATGAGGTTACTGGATTTGACTTCTTAAAGGGTATATCTTGGCCCATGTGTGGACTACTTTGTTCTACCTCAGCCATTATGTTCTTTCTCAACCCAGTCTCATAGCAGTGGATCCAATCAACCATGGACTGAAACCATGAACCAAAAACCACCTTTCTTCTAAATTATTTTTCTCAAGTATCTTTGCCACAGCAATGAAAAACTGACTAGCATGTGCTATATAAGACAAATGTGATAAAATTAATTATTCTATTCAAATGGAAAAGAAGAGGAGGAAGAAGTGGAGAAGGAAGAGAGGAAAAGCAGAAGGAAGGGGAAGAGGGAGGGAAGGAAGAAAAGAGCAGGAGGAAGAGGAGACTATGAACATGAGCAACATACATAAAAATTCCTTCATTTAGGTCTTTATTCTTCAGCCTCTTCTCTAATTTAGAATGAGTCTGCTTTAGATGTGTGTTAGGATGATTCACTCCTTCTCAGGAGGCTTACGGGAGTTGTTTCAAACAGCTCCCAGACAAACATGGGACAAGTCTTTCCAACATACTGGAATCTCATAGAGCACACAAAGTTGAAGCTGAGACTCTTCCTGTAGTCATAACCTATAGATTTATAACCTATAGTTTCATGATAGGGTCCTTTCATCTGAAACACACTGCTTGGAAAGAGAAAAATATTTTTCTAAAACTCTATCTACTCTTCTGTAGTTCTAGAGAGGATACACACACCAGCTTATACAACCAAATTGAACCTTGTAGTCTATTCCCCCCCCCCAATGATTAAAATGTTTGTTATTCATTCCAGAAGTTCCATTATGAGGCATAGGTGTTCAAGTTACAAATGTTCAGGCTACAGAATTTTTGCATGTGTCCCTCTATTAACAGAGCTTTCTATTCATCAGGTGATAAAATATTCAGGTTGTACTTATTTGTAAGATTAATATGCGGGGAAAAGTTGTTGCAGTACATGTTAATTGATTTTAATGATTGACTTTATGACATTAAAACATCTTATGAGATTAAAATATATTATGACATTAAAATAGCTTATGAGATTAAAATATCCTTAATAGTACCCTGAAATTTTCATAACTTCAGGAGGCATGGGGAGAAATGAAATCACTATCTTGCAACAATGAGAAAGTATATTTCAATATTTGTAAAAAAAAATTTTCATAAAAATATTTGCTTCTGAAGTAATAATTCAATGGATAAGCAAGTTAAAATACATTGTGCTTGTATACACAAATCAAAAGAGAACTCTTCAAAGAACGCAAGAATATTCTTTAACAATTTCACTTTGTTTCCAGAAGGACTAACTTCATTAATCATTGCTTCATTCAGGTAATTTACTTTTCATGCTACTCCAGTGAATCCTCCAGTTGTCTTTAATCTTCCTCAATGTCTTCCACAATTGCACCAACTAGTCCCTATCTCAAAGCTGTTTTATAACTCTTTCATCAAACCCAAAACAGTCTCAACTGAGTGATCTCAACAGCTGAAAAACTACCTGGCTAGAACAACAGAAAAATTCTGTTCTGAAGAGATTGGCCATGCTTTCCATCAGCCTCACTACACTTAGAACAGATAAAAATCTATGTACATGGCATGTATGTGTGAGAAATTTTTCAATAAGTGACCCCTAGAAGTCTAAGCACATATTCTGCTAAAGCTTTAACAATTCTTTCCAAATTGACTCATTCCCAATGAGTTTTGCCATGAATCCATGAATTTTAATGAATCCTTTCAACTCAAATTTAAAAATTTTTCTTTTCACACATAGCTAATAGCCCTGGAATCAGTTAAAGTCTTGTTTAACTTTGAGCCACTTTTGAAGTAATTATATCTTTTATGTCTGTTAGAGTCCATTTTGCTGTCAAAAGATATAATTTTAATAGCAAATGTCAAAAGCAATGTGGTTTTTAAATTGTAATGTTTTTCTAGATCAGTGCATATTAAAAGAAATCAAAGATACTCTCGGCATCTCATAATGAGATGCTTCATTGTGAGAAGCTAATTCTGAGAAACAAGAAAACATAATTATCCAAAGGGGAGAGAAAGCCATAAAAACAAGCTTACATGGAAACTACATTGATAGGTCAGGTATTGCAAAAAGTAGTAAGCTTACTACTGGCATACACAAGTGGCCTAGAGTCAACCACTATTTTATTTTGAAGAAGAAATATCACAACATTTCATTGGCACTCATCTCTAAAAATATCAGAAACTCCTAGATTCTTTGGTCCACACTTCAGACATCATTCTTCTGAAAACACAGGATTTAAAAAGGCCTGACCAGGACTTGAGGTTTTCTGGGTATTTCTGCTCTTCCTTGTAGACAAGTGCATGATTTATAGTGTGTACACAGCACGTATGCACGTGTGTGCGTGTGCACATCCACACATCCACACACACTCATTTTCATACAAAGAGGAACCCACTCTATGTTCTTTTAGCCCAGAATTGGATATTTCAGTGTCTCCTATACCAGATCATGTTTGAAAACTTAGGTTGACTTGTCCTGATGAGCCTTGGCTTTCCCTATTTTTCTGATGGAACACTAGGAACCATTTGTCTTCTTCTACACTATTGGGCTAGGTACCTATCTGTCCATTCACCTGTTTGGGGGTGGTGATGGGAGTACACTGAGACTAGTACACTGAGACTATTTCTCTCTCAATGATCTCAATATGACTGCTTTTTTTAACCTGGTTACATGCTCAGTGCTCCACCTGCTTACCAGGCAGATCTCCAGGAAACCAATGCATAGACTCAATGGGATATTTTTTGCTCAGATTGTCTCAGAAGAAGCTCAGAAAGTCAGAGAGGGCACAAAACAGCTACCCAAGTCATGCTTCACTTCAACAAATGGCTCAGGAGTAAAACTTTCTCAACATTAGCACAGCTTGGTGAAGCTGACTCATCTGAGGTCACACAACTTGCAGTGGGGACACCCACTTTCTACCCTGAGCTACTGAATCCATGTTCCAGTCTGCTCTATTCTACTGCCATGTGAATGTGAATGTGAATTCTACCCATGTGAATGTCTCTAGAACCTTGACAAGTGTTGTCCCTTCTATTATACTTTATGCTGACACTTAGGAGTAACTGAGGCTCTAAGTGGGTACCTGTGATGGAAGTGACCCTATGAAAGCATGAATCAATCATTTCTGGGCCACATTTTCAGAGTCCTGGTTATGATGGTCTCCAGAACATCATCTGAACAAGTAATGTGGTTCATACAACCAAGAGTCACACCTTGTTTCCAGCATCCCATCATTTCTCTGTGCCCAATCCTTCTAAGGCTATGACATTAGACACAGACATTTCTCTCTCATGGGCTTATATTCTCTTCACATCTAGAGAAGTTAGAATCAAATTAGCATATGTTCAATTGATTCCTTTTATTTAAGGAGATATACTGTAGTGATCACAGAGATACTCTTTTTCTGGTACTGAGGCTTGAACTCAAGGTCTAGATACTGTCCCTTAGCTTTCTTGCTCATGGATACTGTTCTTCCACTTGAGCCACAGAGCCACTTCCTGTCTTTTGCTAGTAATTGGAGATAGGAATCTCCAATTTGTCTTCCCTGGTTAGCTTCTGGTTTCAGATCACAATCCACAAAATCTCAAGCTCCAGAGTGGCATAAGCCTCCAGCACTCAGCCACATAAGTTTTTTCAGGTGTACTTACGTTAAGTATTACCCAGCCATACTATTATCTCTAACATCATGTATTTTAAACCAAACTGAACCATTTAAAACCAAACCTTATTCTGCCTTTTACTTTAGTCTTTCCCAAGATGTGTAAATTATAACTTGTTCTTTAGACAATTTCCCCAAACACACAGTCACTCGTTCTCCTTTTTCTTCATTTCCTTAAGAAAAAACAATTGCAAGCAGAATTTTAAGAACTGTTGTATGCATGATGAACTCAGTCTTTCATTGTGCTATCAGGTGTGTGGAGGCATTCCCTTAGAGAAAAGCTAATCATTCTCCTGATACCATCAACTCCAGACCTTTTCCTCTGGGCAGTCTACACAACACTGTCATTGAATAGGGCTCTGGACCACCATGCAAGCAAGTCATTTTAAACAATTTTTTTACATATCCTGTGACTGAGGAGGAGTCAAACTTCATATATCAAGGAGTATTAAAAATATAGTTATTTCCACTTGATACGTATCAAGAGATTTTTCTATGTTCATACCCTTTGACCAAGTAATTTCACTTTGGGGACTCTGTCTTAGTGAAATAACATGAAATAACAGAAAAGGGTTTTGTGTTTTTTTTTCACAAAGACAGTAACCCAATCACCTAATCATCCCCAAATACAGGAACGGCTAATAAACTATCCACTTAAAGGAGTATTTTATAGACCTTGAGATAATAGTTTTGAAATTTTTATAACATGGAGTATTTTTCTCATGGTATATGGAAAAGTAAAACAAAAATACCTGTACAAGTTAATTATATAATAAAAGTAGAATTACATCATGATAAAAAAGAGAAAATTAGAGCTATACTAATGCCTCACGACTGGCCATCATTAAAAAGAAGAAGAAAAAGAAGACAAAATTAGGGGTTTGGGCCAGGCGTTGGTGGATCATGCCTATAATCCTATTTACTCAGAAGGCTGAGATCTGAGGAGGCAACCTGGGCAGGAAAGTCTGTGAGACTCTTACCTCCAATTAACCACCACCAAACTGAGAGTGGCACTGTGGCTCAAAGTGGTAGAGCACTAGCCTTAGCTGAAAAGTTCAGAGACAGCACCCAGGCCCAGAGTACAAGCCCCATAACTAATAACAACAGCAATAAAAAATGGGATTTTTACACAACAAGAAAAATAAAGGAATAAAACATGCTTCCAGAAAGATAATTTTGATACTAGTCTTAAAAGGTTCATAGGACTCAACCAAAAAGGAAAGAAATAAGAGTTCCCTATTCCCAGCCTCAAGTGCTCTAGAAGAGCCTTTTGTCTTTCACACTCTCTTATATAAGCTGGTACTCAGTAAATACTCATTAAATTAAGGAATGATGAGAGCATAGGTATTCCTCATTATCTAATACTGTTTCAGCCTATGAAATTGCTATTTAACCATTTTTACTAATAAGAAATGTTTACTAATAAGAAAGCAATTTCATATGGTTCCATTAAATACAGTCAAGAAGACCCTCCCACCACATATCATGAAATTAGGACTAAATAAGCAGTTCCTCCACCTGTCACTGTCTTCTTTTTTCCCAGACTGACAAAATAGCTAACCTAAAGAATGTTTAAATTAATGTTTGACATCAGAATGAACAGAAAATCAGAAACAAAGCAAAGACGTGCCACTGGCATTTCCACATATTGCTGTCATTATAGTTATTTGCCAGGGCTTAAGTAAGAGTAAGGTATGAGTCTTTGACTTTCTTTGTGTATCATTGCATGCCATCTGGGATAACAAACACTAGGAAGTACGTTTTTCTTTCTTTATTTTTAAATTAAACTTTTTCTTTATTGCCAAAGTGTGGTACAGAGGGATTACAGATTTGTATGTAAGGCAGTGAGTACATTTCTTGTTCAACTTGTTACCTCCTCCCTCATTCCCCAGTCCCTTCCTCTCCCCTCGAGTTGTGCAGTTGATTTACACTAAATGGTTTTGTAGGTATTGCTTTTGGAATGGTTTGTCTTTTTGTCCTTTGTCTCTCAATTTTGGTATTCCCTTTCCCTTCCCCAGTTCTAATACCCGATTAAACAGTATCTAGGGTATTTGGATGAGATATAGTGGTAGAGGGGGTACAATCACAGGAAGGGAATACAAGAGAAACAAAACTGAACAAAACAATTGAACAAACAAACAGACAAGAAAAAAATAATTAAAAAATACAAAAGGTACAGTTTCACGTGGGATGATGATAATAGTTACAACAGTGGTATAACTCTTATCTCCATAATGTGGAGTTCATTTCACTTGGCATCATCTTTTGTTATCATATGGGTGCAGCTTTGGGGGTATTTAGATCTTCTACCATGACTGGCCTAATCCTGTACTAGCTATTCCCTATGAGGGACACCATAGGGTTTATGCTTCTTTGGGTCTGGGTTACTTCAAGTAATAGGATTTTTTCCAAGTCCTTCCATTTCTGTATGAATGGGGCAGTGTCATTCCTTCTGATGGAGGCATAGAATTCCATTGTTTATATGTACCACATTTTCCTGATCCAATTGTCTACTGAGGGGCATCTAGGTTGGTTCCATGTTTTAGCAATGACAAATTGTGCTGCAATGAACATAGTTGTGCTGGTGGCTTTAGTGTGGTCTTGCTTATAGTCTTTTGAGTAGATGCCAAAAAGTGGGGCTGCTGGGACATAGGGGAGCTCTACGTTTAGCCTTCTTAGGAACCTCCACACTGCTTTCCAGAGGGGTTGAATAAGCTTACATTCCCACCAGCAATGTAGTAGAGTTCCCTTTTGGCCACATCCTCTTCAGCATTTGTTATTATTGGATTCCCTGAAAATGGACATTCTTACTGGGGTGAGGTGGAATCTCAATGTTGTTTTGATTTGCATTTCTTTTATGGCCAGTGATGTAGAGCACTTTTTCATGTGACTCTTGGCCATTCTCATTTCCTCTTCAGAGAAGTTTCTTTTTAGGTCTTTACCCCATTTGTTGAGAGGGCTGTTGGGTCTTTGATTGGTTGTTTTGGAGGAATTTAATTTTTTGAGTTTTGTGTATATTTTAGATATCAGGCCTTTGTCCACTGTATGGCTGGTAAAGATCTTTTCCTAATCTGTGGGCTTTCTGTTTATCTTGGAAGCTATGTCCTTTGCACTGCAGAAGCTCTGCAGTTTGATACAGTCCCACTTGTCCAACTTTTCTTTGATTTGTTACGTTTCTGGGCCTTTGTTGAGGAAGTTTTCCAGTGCCAAGGAGTCCTAGAGTTTCTCCTATTCTTTCTTGTAGTGTTTTCAGGGTATCTGATTTTATTTCTAGGTCGTTGATCCATTTGGAATTGATTTTGGTGCAGGGTGATAAATAGGGATCTAGTTTTATTTTGTTACGGGTGTTGACCCAGTTTTGCCAGCACCATTTGTTGAAGAGGCTGTCTTTGTTCCAACCTAAATTTTTAGCTCCTTTGTCAAAGATTAGGTAGCCATAGGTCTGTGGGTTCATTTCTGGGTCCTCCATTCTGTTCCATTGGTCCTTGGGTCTGTTCTTGTACCAGTATCAAGCAGTTTTTATTACTATAGCTTTGTAATACAACTTAATGTCTGGAATTGATATTCCTCCTGCACAGTTCTTTCTACTTAGGATTGTTTTTGCTATTCGGGTTTTTTTTTTTATTGTTCCATATGAATTTCTGAATTACTTCCTCTATTTCATTGAAGAATGGTGTTGGGATATTGATGGGTATTGCATTGAATTTGTAGGTAGATTTTGGTAATATTGCCATTTTCATGATGTTAATATGCCCAATCCAGGAGCATGGGAGGTCTTTCCATTTCTTGAATTCTGCCTTAATTTCCTTTTTGAGGTTTTTAAAGTTCTCATCATAGAGTTCTCTCATGTCTTTGGTTAAGGTTATTCCTAGGTATTTTATGTGTCTTGAGGCTATTGCAAATGGTTGCTTTTCTGATTTCAGTCTCCCTCTTCTGGTTGTTGGCATATATAAAAGCCATTGATTTTTTAGGAGTTATTTTATATCCTGCTACTTTGCCAAAGTTTTGGGTCAGCTCTAGTAGCTTGGGAGTAGAGTCTATGGAGTTCTGCAAAGAGAGAAAGTTTAACTTCATCTTTTCCCATTTGGATTCCCTTTATGTTTTATTCTTGCCTAATCACTCTGGCTAGGAATTCTAGTACTATGTTGAATAGGAGAGGAGAGAGTGGACATCCTTGTCTTGCTCCTGATTTTAAAGGGAATGGCTTTAGCTTTTCACTGTTTAGTATTATGCTTGCTGTTGGTTTGTCATAGACAGCCTTCATTATATTCAGGAATGTTCCCTGGAATCCCAGTTTTTCCAGGGCTCCTATCATAAATGGGTGCTGGATTTTGTAGAACACCTTTTCCACATCTAGGGATATAACCATATGATTCTTTGCCTTACTCCTGTTGATGTAGTGGATTAAATTAATTGACTTGTGTATATTGAACCAACCTTGTATCCCTGGAATGAATCCAGTTTGATCATAGTGTATGATTTTTTGATGACTTGTTGAAGTCGGTTGGCCAGAATTTTGTTGAGAAGCTTTGCATCAATGTTCATGAAGGAAATGGGTCTATAATTCTCTTCCTTGATGGGGCCCTGTCTGGTTTTGGGATTAGTGTTATACTAGCAACATAGAATGTGTTTGGTAGTGAGCTTTTACTCTCTGTTTCATTGAAGAGTTTGAGGAGTATTGGTGGGAGAGCTGTTTTGAAGCCCTTGTAGAATTCCACTGTGAATCCATCTGGACTTGGTCTTTTTTGGAAGGGAGATCTCTTACTGCAGTATCAATTTCATTGCTGGATATGGATCTATTCAGTAGATTTAAATCTTTTTGGTTGAGTTTGGGCATATAAATTTTTGATAGGAATTTTTCTTTCTTCCAGGTTCTCGAATTTGTTGGCATACAGTTTGCAAAATAGTCCCTTATTATATTCTGGATCTTTGTTGTTTCTGTGGTGATGTTACCTGTTTCATCTCTGACCTTATTTGGGTGTGCTGTCTTCATTTTTTAGTCAGGTTTGTGATCTTGTTAATTTTTTCAAAGAACCAACTCTTTGTTTTGTTGATTCTCTCTACAGTTTTTTTTAGATTCTAAGTCATTTAATTCTGATTTGATTTTAATTATTTGCTTCTGCCTGTTGGCTTGGGGTTTGGCTTGTTGTTCTCTTTCAAGGAGCGTAAGGTGCTTTGTTAAGTTGTTGAATTGAGATTTCTCCAATTTGTTGATGTAGGCACTCAGGGCTATAAATTTTCCTCTGAGTACTGCTTTTGCTGTGTCCCAGAGGAGCTGGTAATTTGTGTGTTCATCTCAGTTTAATTCCATAAACATTTGAAATTCTGTTCTGATTTCCTCAAGGATCCATTGGTGGTTCAGCAAAGTATTCTTGAGTCTTTATGAGTTGTGAGGTTTTCTTTGATGGCCTTTGGCAAGGAGCTCTAGTTTTATCCCATCGTGGTCTGAGCGAAAACAAGGAATGATTTCAATGTTTCTGAATTTGTGTGTTTGCTTTGTGCCCTAACGTGATCTATTTTGGAGAATGTTCCATGTGCAGCTGAGAAGGATGTATATTCTTGGGTTGTTGGATGGAATATTCCGTAGATGTCGGGTAAGTGTAGATGGTCTATGTAGTTGTTTAGTTCTGAGGTTTCTTTGCTATGTTTTTGTCATGTTTATCTGTCCAGAGGTGACAGTGGTGTGTTAGAGTCTCCGACAATCAATGTGTTTGGGTCTATGACAGTTTTGAGAGTCAGTAGTGTTTGTTTGATGAAGTTGGGAATGTATGTATTTGGTGTGTAGATGTTTACAATGGTTATGTCCTCCTGTAGGAGAGATCCCTTTATTACTATGTAGTAGCCTTGTCTCTTTACTGTTTTTAGTTTGAAGTCAATATTATCTGATAGTAACACTGGGACACGGGCCAGTTTGCGGGGGCCATTTGCTTGATAGATTTTACTCCAGCCTTTCACTTTTAGAATATGTTTGCTTTTGCTGGCAAGGTGCATCTCTTGGAGGCAGCAGAAAGATAGATCATGTGTTTTGGTCCAACTTGTCAATCTATGCCATTTAATTGGAGAGTTAAGTCCATTAATATTGAGAGTTAGGATTGAGAGGTGATTGCTTGTTCCTTTCATTGTATCTATCTTTTTAGGGGCTGTGTCTTCCCTTTTTGCTCTACTAATCTGGGGTTTTATTTATGGATATTTTCCCTGTCTGGATCGTGGTCTTGGTGGTTTTCAATGTGGAGCGCATCGTTGAGGATATTCTGCAGTGCTAGTTTGGTGGAGATATATCGGTTCAATTTTTTCTTGCTATGGAAGACTTTTATTTGACCTTTGGCTATGAATGAGAATTTAGGTGGATACAGAATTCTCGGTTGATAGTTTTTTTCTTTAGGATGTGGCAAACATCATTCCAGGCTCTCCTTGCTTTCATGGTCTCTGCTGAGATATCTGGGGGTAATTCTAATTGGTTCTCCTTTATATGTGATTGTTCTCTTTTCCCTAGAAGCTGTAAGAATTCTTCTTTGGCTTCTACTGATCCTGTTTTGATTACAATGTGTCGATGGGAAGTCCTGTTCTGGTCTGGTCTGCTTGGGGTCCTGAGTGCTTCTTGTATTTGGATGGGCCTATCCTTTTGGATGTTTGGGAAGTTCTCAGCTAATATTCTGTTAAATAAGTTGCCTATTCCATTAACTTCTTTCTCTAGGTTTTCTTCAATCCCTATTAGCCTTATATTGGGCTTCCTGATTGTATATTGAAGCTCTTGAAGTGACCTGTCTTGCTTCTTTGACTGATTTTGTATTGTTTTTTGTTCTTTCTCCATAAAGTCTAAGCTGTCCTCAATTCCTGAGATTTGATCTTCTGCTTCATCCAGTCTGTTCCCTAAACTTACAACTTGGTTTCTTGTCTCCCTACCTTCTGATTGATCTTTCTTGATGGCCTCCATATCTCTGCTGTAATTTTCTCTTGGGTCCTGTATGGACTTCCTTACTGCATTAATTTGGTTCTGGGTGCTGTCTCTAATCTCTTTTAGCTGGGTAGCTATCTTTTCATGGGACTCTTTTTCTTTCTGTTGGAGTTCATATGTTATTCTGTTTCTGGAGGCCAGAAGTCCTCTGTTATTTTACGGTTGGATTCATTGCGTTCACGAATTATTCTTTGGTTCACCTCCTCACGCTCTAGAATGCTGGTCTGGAGAGACTCAAACTTTTCATTTATCATTTTTATCAGCATAGTTGGTAGAGCATTTTGACAGCTCTCTTCTAGGATTTCAATTGAATGCTCTGTTTCCTGTTTGTTTTCAGTGGGTGATAAGATTCCCTGTCTTGCCATACTTTTTGTGTTTCTTCTGTCCATTTGGATTTGGAATTCTAGTCTGCTAGCCCCCTTTGGCACTATTTAAGACCTGAACCAAGCCTACCAAGTCCTGTTGTGCTATTCTTCTATGTACACAATCCTAGACAGGTAAGATCCCTCTCTTTTTATGCCTATAGCAGCAGATTTAGTGTCCCCACAAATTCCCCTTTGGAAGTAAAAACCAACCCTGAGCCCTGTATTCAGTGGCTGGATTGTATACCATTACAATCTTGTTCTTATTTCTTTTGGGGTTGATAAAATTGCTCTAAGAACCCTTTTGACTCACTCAGATTGTCCCAAGAGGCCTATTATCTTGCCTACCATTAACCTGGGCTCAATGGAATCTGGAAGTCCTGGGTGGTGGTGATTCTGTGGTTTTCTGAGGATTGTGTGTAGATGTTGGGTGCCCTCAGTGATTGGGGGACTGTGGTCAGCCTGGGGAACCAATCTGTTGCTTCCAAGGCGTTAGCAGCAGCAGCATTCTACCTCAAAGGCACTGGGGCCTGTGGGACCTCGGGGCTGCTGAGGGCAGGCAGAGGGCTCCGGACATGAACCCTGAGGTGCCTGCGGGAGGGCCCTGAGCGGAAACCTCAAACTTGCTGTGGTGGGCCCGAAGTGGGAACCCTGAACTAGCTGTGGTGGGCCCCCAAGCAGGAACCCAGAGCTGGCAAAGGTGGGCCCTGAACGGGTTCCGTGAACTGCCTACTGCAGGCCCCGGGTGGGATCACCAAACTGCTTACTGCGGGCCACAGGCGGGAGCCCCAAGCTGGCTGTGGTGGTCCCCTGGTTGGAGGTCTGAGCTGGCTGTGGCAGGCCCGGGACAGGAGCCCCAAACTGGCTGTGGCAGACCCCAGGTGTGAGACCTGAATTGCCTACAGCGCAGGCGGAAGCCCCAAGCTGGCTGTGGCGGCTCCTAGTGGGAGGCCCTGGGCGGGATCCCGGGGCTGCTAGAGGCACGCGGCAGGCCCTGGCTGGAACAGATGAAGCTGCCTGTGGTGGAAGTTCTGCCCACCTGGCTGGGGCTGTCTTCTCCTGGGCAGAGATGGCTGTGTTATTCACTGAGGTTTGTGGGTAGAGGGTGGGTGCCCCCAGTCTCTGGTGGACAATTTCTGGCCTGGAAAACTAGTATATTGTTCCCTCAGTGGCAGTTGCAGCGATGGCGGCCTGTAGGCGCGCCTCTTGTTGTGTTTACTGGTGTTGAGGAGCCACTTGCCCCTCAGGAGGTTCCTCCCATCTGGGCAGGGACTTCTTTCCCTGGATGGAGCTGGGACTCACCACTCCTGTACCTTTGCCCTTTTCAAAGATGGCCCCTTTGACCTTACATCCCCCTGGCACACTTTGTTTCCGGTTTGCTCTGGTCTTCTGTGCCAGGGACAAAGATGGAGGTTCACTATGGTGGATGGGGTGGGGTGGGGTGGGGAGGGCTACTTTCCGAATGGCATTCTGTGGGTGCAGACTCAAGTGAGACTGTCTTCTGTCTTCTGTGGAGTACTCAGGCTTCCTCTGCTTCTCCGGGGCTTTCCTACTCTGCTTGTGGCCTGCTTCTGTCTGGTTGCTGGTGCGTGCTGGAGGTGGGTGTGGATTTGGTTCCACTGGGTAAGCGACAGGCTGGTGGCACCCCCTCCTCTCCCCCCCCCCCCCCCCCCCCCGCACCTGTGGTTGAAATCTGGATTCTTGGATCTGCTTTCTCCTTTTTCCCTTCCTGGCTGGAATCTCTGTACTGTTTTACCTTCCTTGGGCTAACTTTCTAAGGTTAGAAGTTTCCCTATGGAAGAAAATTTGGGTTCTTGGAGAGAGAACTTAGATAGGGCTCTGCTGCTCCTCCGCCATCTTCTTCCCTCAGGAAGTCCATTTTTCTACACGGAAAGATTTATAAAACTTAAAGGCCTTTTCCATTGGAAAGAATCAGTGATTCCTTTTCAATATCCTGAAAGTAAACCTTATGGTCCCCCAGAGTGTTTCCTGTCATGGGAGCAGAGCAGACTATTGAATGGAAGCTCCTGTTTTGCAAAGAAGGCATTTGTATTTAATCTTTATTTCCTTCATCACACTCTCACACTCCTCCCACCCCCCACACCAACCACCCATCATAGGTAACTTTACCAGGCAGGAATCAACCTAAGGAGCTATACATGTATCCAAAAGAGTTAAGAAATACTTCCAACATTCCAGCTATCCCTTTAGCAATATTCAATTGACAAATGTTGTTATAAAATGTTGCTTTTGTCTCTTCTTTTTTTTAATTGCTTTGTTTTTGTGTTTTTGCTGGTCCTGGGGCTTGAACTCTAGGCCTGGGTGCTGTCCCTGAGATTCTTTTGCTCAGGCAAGTGTTTGACCAATTGAGTCACAGCAATACTTCTGGCTTTTTGAGTAATTTATTGGAGATAAGAGTCTCATGAACTTTCCTGCACAGGCTGCCTTTGAACCATGATCCTCAGATCTCAGACCCCAGAGTAGCTAGGATTACAGGCATGAGCCACTGGAACTCAGCTCTCCTATCTTTTTAATTGTTCCTCGCCCCTGCTTCAAAGAAAAATTAAGTAGTTATCTAACAAATAGTATAGAGTTATAAAGGTAATCTTCAGATTTATGAATATACTTTAAGATTGACTTATAAATATTGTCTGATTTGTATCTTTAAATAAATATTACTTCTGAAAACATATGGTGTACAAAATAAATACATAACTGTGACTGTCATCTATCTCAGCCCTTTTAGAACCTTTTTTGTCTTAGACTGAGTGTTCAAAGATGTATCTTAAACAAAAAGAAGAAATTTATCTCATTTACTTTAATTTTTTAAGCCTTAAAGATACGGAAAGTTGAAAAATTACAAGAACTGCAAATAATTCATGTACAATTGACTTAGTTTTACAACAAGATTCTACAAGCAAAGATGAAAATAAATATGAGATTTTTTTTTAAATAGTTTATTTTAACCCAGGATGAGGTCCAGCAATAAAGTTATAGTATTCTCTCCCTTTGCTTTCTTCATTCACCCAAACCCCACTCCCTAATCTCTCTGCATTCTGTGGTAAAACTGGTGCACTCCAAGTACCGGCTTCTTGGCATTCATTTTGTTGGACTATGAATTCATTTTCCTAAGGAATCACACCGTTTGGATTCTTCCCTTAAAATACCACACTTTGACTGAAATATTTGTATACTTTGACTAAAACTTTATATGTGTTCACTTATACACTTATAAATTAGATCTAGGTTCCACATATGAGAGGAAACATGCATCCTTGTATCTCAGGGCATGACTTCACTTAACATACTTTGTTCCAGATTCACCATTTATTCACAAATGATGGAATACCATTCTTCCTAATGAGTAAGTAAAATCCCATTGTGTGTGTGTGAGTGTGTGTGTGTGTATGCACACTAGGTTTTCTTGATCCACTGGTCTACTGATGGGCATCTGGGCTGCTTCCATCCCTTGACTATGGCGAATACTGCAGTGATGTAAGTGGCTTTGCTGTATTCTTATATGTAGTCTTTGGGATAAATACACAAGAATGGTTATTGGTGGGCTACAGATTCATTCTATGGCTAGTTCTCTAAGGAATCTCCAAACTGCTTTCCATAGTGGTAGAACAAATTTACATTCCCACACAGTGGGAGTTCTTCTTACTGAGAGAAACATCACCATACAAGGCTAACACAGCTCCCTGCTAGAGTGCTTACATAGCATGTCTAAGTCCGTTGGTCTGATGCCAACCACCACCACCACAAAAAAAGAAACAATGTCATGAAACAAAGAAATTCAAGAATGTGTCCACTGTCATACTGGAATTGAGGAATCAGATTTGAACCCAAACAGCCCAATTCCAGAATCCCTATCCAAAGTAGTTGTGAACAGTTAATTCTGAGAAGTAGCATTTCAGGTTACTTTACTTGCTCATAGATATTTCTAAAATGAAAGGAAAGTAAAACAGTGGTTCCTTCAGGTTGATAAACTCCCACAGATGTCTGTAACACTGGCCTTTTCAAACGGGCCACATCAAAAGAATCTTCTGATAGGCTTGTTTAGAACACAAATATAGCCAGGCACTGGTAGCTCACACATGAAAACCTATCTACTGAGGAGGCTGAGATCTGAGGATTGTGGTTCCAAGCCAGCCCAGGAAGGAAAGTCTGTGAGACTCTTATTTCCAATTAACTACCAGAAAATCAAATGTGAAGCTGTGGCTCAAAGTGGTAGAGTGTTAGCCTCGAGTCAAAGTAATCAGGCCATGAATTCCAGTCTCTATGACCAAAAACAGCAGCAACAACAAAATGCAAATTTAGCATTCTATACCATGCCTATTGGCTCTGACTCTCAAGGAAAGAGCCTGGCCAATCTTTTTCTTTTTTTTAAAACAAATCTTATACTCAAGTAAAGCTGGGAATCTATACTCTATGGTGACATGATGTCTTAGCTCCCTCAGAGGGCTTTTCTCCCTCTTTATCTTTTCTACAGCTAATAACTAGTTATTTTTATGTAAAAAGGAAGTATTTGCCTCTTATAAGCAGATAAATATTTGATAGCTAGAGGATTCCTCCCAGTTCTAAAACACAACTTAGCCTCTTAGAAATATAGTAACTCCCACAGTGTGATCTGACAAGGTAAGATGCATGTGAGATGGAAAGTATTCTCATCTTTAGGAAATACAATGTATCACAGAGTAGTAGCAGGGAGTGTACATAATATGCAAATGTTATGGGACTGATAGTAGAAGGAAGCAAGTTTCTACTACAGGATTTAATATGTAGGGTTGTGAAAGGCATAATAATCCCAAGTGGAAGTTTCTTGTGTAATTTCATCTTTATTTGCATGTTTTTGAGTTTGCATCTTCATAGGATGAAAGCAGGATAACAAACAAATATCCATTTACAAAGAAGAATGTATTGTTTAATTAGTAAGAATTATACCAAAGGGAAGAAAATGCTATGTTAAAGAGTACGTGGGTCCATCTAATACCACAATATTACTAGTGTTACACCATATTTATTCAGGTATAGAAACACCAGTTTCGGGGCTGGGAATATGGCCTAGTGGCAAGAGTGCTTGCCTTCTACACATGAAGCTCTTGGTTCGATTCCCGGGCACCACATATATGGAAAACGGCCAGAAGGGGCGCTGTGGCTCAGGTGGCAGAGTGCTAGCCTTGAGCGGGAAGAAGCCAGGGATGGTGCTCAGGCCCTGAGTCCAAGGCCCAGGACTGGCCAAATAAATAAATAAATAAATAAATAGAAACACCAGTTTCATCTAAGAGAGTCAAGATTTCACCTGCAAGATAATTCTAAAGAATAAACCCAAGCCAGGTGCCAGTGGCTCATGCCTACAATCCTAGCTACTCAGGAGGCTGAGATCTGAGGATCATGGTTTGAAGCCAGCCTGAGCAGGAAAGTACCTGAGATTCTTCTCTCCAATAAACTACTCAGAAAAATCCAGAAGTGATGTGGCTTCAGCCTTTAGCAAAAGAAGCTAAAGAACAGTGCCTAGGCCTTGAGTTCGAGCCACAAGACCAGCACACACACACACAATAATAACTTTATATTTTCACACTTCCTAAAACCACATGCTGAGGTCCTGAAAGGACTTGGAGACCACTTTTGCCACTTTTCTAAGCAAACTCTCTCAGCTACTGGTTTTCTCATCTATGAGTTTAATGTTCTGCCCAAGTCTTACAGAGAATGTGAACACAAAAAATGCACACTGAAATGGGAGAAGAAATTTGTATGCACCAGATTCAGGGGCTCATGACTGTAATCCTATGTACTCAGAAGGATGAGACTGGAATTTAAATTTGAGTTTAGAATGACAACAAGGTTGTGAGGCCCTCTTCTTAAGCAATAGCTGGGTAAACCATGACACATCTGTCATCACAGATATGATAAGAAGTATAAAGCAGAAGGATTACAGCCCAGGCACATACCTGGGCAAAGAGTGACACTCTATCTTAAGTAGTGCAAAAAGAGATCAAGACATGGTGCAGTGGTAGACTACCTGCTTAATAATACCAAGACCCTGAGTTCAAATCTAGTACCAGAAACAAGGAGAAGGAGAATGAGAAGCAAGAGGAAGAGGAAAAAGAGGAGGAAAACAAAGATTAAGAAGAAAAGACAAAGAAGTAGAAGAAGGAGGAGGTGGTGGAGAAGGAGGCATTACTCTAAAGAAAAAATTCTTTCTTGTTTCCTCCCCAAAATTCAGGAACTTCAGGTCAAAATGACCATTTTTCTTCACCAGTGTATCATGAATGCATCACTACTGAAGACAGCATACACGCAGAAAGTCCTGCCAACATTTTTCGGTCTGCAGAACAAGTATAAATGGATATGTGGAAGGATTCCTGGCCTCAGTCCTGTACAAATAAAAATGTGTTCTACTCACAATGATTTATGCATAACCAAGGCATCCCACACATTTCCTTATAAGAAGGGTTAATCGTGGGCTATTAAAGATACAAAATGATCGAGTGGCCTGCATCATTCCACTATGAGGTTGGAAGAGAGCTCTACAAAGTCCCATTTGGCAATGTTGATTTAACACCTCATAAAAAATTCCCAGCTCTTCAGAGGAGCACTCTGCTGTTCAGGCCGAGGACATAGTGAGAAGCATTTAAAATAGGTCAATTAGCCAACATTTTTTAAAACATATAAAAGCTTGTCCGGAGCCTGATATGACAGACTTTGAAATGTTCAAAGAGAATCATGAGTACTTTGCCAGTGCACCCAGAACGCAGTGAATTTTCTGAACAAAGTCCATTTCAGTTCCGTGTGTTTTACATGTGTTACAAAGTTGATATTTTCAATCGCTCTGTTTCCTTAAACAAAAATTCATTTACATGTCTTTTTCATCTTTATATATATATATATATATATATATTTATAAATATATTTATCCTAGGTAAATCATTTTAGAATTAGTATTTCTGCTCTGTTGAAAATATAGTTTCAAAATAGTATTTTTAGGATTAAGGCAAAACTAAAACACTACTTAAGTTCTAGGATATTGTACTAGGTTAGGAAATGTTATCCTTCACTTTAGAATACAATTTTCAGCAAGCCAAAAAGCTGAGAATACATTATCTTAATAAGTCAATAAAACCCATGTACACAGCTGATAACCTAAAACTTCCTCCAGATTTACTTCTTTCATGACAATTGCAACGATTACATGACTCTCCAAGAACAGATAGAATAGTAAATATGGAATAGTAAATATGCAAAAGTAATTGAATAGTTTACATTAGAGAAATGATTTCTGTAAAACAGTACTTTTATATTTCCCAGTTCCTGGAAGCCCAGACCAAGTCTCATCACAGCTCCTGAAGCCAGAAGTGTCTAGTCGTCCTGCCATAGACAAGCTCATCTGGGAGGCTGGAGACACCTGGGGGATGGATGGCATGAGAAGATGCCTTGACTGCATGGCCAGAGGACTTAGACTACTGCAAACCATGAAGGCTGTGTTTGCCTAAAAGTAATGTATATTCTTTAATCTATATTCTGTCATAAATCCCTCAAGCTCCTCCCTCCCTTTCCTTCTCTTCCTTTTCTGTCTATCCTAAACCTCTACAAACAGAAAAGACTCCTGTCCCAATTTTATGAATAGTTAGCTATGTAGTGTTCAGTGTGTTAATATCCTTAATTCTTAAATGCCTTCTCTTATCAGTATCATATAATGGATCATATGTATTTGTATACTATATACAAGCATATGATGCACAAATTTATATGATAAATTATGTTGTATATGGCATTATATTACATATAGTATTATATATAATAAATCCATATTTATCATATATAAACATGCTATACAAATATATTATATGATATACTTATATATACAAGTTACATATCAGATATAGAAATAATATAAAATACATAATTACACATTATATTAAATATTTTAAAATGTATTTTCTATAAGTTTACATATATAAATCAAGCTAATTATAGCAAGCTAATGAATATATCCATCATCCATATTCATCACCTGATATCATTTCTTGTGGCAAACTATATGAAATTTATTATTAGTTATGTGTGTATGTGTATGTCCAAATAACCTGAAACAATTAACAATCAAGGATCAAAATCCCAATGCTATTTTTACAGTGTTTTTTTAAAATTCTTAAGCTGGTATCTAATCACAAAATATTCCATAGAACAAAAATAATGTTGATCAAAATAAGCAAAGCTAGAGTGATATTAGGCCTCTAGGTATCTTTTCTTTAAAAATAGAATTATGGTTCCTCCTGCCTCTAGCATTCTTAGAGAGCTCCAAATTCAACAATTACTCAGAGAAGAAGCCACTAATGGTGCTTTGTTAAGATGTTCCTTCCCTACTCCATACCAGGAAACAGGGAGAGAGATAATACATGGTAAGGCTACTAAATGGATCTTTCATAATATGTAAAACGTTTTAATTATTTAAAATTCTCTACTAGAATAAGAAATAGGAAAATAAAATGTACTAAATAAGAATAAAGAATGTTGACAACTGAGCTGTAAGGATGGTCTGTTCTTGATACTTAATAGTACATGCCCACAATTCTATTCAATAGCTTTAAAATAATTACAAATTTCTTAGGTTGAGCCATATAAAATTGCCAATATTTGACTATTTTGACATAAAATAATAATTTTTACTACTTTAAGACTTAAACATTAGAATTTTTGGATTCAAGATGAAATTTTGAACAATCTATTCTTGTGCCACTGAGTAAAGTAAATTTTAAGTTTAAAAAATAAAGGGCCATAGACTAGGCACGTGTTAAAGTGCTTGCCTAGCATGCACAATGATTCAATCTTCAGTAAACAACCAGACACACAAGCAACCAGTCATATTGAAAACATTTTAACAATGTTATTTCATTTCTTTTTACTTTTGGTTCTAGTAAGATTCATGATGACATTTTTGAGTGATTATTTTTTCATTGCATTTTCTGAATTTTACATCTAATGGCATATCTCTAAATTTTACATTCAGAGACTCAGATGGAATCTCTAATTTCACCTGGGCACATAGTGCAGAAAAAGAAAACTTTAATATACACATCATCATTGCCTATGAGCCAGTAGTAGTTGGTTTGGTGCTTAGATAAAGGTAACTGTCTACCTATAGGCAAGTAGGTCCAATGTATTTGGTGGCCCAATCCAGCCACTTATGCTAATAGCACACTGTTCTCTGACATGGTCTGCACTCCTAGGACATGTTGTGTATACTACACTCTGTCATAGCCCTGATCATATTAACAACATTTTGGATGGAATTTTGGATGGAATGTTTCAATTATCACAATAAAATAATAATTCTCTCTCTCTCTCTCTCTCTCTCTCTCTCTCTCTCTCTCTCTCTCTCTCTCTCTCGGCAGTCATGGGGCTTGAACTCAGTTCCTGAAATCTGTCCCTGAGCTTGTTGTGTTCAAGGCTACAGTGCTACCACTTGAGAAACAGCTTTACTTCTAGCTTTTTGGTGGATAATTGGATATGAGTCTCACAGACTTTCCTGCCCTGAGTGGCATTGTACTGTGGTCCTCCTCACATCTCAGCCTCCTGAGTAGCTACAGTTCTAGACATAAGCCACTAACACCTAGCCTAATTCTAATTTGATGTTTTTCTCTTTTTAAGTAATAAAACAATCTAGCAAACCACTGAATGTAAAACCTAAGAGGTAAGGGAAAGTTTTTTTAAAAATTAAAAATACCTCTGTTAAGACACAAATCTGAGAATAATTTGAAGGTAAAGGCATACTTTGAATAAACTTGAATTCAAAGTGTTAGTAGGCCAACAAAAAGAAAAATAACTAAGAAGGAAATATAAAGGAGAGTTGGTGTTTGGAAGAGAAGACAAAACACCACTTAGGAGTAAGAATGAAAATTAAATCCACCCCCACTCAGGGTGAGAGTAGAGAATAAGATGAGAAGAGAACTAAAGACAAGAACTTAAGGCAATATTTGTGTTTGAGCAAGGCTAAGAAAAACACAAGACAGAAAAAGCTTAAAGGGCATGGAATGACTTAATGAATATGCAGGTAGTGAATGGCAAGTTAGGGCACCACAGAGAAGGTGGGCAAAGACCAAAGTTCCAGAAATGATCATTAGAGTCACCCACCTTACAAGAGAAGAGTCATAATGTTCAAAGGAATAGATCAGAGAAGCACACTGCTGTAGATTAAGGAACGAGTGGCTTTCAGAATTCAAACTTAAAAATTAGGATGCATGGATGGGAATAGACTGGTTGAAAGCTGAGCCCATGGCAGCTTTTCTCTGTAGAAAACTGGACATGCCTGGAGATCATGTCCTCAACTTTGACTTTAATGTGCACCTTGATTTCACGAAGTGACTTTAGTGATACTTTACTGAGTGCAAAATAGAGACAACATTTCATATGGAAGAGCCCAGAACAGTTGTAAAGGAAGATTCTACTTCATGGTTTTTAGAAGGGTTGAAAAGACACAAAAATTCACAAAATGATTTCAGCTAAACAGTGTATTTTGTAGTTCAGCTATGGAATAAAATGAATGAAACCTGTTCTACAGGCATCAACCATCAGTGAACTCGAAGTTGGTCTTTTCATAACTTTACCTATTTGTTACTTGCCTGATTCTATAGGCAGGGTTAATTTTTTTTTTTTTCTCAAATTTTTATTTTCAAACTGACGTACAGAGAGGTTACAGTATCATACGTTGGGCGTTGGATACATTTCTTGTACTGTTTTTGAGAATAGCGGTTAATAGAAGAGCTCAGAAATTAGCCTTCTTGGATTCCTGTAGAAATTCTGCCATTGCCCAAGCTATGTAACCTTGGGTAATATTTTTGAGGTCCTTATTCATCAGTTTTCTGTTCCTTATGAACATAATGGGACCCATAAAAGCACGTACAAAGATAAGTTCATGCATATTAAAACTTGGAAAAATTACTGAAAATACTCAGTAAAATCAGTTTTAGCCAGGCACTTGTAGCTCATGCCTATAATCCTAGCTACTCAATTCGTTGGGATCTGAGGACTGAAGTTCAAAGCTAGGCTGAGCAGGAAAGTCTATGAGTCTCTTATCTGCAATTAACCGCCGGAAAACCAGAAGTAGAGCTGTAGCTCAGAGTGAAAGATCATTAGCCTTGAATGAAAAAGCTTAGGGACAGTGCTCCACAATTGATAACAAAAATAAATAAGTAAATCAGTAATTATTTCCCCTATATAATATTACACACTAAGATATTAAATGAGTTTGTTGTTTGCTTTTTTCTTGGAGTGTTTTTGTGTTTGTTTTGTTTTGTTTTTGCAGTGCTAGAGAGAACTAGCTCCTTACACATCCTAGGCAAGCCCTATACCACTGAGTCATATCTCCAGCTCCTAGAGAAATCATTTTTGTACATTAATCTTGTGTTCTTCCCTCACTCATGTATGTACATCTCTTCAACCTAAATGGTGTTCACTGACAGAGCTAATATTACCATCATAGTATACAAACTTAGAATTGTTTTTCCAAGAATATTAAAGTCTTTTCTCTTTCTCCAGGGAGATCCTCTTTTGTATCCATGGCTATTGGCAAATCCAATGGAACAATTTTTCTCCTGTGCTGTGACCCAGGCCATATGGGAATTGAACTTTGGCCTCATTAGAACCATGTTTCCAACAAGTTCAACTAACTTCACTAAAAAGACAACATTTGGTAAGATTCTGAAGTCTCTGAAAATTTGTTTACTTGTCAAGTTGCTGGAAATATTTGCCTGAGCAATGAAACATAACCATTGATTGCATTATCCAAGAATTCAAGTACTGAGAAATCAAGTTATGACCTAAACTTTATTTTTAAGTTTTTTTCTGACACATGGCTCGCATTCAATAAATTGCCCTCTGCACTGACTGATCACTGAGGCTGAATTTCTAAGCACATATAATAAAAATAGTAGCCTGACTAACGATCAAAATGGCAATAAGCAGAAAGTATGTCAGGATTTTATATGACTTTGCCTAGCCAGTTAAGAACCAGGTGTAAAAATCTTTAACTATTCCTATACATACGGTTCAGGATGGATTTTTTTACATATGTGCTTCCCTGAAGGTAAAGTACTTAGCCTTCTGAATCAACTTTATAGCCCCTTTCTGCTTTCACCTTAATGGATAACATCCGTCCACAAATTTGTTACATCAGTGAATTCAAATAATGACTAGTGAGAATTCCTTTTCTAGTGAAAGTTAAGACATTTTAAGCTTCATTTTTGAATGTGGCTTAATCTAAAAGTTAATCAACCTCAACCTTAGAGAGTTAACAAAAACATAAAAGAATTAGCCCAGAGACCATTTGTGTTCTCCTAAAGACTCTAAAGGGAAGGAAAGAAGTTATCTCTTTATTGAATCCGCATGGAGAAGTGGCTATCCAACCAACCTGCTGGAGTGATCCACAGTCAGGAAGAAGTTTCTCTGCCAGTCAGTTTGTGAAGGAATAAAGACAGTATTCCTGAGCATTCTGGCTTCCCTAATATCTACAGATGGATCCTCTCAGAGAATACTAACATTCAAAACTAGATTCCTGTAGTTTGTGCACATGTTTTCCTACTTTAGCCACTGAATAAATATGACAGTAAATCCTACTGGAGGATTTCACTAAAACTGTATACACATTAGGTCTCTTAGCTAACCAAAATCTCCCTTATTTGGCCCCATCTATAAAAAACCTTATAGACAGCACCTGGAGGTATAGATAGATGAAAGAAAGGAGAGGGAGGGGAGGCAAGCAAAGGAGAAAGAAAGGAAGAGAGGGAGAAAGGTAGGAAGCAGGTATTTCTCACTTGGATCTTAGATTTTAATTTTTATATTCACATTTTTTAGAAAGTAAAGTACAGAAGAAAAGCATTGCAGTCTTGCTAGAAGCCCTAAGAATAATGGAGCTGTCTATCACAGACCTGAAGAACATTCCACTTTTGTCTTCTACCTTTCCCTTTCTAAATAACTTGATAGAGCTACATAATGTTATCGAGTATGTATATTCTAAAATAAGTATATTTTCATTGGAAAAAAGAAGATAACTTTAAAAGATAATTTCCAAGAAGGAGTTTAAGGATTAACTTTTATAATCTAAATTCGTTATTTAAAATAAAAATTAATTTATGACATCATTTACAATTTCTTTTAGAAAAATCCTCTTTTTTGATTCTTCTTCTATCCTTATCCTCATTTCTAGTAAATACTTCCCTGCTCTTAACATTGGAACTTTTTTGTTATAGCCCTACAACTTTCTTGTTCTTTGAACATTGAATAGTAACTATATACCAGCCTTTTTGCTAGGGACAGGGAAAGCAAACCTATACTGTGATCCCTGCTTTCGCGAGACACTTATAGCACTGGGAGAATGTGTTACCACCATATGTATGACATGGGTCACTCCATGTCATTTTCTTTACATCTCTAGAAGTTCCCACCAACTCTCCAATAGACATCTATTTCAGAATTTACTGCTTCTTGCCAAAAACTCTTTAATCTTCATATATTCATAGGGCTGGTCTCCTGGGTCTGTATTACATCATGTGGTCCAGTTGGAAGGTCCACTTTTCTCCAAATTGTTAGATTTAGGCCTTGGCCATTTTTTCCCCCAATGCCTTACCTTTCTTGGTAATTTTATAAAGATTATCTTATGCTTGAGTTCTAGACTACTTCAGCTTCCATTGTCTACTTGTGCTTTGTTGTTCGTTACTTTAGAACAGCCCTTACTCTTCTTCCAGTCTCCTACAATCTCTGTAATCCTCCCACTGCCTGATTAGCCTTTTTTTCTAGATAAAAGAAATACAAACAAGAAGCTTATAGCGTTGCTATGGGTAACTTACCTACACCTCCCAAAAAGAGATCACAGAGAAAACCAAAACATATTACAATCCCAATTACTTAAAAGCAAAGTAAGTGTTCACAGAAACTACCAACTTGAGAATTCACAAATCTGAAGGTCTATTTAGTTCTTACATTCCATATTAGAAGCCACGCATCCACACAATCAAAAAAAGCAAATTATGGGGCTGGGGATATAGCCTAGTGGCAAGAGTGCCTGCCTCGGATACACGAGGCCCTAGGTTCGATTCTCCAGCACCACATATACAGAAAACGGCCAGAAGCGGCGCTGTGGCTCAAGTGGCGGAGTGCTAGCCTTGAGCGGGAAGAAGCCAGGGACAGTGCTCAGGCCCGGAGTCCAAGGCCCAGGACTGGCCAAAAAAAAAAAAAAAAAAGCAAATTATGTTGCAGGAAGACTTTGGGAAAAGTGAGTGCTCCCACTAACTGATGACTGGGATCACTGAGCAAGATGAACTGGACTTTGGCTCAGTACTTACCAGTCACATCACTCATCTGGGAGATACTCTACTTTACCTTGGGAACATCTGGACTAGAACAGTCACCCTAAAGTATAAATGACTACCTGAGAGATCTCTCTTACTCCTGATCTTTCACCAGTGTAAAGCATCCCTTGGTGATTTACCCTCTTAAAACTGAGACTACTCACCAAACTTAGCAGTCTGAACTCCAGATCATCAGGTAGCAAAAATCCTTTGTGCTTCTTCTCCATCACATCCTGTATCCTACTGTGCCATCAAACCCAAATCCCTCTTGCATCTTTTTTTTTTTTTTTTGGCCAGTCCTGGGCCTTGGACTCAGGGCCTGAGCACTGTCCCTGGCTTCTTCCCGCTCAAGGCTAGCACTCTGCCACTTGAGTCTCAGCGCCGCTTCTGGCCGTTTTCTGTATATGTGGTGCTGGGAAATCGAACCTAGGGCCTCGTGTATCCGAGGCAGGCACTCTTGCCACTAGGCTATATCCCCAGCCCCCCTCTTGCATCTTAACCTCCAAACATTCCCAGGCATAGTAAAACTAACCTCAACTACATCCAAGAAATTACAACAAGAGATAGAAGAACATTGCAAGTGTAGCAACTGCCATGAATTGGTTGGGCGCTCAAAATATTAATACTGGCTGTATATTTGATAAGCTACTACCTGTATTATTGCCTAAAATGTACATATCTGCCAACAATTTCCTTCATACAATCTCCCTTGTACCTATAGTTTATGGGAAAAAGAAATGTTCAGCAGTCATGTTGACAATTCCTAATTTCTGGCCTCTACTTATCTGAAACATCAAAATTGGACATTAAAGTATTACCTATTGAAAAGCTATAAACAAAACTGCACAAGTTACATAGAGAGTTTGCTGGATCATTTGTGGGTAGAGTTATTGTAGCACAATGCTAGGCACAGTGTATACAATTATTAAGTAATTATAAATGTCTCCCAGGATTGTCCCTCTAACACATTATTTCATTAATAAAAAGTTAGGTATGTAGTGGTTTGACATCTATGCCCACATAACTTTTAGGCCTCTCCTAGTCAATGGCTGTATGACTAGAAAACAGAGAGCATATGACCAATAAATGTTAGGGAATTTAATAGATGTTGTACTTCAACTTCCCCCCAACTCCTTGTTTAGTTGTTAATGCTATTAAGAAATTTATTGCAACTGTTGTGACCTCCATAAATTACTTGTGGTTTTACTAACTGAAATATGTAACTGAGCTATCTCTCTGTAATGTACTTGATTCAAGAAGAGTCATTGTTTTTTTGTTTCAAACTGGACTTGGCAGTGCACCTCAAGCTTAAAAATCTCTGATGTCAGACCTGTGCGAAATCACCATTTGTCCAGGGAACATTAGAAGAACATGAGCGAGTAAGTAAGAGTAGGTCCAGATGTTGTACTTAAACCCAGGTGTGGCTCGGTTGGTTTGTTTTGTGCTGAAGGATTTTTCAGAGCACAGGAAGCAGCACCTGTATGAGATTACACACAGATTCAACTCTCCACAAAGAAACCTTCAGATTGATCTTGTTCTAATTGCAGTGGCTTAGACAGAGCTCAAGTAGAATTGGTCCAACATCCAGGTTCTGTTTGCTACTGCATGGGCTGATTGAAAAAATACATGAAGACCTCAGCTATAGTTTGATCTTCTTAATGAAGACCAATTGCCAATATCATAATAGACTCAAAGTTGAAAACACTAAAATGATTGAAGTCCACCAAATGGGTAATGCAGTCTCTTTTATTTCTCTTATACACTTTTCTTTAAAATTTTTCCTATACAAATTCAGTGCTAAAATCAAAGTAAAACCAAAGAAATGACATTGCATAGTATCCAAGATGCTGAGTTGGTATTCAACAGGCTTTGGCTATAAACGGATTTTGTGTGTGTAGATGACTTTTGGCTGCCTTATTAAAGGAAAATTCTTCCAGTAAAAATACACAGCACCCTTTTTTATATAGTAAGCAGATGTCAGCCTTTCATTGTAAAGTATTTTGATTCAGTGGATGTCAAATATTACTTTAACAGACAGTTCCTGTCTACAAAGAATACTTCACATTTGCAAGATGAAATAGTGACTCAAAAGTTTGGGGAGTTTAGCAGCTAATGAGGCAACATTAAAGTAAATGGCTTTGAAAGTCTAGCTGTGGCACTTTAATTTAAAGATGATCTCTATGCATTAAATTTTTCTGGTGTATGATTTTGCAGTGATAAAATCCCTGGACTTGAATGTGCTTATCTAACACAACCATTCTCCCCTATGTCTGCTGAGCTTTCAGAAACTGCCAGTTCCTCTTAGTAACTTCAAGCCTGAACTGCTGAATGACAGAAAACACAGTTATAAGCCCTTCCTGTGGTTGTATCTGTGCTATCACTGTATCTCATCTGAATACACTGGATACTGTATATACTGGTATTTGAACTAGGGAAGTGAGAGGGAATATCAAAATCGAGAGACAAAGGATAAAAAGACAAACGACTCCAAAAGCAATACTTGCAAAACTATTTGGTGTAAACTCATGGGGGCAGAGGGAAAGGGGGAGGGGGAGGGGGGAATGAAGGAGGAGGTAACAAATAGTACAAGAAATGTACCCAAGGCCTAACTTATGAAACTGTAACCCCTCTGTACATCACTTTGACAATAAAAAAAAGTAAAATTAGTCAGTGTACTATTACTTTTTCAGGACTGCAAATGAAAAAGTCTTTCTTAATTTTATTGAGATGCATTTTATATTTTTCTGATATAATTGGTTTGTGATATTTCCACATATGCATATATTTTTATCATACCCCTTTATTACTTTCTTTACATTTTCTGATCAAATATATGTCTATATATGTTGTTTAGAAAGAATTCTTACTTAAATTCTAGAAATGTTTAATTCAAATGGAATGAAACAAATGTAAGTCACTTCATTGATTGAAAAACATTTTATAGCATGCTGTGCCCCCAAAAGAACACTTTGTAATTCTCATCTCCTTCTAACTCATCGAATTCCTCTGCCATATTTCCCCATACCAGCCCTCAGTTCATATAGTGAGTCACATGGTATTTGATCTTCCCATCATTTGGAGTGTTCAGTGGCATTTGTGAAAGACGCTGAGGACCAGGCTGAGGGAGACTTGCAAGTAGCTAGTAAATAGTAGACTCAGGTGTCAAACATAGAGATTTAAAAATAGAAAAATAGAAATACCCTGTCTAGTCACTTTCCATGTCTAGATTGGAAATGCTGTTAAATCATTCTATATCTTTAGAAATGCAACTATAATATTTCAAAGAATTTGATATGGCTTACAGTTATAGAGTATAATCTTTTCAAAAGTTATTCTACTTAAGGAATATGATTTCAATGGATTGAATAAATAAAGATGTCCACATCCTCAACCTTAACACCTGTAAATATGATCTTATTTAGGTAAATAGGTAGATAGATAGATAGAAAGATAGATAGATATCTGCAAATATATTTAAGTTAAAGAATTTGAGATGAGATCATTCTGGATTATCTAAATTATCCTAAAATCAAATGGTATCCTTATAAGAGACAGCTAGAAGTGAGAGAGAGGAGAACATATGAAGAACAAAGAAATGGATTTGTGCCGCCACCACAAAGAAATGTATGGGATCAGCGAAAGCTGAAAAAGACAAACAGAGCCTTCCTAGAGCATTTGAAGGAAGCATAGTCTTTCTGATTCCTTGATTTCAGACTTCTAGTCTCCAGAATGGTGAGAAAATGAGTTTCTGTTTATCTAATCCCCTCAGTTTGTGGTAATTCTTTATGATAGCTCAAGAAAAATAACACAATGATATGACTGACTTAAAATATAAGCTACATGAAATGTGGTGTAAGTTCTTTCTACCTTGCCCTCTTCCTTTGTTTTTCTCCCCTCCTCACCCATGGGGAGCTAACTCCATGCTTGCCTTGGTAACTAAGACCAGGTTCTTCCTACCAAACTCCTGGCCAGTAGTCAATGTCATGTACTCTACCTACCTCAAAGCCCCACTTACTCCACAATGGCAGAGTGAGGTCTCTGTTTTGGCTCTCACCAGTGCTGTAACCAGATGGATTACTGCATCTCCTTCATGCTCTGATGGACACATCATTTCACTCCACTTATGAAAGCATAGTAGCTCAGAAATACTCACCAGCTTATAGAGTCCTTGTGGATGCCAAACTTTAGATTTTTGGAAAATGTCTTAGAGAATTTCTTGGCGTTCTCCTTGTCTACTCCCAGCTCAGCGACCAGCTTGATACACTTGTTAACAATGCATTTAGAAATGACTTTCAATCCTGTGCTCTGTGAAACATTTCTCAGGAAATGTTCAGAACTGGAGTCCACAGAGTCAGCCATACTATGGAGAAAGCTGAGAACTCTGGCACCTGCTCATCACAACTTTTAATGTAACACACAATGGACATAGAGTTTGAAGTTCTTTCTTTTACAAAAAGTCAAAAGGGTGAGCAGGAGTGCCCTAAATTACAACTACCTTTCTACAAAGAAATCCCTGGCTTTGTTGTTTTCTTCAGTCCTTAGTGAGGCTCTTAGACTGCTCCCCATGGTCCTCATGGGCGATGTCATCAGGATTTCTGGATCACCTGACCTTGATCATCTTCAGGTTTCTATCACTGACACATTTCTCCTTAACCTACTTGATTTTCTTTTTCTCACCCTTACTATGATTACCCTCCACATCTAAGCCCATATCTTCATTCCTGACCTCTTTGTCAGCTTTATCTTCCTCTTCTCTTTCACTTTTCTCTTGCTCTATTTCATCATTACTGATTTTTCTCATTCTTCTCCAACTACAAGTAATAATTTAGCCTATGAGCTAAAAGTGATCCTTCACCATTTTGGCCTGTCCTTCCTCTAAGTACTCTGAGTGGTCTTCTTGAAGGTAGAGAGTCCAATGGGTTCACTTGGCTTCTAAAGCACATATAATGAAAAGAAATCCCCAGCAGAAAAGTCCCAGGCACACTGCTCATCATGGTACCTTGTGATCATGGTTTCCTTGTTACCAGGTGGGAAGAAAAAAGCCAATACCAACTAGTTCAGTCATGGAGATGTTTGTACCAGCCTGAGGAGCTTCCATGAATGCTATAGCTCCAAACTCAGGAAGGAGTCTCAAATTAGCTATGAAGTCAGCCCTGGTCTTGCCTACATCTATATTCATGAAAAGCAAGGTATATTCCGAAGAGTTAGAGTATTCATTTTTAGATCTTCAACACTGTTCTACTTGGAAGAGTCCATCAATCCTGTTCTCAAAGTGAATTTTCCTTAAAGCCTCAGAATCACTAGTGACCGACTCTTGAAGGAAAACAGCCTTATTAGAATAGAAGGTACTGATGATAAGAAACATGAGTTGAGTAATTTCTACCTGAAATATTGAAGCTTCTACCTCCTCCTATCCATAGTGCACTTACCAGGCAACTTGAAGGGGAAAGGCTTCAAGCACTGGAGACCTGTGGCAGCCTTGGAAAAGGAGAGTTACATAGCTCCTTAATCAGGAGATTTCACCTCTCTAGGCTAGCATGGTGGCACACACTTATATTTCCCAACACTCAGACACTAAGTAACACTAATACTAAAATATGATTGTGAATTCAAGAACATCCTGATCTATATGTAGCAGGATTCTCCTCAAAAATATTAATTAGTCATTAATTAATAATATTCTATCTCTAAAAATGGTAGCATTGGAGATGAAATTTCTAACCATGAGCTTTGTTCAGTAGATATTCTGTATCTTTTCATTTTTCAAATCTCAGTTGGGGCAAGTACCAGTGGTGCACATCTGTAATCCTAGCTATTTAGTAGGTTGAGAGCTGAAGATTGTGGCTCCAAGTCAGCCATGCAGGAAATTCCATAAGACTCTCTTCTCCAAGTAAGCACCAAAAAGCAGTAAGTAGAACTGTGGCACAAGTGGTAGAGCACTAGCTTTGAGCACAAAAGCTCAAGGACAATGTTCAGGCCCTGAGTTCAAATCCAAGGAGTCACACAAAAAAAAAGATCACACTTCAACTTTCCATCCTTCTATTATTTCAATTTCATGACAAGAAGCATCTCATACTCCTACTTCTGTCCTCTCAATGAGGAAGGTAAAAAGTCAGACTAAAACTTGTTCCTATTGTTACAGGATAAAGTTTCAGAAAGAATTTATTGGGATAAGCATTGGATTTATCTTTTCACTCTGAGTGTACACATAAATATCTTAGTGCTGTAGCTACATACCCAACTTGTGAATGTTGCCCACTCGAGTCCTGGTCCAGGGCAAATAGCTTAGCTTGTCTATGCCTTCTCACTTGTATCACCTGAAATGTGAGAAAGTGGTATTTACCTCAAAGGGGAGATTTGTGAGAAATAAATGAGAAAAAAAATCTTATAAAGTTCAATGCCTGACATATGGTAATGAAAGTTAGTTGCTGGTGTTGGATCTAAAGGACTGAGCCAGGGTAAGTGTTAAACAATGAGCTCTCCACCTATTTCCAAAGAAAAATTCAGATCACGGATACAAAATCAGTATATGTGACTCATTCAGGATTCCTCCCAACTGATCCTGGAAAGAAGTAACAAAAGCGTTTGGTACCAAATCTCAGACCTATGACCATTGCCCTTTTCCTATTAATATCCCTATCCTCTCATTCCCATCTTCCTTGGGAATCTGTACTAGCAAGACACAGCTGATAAATGCTTAGCAAATCTTGACCTTCTTTTTCTGCCAACCTTCCAGCCTGTTCAGACCCCCTCCCTCTCCCTCCAGCACCCATTCTCCTTATCATTCTCTTCATCTCTTTACCTTTATTTCTCACATATGATTCACTGTAGTATCTGAATGTTACTGTAAAATCCCTGAGGGTGTGATTAAAGTCTTAAGAAGTTACTAAAACCAGGCTTTGTTGGCTCACATGTGTAATCCTAACTACTCATGAGACTGAGGATTGCAGTTGAAAATCAGCCCAGGCAGGAAAGTCCATGAGATGTGTATCTCCAATTGACTACCAAAAAGCCAGAAATTATACTGAGGCTCAAGTGGTAAAGCACTAGCCTTGAGTACAAAAGCTTGGGGACAGTGCCCAGTCCCTGAGGTCAAGCCTCAGGACTTGCACCAAAAACAGAAAAGAAAAAGTTATTAAAGTCCCTGTATATCCCAGAACAGTGCTGCTACCAAGGCAGTAGCAGAAACTCAATAATGCTTATTATTGCTAGTTAAAGAGTATTTCTGTTTTCCTTAGACATTAACCAAGTAAAGAATTTCTAAAATAGAGAAGTAAGTATATATAAGAGAAACTACCACGCAAATTTTGCATGAAGTTCTAACCAAGGCTTCAAAATGTGAAAAAAATATACTAGCTATGAAATATGTAAAAGGCTTTTTTTTTTTTTTTGGCCAGTCCTGGGCCTTGGACTCAGGGCCTGAGCACTGTCCCTGGCTTCTTCCCGCTCAAGGCTAGCACTCTGCCACTTGAGCCACAGCACCGCTTCTGGCCATTTTCTGTATATGTGGTGCTGGGGAATCGAACCTAGGGCCTCGTGTATCCGAGGCAGGCACTCTTGCCACTAGGCTATATCCCCAGCCCAAAAGGCTTTTTTTAATCTGGTAAATTTTAGTTCAAGTTAATAGGGAGTATTTCATTTGATCAAATTGTTGCCAATTTAGAACTTCTATGAGACATATAACCAAGTTAATTTTATGCTCTCTGTTTTCCAGAATTTCAGTGGAAGAAAGAAAAAGGAGAGAGGAAAGAGGGAGGGAGGGAGGGAGGGAGGGAGGGAGGGAGGGAGGGAGGGAGGGAGGGAGGGAGGGAGGGAGGGGAGAGGGGAAGAGAAAGTATTCAGTCATTTCATCAACCACATAGCTCAACTTCAACATACTGTCTTGTGAGAAGCTAATTTTTAGTTTCATTTAAAGTCTCAAAAATATAACGATGTGGGCTGGGGATATAGCCTAGTGGCAAGAGCGCCTGCCTCGGATACACGAGGCCCTAGGTTCGATTCCCCAGCACCACATATACAGAAAACGGCCAGAAGCGGTGCTGTGGCTCAAGTGGCAGAGTGCTAGCCTTGAGCGGGAAGAAGCCAGGGACAGTGCTCAGGCCCTGAGTCCAAGGCCCAGGAATGGCCAAAAAAAAAAAATATATAACGATGTGATGAACAATTAGAGAGAAATAATCAAATATTTCTCCACTCATCACTAAGGTTTTTTCCATCTTTTTAATGATTATACCAATAATAAAATTTGAAAGTGTTTGAATCTATGAGAGCAAATTAAAGCTGAAGCCTAAGCCATGTCTTGTAGACAGCTGTGGAAGAAAGTTAGTCACTGTGCTTATAAGCGCAGCTTATAAGTGTTGATGAGCTCCTGTTTTTCCAGAGGAAATGATGGTGCAAAAATTATGCCCCTGCATAAGAATGAAAGTCACATAAACTGACTCCTATAAATCATATTTGGCTCGTCTAAGTGGATCAGATGAGGGAAAAGGAGAGGGAGCTCTCCATGACGAAGAGCTTTGATCATTTTGATCAAACACAGACCACCTATCAGCCTTCCAAGTGCCACCATGCGTCATACGCATTTTCAATATTGTGTCATAATAGCTACCAGTCATTGTAGTTGAGATAAAAAAGAGGTTGTAATTAAACACATGATTGAATCCAGACATTTTAATCATGTCATCTATCTACTTTGCAGAGCAGGCCTGCTGCTTTTTTCAGCAGTCCCTGGATCGCCCTGGGATGACAATTTGCATGCTAACTGAATCCATAGACCGTGCAGATTCACAAGGACATCTGTTGCTGATTGTTTTGGTTCTTTGCTTTTCAGACTCAAATATGAAAATGCAGAAAAGTAAAAGGCAAATTACGGAACCTAGGATATGAGCACTGACTGACTGTTGTTGTTTTTCTCCTTCTCTATCTCTCTCAGTGAGACTATTACAGAAACTGAAATATATCTCCCAGTTTGCAGTCTCCTCAGCCCTACAATAAAGTCAGTGCCCATGACAGGATGCTATTTTCCAGCTGCTTCTTGTCTTAATCATGTTCAACTTAGCAAAGAAAGAGACCCCCATTCCAGCAGCTCATAGGCCTCCAAACACAAGACAGTAGGAAAAGACAGAAGCTTGCCTGCCTCTATAATGAAGAAATAGTTAAAAACAGACATGCAACATTTTATGTGGCTTAGAGAAGTGACGAGCTTTCAAACCCAATGGGGGTGTGGGGAGGTAGGAAATGTAAAATATCCAAATGCAAAGGACCTGTGTCCCTTAAAGACTAAAAACACAGCTTCTGCAAAAGGGCTTGTGGTAACACACCATAGAGATTGAGTTGCCCAGAGGTGGCCATGCAGTGCTTCCCTTGGCATTAGGTAGGACAAAGGCTGGAAATCAAAGTGATACCAAAGTCCGATTCAGAAAACAGTTTTAATATTATGCTTGACACCATGAAAAGTGTTGTACTTACATTTTTCTATAACCTTCACAATCCTGAGAGGTAAAGAATTTTCTCCTTTTTTGGAACTCACATACAGTTTAATAACTTGCTAAGATTAACCTGTCTCCAATACCTTAGCCACAGAGACTGACTCAATAGGCCAGGATCATACCTGTTATGGTTTTGAATATGAAGTGTCTCCCAGATGGTAAATCTAATAACTGAGGAGTAACTGAATCATGAAAATGCTGACTTCATCAAGGGATCAACTCACTGATAGATACATAATTTGATGGCATTATTAGAAAGTGGTAGAATGTGGGGTCTGGTTAGAGGAAGTAGGCTACAGAGGCCTTGGCTTTGAAAAGTATCCTGTCTCTGGTCTCCTTCTGTCTCACTCTGTTTCCTGGTTGCCATGAGAGTCATCTACCATACACTCCCACTGCCATGACATTCAATGGCCCTGAACCAATGGAGCTAGCTAACCATGCACCATAACCATGAGCCAAAGTATTTCCTATTAAGTTGTTTCTCTCTGGTATTTATAACAGAAATTTAAAAAAAAAAGAAAGAAAGAAAAACCTAACAGACTCACTCTAGTGACTCATGCCTGTAATCCTAAGTACTCAGGAAGCTTAGATCTGAGGACTGCAGTTCAAAGCCAGCCTGGGCAAAAGAGGCCTTAAGACTTGTCCCCAATTAACCACCAGAAAGCTGGAAGTGGTGCTTTGGCTCAAATGGTAAGCGTTAGCCTTCAGTGGAAGCGGTCAAGGACAGCACCCAAACCCAGAGTTCAAACCCCACAACTGACAGGGAAAAAAATTAACGGAGTCAAAATTTTACATATCTAACAAGCTCACATAAAATACCTCTGGCAACCTGGCTCCTGGTCTCTGGGCTTCTTTCCCAAAGTGAATGCCTTCCTCCTCAATGGAAGGGGGATAGCTGAGTCTTTTTTTGTCTCAGCCCCACTCAGGATGCCCTGAACTCCCAGGCAGATTTGTTCTGTTACCAGCACACTGACTGAACTTCAGTAACAACCTCCATGTTTACTGGCTTTCTCCTACTCTAGAAAGGAGTGTTGTAAGTTTTGCCTCAGTCTTTCTTTCTCAGTTGGCATAATATGAAAAGTGATTCAAGAATTTAGAGCTTCCAGTAATATTGAACAGGTTATATCCCCTCCCTTCACCTCCAATCTGTCAGTCTCAAAATTAGTCAGGCTTGGTACAGACCAAAAAGGAGTTGGGGAGATGAACACAGTAGTTTCCATAGTAAAATACTGCAATGTAAGTTCTCTGTTCCAGAAAGATTGAAGCAAGATTCAGGCAAATGAAAGAAAATACAAGCATGGTAGGAATAGCAGTCATACTTTATTTTCAACCTTTCTATCCATGGCCTCAGTAGCAGCAGCAGCAGTGCCCTAGACAAAAATGAAATCTGACCAAATATGGCATCAAGGGTACCTAAGATAGTACATGTATACATGTCTTGGGGTTATATAAATAAGCTAAATCATAATCCTCTGGAAGTGTAATCAAGGTCCTCCAGAAGTTATTGGGGGGAGGGTTGATTAACTCCCACCCCTTTTTAAATGCCTGATCTAGAGGAGATGCCCAATAGATACTGACCCTGCTACTCTTCTTTTTTTCTGTCTACTGGATATCCAGGGTCAGTGAAGAGACAAGAATGCTGAAGAATATGGAGAATGACAGCGATGCACAAGTGGCACAACAAAGGCATTTTCAGAAGCTATAAGAACACCGGCCATCGTAACTGCTTTACCATATGGGTGTTGAGTGAGAGAAATTAGAATGTCACACCATTTGCTGGACACTTTTAGTGGAGACTAACAGCCAGGATACTCATTATAAGGTAAGCAAGAAAAGCTAGGTCCTTTCTCTTTGCCTTGATCTCCTGCCCATGGAGAAGTATGGGAACCTCTAGACCCTAACCAAGATCCTTGAACTAAGAGTATCTTAGGGAATTTTTTATTGTCTTTCAAATATTGTGAATAGTTACGGAAATTTTATCTTAGTGTTGGGATTTTTTTAGTGTTTTTAGGCTGTGTAATTCTTTTAATTTCTGTTTTGTGCTGTGTGAAACGCTAATTATTCTCTGCCTTATAATGCTTTTTACCATCTACTTTGACTTCATGGGTTTTTGGGGCATATATATATATTTTTGTTTGTTTGTTTGTTTTTGGCCAGTCCTGGGGCTTGGACTCTGGGCCTGAGCACTGTCCTTGGCTTCTTTTTGCTCAAGGCTAGCACTCTGCCACTTGAGCCACAGCGCCACTTCTGGCCATTTTCTGTATATGTGGTGCTGGGGAATCGAACCCAGGGCCTCATGTATATGAGGCAGGCACTCTTGCCACTAGGCCATATCCCCAGCCCCTTCTTAATATTTTTGTTACATATACAATGCAAGATAATTTTGACAAATCATATAAAGGCACAAATTGAATGATAAATATAAGCCCATATAACTGAAATAATCATACACAACTCAAACAACTTGCCTCGGAAAATATTCTAAATTTCCATTTGGGTTATTTTTGTCCTTTTTAATAGTGTATATTTTTGTTTCACTCATTGTTTTTCTGATTCTCTCATTTCGTTTTCTCACTTTTAACCACTTCATTTTATCTTCCTCATTATATTTTGGGTATCATTACTCTGAAGGAATTTACCTTCATATTATTTTTCTCATACTATTTCTGCTTGTTCTAGTTCTTAGATATAAATTGTTTTGCTTATTTATTATTATTATTATTATTAAGTTTTGTGTTTTGTTGCTTTTATTATTGATTGGGGTAAAAAACAAAGGCAATCATTGTATGGGTCCTAAACCCCACAAGAAAGGTTTTGCTTCTTAGGTAAAATGTCTTTGGACTTCTTAGGGGTAGAGTTAGGTAGACATACAAATTTACTCTCTAAAGGAATTCTCTGAATGATCTGGGAATCTTGCTTAAACAAATGAGTCATATTGGTGACAATAGTTTGGTTACAAGTAAATATATGATTTCCAAATCTTGATAAGGTTCCAATAAATTTATTGTCTACATTATTTTCATTCTAGGTTTATGAATGGACTACAAATGGGAAGAAAGCTCCGAAAACAAGAATGAAGAGTTGGGATACATTCCAAAGCAGACATCATATTCCTCCTGAAGGTTGAATCACCTAAAATTTAGGTGAAGGAAATATGTAAATTTCCTCCCTGAATTTTAACCATTTTACCTAGGCAGGCAGCACTTGTGGCCATGGAACAGTGTGTCTTTCTTCTACCACATCTCTTTCAATCCTACACAATGGGTATGAAATGAGCAAGCAGCCATGACATATATAACACAGACATTCAGAAATGACAGGTGTAGCAGAATAGAGAAGAATGGAAGGTCTGTCCAGGATGGGCTAAGAGTAAACCTCTACAGTTTTAACAAGAAGCTGGACGATACCAAATGTTCCAGTTGACAAGAGCCATTGTTACAGGCTCCATAACAAAGGTTTTGGAAACCCACATGTACTTGTCATCAGCTTATTATCATCAATATGACTCATTCACCTGGAGTTCAAAACAGCCTTCTGAGTTTTTAAGTCTCTCAAACTCTACCCAGTTATTAAGAAGCCTAAAGATGCACTACCATGGAAGTAAATTGCCATTTTGAGGATTTAAAACTCATACCTACAACTGTCTTTTCTCTCTCTTTGAAATTTTAGTCTTTCAATCCAATGTCGAAAGGGTGGTGACATTGATCAAGATGTGCTGTCTTCAAAAACTGCTTTGTTGAATGGCAACTCTTTTGTACAACTAAAGATAATAAATATATTGTTAAAGGTACATGAAAACTTCTACCAAGTTAAAAAAGGGCAAAATTAACCTATTCTGCATTTTTCAGGAAATGCAGGGCCAGCAAGAAAATAATGCCTCCTTGGAATAAAGAATTATAGAATTAAATGTCCACAAGAGTACTCTTCCAAGTTATGAATTAACATAAGATCTATATGATGACTGGTAAAAATGCAATGTAATACCCATCTAAAAAATCAATAAATGGCTGGGTACTGGTGGCTCATGATGTTGTATCCCAAGAGCGACAATAATCCATAATCCGTTGAGGCACAATTTAAGGTGGGAAGGGATTTGATTTACAAAGAAACTCTATTTACAACCTAAAACCCAGAACCAAAACAGCCCTCCACCTCTGAATGTTGGCCTGTGACTGCCTTGTCCTGGGCTAGGTACCCAGAACTGAAACCTGACCTGACTATCGAACCTCCAATCCTTAACCGTCAAACCTCCAAACCTCCAAAGGAGCAAGCTTCTTTCTATTCCTCCTTCCTGCAGGCCTCACCTCTAAGGCGCCATGCCTCCCCACAGGCCTTAGGCCTCAGGCCTCTCCACAAACCTCAGGCTCCTAACTCCTCTGCAGGCCTCAAACTCTATCTCCCTTTTGCTCCGCTCTCTCTGCTCTGCTCTGCCCTTCCTGCTGGCTCTGCTCTTCTTTGCTCTCTGCTCCACTATGACAGGTACTAGGCTTTGGACTTCCCATAGGCCTCAGGCCTCAGATGTCCCCACATGCCTCAGGCTTTGAACTCCCTTCACAGGCATCAGGCTCCACTCCAGCAGGCACCAGGCCCAGCACAGCTCTGCTCTTTGTCTGCTCTCCTCATGCCTCCAGCTCTCCTAGTGCCTCCAGCTCTCAGCAGGCCTCTGTTCTCAGGCCTCCATTCTCTGCAGGTCTGGAATCGGGCCTCCCTGCGCCACTCATCCAGGCTCAGGGCTCTCCTAGCCTCCGCTCCGGACTTTGCCTCTCTTAGCTGCTGGTCCAAACTCGGGACTCTTCTGTCCGCAAGCCCCACTTCGGGCCTTTCCACACCACAAGCCTGGACTCAGGCCTCTTCTGTCCACAGGCCCAGGCTCCCCTCAGCTCCATGAGGCACCACCTCCTGCCTTGCTCTCCACCTCTCTCTCCCTTTTCTCTGGAAATCCTGTCCTCTTATATACCCCCGGGGGCCATCTCCAGTGGAAGGGGGAGGAGATGGCACAGTTCCAGTCCCTTCATTGTGGGGTGGAATCCCCTTTTATGCTCCGCATTGGAGCTTGACAATGAAACCAACCGTGGGGCGGGGCTTCTGTCCCCCAGGTTTTTACAGTGACTGTAATCATACCTACTCAAGAGGCTAAGATCTGTGGACTGTGGTTTGAAATCAGCCCAGGCAGGAAAATCTAAGAGACTGATCTCCAATAAAATACCAAAATGCCAGAAGTGAAGCAGTGGCTCAATTCGTAGAGCTCTAGCCTTGACAACAACAACAATAAGCTAAGAGACAGTGCCCAGGCCCTGAATTCAAGCCCCAGACCATCATAAAAAAGTATATTTCTCAAACTAAAAGACACCTGCTGTAAAATAATAATAATAATGTGCATGGTGTCAGAATAAAGTGGTGAGTGAAGGTGTCCAGAGTTAATACCCATGCCACCATGCCCCATAGCACACCACTCTGTCTTCAATTGCAGAGAACAAATGGATCAGTATTCACGAAGGCTCTTCATTGGGTCTGTTGTTCATGGAAAGACTGGACAGCAACAACCCAGAGGGGATTCCTGCTCCATTATCACAAAGACATCAGTATCCTTACCATGAAATGTCTAAAAGTCCTGGAACCCAGTCTCTTTTACTCTCTAAGCACACAGGAAGCAGGAAATAACAATGTTGCATTGCCCTAGAATGTCTGTCAGGCCCCGCCCCTCATTACTCCTCCCACCTCAGTGGTTTGCAGTTTCTGTACACAGGATTACTAGTGTTCATTCACACACCAAGGAGACTTCATTCTCAACCACCAGCCCCAATCTTATTTTTCTAGAGCCTAGAAACCTTAATTCTGGTGATAAAACAAATTAGTTTTCCATTATGTTGCAATAATCTCTGTGCTTCAGGAAGTTCCAAATTGAAGGTTATTACTCACACAAATGTTTGATATAGGAACAGATTACCAGAACATTCTCAAGCTCCATTTATTTCATTTATTCATTTATTACTCTGTAAAACACTATTATATTTCAATAAACACAAGAATGAAATCCCACTCTTGTGAGAAGAAACACTAAATTATACCAAAATATCTCCTGGGTGCTTATGCTGCATAAACAAAATCTGCAGCAAGGTAGCAAACAGGAAGAATACGTGGAGCTCTCAATCATCCTCCAATCTTCCTTATTCTCCCTCAATCATTCTCCATTCTTCTTTGTTCTCCTTCCTTATCCCATGTTCCCTGTGTATTCTAATTGAGGAGACCTTTACAAGTACTTCATGTTTTTAGGAATTATCTTTGTGTGGAATTGTTGACACCCCCCACCCCAGTCCACAAAACAGCTAACACCACAGCACTCCCATCTGGACATTTAGATTACTAACTTCCTCTCTCTCTAGTTTGCATTTACTATTCTCAGCCATTTAGCTCTTCTCTAAGTATAATCTTTTTTGTTCATTATCTGGCCTCAGAGTCCTGAAAATTCTATGTCCAAAAGAACAAAGGCATTTCATATTGGATTATACTGGTCATCCTCAGATCAAGTCAGAAATTGACAACACTAGATTCCCCCAGAAACTTCATTAAAAATAAGCTTCCTTTGGTGTGTTGAATAAAATCCCAAATGCAAGAACTCAAACTGATAACTTGTCTTTAGTTAGTGAGAATGTCCTCTTGGCAACTTTAAGAGGAAAATACCCTTGCAGATCTCAGACCCTATTACATAGAGTGAGAATATACCTGCAGCTTGATTTTTCTCTCCAGTAAAAGGTGCATTTTTAGCCTCAATTTCACACTCAATTGCAAGCCAAGAACACCTACTTGTGTGTTTGAAAACTCTACCATATTTTCCATGCCAGATCAGGGTAAGAACTTTTCCTATGGCTCATGAAAACAAAACAACACACCAGAAATCTTTAACAGATAAGAAAATTGATGCCCGGAGATATTAAATAAAATTTCCACAGACTAAAGTCAAGAATTTAGGTTTTGTTAATCCCAAAACATGAGATTCTCCCACCATGCTACAATCCTACCCACACTCAGTAAGCATTTTCCACCAGTCTGCCCTAGTCAGGGTGTCTGCTACTGTCTGAATGTTGCTAACGGCAGCCTTCAGCTTCCTGCCAACTTACTGGGATCAAGCTTCTTAACTGCTTGTACTACTCAAGCTGAGATACCTCTTGTAACAAATTTCCACATAGCCTAATAAAAATGGGACCACACAAGAAAAAGACTCTCCCATATCATTGCACTCCTTATTACCAAAGGCTGGAAGGGAGCTATTGGCAGTCCTTCTTCTAATTTAACTGTAAGCCACTTGAAGGCAATGATTCTGTCTTTGCCTTATTATTTGTTTTCTTTCTATTTTAGTCACCTTTATGTCCACAATCAAACACTGACCCATATCAAAATAAGGACTGTGTGTCCTGTATGTCACTCACGTTGCCATGGCAGGCAGGATACTGCTAAATTTCTTGTTTGGTAGGGTTATGCTGGGGATGGAACTCCGGGTTTTATGCAGGTTAGGAAAGCCCTTTACTACTGCTGAGCTACCTTCAACCCTAGGCTAGTTTGCATAATCCTATTAACTGGGCCACTGATGTTCATTGGCCCACTGCCTCCTATTCACAGCCCAACTGGAGATGGCAGAGAACTTGTCCAAAATCTGATTTTATTGCTGTAATTCTAATAATTTTTCTCTAACTTTCATTGCAGCTCCTAAAAGGACATTGGTGTCCAATAGGTTGATCCTCTACGAGATGACCTGTTTAACATTACTAATTTCCTACCCACCCCTCCCAGTGCTTTTCCCTCCTTCAAGGCCCATATTCCTTTTGCCTTTTGTCCTTTGCATACATTAATCTTCCTACTAAAGATACTTGTCCTTTTCTTCCTGGCAAACTAATCATACATCAAAATTACATACATTAAAATTATAAAATACTACAAAATTGTTTCTTCTTCCCCATAAATACTTCCTCTTCACACTTTATATGCATCCTTATAAGGCCATATAATGCCACTATTCTCTTGCAAGTTTTATCTCAGAGGAAATAATTTCAAGGGTATTAATTCTTGAGAGAGTCAGAGATTTAAAAAGACTAGTTATCACAGCAATGCTGGAGTGATAGCCAAACAACCCACTTTATTTAAAGTGAATCATTTTGCTCACCCTCATTGCAAGTCTTCAATTTAGACAGAACAGAAATGTAGGTTCCTTTATTTAATAAATAGTTATCGGTACCCAACATATGTTACAGACTGCGACATGTTCTGGAGAGATAGCAGTGAATCAAGGGCCAAAGTTTAACAAAGAAATTCTTCCTAGTCTTTCCTGAACATTCCCACTGTGAGGCATTTCTGTTGTTATACAAGTATCAAGCCAGTGAATTCTCAGCCCAAGGAGATTCATAGTTTTGAAGCATGGATTCTCGTAATGCCCTGAAAAATAAACTGAAAAACAAAAGCTTACCACACCTGAGATCCTATTTTAAATAATACATTAAAATTATGTAAAACAAAACTGTTAGTAAGTAGAGCTCCTCATAGCTCTAAACTACTGACAACTGCAATATCTGCAACCTTAGCATAATAACCACTGACAGACAGCCTATCAGACAAAACAGACAATTGCCAGTAAGCAACTGTCAAAGGGAATTTCTAATTTTATGGGAAATAATTTCAGTTACAACTTCTTACAAAAGTTTTTACAGTTTTTCAAATAAAAAATTAGTGCATAAAATAATATTAACACTAAAATTAAAAGTAATATCACCTCACACACCCCAGGGAAGAGCCAAGAACAATTACAATCAAAAGAGGAAAAACCAAACTGGACCCTAGTGACTCATGCTTGTAATCCTAGCTACTCGGGAACCTGAGATCTGAGGATCACCATTCAAAGCCAGTCAAAGCAGGAAACTGCATAAATCTCTTACCTTCAATTAACTACAAAAACAGCCAGAAGTGGAGTGGTGGCTCAAGTATTAGAACACTTGCATCCAGGAAAAAAAGCTCAAGGACAGTGCCTAGGTCCTGAGTTCAAGTTACAGGACCAGAAAACACACACACACACACACACACACACACACACACACACACACACACACGGGAGAAATTGGCTGTCTTTAATAGATATTACTTTGATCTAGAGAATATGCAATGTTATGGTGAGAACTGAAATACTTAGCAGCCATTAATATAAACCATCTCAATGAGATTGATGTTTGTAAAATGTAAAACAGGAAATAAACATCATCATTTTTCTTTAAAAAATATATTGTTATTAGGTTATGGTGCTGCTTTCTAAAAGGAAGCAGCATTGGAGCTTAAAACTGACCACTTTGCCACTAAATTGCTTTGACAGTTTCAATGGTCTGAATTTGTAAGTGACATGAAACAGCTACTTTAAGCACAAGACTGTCTGATTCTTGTTACTTTGTGGTTGTCCTGTGTTTTGGTGACAGAGGCGGTTTCTATAAGTCACTGGGAATCATGTATGAACACATTAAGTTTTCTTTTCTTCACCATGAAGCACAGATCAAAAGGACCCCCTGAAGCCATGTCTGTCCTTTATTTCTGCTAGTATAATTACTCATCTATTTGGTGGAATACAGGCATTTTGCTTTTTTTCTACACTCGTGATTACATTACCTCTTTTATTTCTTGTTAAATCCTTGCTGTCTAAAATACCAGCAGTAGGCTAGGCTAACTCAGTGACTTTGGTCATGATAAAAACTTAAAATTAAGAGTGACTTACAGAGCTCATGGTATGATAGCCACAAAAGAGACCTAGGAGCTGGCTCATTTCTTAAGGGCTGGAACTAACTGCAAGCGACCTCTGTAGCATTCAGTATCTGTACAACATATAAGAGAAAATGAGATAAAAGAAATTGTGCTGTTTGGGTAACTCTTTCAAATATAAAAAGTAAATAATTTTCTCAATTTGACCCTTATTCAATGAACTTGATCAGATCTCTACTAATATGGAAGTATTCTTCATTTTCATGGGTCCTCACTAACTTTTAGGCATTGACAATGCAAAATAGTAATAAATAGGAAGGAACAAGCTACCCTGCCAGGTATCCTGGTGTGTGTGGTCTCAGCCTTGGAAAACTCCACACAAGCCAAACCCAGACCTGAATTATCCTGTTGCTTAAACTACCTGCTTGGGGATCCACTAGAGAGTTGGTTAAACATGTGCATGACTAAGGATTTCTTCTTGCGGAGTGAACCACATTTTCTGTACGTAGAGTCCAGGAATCTGTACTTAGAGAGCTCCTTGTACAATTCTTTCACACACACACACACACACACACACACACACACACACACACCCCTCAGAATCATTGGTCTAAAAATCAACCTTAAATCTTTCCCATTGCCTCTCTTTTAAAGAAAAAAAAATGATGGCTTGCTTCTGACTTTGACTCTTAGGAATATTTTGATCCACAGTTTAAGCACTGAAGGGAAGTACTACAAATTTACCACAGAAAATATGTGATGGGGCAGAATGGGAAACCAAACAATTGAAATCTTAATGGGGTGTCTCTGTGCTCTTTAAGATAGCTGAACTCATTACTGTTAATCACTCAGAGGGAGCATGCTCTCCCAAAAGCAAGCTAAGTGCTTGCAGGTCCCTTAATTGAAAAATGGCTCATGTCAAAATTGGATAATTAGAAAGCACGCGTTCAAGTAACACTAAGGATGTATGAAGTATCAAGAAATATACAGGGTGCTAAAAGGCTGTGGACAGAAATGATCGTTATTGTTAAGTGTGAGAAAAAGAAGCTCTTCTGAAGTATAAGCACAGCTTTCAACATGACTGCATCAGAGGTGGACCTTCAGATTTGGTGACCATCAACTTACATTTCTAGTCAGCCAGCACGTGACAATTGATTAATAATTCTACTTGTCCAGAGCTCTCAATCTCCTTTGAACTCCTAGAAACCATTCTCCTCTTAGTAGTGCCTCGGTTCCTCTTGGAATATTACATCAAGCCTTGTGCTGGTCTTGTGAGCCAATGTGGCAGAGATTAAGCTGTGATCTTCCACTTTCACTCTTCTTTACCAGTCTACCAGACTCTGGGACCCTGGGGGAGGGATTATGCAACTCATTTTAGTCTTTGTTGTCTTATTTCTTGTTTGTGAAGGACAGTAGAAGGAGACTGCAAGTTTTTCAGTTACCAATCAGTGTAATAAATATGGCCTTGAAGCAAGTGAACTCCCAATACATGTTAATATATTTGTCATTTGGGTTCCTTGGTAGCAGGCATATAAATTTGACTGTGGGAATTTATGGGTAATATAGGAAACTTTCAAAAAGCTATCAGAGAATTGCAAGCTTGAATTCGATCTGGAGAACCTGTTTTGTAGGCAGGAGTTGACAAGGGAGCTCTAAGGAACCAGAAAACAGGAATATTAGGAAAAGCACCCAAAACAAAAAGAATACAGTCAACAACCCTGCTATGAAGAGCATGCTTCAGTCATGATGCTTGCTAGCCTTTTCAAGACGCAAAGTGCCAAGACCATGATAAATTGTCCTGGCTCAGCTTGTGGCTCTTGCTAGCTGTGCTGGGAAAGTAGAAGGACAATCCGAACCTAAGCCCTGGGATCTACTTGGCGTCAGCCAAGCCTCAGGAAAACAGAAGCCGTGCTGGCTTAATAGAATGATTTTCAAGTGGGCAATGGGAGGACTGAAAAGTCAAATAACAAAGCTGAAGAAATATGGGGAAAGTAACTGCAGGAAACATAGGGCATCTGCTGCCTTCTAGAACCTAGGGAATTCATAAGCTAGAAAAAACTCTGCTTCCTAAAAGGCAGCCTTAGATGAAATGGACAGAGTCCAGCTGTTGCTGTGTCTTAAGAGCTGGAAGAGCTCCTAGAAATCTTGATTGAGACCTCTGCGGAGAGGTGCTGTGCCAGGCTGCTGCCAACACACCTAAGCTTGATGCTGAAAGAGGTTCAGGGAGCTGAGCATAGCAATGCCCAGGTGAGACGCCATTCAGGGCTTCTGAAGAAAGGAATATACAGCAAGCGACGGGCACGCACAGTAAACACCTTCTATTCCTGCCTCCTAGTCTCCTTCTGGGACAGGTTATAGAGAAAGAATGCTGAAACAGACTCACCTCTTTTGACCTAGGAGACACCATGAGCTCTTCCTCCTTCTTAGCACCTCACCTGGCCACTCCTTTTGGAGGATAATTAGTGGTCACTGTGTGGTTAGGACTTCTCCCTACCAGCAGAAAACTTTCAGATAGTTCTAAGGAAACTCAATACCTGCACAGTAGAAACCTATGCATTGTTAGGCTTACAACAAACTTCTACTTAAGGTTTCATCATATGCATTACATCTCTTACATATACTTAAAACTTTGCACATGCACAGACCCCTTCCAAAAATCTTCCAACACTTCCCTAAGATCAGTCCAATATCATTACCATGAACTTCTGCACTATTCTCAAACCCTAGAAAACTGACATTTTTAACCACATACTTGCTCTTGATCCACCTTGCTCAGGCCTGCCATTTCTCTTAAAGGTGTACTCTCTCTCCCTCTCTATTAAATGATTTGTTTTTCTCCTTGACTTATGTGTTGTTGTTGTTCTTGTTGTTGTTGTTTTGGGAGACAAACACACACCTGTAACACTTCTAGTGTCTTCTTCAGAAAGTCATTTTATAAAAAATATACTTGATGTTGAAGTGGTGACACTGTTCAAGATGCATTGTAACATAAACCACTTTGTTAAATGGCAAAAAAAATTCAATACATAACCTAAAATTAAAATAAGTCAGGGAAGGGGAATATTGCGTGAGAATGTTGAAAGGGGTGACATTGATTGAGATGCACAGTATTCATAAACTGCTTCAGTGAATAGCAACTCCTTTGTAGACTACTTAAATTTCCCTGTTTTCTTTCTCTTTCTTTCTTTCTTTCTTTCTTTCTTTCTTTCTTTCTTTCTTTCTTTCTTTCTTTCTTTCTTCCTTCCTTTCTTTCTTTTTTTGGCCAGTCCTGGGCCTTGGACTCAGAGTCTGAGCACTGTCCCTAGCTTCTTTTGCTCAAGGCTAGCCCTTTGTCACTTGAGCCACAGCCCCATTTCTGGTAGTTTTCTATATATGTGGTGCTGGGGAATCGAACTTAGGGCTTCATGTACATGAGGCAAACACTCTTGCCACTAGGCCATATTCCCAGTCCCCTGAATTTTGTTAATTCTTGCCTCAGGATCACAAAACCTGGTACAACAGAATAGATGAAGCTAGGACAGCCCAGCTTAATTTCTGCCACCTCTGCCCCACAAGACAAGGACAAGGCTTGACATAATAGTCCCGAAGAGACTGAGCTGGTATTAAAGGGCTGCTGGGAGCCAAAAGGAATAATAAGAACTACTCTATGAGACTAGAAATAGGCAGGATGCATCTAGAAAGGATGGATAACTCCCATGATGCCAAGAGGTAGCCCACTATTGCTACTTATGAATTTAAGAGGTTTAGGCAGTGGTGGCTTTGTGAGGAGTTGGCAGTTATTAAATGATATAAGGGTTTATCACTTCAGTGTATTCCTCCAGATATGAAGAGCACATGGAGAAAAAACAATTATGAAATTGAATAAATAAACATTAGTAAAGAAATTCTTAATTGGTGAGTAACCTATATTTTGTGGAGTTGCACCCACAAACAAAATCTCTTAGAAATTCTCACTGAAATTCTGTACTTAAAAATCTGAATGTGGAACAACAGCAGCCTGAGCTAGGAAGGATTGTCCTCAATTACTATGACAGGCTTGGATGAGGAACACAAGAAACACAGGCCAGAGAGCAAAATGAGAACTGGGAAGCTGGCTTGTGAAGAAGTCAAGAGACAACAAAGACAACCAATTCTTCAGGCTGATCATTCCCCACCATGACCCAGGGGAATTTGAAGTTAATATCAACCCCCCACCATAAGTTAGCCTCAGTTCTTGTTTATGTTGGATAAGATTAACTACGTAGAAATGTCTCCCAGGGTTCCACAGAAGTAGTTTTAGGGGTTGCATAAAGTTCTAAGAGGTATCTACAAAAGAAAAACTATCTTCTGTCCCTTTGTAGCTTCAGGACCCACATTAGCATGTGAAAGAGGCCTGGAGTCACTGTAAAGAGACTGAGGACTGCAAAGCCAAGTTTCTTCAACTTTTAAAACCAGGAAGCCTGGTTTTAATAAGCATCTGTATTTTTCAGAACATAATTTGCAATACTTTGCTATAGATTGTCTGTAAATGCCATATAATTCCCTATTTCATAGAATAAATTCATTCTTTTCATCCTTTGTTGTCTTAATAAAATCAAAATGTAAAATCCCTCTAGATGTCATTTTATAAAACTATCCAGATCAGATGGGTTCAGACTAACACTTGCTGCCCAGATTCCAGTACTGAGGCCTAGCTTTCAGTTAAGCTTCTGCCCCGGGACATGCCATCTTCCAGGGCATTTGACACTTCCCCTGAGACGTCACAACTGTCTGAATGTTTCCCTAGAGTAAGACATGGGCTGCTGCTAGGCAGTTCAATTGCCTTTATGGATAGATCATATTTTCCCTTATTTTTTTCAAAATCGCTGGCCATGAGGAAAAATAATAATAGCATCTCAGGGGGAAATAACATTTATGAACCAGTATTCCTTATCTCCCATCCTAAATACTATTTGGCTAAAATCAATGTGGACTTTCAAGGTGTTGAGAGATGTGTTAGTAATGTTATATTATTGTATTAGAGCAAGATGCCTCCTTACCAATTGTAATTTTAACATCTCTGAAGTAATTTTACTTTGCTTGAATAATTCAGAAAAAAGAGGTCAGTCTCTATACATGTTCTGAATACAAACTGATCAAATGGTCCCAAGTTCTAAAAATTTCAAAGTGAACATTTGTAAATGCATGAAATATTATTTGTGTTTTCTCCCTGTTCTCTCTTTCTCTCTCTCTCCCTCACTCTCTCTCTCTCTCTCACACACACACACACACACACACACACACACATTCTTTCTTGGCTATTATCACTTTATATGGTAGAGTTGGAAAGAAAACTTGCAATTTGGGCTAGAAGGAACATGGCTTTGTGCAACTGGACAAGAGAACCATTAGGAAATATTGGATGGCAGAAAAACATTCTGGGTATTTTTTCTTTTTCTTTATTCTTCTATTTTTCTTTTAATTTTTAAAAAAAATTATACTAAGTGAAGTGAGCCAGACCCAAAGAAACATGGACTCTATGGTCTCTCTTATTGGGAATAATTAGCACAGGTTTAGGCAAGTCACAGCAGAGGATCACAAGAGCCCAATAACTATACCCTTATGATCACATAAGATGATGCTAAGTGAAATGAACTCCATTTTATGGAAATGATTGTTATATCACAGTTGTAACTACTTTCAACACCCCATGTGTATCTGTAGTTTATACTATTGATGATGTTCGTGTATCACCTTCTTGTGATTGTATCTACACTATCTCTGTAATCTTATCTGAGTGAATGGGAAACAGTGTGTACTGGTATTAGAATTAGGAAATTCAAAGGCAATACCAAAATTGAGACACAAAGGGTAAAATAAGAGAAACAACAACAAAAGCAATACTTGCAAAACTGTTTGGTGTAAGTGAACTGAACACCGCAGGGGGGGGGGAAGGGAGAGGGGGGAGGGGGGTATGAGGGACAAGGTAACAAACAGTACAAGAAAAGTATCCAATGCCTAACGTATGAAACTGTGACCTCTCTGTACATCAGTTTTATAATAAAAACTTTAAAAAAAATCTTTTGAATTTTGAAAGGTTGCATGGGGTGGGGGCGGGGCAGGTCACTATCTAACCTATCCATCTAAAGTCCAGTGCTGCTTCTTTTCTTTTTCTTTAGTTGGTCATGGGGCACTGTTCTGGATGCTGTCCCTTAGTTCCTTGCTCAAGGCTTAGCTAGCACTCTACCACTTGAGCCATAGCTCCACTTCTGGTTTACTGGTCATTAGTTGGAGATAAGATTCCATGGACTTTCCTGCTAGGGCTGGCTTTGAACCACATTTTTCAGATCTCAGCCTACTGAGCAGCTTGGATTGCAGGTGTGAGTCACCAGCACTGGGCAAGATCAGTGCTTCTGGATCAGTCACCCCTTTCAGCATTCTTCCCACCCTGTCTGCTCCCTCCACTCAGATTCATCCACATTTCCCACTTCCTTTATCACCTGTAGACATTGGGTGTTCTTGCTGTATTTGTTCCCAATTCTCTTTTCCATTCATTCACTCCACTATCCTTCCCCTTTACAATTTCATTTCAGCTTCCTGTTTTTCATTTTGGTAAATTGTCTACTAATTGCTCAAAGGGTTTACTCCATGGAGTTTCACTCTTGCATATGCTCTAATTCAGCCAATTAAATTGTGTGTGTTTACATAAAAAAAACCAAAACCCCGGGGCTGGGGATATGGCCTAGTGGCAAGAGTGCCTGCCTCGTATACATGAGGCCCTGGGTTCGATTCCCCAGCACCACATATACAGAAAATGGCCAGAAGTGGCGCTGCGGCTCAAGTGGCAGAGTGCTAGCCTTGAGCAAAAAGGAAGCCAGGGGCAGTGCTCAGGCCCTGAGTCCAAGCCCCAGGACTGGCCAAAAAAAAAAAAAAAAAAAACCAAAACCCCAAACAATATATAATCTGGATGTTTTTAAAGTCTATATTAGTTAATAATGATAAATATAATTCTGCTTTTATGGATTGTAGGCAAGATAAATTTCATTTCAAAAAGACATGAATCCTTTCCCTTTAATAGTATTATATTCAAATAATTGAGCTCCTGTCCTAGATTTAAAATTTCCAGATAATCCTTCAATAATACCTCAGGAAGGATAGTTTCCTTTTTTTTTTTCAAGTGCTTGGAGCTGTTATAGAATATGAGAATATATAATAGTGATATTTAGGATTCTACTATATTTATGGAGGGGACTTAAAAAATCAGTATGTACTTACTTTCATTGATGAGAAAACATGCACATTTATAGCATGGCTTATATTTTTTTAAATACTGTCTATTTTCTGAGTGCAATTTGTCTATTTCTTTTTTTTTTTTTTTTTGGCCAGTCCTGTGGCTTGGACTCAGGGCTAGCACTCTGCCACTTGAGCCACAGCGCCACTTCTGGCCGTTTTCTGTATATGTGGTGCTGGGGAATTGAACCCAGGGCACTCTTGCCACTAGGCCATATTCCCAGTCCCTTGTCTATTTCTTTATTTCTCATTTTTTAGAAAGGAACTTCTAAGAAAATTTTAGACTTTTTTTCATATTCTGTACTTACAATTTGTTAGTTTCTTCGTGGAAAAAGTAAAACCAGAAAAAAAAAATCAAAGTACAACTTAGCAAAAATATTACTTTCTGAATGAAATGAATGTTTCTGAACCAAAATCATAAAAAATATTATGTTGATGAAAACATTTATTTCAAAGAAGAACTTTTAAAATTATGCCACCTAGCATTTAATATTAGCAACCCACAGTTGATAAAATGTTTTCACTGGCATTATTTTACTTGATTACCCTAACAGCCTCATTGTAGAAATTAGGCATGGATTCACATTGTTATCTTCTTGTTTTTGGGTTTTTTTTTTACTGGAAAACATGAAAAACATAGGAGGCTAGAGACAAAGGTAAGCTAATACCTAATTCTAATTCCAGCATCTGTTCTTTCCTATTTCACTCACGATCCCACCTGAGGGTCTGTCATGACTCATGTGTGCAGCCCAGATGTTCGCTCAGCAAGTAGAATTTTATCTGGAGTGCTTTAAAAAGGAGTCAGTGGCATTGCTTTTAAGGTTTGAAAATATATATTCTTGGTTATGGTGTTTATTTGCTCATTTATTTTTACCATGCCTGGTAGAATTGGGGGCTTTTTTTTTTTTTTTTTACTGGCCATTCTATGTCCAGAATAGCTTTCTTAAAAAGCAGAGATCTCACAGAAAAGAAAGCTTACCGACAGAACACAGTAAAGGCTCCAGATGCCCATGACAGGGTCTCAGCACCCAATAGGGTCTCACAGGAACTGGGCAAGAAAGGCTGCACTCTCCATGTGCTCCACATGATACCAGTTGATGGGGGAAAAGGTGGGGTGGGAGAGGGCTAAGTAGGAGTGGGGAGAGCAGCTCAAGTCAAAGTCAGTGGAGGCTGACCTGACTTGTATTAGAGCTACCTTTTACTGACTCTTTTTTTTTTTAATTCCATCATCTGTAAAAGGGGCTCTTGAGGCAATATATTTAAATATTACCCAGAACAAAGTAAGCTGAATGTTTATCAATCTATTGACACTCCCGCTCCCTCTGCTTCTTAGTTAGCTTCCATTGGACTCAGTAAAATGACTGCCTTCTCTACCTGTGCCATCCACATAGCCTGCGTCTGCAGACAAAGAAAGCTGAGTCACTGCACGCCAGGATGTAAGGATGCTCCTTGCTCTGGACCAGTCAAGAACCAAAGCAGCACTGCAAGAAATAAAAGTCATTGTTGCTTCCCTCTCTTGTGTGCAGTTTTCAGGATATTGTCACAGAGGGAAAAGGTTTCAGCAGGAAATATCTTCTGTATGCCATGCAGAAAGGGGCTGATTGGGTTTTTAATCACCTACACAGTTGGATCTCCTACCATGTAGGGAAGATAAAACAAAGACAGGCTAAGTGACTTATCTAAGTTTACACAAAAGTGGCAGGGCCATCATTCCATTTAAGATCATTAACACCAAATCTCTATTTTCTTCATATTGACTCCCGATTAACTACTTAGTATGTGTTTATGTTCCATAAAGTTACAGAATCAAAGAATGATTATAACCTGCATTCCTATAACAATGTTTATTTGTAGCTTTATATAAGGAATTTCACCAATATTGATATGTCCTTGATCTTATCTTTTGATTTGTAGCCTATTTGATTTCAATATTAATATGATAATAAATTAGCATCGATTTAACAGCAATCATTTCTTATCTTTCATAACATTTGTACACGCTGTAAATAGTGACATTTTCAACTAAATTTAAAGCAATTGCCTTTCAAATTCTTACTAGATTTACTCTTCATATTTCTTTCAATTACCTACAAAATTTAGAAAGAACACATGAGAAGGAAGTAGAGAAGGTCAATATTGCTTCCCCCCATGTAGTTCATGCCTTGGAGATTATTACTCCTTGAGAAACAGAATTATTATCAGAAATAACAGCATAATTTCTAAAACACATGGACCTTTTTAAAAGTACATTTCATCCTTGTTTGTAATAATAAAAAAAAAAGCTAGATGTGATCAAAAGCTGCCTGTTGTAACACCACTGAACTACTAGCTCCAATGCCTATTAGAGGCCTAGGGAGCTTTGAAGCTCTAGAAACTAGAGAAGCCCTACCAAGAACGCAGTCTTCAGACTCAGCTGGACCTGCTGGTGGAAATAGTGAAGAAAACTTAGAAACCTGGTAAGCAGAGAGAAAGCTGCCTCTAAGGAAGAAACAAGTTGACACTAGGAATAGAAAAGAATACTTCCATGATATATTGTTATACACAATAGAGTATTAGGCAGCCCTAAAGAATGAAATCATGTCACTTTCAAGAAATGGATGAAACTGGAGATGATCTTGTTAAGTGGAGGAAGCCAGATCCAGAAAAACAAATATTGTACACTTCCTCTCATGTATAAAATCTAGATTTTTTTAAAAAAATGGAAATGAAAGTAGAAGAGTCTGTTTGGGAAGAGAACGAGAACAAGGGAGGACAAGTATAAGTCTGAGGGATAAATATGATCAAAGTATATTATGAAAATATGAACTATACAAGTTGCTTAGCCTTTGGGGCCTATAAGAAATAATTGTGGCACAAAGCAGGAAAAAAGCCCTGAATACATTTCAGCATGTGTGGTATTTCTTCACTCTCTGAGCTACACAGTACTTGCATATATTTCATATACGTATTTCATTTTGTACATACATACATATTTTTCATATCTCATGATTTTAGCTAGCTTTACCCTTTGGTTTTCAAGTGGTAACCTCTAAATCCATGGACTTTCCAAAGTGCTAGAAATATCTGACATTCACATTGAGCCCTCACCTGTACCTGAGACTCTATTAACAAGGAAATTCAGGATTGGCAGCTAGCCATGCCACAAGATTAACCACATCTCCAGAAGGACACCCAGGTAAACACTGCAGACATTAAGCTCAGGTAGTTTCCTGGGTGGTGATAGACACACAGAGATGTATCAGGAGAATGGCACATAGGCCAACACCTAGGTGCTTCCTGTAAGGGGTACCACCTGGGCTCTGTCCTATGCATCTCTTCATTTGGTTAACTCTGATCTGTATCCACTGTCAAAAAAGTATAATCAAAGTGTAGCACTTTTGAGCTCTGGAAGTTGTCCAAGCAAATTATCAAATAGGAGGTATTCGTGGGAGTCCCTGCATCTGTAAGCAGTTGGTATGAAGTATGGTTGGCCTTGGAATTTCCAAGCCTGAGGCTGGTGTCTGAAGTCAAGGCACTCTTATCCAGTCTCCAGTCTTCATTCCATCACCATCACTCTTGCTGTTCTAAGTGCCCAGACCCACAGGTCACTTCAAGTGGGCACTGCTGAGGGGACTGGGCTTAGAAATGCTGAGTGCTGTGCCTCAAACTGATGAACCCTGTGCTTTCTCAGGAGTTATCCTCAGAAAGGCATTTCCTCTTGACACAGTTCAAGATCGTCAAGACTTTCATATAAGGATTTCACATTTAAGAATTCCTTATCACATCATGTCTATTGTACTGGAATATGCTTACATCCTCCTATTAAATGTCAGGCTCTTGGGGGTGGGGAGTCAAAAGGCTTTTTAAAAATAATTTTGCTTAAATGTATCCAATGCCTAAAGTATGAAACTGTAACCTCTCTGTACATCAGTTTGACAATTTGAAAAAATAGAAATGTCAAAAAAAAAGAATATAAAAAGACACATTCAAAAAAATAATTTTGCTTTTGGAAAGTGATCTTTGGATAATTCATTTAATTTTCTATAGGTTATACTTTCTTGAAATCATAGTGAGTTGAGAAATCTTGAGAAGTGAGAAACAGCTAACCTACAAATTGTTTTCTGATGTAATAAATTATTATGGAGTCTAAAGTAAAGCATTAATAGAGTTGGCAATATGTTACATTCAATTTGTTAATAATCTTAGTTTTACATATTTTTATTTTCATTTTAAAGTCAGTAATTTTGTTTTTTATTCCTCAGTTTTCTTTTGTAAACTTCTAGTCCTTGGTAAGTCCCTGGTGTACCTCAAGTTTCTAGTGAACAGAAAGACCCAGCATGGCATCCCAGAGGCTCTGCAGGGGATCCCAATATGAAATCAATCCTACCAGCAAGAGAATTTTTTCTGTTATTAATTTCCTTTTTTCCCCTTTTCCCTATCTCAAACAATAGCAATAACTTCTCTTTAGGGGAAATCTGAGTTGCAATGAGGACAACAGAAACTGTCGAGGCCAACATCTTTCCTAGCTTTTGTTTTACTGAGTCTTGTGACACTTGGGCTAGAAGAAAGGAAGCTTAAGAAGTAAGAGAAAGTGAGATCCTCCATGGGATAGCTAAGAGAGTGAAGATGATCAGATCCTACAGGACATCTCAAGATTTCAGAAGCAATGCTCATGAAGGCACTGGGGAACCCATGCCGGGTACATTTTCTGACCCACAGGCAGCAGAAACACCTGTTTGAGGTAGCAGAATATTCAGGAAAGAAAGGTTTATAAACTAGGCTAGAGCTGGGCCTAGTGCCAGCATGCGTGGATCAGATATTAAATAAGTGTACAAAGATTCATGAAGTACAAAGATGGTACAAGATTCATGAAGTGGTACAAAGATTCATGAAGTAACAACACAAGAAGTTGAAAGTGTGAAGGGAGCAAAGCAGACCTAGCAAAGAATCACAAAATTTCTCCTGGAAGAAGTAACCGAGGTCAAAAAAATGAATAGAAGAAACTAAGTGTGACATTCTGAATATGGCTTGTCCCAGGTAAACATGTGTCAAAATTTGGTCCCCAAATAACAATATTAAGGGGAAGACAAATAGGCTATTAAAAGGGATCACTGCCTTTCTTGTGAGACTACATTAACTAACAAAAAGGCAGTTGTTACTAAGATTAAGGCTATCCCTTGTGTTTTCTCTTCCTCATCTACCACTTGCTCTTGTGCTTTTCTGTAGGATATAGCAGATGCAGTTGCAGGACTTCTTTCCTCCAAAACTATGAGCTAAATAAACTTCCTTTCTTTATTCATTACCAGTCTCATATATTCTAATATAACAACAGGAAACAAACTCACCTATGAGGCCTGGAGGAAGAAAGAAGACTAATCCGTAACAGTAGATACAGTTCTAATATATCATGTCCTAGAGAACCAATCACCAAAGCCCTTTTGGATCATTTCTCTGAATTCCCCATTCAGCACTGGAATCCTTTGCAGTTTGAGACATCCTGTGGTCCAAACTTTGATGGAAAACAGTATGTCCTTCTGGACACACAGACTATGGAATTCACCACTTGTAAAGCTCAAGTGATGCCATGGTTTTTGAAAGCAGCAACAATGGATAACAAATGAGTAACAGCTGACAAGCTGGCATTCAGGCTATCACGTGGACATAGAATTGTAACTACGCATGGAAGTCCCAATCATGACCCCAATGAAGTACAAATAGTACTTAGAAAATGTCCTTTAAAAAAATAATTAAAATGGCCAGGTGCCAATGACACACACCTGTAATCTTAGCTACTCAAGAAGCTGAGATCTGAGGATCATGGTTCATAGTCAGCCTGGGCAGGAAATTTTGTGAAACTCTTCTCTCCAATTAACCACCAAAAAGCTGGAAGTGGGGCTGTGGCTCAAGTGGTAGAGTGCTGACCATAAGCACAAATCCTCAGAGATGGCATCTAGACCCAGAGTTCAAGCCCTACAAATGGCAATAATAATAATAATACTATAAAAATGTAGATGCCAGAGTCACCTTAGGAATTCACCTATGTAAAAACCTCCACTCCTGAAGATGTGATCATTTCTATATAGCCACAAAAAAAATCAGGGAAGGAGACTGAGGAACTGGAGAAACGGCATTCATCAAATTCTATGTACTTACAAGAGACTATGGATATGTGGCGCTCTTGCTCTCCACTTCATCTCCCACGCAAATGCCAAAGATCCCAAGCAAGAAAAGCTGCAGGGCTTTTTCCCTTCTAATTCAGTGCATGGCTCTTGGCTGGTCTCAATGTAACCCAGATGGTTCCGGTCTGACTTTTCTAATGAGTTCATCCTGAAGAGAGAAAATCATTTTGATCTACACTTAGTAAACTTTCCTCTTTAATCAGTGTGGCTGGTTTTATTACATGGTTTGAATTTTGCTGACCTGTCATTCTTGCTACTATCACACTATAAAAAAATGAAAAACATTTCTAAGTGGATATAAATTTCTAGCTTTTCTTACTATAGGCTGATTTTATGCTTTTTACTTAGCTAATTCCTGTTTTAGAAGCCCCATTTTATGAGTTTATCTTACACATTTTCACCACTTAACTCTTCTTACTCAATGTGGAACTTCTGGCTTGCCAAAAGGAATATGAATATAAACTAGTGTTCACTGCCAAAAGCTTTATGAAGTTGTTCTCTTAAGTCCCGGCTCTACCTGGTTTTAGTCTTGAACCCGAGCTATTAAAATATGTGTCAAATACTAGGACTTAGCCGCTCACATGTGGTACCATCCAAATCCCAGATTCCCATTTAATACAGAAAGGGGGAGGTAAACAAGGGATGCAGAAATAGTAGACCACCCCTTTGAGTGCTTCTGTAGCTACCAAAATGCATGGCTTTTCAAAAGAGTCAGGCGTATTGAGAATGAGTGCCAGCTGTGTTCTGACTGGTGCTCTGTGAGGACCTGGCCCTGCCCCAATAGACACCAGTTCAACTACTCAAGGCAAGTCCCCATTTGCCTCCATTGATTAAACTGTTGCTGGCATTCAGAGCTTTGCTGGGATTCACTTGAATTCCAAATCACCCAATAGCATTTCTTCTCCCTGAATATAAATTCAGTTCACCCTTTCCAGATCAAGCCCATATCATCTGTTCTTAGAGAAAATAAATATTGATATTGACTACATGCTTGTCTTCCTCACAGCTCTCCTTCTACTTCCTGAGTTGAGGTTCCAGTAGACTTTCTAGAGTACCTTGCCTGTCTTGAAAAAGACAGGCATAAGAGTGAGAGTGTAAAAAGGAAAGAGAAAGAGAATATCTGTAGGTTCACATCTGCAAATATAAAAAATATAATTAAAAAATAAGAAATAGCAAGACAGCCTGGTGGTACATACCTTTCACCTTAGCATTTGGGAGGCTGAGGCAAGAGGTTTGCAAGTCTAAGAGCAGCCTGGAATACAATATGAGTATAAGAACAGATTGAGTTTCATACTGAGACCTTGTCTCAGAAAACAAACAAAGAAAAAACATAGAGCTTCCCTATGACCCAGCAAGCCCACTCTTGAGCATTTATTCAGTGGACCACAAACCACTAAAGCCACCAGCAAAGCCATACTCATGACAGCATTGTTTACCACGGGCAAGATATAGACTCAACCTAGATGTCCCTTAGTGGACAAATGGGTCAAGAATATGCGGTATATATACACAGTGGAATGCTACTCATCCATCAGAAAGAATGATATTGTACCATTCATAAGAAAATGGAAAGACTTGGGGGAAAATTACATTAAGTAAAGTAAAGCCAGAGCTAAAGAAACATAGGCCACATGATTTCCTTTATTTGTGGTAAATAGAATGTGCCTTTAAATCTATAAATAAACACACTGAATGATTAAAATATAAATATATATACATATATGCATACACAATGAGACATCATACATTATATAAATATCTTGTCATTCACATACTGAGGCCAACAGAGGATATGAATGGGAGTGGTGGGCAAAGGCTCAATAGTGATGGGCAGATGATCATATAAAATGATATTTTATGAAATAAACTCCAAGTAAAGAAAACAGAGATTTTTTTGGATGTCATTGTTGCTGCTTTTGTTTTTTTTTTTCTTTAGGCTTGTATGTTTGTTTGTATTTGGGAGGGTAAAGGAGGGTACATAAGAAGTGGAACAAGGGTGAACAAATACAATAGTGATACTCATTAGACACTATCTGGAAAATGAACTAGAAATCTTGTGGGTAGAGAAGGGAGAAACAAACCAGGAGGGAGCAATGGGAGGGGAGACATGATTCTATGAGGATTGTACTAATTACCCATTGCCTGATTCATATTACTATAACCCTCTGTATATTAACTCTACAATAACAATTAAAAACAAAGAAGACAAATACAACAATAGAAATAATATAAACAAAAAGACGTGTGACAAATAGTATTTGCATTGATATTGTCAGTAATCTATACATTATTCATTTAAAATATAAGAGAAGATATAAGTACGTTATATTAGATATTACAATATTTTTAATGTAGATAAGTATCCATGAATTTTGGTGTCATCCTGAGTTCACATGCCCATTCCTACAAGTCCAGCTCTTTTCAAATGGACACAGCTGTCACAGGAAGGTTCCCATTGGTCAGACGTGAGTCACATGTCTGAACTGTGTTCAGGTGGTATAGGGCTTGGGTTGCCAAGCCTAGGTTCATGTACAAGTAGGTGGAGTAAAAGCTGCTGTTATCCAAAAGGCACAATTGGATATTCTTTGCAGACAGGAAATTGATGCTCTTCCAACAAACACAACTTTTGCCTACTCTTCAACAATACTTTAAACCCAAATATGTCATCATAATTATGTATTATTTAATGTCTCCTTAAATCACATACTTATTTATATTTTAAAACATCATATAAAAAGAGATGACTAATCCAATAAAAATAGATAAATTCTCTACACATGCAGTTTACAGCAGAAAAAATACAAACACATGGACAGACACACACACACACACACACACATACACACACACACATCACAAGTAAATCAAAACAAGAAAAAAAATTATATAAACACAATGCTGGGCACCAGTGGCTCATGCCAATCAAGAAGTTGAGATGTAAAGAATTGAGGTTCCAAGCCAATCCAGAAAGAAAACTCTCCATGATTCCATTTCCAATCAACCATCAAAATGCTGAGTTGAAAATATGGACCAAAGAAGAAAATCTATCAGCAAGAAAGCCAAGGACGTTTCAAGCCCTGAGTACAAGCAATACACACGTATAAGATGCCATATTTTAATATTGAAAATGCTTAAAGTTAGAAGATGCTCAATGTTTCCAGCATATAGGAAATAGAAGTATGACTTGGCAGAGAAGAATCCATCCAATAACTACCAAACTAAAGGTCATGACTTAGCAAGCCCACTGCTAGAGAATGGTGTCACTCATATATTTCTAAAACCTCTCCAATATAGATGTAGAGTGCTATTCATGGAAGTACAGTTTAAGTTCAAACAAGCTAAACAAAACTGAACACAAAAACTATCATCAATAGATAACAAGAGGAACAAATCCCACTACATTTATATGATGGAACCCTGAGAGAACATGAAAGAGAATTCCATTTGTGGAAAGAACTCCCAGGGGAAAAAAAAGTAGAAATAAACAAGTACAATCTGTGTGCCAAATGGTATATTATGGAGGGGGTGAGCAAGAGAAAAGTAGATTCCTGTAGATATGACAATATGCACATTTTTCTGAGAATAAGCATAAGTAAATATAGGGATTCATTTATGAAAAAGTTTCCGATCACATACTTCTCTGTTGGACGTCTTTAATATTACAAATGTGTTTTCTTTATGTAAACAAGGAATCATTGAGTGGAAAATTTACAAATTGTTTTATATTTTCTTCTTTGTGTTTCTCTGAGTTATCAAAAGACTAAACACAACAATTTTATATTATATAAAGAAATACTTCTTAAGTGTAACTTGTCAGTAAAATGTATTAAAAGTAAAAATGTAACAAAGCATCACAGAGTAATTGGGAATTTACTGTAGTATGTCAGATATATGTGCAAATGTTATTTAATCTTCAAAACAACACTATGGAATAAGTACCTTTATTTCCCCCAGTTTGCAAATGAGATGAATGAGCTTTACAGAAGTAGGTTACTACCTCATTAAATGGTAGCTCAGGTTTCTAAGGCTTAAATCAGCCCCGTTGATTCTAAATCCAGTATACTTCCATGGTATAGTTTACAATGAAAATATAAATCCTAAGCTGGGGACTTGGGGCTCACACCTGTAATCCTAGCTACTCAGAAGGCTGAGATCTGAGAATCACAGTTTGAAGCCAGCCCAAGCAAGAAGGTCCATGAGATCCCAGAGACCCTTACCTCCCATTAACCAGCAAAAAGTAAAGCTGTCCTTTAAGTGGTAGAGTGCCAGCCTCAAACAAAAAAGTTCAGGGACAGTGCCTAGGCTCTAGGTTCAAGCCCTAATACTGACACATTTAAAAATCAATAAAGTAAATACTTCCAAAAGAACTATCTTTCCATGGTGCTAGGCTGTGGAAGAATATATATACATATATATATAGTTATATATATATAGTTATATATATATTACTCTGTTAAATGACTCTATAAATTAATATATCATTCAAGTTCTCTGTCTTAAACAGAGTCTATAGACTAAGGATGATAATAAATCCTACCTTTCCCATGATGGAAAAATGTTTTAAAATCATGATGCTCCTTGTATACAAAGTAATGCCATTGGGCTGGGGATATGGCCTAGTGGCAAGAGTGCCTGCCTCATATACATGAGGCCCCGGGTTCAATTCCCCAGCACCACATATACAGAAAACGGCCAGAAGTGGCGCTGTGGCTCAAGTGGCAGAGTGCTAGCCTTGAGCAAAAAGAAGCCAGGGACAGTGCTCAGGCCCTGAGTCCAAGCCCCAGGACTGGCCAAAAAAAAAAAAAAAAAAAAAAAAGTAATGCCATTATGCGACAGGTCCCAAAGGATGCAGGCTGTTAGAATGAGCAACTGTTCTCTTCTGAATGGAACAAGGTTTTCCCCACTAGAGAACACAACCTGGTTTTTACCACCCCCCTCACCTAAGGGTCCCACTGGCTTTAGCTTCTTATTGAGTCATGAGTCCAGACTATGAGGTAATCGTCAGATCCTCATTTGGAAGCACATAAAACCCAAGGAGGTTAACTAATTTCCCTAAGGTCACCCAGGACTCTCTGATGAAGTTACAATTGAAATAAAAGTTCCTACATTTCCACTCATTGAAATATTCCCAAGACAAAGGCCTTGTGGAATAAATTGCACATTCACACAAGAGCACTGTAGTATTCCATGGACAAAAGTCCCCAGAAACAAAATATTTCATTTTAAATTGAAAACTCTCAGGCTTACAAAAGACCGATGTCTTTCCTAGCCTGTAAATTATGTATCTCGAGAGAGGAAAGACTCACTCATGCAAATCTAAATATTCTCCACAGAGTTCAGCTCTCACAACATACCTGAGACTGGGAAAGGATGGTCAGGCCTATTAACAGGCCTACAAAAGTGGGTGGATTTGTGTACAGGAACTCAGTAGTTTGGTACATGACTACTGAATCCAAATGAGCCTGCTGAAAAGCCTGGGGTGGTTTGCTCTGGCTAGCAGTTCTTCCTAAAGGTAGGAACTTTAAGCCTAAGATCCCTAAGCTATAAGACCAGTTTGCTAGAAATAATACAAAGGAAATAATGGGTGTCTATTTTGGAAATTGCAGCAGTGACACTGTAGGTTTTAATTAGACATCTCTCAGCCAAGTGAAGGTGAGATTCAGGGAGGAAGACATCATTCCTACCTTGTAGGAAAGAGAGTACACAGGAGATGCCACACTGTCCAGGGCTCCAATTCTAGGAGAACAAAATGGCAGGCTCTTCTTCCTCTGCTGTCCAGGCTATAATTTAGCCTGAACAAGACTGCCCCAATGTCATCCAGACTTGTCAGAAGACTATCTGCTGTAATCTCACCCAGGCTACTTTTGCAAATGGAAAACATTGACCTGACTCCAAAAACCATGAGAAGGTTGGAGGATTTTCCCCTAAAGTTTCAGGAAAACAAAGAAAAGTGATTGCCTCACTCCATCCCTCCAAATTTCCATGTTTTGAAAGTCACTAAATACTGACCCTAAAATAGAAAAATAAAAAAATGGCTGCCAGCCAAGCTCCCCTTCCCTCCTCACTCTGTGTCTCTTCATGTTCTGACTTTGCTCTCTTGCTCTCCCATCCATTTTCCTCAGGAGAACTTCCCACCTCACTATAACCCTGTGAATCTGCCAGCAAAGTGGGTAGGCAGAGCCACAAGCCAAGACAGGGAAAGCCAAAGCATGGAGTGGAGTCTCCTGGACCACAAGTCAATAAGAAGGGAAGCGCTTCATGAATCCCAAGAGCTCACTGCAGAGGTAGGTCTCCCACATATCTTTCAGGATAGAAGTCTATCACATGCCTCCTGCCTCTCATACTCATGCCTCTTGTTCCCGAACAGAGCCCTACCAGGCTAAACCACCCTGAGTTCCCATTGGAACTTTGAAAGTGTACTTAATTAAGAGCGTTCATGAACACATTCCTCCCCATTTCTTCAGAATTAGAGGTGTGTATACTTTTGGAATATATGAATCTATACTCATCCAGGGCCTTTGCTTAAGTTATAAGTAAAATAGTCCTTTGAGCCCTGTGCACCTCTTCAATTATCATGCCATCCTCACTCCTAGCATGCAGCACAACTTGGCACTGACAGACACTAATGGAAAAAAAATCCACTCATAAGAACACATTTGAAAATGGAATCCATGTTATAAGGTGTGACATTTTAGCAGGAAAAGGAAGGGAGAAGAGGGAGAGGGAGGAAAAGAAAAGGGAAGAAGAAAAGAGGGGCTTTAACCTGCCAACTAGTAGTAAAGAAAGAATTCTGGCCAATCTCCAATTAACTACCACAAAAGCTGAAGGCAGATCTGTGGTTCAAGTGGTAGAGTGCTAGCCTTGAACAAAGACGTTCAGGAACAGCATCCAGGCCCCAAGTTCAAGCCCCAGGATTGGCATACCAAAGAAAGAAAGAGAAAAAGAGGGAGGAAGAAAGAAAGAGAAAGAAAGAAGAAAAGAAAGAAAGAAAGAAAGAAAGAAAGAGAGAGAGAGAGAGGGAGGGAGGGAGGGAGGGAGGGAGGGAGGGAGGAAGGGAGGAAGGAAGGAAGGAAGGAAGGAAGGAAGGAAGGAAGGAAGGAAGGAAGGAAGGAAGGAAGGAAGGAAGGAAGGGAGGGAGGAAGGGAGGGAGGAAGGAAAGGAAAGACAGACTACTGGTCAATACGGAAGCAATGTAAGTGATGAGATTCCATGCTTTGGTCAGGACACAGGTTGAAGAAAATGACAGAGATACTTAAAGAATCACACCCATCATGTGAAGATAATCCTTATGTCAAAATTACATAAACAAAACAATTTAAACTGACCAGAAAAAAAAAGCCTGTAATAGTCTCTTTTACAATGTCAAGAGTACTATATTTATATTCCAGGATTTGAGTGGAGTTTTGTCCTCAAATCTTTTTTTTATTTAAAAATGAAAAAGCACAGTTCTATTATATAAAAATAAATAAATAAATGTCTGTGTATACTTGACCATAATCCCACCCACCTACATAGGCCTGTGCTGACTGGAGACATTCACTGTTAGAAGTATTGAAGCCACATTGCTTTGGGGAGCAGCAATGCTGTTGCTGATGAGCTGAAGGTTCAAGGCCAGGGCCCTAGGGAGTCCCACCAGAAGGAAAGAAACCTGGGGACTGAGGGAACCCCTGTGCTGGAAGAAGGACAAAACTGTCATCTATTCTCCTCAGAGACAGCTTGTACTGGTGGTTTATAGCTCTGGGTCCACTTAACCTGCCAAAAGAGAAAGAGAGAGGAAAAAAAAACTTAGTGGGAATGCTCTTTGAGATTCGTTTTGGGGTGGCCTTTTAAGTATCTCACTCTGGCAAAGAGAAATCTGATGGAAGCCATGTTTCACTTTGCTTTTTTAATGGCACTCCTTCCTCTTCCAGAGCTTACTTCTCACATCCTCTATAAATATAGCATCCTCAAACAAATGCCAACTTTCAGGTACCCTTAACTGCTGTGCTGTTTACAGTGCATTTGCAAAATAAACATGAGGCACTCTTAAGTGTTCCTGTGTAAAGTGCTAACAAATATTTGTTCTGCTGAGGAGCAGAACAGCTAGTGTAGCCTTGCCCCTGGGAGCCTCCCCTCCCTGGACTCTGCATTCCTCTCACCCTTTGGCAGCCCAAATGGCTGACATCCCACCTCAGTGAAATGTAAAAACCTCTGTCACAGTTATTGTTTCTTTGGCTTATTCTGAGCCTGAGTGTCTAAAACCGAAATTGGTTCTGGACTAGAATCATGCCTTTCTTCTTGTTCTGAAGATGTTTCAATGCCTGGGTCACACACACACACACACACACACACACACACACACACACACACACACACTGTCTTGACTGCTGCTTCTGCCTAGACCAATTTTCCATCATGTCACCCTTCAGCCCTTCAGATGTCAGTTTGAGGCACTTCTTCAGGGATCCTTTCTCAAATCTCCCTGCTTTCTTCAACACTAGGGCATCCTGTTTCCCTACTGCCTACACTTGTCATTGTTAACAGTTTCATGGCTGTGCAATTACTTGTCTCCCTCCTCCTACTAAGTTGTACCAAGGCAAGAGCTGCAAGTGTTTCTGCTCACCTTTGTGCCTTCAACAGTGTCTGGGAATTAACAAGTAATAAGATGAGAGAGTGAATGAGTGCATTCAGGATTCTGCATGCCTGGGGCTGGGAATATGGCCTAGTGGCAAGAGTGCTTGCCTTGTATACATGAGGCCCTGGGTTCGATTCCCCAGCACCACATATACAGAAAACAGCCAGAAGTGGCGCTGTGGCTCAAGTGGCAGAGTGCTAGCCTTGAGCAAAAAGAAGCCAGGGACAGTGCTCAGGCCCTGAGTCCAAGGCCCAGGACTGGCCAAAAAAAAAAAAAAAAGAAAGGATTCTGCATGCCTGTCTCCAAAGCCACTCTCCTGGAATAAGAAAGGCTACTGGTGAGACAGAAAGGGCAAGAGAGAGTTATAAGCCTACAGACTTACAGATCGTAACAGCTATATGAACTCACCTTCTCTAAGCATCATCTGGAAATGAGGACAATTCACACTCTATGCATTATTATCAGGATTCAATAACTGAGCTATAGATTTACCTAGGCTGGTACATGGGAGGCACTCAAAGAAAAGGAAGTAAAACTAATGTCTTGTTGATTTCCTCTTGACCTTACAAAATGTACAATAACTTATAAAAACCAGTCTTGTGCCTGGCTCTGGTGGCTCATGCCTGTAATCTTAGCTACTCAGGAGGCTGAGATCTGAGGACAGCAGTTTGAAGCCATCCCAGGAAGGAAGCCCATGGGACTCTTATCTCTAATCAACTATTCAGAAAAAGCTGAAAGTGGCACTGTGACTCATGTGGTAGAGCACTAACTTTGTGTAAATGAAGCTCAGGGCCAGTGCCCAGGCCCTGAGTTCAAACCCCAGGACTGGCACAAAAGAAAATCACTCTTGCTAAAAATCACTGATTACACACTTGGACCAATAGTTAACAAAAATCCAGAGAAAATCTTGGCATCCCTGAGTCCATTTTACATCTGTCTCAGAGTCTGACTCTGCCCTACAATCACCATAGAGTCCTGGAAGGACAAGTCTAATCAATAACATCTTCATGAACACAAACTGAAACTACCCCAAGGCAAACAACAGCAGAGCCCAAAAAGACAGACCACCCCTCCGGGGACAAATACTTATAATGATCAGGTTGCACCCGAGAGCAGGAAGAATCATCTCGCAGAATTCTGACTGCTTCCCTCAAGTGTTGGCAGAATAACGCACCAAACCCCCTCACAGCACCAGAATGGAGATAAGGATCCACTTTGCCTGATACTGTTTCATTTTGCACTTATACCTCTTCCTTAACTCACCCTAAAACTCACGTCCATATTCCAAAGATGGATCTGCATGCTTACTTTGCTTCTCCCTGGGGTGTGCCCATGCTGTGTACTAAATCTCCTTTCTCTGTCTCATCACTACCCATCTTTATTTGGTATATTGAGATAAATGGCTAGATTGGACATGGGGACTCCCCAGGGCTGGGCTCTGAACTGCTGATTATAACCCAATACCTCCAAAACATGTACAATCTTATCTGATAATCTGTTTCTATTTTTCCTTTTTCTTCCTCTTCTCCTCCCTCATATTTCTCCCTTCTTCTTTGTCTTGTCTCTGTCTCTCTCTTCTCTGTTTCCCTTTCTCCTTCTCTCTTCCTTTTTCTCTCTTCATCTACTCCCATGTGGCAGAATCACTCCCCTGTGCATTAGTTTCATCATCTCTCAAACTACTGAACATTTGTTGTGATTGCTGTTGCCCCATAACACTCTTTCAAGTTCTTCCCTCAACTCTCTCACTCTTTCTCTCTCTCTCTCTGTCTCTTTCTGTCTCTCTGTCTCTCTCTACAGGCACTGCATTTCCTGATGGATATAGGTCCCACTGTTTAAATATCAATTTTAAAGAGAGAATGAGAGAACTAGCATTGTGAATCTCCACTTAATTTTTAACTTTTATCTACAAATGTCTATAGCTTCAACGTTTTTCTATACATATAGTAAAAAAAAAAAAAAGCAAGCCAACTGGAAAGATAGGAAAAGCATCGATTCAAATACCAGAGTATATTTGGCAGTGGTGCAGAAATCTGCCGACTGAAGCCACTTGCATGAAAATACATTAAAATAGACCCCAAAAAGCCAGGACTACCTGGCATATAAAAGTCCTAGATTTTTCTCTCATTGTTCTTTTCAGAAAACATTCAGGAAAAAAATTAAACATAAATGTAAAGGAGATCTATCTCATACATGTTTTGGGAGCATCTAAAACTAAATTGGTAAATGTCAAGCAAAACTGACCAATATAAATGTACACTAATTTTCTTACTTTAATAGTTCATGGCAGCTGAAAACTTCAGTGTAAAGCCCATGGATTTTCCTATTGCTGTTCTGAGAGGCCTTAAACATATGTATCTTTGCAAAACTATCATGTGTTTCCAACTTCCTGAAGAATTCTTGTAAAATATAACTGAACCACATTACCCTTTGTCCTGAGCTTTTATTCCACTAATGGACAAATTGGGAGGAGGCTGAGAACAAATGTGCTATTAATTACCCAGATGGCTTTTTAATAGAACCTTGGATTATTCTTTAGCCACTAAACATTGTCCAGAAATTTCTTAATAACGCTGGTGTGCTAGGCGCTCCTTTCAGGAGAATAAAGATCTCATTGACCGACAGGCTGAGTTATGTCAGCTTAGTTTAGGAGACGGTAGACAAAGAGTGACTATTGTATAGACCAGAGAGAATGGCATGCTATATCTGAGCAACCCAGTCTCCCAGCAATGACAGATTTTCTAATTCACTGCAGATTCTCACAAAACTGGGTGGTCAGCTTCGGAGAGAATCAACAGTGGGTCTATTGATTCTGGGTGGGAGCAACCTAATTCTGAATTAACCTGAATTGATTCAATACAACAGGGAGTCTTGGTTTAGGATTAAAATTAGGATTAATATGTTAAATGTTAGGTCAGAATGTTAAATCCTGCCACTGAAAGACCTACATGAAGTAAGTCAAAGCTAATGCCAGCAGGTATTTTAGTCAGAAAATAATTTGTTCCTTTAGACTCTAGAAATACATCACTCCAAACTCACAGAGAAAGCCATTGCTGATACAATAGATCATGTTTTGGTTTTTGCTGCCTGGATCATAAACAGTAATTTTAAATATATGCATATTCCAGTAAATAATAAATTTATGTAGACACTACATAAGTTAGTACATATGATTTATGTGATACATAAATATATAAAGAGAGAGAGTGAAGGAGATGGGGTGGGCACTTTCATCTGACACAGAAATAGCTGAGAGACAGCCTGGCGCATTATTTGTTCTTGCTTTTGTAAAATTATCTTGCCAGGGGCAAAATCTGGTGTTTCAAGCTTTTCAAGTAGACAGCAATTAACTTTCCCCATGTTTTTTAGCAGACACATGCTCTTACTAAATCATGAGGGAGCAAACTATACTCATTGGAATATGCTTTCTCAACTAGTAGAACATATTTATATTTAGGAAAATACAAAGAAATAAATATCTGACCATTTTCTGGAATAATTATAACATCAAAATTCTAAATCCTCTTGATTTTCAAATAATATTATAAAAAAAAAGCACGCTAGCAGCTGTGTCTACAGAACAGAAAGCAAGCATATGATGCAAATAGTCCCTGTATACCTAAAAAGAGTTAAGTGAGCCAAGGTATAAAGTTAAATATTTGGAAGCACTAAAATGTAAGGATGGCATTTTACTAGAGCATGGATTTTCTTACCTATTTAATAGTTCCCTCCTTCTACATAAATTGTCTTAAAAGAATAAATAGATAAGGACTGAAATGGACTTTTACCATTATTTCACATGTTCAAAGCATCTTCCCTTCATTTAAAGAAATATGATAGGTTGTACTTAAATCTTGATAGTTTATTAAAGACATCTTTACCTTTCTCGTTGATCTTTCTATATTCTCCTTGTCATGTATTCTCCTTAAAGTATAATTAATGAGAGAAGTTCTGATGTATTTGAGTATACAGTTGTTAGTATGCTTTGGTATGCTGTGACTTAGTAATGTAGTCATTTAAAAATCAGGGCTTATCACAGTCCTTATTAGCAAATGTCATTCATCAACAAAATATATTCTCAAGTCCTCAGATGAACCTAGTCATCAATTTCTGACTTATGATTTTGATTTAGGACTTAACCTGCCAGAACTCTTTGCCAAGTCTGTCAGTCTCCCTTTCCCATTCTTCATTTGCATCCAGACTTGTATGTCAGTGCTGCCTGGTACAGGGATTTCTAGCACCTGCACACTGGTCTCTGGTGGCAGAAATTGTAGCTAATTGAGAGTCCAGAGCTTCTAATTCCTATGTACTTCTATTTTGTCTGGATAGTTCCCTTCTGGAACCTGTCCATACTAAGCCCAGTAGTATCATATCTTATTCTTAGAGGTCTTGTGAGGTTGTTCAGTCAACTAATTAAAGTAAGTTGTGAATGTGAAGTCTCTATCCACAATGGAAATTGCAATATTATAAACAAAAGAGCTTCCTGTAACTTGGCAGAGAAGGAAAAACTCCTGAGCAGGGACAAATTACATCAGAGTTCCCTCAAGATTGGCCTAGACTAGGGACATGTCCTAGTGTCTTGTAATAAGAACAAGGGCTTTGTAGTCAGGCCTCATTTCAATCCTTGTGTCTCTGTTTACCAGCTGTGTGGTCTTGAACTGGCTTCTTAACCTTCCCAGGCTCTCAGTTCAACCGTTTATAAAATGCAGATAATGATACTTTATTCCAAGATTGCTTCCTAGCATAGAAATTCACAATAAATGTTTGACATTTCCAATGGGAAGATGGAGGGGCACTTAGACATATGATAAACTTTTATTTTGAAAAAGTATGCATTAAAATGAATCAAGTATAAACGATATGGGCGGCCACAGAAGTCCTGGTTCCTGTAGGCTGCAGACTCACCTTTCGGCTGCATGTTTGGAAAGATGCTATTTGTAGTTAGAGGAGGTGTCTGCCAGGCCAGGGCTAGCTCAGAAAATAAACAATAGCATGTCTGTTTTTCAATTGTACCAAAAGAATAATGGTTAATATCAATCAGCCCAGACAACAAGCAATTTGGACAAGTGGGTATGTTCAGGAGTTATTCATTTATACTGACCGCTTTTAGTGCTGTAAATAAGGTAATAAGGACACTCGCTTCTTCTTGACCCACATAAAAGCTACAGTAGAGTTAGGTAGTGTCTAGACATCTTTGATCAAAAAATAGCGATTAGACGTTGCTGAATTTACTAACACAATTTCCCTTCCTTTTCTCCAATTATTTCTATTTTCAGCCTTCACTTTTAGGATTTAGTTACAGCATCTTGCAGTTCTTAGTCAGCAGACATGTGCCATTTGGGGTTGTCATGATCCCCTTTTGCAAAATTAAATTTCCAAGCCAGAAGTGTCAAGTTTCATTTCTATTTAATGTAATTATGTGAGACTTTACACAGCGTTGTACAACCAAATTGGTATCCACCAACCATCATGTGCTCCACTTTTACGTATGTACTGATTCATGCCCAAGGCCTTGCTATTTATTATTTTACCCAACACCATCCACTATAAACCTTAATCAAGCAGTAAATATTCATAATAAAACTTGTAAAGATACATACTAAATCCTTAATAAACATGTAATTGAAGAGACTGCAGTTATACCAATTAACAGTGATTTCTACCATACTTTGTATCAAAACATCACTATTAACATTTAAGAACCATTTAGTGTTTGAGAAAATCTGCACCCAACGCCATGCTAGCATGCATCTGCTCTACTTGAATGATTTGTCTTACCTGATACATCCATTAGCGATGAGGATTTAATAACAACTCATCCATCTTAGCAGAACATGCATTTGCTATTTTCTATAGCGTGAGTTAACCTCTTTCACTGTAAAATAAGCTCAGCCTTGAGACAGCCTAAAAACAAGAACTCGGGGGAGGGGCAATTTTGCAGAGAGATTTCTGTGAATATGCTTGTGTCACAGGGGGACTGGATTTAAATGGCCAGCTCTGTGTGATCTTCTTTACTAAATTGTGTTACTAATCCCTTTCTTGGGAAGCTGGTGGTATGGGAGTGCGTTCAGACTCCTCCCACATTATCTGCAGACAAGATGCCTATGCAAAGATCTCACTGCAGTAGAGAACAAAGGACTTCCTTACTCCATCCCAGCCATTTCAGGATGCAAACTGGAGGACAAGGACACATGGATAAACACACACACACACACACACACACACACACACACACACACACACATCAAACAGTGGGAAAATAAATCATAAAAGACATGAGTATTGTAGAGATTTTTCTATGTGGCCCATATTCTTAACTATTCTTCTTTCTCTCTTTCTTTCTTTCTTTTATTGCCAGTCCTGGGCCTTGGACTCAGGCCCTGAGCACTGTCCCTGGCTTTTTTGCTCAAGGCTAGCACTCTGCCACTTGAGCCACAGTGCCACTTCTGGCTGTTTTCTATCGAGGCAAGCACTCTTGCCACTAGGCAATATTCCCAGCCCCATTATTCTTCTTTCTTGCTAGTTTTGCCCCACAAATAACTTTATACCATTAACATTCTAAAGAAAGTTACGTTTGTTTTGTCTTACACCTATAGATTCTCTGGTTTGAGTAAAATGCTTTGTCTGAATAAGCAGATTGTTTTTTTCTTAGGATAAGACTATATTTCACACAGTGAAGCAGGATATCACTTGCTTATAAAGATGGATTTATTTTTATTTCAACACTTATGCAACAGTTCCTTCCTTGATGATAATCTGCTTTGGGTGCAACTCTGTAAGAAGAAATACAACTACTAGGGGAATTAATTGTCTCCAACTGTGAAAAGCACAAATTTGCCTGATATGTACATGGAAGATAACCAGAACATTCTGCACAATACAAAAGCCCCTGGACACACTGAGTTATTAGACATTGTTGAAGTTTAAACCATTAGGAAAGATCTTCATCTCTTCTTTTGAGAAAATAATGCAGATATAGAAGTCTGAATCCTGAAAAGTATTCACATATGCTACTTAATAACTTACCCAGAATATAAGTTTACTAAAAATATTTTTCTAATTCTGAGAGAAAAATATAAATCTAAACATAGTGTTGAATATAGTAACAAAATTAACCAAGTTTTAAAATTGGGCTTTAATTTTACTTAAAATGTCATTTCCATAGTTCCTGATTTCAGAGTTGTCATAAATCTTTACCTGGAAATAAAAATACTTCCAAACTTCTATCTAAACTCCTAGCCAGGATTTTTAACAATGGAGCTTGACTTAAAATTTATTTCCCCAAGGTCTGCTAATCATGGGGCAAGACAAGGAGAGAGCAAGCTTATTTGGGGTAAGGAAAGACTTATTAGTTATCATTGTTACTTAAAAGAATAAAAAGTCTCCCAGCACTTGGTAACAATGTTTGAAACAAATGTTTAATGCGGTACAGTTTTGCATTTAGTCAGGTATATGCTTTCTTGAAAAGCTGGCTTCAAAAATACTTTGTCCCAGGTTTCCCTTAATTTTCAAATCAAACCATATTTCAAGGAAAATGAAACCCATATGTTCCTACTCTTTCCTCTTGCATCCTCAACATTTTGTTGGAGAAGATCACCTGGCAGCTAAAGATGATGATGAATCCATTCCCAGGTTTTCTGCTTCACTTATTAAATTGTACTTGACTAATAATTGTTAAATGATGACTGGTAAGACTTGTTGCAATCCAAATCTTTTGAATCTGAAAGAGATCCTCCAATGAGTGAATTTAGGAATCAATGAATGAATGGGAAGTATGAGACAGCTCAAAGGCATTCCCAATAGTACTTGTGCTGATTCTATGTGTCTAATTCTATGAGTACTTAATGATTAAAGTTTTATCCCAGTTCTAGGAAAAAATCTTTTCTTCATTGCTTTGCTAATAAAATACATTTTGTAAATATTTTAGGCTATATTATGAATGCCTATATTTCAGTCATTTAAAAAATTTGAATCTTTTCCAAGTTTGAAATAAACCATGAGTTCAATGAAAACATGAAAAAAGTGATAAGAATGGAATTTAACCAGTCAAAATGGGAACTTATAGAAAAGCAGGTAAAACATATGAGCTGGCTACAAAATGTGACCCTAGAATGCTAATAAGAGCCTGGAAAATGCACAAAACCCTATCTGAAAAACTACTAAAGTAAAATGGGCCAGGAGTGTGGCTTAAATGGTAGACCAGTCCTGGGCCCATAGTACCACAAACAATGATAATAATAACAGACCAGGCTGTGACTGCAACAGTGCATTACTTCCCCCTGATGGAGTTTTCCCAACTGACTCTGCTCGTTGCACAAATGCTCTCTTCTTTGTCCATAGACTGTTTCCATGTTTCCCAAGTAGACAAGTAAGAGATTAATGTCAAAGCACCTATAAAACATAAGGCTGTAAGGAAGCCTCTCCTCTGAATCCAGACATTATCCAAGTAGATCATAGAAATGTTCCTGGGGAACCACAAAAGCCAAATGTAGTTATTAAGTATGATCACTTTTTAACTGTCTTTAAAGTGACATGGTTCTGGGATACAAGGAAGTATCTTATAACACTTGCACTCCAGGGCTAGATGGTTCCCACTGTTGCAGCAAGAGCTTACTTAAGACACTTTCTTAACTTACATAAAGACCAGATAGAGTCATAAGCCAACATATAACTGTAAGACAAGCACATTGCCCAAATAGAAAGAAAAATAGAGTCAACTCTTTCCAAGGACAAAGATCAAGGTCAGAGAACACAAGGGCCCTTTTTCTGATGTCAGTGAGAATCAGAGGCTGTGAGAAAGGACAGTGTTTCTTTCTCAAGAGATACACAGATTGCTCTTCCCAGCCTGCAGCCACACACGCTTTCATTTCTCTAGGTTGAAAGAAAAGGAATTATGCAAATTACAGAATAAATGTCTCTGTCCAAATAAAAGAGAGTTTGAAAGATAGACTGTCAGGGTAGTTTTGTGGTTTACACAGACAATTTATCAAAGAGAGATTAATTTGAGTGTTGAAAGAACATTAACTTTCAGCAAGTCTAGTCTTTATGATTGCTCTAATGATTTACTTAAACATAATGAAGAATGTTTAAGACCATCTTCCAAAACATTTCTATAACTAGCTTTAAGACCTGAGACCTTCAACTTGCAAAGAAACTCAGTTCTCCCCACCTTTGGGGTTCTTCAACATTAAATCTACATCATCAAATTCACTTAGGCACAAATTCCAAGCCAGGTTTCAGGTCTCTGTTTTCTTAATGAAATTCAGTCCCTTCATCACATGCACCGTCTCTTGGCTCAATCTGGAATAGCTTTCAACAGCTACATGTTTTGTTTTCTATTTGCTCCAATGACATCTTCTAACAGCTACATTCAACAGGCAAATTCACTAACCTAACTCGGACCACTTCTTACCCAGAGATAACCTTCCTCCTCTCCTCTATCTACACAGAAGTATTATGCATCTTTAGAAAAAAACAGGTCCTGGTGGCTCACATCTGTAATTCTAGCTACTAAGGAGGCTGGAATCTGACCATCATGGTTCAAGGCCAGCCAGAACAGGAAAGCCCCTATGAGACTCTTAAATCTAAAAAGCACCAAAAAGCCAGAAGTGTGCTGTGGCTCAAGTGGGAGGGTGCTTAAAAGCTCTCCCACTTTTGACATGTGAGCAAAAAAGGCTACAGGATAGTGCCCAGCACAAAAAAAAAAGAAAAACTAAAAAGCAGTCTTACAAGAAAAATTACTGTGTGACTGAAGTCTTATATATTACCTCAATTCTTCATTTAAACAGACCTATGCAATGAGTACACTTAGCCATTTCTTCCACATGAGATCACTTAAGCTCAGAGAAGCTAGGTAACTTGCCCAAAATTGAACAGCATGCACCTGGAAGCCATAAGACTCACACCTTATTAGGTCTGACTCCAGAATCACCAAAGTTGAGTATAGCTCATAAAGCCTATAATTATAACTACTTGATGTTAAGTGGCTTAGATGTATGTAGGAAAGATGTCACAAAGCAGAGCACGATGATCACTGTTGGTAGCAGAAAACATGGGACAAACTGGAACCAGATTCTGAAGGGAACAGATGTCCCCATTTTCCAGATTCCAGTGACTGAAGTAGGGCTGTGACATGAAAGGCTTGCCTCGAGACATTCTCTGATCCCGTTCCAGCAGGTTAAAGGCAGCTTCTTTCTGCACCTCTGTGTACCCCCAATAGAGAATGCCAAACATCCCATGTTTATTTCTGATTTTGTGGTTTCTTCATTTGTTTTTGCCAGTACCAGGCTCTCACAACCTCACTTGCCTTTTTTTTTTCTGCTCACAGCTGGAGCGCTGCCACTTGGTCTATGACTCCAGCTCAGCATTTTTACTCATTAATTGGAGTAGAGCCTTTAGGACTTTTCTACTTGGGCTAGCTTTAAGCCATGATCCTCCAATCTCAGCTTCCTGAGTAGCTAGGATTAAAGGCATAGGTCACCAGGGCCCAGATGTTTTGGTATTTTTAATTATATCATAGTTCTAGCACTTTCTGGCTTTGAGTGAATTGCACAAAGTGATGTGAGTATGTATCCGTGCATACAGCTGAAAAATAAGTTTGTATGTGCAATTTTAAGGGTCCAGAAGAGAGAAAATGCTCCATATGTGTTGTTTCTGTTGTTGCTATTTTTGCATTATGACTTCTTTTAGCAAAATTTCTCAGCTTCCTAAAGACAAAGGCCAGATTTTCCTGTGTGTGTGTGTGTGTGTGTGTGTGTGGTGGTAGTGTGGTGGTTTGGTTTGATTGGGATCTCCAGCCCTTAGCACAAGACTTGGTCCAACAGTTGAGCAACAGAAAGTTCTGAGTCAAGTGAGAAGGAAAAGGCAGCTGAGTGGCAGAACTTTTAGCCTCTCATATCCCAATCCCTCAGGCTGAGCCCAGGCTCCATCCCTCTCTCCCCCAAAAGTCAAGATGGTGATGAAGCTATAATTATTCAACACTGCCGTTCTAACATCATCTAGAATATTACTTTCTTTTCATAAACATTTGATGCCTATAAAATAGATTGTCAGATCTCAAATATTTATTGAAAACATACTATCTGTCAGACCAAGACCTGAAGTTACATGATTCTTTACATGACAAGGGCTAGAATTTAGTCCAAATGGTTGATTCATCATTTAGGTCAGACAAGCAAACAAATAAGAATGTATACACTTGTAGAGCCTCAAGAGAAATACCTGTGCAATGTCAAAGTTTGGGCTATCATTACAAAGAAAACATGCTACTCATGTACAAAACAAACTACAATCCATTAACTCAGCACAGAAGTCCTTTTTGGCTCCCCCAAAGCTGGCATCCAAACAAGTTTTATAGTCACGCTGCCAAAAAATACCTGGCCAATACATTTTAACATCCTTCTTTGTTTTCTTTCGGACATATTTCAGTAATTGCCTGTCTGCAGGTACAAGATGCTTAGGGGAAGTGATTAATCTTTCACGAGACTCTTCTACTATTTCTTAATTCAGTACAATAAAAGCTTGAAGGGACAGGTACCCTCATGTCAGTGCATGCTTCAAGGAAAGGAAATTTTAATTGGAGATAAGTCTGATCATCTGATAGCAGGTTGCAACGAAATCTCTTTCTTACAAGAAAGCAACATAACAGGATAAAGCCATCTTGGCAAGGGGGTGAAGTGGGGAAGCTCACCTCTAAACTTAAACCCGAACTCTTTTTTCCTTTCTTTTTCTCCTAGTAAGAGGCCAGATGGGATCCTCAGACATCATGAGACACTATAGCTGGAAGCTCAGTGGTTGATCGGCACCCCTGGCCCCCCACATGTAGATACTGGAGATGAGAAAGGCTCTTGTTTGCTGTCTGAAGCAGGTGTGGTCAGACTAAATGGAGAGAAGATGTCCAGCTGGAAGAACCCATCAACCAGCTGCCCAGGGCAGTCTGCTTAGATAAATACCACCTGTTACTGAACAGCAGAGCAAAATTAGTCATATACCAGGAACCTGCTGCTTCTCTGTCTATTGTGCTGAGGCTATTGTGTCTTTCCACCTCCCAAATCCCATGTGTGGCTCAGAGCAGGGGTCATAGTTACTGTGCTTCATCTGATTCAGGACAATGGTAGAGACTTTTCCAGCATTAGGTTCAAGTACTGCTGGAGGGATGGGAGCAGGCACAGAAGACAGGAATAAACAACACACAGGGAAGAAAGCCATGGCCCTGTAAAGCACATTTCCACTTGAATACTGTGGAGGCTGCCCACCTTGAAGGGTGGTTAGTACATGGCCCTGTGTTCACCCTATTTCACACTTCACTCTTCTCCACTGGACCAATTGCTTCTGGAGTACAATACCACAGACACAAGTATACATGCAGACATATGCACACACATGAACACACATGCATATGAACACAATCCTTTTCTCACATCCCATCTCCCCAACAAGGCACCCTGAGATAGTCCATCCTCCTTTGGTCTAATCCGTCATCCAACACAAAATCAAGCACACAACTCAGAAAATGGGTTCTTATCTGAACTAGTTATTCTTAGCCCCAGTAGTTTTTTTTCAGGATGATGGAAAGACAAAATGAACTAAAAAATTCAATACATAATCTAAAATTAAGATAAGTAAGGGAGGGGGTACATAGGAAAGGGCAGGTGAGACTGTTGACAGGGATGACATTGATCAAAATGGACTATATTCATAAACTGCTTTGGTGAATGGCAACTCCTTTGTACAACCACTTAAAGATAATAGAAATATTCAAAACCTAGATCTTTTTTAATGTTTCATATTAAATTTTAAAAATTAAGTTTAAATTTTGAAAAAAGCTAGAACTAAGGAGAAAAATCAGTGGGAAAAAACCTTTCAACTATTATTATTATTATTATTATTATTATTGTTATTATTTGCTTCAATGAACTAGAAGCCTTGGACAGGTAGCCAGATGGATTGGGATAGAGTCTTAGTTTTTCTGCCTATTAAGTCAATGATAATAAATTATTGATTATTTGAGTATCCATTAGCTCATCTGGAAAATGGACCTAATACTAAGAATAACAGAAGATAAAGCAGCTTCAGTGACTACAGTGCTTATTGCATTATAAAATATACCTTATCTCCTTTTTCCAAATTGTACATCAAATTGATCAGAACAAAACGATATTATAGACTAATTATTTTAGGCTTCATAAATTTGGCTATCAGTGTCATCAGGGGCTTTATAAAATTACAAATTGCTGGACCTCAATTTCAGGGATTCCATTTCCATAGTTCGTGTTAGTTCTATGTGAAGCTAATGTGTAGGTAAGCTTAGGAATTACAATATTAAATCATTTTTGTTCACATTTGTTTTGACCAGTATCTGACCAATAAATGGTTACTAGGTTGTGGAATTTTAAAAACATAAACTGTAATAAATATCAATGATGATATGTGTTGATACCCAAATTTGAAACGAGATTTATCTCCTAATCTTTCTTTTACAATTAAATCTGTAGTCACACACACATACACATTAACATCCTATGCAGGATTGTAATAGGTATGTGTGTGTGCATATATATATGTGGCTATATGGAGCGGGGAGACAGGGAGGGGAAGAGAGAGGAGAGAGAGAGACAGAGAGAGAGAGAGAGAGAGAGAGAGAGAGAGAGAGAGAGAGAGAGAATTTCCTGGAGGTAGTGCTGTAATTACTCAGTATTCCGGACCTCTCATATATCAATTTATCTCTGTAATCTGATCATTGCTGCAGTTAGGGTATGTCCCATTTATATTCCTCTACAAAGTTCACCCGTGTTTGTAAAATAGTCTAAGAAGAAAAGGGAAACACAATATATTTCAAAGAAAAAAAGACATATAAAAGTACTTTTTAAAAAGCAAACTTGAACACTTTTCTACTTGCAAATCTGCATGAATCAAACAGCCTTGATCTGAGAACAGAAGAACTTGAAGAAAGCTCTCAGTCCAGGGCATCTTTGTTCCTTTCTTGGGCAGAGGTCAAGCAATTGACAGTGGTTGAGACTAAACAGGAAGAAAACCAGCTCACTTAATGGGACAGACACAGCAAAGATTATTCCACCTAGAAACAACAAAACTCAAAAAGAATTTAGTTGCTGATAGCTAACATACTCAGATAAATACATCTCCCATTCCTTCCAACGGTATTTGGTAAATTCACAAAACTTACAACCATTATATTACATATACTCTTCCATACAGAGTTGGTTAAACTTAACTCAATCTCCTTTGTAAAATCATTACAGATGCGTCTGTGAGACAGAGAAAATCAAGAGTCCCTTTGCCTGGGCCCTTCCAAGGTAAGAAAAGCCCCAACTCTTTCACAGGAACAGATTGTTTTAACTTAATTGAATGAAGTAAACTTGGGGAAATACCTGGAGTTGCCAACTTGACCTCTGGTAAGCCTTTTGAACTTCAATCACTGTCCTCCAGCACAAAGCTTTCTATTCGGCTTTCAGCTATTTCCCCTGATTACACAGGTAGCTTATCTGAAGGATTCCAAGGTTTCAGTTATCATTTGTGACCTGATTGTGAGACAAGCATTATTTCCGTGCTGGGTTTTATGACTAAGCCAGCAGAGGTATTTGTCGGTTCGACTGAGTCAAGAGCATCTCATTTCAGTTTCTTAGCCCTTGAGACTGATAAGTTATTCTAAATAAGAAATAGTTTGTTTTAATTTAATTAGTGAAATAGCTCAAATAAGTCACTACTAGGCAGAAATGGCACAAAATTAAATTGAAAATTATAATTCTAATATAGGCAATAGAGATGAAGATTGTTCCCAATAACAAAATACAGGTGGTAAAAACAAAGCAGATTGAATTTTTAAACAAGCAGGATTACTTACTCCTCATCTAATTCTCTTGCAGAAAAAGCAAAAATTATAATCAATGTTTGAACTTCTGAAAAAATTATTGGTCTTGGCAAATAAAACATTCTTGGAATCTAGTTAAAGAATATGAACAATAGTTAAGTGATTCTAACCAAGCAATTATATATTTTACTCTTAAGTCACTATTAAGTACTTTTTAGAAATATATTCAAATTTAATTCAGTCTATTTTTATTACAAAGTAAAACAAATATGATTTTTCCCTCAGAAGACTTGTCAGTGTTTAAAAAGATTGCTAACAGCCAGTGCCAGTATATGAGGTAAAACATATTCTCAGATAATGTGAATAGGTAAAGTAATATGAATTTTGTTGAAAGTGACTGCTTGGGAATACCTGCTCAAATTTGAAACGTGCATATCTTACAGAAATTCATGGAAAATCTGCTTATGGTGGCAAAAACAAAACAGAATGGTTCAACAGTAAAAAATAGGTGTTAAAAAGCTGGATGACCTTTCATGAAGCGACCTAGGAAAAACACCCATAATACCTTTTGAATAAATGAAGTTCAAAACACATTCTACATAAACATATTTAATAATATTATAACTTAGAGTAGAAAATGTGCATCTAGACAGAGGAACTGAGGAAACAAGAAAGATAAGCAACAGTTTGTTAGCCACAGTCGTCAAATAGAAAAAATAATTGAGGAGTTAAAATATCTTTGGCTTCCTATTTTATAAAATCCCAACATATATGAAAGGATGACAATGAATTTTGCTTATTTTTATTTTTCTGTAGACTCTGATATATTTTACCTTGAAAACCACCTAAAAATTGGAAATCTATACATCATAAATATGAGAAGTAAATACAGTAGATAAAACATGTATAAATTAATGAGCTTAGTTTTTTGGAGTCTCTTTGCCAGTCCTGGGGCTTGGACTCAGGGCCTGAGCACTGTCCATGGCTTCTTTTTGCTCAAGGCTAGCACTCTACCACTTGAGCCACAGTGCCACTTCCAACTTTTCCATATATGTGATACTAAGCAATCGAACCCAGACCTTCATGCTTGCTAGGCAAGCACTCTGCCACTAAGCCACATTCCGAGCCCCATGAGCTTAGTTTTGACAGAATCATATTTAGTGATTAATAGTGGGTAATTTGTAACCATACTTTCTATTGTTTTCCTTTGCTACCTGTCTTTCAAATCCAGTTAGTTTAACTATAATATATGTTTCTCTTTTACTACTTTGCATATATGAAATGCTAATTTGTTGTAAGGATGCATTCATTACTTAATTCTCTTACACGGTTATTGGAAGAGTTGCATCAAAAAGCACTTTCTTCTTGCTTTGCTTGGCCCTCTGAATTGAAAGTCTTGATTTTTTTTTCCTGGACTAGTCACTGCCCCTAAGCTTTTGTACTCAAGGCCAGTGCTCTACCACTTGAACCATCAACCATTTTGAGTGATCAGTTGGAAAAAAAAAAAAGTCACATGGACTTTCATGTCCAGACTGGTTTTGAACCATGATCCTCAGATCTCAGCCTCCCCAATAGCTAACCGCAGGTATGAACCACCTGCACCTGGCTAAGTCTTACCTTCTTTTAAGTGGAATATTGGAGGACTAAAGGATAAGGTATTTAGGTTTAAAAAAAAACATGTTTAGTCTCCATATTCTATTGCATAAAATAGATCAGCATACAACAATTTTGTTCATCTTTTCCGGAATTATACACCACATGGGTGAGGCTGCCTAAGTTTCTTATCAAGGTGAAAATGTGAACATTAGCCAACCAAACAAGTCTCTATAGCCTCATCAGTGTTTCAGAAAGATGTTAGCATTGGCAAGGAACCTACATGACATCTATTACCTCTGCCAAACACGCCTGGAATTTCCTAGCATTCCATTTCATCAGGGTATCCACTTATCAGGATAGCAGAGCAGCAACTAGGCAGGCAAGAATCTTATTTATGATAACATCCACACAACTAAGACAATACACAACTTTACATGAAGTTTCTTACAAACAGAATATTTGCAAACTAACATGAACATTTTCCTTTGTCTTTTTGCCCTTCAATGTTGAGTACTACCATTTATGTGGCTTCAGAAAAAAAAAAAACTTTGGATTTTCCACTGCAATATATGAGTCACATTGTCACCATAAAAGCTTGGCCAGAGGATCAGGTAAGTATGCTACCTAAAATAGTTAAAAATGAGTACTCCCCTAAGTGATAGTTCTCACTGTAATTAATATATGTACATAGTGGCAATACTGAAATTAAAAGGCAGTTCTTATTTATATGAATGGAAGAAGGTAGTTTCCAGTCTCTAGAGAATATAAAGATAATATCTTAAACTTTCAAATGGAGATTTCTGGTCCCTGACAATCAAAGTTCTGACCACTCAGTCTGGGATTAAGTACTGGAATCTCCATGGTGTGTGTGTGTGTGTGTGTGTGAGAGAGAGAGAGAGAGAGAGAGAGAGAGAGAGAGAGAGAGAGAGACAAGAGAGAGAGAGAAATAAATACTGGGACTTGAACTCAGGACTTGGGCACTGTACCAGAGCTTTTACTCTACCACTTGAGCTACAGCTCTACTTTTGGCTTCTGAGTCATTAACTGAAGATAAAAGTCTCACTGACTTTTATTCTTGGCTTCTGACCACAATCCTCAGATCTTAGCATCCTGAATAGCAAGGATTACATGTGTGTGCCACTGGTGCCCAGCTGTAATCTCCATTTTTCATAAGTACCCTAAATGATTCTGATATACAACAATAAGAGGGAGAGGAGCAGAAAACAGAGAGGGACAGAAGACCTGTACCTTCTCCCTGGAGGCCTTCTTTCTTTGCTTAACATTAACCACTTTCTTATGTACCTAAATATAAGTGAGGTGCAGGAAGAGATTTTTGAGAACATGTGTTTATATCACTCCAGCAAAGGCAGAGAAAAAAAATCAGCATTTTTCTTACATTTCGTTCCCACAAAATCTGACCACATTCTCTTTAAACTTTCACAACATATTCTTCTGTATCTTCAATACTCTCTGTGGTTTAGTAAGCTTTGTTTCTGGATTGTATGTGTTCCTCCTGACAGTCATCATGTACGGCAGGAAAAAAAAACAGAATGATTATTAAAGATGTTTACAATTCATTCTTTTTTTTTTTTTTTTTTTTTTTTTTTTTTTTTTTTTTTTTGGCCAGTCCTGGGCCTTGGACTCAGGGCCTGAGCACTGTCCCTGGCTTCTTCCCGCTCAAGGCTAGCACTCTGCCACTTGAGCCACAGCGCCCCTTCTGGCCGTTTTTCTGTATATGTGGTGCTGGGGAATCGAACCTAGGGCGTCGTGTATACGAGGCAGGCACTCTTGCCACTAGGCTATAGCCCCAGCCCTACAATTCATTCTTGCATACTGATCTCCAATCAAGATGCAAGCAGAGCCCCCACCTGTATTCAGCGGTCACATGGGCCATCTGTCCTCCGTGAAAGGTAATGGAAGAACCATCCAGCACCTTCTACATGGTATCGTCTCCAGCTCAGCAGTGCATCTAACGAATATTTTGCAACTCCAAATTTGACTCTAGGCCAGTAGTTCTCAAGGAATGTTGAACCTGCCCCCTCCCCTTGAAAATCCATATCACCTGTTACTTTCCATTGAATTCACATCTAATCTTCCAAAATGAAATTACTGTTTTCTTTGCTTCATAACCTATCCCATAATGCTTGTACCACCCCTATTTTGTTCTACTTTATATTTGTCAGTCGTCATTATTCATCTTGTACATGTTCATGTTATTATTCTTATCTATAATGATCAAATCTGTGTTTTAATTCATTTTTTAATATGTAATCTGTCCAGGCTGCTCAGGCCAATCTCCAAGTTGTGAGTACAAATGATCCTCTCAGCTCAGCTACCTGAGTGTTGGAATTAAAAGCAATCATTACCACACAGGGCTTAGTTATTTAAATCATTCAGGTGCAGAGACCATATCTATTTCCATAGTTAACACAATCATTTGCACACTGGAAATCCTCCATCAATGTCTACTAAATTGACTGGTAAGTGTAAAAGTCATTAAGTTTACTTATGAATAGAACTAAAACAATTACCTCTAGAGAATGAACATAAAACCAAAGAAGGCTTAGCCTTAAAAACTCTGAGATTCTAATTACTACTGGTTTCTCACTTTGTTCCTTTACCAGGCATCACTCAGTAAGTTAAAAACAGGTATAGGACTGAATGTCTAGTGGCTCCCAAGCCAGTCTTTATCCCACCATACAGCCTGGCCAGTGCTCCAGACCTGATCAAAAGCTATAGCTGGGCACATGCAGTTATTTTAGAATAATCTTAGGGCATCGTGCTGATGACACAGTAACATTCTGATTATGACCCTGTGCCTACCGGCCTTACCATAAGCATGGAATGTACCAGACTCATTAACATGAGCATTGAAGCTTGTAGGATAGGTTTATTTTTCATTCTGACTAAATGAATTGGCATTAAAATTTTTAAGTGAAACTTAAACTTTAAACAGATCTCAAGTTTCTCAGAAATAGTTCAACTACTATGGTTATGTGTTTAAATTTTAAATAAAAAAGAATTTCTCTTGCTCCAAATTCCAATATAGCAAAATTTACTACTCAAGAGTCATTACCAGTGTATATATATTTTTTAATCATCCAAGGCGTTTACTTGTAGATTTATAGGCACATTCTAGCTATGACAAATGAGAGAAAGCATGCAACCTATGTTTTTCTGAGTCTGACTTACTTCACTTAATTTTCTTCCCATTTCCTTACAAATGATACAACATCATTCTTTCTGATAGATGAGTAGAATTTTATTGTGTATATATTCCACTCTTTCTTGATCCATTCATCTGCATCTGGGTTGATTCCATATCTTGGTTATGGTGAAGAGTGCTGCAATGAACACAGGATGCTAGGCATTCACACACAGTAAGACTAAAGGAGGATATGATTAGGAGACGAACACAAAGGTGCAATGCCTATGTGCATCTGATCATGTAAAATAGTATTTATTAAAATGAACTCCAGGAAATGGAGATACTTTTTTCTTTGTTTCCATTTTTGTTTTCTTTTCCTTTTTTCTTGTTTGTTCATTTATCTATCTTTTGGAGGGTAAGGGGGGACATAGAGATGGTGTGACAAAAGTTGAACAAATGAAGCTGAGGTACTCACTAGAAACAATGCTGAAAATGAACACTACAACTTGTAGGTGAGGACCAGAGGGAAAAATTGGGAGACAGCAAGTGAAGGGGTGATATTGTTCAAAAAGAAATGTACTCTTTATCTAACTTATATAACTGTAACACCTCTGTACATCACCTTCATGATAATAAAAAAATGCATGAAGAAAAAGAAAGTCATTACCAATATATCCACCTAAACATGGAACTGTCTCAGATAGACCAATATTTACTCTCTGAATTTAAAGCCTTCAACTCTTCAACAGAAAGGTGACTAAGTTTCTGACAGTTATGCTATTTGGCACATGGGCCACAACATTCTGAACCACATCCCAATTGTCAGTTCCTCCCATGCTGATCTTTGAATCTAAGCAGCAATGACAGCCATTAGATAGACACTGCTAAAAATGAAGTGATGACGAGAGAGAGGATTTATATACCATTTCCAATCCCCTGAGGCAGGCCAGGAACCTTTAACTACACATTTTATCATGTTGGTTGCCACTCTCTGAATTTCTCCAATTTGTCTCTTTTTCAACATGTGGTATCCCAAACTAAAAGCAGTTGAAATGTGTCCAGTCAAGACTAGTGCCAAGTTGCTTGGAAACACACACACACACACACACACACACACACACACACACACACACACACACACTCTTTCTGGTTTAAAACATAATGCTTTCATTAACAGTCTGATATCACATTGAGGAGATTTGAGAGCTCTCTCCATTTTAACCACTCATGCTGTTGGGTTGACTGTACTGGCTTTCCAAATATGCTAGATATGGAGTGACAACCTGTGGCCCCAATGCAAAAGTGGTAGATAGTTATCATTAGTCTTCACTAAGCCCTTCCAGCAGGCTCTCATCTAATCATCTATAAGAGTATCCACCATCTTCCCTGAGAAGCCCATTCCATCTACACATAGCTTAAACGTCACTAGTGTGAAAAGCTAGTCTTTGAAGACAATAGTTTTGCATTCACCAACTTCACCTCACCTACCAATGCCTCCTATTGACTCCTAGGTTTCTACATTCTTAATTCATTTGTTATATATTTTTAATTCAATATTCAAAGTAATGGAAATACTCTACCTACTGGAAGCTTATTGTTTACTTAAGATTTGATTATGAATTTACTAAAACACATACAAAAAAATCTGATGAAAATTACCCTTTGAAAGCCTGATATTGGTGGCTCAAGCCTGTCATCCCAGCTACTCACGAGACAGAGATCTGAGAATCAAGGTTCAAAGCCAGCCTGAGCAGGAAAGTCCCCGAGACTCTTCAATTTATTACCAAAAAGCTAGAAGTAGGGCTGTGGAGCATTAGCCTTTAGTGAAAAACTAAGGATCAGCACCCAGGCCCTGTGTTCAAGCCCCATTACTGGCACCCACAGACACACACAATTACTACTGGAGAACTTAAGAAAGTGACTGAGATAGGCAGAATGCTAGAGGTGATCTCCTGAGATTTCATTTTGCTGGAATGTACTGCTGTGAATTTACAGATGTAATTAAAATCTCAAGTCAACTGGCTTTAAGATAGAGGTTATCTGGATGAGCCTGACCTAACCAAAAAGTAGAACCTGTCCTCAGGCTGGAATCGAAGGAAGTAGGATTGATGCAAAGCACCAGAAGGATTCAGCGACCACTGCCAAATTGAAAATGGAAGGGACCACATGCAAAACCCAAACCCAAACACTGGCATCCAACTGCAGGAAGCTACCACTGGCCAACAGCCACCAAGAATCAAGAAACTTCAATTGCAAGAAACCAAATTCTTGTAATAGTATAAAAGAGCCTGCTCTAGGTAAGACCCAGCATGGTCAGCACCTGATTTCAGTCGTGTGACACTCTAAAGCAGAGAACTCAAACAAACCAGTCCATCGTTCTGTCCTACACAACTGACACACATTATAAAATTTATTGTGTATGTTTGTATTAATTTTCTACACAAAAAGTAGAAACTAACACAATGTCATACCAGTAAACTGTACTTTTATGGTAATGAACCTTTTGTGTGTGTGCTGGTTCTGGGGCTTCAACTCAGAGCCTGGGACCTGTTTCTGAACTCTTTTTACTCAGAGTTAGAGTTCTACCCACTTGAGTCACAGCTACACTTCTGGCTCTCTTTGATGATTAATTGGAGATAAGAGTCTTACAGACTTTTCTGCCCAAGCTGGCTTCTAACTGTAATCCTCAGATCTCAGCCTCCTGAGAAGCTAGCATTACAGACATGGAGTCACTGGCACCTAGCTGAAACTATTCAAAATCAGTTTTAATTAGCTTAAATTCCCATGCTACACTAGCCATATATTAAGAGCTCAATAACTACATATAGCTCCTAGCCATCACAACAGCTTTTCCTGAAGCTTTGGTCCATAATGTACTTTGAGCAGTAAACTATGTCATCATCATCATTGCACTGACTGGCTGTCTGGTAAAATACATATCTTCAAGACTATAATCACTGTTAATCAAGTGAAATGCTCACATCGGGGGAGACAAAAGGACGCTACAGCTGACCAATGGGAATTCATTCCTACCTTCCATTTCCTGCTCACTCCCAAATGAATAATCCATTTGTGAAGTAGAGAGTAGGATTTAAGATACTACATCCACCCTATCTCTCTCGGTCCCTATGATTAGACTTGCTTTAATCAAATCTGTTTATGATATGAATTCTCATATCCTCCCTATTCTCTTTGCAAAAATCAAACAACCATGCATTATCCGTGACTCTTTAGAGGACACAACAAGCTAGGGCAAACCTTGGAGTCTGACTAGCTTGGCAAGGTCAAACCAGAGGACCTTCTGCTCATCCAAGACTGTACTCAAGGAAGTATGACCCATGGCTAATGTTGCAAAGATACTGTGGGGCCCAGTTAAGGGGAGAACACCCATATTTGAAAGTAGCAAAAATTACAAATTCCAACTAAAACCTAAGTGGCACAGAATTACTTTCCTGGAAAATGATAAAATGATGGCTAACAATGTTACATTAGCCATTTTGTTGTTGTTATTTGTTCATATTTCATGATCCAGAAAGGCAAGTCTTTTTAAAATAAAAACACTTCAAATAAAAACAATGTAACTTACTTGCCCCTACTTTGGTCTGCGATTAACAAGAATTTTTTTTTATTTTTGCAACAAATATTTTCCTCCCATAATATATCCCTAGCAATATCCCCAAGGCTATGATAAGACCACAGTCAGATGCCAAAATGTCCTAATAAAAACCTGAAAATCTGATTTTTCTTTGAGGTCTGGCAGAAAAGGAAAATACTGGATTGAATGAAAGGCTTAAATCTAGACCCAAGTATTTCCAGGGAGGTGGGGCAGGGCCCAAAGAAGACGAAGGAAATAGAGAAACTCTTCACAAAAAGACCCAGAGGACCCAACACCTGGGCATAGTGTTAAGCAGGCAATAAACAAGGATTAATTCTCAGCCTCAGGATTAGCCTACAGCTGCAAGCACAGAGGGGCTCTGGGGTTCAGTTTAATCTAACTGAGGTAGATGCAGGAGAGCAGATAATTTCCAGATCATTCTTCTTATAGGAAGAAGGGAGGATTGCCTATCACAACATCTAGTACCCCCTTTCCTTTACCAAAGCCAGTAAGTATAGACATCATGCCAGGCAGCCATATAGAAAGAAGCTGACAAAAGGATTGGTACCTAGATAAGTACCTACATGGTGTGGGTGTTTACATCCCTCCAAAACTCACCTTGAAACTATATACAACCTATGCACATCTTCCCATGTACTTAAATCTCCAGATTTTTTATTATATCTAATACAAGGCTGAAGCCAGAAGATCACAAGGTCCAAAACAATAGCAATAAAAATCATTCAAATACAATGAAAATGCCATTCAGATAGTTGTTAAACTGTATTGTTTAAAGAATCATGACATGGAAAAATGTCTATGTATTCAGTACAGATGCAATTTCTTTCCTGAAATATTTTCAATCATAGTAGGTTGAGTCTGCAGATGTGGGAATTTGTGTATATGAACACAAAGTTGTGACAATTCTTGTAACTTTCCTAAACCTATGTGTTTAATGCTAAGGTTAAATGTGAAACTCAGCATCCCAGATCTTCACTCCTAGGCTGGTGCTCAGTCTTACTAACTTCCTGCAACCATTCTAAACCTTTATAATGTTTTCAGAGGTACTTTTTCTTTTCTTCTTCATGGGCTGATAAAATGACTACCTATCTCCATATCAAAAAGACAAAAATTAGTCTTCAGACCATAATACCTTTGTGTCTACTTTATCTCTGTAATTAATAATAGTTAATATTAACTGAAATATACACAGTTATCCTCATTGTTGGCCTGCATTGAAGTGAATTAGATGAAATATATGTATGTATCTACCAACTTTTCTTTCAAGGATATCTTAGTAGATATTTCATAAAGGACATGTTCAAAGATGTTGGGTTAGTAAAGGGAGAAAGGTTTTAAATATGAAACCAACCCAGGCTTTACTATGTGAATGAATACATCTTTAAGAAGATTGACTGTCATAGCAGAGGGTCACAAGAGCCCAATAGCTATACCCTTATGAACACATAAGATGATGCTAAGTGAAATGAACTCCATGTTATGGAAACGATTGTTATATCACAGTTGTAACTACTTTCAACGTCCTATCTGTATCTGTAGCTTCTATTATTGATGATGTTCTTGTATCACCTTCCTGTGATTGTATATACACTATCTCTGTAAGCTTATCTGAGTATATTGGAAACCGTGTATACTGGTATTAGAAGTAGGAAATTGAAAAGGAATACCAAAATTGAGAGACACAGGGTAAAAAAAAGACAAACAACTACAAAAGCAATACTTGCAAAACAGTTTGGTGTAAGTGAACTGAACACCTCGGGGGGAAAGGGAAAGGGGGAGGATGGAGGGGGGACAAGGTAACAAACAGTACAAGAAATGTATCCAATGCCTAATGTATGAAACTGTAACCTCTCTGTACATCAGTTTGATAATAAAAATTTGAAGAAAAAAAAAGAAGAATGACTGTAATATATGTTCCTAGTGGGGAAGACATTAGATGTTCCTCTGCACCTAATTTGGGAAACAATGACTGTCCCAGTGTTTAGAAACATCACTCATCTAAATTAGTGAGAAGAAAATGCTATATGAGGCAGTCTCTCGACCAGCTTCTGACCAGCTTCTAGTCCATTTCAGAAATTGCAATCCTGTTTTCATTTAGTTTATCAAATATATCTCTCTCTTCTAAGTGCATGTTTCTTCTGTCCTTCCTGTGCCCTACTTGTTCGCCACATGCCAACAGTAAGTCCTTGTAATTATCATGCTAATCTCTTCTGTGTATCTTTTGCATACTGCTTTTCCTTCTCCTTGCTCTTAGTTACCACCTGTTCTTCCAATTGGTTCCAGGTATCACTACATATATAAGCCAATCTCTGTTCTAGTAAAATCCCTCTCACTATCCCAACTGTATCTCTTTGTTAAATGTTTAAAAGTTATATTCAGAATGAAAATAAAAATTGTGTGACGGCATTATATTTATAGCATTAGTAGCCAAGAGCTTCTACTGTTTATTTTTAGGATGACAGTGCAAGTCCATCAACTTGAGGGTAGACTATTCTTAGGGCCACTCAAATAAACTTAACTAATTTTGACCTTACTACTCCAGTATTTCATTTATCTTTACTCAAAACATTATTTTTGTTCTGAACTTCAAAAGGTTGTACAAGGAGGCTACAATTTAATGTAGCCACGTAAGTGTGAGTGTTTCTTCATCAGTCACCTCCTCCATCATCCCCCCATCCTGTCTATTCCCTTCCCCAAGATTCATCTCATATTTCCCACAACACATTCATAGAGTTTGTATATGCTCTTCAGGGCCCATTTTCAGGTATTGGATATATTACCATAAATTAGCAGATGCCTATGCTTGAGAAACAATCTAATCATAACATGCAACAATTTAAACAGATGATTACATATGCCTGTAGCTGCTGTTAAAAGTATGGGAAGAACTCTACAGCACAACAAAAGAACATTATAAAGCTGAAGGATCTCAACTGAAAGTGTCAGAGATGATGAGTCAGGTTATCACTTCAGCAAGAAGAATGATTTATGTTAATGACTCTAGCAGAAAATTGATTAAGGCTGAAAACCTGAGATCAAATTTTAATACTCCAGGTTTGGAGAGCCATACGCTACCTCACTTTCTTTTTTTTTTTTTTCTCAAATTTTTATTATCAAACTGACGTACAGAGAGGTTACAGTATCATACGTTGGGCATTGGATACATTTCTTGTACTGTTTGTTGCCTTGTCCCTCATGCCCCCCTCCCTCCCCCCCTTTCCCTCCCCCCCCCCAGGTGTTCAGTTCACTTACACCAAACAGTTTTGCAAGTATTGCTTTTGTAGTTATTTCTCTTTTTTTACCCTGTGTCTCTCGAATTTGGTATTCCCTTTGAATTTCCTACTACCAATACCAGTAAACACGGTTTCCAATATACTCAGATAAGATTACAGAGATAGTGTAGGTACAAACATAGGAAGGTGATACAAAACATCATAGAAACTACACATACACATAGGACGTTGAAAGTAGTTACAACTGTGATATATCACTTGTTTCCATAACATGGAGTTCATTTCACTTAGCATCATCTTATGTGTTTCTAAGGGTATAGCTATTGGGCCTTGTGATGCTCTGCTATGGCTTGCCTAAACCTGTACTAATTATTCCCAATAAGGGAGGCCATAGAGTCCATGTTTCTTTGGGTCTGGCTCACTTCACTTAGTATAACTTTTTCCAAGTCCTTCCATTTCCTTACAAATGGAACAATGTCATTCTTTCTGATAGAGGCATAAAATTCCATTGTGTAAATGTACCACATTTTCCTGATCCATTCATCTATGGAGGGGCATCTGGGTTGGTTCCAGCTTCTCGCTATGACAAATTGTGCTGCGATGAACATTGTTGTGCTGGTGGCATTACTGTGATTTTGTTTGTGGGCATGTGGATAGATACCCAACAGTGGGGCTGCTGGGTCATAGGGGAGTTCTATATTGAGCCTTCTGAGGAATCTCCATACTGCTTGCCAGAGTGGCTGAACCAGTTTACATTCCCACCAACAATGAAGTAGGGTTCCCTTTTGGCCACATCCCCTCCAACAATTGTTATTATTAGTTTTCTTGATATATGACATTCTTGCTGGGGTGAGATGGAATCTCAATGTTGTTTTGATTTGCATTTCCTTTATGGCCAGTGATGTAGAGCATTTTTTCATATGTCTATTGGCCATTCTTATTTCCTCATCAGAGAAGTTTCTTTGTAAGTCTTTAGCCCACTTGATGAGGGGGCTATTGGTTCTTTGCAGTTTTGTTTTGGAAGAAGGTAATTTTTTTAGTTCTGCATATATTTTAGAGATGAGGCCTTTGTCTGTTGAATGTCCGGTAAAGATTTTCTCCCAGTCTGTGAGCTTTCTGTTTATCTTGCGAGCTATGTCCTTTGCCGTGCAGAAGCTCTGGAGTTTGATGCAGTCCCATTTGTCCAACCTTTCTTTGATTTGTAGCCTTTCAGGGTCTTTGTTAAGGAAGTTCTGTCCTGTGCCAAGGAGCCCAAGTGTTTCTCCTACTCCTTCCTTTAGTGTCTTCAGGGTGCCTGTTTTGATTTCAAGGTCTTTAATCCATTTGGAATTGATTTTGGTGCAGGGTGATATATAAGGATCTAGTTTTAGTTTGTTGCATGTGTTGAGCCAGTTTTGCCAGCACCACTTGTTAAAGAGGCTATCTTTCTTCCATACTATTGTTTTAGCTCCTTTATCAAAGATTAAGTAGGCATAGTTCTGTGGGTTTAATTCTGGGTCTTCAATTCTGTTCCATTGGTCTTCAGGCCTGTTCCGGTGCCAATACCAAGCTGTTTTTATTACTATAGCTTTATAATACAGCTTGAAGTTGGGTATTGTAATTCCTCCAGCACTGTTCTTTCTGCTTAGGAGTGTTTTTGCTATTCTAGATCTTTTATTGTTCCATATGAATTTCTGGATTGCTTCCTCTATTTCATTAAAGAATGGTGTTGGGATATTAATGGGTATTGCATTGAATTTGTAGATAGCCTTTGGCAATATTGCCATTTTGATTATATTAATCCTCCCAATCCAGGAGCATAGGAGGTTTTTCCATTTTCTTAGTTCTGACTTAATTTCATTTTTCAAGCTTTTAAAGTTCTCTTCAAAGAGGTCTTTCACTTCTTTGGTTAAGGTTATTCCTAGGTATTTTATGTTTTGGGGGGCTATTGCAAAAGGAGTTGCTTTCCTGATTTCAGCCTCGGTCTTCGGGTTGTTAGCATAGAGAAAGGCCGTTGATTTTTGAAGGTTTATTTTATATCCTGCAACTTTGCCAAAGTTTTGTATCAGCTCTAGTAGCTTGGGGGTAGAGTCTATGGGATTCTTTAGGTATAGGATCATGTCATCTGCGAAGAGAGAAAGTTTAACTTCATCTTTTCCTATTTGGATCCCCTTTATATTCTCTTCTTGCCTAATTGCTCTGGCTAGGAATTCTAGTACTATGTTGAAGAGCAGGGGAGAGAGTGGACATCCCTGCCTTGTTCCTGATTTTAAAGGGAATCCTACCTCACTTTCTTTAATCCTGCAATAGTAACCTGTTTTGCTTTTGTTCTTATTGGAAAGGTGATGTTCAGAGGGGTTATAGTTACATAAGTAAGGTAATAAGTACATTTCTTTTTTTATTAATTTATTGTCAAAGTGAAGTACATAGGGGTTACTGTTTCATACGTAAGGCAGTGAGTACATTTCTTAACCAACTTGTTACCTTCTCCCTCATTTTTCTCCCATCTTCCCCCCTCCCCTCTTCCCTCCCCCATGAGTTGTACAGTTGGTTTACACCATATAGTTTTGTAAGTATTGCTGTTACATTGGTTTGTCATTCTATCCTTTGTCTCTTGATTTTGATGTCTCTTCCCTTCCCTAGTTCCAATACATGTATATACAATACCCAGAGTACCAAAATCAGTTACAGTGACACCAGAGGTAAAACCGTGGGAAAGAAAGACAAAAAAAAAGGCATAAGTTCACATGGTAAATTGAAAATAACGACAATGATAAAACACTTATTTCCATAACTTGGAGTTCATTTCATTGCCTTCATCTTATGTGTGCATGTGTACGTAGTTACTGGGCTATTGTGATCTTCTGCTAGGATTATCCTAGATGTGTACTAATTTTTCACAATAAGGAAAACCATAGAGTCCATGTTTCTTTGGGTCTGGCTCACTTCACTTAGTATAATTTTTTCCAAGTCCTTCCATTTCCTTATGAATGGGGAAATGTCATTCTTTCTGATAGAGGCATAAAATTCCATTGTGTATATGTACCACATTTTCCTGATCCATTCGTCTACTGAGGGGCATCTGGGTTGGTTCCAGATTCTCGCTATGACAAATTGTGCTGCTATGAACATTGTTGTGCTGGTGGCTTTAGTGTGTTCTTGTTTGTAGTCTTTTGGGTAGATGCCCAAAAGTGGGGCTGCTGGGTCATAGGGTAGCTCTATGTTTAGCCTTCTGAGGAATCTCCATACCGCTTTCCAGAGTGGCTGAACAAGTTTACATTCCCACCAACAATAAAGTAGGGTTCCCTTTTGGCCAGATCCCCTCCAACAGTTGTTATTGTTAGTTTTCTTGATATAGGACATTCTTACTGGGGTGAGATGGAATCTCAGTGTTGTTTTGATTTGCATTTCTTTTATGGCCAGTGATGTAGAGCACTTTTTCATGTCTCTTGGCCATTCTTATTTCCTCATCAGAGAAGTCTCTTTTTAAGTCTTTAGCCCACTTGTTGAGATGGCTATTGGTTCCTTGCAGTTTTGTTTTGGAGGAATGTATTATTTTTAGTTCTGCATATATATTAGATATGAGGCCTTTGTCCATTGTATGGCTGGTAAAGATCTTTTCCCTATCTGTGGGCTTTCTGTTTATCTTGTGAGCTATGTCCTTTGCCCTGCAGAAGCTCTGCAGTTTGATGCAGTCCCATCTATCCATCCTTCATCCTTTCTTTGATTTGTAGCATTTCTGGGTCTTTGTTAAGGAAGTTCCATCCTGTGCCAAGGAGCCCAAGTGTTTCTTCTACTCCTTCCTTTAGTGTTTTCAGGGTATCTGTTTTGATTTTGAGTCTTTGGTCCATTTGGAATTGATTTTGGTGCAGGGTGATATATAAGGATCTAGTTTTAGTTTGTTGCATGTGTTGAACCAGTTTTGGAAGCACCATTTGTTAAAGAGGCTATCTTTCTTCCAGACTATTTTTTTAGATCCTTTATCAAAGATTAAGTAGGCATAGTTCTGTGGGTTCATTTCTGGGTCTTCAATTCTGTTCCATTGGTCTTCAGGCCTGTTCCGGTGCCAATACCAAGCTGTTTTTATTACTATAGCTTTATAATATAGCTTGGAGTTTGGTATTGTAATTCCTCCAGCACTGTTCTTTCTGCTTAAGATTGTTTTTGCTATTCTGGGTCTTTTATTGTTCCATATGAATTTCTGGATTGCTTCCTCTATTTCATTTTTAAAAAAGGTGTTGGGATATTAATGGGTATTGCATTGAATTTGTAGATAGCCTTTGGCAATATTGCCATTTTGATTATATTAATCCTCCCAATCCAGGAGCATGGGAGGTTTTTCCATTTCCTTAGTTCTCCCTTAATTTCATTTTTCATGTTTTTAAAGTTCTCATCATAGAGGGCTTTCACTTCTTTGGTTAAGGTTATTCCTAGGTATTTTATGTTTTTTGAGGCTATTGCAAAAGGAGTTTGAAGCTAGATTCTTATATATCACCCTGCACCAGAATCAATTCCAAATGAATCAAAGACCTCGAGGAAAAATCAGATACCCTGAAAACATTGCAAGAAGGAATGGGAGAAACACTTGGGCTCCTTGGCACAGGATAAAACTTCCTTAACATGGGAATTAAATTCCTCCAAAACAAATCCTCATTGAACCAACTACCCCCTTAATAAATGGGCTAAAGTCCTAAAAAAAAAAAAGACTTCTCTGAAGAGGAAATGAGAATGGCCAAGAAACACATGAAGAGGTGCTCAACATCACTGGCATAAAAGAAATCTAAATCAAACCAACATTGAGATTCCACCTCATCCCAGTAATAGTATCCACTATCAAGAAAACTAATAACAGATGCTCTGGGGGATGTGGCCAAAAGGGAACCCTACTACAGTGTTGGTGGGAGTGTAAACTTGTTCAACCACTCTGGAAAGCAGTATGGAGATTCCTCCAAAGCCTAAATGTAGAACTCCCCTGTTACCCAGCAGCCCCACTTTTGGGCATTGAACCAAAAAGTAGAAGTACATTTCTTTTTGATCAGTGTTACCCCCTCCTTCATTTTCTCCCATTGTAATGTTCATTTCCAACATAGTGTCTAGTATCACTGTTGCATTGGTTTACATTTTGTCCCATGATTTCTGTGAACTTCCTCCCCTTCCCCAAATCAAATAAACTTATATACAAGACACAGGGTACAAAAATAAAGAAAACAGTGACAAGACATAAACATATAGAAAAAGATGAGAAATAAAAAAGAAATCACTGCTAACAGTATATTGTAAAAACCTCTTATTTCCATTTCTTCGACTTCGTTTTGGTAAGCTTTATTTTACATGGTCATACACACCTAGCTGTTGAGTTATTGTGATCTTCTGCTAAGAATATCAGAGACATATTCTAGTTATTACAAATGAGGGAAATCATGCAGCCTGTGTTTCTTGCTTGGCTTACCATGAATTTTTCCAAGTTTTTCTATTTCCTTACAAATAGGGTGATGTCATTCTTTCTGATAGAAACATAGAAAATTTCATTGTTTAAATATACCACATTTTCTTAATCCATTCATCCACTAACGGGCAGCAATGAAACGGTCTTGTGCAGTGTGACAGTATCCAACTGGAAGTCTTTGGTCAGGGGCATAGGAAATTTAGGGAAATGTAGCAAAGGACATGGAGAGCCTTGCTTTCTTTTGTCCTGTGTCCTCAAGTAAACCCCTAGAAGACATCTGCAAGGTAGCCTCAATGCAGAACAGCTTTTCCATGATATACAAAACAGACCAATAGTTAAATGGGTGGGTGAGAATTTCCCAAGTGGAAAAGAAGCAAAGTGCAGGCAAAGGCATGTTTGGGAAGTGTTGCTTTTACTAGGAATTGTCCATATTGGGGAGAGGGATGGTAGGGAAGAGCCAGATCATGAAGGCACTTATCAACAAGCTCACAAATTTACATTCTCTCTTTCTAGATAAAAGGGAGCCAAAGGAGGATTGAAGACAGTAGCTCATATGGGAAAATTCTGAAATGCACCAAGTAAATCTGCTAGTACTATATGAGATGGACTGGGCTTGGGACAGCCAGATGGAAGAAAAGTTGGCTAAGAAGCTTACACAATGGTCCTGAGAGAATAGAGCGATAAAAAGTTGGAACTAAGATGATCAGACATGAAGACAAAGGAAAGGAGAGGAGAGGATAGGGGAGAGGAGGGGAGAGGGAAAGGGAATGGAAGAGAAGGTGAAAAGGAAAGGAAAAGGGAAAGGAAAGAAAGGAAAGGAGGCAAATAGGAAACTGTTTCTAAGGGGAGCTTGTACCAGCCTGTAAGGGTAAACTTGTGAGATGTCAAACCATTTGCAGCTTAGAATCAGCAATGGAAATCAGTCACAGGAAAAGCAACAGAGATTCTCAATTGTCAGAGGGCCAGTATGACAGTATATTCCAGAGGGACCTGACAGGACTTGGGTAACTAGATAAAAGACACGTGTTTTATGGCATCTGACTCTCTTAGAATGAGAAAGCTACTCCATAATAAGAAAGAACATTACAATCCAGGCGCCCATGGCTCATGCCTGTAACCCTAGCTATTCAGGAGGCTGAGATCTGAGGACCATACTTTGAAGCCAGCCCAGGCAGGAAAGTCTGTAAGACTCTTATCTCTGATAAACTACTAAGACAAAGTGAAGTGGTGTCCTGTGGAACAAGTGGTAGAGCACTAGCCTTGATCACAAAGAGGCTCAAGGACAGTGCTCAGGCCCTGAGTTCAAACCACAGGACCATATATATATATATATGTGTGTGTGTGTGTGTGTGTGTGTGTGTGTATGTGTGTGTGTGTGTATGTGTGTGTGTGTGTATATATATATATATATATATACACACACACACACATACATACATACAGCCAGGTGCTGGGTGCTCCTGCCTGAAATCCTACTTATTGAGATTTGAGAACCACAGTTCAAAGCCAGGCCTAGCAGGAAAGTCCATGAGTCTTTATCTCTAATTCACCACCAAAAACTGGGAGTAGAGCTCTGGCTCAAGTGGTTGAGCACTAGGCTTGAGCAAAAAAGCTCAGGAATAGCGCCCAAATCATGAGTTCAAGCTCTAGGACAGACCGACAATACACACACACACACACACACACACACACACACACACACACACAAAGAAGAAACAATTAAAAACTCAAAATTAGGCATCAGTGATAGACAGTGAGCATATTCCTGGAAGCCAGAAATAAATATATCCAAAAGTGACCGCAAACCGCAGAAAAATATCCCACTAAACCCAAACTAAATGTGTCCCCAACACAGTTTTCTTTCAGCTCAACACAAAAAGTGCCCACAAGCACTCTAGTGCCACATCACATGATGGGAAGTATGTCAGAGGAGAAGTCCCTGTGGATAGAAATGGCAGTCTTCACCCACTGTGGTTAAAATGTCTCACTGTGGCACATTTTACCAAAAAAAAAAAATGTATAAGTCTGTGAACCCCTTACTAAAGCAGCTCTCAGAACCTGGGAAGAATTATGCAAGAGTGAGGTCTGGACACTTGAGCTTATCAGGTAGCTTTGCCTCTGAAGGTGAGATGGGCATGCAGATGGACACCAAGTTTCTCGGGGTGTGTGCGGAGAAGTGGCTCCTGATAGATCTCTAATCACACCTCCAAAAGAAAGTGAAAACGGCTGGAAAGTTGTGACACGATGACAGGCAGAGCAAGCCAGCTCCCAGGATGGTAGTGACATTCCAGGGCTCATCCTTCTACATGGAGGAAGCAAGCACTATTCATGTACCATTGTTCACTATTGTCAAGGAAAAACCTTAACCAGCAATGAATCAACCTAACCAGCATCTGCCCTGATGCCCCAGCATCATTTTCCAAAGCTTGCTAGCTTCTTCCTTTGATGAGTCTCTGAAAAGTTGTCTGGTCTCCTGCCTGAGGCTGCTGGAGGACATCACCATGAGGAAAGGTGAAATGTGCCTGGCGCAAGCCAGAATAATCCATTCCAGACACATGTGTAATGCAGGAAAAACAGGTGCAAACAATTGAACCAGCTGTCAGCAAGCTCCGGGGATCGCTTTTGATATCTTAATCGTTAGTTGATCCCTGCGCCACGTTGGCAGTGTCACCGTCATAGCTGACTGCACATCTGTAAACCTTTTCCAGTCTCTTCTGATGTCCGTGTGAGTCCGTGAAAAGCCTGACATCACGAGAGACTTCAATTGAGCGTGATTGCTGCCGTTTCCGTTTTCCTGCCACAGAACCTGAGAGATGACAAATGCCAATAATTGCCCATTTTTTCACTACTGGTTGTCTTGTACCACACAAGGCAAGAGCAAGGAGATTTCCTCTGCATCCTTGAGCAGCTCATTGTACCTTTGATGAACTGAGAATCATTTCCCTGTCAGATAAAGAAGCTATTGGCATAGTAATTTGTTGAGGGCGGTTTTTGATTTGTTGGTTTCAACCTCCTCATCTCCTCAACAGCAATGATACCCCATAATCGCTGGGAAAAGACAAAGTGGACGGACTTTTACACTGGTAGAATGTCTTCATTCTCTTCTTCAACCAAGGCTATGTTAGCACCATAACTAGCACAACAGGTAGTTATCTTCAAGAAGGGAGCAGAAATGAATGGCATTAGCTGCAGTGACCCATTATCAAAAATACATAGGTTGCTAACTTCCTGTAAATGCAACGAATGAAGAATTTGAAAGAATTTCCCATCAGCTATGCTGGAAGGATTAGGTTCTGTGATGACTCAGGAAGGAGTCACTGAAACTTGTGCTTTGGTGCTGGGTTCCTGCCAGGCAGTCTCTATCCATTCTAAAAATGTGGAGAAGAGAGGAGGTGAACTCCCCAGACCTGCTGGTCTCCATAATTACCCACAGCTCCTGTACCATAGATTCACTATACAATACCCCGGCTTCCCGTTCTCATCTCCTTCCCTTTTCCTCCCAGAAAAGTAGTTACAAGTCATTTCTTCATTTTACAAATATCACCATGTATTTTAAATAAATATGATCTGAGGTGTGATTCATCTGTACCAATTCTACAGTTCTAAGCCAACATAAAAAGGCTATAATCCCTAGGGCTTTGAAAAGCATATATAATTTGTTTGTATATATTTGGGGAATATTGTTGAGTATATATTTTGCCTCCCAAAATGTGAAGTTAGAAAAAAAATGAAAAACATAATCCATCTCTTCTAGAAGGCTCCAATCACCATTATGTTAAAATTAATTACCTTATACCAATAGTTTTTTGTTCTGCCTTTAAAAAAATTATAAAATAAAACTCATCTTGAAATACCTGTGAGAGAAATTTAAAGAGCAATATAAAAGAAGTATACATCTTTTTACATGGAGAAAAGAAATAAGCTTTACTTCTGTAAAGAGAGGAAAAATGGAAACACATCTGACAGGGGGGCACTGGGTCATCCCACAAGTCAGACAATTTAAACCTAACTCCCTCTACCACAGGCTTCATTAGACTTTGCTAACCAAACAGCAAACAAGTAGACTGGGAATATACATGACAGAAATCAAAGGCACGGGGAGTCCTAGCTCTTGAGGCCTCCCTTCCTCATCAAGAAGAGGCCCTGAAGGTCAGTTGTCTCAGGAGCCTACACAGAACATTTTCTTGCTTCTACCTTGGTTGGCTGGCAAGAAGCCATCTCAGCCCTGGGGGACCTTTATTGTGGCTCCTATTACATCTTTCCATTTCCATACTGCCTACAGACTTCTGGCTGCAGCCCACCACAATTAGGACTTGAATTTATTAAACATGAGACTTTTCACTTGATGATTGGCTACATGGGATGAAGAATTGGGATGGAATGAAATGGTGTATGTGGCTCACAACAACCCACAATCTGATTGGCCACAAGAGAACTCTGGAAGGTAATGTGGCTTATTGGTTTATCACACATGGCTTCACAGCTTCATGAGTTTGGCTCCTTTCTGTCTATTCATCAACATTGTTTAGACAATGCTTTTTGCTTACCACATAGGTTTGTGATTTTCTTCTTAGTTAAAAAAAACTCACCTTATGAAAGAATAACTTGTCATTAAAATCAAAGGGGCTTTTATCCACAAAACAAATTCTTGTGATGTGAGAGAACAGGATCCATTTTTGTAGATCTGCAGTCAGGAAAAGAACTAAGCTATATGTGATCTTGTAAGCACTGATGAGAGTCATGATAAGGATTCATTAGCATTGTTCTTATGCTGCACATAAAGCCAGGTGTGAAGACACGTGAGCCCCACAGAGGGGCTTTAGGAAGTCCATCTAAGTATGCATACAGACACTCTTTAAAAATGAATGTAGGGGGAAATGAGGAAGGAGGTAACAAACTGTACAAGAAATGTACCCACTGCCTTACGTATGAAACTGTAACCCCTCTGTACAGCACTTTGACAATAAATAAGTATTTTTAAAAATGAATGTAAAAAGCCAGGCAATGGTGGCTCATGCCTGTAATTCTAGCTACTCCGGTGGCTAAGATCAGAAGATCATGCTTTAATGCCAGCCCAAGCAGGAAAGTCTATGAGACTCTTATCTCCAATTAATCACAGAAAAAAGCCAGAAGTGAAGCTGTGGTTCAAATGGTAGAGTGTTAGCCTTGAGCAAAGGAGCTTGGGGATAGTATCCAGGCCAAGTTCAAACCCCAGGACTAGCAGGAAAACGAAAGGGAAAAAAAGAATGTAAATAGTAATTAGATAAAATTAAAGAAATCTGAACAATGAAGAACTTTAAATTACAAAATAGATAAGAATCTTCATATATGTTATTACTACTAATTGAACACAAAAGTGGACACTATTATACTGGATTTTCATTGTAGTCTGTGATTTCTATTTAGCCTTTGAAACTAATTTGTCCTGTTAAAGTAGACAAATTAAACCTCCTAAAATGGTATTAGAAAGGAGAAAAGGTTAGAGGGGGTACAATTTATAATACATTGTATGCATGTGTGAAAATGTTACAATGACATATTTCACTGTATAGCTAATGTATACTAATAAGGTATTAAATAAATAAATAATATGTGTTAACAATTTTAATTTGGGAGATTTCAAATATTTAATAGGAGCATCGACAGATATGAGTGAAAATTTAGGCTTTCCCTACTCAATTGGTGGATGCCCTTGGGACAAGCATCAACTTCTTCAGCTCTAAATTCAGCATGATAACTCGGAACTGCACTGAGATAAAGAGATAGGACTTAAAGTATGTAACAGCTCTTTGTGCACAGAAGAGGCAAGAAAATGTACAGAAAGGTGTTGCTGACACATTTTTTCCCATTTGTTTTTCTTGCTCGATTCATTGCAAAATAATGGAAACAATTACTCCAAAATGTAGACAAGTCACTAGGAAAACAGTATCATCATATGCTAATAATTTGAGAGAGGTGAGCACAAAATTCCCTGTAAGCATCTACCTTTTATGCATTCTTATCCCCAGCCTGTTTCCATTTGAAAACTGGTGACCTCATTTAATTCCACATCATTATTTTTGGTGTTTTACCAAAAAAGATGTCATATTTCATATCCATTCTCCAGGAAAAAAATCTCCAGCTATTCAAGTTGAACAACTTGCATTTTTGTGCTGATATGTATTTTTAAAAAATACGGTACATACAAAATTTTTTTCAGGCTATTACACATGACTGAACAAAAATAGCTTTTCTGATTTTAATTTTTCTTTAAAATTTTCTTTTACAAAAATCTCAGCATATTAATTTACTGTAAGTATACACTCTAAGGATGATTTTTCACACTTTTGTTGTCCGGTAAATCTCATATTTAATCATATTTTAATTAGTGATTTGTCATTAATGTAATATCCACATACACAATGACATTCTCTCTTAGATTTTGTTTATCTTCTGGTTTTTGTTTTAAATTATTTTTCATTTCTTTGTTGTCAAAGAGATGTACAGAGGGGTTACAGTTTCATATGTAGGGCAGTGCATACATTTCTTATCCAACTTGTTACCTCCTCCCTCATTTCCCCCCCACCTACCTCCCTCCCCATTTCCCTCACCCCATGAATTGTACTGTTGGTTTGCACTAGAATCAATTCCAAATGATTTCTCTTTTAAATTGCTTTTCTTTTCTCAACATTAGTTTTGTACTCCGTCTTTAGAAAAAAATCCATTCAAAATTTTTTCTATGCTTTTTTTTTCCTTTGTATTTTCTCTGTAAAGTCTTTCTTTCTTGTCAAGCAGTTAGGTGGTCATTTTTGCTCTTAAAGTGACTTGAACATTCTATCTTGTCCTATGCATCTGATCATATTGCAATTGTTACATTTGTGAGTTTCTGCAAACATACAGATTCCCTTACAAATAGTGACTTTGTAGCCACAAAATTTCAGAATACTTATTAGGTCAATGTTTACAAATTAGCAACTTCTTCTCCCACCCTAAACACCTGCCAAAGAAGCTTTGTAATAAAGGGAATTTAATAATTATATTCTTATATCTTAATTAATTTCATACTCGTGTAGAACTTTTTCATCCTATTTTTCCATGTCAGATCAAACATTCTGTTAACAGCGGAGGTTTGGGATGCAAACATTCTCATATTCAAACACATATCCTTTGGCAATTTTTCATGTGACTTAGATTTGCTCTCTTAGATATTTTAATAAACATCATTTAACCCATTCAAAAAATATGTATTCGCCAGGTGCTAGTGGCTTATGCTTATGTTCCCAGCTATTCAAGAGGCTGCAATCTGAGGGTTGCTGTTCAAAGCTAGCCCATGGAGGAAAGCCCCCTCTTTCTTGAGAAATGAGAATTGGAGATTCTCATCTCCAATTATCTACCAAATTCAAGAAGTAGAGCTGCAGCTCAGGTAGTAGAGCACAAGTCTTAAGTACAAAAGCTCAGAGACAATGCCTAGTCCCTGTGTTCAAGTCCTAGGACCAGCACACACACACACACACACACACACACACACACACACACACACACACACACACACGAATGCATTCCTATACAGGATAGAAGAAAATGCATTCTTACTAAATATATCATATCCTTCTCAGATTGAGCAATATGTAAATAATCTCATTTGTTCTCTTTAAAACAACCAAACTTTTAATAACTGTCTCACAACATTCCAGAACATCTGTCATGCTCATGGTGTCAATGATGAACAATTCACAAATCTCCAAGACTCTCAGGTAAGTCTGAGTATGTATGCAGAATTTTAATACCTCTAGCTACCCCAGACAGAACTAACAATAAATGTAGAAAAGTTTTACTGAAATAATTTCACTTCCCACTTTTTTCATGTTGTTCTTTCTGAGCCTGTGCCACTTACTGTGTTCCAGATGTGTACCAGAGAAGCACTGAGTCTAGATAGTTCTCACCTTACAAAGCTGGTGAGCCTGTGAGGCAAAGGATCACAGAAAGAAATGTACACTGTGTGGTCACAGGACTCCCAGAAAAGTTAGAGAGATGAGGAATGAAATAGTGCATGTGCAAGCCACCCTTCCCAATGGTGAAGGCACCAGCCCTAAAGCATAGCATAGCATAGAAGTGATATCACAACTGGATAAACCACTCAGGCTGGACATTCAACATTACTTCTTCCTTTCTTTCTCACTTTTTTTTTTTTTTTTTTTTTTTTTTTGGCCAGTCCTGGGCCTTGGACTCAGGGCCTGAGCACTGTCCCTGGTTTCTTTTTGCTCAAGGCTAGCACTCTACCACTTGAGCCACAGCGCCACTTCTGGCCATTTTCTGTACATGTGGTGCTGGGGAATTGAACCCAGGGCTTCATGTATACAAGTCAAGCACTCTTGCCACTAGGCCATATTCCCAGCCCCTTTCTCACTTTTCTCTTAACCTTTCCTTGACCCAGTGTTTGGCCTTTGATGGGTGAAACAATCACAGCATACACATTCACACTAATACATCCAAAAATGAGTAGAAATGATAAATTGAGTAGGGAAATAGATTATCACTTATCCAGCACCTATGTCATAAATTCCTGAACCCACCCTAGAGTCCTGTTGAATGCTTTCACATGCTATCTCACCTAATCTCTCCCTTCCCTCTAAATCATCTGTGATATATATTATCTTCTGTCTCCATGATAACTTAGAATTGAAGGAACTAAATAAAGTGCCCAATTTAAGAGATTGTAAATAGCAAAGCTAAATATCTGACCCAGTCTTTGTCTCTGTAGTAATCATGCTTCAAGTGTGCTCTTTTTGGTTGTCAATTATTATTTTATTATAGTCAATGACAATACCTAAGACCATCATTCACTTCAGGAGAGCTGTGTAAGAACTCTTGACTCAATCTTGAGGCTAAGTTTAATCCTCAATTACACAAGCTTCTCCTTAGCTTCTTCCTCCTCCTTTCTCCCCCTCCATCTCCTCTATTCCTTCTCCTCTTCCTCCTTTTTTTTTTTTTTTTTTTTGCAATACTGGGATTTAACTTAGGGCTATCACCATACCTTCAGTCTTTTTAGTTTGTTTTTCAAATAAGACCTCTTATATTTGACCAGATAAACCAGAGACCACAATCCTTCTACTTCTATCTTCTGAATAGCTGGGATTACAAAGGTAAACTACCACATCCAGTTAGGTTTTTTTTTGTTTTTGTTCTTTGTTTAAGATTGTCAGTCACAGGGCTTGAAGTCAGGGCTTGGATGCTCTCCTTGAGCTTTTGCACTTAAGACTAGCACTCTACCACTTTGAGCCCCAGCTCCATTTCCATTTTCTGGAGGTTAATTGGAGATAAGAGTCTCTGGATTTTGCTGCCTGGGCTGGCTTTGAACCGTGATCCTCAGATCTCAGCCTCTTGCATGTCTAGGAGTACAAGCTCATATGAGACACTGGAGCCCAATTGGTTTTTGAGATAATGTTTCACAAAGTTTTTCTCAGCCAACCACCAGCCAGGGTCCTTTGTCTGCTTGTCAACTAGCTAATACTGTGGCAACACACCAGGCCCAGGTCCCAGCTGCACTCTTACCCTGCAGTCCAGAAACTAATTAATATCTAGGCCTTATTTCCTGACTTGATTCCTACATTCTAGTTTCTGGGTAAATAAGGATTTTATGTTTTCCAAGTAATTCCAAGGACATACACTCTCATTTTGAAGTACAACTTCTCACCCATGTTCCTCAGTTTTCTGGATTGTCTTGATACAGCCTACTTGCTGCCAACTCTTCTTGCTTTTCTTCTTATCACTAGATAAACCATCACATGTCTTCTAATCCCAACCTGCATACTGCTTGGTGAGGGCAAACCATGAATAAATCCAAAGGAAAAGTAACCAAAGAGCAAATGGTACATAACTGAGCAGTGATACAGAAGCCTGAAGCAGGAGAACTTGCTCTTTGTGTTACAAAGCGTACCACAGGGATGACTGCCCAATCCTACCTGTATTTAAGGGAAGCCCCACTGCTCTTTGAACCATCTGTACACTATAATGAATAGCACTGATTTTATGTTTACAAAGTACCTGCCTTGGTCCAGGTGTATGGCATGGGCCATCTTATATTATCCTTGTTATAACTCTCCAAGTAAATGCCAGTATTTTATCCACAGGATCAAGAAGATAAGAAAAGAAGTTTGCACAGATGCATGTGGGAGGCAAGCCTGGCCTTGGAGTGTATGCCGCTGCCCTAAGGGGCATGATGTGACAGCACACTGAGCACCTAAGACCACGCTGAACACTGTGTGTGTTGTTTGCCCCGGTTCACGAGCTCCTCCACGTCAGGTACCACCACACCTTTCTCATTCTTGAGAACTGAGCCAAAGAACCTGGTAAACAACTTAACCTTTAAGGTAATAAGTTACATTGGGTTGCTAGGGTGAGTGGGGCATTTTAATTAGTTAAAAATGTATATAGGCTGCTGTACTTCTGCAATAAAGTAGACTTGTCCCTTGAGACCTGTCTCCCATGTCTACATTGTGACTCCATCGCCCTTACCCCCCCACCCCCCACCAAGGACCACCTCCGATGAAGGAACTACAGATACATATCCTGGTCAATATCACCACATTTAGTAATCTGTAAAACCTATATTTTAACTCAGATGATCAGGTTCAAAACCTACCTGCTTAACTGCTACGTATCATAAGATTACAACAATCTATGCTTACACGGTGACAGAAATGGAGCGAGCTGAATAAGTTCACCCATGTTATTCCTTCATTCTTTGGAGAGGAATAGAGATAGATAGATAGATAGATAAATAGATAGATAGATAGATAGATAGATAGATAGATAGATAGATAGATAGATATGCATAGCTATCCAAACACTGTATTATTCCGGGAGCAGGACATAGACATGAACAAGATACAAAGGAGCTGACTCACTGTAGCTTATATTCTACTGGAGTGCAGAACATAAAAATAATGACCAAAAGGTCATTGTATTTCTTTTCTATTTTTTTAGATCCAAGACCAGAACTCAAACTTAATACCTGACACTTGCACTCACTGGCTGGTTCTCTACCAATAGAGCTATATCTCTAATCCTCAAAAGAAAATTTTAAATAACAAAAAGTAGTAAGTCTAGTGTATAACTCAATGATAGAGTACTGGACTAGCAAGCATAAAGCCCTGAGTTTAAATCCCAGTATATTTAGAAAATAAAATAAGCCATGTACTGGTGGCTCACATCTCTAATCCTAGTACTCAGGAGGCTAAGATATGAGAATCTCAGTTTGAAGCCATCCCTGGCAGGAAAGTCTATGAGACACTTATCTCCAATAAAACTACTCCCCTCAAAAAAAAAAACAAAAACAAAAAACCCAGGGTTAGAGCTCTGGCTCAAGTCATAGAGTGCTAGCCTTATGCAAAAGAAGCTCATTTAGTTGGAACAAATACCACTAAACATTACATAATCCAGTGTATTATTTCTAGATGCCGTAACAAAACAGAGCCTGGGAATTTAAACAACAAAAATTAATTTTTCTCACTGTTCTGGAGGCTGTAGGACTAACTTCAGGATGTGAGCCCTGGTGACGACCATCTTCTGGGCTTATAGAAAGCCTAATTTTTTTTCTGTATTCTCTGAAGACAGAGAGACAAAGAGATGTGTGTTGTCTCTTCTAACAAAAACACAAAGCCCTTCAATTGAGGCTCCACAATCATGACTTAAATGTATACCAAAGGCCTTATCTTCAAATACTATCACATTAGAATTTGAGGTCTCAAAATATGAATTTGGAAGGGAGTGAGGCACAAGTAAGACCATAGCAACCAGTAAGAAAATTAAGCTAGAGATGTGCAAATTGCTGAAGACTGAGGGTGGGCTGGAATAAGTAAAAAGCTCCTGAGAAGAATGACGCAAGATGAGTTTGCACATCACACAGGTATTATCTCCCGGCACTTACATAGAAGGTTAGTATGGTACCAGGATATCCTCCATTGCTCTTTAGAAAACACTTGAATTGGCAATTCCTTCAGTGATTTTTATTTTCTGATCTCCTATCTCTTTTCCTGTGTCACAAATAGAATCTGCCACTGGTTCATATTGTTTGGAGGAAGTGGAGGGAGGGCTTAGGGCAAACTTGGTATTCCTTTTTACTTGAATTCAACTGTTTTGTTGTTTTGGAAAACGTGAAAGACTTTCTCAAGGTCTTGAAAAGTCATCATTGTGGAAATTCCTCTGGCTTTTGTGACCCTGTCTTGTAAGGCAATGCTTCTCTGTCTCCTTTCCCCTCCCCCTCATTAAGTCCATTTTCTCTTCCGGTTGTGCACATTTCCCCCAGGTGATCTCACTCACTTCTGTGGTTTCAACTTCCATCAGTAAAATGACAACCCCTAATTTCTCCTGTCTGAGCTCAAGAAAAGAATGTACTATTGTGTTTTTAAAAAGTTAACTAACCCAGATTCAAGTCTGGATTAAGACTCTTAACCTTTTACCCCAAATCCATTCTTTCTGCAATATTTTTGCCTCCATAAATTTCCATCACCAATTACTATGATAAGCACTTGATTCTGTTCTTTCAACACCCACAGTAAGAGGACTTTCAAATCCTATTTTATGTCCATATGCTCTCTACACTCTGCCCCTTCTTCTTTATTCATACCAGAGCCAATCTGGTCTAGCCTTTATGCATAGCTCTACTTTCTTCCCTTACTCCAGTCTTGTATTCTTGGTTCACAGCACTTTTAGTTGTATCATCAAACTAAAAATCTGATCATCAATACTTACGTGAAACTGTAGCTTCTATTATTGATGATCTTCTTGTATCACCTTCCTGTGGTTGTACCTGCACAATCTCTGTATCTTATCTGAGTACATTGGAAACCGTGTATACTGGTATTAGAACTAGGAAACTGAAAGGTAAAACCAAAATCGAGAGACACAAGGTAAAAAAGACAAATGACTACAGAAGCAATACTTGTAAAACTGTTTGGTATAAATAAACTGAAGAATTCATGGGGGGGTGGCGATGTGGAGGGAGGGGGGAATGAGGGAGGAGGTAACAAACAGTACAAGAAATGTATCCAATGCCTAACGTATGAAACTGTAACCTCTCTGTACATCAGTTTGACAATAAAAACTAAAAAAAAAGAAAAATCTGATCATGTCACGCTTAAGCTCAAAATATTTCTAAGTAGTCTTCTGTAAAAAAGTTTTAATCATAGCAAACAGCATCCTTTATTATTACATCCACATCCTATCAGTAGCCTCATCTTCATTCAGTCCCCTGACCCACACATACTCCATGCACAGCCATTCTGAACCACATGAAAATTCCTGGGTCTCTCTTGTACCACATACTTTCTCACATGCTGGCCATTCTGTCCTCATCACCCTTCTCTACGAAAGTATGAATACATACCCATCTTTCAAATGTTGACTTAGGTATTAACTCTACCTACTGGTTTCCTGTCCTCTAGCTTAGGTGTTAGTCTTCCATATGCTCTTATTCACTTTACTCACAGTATTCACCACACTGCGTGGCACCACTAAAATGGCATCTAATATTGTACATTCTCACTTCTTATGTTCAAATATCAATTGCCACTCATCAATGTTATTATATACCCATTTGATTATCTTTTAGATTCAGACTTACTACTTATAATGTACCCTCCACAGTAGCAATGCTTTATTCACCAATGTGTTCCCAGAACCTACAAGATTACCGAATACATAGTAAGTACTTGATAAATGTGAATGTAACAAAAGGATTTCAAAAATGTGTTCACTCTAAAGTTACCAAAACAAGAAGCATAGTAGTGAATAAGTTATGAACGAATGCCCAATCTCAACTGTTTTACAAAGCAATATAAGTCAAAATAAGACCTCTTTTAACTTATTAGACTGCAAAACATTTTAACTTTCTAATCAAGTATGACTATGGAGATATGAGCACAACATTTGTACATGTGTACACCCTTTAAACCATTATTCTCTAGCTAAAAATCTACTATACACATACTCTCTCCAAAATGCCAAAAATAAATCAGGGTACTACCAAAAAAGAAATCAGCAAAATCTCACTTAAATAACTTATCTAGTGATACATTTCAAACTCTTAAGAAAAGAAATGACTAAAATAAAAGCAATAGATAGAAAGAAATGATACCGATCAGGGCAGAAATTACTATGATGGAGACCAAAAGAATAATACAAAGATATAATTTAAAATAATAATTCTTTCGAAAGATAAACAAGATTGACACACCCTTATCCAAACTACCCAAAAGAAAAATAAAGAAAACCTTCAAAAATAAAAGTAGAAATCAAAAAGGGCATATAACAAATACCAGTGAAATTCAGAAGATCATTGGGGAATATTTACAAAAGTAATATTCTAATAAATGAAAAAAATCTACAAGAAATAGACAAACTTCAGATGCATTTGATTTACTAAATAAGGCACTTAAAACAGATCAATAACAAGCAATGAAATTAAAATGGTAATAGTCTCCCCACAAAAAATAAGATCCCACAGATTTGCTGCCAAATTCTACCAGACCTTTAAAGAACAAACACCAATGTTTCTCAAACAATTCCATAAAACAAAATGTGAAGAATGCTATCAAATTCATTCTACAGAACTAGTATTACATTCATACCAAAACCAGATAAGGACATAAGAAAAACAAAACCATAGACCTATTTCCTTCATGAAAATAAAATTTAAAATTCTCAGTTAGATACTTCCAAACTGGATTTGCTGAAACACATTTTTAAAAATAGACCATGATCAGGTTAAATTCATTTCAAAGATGTACTGATGGCTTGATATATGTAATTCAATAAATGTAGTAGATAAAGTAAAGGGCAAAAATCACATGATTGTCTTAATAGTTTCAGAAAAGCCTTCAACAAAATTCAACATCCTTTCCTGATGAAAGCCCTGAAGAGCCAGGCACTAGTGTGGCTCATGCCTCTAATCTTGTCTCCTAGAGAATATGAGACCTGAGGATCACAGTACAAAGCCATGCAGGCAGAAAAATCTCCAACTCTTTTCTTTCTTTCTTTCTTTCTTTCTTTCTTTCTTTCTTTCTTTCTTTCTTTCTTTCTTTCTTTCTTTCTTTTCTTTTCTCTTCTTTCTTTCTTTCTTTCTTTCTTTCTTTCTTTCTTTCTTTCTTTCTTTCTTTCTTTCTTTCTTTCTTTCTTTCTTTCTTTCTTTCTTTCTTTCTTTCTTTTCCAGTACTCGGGCTTGAACTCCAGGGCCTGAGCACTGTCCCTGGCTTCTCCCACAGCGCCACTTCCAGCTTTTTCTATATATGTGGTGTTGAGGAATTGAACCCAGGGCTTCATGTATATGAGGTGAACACTTTACCACTAGGCCATATTCCCAGCCCCAATCTCCAACTCTTATCTCCAATTAATCAGCAAATAGTCAGAAGTGGAGGTATGACTCAAGTGGTAGAGCACCAGCCTTAAGCTGGGGGGAAAAAAACTATGTTAAGTGAAGTAAGTGAGGTCCAGAGAGACAAAGTACACTTATTCTCTCTCATATGTGGATGCTATGCCTAATTTGTAAATGTACAAGTAAACATATATTGGGATGTATGCAAGTGTACACAAATGTATTAATTGAGGGGAAGAATACAAATGGTGTAATTATTCAGAAAAACGAACTCACTATTCAACAAAATGAATACCAGGAAACTGGTACTTGAAAGGTGGGATTAGGGAATCAAAGGCAGAAGGCTAGATTTATGAAGAGAGGAAAATGTAGTTATAATATTCAAAGCATAGCTTATGAAACTAGGAAAATTGAGGGGAATGGGAATGAGGGAGAATGATAAAAGAGCTGACATCAATCAAGATGCATTGTATTTATAAACTGATTATGAATTGTAACTCCTTTGTATGACTTAAAGGTAATGAAATATAATTTTTAAAAAAAAGTTCCCAAGAAAGCTAGGAAGAGAAGGAACATACCTTAACATAATAAAAGCTATCTATGTATTCTAAAACTATAACAAACATCATATTAATAAGAATAAAAATGAAATCATTTCCTCTGAACCCAGGAATGAGATGAGGGTGTCTGTTCTTCTCACTCCCTTTCAAAATAGTGCTGGAATTTTTATCCAGACAGTAAGGTTAGAAAAAGAAAAGAAAGGGATATTATCCGTATGTTTTGCTAGTGTGATCCCATGCTTAAAAGACTATAAAGACTCAATCAAAATTATTAGGTCTGACAAATGCCTGACAAAGTAGCAAGATACAAAATTAATGTACAAAATACTATATTTCTACACAACATTAACAAACATGCTAAAGAAAAAATCAGAGAAACAATCTCATTCATATTAGCCTCAAAAAATGAAATACCTCATTATAAACTAAACAAGAAGGTGAAAGTCTTCTATAATTAAAACCATAAAACACTAAAAATAAATAGAAGAGGCTTTAAGATGGAAACACATTCACTGTTCATGGATTGGCAGAATTAATAGTGAAGAAATGGACATATTATTAAAACCAATGTACATGTGTAATGAAATCCCTATCATTAGATGAATGCAATTTTTCACAGAAAAAGTAGAATCAATTCTAAAATTCATATGGAAACATAAAGAGAGGCTGAAGAGCCAAAGCAGCCATGAACATATAGAGCAACATTTTACCTCAAAGACATAGAAACAAAATCATCATGATAATAGCACAAAAAATAAGCACAGAGACTAAAGGAATAGAATAGATGATCCAGAAGTAAGACTACACCCCTAAAGCTTTCTGATTCTCAAAAAATGGCCAAGAGATACAATGAAAAACTAATATGGGGAAATAGACTGTCTTCATGTAGAAGGCTGAAGCTAAATCCCTACCTCTCCTCTTATACAAAAAATCAACTCAGAATAGATCAAAGACTTTACAACACTAGAAACTGGCACTATTGCATGAAAACATCAAAAGATACAAGAATAAACAACATTTTTCTCATTAGGACTCCAAGAGTTCAAGAAACAAGAGCAAGAATTGACAAATGGTGGCCAGTCATTGAGAGCTCATGCCTCTAATCCTAGAGTTGAGTTCTAAGCATCATGGTTCAAACACAACCTGGGAAGGAAAGTTGATGAGACATTTATCTCCAATTCATCTCTGAAGAGCTGGAAGTAGACCTGTGGCTCAAGTGGTAGAGTGAACATAAAAGCTCAAGGACAGCATACAGTCTCTAAATTCAATCCCCAGAACTAGCGCATGCACGCGCGCGCACGCACACACACGAGATAGATAGAGAGAGAGAGAGAGAGAGAGAGAGAGAGAGAGAAATGGGATTGTATAAAATTAAAAAGCTTCTGAACATAATAAGCAAACAATTATCAGGATTTGTACAGATGGGAGAAAATATTTGTCAGATACTCATCAAAGGATTAATTTTTGGATAAATAGTCAAAAACAAGACCAAATAAAGGATGATAGAATTAATAAATGAACCAATGGGATACATTTTACTTCTCAAACGAAATACAAATGCTCAATAAATACATGAACAAATGTTCAATATTCTTAGCCATAAAAGAAGTGAAAATAAAAACTATAGAATGACTATCATAAAGAAAAAAAAATAACAAATGCTGGCAAGAATACAAGGAAATAGGAACCCTGGGTTGGTGGGATAGTGTTAGTTGGAAGCAAATTAGTTTAAGTCACTATGGTAATTAGTCATGGATTCCTCAAGACTCTAGGAAGTATGATATGTTCCTGCTATATCACTCCTACACATATATCCAAAGGAATTTAAGTCTACAATAGAGATGCCTACAATAAAAATGGCATGCATGCCATGCAATAAACATAACCATAGCATGATTCCTAATAGGCAAGCTATGAGATCAGCCTAAGTGCTCATTAACAGAGAACAGATTAAAAATATATGGCATATAATCACAATGGAGTATAATTTATTTTTTAAAAAGAAAGCAAATCAGTCTAATTTTAGGAAATTAGATGGAACTGAAATTCATCATGTTAAAATTCAACTCAGAAAACCCATTTTGTCTCAAATGTTGACTCTAGCCCGACCACACCAAGCTGGGCTGCGACCCCTGCGCGCTGTTCTCGGCCTGTGCCTCCCCGGCGGCAGCTACGGCAGCTGTGAAGACCCTGAACCCCAAAGCTGAGGTGGCCTGCGCACAGACAGCGCTGGCGGTCAACATCGCCGCTGCACGCAGGGGCTGCTGGACGTGCTGAGGATCAACCTGGGGCCTAAGGGCACCATGAAGATGCTCGTTTCCGGCGCCAGAGACATCAAACTGACAAAAGATGGCAATGTGCTGCTACATGAGATGCAAATTCAGCATCCGACAGCCTCCTTAATAGCAAAAGTAGCAACAGCTCAGGATGACATAACTGGTGATGGTACTACTTCCAATGTCCTTATCATTGGAGAGCTGCTGAAGCAGGCAGATCTCTACATTTCTGAAGGTCTTCATCCCAGAATAATCACTGAAGGTTTTGAAGCTGCAAAGGAAAAGGCCCTTCAGTTTTTGGAACAAATCAAAGTAAACAAAGAAATGGACAGGGAAACCCTTATAGATGTGGCCAGAACATCTCTCAGTACTAAAGTTCATGCTGAGCTAGCAGACATCTTAACAGAGGCTGTAGTGGATTCTATTTTGGCCATTAAAAAAAAAAAAGATGAACCTATTGACTTGTTCATAGTTGAGATCATGGAGATGAAACATAAATCTGAAACTGCCACAAGCTTAATAAAAGGACTTGTTTTAGATCATGGGGCATGACATCCTGACATGAAGAAAAGAGTAGAAAATGCATACATCCTTACATGCAATGTATCATTAGAATATGAAAAAACAGAAGTGAATTCTGGCTTTTTCTACAAGAGTGCATAAGAGAGAGAAAAACTAGTAAAAGCTGAAAGAAAATTTATTGAAGATAGAGTTAAAAAATAATAGAACTGAAAAGGAAAGTTTGTGGAGATTCAGAAAGAGGGTTTATTGTTATTAACCAGAAGGGAATTGACCCATTTTCCTTAGATGCTCTCGCAAAATAAGGCATAGCTGCTCTGCGCAGAGCTAAAAGAAGAAATATGGAGAGACTAACTCTTGCTTGTGGTAGCTCTAAAGTCTTTTGATGACCTAAATCCTGACTGTTTGGGACATGCAGGACTTGTCTATGAGTATACATTGGGAGAAGAGAAGTTCACCTTTATTGAGAAATGTAACAATCCCCGTTCTGTCACATTATTGGTCAAAGGACCAAATAAGCACACACTCACTCAAATCAAAGATGCAGTAAGAGGGCTGGGGATATGGCCTAGTGGCAAGAGTGCTTGCCTCTTATACATGAGGCCTTGGGTTCAATTCCCCAGCACCACATATACAGAAAATGGCCAGAAGTGGCGCTGTGGCTAAAGTGGCAGAGTGCTAGCCTTGAGCAAAAGAAGCCAGGGACAGTGCTCAGGCCCTGAGTCCAAGCCCCAGGACTGGCCAAAAAAAAAGATGTAATAAGAGATAGCTTGAGGGCCATCAAAAATGCTATTGATGATGGCTGTGTGGTCCCAGGCGCTGGTGTAGTGTAAGTGGCAATGGCCGAGGCCCTGATGAAATACAAGCCAAGCGTAAAAGGCAGGGCCCAGTTTGGAGTCCAAGCATTTGCGGACGCATTGCTCATTATTCCCAAGGTTCTTGCTCAGAAATCTGGTTTTGACCTTCAGGAAACATTAGTTAAAATTCAAGCAGAACATTCAGAATCAGGTCGACTTGTAGGTATGGACTTGAACACAGGTGAACCACTGGTAGCAGCAGAGGCAGGCATATGGGATAACTATTGTGTGAAGAAACAGCTTCTTCACTCCTGCACTGTGACGAGTTGATGAGATCATGCGAGCTGGAATGTCCTCTCTAAAAGGTTGAATCAAAGCCTCTGATAGCGGAATCTTGACTACAGTATGATGCTGATGAATACAGATATGGAACTTTTTTCCAAGCTTCAAATAATTTTCAAAGGAATCTGAAAAATGGATACTTGACACCCATTCAATTTATGACATTGTGAAATTATAGTTACAGTATTTTTTAAATTGTACTGAACGTACACATAAAGCAGGTCTAAGGAGCAGGATGTTTTGTTTTGATTTGCAGTGGTATAAAATTACTATTAGATAAGCATATGTTACCTAACTTGTTTATTATTAAATGTTCCCTGGAAAATGTTAATGGTTTAATTGTGGCTGTATTCTAACCAAGTTTCCCATTAAACATTTAAGTACTAAAAAAAAAATGTTGACTCTAGACCTAAAAGGTAAAAATGAAGATGTCATAACTGTAAAGGGGGGCTTGATTGGGTAGAGAAAACGGAGGTAAAAAGAGGAGAGAAAGAAGAAGGTGATGGAGGGGAGATGTCATTGAATTATGTTTCTTGCATGTATGAAAATGTAATAGTGAAATCTGTTTAATATTGTTTCAAGTGGGATGAGGGAGGACAAGAAAGATTAATGAAAAGGGTACATTTGTTCAAAGCATATCATGTATTTTATGGAAATATCACAATAAAACAATTTTAAAATTACATATGCTTCAAATAGTTAAAAACTTGACAAATATTGTAACAAATTTGAAAAGTTTTAGTTTCAGGAATATGAAACCCTTATGCAGAAATAAATTATTGAAGTGTGGTCCAAATATAATGGAACTCCATTAAATTATTCTGTATATATTCTCAAATGGACTATACTGATCTTACATTATCATGGAAAGTTACATCTCATCCTTTTCTATTGTTATGATGTATCAAATAATTTATGAGTCCATTGACAGATGTTAGCTATCTTTGAACACTCAGAAATCCATTAGATTAAATACAACCATCCACTTGGATATAGTTTAATTTTCTAGTATAACATGATTGTTAACATAATTTAAATGGCTTCATGATTCCTTTTCTTTAGAAAGAAATCCAGCATTAAAACTTCTTTGTGAAGAAAACACAAAATATGGATACTTCTGTACAAAAGTTGGTTTGCTACTATTTATACAAAGATTTGGGTGATATGAGAATACATGTTTTTGCACCTAGGCACGTCATATGCCAGAGGACTCTTTCTGCTATAAATGGAAGCATTTTCTACTTAACAATTTCGTAGTCCTGAACATTCCTGGTTGTAAAACATGGTCTCATCTTATAAAGAGACTAAAAAGCAAAGCCAGATACATAAGATAGGAAAAATGTGTGACCAGGATAAAAAAGAGGCTGTCAAACCCAGTTGTTCAGCTGTGAGATGAGGTAGAAGACAAACGATATCTCTCCAGATGCTAGACATAACTAAAAGCAAGGCAGCAGACATTTGTATTCATCTCTTTCTAGTGACAAGATTATGATTCTCTCTTTCCTTGTTATCAGCTCTTGTGGTTTAGATGAGCCTGACACTCATCCAGTTTCAGGTCATGTACACGTGACCCAGAAAACACCAAGCAGTTACCAAAACACTTGATTTTGCTCCTTCAGTGGGCTTTGAAAGTGTGTAATGTGCATAGATTTGGAATTTTTCCTAGATTATTCTGTAGTGGTCCACTATAAATCCCCACATGAAACTAATAATGTAACTAATACGGTCAAATTTCCAAAATAGACACACAGAGTCAAGATGTTGGCAAATTACTGAGCCTGGAGCACTAAGCATCTGGCTCCCAAACTTCAAGACTAAATCCACCTGCCGTTTCAAACCACATAGATAAGAAGCTTCCAACACAATAGGTTCTCAGGGAACTCTCTACTCTGTGGCCACATCAGGCTGATTCTTTCCTGAGTATAATGTTTGTGACCACAACTTCTGAAATAAGACATGCACTCACTTTAAAACTCCATCACTAATGCAAAAGCCATTCATATTCAGAATGTGAATCTGCTGGACAGTTCCTATTTTTGCGAGTAGCAGGCACAACGGTGGCATTTGAGCAATACAAAATGTTAGCGACGACAATCACAAATAATTGAAAAGAGAGATGAAGGCTTGTCGTCTTCTTCTGTAATAGTACACTAGTTTATTTCTTATGATAACCTAGTAAACAGGATTGGCACCATTTTCCTCATTGAAAGGATAAAGAAACTAGTAACTGTGTGTGAATTCTAAAAACTCGAATTGTAGAAACATTAACACCTCCTAATCAATATTATATAGCACTTTCCCAATATGTACTAGGCACCATACTAGGAACTTAAAATAAAATGAAAAGCATGAAAATGAGATGGGAAGGTCACATGACTTGTCTAAGTCTGTGAAAGTATATGCAGTCTAAATCTGAGCCCCACCAAAGTAGCAAAGAAACCTCAGGCTGTGAGTTTTTCTTGGGGAAAAAAACCTAGCTCACCTAGTCTGCTGAGTACCCTTAGCTTGAAAAGCAAAATTCTGTCTTAAAACATAATTCTAATGTATTTATTCTCAAGAATAAAGGTATCAAATATTTTTCTTGGAATACAATGGAGAGAATTCAAACTCTACATCACAATAGACCTGTTGCTAGGTGTGTTGTGCATACCTGTAATTCCAGCACTCAGGAATCTGAGGTAAAAGGATAGTGACTTCAGAATAGGCTACACAGCAACTTGAGGTGATACTCTATCTCAAAAACACATAAATAGCCGCCTTGAACAATTATCGTGCACTTTAACACAAATGAATGTTAGGGAGCTGAAACATGTTCTGCCTGGGATGTAGGTACTAGGAAGAAACATTCAGGCAAAAGGAGATGATGAAGAAGAATGAATGTGGTTGAAATACTTTATATACATGCATGAAAATGAATCAGTGAAGCCTTGTGAGACTGGTCTTGGATGTGGGATGGAGAGAAAATAACAGAAGGATTGATTTGTATCAAGACACATTGTCTACCTAAATGGACGTGTTCAAATATACCCTTTGTACAACTAATTGATGCTAAGACAAAAAACACACACACACAAAGATAGGTCTATTTATCAACAGAAAAAAACATATGTATTCATGGTTTTATACACACACCCTCATGTAATATTTCTATCAATCACTTGGTTTCTTTGTTTATTGAACTGCACACAGAAATAAGAATACATACAGTCTTCAAGGCAGAGGCAGAAGGATTGGCATTTACAAGCCAACCTAGCTACATAGCAAGAGCATATCTCAAAAAAAATATTATAGATGTATTGTGAAGTCAAAAATGATGAATGAAAATGATTCATACTAAGGATGAGTTCAGTAAACACCAATTGTTCTTATTATTTCTTTAAATACTAGAGTACTCCAGTTTTAGAATGGAAATGCAAAATTTCTTCCCATTCTTTTGGTTTGAGACAAAGAAATGCTCAGACTAGTCTTTAATCTTCATAATGGATTGTATAGCCAAACCCAGTGGAAATGCCTGTAGCTAGCTAATCAACTCACACTAATTATCAGGCCCCAACTTTACATACTGTATTCCAACTAAGTCTTCAGTGAAAGTGCTCCAAAATCCATAGCCGCTTCCTTTTCCTATCCCCATATAATGGCTTTCCCTGTTGTTGTTGTTTTTAATTTCATTTTCAAACAGATGCTGTAACTAAGCATTTTGTTTTTGAGTTCTTTTTTATTTTCAAGATGCTCTACAGAGGGGTTACACAGTTACATACTTATGGTAGTGAATACATAGACATTTCTTGTCTTACTTGTTACCCCCTTCCTCATTTTTCATCCACCTTCCCTCCCCCAACCCACCTCCCCTTGCTTTCATCAGTTTTTAAAAATCTTCCCCTTGATGGACATTGTCATCCTAGTCTACAGTGCTTATGACTTCTATGATTATTAAAAATAAAACTAAGCATTTTATAAGCAAAACTAGTAGTAGAAGAGCTCAGACTTCAGAGACTCCTGGGGTCCAATCGCAGCTGCTCCAGTGTGAGACTTCTGACTCTCACTTTTCTTTTGTGTAAAATGTAGAGGACCTTTTCTTCCATCAGGTCCAGAAAGTGCTCCAACCCTTCTACCACACCTGCTTTGCTCTACTATTTTAAACTCAATCTGATTGAATAAAGATTCTTGAGAAATCTGTAGATTTTCACAGTTCTATCGATATCTTCTAATTTAGTTTATTTTTCAGTTTTGACACAATAAAAGTCACAGCTTTTCCCTGAAAAATAACAAGCACTGGATATATAATCTTAAGAAGCATTTGTTTATTAGACTAAATTTGAAAAGAGCAGGCTGTATTTGAATGGGCATTCAAGGTTGAATTTGCAACACTGAGTCCAACTTTGGAGAATCTTCAATTTCTCTCCTTCCTTTTTTTGTTTTGTTTTGTTTTGTTTTGTGTTGGAGTTTTTTGTGTTTTTGTCTTTGTCTTTTAAGAAAGCCACTAGAGGAACTTAGATCAATATAAATGAAAGAATTTTGCTGCTGCCATTCCAAAAGATAAATTCCTCCTTAGAGAAAACTCCTCTGCTCCTTTAAGCAAATCTACTACTGACAAAAATATTTCTCTCTTTTCTGGGTAATCAATTTAAAAACCTGCTCCAATATGAAGAGAAAGGCTTTTTGATATCTAACAATGATCTTTTTTTTTTCAAATTTTTCTTATCAAACTGATGTACAGAGAGGTTACAGTTTCATACATTAGGCATTGGATACATTTCTTGTACTGTTTGTTACCTTGTCCCTCATACCCCCTTCCCTCCTCCCCCTTTCCCTTTCCCTCCCCCCCTTGGAGGTGTTCAGTTCACTTACACCAAACAGTTTTGCAAGTATTACTTTGTAGTTGTTTGTCTTTTTTTACCCTGTGTCTCTCAAATTTGGTATTCCCTTTCAATTTCCTACTTCTAACAATGATCTTGTAGAAGAAAAGAAAAGCAAGTACAAGATGTCAATATTCCCTACTTTCTAATGAAAAATTATTTACGGATCTTGTTTTGTCCCCTAGATAGAGGCTATTTTCAATCAAACGAACTGAAAGAAACCTGGAGAAATAGTTCAACGGCTGCTGAAAGTTCTTTGATAAAGCATCCCGCTGGGGTCAAAACTTTTAAGATCTAGGAAGTTACTCTAGAGATCATTCGCCCACGGGAATGTGGTATCTAGGGACCCAGCAAGGTTAATGCAAATTATCCGCGAGCTTACCCCTGAGACTGCAAGCGGTTCCATAAACATTACCTTTGCGATCCCAAGCAGAGAAATGATATGCTTGACTTTGGTTAGCATTTTCAAGGAGACAAAACCTGAAAATGTTAGTGAAATGAAGACTTGGGTTTATAGGCCAAGCTGTCACTGGGCTGTTGAGTTATGAGGCTAGGCTTTCAGTAGCCGCCACATTAGAGGTCAAGCACTTCTAGGTCAACTTTCACCTCATTCAGAAAACCCGTGATGAAATTTCAAAGGCTCTTTTTTGGAGTTTTAGTAAGTTAGGTTAGCCTGAAAGAGAAAGAAAAGCTGAGCAAGGATGAGACATTTCATAATCTTTGTCCAGTGTTGTGCTCTTTCTTTTTCTCTTACAAAGCTGGTAGGATCACACAAGGCTAGCATGGATTCTAGTGGTACCTAAAGAGTTTTACATGCATGGCGTTTAGTTCTAGCTACAGTCTTCAGAATAAGCACTTTCTGATCATTCCAGTTTCACTGATGAGAAAAAAAAAAATGGTGCCTGGATAGGTTAATTGACTTGTCTGGTACTCTTTCCCAAGGAGGCTTGTCTGGTACTCTTTCCCAAGGACTTGTCTGGTACTCTTTCCCAAGGAGGCTTGCTCCAGATCCTGTGCTCTTAAAAACTGCATAGGGAACATGGTGCTGGTGTCTCATGCCTGCTATCCTAGCTACTCAGGAGGCTGAGCTCTCAGGATCTTGGTTCAAAATCGGCCTAGGCAGGAATCTGTAAAATGTTTATCTCCAATTAATCAACAAAAAGCTGGAATTGGAAGTAGCATTTCAGAGTGCTCATTGCTTTATCACATAATCTCAATTAAATCCCACAGCAGTCATTTTACAGTCCCAGAAGACAAAGGCTCAGAGGAGTTGAGCACTTGAACAATGTCACACAGGCAAATCCAAATCTCCCTCCCTGCATGGATCTGGGGGGGATTTGTTCTTACCAACAAAAGAACCATTCACTCTTTGTATGTTCTGGATCATGTAAAACCTCCCAGAACCAGGTTCAGACATTTATGAACAAACAAGAGAAAAAGAATAAAACCAGAAGGACATGTGGGGTTAGAGGTGGATGGCTAAACTAAATAATTGCCTTCCACAAAAGGAGGAAGAGCTACAAAAGGAAGAAAATTGAATCAACCCTGTATACATCAAAAGGAATAGCGTAAATGAAAGTTTAGAGAAGGTTTGTGTCTTCATCTCTCAGATACTATAACAAAGCATTATACATGAGATGGATTCTCAAAATGAATGTATTTCTCACTTAGTTCTAGCAGCAGGAACTCTGATGTTATCAGCACCAGCAGGTTCTGGTGAGGACTTGACAGGTTGCAGACCATAATACTTCCTTGTATCCTCCCATGGTGAAAAGAGCTTGAGAGTTCTCTGGCCTCTTTCTATAAGAATATAAATCCCATTCATTGTGCCTTTGTGGCTTAATGGTGGAGTCCAAAAACTCCAAGTGCCACAACACTGGGATTAGAAGTTCAACATAAAAATGTTGGACAACACCAACGCAGGGGCTGGGAATATGGCCTAGTGGCAAGATTGCTTGTGTCGTATACATGAAGCCCTGGGTTCGATACCCCAGTACCACATATACAGAAAACGGCCAGAAGTGGCGCTGTGGCTCAGGTGGCAGAGTGCTAGCCTTGAGCAAAAAGAAGCCAGGGACAGTGCTCAGGCCCTGAGTCCAGGCCCAGGACTGGCCAAGGCAACAAACAGTACAAGAAATGTATCCAATGCCCAACGTATGATACTGTAACCTCTCTGTACGTCAGTTTGATAATAAAAATTTGAGGAAAAAAAAATCAGACCACTGCAATCTGTTAGGGTAACTGTTAAAGCAGATTCAGATATGAGAAGTAAAATATTTGAGCATATAGAGAGTGACAGGAAAACAACGGTGATAAGAGCAGCTGGCCACCGAGCCCCGGGTGGCGCTGGGGCCGGGGCGGCGGCTGGCTACCCGCGCTGGCAGGACGTGTCCGTGCGCGGCCTGGGCGTGCTCAGCCAGTTCCTGGCGCGGCGCAGCGCGGCGCTGCGCGGGCCACGTGGACTACCTGGTGTGCGCCGACGTGGACATGGAGTTCGCCGACCACGTGGGCACGGAGATCCTGACCCCGCTCTTCGGCACCCTGCATCCCGGCTTCTACAGGGCCAGGCGGGACGCCTTCACCTACGAGCGCAGGCCCGGGTCCCAGGCCTACATCCCCCGGGACCAGGGCGACATGGGGGTCAGTGGCGGAGGTGCAGCGGCTCACCAAGGCCATGAGGCCATGGTGCGGGACTGGGCCAACAACATCGATGCTGTGTGGCACTACGAGAGCCACCTGAACAAGTACCTGAGGCTCCACCACAAGCCCACCAAGGTGCTGTCCCCCGAGGACTTGTGGGACCCGCACATGCTGTCCCGGCCCTCTGTCCTGAGGAAAATGCGGTTCATAGCCGTGCCCAAGAACCACCAGGCCATCTGCAACAGATAGCAGGACTTCAGGGAGGGGTCTGGGAGGCCCAGGGCCGGGCGGGCAGCCAGGATGCCCCCTCCCACCCCCCGCCCCGTGCTGGACTGGAAGGGACTTAGAGAAAAGTGTTAGTGGCCTGTCTTCCTCTGACACAGCAGAAGTTGCTGAACGTGCCCCCACCCCCCACTCCCATTGCATCCGGAGGCCGGCAGGCAGCCAGCCACCGGCTGGCCACGGAGACAGGCGTGCTACTCGCATACCCTCACCATCGGCCCCCACTGCGTGTCCTTGGCTCGGGAGGCAGGTGGTCCCAGTCCCCTCCACAATGAGGGGTGAGCGGGAGGACGGAAGCGCAGGTGGCGGGCCTGTCTTCAGCCTTGGGTGCTTCCTCTTGTTTGCGCGGATGCCTTTGTGCCTTCTCTTGGTTTCTTCTTTTTTGGGGGGGGGAAGCTTCTCAAAATATAATTTAAAACTATTTTGTACCAGTACAATATATTAATTTTACAAATGTAAAATTTTATCAGCTGTTAAAGCATTTGCAAAAACCACACATTCTACTTCAGCTTTATTGCACAATATCTATAAGAAAATATTAATTTTTAAATTAGAAAATATAAAAATGCTTTCAATATAGAAGAGACGATCTGATTTTAAAGATAATATTCTATAAGAATGTCTACCCAGAAAATAACAAATTTTCACAGGATACCAAGAGCTGGATAGATGCTCCAGCAAATCTGGTACAAAGTTCTGTTTAAAACCAGTCCAAAATACTTCTCTTGGTTTCTTGTGAGGTTCTCTGGGCTTTTGAAGGACAAGGGTGGGCTTCCCAAGAACATTGGTTATTGACCATGAGATAAACTCCCATAGCTGCTAAAAAAAAAAAAAAGAAAACAATGGTGATAAAATGATAGTAGCTACCATTAAGACAGCATTTATTGAGTATCAGAAATTAGTCTAAGTACCTTATATTAAGAACCTCATTTAATCCCCAACACCATTCCATAAAATAAGTTCTACCATGGCTCACAATTTATGGATGAAGAAACAGGGAAATATGGTATGTCACTAATAAGCAACTCAAGCTATTAAAGTCAGAACCAATTCTATATTTATTTGTGAGATACAGTAGAGAGCTACATTTATCTATTATAGAACTTTATGTGACTTCATACACGAAATCCCAATTACATGCAACTCTCTCATCATTTTACATGATTTTAAACCTGCTAATCTCTTTGAAAAGATTTATGCCAATTTTTCTGTTAAGATGAACATTCATATGAAGTGTGTGTGTGTGTGTGTGTGTGTGTGTGTGTGTGTGTGTGTGTGTGCTGGTCCTAGAGCTTGAACTAAGGGCTAGGTTGCTGTTCCTGAGCTTTTTTTTTTTTTTTTTTTTTAGTTTTTATTATAAAACTGATGTACAGAGAGGCTACAGTTTCATACATTAGGCATTGGATACATTTTTTGTACTGTTTGTTACCTTGTTCCTCATACCCCCCTCCCCCCTCCCCCTTTCCCCCCCTGAGGTGTTCAGTTCACTTACACCAAACAGTTTTGCAAGTATTCCTGAGCTTTTTTATTCAAGTCTAGTGCTCTTCCACTTGAGCCACAAGTCCACTTCTGACTTTTTTGATAGTTAATTAGATCTAAGAATCTCACAGACTTTCCTGCTGGGCTAGCTTTGAACCCAGATCCCCAAATGTCAACCTCCTAAGTAGCTAGGATTATAGACATGAGCAACCGACTAGTGCTCAGCATTAGGAAACTTATTAAAAGAATAAATAAACCATACATTTGCATCTTAATTTGATCATAGTCCAATTTAAATCATGAGTTCTTAGGTCTGTCGTTCTATTATTTTCCTTCCTTCTCCCTGCAATTGAAAAGTCATTAGGAAAACCCCAGAAAGACAGGAATGATGGCCTGCAGGAGGATTGTGTTAGAGCTGAGGAGAAAAAGCAGCTTGAGAATTTCAATGGTTGGAGAAGATGCTAGAACCAGGTCCCAATGGGTATTTCAGTGCAGCTAGGGATGGCAACCCATGTAAAGATGGTGCTTGAGTTAGGAAAGCAGGGTCAGACTGGCAAAGTCATTAATGACTATATACAAAAGCAGAGCAAAATAACAAAGCACAAAGGCCAGACTTCTCAGTGACTGAGAAGAAGACTAAAGCATTGGATTGGTATTAGTGTTTTCAGCATATGTTCATGCTTTCAATAAATATAGGTATGAATGTTTATAGATATTTCTTAGCTCTGGCCTAGAGCTCTGCTCACAGTGAGCAGAGCTAACATCTATCATTCAGAACTCAGCTTATAAATTCTGATCTGCAGTCAAAGTAACTGGGACTTCTTAGAGGAACAGCTGAGTTTCAATATAAAATGATCATGAAACATCTTTTGGCACCAGACAATAAGAAAGTTCTTTTTTTTAAGTAGTGATAACATGTCAAAAGAACATAAAAACCAGTGCAAGTGAGCATTTCATAGCCAAATCTGGTACAATCTGATCATCCAAATAACAGTGATATATCCTTAACCATCAGGGAAATGCAAATCCAAACAACAGGAAAATTTCATCTCACACCAGCCAAAATATGGCCATCACAAGAAAACAAAGAAAACAAATGTTCGTGAGGATGGATAAAATGTAGATGGGGGGGGGATATTTGTACAATGATAATAAGAATGAAAATTACTCTAGCCACCACAGAAATCAGTGTGGAGATTCCTTAAGAAACTAAAAATAAAATTCAAAGGGAATACCAAATTCGAGAGACACGGGGTAAAAAAAGAGAAATAACTACAAAAGCAATACTTGCAAAACTGTTTGGTGTAAGTGAACTGAACAACTGGGCGGGGGGGAGGGAAGGGGGGGAGGGAGGGGGGCATGAGGGACAAGGCAACAAACAGTACAAGAAATGTATCCAACGCCCAACGTATGATACTGTAACCTCTCTGTACGTCAGTTTGAAAATAAAAATTTGAGAGAAAAAAAAAAAATAAAATAAAAGGAACAGCAAAAAAAAAAAAAAAAAAAAAAAGAAGGTGAAAGTTGCCTTCTCCTGCTTAATATGTCCCAGAGTCCTAGTAAGGAAAGAGACCTTATATGTTGTCATCTACTTTAATTTTCTAATTTCAAAGCTGAAGAAAACAACTATAAACTTCAGTAACTTCCCAGTATCATTGCATGAAGTAATAAAAAGGAGACACTAGAACGGTGAAAAAAAAAAAAAAAAAAAAGAAACTAAAAATAACACTACCATATATTCTCGTGCTACCGTTCGTTCTTGGACATGGATTTGAAGGCATATAAAGAATCATGCAGGGCTGGAGATATAGCCTAGTGGCAAGAGTGCCTGCCTCGGATACACGAGGCCCTAGGTTCGATTCCCCAGCACCACATATACAGAAAACGGCCAGAAGTGGCGCTGTGGCTCAAGTGGCAGAGTGCTAGCCTTGAGCGGGAAGAAGCCAGGGACAGTGCTCAGGCCCTGAGTCCAAGGCCCACGACTGGCCAAAAAAAAAAAAAAAAAAAAGAATCATGCAAAAGAGATGCTTGTACATCCATGTCTATAGCAGCACTGTTTACAATAGGCAAGTAAGGGAACCATGCAGAAGCACAATAGCTGATAATTAGATGGAAAAATAAACATATATGCAATGGGATATTAATCAGCCATAAAGGAGAATGAAATTATATCATTTACTGGAAAATGGATAGGACTAGAAACTATCATATTGTGAGACAAGCCAAACTCAGAAACACAAATATCACATTTTCACTTATACGACCTAAAAGAGTAACAAAATAACATGAATATAAAAGGAGCTCTATTTATGGGGGGAACCAGAGGAAAGGAGAGCAAGCATTATAAAAGTATATTATGTGTGTATGAAAATAGTACCACGAAACTCACCAAACACTGTTAAAAAAGAAATGAGGACTGGATGCCAGTGACTCATGCCTGTAATCCTAGCTACTCAGGAACCTGAGATCTGAGGATCACAGTTCAAAGCCATCCCAGGCAGGAAAGCCCATGAGTCTATTATTTCCAATAAATTACTCGAAAATAGGCCATAGGTGGAACTGTGGCTCAAGTGGTAGAGAGCTAGCCTTGAGCTAAAGAAGCTCAGGGACAGTGGCCAGGCCCTGAGTTCAAGCCTCAAGGACCTGCATGCATGAGCATGCAAACACACGCACACACAAATACACACACACAGTAGATGAGAGAAAGAAGGATGTTTAAGAAATACTAACAAAGGAAGGATTAAATTGATCAAAATATGTTATATGGAAGTTGTAATTATCAAAATTCCATGATTTTGCATGATTAATTTATACTAATATGAATTTTACCTTAAAACTATTAACAAAAAATGCACTATTAGATAAAATAAGAATCCATGTCCTTATACTGATGGAAACAAGTGAATAAGTAAATGGGGAAAAGGAATCTTTTCACTCAATATAACATCAACTAATAAATGTAGAAAAAAACAATAGAAATAGAAAAAACACACACTACAGCCAGAATAATAACTCAAATAAAAAACAACATTGGATTCCAAAACTAGTGAGAGGAAAACAAGGATTTACCTATTTAGCAGTATTCCCACATAAAGAATCACGTAACTATAACAAGATGTTGGGAGACACAAAGTTGACAAGTCAGAGTTCACATCACAAGGAAGCGGAGAGGCATCATGAGCCACACCTTTGCACCTGTGAAACTTTCTCATAAAAGACGATGTTTTTATAGTGGGAAACTACATACCTTAATAAGGAGGAAATATTTGAAACACACAGTGTATTTCTACAAAGCGCCTAGTCTGCAGCCTTTGAGCATGTCAAGGATTTCAAATTCAAGAGAGGACTGGAAACAGTGAAAGATCTAGAAAGACATATATTGAACTCATTGCAGAAAGTGACTGGATTCTTATATCATCAAGTATATCAGTAAGTGATTGGTGAAACTTGAATGGGCCCTAGGTAACCAGTATACAGTGTGTTCTGTACTGTTCCTTATATTTTTATAAGTTTGAGACTGTTGAAATAATTTATTTTTAATCTCAAGTAAATTATAAAAACTATTGAGTATTAAAAAATCAACCAAATTGTGCCAAAGACCGATTGACCATATACCTGTAACCCTAGCTACTCAGGAGACTAAAATTGACAGGATCATAGTTCAAGGCCAGACAAGAGTAGAGAAAGTTCATAAGATCTCTATCTCAGAGGCTGGGGAAATGGCCTAGTGGCAAGAGCGCTTGCCTCCTATACATGAAGGCCTGGGTTCAATTCCCCAGCACCACATATATAGAAAATGGCCAGAAGTGGCGCTGTGGCTCAAGTGGCAGAGTGCTAGCCTTGAGCAAAAAGAAGCCAGGGACAGTGCTCAGGCCCTGAGTCCAAGCCCCAGGACTGGCAAAAAAAAAAAAAAAAAAAATCTCCATCTCAACAAAAAAAGGTGAGCACAGTGGTATATGTCTTTCCAACTGTGGCAGGAAATATGAAATAGGATGGTCACCATCTGGACCAGCTAAGGCCAAAAGATAGACTATCTCAAAGATAAACAGAGCAAAAGGGCGAGAAAGGTCCATGTTGCTGAGTTCAAACCCCTTAATGAAAACATGATTTACACGTAAAACAGAAAGACCATGAAAATGTGAGAAATTGTTTTCTTCATTGAGAAAGGTACTTAAATGAACAGAAATAATTTTTTGGAATCATAATCTTATTGAGAGCTGAGAAATCATGCACTCCTTCCTTACTTTGTTATAGACTAAGGCTTGAACATTTCTTTTAAAGAATGGAGTACTGTTATGTAATTACAGGACAACAGTTATAGATATGAGTTTTTCTTTTTAAAAATATGGAAGCATTCTCCTATCTCACAACATTACCAACAGAGAAGCTTGCTTTACCCAGCTCAAATATTACCCCAAGTAAGTATTGTTTTAGTTTCTCACCTGCCCCCAAACCATGTGAATTTAGATTCTGCGTGTTTACTCGCAAAGAAAAAAAAATCCATCATTAATCTTTTTTAAAAATCTATTCTTTTGACACATTGACCCTCACATTTCCTATCCATTAAAGGAACATATATATCAACTTCAAAACAGATCTAAGCTACAAACAGTCCCATGGAATCTATGGTAAACATTGTGAATTTCTTCTTATCATCATCCCAGTCCAAATGATCATTTATAGTCATCATACTAATTGTTATTCCTCTCCAGTAGTTTGTTCAATGATGCCCAGGCCTCTCAGGAATGTAGGAAACAAGTGGCTTTAATATTAGATGATACTAAGTCTAAATATAGTGTCAATGTGAATGACAACATAGTCTACATACAAAAGTATTGTTTAGATAATAAATTAACATTGAAGATAGTTTCATCTTAGGATAGCCTAAGATTGAAAACAATAAATATCATTATTTACATCAATATGGGATGGGCTTTTTACCACTTTTATACATGAACACCAATGGAAAAAAATATGGCCAGGATATTTTCCTACAAAAAGAATATATCTTAAAATATTATATAATATGTTATATATATTATACAATATATGTCTTACTATGTATATACTTACTATATATCTTACTATATACAGAAAATATAGAGTATATATATATATATATCTGTTCTAACTTGCATTAAGTAAAAAATTCTGCATCTCAATCAGTTTCTGAAAGCTACCATACTTTGCCAGTAGCTTTTGTAAACAAGAGTTTATAACTTTTCTAGACGTCTACCACTAGGTCCAGTCACCAGAAGAAGAGAAGGAAGAGAGCTCAGTCAATCAAATTTAAATAAGCTCCAAATTTCCTATTTAAAGAGAATACCAACAACATATACTGTCTCACAGTTTGCTCTTAAGTTCTTGTTATCCAAGACTTCACACCATTAAGGCTAGGAAACAGTGGTGGTGGTGAAGACAGCAAATCGCTCCACTAAGCTTACCACTGACAGCAATAGACAGGTACGAGTTAGAAATGTCTGGTCCTTACTCCAAACCCTGGGACCACATGTGAAGCCCCACCCCAGTAGCCATGTGTGACCTTTAGGACGGTGTATACAAAATGCTGAATTGGAGAATTGTCAGATGGAATGGAGAGATAGAGAGATGGGATAATAGCTGAGAGATACTGTTAAATGGGCTCCTGCCTGGCCAGCGCTATCAGGTTTCTCAGAATGGCATGTGACTTCACTGGAGGATCAGTTTACTTTAGGCTCACTTGTCCAGCAGGAGATTCCCACGTAGGGGTAGTGCCACCTGCTGGTGGCTCTCTTTGCAGTGGCAGGTGCCCTTTACTTCTAAGATGGTACTTCTCCCCAAACACAGGAGACTCACTCAGGAATTGATGGTTTCTTTTTTTCATTCTTAAAGTGACACTGTCTTCCACTTAGGCAAATATAAAATTCACCTGAAGAAACTGACCAAGGTATCTCAAACCATCACTAAAGAAGAAACAGATGAGGAAATATATTCACAAGAATGTCAATGCCAATCCAAGTTGTTTGCCAAAATGCTGCAGATAAAAGTATTCTTGGGTTTAAGCAACCATTAACACTTTACACAAATGACAAGGTAACTCCAAAGCTTGGAGAAACACAGAGAGCTGTAGTGCAGTAGTTGGTGGGGCATATACAGAAGGACCACATTTGAATCTCCTCTGAGAATCTTAGCCTCTTGGAGAACATACTTTCTACGTGGCAAATAGAAGGAAAAGTACAGACCCCCAAGGTGCAGCTTCAGGAAGTGAAAGTTCCCCTTGTGATGCAAGTTCCCAAAGTATTCTTGGCTTACATGGTAGATACAGCTGTGCAAGGCAAGTCTATCTTCCAAAACACAGATCATGAATTCTGAAACAATGAAATGTCCCTCATTGTTTTTCCAAGACAGAATAGACCTTCCAGTCACATGAGTGTAATAAGTAGGAGCAAATGATTAGGTCAGACTGTTTCAGCCACATTGCATTCATCAGAGTGAGCCTCTCCAATGCTTTTAGGACTCTAAGAGTAACCTCCGTAGCAAGAAATGGGCCCTCAGAAGAAGCCGTTTGATGCTACCTTACAAAACTGTGACAGGAGGTAGGGACCTTTAAAGAATAAGCAAAAGTACCAGGGGCTGAAAACTCACTCTCTAAGTAAAGGATTTGCTATGACAGTATTTATTCTAGACACGAGGAGTATGCATAATCACATGTATTTGAAAATCATCCTTGGATGATTTTCTCTGCCTGGGCAGAGGACATAATGATGATATACACAAAACACCAAAAGCAAGCAGCAAAGTGCAATGGAAAGAACAACCACACCTCATGGCAGAAATCCCACCCAGACCTTGGAGAAGCACTGTGCACAGGGTTTAGATAAAGGATGTGAGGGGTAAGCAGCACTACTTTTGCTCCCCAGTTTCGTCTTGGTTTTGTTCACTGCAGTCATAAATTTCAACCAATTACTTCACATGGTTGAGTCTCAGTTTTCTCATTCATGATGAAGAGGCCATGGTATGTATGTGACAGGGTTGTTATGAGGCTATGAAATTGAGCTAGCAATGCCAGGAATGCACTTAACAGAATGCCTGACACATCGTAAGTACTCAGTAAGAGCCCGTGAGTCTTCTGCTGTCTGTGTCATTGTCTATAAAAAGGGATGGGGGAAGTAATAGCATCTACCTAGTAAATGACATCATGAAATCTATTTAGTACACAAGGTACTGAAGGTAGAGTACACTCTCTCCACCTTGTCTAAGCCTCACCTTATAAGAGTAAATAGATAACTGGCTGGGTAGTGTAGCATACATCTATAATCCCAGTTATTTAGGAAGTAGAGATCAGGAGAAGCAAAGTTTGAGAGCCTGAACAAAAGTTTACAAGACTCCATTTCAACAAATAAACTAGATATTGCAGTATCCTCTTGTTGCCCTACCATATATTCAGCGTGGAGGGGCATAGGCCAGGGACAGCCCCAAACAAAAATCATGAGGGGAAAAAAAACACAACTAAAAGCCATAAAGGGATAGAATTATGGTTCAAGTGGTTAGAGTAACCTGCCTAGCAATCATGAGGCCCTGAGCTCAAACCCTAGTATCACAAAATAATAAAAAGATAATAAAGACAACATTGTTCTACACTGTTTATAGTATATAGCAATAGCTAAATACATCTGTTATCACTACTATTATTAAGGAATATCCAACAATCATCTCTTCAAAAAATGTTAATCATATCTGGTATTGGATCAACTATTCACTCCAAAGACCCATCTTCTCAATTTGACACAAAATTTGTTGTTGCTAGCAATAACACCAGATGACTAAACTTGGGTCTCAGTAATGATATTCAAAGAGATATCAAGCTCTCATTATGAAGATGATTCTCAGTGACAGGGAAGGATTATGAGCATTTAAATAGGGATACTGAGTAAGAGAAGTAAAGACATTTAAGGCAAGACACTTCATCTCTCACCAGTATTAGCTGATGAATGCTTTCACCAGCCTCCTATGCTCTGCTTCTCATTAGTCCGGTGTTGAAACAGCAACAGACAAGAAAGGCATTTGCTGGCATCAATGAAATCCAGGAGTAATGATAATTCCATAGATATTCTTCATAATTCCATAGATGCTTTCAAAGTAGGGAATGCGACTAGCTAACCAGGACTTGGCTAAATGGTGAATTTTGTAGGTTTATTTCTCTTGCTCTATTTCCTCCTCTTCTCTCCTTTACCTCACTACATCTTGTCTTTCTAGGCGTTGGCCAGAGCTTAAGCTCAATATCTGTCTCTATGGAAAGACCCTCTTCATATCCCACTCATAAAGATTTCCATGCTGGATATAGCGGCTCAAGCCTGTGCTCCTAGCTGCTTAGGAAGCAGAGATGGAGAATCACAGCTCAAGAACATCAGGATATAAAAGTTCATGAGACTCCCTCTCAATCAATGGCTGGGTGCAGTGGATCTCAGCACAGGACAACTCAAGCCTAAAATAAGCCCCTACTTCAAAAACAACAAATGTGAAAAGGGTCCGGGAGCCTGGCTGAAGTGGGAGTGGGAGAATGCCTGTAGGACAAGCACCAGCCGGCATTCAATCCTTAGCAACACCAAAAAGAAACTCACAAGTACCCTATTGCATCTCTCATCTTTTCAATTGAAGGCTCTGTACATTGATAACCCAACGGGCAAACTCACAACAATGGCACAGCACCTGTTTGTAGGCTTTCTTATTTCTACCCATACATACCCATTGCTAGAAACTGCCATACATATAAAAAAGACAGCAAGTCATTTGTTCATCAAATATTCCCTGATTACTTGCTATTTTCTATGTGTAATAGTTATTATGCTGTACAGTAATAACATTGTGAGAGAAGGATCAAGTATGTGTGTCTGAGCGAGAAAGAAATGAGTTCTAATTTAAAAGGCTCAGTCTGGGTGAGAATGTTGAAAGAGGTGACACTGATCAAGATATACCACATTCATAAACTGCTTTGTTAAGTAGCAACTCCTTTGTACAACTACATAAGATAATTTTATTTTTAATAAAATAAAAAGGAAGACATTAACAAGAGGCTCAGCCAGTCAGATTGAAACAAAGATGTATGCAAACCATTTCAATACAATGTAATAAGCAGACACTCTAGTAGAAGACCACTAGGCTGCACAGGGGCTCTAAGTCATACAGTTACCAGAATTAGGATTTGGGGACCCAGGTATTCCAACTCCCCGAGCCTGTTATCCTGACTACTGTGTAATAGTGCAAGTTGTCCTTAGAGAGGCTGGTTCTTTGGACATGGAGATCACAAAATATTTTAGGAAATTTTTTCCTGATTGGCTTTACAAGATGCCAACTTAAAATAATATATCACAGCTATAAGAGAGTAACATACCAAACATTGAGAGACCTGAGCCTTTCCCATTCATCCCAATATCTGACACATTGAAAAACTGAATTCATTTTTATGCCTGAGTATTTACTAAAAAAAAGAAAAAAACATACACATGAAAACATATGTCTATTAAAAAGACAGGAACAAAAATGTTTGTAGACATTTTGTTTGTGCTAACAACAGAATGCATGTAAAAAAACTGTAATTGGTTGTTCCAATGGAACACTACTTTAAAATGTTTTATTTATTTTATTTATTTATTTTTTATTTTATTTACTTATTTATTTATTTTGCCAGTCCTGGGCCTTCAATTCAGGGCCTGAGCACTGTCCCTGGCTTCTTTTTGCTCAAGGCTAGCACTCTGCCACTTGAGCCACAGCACCACTTCTGGCCGTTTTCTGTATATGTGGTGCTGGGGAATCGAACCCAGGGCATATATGAGGCAAGCACTCTTGCCACTAGGCCATATTCCCAGCCCTACTTTAAAATTTTTTAAGTGAAATATATGCAGGAGACCAGACCAACGACTCACAGAAGCACTATGCTAAGTAAAAGAAGTCAGATCCTAAAAATGGCAAGTGTGCTGTGTGAACTCCCATCCAGAGGAAAAGCAAATTGAAATAAACATAAATAAAAATAGTTACCTCCCATGGGGGTAGAAACATGAGGGAACCTTCTAGGGTAGCTGCAATGTTGCAAATCTTGAAAATATTTTGTTATACAATTGTATTCATCTGTCCAAACTCAGGAATTTTACTTAAGATGTGAGCTTTTGTATGTGTAAAATTTTACCTCAATAACATGTATTGAAATTAATGTATATATTATAGGTCTACATTGCTGGATGAGAATTCAATCATTAATCAATTGGTTCCAAATAGTTAACATTTTGAAAAAAAGAAAAGACAACTCACTTCCTTCGTAGTAGAAAGGGTTTCATTTGAATTATACGCAAAAGTCTTGTTTCTTTTCAATTTTAAAATAAAAGACAAGCTTACCGGTGAAGAATTTCTTATATAAATGTCATATTTTGGGAAAGGTCATTTTTTCCAACCTGGTGGGTTTTTTTGGTGTGTTTTGTTTGGTTTTCCTTTTTTTTTTTTTTTTCCTTTATTGTCAAAGTGAAGCACAGAGGGGTTACAGTTTCATAAGTAAGGCAGTGAGTACATTTCTTATCCAACTTGTTACCTCCTGGTGATTTTTTCTGAACACTTCCTGGAGCTGCCACTGAGAAGCAGCACACCTCTTCCTTGTTAGGCCACAGCGCCTCCTTGTGGTTGGCAGAGGTAAGACCCTTAAATTCCTGCCACAGAAACAGTTAAAATTGATGTGATAGTATTAGGAATCATTAAGGTAGAAAACACTAGAATGATTTTGTCTTTGCTGCAAACTCCTAGATTCTCAGCCCTTCATCTGATCAACTAATCCAGATCAAGAAAAAAATGTGATTGGTTGTAAAGGAATCCAAAATGCAATGTTTAGTCTCAGAATCTTTCTTTAATGTGGTAAAATAGCGTATCAGTTTTAGCTACTCAAGCCTAGGTCCAAACAATAAATTCACTATTGGTTCTTGAGTCTGAGGTAAACTTAAACCACTCTATAGACAGATGTATGCTTTACTTCATTGTGTAAGAGATTTTACCTACTCAACATCAATTTTATCAGTGGCTTAAATGAATATGCAGGATTGTGGGTTTTTTTAATATCTGCTTCATTTTTGTTTTTTTTTTTCTTTGACATTACTGAGGTTTAAACTCAGGGCCTTGTACTTGCTTAGGGAGTCACTCTACTGTTAAGCCAAGCCCAGCCTATTTCCATACCAGTTATTTTATGATAGGCTCTCATTTCTTGCCCAGACCATCTATTTTATGCTTCCCAATATAGCTGGGATGACAGGCACCTGCCAAATAGCCAGTTTCTTCCATTGAAATGGAACCTTGATCCTCCCGATTTCAGTCTCCTACATAGCTGGAATGGCAGGCACAAACCATTGCACCTAGATATAGATTGGCCTCAATTGGTTAAAACATGACTTTTTCTTTCTTCCATTTGTAGAGAAAAACAAACTAATTAGCTATATTTCCCCTGTGACTCTATGAAAGTTTCAAGAACATTGTACATAAGTTTTTAAAGGAAGACAGGAACAATCAATGAGAATATTTTTGCTGGAAATCTATTATTGTTAAAAGAGAGAACATATACTATGATTCTGCATGTGGTAGGATCTTATTTACATTTAATAAATATCTACTGAATGGCCTCCAAGTTAGGTCCTGCAAGACACTGGGAATCTGAAAAGATGGATTTGTTTTTCCTTCCAGGGCTTGCATTTTGGTGGAAGAGATTGACAATGAGCAAGCAAATAATTATAGATCACGATAAGAACTACTAAAAGAACCTCTGTACACTCTGACACTTAAGCAGTGTCAACAGAGGTACTTCACTAGTGGGCTGTTTTGAAGATTCAGTGAATTAAATGTCTAGCACCTACAACGTAATTAGGATTATCTAGTAAAATTAAAGAAAATATTCTAACCATTACACTGCATTTGAAGATTTCATATATTCTTTTTGCCATTAAAAGCTTGCTCCCACTGCCTCCTTCCAGTTCATTCTGTTCAAAGAATCCTGATTTTTTTTTTCTCTCATTTAGCTTCTTCCTCTTCTTCTTTCTTTCTTCATATTAACTTTAAGTTGTTGTACAAGGGGGTTTCAAGTCAACATATCAATCTTTGAGTACAATATACCTTGATCAATGTCACCTCTTTCATCAACACCACCTGTTTTCTTTTTTTAAATATAATCCTATCAGTAGAGATTTCTCTCCCCCAGTCATCCTTGGTGTAGTACAAAAAAAAGCGCTCCTTACATATTTTTCTACAAATCTTTTCTTTTGCTCCAAAAGCTACTTGTATCTATCTTTGACACATACTTTCCATGTTTTTTTTTCTTTTACTCATTTCCAAAAAAACAGAGAAAACAAAACTCGATGGCCAAATGTCACCCATGCCCAGAATCCATGTTTATGGAAACTTGAAGAGCAGAAGGTCTTGAGCACTGCAGGTCAGTGTGCACTAGCCAGTCTGGAACAATAATGCAAATGTGATACCCCATCAGAATGAGCTCCGAGAGGAGCAGAGCATTGCACTCTTGTACACAAAGGAAATTGCACTCAGGATACCTGCTTTCTAGATCAGTGAGTAGATGGCTATCAAACTAAAGTAAACCTCTTAAAAGTTCATTTCTATGTGTAAGTCAAGCTGTGCGGAATGACCCTGGGATGGAATTAGGTTTATGGGATAGGAACCAAGAAGGGCATTTACAGCTGCCCAGACACAAAAGAAAAACTGCTTCCGGCCTCATAGCAGGTGAAAAGAATCTCCCTCAGACTGGGTATGGAGAGAGCAGGGAAAAGGAAAGCAGGAAAAGCCTTGTGTTAAGATCATAGCCCCAGAATTGACTAGTAAGGAGGCCCAGGAAAAGTGAGGTCATTTCTCAAAATCCGTGCCTTACTTATAAAATAGAAAAGATAATGTTAATACCTACAGTTTTAAGAATCAAAGGAGACAGCAATTGTATAAGGTCCACTGGATTTTAATATTTAGATGTTAAGATCTTTGGTAAATGAAGAAAAGAAGTGTGACCGGTTTGGCAAAAGTCACCACACGTAGTGAAGTAAAAACACAGAGCCTGATGAAAGATTACTTTTTAAAGAGGGTGTGAAACACGTATTCATGGGGGCTTTAAAGGGGAAACAAAGATGATTAAAGCTATTTTAAATAAGGAGAGGCATAAATATAAGTACATTTTAAATATGACTATTAACACAATGTGTTTATATTTCCTTTCCCATTCTCTAGCAGAATCTAACTGGAACAGAAAGACATTTTGAATTTTAAAACTCCAAAAGTTAGGTTCTTAAAAGTAGAGTTCTTTAAAAATTTGATTCTTAAATTTTTTACTTGAAAGTTCGAGATGTGTACACTCTTGCTTGGCATGAGCAAGGCCCTGGGTTTAGTGCACAGCAGTGCAAAAGGAAAAGGAGGTTACCGGGTGTATGCATAACTGTTCATAAACCATGAAGACAAGATGGTATAATGAACAAAGCGTAGATTTGGATTTGAAGGAGTTGACCTGAAGTCCAAACTTTGCCATTTACTAGTTGTATGAACTGAAAAGAGAAACATCTTTCATATGTGTAAAGTGACAATAATGCGCATCTTGCTTTGCTGCATAAGGTAGCAGTGAAAGAAAATTATAGAATCTATGTTACAAGTGCCAGACATTATGCACCTGTTTTATTCATTTATATTTATTAGGAAACTTTTGCTATGATTATTTAAGATCAATTTGATTTACAGCAGGAGTAAGTTGACTTCTTAAGCTCACATAAATAGAACTCTAAGTCCTCAAAATAGGTGAGTAAGCAAATCTCTTCTCTGTGTCAATCAAGACTTAGTCAAAAGCAAAAGTAAAGTTTATAAGTCTTACAGATGGTAGCTTTTCAGTGAAAGAAATCACAACCAAAAAAGACAAATAGGCGATATGCAGAGGGATTACAGATTCATAGGTCAGGTAATGAGTACATTTCTTTTTGAATAGTGTCACCTCTTCCCTTATTTTCTCCCCGATTTTTCCCTACTAACCCTCTCCCTTACAAGTTATACATTTCATTTTCAACATAGTGGCTAGTGAGTATCACTGCTGAATTGGTTCACCTTTTGTCCCTGTGCTTCCCTTTGTTTCTGTGCTTCCCTTTACCCTTCCCCAAACAGATAAACTTGACACACAAGACAGAAAGTACAGGAATCAAAAACAGCAACAAAAGGGGAGGGGAAAAAAAAAACACAAAAAGTAAAATTTTTAAAAGCCTCTTGTTTCTATTTCTTATAGTTCATTTCGATATACATCATTTTATATGCTCACTTCTACAATAAAAATAAATTTAAAACTGAGGCAAAGGGAAATTAAGTACAGGGATTCTGCTTAGGAGACTAAGAGGTAATTTAGGTTTGTCTGATGTTTGACTTAACTTTGTAAGCAATAGTTGGGTGCTTCCAGAATCATTGGACTTCCTGATCCTCTTCAGTGTATTCCCATCCTTTGCTGTTAAAGGTGAATTCCTGTAGAGATGTTACAAGTCTGATGGTGCCCTGTAACTCTCCTTTTATGCAGCTATGAAAAACATTGATATGCTTAGTAAAGAAAGGCCTTGCTGGGCACTGTTGGCTCAACTCTATAATCCTAACCACTAAGGTGGCTGAGATCTGAGGATCATGGTTCAAAGCCAGCCTAGGCAAAAAAGTCTGTGAGACTCTTATCTCCAATTAACCACCAGAAAACCAAAAGTGGAGCTGTGGCTCAAATTAGTAGAGCTTTAGCCTTAAGCAAAAAGCTCAGGGATAGCACCCAGGCCCTGAGTTCAAGCCCCACATTCAACAAACAAAAAAAAAGGCTTCATAAAAATTGATGAGAAAAGCAATAGCAGTGGAAAGAAAAATAGGACATGACATAAGCACATTGACAAATAAATAAACTCACAAAAAAGCAATTTATTTAAGTCATCGAGGAACTATAAAAATTTAAACACTAATGTGCTGTCATTATTTCAGTGATTCAAAATTATAAATAATGGCTTGTTGGTATACATGAACTTCATGCTTTGGGATACTTGGCACAATCATTCTGGGAAAACAGTTTGATAATACAAGGCTTAAAAGTATTAATAAGAGGCTTAAAAGTATTCCAACCATTGGGCCAGGAATTTCTTTCTTAAATCAAAATTGAGTCCTGAGGTTTCAGAAGGAGTTCATAGTTACATACATATATAATAATATCAATAAAAATTGTAGTTAGCCCTTATTTAGGATTCATTGTTTTTCAGCTACTTCTTTTCTTTCCTGAAGTTAGGTCTTAACCTACACTCAGACTGGCCTTGTACCCCCACCTCAGCCTCCTGAGTGACAAGAACGCACATACATGCCACTGTATGAGACTCATTATATTAAGTGTCTTACTTATAGTTTCCTTATAACTTTACAAAATTTCTAGGGTTTTTTCTTCATCCCAAATAATATACAAAGGCAGAAAAAATATGTAGTTTACAGTCAGTCACACAGTTGGTAAATAAAGGAACAAAGAGTTGAGTTCAGGCACAAGTATAACAATGCCTATTCTTTATTCAAAAGTGAAACTGATACACAAACATGTGACAATAAGTGCCAAGAAAATATCATATGTGCCACTTATTTTGTTTGTAGAACTTATGACTTTCCCCAGGAGAATTTCCCATTTGGGGAAGAAAACAAATTGAATGTTCTTGGCAATCAAAAATGCAGTTAAATTCATCTACAAGCTGGTAAGAGGAATCACACACAGAAGTAGAAAAGTTGGTGCATGTCAAGATTTTAGAATGGGATTATGGACTCAGTATTACTAATGACCCAACTGACAACACCATTTGGAATAATTTACTCACTTTTGAGTTGTAATATCTATCGGCTACTCTCTTCACAGTGCTTTCTTTCATTGGTCCTTATGTATAAAGCCAAGCTATTGCCTGTTCAACCACTTACCACTCTCAGAATTTAAGAACCCTATTCCCATTCTCCACAGAGTGTCCCACTACTGGCTTCATGTTAACAACTACATGTTAGCAGGCTAAACTAAGGGATAGATGAAATCATTGATTGTACAGTGAAATATGAGCCTAAAGTCCAAGTATACTTGGGATCTACTTGTAAAATCATGAATTGGAGGCCTACTGGAAACCTTTCATTAGCCTTCATATTTAAAGACAGAACCAGTCCCTACAAAACTATTCGGAGCCCTTAAAAGGGCAACAAATGTGGCCAATGTTTTTCCAATATTTACTATGGAACTAAGAAAAAATGCCAAGCAGAAACAAAACCTTAACTTTGTTGGGTCAGCTGCTTCCATCTCAGTGTGCCTTGTATGATGTCCACATTCACTTTTTATAACATTGTTAATAATCAAACTCTTGTGGAAAAAGCATTATAAAAGCACAGAGTGAGTTTATTTATAAATAAGGTGTTCACTAGATTTAGTATTAAAATATATCAAAATGAAGTCACTTAATTTGAAGTATCCCTACGGGGATTTTAAAAAATGGAAAGTTCTGTGTAAATTCCATAGAAACAGAAAATTAAGCAAATTTTATTTGGTTAAAAATCTTTCCTTAGTATATTTTTACATGTATTACAATTGGAAAAATGACCACCTTTTCTCAATAAATATCTTCATAGGCAGTGCTGACATTTCTTTGGAGATTACTTAAACTGCCAGAGATTTTTTGGCATTTTGTAAAAGGACTAATTGCAGTATATGTGGATACCAAGGAATGAACGTCTCTGCTTTAAGAGAAGTATCTATAGCTGCTAAAATGGCATACAAAAATATGCTACAGGCAAGATAAAAGACTTGAGGGATATTTCCAAGGTCATACAATATAGCTCACAGATTTTTTTTCAGTATCACAAAGCTTTCCAAACTTACCCTTATTCTGCCAGTTAAATAAGGTACTGCAAAATGCTTACACAAATGTCTCTTGGATATTAATTCTCTTCTCCCATGTATATGTCTGCAGGCAGAAAGAGAGCAAGGCATAACTTTAAAAGAGCACTGAATAATCTCAGGTCTTAATTTACAGCAACTGCATTCACATCTAGATTTGATTATTGTGTCATGCTGTTTTTCTTTCCTTTCCATTTTCTAGGAACTAAATTAAATAGCTACTTATATGTACATGTATGTGTATGTATGTGTATAAATATAAAAATACATATAAACTTAATTTTTACTCATAGAATAAATAGTCCATCAAAGAGACTTTTATGTTCCACAGAGGCAGTTCTCAAATGACTTCATGGTATCATGTTAAAAACCAGAACATAGTCCATTTTTACAGTAGATTTACTCAATTGCAGTTACTAATCAGATTAGCATCGCCTTTATGTCCAACAAATTTTAAAAGTTAAAGGATCATTAAAGAGGCTACATTTATGTACTTTGTAGCCTGCATTATTTTACTTGATAATCTTTTTGTAAGTAATCCTTCAAAAACCTCTGCAATCAATTATTTTTCTAAACAGCATTTAAAGTAGGTTGGAAAATGAATCATCACAAATTTTACTGATTCTTAGTCATGACAGCATTTTTATTTTAAAATGTGTTCATTATATATATGTATGTATGTATGTATATATGTATTAAGTAGCTAAGCTCCGTTTCTACACTTACAATATTTGAGAATAATACAACAATGTTACATGAAATTTCTTGAAATAACCATCAAACAAAAGAAAGATAAAATGTCCTATGTATGAGCAATGGAAAGTCTGCAAAATTTACTCACCTGAGCTCTAATAATTCTGAAAGAAGGTAATGCAAGCCAGCATAAATAAAAGGCAAATAAAATTATTTTCAAGGCAATTTCAGCACTTTTATATTTCTTATATTTTGAATACAACTATCATTTTAAGCCATTTTGACTGCATTAAATTAGACTAACCTGATATCTTGCAGCCAAAAGAAGCAATTTAAGTTCCTCAGTTATATCACTAGATAAAGAATACTTAGGATTTTGCTTCTAATAGAACAAACTGACATTTTACAAACCTTCTAATACACGATAAAACTGATTAGTTCAAATTTCATTTATTGATTTCTGTAATTCATACTTTTCATACTTTTCATATGTAATTCATACTTTTGAAGCAAGAATCTAAAGTCAATATCTGAAACTGTTCTATACAAATGCCTTGACCAGAGCACAGCTAGTATATTCTTCCCTTGGAAAATAAAGACATCAAATAAGATTTCAGTAAAAGAATCACATTTTTATCCTTTGCATTGATCTACTACTCTGAAGTCTCTAACATTTTTAATTAATTTAGTCTACTGTGTATCCTAATTCCAAATAAACTCTACAATAAATTCTAAATAGGTATAAGTACATATAATATATACATATTAGTATGTATAAGATACAAATATATTAAATATGTATAATAACTATAAGAACAAAATGGACCATGCTGAAGGAAGTATGGTTAGTTTTAAATTTTCTTAGCAGCAAGTTCCATTTTCTAGTACAGTCATGGCAGATGTAGAGGAAAGGGGAAGGAAGTTGGATAGTTAATAGACCATGTCCAGAGATCCCACAAATGAATGATCAATTTTCAAAGGATTATTAAGTGTCCAGGTGTCTAATAGATTTCCCCATGGCTTATCTATTAAAATTCTAGATGACAGCAATGACATTCACAGACATTACTGTGCACTTTGGGAGGCAGAGAAGTGTTTGGGTCCTGGTGAAAAGAGGCTCTACAGGGTGGTCCTGTGAAAGCACTGTAAGCACTTTGTACCTTCAAGGGCTGAAGAAAGAACTATTAAGCAGGTCCTTCAAGGAAATGTCCTTTTCATTAGAACATGAAAATGATTTTTTTCCAAAATAATGCATCCTATAGGGATTTGATGAGACAATTGTGTGAGTTTTAAATGCCTCATTATCTCTACAACAACTCTGAGAGGATGTAGAAAGAGGAAATAAGCCTTTAAAAAAATAGAAGTCAGAAAAGATTCAGGTCCACAAATTTTCCAACACTTCTAAGCAGGCCACTTAATGAACTAAGGATGAGAAAATTCTGCAGACAAAATGGGAATTGCGGGAAATAAACAGACTAATGGGTGTGATCAGCATGGGAAGACAGAGAACGAGAATTGGCTCTGGCTTCCAATTTATCTTTCAGCAACTAGCTCTAAAAGAGGAGAGAAAATGTCTAGAAAAGGCTTCAAAGATCATATGTTCACATCTCCTCATCCTAAGAAAGAAAAAATCAGAGAATCATGATGAATGTGAAACTTAATTCAGCTTGAAATAAAGTTCTCTTGCCATTGAGACTATTCTCAACTCTCTACCCTGAGAAAACATTGAGGTCTTGAAAGATCTCTTGGATGTCATTATTAACTTTTCTATTAACACTATTTATCCCTTGATGTTATGATTTCCTAGAATGACTTGAATATTTCAGTAAATGCTTTCACTTGAGTCCACTAAAATCTACAAGTATCCAACACAATTCAAGAATGAAGTGCCAGACTTTGAAGTCAGGCCCCACTTTACCACACGAACCCCACTTTACCACGCGAACCTGAGATAAGCAGGCACTGTGAGCAAACCCAGGACAAGCCCATTAGGGCCCAATCGGACTCTAACCACTGGGAATGCTTAACTCTAACTGCCCCCAGAATGCCTCGAGCCCTGAGCCAATCAGATTTGTACCTGTGTCCTAATCTTGCTTGCTTGAACACCCAATTGTTGTAACTTTGTTTTTTGCCTTTATAAACCCTGTGGAATCGCAGCTCAGGGCTTCCTCCTAACCTCCGCTGTGTCGGTGGGTAGGACGTGGCCCGAGTTGCAGCTCGCTTGAATAAAGCCTTGCCTTGCTTTTGCATTTCGAAAAGTCTTGAGTCTCGGTGGCCTTCTTGGTGGTCGTCTCGCGACTTGGCACAACAAAGAACACTAATTATAGATATTTACCCAACACTATCCATTGCTTTTCCTGATGTTTCTTGGCTTTAAATGTTTACCATGATTCCTACATAAAATTTTTGAGGATCAGAGATAAAGAAAATATAACTTTGGTAAACGTAGCATTTATTTCCCGTAAATCTTGAATAAGAAAAAAAGTTTGCAAAAGGATCAGGTCAGAAGATAACTTCTGCATAGTCATTGTTTAGTTTCTTACACAGAACTATTTTTTTGGATCTTTAGCCCCTTGAAGCAGTAAAAGGCAATTGCTCAAGACAGAAATGAGGAATTTTGAGTATAAGACTATTAGACCAGGAAATAGAGGAAACTAATTAAGAAGGGTCTGGAATAATAAAGAGCAGTTTTAATAAAAACTAAATAAAAAAACACGAAAATACCAAGCAAAGCCTTAACTTGAAATATTCTAGACAAACAACAATAATCTTCTGTTTGCCATTTTGCTAAAACATAATGAGAACTGAGAAAAAGTAACATTGGGTCTTAGAATTTTACTTCCGTGTTTGTATGAAAGGAGAAGGTAGGTTATATATAAAAACTAATGGCAATTCTACACAAATTGCAGTCATCAGAGCCATAGCTATAGACTCTTGAATTGAGTATATAACTTTGACAATACTCATCTTGTCAAAATTGTTTTTAAGAAAGAAAAAAGGATTATCCCAAAGCTAAATCAATATCAGATATCTGAAATTCAGTGTGCTTGTGGGACTACAATAGAATCTAGAGACAGGATCAACAACTCTGGACCATACAGGCACTTAGACAGAGCATGACACACAAAAGAAATCACCCCTTTCCTTTGTATGCATATTCCTCATATTCCCATGAGGCAAATTGAACCTTTGTTACATCATATTGAAACTCTAGCAAATAAAGACTCTAAAATTTTTTCTAAGAAGCAAGAAATGGGTGGAGATTAGTTGCAAAGGTTCTATTTTTAATAATATTTATAGGATGAAATGTTACTGTTTTCTTTAGTTCATGTGCATTATTTTGCTTGCTTATTTACAAGAACTTTTGTAGGTTTCTAAAACTTCAATCTGCCTATCCAATCATGTCTTATATCTCTAATTGAATTTTCTTATCAAAAATGGTTTAAGGTAGTTGTCCTTCTGGAGGAATAGTCTACTCTGTGTTTGCAGAGTAGGTTATGTGGGTTTTTTTTTAAAGCATATATGCTAATTGTACAAAGAAGTTTCATTGTGACATCTCCATACATGCATGTAACATATATACATTTACATTTCACACACACACACACTTTTACTGTTCCTCCCTTTCCCCTTTCCCCTGGAGGCTGGGGACAGAGATGGAAGGAAACAAGTCATATCCTCTGCTCGGAACCAACTATCACTAAGTGGCAGAGGGTTCATTTCACTGTTGGGGCTGGCACTAAGGAAGTGATTATCTAACTTCAATCCATGCAGCAAAGATTGGAATCTTTTACCTTTTCCTTAAGATAAATTGCTATATCAATAGAAAGATACAATCAGCAGACTTGTATTTTTTGAGATTAATGTACATAAAGTTATCATTGGGAGGGAAATGAGCAGATATACATACAAAGAATACAGTCCTTCACTGATGACCATAAATATTCTTGCTCTTCCCAAAGTATTTGAAATTATTTTTTCAAGGTATTCTTCTATGACAATTATGATTTTAAAAATCCCCTGTAATTAATATATTAATATTGTGTTTATGAAATTTAGATAGAGAAAATGAGATTGCTTTTAACTAAAATATTGTTGCTTAAGCAGAAAAAAACGTTAGGTACTACTACTTAAATTGATTTTAATCGTGTGTGTGTGTATCTTAAAAATACGTCTGGGTCATCTTTTAAATCAATGCTTATAATCTCCATACATATATACATATATATTTATATTAACAATATCCAAAAAATATATGGTATGGGAGGAGAAAAAAACTTATTTTCTTACTGATTGCTAGGTTTATTGCTTGGGCTCTTAAATGAAATAAGTGAGCATGTGTATTTTATGGTTAGATTTGATGGAAAGCGGAAGAACATTCATGGAGAAATATGATTGGACAAAAACATTTAATCTAATGCTTATCAACTGAGAACGTAGCAAGACTCATTTTTTCAGCTTCTCGGTGTCCCTGCTCTTCGGGGATAAGGACATCCCTGTCCAGTGTGCAATATGAGTTCTCTTACATGAGTATCTCATCTCCTGCTTCCACAGGAGTGACCAGGAGAAGGTCAGAAGCAAACTTCCTGCTTCTGCTGTTTTCTTAAATGCCAGTGTGGCATTTTGCACATATGGTATATTCTGAATCCCATGAATGGTCTCTATCAGAAGTTTGTAGCTCCAAAGAGGCCCTCCATGCTTAGGAGAGATATGATACATGAACCAGTCTTCCTCTTTTTGAAGGCTGGTAGGCTAGAAGGTCACTTAAAAGACTCTAGGGTTTCTTCTCCACTTTCCTCCAAATCTCATCACAGAAACTGACACCTGTTCTGTCTGGGAACAAATGTGGTCCTAGAGGAATGATTAACTCATGGCTGGAAAATGTTAACATTTTCTTTACAGAAAGGAGGGGAGGGCTCGGAGTATGGCCTAGTGGCAAGAATGCTTGCCTAAAAAGGAGGGGAAAGTCTTGGCAAGGACATTTTACATTTTGAAAAGAGCTTCAGCAGGACACAAAATATTTTCATTTCCATTATTTTATTTGATTCTTAAAACAATCCTATGAGGTAAGTAGAGCAGCTGTTAATTCTATTTTACATAAGGAAATTGGGGCCCTGCGATGTTAAATGATTTACCCCAAGTCCTCAAATTGTTAAGTAACACAGTCATAATGAAAACTCTTCTCTAAATTCCAGAAACAACCATCTTCTCATCACCATTCAGGTAACACTGAATAGCAAAGCTCCAGTGGACAGCTTCCTGAAAACAGTCTCATCCTCAAAGAGAAAATGGAAACATTTTATGTGTTAGTCACATACTGAAACCTTCCACAAGGTGTGGTTCTTTCTCAGTTTGCTTAAAACACCACTAAAGCTCTTGCGTCATGGATGCATGCAGGAAAGAAACAGAAGCATCATCCCTACTTCCAACCTCAACAGGAGCCATATGCTGCTATCTTCTCAGTAAGTTAAGATACCAAGAGGAAGCTGAAATGTTAACAGACAAACCAGGAAATCTGTTTCCATGCAGTACTAAACAAACAGCTCAAGGGGGTAAGGGAACAGCTCTAAGTTGCTTTTCTATGTGCAGTCAGTTCTTTCTTCACAGCTTCCTGGTGTGTCTTTGCCTGTAAGTAGTGTTATGAAATGGTGTGATTTTAATCAGCTTTGACTGCACCTTGCTCTAAAGGTTTACTCAGTGTAGTCCTTAGAGGCGCATTACCATTCGGCTCCATTCCAGAGAAGAAGTCTGTTCTTCATCAGCTTTAGAAAGACAGGAGTGCTTTTGTTTCACTGTTCCAGACCTAAAGAAGGACCTAAAACCCAGATGGCTGGCCATAGACTTGGCCTTGCCAAACTGCATCACTGCTATGTACAGGCCAGTATGTAACCCAATTCTCTTGTAATGACTTAGCAGAGGTATGTAAAAATGGTACAATATCTAAGACCAGTCGATCCTGGGTTATATTTCTCCATAGCAATTTAGTACAAATGAAGCTCCAGACTATCAAATATGTTCAGCACAACCCAGCACAAATGTTGTCAAATACCACCAGCACCTATGGCCATTTCCCCCAAGATTTCAGAGTTCCCCAGAATTCCTGTGGATACTCAGGAATATGCATTTATTTATTGCCTTCAACAAATAGCACCCTGTACTAGCCATAATTTCTTTGTAATAAAATAATGGTGTCTAGAATCATAAAGTTTATAATCTAGCACAAGATGCTCAATAAACAGGTAAAGAAAGAAAACATAACTGCTAGGTATGAAAAGTTCTTCAGAAGATTAAAATAAATAAGGCTCTGTAATAGGAAGTAAGTGTGCCTGAATAGGAAATTATTTTTACACAGGAAAACCAGAGATGGACTTTCTGATGAATTAAGCTAAAACTTGATGGAGGAGAACAAAAGACCTAATCTTGGAGAATTTCACAGGAAAATGCCCTTTACTTGAAATGATATTCTATTACAAAGAAAAAAATGATATTTAGGCTGGACAAATATCAATTTAGTAGGGTCTGTGATAATGTTCATCCTCAACTTATATTGGAATATTCCTTTCTAGAAGAATTTCCCCAAAATTCTCAAAGGCATATGGCTGTGGAACCAAACTGCATTATTATATAGTCAAGCTTTTAAACTCGCTAGCAATGTGTCTTTCACCAAACTGATTAAGATACATGGACTTCAGTTTCTTATTCTGACAGACCATTAACTCATAGAATTGCAGTAAAGATTAGATATTTAGTATAACTATTCTGATGAGCAAGAATGATATATAATATAAAGAAAACAGTAAGTATTTAAAATTATTATGCACTTAGAAATTGTTTGCATTTTTAAGAATACTTGGTTTTAAATAGGTATTTATCAACTCTTTCACTTACCACAAAACCTTTCATCTACCCAAGCATCTCACCTGAGAGCTAACTCCACAAAGCAAAGAGCTACAAGCAGCTTGGATCTACTTTTGGAGAGGAACCATGACATTGAATCTCCTGAAATTTTTAACAAGATTGATTCTACTTGTATATTCCCTTTCTCCCTCTTCTCAATATCCAACCTGCCTCTCCACTTCAACAGCTTGACACAAACCTCCCTATAGCATTCTGCGTTAAGCATGCCTAACAAACATGACTTCTTCCTTTTCATTTGCAGCACTTAAGCATGTCCACTAACTATGTCCGCTATACCCCTAGATGTTCCAGGTAAGTTGCCCAAACTGAAATAAAAAATGCAGTCATTTGTGTTGTTTAATTCACCAACATGTTTAGCTTCTATACCAGCAAAATTAGCCAGGCAGTAACACATACTAAATTTGGCAGCTAAATAAAATCTCATACTTTTAAAGCATTTTCAGAAGGAAAAAAGAGCATGTTTTATAAGTCTTTGGTCCTTCTGATTATCTATAGAAAATATCCCTAACGTTGCCTCTAATACACTCTATCTCCAAGTCATTTCTAAACGTTTATTTCATATTAACAGTGGCATTCTAACATATATTATTATGTTTACATGCAGTGTTTTAACTTAATGATTCTACCATTTTGAAGACTTGGGCAGAAAGAATTAGCAAAACTTGACTACAGTCATATAATTAGTGATCCATAGAAGTAGGTATTTCAGTAGTCCAAAACTGTTTTCCACAAGTTTAAACTTGAAACAACCAGTACAAAACTAATATACTATAGTACAAAACTAATAGACTAAAGCAATATGTAGATAATACTTTTTGTTTGAAAGAAAACAATAAACCCACATTGTGATAGTGAAAATGTATGGATATATATATTTACATATATATATCCATGACAAAAGATTGGATAATAAATGATTTTCTTTTTGAGAACTAGTTATACTTACACTTTCCAAGATAAATATGCATCGCTAGATAGAAAGATAGATGATAGATAGATGGATGGATGCATGTGTATCTGTATATATGTATGTATGTATGTATGCATGCATGTATGCATGCATGTATGTATGTATGTATGTATGTATGTATGTATGCATATTACCAGTCCTAGGGGTTAAACTCAGAGCCTGAGCACTGTTACTGAATCTCTTTGTGCTCATGGCTCTACTACTTGAGCCACAGTACCACTTCTGGCTTTTTCTGAGTAGTTTATTGGAGATAAGAGTCTCATGAACTTTACTGCATGGTCTGGCTTTGAACCACATTCTTCAGATCTCAGCCTCCTGAGTAACTAGTATTATAGGCACAAGCCACCGGCACCTAGCTTAAAAATATTTTTTTGGGCTAACACACATAAGAACAATGTTATATTAGTAGTAATGGATAATAGTTTATGAGTGTCTTGAACATATTAGTACAATCACCATATATCCTAATTTGAATTGGTACTGTCATTTATTCCTATTTTACAAATGAAGAAACCAAGGTACACAAAAGCTAAGAAACTTCCCTCGTTATTTATTCAGATTGTGGAGAGGCAGATGCTGAACCTAGTCAGTATTACTTCAGGGTCCTGTACTCTTTTGTTGTTGTTGCTGCTGCTGTTGTTCCTTTTATTTACCAATAAGATGGGTTGAACTTAGAACCTGGTACTTGCTCACTCAGGGCTGATGCTCTACAACACGGACCACACCTTAAGCCTGGCTTGTTAGTAGTTCATTGGAGGTGGAGTCTCATGGACGTTTCTGCCTGGGCTGGCTCCAAACTGAGACCCTCCAGATCTCTTCCTCCTGAGTAACTGAGATTATAGGCATGAGCCACTAGCACTCATCTGAGTCCTTTATTCTTAACCAGCATTCTACAGGCACTACAAATCACACATTTTATTAGTCTATTATTTTATACAAAGCACTTGATAGTTAAAGTGAAGGATTTAATGTTTATTTAAACGTTGAGATGAGAAATAGCTTAAGTCATTCTTTGGCTAATAACAGTGAGTTTCTCTTTCATGAATAAATCAATCTAAAAACCACCCATAGATGTAATGTGCTCAAATAATAGACGGAAAAATGCTTAAAGGCAAAAAGCACTTAGCAAATGTAAATTTTATCATAAAACTGTTTTATTCTATGGACTCAAAGAACTTTACTGTGTCATTTAGCCCCATTATCAAAGTATGAGTTTAAAGATTGTGCCTATTATAAAAATAATTTGAAGTCACTACCACTTTCTATGGCTTTAATTTTTGTGATAGGCCAGCACACTTATTACTTTTTATTAACTTGAAGCAGTTGTACAAAGGAGTTGCCATTTAACAAAGCAATTTATGGATATAGTATACATCTTGATCAATTGTGTGAAGCACACCAGTACTGGGACTTGAACAGAAGGCCTCTTGAGTCTTGTCACTCACAGCTGGCACTCTATCACTTGAGACAAACCATGATTTCCAGCTTTTTTCTGGGTAATTGGAGATAAGAGTCTCATATTAGTCTAACCAGACTGGCTTCAAACCTTGATCCTCAGATCTCCATCTCCTAACATGCTTGGATTATTAGCATCACCCACTGATGCTTAAACTTTATCTTATTTGCTAAGACTAAGGTAGTTTTAGATAATTCCCTCCTATAATATCAACAATCTTAATCGATATATGCATAAAGTCTTTACCACAGTATAATACAAAAACTGATGTTTACATAGCTCTTAATCTATGCTGGACATTATTCTAAGCTCTAAAGAGAGAGAGACAGATAGACAGAGAGACGACAGACAGAGGAACAGATAGCTTTTAAGGTATACTCACTTCAAACTTGTTAATAACTACTACCACTATTCCATTTTATAAATAGTAAACTGAAATATACCACAACTCAGAGAGTTCTCCAAGATCTGGAAAGTTCTGAAGCTAAAATTAAAAACCAGGCAGTCTGGTTCAAGAGCTGGTGCTCATATGATCCTCTTTACCTCTGAACTATTGTAGTCCTAAAGGTCCAATGATCTGAAATTATCAATGATGTACTGCTGGCAGAAATGAAAAAAAGAACCCAACTAAATAAATGGGTCCAAAAACTTCACAGTGTTAACATATTTCTCCCCAAATTAATCTATAGATCACCACAATTCCAATGAAAATCCCAACACTTACATGTAGAAATTGACAAGCTAATTCTAACTTTCAAATAAAAATGTTGAGACCTAAATATACCCATAACAATGCTGAAAAGAGCAAATAAAGTTGAAGGGCTTATACTAGTTCATTTCAAGGATTATAAATAAAGTAATAGTGATCAAAATATTGCATGGTATTGGCATATAGATAGATAATAGAATAATAGAAAAATATCAGAAAGAAACTCACACATCTATAGACAACTTTTTGACAAAAGGACAGGGACAATAATGGAGAGAGGCAGCCATTCAAAAAAATTGTGATGCCACTAATGTAAAACCACATAGGAAAAAAACTTAGTTTGGACTCATCCCTTAAACTGGGTATAAAAATTTGTGTCCAAATCAGTTGTAGTGTCTAAAAGTAAAACATGAAAGTATAAATTTCCTAGAAAAACATGGAGAAGATTGGTTTTGTTTTTGTTGGTTGTGGAGCTTCAACTCAGGGCCTGGGTGCTGTCTCTGAGCTCTTCTGCACCATGAGAGCACTTTACCACTTTAAACCACAGTACCACTTCTGGTTTTCAGGTGGTTAATAAGAAGGAAGAATCTCCCGGACTTACCTGCCTGGGCTATCTTTGAACTGCGATCCTCAGATCTCAGCCTCTTGAGAAGCTAGGATTACAGGCATGAGCCACAGGAATCTAGCAAAAGTAAATATTTTAAGTTTTGAATACCAAAAGAAAACATGAAGGGTATTGAATATATACTTATTCAATAAATTTCCATGAATTTTTCAAGAAATTAAAAATGAAGTAGCAATAGCCAATTAACTTTTTAAAAGGGGATAGTAATAATGAGATTATTATTGTGTGTGTGTGTGTGTGTGTGTGTGTGTGTGTGTGTGTGTGTGTGTGTATGCTATTCCTGGGGCTTAAACTCAGAGCCTGGGCTCTGTCTCTGAGCTTCTTTTTCTCAAGGCTAGCCCTCTACCACTTGAGCCAGAGCTTCACTTCCAGATTTTCTGGAGGTAGTTTACTGGAAATAAGACTCTTGTGGATTTTCCTGCCTGATCTAGCTTTGAATTTCAATCCTCAAATCTCAGCCTCCTGAGTAGCAAGGATTACAGATGTGAGCCACGGTGCCAGGCTTTAAGGCATACCTCGGATTCTTTAAGAAATAGCAGAGGATGTGAGTATGTTTTGAGATTACATATCTACTGTAAATCTTATTTCATAGTCTTTTAATAGTTACCTTATGTAAATACCTCTTACCTTATTCACACTAGCCAATTGTGAATCTGAGCTCAACCAACCTGAGGGGCAAGGCCTGCTGTGCTAGACAGGTGACTCCTCTTTGTACTTGCTTGTCAGATTTCTTAATGATGGCACCCCGTTCTGCAGAAGTAAATTTCACCTTAAAAAAAAAACACATTTTAATAGAAAGAATCATTTGTTAAAATGAAGCTCAAAGTTACTGTTTTCTAACATCAAAATTGATGACAGAGGGCTGGGAATATGGCCTAGTGGCAAGAGTGCTTGCCTCCCATACATGAAGCCCTGGGTTCCATTCCCCAGCACCACATACACAGAAAACGGCCAGAAGTGGTGGTGTGGTTCAAGTGGCAGAATGCTAGCCTTGAGCAAAAAGAAGCCAGGGACAGTGCTCAGGCCCTGAGTCCAAGCCCCAGGACTGGCAAAAAAAAAGATTGATGACAGAGTGACATCTGTGAAAACAGAATAAGTACTTCATCAGTTTACCAATCAACCAACGACAAGCAAGTACATAAAAATGTCAAAATGACCTTTGTCAGAACTCTGAAAATTAAGAAAAGGCTAATAGCATTTCAGACAACATTTTTAGCCGGGAGAGGTGAATACAGGGTTTTTCTCAGATGCCAAGGCTAGTCTTGAATTCATGATTCACAATCCTCCTAACTCTGCCTTCTAAGTGCCAGGATTACAATTTTTGTGTTTCAAAAAAGATTAATGGAGCCAGGAACCAGTGGTTTATGTCTGTACTCTTAGCTAGTTGGGAGGCTGAGGTCTGAAGATTGCAGTTCAAAGCCAGCCCAGGCAGGTAAGACCATGAGACACTTATCTCCAATTAAACAACACAAAAGCCAGATGTGGAGCTGTGACTCAAGTGGTAGAGCACTTGCCTTAGCGAAAAGGATCAAGGACAGTGCCTAAGTCCTGACTGCAAGGACCGGATCCGCACCAAAACAATAAAAATTTAAAAATTAAGGTTAATTTTTCTCAATGATAAATTTAAGCTTTAACTTAGCAGTCCTATACCCTATTCTCCAGTTCAGCCATAGCATTATCAAATGACAGCTTAAATCCCCAGTATCAAAGGGAACAGGATAAACCTCATGCTGAAAAACAATTATTCCTAAACCTGTAGATAGATATCAGAAAGGCTCTACTAAAATGCATGCCTACTTGACGTCAGCTGAACTTGTCCATTATAGAATACATTTCCCTGGAGAGCAGCTGTCAAATGCTCTACATCACAGATGCCTGAAGGGGAGACAGCTCCAGTTGTGGCAAACAGCAGACTAGTCAAAAAAAATCTTAAAAAGGAAACCTGAACAATGGTCTATCCATAGAGGTTTGAAAAGCTTTAACATATTCCTGGAAGTCTAGAAGGCCACAAATAGACCCAAAGCTCTGAGTGTACTCAGCAAAGTCACAAAGAAAAAATGTTCTAAATTCTCCTTCTGCCAAACCTAAAATTAATACAGCTAAAATTAATACAGACTAGGAAAATCACACCAAAAATTAACAAAACTAAAAAATTCGGTCTCTAAAAATAAGAATTTTTAAAATACATAAAGCTGTAGTAGCCCTGACAAGAAAAAAAGACATGATTCAAATTACTAAAATTAGGAATAAAAGAAAACATTACTGACAAACATACATAAATACAAAAGATTACAGGGAAATAAAATATACACTTACATATAAACTGTAAAACTTAGATGCTTTTTTTTTTCAATTCCTAGGCAGGAACTCTCAAAATGGAATGATTTTTTGTGTGCATATGCCATTACCAGTGCTTAAACTCGATTTCATGCTCTCTCCAGGCTTGTTTACACATATCTGGCACTTTACTATTTGAGCCTCAAGCCCAGTCCTGCATTTTGCTGGTTAATTGGAGATGGAATCTTAAGGACTTTTCTGCCTAGGCCAGCTTCGAACTGTGACCCTCAGATCTTAGCCTCCTGAGTTGCTGAACCACTAGCATCCAACTGACTCAAGAAACTTTCAACCCAAATTTTCTGAATTAACCTAAAGAAATTGAATGAGTAATCATAAATTTCCCCAAAAGAAATTTCTAGTACCTAGTAGCTACACTAGTCAATTCTACCAAAAGTTTAAGAAATAATTAACCCTGATTCTTCACAAACTCCTCCAAAAAGTGCAAGAGAGAGTAATATATCCTAGTTCATTATATATAGCCAGTGTTACCCTGATAAGCCCAAGACATCACAAGAAAGCTACAGAAGAATATATCTTATTATACACAAAATCTTCAAAATACACTAGCAAACCATAATAACCAAAATAAAAATTAGCACGCAAAATGACTAAGTGAACAAAGGTTGACTTAACATAGAAAAAAATTCAGCAGGTATTAAGTATATCACATTACTAGACTATACACAAACATATATGTGATCAATTCAATAGATAAAGAAAAAGCATTTGACCAATTACCACTTCAAGACCAAACCAACATCAACAAACTAGGAATGCAGGGGAGCTCGTTTTGTAATTCTTTCCTTTGCTTTTTTTGTTTTTCCTCTTTAGTGATACCAGTAGATTTTTTTGTTTAATTCATTTAAATTATATTTATAGCTGATACATTGAAAGTATACATGTTAATGGGATACTATGTAATATCTCAATGCATATATATCTTAATTATACTTTTGTTATCTTTAAGTAGTTGAAAAAAGCAGTTACTATTCAAAGGCAGGCACTGGGACAGCTCACATCCACAGGCAAATGAACCTTCTCTTCATACATGCAAGATTTATCACAAAATGAATGAGAGGTCTAAATAGAAGAACCAAAACTAAGAAAAATGCATATCTGAAAGTCTTCATTGCTATTTTCATCCATTCAGGATATTTTAATAAAATTTCATAGACTAGATGGGCACCAATAACTCATGCCTCTAATCCCAGCTACTAAGGAGGCTGAGACATGAGGATCTCAGTTCAAAGCCAGCAGGGACAGAAAAGTCCACTTGGGACTTTATCTCCAATTAACAAGTTAAAAGCCCTAAGTGGCACAAAGTCATAGAGCACTGCTTTGAGCAAAAGAGCTCAGGGACAGTGTCCAGCCCCTGAGTACAAGCCCCAGAAATGACAAAAAAAGGATAAACTGATGTCTTTATATAATGAAAAATATGTTTCTCACTGTTCTTGGGACTCACATAGTAGAACTAAAGAGGATATTCTTAGGAGAGGATTACAAGGGCTCAATAGATATCTGCATATGATCATATAAAATGATGTTTATAGAAATAAAAGCAAGAGCTTTTTATTGTACTGTTTGTGGTTCTGCCACCCTCCTTGATTTATTACTTCTGTCTTTTTATTTTATTTCTGTACCCTTTGTCTCGTATATAAGTTTATCTGATTTGGGGGAGGGGAAGGAGAAGCACAGAAATGGTGGGACAAATAATGAACCGATTCAGGAGTAAAACCCACTAGACATTATATTGGAAATGAACTATACAACTTGGAGCGAGGGAAGCCAGAAGGGAAAAATCTAAGAGAGAATGAGGGAGGGAGTAACAATGTTCAAAAGGAAATGTACTCACTATTTGACTTATGTAACTCTAATACCTTTAAAATATTTTTTTTAAAAAATAGAAATATGGACTTCATCAAAATTCATCAAAAGATACTCTCATGAAAGAATACATAGTACACAAAATAGTTAATATGTCATGCATCTGATAAAGATACTAGACTACCTAAGCTACTAAAAAACCCTTGCAATTCACCATTAAAAATTTAAATAACACAATAAAACTGGGCAAAAGAATTACAATATTTTAAAAAAACATGTCTCAGTGTTGAGTAAGCCATAAAAAAAGACAAACATCATTAATCTTAAGGACAAGTAAACCAATTCTGCATGAGATACCATTTGTACCTGTTAGGATGGCTATTAGAAAAGGGAAGATATGATCAATTATTGATGCAAATATAAAGAAAATAGAATGTCCATCTATTGCCAGTAGCATTGTAATATGGTACAGCCACTGTTAAAACAGCCTGACACTTCCTTTAAACATAAAATATAAAATTACAATATGATAAATATGTTCATTTTCTGGGGTTCCTGTAGCAAATTACCCAAAATTGGATGGCATTAAGTAACAGTTGTTTTCTCACAGTTCTAGAAACAAGAAGTTGAAATTGGGCTGCTGGTCGTGTCACTTTTCCTCTGAGGATCATTGGGAAGAAATCTCCCAGCCACTTCAGGCTTCTGGTGTTAGGTGACACCCTTGACATTCCATGGCTTGCAGATGCATCACTCAAATCTCTATTTCACAATGACTGTCTAATGCCTATGTATGCCTAGCTTGCTGGGCCCCAATTTCACTTTTCTTATAAAAAAAACACTTTCTATTTGGATTAGAGTCCACCATTGACACAGAAAAAACTCATCATACTTTACTAACTCTATGAAGATGCTGTTTTCCAAAAAGTCATATCATGGTAACAAGGGTGAAGATTTTCAACAGCCTGTTTTGAAGGACACTTATCCGACAACTCCCAGGTCTTCTAATTGCATAAGTGCCAGAGATGAAAATAGGCATTAACATAAAGTTTTATACATGGGTGCCCACAGGGACATTATGATTCCACACTACATAATTTCATTTATTTGAAATGTCAGAATAAGCTAGGTGTTATGGGCTCGTGCCCATGATCCTGAAATCTAAGGATCTCGGTTCAGAGCCAGTCTGGGCAGAGAAGTCCAACAGATTCCATCTCCAATTACTTGCAAAGGGCTAGAGGTAGAGATATGGCTCAAATGGCACAGTGACAGCACCTGCTGCACAAGTAAGACAAGCAAGCCCAAGGTTCTGAGTTCAAGAGTCAGTACCAAGAAACAGTAGACAGACAAAGAAATATTCAGAAAGAAGCATTTGAATAAACAAATACATGGGGATATAAATATATTTCAGTTGCTAAGTATAGAAGAATGAGAAAAGTAATGGTTGCTAAACAGTCTTTCAAAAGACTGTGTACTCAAGTCTCTGTAAATAAAGATGGCAAATGCACAAATTTGTGAAAATAGTAAAAAAAAAAGGACTAAATTGCTTACTTTAAAACAATGTATTTTATAATTTAAACTTATATCTCAATAAAATTTAATTTAAAATTTAATTGCACGGGATTGGGAAAGATGGAGAATGATGGAAGAGGTGACATTAACCAAGACGTATTATACTCATAATCTGATGTGTGGAATTGAAACCCTTTGTATAACTACTTAAATCTTTTTGAAAAATTAAAATAAATAATCCTATAATCAATGTGGGAAACAAAGCAGACAAAAAATTAATTGCAAGTATACATTTATAACTGCCAGTGCAAGTCTGCAATGAGATCGTGCTGATTTTACCTGTGTAAATGTCCTTTGACACAAATATTGATGACCAAATACCTAGTGATTACCAATCCATAGTCTTATAATTCTGGATAACTACTTTCTTCATCTGCAAAGTATCTATAAAATTCTGTTAGAAACTTTTGATACTTTCTCTTCTGCACATTATTACATGGCAGATCAGTTACTTATTATTGAAAACTATAAATAGAAACTCTTCAGTTGTGTAATTAAATAGATTCTGAAATACAGAATTTCCTTTCCATTTGTATCATGTTATTAACAATATATTACTGGAAATATATCTGCTTCAAATTTCTATGCAATTGAATGTCTCATGTTTTCTTGTAAGCTTGAACAGCACCGGAAAAATAGAAGGCAGCTTTGGCATCATTTGTTTCCCTAACAACAAAAACCAAAATGACTTCCTGTCAGTGTAAGATCCCATTAAGCACTGCTTGCCTTGTCATTCTCAGTTGAATTCATTAATAAATTTCATTAAGCTGGAGCAAAACCCAATTTCAAAAGCCATTACAGTTTTCAATAACAATAATTCAAAAAGATTCATTCATTTAGAAGATATTTAGTCTCGGCTGTGAGCTTTAAAAAGTGTGACCCAATGGGGATATGGCCTAGTGGCAAGAGTGCCTGCCTCATATACATGAGGCCCTGGGTTCGATTCCCCAGAACCACATATACAGAAAATGGCCAGAAGTGGCGCTGTGGCTCAAGTGGCAGAGTGCTAGCCTTGAGCAAAAAGAAGCCAGGGACAGTGCTCAGGCCCTGAGTCCAAGCCCAGGACTGGCCAAAAAAAAAAAAAAAGTGTGACCATTGAAAATATACAGTCAGAATACTCAGTGTATTTATATGAAAACTGAAATAGGAAACTTGAAGAGATGGGTAGGGATGGGATATATGAAGGAGAATGACAGAAGAGTCTTTGATCAGGATGTACTATGCACATTATTGACATGTTAAACTAAAGCCTTTTTGTATAACTACTTTAAGAAAGTGTGAGGGTAAATTGCCTCATTGAACTGCAGAGTAAAAGTCAAGACACACTCAAAAACCTGGCAATGATTAAGCCTACCTGAATACATGAATTCCATTGTGAGTCAACAGCTTTGTCAACACATGACAAACTATTTTTATTCAAAGTATCTGCTGGATAGCCAGACTTTAAACATATGTCACTTTAAAAAGTTTTATGTCACTTTAAAAAGTTTTGTTAAAATTTTCAACCAAATTTTTCCTGCTCCACACCCATTTTTACTACTGTCAGTTGTGACACACGTTAGTGGATTCCCATTCACATTGGCATTCTAACTTTCTATGCAGACTATATGTAGGACTAATGCTTTATCACTTTACACATGGAATCAAATCTTCAAATAAACAACAGTTGAAAAATGTCAGAAGTATTTCTCACCTCATGAAGAGCCCCGGGACAGCATTTGGGCTCATTTGCCTTGTTTTTTGAACTATAGATACTGTTCCCATGGCCTCAGTCACAAAATAATAGTAATAATTATCTTCAATAAGTGGGTTTTCGGGGCTGGGGATATGGCCTAGTGGCAAGAGTGCCTGCCTCATATACATGAGGCCCTGGGTTCAATTCCCCAGCACCACATATACAGAAAATGGCCAAAAGTGGCGCTGTGGCTCAAGTGGCAGAGTGCTAGCCTTGAGCAAAGAGAAGCCAGGGACAGTGCTCAGGCCCTGAGTCCAAGCCCCAGGACTGGCCAAAAAAAAAAAAAAGTGGGTTTTCTCTGAACACATTTCTTTTTTTTTCTTTTCTTTTCTTTTTGTCAGTCGTAGGGCTTGAACTTTGGGCCTAGGTGCTGTTCCTGAGCTCTTTCCTACAAGGTTAGTGCTCTACCACCTAGAGCCACAGTGCCACTTTTAGTTTTCTGGTGGTTAAGTGAGATAAGAGCCTCAAGTACTTTGCTTTCAGGTCTGGCTTTGAACCACAATCCTCTTCTGGACACATTACTTTAGCTGCAATCATCCAATGTGAGTTATCTAATTCATCACAAGTAATCCTTCCTTGGCTGACAAAGAACTAGGAAACTCATCTTGGAAGCAGGCTCCTTTTTTATATTTGGAAAGAAATCTTTCTGTGATTAAACATTCTCAGTTCACTTTTCTCATTTTAATAACAGCTGCTTTCTTATGAGCTTGAACTATTGCAAAGAATAATCTGTAACATCAATGTAGTTTGTAGTCTTTCAGCACAAATATAGCATAATTGCCTAACAAACACAATGCTTTACTACATAGTTTATTGACAAAATAAACTTCACTTTACGTTCAAAGCATGATATTCAAAGTCCACTTTTCTTGTTTTAACAATGATATGAATTCACTTGTGATTAAAAAGTTAATTAAATGTCAGAACATATGTGGTAAGAAAGATACTGTTGAGTTATAATTGTATCGCAGCAATTGAGATCAACAGTAGGATGCAAGAAAATCACTGCATATGGTCTTTCTCATAACCACCACTCCATTCTGATATTGCAGCAAGAAAGTAGTCACAGACAATGGAGAAACAATTGAATGTGGCTAAGCTCCAATAAAACCTTACTTGTGAGCTGGGTACCCTTGGCTCACAAATATAATCCTAGCTACTCAGGAGGCTGAGATATGAAGATTGTGGTTCAAAGTCAGCTCAGGCAGGAAAGTCCGTGATACTCTTATCTTCAATTAACTACCAGAAAATCCTAAGTGGTGCTGTGGCTCAAACTGGTAGAGTGCTAGCCTTGAGGTGAAGAGCTAAGGAACAGTGCCCAATTCCTGAGTTCAAGCCTCATGACTGACAAAAAAAAAAAAAAAAAAACTTTACTTGTGGACACTGAAAGATGAATTCCATGTAATGATCATCCATCCCATGATACTACTCTTTTGAATTTGTTCAATCACTTAAAATGTAAAATCCATTCTACCCACATACATGAGCATAAGTAAATCTAAATGATGTTGGTATGTTATCCATGACAATATCTTAATTGTGATATAATATAGTTTTGCAAATTGTTGCTCCACAAATAAATAGAAAAATTCCCCAAATTGACTCTGTATTGCATATTAAGGTTGCAAATGAATCTACAATTACTCTGATAAAAATTTCAGTGAAGGGCTGTGAATGTGACTTACTGGTAGAGTGCTTGCGTAGTATGCATGAAGCCCTAGCTTCAATTCCTCAGCACCACATACACAGAAAAAGCTAGAAATGGACACTGTGGCTCAAGTGGTAGAGTACTAGCCTTGAGCAAAAAGAAGCTAGGGACAGTGCTTAAGCCCTGAGTCCAAGCCCTAGAACTGGCAAAAAAAAAAAAAAAAATCCAGTGAAAAATGTTTAGCCCTCAGCTCTAACAAAAACAATTAGATTTAGTGAGCCAGATTTAGCTTTTCAGGCTATAGTTTGCCAGCCTCTGGATTGGGCAAAGATTTCTTACAAATGACATGAAAAATATAAGGAACAGTTAATTAACTAACTGAACCTCATCAAAATTAGTAGCTACTCTTCAAATCATATTGAATAGTCAAGGGAATGAAAATACAAACTACAGATAGGAAGAATATATTTGCAAATCACATATCTGATAGAGGACTACTACCCAAACTATAAAACAATTCTCAAAACTCAACAGTTTCTTAGGACCCATATTCTGAATAGACAACATTTCCAAACAAATAAATTAGACAAAGAGAAAGAGTAAACAAGTCAAAGAAAAATAAATATCTCACTATAAAGAAACACTTGTTCCAAAGAAGGGAGAAAATAGAAGGCAAATGCAAAGGCCATTTAGAACAAATGACGTTTGAAAACCAATCATTATAATGCACCATATTAACAACAACAAAAAGAGCAACAGTGATCAAGATGCATTGTATTTGTAAACTGCCTTGTTAAATGGCACCACCTTTGTACAACTAAAATAATAAAAATATATTTATTGGAAAAGAATTTCTCAATAACTTTAGAAACATCATTTTTAAGAATATTCATTTTTATGCCAAAAACATTATGAGAACTGGGAAGCTAGAAAGAGAGTTAAAGTTTCTCAAATTGACAACATCAGAGAGAGAGAGAGAGAGAGAGAGAGAGCAAGAGAGAAAGAAAGGAAAGAAATCTATGACAAGAAATCATGGCAACAGAATTATACTTTTCCCCTAAGATTAAGAATAAGGCAGGATATTATCTCTCCCCACTATCACTTAACATAATGACATAGTCCTGGAAATTCTAATTAGAAGAATAAAGCAAGAAAAGGAAATGAAATGCACACAAATACAAAAGGAATAAGTACAGCTGTCCCCATCTGCAGGTGATATAATTATCCACATACAGAATCCTAACGAATTCATAAACATAAAAGTAAAATTTTCTAAGATGAATGGGGGAGCTCAGCAAGGTTGTGAGATACAAGATAAACATACAAGTCAATTTCATTCTTATGAGCTATTGATAAACATGAAGCCACCAAAATGTGAGATGCTGGTGAGGGTGCAGAGAAACTGTATCAGTGATACATTATCTATAGGAATGTAAAGCAATACTGTCAGTGTAACTACCACTGAAATGCTTATGACCCAGTAATTTTGTTCCTGGACATTTATCTCTGAGAACCAAATACCTATGTTCATACATATGAATCATAACATGATTCATCATAGCTCCAAATGTAGAAACAACCTGTATGTTCACCAATAGATAAGTGGTTAAAGTATATTGCATCCATGTTATGAAAATTCTTTTTTAGTAATAAGAAGGAAACAATTACACTGACTGAAAAAAAGGCAAATTGAAAAGGTGACGTATTGTATGGTTGGATTTACATAACATGATTAAAACTTAAAATGAAAGTCAACAGGGGCAGCTGATAGTCATCTGAATTTAAGGAGAGGATGGGAGTAGGATAGAAGAAAATGTGGTAATAAAATCACAGCCTGAAGTTTTCTGGTAGTAATGAGAACAGTCTGTGTCCTTTCTGTATTGATATTGGCTTTCTTTTTGGAATAGTATACTTCAGTTGGGAGAGATTGATTAAGAAGGACATGGTTGGGCTGGGGATATAGCCTAGTGGCAAGAGTGCCTGCCTCGGATACACGAGGCCCTAGGTTCGATTCCCCAGCACCACATATACAGAAAATGGCCAGAAGCGGCGCTGTGGCTCAAGTGGCAGAGTGCTAGCCTTGAGCGGGAAGAAGCCAGGGACAGTGCTCAGGCCCTGAGTCCAAGGCCCAGGACTGGCCAAAAAAAAAAAAAAAAAAAAAAAAAAGAAGGACATGGTTTATCTTTTTATCATTCTTACAATGAAATACAGTTACCTCAAAATCAAAAGTTTGATTTAAAAAAAAAAAGAGAAATTATGGTTGTATGGGTATCAGAAGGACACAGAACAAACTGAAAATTTTCCCAAAGTCCAGAGCTGGAACAATTTGGAAAACAAAGTAGTGTTAGATTTTAACCCAAAGCATAAAATATACATCCATGAATCGATACCAGTATAAATAAATGATTGAATATAATAATGAATGGGAGAGATAGGGTAAATCCTCTTGTAGAAAATTCTCAACAAATTATGGAGAAACCTTTCCCTTAAGGAAGGGTTCACGGTCCTCACTCCTTCAGGGAGGCTTTACGTGATGATTCACATTTAAAGTGTTCAGTAAACTGGGTACCAGTGGCTCCATCCTGTAATCCTCCTTACTCAACAGAATAACATCTGAGGACTAAGATATGAAGACATCCGAAGCAGGAAAATCCATGAGACTCTTAACCTCCAATAAACCATCAAAAAGCTGGAAAAGGAGCTGTGGCTTAGTAATAGAATGCCAGCCTTGAGAGAAAAATCTCAGGGACAGTACCTTGGCTCAGGATTCAAACCCCAACATCAATACATAAACACATGCACATAAACACACACACACGTGTATGTGTATATACATATGAGCACATATATTACATATACAGCCAGCTCAAGCAGGAAGACTAAGATCTGAGGATTGAGATTCGAAAACATCTGAAGCAGGAAAATCCATAAGACTCTTACTTCCAATTAACCACCAGAAAGCTAGAAGTGACACTGTGGCTCAAGTAATATAGTGCCGGCCAATCACTACATTTACCATATTTAAATATTTATAACTGCATTAATTTTTGCAATGGTATAAGGTTAGATACATAAAACTACAGAACATACTAGACAGCACAGAAATGGTGCCAAACATGTAAAACCTCAAGATTCCAAGGTAATTCAGTAATAAATGCACTGATTTCATGTTTTATCTCTTAATGAAAATGAAGCTAAAGTAATGTAAAATGGGGAAAAAACTATGGAGGCTGGAAAATTATCAGTTGAGAGCTAGTATCACACATGAAATGAGAGGTGTAACCTCAATAAAGAGATATTCTATTAAAATGTCTTGTACAGAGAAAAGTTTTAACAGTGCTATGAAACAGTCTCAAGTTCTGCTGTGTATTTTAATCTCCACACCTACATTCTACATGAGAATGACTCTATTTTACTATCCAAGCTCTGTCTCCTTACTAAGCCTAGCAAAGATTGCCAAGATAGGAAGAACTCATTACAACCACTGTCTTAAGAAGATATTTACTGTCCTCATTTCACCATGGACTTTCATTCCAATTATTACAATGTGACCTCATTTTGTTAATTCATTGCCTTTGTAAATAGAAAATAAATCACTACTTTCACACTGACCAGTTCACTTTCTTCTTTTGATTTTTTTCTTTTGCTATATCAGGTACTGAACTCAGGACCTCACACATGCTAAGTAAGCACTCTTACCATTGAGTCATAACCTATCTTGTAATGGTAAGGATAATGGTAAAGCTTTTCTTTTTCAATACTTTTCAAAACATAATATTTAAACATTTTTAAGTATCATCATCTTTTTAACTATCAAATGAAATTTGGAAATGTTAAGCTGCCATTTCATCATGAAGGATCAATTTCCTTCCCAGAGATTAACTCACACCCATTCTCTAAGCTTAACAGACAAAAATTGATCCAAGCATTTCTCCCTTTCCCCCAAATGCAGAAGTTGAAGTACATTACAACAAGTAGCAGCATTCAAATTTGAATGTAGAACTGAAGTTCTGAGCCAGCACAAAAATGTGAGGCTGATGGGGGACAAAAAGCTCTGTTTGTTTTATGACCATAGTCCTTAGGTTTATTGAAGTGAACTTCTTTCAGGAACCATCTAACACAGAGCTAATTTGCATGTTCTGACTGAATCAGGACATGTCCCAATACCCTGAATATCCACAGATATGTCAGCAACACTCCTTTGCTGCTTGGACAACCTAAGCTATCTCTCAGTTATACTCATATACTGTTTACCTCCCTATGTATCAATAAGATTTCTTCATAACTACCCAAAGAATATTTCTGAGCACTCAGTAACACAATATTGGGCATTCTACAAAGCAGTGAGACTTAGATTATAGTACAATGACAGTGCAATAACTTTAGTAGGGGATAGTGAGGTTCTTCAAAAAGTTAAATATAATAGAATTATCACATAGTCTATAAATTCAATTCTAAAATATTTGAAAGGGGGAACTCAGCCCAAAGACAGACACAAATCCAAGTGCCCATTAATAGAGAAATGAGTAAGCAAAATACAACATGTTCCTATTAACAAAATATTCACCTAAAAAAGGAATAATATTTTAGTACATGACACAAGATGGATGAACACTGAAAATATGCTACATGAAATGAGACAGGCATAACAGGGTAAATACTATATGACTGCACTTAATACGAGTACCCAGTAGACACAAATACATAAACTCAGGAAGTAAACTAGAGGTTGCCAGGGCCTGGTATAAAATGAAATGAAGATTTATTTCTTTATAAGTGCAGTTTCCATTTCAGATAAGAAAAGAAAAATCTCATGAAATAGGTAGTTACTATGGTAGCATACCTACTGACATAATACATAATACTATTTAAATGATATATCATGAAAATTTTATATACTTTACATAATTATAAATTATTCATATTTTTCCACAATTAAAAGAAGATGGTGCCAGGTCCTGGTAGTTTACACCAATTATCCTAGCTACTCAGGAGGCTAAGATCTGAGTATCACAGTTCAAAGCCAGCTGTGCAGGAAAGTCCATGAGACTCTTATCTCCAATAAACTACCAAAAGAAGCCAAAAGCAGAATTTTGACACAAGTGGTAGAGTGCTGACCTTGAGCAAACACCCAGACTTTGAGTTCAAGTCCCAGGACCAGCACAACACAGAGAAGGGAAGATCTGGTAACCACTAAATACTAAGATAATGACTCATACGAACTTTGTAACAGTACATGGTACCAATAGGACAGTTGTAAGCTACAGAGGATATACCAATTACACATCTTATTTGCCTCCGCAGAAACAAAGGCTAATTAGGTAATTAGTGAACAGACAGGATAACTGAATATTTACATTTAAAAAATCTATGATAATTCTCTTATGGGTGGCCTTATCACTCTACAAAGTAGCTGGAAGGTAGTATATATTTTGTTCGTTTGGAAGTAAACTAAAAATAAAACAGATAAATTTTGTTGCCTTAAACAGAATGTGAGTTATAGAATGATGAAGTATTTTGGCCTGCTAAAGATATGCTAGTTTCATAATTTAGTAAAAATGTCAAAGCTATTGGATTTGTTCAGTAACAAGTAACTTAATATACAATTGCTAAGCTATACATTATTTGAAAATAAAATAGGAGAGAACACAGTAGAAACAAATAAATCAGTGTGCTAAGTCCTTTAAAGAGTTAAAACAAACTATAATCTTTGAGTGTTCACCCTCTAGACAGTGTCTTCATAAATTTGATTCGTTTATAGAGTATTTTTGATGGCAGGCAATTCTTTGTTGAAAGTTAAGTGCTCTTTTATACGAATAAATGAAGAAGGCTTGGGTTTGAACTAATACATTATTTTGACAAGTGTTTATTGGAAACCCAATTATGGGTTCATAAATCAGGGTTCTTTGTGTTCCATCAGGTGAGCTGCTTGATGCCACCAGATGTTACCATGAATACCAATGGGGTCATTAAAACAAGGCCATGGAATGCTGTCCCTCTCCTACACAATGACAATAGTCAAAACAGGAAGAAATAGCTTGCTGTTTCTAATTCAACTAGCTGAAGCTATGTCATAACCATATCTTCAAAGAAGATGAAAAGAGTTGTTTTCTATTTACTGTTGGATTAAAATGCCAAGGCCAAGCACGATGCATAAGACATACAATTTTCAAACATTTTCCACAATCAAAAGGGGAACATTTCAGCTGCATTCATCCCATGGCTGAACCATAGCCTTAGAAAAATTATTTCATTTTTGAAAACTTCGTTTTTCTTCCCTTCCTTAACCGATTCTTCCTTTAAAATCATTGTTAATTCCTGAAGAAGTTTATCCTGTTAATATAATAATACCTGTTGTATGCAGTGTGCATTCCACTTACTACCTCAGAAAGCTGAACAGTTCAAAATATTCTATTTTAAAAGAGTTATATCATTCAATACCAAAAGCAAGCCAGTTGGCAGGACAATTCTTGCCCCTCCCTGCAAAAATGTTTTCAACTGAAAATTAGGATCTAAAATCTTTTGAAAGTCCTTATATCATACCAATATTCTAAAATCATTTGAAAATCCATACAGTCTAGTGCTCCCTCATGAAAAAGGAAAGAACAGGCATTAGCGAAAATGGGCACTTGCATATAATAGCAAAGAGTGGGGATTCGTTTTTGAAATCTGATGCTCTAAACCTCAATAAAAGATACAGAAAACATGGAGGGGGAAAAAACCTTCCAGATCTAAATGATTTAGCATGATATCTAATTCTAATCAAAACTAATAAAGCCTAAAGTTTCCGTTTGCTGTCAGTATTGCTAAATTTATTCTGATTCTTATGGATGTGCACATCAATATTTAGCACTGGAACCGAGGATCTCTGCCTATCACAGGTTGCTAGCCAAATGACTGCATAATTCACAAGTAATCAAAGAGCTGTAGCTAATAACATGTGTTATTCGTGAAGGACAAAGGGGGAAGTGGAACTCTTGTGACTGTATTATAAAACTGTGTTTAGAAAGCACAGGGTCTGTGAGCTGGGTCTCCCAGACATCTCTGGTTACACATCTTTGGATCCACCCATATCCTAAAGTTCTGCCTAAGTTTCCCGCAGGACCCAAAGGCTCCTAGTGGCTGACGCTGTAAGAATCTCTGTAAGACCAAACCAAAGGACAGGTGTCAAGAACAATTGTGAATAGTGCCCACGGACTTACTCCCTAGTGAACATGGCGAAAGTTATTAAAAAAAAAAAACAAGTATCTGCAGTGTCTACAAATGACCTCAAGTGAAAACAACTCTTTAAATCAAGTATCTACCCCCAAAATACCTGTGAAAATTCAGTACAAATAAAGACCATTTTCTCTTCTCCTTGCTCAGTGAAGCCAACTCCACTTAAAGTGGCCAAAAACCAAGAACACGGGTGTCCTGCTTCACCATGTTGCCAGCGGGAGGACCTCCTTCCCAGAAGAAGTAAGAGCTCCCTTCTTACTCCATCTGCCTGTTGCCGTGGGTTAAGTTCTAGGTAAATAAGGTCAAGCAATGGGGCTTCTTCCCCCTCCCTGACTTCCGATTACAAAACTAATATTTGATTTTTTTTTTAAAGCATGGCTCATTTCCTGGTCCACCCAGAGCCTGCTCATATATATTCCTTCCCTAACTTTCCAGAGCATGTCTGTAGCCAGGAGAAGCAAGCCAAAGATCCCCCCAGTACTTTCCTCACTCCAGCCGCACTGAGCCCCTCATAACCTTGAGGTCTATGGCCCAGACAGAAGCTTGCCCTGCATCTAGCTCCTGAGCCCTAGCTCAAAGATTTTTCTCTGGGAGAAGCAAGCCATAAAACCAATAACTCCTAATGTCTCACATAAAGTACCTTACTTCATGTTTAAAACCATAAGCAAGGGCAGGGAATGTGGCTCACAGTCCTCAGCACCACATAAATAGAAAAATGTGGAAGTGGCACTGTGAAGTGCTAGCCTTGAGCAAAAGAAGCTCAGGGACAGACTGTGCCCAGGCCCTGAGTCCAACCTCTAGGACTGGAAAAAAATATAAATTAATTAATAAATAAGTAAATAAGCCTAAGTTTAACCTATGAGCACTGTCAAAAAATGATGGAGCCTTTGTTGAAAAGTAACTAGTAGGTGTGTAGATCTAATGAAAAAGACCTAGACTATAAGAACAGCTAGTTCACTGGAACAAACTGGAGAAAAAAAAAATAGCCAGGAGGACTGCTCCTAGGTTCAAAACAAATTCAGGCACTGACCTCAGAATCTGAGAATTGTTTCCAAAGAGCCACAATCTGATTGGCCTACTGTATTCCAGGCACTTTTGCTCCAGAGCATCGCTGCAGTCAGCAGAGCAAGCCAGCAATTGGTGGAGTTTAGCCATTGGGAATGATAAGAACAAGGATGGAAGAGAGCCGTAGCAACCATGAGATCTTCCCCAGGTAACTGAGGGCATATCCATGCTGCCTTCTTGAGGAGCTAAATCAAAGGCTTAACAGGATAGAACAAGAAGAACTGGAGTCAATCACTAAGCAATTAAGCAAATAGCAACGGTATGCCCCCGGGGAGGAGGAGGGGGCATGGGGGGGCAGGCAGTGCTGAGAGAATAGCTACATTATCTATAATGGACAGTTACCAACAGAAAATTATAAAATATTCAAAGTGTGACCCATACTCCAAACAAACGTAAAGCAGGCAGCAGAATGTGCCTTTAAAAACGATTAGATCTCAAAGCCACCATTATTTAAAAAAAAAAAAAGTTCATATGAATAAAGAAATAAAAAGACAAAAGAATATTGACAATGTGATACCAAATTTAAAAGAATTGAAATTCTTGTGTTGAGTGTAAAATGCGGGGGGGGGGGGGGGGAGGGGCGCTTTCTGAGGGTAGGAACCTGCAGCAGGAGGCAGGGCAAAAGGAGAGGGTAAATGGGTTCAGTGTGGTGGAAGTTTTTCATTTGCACTTATCAAGCAGAATAAAAGTCCACTGAAATTGAGTTTAAAAGAAGGAAGGATGAGAAAGAATAATAGACTCAATTTGATCAAAAGACATTCTATACATACATGGGCATATCACAATAAATCTACCTTAGTATAATTAATATATGCTAATAAATAAAAATAAAAGACTGCAAAAATCCTTATAAAATACAGTTACTGAAACTTGAAAATTACTAGGTGGTTCAACAGTATATTTGAACTGGCTTAATGGCTTAAAGATAGATTTGATAGAGGCTATTCAAATCAAAGAACAGAGAGAGAAATGAGAAAAAAAAAAAGGATCTTCACAAGCATGTGGGACGCTATTAAGTACACCAAGAGATATATAAAGAGAATACCCAGAGATTTAAAAAATTCCTATCAAGGGTGCAATGGCTCATCTCACTTAAAATCCCAGCTACTTGGCAGATATCAGGAGGATGTTTGCAGTTTGAGGCTAACCTGGACAAAAAGCTAACAAGATGCCACCTTAACAAATAAGCCAGATGTGTCATAAACCTGTAATCTCCACGAAGCAGAGCCAAAGGTCGAAGGATGACTACAGTCCAAGACCAGCCCTGAGTGAAAATGCAGCCCCTGTACAAAAAGTAAGTAAAGCTAAAGAAGCTAGAAAAAGTGACTGAACTGGTAAAGTACCTGCCTAGCATATACAAGGTCCTGAGTTCTACCATCCAAAAACAAAACAAAACAAAAAAAGAACCTCATATAAAGTATAATTTAATCAAATAGAATTTAACCAAGGAACTCAAGGTGTTAACTCAACATCCAAAAAATAAAACTCATGCAATGTAATATTTCAAATAAAGTCATATGATCATTTCAATAGATACAGGGAAAGAATTTTTTAATCCACCATCTTAAATCTATCATCATGATTTTTTATGTGCAGTAAACTACAAATAGGAAGAAATGTTCTCAATCTGATCAAGAGCATCTATAAAAATGCCTAGCTAATTTGTACTTAATAACAAAAGAAGCCAGGCACTAGTGGCTCACACCTATAATCCTAGCTACTCAGGAAGCTGAGATATAGGATCACAGTTTGAAGCCAGCCTCTGCAGGAAAATTCTTGAGACTCTTATCTCCAATTAATCATGAAAAAAATTGAAGTGGAGCTCAAGTTGTAAAACACTAGCCTTGAGCAAAAGGAGCTCAGGGACAGCACCCAGGCCCAGAGATCAAGCCCCAGGACCAACCAGAAAGAAAAAAAAAAAGTCATCCTGAATTCCAAACAAGAAGCAGGGAAGTCCCAACCTTAAAGCCAACCTGAGCTACATCGGAAGACTCTGTCTTAAAGGAAAAGAAATTGCTTGCCTATGATGTGGAAGGCAAAGCTCTGGACTTGATCCTCATCACAGAAGAGGCTGAAAGGGAAAAACAGCAAAAGACTGGGTGACTTTTCTTAAGAGGAGGTCGGAGACAAGGTCTGCTCTGGTCCGTTTTTGTTCTTGGCAGGAGGTAGATGGATTTGCTGGGGACTATGGGAATTGAATTCAGGGCCTAGTACATGCTAGGGCCAACCCTCTACTAACAAGCCACATTCTCAAATGTTGCTCTAACCACATCTCTTCAACGTTGTGCATTCTAGAGATGGAATTAGAATGTAATAAAAAATGAACAAAAAGGTTGAAAATTGGAATAGAAGGAGTCAAACTTCTTATAATAATATAATCATGACACCAAAATTGAGTTAAAAATACTATATACTAGTGGAAGAAATGTCAACAGTAGAAATTTCCAGGGACAGTTACAGCTGTAAAACATCACATATAATATCTCACTGGATCACAATAGCTGTTGTTGTTGTTGTAATATTAAGGCTATAAATCAAACTCTGATTTTACACATCAGGTAAAAAGTTCTACAATTTGAATGAAAAATAATTACTAGCTGAAGCCAATAATTTTAAAAGTTGTGCAAAGCAAGGCATCAGTAGCTAATGCCTATAATCCTAACTCCTCCGGAGCCTGAGATCTGAGGATTGCAGTTCAAATCAGCCAAGGGAAGGAAAGTTTGTGAGACTCTTGTCTTTAATTCTCTAATCACCAAAAACCCAGAAGTGGAGGTGTGGCTCAACTAGCTGAGGAATAGCACCAAGCCCTGAGTTCAAACCTCTCTCCCCACCACAAGCCATCACAAAAATGTAAGCATGCAAGATTACATATCAAAAGAATTTTTTTGAGACAGGTCTATTACTATAGCTATGTAGCCCAGGCTGCCCTTGAACTCTTGATCTGTATGCCTCCATCGCATCAATTGTTAGTATTACAAATGTGTGCCACCATACCAGGCCTTCAAAATAAAGCTCTTAAAAAGTAACAACAGCAGAGTTATAAGCAACTTTTAAATTCTGTATCACAGTAAGCAAAAAGAATACTTAATAGCCTTCTGCAAACACCATGGTCTGGTTTTCCTCTAGTAAAGTGATATATGTATGAGAAAGGAATTTAAATTTCCCTATCGTCTACAATCTTTATATTCTGTGAAATTTTACATAGACGGTTCAGTAATTCTAAGAGTACGTAAGCCCCCTTCATAAAATAAAAGGCACATGTCTTAAAACAATAGATAGCACTTAAGTATGGAATTGATTCCATAACAAATAGATCTAATATCAAAATGTACTCACTTTCAGAAACCACAAGTGGCTCATGTGAATGCCAAAGGCAACTTAGTATATATGCAAATGCACACTTAGGAAAGCTCAATTATGAATTGCTGTGACCAGTACATGAAGCATCAGAGTTAGCAATACAGCAAACCATTGACCCTCACACTACCAAGAACAAACTGTTTTCTGTATTACTATCAGGAACAGACTGCAGAGAGCATGTGGGAAATTACTTCAACTTTGGTGTCTGCATGGCTTGCAGCCATCAGCATATAGCAAAAAGAAAAGAGCAGATTAAGTAGTACAACCAGTTTGTCTGTGGATCCATTGCCCTCTAGTGGATGCCTGAAACTAGTTCAATTAAGTAACGAATAGTACAAGAAATGTACCCAAGGCCTAATGTATGAAACTGTAACCTCTCTGTACATCACTTTGACAGTAAATAAGTATTAGAAAAAGAACTAACAAGAGGAAGGGAATGAAGGAAGAATGCAATGATAATATTCAATGCATGTCCTGTGAAACTTGGACAATTGATAGGAGGAGGGGTAGGGATTGGGAGTGATGGTAGAGAATGATGAAAGGAGTGATATTGCCAACATGCATTGCACTTCTAATCTTACATGGTACATGATAACTCCTTTGAAAAACTACTTATAAATAATACAAAGTACTCAAGTCGGGCTCCCATGGTTCGTGCCTATAATCCTAGCTACTCAGGTGGCTGAGATCTGAGGATGGTGGCTCAGAGCCAGCCAGAGCAAGAAAGTCTATGAGACTCTTATTTCCAATAAATTACTTAGAAAAAGCCAAAATAGCATTGTGGGTCAAGTGGTAGAGGCCTAGCTTTGAGCAAAAAGATGCTCAGGGACAGTGCCCAGGCCCTGAGCTGAAGCCCTAGGACAGGAAAAAAAATTCACAGTTCTCACAGTAGGGTTGGGAGAAGAGCAACACCAGAAACGTCTAGAACGTTCTTAAGGTATACAAATTTCAAATCCCCAGTCTATGGCTTGTATCCATTTGGATGGCGTCTCCAGATGAACCCATGAATGGTAATGATTGAGAAACATAAGGAAAGAAGAAGAAATGAAAGATGAAGGTGCATATAAATGTTGTTTTGTGAGACACTGCCTAGGATAATTCCAAGGAGGTTATTATATAGTTAGAGGATTTAAAAGCACTATAAGCATGGCTGAATGATATAAAAGAAATAAAGGGAGAAAACTTCTTGGACTAAAGATGGCTGCTGCCTAAACCAATAGTTGCTGGCTGGCAGCGACGCCCATCCTGGAGGAAGGAGTACGAGGCCAACCTATCAGTGCTTGGAGTCTGAAATCTGCCCTTTGTCTCCAGTTTTCAATAGTCTCTCGGTGGCACTTGGGACTCTAATTTGAGCGTTGACCACCTTTACTTCCTTGACACCCCCTTGTGCCCAGCTCTGGCTCAAATCTTGCAGGTAGCCACTACAGGCTAGCCAGCAGCAATGACATCCAGGCAGTCTCGCCTCTGTGGTCTGGCTGCACGTGGCGTTTGGCTCCTGGGCTTCATCCTTCTGGAGGATGTGTCTTTCCAACCTGCTGTCTCCACTCTAAAGAAAGCAGCCAACAAAGAGGAAAACGAAATCCTCCTAAACCACCTGAATGGGGTGAAGCTAGAACTGGATGGGCACCCCAACAAAGACTTCCATCAAGAGGTCATTCTGGGGAAGGAATGAGCACGCTTGATGAGGATGCAGAGCCACGGGGAAGCCGGAGCGAGTTAGTGGCTATGTTCTTCAAGTAGCTAAGTAGGTGTATCCCGTGCATTGCTCTGAAGAGCACCTGCATTTGATTGCCCGCTTGCCTGTGGGGTCCACTCTGGTTTATCAATGTGAGAAGTGACAAGGGGCCCACCCCAGGACATGCTGCAAATGTCTGTTCAGGTATACAATGTTGGAGCTCAGGATCTAGTTAGTGGGTACTCCAGAGCCATTGCTCCACGACCCAGGGTAGGTAAAAGTTGGGGAGCCAGAGCAGAACTGCCATTCTGTGCCTAGGTCCTGATAGCCAGGAAGACTCAAGACTCAGAATCTCATCTAGCCGCCATCTTGGGAGGATCTTATGTGTGTTTACTCTGTCTTAGGGCTTGTTCAGCTGAAAGGGATGGAGCAAGCTGGTGTTGGACATGTAATGGTCCTGCAGACTGAAGTACCATTTACAGGAAGCCTAGCCCAGGACTGCCCCGGGAATCAGGTCAGGAGAGGGAGTGATATCCCGCCCCCCCCCCCCCCCCCCCGCCTTTCATGTGCGTGATCCTGTAATCTGTCCTCAAAGCTTTAGGTCTCTTCCTTTCTCTTTTCTTATTAGACACATTAGGTTCCCGCAGGGTCTTTGTCCTGAATTCTGTAGTTTTTCCATGCATGAGACAGTGTTTATGTGGTTATCCAAAACAAACAAATAAGATATCAAGACCATTAAAAAAAATGATAAGGGGTTATAATAAAGGAAATGTAACTAGATACTAAAAGTTCATCCAAAGAGCTTGAAAACTAGCCAAAACATCGGATCCAGTGCTATTTATTGACTATAAAAATCAATAGGAAAATAATGGTCTAATGGAATAAGTATTTAATGTGGGCTGTCGTGGGTATTTAATATTCAGGCTCTGTAGTAGATATAGATTATAATCTATCCATGTTTCCATTACAAAAACTGTTATTTCCTCTTACAGAGGGTTATGGATTATTGTAAGTATCAGTGGCACACCACCAGCCCTACTCTGTATCAAGGCTGAAGAATATTTCTTCAGGAATTTAAACATTTTAAAGGAAAAATATTTAAACATTTTAAATCACCTATAATATAGTGTCATCCCTAAGTTTCTGATCGTTCTTAACCTGTTCATCACATAACAAAAGCACTGTTCCACAGAAAGTACGCTAAACTTGATGTCAAAAAGCCTGAGATTTTTCTGGGCACCAATGGCTCATAATTGTAAGCATATATACTCAGGATGCTGAGATCTGAAGGTAACAGTTCAAAGCCAGTCTGGGCAGGAAAGTCTGTGAATCTCTGATTTCCAATTAATCACCTCCCCCACCCCCCAAAAAAAGCTGGAGGTGGAGCTGTGGCTCAAGTGGTAGAGTGCTGCCTTGAGCAAAAACAAACAAACAAAAAAAGCTCTGGGACAATGTCCAGGCTCTGAGTTCAAGCCCCAGGACCAGCCCCTCTCCCCACACCACCCCCCAAAAGTCTGAGATTTGCTTTGTATCAATTTCAAGAAGCTACTTGAACTCACCTTGATTTTTCCAGGTAAGGGGTACTGTTGTTGATACTAATACTTCAGTGCATGGTTTTTGTGGAAGTTGAATAAGGACAAGAGATAGTTAAGTGTTAAATAAAAGTACTTTATATAGCTTGTTCAAACTACATAAAGAAGAAAAAAGGGCAGAAAGAATATGAAAATAATAATGACTCCCATTATTCCAGAAACTTCCTAAAATGGTGAAAGGGAAAAAATTTATAGGTTTCAGAAGCTTGAAAAGAATCCCAACTAGGATAAAAACAAAGAAGAAACCATACTCATGAATATAATAGCCAACTACTGAAGACCGAAACGTAAGAAAAAAATCCCCAAATAGAGAACAACAAATTACATACAAGGAAAAAATTATTTAAATGGTTACTAATTTTTTATCAAAATGGATGGAATCAAGAGAGTAATGAAATAAATATGTAACAATGAATTTGATCATGAAACAAGTCTTTAAAGCATGTAAAAGGAAAACAATGTCAACAACCCAGAACTATGTCTAGAAAACAAATACTACACAAGAGCCAGGCATTTTTTGGTGTTCCTTCTTTTTATTTTTTCTTTTTGCCAGTTCTGAGGCTTGAACTCAAAGCCTGGTTACTGTCCCTGAGCCTCTTCGTGCTCAAGGCTCTAACACTTGGGGCAGAGCGCCACTTCTGGCTTTTTCTGAGAAGTTTGAATTGATTTTTGTTAGGGTGAAAAATGGGGGGAGGCCGTTTTCAGTGTTCTAATTATGAATATTCAGTTTTCATAGCACCATTTGTTAAAGAGCTATCTTTTCTCTAATATGTGTTTTTTGCACCTTTATTTAAAATCAGATGACTGAGGCTGTGTTAATACTTTCTTTCTGAGGAGATGGGGGTCTTCTTTTCTAATCCATAGTTTCCTGTCTGTTTTTGGTGCCAGTACCATGCTGGTTTTTCTATTTTGGCTTTGTAGCATATTTTGAATAAAGGTATTGTGATACCTCCTGCTTATTCTTTTTGGTACAAGATTGCTTCACCTATTTTACATCTTTAGTGCTTCCAAATGAATGTTAGAATTATCTTTTCTATTCCTATATAGAATATCATTGAGATTTTGTTGATTGTGTTGAATCTGTAGGTCACTTTCAGTAATATAACCATTTTCACAATATTAATTCTACTCACCTTTGAACATAAATAGGTCTTTACATCTAGTGTCTTTAATTTTTTCCTTCAGTGTTCTATCATTTGTGTTGTGGAAGTCTTACACTTCCTTAGTTACATTTATACCTACATTGTTTGTAAAGCTATTGTGAATGTGACTGGTTCCTGGATTCTGATCTCATATTAAAAATAAAGAGATCACACACACACACACACACACACACACACACACACACACACACACACACACAAATATGAGATCAAACCGAGAGAGAGAGCACATTTTCTTTACTAACCAATGGAAAAAAATAAGAAAATATACCTTTTAATATAATAGTTTATTCCATTAGAAAATACCTCATTCTACAGTATCTTTGAACAGATTTTCCATCAATTTCATCATCTTTTGTATCATCATTTATGTTTGGGTGACAATTCCCATAATAAGCAATTAGAAAAATGATTCCAAAAGGAAGAGTAAGAACTATAAAAGCACTGATAGGTATAAAATAGTCTGAGCTAAAAATAGAGAGTGGGTAAGTCCAGAACACAAACAATATCCCCAACGTGGCCAGTACTCTTATGCTATAATAAGAAGACATTGGACATCTGGTATGCTGTCCCTTAATATTAAAAAATGTAAAAACAAAAATGAATCCAACAACCACCCTATATAAGAATTCCATACCTCTAGAATTACAAAATTGAGTTTGATTTTTAATTGCCCATATTAAACCTATGAGCCAAAGAAATAACAAAAGACATAAAGTCATGGTAACATTAACAAACAGTAGAAGTACAACACTGAGCATCCAAGACGCTAAAGTAAGAAACTTGTAAAGCAGATATGTGATCCTGGGGCAGGCTCCATTGAGAAGATTCTTATCAGGCAAAGATTTTCTTAAAGCTATTTGAAAATCAACCGTTGCCACAGAAATAGCACAGCAAGAAACCACGATGGCTGCAGCTACAAAACAAAATATAAAAAATACATATTCTAAGAAGAGTCACACCAATATTAAATTAATATATGCCATGCATACTTTATCTTGATATGCACAACTCACAAACAAGCATCAGGCACTTAAACATCTCATCTAATTCTTAGATTTAGATACTACTAATCTCAAATTACATTATGAAAAAATTGAAGCTTGAAAAAAATACTAAATCAGAAAGGTAGAAAATTGTAAAACTGAATTGAAACTGAATCTGCTGATCCAAAGCTGGTATGTCATCTCACTTCAATAGACTGATTTTCAATAAATTCAGTGGATAAATTTTATTGGGAAAATACATACTCTGGTCACTAAGATCTAACATCTCACCATATAGTTATCCTCCATATCCATAGGTTTTCTATCTGTGGATTCCGCAAATTACAATATAAAATACTTGCCAAAAAAAATCAACCAGAAGTGGTGATGCACACATGTAATTTCAGAACTGGGAGGCTGAGGGAAGAAAATCTTGAATTTGAGGCTAGTTGTGGCTACATGTTCAGACCTAGGAAGTAAGAAAGAAAGGAAGGGAGGGAGGAAGAGAGGGAGTATCTCTACATTGAGCATAGGCTTTTCTTGTCACTGTTTCTTAACAATTAAGTATAACAGCTATTTACCCAGTATTGTGATTATATTATCTATTATAAGTATTCTAAGCATGAGTAAAAGTATACAGAGGATGTGTACAAATTACATACCAACACTATGCTTTTTTAATATAACAGACAAGTATCAGTGGGTTTAGGTATTCTTGGAGTTTCTTAAATAAATCCAACATAGATACTGAAGGATGACTATATTGTCTGTCATGTTATTAGGGTGCAATGACCTCATCCAGTTAAAACCCCCTCCCAATTTCCTACCTCCTTCTAACATGTTTATTTCTGATCATATTTCTGTCCTCACCTGTACCAGGTTATGGCCAAAGAAGTCTTATCTTTACCAAACAATAGCTTTTTTTATGTATTTCTCTTGAGTTTGAAATAATCTTGCCCAATTACACAAAACACGTTTTTATTTCTTTGCGTTTGTGCATATGTTTGTGTTTGTGTGTATGTGTGTGTTACTGGATTAGAATTCAGGAACTCATTCTTGCTATGCAGGTGCTCTACTACTAAGCCACACTTCCAGCTCTTTTTCAAACTTTTTAAAAAATTACCTTTAAGTAGTTGTACAAAGGGATTTCAATTCAACAGGCCAGTTTATGTGTACCATGTATACTGATCAATGCCACCCCTTCTATCACTCTCTCCTGTTTGTCCCAATGCCACCCATCCCCTCATGTTACCTGGTTCCATGTTTACATATAGACATTAAATACTATGACTATATGCACCCACCCTTTCTCTCCATTCATCTGTCCCTCCCCTCTCCTTTATACTGGTTATTTCTCTACCCAGGTGTACTTGGCTTCTTTTTGGACTTTCCTATGGCCTGAAACAGCTCCCAATATCAGCTTCCCACATAGCTAAGGTGACAGGTGAACTGCCACACCCAGCTCTTGGTAGAGAAGGCATCTCAAGAACCTTCCTTCTTCCCCACATGGTCTCAAACTGCAATCTTGCTGACCTCAGCTCCCCAAATAGCTAGAATTAATGACGAGCTTGAGCACCTGCTTCTTTCTGTCTTAAAACCAAATACTGACACCAGTGAAGAAAATAGAAGACTCCCAATAGCCATTAAGATATCAACAATAAACTTGTGATATAAATTCAAATAGTATTTAAAATTACTTATTTTTTAAAATTATGAAATGCCCTGAAATATTATTTAAAAATGGATAGATGCTTTAAAAAATTTAACAATCCAAAAACTATATATTGTTACCAATAAGTTGAAAAACGTAATAAAAATCTTAATTCACTATGCTAAAGGAATTATTTTCCTATTCTCCATAGAAAATATAAATTCATTGTCACCTAAAGACAATTTGAGATTGAAGCCAGAAAAATGTAGTGAGAAGTAAAAAAAAAAAAAGAAATATGTTTAATATTACTTTTTTTCATTGTTTGAATTTTGTGGATTCAGCCTTTTTTCTTAGAATCTCATGATGTAGCATAGGCTAGCCTCAGACTTTAAAACTCCTTTCTCAGACTCCCCAGTAATACTCCCAGGGATTACAAGGTTATTTTACCACTCAGTCTAGTGCCAGCTTTCTTAGCTCTGTATATTATAGATACTTTAAATATTTACTTTCATATCTTCTATAAACTGAATTAAAATTCTCAAAATTCATTCACAGGAGTCTTAACCTCATAGGAGATGAAATACTAGAAAGTGAGATCTCCCTTCTCTCTGCCTCCCCTCTTCCTTTCTCCCCTCCCTCTCTCATCCATTTTGTATGTAAAGCAAAGCCATGTTAGTATCCAGTCTAAATAAATAAATAACTGGCATCAGTCAGGAGCCTGTAATCCTAGCTACTCAGGACACTGAGATTTAGTGATCACAGTTCAGACAGCCCAGCCACGAAAGTTTATGAGACTCTTACCTCCAATCAATTACCAAAAAGCCTGAAGTAGATCTGTGGTTCAAGTGGTAGAGTGCTAGCCTTGAGCAAAAGAAGCCCAGGCCCTGCCCAGGACTGGGACAGGAAAAGAAAAACAGCAGTCTGCAACCTAAGGAGAGTATTTTTTTTGTCTTTTTATCCTTTATCTCTCAATTTTGATATTCTCTTTCCCTTCCCTAGTTCTAATACCAGTATATACAGTATCCAGGGAAGGGAAGTATTTTTACCAGAGACCAATCTTTGATTAATCTGTGACCAAGGTTCCATAGTTATGAGAAAATAAATTTCTATTCTGCACACAGTCTATGGTAATTGTTATGGTCACTCAAGACTAACACAACCATATAAATTTGTTTCCATTATATTATATATTTTTCTTAAACAGAGTCTTTTTAAATGTTTTGATGTTATACATCAGATAAGCCAGTGCACATTTGTTTTACTGTTCCCAGACTGTATGTGGAATTTGGAAGACTTTACCTCCATTTGTCATCTATTTGCCTTACATGTTATTTTTAAGCAGTCACACTCAACATTTCAATTTATGAGTACAATTCATCTTGATCAATGTTATCCCTTCCATCATTCTTACCCGTTTGTTCTTTAATTCTTTTTTCACAACCACGTAGTATATTTGTTTTATAGTCAAAGTTTATTTAGATGTAGCCAGAATTTTACTGCTTTCTTTGCTTCTTATTCTTTCTTGTACATCACAAAACTTCTGTTCCTCAATGGGAGCATGCTATAGTTGGATTTCTTAGTGTGATTGTGAGAAGGTGTGAAAGGTGTTACTCATCAGTCCTAAAATATTTTCAGCCACCAACTTTTCACATATCATCCCTGCTGTATACTCCTCTTCTTTCCTTCTGGAACTCTGTTCAAATATATAACCTGCTGGCTTTATTTTCCATGTCTCTTAACATCTTTTTCCTATTTTTCCACCTGTATAAATTACAGTCTGGATGATTTTCTTCTGATCCAGTATTGAGTCACTTATTACCTTTTAAGCTATGTCCAGTTTGCTGATTTTTCAAATTCATAGGGCTTTCCCCCCTAAACGCCCCTAACATCTACTTCTTTTTCAAATATAAGCTTATTTTCCATTCCCTGCTCCATATTTTCACATTAATCATTTACTTCTTTAAATGTAGTGCTTACACTTCCATCTTTATACTTTTCATCTTGTAATTTTCAAAACCCTAGTGACTCTTTTCTAATTCTGTTGCTTTATACTCATAAACTGTATATCTTTCAGTGGAATAAAGTATTTTTAACAACTCATTGTTCTTGGAAAACTATTTGTGAAAATTATTTCAAGTCAAAGAGAAGGGGGATTCCTCCAGGAAGAATTTATTCTCCCGGATACCTGATGGCACTATCAGTGTAGGAAAACTTTTAAACTGTGTTTATGTGTGTTTATAACTTTCCTTTTGTTATTGAGGAAGAGGTCGAGGCAACAGCAGTGATGTTTTAAGGATGAGACAACACAATGTGAATATTGATTGCTAATGTTATTTTTATAACTTCAGAGCCACATTTTTCTACTCAGCCTCAAGTAATATTCTTTGAAGTCTTTGAGAAGTTGAAAGTGAGGTAAGTAACTTTACTCTTCCCCTGAGAAGGATGACTTTTGGAGTCCTGTATAGAGTAGAGGCTTACTATCACAGAGAGATAGCCCTCCTTGTGAACATCCAAAGTTTTGTCTTCTGTCTTCTTTGGTTGGTCATAAAAACTGATATCTGATTTATAAGATTTAGTAAAAAAAAAAATCTTGTGGGTATAAATGTCCTCAACCCTACTCAGCTATATGGCATTCCCATTTGCATTCATATTTTCACCTATTATATCATATATTTTATTTTTGGTGTTTTACCCAGTAATATATTTTCAGTGGAAGGTTTGACTAAATAATCCGGCCTTCAGTGGAAGACCTGACTCAAAATAACCTAGGTGTTCTCATCTGCTTTCCACCTTCTAAACAGTTATTGATCTTTCTAATCTACTACTCTACTATGCCATCTCTTTATTCTTCTGTATTATATTGATTTTACTCTTTTATTCTCATTTTGAGAAGAATAATTACATCAGTGTGATTTCAGAAGGAGTAGGGATAAAAGTTATGTTCATTTTCTGAATTACTTCTTTATAAAAGTTGTAGTCTACAGTAACTTTACCAATTTTTTGTTGTTAGGTAACTGAGTTGTTTGCATTTTGTTATTTTGAATTAACTTACTTCAAATTCTTACTACAAGAATTATCTAATATAACATCTAATTGTCTAATATCTAGTATAAACCAGGTGTCTGGATTATAGGAGCTCACTCCTATAATCTTAACTATTTGCTGAGATAAGGAAGATCATGATTTGAGGGAAACCCAGGCAGAAAAGTTTGTAAGACCCCCATGAAACATCTCAACCAATAATGCATGCCAATAATGAAATGATGCATGCCTGTCATCCCAATGCATGGAAAATGTAAATTGAAGGATAATAGTCCAGACATGCAAAAAGCAAGGCCATGTACATTAACGTAATGAAAGCAATAAGAGCTGAGGGTAAGAGTCAAGTAGTAAAGCATCTGCCTAGTAAGAGCAAGTCCCTCAGTTCAAATCCCAAAGCTGCCAAGAAAAAGAAAGAACTATAGGAATGAAGAAAAAAATCACAAAATATATATGTAAAAGATTACTCACTGCAGCATTTAATAGTAAAATATTACCCAAACTGAGGTAACAGAATTTGCTAAATAAATGTTGGTACATCTATAATTTGAAATATTATGTAGATGATATGAATGAATGAAAGAGTTTCTTTCTATACTAACCTATGTAGATCTCCAAGCTATACAATTGAATTCAAAAACAGTTTTTATCTAGTGGTAATGCTGTTGTTAAGGGAATAAAAAGGACATGAAGGGCTGGGGATATGGCCTAGTGGCAAGACTGCTTGCCTCTTACACATGAGGCCCAGGGTTCAATTCCCCAGCACCACATATACAGAAAGCAGCCAGAAGTGGCGCTGTGGCTCAAGTGGCAGAGTGCTAGCCTTGAGCAAAAAGAAGCCAGGGACAGTGCTCAGGCCCTGAGTCCAAGCCCCAGGACTGGCAAAAAAAAAAAAGGACATGAAAGTTGTCTGAGAGTTATCTGAAAGGTTCACCAAGTAACTGAGAGTAGTAGTTTCCTTTCTAAGAAGAGGGATAGGAAGAGAAATGGAAAAATATTCTCATATACTTCTTTGATATTGGAAGCATGTTACTAAAGTTTAATTCCTTGTTGAAAGGATAAAAACTCCAAACCCTTTCTGAGATTTACACAGTTGATATAAGACCCCAGCTGCATTCATCTAACATGAGTTTTAAGGAAGACTTACACTGAATGAAATTCAATTCACCATGTTCCAAAAAGATGTAGAGCTGAAGTATAAGTTGAGGACAACCTTCCAGGTAGGTCTCAAATAGCCTGAGCATGCTCAGATCAGTCACTCTATCAATCACTTCATGTCGATCACTTTGCTCTTCAGTGTAGTTATGAGTATTGCTGTCATATTTGAAAGCCACCTGGTAACCCCTTTTTAAAACAAACCAGTACCTGCAAAGTAAATATGACCATTTACCTTCATTCACATATTCTTAAATTTTTAAATGTCAAATGATACATAAGAATGCAATCGTACATAATATGTAGTGTCATGGATCACACACACACACACACACACACACACACACACACACACACACTTCGGCTTAGATGTATCTATCACCGGGGCTGGGAATATGGCCTAGTGGCAAGAGCACCTGCCTTATATACATGAAGCCCTGGGTTCGATTCCCCAACACCACATATATAGAAAACGGCCAGAAGTGGCGCTGTGGCTCAAGTGGTAGAGTGCTAGCCTTGAGCAAAAAGAAACCAGGGACAGTGCTCAGACCCTGAGTCCAAGGCCCAGGACTGGCAAAAAAAAAAAAAAAAAAAAAAAAAAAAAAGATGTATCTATCACCTCAAATGATAAATAAAGTTAGTGATGCTTCTGGCTCAGATTATTTCAGTTGCCTCATGTTGAATCTCTCTAGTTCTACTCTTGGTCTCCAAATAACCTATTCTCTACACAGCATTTAGAGTTCTTTAAATGTTATTCTATGCCACTCTTCTGGACAAAACATTCTCTTAATTTCCATCACACAGTAAAACCCAAAGTCATTGCCATATCTTATAAGGCCATAATAACCTGCTTCTCCCATGTACCACTACCATCTTTCTATCTCATCTCCTGCAGTTTTTACAGCTTAAAGGCCTTTTTTTTTTTTTTTTTTTTTTTTGGCTACTCAATCTCTGCAGAGCTCTTCTGAACCCCGCATACATGAAGTTGCCCCTTAATTTCATTCATATCTCTATCCAATTATCACTTCTTCATAAAAGCCTTCTAAATTGCATCATCTAAAACAGTATCTCCATCAAATTCTATCTCTTTGCTGTGTCGTTTTTCTTCATATTACTTACCGAAAGACACATTCATGTCTAAGCTCTTTATATATTCTGGATATTAATCTCTTGTCACTTGATTAGTTTGAAAAGTCTTTTCCCCAATCTGCATGCTGTCTTATCACTTTAAACGTTGTTTCTTTTGATGCACAAAAGCTTTTTAATTTGATGCATAGCCATTTATTAATTTACGCTCTTATTCCAGAGATATTGGAGTGCTTCCTACTCATGAAATAATTGTCTGTGGCTACGTCTGGAATTAATTCCCCTATTTTCTCCTCTAGTAGTTTCAAAGTTTCAGGTCTTACTTAAAGGTCTTTGATCCATTTTAAATTGATTTTTGTAGAGTGAAAAACAGGGGGTCTATTTTCCGTCTTCTACTTATCAATAGTCAGTATTCCCAGTACCATTTGTTGAGAAGGCTCTTTTCTTAAATGAATGGTTTGGGCATCCTTATCAAGAATGATAAGTAGCTTAATGGCCCTACTTCTTTAATCCATTTTATTGGCTTATATGTCGGCTTTTGTGTCAATATCATGTGTTGATTGCTATGGTTTTATAGTATATAATTTGAGGTTTGATATCCTGATACTGAGGGCATTGTTCTTTTGTTATTTAGGATTTTTACACTTTCCTATGACTTTTTTGACTATTTTTTTCTATTTCTATGATGAATGAGATTAGGGTTTTGATGGGTATTACACTGCTTCCAGTAGAATAGCCATGTCCACAATACTAATTCTGCTAATGCAAGCACATAAGAGGACTTTCCATCTTGTAATGTCTTCCTCAATTTCTTTCTTTAAATGTGTTTTCGAGTTTTCATTGTAGAAGTCCTCCATTTCTTCAGTTAGGTTTGTTCTTATGCCTTTGTCTTTCCTTGGGCTATTTTGAATGATAGAATTGTTTTCCTAATTTCTTTCTCAATATGTTCATGACTGGTGTGTAGTAAATTGACTGATTTTTTTATGTTGTATTTGTTTACTGATATGTTGATGAAAATGTTTATCAGGTTTAAGAATTTTCTGAAGAAGTCATTAAGGTCTACTGTAGGAATTAGCGATCATATCAAAATGCCTAGAAATTTATCCATTTCTTCTATATGTTCCAATTGCCTGGTGTATAATTTTTATATATTTCCTAATAATCCTCCAAATTTCACTGGTACTTGTTGCAATGCCCTCTTTTTCATCTCTATTTTAATATTTTAGGTGCAATCTTTCTTGCTTTTGGCTAGGTTGGTTACGTTTATTGCTTCTGATAATCCTTTCAAAGAATCAAATCTTTGTTTTGTGGATTCTTTGTATTGTTCTCTAAGTTTCTGTTACATTGATTTCTACCCTGATCATTATTTCTTTCTGTATACTAACACTGAAAGTTTCTTATTCTTGTCTTTCTAAGAGCTTGAGGTACAATATTAGATTCTTTGAGATATCTCTGCTATATATTGTAGGCACTCAGAGCTAATAAATAACCTCCTAAAACTTCATTATACACAATACATTTGGGTTATTATATTTTTGTTTTCATTTAACTCTAAGAATATTTAATATCTTCCTTGATTTCTTCAATAAATCACTGATCATCTAAAAGTGTATATCATATCCGGGCCCTTGTGGCTCATGCCTGTACTCCTAGCTACTCCGGATGCTGAGATCTGAGGATCATGACTGGAAGCCAGCTCTGGCAGTCAAGTCCATAAGACTCTTATCACCAATTAACCACCAGAAAGCTGGAAGTGGCACTGTGACTGAAAGTGGTAGAGTAGACCTACTTCCATAAGCTAATGGCATGGCTTTCACCATGACCAAAAGTCAATGTTAGTAGTTTCATGTAGACTATCTAGAATTTCTTGATGAGTCTGCAAGCAACTACAAACACACACACACACACACACACACACACACACACACACACACACACTCCTTTTAACAACCTTCTGTGGCAATTTTAGCATACTGTGTCTGCTACTTCGCCTCATCTTTACACTTAAAAATACATTTTGGAACTGAGTGCTGGTAGCTCATGGTTATAATCCTACCTACTCAAGAGGCTGAAATCTGAGGATTGAGGTGTGAAGCCATAGAAAAGTCTATAAGACTCTCATTTTCAATTAGCTATCCAAAAAGCAGAAAGTGGAGCTGTGTCTTAAGTGGTAGAGCACTAGCCTTGAGCACAAATGTTCAGGGACAGCACCTATGCCCTCAGTTGAAGTCCATGACCAGGAAAGAAAAAACAAAAAAAACAACAAACACCTTAGACACTTAGACATTGTCTCGTGAAAGAATTTCTGGGTACATGTTATTTACAAATGTGCAAGTATAATAAATCCCTTGAAAGAACTCATGCATCTAAAAGTATACAAAAGTACACAGTACACTTGAAATAAAACTAAACCATTTTCCACAGACATTGTGGCAAACCATACTCTGATCTAAGTATGAGAGTATCATTTTCCTATGCCGTATTATCACTGGGAAATTTTGCAAATTTAGTAGATGAGGAATAATATCTCAGTGCAACTTTGGCTGGCATTTTCATTATTAATGAGGCTTAGCTTTTTTTATACAACTCAGGACCAATTCATACTATCTTTATTTTTTCCCAGTTTCCTTTTGAATGAATGGTTGTTTATCTTTTTGACTTCCAGTTATTGTTTGTTTGTTTGTTTGTAGTACTTATTTGTTTGATTGCAGTAGTAGATTTAAACTTAGAACCTTGTATGCTAGGCAAGTACACTACCAATGTACCACATACCAGCCTAGAAATTTCTAAACATTAGAGAATTCTGTCTCTATCTTGTGTCTCATATAAGTTACAAATATTTTTCCTTGTTAAAAGTTTTTCTTTTGGCACTTTTATTTTTGTTTATTTGGAGGATTTTGCTTTTGTTTACTGACATGCACTTCATTTATAGTCAGATCTACTTTTTTATAGGTTCAAGATTTTGAAGAGTGCTTAGAAATGCTTAGAAATGCTCACCAATCTGAAATTGTAAAGTAATTCTCCCATGATTTTTTACAATATATGTTTGTGTGTTTCACATTATTTGATTCAACTGAAAGCTTTCTAGTTGTCTGTTCTTCTCCGCAGAAATATAGCCCATACATGACATCTTCAATTGTCTAAATTCTAAACTTCTAAATTGTTTAAATTCTAAAGCTGATTTTTTAAAAAAACTTTACTATTACTGCATATAATAACTCTTGCTTCCTACCCATTCTAGACAATTTCTAAGTTCTTTAAACTATAGAAAAAAAACACTTTTCCTTTCTTTGAAGGTTGCATCTGGAGGGAATATTGCTATGCTAGAAATGAAATTCATATTATCTTTCCATTTTTTCCTTGCAATAAGAATTTGCTACTGTAGAATGTCATGCAGTGATTATAGAGAAGGAAGAAATAAGCTGCAATATTTTTAAAATTTCTCCATGTCTACCGTGTCTCTCTATATTTACATACCAAATTGTTCCCTTGATTTTGTGTAATGGTAACTCGTAGTTTGCATATTTTATTTCTTTCTAAATTCTGCCCTGTTTTCCTGGCACAGAAAAAGAAAAAAAGCCTGCACAGGGATATTTACAGAAGCTTTATTCAAAACTGTCAAAACATGGAAGCAGGGCTGGGGATATAGCCTAGTGGCAAGAGTGCCTGCCTCATATACATGAGGCCCTGGGTTTGATTCCCCAGCACCACATATACAGAAAATGGCCAGAAGTGGCGTTGTGGCTCAAGTAGCAGAGTGCTAGCCTTGAGCAAAAAGAAGCCAGGGACAGTGCTCAGGCCCAGAGTCCAAGCCCCAGGACTGGCCAAAAAAAAAAAAAAACCATGGAAGCAAACAAGACTTAAGTAGAAAAATGGATAAACTGGTACATCCAGACAATGAAATGTAACAATTAAGATGGACTATTGAACTAGGAAAGAATATGGAAGAACTTTACGTGCATATTACTAAGTGAAAGTGTCTGAGAGACATTCAACATTATTCCAACCATATGACACTGACATCCTGTGAACAACAAAATGAAGGTAGCAGTAGAAAAAGTCGTGGCTTGTAGAGGTTATCAAGGATGCAGAAATGTATAGGTAGAACCCAGAGGGCTTTTAAAGCAGTGAACAATTCCCTGTGACACTATACTAGTCAACTTGCCATACATTTCTCAAAACTCACAGCATATACAACAGTAAGAGGGAACTCTAGTGTAAACTATAAATTTGGGATGATGTCAACATAAGTTTATTGTAACAAATGTAGAAATCTAGTGCAGAATGCATATAATAAGGAAATCCCGTGTAGTATGAGTGTGTGGCAAGGGGATTAGGAACTGTTCTTCATGCTCAATTTTGCTATAAAATTAAACTGCTCTAATTAAAAAGGAAGTATTATATGACTTCAAGATAAAAAGCATAATCAAGATGGTATATTTACTTCCCAAAAATATGATTGTCTATGTAAAGGTCAATTGTTCAAGAATCCATAAACTTAAAACTGAATCATACTAAGTGAAGAGAGCCAGACCCAAAGAAACATACACTCGATAGTTTCACTCATCTGAAATAATTAGTCCGTGTCTAAGAAAGTCCTAGCAGAGGAGCACAATAGCTCAATAGCAATGTACATATGATCACATGAGATGATGCTAAGTGAAATGAACTACAAGATTTGGAAATAAGTGGTTTATCTTTGTTGTTGTTATTTTCAAAGTACCATACGAAGTTATGCCTTTTTCTTTCGACTTTCTTCCCCATGCTTTTATCCCTGATATCACTGGAAATGACTTTGGTACACTGGGTATTGTATGTACATTTATCAGAACTAGGGAAGGGGAACAATGGAGAGACAAAGGCTAAAGGTGAACCAATGCAACAGCAATACTTACAAGACAATATGCTATAAACCAACTGTACAGTTTGGGGGAGGGTGGGGAGGGGAATGAGAAAGAGGGAAGCTAGAAGAAAAATGAAGGAGGTAAAAAAGTTTGATAAGAAATGTACCCACTGCCTTATATATGACACTGTAACCCCTCTGTACATTACTTTGACAATGTAAGGTCCTCTCCCTAAGGGCTACATGCAGATGCCCCCACCCATTAAGTCTCCACCCAGTTACCTGGGTAACCAGCAGACCTGGAGGCAGTTACCTCCCCTTTCCCTGAAGTTACATCCTGGCCACACCTCCCCATCCCTGCCCTACATAAGGCATCCCCCCCGGGGTGGTTCCCTCTCTTGCCTACCTCGTGCATCTTGAGCTTGGGAGCAGGTCAGTAGAATAAACTTTTCTCTCCTGCCTGAATACCGCGTGGCGTTCTCTTTTACCAGCTACCTACTTTAAAAGCCTAACATATATGGTGCCGTGACTCGGGAAGGGCTTAAGAGTAAGGACAGGCGGAATTCCCATCTATTTTTCTCCTTTTTCTGGGAGTATCCCCAGTCCTGACGGCCCTTTTTCCGTGAACCAAACTGCTGTGAGATGCCACGTGGGACTTTTCATCAATACCATTGCTGGCCTCTGCATCCACGTCCATACCACTCCTCTACTCCGGTGAGTGAAACTGCTACGCAGATTTTCTGTTGCTTTTTCTGGACGTGGTACCGTACCAGAGAACTTCTCAGGCCCAGGGCCTGGTCACCTCCAAAGTGGGGACACTTGTTTCAGTTCTTGCCAAACTTATTTCCCTCTGTGGTTCTAATGGGGTGCTGCAAGTCACGCCCAAAGCAGGAAACCCCTTTGGGATGCCTTCTGCAATCGCTGGATGTCTTGTCCCTTAAGGACTGCATTGACCGAAAACGGCTAACTCATTATTGCACTGAGGTCTGGCTGCAGTAACGACTTGACAATCGCTCCCAATGGCCTAGAGATGGGACTCTAGATTATATCGTTCTCAGAGATTTAGACAGTTTTTGTCGCCTCAATGGTAAATGGTCAGAGGTCGTCCATGTTCAGGCCTTTTTTGCTCTCAGGAATAACCCAGCTCTCTATCAAACATGTCTGACTTTCCCCATTCTGCTGGCACGTGGACACACAGTTGCTGAGAGCTCTGAGGCCCCTCTGGAACCTGATATCTCTGACCCCCTTTTTGACTCCTCCCCTCTTCCTGCCGAGTCTTCAGCACCTTCACCTTCTTCCCCTTCCTCTCCCCCTCCTTCACCTCCTCTCCCCTCCCCTCCTGCGGCTCGCACCCGATCTCGCACAGGTGACACTCAAGCCCCACCAAACTCCTTGTGTCCTTTGCGGGAGGTGGCGGGGCCTGAAGGGATAGTAAGAGTGCATACTCCATTTTCAATGTTTGATATGGCTCAGATTGAGAAGAAATTGGGATCATATTCCCAAGACCCTAATGGTTATGTCAAACAGTTTAAGTACCTTGCTCAGGCCTATGACCTTACCTGGCATGATATATATTTAATAATATCCTCCACTCTTAGCCCGGAGGAAAAGGAAAGGGTGTGGACTGCCGCCCAGGCACATGCGGACGAGGCCCACCGTGTAGATAATGACTTCCCAGTGGGAGCAACAGCCGTGCCCAGGGAGGAGCCCAATTGGGATTATCAAAGTAATGCCCCTGGGAGGAAAAGTAGAAATAGGATGATAACTTGCTTAGTGGCTGGCCTCCAAAAAGCGGCTCATCGCCCAGTTAACTATGACAAATTAAGACACATTACCCAAAGAGGGGATGAGAATCCGGCCGAATTTCTTGACCGCCTTACTGAAGCTCTCCAGCGTTATACTAAGCTGGACCCAGATTCAGCAGAGGCTAAGGTAATCCTCAATACTCATTTCATAGCCCAATCTGCTCCTGATATTAGGAAAAAGTTAAAAAAGGCTGAGGATGGTCCTCAAACCCCCAACGAGATCTGGTGAGCATGGCATTTAAGGTTTTCAATAATCGAGAGGAGCAGGAGATGGCCGATAAGACTGCTCGCGAGAGGGAAAACTATCAGTTCCTGGCTGCTGCCATCTGGCCTCCTCCGAGAAGAAGCACCCAACGTAAACCATCCGGAACATGCTACAAGTGTGGGCAAGAAGGCCACTGGGCAAAATTCTGCCCTTCACCGCGACCACCACCTGGACCCTGCCCAAGATGTGGACAACTGGGGCACTGGGCAGACGACTGTCCCTCCTCGCCTCCACGAGGTAGGCCAGTCCCTCCCCGGCCCCAACCACGCAGGCAGGAGGAGCCCGACCTGACTGAGATTCTCTGCTTAGCAACACAATGACGGTGCCCGGGGCCACTGGCTCCCAAGAACATCACAATGGAGGAGCCCAGGGTGTGCTTTTATGTAGCCGGTAAGTTGGTATCCTTCCTCTTGGATACAGGAGCCAGTTTTTCGGTGTTATCTCAATATGCAGGGAAGACTTTTCCCTCCCAGATCTCAGTGGTGGGTGTTGATGGCCTACCTTCTTGTCCCCCATCTACGGGACCAGTACCATGCAAAATAGACAACTTTCCGTTTTCACACTCCTTCCTAATCTTACCCCGCTGCCCTACCCCACTCCTAGGGAGAGACTTGCTCTCCAAATTCCAAGTCTCCCTCTCATTCCATATCCCCAAGCAGCCAACTCCTATTCTACTTTTATCTCTAGATGAACCCCCACCTGTAACCTCCCAGTTAGACCCTTTCCCCCTCCCTCCAGATCTTGTCAACCCTCTAATCTGGGATACTTCTACACCCACTATGGCTAGACACCATACTCCTGTTCTCATTAAGCTTAAAAACCCTACCCATTTCCCCAGCACATCTCAATACCCCATTTCCCTCAGACATAGGCAAGGTTTAAAGCCTATCATTCTCCGCCTTCTTAAACAAGGACTTCTCAGACCTACTAACTCCCCCTTCAACACCCCTATTCTGCCAGTAATTAAGCCTGATGGAACCTATCGTCTAGTCCAGGACCTGCGCATCATTAATGCTGCAGTCCTTCCTATTCACCCTGTTGTGCCTAACCCGTATACACTCCTTTCACAGATACCTCCTGGTACCACCCACTTCTCAGTGCTGGACCTGAAGGATGCATTTTTTACAATTCCCTTGCATCCCGACTGTCAGGACTTCTTTGCCTTCACCTGGATGGACCCAGGTACCTCCAGGGCACAACAGCTAACCTGGACGGTCCTCCCTAAAGGGTTCCAGGACAGCCCCCATTTTTTTGGACAAGCTCTAGCAAAGGACCTTCTCTCTCTCCAGGTATCCCCTAGTGTCATTCTTCAGTATGTGGATGATCTCTTGCTTTGCAGCCCTTCCCTCGAGTTGGCGCGCCAACACACGGCTGACCTCCTTAACTTCCTATTGGCCCAAGGATATAGAGTCTCTCCTTTTAAAGCCCAGATAACAAAGCCAGAAGTAACGTACCTGGGTCTCTCCATAACTCCTACAGAGAGAAGAATTACTCTTGATAGAAAAGCTTATATTGAGTCTCTCTCTGTCCCGCAGACCAAGGAGGACATTCTGTCCTTCTTGGGACTTGCGGGCTTTCTTCGCATTTGGATATCTGGATTTGCTACCTTGGCCAAACCGCTTTATGAGGCAGCCAAGGGCTCCCTAAAAGAGCCACCAGACCCCACAAAGCCCATCGACACCCCATTTAAGGTACTGAAACAAGCGCTTCTACAGGCTCCAGCACTGGCTCTACCCAATCTTAAAGAACCCTTTTTACTTTATGTCACTGAGAAGTGGGGAATTGGCCTTGGGGTGCTTGGGCAAATGTCAGGCCCCTCTTTTAGACCTGTGGCCTACCTCTCGAAACAACTAGACCCAACGGTAAAAGGCTGGCCAGCCTGCCTTCGGGCTCTGGCAGCAGCAGCCACCCTGGCACAGGAGAGCACAAAGCTCACTTTTGGCCAGCTCACTACCATTCGCTCTCCCCACAGGCTAAAGGACCTTTTATCTCATAAATCCCTGTCTTGCCTCTCCCCTTCTCGCCTACAGCTGCTTCATGTTACCTTTATTGAGAACCCTGACTTCTCACTGGAAAGCTGCTCCCCTCTTAATCCAGCCACTTTGCTTCCATCCAATTCTAACCCTCTTGTCCACTCCTGTACAGAAACCTTGGAAGAGGTCACACCCCATTTTACAGGTATCTCAGAAACCCCCCTTCCTGACCCAGAAGACACCTGGTACATTGATGGCAGTTCCACACTCACCCCTTCAGTCAGCCGAGTTGCGGGTTATGCCATTGTTAGTGACTGCACCATTATTGAAAGCAGCCCTCTGCCCCCTGGCACTACCTCACAAAAGGCAGAGCTTATAGCTTTAACCAGGGCCTTAACTCTAGCCAAGGGCCGGAGGATTAACATTTATACAGACTCAAAATATGCCTATCATATTCTCCATTCACATGCAGCCATCTGGAAGGAGCGTGGTTTCCTGTCTACTAAAGGGACCCCCATTACTAATGCTTCCCTTATTCTTAAGCTCCTAGAAGCGGCTTCCCTTCCCCAACAGGTAGCTGTCATTCACTGCTGGGGACACCAGACGGGACCTGATGCCATTAAGGTGGGCAACTCAAAAGCAGACCAGGAGGCAAAGAAAGCAGCCCAGAGACAACTTCTAGCACCCTTACTTCCAGTATTGCCTCCAGTTCAACCGTCTTACACCCCACAGGAGCTGGAGGAACTCACTCATCAGGGAGCCTCACAGGAGGCACAGGGATGGTGGTCCCTAGCAGGACGATTTGTTCTCCCTGAGTCCCAAGCAGACAATTTCCTTTCCCAGGTGCATCAGGCATTACACATTGGATACAAGCCTCTCTCCCACCTTCTCAAGCCTTTACTTCATTGCTCTAGCCTAACTGCTCGACTGAAGGCCATTACCCAAGCCTGCCCTACCTGTTCCCTTACCTCCTCACAGGGTGGTCTCCGACCAGCTGCATTCCCCACACACCAAGCCCGGGGACATACCCCAGGGGAAGACTGGCAGATAGACTTCACCCACATGCCTCGATGTAAGCGGCTGAAATACCTTCTAACCATGGTAGATACATTTTCAGGATGGATTGAGGCCTATCCTACAACATCAGAGACTGCTGACACTGTTGCCTCTGTCCTAATAAAAGAAATTATTCCTAGGTTTGGCCTACCTAGGTGACTTCAATCTGACAATGGACCTGCGTTCATCTCCAAGGTGACTCAACAGGTAGCCACCTCTTTAAATATCCAGTGGAATCTTCACATTCCCTACAGGCCTCAGTCATCTGGAAAGGTGGAAAGAGCTAATGCACTCATTAAGACACAGCTTTCTAAACTTTCTTTAGAGCTCCAGCAATCCTGGCCAGAACTGTTACCTCTGGCGCTCACCCGCTTACGTGCCTCTCCCCGCAGCCCTACTTTTCTCAGTCCTTTTGAATTAATGTATGGAAGGCCTTTTCTTCTAGGTAATTTCCCTACTGACAGTACCAAGACTCCACTGATAGACTACCTTCCTGTTCTAACCTTCCTTAGGCACATGTTATGCCAACATGCTGACCAATGTCTTCCTCAGCCACATCAAGGTCCCTTTCCCACTCCCCCAATCTTGCCTGGGGATCAAGTATTTCTCAAGACCCTTAATCCATCTGGTTTACATCCTAAGTGGACAGGCCCTCACCAGGTTCTGCTGACCACCCCCACTGCGGTCAAGCTCCAAGGACAGCCACAGTGGATTCATCTGTCAAGAATAAAAAGGGCTTCTGCTCCTGCCCCTTCTATACCAACGTTGACTTCGAGGTACACCTGTTCCTCCCTTGGGCCTACCAAGGTAAAGCTGTCTCGAATACCTGAAGACCCGAGTGAGTAACAGTAACACGGAGCCAGCTGCCTTCCATACACCTCTCTACCCCATCCCTTTGTCCTCCAAGCCATTAGTACCCAATTTTTCTCTTTTCATTTCAGTAATATTTTTCTTTTTATTATTGTCCAGCCCCAACTTCAGGAAACCTCTTGGAGACTTTACCTAAGGATCTACCACCAAGGGGCACCTGCTGCTCGCCTTCAGGAGGGACCACACATTTCTGCCTTTTACCCCTAATGCCGACGCCCCTTGCCAGCAGGAAGCAGCCAGAGAGAGTCTTCGCCCTTTTCATAACTATTAAAAGGCTGGAATGTAAGGTCCTCTCCCTGAGGGCTACATGCAGATGCCCCCACCCATTAAGTCTCCACCCAGTTACCTGGGTAACCAGCAGACCTGGAGGCAGTTACCTCCCCCTTCCCTGAAGTTACATCCTGGCCACACCTCCCCATCCCTGCCCTACATAAGGCATCCCCCCGGGGTGGTTCCCTCTCTTGCCTACCTCGTGCATCTTGAGCTTGGGAGCAGGTCAGTAGAATAAACTTTTCTCTCCTGCCTGAATACCGCGTGGCGTTCTCTTTTACCAGCTACCTACTTTAAAAACCTAACATATATGGTGCCGTGACTCGGGAAGGGCTTAAGAGTCAGGACAGGCGGAATTCCCATCTATTTTTCTCCTTTTTCTGGGAGTATCCCCAGTCCTGACGGCCCTTTTTCCGCGAACCAAACTGCTGTGAGATGCCACGTGGGACTTTTCATCAATACCATTGCTGGCCTCTGCATCCACGTCCAAACCACTCCTCTACTCCGGTGAGTGAAACTGCTACGCAGATTTTCTGTTGCTTTTTCTGGACGTGGTACCGTACCAGAGAACTTCTCAGGCCCAGGGCCTGGTCACCTCCAAAGTGGGGACACTTGTTTCAGTTCTTGCCAAACTTATTTCCCTCTGTGGTTCTAATGGGGTGCTGCAAGTCACGCCCAAAGCAGGAAACCCCTTTGGGATGCCTTCTGCAATCGCTGGATGTCTTGTCCCTTAAGGACTGCATTGACCGAAAACGGCTAACTCATTATTGCACTGAGGTCTGGCCGCAGTACCGACTTGACAATCGCTCCCAATGGCCTAGAGATGGGACTCTAGATTATATCGTTCTCAGAGATTTAGACACTTTTTGTCACCGCAATGGTAAATGGTCAGAGGTCGTCCATGTTCAGGCCTTTTTTTTTTTTTTTTTTAATTTTTTTTATTGTTAATTGAACATAAATTTTTTTTTTTACAAGGTGTTGCGCAAAGAGGGTGCGGTGACATAGTAGGGCAGTGTGTACATTTCTTGTGATAACTTACAACCTGTTTTTCCATCCCTTGTCTAGGTCAGGTAGACCCATATGCAATATACAATGTATCAAGCACATATACAGTGTTCACAGACTTGGTCTCTACTGTCTCTCCATCTCCCTTTGTTAACAGTCATATATCAGGGAGATCATGCCCCTTTGTTTTCTGTGTTCTAGGCTTGTCTCACTCAACATTATTTGTTCGAGTTCTGACCATTTCCCTGCGAATAACAATATTTCACAATTCCTAATCGCTATGTAGTATTCCATTGTGTATAAGTACCATATTTTTTGGATCCATTCATCTGTGGAGGGGCATCTGGGTTGTTTCCAAATTTTGGCTATTGTGAATTGTGCCGCGATAAACATGGAAGTACAAATGTCCTTTTGATATCTTGGGTTTTGCTGTTTAGGATAGATGCCTAGGAGTGGTATGGCTGGGTCATAGGGTAGGTCTATATTGAGCTTTTTGAGAAACCTCCATACTGTTCTCCAAAGTGGTTGTACTAATGTGCACTCCCACCAACAATGGAGAAGGGTTCCTCTTTCCCCACAGCCCCTCCAGCATTTGTTGTTTCCTGAGTTCAGAGTATAGGCCATTCTAACTGGGGTGAGGTGGTATCTCAGGGTTGTTTTTATTTGCATTTCCTTTACTAGCAGGGATGTTGAGCATTTCCTCATGTGTTTCTTTGCCATTTTTATATCTTCTCTTGTGAAGTCTCTCTTTAGCTCTTTTGCCCATTTCCTAATAGGTTTATTGGGCTTGGAGGGGCTTAGTTTTTTGAGTTCTCTGTAGATGACAGATATCAGGCCTTTGTCTGTTGCTGTGCTGGTAAATATCCTTTCCCATATCGTTGGCTGTCTTTCTATTTTGGTGGCTATGACCTTAGCTTTGCAGAAACTTTTTAATTTGTAGTAGTCCCATTTGTTGAGTCTTTCCCCTATTTGTTGTGCCCCTGGGACTCTATTCAGGAAGTTCCTTCCTGTGCCTATAAGTTCTAGTGTCTTTCCTACTCTGTCCTTCAGTAGTTTCAAGGATTCAGGTCTGATGTTGAGGTCCTTGATCCATTTTGAGTTGATCTTGGTGCATGGTGATAGGCTTGGGTCTACTTTGAGTTTTCTGCATATGGCTGCCCAGTTCTCCCAGCACCAGTAGTTGAAGAGGCTATTTTTATTCCATTGTACGTCTTTAGCTCCTTTGTCGAATATCAGTTGGCTGTAAGAGTGCGGTTTTATTTCTGGGTCTTCAATTCTAATCCACTGGTCTTCCGATCTGTTTTTATACCAATACCATGCTGTTTTAGTTATGATGGCCTTGTAGTAAAGCTTGAAGTCTGGTATGGTGATTCCTCCTACACTATGTTTTTTGCCTAGAATTGCTTTGGCTATTCTAGGTTTTTTGCTGTTCCATATGAATTTATGGATTGGTTTCTCTATTTCAGTGAAGAATGTGGCTGGGATTTTGATAGGTATTGCATTGAATTTGTATAACAATTTGGGCAATATGGCCATTTTCACTATATTGATTCTGCCTACCCATGAGCATGGGAGGTCTTTCCATCTCCTTGTGTCTTCTTTGATTTCCCTTATTAGATTTTTGTAGTTTTCATTGAATAGGTCCGTCACGTCCTTGGTTAAGTTGATCCCTAGGTACTTTATTCTTTTTTTGGCTACTGTAAATGGAATTGTTTCCATAATTTCCTTTTCTGTTTGTCTATTGCTGGTGTACAGAAAAGCTGCTGACTTTTGTGGATTGATTTTGTATCCTGCTACTTTGCCAAATTGGTTTATTAGATGTAGGAGTTTGGGTACTGAGTTTTTTGGGTCCTTGAGATATAAGATCATGTCGTCTGCAAATAGGGATAACTTGATTTCTTCCTTGCCGATGTGGATCCCTTTGATGTCCTCCTCTTGCCTTATTGCTATGGCTAGGGATTCCAGCACTATGTTGAACAGAAGTGGGGAGAGTGGGCATCCTTGTCTTGTTCCTGTGTTTAGGGGGAATGATTTAAGTTTCTCTCCATTTAATATGATATTAGCAGTTGGTCTGTTGTATATGGCTTTTATTGTTTTGAGGAATGTTCCATCTATTCCTGTTCTCTCCAAAGCTTTTAATAGGTATGGATGTTGTATTTTGTCGAAGGCTTTTTGGGCATCAACTGAGATAACAATGTGATTCTTGATTTTAGTTCTGTTTATGTGGTGAATTACATTGATTGATTTACGGATGTTGAACCATCCTTGTGACTGAGGGATGAAGCCTACTTGGTCATGATGTATGATATTCTTGATCACTTTCTGGATCCTGTTAGCTAATATTTTATTGAGGAGCTTTGCATCTGTGTTCATTAGTGATATTGGTCTGTAGTTCTCTTTTTTTGTTGGATCTTTGCCTGGTTTGGGGATGAGTATGATATTAGCTTCGTAGAATGAGTTTGGGATTTCTCCCTCCATTTCTATTTCGCGGAAGAGTTTGAGGAGTATTGGAATTAGCTCCTAACTAAAGGTTTTGTAGAATTCGTTTGTGAATCCATCTGGGCCTGGGCTTTTCTTAGTAGGGAGGTTCTTGATTACCTCTTGTATCTCACCGTAAGTTGTTGGTTTATTTAGTTGATTTATTTCTTCTTGGTTCAGTTTGGGCAGTTTGTACTTCTCTAAGAATTGATCCATTTCTGTAAAATTATTGTTTTTTGCTGAGTAGAGGTTTTGGAAATAGCTCCTTATGATTGTTTGAATATTGTGTGTACTTGTTGTAATTTTTCCTGTGGAGTCCCTGATTTTACGAATATGAGTCTCTTCTCTTCTTTTTTGTGTGAGTCTTGCAAGGGGTCTGTCAATTTTGTTTATTTTCTCAAAGAACCAGCTTTTAGACTTATTTATTTGTTGAATGGTCTTTCTATTTTCAATCAGATTTATCTCTTCTTTAATCTTTGTAATCTCTCCCCTCCTAGTCGTTTTAGATTCTGTCATTTCTTGTTTCTCCAGTTGTTTTAGTTTCATTGTGAGGGTATTCACCTGCTCTGCTTCCATTCTTTTAATGTGGGTACTGAGTGCAATGATCTTGCCCCTCAGTACTGCCTTAGCTGTGTCCCATAGGTTTCTTTGTGATGTGTTTTCTTTGTCATTGTGGCTTATGAATTCGTTGATTTCATCTTTAATTTGATCTGTGGCCCAAGTGTTGGATAGCAGCGTGGGGTTTAGCCTCCAAGAGTGTGTATAGGCTCTGTGGTATCCTTTGTTGTTGAGGGTTACCTTTAATCCACTGTGATCAGATATAATACATGGGATGATGTCAATACTTTTGTATTTGCTGAGGTTCTTTGTGTGGGCTATGACGTGGTCTATTTTGGAATATGATCCATGGGCTGCTGAAAAGAAGGTGTATTGGGTCTCTGTAGGGTGGAAGGTTCTATATAGGTCTGTTAGATCCATTTGGGAAATGGTGTTATTTAGGTCCTCAGCTCCCTTACTAATCCTCTGGGTGTTGGATCTGTCTCTTGGAGAGAGAGGAGTATTAAAGTCACCCACTATGATTGTGTTTGCATCTATCTTGCTCTGTAATTCTGAGAGAATTTGCTTGACATATGTCGGGCCTCTTTTGTTCGGTGAGTATACATTTATCACCGTGATGTCTTGGTTCTGGATTTTTCCTTGTATTAATATGTAGTGTCCTTCTTTGTCTTTTTGAGTGGACTTTAAAGAGAAGTCCAGCTTGTCTGAGATCAGAATGGCTACACCTGCCGTTTTGGTGGGTGCATTTGCTTGGTAGATCTTGCTCCATCCTTTCATTCGAAGCCTGTTTTTGTCCCTTGCTGTAAGGTGGGTCTCTTGTAGACAGCAGATGTCAACTTTTTGTTTGTGGATCCATTATGCCAGTCTGCTCCTCTTGATCGGGGAGTTTAAGCCATTTATATTTAAAGAGATCAAGGATAAGGGTGTTTTTTCTCCTTCCATTTTCTTGTTGGGCTGTTTTTTCCTGTTTTTTTTTTTTGTTTTTTTTCTTCTTCTTGTCTTTAGTGAGCTGGTCTTTCTGCTGGACTTTGGCTGTTGAAGTTTCTTTCTGATTCTGTCTGTGTGTCTTTTACGATCTCTGTTGGGTGGGCTTCCCCTCTTAATATTCGCTGTAGGGCTGGTTTTTTATTCACATACTCCTTTAGCTCCTCTTTGGTGTGGAAAGATCTGGTTCTCCCTTCGAATGTGAACTCCAGTTTCGCTGGATATTTGATCCGAGGTTGTAAATTGTTATTCTGAAGTACTTGGATGGTGTTCTTCCACCCACTACGAGCTTGGTAAGTTTGTGTGGATAAGTCGTATGTTATTCGAATCCTCTTCCCATTGAAAAAAGTTTCCTTCTTCGCTTTGGCTGAATTCAGAATTTGCTCTTTAATCTTGAGGTCTGTAGTCCTGAATATTATGTGCCTTGGGGTGGTTTTCCTGGGGTCTGGCCTGCCAGGTGTCCTATAGGCTTCGGTTACCTGGATGGGGTCCCCTGTGAGATTGGGGAAGTTTTCTGCAATAACTTTATTGAGAACATGATTAAGCCCTCTGCTCTGATATTCGGCTCCTTCTTCTATTCCAATTATGCGCAGATTATATCTCTTGTCTTTGTCCATTAGTTCCTGGATTAATCTTCCCTGAAGCTTCACCTTTTCTTGGAGTGTGGTCATTTTCTGGTTGTTGTCAGCTGCTTCATCGTCCAGGCAAGAGATTCTGGATTCCATATGGTCAACTCTTTGTGTTATGGTTTCAATTGCAGAGTTTATGGATGTCAGAGAGCTATTCATGGTTGTCATATCAGCTCTGATCGTGGAAATTTCTTCCTTTAAAGAGTTGTATTTTAAATCTATTTTTTCATGCATTTCAATTCTCAGGGTGTGGAGATTTTCTTTAAAGGCGGCTTGCATTGTATCCATTTTTGCTTCCATTTCTTTAAACGAGGCTTGCATTGTATCCAGTTTTGCTTCCATTTCTTTCTTGGCTTCCTGGGTGTCCTTCCAGATTTCCGCTCTAAACTCCTGGAATTGTTTTCTGATTTCATTTCTGACGCTTTCGATCATTCCTGTTAACATGGCCTCATTTGCTTTTTTATTCTCCATCTCCTCTTCAGTCGTGCTGCTTTTTGGAGCTGGCGAGTTGGCTTGTCCTTTGATGAACTGAGTTATGTTTCTTTGTGATTTGCGCATCTGGAGCTCTGTGTAAGTCTTTCCTCCCTTCTGTGTAGGCGTGTCTACGGCAGCAGGTGCTGTCGCTGTGGCCCCGCCCACCAGTACAGGGCACGCCTACCAGAGCAGGCGCTTTCGCTGGGGCCCCGTCCTCCTGTGCACTGTGAGTCCCCTACAACAGGCACTTTAGCGGGGTCTGCCTCCCAGAGCGAGCCCTGGGTTGTTGGGTTGTGCTTGCGCCCTCCCGCAAGTCCGTTGGGGGGGGAGGCAGTATGTGTGGGGCCCGGTGGGATCGACTGTCCGGGTGTGGCTTGGCACCCTCAGACCTCGCCTCCGCTGCGAGGAGGGGGAACGAGATCAGGCTCAGGTGACCCTGCTGGGCTGGTATTGCCCACCAGCGCCTGTGATTTTAGTTGTAAGAGTCCGCAAGGTCTAGGCGCCTCGGGTGGGGCTTGCCCTGCCGGCCGTCCCCGGCCCCTGTTGGGGAGGGGACGGGGCCGGTTCTGCCAGTTCAGGAACCTTTGGGGGCTTGGGGCTGTTCCGCCCTTCCCCTGCTAGACTGGCTTCCCAGCGCCTGATGGGAGCTTCCCGCCTGATTTGTGGGATCTTTGTTCCCATGGGAGTGGGGAGGGGGAGGGAGGGAGATATAGCTTCTTTGTCGGGCTTGGGTCTCCCGTTGGGGGAAGGGATTATGGGGGACTCACTTTTGCTGCTTTGTGTGTGTGTCCCACGCCGCCGTTGGCCCTTCAGGGGTTGGCGAAGTGTCGTGGTGGCTTCCCCCGTTCCCTCTTTCTGCCGCGCTGGGTTCCCTTGTCTGAATCCGGTGTGGACCCGAACTTCTCGTCGCTGCCGGTGTGTGTCTTGCTCCGCACCCTGCCTTGTGTCCGTGGGGTCTCCCGCTATATGGATTCTGCGCTCCTGGCAACCTGTCTGCCGATCGCCGGGTTCCCCTTTCCCAGCCTGACCCTGTTTGGGCCAGGGTCGGCTGGTGGGGGGAGGGCGCCCCGATGAATCTCCGGCTCCGTGTAGGTTTTCGGTTCTTCTTTTTTGCTCCTTTTTGTTTTCCTGCGTTTCTCCACTGCTTCTGGATGCTGGTTTTGCTGGGTGCTTGGTGGAGTGTTGGGTGTTGGAGTTCCCAGCTCGCTATTCAGTTGGTGCGAGTCGGGCTGCCTCCCTATTCATTCGGCGCCATCTTTCTCAAGCTCAGGCCTTTTTTGCTCTCAGGAATAACCCAGCTCTCTGTGAAACATGTCTGACTTTCCCCATTTCGCTGGCACGTGGACACACAGTTGCTAAGAGCTCTGAGGCCCCTCTGGAACCTGATATCTCTGACCCCCTTTTTGACTCCACCCCTCTTCCTGCTGAGTCTTCAGCACCTTCACCTTCTTCCCCTTCCTCTCCCCCTCCCTCACCTCCTCTCCCCTCCCCTCCTGCGGCTCGCACCCGATCTCGCACAGGTGACACTCAAGCCCCACCAAACTCCTTGTGTCCTTTGCGGGAGGTGGCGGGGCCTGAAGGGATAGTAAGAGTGCATGCTCCATTTTCAATGTTTGATATGGCTCAGATTGAGAAGAAATTGGGATCATATTCCCAAGACCCTAATGGTTATGTCAAACAGTTTAAGTACCTTGCTCAGGCCTATGACCTTACCTGGCATGATATATATTTAATAATATCCTCTACTCTTAGCCCGGAGGAAAAGGAAAGGGTGTGGACTGCCGCCCAGGCACATGCGGACGAGGCCCACCGTGTAGATAATGACTTCCCAGTGGGAGCAACAGCCGTGCCCAGGGAGGAGCCCAATTGGGATTATCAAAGTAATGCCCCTGGGAGGAAAAGTAGAAATAGGATGATAACTTGCTTAGTGGCTGGCCTCCAAAAAGCGGCTCATCGCCCAGTTAACTATGACAAATTAAGACACATTACCCAAAGAGGGGATGAGAATCCGGCTGAATTTCTTGACCGCCTTACTGAAGCTCTCCAGCGTTATACTAAGCTGGACCCAGATTCAGCAGAGGCTAAGGTAATCCTCAATACTCATTTCATAGCCCAATCTGCTCCTGATATTAGGAAAAAGTTAAAAAAAGGCTGAGAACGGTCCTCAAACCCCCCAACGAGATCTGGTGAGCATGGCATTTAAGGTTTTTAATAATCGAGAGGAGCAGGAGATCGCCGATAAGACTGCTCGCGAGAGGGAGAACTATCAGTTCCTGGCTGCTGCCATCCGGCCTCCTCCGAGAAGAAGCACCCAACGTAAACCATCCGGAACATGCTACAAGTGTGGGCAAGAAGGCCACTGGGCAAAATTCTGCCCTTTACCGCGACCACCGCCTGGACCCTGCCCAAGATGTGGACAACTGGGGCACTGGGCAGACAACTGTCCCTCCTCGCCTCCACGAGGTAGGCCAGTCCCTCCCCGGCCCCAACCACGCAGGCAGGAGGAGCCCGACCTGACTGAGATTCTCTGCTTAGCAACACAATGACGGTGCCCGGGGCCACTGGCTCCCAAGAACATCACAATGGAGGAGCCCAGGGTGTGCTTCTATGTAGCCGGTAAGTTAGTATCCTTGCTCTTGGATACAGGAGCCAGTTTTTCGGTGTTATCTCAATATGCAGGGAAGACTTTTCCCTCCCAGATCTCAGTGGTGGGTGTTGACGGCCTACCTTCTTGTCCCCCATCTACGGGACCAGTACCATGCAAAATAGACAACTTTCCATTTTCACACTCCTTCCTAATCTTACCCCGCTGCCCTACCCCCCTCCTAGGGAGAGACTTGCTCTCCAAATTCCAAGTCTCCCTCTCATTCCATATCCCCAAGCAGCCAACTCCTATTCTACTTTTATCTCTAGATGAACCCCCACCTGTAACCTCCCAGTTAGACCCTTTCCCCCTCCCTCCAGATCTTGTCAACCCTCTAATCTGGGATACTTCTACACCCACTATGGCTAGACACCATACTCCTGTTCTCATTAAGCTTAAAAACCCTACCCATTTCCCCAGCCATCTCAATACCCCATTTCCCTCAGACATAGGCAAGGTTTAAAGCCTATCATTCTCCGCCTTCTTAAACAAGGACTTCTCAGACCTACTAACTCCCCCTTCAACACCCCTATTCTGCCAGTAATTAAGCCTGATGGAACCTATCGTCTAGTCCAGGACCTGCGCATCATTAATGCTGCAGTCCTTCCTATTCACCCTGTTGTGCCTAACCCGTATACACTCCTTTCACAGATACCTCCTGGTACCACCCACTTCTCAGTGCTGGACCTGAAGGATGCATTTTTTACAATTCCCTTGCATCCCGACTGTCAGGACTTCTTTGCCTTCACCTGGATGGACCCAGATACCTCCAGGGCACAACAGCTAACCTGGACGGTCCTCCCTCAGGGGTTCCGGGACAGCCCCCATTTTTTTGGACAAGCTCTAGCAAAGGACCTTCTCTCTCTCCAGGTATCCCCTAGTGTCATTCTTCAGTATGTGGATGATCTCTTGCTTTGCAGCCCTTCCCTCGAGTTGGCGCGCCAACACACGGCTGACCTCCTTAACTTCCTATTGGCCCAAGGATATAGAGTCTCTCCTTTTAAAGCCCAGATAACAAAGCCAGAAGTAACGTACCTGGGTCTCTCCATAACTCCTACAGAGAGAAGAATTACTCTTGATAGAAAAGCTTATATTGAGTCTCTCTCTGTCCCGCAGACCAAGGAGGACATTCTGTCCTTCTTGGGACTTGCGGGCTTTCTTCGCATTTGGATATCTGGATTTGCTACCTTGGCCAAACCGCTTTATGAGGCAGCCAAGGGCTCCCTAAAAGAGCCACCAGACCCCACAAAGCCCATCGACACCCCATTTAAGGTACTGAAACAAGCGCTTCTACAGGCTCCAGCACTGGCTCTACCCAATCTTAAAGAACCCTTTTTACTTTATGTCACTGAGAAGTGGGGAATTGGCCTTGGGGTGCTTGGGCAAATGTCAGGCCCCTCTTTTAGACCTGTGGCCTACCTCTCGAAACAACTAGACCCAACGGTAAAAGGCTGGCCAGCCTGCCTTCGGGCTCTGGCAGCAGCAGCCACCCTGGCACAGGAGAGCACAAAGCTCACTTTTGGCCAGCTCACTACCATTCGCTCTCCCCACAGGCTAAAGGACCTTTTATCTCATAAATCCCTGTCTTGCCTCTCCCCTTCTCGCCTACAGCTGCTTCATGTTACCTTTATTGAGAACCCTGACTTCTCACTGGAAAGCTGCTCCCCTCTTAATCCAGCCACTTTGCTTCCATCCAATTCTAACCCTCTTGTCCACTCCTGTACAGAAACCTTGGAAGAGGTCACACCCCATTTTACAGGTATCTCAGAAACCCCCCTTCCTGACCCAGAAGACACCTGGTACATTGATGGCAGTTCCACACTCACCCCTTCAGTCAGCCGAGTTGCGGGTTATGCCATTGTTAGTGACTGCACCATTATTGAAAGCAGCCCTCTGCCCCCTGGCACTACCTCACAAAAGGCAGAGCTTATAGCTTTAACCAGGGCCTTAACTCTAGCCAAGGGCCGGAGGATTAACATTTATACAGACTCAAAATATGCCTATCATATTCTCCATTCACATGCAGCCATCTGGAAGGAGCGTGGTTTCCTGTCTACTAAAGGGACCCCCATTACTAATGCTTCCCTTATTCTTAAGCTCCTAGAAGCGGCTTCCCTTCCCCAACAGGTAGCTGTCATTCACTGCTGGGGACACCAGACGGGACCTGATGCCATTAAGGTGGGCAACTCAAAAGCAGACCAGGAGGCAAAGAAAGCAGCCCAGAGACAACTTCTAGCACCCTTACTTCCAGTATTGCCTCCAGTTCAACCGTCTTACACCCCACAGGAGCTGGAGGAACTCACTCATCAGGGAGCCTCACAGGAGGCACAGGGATGGTGGTCCCTAGCAGGACGATTTGTTCTCCCTGAGTCCCAAGCAGACAATTTCCTTTCCCAGGTGCATCAGGCATTACACATTGGATACAAGCCTCTCTCCCACCTTCTCAAGCCTTTACTTCATTGCTCTAGCCTAACTGCTCAACTGAAGGCCATTACCCAAGCCTGCCCTACCTGTTCCCTTACCTCCTCACAGGGTGGTCTCCGACCAGCTGCATTCCCCACACACCAAGCCCGGGGACATACCCCAGGGGAAGACTGGCAGATAGACTTCACCCACATGCCTCGATGTAAGCGGCTGAAATACCTTCTAACCATGGTAGATACATTTTCAGGATGGATTGAGGCCTATCCTACAACATCAGAGACTGCTGACACTGTTGCCTCTGTCCTAATAAAAGAAATTATTCCTAGGTTTGGCCTACCTAGGTGACTTCAATCTGACAATGGACCTGCGTTCATCTCCAAGGTGACTCAACAGGTAGCCACCTCTTTAAATATCCAGTGGAATCTTCACATTCCCTACAGGCCTCAGTCATCTGGAAAGGTGGAAAGAGCTAATGCACTCATTAAGACACAGCTTTCTAAACTTTCTTTAGAGCTCCAGCAATCCTGGCCAGAACTGTTACCTCTGGCGCTCACCCGCTTACGTGCCTCTCCCCGCAGCCCTACTTTTCTCAGTCCTTTTGAATTAATGTATGGAAGGCCTTTTCTTCTAGGTAATTTCCCTACTGACAGTACCAAGACTCCACTGATAGACTACCTTCCTGTTCTAACCTTCCTTAGGCACATGTTATGCCAACATGCTGACCAATGTCTTCCTCAGCCACATCAAGGTCCCTTTCCCACTCCCCCAATCTTGCCTGGGGATCAAGTATTTCTCAAGACCCTTAATCCATCTGGTTTACATCCTAAGTGGACAGGCCCTCACCAGGTTCTGCTGACCACCCCCACTGCGGTCAAGCTCCAAGGACAGCCACAGTGGATTCATCTGTCAAGAATAAAAAGGGCTTCTGCTCCTGCCCCTTCTATACCAACGTTGACTTCGAGGTACACCTGTTCCTCCCTTGGGCCTACCAAGGTAAAGCTGTCTCGAATACCTGAAGACCCGAGTGAGTAACAGTAACACGGAGCCAGCTGCCTTCCATACACCTCTCTACCCCATCCCTTTGTCCTCCAAGCCATTAGTACCCAATTTTTCTCTTTTCATTTCAGTAATATTTTTCTTTTTATTATTGTCCAGCCCCAACCTCAGGAAACCTCTTGGAGACTTTACCTAAGGATCTACCACCAAGGGACACCTGCTGCTAGCCTTCAGGAGGGACCACACATTTCTGCCTTTTACCCCTAATGCCGACGCCCCTTGCCAGCAGGAAGCAGCCAGAGAGAGTCTTCGCCCTTTTCATAACTATTAAAAGGCTGGAATGTAAGGTCCTCTCCCTGAGGGCTACATGCAGATGCCCCCACCCATTAAGTCTCCACCCAGTTACCTGGGTAACCAGCAGACCTGGAGGCAGTTACCTCCCCCTTCCCTGAAGTTACATCCTGGCCACACCTCCCCATCCCTGCCCTACATAAGGCATCCCCCCGGGGTGGTTCCCTCTCTTGCCTACCTCGTGCATCTTGAGCTTGGGAGCAGGTCAGTAGAATAAACTTTTCTCTCCTGCCTGAATACCGCGTGGCGTTCTCTTTTACCAGCTACATACTTTAAAAACCTAACAGACAATATACAAACTTTAAAAAAATGAAATAACAACAAAAAAAGAAACATCTTGGAAAGATATTTTCCTCTCAAGTGGAACTGCCAAGCAACTGGGCATACCCCTGAACTTCTTAAAGCTATCTTACCCTGTTAGAAAAGAGCTTCCCAGGAATGATACCCATGCAATAAAGGCAGGGTTTGCCCTCAGAAGAGAGAACATGGCTCTGTGATATCCCATCTGACCCTCAATCTAGTTATTCTCTGGTCTCTTCTACTCACATGAGCTAAGACAATTAGAAATGGCTTCTGAAGCTTAATAACTTGTGTGCACGTGATCTTTTTACTTTACTAAAACATTTGCATTGACCATTGATTTCCATTGTTTTACAAATTGATTTCCTGTCCAAGTGGTTTAATCTTATTGTTAAGATCCTCATCTCAACAATTAAATTGTAGTTCTAGAAATATTAAGCCTAAGGCAAGTTGTACCCTTCTTCCCATGAACAATCTAAAATTACTTTGTTAACTGTTTCCACTTTTTGTTCATATGTTCTTAGGGTTTTTGTATTAATCAAATTGAGAGTTTCTTAGATTTATAAAATAAGTAGCCCAAATCTCAGGCTACACAAACAAATCTTTATATAATACTGCCAAAAAAAAACCCAAAACCCTGAGTCCAAAACATGCCTTGGTGGCTCACACCTATAATACTAGCTACAGAGGAGGTTTAGATCTGAGGATCGCCATTCAAAGACAGCCCAGGCAGGAAAGGCTATAAGACACCTTTGGCCGAGTCCCTTGGGGTGCAGATTAAGGAAGACAGAGAGACTTCTTCATAAGGCTCCCAGGGTGCCCGCAAGGCCCTGCCATGCCTTACCTCTTGCTGAGGAGATTTATTCTCTACCGCAGCTGTCAGCTTTGCATGGCCAAGAAGAGCAGGAAAGGCCAGCACTTGGGGTCTGTCCCAGTGAAGGAAGGAGACAGGGTCCATGGTTCTCCTAGATAACTGGCCCTTGATTTCCCCTGGTTGTCTCCCTAGATGGTTTGTTTTTCTCTCAGGTTTAAGTGTCCTCCTCTAGTTTGCTTTGCTCACATGTAGCACTTTTGTTGGGTTTGACTGTACACACCTTGTTGGTTTGAGGCCTTTATAAGCTTTGTGCCAGCTGCACATCACCAAAAGACAGAACTGGAGCTGTGGCTGAGTGGTGAAGTGCTAGCCTAGAACAAAAAATAGCTCAGGAACACTGCACAGGCCCTGAGTTCAAGCCCCAAGAACAGAGCACAGGAACACACACACACGCGTGCACACACATGCACACACAAATACAACACTTAGAATTTTAGAAGAAAACTTAAAAAGTTGTTAAATCTCCTTAGCAATAAACATTAGAAATTTAAATTAAAAGTAAATTCCATTTATATTAGCCTCAAAAAATGCAATATATTTCTCAGAGAAATTAAAGAAAGTCTAAATAAAAGGAGAGAAAATATTATGAATTAGAAGAATAAATGCTACCAAGGTTTCATGTAGAACTGCGAATGTTAATGTATTTAAATTTTCAAATGAGCAGCAATAAGACTGAAATGTAACTTCTCCATAATAATGCAAACTAAAAGACCAGAGAATATAATATGCAGAAGAAAAATAACTACTCATTTAGTTACAGAATTTTCAAACAACAATAACTGAACAGATGTTACCAACAGAAATTCAATAGATGAAAATTTTAAAGATGAACCTCAGAAGGCAGAAGAAAAAAATGATTCTAGGTAAGCTCTGAGACTCAAGAAAGAATACAAAATAAATACAATCATAAATACAAATAAAATGTAATGAAATTTAACTATACAAAAGAGAAATAATACTACAGTAATACTATCTAGTAGAGTTAACAAAAAAAATGCTAGCAACTTTATTATGTAAATTGGGAACATGGTAAGTGGAATTCAAGTGTTTTGAGGTCTAAGTTATCAACATTTAACAGTAAAGATTTTGTTTTCCTTTACATACAGAATAATTTTGTTACTCATTATTTTAGGCTATACGTATTATACTAGCAGAGCAATGCTCCTGATAAAAAAAGAAAAAGAAAAAAACAGGAAAAGTTCAATTTGGGTATCTTTTGGGTATCTATCCAAAAGACCACAAACAAAATCACAGTAATGCCACCAGCACAACAATGTTCATCGCAGCACAATTTGTCATAGCGAGAAGCTGGAACCAACCCAGATGCCCCTCCATAGATGAATGGATCAGGAAAATGTGGTACATTTACACAATGGAATTTTATGCCTCTATCAGAAAGAATGACATTGTTCCATTTGTAAGGAAATGGAAGGACTTGGAAAAAGTTATACTAAGTGAAGTGAGCCAGACCCAAAGAAACATGGACTCTATGGCCTCCCTTATTGGGAATAATTAGTACAGGTTTAGGCAAGCCATAGCAGAGCATCACAAGGCCCAATAGCTATACCCTTAGAAACACATAAGATGATGCTAAGTGAAATGAACTCCATGTTATGGAAACAAGTGATATATCACAGTTGTAACTACTTTCAACGTCCTATGTGTATGTGTAGTTTCTATTATTGATGATGTTTTGTATCACCTTCCTATGTTTGTACCTACACTATCTCTGTAATCTTATCTGAGTATATTGGAAACCGTGTTTACTGGTATTGGAAGTAGGAAATTCAAAGGGAATACCAAATTCGAGAGACACAGGGTAAAAAAAGAGAAATAACTACAAAAGCAATACTTGCAAAACTGTTTGGTGTAAGTGAACTGAACACCTGGGGGGGGGAGGGAAAGGGGGGGAGGGCATGAGGGACAAGGCAACAAACAGTACAAGAAATGTATCCAATGCCCAACGTATGATACTGTAACCTCTCTGTACGTCAGTTTGATAATAAAAATTCGAGAAAAAAAAAAAAAGAAAAAAACAGGAAAAGTTCAATTTGAGCTGATAATTCTATAGATGTTTGTTGCCTGAAAGTAATTGCTGATTCTTTTGCTCCAGTCCAAAAGATAAGAATCTGGCATTTTCTAAGGGATGTCATTAGGAAACTAAGAGTTTTTGTAGGACCTTAATCTCAGCTAGTTTCCCCGCCCCCCCCCACAAGGTTTTTACTTAATGTTGAAACAATATGATAGGCAGTTAAAAGCTAAGTAGAAAGTTTTTGAAAAGCAAGGTAAAGCTGCTTTGTAAGCTTATAATAACAAGGAAATAAAGACTACTGTTCAGGCTCTATGAGGTCAGGATAACCACAGAGGCACTCAGCCTAGAGGCTGACCTTTACTCTGAATACTTAGCAGAGAAAAAGAAAAACAACATTGTTCATTGTCCCTGTGATTTTTATATACAATGTCTGTCATTCTGTCAAATACTGCTAAGATAAAAAAAGTTACTAAGATTAAGAGACCCTAAAAACCAAGCAACTTTCACCTTTCATTTATAATACAATTAATAACACAATGTTTTGCATTATCTTAAATGCATCAGTTGAAACACCAGTGAAATATTTCTGTAAATGTTGACAATTTTCCACTGACAGAATGGCAAATAAACTCTTATTTACTCTATTTCTAAACTCACTGCATGAGTAATTCTTGTCCTTCACATATTACAATTACACATTTTTCATTAGTAGAATACTCATTAAATCATATTATAAATCTACTTAGTTATCAGCAAATGTGTTCTGTTTCTTTCCTTCTCACTGAGAATGTAGAGTTCCAAAAGTGACTTCCATTATTAGTAACTGAGGTACTTTCCATTCTGCTTCCAGAAAACCTGCAGACTTCTTTCTCTATATACATTTTGTTTCTTTTAGCAAAGTAAAACATGTCTTAAATTAAAATACTCTATTAATGAATCTGGAAAATTCTGACAGTACAGAAATGTCTCATAAATACCAGCAGTGGAAAACAAGTAACCTTTGGTCTACCTTGCAAATAGAAGACCTTTGCACATTTGACTACTCACCCACAGGCAGTTTCTATTTGGATTAAAGAATAACAATGTCAGTGATGAGAAGAATAACCTTAATACTGTATTTTTAAGATAATGAAAAACAATGTGAAAAAACTCAGAAAACTATTCTGCATTAATGTAATGTCATTATTAAGGACTAAAACTAAAGCTTAGAATTTCTTAAGTATTTTCAACTAATGCCCATAAATTTTCTACTTTAACAGGATAAAATAAAAAAATATTCTCTATATCAGTGTCTAAGATAACCCAAATTCAAAATCTAACTATAAAAATAGTAAATATCTAGCTGGGAATGTGGTTTAGCAGTAGAGTGCTTGCCTAGCATGAGTGAAGCCCTGGGTTCGATTCCACAGCACCACATAAACAGAAAAAGCCGGAAGTGTCTCTGTGGCTCAAGTGGTAGAGTGCTAGCCTTGAGCAAAAGGAAGCCAGTGACAGTGCCCAGACCCTGAGTTCAATCCTATTCTATACTCTTTGATATTTCTCTTGTACTTTTAAGATGTATACTGTTTCTAACAGAATAAGATCCTTTAAAGTGGGCTGGGGATATGGCCTAGTGGCAAGAGTGCCTGCCTCATATACATGAGGCCCTGGGTTTGATTCCCCAGCACCACATATACAGAAAATGGCCAGAAGTGGTGCTGTGGCTCAAGAGGGAGAATGCTAGCCTTGAGTAAAAAGAAGCCAGGGACAGTGCTCAGGCCCTGAGTCCAAGCCCCAGGACTGGCAAAAAAAAAAAAAAAAAAAAAAAAAAAAAAAAAGATCCTTTAAAGTAATAATGAAGATTTCATGAAATTAGATATACAAAGAATTGTGGAATTCCCAGGCCTATTGAGAGTCTATTTTAACTATAAAATAGGTTTTTCACTGGGGGTTTCTTCTGTTCTGTCTTTTAGTGCCAGTGCTGGGGCTTGAATTCAGGGCCTAGGCTCTGTCCCTGAGCATTTGTTTGTTCAAGGCTATCCCTCTACTACTGAAGCCACAGATCCACTTCTGGCTTTTTGGCAATTAACTGAAGATAAGAGTTTTATGTACTTTCCTGCGTGGGCTGGCTCTGAACTGTGATCCTCAGATCTCAGCCACCTGAGTAGCTAGGTTTATAGGTGTGAGCCATTGGCACCCAGCTTAAATTAGGGTTTTAACAACATAATTCTTATGGCTGCTTTGAGTTGCCTATGACCCTGTATGTATATAACCACATGACTACATTGGTTATATCATGTTTATGGCAAAAAATTCATTTAAATCAATGATTATAAAAAATAGTAGTCTGTCAGAGTTGCAAGTGATGGGTTATATCTACACTATCTGGCTTAAAATATACATTGAAGATAAAACTGAGTACAATAGCAGAAACCAGTAATTTAATTCATTAAGTTAAAATAGTGTACTTAGTTGGATGTGGTGGTACACACCTATAATTCTAGTACTTGGGAGCCTAAGGCAAGAGGACTACAAGTTCAAGGGAAGACTGGGATATTATATAATGAGACTCTCTCAAAAAGAAAAAGAGGAAACACTTCACGGATGAATCTGGAAAATTATGCCCATAGAGTAACTACTCTTATAAGTACCAATAGTGAAAAGCAAGTTGTTTATGCTACTTGCCAATAGGGAATCATACCATATTTGACTATGCATACAAAAAGGTATTTCCTGTTTGCAAGAAATAACAGTGTAAATGATAAAAGTGTATTCTCACCTTGTAAAAAGTCCTCCTTGCAGGCAATGAAGTAGAAGAAAACAATGTTGACTTTCTTGGTCTGCTGTTTTTAAATCATCCTTAAACCAAGTATAACTAAAACACTGGACCACAAGAGTTCCAAAAAGCATGAAGCTTAATATTAAGACACCAGAAACATATTGTCCTTCATGGAAAAACCTAACAGATACGCAGATGTCCACAATTAAATCAGTTATATAAATTATAATGCCAAGAACTGACATCATAAAATTGCATTTTGTGTATTTCATTATGAATGACTATAACCCTTGGCTTCCCAGCTATCTTCCCTCTTCTTACAAAAAATAAAAAAAAATGCCAGAAAAAGTGTTAGTGCAATTATTGGTATAGCACTGAATTCTAATTTTGATTACCTAAATCTATTTAGAAAACTGAATATTATGAAATTAGAATACTGAAGGAAATACTTTAATTTTTCTAAATCTCTAATCCAGTTCCAGTGTTGCAAGGCGTTAGTTACTCAATCTTCTATTTCTCAATTGTCTTCATTACAGATGAAAATACCTAAGATGAAACAAAAACAATAAATTTCTAAAACTTGTAAATATAAATATTTATACTTAAGTTTTAAAGAATAAAGATTAATTTACACCTAAAAATTCATTTATACTTATGTAAAATTGTTCATTTATAAATTTGTTAATTATAAGTTAATTTATATTTAAGTATATATTTGATTTAATTAAAGCTCTATTTTTCCTAAGTAAAACATATTATCACTACATGTAGCTATTATATTGGGGAAAGTAGTCTCAGAAATATACTTACTAGTTTACAAATGAATTACCATACATACATAATAAAGAATATAGCAGGTACCCTTTTTTTTTTTTTTTTTTTTTTTGCCAGTCCTAGGCTTGGACTCAGGGCCTGAGCACTGTCCCTGGCTTCTTTTGCTCAAGGCTAGCACTCTGCCACTTGAGCCACAGTGCCACTTCTAGCTATTTTCTGTATATGTGGTGCTGGGGAATTGAATCCAGGGTTTCATTCATGTATAGGGGAGGCAAGCACTCTTGCCACTAGGCCATATCCCCAGCCCAAGCAGGCACCCTTTTAAAGAGATGAAGTAGCTTTGAACTGACCTCAGGTCTCTAAGATGTATAAAGTGAAAACAGTGAGTACTAGCAAGATAAAAACAGCATTTCTGACTTTACAAGGAATTTCAATGACTAGAGAAAATGTATATCCAACAAATAAAAGTTAACATTTATTAAGCACTTTGACTCTGGCGCTGGCAAATGTAAAAAAAAAATGCCCTCATTTAATTCTTAAACCAAATTTAGGGTATTAATATTATTACTGTGAACTCTATTATGTAAACATGTGCTGAATGTAATCTGAAGACAAGGTTTGTCTAACATAGTATTTGTTTCTCTGTCAACATGTCACTAAAAAAATCAGATTTCTGTCAGCTATTTAAAAACTAAAAGATCAACTATTCTACCCTACCATTTCTTCATAAGCAATGACAGCTCTATTTTCTCTTGAAATATAGAAATAGTAATAGAGTTATAATGAAGATTAAGAGTTGTTATGAAGATTAAGGGAGTCCTGCATATAATGTACAGAAATCCCTAGAAAAGCACTTGCACATTCACCTGCAGAAAAGTTAGTTATCATTCATTACTATGAGTTCTGGCTTACCTGATCTCTGTAAGTATGAAGTTTGTGATCTGACTTTCTTTATATAATGTTAAATGAAAAAGTACTGTGATATGCTCTCAAAGATTTGAAAACACAAAGGAAATATGACTAGGGAATTTTTTTTTTTTTTTTTTGCCAATCCTGGGCCTGAGCACTGTCCCTGGCTTCCTTTTTAAAGCTCAAGGATAGCACTGTGCCACTTGAGCCACAGCGCCACTTCTGGCCGTTTTCTGTATATGTGGTGCTGGGGAATCGAACCCAGGGCCTCATGTATAGGAGGCAAGCTCTCTTGCCACTAGGCCATATCCCCAGCCCTGACTAGGGAAATTTTTTAAGGCAAAAGATCTACACTAACTGAAAAGAAATCTGATGCACTGTACCCAAAATTGACATGTTGAATTGAAATTCCTTCATATGACCACTTAAGGATAATTTGTAAAACAAAAGAATTAACTTTTAGCTGTGTTATTGATGGAATGGTATTACAGAATGGCATCTTTTTTCCTCTTTGACTTTTCTTTTCATAGCACAATATAGAGTACACAATTTCTTCTCAAGATTTATATTTCAAAACTCTTAACTCCAAAATGTGACTATAGTTAAATGCAAAGGCTCATTAATAGGAGGTAATTAATAATATATGAGCTCCGGGGCAGTAATTTAATTAGACTGATTTTTTTTGAAGAAGAGGAAGAAGAGTTTGGCATGTAGCTCGGTGGTAGGGAACTTACCCAGCATGAGTTCTGAGGTTTAATCTTCAGCATAGAAAGAAGCAGAAAAAGGAAGGAAGAAAGAAAGGAAGGGAGGAAGGGAGGAATTATTGGTATTTTTTTTTATTTGGGCCTTCAGAACTTTCTCCTTTCAAACTGTTGGGATAAGCCAAGGAACAGAAAGCTCTGCCTTTGTGGAACTTATATATTAGTATATATAATTAACAATCATAATACTTAATAAATAAATTGAAACATTAGATCAGATGATCAAAAGTGCCATGAGGAAAAACAGCATCATAAAATGATCCAAAGTGGAAGTAGAGAAGTGTATATCATGTGCTACAATTCTAATTAGTTGGTCAGAGCAGAATTCGCTAAGAAAGAAGGCATGTGGATAGATTCCAAACAAAAAATATTCCAAGTAAAGGAACAAACAGATTTCAAATCTAATGTACAAAATAAATTTCCTCCAGAAACAAAAGCTCTATAAAATATTGGCAGATTCTTTAGCATAGTTATATTGGTTACGTTTGATGTGTATCCAAATCCTGTTCTAATGTTATTAGAAATGCAATTTAGGGTTGGGAGGGATATGTGAGAATACTGAAGGAGGTGACATTGATCAGGACACATTGCATTTATAAATTGCTTTGTTGAATGACAATTCTTTCTTACAACTACATAAGGCTACTAAAACAAATTTTTAATGTAATTTATAGTTAAGTACCAATGGTTCATGCCCATGGTCCTAGCTACTCAAAATGTTGATATTGGAAGATCATGGCTCAAAGATAGCCTAGGCAGAATATTCCTTGAGATTCTACCTCGAAAATAACCAGCAAGAATCTGGGGTGGAGTCATGATTCAAGTGGTAAAATGCCAGTTGTGAACAAGTAAGCCAAGAGAGAGTAAAAGGCACCAAGTTCCAAGCAAAACTAAAAAATAAAACTTTAGCTTTGCTATTGAGGAAAATTTCATATATAGAAAAATTGAAAGTAGTAATAAAACATATCATTATAGGATCTTAACTGTAAGTGATACATTATTGCATTTAATCCACTCTCACAAGTCTCTATGGAAAGGGTATTACTGGCTCCATTTTACAGACTAGAAAACTGAAGACAGAGATACAGGGTATTTATTGTATATGTTGATAAAACTTGCTTGTTTCAAAAAATAAACCAACAAAATCTGCTTGTTTCCAGCTTAATACCACACAATATACTGCATAATCTATTAAGGAAGAACAGAAAATACTAATTGATGCTTGAATATGACACTTAGGGATAGAAGTCTACAGATTTGAAAAAACTAACAAAGATGAGAAAACATCATTAGGATTTCAAAGAATAAAATGCTAGATATTTCTAAGCAAAACTTAACCCATTTTCCAGACTCTTCTCAGCAAAACTATAATCTGGAAAGTTCAGTAAAGTAAAACTTGACTAAAGTGCAAAATTGAACTCAACTTTTACATAAAATTTTGAACATAAATAACTTAAAGTTATTGATTATAATACCTAAGTAGTTTCTATGTGTATTTCTTAATTGCTTTACTCATGAAGAGAATTTCCTTTGACTAAAATGAATAAGTAAAATAGTAGCAATTTTATGACAAGTTTAACAAATGGGAAGAATCATTTCTATAAAACAGAATTTATATTATTGGTAGACTATTAGACTCTGTAGCTTAATCTCATATGATAATGTTCATATATCTAATTCAGTCAGGCAGGACATAATTCCACCCAGAAGGAATCTACATAAAAAGCTAAATATAGCAGCTCTTTCAATAGCCATGTACTTTTATAATTTGTATTAAGGATAACTCATCTCTATCTCTACAGGTAATCAATCACCATTCCAATACCACAGTTAGACAAATAATGCCACCTACAAAATTTGGCTCTTAGGAGCTTTCTTATACTTACTGATTTCATAGGACAGTTTCAATCCATTTTCATTCAAAGGTCAACCCTCTTATGCGATTACCTGGCTGCCAGCCAAAATATATATAACCTTTGCCCTTGGACATAATCTCCTTGCCGTAGAGCTGGTATATGAAGAAACAAAAAGTGAAAAACTCATCAACCAAATTCAACTTGTATAAAATATACACTTACTTGTCAATCCAAAATGTCTTCTTTTATTCAAAGCCCCTTCTGGAAAATCTTCACATTGTAAATTATTTCTTCCTCACTGAAGACAAGTATAATCAGAGAGCATATGATCCAGAAGGATTGAATACTAAAATGAAACTGAATTCACCTGTTACTCACAGTGATATTTTCTAATCTAGTGATAAGAGTCTGTATCATCATGACCAGGGCATACCTGTTTACAATTATCTCACTGGGGAAAGAAATACCATGGTTTCTCTCATAGTTGACTAGATTCCAAGCTTCCCCTACTGTAGTAAAGACTTGAGATAAGCAACTTGTAAAAATCAAAGATTAATTTTGGTGCTCAGTGTTAAGAGTTCTACGTCCATAATGTAATGGCCCCATCACTTGTAGATTTCTGGAGAGTAGTACATCATGACAGCAACAAACAGCAAGGCAAAACTGCTCACCTCACACCAGGAAGCAAATAACCTGAAAACTTCCTGTTAGAAGTTCCACTATATCTTATTATCACTATAGGATGAGTACAAGCCTTGAACATATAGGCTTCCAGGGAACATTCCAGATCCAAACTATAGAAACTCCCAAAACACTGTATTTCCTCTTCCTCAAGGTTATTTACTATCTAGAATAGCCACCAACTACCTGACAAAATTTTCAGTAATCCTTTAAGGATAAGCTAAAAACCCACACTTTTTCCTTGCGATTCCATCATTTTACCTGTATTTTACTGCTAGAATTGCACACATAGACATTACAACAAGGTCATGTGCCTCCTTAGTTATGACCCTCTGGGAAAAAGAAAACTATCTTATTCATTTCACCATCTCCTAATATGTCTACTACAACGCTTTGCACATTTGTAGTTAGATGATAAAGGAGTGTGAATGTAGCTGAACAAAATGCAAAATCATTGTACTTATCCTATTAAATCCTTAGTAGCTTCATGACAGGCTTGTGTGTTTGGAGTGGGATCTAACTTTTGTACTGTTGGCCAAGAATCACCTTCCCTAACTAGGCCTCCAGGGTAGCTATAACAGGCTTGCACAATTGTGCCCAGCCTTGAATATTCTTTTCAATAACTTATGGCTCAAATTGTTAAATGGAGAGCAGTAATTAATTCTAGAGTAGTTAATACTTAGACAATTAAGAAATGACTCTTTACAAAGAGAAACACATCCTTCACAAACCCAACCTATTTCCCTGGGCAGGTGGTTACCACCTCTTTTTCCTCCACAGGGAACAAGTGCTAATGAAAGGTAGGAGGGATAAAGTTCCAGTCAAAGCAAATTCAAAAATGCCATTTCTTTTATAAAACAGATAAATAGGACATATGGCTTATAAGCTACCTTGGATACAGAGCTAAAAGGACACCAGCTCCTGCATTCTTTCTTGTAATCACAAAGGCTAGTGACACCTACGATGTCGTAACCTCAGTTAGTATCCTAAAGTATCCTATGCAATTAAGAACAACTATTTCTATTTGATCTCCTTGTTGCTTTAATTGGAAATACAAAGGGTTTTTGTGGCAGAGTGCAGCTCAAAGCCAGCCCGGGAAGAAAAATCCCTCTAAAACTCCATCTTCCAACTATCCAGCAAAGAGCCAGGCTGGAAGCATGGCTCAAGAGAATTAACCAGCCAAACCTTGGAAGTGGCATTGTGGCTCAAAGTGGTAGAGTGCTAGCCTTGAGCAGAAGTGTTAAGGAACAGTGCTCAGGCCTTGAGTTCAAACCATGAGACTGAAGAAATGCCTACTGAGCCATCCCAGCAACAAGCACCTGGACCTTCATGTCAGTCCAGATAACCAGGAACCATGGAGAGCTGTAAGAGGGACACATCCTGGTATCACATCCTAAATGGAGCCACACTGTGATTGCCTTTTCAAAATTAACCAGAGCTGGGAGATCAAGGGAAATAAGAGGCTTGCCCATCTAATATCGTGCCTGTCTACCTTGTAACTGGACAGAAATTTACATTCTTGCCTTTGTTTCCTGCTATTTCTGTGTCCTGCCTATACTATATAGTCCAGACATCTATTGTCCAGTTATATGGAAATTCCTCCTTTCCTGTAATAGGCCAAACTGGGATTATGCTCCAAATGTAACTTTTCTGGCACATGCCTGGGGTGTGTTTTCCTATCAACTAGTCCTGCCACCTTGTCAGCCTTTTGCCTGCTCTCACTTTTTTCAAGTTCCTCTTTAGCAAATTAACAGCCCTCAGAACATCCCTCAACTTTTTATACTCCTTCAAGGTTTCAAATGATAAGAATCTACTTTGTTCTCATAACTCCACATTGCTCCCCTCTCAGCACATTATGTATCCAAAGATTCTATATGAAGGACTTGCCTCTTCTAGGCCCATTCTATGTATCTAAAGATGGAATATGAAGGATCGATTCTGCCTTATTCCCCAAGATCAAGCAAGACAATGTTTTCCCAACATTGCTTAGGGTTGAGGATTCAAATGAGATGCTTTATAAAATGCAGCACTGCAACTAACCACTGGTTAAGATTTAGCAAAATCTATCCACCAAGATTTAGGGCTACTTAATACAAAAAAAAAGATAAATTTACACAAACACACACAGACCCAGACACAGCCTAAAGCCCTAAGGCAATTCTTCCGGGGAAGGGGTGGTATGCAAACCTCCAGGCCTGCCTTCCCCTTGCTTCAACACAGGATAAAATGTGTCTTTCACGTGGGTGCACTGGCCTGCCTGGGAACAAAGTCTAGTGAGGACACCCACGCTCGGGGGACAAGACCAACTCATCAGCTCCCTTCGAAGAGAGACGCAACTCAGGCCAAAGGCCAGGAAATTCTTTAAGGCAGGACGAACAACTCAGCGCCATCTCACGTGACATTTGGTCCCGCCTCCGGCCACAGGTTCCTAGTGCCTTCCCCCAAGCCTGTGGCCTCGTGTGACGTATGGCTCCAACCCTGACCCCGCCCCTAGGTCCCGCCCCCATTGCCCGCGGCCTCGCTTGAACTCTGGCCACGCCCTTCGGCCCAATCTCTCCCAAGGGGGGCCCTCGGTATCACGTGATGTCTGGCCCCGCCCTGGTTCCGCTGTTGTTCTCCGCCCTCAGGCTCGCGAGGTGTTAAGTGAACGCTGTCCCCGCCCACCGGGCTGCAGATGGGTTCCCGGCTCTCGCGGTTCGCCATTGGGTCGGCTGGCGGCTGAGGTGGAGATGGCTGTCACGCTGCAGAGCATCGAACGGCTGTCCAGTCGGGTGGTACGAGTGTTGGGCTGTAACCCAGGTCCCATGACCCTGCAGGGCACCAACACCTACCTGGTGGGGACCGGCTCCAGGTAAACGTCCCTGTCCCCCTCATTAGCCTCGTCCTCTGCACCTCGGAACTCGGGCCTGGACGACCTGCCGGGCAGCGCGGCGTGGGCTGCGGGGCGCTGGGGGCTCCGCGGCCCGGCCCGGCCCGGCCCGGCCTGCAGCCTTCCAGCGATCCCAGGGTCCCGGTAACTTAAGACACCACCTCGGTTTCCTCAGCCGAGGGGAAGTCATGAAGAAGAAAAAAAACAAACGTCCTGCTTGTGCAACCCGGCTCACTTCGCTTGTTGGTGTGTGAATCGCCCGGAATTGTTAAGCGGGAGAGCGCGTTTACCGCACCCAGCTCACTGCTCACTGAGTTTCCCCTGCGAATAACCAACTCTCCTCTACAAAACCAGTCGTTTGTTCTAAGGCCATTTCTTTATCTCTGCAGCAGGGGGCGAGATTTTCTTGATTCCAACATTTTAAGTGGGAAACCGGAAGGAGCAACCCGCAGCCAGTGGGAAAGAGGATCTGACTGTAACTGATTTTGCTCTTAGCTCATTGAATTTTCCTTTACAACCTTGACTATGTTTACACTTTTTCGTTAGATAGAATTTTAGAAGCAGCGGATAGAAGGGACTAGAAGCGTTTTATAAGGCCGGGAAGCAAAAGTTGAAATCCAGTGAAAACGAGGAAGGGTACCAGAACATTAGGTTGCCTCTGGACAGTAGGAGGTTAGAGAATGAAGCAGAAAAAATCCACACTTCTTAATAGTAGAGCCAGAAGCTGGGCCTCCCTCGGGCCACTAAATCCAGTCTTCAGTGTATCATCTTAAACTAACGCTAAATTTAGAGCCAAAGATGAATATTTGTCCTAAAGTCTCCTATTAGTATGGATCTCAAATTCAACACAACCTAGTTATCTTCAGTCTTAAAATAGATGATTTTGTTTCAAAACCATATGAAGACATTGGCTTGTATGTGAAGACCATGTTGTATAAAAAATACCTACTATATCTTTAAATACTAGACTCACTCTTGACATAACAAAATGTGCTAAAAGAGATTTTAAAATACCTGAAACTAATTGAAGAAAGTTAAGATTCATGATCTCCAATCTTAAGCTAGTAAACATTATTATTCATGGGACTGGATTCACTGCACTATTTAAACTGTGTCTCTATATAGTTAAACTAGGATAAGTCAATGAGCAGATAATACTACTCTACTGTAAAAGTTGAATAAAGAATATTAATTGGATCCAAGTCAAGTGTCCCAAGACAGTAGCCACTTTACAAAACAGATCTAAGAACACAAGTGACTTCTCTATCACTCTAAATCCATTTATTCTTAGCTTGCTGACTTTGGAACACCCCTCCTTGATTTGCTAATACTACACCAGGATATCCTCTTGGCTCTCCACCTGTTTTTTCTTTCATTTCTTTCATCTTTGTCTTTCATTTTTATTGTTGAGTTCCTTCCTCAAAATACAACCCACACCTCTCTTGTTTTTTTACTCTATTTATACTGTATTACCTCTTGTCTTCCTTAGATTTGCTGTTGTTAATTATTAACTCCCAAATTTACAGCTACAATTCAGACAAAAGCTAGACTTGATCTTCAGATTTTAAGGTGCTTTCTTAAATCTCATCACTCACAGGCCCATGGAACCACTTTTCCTAAAATGAACTCCTGGTCTTCTCTGCCCTCCTCCAGTGGTCCCTATTTTGGTAAACAGGACCATTCCCTTGATCCATTGATCAAAGAAAACATGCCTAAGTATCCTTCTGGACATTTCTTGTATCCTAGCACACATCCACCATTGTGAAGATCTCTTCCTGTCCACCATCACCCAGGCAAAGCCAGTTCAACTCTTGGATGAGCTTCTGTAATGACACCCCCCTCCCCAGTCTGTCTTCTATGAATCCACTTTTGTCACTTTTCAGATTGTTCCCTGATGCACAGCCAGGGTAGTGTTTTTAAATGAAAATTGAAAGGCTTTGCATATTCTGGCTCCTACTTGGCTCCCCAGGCTCATCTGAAATCTCACCCCAGGACCTCCTGTGAAGCCTCAGCTGAGTTGGTCATTTCTGTTTCAGGTCTTTCATGTACACTTCCTCCCACCTATCTCTTGCTTTTTTTTTTTTTTTTTGGCCAGTCCTGGGCCTTGGACTCAGGGCCTGAGCACTGTCCCTGGCTTCTTCCCGCTCAAGGCTAGCACTCTGCCACTTGAGCCACAGCGCCTCTTCTGGCCGTTTTCTGTATATGTGGTGCTGGGGAATCGAACCTAGGGCCTCGTGTATCCAAGGCAGGCACTCTTGCCACTAGGCTATATCCCCAGCCCCTATCTCTTGCTTCTTCACTAAGGCTCTCCTCACTCATCCTTTAAAGCTCATTTGAAATGGCATTTCCTCATGGAAGCTGTCTGTGGCTGCTCAATCAATATAAAACACTAACCTATCACTCCATACTTAACCATAAGAAAAGGGGTGTGCATGTGTGAGAAGCTTAATGTATTAATTGAAACTTACATGTCCCATTAAAGCATATGTGCAGTGTAGAGTTACTATATCTCTAACACCTAATCCAAAGGCTTATACTGCACAGATACTACAGTGAATATTTGCTTATATTTTCTTAGTTTTCATGACTATGATTATAGGACTTCTAGGTAACTGCAGTTTTGCCTGATATCCTTCCTCCCTCATTCTCACTAACCAGCCTATGTATGCCAAGTTCATTTCACTAAAGCATTAGTAGCACTCATGATACTTAGTATGTAGATGCTACTTGAGTATACATATGTACTAAGTATGTAGCTACACAGTAAGGAAGGATTTGAATCAACAAATGATAGCCCCAAATTCCTCCTCAAGAACCTCCAATAGCTTCAGTTTTAATCTTTCCTATCAAAATTGTAGAGCTAAGATTATATCTTACAATAAGGAATGAATTCCAATAACAGTCAAAACTGTATAGTACATAGATTTGAATCTACTCCATTTACTCACTTGAGTGAGATTGAACAAGATAGTTATTTCTCATATTCTGTACCAATACAATGAGGGTTCCATGAAAATTTACCAGAAAAGCAAATTCTAATGTATTGAAAATGTACAATCTAACTCTTCTGCTTTCCTCATAATATCTGTACAACACTGGGCTTTATATGCTCACCAAATATGCAATCATTTTGTAAGAATGAAGGCACATGGACAGAGACACTAGGTAATCACTATCAATATAAAGAAGTTAACGCCACTATTTCTGTTTGTGTAACATACTACTACTATGTGCCTACTATTTGCCAGGTACAAAATTAGGGTGAATAAATCAGCCATGAACCCGTACAGATTTATTTACATTCTTTTGAACCCTTTATGAGTATACCTTGCATTTGTAAATGGCTTCCTGACATAGGGATATTGTCTCTGACCATGAAGAAGAAAGTCAACCAACCCATGTAAAGATGACACTGTAATCCACTATTAACTACCCACAGATATTGCATATGGAATACCAATATTAGGAAGAAAGATAACTTATTTCTAGTACAGAGCTGAAGTTTTATTTATGCTTGCAGAATGACTCCAAGGGTTTATCTAAGGAGTGTCCTTCCTAGAGCCATTGCCTCCTGCTGGCTCTAAGGGGTCATTCAGTCTTTCTAGTCTAGTTTCTTATTCTATACAATATCTCTCTGGAATTGTGAAGGTTAAAATATATAATTATATTCCCAGTGGTTTTAATTACCGTATGAATGAAAAATATTATCTACATGACCTTGTCACTTTTCATATTTGCTGTAAACTCATTTTTTTAGGTTTAACTTCATCCCCACTCTAAGTAGACTGTTTATTATACAACTTGTAAATGTCTTATTATCTTCAACTTCAATGTCCTTTCTTTGCCAATCCCAACTTTGTTAAGCCAAGGCAGAAGCATTAGAAAATCTAAACGAAGAAGCCTGGGAACCACATTTAGTGCCTGCCAGAGGTCTGCTATTACTAAGATTTTGACCTGCAGCTGGGGATATGGCCTAGTGGCAAGAGTGCTTGCCTCTAATACATGAAGCCCTGGGTTCAATTCCCCAGCTCCACATATACAGAAAACTGCCAGAAGTTGTGCTGTGGCTCAAGTGGCAGAGTGCTAGTCTTGAGCAAAAAGAAGCCAGGGACAGTGCTCAGGCCCTGAGTCCAAGGCCCAGGACTGGCAAAAAAAAAAAAAAAAGATTTTGACCTGCAACATGCAGCACAGGCATTCTAAAAGATGTTTTCTGTGCTGTTAGATTTTAGCAAAGCTATGTATCCTGCTGATTTTGTCATGACTTGAATAGCATGATGTGGGTTTTACTTTAAAATACAAAAATTTTAAATTCAAAGTACTAAGAGGACTTTGTGGTGTGAAAAAAATTGAGAATTTGATCTGAAACATAAGATGACTCTTATTAAGGATCAGAGGACTAAAATAATCTGACTGATTGATATTGATTAAAGGACAGCAAGAATTTGGAGTAAATAAGCACCAAATAACCACACATTCATAGAAGCAGTCAAAATCTAGGATTGTGAGCTGCAAGGGTACTTTTTATATGGAAGTATTATATATTTTGTATGTTTCTAATTTAGCATGGCCAAAGGTACACAGGACCAAGTGGATTTATGAATATGATGGTTTCTAAATTCCTAGAATCAAACAAAGTTTTGCCCTCTGGGCCTCCTATTTGTAGAATGGTAGAGAGTATAAGATGACCAATAAGTAAATAAATGTATAAAAATATGTTACACTGCTATAAATTGCTGTGCAGGAAAAGCAAGGGAAGGGCTGGGAATATGGCCTAGTGGCAAGAGTGCTTGCCTCGTATACATGAAGCCCAGGGTTCGATTCCCCAGCACCACATATATAGAAAACGGCCAGAAGTGGTGCTGTGGCTCAAGTGGCAGAGTGCTAGCCTTGAGCAAAAAAGAAGCCAGGGACAATGCTCAGGCCCTGAGTCCAAGGCCCAGGACTGGCAAAAACAAAAACAAAAAACAAAAAAGCAAAGGAAGATGTCTAGAAATGCTATCAAAGTGCCCAATGACCCAAATCAAGCTCACTTGAGACTCCCCCTAGTGTTTGCTGATAAGACACCAAAATTCCACCTAAAATCCTCAGAATCATTGACTCTTTCATTTCCAATGATATTGATAATGCCTTGTAAACATTCTTTGAACTGTTGCAGTCCTTACATTTTTATTCAAGAGGACTTTATAATACTCCATTCTAGTTACCGTCTCCAGATAGTTCACTACTTCTGCAGCCCATTTACTACTATACAGAACTTAGGATATAGAGAGAGACCATCTTGCCATAAGGCTATCATACTCTTCCCCAAAGGAAAGCCAGTTTTGTTTTTTTTTTTGCTTTAAGTGATTCATAAAATCATTTAAAAATGTACATATTGCCGGGCGCCAGTGGGATCTGAGGACTATGGTTCAAAGCCAGCCCAAGCAGTAAAGTCCATGAGACTCTTACCTCCAATTATCCACCAGAAAACTGGAAGTGGTGCTATTGCTCCATTGGTAGAGCACTAGCCTTGAGCTGAAGAGCTCAGGGATAGCACTCAGGCCTCACAACTGACAAAAAAAAAAAAATCACATATAAATAGAATATGATGCCACATATTTTTATACGTTATATTGCATAATGTTCAAATTTGATGAAAGATTTTGACAATTCAAACATTTATCACTTATTTATGATGAAAACTTTCTAAATCTTTCTAGCTTTTTAAAAAATTTTTATTTTTTGTTGGTTATAGAGCTTGAATTCAAGTCTTGGTCACTGTCCCTGAGCTCTTTTGCTCAAGGCCAGTGATCTACCACTTTGAGCCACAGCTCCACTGTTTATAGTTTTTTTAATGTACAGTACATTATTGTTGTCTGTAGTCCCTCTATTGTACAGTAGCACACCAAAACTACTTGTTCCTATCTAACTTTAACAAGGCAGTTTGTTCTAATTAACTGTGAGTATCAGGGAAACAATCCATCTAATGTAAGATGGCCATCCAGTTATTTCCTGTCTGTGTACTCTATTTTAAGGCTTTGAAAAATGCCTTTTGTTACTTTCATTGTTTCTTTACCCCTTTCCACCATCCACTAGAAAGTAGGGTTTGGGTTTTTTTTGTGTGCTTTCAGGAAATAAAAGGCACATAATAGTCTATAAGCAATTACTAATGATTGAATGATAAATGAATCATACTTCAAGTCTAATCCTAGCCTAAATTAGTGAGGTATTACTGTGAAACATCATGAATTAAGCTCATGAGCTGGTTCTTGAGGAAAATACGGATTTCTTTTGTTCAGGAAAACAAATGCCAGCACATAAAGGCTCACAACTAGAAGAGAATATATATATATATATATGCATATATATACATATACATATCACTAATATTTTGTCTAATTAAAAAATTCAATAAGTAAAAACTCCCTGATTCCCCAAACTTCCCTCCATCCTTACAACATATAGGGCACAAATGTAAAACTTCAGTGTTAGATTAGGTAACTAATGCCCAAAATTGTTTCATTAGGGATGCTATTAAATTGTTTTATATCTATGATATATTTGAAGAATTTGTAAAAGTTCTACAATTCTGACATCAGCTGCTATTTATTTGTGGAATAACAGTGGACAAATCACTTTATCTGTAAATTTAATAATGAAATGCCTGTCTTAAACCGTTGTCATGAACAGTAAGAATAGCGTTTTAGTAGCTCTTTCAGGTATTCAAGGTTACTATTGTTATTTTATGCAGATTTACATTTAGCTGTTGTTTGTCTCAAATAATTTTCTTTGTTGTTTTTGTTGTTGTTGTTGTTGTTGCCAGTCCTGGGGTTTGAACTCAGGGCCCAAGCACTCTCCCTGAGCTTCTTTTGCTCAAAGCTAGAACTCTTACCACTTGAGCCGCAGCTCCACTTCCAGCTTTTACTGTTTATGTGATACTGAGGAATCAAACCCAGGTCTTCATGCATACTAAGCAAGCACTGTACCACTAAGCCACATGCCCAGCCCTCAAAGAACTTTTCTTGTAGCGAGATTCTTTTAGTTAAGGTAAAGTCAAATATAACTAGTTGCCAATCATGTTGAAAACAAAGCAGTTTGTATGGTTTCTTAAATTTGAATATAAACTTTCTGGGTACGAAATGTGCTAGTATTAACTCTGTGTTTCAGTTGGGATTATCTCCCATTTAATTTTCAGGAGAATCCTCATTGACACTGGAGAACCCTCAATTCCAGAATATATCAGCAGTTTAAAGCAAGCTCTGGCTGAACTTAACACAACAATCCAGGAGATCCTAGTGACTCACTGGCATAAGGATCATTCTGGAGGCATAGAAGATATTTGTAAAGACATCAAAAATGGTAAACTGAAACTATTAAGCACATTGGGGAAAGCCTGTCTTTGGAGAATGATTTATAATTTAAGCAAACAATAAACTATTACTAAGTAGCTTGTATTTAAATGGTACTTTCAGAAATTGGTAAGATTTGAGTACTATCTTTACTTTTAATAAAAGAGAAATAGAAAAGATTCTTTAACCTACCTTCATACACTTAGATTCTTTCATTCATTAAGATGACTGCTGCATGTCAAGTATTGTTCTTGGCACAAAAGATTTATCAGTGAGCAAAAGACTGCTCTGGTGAAACTTTTATTGTACAAGGGAAGTGTTTGCCAAAGCAACTCGTAATCTCTCAGCCTGACTTTTCCTACTCTAATTAGTATGTACTAGGTTTTATGAGTTAAAACACTACTCCGAGGATTCTTAATTAGTTTTATCACTTTGGTCAACTGTCTTTGACATGTAAGTCAATTTTGAAGATTTAAATGTATATGGTTCACTTTTTTCTTTCATAAATCAACTTTGCTGACCTTTAAATTACATACATATAGCATGTCCCTTTTAAGCAGAGATTGGTACATTTTAACAAATGTGAGTACCTACACAGCCATACAACACTTTGAGCACCTACAAAGAGACCCCCTCTCCCACTTTTGCATACATTCCTCCCTGGCCTCTCAACCACTGACCTGCATTCACTGTATGATACCTTTGCCTGTTGGAGAGCTATACATAGTAGAAGAATACATAGTCACTCTCATTCTTTGCTTTCTGTTGTCATGGAACATAATGACTGATATATGGAACATGGGCTGTAATTTTACTAGGTATGGTAAGTATAAAGGCCCAGGCTGCTTGTGTATTCTGCTTTGGTTTGGTTCCGAATAAATCTTGTAAAAAATATTTTGCAATATATTATAAATATAAAATATGGTTTACATTATGTTATCTCTGATAATGAGGTATCATTTTTGCAACTGAAGTTGAGTCTCTGCCACATACTTCACAGCTGAAACAAAGGAATCAAATATCCACATTTATGCTATCCAATTAAGATTTTGTATATGTATATGTGTGCGCTGGTCCTGGGCCTTGAACTCAGAGCCTAGGCACCATCCCTGAGCTTTCTTGCACAAGGCTAGTTCTCAACCACTTCAGCCACAGCTCCCCTTCTGGCTTTTTTAGTACTTAGTTGGAAATAAGAGTCTCATGTACCTTCCTGCCCAGGCTGGCTTTCAAATGCAATTCTCAGATCTAATTGAGTAGCTAGGCTTATAGGTATAAACCACCGGTGTAAGATATATTTTTAATTAGAAATTATTACTCACCGGGCTGGGACTATGGCCTAGTGGTAGAGTACTTGCCTTACATACATGAAGCCCTGGGTTCGATTCCCCAGTACCACATATATAGAAAATGGCCAGAAGTGGTGCTGTGGCTCAAGTGGCAGAGTGCTAGCCTTGAGCAAAAAGGAAGCCAGGGACAGTGGTCTCAGGCCCTGAGTCAAAGCCCCAGGACTGGCCAAAAAAAAAAAAATTATTACTCACCAACAATATCACATTTGTATCAGCTTAAATGATTAGCATGTTACAAGCCACCATTTAGACCTTTAACAGATAGCTTAGGGTGTATTCCTGTTAAGATAATTATGACAGAGACAGAAAATAGATATAGTTGCTAGAATCTGGGAAGAAATGAACAGGAAGTAGTTACCATGGGGCTCAGGATTTCTTTGTGAGTCTTTAAAAATTAGATAGCAGTGATAGTTATACAATTCTTGATCCTAGTAAAAGTCTACTCATACACATAAAAGGCACAATTGTACTATAGTATACACTTGCTTCTAGCATACCATTCTCTATTCTTCCTCTAGAAGGCTGTTATAAATAGACTATTTGTTTTTATCTGTGTTTACACATAATTTTGAAAAGTGACACAAAGTTATAGTATGACATTGTCTTGTGATTCTGAGGTAATGGTGATTGGTTTTGGTTTTGATATTTTTGAGGATGGGTCTCCCTGCATAGTCCAGGCTGGCCTGGAACTTGTGATCTTCCTTCAACAACCCCCCATGTACTGGAATGATAGACCCTAAAAGACAAAATTATTTTGATTAAAAGCATTAAAGCCTCACCATCCTAATCGGTTGTATAATGTTAGTTCCCAGAGAAACATTGTTTTTCCTTCACTCCCCAAGATACAAAATAATAGAGTTTGAGGTTGGAAGGGAAAAGTTCTGTTTGCTCTTGTTTTATATTCTTTTTTTGTTTGTTTGTTTTATATTCTTATTTCAATATTTTTATCTTCTTTGCCTTGTTAGGCTGATCCCTATGCCTTCTCAGTTCTAATTCAGGATGTCGTTTTTTTCTCCCTGTATGTTTCTAGTGCTGTCACCGTAGCGCTAATATTCATTATCTTCTAGGCAAGTCATTACAGTTGCTACCTCCTGGTTCTGTCTGATTCTCCAGCTCCAATGTCTCCATTTACAGCTGCCATATTGAACCTGTTAACACCTTCTCACTGCTTTTGAAAAGTGTGTAATGCATTCTACACATCAGTTGAAACCACTTTGCAGAGCTACTTTAAAATACTAAAAAATAAAATTAAAATATTAAATAAATTTAGTTTTTAAAAGTATGTAATGGCTACAACAGGAAATGTATAAATTCCACTATTCTGTAAAACACAATCAAGGCCTCCATGACCTGAACTCATCTTGCCTATCCAACAGTATTTTGCATTAGACAAGTTGGGATCACCAACATTGCCACACTTTCAGCAAGCTCATCCTCATGCCCTTACTAATGCTATTCCTCCCATGACTTTCTCTACACCCTCACCTATCCCGCTCATCATGTAAATCATACCACAGTTTCTTTCATTTCTGAATCCTTTCCCATTTCTCCTTTTTCTGAACTGTTCCTTTTATTAGCTGAATTGTCCTTTTAGTGTTTGGGAGACAGTACTGAATGTAGCATCTGTTCCCTATAAGTTAATTACCTTTCCCCAATTATAGCAGTTCTTAAGTTCATGTATTTATTCACTGTACATATTAGGTTGGTTAGATAATCAACTGAGTTTTTTTTTTGGTTAAGTAATGGATTTTCTTATCTGTGAGGATATTTAAAGGTCTGACATCTCATTTTCAGATTTGGGGCTCCAAATAGCAAGCTGTATGGTAATTTCATTAGCTACTATCATGACTTTTTGATTCCTAGTCAGAAAGAAATATACAGTTCAAATAACTGCCTCTTCAATACCCATCCTGATGTCAGAGCTCACTGAGATTATTAAGAACTCCTTTCAGACATTTACACAAAGGTAAATGACTAAAAATGTCACAAAGACTTACGTAGACCTAAAGGGTCATGAGAGTTGTTGTTGTTGATTTTTGCCAGTCCTGGGCCTTAGACTCGGGACCTAAGCGCTGTCCCTGGCTTCTCTTTGCTCAAGGCTAGCACTCTGCCATTTGAGCCATAGCACCACTTCTGGCCGTTTTCTATACATGTGGTGCTGGGGGAATCGAACCCAGGGCTTCATGTATACGAGTCAAGCACTCCTGCCACTAGGCCATGTTCCTAGCCCCTCATAAGACAATTTTTTAAAAATTAATAAAAAAAAAACAACTTTGTTGAGAACTCCAGGAAATTGGGAAATAAAGCTTTGTTGAAATATAAGAAAATACATTCCAGTGGCTGGGAATATTGCCTAGTGGCAAGAGTGCTTGCCTCCTATACATGAAGCCCTGGGTTCGATTTCCCAGCACCACATGTATAGAAAACGGCCAGAAGTGGCGCTGTGGCTCAAGTGACAGAGTGCTAGCCTTGAGCAAAAAGAAGCCAGGGACAGTGGTCAGGCCCTGAGTCCAAGGCCCAGGACTGGCAAAAACAAAAAACAAAGAAAATACATTCCAGAGATAAGCTCTTATAATTAATCCATTTTTTGTTATCTTCATGTTAATATTTTATGTACCTGTTTGTAATATTTTAATCACATGTTTGTATACTGAACTCTTTACAGGTTGACTCATTTATAGTATGTCTTAATATATTTACATATTTTGTAACTAGACACTACCTATTGCATCAAAAAACTTCCACGGAATCCTCAGAAAGAAGAAATTATAGGAAATGGAGAGCAACAGTATATTTATCTGAAGGATGGAGCTGTGATTCAGACCGAAGGAGCTACTCTAAAGTAAGTTAATGTTCTCGGGGGATGGTAAGTATTCTGTGCATCTGTGTGATAAAAAAGCAGGAAAGACAAACAGAGGTATATTTTCCTATGTGCAAATACTTACAGAAAGATAAAAAAGAAATCTGATAACATTAAGTACTCCAGGGAGAGAAAATTCATTGCCTGAGAAACCAAAAAAGGGAAGATTGTTTTCATCCCCTTTTTGATTGTTTGAATTGTTGTGGATTTTTTTTTTGTACCAGGTTTTGAACTCAGGTCCTCAACTTGCTTAGCTCTCTCTCATTATTTTTAATATTTTATACCACCTTTTAGCTGTACAAAGGAAGTGCCATTCAACAAAGCAGTTTATGAACAGAATGCATCTTGATCAATGTCACCCCTTGCAACATTCTCCCCTTGCTCATCTTTCTCGCTCATGACTGGCTTTCTACTATTGAGCCCAGCATCTAATCCCTGAATCCTAGCTTTTTTTTTTTTTACATAGTAAAATTTAAATTTAAAAACAGCATTTCCACTGGGTACCAGTAGCTCACACCTGTCTATCTACTTAAGAGGCTGCAATCTGAAGATCCCAGTTCAAAGGTAGCCCAGGAAAAAAATCTGAGAAATTCTTATCCTCAACTAAGTAGCAAAAAAGCTGGAAGTGAAGGTATGGCTCAAGTGGTAGAGTACCACCCCTGAGTGAAAATAGCTAGCCAAGTGAGAGTGCAACGCCCTGAGTTCAAGCCCCAGTAATAGTGCACATGAGTACATACACAAGCACACACACACACACACACACACACTTATTTTTCCTTTGAGAGTATGTTAGGGAACATACCTATGTTTCACTTTAGGGCTTTCCCTTGTTCTCGCTTTGAAAGATGACCCATACTTAGAGTAAATACAAGGCCGGACTCATACCCCTCATGACCTCTGAGTGGGGTTCAGAAATGTACTTCAAATTCAGTTATTTTAAAACTAAACTAATTACATACAGTTCTCTATGCTATTCATGCTTTCTCATCTCAGAATACCTCCTTTGCCCTGTGCTTAAGACTCTACTTATTCTAAGAAAAACATTTCAGGATTACCCTTAACCTTTAACTGTTCTTTGCCTTTACTACACACACACACACACACACACACACACACACACACACACACACCCTGATCAGGTTAGTTTTTGCTTCTGAAATATTGGTAGGTAAACACACACACACACTTATTTTTCCTTTGAGAGTGTGTTAGGGAACATACCTGTGTTTCACTTTAGGGCTTTCTCTTGTTCTCGCTTTGAAAGATGACCCATACTTAGAGTAAATACAAGGCCGGACTCATACCCCTCATGACCTCTGAGTGGGGTTCAGAAATGTACTTCAAATTCAGTTATTTTAAAACTAAACTAATTACATACAGTTCTCTATGCTATTCATGCTTTCTCATCTCAGAATACCTCCTTTGCCCTGTGCTTAAGACTCTACTTATTCTTCTAAGATCAGGATTACCCTTAACCTTTAACTGTTCTTTGCCTTTAACACACACACACACACACACACACACACACACACACACCCTGATCAGGTTTTTGTTTCTGAAATATTGGTAGGTGCTGTCACACACACACACACACACACACACACACACACACACACACACACACACACACACACACACACACACACACACACACACACACACACACACACACACACACACACACACACTGATCAGGTTAGTTTTTGTTTCTGAAATATTGGTAGGTGCTGTCACACACACACACACACACACACACCCTGATCAGGTTGGTTTTTGCTTCTGAAATATTGGTTGGTGCTGTTCCCTCTTCACATTCACCACTATTAGTTACTTGTCACTTTCCTGCCTCTGGCTCTCCACTTCCCAGTTTACCCCTCATATACTTTACTACTTGAAAACTTCGATGAGCTTATTGCCTATGTGGTACTTATTCTCGCAGTTCACAATTGTGCTACATTGTGGTCTCACCCTTCTTTTTTTGTCTTAACTGGTGCCACTCCCTCATAAACACAACCCCTTTGTCTATGTGCAAATAATCTAGACATGGGTTTGTTCAAATCTTCCCCTTTACTAGGAAGACACTTCTTCTTTTCTTATTCTTCATATGCACATTTTACATGTTAATGACTTCGAGAAACCTTTCTGGGCTGAATTAACTGCTCCCCATCTCCAGCTCTCATGTAATTTATGTTAATTCATTAAAGCCCTTATTAAGTTGTATTATAGTTCCTATGTATGTGGGTTGATATCTCCTTCAAAGGTAATCAGCTCCTTACATTCACAGTTGTAGCTAATACTTGTTGCCATAGCAAACCAACCTGGAAGTAGGCAATGGCTTAACAAGGAATAAATGTATCTCAAACTCACAGAAAGTCCACAGAAGGTTCCTGAATAGCCAGGGGCTGTCAAGATGTTTGATAGGATAGAGACTGAGGTTCCTTCCGTCTCATGATTCCACAGATACCTGCACTTGGCTTTGAGGGTTGCCGTGCTCATCTTAGTCAATCCAGCAAGTAGAAATGAACATGACAGGCAAACCCTTCTTTTGCATTAGCTGTCAATTCATCTGTGGGTCGCTTTAACTATAGAATTAGAAAATACAATTTCGTACCACCTCCAGGAAAAAGAAGATATACCTTTGGTGACTAGCTTACTGTTCTCCAGCACAGGCTGGTGCCAGTGCATCTTTAAATCTTCAGTCTCTGGCAGATAGCAGGTGCTGAATATTTATGCTACAAGTAGTAAATATCTAATGAAGCAAGTAGATGAACAGTGAAATAAGAAAGGGACAGTGAAGTAATGGGGTACCCATGTTCCCTCAAATCAATACCCTCTTTTTTCTACCATGCCAGTTATTTTAAGTATTCTTGACAGTACTACATTTCCTCATAGCATGCCAGTCATAGGCCAAGTGAGCAAGAGAGGGAGATACAGACAGCAGCCAGGAAATCATTGAGTATTCTATCTTAAAGTTTGGGAATCACAGTACTGACTTATTATAGTTTTCTGTACCTATTTTTTGCTGATTCAGAATTTCTAGCCCTTGCTGGGTATCAGTGAGTCAGGCCTATCGTCCTAGTTACTCAGAACTCTGAGACCAAAGAAATCTCATAGTCCAATGCCTTCCTGGGGGAAAAAAGTCCAAGAGATTCCATATCCATTTAACCAACAAAATTCCAGACTGGGCTGGGGATATGGCCTAGTGGCAAGAGTGCTTGCCTTGTATACATGAAGCCTTGGGTTCAATTCCCCAGTACCACATATACAGAAAACGGCCAGAAGTGGCGCTGTGGCTCAAGTGGCAGAGTGCTAGCCTTGAGCAAAAAGAAGCCAGGGACAGTGCTCAGGCCCTGAGTCCAAGCTCCAGGACCGGCAAAAAAAAAAAAAAAAAAAAAAAATTCCAGACTGGCCACGTGCTGGTGGCTCACAAATCCTAGCTATTCAGAAGGCTGAGATCTGAAGATTGTGGTTCAAAGCCAGCCCAGGCAAAAAGTCCATGAGACTCTTATCTCCAACCAGACAACTGGAAGTGGCACTGTGGCTCAAGTGGTAGAACACTAGCCTTGATCTGAAGAGCTCAGAGACAGCTCTCAGGCCCAGAGTTCAAGCCCCAGGACTGACAAAAAAAAAAATTCCAGACTAGAGGCAAGGCTCAAGTGGTAGAGTACTATCTCTGAGTAATGGAAATGATTGCTGATTTTTATCTCTTTACTGTTTTCCAAATATGTTGTCATATATTGTGCTTATAAATAAAAGGTGATAAAGTGTTAAATCTGCACTTAACAGATCTAATTTAATGAAGAAAATGGGGCACAACCAAAAAGGAGCTTAATGCAACATTATTTGTTGATATCTTGTCCAAAAATAAGGATGAGGAATAACTTATTCTTCAACATTTGCTCTCCATGAAGCACCTGTATATGTTATTTTGATTTTTAATTATTTGAGCTTTTTTTTCCAACCAGAGTTATCTCTACACCTGGCCATACTGATGATCACATGGCTCTCCTCTTGGAGGAAGAAAATGCCATCTTTTCTGGAGATTGTATTCTTGGGGAAGGAACAACTATATTCGAAGACCTCTATGATTATATGAACTCCCTAAAAACATTACTGAAACTCAAAGCTGCTATTATATATCCAGGTGGGTAAGTTTTTTGATCTGGCAAGCAAATTTTTGTCAAAATCTAAAATTCATACATGTATATGAAGTATTTTGATCATATTTACCTACAATCCTCCTCACCCTTTTCTTCTGCCCACTAGTGCTGTGGGGAGAGAAAGGGATAAAATTCACTTCCTGTTAGTCACCCTTCTCTTTGTTAGGTTAGTTTTTGTTTGTTTTTAATGTAGATTACATATGTGAGAGAAAATATACATTATTAGCCTTTCTGAGTCTGACTTCTTTCACTTCACGTGAGGATCTCCCATTCCACTTATTTTCCTGTACATGATAATGATTTGTTACTTCTTTATAGCTGAGTAAAAGCTCCATGGTATAGATAAATAGACAGATAGATAGATATCTTCTTTATACACTTATCTGTTTATGAGTAAGCTGATTCCATAACTTTGATGATGAGAATATTGCTAAAATAAACATGGATGTCCAGGTATATCTATTATATACTGACTTTGATCCCTCCAAGTGTATACAAAGGAGTGGGCATAGGTAGATTAATGTTCTGTTTTTACTTCTTGAGGACCCTTTATATTGTTTACCATAGTTGCTAGACTAATTCATATTCCCACCAACAGTACATAAGGGTTCCTTGTTGCATATACAGCCTCACCAGCATTTCTTGTTTTTATTGTTGTTGTTGCTGTTTATATGCCTGATGATAGCCATTCTGAGTGGGATGAGATAGAAACTCATATAATTTTTATTTGCATTCTCTTGAGAAGCATCCCTTCTTTGCAGTTAATTTAAAGAGAAAGCCAGCAGTTGATGATAACCTTAGAGTTCGTGTCAATGTCTACACACCTAAACACAAAAATAAGCTTGCATTGAAACAAGAAAACATTTTTCCTTTTTGGCGGTGGGAGGTGGTTGGCAAGGTGGTTACTGGGGATTGAACTCAGGGTCTTACAGAAATTGCTAGGCAAGGCAAGCATTCTACTACTTGAACCCCACCCAGATCCAGGAACTTGGAACAAAAGCTACTGTCATTTTAGTTAACTTGATTTCTGTTGTGAACCATATTTTAGCTGTGCCACCTCGGCCAACAGTTGACCTCTAAACTTTAGTTTCTTAACAATATTGAAATATCAGTAGTTTCCATAGCAACTGTAAAATAGTATATTTATTTCCATCCTCTAGAAAAAGAACCCTGTTGTTTGTATCTCAGATAGCACTCACTGCTCTATAATATGAATCCCCCTCCGTCTTACAAACTAAGAAAGAAACAGCACCCAGAGAGAAGCCCCAGAAGGAAAAGAGACAAGGTTACTTAATTTTCTAAGTTCATTTATCTTGCTTCTAACTGAACAGCTAAGGAAAGATCTGACAGTACAGATCAATATACTTAGATTCTCTCATGAATTCTGACTACTCAGGGAATAGGAAACCCACAGTGGAACTAAGCATTTAGATTAATACCAAGCTGTAAAGACTTAGGTGTTTATAGCTCTTTTAGAGAAGAGAAGAAATAGAAGAGACACATGGAACAGTCACATTCAAACTAGGCCAATAAGAAGCTGCTTGCAGAAGATCCTTAAAAATGTTTGAATTCAGTAAACTGGCATTTTATTAACACAGAGGTTGTTCATATGTAAATTATGTTCTGTAATCATAGCTACCATGCATTAAACCTGCTACTCAGCAGGTACTGCGTGAAGGCCTTTGCATCTGTCATGCTTACAACAACCCTAATGAAGTAGATAGTGATGTCCTCATTATACAGCTGAAGAAACTTTGAGAGATACACAAACTTCCCTTACAGAGCTAATAATTAATTAGCTAATTGTCCATATCTACCCAAAGCCATTGTTCTTTTTTCTTTTCTTTGTTTTTCTTTTCTTTTCTTTTTCGGTACTGGGGATAGGCAAGTGCTTTGCCACTGAGCTACATCCCCCAGTGTTCTCTATGTGAGAATAGGTTAGCCTGCTTCAGGACATTTTGTTCTCAGATATTTGAAACATACCTTTTCTAGGCATTTATAATATATTGATTTGTATGATCATGAAGTGTAAGTGAATTTCCATATAATTTAATCAGAGTTGTAAAAATCTCTGAATTAGTAGCCTACATTCTTAATGTTCTACTATGGGTCTTGTGAGAATTTTCTTATTGTGTGCCACCCTTGAGGGCTTAGGTGCTGTCCTTAGTTATTTTGCTCAAGGATAGTGCTTTACCACTTGAGCCACAGCTCTACTTCTAGTTATTTGGTGATAAATTAGAGATAAGAGTCTCACAGGCTTTCATGCCTAGGCTGGCTTTGAACTGCAGTCCTCAGATCTCAGCCACTTGAGTAGCTAGGATTACTGGTATGAGCCACTGGCACCCCTGCTATAATGGCTTTTCTGCTATAATGAATAGCTATGATCATCCAGTGTAAAATGATATCAGGCTCACAGTATCTGCACTTGGTTTCAATAAATGCAAGTACCATATTTTCTTAAATAGTAACTAAGATTACAGGCATAAGCCAGCAGTGCCCACCATCCATCTTGTGAATTCTTAATGGATCTTAGTCACTTACATAAAACTGCTTTTACATTTCCACCATTAAGTCTTTTACGAGAAAATTTGACCATTGTCATTAAAAGAAAACGGAATGGCTACAAACTAAGTCAGAATCCTAGGTTTATCCATTAATAGCTGTGTGACTTTGGGAAGGTCATCTACCCTCCTCGTGCCTCAGTGTGCTATAAAAAGGAGATAATCCTACCAACTTCATGGGACTCTTGTAAGCACACTGTACATTAAGCATGTAATACCCGGGCTGGGAATATGGCCTAGTGGCAAGAGTGCTTGCCTCGTATACATGAGGCCCTGGGTTCGATTCCTCAGCACCACATATACAGAAAATGGCCCGAAGTGGCACTGTGGCTCAAGTGGCAGAGTGCTAGCCTTGAGCAAAAAAGAAGCCAGGGACAGTGCTCAGGCCCTGAGTTCACGGCCTAGGACTGGCCAAAAAAAAAAAAAAAAGCATATAACACTTTACATACCTACTTTTTTATACCTATTATTATATTATAGTTGCTGTTTTTATCATGTCTTTTTATATAAATTTTGTATCATTTCAAAGTTTTTGGTATTGTACATAATTTTCATTTTATTTTTATGTAAAATCTCTTATAGCAAGTAATGAATATTTGTATGCTTAGTGCACTTATTCTATGAGTTATTTTTAAAGAGAGTGAATTGACTTTGAGTTTACTTAATAATTTTGTTTGTTTGAGGTAATTTTTGTAATTATTTTAATTCAGGACATGGCCCAGTAATCCGTGATGCCGAAGCTAAAATTCTGCAGTATATTTCTCACAGGAATATTCGAGAAGAGCAAATTCTCACATTATTTCGTGATAACTTTGAAAAATCATTTACAGTTATGGACATAGTAAAAATTATATACAAGGTAATTTGCCATTACTTACACATAACCACAGATTTATTCAAACAATCTATATAATAGATCTTACATGATAAACCTACCATACCCTGTCAGACTAAGTCTATGAATTTTATAAGCAGTGCTTTTGTAAGTAATGCTACTTATTGAGAATTGACACCAGCAATTTCACTTTATATAATACCAAAGTGTTGTACAATAGCATCCACCTCCTCCCAAAAAACAAAGCTAGAAAACAAAGCTAGCCATCATTCAGGCTTCAAACTGCAATCCCCAGATCTCAGCCTCCTAAGTAACCACCAGCACCACACTGATTCTGTCTGTAGTAATTTGCCAATCTTGGCAAAAGGTTTTCAAGAAGTTAAGAAATAGAGGGAGTGGATTTATTCAAGAAGTTTGGTATCAGGACTACAATCCCAATTTAATGGATAAAAGAAACATTTGCTGGGCTGGGGATATGGCCTAGTGGCAAGAGTGCTTGCCTCTTATACATGAGGCCCTGGGTTCAATTCCCCAGGACCACATATACAAGAAATGGCCAGAAGTGGTGCTGTGGCTCAAGTGGCAGAGTGCTAGCCTTGAGCAAAAAGAAGCCAGGGACAGTTCTCAGGCACTGAGTCCAGGCCCTAGGACTGGCCAAAAAAAAAAAAAAAAAAAGAAAAGAAACATTGGCTGTGTTTTTTAATCCAGATAAAAGTTGCCAGGGGAGTGGTGCTGTGGCTCAAGTGGTAGAGTACCAGCCTTGAGCACAAAGAAACTGAGGGATGCCAAGGCACTGAATTCCAAAAGTTGCCAGGGGAGTGGTGCTGTGGCTCAAGTGGTAGAGTACCAGCCTTGAGCACAAAGAAACTGAGGGATGCCAAGGCACTGAATTCCAGCCCCATGACCGAGGAAGGAAGGAAGGAAGGAAGGAAGGAAGGAAGGAAGGAAGGAAGGAAGGAAGGAAGGAAGGAAGGAAGGAAGGAAGGAAGGAAGGAAGGAAGGAAGGAAGGAAGGAAGGAAGGAAGGAAGGAAGGAAGGAAGGAAGGAAGGAAGGAAGGAAGGAAGGAAGGAAGGAAGGAAGGAAGGAAGGAAGGAAGGAAGGAAGGAAGGAAGGAAGGAAGTTGAAGTGGAGCGGTGGCTCAAAGTGGTAGAACATTATTAGCCTTGAGCAAAAGAGCTCCATGTTAGTACCCAGGGCCCGAGTTCAAGGCCCATGACCAAAAAAAGAAAGAAAAGTTTTCAGTACTTCATTATTGTTTTAGTAAAAGTAAAGGAAACCATGTCTTATATTGTATACAGATATTATCAAGTACCTTGAATATTAATATGTTTATTACTTCATCTGTAAGTATTAAGTAAGTCCTATTGTGTGCCATTATGCTGAACACTGGGGATTCATTAGTAAAATAGCTACTCCTGTCATTTTTTTGTGACACTTAGTCTACTATATCTGTAAGAATGTAGTGTCTTAAAGTAAAACCATGTACAAAGTGAAATCTTTTACTTTGTTACTATTTTTAAATGTTGTTTAGATTGAACTCTTTATATTTTGTATATATTTTGTTTTCCTTTAAAGCTTTCAAAAACTTAGTGTTCTTTAAAAAGAATAAAAAAATTGTCTTTTACCTTTATTATTCTTTTAGAATACTCCTGAGCATTTGCATCAAATGGCTGAACGTAATCTCTTGCTTCATTTGAAAAAACTAGAAAAAGATGGAAAAATATGTAAGTGAACTTCTAAATTTGAATTCTTTCACTATTAGCATGTAAAATGTTTTTACAACTGCACTACTTTTCTATATGGAAAAAACAGCACCAATCAGAGTTCACTCTGGTTGGTTGGAGAGACAGGTTCTAGGAAGGTTGGCAGCACCAGGCTAATTGGCAATGAGTTGAAACCAAAAGCTCCCACAGGAATCAGAACACCATGTAGGGCTCCAGGGTCCACCACCATAAGGACAGCCAAAGGTGTGTATCACGAGGAAGAACCTTACCTGTGGAAGATTTGGAAATAAGCACTGGTTTTATGTAAGTTCTAGTAAAGTTAATGAAGTCAATACACTGAAGTAGTAATTCCTGTAATTTACTAGTGTTGGATTAATTGGTCAAAATCAGTAATTTTTATGAAAGTTTAGTCCGTAAAATCAAAAAGTTCTTCAAAGCTTGAATTTTGTCTAGAAGCCTCAGCTTTTCTAATAAAAATATAAAAAAAACCTTTGTTAAGTCAAAAACACATTTTTAATGTATGCTTTTTCTAACTTAAGAGACAGTGAAAATCAGATGATCGACTTACCTATTGTTTTTATCTGTTTTTCTTTCTATAGTTAGCAACACGGATCCTGACAAGAAATGGAGATCTGTACTTTAGTTTCAGATTAATGAAAGTTTGGTTCTGTTTTGATTTAAGAGCATGATACACTTTTAACCTATGAATTATTTACAGAGAATATAGAATGTAGAACTCTGAAAATAATCTTCGATATACTTCAAGATAATACCATAGGAGAGGGACAGAATGGAGGGGCAAAGGGTGAACAAATGCAGCTAATGGTATTCACTGGACAATATGTTGAAAATAAAATACATAACTCCTGAGGAGGGGAGAGTGGGAGAGAAAACCTGGGAAAGAGCAAGGGAAGAGGTGATATTGTCCAAAAAGAAATGCACTTATTACCTGACTTATGTAACTGTAACCCCTCTGTACATCACCTTTATAGTATATTTTTAAAAATTTAAGGACAAGGCAATACGTGTTCTGAATGTATAAATTTCATTATACATCTTGGATATAAGTTATTTAAGCGTGGTCTTACATTTTACCAAGAAATCAGAATCCAACAGATCAACTTTCTATGAATTAAGTAAAATGGTTACTTTAAAAATAATAAAGTTTACTTAATGGGAACCACATATTACTCTTGGAGATTAGTTCTCTATTACTGGTGGTAAGAAATGCTGTTTTGTCTGCTGCTTCAGGTAACAGCACAGACTTCTACATATTCCTTCCTTTTCTTCAATCCTTGTCTATGTCTGCCGGCTTTAGTTTCATGTTCCCATCAACTGCATCATGATTAAGTAATAGTTCAGTGGGTCTGGATTATGTTGTACCCTCTAAACAATCCATGCAAATCAATTTTTGTGAGTGAAAAACATTAAATCATCACCTGAAAATATTACATGATGAGTAATTGTTTTGTTGTACTTTGGTGCAGCCAGCATATTTGCCAGGATTAGATTTTAATGTATTAGTAGGCATCAGCTTGCATATGAATTTTATACCAAAAGTTGTTTGACATATATATATTATAAGGTAGGATTTTTTTTACTGTAAATAGTATTCTTAAATAGTGGTTTACAGATAGCTTAAAAATACTTTAAAAATCAGCCCACCTCAATGGGCAAAGAGCTTGAGTATATTTCATATTTCTCCCAAGAAGATATAAAAATGGCCAATAAATCACATAAGATGTTCAGTACTGGTGCCTCACGCCTTTAATCCTATATTTTTATTACTCTTTCTTTTTCCACCTCTACTCTTTAGTCCTGGCCATTATCCTCTCTTGCCCAAAATAGTACAATAGCCTTTAACTCTTAACTCCCTACTTCCATTGTTGAAAGAGGTTTGGAGATTTTTTTAAATGTCATTCTGAGCAAAGAAAACCTCATGAAAAATCCGTGGAATCACTCCCTTTCTATAGTGCCATGACAGGCACACTGCAAGTGGATCTTTTGAAAGGAGTGATGATGGGAAGCTATTAAATTTTTTAGTTATTGAAAGAGTCTAGCAACAGAGCTTTATCAAAAGCAATGGATCACATGAAATGTTCTGTGCTGCGCACTGCACCAAACACTAGGGAGACAATGGTAAACAAAACAGCATCTCTGCTCTCAAAACAAGCTCATGCTCTAGTTTTGGAGACATAGTATGTAGTACCATTGTTTTGGTTTGGAGTAAATAAAAGAGTATCTAACCTAGTTGCTTATATTTTAAAAAAAGGCTACTGAGAGAAGCCTGAGCTCAGTCTGAAAAGCTGAGGCAATGGTAGTAAAAATTGGGGAGATTTGTTTGGGTGATGGGAAGATTTGCTCTATCTTAAGGAAACAGATAAACAGATAGGGTAGAGCAGCCCGTGGTTGGGGAACTAATTTACAGGATTAGAATGCGTGGTGTTTGTAATTGAGGAGGTCATGAGGATAGCATGAATCCCATAAGAACATAGACATCACAACAGAACCAGCACGTTGTCATTGAGCCACACTTCACAGTATTCTACTGCCTACAGTGAGTGCCTCAAACCATGACGACTACCAAGTTCTCACTATACTTTGTATTTTATTTTATGTGCAAACCTATAATGAAGCTTAATTAAGTGCTAGTTTAATTTATAAAAGCTAGGTGCTGGTGGCTCACACTTATCATTCTAGCAACTGGAGAGGCTGGTTCATGGCCAGCCGGGGCAGAAGAGTTCACAAGACCTCCTTCTCAATCCACAGTGAGGTACAGTGGTGTGTGCCTATCATCCCGATCTAAATGGGAGGCTGAAATTGAGAGGACCCTGGAAGAGAAGCAGGATGCTATGATGCACAGCTGTGATTCCAGCAACAACTGGAAACCCAAAAGAAGATTTTGGCTTAAGTATGCTCTTGGGCAGGAAACAAAGCCATATCTAGTGAAAAACAAGACTGGAGGGGTGTCTTAGCAGTATGCTATACTTATAAATTTACACTTTGAATGGTAACCCCTCTGTACAACTACTTCAAAACCATAAAAAATGATAATTTTTTAAAAAGAAGCATTTTACAGCTTTTCTCTGGCAGATGAGAAGTGCCGGGCACCTCTACGCTGTTGCACCATGACTGCTACTACTGAGTAAAATAAAGATAACTGGAACACAAGCACTGTGTTGCTGTGCCAGTGTACTGAGAGGGTATGGAGTGAATACGACCGGAACAAGCTAGGAGAAGGACTGTTAATGTCCTGGCAGAAGAGAATGAGGTGACATCTCACTACTTTGATGTGCAGGACAAGTTCCAGGACTGCTGTAGTGTTTTTTGCAAGAGTTTGTGTCCCGTAGTAGAATTTCTTTTTCCTGTTTCTAGTAATCCTGCCAACTGCTAGCTACCATTCAGTGAACCTGGATGCCTCAGAGTTGTACTCACTTGTTTTCTGTATACTTGAGACTTTCTGGTCTCCTTGTCATCATCCTTCTCTGTGTAACTTCAGCTTCTGGCTTGGCAACTAAGTAGCAATTTGTATATGAAACATAGACCTCCTCACAGAGGAGCACCTGGTTGGTGTAATTATGGTCAGGTGAGGGAGAGTTGTGTTCTTTCATGGACCAGCTGCTCTGCTCCATGGCTGCTCTGACCCAATCAGCTGAGACCAGAATCTTTTCAGAAGGGAATAGACACAATTTGACCAAGGCAGTGTGCTAGGTTGGCTTCTGAGGCTTTGTTTTCCAGTATAGTAAGGTAAAGACAAAAGTTGAAAGCAATGTCCCAAGTAGCTGTTTTAGAGACATGTGAGATCTTGAGAAACAGGAATTGGGTAGGAAGGAGAAAGTTTAAGGTAACTTTAGATTTCTGGCATCGGCAGTGGATCGATGTTGATAATCAGGATGAGACATTACAGGCAATGGGAAAGGTAGAGTGTGAGAGAGAGGAAAGATGTTTCATGGGCATTTGTACATATCATATAAGCAAGAATTGGAAGTACCAGAGGGAAGATAACTAGTCAATACTTCCAAGTATGGAAGTGGAACTAAGTAGATAGGCTATATCTTGTTGCAGGTGATGGGAATGCTTTCAACTGGTTTAATCCAAAGGAAATTCGTTGATGCATGTAACTGACCTAACAAGAATCAGTAGTAGGCTTATAAGCTAGAACAAGAATTTCCAACCTGTATTTCTCTTTTGAAGATCAAAGGTACCATAGCCAGTTGGCTTCTTTATGCAATGGGGGTGTAGTTTTGGGGGGAAGCTCTGGACTCACATCCTGAACACTCTATAATCGGCAGGAAAAGCTTGTTCTTGCCACTTCACAATGAAAAACATCCTAAAGACTCCTTGATTTATACTGGGTCACTCCCCATTTCTTAGACCAGTCCCTGTGGTTAAAGAAACAAGGGGTTCTGTGCTTGGCCCTGCTTTGATCTCATGCCTGATTCTAGCTGGAGTGGGTGTGGTCTCTTCCCAGAAAAAGTCACAAGAAGATTGTGGACAAATACTCTTTCCTTCCTGCAAAGCATTCCTTCTTTCCAATGTATGAAAAGTAAGACTTCTTTCAGTAGCCGCCGAGACTGTCCATAATCTTTTCTTTTCTTTTTTTTTTTTTTTCTTCATACTGGGGATCTAACCCAGGGCTTTGTACTTGCTAGGCAAGTGCTTTGGCACTGAGCTACATCCCAGCCCTCTTTTCTTTTTTTTTTTTTTTTCTTTTTTGATACTTGTTTTGAGACAGAGTCTTACTATGAAACTCAGGCTAGCCTCAAACTCATGATCCTCCTCCCTCAGCCTCAGTGCCAGGATTGCAAGTATACACCAGTACATCTAGCTTTATGATCTTAATTTCACATGTATGCTTCTTTGTGACTCCAAGCATTTTTTAGTAACCTGGGAGTATTTTCCCCTCTCTGTATGGATATTAAAATGGCTAGTAGCAGGGAAGCTGGAGTCCTGAAGAAAATGAGAAAAGATCTAAGGCAAAAGTTATTTATTCTGCCAGGTACTAGTGTGTCTTGCCTGTGGTCCTAGCTATTCAGGAGGCTGAGACCTGAGGATCACAGTTTAAAGCAGGCCCAAAACCCAGCACAGGCAGGAAAATCCATGATAGGCTCTCGCATTAGCCATGAGAAAGGCAAAAGTGGCTCTGTGACTCAAAGTGGTGGAGCATTAGCATTGAGTGAAAAAGTTCAGGGACAGTGCTCAGGCCCTGAGTTCAAGCTCCAAACCAACAACAAAAGTTCTTCATTCTGTGTATGGTTTGCATTTCAAGTCCCTTCCCTTGTAAGTCTACTCATCAGAGCAACAGATCAGAAGGAAAACTACTACCAGTTTCTGAACACTGAACTAGGAAAACTCATTATTATCAATTATTTCTTGTCCTGTTATTTCCTTGTCCTGTTTTGGGAGTGCTTAGAAAGATATCTTGTTTGAGTAGAGAAAAAGAAGTCAGGATTTGAAATAGTGAAATATGTATATATATATATATATATATATATATATATATACATATTTCAAATAGTGAATATAGATAGATAGAATACACATTCATAAAATATCTTTGGGGGGAAAAAAACTATACACACACACACACACACACAAACATATTCCCAAGAAGAGAACTTATAGCACAAATAACAGAACTGGAAACTTCACAGTTTTCATCTTTTGAATTTAAATTATTGGAAAGTATTGTCTATGTAAAAATGTAAACAAAGCATTTACATTAAAAGGCCGAAATTAATATATAACCCAGCACTGGGGAGACTGAGGCGAGAAGATCATAAGTTCAAGGTCAACCTAGGCTATATAAATAAAGAAATGGTCCTACCTCTTTTGCAGCACCCAGGCCCTGAGTTCAAGCCCCAGGACCAGTTTGAAGAAGAAAAAAAAGAAAAGAAAAAAAAACAGGAACAGATTTATTCAAGGGAAACCAGGGAACTGATCTCACAAGCTGAAGAAGGATGAGGAACCTCATTATAGATGTGATGTGTGTGCATGCATGTGTGTCAGTCCTGAAGCTTGAACTTACAGCCTGGGAGCTGACCCTGAGCTTTTTGCTCAAGGCTTGAACTCTACCACTTGAGCCACAGCTCCACTTCTGGCCTTTGTTTTGGTGGTTAAATGGAAATAAGCATCTCATGGACTATCTTGCTTAGGTTGGTTTCGAACCCATCATCCTCAGATCTCAGCCTTCTCAATAGCTAGGATTCTAGGCATGAACTACCATGAACTACCTCCAAGCTCATTCTTAAAGAGGAAATAAGAAGGGGCACAGGGGAAATTATGTGAAGACTAGCAAGTCTCCATTTCTTTTCTTATTTGTTCCCAGAAGAATGACTTCGAGATATATTGATGCCAGATAAAAGATTGAAAACTTATTCTCTAAAGGAAAGGAATGTTCCTAGAGGGGCAAAACACATTCACATATAGTATTATGTGGCTTCTACAACAAAATGGCCACTTGTCTAATAGCGAAACCTATCAGGTCTCCATTTATTTATAGGTAATACACTGTTTCCAATCACTAACTCATATATTAAGTAACACAAAATATTATAGCATAAAACAAACTATGGGAAAAGGACAACAGAGAAAATTACCAGTATGCTTAAAGAGATAAGGGGAAGTATTGAAATATGTAATAGAATAAAATAGTATGAAAAAGCTTTTCAGGACTATTTAGAATATTGAATAACAATAAAAACCTTCTTGCCTTGCCTCACCTTGCTTTGCTTCACCACACCTCTACTCTGAGTCTCTAATGCATATGATGTCAGATTCATGAGCACCTCCTTTTCCCAATTCATCATTTGTGTGAGTGGTCTCACCATTCTCCCATGTCCTAAATGGAGTTCATCTGTGGCCACTCTCATGTCTGGGAAGCCCATTGTGCTTACGTGGGCAGAATTTAGGTCTCATGTGAGGGTGAGCTAGAAAGCAGTTTCAGGGCCCAAGAAACTACTGATGGGTGAATGATGCTGAGAGGAGTGGTAGATCACCCAAGAAATAAAAGTAGCTCACTTCACAGAAATGAAGGTACTGTTTGTCTTCACCGCAAGGATTTATTCTTGCTATGGTTTATATATGACATGAGTGTCCGCTGAATTTTTTCAGTGGCTGAAATTTAATCCCCATGTTGAGGTATTATGAGGGGGAACTTAACCTGACTATGGGGTAGGTAGCCTTTGCTGATTAGGATAGACATGGTCATCACAGTGGAGCCTGTGACAAACTACTTACTGAAGGCAGTACAGAAAGTGAGAGACCAGGGGAAAGATATTCACACCCACTGCCATACTCTTGCCATGTGGTGGCCTGCACTACTTTGGAACTCTGCCAGTTAGAAAGCCATCACCTCCGTGTGACCTTGCATCTCTAGACCTGTGAGCAAAAAGAAGAATCTTTTCCTTTTAACACTTCCTATCTGTGCAATAGTGTGTTTGGCAACAGGAAAGGGACTAGTAGAATTCCTTTCTTCTCTTCGCCTCATTTCCCAATTAAAAAAGAAATACTACTAAATGTCCAGTTATGTATTCCTATTTTCATTCATTGTGATAGTGGAGGTAATACTTGTTCAGTCAATTCCTCATCTGTACAAGGGAATTATTATCCCTTGCTCAAAGGGCTGTTGCAAGCCACGTGCCAGTGGCTCATGCCTGTAATCCTAGCTACTCAGGAAGCTGAGATCTGAGGATGACAGTTCAAACAGCCCAGGGAGAAACGTCCATAAGACTCAGCTCTAGACTAGGAGTGGCTCATGTGGAAAAGAGAGGTTGGGAGTGTGAGCTGTTGAGTTCAAGCCCTAGTACCAGCACACACATACACCCACCCTCACACACACAAATTGCTGTTGTCAGTATTAAATGATTGGTTTAGAGTGGTTAGAAGAGAGGTTGGTACCTAAGAAATCTCAATTGCTTATATTTTGTTTGGGTTGTTAATAGCACATTCACATATCCCTTTATGAGGGCTGGGAATATGGCCTAGTGGTAAATTGCTTGCCTCGTATACATGAAGCCCTGGGTTCGATTCCTCAGCACCACATATATAGAAAAAGCCGGAAGTAGTGCTGTGACTCAAGTGGTAGAGTGCTAGCCTTGAGCAAAAAGAAGCCAGGGACCGTGCTTAAGCCCTGAGTCCAAGGCCCAGGACTGGCAAAAAACAACAACAACAAAAAAAAAACCCACATACCCAGTTGTGATTATTTTACTCTGATTTACACCTGCTAAATGCCACAAAGTACCATATTTATTCCTTAGCTAAATTTTATCCAAGCTTTGTAACATTCACCTTCTTCATATTGGAAGTTGGAATGTAATGCAGGAGTTTTCATCACTTAAATAAGATTTTTCTGAGCCTATGTCTTCATTTGAAATTGGGACAATATTAGGTTGTAGGTTAATAGGAGGTTAAAATTAATGATGTATATGACAAATGCTCTTTGTACTGCAAAGATATGTGTGTTATAGTTGACTCTCCATGTGATCTTGGCTTTGTTTTAGAGCACCTGGATTTGGTGATGCAAATGAAGAAAGTGGTCCAAGAACTTGCTGGCCCTTATCCCAAACCTTGATTCTACTAGGCACTGAGCCATATACAATTTTGGGGGGAGTTTACAAGCTCTCTACTCAGTTCCACCAGTCACAGATTTCCTGCAGCATAATTCCTTCTAATTTTAGAAGGCATTCAGAAAAGCATTCTGTACAGAATGTTGCTGTCTATGTTTAGTTCCCAGGTGAAAGTGATGTACTGGGTGGCCTCCTTGGCAGATTTGAGTGCTCCCTAACCTTCTGAAGCTTCTACTGTTCTGACAGCCTTTTCAGGAAGCCATTACTTGCCCCCATTTCCCTATCGGTTCATGAGAAACCAGGAATCTTTTTTTTTTTTTGCCAGTCCTGGGGCTTGAACTCAGGGCCTGAGCACTGTCCCTGGCTTCTTTTTGCTCAAGGCTAGCACTCTACCACTTGAGCCACAGCGCCACTTCTGGCCATTGCTGGGGAATTGAACCTAGGGCCTCATGTATAGGAGGCAAGCCCTCTTGCCACTAGGCCATATCCCCAGCCCCCATTCTTCTTTCTTGACATGTTCACACTTCATTACTTCCTGTCATGATGTAACCACTCCCCCTTCTCTTTACCTCCAGAACGTTTTCACTGTCTTATGTGAGCATCTATGGTGGGTCATAATTTTATTTGATCAATACATCTCCATCCACAACTGTTAATAGACATAGGTTACCCTCAAGGGAAAACATGTCATACAATTGGACCCCAAAGTATATTATCCCCATTTCAAATGAGGTACAGATTCAAGATTTGCCAGCTACTCTAGAAGTTTTTACTACCAGGATAAAAAATGTGAATTTTATCTCATAAAGTTATGGTGTGAATGTATTAAGCCTACATAGGGTATTTTTGTGATGTATGACAGGTATTAAGTCAAAGTGAAATAATCATAAGGGAATGTGTGAGTGTACTGTTAACACAACAAAATAAAAACAGCTAGTACTTGTTGGAGGCCCATGCCTGTTCTAAGCCCTACAACACTGAACACTGTCATTGACTGAGGTACTATGTCACACAGATCTTCATCCATTTAATAAAATGCTCTTGCAACCTGCCATGTGTACTTTAACATGCCACAACAGGGAGCAAGGCAGTAATGGAGACTGGACTGTGGAACTGAGGTTTGGGGTGCCAGGGGACCTGTATCCTTCTGCCAGCTTCAGATCCCAAGGTTCCATTCAACAGGTTTTTATTGTTTTATATAGGGAAGTATGTGCAGAAAGAAAGGTATAAACTTCTACATGTGCTAATATTTTGTACACAAGTGGTAGAAGACCTCCTTTTTCTGGGAAAGAGAGCTAAACAGAAAATGCCTTACAATTTGCATATGCCCTTGTCTCCTCCAGGCTCCCACACAGATTAGGGTGGAGTTAGCCCACACCCAGGATAGAAATCTGAATTCCCTTTAAACCAGGACTGATTGACCTTTCCAGGAAACTCTCCATGTTCTGGGTGTGTGTTGGGAGAAGGCCTTCTAAACTCTCAATCCTTTTGGGTTTTACAGGTAGGATTTTTGGGCTCTCACAACATACTTCAAACTGTGTAAGAGAGGAAGGATTTCTTTTGGCTCATAGTTTAGATATTTGTGCCCACAGTCAATTGCTACATTGCTTTTAGGCCCAGGGCAAGGGAGAAATGCCATGGTAAAATGGCACAGAAGAGAAAGCTGCTCTCTTAATAACAGCCAGGAAGCAGAGAGAGGGAGGAAGTAGGAAAGGTCCCAGGACAAGATGTACACTAGAGGTACCCTTCAAAACCATGGCCCCCAGTGACCACTTTCTCCAACCAGGTTTCACCTCTTAATATCCCATTCATTTATGAAATCATTGATCATGGGGTTGGAGGCATGACACAGGTGTTAGAGCACCAGCCAATGGATCCAATACCAAGTTCAAGTCCCAGTCTCAAAAAAGTATCACCATCTGGTGCAAATGTATCAAGCCTGTAATTCTCCCTAGTGAGAGGGGCTAAGAATGGGAGAATAATGGTTGAAAGCCAATATAGGCAGAAAAGTTCTTGAGACCCATTTTCAAGCAATAGCTGGGAATAGCTGTCATCCAAAACGGTGAGACTGGAAGTTCCAGGCTAGCCAGGGCAATAAGTCAGTGAAACCTCATCCATCTGAATGAAGGGGAGCTGGACATGGTGGCAGTGCCTATCATTCCAGAAATGACAGTGCAATCTGGAGGTCAGACCTGGCCAGCACCATCATTGGCTGTTGAGGGGTGTCAGATTGACTCCATCTCAGATAAGGAAAGGAGCTTCCAAGTCTGGGCTGTGACCCTGGCCGGTCAGTATGCTTTGTACTTCCCCAATAAATCCATCTTTTTACTTGAGACTGTCTATGAGTGGTGGACTCTTGGAGGGATGGGGGAGTCCTCCCACCTCAGACCCCATTACATTTGGTGCATGGGCCTGGAAGAGTCCTTAACCACCTTTTTGGGGGAAGACGGAAGATGCCTGGGTGAAGAAAAGAAACCTCCAGAGGTGTAGGTGTGTATGTCTGACCTTGGTCGATCAATCTGTTGCTGTGTCTGTGTTTGTGTCTGTAGGCTGTCTGGGTCCATCTGAGTGGGCCCATCTGCAAAGGTGCACTGGAAAGTGCACTGTCTGTAAAGGCCATCTGTGGGCTGCCTGAGTGGGCCCAGCTGGAAAGATGCGCTGGAAAGTGCATCATCTGTAAAGGCCGTCTGTGGGGCCACCTGCATGGGCCCATCTGCAAGAGTGTGCTGGAAAGTGCACCGCCTGGAAAGGCTGTCTGTGGGGCCGCCTGAGTGGGCCCATCTGTAAAAGCGTGCTGGGAAGTGCACTGTCTGGGGCCCCGACTGCGTAGGCCCATCTGTAAAAGTGCAATGGAAAGCACTGAGTGGGCCCATGTGAATCTGAAAGGTGCACCATCTGTAGGCCTGATGAAGAGCGTAGAGAATAAAATTGTGACCATTATGCCCCTAACAGCTATTTTGCTTCTGTACCTTTGCTTGCTAACCCATGGGGAAGTGGATGGCTATTCTGTAACCACACGTCCCCCCCACCTTCTGTGAACTCTGTACTACCTGACTCTGAGCATTATCTGGCGCCGGGACGTGATTAATTGTCCGCGCCCGGAGATCACTCAAGGTTGGACATAACTAAGTGTCAGCTCTCAGACTCTGGCCCGGACCAGGGGGTAGGAACCGGCTGGCTCCAGGAATGTGGCTATGTGACCACTCCTGGAGGACCACCCCAAGGTTAAGGCTGTCTGGCCCATGCTTCAGCAGGAAGACCCAGGCCAATCCTGAGGTGACCAGTAAACTAGGGCAAATGTCAATCAATCATGTACTTGTAACCAGGGGTCTTCCTCATCTTCCCTGTACTTGTCTATAAAAGCTGTGCTGGAATTGTGCTCGGGGCCTCTCAGCATCACTGGCAATGAGTGTGCAGGGGGGCTTTGACTCTGGACGCTGATGGTCATCTTTGGGGGCCTTAAAAAATCTGGGCATTACACCTGAGACACAGAAGCTGGACGCAGCAGTGCTCTCTAAGGCTGGGGCTATCAAAGGACCCCTTGACCCCCTTCTAAAGGCCCTCATAGTGGAGGGATGTGTTGGCTGTGATCTAACTTACTTTACAGGAAGACATTGGACACGTGGCCACTGCCAGTATTGAGTTCCAAACAGCCTCCCCAGGTCCCCTAGGATCAGGAGGACCAAGGGGAAGAGATCAGCTTCAAGTAACCATTTTCTTCCAATTGAAGGTATTTAAAGGTCAATTGATCTGTTAAATGCTATAGTCAAAATTGGGCTGAGACTAGAGTCAAGTACTGGGTGGGCTGAGTCTTAGCCCAGGGAACCCCCTTCCAGCTATCTTCAGCAGAAAAGTATTTAGTGTGCTAAAATGTCTTGCAAAAACTAACAAGCCCTGGTAAATGAGGCTGGAGATGTTATGCCAAATCATGAAATGACCACCAAGAAGACCACCAAAACTCAGACGTTCCAAAATGCAAAAGCAAGGCAAGACTTTATTCAAGCGGGCCTCATCCTACCCACCGACACAGTGGAGGTTAGGAGGAAGCCCTGAGCTGCGATTGCACAGAGCTTAAAAGGCAAAAAACAAAGTTACTGTTAGGTCCTCTCCCTGAGGGCTCCATGTAGATGCCCCCACCTCATTAAGTCTCCACCCAGTTACCTGGGTAACCTGCAGACCTGGAGGCAGTTACCTCCCCTTTCCCTGAGGTCACATCCTAATCCACCTGGCCACACCCCTTGCCCCTGCCCTAGATATAAGGCAGGGCTGGGTGGGGGTCACGCTCTCTCTCTCTCCCTTCTCTCCGACCATGGATCACCTCAGCCACAGGCCAGCAGTTTGGTAATAAACTTTCTCTCCTGCCTGAATACCGCATGGCGTTCTCCTTTACCGGCTACCTACTTTAAAAACCTAACAAAGTTACAGCAATCAGGTGTTCAAGCAAGCAAGATTAGGACATGGGTACAAATCTGATTGGCTCAGGGCTCAAGGCATTCTGGGGACGGTTAGAGTTAAGCATTCCCAGGCGGTTAGAGTTCTTGACAGGCTGGGCCCTAATAAGCTTGCCCTGGGTTTGCTCATAGTTTAAACAGGCAAAAAAATGGGGCTGCCTGAAAATGGGGTTTACTTTAACTCTTCATTCCCCCCTTCAGAAAATGTTAAAGTCATTTGTTGAAAGTTTTGTCTTAAATCTTGGATGGTTATTGCAAGAGTAAGATTGGCATAGATACCTCTTGCCACCGGATGATGTAAAAAATGGATGAGTTCAAGTTTAAACTCAAAGGTGATCAAGTTTGGGCTTAAAGGATTAGTGCATTGTTTTAAAGAGGAACTATAGTTGATTTGCAGTTGAAAAGATTCGGTATCATAATGCCTAAAGCTGTTTACATCAAGTTATCTGATTTAGCAAAAAGCACTGGGAACTTGGAATTTATTTTCCTCCACTGTTAAAATTTGGGGCTAAATTTGGGGTCATAAATTTGGATGTCACTGTTAAAGAATTACTTGGGTTTCTCAGTCAAAGATTAAGAGAAAAGGACAGGAAACCTTAGGACAGGCCTATGTGCCTATCCTGGGGATGAGGGATGATCTGGCAAAGGTGCAGCTTAGCCAGTCCACATGGTAGGACAGGCCCTAGTGGGGAGTCCGCATGGTGGCACAGGCCCTGGAGGGAGTCCACGCATGGTGGGACAGGCCACAGAGGAAGCTCATTCATAGTGGAAGAGGGCAAGCTGGCACCAAGGCAGTTCATCAAGCTCTAAGAAGTCAGATGATGTTGTAACTACTTTCAACGTGCTATGTGTAACTGTAGCTTCTATTATTGATGATCTTCTTGTATCCCCTTACTGTGGTTGTACCTACACTATCTCTGTATTGTTGTGCCAATGTTGTGCCAAGTTGCAAGACCACCCCCAAGAAGACCACCGAGATTCAGACACTCCGAAATGCAAAAGCAAGGCAAGGCTTTATTTAACGAGCTGCCAACTCGGGCCTTGTCCTACCCACCGACACAGCGGAGGTTAGGAGGAAGCCCCGAGCTGTGATTACACAGGGCTTATAAAGGCAAAGAACAAGGTTACAACAATCAGCTGTGCAAGCAAGATTAGAACACAGGTACAAATCTGATTGGCTCAGGGTTCGATTCTAAAATGGGGTTCATGTGGTGGGGCCTGACTTCAAAGTCTGGCACCTCATTTCCCCCTTTTTCTTTTTGGTACCTTGGGAGCCAATCATGGCTCCATTCTGTCCATTTCAATGGCTTGCATGTCTAGGGGATGATATAGAGGTAAGGCATGGGCCAGTAGGGCCCAATGTAGTAAACAAATGGCCTGTCACCATTTCTTACAAGAATATTCTCTGTACCTCTGTTTTGCATGTCTCTAGTTTATCCTGCCTCATCTTCCCAAAAACAACTCTGGTCCCTTGATTTTAAAGGGGGGCTGATGGGTGAAGATCATCCATCTTCTGTAACTTCTTCAGGCTGACTCAGGGGCGTAGACCTTACCTAGCCAGGAACCTATAACCTTAGTCTCAGTCTAACTTTCTTTTCTTGAGGCGAAGGCAAAGCGGCTGAGTTGGGTGCTTGGAGACCTCCCATGTTCCATCACGGCAGTTGTCATCCAGGGCAAAGGGGTCAGCTGGCCTGGGGTGGAAGCAATGAACCCAAGTGGCGATGCCGTCTAGGGTTCCTTCCACCGTGGTTCTTAGGATTCAGTCCCCTGGTCTGAATAAATGGGGGGTAGGGACAGAAGCAGAATCATATAATGCCTTAAGTTGGGGTCACATTCTTGTACACGAGCTGCAAATAATCGAGTTTACACAAAAATTCAGCATTATCCAAATCAGCAAGCAATTCAGTCTGAAGGCTAGGGATAATGGGTGGGGGGTACCCGTACATTATTTCAAAAGGAGTAAAGCCAAGCTGATAGGGAGAATTTCTTACTCTAAGCAGAGCAAAAGGAAGGAGTGACACCCAGTCTGCGCCAGTCTCTAAGGCCAATTTAGTTAAGGTCTCTTTTAGAGTCCGATTCATTCTCTCTACCTGTCCTGAACTCTGGGGTCTATGAGCACAATGCAATTTCCAATCCGTCCCCAGTGCTGCAGCTATTCCCTGACTTACTTTTGAGACAAAAGCCTGTCCGTTGTCTGACCCAATGGTGGATGGGAAGCCATACCTGGGTAGGATTTCTTCCAGGATCTTCTTAGCCACTACATTCGCAGTCTCATGCTTTGTTGGATAGACTTCAACCCATCCTGAAAAGGTGTCTACAAAAACTAGCAAATATTTGTAATTTCTGTGAAATCTACTTCCCAATACACGCCTGGCCTATTCCCACAGAGGCGAGCTCCTTTAGTAATCTGTTGATTGGGGGCATTGGTAAGCTGACAGATCTTGCAATTTTTAACAATATACCTTTGCAGGCCTTTAACAGATCTCAATAAGGACACAATCTCAGGTCTACAAGCTTTCTTTACTAAACAGATATATGAGCTTAAAATTCTCACTGCCAGTCAGGGCTTTGAGTAAATGCGGGGGGTGAGATTTTAATCTATCCTCTTATTTGACAAACTTACCCTTACTAACCACTATCACAGATGACTGGCAAATTCCTGCCCAGTAGACAGACATGGGCATTGGAAAGGCATGCTTATGAACTATTCTTCTAGGACTTCCCGGCTTTAACTTTTGAAAGGCCAACAGTAGTGACTCTAGGATCTGACACCATCTCTGCCATCCAAGCAGTAACTTACTGCCTCTGGATGCTCCATCACTTTTGTCCCAGGAGGAGTGACTTTCCACTGGACTTGGACTCAGGGCCTGAGTGCTGTCCCTCAGCTCTCCAGCTCAAGACTAGCACCATACCACTTTTGAGCTCCACACCACTCCGTTCCCAGCACTCTGCTGGCTGATTAGAGACAAGTCTCTCACAGGGACCTTTCTTTGCCCGGGATGGCTTCGAACCGCAGATTCAGATCAATGAGTCTTATAAGGGGCCACTTTACTCCAATTATAAGCAACAAGGTGGTCCACACAGAAGTAGTTTTTAAGCATGCTCTCTTACCTGGAACTTATTAAGGGCCAGTATTAGATCTTGACAAACTTGTAGGAATCACCTGTGTTTCTCTGTGGGCCTGCTGGAAACTGTTACAAAAAAACCTACAAAGAAGCTGGAATGGCAATTAAACATTTTGGTAGCCATAATTCTCCTTTTCTCACTTTGCAATAATTATTTAGGACAATTTTACTTCCAAATTTCTTCCAAAAGGCTACAAAAACAAAACAATTAATACAAAAGGAGGAAAACACACAGGCCTAAGAAAAGCTACGAGTTGGAGATCTCCCAAGCTGGGCCACAACCTCCTACAAGGGTGCAGAAGGAATGGACCCGAGTTGGCCCACAACCTCCTGTAAGAAGGAGTGGACCTGAGTTGGCCCACAACCTCCTGCAAGGGTGCAGAAGGAGTGGACCCGAGTTGGCCCACAACCTCCTGCAAGGGTGCAGAAGGAGTGGACCCGAGTTACGAGTTGGAGATCTCCCAAGTTGGCCCACAACCTCCTGCCAGGGTACAGGAGGAGTGGACCCAAGTTGGCCCACAGCCTCCTGCCAGATAAGCAGAAGGAGCAGACCCAAGTACAAGGTGGGCGGGTTGAGTCTTGTTTAGGAGGCCCTCCTGGTCAGTTCCGGCCAAAAACCAAACTGACTCGCGCCCTACAAGTATAAGCAAAAGCAAAACAGACAAACAAATTACAGGACAAGACAAATGAACAGCGCTGTTTTCTTACCTTCGGAGTCTGGGATCTCGGGGTCTCTGGGGCTATCCCGGACGAGCCCCCAAATGTTGTGCCAAGTTGCAAGACCACCCCCAAGAAGACCACCGAGATTTAGACACTCCGAAATGCAAAAGCAAGGCAAGGCTTTATTTAACGAGCTGCCAACTCGGGCCTCGTCCTACCCACCGACACAGCGGAGGTTAGGAGGAAGCCCTGAGCTGTGATTACACAGGGCTTATAAAGGCAAAGAACAAGGTTACAACAATCAGCTGTGCAAGCGAGATTAGAACACAGGTACAAATCTGATTGGCTCAGGGTTCGATTCTAAAATGGGGTTCACGTGGTGGGGCCTGACTTCAAAGTCTGGCACCTCACCAAGTCGTGAAACAACCACCAAGAAGGCCATCGAGACTCAGACGTTCCGAAATGCAAAAGCAAGGCAAGGCTTTATTCAAGCGAGCTGCAACTCGGGCCTTGTCCTACCCACCAACACAGCGGAGGTTAGGAGGAAGCCTCGAGCTGCAATTACACAGGGCTTATAAAGGCAAAAAACAAAGTTACAGCCATCTGTTGTTCAAGCAAGACAAAAAAAAACAAAGTTATAGCTGAGGTGCCAGACTTTGAAGTCAGACCCCACCACGTGAACCCCATTTTAGAATCGAACCCTGAGCCAATCAGATTTGTACCTGTGTTCTAATCTTGCTTGCACAGCTGATTGTTGTAACCTTGTTCTTTGCCTTTATAAGCCCTGTGTAATCACAGCTCGGGGCTTCCTCCTAACCTCCGCTGTGTCGGTGGGTAGGACGAGGCCCGAGTTGCAGCTCACTTAAATAAAGCCTTGCCTTGCTTTTGCATTTCAGAAATGTCTGAGTCTCGGTGGTCTTTTTGGTGGTGGTCTTGCGACTTGGCACAACATTTGGGGTTTCGTCCGGGATGGCCCCAGAGACCCCCGAGACCCCAGACTCCGAAGGTAAGAAAATAGCACTGTTCATTCTGTGTGTCTGTGTCTGTGTGATTTGTAGTTTTGTTTTCTGTTTAGGCCAGCCGCTTGAATCTGAACCTGTAGGTAGTGAAGGATGAGCCGGAGTGGACATGCTCATATGGGCAGTCCTGGGGGACTTGGGGGACACCTCAAGCCCTCCACAGGGGGCTCAGGCTTCCCACTACCACCCTGAACCTGAAGGACTGGACTGAGAGGCCCTTCTAATGGGTGTCCGTCTAGTCCACTCTATATTTGGGGTTGTCTGGTCCGCTCCTACACAGGAACGGGAGAGAGAGAGCCTCAAGACTGTGTGGTCTTCCCCCTCACAGAGGCAGGAGAGACACAGTGAGACTGTGTGGTCTGCCCCCTCACAGGGGCAGGAGAGGCACAGTGAGATTGTGTGGTCTGCCCCCTCACAGGGGCAGGAGAGACACAGTCAAACCTGTAAGCTGCGGCTCCCTAAGTCTGTCTGTAAGTGTTGTCTGGTCTTTGTGCCTGTGATTATTTTTGTGTGTTTCTTTCTTGCACTGTGCCTGACTGACAAACGGATGATAGGGAACGTTCCTTCCACTCCCCTGGACTTGACTTTAGCTCACTGGAAAGATGTACAGGTGACAGCCCACAATCAGTCAATCAGTGAGAATGTCCGCAAAAAAGAACGCTAGGGGGACCCCTGAGGTGCCAGACTTTGAAGTCAGGCCCCACCACGTGAACCCCATTTTAGAATTGAACCCTGAGCCAATCAGATTTGTACCTGTGTTCTAATCTTGCTTGCACAGCTGATTGTTGTAACCTTGTTCTTTGCCTTTATAAGCCCTGTGTAATCACAGCTCAGGGCTTCCTGCTAACCTCCGCTGTGTCGGTGAGTAGGACGAGGCCCGAGTTGGCAGCTCGTTAAATAAAGCCTTGCCTTGCTTTTGCATTTCGGAAATGTCTGAGTCTTGGTGGTCTTTTTGGTGGTGGTCTTGCGACTTGGCACAACATTTGGGGGCTCGTCCGGGATAGCCCCAGAGACCCCGAGACCCCAGACTCTGAAGGTAAGAAAATAGGGCAGTTCATTCTGTGAGTCTGTGTCTGTGTGATTTGTAGTTTTGTTTTCTGTTTAGGCCAGCCACTTGAATCTGAACCTGTAGGTAGTGAAGGATGAGCCGGAGTGGACATGCTCATATGGGCAGTTCTGGGGGACTTGGGGGACACCTCAAGCCCTCCACAGGGGGCTCAGGCTTCCCACTACCACCCTGAACCTGAAGGACTGGACTGAGAGGCCCTTCTAATGGATGTCCGTCTAGTCCACTCTATATTTGGGGTTGTCTGGTCGGCTCCTACACAGGAATGGGAGAGAGAGAGCCTCAAGACTGTGTGGTCTGCCCCCTCACAGAGGCAGGAGAGACACAGTGAGATATTGTGTGGTCTGCCTCCTCACAGGGGCAGGAGAGACACAGTCAAACCTGTAAGCCGTGGCTCCCTAAGTCTGTCTGTAAGTGTTGTCTGGTCTTTGTGCCTGTGATTATTTTTGTGTGTTTCTTTCTTGCACTGTGCCTGACTGACAAACGGATGATGGGGAACGTTCCTTCCACTCCCCTGGACTTGACTTTAGCTCACTGGAAAGATGTACAGGTGACAGCCCACAATCAGTCAATCAGTGATAATGTCCGCAAAAAAAGAACTTTAGGGGGACCCCCACCCAGCCTTCTTAAGCAGAAAATTGTTTGGTGCGCTAAAATGTTTTACTAAGACTAAAACTGTTTTACTAAAACTATCAAGCCCTGGAAAATGAGGCTGGAGAATGCTAAAATCATTTGTTAAAGGTTTTTGTCTTAAAATGTACGGCCGATGCTTATTCAGCGCGCTTTAAGATCTTTTGAAAATGTATGTGTGTGTGCATGTGTGAGTGTGAACATGTTCAAGACTGCAGTATGATGCAAAACTAAATTTAAATTCAAAGGTCTTCATGCCATGCAGTAACTGGGACTGAAGAAAAAAAAAAAAAAAGAGGCTCTTTTGAAACAAGCAGCCCGTAAGCAAAGGGCGGCACCTGGTTTCAGATTGCCTGTGAGCTTCAGTTTTTCCGATGCAGATAAAAGCTAAAGTGTTGTGTTAGTGTTAGAAAGGCTTTGGAAATCAAGAATACATTTCTAGATAAGAAATTTGGAAGTAAAATTGTCCTAAATAATTATTGCAAAGTGAGAAAAGGAGAATTATGACTACCAAAATGTTTAATTGCCATTCCAGCTTCTTTGTAGGTTTTTTGTAACAGTTACCAGCAGGCCCACAGAGAAGCACAGGTGATTCCTACAAGTTTGTCGAGATCTAATACTGACCCTTAATAAGTTCCAGGTAAGAGAGCATGCTTAAAAACTACTTCTGTGTGGACCACCTTGTTGCTTATAATTGGAGTAAAGTGGCCCCTTATAAGACTCATTGATCTGAATCTGCGGTTCGAAGCCAGCCTGGGCAAAGAAAGGTCCCTGTGAGAGACTTGTCTCTAATCAGCCAGCAGAGTGCTGGGAACGGAGTTGTGTGGAGCTCAAAGTGGTACGGTGCTAGTCTTGAGCTGGAGAGCTGAGGGACAGCACTCAGGCCCTGAGTCCAAGTCGAAAGTCACTCCTCCTGGGACAAAAGTGATGGAGCATCCAGAGGCAGTAAGCCACTGCTTGGATGGCAGAGATGGTGTCAGATCCTAGAGTCACTACTGTTGGCCTTTCAAAAGTTAAAGCCAGGAAGTCCTAGAAGAATAGTTCATAAGCATGCCTTTCCAATGCCCATGTCTGTCTACTGGGCAGGAATTTGCCAGTCATCTGTGATAGTGGTTAGTAAGGGTAAGTTTGTCAAATGAGAGGATAGATTAAAATCTCACCCCCCGCATTTACTCAAAGCCCTGACTGGCAGTGAGAATTTTAAGCTCATACATCTGTTTAGTAAAGAAAGCTTGTAGACCTGAGATTGTTTGTAGACACCTTTTCAGGATGGGTTGAAGCCTATCCAACAAAGCATGAGACTGCGAATGTAGTGGCTAAGAAGATCCTGGAAGACCCAACTCAGCCACTTCGCCTTCGCCTCAAGAAAAGAAAGTTAGACTGAATATTGTTATAATTTTCTTTTTGCCTTCTTTCCTTACTACCCTGGCTAGTGTTAATGTTATTTTGGCAGCTCACTCCAAAGTGAGGTGAATCCTGCAGTCCCTTGGTAAAGTAGACTAAGGTTATAGGTTCCTGGCTAGGTAAGGTCAACGCCCTTGAGTCAGCCTGAAGAAATTACAGAAGATGGATGATCTTCACCCATCAGCCCCCCTTTAAAACCGAGGGACCAGAGTTATTTTCGGATACTACTTTTGGCCCTACTGGCCCATGCCTTACCTCTATATCATCCCCTAGACATGCAAGCCATTGAAATGGACAGAATGGAGCCATGATTGGCTCCCAAGGTAACAAAAAGAAAAAGGGGGAAATGAGGTGCCAGACTTTGAAGTCAGGCCCCACCACGTGAACCCCATTTTAGAATCGAACCCTGAGCCAATCAGATTTGTACCTGTGTTCTAATCTTGCTTGCACAGCTGATTGTTGTAACCTTGTTCTTTGCCTTTATAAGCCCTGTGTAATCACAGCTCGGGGCTTCCTCCTAACCTCCGCTGTGTCGGTGGGTAGGACGAGGCCCGAGTTGCAGCTCACTTAAATAAAGCCTTGCCTTGCTTTTGCATTTCGGAAATGTCTGAGTCTCGGTGGTCTTTTTGGTGGTGGTCTTGTGACTTGGCACAACAATAGCAATCAGGTGTTCAAGCAAGCAAGACCAGGACACCAGTACAAATCTGATTGGCTCAGGGCTCAAGGCACAGGGCTCGAGACATTCTAGGGGTGGTTACAGTTAAGCATTCCCAGTGGTTAGAATTCTTGACAGGCTGGGCCCTAATAAGCTTGTCCTGGGTCTGCTCACAGGGCCTGCTTATCTCAGGTTCGCGTGGTAAAGTGGGGTTTTTGTGGTAAAGTTGGGCCTGACTTCAAAGTCTGGCACTTCAGTATCTTATTGGAGTATATTGGAAACCATGTATACTGGTATTAGAACTAGGAAATTGAAAGGGAATACCAAAATCAAGAGATACAGGGTAGAAAAAGACAAACAACTGCAAAAGCAATACTTAAAAAACTGTTTGGTGTAAATGAACTGAACAATTCATGGGGGGAAAGGAAAAGGGGAGGGGGGAATTTCTTGTGTTTGTAATTCTGGTGAACACTGTTAAATGTACTTTTATTAGAATTGTTTTGGGTATCAGTTTAATGATTCAGGTACTGAACTTTATGACTGTATACTGTGATGTAATAGTAATTGTAATTCTTTTCTTTTTACTTTTTTTTATTATCAAACTGAATTACAGGGAGGTTACAGTTTCATACCTTAGGCATTAGATACATTTCTTGTACTGTTTGTTATCTCGTCCCTTGTTCTCTTTCCCCCCTCCCCCTTTCCCTTTAAAGGAAATGGCCCTAACTTTTCACCATTAATTATAATGCTAGCTGCAGGTTTGTCATACACAGCCTTTATTTTTTTTTAGTTTTAAGTTTTTATTATCAAACTGAATTACAGAGAGGTTACAGTTTCATACATTAGGCATTGGATACATTTCTTGTACTGTTTGTTACCTTGTCCCTCATTCCCCCTCCCCTGTCCCCCTTTCCCTCCCCCCCCCCAATGAGTTGTTCAGTTCAGTATTGCTTTTGTAGTTGCTTGTCTTTTTTTTACCTATGTCTCTCGAATTTGGTATTCCCTTTCAATTTCCTAGTTCTAATACCAGTATACATGGTTTCCAGTATACTCAGATAAGATACAGAGATAGTGTAGGTACAAGCACAAGAGGGTGATACAAGAAGATCATCAATAATTGAAGCTACAGTTACACATGGCAAGTTGGAAGTAGTTACAATTGTGATATAACAATTGTTTCCATAACATGGAGTTCATTTCACTTAGCATCATCTTATGTGTTCATAAGGTATAGCTATTGGGCTCTTGTGATCCTCTGCTGTGACTTGCCTAAACCTGTGCTATTTATTCCCTATAAGGGAGACCATAGAGTCCATGTTTCTTTGGGTCTGGCTCACTTTACTTAGTATAATTTTTTCCAAGTCTTTCCATTTCCTTACAAATGGGGCAATGTCATTCTTTCTGATAGAGGCATAAAATTCCATTGTGTATATGTACCACATAGTAATTGTAATTCTTACATTAAGGAAAAATTGTCATTTGAGTTCAAAGGTCTTCTTCATGCAGTAACTGGGACCAAGAAAAAAAAAATGGCTGTTTTAAAACAGGCAGCCTGGGGCTGGGAATATGGCCTAGTGGCAAGAGAGCTTGACTTGTATACATGAAGACCCGGGACCGATTCCCCAGCACCACATATATAGAAAATGGCCAGAAGTGGCGCTGTGGCTCAAGTGGCAGAGTACTAGCCTTGAGCAAAAAGAAGCCAGGGACAGTGCTCAGGCCCTGAGTCCAAGCCCCAGGACGGGCAAAAACAACAACAACAAAAAAAAAACAGGCAGCCTGGAGGCAAAGGGCAGTGCCTGGTTTCAGAATGCCTATAAGCTTCAGAGTTTTTCCAGTGCAGATAAAAGCTAAAGTGTAAAAGTGTTAAAGCAGAGGTTGGTAAAAGGCTTTGGAAATCTAGAATGCATTGCTAGATAAGAAATTTGGAAGTGAAATTGTCCTAAATGATTGTTCCAAAGTGAGAAAAGAAAAATTACGGCTACCAAATGATTGATTGATTGCTATTCCAGTTTGTAGGTTTTTTGTAACAGTTTCCATCAGGCCCACATGGAAGGACAGGCGATTCTTACAAGTTTGTCAGATGTAACATTGGCCCTTAATAAGTTCCAGGTAAGAGCATGCTTAAAAAATACTTCTCTGTATGTTATGCCCAAGTTGCGAGACAACCACCAAGAAGACCACCGAGAGCCAGACGTTCCGAAATGCAAAAGCAAAGCTTTATTCAGGCGAGCTGCAGCTCCGACGCAGCAGAGGTTAGGAGGAAGGCCCTGAGCTGAAATTTTACAGGGCTTATAAAGGCAAAAAACCACAAAGTTACAGCAATCAGGTGTTCAAGCAAGATTAGGACACGGGTACAAATCTGATTGGCTCAGGGCTCGAGGCATTCCGGGGAAGTCAGAGTTAAGCATTCCCAGGCTGTTAGAGTTAAGTAGGGAGTTTCCTGACCAGTTGGGCCCTAATAAGCTTGTTCTGCTAGCCGGGATAATTGGTGGCTTGGGTTACTCATAGTTTAAACAGTCAACAAAATGGGTACTGCCTCAAAAATGGGGTTTACTTCAACTCTACATGTGGACCACCTTGTTGCTTTCATTGGAGTAAAGTGGCCTTTTGTAATTATGACTCATTGATCTGAAATCTGCAGTTCGAAGCCAGCCCGGGCAGAGAAAGGTCCCTGTGAGAATCTTCATCTCTATTTGACCAGCAGAGTGCTGGGAACATAGTTGTGAGCTGTGTTGAGGCTCAAAGTGGCAGAGTGCTAACCTAGAGCTGGAGGGCTGAGGGATAGCACTCAGGCACCGAGTTCAAGTCCAGCGACTTGAAAAGTCACTCCTGGGACAAATAGAGCATCCAGAGGCAGTAAGCCACTGCTTGGATGTCAGAGATGGTGTCAGATCTTAGAGTCATGTGTGCTTGGCCTTTCAAAGGTTAATCAAAGCTGGGAGGTCCTAGAGGGATAGTTTGTAAGCATGCCTTTCTAATGCCCATGTCTGTCTACTGGACAGGAACTTGCCGGTCGTCTGTGGTAGTGGGTAGTAAAGCTAAGTTTGTCAAATGGGGGATAGTTTAAAATCCCAACCCTCTGCATCTGCTCAAAGCCCTAACTGGCAGTGAATTTTGAGCTGGTACACTGTTCAGGAAAGAAATCTTGTCGACCTGAGATTGTGTCTTTATTGAGATCTAAGGCCTATGAAGGTATGTTAGGCATTGTTAGGTCATCAGAGACCAGTTTCCCCAGTCAGGAAAAAGCTTTTGCAAACCAGAATGTTAAAAGGCTACTCTGCTGTAGGCCCAAAAGAAGTCTGCATAGTTGGTAAAAGTAAAATGTTCATTGTAATTCCCAGTTTGGAGTAAAGCTCCTAATGGACATCTGATCCTGCAGCCCCTTGGTAAATTAGACTAAGGTTATAGGTTCCTGGCTAGGTAAGGTCAACGCCCCTGAGTCAGCCTGAAGAAGTTATAGAAGATGGATGATCTTCACCCATCAGCCCCCCTTTAGGATCAAGGGAGCAGAGTTGTTTTTGGGAAGATGAGACAGGATAAACTAGAGGAATGAAAACAGAGGTAACAAGTGTACAAGAGTAGAGACTGCACTTGCGAGAAATGGTTACAGGCTGAGCCTTCTATGCTGGCCTAAAAAAATCCTAGCCTTATTGGAAATATCTGATTTAAACTTAATTGCCCTGGAAAAACTACCCAGGGGCCATTGATTCCCTAAAGCTGTCTTGAAATTCAGTGGGGCACCAGCCTGTAAAAGCCAGTGCACTTAAAGGCCACCAGAAAAATATTAGGGGATTTCACTAGAGTCAGGCCTTAGGTTAGGTTTCTTTAATCAGTCTATGCAGGAAATTGCAGGCAGGCAACCCAGCAGAAGGTGTGACATTCTACTGGAGCCACGGGAGCCACTGCTGCCTGCTGCCACCATGTCCCCTGTCCTTAAGATCAAGGACAGCCTGACAGTCATCTAGAAGAATCTACATCTCCACCCTAAGCACTCCTACGATGGTACAAGCAGATTGGACTCCAACATGCGTAGCTGATTCCTGCGGAAGGCCACTTTGGATCTGCTGAAACTAAGATTTAGGGGGGACATTCTTTCTGTGGCAACCTTCCCACTCCTCTGAGTTGACTGGAGTTGACTCGCTCTATTAAGAAAATTGGAAAGCATGCGTGGCAGGCTAGAGAGTCACTCCCAGGCGCTGCCTGGGGTTGGAGGTGTGTCCAAGTATATTAGAGTGTGTCCATTTCATACTCCATAGCTTCATATACCATCCACTCAGGAAAATGCCTGGCAAGATTCCAGCTCTGCCACACATTGCTTGTTCCCTACGCCCAGGCTCCCATGCCTTCCTTTAAAATCTGGGGGAAGGCTCCACAGCTCTTATCATTCTGCATACCTGCTAACACCCAGAGGCTAATGCCCAGACCTGCTGTCAGCTTGACCACTTAGACCATGGCTGCAGCTGCCTCTAGCTGCCTAGAGGGTTGAACACTATTGGGGAATAGTTCCCTAGGTTGCCCTGTGCAAGCTCTTTCTCAAAGCAAATTTCTTCCAATGAGTTTACAACTTTCGATCCTTGCCCCTGCAATGTGTGGTACCTCACAGATCCCTGTAAACCCTTCAGGGCCTAACGGCCCTGTACAAGGTACTTGCCTTCGTCCAAATAGCACTAGACTCTCCAACAACCACACCTTTCTTGGCCCTAACTTTAAATGTGCTTTTCTAGTCAAACTGAAAGTTTTTCCAACCCTTTTGCTCTGCTTTTTTTCTCCTGATGTTCCCTGTACAAAGGGTCAAAAGTCTCCAGCAGTACCCATTGCCCAGCATGAATGCTACAAGTCCTTGGAATGTCCTCTGCCAGATTAATAAATCTGTTGCCTCTAAACTCAGCTTTACACAAAAGTCTTAGGACATTGACAAAATGTAGATAAGTTCTATGCCAGTCCCATGTCTGCATGAATCCATGAGCACAGTCCTTACTGTCTGCATTTTAATCAGCATTTTGATCTGCTGAGGTCATACCAGTATCACCTATTTAGCATTCCAAGGGTTGTTTTTTTTGTGAGTTTTTTGAAACTAGCTTCTTTGAACTTTAAAAACTTTCTTCCACAAACCAATTCCAAAAAGGCTTATAAACCACAGTCAGGTAAAGCCACAACAATGGCCCTATACTTTTTGGTACCAGACTGTTTGTTTGTTTGTTTTTTGTTTTTATGATGGTCCTGAAGCTTGAACTCATGGCCTGGGTACTGTTAGGAGCTATTGTGCTCAAGACTAGTGCTCTCACTTGAGCCACAGCTCCACTTCAAATTGGTACTAGTTTTATGTGCCAGTTTATTTTTTTAACCACTGTAACAAAATAGCTGAGAAAAACAACTTGACAGAAAAAAGGATTTTTATTGTTTTTTTTTTTTTTTTTTGGCTTTTTGGGGGTTTTGTTTTGTTTTTGACTTACAGATTCAGAGGTTTCAGTCCACTGTTGCTTTACCCCATTGTTTCTATGAACATCATGGCAGGGTAATGTAATGGAGCACAGCTGCTCACCTTATGGTGGCCAGGATGATACACCCTTCAAGGTCACAGCCCAGGACATTCCTCCAAGGCCCTTCCAAACAATAGATCATTCAGCTTCAAACTCATCAATAGGGTTGTCTATTGATGAAGTTGGTGCCCTTGAGATCCAATCATTTCTCAATAGCACCTACCAGCTAGGGGCAAAGCCTGCATCACATATGCCTTTGGATGCTCCATTCCAAACCATAGCAGTACTGTCAATCCTTTTCTACAGATAAAGAAACTGGACACTTAGTTCATACTACCTACAGCAAGAAATAAAGGGATAATGTTAAAATGTTTTTTAAAAATAAAAAAGAAATTAGATAAATATTATTACTGGATTATTGCCACTCCCACTATGATAAATGGAAATAGGAATGTCCGCTTATGAGGAAATCACTTTGAGTATACGGTAGTCCTTCCCCCCTTGCAGGATATGTTATAAGACTCCAAGTGGGCGCGTAAAACTGTGGGTAGTGCCAAATAATGTAACTTAATGCCTTCTATCTTAAACATTATCCATTATAACCATAATTTTTGTAGCTTGAGTTTACCTGCAAAACTACTATGCATTTATTTTTGTCTTATTAACAAATTCATAAATAGAAGCACATTATAGTTTCTCTGTGCATATCCAGCAGAATCACTCTTCCATATTGAGACTATTAGAAAGTAAATTTAGAGTTCCCTGAACACAGTAGTAGGAATTTAATAACCAAGATGGCCAAGAGATTTATGGGTAGGCAGAGTGTACAGCATGAAATGCAGAACAAATGTTGAATCATATCATGAGTAAGATGGAAGGAAAGGTTATGTCAATTACATCACTACTCAGAAAGGCATGCCATTTAAGATGTTTTTATTTATATATTTGTGCAAGTTTTCATTTGATATTTGCAGACATGGCAAACCTCTGGTAAATGAAGCCAAAGAAAGCAAAGCCATAACTAAAGAGTGGACTACTGTAACTGTAATTTTGCTTTAAGGAGAATGTTAATACAGGGTTAGGGAATATAAGGAAGGAGCCCTCGATGATTCCTAAGACAAATAATAGCTTTGTGTCTTTGAAGCGAGCCACTTCACTCACCAGCAGTTTCTTGGGCCTTCCTGCTCATCCTCAAGTTAGACATAACTACTGCCTACCTAAGCCCACAGTGGGCTTGCACGACATGGGAGTGAGTGAGCAAGGATTGACTTGACTTGGGAAAATGGTGGGATCACTCTCCCACATGATGAGCTGGGGAAGGGAGGAACTCAGGCATCTGACAAGGTGGAGTTCAGATTCAGATATGTTAGGCTTCTTCATTGTGATGTCTATGTGAGAAAGCCAAATGCAGGGTCCTGCAACCTTTGTGAATGATTTCAGATGAAGCTCTGTGTGGAAATTGTTTTATATGATAGCAATGGTAGAAATGGTGGATCTTCCTTTTGAGGTGGTGGAATAAAGAAGGAAGAACAGGCAGAACCTAATGGCCCATGCCTGTAATCCTAGTTACTTAGGAGACTAAGCTCTGAAGATTATGGTTTGAAATCAGTCCATGAAGCAAGTCTGTGAGAGTCTTATCTGCAATTAACCTCCAAAAAAGCCAGAAGAAAGAAGAGCAATAGATCCACTCAAGGGATGACTAGTGAAACTGTGATCACAGGGCTGCAGGGGGAGCAGGAGCCAAATTATAAATGTGGGTTTTTTTAATTTTAATTTTTGTATGTCCTTGTTAGTCCTAAGGCTTGAACTCAGGGCATTGATGCTCAAGATTATCACTTTACCACTTGGGCCACAGGACTACTTCTAGCCTTTTGGGTGGCTAATTGGAAATAAGAGTATCCACAGAGTTTCCTGCCCAGGCTAGCTTCAAACTTCAATATTCACATCTCAGCTAGGATTATAGGTATGAGCCTCCAGCACTTGGCTTAGATGTGGCATTTTAATAGCAATTATTTTCAGAGTGCTTTTCAAACCACCATTTCCCACTAAATCTCCATAAGCCTGTATGTGAAACTTTTGAAAGCCATAATATTCTTTCATGTTTTAATCCTAACAACTGATTTAAGTTTAGTCTGTAATGCTATTGCAAAGAATGTGCTAGTCCAATGAACAGTTACAGCCCCTGAAGTTGTAGACTGTCTCTTTTTGTGTGTGTGCAGGCCCTGGGACTTGAACCCGTGGCCTAGGCTCTCTCCTTGAGCTTTTGTGCTTAAGGTGCTAGCACTCTAACGCTTGAGCCACCGTTCCACGTCTAGCCTCTGAAGTTGAAATACATTAAAAAAAAATATTAGATGAGTCAAGTAATAGAATGAGGGAGAAAAAGAAGGGTAATTATATTAAAGAACTTAATTCCTAGAAAAAATATGGAAGACTGGTTTCTAGGAAGCCAAGACAAAAAGTGAACAGAATGAATTAATTATTGTTCAAATTCATCAGTAACCCAACCCAGTTTAGTGATGAAGGTCCATCCTAGAAATAGTTTGATAGAAGCAGCAAATTCCCTGGGGTTTTTTGCCATGTAAGTAGAGACTATTTACAATAGGAGGAAATGAAGCCAACTTTAAAGAGAGAAGAAGAGAGGCAGAAAGAGGGAGGAAAGGAACAAAAAAGAAGGGCAGAAGGAAAGGAGGGAGAAGAGAGAGAAAGAGAGAAAGCGGTCTGAGTTCAAGTGCCTAGTTCTGCCTTCTGAGATCCACAACACCTCGGAAGCTTTTCTCTTGACTCATTTAATGTTTGGTCCAATTCTCTGTTTAGTCACTAGCTTCTGAAACAATAATAACTAATAAAATATAGTCTGGTGTAACTGAACTCTTGTACATCCTCCACCAGTTCAACAAACATTACCTTTGGCCTGTTGCTTTAACTGTACCTTGGTCCCTTTCTCAAACCACCAATTCCTTTCATCACTCTCAGCCAACTTCACCCCTCTCTTTGATAATTTCTCTATCTTGAGGCCAGAGGTGGGGCTCACAATCTCTTCCCTCCCCAAACTAGTATAGCGCTGCTCTCTCTACTGGAAAACCTCTTTTCTTCAAGTCAGTTATGTAAAAGCCAGCTGCTCTTGCTGCAGAAGTAGAACTCTGTTCATAAATCTTTTAATGACCAAGTAAACTCTGTTAAATTCATTTTGTCTGAAGTTCTTTCAGCAATCCCAAACCAAAATTTGGATTACTGTCTTTCTTGTGTTATTCTTCCTGATTGCACCATCCATAAGGCCAAACCTCCACTCAGAGTTCTGAGACCTCTATCTCTACCAAACTTTCCTTCTTTCCCCCTTTTTTGCACAAGAAAAGGTGTCCTTCCTATGAAATATTAATCCTCCATAATCCAGTCTATGCTAAACCATAGAGACCTCAATCCATCAATTTTCCAGCCTCTCAGCAATGCTTTCAGTCTCTTGTTCTTCCTTTCTTCGGGTCATCTAAGCATCACATCATTCCAAAACAAATCTTATCTAGGTTCCCATTTTTCTCTTTCTTTATACAGTTGGCTCCCTCCTGCTCTTCAAAGAAACTTCTTGAAAACATTGTTTACACTTCCTGTTTCCATTTCCTTACTTTTCATGCATTACTTCCTGAAATTGGTCTCTTTTTATCAGAAAATCATTAACTCAGGCTTCCTTTTACTAAGGTAAAGATCTCTGCTTTGGGTTCCTTCAGCCTTCATGGGCCACAGGATCACAGTTCACCCTGCAGAGACACAGGATGCTATTCCCTGGGACCACAGTCTACTACACAGGATCACAGCCTTCTTAAAAAAAAAAATCAGTCTACGGGGCTGGGGATATGGCCTAGTGGCAAGAGTGCTTGCCTCGTATACGTGAGGCCCTGGGTTCAATTCCCCAGCACCACATATACAGAAAACAGCCAGAAGCGGCGCTGTGGCTCAAGTGGCAGAGTACTAGCCTTGAGCAAAAAGAAGCCAGGGACAGTGCTCAGGCCCTGAGTCCAAGCCCCAGGACTGGCAAAAAAAAAAAAAATCAGTCTACCCCACTGATCACAGTGTACCCCATGGGATCACAGTGGTCTACCCTCACCTCATCACAGTGGTCAGCTCCCACCTGATCACAGTGTACCCCACGGGATCACAGTGGTCTACCCTCACCTGATTACAGTGGTTGACTCCCACCTGATCACAGTGTACCCCACAGGATCACAGTCTATCCCACAGGTTCACCGTCTACAGGATCAGTCGATCCCACAGGATCACAGTCAGTCCCACAAAATCACAGTCTACTCTACAGCCTCAGTCTATCCCACAGTTTCACTGCCTACTCCACAGAATCACAGCCTAACCCCTCAGGAGTGAGATGGGAGGGTCACCTGTGGCTAGACTGTTGTTCATAGCTATAAACAGCCAGCTCTCTCTCTCAATCATCAGATCACCCCCAAGTACAATGTGTCACTAGGTCCTGTCAGTCTTAAGTAGTGGAACTCCCTGCAAATATAAATTTGTTTTATGGTTTCTTTCTTTTTTTTTTTTTTTGCCAGTCCTGGGCCTTGGACTCAGGGCCTGAGCACTGTCCCTGGCTTGTTTTTGCTCAAGGCTAGCACTCTGCCACTTGAGCCACAGTGCCACTTCTGGCCATTTTCCATATATGTGGTACTGGGGAATTGAACCCAGGGCTTCATGTATACGAGGTAGGCTCTCTTGCCACTAGGCCATATTCCCAGCCCCTGTTTTATGGTTTCTTTTCTCTTAATTGTCTTGTTATATTAAAGGGAGATTGCAATTACAAGCACAATTACAGAGGTGTTACAATTACACAAGTCAGTTAAAGAGTACATTCCTTTTTGGACAATGTCACTCCTCACCCCCCCCTTTGTTTTCCCCTCATGTCCTATTCCCACCCACAAGTTGTATAGGTAATTTTCTACATAGTATCTAGTGAGTATTACTGCTGCATCTGTTCACCCTTGGTCCTTACATTTCTGTGTCCCCTACCCGCTCAAAGATAGATGAACAAACAAGACAAAAAGAAAGAGAAAAGAACAGCAGCAGAGAAAGAAACTTCTTGTTTCTATTTCCTAGAGTTCATTTTGATAAACATCAAATTTTATATGACATTTTATATGACCAGAGGCACATAAACATCGCACCTTTGTATTCCGCTCCCGATTGTCCTCCTTTGGTCTCACTAGCATCCTGTATCATGTCCCAATGTGTTTTAAATCTAGCTTCTGTATTTTTATTATTTCCTTAGCATTATACGTTCAAGAAAATTATATGAGTTTCAAAGATCAATGTAATGGTTTCCCTTCCTCATAGAAATAGAGTTTCCATGAGCCCAACTTTAAACTTTTATTTTTTTTTATTTATTTTTTTTTTTTGGGCCAGTCCTGGGCTTTGGACTCAGGGCCTGAGCACTGTCCCTGGCTTCTTTTTTGCTCAAGGCTAGCACTCCGCCACTGGAGCCACAGCGCCGCTTCTGGCCGTTTTCTGTATATGTGGTGCTGGGGAATCGAACCTAGGGCCTCGTGTATCCGAGGCAGGCACTTTTGCCACTAGGCTATATCCCCAGCCCCCAACTTTAAACTTTTAAAAGTTACTATAAATAATATAATGATAGTATGTATGTAAACAGATACATGGCCTGCTTTTCCAAAAATGGTGCAGCAATCAAATTCTTCTTCTTTTTTTGGGGTGTGTGTGGGGGGGGGCAGTTATGGGGCTTGAACTAAGGGCCTAGGCCCTGTCCCTGAGATCTTTTGCTAGCCCTCTACCACTTTTAGTCACAGGTCCACTTTCATTTTTCTTTTTTTTTTTTTTGTTAGTTTGTTTTTTTGCCAGTCCTGGGCTTGAACTCAGGGCTTGAGCACTGTCCCTGGCTTCTTTTTGCTCAAGGCTAGCACTCTGCCACTTGAGTCACAGTGCCACTTCTGGCCATTTTCTATATATGTGGTGCTTAGGAATCGAACCCAGGGCTTCCTGTATACGAGGCAAGCACTCTTGCCACTAGGCCATATTCCCAGCCCCCACTTTCATTTTTCTGGTGGTTAATTGGAGATAAGAGTCTCATGGACTTTCCTACCAAGTTGCTCTGAACCTCAGTCTTCAGATCTGTGCCTTCTGACTAGCTAGGATTGCAGATGTGAGCCACCACTGCCTGGAATGGAGTCAAGTTCTAAAACAATTTTTTTAGGGATTTCTTATTAGTAGGCCTTAGCTTTGTAAGGAGGTTTCATTGTAGTGTGTGTGTGTGTGTGTGTGTGTGTGTGTGTGTGTACACACGTGCCTGTATAGGTACCCCTCATCAAGCTCAGGCCCTTCCCTCTCACTTTTCTTCCCTTCAGCTAATACCAGCCTCCAACAAAGCCTGTTTTGCTTTCCTGACATTCTTTTTGTATATTAATTGTACCACAGAATTTCACATGGTATCCTGACATGTCTTGCTTTAACTCAGGGCCTTACACTTGCTCTACTTACTTAAAGCTAGTGTTCTAACCTTTTAGCCATGACTCTAATCTGGCTTTTTGGTAGTTATTTGTGGACATGGTGTCTAGCAGACTGTAGTGATCTATTTCATCAAGCTAAGACACCCCCCGCCACCTACCAATAACCCCTAGCTCCCTAGCTCAGGACCGAGCTTTTAGCACATAGACTTTTTAAGTTCAAAACACTGGTAATGTGTGAAAAGTTTCTTTGGAAATTGATAAAAAAAATTATGCTAAAGTTCTGCTATAGTGACCATTACACAACTTAGTAAATACACTAAAATATTTGGAATGCATATTTTCAATAGGTAAACTCTGCAATGTATTATCTCAATAGAATTGTTTTTAAAAGTACAGTTGCGGACTGGGGATATGGCCTAGTGGCAAGAGTGCTTGCCTTGAATACATGAAGCCCTATGTTCAATTCCCTAGCACCACACAGACAGAAAATGCCCAGAAGTGGCGCTGTGGCTCAAGTGGCAGAGTGCTAGCCTTGAGCAAAAAGAAGCCAGGGACAGTGCTCAGGCCCCTGAGCTCAAGCCCCAGGACCAGCAAAAATAAATAAATAAATAAATAAATAAATAAATAAAAAAATAAAAAAAAGTACAGTTGCATCTTGAGAGACAGACAGGTTAGTACTGGGATTAGTAAAGGTTTTTAAGGGACTTGGGGAAACAGCAGACATTGCTGACCAGCTTTATGAGAGGACAAGAAAATATTCCAGAGGCAGCAGCGGACACAGAGGCCCAGCCAAGTGGTGGAAGCAGCACACCACAGCTCCACACAGTGAGCAGATAGTGACGCAGGTGCCAGGAGACCGACAGGGCTTCCAGGGCAGGTCTAGCGGGGCTGGTCCAGGTGTGTTTCATAGGCTGGGCCCAGTCTTAACGGCTAGTTATGTTAGCCTTCCATGAGAGACAGGGAAAAACATTAAACAATATTGAGCCTGCTAGAGGGATTATTGTAACATAAAAACTGGAAGTGAAACTTCCCTCAAGGAAGGGAAATACTAATACCCAACTAAATTTATAGAATCCCCAACTCCCTGCTAAACACTTTCCTTGGATCCTCTCATTTAATTGCTCAAGTGAGCGCCACAATTATTTCCATTTTATGGAACCCATATGGCCTCCTTCAAGTTTCAGGCAAATGCACCTTCCTCATGCTGTCCTTTATTTTACTCCTGGGTGCTTAATTCAATTTAACAATTTTACTTTGTAAATCTTCTTTAAGGACTTTTCTCCCCCTCACCACACTGAAAGCCCATACAAATGGGTTAATTCGAATATTTCCTTGAGTTCTGAATTCCAAAATGTCTGGCTCATGGTCAACTCCCAGTAAGTGAATACATGAATATATGAATACATGAAATAAATGAGGAAATTGAATCTCATAGAGTAACTTATCCATAATCATAAAGGTAGTAGGTTGCAAACACTAGCTTAATAACCTATATTCTTAGGCCACTTCATGATTCCACCAGTTAATATTGTAGGAAGAGATAAGTCTTCTCCTAGGACTAAGGCAGGGGTAAAGGGAATGGGGTTGCCTAGATTTGGTGAGGGACTGGTTATAGCAGGATGCTACAAGGACTAGATGTAAAGTGACTTTAGGTTTAGGTTTAGCAAGTGGGTAGTGGTGTTGTTTTGAGTTAAAAGAATATAAAGGGTGGAAATGGGGCTGTGGCTCAGGTGGCAGAGCGCTAGCCACAAGCGGAAAAAGCTCGGGGACAGCACCTAGGCCCAGAGTTCAAGCCCAACAACTAACAAAAAAGAATATAAAGGGCTCCTGATTGGGGAAAAAGTTGAAAGAGGAGTACATGTCTAATCAACAATATTGTTTAAATCATCTTCCAGGATTTTACCAAGTGTTGCTAATAAGAAATATAATAATCTTAGGAGAGGACCATAAAGACTCAATAGACATGTAAATATGATGATATAATAGTATTATCAAAATGTAAATTCAGCAGTGATATTCACTAGACACTATGTTGAAAATGAAGTATACAATTTAAGAAGGGGAAATTGGGAGAAAACAAGGGAAGAGGTAACACTGTTCAAAAACAAATGTACTCATTACCTGATCTATGTGACTGTAACCACTTTGTATAACACCTTACAATAATAAAAAAAATTGGGAAAATTTATCAAAATGAACTCCAAGAAATGGAAACAAGAAGTTTTTGTGTTGTTGTTGATGGTTTTTATTTCTGTTGTCTTGTTTTTAATCTGTTTTGGGGAGGGGACACAGAAAGGGTAGCACAAAGTGTGAATAAATGCAGCAGTGATACTCACTAGATACAATGTTGAAAATGAACTATACAACTTGTGGGTGGGGACCGGAGGGAAAAACTGGCAGAGCGCGAAGTTAGGGGTGACACTGTTCAAAAGAAATGTACTCATGGGCTGGGAATATGGCCTAGAGGCAAGAGTGCTTGCCTTGTATACATGAAGCCTGGGTTCGATTCCCCAGCACCACATATGTAGAAAACGGCCAGAAGTGGCCCTGTGGCTCAAGTGGGCAGAGTGCTAGCCTTGAGCAAAAAGAAGCCAGGGACAGTGCTCAGGCCCCGAGTCCAAGGCCCAGGCCAAAGAAAACAAGAAATGTACTCATTATCTAACGTAACCGCAGCACCTCTGTACATTACCTTGACGATAACAATATGTATGTAAAAAAACAGAAATATGGAATAGGCTGATTCCATCGTCTTCATTGTGTCAGTGTGTGTGTGGGGGGGATAAGGATAAAAAAGAACATAACTACGAAAAGTCCACAGAACGGATTAAATTAATTGTGAGGTTAATTTGTACAGCAGATGGGGGGGGGGAAAGATTAGGGGACCGTCCTTTGAGATTTTTCCTGCCAGTGGACAATCTGACCATCAGCATGGAAAAAGGCATTGGCACACCCAAGCCCAGAGGAGGCCACGCGCGCGGGAAAGCACGCCAGAGGACCTGCGTGCCTTCGCAGTCTGTTGACCAGGTCCAGAAAGCTCGCGCCTGTCCTCAAACGACTCCCAACTCCCAGCCTGGGATCGCAGCAGGGGCGCGCAGCAGGCATCCCGCTGCCCGCGGATACCCGACCGACCTCCGAACTCCAGGTGGCGCTGTGGGCTGGCAGGGGCTGCCCCGGCACGAGCGAGCGCCGTCTCCCGAGTGCGCATGCTCGCCCCTGCTGCGGGCTTGCCTTTTTTTTTTTTTTTTTTTTTTTTTCCTCTCTCGCTCTCTCGCTCTCTCTCTCTCCTTTTTTTTTTTTTTTTTTTTTTTTCCGGGCGGCCCGGCGGCTGCGTACTGGCTGTGAGATGGGAAGTGAAGCCCCAGCGAGCGGCGGCGGCGGGGCTGTGAGTAGCAGCCCGGGGGAGGCGGCAGCCGCGGCGGCGAGTCGGTGAGCAGCTGGAAGAGCGCGGAGCCGGGCGGAGCACCTGCAGGCACGGGAGGCGACCCCCCACTATGGCGATTCGCAAGAAGAGCAGCAAGAGCCCCCCGATCCTGAGCCATGAGTTCGTCCTGCAGAATCACGCGGACATCGTCTCCTGTGTGGCGATGGTCTTCCTGCTGGGGCTCATGTTCGAGGTGAGCCCGCCCCGCGCCCCAACCGCCCCCTCCGCTCCAGCCCCACCGACCCCCGCCGGGCCCGGGTCGCTGGCTTTGTGGCCCCTCCCTGCGGCCCCGATCGCAGTTGGTGGGGGGCGCGGGGGTGGGGGTGCTGCGGGATTCCCGGCGACGCGGCCCCAGCCCCGAGGGGCGGGCCTGCACCCCCCTCGTCCCGCCCGCCCCGAGGCCATCCCGGAGATGCGGGGCTCCCGCGGGCCTCGCCGGCGCCCCGCGGACTTGGGGGGTGGGGGAGAGCCGCGTCGCCCCTAGCCCCGGGCCCCGCCGCCCCCTCGGGCCGGCCGGCGGCGCCGCGCAGTTCCTGGTTCCCGCGAAGGGTTACGTGGCAGCCGGCGAGGGGCCGGCGGGCGGGGGCGGCCCAGCGCCGGGGAGCGGGCCGGGCGGGGACGGTGGGCGGATTGGGGGGTAGCCCTCTGTGGCTGCGGCTTGGGGGGGCGTAAGGGGAGGGGCGGTCCCAGGGATCGGGGTGACCGGGGAGGTTCCCCCCTCATCCCCTAGGGAGGATCAAGATTGGGGCGGGAGAGAAAGTGACGGAGCCCCGCGTGTGGTTGCTCGCTGCCTGTTTGGAGGGCGATGATGGCGGAGGGGGTGGGGGATGCACCCCGAGGCGATTCTTGACTTATTGCCACTTATCGAACTTTCTGCCCTGGCGCTGGTATTTGCCTTCCTAAGAATAAATTTTAAAAATTAAAAAGGAAAAAAAAAAACAAAAGAGGGGGTGGGGACACCTAAATCGAGGTTTCCAACAGCTTGCGCCGAGGAGTCGAGCCATCTCCTAGCTTGAAGCAGGAGGATGAGAATGTCAGGAGTGCGTAAATTCTCTTCCCACGTCTTTCGTGTTTGATGACTTGTTTAACAGCTGTTGAATGTGGTTAATAAACTTTGTAAGATGAACGTGTGACATGCTACGCTCCCCAGCTCCCCAGGACGCAAGCCCATTGCTTTTCCCTTTCAAACTTTTGGCCCCATGTCTCAGCCGATATACTCAATATTTTCCTTATTTACTAATTTGTCTCCTCTTCTCCTGACATGTAACCATAGTGAAGACAAAGATTATTCTTTTCTTTTCTTTTTTTTTTTTTTTGGCAGTTCTGGGGCTTGAACTCAGGGCCTGAGCACTGTCCCTGGCTTCTTTTTGCTCAAGGCTAGCATTCTACCTCTTGAGCCACAGCGCCACTTCTGGCTTTTTCTATATATGTGGTGCTGAGGAATTGAACCCAGGGCTTCATGCATGTGAGGCAAGCACTCTACCACTAGGACATATTCCCAGCCCGATTATTTTCTTTTACTAGTCCATTACCAATTCCAAGAATAGTGCTTTAAAAATATGAGTGAAATTAAGAATCTTGAGAAAACCAATGGAATAAAAGGATGCTGGGGAACCAAAAGATGACTGGGGTTTTTTGTTGTTTTTTTTTTACATTGTTGTTAGGTAACTTCATATTTTACTTTATTTTGTTTCTCTTCTCAGTGGGGTTTCTGAATCTAGCTAGAGATTTTATTCCTGATAGTTTCATGTATGGTTGAAACCACTACTTAAAGGGGTAGCAAGTTTAGCTGACAGGAAACAGACCAGAACTAACATATGCCACAGGCTTACTTCCTGACCCAAAGCTGAGATTCCATTTTTCTGCCCTTTAAAAGGAAATAAATATTACTTCTCTTGATAGAGCTATTGTTGCAAGGATGTTTAGACATGACAGTTTACAAAGTGTTTTATGAATGTGTAATATTACACTGATGAAAGCAGTTAAATAATAGGGGGTAATGAGGACAGGGAAGTGAGAGTTACCCAGGGTGTCAATCTCATTATGCTGTTTGAAATACTACAGCAAAACTCTGTGAACAATGAACATATACTTTACAAAATGAATGACAGGATTAAAAAAACAGGTCCTGTCCTGGTGTGGGTACGAGTGGGGAAGAGAGGCAACCCAGAGGGGTGAATATGATCAATATACTCTATGTACACGTTTAGAAATGGAAGTGAGGCTTGTTGAGATTGTTCTGGTGAGGGAAGAAGAGGGAGAGTGATGGAGGTGAGTCTGATCAGGGTAGATTTCATGCATATATAAACAAATCAAAATGAAACCCCTTTGTACCACTAATTGATGCTAATAAAAATGTGGAGGGTACAATTATAGTGTTGTGTTGGCATATATCTCTGTGGTAGAGTGCTTTATTTATTTATATATTCTTTTTGTTTTTCTTTTTTTCCTCAGTAAAGCTGGAGATGGAACTCTGGCTCCAGCATGTAAAGCAAATGCTCTATCACCTGAATTGCACTGTCAGCTTCCTGGGCTTGCTTTGGCATGTGCAAGGCCCTGGGTTCAAACAATAGCATCACAAAATAAGGGTGGTGAGGGAGGAAGGGATGGAGAGAGGGAGGGAAGGGGAGAGGGAAGGCATTTATACTCCAAATTTGAAACATACTTTCTTCTGTGATATTAAAGTATCAGAGGAGTATATATACTCAAAGTATATATTCTTTCTTCTCTGATATATTTCTGTATATGCAACATGTGGTAGAACTCCTGATTGTGCAACCATCATTCAGGAATACCATGACTTGTAAGGCAAATGATCTGAATGAATTAGAATGTAAATCAGAAATCCTGACATTTGGTAGTGCTATAACTTTGCTTTTGTATAAACTATTTCACATTCTTTCACCACATTCAGGAGAGTTCACCACTCAAACTTTGCTAAGTTAGCAAATGAGTAGATTTCCACCTTTATGTCAGCCCTAAGTTTAGAGTTTTGTTTTTTGCCAGACCTGGGGCTTGAACTCTGGGCCTAGGCACTGTCCTTGAACTTCTTTTTGTTCTAGGCTAGTGCTCTAGCACTTCTACCACTTGAGCCCCAACACCAACACCACTTCTGGCTTTTTTGAGTAGTTTATTGGAGATAAGAGTCTCATGGACTTTCCTGCCTGGGCTGGCTTGGCTGGGATCCTCAGATCTCAGCCTCCTAAGTAGCTAGGATTACAGGCCTGAGACACTGGTGAGGGGCTAAATGGGAGTTTCTAGAGTTATTCCCAAAGAAGTGTTCAAATGGTGCACAGAAGAGGGAAGTTTGTACAAACTGTTTGCTGTCCTTACCATATGTTAAGAGTTTTAAAATAGTGAAAACATGTTACCTGCCTATTAATTTCATGAGTTTTGCTATTTGACTAAAAAGAATTGATGCTGTTTTTTAGTTAACATAATTATAGAATTACAGTTTTGAAGTTGAGATTTTTTGCAGAACTGTTAATGAGTTTCTATAAGTATATTGAGGAAATGGCAGAGGATTTATGAGATAAGAAATGATGTACTATATTACAGCCAAAATGAAGAAGCTAAGTGGGTGTACTATAAAACTAAATGGATCCACATTCAAGTAAGGGCCTATGGGAGCTTAAAGCTTCTTTATCTGTAACATAGGCCTCATTGGCTTATTGAGAGAATCAAGTTTACTAACTTGTATCATGCCTTGGTCTGTGTTCAGCTGACAAGAACATAACTTTTATCCTTGGAAATTCATCATTGTTGGAAAATAGATGGCAGCATTTTTAAATGAGGTCTAACAGTTAATATGAAAAAGACTAAATAGACTGAAAAGTTTGATAAGTAATCTGATTAGGGGAAATGAAAGAAGAATTTCCAGGAACTTTATATTGGTGAAAAAAAGTTCTTGTAAGTGTTGCAATTGTAGTTTTTTGTTTTGTTTTGTTTGTTTGTTTTTACAGTCAGTAACTGTCCACAGAACGTAAGTGTAATTATGGCTTCATCTTTGAATTAGGACAATTTGAACAGTCAAAAAAAAAACCACATTATTTGAGAAAGCTTTCTAAAAGTAAGGATGCATAAGAGGAGTTCAGCGTTAGGAATTCACAAAGAAATAGTTCCTTCTAGAAGGGAGTGACTGTCCACTCAGAGGGTCAAGAATCTGGGGGTTGCTCGTGCCTTTCAAGGATCTTTACAGCTAAAACAATCTTGGAACTATTTTGGAGCCCTGTTTTATTTTTAAGTATGGCTTGTCTTAATGACAAAATTTGCTTTCCTTTTCTCTCTCTAGCTTTTAAAGAATTGTATACATGGTAGTGAAATGGAATTTGATATTCAGAAATTGGCTTTACTTTTCAGGAACCTGGTGTGTGTAGCAACTTAAGAGAGTTCTGAATAATTCGTATTTTTTTAAATAAATGGGGACCAATGGTATTAATGTCCAAGCAATCATAAGCTGTTACTTTTACTTTTTAAGAGTAGTTTTTGTAACATTTATATTCCAGAGTAATGTATCTTTGTATTTACTAGTTTAAACTAAAGGAGTTCTGAGTGGGTTGTGAAGTATAAAAGGCCTTTAAATGTCTAGGAAAATGAGTTCTGATTTAATTCTCTTATTAGCCTTTTTGGGTTTTGTACATATTTTACTTCTTATTCTGCTTAATGTCACATGCTAAACTAACTGGATGCTAGATTTTAATTTTACTTCAAAGCCTAACATAAAAGGATAATTGAATTTTTGTTGCTTTTAAGATTTTATACTAAATTTTGAAGAATTTCATTTGATTGTAAGGGACTGTAACACAAAGTTTTCTTAGCTGTGGTAATGGTAACCTCATATTACAAACCAGAGACAGGAAGTCGAGGCAGGGAGTCAGTGCATGTATGTGAAGTCTAAACAAAGAAAGCTACATAAAATTCAGTAATCAACTTTATTAAGATGGTCACATGAAATTTTGTTAACTCTGAAAGCTTCTGTCCACATTCTGTAATGAATCGTTGCCCAAATTTTAATATATTAGCTTTAGTAGACTTTTCTATTCACGTCATCTTCATCACCATCTCACTTTGGAACTCTCTTTAAGGGCCAAGTTGTAGTCTTTTTGTGTTTCTCTCTTTCTCTCTCTCTCTCTTTCCTTACTTCCTTCCATCCGTCCATCCATCCATCCATCTGCCTGCTTGCCTGTCAATCTATCTGTCTGTCTGTCTGTCTGTCTTTTTTGATTATGTAGATCTGATTTTTCTCCAGGTCTTGAGTTCCAGTATAACAGAGTTCAGCCATAGACTTACCTGCTATTCTGCTACTTATCATAAGCTATGCTGCTTCTCTGTTTCTTTTCTGCTTTGAGGATACTTTGCTCTTTTCCTGTCCTTCAGTACATTGGTGCTCTCCCTGCTTTGCCTTTTTTTTCTCCTTTCATGTTTTTTACTCAGGGCTGGGGATATGGCCCAGTGGCAAGAGTGCTTGCTTCATATGTTTTACTCTCCTTTATCTGTAGGGATGCTCCTAAATCCTGAGTGGATGCCCCCAAACACATACACTACCAATCCTTACGTATTCTCGTTCTTTTCCTATTCATACAGCCCTGTAATAAAGTATAACGAATTAGGTGTAGCAGGAACTTAATAATAAAATAGAACAATTATAATAGTACACTGTAATGTAGATTAGGTGAATTTGGTCTCCTACAAAATATGGTTATTATGTTGTACTTGTCCCTGTGGCAAGAAGAGATGATACAGAATGAGATGAAGTAAGGTGAATGCAAGGGTTAGTCTGCAAATAAGGGCCCCTTACCCAAGCTCTACCTTGATGGTTAATCTGATAACCAGCTCTAATTACCAGGCCAGTAACACATACAACATGGATACACTGCACAAACATGACTTCTGTCCTGGACTAGATGGAGTGAGACAGCACAGGATTGCATCATACTACTTAGAACAGCCCACAGCTTAAAACTTATGTTTATTTCTGGAATTTTCCATTTAATATTTTCAGACTACTATTGACTATGAATAACTGAAATTTCAGGAAGTGAAACTGAGTAAAGGAGGTGACTGTTTCTGCCTTTTCCTTTTTTCATTTTCTTTGAGACAGGGTCTCAACATAAAGCCCAGGATGTACTCAAAATTCTAGATTCTCCTTGCCTCAGCCTCCTGAGTGCTAATATTATAGGTCTGTGCCACCACATCTAGCTGTTTCTGACTTTTCTATGCCTCTCAATTCACAGATTGTTGAGGGATACCAAAAAAGTTACACACTTGTACTGCTGGATAATAGTACAATCAGGTTTTTAATCTCAGACATTAGCAATATCCATTGATGTTTTACTTTTCCTAGCCAACTCCTTTTCATGTAAGAACTAGATACATACTCTTTATTCAGGTCCCCATTATTGCTTAGCATGTAACAGTACAACAACAACAAAAAAATAGGCTGATCAGATACAGATTTCTTCCATGTCTTGCCTTTTGAATTTCTGTATCTTATCTATCTTGTACATTGCGGTTTTGATCATCTTTCATACTAAAACCTAGATTGCTGTAAAAGCCGGAACTTTGACACACCAGTATAAAATCACACCATGGACTTCACATGACAGATTGTGCTCAAAACATAGAGGAATTAAGAATTTTTTAAAAAATTACCTTCAGGGCTGGGGATATGGCCTAGTGGCAAGAGTGCCTGCCTCATATACATGAGGCCCTGGGTTCGATTCCCCAGCACCACATATACAGAAAATGGCCAGAAGTGGCGCTGTAGCTCAAGTAGCAGAGTGCTAGCCTTGAGCAAAAAGAAGCCAGGGACAGTGCTCAGGCCCTGAGTCCAAGCCCCAGGACTGGCAAAAAAAAAAAAAAAAAAAAAAAAATAATTACCTTCAGGATAGGTATAGAAATTGTATCTGGAACATGAATGAATTCTTCGGTTAGAGTCCCATCCCTAAGATTTCTTACTCACATATGGAGGCATTCCAAAATCGTAAGAGATTCGAAATCCAAAATTCTTCTGATTCCGAACATTTTGGAAAAGGGAGATGCCACAAGTCTACCTGTGCTACAGCTCCTCCCCAGCCTTAGAGGGCACATTTGAGGACTCTGTCCTTACAGTTTCCTTCCTTACCAGGTCTTTCCAGCCATCATCTCCTTTTTCCCATCCTGTGTGCTTAGCCTCCCTCTTTTCCCTAGCGCTTTCCCGGTTGCCCACACATGCAAGCTCTGTCTCCCAACTAAAAACAATACCAATCTTGACTTGGTATCTACTGAATCTCACGTTCTCTTCTTGTTACGCTCTTCAGCTCAGTGCATTTCGCTGCTTCTCTCAGTACTTTGTTGGATCCACTCAAGCCTTGGCCAGTGAGGCTTAAATTTTCTGGGCTGTAGCCCTCTCCCTGCAGGCCACACCCCTGTTGAGCATTTAACTTTGTTAACCTGTCCCCTTTTTGAAACATTTTCCTCACTTTGTGGATGCCAGGCTGTCTTCATTCTCTCTATCCCTCTGGGTAATTCTCTTCATTGTGAGGACTGTGTTGGTTTGCTTTCTGTTAATTTACAAAAGAAAAAGTTGATTTTGGCTCACAGTTTTGGAGGCTTCAGTCTGTAGTTATTTGGCCCTCTTGCTTTTGGGCTTGTGGCAAGACAGTTCATAATGGTGGAGTACATATGGAGGAACAAACACTATTCACCTCAAAAGTCAGCAGCTGGGCAGCGATGTCTCACACCTATAATCCTACCTACTGAGGAGGCTAAGATCTGAGGATCGTGGTTCAAAGCCAGCCAGGGAAGGAAAATTTGTGAGACTCTTACTTCCAATTAACCAGCAGAAAACCGGAAGTGGTGCTGTTGCTCAAGTGGTAGAACACTAGCCTTTAGCTGAAGTGCTCAAGGACACTGCCCAGGCCCAGAGTTCAAGCCCTACTACTGACAGAAAGAAGTGGGAAAGTCAAAGTAGAGAGGTGGTACAGGAAGAGAGAGAGTGGGTGTGCACGGCACCTTTCCTCACCCCCACCTCCCAAGCAACTTTGGAGGTCATACCTCCACTCACCAGAGACCTCCCATTAGGTTCTACCTCTTTTTTTTTTTTGGCCAGTCCTGGGCCTTGGACTCAGGGCCTGAGCACTGTCCCTGGCTTCTTCCCGCTCAAGGCTAGCACTCTGCCACTTGAGCCACAGCGCCGCTTCTGGCCGTTTTCTGTATATGTGGTGCTGGGGAATCGAACCTAGGGCCTCGTGTATCCGAGGCAGGCACTCTTGCCACTAGGCTATATCCCCAGCCCCTAGGTTCTACCTCTTAAACACTCTAGCACCCTTCTGTACACCACACGTGGACCTTTATCCAAATTATAACAGGACTTCAGGGTTGGCTTTGTCTCTGCCCTTTCCACAGGTCTGATATCTTTTCTGCAAATACAACATACCTTCCATATAGGATTTCTGTACTTCGCAGCTCAGTTTCTGTCTGGAAATAGAAATCTTTAAGCTAGCCCTCCCTGCACTTTCTCTACTTGTTTCTATCACAGAAATCTCAGGATGTCCAAAACTCACTTTCTTCTCTTTCATCTCAGGTCTGTTCTTTTTGTTTTGTTTTGTTTTGGCCAGTCCTGGGTTTGGACTCAGGGCCTGAGCACTGTCCCTGGCTTGTTTTTGCTCAAGGCTACCACTCTGCCACTTGAGCCACAGCGCCACTTCTGGCCATTTTCTGTATATGTGGTGCTGGGGAATTGAACCTAGGACCTCCCGTATACGAGGCGAGCACTCTTGCCACTAGGCCATATCCCCAGCCCAGGTCTGTTCTTTTTGTTTTTCATACTTTTATTATGAATAGTTGTTCAGTAGCAGTAGAGTGCTTGCCTAGCATGCATGAAGCCCTGGGTTCCATTTTTCAGCACCAAAGCTGAAAGTAGCGCTGTGGCTCAAGTGGCAGAGTGCTAGCCTTGAGCAAAAAGAAGCCAGGGACAGTGCTTAGACCCTGATTTTAAGCCCCACAACTGGCACACACACACACACACACACACACACACAAAAGATGTTCCATCTGTAAATAAACATCAATAATCTTGGACTTTTTTTTTGTCTTATTTACCAATCCCTAGTCTATTTCCTAAGCATCTCCTCTGTCCACTACCACTGTGTTCTTTTAGGCCTTTTTGTGGTCTCTTGAAAAGCCGCCTACTTAACTTGCTTGCTTACTCTTAAGTGGTATTTTGTCTCTGTCAGGTAATAATCTGTGTGCAGTACTATTGACCAGTTGCCTAATATTTGCCAGGCTTCATAGTAGGCTCTGAGAATACTGTGACAGACAGAAGTAGGCATTGTCCTAGCACTTACAGTGTTTAACTTTGTGAAGAATGAGATACAAATGAGTATGAGTATATCAAAGCATGTGTTTTGAGGGAAGGTAAGACAATTCTCAGGGAACCTGACAAAAAAAATGTCCTACTCTAAGAAGACCAGAAAGGCTTCCTTGAAGTGATTGAATGGAGATCTAAACAAGACTCTTCTTAACAATGCCAGGATTTTGTGGTGGAAGGACAGCCTGGGCCCCAAGAGTAAGAGGAAATGAAGGTGAGGTTGTGGAGGCATTGAGGAGTCACACATGGAGTTGTTAATGGAGCACAGGCTACATGATCCTAAAAAGACAGGTGGGGTAGGGAACATGATGAAACAGCTAGAAGATTATTGTAGTTGTGGGGTACAGAGGATTTGAGGGGGCTTGAGAGCCTACTTAGGCTATAGTCAGCACTCTTTCTAAAAAGTATAAATATGTATTTCCTTAACATCCTCCAGTCGTGTGAAAATAAAACCTGAACTACTCAAGTCAACAAGGTACTTTCAAAGCACTCAATTATTTCTGGACTTTTCTGCTGCCTTCCCTAATGACGTACGTGCTACAATTGTCACCATATTTACTGCTGCTTTACCTTGTTCTACCTGTACTGCCCTCTTCACCCTCTGCTGCTTCTCTGGGGCAGGGAAGACTTTGGTTTGCCAGCATCATGTTGGGAACAGCTCCCACACCTTCCTGAGAAGTATTTCCAGAACAAGCTTCATTTCTTACCTCAGGAAAGGAAGTTCATTGTTTGTCCTGTCTTCTCACTTTGCGTTCTGTTGACACTGACTTGATGATGGTGTTGCAGCAGTTTTATTTCCCTGTCCTTTTGCCACACCTGAGCTTGGAGGCTGGTTTTATTTTGTTTCCTTGGGTATTTTTTGTTTTTGTGCTTGTCCTGATGCTTGAACTCAGGTTTTTGTTCAAGGCTACCACTTGAGCCACAGTGCTCCTTCCAGCTTTTTTTTTTTTTTTTTGAGTTGTTTGTTGGGGATCAGTGTCTCCTATATTTTCCTGCCCAAGCTGGCTTCAAACCTCAATCCTCTGATCTCAGCTCCAGAGTAGCTAGAATTATAGGTATGAGGCACCAGCAGTATCTACCCCTGTTTATCCATTCTAAGCTATTCTACTTTCTATGCTGACCATTTTCCTTTTACTAATAGTCAGACACTTAAACATTTAGCCATGCCAGCTGTTTGGGAGATTAATACTTAGGTGCTACATTTGATATGTTTTTCTTATGCTATGTGTGCTTTTATTAAATTACATTTAAAAACTCTGTTGATAGGAGCTTTGTGTTTCTTACAGAGTTCTGTGGTAGAGAATCATTTGTGAAATCATTGTTTACTGTAACTGCAAGAAGGTGTCACTTAAAGTTGGGGGTGAATTACATAGTCTCATTTAAATTGCAGAATACTTGGGTGAATTATCATAACTCCCACACTCAACCCAAGACTTGAGGAACTCCATTGCACCTCTGGGAGTGTCTACCATAATTCAGTTCTTAGATTTGGGAACTGAATCTATGTTTTTATACCTGGTCTATTTCTTTGAAGAGGGTCATAAACTCAACTTTTTTTTCCCTTTCTTTCTAGATAACAGCAAAAGCATCTATCATTTTTGTTACTCTTCAGTATAATGTTACTCTCCCTGCAACAGGTAGGTAGTGTTCATTAAGAATTTCCTATTTATTTAAATAGTTCAGTTGAATAAACTTGGAAGTATTCACAAACATTTAATTCTGCATTAATCCTCATAGCCCATGATTAGACTCATTATTTTGACGGTTTTGTTATATAAATTCTGATGGTTGATTTGGGTTGATTTTGTCCTACACATTGTATCAGAACCCATTTTGTGTGTTTAATGTTTATTGTCTTTTTTATGTGTGTGAGTGGCCATGAAATTCCACTAAAGAACCTTATGAATTCTTTTTCCAATGATTTATAAGAGAACCTTTAACAATCGATATATTAAACTTGTTCAGTGTCCTTATTCAGTTGAGGCTTTTATGGGCACAGTGTAGTGTTTCAGTTTTTCTGATCTATATAAGTTATATTTTGTATCTAAACTAGTCTTTATTATAATACATAATTATTTTGTTTGCTTTTTTATTGTGTTCTACCTCTTAGCAATCATTTTGATTAGAGAGAATGTCAGTAAACTTTAGGAATTACTGGATAGTTACCTCCAAACTATACTTTAGGTTTTTAATCTCAGAAAGTTTTATTTCTAAATTTGCAGTGTGAGAATCAAGTTGTTCTAGGAAGTTAGCTGTAGTTGAATATAGTAGTATAATTAACTAGTGTGAGTGAGAGATTGAGATACTTGGTTAATTAAATGTGAATACATTCAAGCAGTTATGAGATACATAATCATTGAATGGGATTTTGGTTCAGTTATATATAATTGTGTAAATTCTTCATTTAATCACTCAGATATCAGATAGCATAAAACTACAATGTTGTTTTGACATTTAATTTTTCCAGAGAATTCTATCTTGCCTAAATAGACTGTACACATAAAGCTTGAGAACAAGTATCAGCACCTCACGATTTGATGACTTGTCTTGAAAGCAATTGCAAGCATTAAAAATTTTGAGTATGGGCTGGGAATGTAGCTTAGTGGTAGAGTGCTTACCTAGCATGCATGAAGCCCTAGGTTCAATTCCTCAATATCACATAAACAGAAAAGGCTGGAAGTGGCACTGTACTCAAGTGGTAGAATGCTAGCTAGCCTTGAGCAAAAGAAGTTCAGGGACAGTGCCAGGCTCTGAGTTCAAGCTCCAGGACTGGCAAAAAAAAAAAAAAAATAGTTTTTTGAGTAGTACTGGTCCCTGCCTCTATTGCTAAATCAAGACTAAGCCTGCTAAAAATCAAGTCAGTCTTTCTACCAAAATGAAAATGAGGTAGTATCTCATTTCAGAGTAGGAAGTTTCAAAAGTTCCTGAAAAGACAAGCTAAGAGGTCAAGGGTCACTCTGTCAGTCTGATCTATGCCCTGAGATCATGCCAGGTTAGTGAGTGGGGTCCCCTCCCCTGGGTTATTTTTGGTCTTTGATGGAGTTACTAACATGTGTCTAGTCTTTGTAAGAAATTTCTGTAGCTTTGGGTTTTTAGATAGCATTCTCCTCTGTTTTTATAGCCCCCTAAGACCTGAGATGCCTAGGAGCAAATTATCTGTGATGTTTCTAGAGGCCTTTTTTTAAAAACAACAACAACAAGCTGGGCTAGTCTTTTGTTTGTTTCTATAACTATGTTGTATTTAGTGCTGTTTTTATAATCTTATGTATATTTTTGTGTATGTGTGTCCTTTTTGGCCTTCAGAGGAACAAGCTACTGAATCAGCATCCCTTTATTACTATGGTATCAAAGATTTGGCTACAGTTTTCTTCTACATGCTAGTGGCGATAATTATTCATGCCATAATTCAAGAATATGTGTTGGATGTAAGTATTCAATCTTAGAAATCTCTATTTTGTAAAGTTCTAGCTGTCCGCGCTATGATAGTCATATATTAAATACATTATAACTTACTTTTAATTACTAACAACTGTTTTTATTTTTAGAAAATTAACAGACGAATGCACTTCTCCAAAACGAAGCACAGCAAGTTCAACGAATCTGGTCAGCTTAGTGCATTCTACCTTTTTGCTTGTGTTTGGGGCACATTCATTTTAATCTCTGTAAGTATGTCATTCTTAGTATTGTTCTCCTTTTTCTCTAAGATCAGAAACTCTATTAAAGTGACAGTATAAATTAAGCATGCTAGTCATCAATGTCTCTGGCAGTTTTTTTTTATACAGAAAAAAAAGTCAGTTCAGTTTCAAAAGGCCTTGTAGGGGCTAGGAATGTGGTCTAGTGGTAGAGTGTATACATGAAGCCCAGGGTTCGATTCCTCAGCACCACATAATAGAAAAAGCGAGAAGTGATGCTGTGGCTCAAGTGGTAGAGTGCTAGCCTTGAACAAAAGAAGCCAGGGACAGTGCTCAGACCCTGAGGTCAAGCCCCAGGGTGGGGGTGGGTGGGGGGATGGGGGGATGTGGGGACCTTGTACATTTGTATTATAATCATTCTAGGGATTAGTTTTTATATCTTATGGTCATTTGCAGGTATCACTATAGTAGCAAAAGAAACGTTAATGAGAGTCTAGGTCACATGAACTATAATGTTTCCTGTCACTCCATCCTTTAAAAACAGTCCAATTGTTTTCCAAACAACTTAAAATGTATAACTTTTCAGGGAAAACAATCAAAATCTTGGGTTGTCTCACTCTAGTGATGAGAGAGAAGGCAGTATCAACTTTAATCTCTGAAAATAATCTTATATTTGTATACTACTTTATGGTTTCCACACTTTTGATTTTATTAGGCACATAATTTTTAAATTGTCCTATTAAAAATGACTAACTGAAATTTCCACTTAATGTCAGGGATGAGATTAAAATCAACTTTTCAAACAGTGTACACTCACTCCGTTTTGCTTTGCCGTTTTTATGATCCATATATATATATATATATATATGTAAATTTCAGTTTACAATCTGCTGTATACCTTTGTATACCTTTTTCTGAAAACTTACACAGTTCTTTAGGAAAATGTCCTGTTATGAAGTTGTGGGGGAAGTTTGTTTTATTCTTAAATACATAATCAATTCAAATAAGCAATTAAAGTGGTAATAAAAACAATTAAGAAGACTTTCATATGATGTTTCAAATGTAATCTGAGGAACTAAATGTTTGCATGATACTTAAAGGTTACTATCTCTTCTTTCTCAGGAAAACTACATCTCAGATCCAACTATTTTGTGGCGGGCTTATCCTCATAGCTTGATGACGTAAGTCATTTTTAATAGGCCTTTTCTTTATTAAAAACTGATCATATCACAAGCAGATTCATTATTACTATTCTCATTAGAAATTTAGGCAAATATATAAAATAGGTGAAATTGTCTTGACAGTCTCTAAGACAAATGATTTTAACAATCAATTTTATTTAATATGTAATTTGATACTCCTTGTTTTCTCTTTATTCATCTTTATCCTTGTTCTTAATGGCTCTATCTTCTTCATATTTTTCATCGTCCCTACTCCCCATCTCTTCGCATTCCTTTTTTAATTTGGTTCAACTATTTGGCTGCTTGCATTTAGGTATTATAAGGTTTCTATGTAGTGCTTTCAGGAGCTCAGTGGTTATGAAGATGTTTAGATAAGTTAGTCATTTCTTCTAACTTTCCTCTTGTCTACTACCCCTAATTCCATATTCATTTTCATTGCTATTTTGTTTATATTGGTTTATATTTTGTATGGATTCTACTTATGGTCCTGACTGTTCTATCTATGTAAGTCTTATATTGCCCAAGACTACTTTAATAGTGGTGAGAACTCTCCTTTCAATTTTGGACCCTTTACTTTGCGGGGTAGATTGTAGGTGCTTGTCATCTGCCATCTCACTAAGTACCACCTCTAATCCTCAGTAAATACATTGTGATGTGAGAATTGGAGAAAAAGACTTGAAGAAAGACAAGAATAATATGACTATATATCTTTGTTTATAAGTCTAGCAATAATATCAACTGTGTCATCTTTCTGACTTTAAAAAATTATACTCAGTGAGCTTTTACAAAATGGAGTTATAAAAATTAGACTTTACGTGGAACTATTTCCTCAGAAATGAGTTTATTTGATGGCTTTGTGTATGTCATTTTAGACTTCTGCGGAAGAGGGAAAGGAAGGGAGGAAAAAGTGGAAACAGAAGGGTCAGAAGGAAATAATGTAAAGAGGAGACAATTGTTGTGGACTGATCTCATGGGAGACCCTCCTGTGCCTTACTCTTGTCTTATTCCAGTGTTTTTTCCATGTTCCAACCAATACTTCCCCTATAGAAGAAAACAGGATATTTGACTTAGGAATTGTCTCAGATTCCAGTGATAATTAATGTCTGAACCTTTGCTTTGTGCTGATCCTTTTCTTTCTGGCCTATATTAATTATACAAAATAGTGTTTTTTATTGTGATACTTGGCCAGCGTTTTTTTTTTCTCGTTGTTTGCCTTTTGATGAAATCTTACAGATCTGTGGGTTGATTGGTTCTTTGTGTTTCTAGTTGCTACCATGACCTATTAATCAGTATTAATTCACTCACAGATAAGAGGCTCTGGCTTCTCTCAGACAGCTTGTGAAGTAGCCACTGCCTTCAGATGCTATCTGCCTGGTATTTTGCTGCAGTGGCTGATGGGTAGAGCTCTGCTTGGGCCCTAGAGGATCATGGCTGCTGAGGAGTTGCTGTCTGAAATGATAGCACAAAGATAACTGCTGGTGTCCTGATTTCCAGTGTTCATTTACTTTATTCTTTTAAAAATAATATGTTTTAAGATACTTTTTGCTTCTGTTGTACAGATTTCAAATGAAGTTTTTCTACATCTCCCAGTTGGCTTACTGGCTGCATGCTTTCCCCGAACTCTACTTCCAGAAAACCAAAAAAGTAAGTTGGTATTTTTATACATGTAAAAATTGTCTTGTCATTTTTTTTCTTCTTTTTGTGAATTCACTCTCAACTATTCCTCCATCATTCTTTCATCTTCCTTTTTCTGCAAAGACTAAGATTCTTCTTCTTTTTTTCTTCTTTTTCTTTTTGTCAGTTGTGGGGCTTGAACTCAGGGCCTAGGTGCTGTCCCTGAGCTCTTTTGCTCAAGGCTAGTACTCTGCCACTTTGCACCATAGCTCCATTTCCCCTTCAGTATTTCTTTTTTTTTTTGCCAGTCCTGGGCCTTGGACTCAGGGCCTGAGCACTGTCCCTAGCTTTCTTTTGCTCAAGGCTAGCACTCTGCCACTTGAGCCACAGCGCCACTTCTGGCTGTTTTGTATATATGTGGTGCTGGGGAATCGAACCCAGGGCTTCATGTATACGAGGCAAGCACTCTTGCCACTAGGCCATATCCCCAGCCCCCCTTCAGTATTTCTTAAAGAAAAAAAGAAAACTTTAAACTTAGTGGAGGAATTTTTCATTTGACCTACTAATGGCTCATTTTTAATTTATATTAGTGGTAACTTAAAGGAAATTAAAATTTAATCAAAAGTTTTAAATGTAAGTTATCATGTTGATATTTTAAGCTATTTATTTCACAAATAAGACAAACAAGGATTTGTCAGATCACAGCTAGCAGTTGTGTAATTCCCAGGAAAAATTCAATGTTGGCAACAAAAAGTAAACCATGGTTAAATATTCACCAGTGAAGCCTTTCCTGAAAAGGGTGGAACATTCCCTTTTTAGCATGTGGGAAAGATGTTTGTTTAAGCAATATGTAAACTCCTGGAGTGCTGCAGTATCCTCTTTTCTAATTTTTCCCACTTTCTGGAGTGGGCTTCTGTGGTATCACAAAAGTCAACTTTCTTTTCTTTATTTAACTTCTTTCCCGTGAAATCTATATTCCTTCCCTCCTTCCTACTTTCAACTAAAGTCAAACTGCTTAGTTTGTCTCCTAGGATCTCTCCCCGTGCGTTGCCTCTTCCGTGGCCTCTCCTCCTTCCTGCTTTCCTCCTGCTTCATCCATGCTGACATTGTCTAGTGACAGAATCCCAGCACATCAGTGCTTTTCCCTTTAATAAGTTAGCTGAGCACTTGCATGCCTGCGGTGGTGATGTCCACATGGGACAAGCTGTATGGAACTGACTTCAGAGTATGTCAGTTGAAGGGAAGTAGGTGGGGCTACCGAAGAAAGTTTTGTTACTTATTAATAACTATTATGGGTGAGTTATTGAGAGAGAGGGATTTGTTTGATTCCTTGTCAGATGTATGTATATTTACATTTGTTCACTTTCAAAATGTTACCTCTCTTTAACCTTCTTTCTTACTTTGAGAAGGCTTCTAAGTAGAAGTATGACAGCCTGTGTAGTGACCAGGTTATTCCGTATTTCCAAGAGCCAAAGACGCTTGTTTTCCATTCATATTGCAAATAGGTAATTCATGTTATAGGCCCTTGATTGTTTTTGTGTTCTGAGTCTTGTTTTTATTGATGTTTTCTGCTAGGTTAGAAAACAGCATAAAGTTCGAAGCTGTATAGTTTAGCACACTAGTTCTTGTGTATGTGTGTGCACGTGCACACACACGCACGTCTTATGTGTATGCTGTCTTGGGACTTGAACTCTAGGCCTGGATGCTGTCTCTCAACTTTTGTGCTCAAGGCTAGCACTCTACTACTTGAGCCACAGCTCTGCTTCCAGCTTTTTGGTGATTAAATGGAGATAGAGTCTAATGGACTTTCCTGTCCGGGTTGGCTTCACATTGTGATCAGATCTCAGCCTCTTCCTGAGTAGCTAGGATTACAGGCACGAGACGCCAGCACCTGGCACACGCTCATTTAATTTATTTAATGTTGATTTCTTTTATACATTGTTTTTTCAGTGAAGTTGACTGTAAAGATTAGAATGAATATCCTTATGTATTTAAAATGTTTGACTTGAAACTATATTCAGATAAAATTACTAGGCTTACAGTTGCCAGTAGCCCTTCCATGTTTAGTGAGCTTCTTATGTGCCTCATGGAAACTGTACTGTCCAAAATGGCAGCCACTAGCCATATGTAAACTAATAAAATGAAACTAAGAAAAAACAAACACTTTCTTGGCCACATAAGCCATTTTAAGTGCCCATTAAAATACATGGCTAAATTACCTACCAATTTGGATAGAAGTTTTTGTTTGTTGATAGCATCTTGCTGTATAGCTCAGTCTGTCTTAGAACTTGCTGTATAGCATAAGCTAACCTTGAACTCATGATCCTCTTGCCTCACCTCCAAATGTTGGAATTAGAGGCATGTGCCACCAAGCATAGCCTAGACAGATTTGTAGACTATGTCTGGGGCTGTGCAAAGTTTAGTTACACTGTGCTACTGATCAAAGTTTCTTGGTATCTTAGTACCATGGCCCAAATATTTTGGGTTTTCTTCAGCTATTTGTGTACCTGTGGACATTATACTTCTAGGTTTCATTATTAATCCACTCCTCTTGGTTGGGTTTTTTTATCCTGGTATGTAATAAGGGAACATTTCAAAGTAATTGTTCATTTTAGTTCTTGAAGCTTTTTCTCTTACCAATTCCTGCCAGATGGCATTTCTCCAGAAATGCAATCTAATTTTTATAGAATAATTTGCATAACTTAGAACTTAACTGAAACTATTTTTAATACCTACATGTGACAGTTGAAAGTAACTGTTTCAAGTAATTAACATAATTTGCAAGCAACAGCTGCATATGTGTTAAGCTGTTTCTTAAAATTTACTCTATGAAAATTATTTTGGAAGAACTCTTTGCTGGAAGAAACTTGTACAGTGATTGTTTTGAACCAGTCTATAGAAAAGAAAGGAAGGGAAGAGAGGAAAGGAATGCTGTTAGGAGCAGTTTGAGAAGTACTACTCACAAATACCTTCGTTTCTTTTAAAAAGAAAATTTAAACCACATATATTATGTACACTTCAGCCTGAAACAGTTTCTCATTTGTCCATGAGAAGATTCAAAATACCATTTTTTTTTAGCCAGGCACATAGCACATATCTTGTGGTCCCAGTTACTCAGGAAGCTGAGCGAGGAGGATTGCTTGAGCCCAGAGTTTTTATACCAGCCTGAGCAGTAGACGAAGAGACACTGACTGTCTCAGATAATAGTAATGGTAATAATAATTTCAGCCAACTTAACTTATAAACTTTTAGGAAATTCATAAGATAATCAGACGTTTTATTTCTAATTCAAAATGTAAGTACAGGATGGCTCCATTTGGGACTTGAAGGAAAATCTTTGTCTTTTATTTGAGAATATATGTGATAGTTTAAGTGAAGTTTGTTAGTGCAGTACAGTCAAGAAATGTATTTTCTTATCAAAGTGGAATTCTAAAATTACCCTTTTTAATGAAAAGATGTTGAGATAGCTGAAAATACCACTTAAAGTTATTTATAATTTTAGGATTTATGATTTAAGTGTACTGTACTTACTCCATATGCCATGAAAAACAAAATTTTCTGAATTTTGAGTTATTTCATTATTCTGTCCACGTATAAACTACTAAACATTAAGAGTGTATAAGAACTTTAGCCAGGCACCAGTGGCTATCAGTTGTAATCCTAGCTACTCAGGAGGCTAAAACCTGAAGAATTGTGGTTTGAAGCCAGCCTGGGAACTAAAGTTCAAGAGACTGTATCTCCTATTAACCAACAAAAAGCCAGAGGCATGGCAGAAGTGGTAGAGTGCCAGTCATAAGCAAGAAAACGGAGAACTTTAGGCTCTGAGTTCCAGACCTAGTGCCAGCACCAAAAAAAGGAAGAAAGGAAAATAGAATTAGAAACACTTTTCTAATAGCTAACTAATTTTATATAAATGTATAGATGTGTGTGTACACACACACACATTTCCCTGCAAGTATTTTAAAAATCATTAATCTTATATCACTCATTTTGACTTCTAGGAACATGTTAATATAACAAAATCATAGAATGGCATAGGAAATGTGTTGAGAAGCCAAAGTAGCTTCTTGGTAGAGTACTGATGAGCCATCCTTGGACAGCTTCCTGACTCGTTGATTTAAATCTGTAGTGTGACTAATGAACTGGTTTCATAAACTCCCTCTGAGAAGGCCAAATTTCACCCAGCCTCCTTAGTTCCCTCCTGATTCCTACACTCTGCATTAAACTTGTAAGCTCCAGTCTGTGGTACTAGACAAGGTTTTTGTTGTCAGTCTCAATCATGTGACTACCAAGCCTGAATGGGCTTTAATGCCAGAATGTTGAAGTACTTTGCCCTACAACAGCAATGCTAAAAGCTACCTATATATCATTTAAAAAACCATCTCTGTACTGTTGTATTTTCTTAACCATTTGAGTATGCCTTTTTCTAGGGTATTTGTTCTCCTGTTAACCACAATCCCACTACTCCTTGTAGTATTACACTCATATCTATCCCTCATTTTATTTGGTTTGGTATTGTTGTTATTGTGACAGCTTTTTATCCCCATTGTGCAGAGAGATGAACTAATTGACCAGAAATGTAGATTTCACTAAAATAATTGATTCAATCTTCCTAATAAGTGACATTTATATAAAATAGTTTTTCAGTGGTTGGTGTTTTGCTTTGACTTATAAGGTTTTATGTAATGAAATGAATTCAGTCAGCAGTTCAAAGACCTAAAAAGCTGCCAGGTGTCACACCTATAATCCTAGCTACTCAGAAGGCTAAGACTTATGATTACGGTTCAACACAGGAAAGTTCATGAGATGCGTATCTCCAATTAACTACCAGAAAACCAGACGTGAAGCTGTAGCTCAAGTGGTAGAGTGCTACCCTTTAACAACAACAACAACAAAAATCTCAGAGATTGCACCCAGGTCTCAAGTTTAAGTCCCAGGACCAGCACCAAAAACAAAACCTACAAAACTTCTCCAATAAGAATCAAGGGTTTCTTTGGTCTTTGTTCTCACTGGAGATTAGGAATATTGACTCATAGATCTGAAGGAATGTTGCAGCGATTCCCATCTTTGGTCATTTGTATGACAGTGTCTTGTTTCGCCATCTTCACATACTTTTAATGCATGCTTTTCATTCTATCCTTGTTCTGTGTAATCATGCTCAGGACATTTTACTGATTGAGATATATGAATAACTTAGTAGTTTTTGTAAAGTTATAACATTAAATAGGTGTTTCACTGTATAGTATCTAAAATGATTTTGTACACCATCAATGATAAACTATAGTTTGGAAAACCCAGGCATGTGTCATGCCCATAGTGGTAGCTTAATATTCCTAGTACATCTGATGCACAATATCAAAGAACTTTTTTTGAAATTATCATAAAAAAAGAAGAAAGAAGTTCCTTTGTTGGTTGAACCTTAGCATACCATCTCCATATGTTTGTCTCTTTCCTTTTACAAAGGGAAATGTTTCACTGGTACATGTAAATGGAAAGAAGATTTTAGGTACTGTACCACTTATTTTCAGAAATAGAAGAACCCCTGTAAACTTGGTATTATCTTAGGAAATTTTCAGAGAGTCCCAAAATAAAATGCTGTTTGTAGATCCACTCAGATCCTCTGTTACTGTCCTGACATTTGAACTTTGTGCCATGTTTACCAGAGTTCTCAGCCCAAACCTGGATTTGTAAGTCCTCTGCTGTCTCTCAGATTTGGTGAAGTAGTCTTTGCTGAAATGCAGAGGGAGACATGGTGGACCAGCACGGCCTGTGCCTAGCTAGCTGCACTAGAGGCCAAGATGGCTTCATAAAGTTCCAGAGAAACATAGCCTACCATGCCAATCATTTTGATTAGTATCTGTACTACCTGAATAATGCTATCCAAGCCATTAATGTAAGACAATCCTATGAAGATCATCTGTCTATAATATATAACATGTATATTATATAATATTATATATTGTATATATTATATAATACATATATAATATATATTGTATATATTATATAATATGTTATATATTGTATATAATATTATATGTTATTATATGTTATATTATAGTGCATATATTATAATATATACATTAATATGTGTCGGGATCTGAACGATCCCCTTCTCCCCGATCTCAGGGGGAGAATGGTGAACCCTGAAATCTATGAAAGAGTACTCGGCCTTGCCCTCTGCCGGCGGAAGGCCAAAGGCGTACTCACATGGACATGCGCCAAGTTGAGGAAAGGTTGCTGAAGCCTCCCCTCCCCCCAGTCCCCTCACATGTTACCAGGAGCGGGGGTGAAAAGGAAGGCATCAGGGACACGCTGCGGTGGTGGGATGCGTCTCAAAAACTTTAATAGGGAAAGGCATTTATATAGAGGCAATGGCGGGAAAGAAAGGGGTCTGGCCAAAGGGCCAGTTATAGGCTAAGGACCATGTCCATCAAGTGACATCACGAAACTTCCTTTGTGGGCGGGACAACCCCATCATGGTGGCACGCACGTGTGGGCGGGACAACCCCATCATGGTGGCACGCACATGTTAGCCTCCCAAGGGCAGGGGGCTTCTCTTCCGGTTGAGGCCAGAAGGTGGGAGGAACTTCCTCCCACACTACCCCAGAGCTGGCGGGGAAGGGCAGCGTCTTGGGGGCTCTGTGCCCTTCCCCCTTCATGGCTGAAACTGAATCCCCAACAAATATGCTTATGGATTATATAGCTATATATGGATGATCTATAGAGAAAAGATATATATATACGCATGTGTATATACACACACACACAGAGTATTCTAATCCAAGGGGAAAAGAAGCAAGTAGAAGCTTGACAGGGGTACTTATTTAGCTTATTTATCACTGCCTGTGTTCTACAAGCCAGGATAAAGATAACCTCTTCCTCATAATTCTATGCATGAATGTATACAATCTAGAATAAGATACTGTCATACAATGCATTACACACTCTGATGTTGTATTTTATTTCCTATTTTAAGAAATGCTGATGTGATTCCTAAATTGATGAGCCACTAGTAAGTTTTATTTACTTTAAAAGACACTTGTGAAAACTAGAAATAGTCAATTGAGGACTGTAGGAGACATCAAAAGGAAAAACTAAAGTATAGAGACCTGGGTATAGATATTGTAGAGTGGGTGATCTATAACTAAGTGGTCACATAAGAAGAAGGTAGAATTTTAGCTTTGAGTTTCAACAGTTAACAATGATGGAACTAAAACTCAAATGTTAATGATGTGACTATCCTAAGGGAACAGAGTTTAACTTTGGCTATCAAATCACCATCATGTAGCTGTGGCTCTTATTATTGTATTATGTAATAAATGTTTATTATTAAAGAATAAAACCAGCTAGGCACTCGTGCCTCATGCCTGTAATCCTAGCAACTCAGGAATTGAGATCTGAGAATCGCAATTCAAAGCCAGCCCAGGCAGGAAACTCTGTGAGAATCTTATCTCCAATTAAAAAAAAAAAACTACTCAGAAGAAGCCATAAGTGGCACTGTGGCTCAAGTGGTAAAGTGCTGGTCTTGAGCACAGAGAGGCTCAGGGACAGAGCCCAAGCCCTGAGGTCAAGTCCCAGGACCAGCAAAAATAAAATAATCAACCAATCACTCAAACCTTGGAGCCAGGATGGGTGGCTCACCTCTGTAAACCTAGCTACTCAGGAGGCTGAGATCTGAGGATCACAGTTCAAAGCCAGCCCAGCATTTTTCTCCCCTACTAACCACAAGAAAACTGGAAGCAGAGCTGTGGATCAAAGTGGTAGAACACTAATCTTGAGCCAAAAAGCTCATGACAGCACCCAGGCCCTAAGTTCCAGCCCTGTGACTGACATTTTTAAAAAATCAGGAAGGGATGAATTCATCTCACTGAAGCAAACTGAAGTTTTCACATTTTATGCATGAGATAGCTGATAGCCCCTAAAAAAGACTTGCTGAAGCCATGTACCTAAGTGGGAATGAGAAGTAAGGGTGCATTCGGAGTCGATCCTCATCTCAACCTCCTGAGTAGCTAAGGTTACAGTCATGAGCCAAGCAGGCCTGGCAGTTCTTGCTTCTTTACCATATACTCCACCCTATGGTACTGCTCTTGAACACAAGGGAGTAAGCACATTTTAACCTGTAGTATATTTTCCTTTTGCAGGAAGATATTCCTCGTCAGCTTGTCTACATTGGCCTTTACCTCTTTCACATTGCTGGAGCTTATCTTTTGAAGTGAGTTGGGATTGTGACTGGGTGTGTTAGGAAATGGGGCAGATAGTGGGTTCATGTGTCTTCATTGATCCTCTTTCCATTTTAAATTTGCTCTTTCAACAGCTTGAATCACCTAGGACTTGTTCTTCTGGTGCTGCATTATTTTGTTGAATTTCTTTTCCACATTTCCCGCCTGTTTTATTTCAGTGATGAAAAGTATCAGAAAGGGTAAGTTATTAACCATTCTTGTTAATGTGTAGCTGGTGTTGGGAGTCATTTCCTAGACTGTCAAAACCCATACCTTTGGCAACTATATTACTTTTTAAAGATGTTAGTATAGCAGCTTTAAATAATAGTAAACTAGCAATACTCAGACCTGCTCTTTTAATCTCTGAAGTATAGTGTTTCTCAGCTGGAGAGACTGGCAAGTTTTCAAGGCTTTTGGGTTTACTTTTCAATCCATAACTTTTTTTTTTTTTTGGCCAGTCCTAGGCCGTGAACTCAGGGCCTGAGCACTGCCCCTGGCTTCTTTTTGCTCAAGGCTAGCACTCTGCCACTTGAGCCACAGCGCCCCTTCTGGCCATTTTCTGTATATGTGGTGCTGAGGAATCGAACCCAGGGCCTCAAGTATACAAGGCAAGCACTCTTGCCACTAGGCCATATCCCCAGCCCCCTCTATCCATAACTTTTCCTGCTTTGTTTTTTGCATGTTTTTCTTTTTGAAAAAAAAAAGTGAAAAAGACTACTTTCAGAAGGTAAAAGAATACCTAATATAGCCTTAAAGATCCTTAAAAAAATTGATAGGAAAATCTAGCTGAAAATAAACATAAAGCTATAATTTACAAATAGGGTAAAGTCTTAAAAAAAAACAAAGCTAGGGGTCTCATGGAAATTTGACTTACAAAAAGCATTAAAAGCCTTTACAGCCTGACTTTTCTTTTGTCCAGCATTTTTCAGAATTGTTCTAAGAAGCATTTGTAGAATCTTTCTTGCTTGGTGAGTTTATGAATTTGACTGACCACCTTTTTCTTACAGATTTTCCCTCTGGGCAGTTCTTTTTGTTTTGGGAAGACTTCTGACCTTAATTCTTTCAGTACTCACTGTTGGGTTTGGCCTTGCAAGAGCAGAGAATCAGAAGCTGGATTTCAGTACTGGAAACTTCAATGTACTGGCTGTCAGGTATAGTTAACATGTTGGCTCTGTACTACTGCTTGATATGTGACAGTAAAGTACAGGTAACAGAACATCAGTTACCTTAAAGTAAGGGGATACATGGGGTTTGGACACATAAGGGTTGCAGTTTTGTTTCTGGATGGAAATACTAAGATATCTATTTAACTTCTAGATTAAATTATTAGTGGAATGGTTGTTAACATGATCTTTACCAAGTAAAATTTTTGGCATTGGATTACTGCTGTCAAAGCAGGATGTATTTGATGTCATTTCCATACCTTCTTGATTTTTTTTTTTTAATCCCTTGTGATTCTCAGAATTGCTGTTTTGGCATCCATTTGTATTACTCAAGCGTTCATGATGTGGAAGTTCATTAACTTTCAGCTTCGGAGGTGGAGGGAGCACTCGACTTTCCAGGCACCACCTGTGAAGAAGAAACCAATAGTAACCAAAGGCAGGTCTTCCAGAAAAGGAACAGGTTGGTAACCAGAGCCTCAACTTGAAGTAAAACAGAACATTTAAACTGGTTATGGGGTCTTAGTTATTTTCAAATCTTCCCTCCCTCTCTCTTTCCTGCTCTACTTCCCCTGCCTTTCTCCTTCTCTCATTCCCTCCTTTCCTTCCTTGGCAACACTGGCAATTGAACTCAGGACCTTCAGTTGCTAGGCAAGCACTATACCACTGGAATCCTACCTCCAGTCTTTTTGCTTTAGTTATTTTTCAGCTATAGTTTTGTGGTTTTGCCCAGGGCCAGATAACCTTGATCCTCTTATCTCTACTTTCTACGTAGCAGTACCACCATCCCTGCTTTTTGGAGAGATAAGGTCTTGCTCACATTTTTACCTCGGATCCTCTTATCGCAGCCTCCCAAGTATCAGGGATTACAGTTGTGCACCACTACAATCAGCCTTTATTTTCTAATCTTACAAAGAAAACTTTATTTTATACTCTTTAACAGGGTTAAAGACAAAATCATCTTTTTCTGTTCCAAAGGTGATTTCTTGGGTAAGGGGAATCCATTATGTCTCTCATAACCTACTCACTGTGTTACTTATTCACAAGTCTTCCATGATTAATTACATTGAGCCATTGTAGACCAACATATATGGGCATTGGGCATTTTAGTGAATAGCTAAGCTAGAGTATGATCTTTGATGTTGTTCACATTCATATTTTTAGGATTTATTGATAGTACAAGGGGGTTTGTGTGAAAATTTCATAGATGTGTACAGTTAGTTTTAAGCAAGTTCATCTCTATTCTTTTTTTTTCCAGTCCTGGGCTTGGACTCAGGGCCTGAGCACTGTCCCTGGCTTCTTTTTGCTCAAGGCTAGCTCTCTGCCACTTGAGCCACAGCGCCATCTCTGGCCGTTTCTATATATGTGGTGCTGGAGAATTGAACCCAGGGCTTCATGTATGTGAGGCAAGCACTCTTGCCACTAGGCCATATCCCCAGCCCCCACCTCTATTCTTATCCACTCAAATTTTTAAAAATTCTTCAACCCCATCTTCTCATCTGCCTTTTATCCCCAAACTTCTGATCGTTTGCTTTTGTCTTTCAGCCTCTTCTCCTCTGCCTTGTGGTTGAAAACACACTGATATTCTGATGAGTACTTTCAATGTTTTACTTGGGATTGTAACACAGGGAGTTCCTGTTTTAACAATGTACCAACTCTGATTTGCTGGTGTTTGTCCTCCAGTTTCGGACCTTTGCGCTTCCTCTATCTCCACACACAAACTTACTGAAATACTAGATGGACAGTACTTCACATCTAGAGATTAGTATAGACATAGTTGAGTACTTCAGTTTGGGAATATGCTATTTGACTTCATTCACTTTTTATTTTAGTAGTGTTTTTAATAGCTATATTCCAGAAAATTTTTATTGCTTCCCAGAAAAATACCACAGCTGCGCTCCTTCTCCTCCACTGCACTTGCCCATTCATTTATTTTCTGTCTCTGGATTGGATTTTCTCTGGACACTTTATATCAGTGGAACAATACAATATGCAGGGCCTTTGTGACTGACTTCATTTACTTAGCATAGTATTTTTTAGTTTACATGGGAATTATAGAGCAGAAATAGAGAAACAAGCATAGAGACAAATGGGGAAAAGAGCCATGGAATCAGCCATCAAATGTACATCTAATTGGCTTATAAGAGCACAGGGAAAATTCAGAAAAGAAAAGGAAATACTGTTAATAATAAATACTTGAGTATTCTTCTCTAAAGAAAAGTATTTCCTTGCTTAATATCTTTTTTTTCTTTTTTTTTTGGCCAGTCCTGGGCCTTGGACTCAGGGCCTGAGCACTGTCCCTGGCTTCTTCCCGCTCAAGGCTAGCACTCGGCCACTTGAGCCACAGCGCCGCTTCTGGCCGTTTTCTGTATATGTGGTGCTGGGGAATCGAACCTAGGGCCTCGTGTATCCGAGGCAGGCACTCTTGCCACTAGGCTATATCCCCAGCCCTGCTTAATATCTTAACAATAAGTCATACAACTGATTGTGAAAATTAAGTTTGCTAAAATGTTAGGAAAAAACACTGAAAAAGTCTTGTGTTGTTAAGGCTAGCAAAGATTTCTTAAATAGTACATAACCACTATATAAGTCCTATGACCATCATTATTTAAAGACTAACTCTTCAAGAGGTACTCGTTAGAAAATTAAACATAAGACACAAATAAAACTGTTTGCTAAGCAAATATCTGATGTAGGATGTTGTTTAGAATACATTTTAAAGTTTAAAAACACAATCTAATAAAAACAGGCCAAACTATTAACTAGACACTTCCTCCAAGAAAGCATGTGTAGCCAAAAGGACCATTTTAGCATGATCCCCATTGTCAGTCATCACAGTATGAAATAAATATTAAGCCAAATGGTGTTTTCACAATTTGACAGTTAAGAATAATACTAGGGGCTAGGAATATGGCCTACTGGCAAGAGTGCTTGCCTAGTATACATGAAGCCCTAGGTTTGATTCCTCAGTGCCACATACACTGAAAAAGCCAGAAGTGGGCGCTGTGGCTCAAGTTGGCAGAGTGCTAGCCTTGAGCAAAATGGAGCCAACGACAGTGCTTAGGCCCTGAGTTCAAGCCACAGGACTGGGGAGAAAGAAAAAAAAAAGAATAATACTAACCTTCATGCACAGATTTTAGTTTGCACACCTACTTAAATTCCCTTGGGTATATACCTAGCAGCGCAGTGGTTGGGTCACATTGGGGAACTTGCCACAGTGTTTTCCAAGGAGCCTGTACCATGTTTGTATGCATTGTTTTACAGGTTGACACCCAGTTGTCCCTGCACCATTTAAGAAGTAGAACTGTGGCTCAAGTGGTAGAGGGCTAACCTTGAGCAGATAAAACTAAAGGACAGTGCCTAGTCCCTCAGCTCAAGCCCCAGCACAAAAAGTTAAAAATTAAAATTAGAAACTGTATATATTAGAAAGTTTAGTTGTGGACTCAAATACAGCTTCATGTATTTAGAAAAGCATCATGTAACCTTGGTTGCTTGTGGCTTAAATATTTAGCCCTTTAAAAAAAATTAAAATCAGCAGATGTGAGCCATCCAGTTTTGTTCCTTTTTTTCAGATTTGTTTATTCTGAGTCTCCTACAGCTCTGTATGAATTTTAAGATCAGCTTTTCATTTTCTACCAAAAAGCCATCTGGAGTTTTGATAGGAATTACCTTTTTATCTGTAGATTGCCTTGAGGAGTAAAAACATGATTGTCTTTTTCTTCCTTAATCTGATGCTATTATAAAATAGAATCATCTTCCTGATTTCACTTTTAGTTTATTCATTGCCAATGAATAGAAATACTTTAATCTTTGTGCATTGATCTGTAATCTACAACCGGTTGGGTTTATTCTAAGTGTTTAGTGTGGATTCCTTTTGACTCCCTATCTACAAGAATCATCTGTAAATAAAAGTAGTTTTACTTCCCATGCATTCTGGATGCTTTCCAGCTCATTTTCTTGCCAGATCATTCTGATTTAGAGGCACCCTTGTCTTGTTCCTTATCTTTGGGAGGTAAGTGTCTGGTCTCACCATTAAGGATGATGTTAGCAATGGGTTTGATCAAAATGGGGCTTTTCTTCTATGCCTCAGTGGGCGGGGTGCATGCACGCACACTCATCCATGCATGTTGACAGTTTCTACTTTGGGTATTGTTGCTTTTCTTTGTTTTATTTTTCTTAGACTCAGGAGCATCTATGTCGTGCTGGGCATGCTCTGTACCTAGCTCTGTTTGTGTTTTGGTTATGAAAGTATTCAATTTTGTCAATTGCCTTGGACTTTTTCTTTTTTTTTTTTTTTTTTTTTGGCCAGTCCTGGGCCTTGGACTCAGGGCCTGAGCACTGTCCCTGGCTTCTTCCTGCTCAAGGCTAGCACTCTGCCACTTGAGCCACAGCGCCGCTTCTGGCCATTTTCTGTATATGTGGTGCTGGGGAATCGAATCTAGGGCCTCGTGTATCCGAGGCAGGCACTCTTGCCACTAGGCTATATCCCCAGCCCTGCCTTGGACTTTTTCTTCTGTATATATTATAATGAGGTGCTTTTTGTCCTTTTTTTTTTTTTTTGGTTGATATTGTAGGTTATATTTCTTGCTTTTCAGAGCTTAAGCCACATTTCTCAGATAAATCCCACTATGGTCATGGTTTACCGTAGTCCTTTCTTTATGTTACTTGATCTGGTTTGGTAATTGTGGAGGATTTTTGTGCCTTTCTCCTTAAAGAATATTGGTAACTATTTTCTTCTTGTTTTAAGAGGCTCTTTTGGTTGTTGTTTACTTGGATTTTTTTAACAGTATTTTTGCAAGTCACTTGTCAATGAGTTGAAAAATGTTTCCTCCTTTTCTTTGAAAGAGTTCTTGAAAGCAGTATTTTCTAAGTTTCTATATAAGGATCTCATGTATATTTCATTAGATTTATTCCCAGGTATTTTTAAAGTCACCATATGTGCTTTTTTTGTTTGGGCTACTGGAATTTAAATTTAGGGCCTCTCTTTTGCTAGGCAGATGCCATACTTGAGGCACGTCTGCATCCTTGTTTTGCTTTGTTTACTTTTACAAATAGGATCCCCCTTTCTACTCCTGCCCACTTCAACCACAGTTCTTATGTTTATGCTTCTTGCATAGCTGAAGCACTGCCACTATGGTCAGATTTGTTTTTCTTTCTGGAGGTATAGAGATTTGAACTTTGAGCCTTGAGTTTGCTAGCCACGTGCTCTACCACTTGAGCCCACTCTTAATGCTATAATTTTTATTGTTTGAGATGGAGTCTCACAAACTTTATCCAGCTTTCCTCAAACTGTAAACCTCTCCAGCTCAGCCTCCTGATTAGCTAGGGTTTACAGGAGTGAGTCACATGCCTGAGTTACATGTGCTGTCTTTTATAGTTTTAACTTGGTTATATAGAAATGACATTGCTTTTCTTTGATACCATCCTTGTATTAAGAAACTTTCCTACTTGATATATTCTTTTTTTTTTTCATGCTGTTCCTCGGGCTTGAACTCTGGGCCTAGGCACTGTCCCTGTGCCTCTCAAGGCTAGTGCTGTACCATTTGACACAGCGCCACTTCTGCTTTTTCAGGTATTTGGGGCTGGAGATGTTGCTTATTGGCAGAATGCTGGTCTAGCATGCCCAAGACCCTAGGAGCGATTCCCAACTGAGAAATAAAGAACATTTTGTAGATGCTTTTTGGTTCTGTAATGGAATTCTCCTCTGTGCTCCATTTGTTACAAGTTATGACTGGATATGGGATTTTACAAAATGCTTCTCTGTCTATTTATTCTCTGTCTGGTTATTTGTATAGTTTCTCCTTATTCTCTTAATGTAAAACAAATTTTATCGTGGCATATACCCAAGTTGATAATGTTAATACATCTCTTTTGCTGAGTAAGTTTTTAAGTATTTGATAGGACTTTTCCATCTGTGCTTCTGTAATTAGTCTTTCTGTATAATACCTGTGGCTGGTTTTACTATGAAAGTTACATTAGTCTTATAAAAAAAAAGCATTGGGCACATTTGTCCTTGGTTCAGTATCAACATGATTCTAAATGTTCAAAAGAATTGGCCAGTGGAGAACAGGTCTAGAAGAGGTTAATTACAGATTAACCCCTTTCTTGTTGTCTCTCCTTTAGTACGCTGTTTTCCAAGGAATTTTGTATATGTGTGCAAATTTGTTGGCAGAAAATTATTCATAGCCTTTTGTTATCTTAATGCCAATAGATCAGCAGTGATTTCTCTTTTTTGTTTCCTTATGTTAGTAATTGGCTTCTTTGGAAAAACCAGCATTTGAGGACTGTGGTAAAGGTCCACAGTGGTAGTGCACCTGCCTAGCCTATGTGAAACCATGGCTTCTATTCCAAGCAATAACAAGAAGAAGAAGGAGGAGGAGGAGGAGGGGGAGGGGAATGGGAAGGGGAGGAAAAGAAAGAAGGAAGGAAGGAGGGAGGGAGGGAGGGAGGGAGGGAAGGAAGGAGGGAAGGAAGGAAGCAAGCAAGCAAGCAAACACATTGGAGTTTCTTAGTAGTATCTTTTTGGTATCATTGATTTCTGTTTTATCCCCCCTTTTGTTGGATTTTGTTGCTGTTTTGTTGAGATCAGTCTTCAGATCCCTGAAATCATTGATGTGCATCTCCCTGTGAGTCATGACCAACAAAGGCAAACTTGTTCTTGCAGCTTGATTCTGGTTCACAGATCTCCATTGCCCTGTAACTTTATTCAGGTCAAAATGTTTTATAATCCCAAATGTGATTTCTTCGTTGAACTATGACTTTTTTTAAGTTTGTTTAATTTACAAATATTTGGTCATTTTCTGCTTCTCTTGTGCTGTTGATTTCTTACTTAATTCCACTGTGATAAAAGAATATCCTGCAAATGGTTTCCATCCCATAGACATTGAGACTTTGATTTCCATTTAGCCTGTGCCCAATTTGGGTGCTTCTTTCGTACTCAGGAGGTGTGCACTTGTGTTTTTGCTTTGTACAAGATTACAGTTATTAATTGTACTCAGTATTTTGTCTTCACTAATTGAGTCGAAAGAATTCTGCTTGTTCTGACCATGACTGCATATTTTATGTTAAAATCTCACATTGTGAATTTAAAGTGGACTGTTTGTCTTTGGTATTTTGTGAATTTTTACTTCACATACTTTGAAGACATTTTATTAGTAGGTATATCAAAACCTAGGAATACTCTGTCTTCATGTTAAAAAATACTTTTCTCTTGATCAGATGTGGAGTTTGAATGTATTATAGCCATACCAGCTTTCTTTTGGTGAAATATTTTTTATGGCATATCTTTCCTATAGTTTTCACTAAAAATCTTTCTTTTTTATATAAAAATTGTATTCTTACTAGCATATAATCGGATTTCATTGTTTTCATCCATTCTGGTCACCATCTATACTAGTAGTATACAGCATCATAGTGTATCAATATTCCATGACTTTTCTGGCTATGACTCTTCCGTGTCTGTCCTGTTGGGTGGAGCTTTTGGAGCCTTGGCTTCTTACTATTTTTAGAAATTTTCTTAACTATTACTTCCCAACACTGCTTCAACCCCCCCCCTCCCCTTTTTGTCCTTCTATGACTCCAATTCTATAAATGTTAAACCCCCTGACCCTGTTCCTAATAAGAATCTTTTTTTCTGTCAAGAATTTAGTAATCTGAGTATTTTCTTCAGTTCATCGATCTCTTCTGATGTATAAATCTGCTACTTTGTTTAGTAAAAATTCATCTATAGTCCAGTTCTAAGATTCAAGTGTTAATTTCTGTAGTAAAGTTCTCCTTTCTGTTTCTTTCTTATTTTAATTGTCTTTTGTTATTTCCACTCTACAAATTGAGATTTCTTACATCTTCAGGTGGTCCAGAATTCACATAGTTTATGTAATCAGTCTCAGTTCTGTTTTTGTTTTTTCCATTATTAAACTTTTAATAAATAGGGCTGGGGATATGGTCTAGTGGCAAGAGTGCTTGCCTCGTGTACATGATGCCCTGGGTTCAATTCCCCAGCACCACATATACAGAAAAGGGCCAGAAGTGGCACCGTGGCTCAAGTGGTAGAGTGCTAACCTTGAGCAAAAAGAAGTCAAGGACAGTGCTCAGGCCCTGAGTCCAAGCCCCAGGACTGGCAAAAAAAAACCTTTTAGATATTTTTGGAAGGGTTAATCAGAAGTCAGGTACTATAGCTTAAAGAAGGAGGTGCCATGCATGATACATTTTTAAACATAGCAGTTATCCTAAGCAAGAACTTTTTATATGTTGTAATTTGTCAGAGGACTTTGCTATGAGATGTGAAAAGGTTCTTTATTTCCACCACAAGCACTACTCGTGAGTGCTGTTTTTCAATTGTTGTCACTTTTGTTTAGTTCCATTTCTTGTACTGGGGGATTGAATTGATGGCCCATTCTTGCTAGGAGGTGCTCTACTACTTCAGCCCCAGTTCCAGAGAGTTTTGCATCCTGTCACTTTTTTCTGTTAACAATAGTAGTTACTTCCTTTTTATTTGCTGTTTTCAATTTATTGTGTTCAGCATGATACCAGATTTAGTGAAGATTAATCACTAGCTAGACACCTGTAATCCTAGCTACCTAGGAGGCTGAGACCTGTAGGATCAGAATTACATACTAGTCCAGGTGGGAAAGTTTAAGAGCCTATCTCCACTTAACAAGCAAATGCCTTACTGGAGGCATGGCTTTACTGGTAGCACATTAGTTATGAGCACAAAGCTGAGCAAATGCTGGGCCCTCATGTCCAAACCCTAATACTAACACACACACACACACACACACATTAGTCACTAGTAAATAAGTTTGACATGAGTATATATATTGGACTTTAAATTTTCCTATCTAATTGTATCTTTGTATATACATATCACTACTTTGATTTACTTACAAAAGGTTAACACTGATTTTTTTTCTTTTTAGAAAATGGTGTAAATGGAACAGTAACATCAAATGGAGCAGATTCTCCTCGTAATAGAAAAGAGAAATCTTCATAATGAATTACAAGTTAACTGATTGATGTCCCCAAAGAAATCTGCTTTTTATCTATCAGCACTAGAGATTTTTTTTTCTGTTCTTCAAAATACAGTTTGTGCTCTTTGATTCTTGCTATTGTACTGTTCATGCATTTAAAGGGCATTTTAGGGGAGCATGATTACTATGAGTGGAAAAACTATTGTAGCTTAGACTAAGCTACCTGCCTTCAGAATAGTTTAGGGACCACCACATATTTTATTTTTGTTTTTTTATCTTTGAACATTTTTCTAATGTCTTGGGGAGACACCTCTTTGCAAAACCCCACATACAAGTGATAAAATCTCTTGCTCTCACCAATTGTTTTTTTCTTTTTTTTTTTTTTTAATATTAGCAAGGTGACCTGCTTCAGCAGGGTCAGGTTTTTTTTTTTAAGTTATCTTTCAGGGTAAAATGAAAATAACTATAAAATCAGATGTCAAACTTTAATATGTTTTCAGTGTTCTCTAATTTTTAGGAATTTTTGTAGCCTTTGCACCTGGAAAAGAGGATTTATAAAATCACCAAAATAATTGTGTGCTTTATTTTGTATGTAGTGGTTGTGAGTGTTACCTCCTCATCTAAAGAGAACATAGTAATGGTTACAACATGTGAAGATTTATTGCCATATGTATTGAATCAGAATATCTTATTAACATAAAAGTGCTTGTGAAGTAAATCTTTCTTGTGCATTTTCAACACTTGTAAATGGGCAATCAGAAAATGTTTACTATGAAGAGCCCTTTTTGATATGTTTATTAATAATGATTCTTAATGGGGCTTGTCATAAGTTTGATATGCATAGCATCTTAGAAAAATATTGTGTAGCCTGCAAACCCTTTTAAAAAAATAATGCCTACTTGATTTATATCTATAAAAGATGTCAGGTAATTCTATTTGGAAAACTAATGCACTAACTTTAAGGAAATTGCAAATTCAGGTGGAGAGTCTTACAAAAGACAGTGCTTTATGTCATACCTATAGCTTTGGTCCCATCTTTAATTGAGAAGCATTTATCTGTATAAAACATATTTTTGGATAAAAATATATATATATTTGTATCTCTACAGAAAGGCTCTAAAAAGCATTTGAGTAAAATATTTGGTTCCCTTTTCTATAGTTATCCTTTAAAACCCTCATAGATATATCTGGTTTGTTTGTTGTCTTTCCATTAGTGCTCCCTTGAGTGTCTACATTGTGTTCCCCACTTCCCACTTCCGTCACCAGCTAATGAATGTCTGTGCCACTTTCCATGTCAGAGTTGCAGACCTGCAAGGTCTATGGTTTAAGTTGCCATGCTGCTAGAAAGTTGTGCTTTCTCTTTCCAGCTGTTTACTTACTCCCTGGGAAAAGTAGTAGCTCTCTGTAGCATTATGGACTTTCAGTGGAACCAAATTTTTGCCATTAAAAACTGGCATTATATTGAACTATACATTGAGAAATCAATCAGAAATAAAAATTTTTACTTTCACAAGCTGCTTCCTGGACAATTCCTTCATTTTGAGCGTTTATGTTTGTTAGTATATAATCTCATTAAAGTATACCATTAAGAAAAGATTTCTTAAAAAAAGATTGATCATTCCGTAGAATATTTTTGAAGGCCACTGGAAGAGGAGGGGAGGAATAGTTCCTAAATAAATAATTGAAGAGAATGTCAGTTAAGGTATCTCAACTCAGTCTTGGGCTGCCAGCATGTGGTACAGCAATAAGTGCTTTTCATTAGAATCTTTGTTATTTGCAGCACCTGTATTTTCTACCATACAAGAAAAGCCCTTGGTGTGTGATTTGAACTTTACAAAATACATCTATACACAGTATAATTGTAAGTTCTAAGTGGTGGCTACAGCTCCCCAAATGTCTAAGTCTACTTACTGATTTCCAGATCAGGCCAGGACATCACTGTTAGCTGAACTCAGGTTGAACTTTCACACCTGACAGGCAACAGGATAATGAACCACAACAGCTGCTATTTGCTCCCAGACTCTGAGTCAGTGAACTAGGTGTGTTGCCATTGTGGGGTTTAATATTTCTTTAAAATGCTTTTGTGCCTGCATTTTACCATATGAGGGAGCAGTCCAAGTGAACTATTCTGAACAAGTCATAAGTATGTTCTTCTAAAAGAAGTAGTCTTGCAAAGTAAGTTCAGAACTAGTCCTGGAACCAAGATATATTGTATACGTAAGGAATTACAGGATGTTTTAAATTGCTAACATGTGATTAGTAGCCTAATAACACCTTATTGTCTCCATGATGTTGCTAAATGTTTAAACAAGTTCTACTAATTGTCTACAAATGGACAACAAAGAAAATTGTTTTTAAGAAGAAAAACAATGCTGGAAATAGGTGGCTCATGTCTGTAGTCCTAGCTACTCAGGAGGCTGAGATCTGAAGATCACAGTTTAAAAGCCCTACTGGGTAGGAAAGTTTATGAGACTCTTGTCTTCATTTAAGCACTCACTAAAAAAGTAGAGTATGAAAGGTCCTTAGAATGGAATCCATTTGTCCCTCTCATAGCAGCCTGAGCACCCAAGATCCACTTGTAATTGTTATAATTACAGCTAAAAACCAAGGAAGTGATTTATCACTTTGTTGAAATTTAGGTTTTCAAAATATTACTTTTGGTCTTTCTTTTTCTATGATGTACTTAAGTTTGAACTCATGGCCTTGAGCAAGGGATAGCACCAAAGCTCCAAGTTTAAGAAACAGGACACGCACACATACATACACACATGTAATCCTGGCTGGGCACCAGTGATCGCAGCAATAATCTTCATCTGTTAAGAGGCTAACATGAGGATAAAGGTTCAGAGCCAGGCAAGGCAGGCAAGTCCATGAGGCTTTTCAGTTAACCCCCAAAAAGCCACAAGTGAAACCATGGCTCATGTGGTCGAGTGTTAGCCTTGAGTGAAAAAGCTCAGGGACTGTGGCCAGGCCCTGAGTTCCCTAGCCCTAGGATCTGAACCCTGCCCACTCCCAAAGTAATCCTGCAGACATTCTAGGGGTAATGCTTGTGTAGATTTTTAAAGATAAAACTACCGTAAGATGGAAATAGTTTTATTAAGAATTATGTGCTATAAAATTTCCATAGCATAGGTTTGGAAATTTCAAAGCAGACAATAGTTAAGTTTGACTGGAGCAAGTTAGATTAGAATTCCAGGAACTGAGGGATTGCAGGCTTCAGAAAAGCCCGAGGGGATAAGACCAGTCCACTGCCTTGAAAGGTTAGAAGACAGTGCTTGTTGATCCGGTTACTGACCATTTTCTTAAAGCTATTAGCCATTTACGGAAGGCAGCAACACACCCACTTGGCTTGGCTCCATTATGTGCAGACCACAGAGAATAGTATTTCCAAAGACAAACCAGTTCTGTGTGTATAAGCATCAATAGCTTTACAAAAATAGTGTTATGATGGGATGTGACTCAAGTGCTACAGCACTTAATGAGCAAGCAAGAGGTCTTGAGTTCAATCTCCAGTCACACACACAAGTAAGTAGTAGATATCAAGAGACTCATTGACTTACATAACTAACTACTCTGTACAAGAACCTTATAATACCAAAAAAAAAAAAAAAAATCTAGGGAATAGAGTTCCTGCCTGGCAAAAAGCCATGAGTTCAAACTTAAGTACATCATAGAAAAAAAAAGGCCAAAATTAATATTTTGAAGACCTAAATTTCAACTAAGTGATAAATCACTTCCTTGGTTTTTAGCTGTAATTAATAATTGCAAGTGGATCTTGGGTGCTCAAGCTGCTATGAGAGAGACAAATGGATTCCATTCTAAGGACCCTTCAGCCAATTTGAGGTTCTCCCTCCAGACATCTGGTGTTCTGTTCTCAGAGAACTTCAGGTAAACGAACACAGTGAAGAACCTTTACCTTTTCTCTACAATTTCCCCCAGTCTTGACTAGATAGTCTATGCATAGCTCTGAATCCCTTATAATGCAGGGCTTACACACACACACACACACACACACACACACACACACACACACGGTTTAGGGGCAGTTCAGGTCTTTTGTCTCTTCCCTTTCAAGAATAAATGACACAGAAAGGTAGGAAAGTGAGTAAGTTAGACAGAAAGTTTACTTGAAGGTGAAAGAAAACTATGAAAGGAAAAAGAATTAGCAAACTCTCCAAGTGGGAAGACTTTCCTAGTCACCCCATGAGGGAAATTTGAAGCTTCTTTGTTCCTGCTAGACATTTGGGCCGTCGTTCCTTCCCTCTTGGGGGATGTATCTTTAGTTTGATTTGTTAAGCAGTGCTTGCTCGATGTGCCAGCCTTTCTGATTGGATGCAAGTTTCTGTCTGATTGGACCCCTCCCGTCCTGGGTAAAGCGGCAGTGCTTGCTTCCGGTCTAAACCCTTATGCCACCATGGATAGGAACAGGAAATATGATTTATGTCCTTTTGTTGTTTTCTGCCATAAAGGGCCGTGGTCCCACCGGCCTTCCATCCCTAACTGCCTAACTGGGGTCAAATGCCTGTCCCTCAAGATCAGCACATTTGGAAAGCTGTGTTCTCACTTAAACAGAGAAGGAGGTGGTACTGAAGGCAAAAAACATCTGATGCAGTAACCTCTGTTGTTTTGCCAGTCCTAGGGCTTGGGATTCAGGGCCTGACAACTGTCCCTGGCTTGTTTTTACTGAAGGCTAGCACTCTACCTCTTGAGCCACAGCACCACTTCTGCCTTTTTCTGTTTATATGACACTAAGGAATCAAACCCAGGGCTTCATGCATGCTAGGCAAACACTCTACCACTAAGCCACATTCCCAGCCCCTCAGGTGGTTTCTATCTGTTATTTGCCTGGCCTTCTAAAGACAGGAACCCTACCATTATTTACAAGGACCCCAGGGGAGTGCTAGATTTTTAGTACCAATGTGGGAATTTGCAAAGCTGTACCTTCTCTTTCAGAGTCCTCAATAATTTAAGCAGTTTCTAATGGTTGACAAGTTAGGTACTTTCAAGTCACCCATTATTACCACGATGAAGGTTCAAGACCAAACAGACACTCTGATGTTATATGGATTGACATAAACATAAAATATCTTCTGTAAACCACACAGGGATCTGAGCATTTGCTCCACTGTCTGGGCCCTATGATAAACATACTGTGGCAGTTCCTTTTCCTGCCATTTGCTGAGGCACTGATACATCAGACATTCACTTTGGGATGAAGAGTGTAGATGTAGAGGAGATTTCTTCAAGATGCACTTAGGAAGCCCGGAAGCCATAGATGACTATGAAAGGAGCAAAGAACAGAGAAAGGATGTTGAATCTATTAGGCAATTTGCAGCTGCCCGCTTCAATCAGGAAGTCCTTCTTTTAAAGCCAATAGAAACTGGAGTTCAGCAGTGGAATTCATTCATAGTGGAGAAGCAAAGATTGCAATTAGACCAAATGGAGATCCAAGAGGAACATGTGGCCCTCCTAACTGCCAGGGAGCACAAGTATGCCTTTTCTTTGTTGGGGAAATTATGATCACAATGTGCTGAACTTCTGGACATAAGAGGAGCAGTTCTATTGCCCAACTGCTGTCCTTCTCTTTGAGTGATTGGCTTCTCATTCTTCCTTCCTAACAAGGAAAGTCCCTCAGAAGTAGAGTCAGCCTTCCACCCACTTACTACCCCCTCATCCCAAGGACTTTTTCTTCCTGTGCACTGAACCAGAAAAGGGTTGTGGCCATTACCACAACTTGGTTTTACGAGGCAGAGGAGATGTTCTATCTGAATTCACAATGTGGAGTCACAGCGATACATCCTGCAACTTTATAAAAGGAAAACAAATTCACTCTTCGGCTGCAGGCTTTAGATGATGGGTACCACCTGCTGGAGGAAATGTGACCTGTCTGTGGAGCTGCCCAAAGCCCTTCCAGACAAACTGCCTCATGAGCAATGCCTCAAACTGTGCCCTGCAGAAAACAAAAGCCCGATCCCATGGGGAGTTCTTGGCCAACAGAGTCAGAAACAGAAAAGATCTTGTTGAATCAGACATACTGCCTACAAACATTAAACTTTTCCATGGTGTCCTCTTTGCCTTGCCATGGCTAAAATCAAATCCAGACCTGCCACAGGTATAATAAGTCTGTAATTTGGAAGTATTCCAAACAATGTTCTTCACAATAAGAAACAAAAAAAACTCAGGCCTGGTGGTACACACATGTAATCTCCAAGCTCAGGAGGCTGAGGCAGGACGACCATAAGTTCAAGTCTAGCCTAGACAATGTAGCAAGACTCTGCTTCAAAAAGAAGAAAGAGGGAAAGAGGAAAAATGGAAAGAAAGAAAGAGAGAGAAGAAAGAAAGAAAGAAAGAAAGAAAGAAAGAGGAAGGAAGGAAGGAAGGAAGGAGGAAGGAAGGCTGGGAATGTGGCTTAGCGGTAGAATGCTTGCATACCATGCATGAAGCCCTGGGTTTGATTCCTCAGCACCACATAAACAGAAAAAGCTGGAAGTGGTGCCATGGTAGAATGCTAGCCTTGAGCAAAAAGAAGCCAGGGACCGTTCTCAGGTGCTGAGTTCAAGCCCCAGGACTGACAAAAAGAAGAAAGAAAGAAAGAAAGAAAGAAAGAAAGAAAGAAAGAAAGAAAGAAAGAAAGAGTGAGGGAGGGAGGGAGGAAGGAAGGAAGGAAGGAAGGAGAAAGAAGGAGGTAGGGAGGGAAGGGAAGGAAAGGAAAGAAGGAAGGAAGTAAAGGAAAGGAAGGAAAGAAAGAAGAAAGTGAGGGAAAGAAAGTGTTATGCCCAGATTTCGGGTCCCCAAAGACCACCAAGGAGCTGATTCCAATGCAAAGGCAAGCTCAAGCCCAGACTGTCAACCATCACCGACCAGCAGATCTGGATTGAGAGCTCCAACCCTCAGATAGGCAGGGTTTTTATTGTGATTACAACAGGGGCAGGGTATTCCCAACTTGGCAGACACTTGATTGGATGGCATTTAGTAAGCAAGTCTTGTCCTATTTCTATTGGCTATCTACCCTTTCAGTTACCTATTTTGGCTTTGATAACGGGAACTGACAGCAGGTGGTCACGTAGCACTGATGCAGGTGGTTGATGCAGGGGGGAGAGCAAGTCACAAATGGGTTAAGCAAGCCGTTTACAGAAGCAGAATTCTGCGGTCAGGCTGACCTAGTACCAGCTTTATTTTAACAATTGCAACCATGTTTTCCCATTACCACTAAGCAAGCATGAGTGGACCAGAACAATCCAGTACTCAATCATAAGTAAACCAACCCAACAGTTACCATGGCATTTCTACTACTATTATGGTTATTTCTATAGTCTATGACTATCATCATTTTTTACTGTCCATTACCATGGTTGCTACTTAGGTGCAAAGGAGAGCAAGGGTTCCCTTTATTTTTAAATGCCAAACTACAAGAAACTAGTCTCACGAGTGGGGGTGCAGCCCTCTAGCATGGAGTCATCACCAGGGTTTAGAAGCTGTTATAATTTTAACACTAAAACTTATATTTAGTCACTCGGGTTCTCAGGTTAGCCCTAACAAAATAAAGAGATAAAGAAAGAAGGAATAAAAATATCCCATTTTGATAATGTGTCATTTGGCTTTTCTTGTTTGAGATTTTGTGTGGAACTCTGGTCCTTGGGCTTTCTAGGCAGGTGCTCTTAACAATGAGGCACATCTCCAGCTCTAATCTCCTATTATTTTGAGATAGCATCTCAGGCCACCATCCCAATAATCATAGCTTCCAAATAGCTAGGATTCAGGCATAAGCCACCAGTACCTGACTGTTTGAGACTTTAATGATAGTTTGGTTTTACTTGGAGAACTGTAAAAGATGGCTCTCTGCTGGAGTAACATGGCAGCTTAGCATCTTCTAATCGTGTTTTTATACCCAGATAGTAAATTATTTACTTAGGACATAGGAAATCAAGTTACACAGGGAAATTCTTGTCTCTGTAGACTGACAAGTGAGTCCAGTTCATCTAGCCTGAGCAAGAGAGCTGAATGAGTTAAGCTTATTGTGATGTTTCAGGTAACCAAGTAAGAAGGAGCTAGAGTGTAAAAAAAAAAAAAATCATTGAAATGAGTCATAAAGTCCCAATCCATAGTTTTAATTATATCTACTTAGTTTAGTTACATATACTTAGTTGCTCTATTTACTTTTTACCTTTGCATTCACAAAATGCAATTAGTGCTATGGCTTAAGTGGTAGGACGCCAGCCTTGAGCAAAAAATCTAAGGGGCATTTCTAACTGAACAATGTAATTACTCAAAATTTAATTACTCAAAAATACAATTTGACTAAATTGAGATCATTAGCAAGGTAGCTCGTGTTAGATCTCTTCTAGTTCTTGCTGATTTGATTTACAACAAAAAGAAAAGAATAAGCGATTTTCTTTTTGTTACTGAGATCAGAAGTCAAAATGTGTTGTATATGTTATAAAAATCAACTGTGGTTCCTACAAGTATGAATTCAATTCTGTAGTATTAAAGCCTAGAAGATTACTAGGAACTGGTTAGAACTATACATGCTGGAAGCTTTATACAATCACAAAAGACCCCTCCCCTCCCTGCCCCTCCCCTTCCCTCCTCCTCTCCCTCTCCTCCAGCTACTCCCTCTCTCGAGTGTTGAAGAATCCAGAGCTTTGGGATTAACAGGCACTAATTCTACCACTAATTTACACTCCCAGCCTACACAGCTTTTCTGGAACCTGATTTTTTTTTCAATTCAACTCAAAGTACACTTGTGCCAAAGTGACACATTTTTTAACCTCCAAAATTTGGCAAGCTAAATGAAAATACATTATTTTAAAATAATGTAAGAACAGTAGATAGAGAAGCCTCATTAGTCCAGCTGAAGTAGATAAAGATGTTTTTATTCATGTCGATGGACCAGGAAGCCCCTAGAGTCCAGGGTGTTGAGCCGAGAGGCTGGGGAGGGACAGACCCTTGGCTTCAGTTCCTCCAGATCAGGAGATTCAGCTTCCTCCCCCCACCCCCCAGCCCGTCTCCCCTCTCTCTGTCTCACAGGCTTTTCTCCGCCATGTAGAACAGGAGATTCTTCCATCTTCCCTTTACTTTTGTATTACTCGTTTGCCATTTTTACCTCCTCTCCTTCCTTGACCATGAAAATCATTTGAGTGATATCCTTTATCATTCTCTGTACTAACAGGGTGCATAGCACTGGATATCCTTCTTTGTTTTTATAGAATGACAATAAAAGGATACTTTTTGTGTGTACTAGTCATGGGGCTTGAACTCGACCTGATTTCTATCCTTAAGCCTCTTTTTGCTGAAGAGTAGCATTCTGTCACTTGAGCCACGGCACTATTTCTGGCTTTGTTTGTTTGTTTACTTCTGTTTCTGTAGTTTTTTGGAGATAAAATCTCATGGACTTTCTGCCCAGGTTGGCTTTGCCCTGAGATCCACATAGCTCAGTCTCCTGAGTAGATAGAATTACAGGCATGAGCCAAAGGCACTAAGCTCAAATGGTACATTTTTAAGATGTTATTATCTGAATAATTGACTTTTGCAGGGATATAACGACTTGTATTTTATGCTCTGGGCTGCTTTTACTCTTTATTTTTTTTTCTTTCTAGTTTTTTTTTTGGGGGGGGGGTTGGTCATGGGGCTTGAATTCAGGAGCTGGGTCCTGTCCCAAAGCCTTTTCACTTAAGGCTAGTGCTCTATCACTTTAACACACAGTGACACTTCTGGTTTTCTCGTGGTTAATTGGAGAAAAGTTTCATGTGTTTTCCTGCATGCGCTGGCATTGAAAAACCACAATTCTCAGATCTCAGCCTCCTGAGTTAGGATTATACATGTGAGCCACTGCCTGGCTAAGCTCTGTACTTCTGAGTATACACATGAACTTAGGTGTAGGTGTGGGTTTGCGTGCATTCGCACACATGTATATATGGAGGGCTAATTTGCATGCCCTTGTCTGTGCATGTGTTTGCTTATGCATGTGTTTGCTTATGCATGCATGTACATGTGTGACTGTGTGTGCATGTGTGTCTTCATGTGTACATGTGTATATATATGCAACTGTGTGTGCATGAATTCATGTGTTTGCTGATGCATACATATGTGCTTTTGTGCTTATATGCATGTGCATGCTGGTTTGTGTGTTCATGTGCTATATGTATGTGTGTGTTTGTGTGTATGTGTGTGTGTGTGTGTGTGTGTGTGCATGTGCACCCACAGTTTCTGAATTATTTCTGACTTTCATACTTCGGTAGTAATAAAACTTCATGGTAAACATAGGAAGATCCCAACTGGGATCAATCACCTCTTCCAGCTTGCTCAGGACCACATTCTTGAGATGATAATTGCAACAGGAAACAACATAAATTACAGTTAAAAACGTATATTTGATAAGTTTCTAACAGTGAAAAAAAATCATTAAAAGCTCTTATAAATAATTACTTGGCTGATCCGTGTTTGAAAGCTACTAGCTTTTATCCACATTTATTATTGTACACTATTTCAAAGCTCCTAAATGATTCCCATGTCCTTTAATCACCTGAGTTTTAAAAAACTAATTTCTTTTTCACAAATTCTTGCTGCAGTGTCTTCATCAATATCCCTTAAAGACTTTTGCTATAATTGCAGCATGACAAGTTTCAAACAGTAAATCTGGTGTTGCTAAAGTAATCCTAACTGTGAAGGCTGTGAGGTGCCCGGCAACGCACGCAGCCTCCTCCTTCCAGGCTGTGAGAGACATTGTAGACATTGTAGGGTGAGGCAAGAGGGGGAGTGAAGAGGGGAGGGGAGGGGATTGCAGACTATGTCATCCCAAACTTGAGATCTCGACTCATTAGAGTACTATTTGATGTTAAAGCTTGTAAGTCACTATATAATTATATACAAAAGAATTTTAGAAATTCAAGAAGTAATGTCTTAGGTTTGAGGTTACTTGAGAAAGCTGGATTCAAACTCCTATCTTTACAATAAATCCTGAATTTGAGGAACATGTAGTTTTTAACTAGGAGGATGATCCCAGACTGAGAAAATAGTTCTGCCTTTCATCGTAGTAGCTCTGTTAAAACATAAAAATATTAGATTAGGATATTAATATAATATGATACTATAAGATTAAGATATTAATGTCTTTGAAGATATTGAGAGTAGAGGACCTCCATAAAGATGAGCCCTTCTCCATAAACAGTTGATCCTGACACGACATGCACCTCAGCCCTGTCCTGTGGAGGCCTCTACACACAAGGCAGACTCCTGAGAGCACTGGCTGTAATAGTCAGGTGAGCTGAGATGGGGCCAGGAAGACACTCATTGTCAGTGTAAGGGATTGGCTAGGCAGTGTCCTTCTGTAGGGACTCTGTGGCGGCTAACAGTTCTTTCCCTGTCTGTTCTGGTGCCAGTTTGGAATGGTAGCATTACTTAATCAAACAAGGACAGGATGTAGAAATGCTTGGCATTCATAGTGGAGTTGTTTTTATTGCTTTCATAAAATAGAAGGCACTAGTGTTGAAGTGAGCTCGCAAGGATAGAAAAGGATAGATGTTTGAATACATTTCTGTTGAGAACTGAACTCAGGAGCTGGAACAGAAGCTGTAGTTAAGTCACATAGCAGCCCATATAGGCATGAGGCAGACCACAGAGAGGTGGACGGTTGGTTGAGGTGGCTTCACCTCAGACTCCTGTCAGAAAATCAAGGAAAACAGCATGGCTGTGTGGGATAGAGGAGAGGATAATGTCTGAGCGAGATGGAATCTGTGACAGGGTTAGCAGTGCAAGGCTTTACCCCAAAGAGATGCTCTACAGAACTTACATGACCTTTGCACATGTTTCCCTCTTATAAAGGAAACAAGGGCCTTGAAAACTGACCAGAAGGCTACACTTAGTAATATTTCTTTCTAAATTTTGTATTTATTTTATGCTACTTATAACTGTTAACATGCCTTTACAATATTCCTATATACCTATGCAACATTCACATTATCAAAGATGATAAAATGAAAAATTAGAAGATATGTGAATGAAATCAAATCATATCTACTACTCTTTAATTCTGCTGAGAAATAAAATGAGTCAGCTCTGTAATGGATAAGCTGTGTGTAACAAGTTCTTTGTATGAATGAGATTCTCTTCACATAGCCATGCTAACAGTGAGCCTGTGCCACTTTATTGGAAATATAGGCATAATCATTTGGGGTCTAGGATTCAACATACTCCAGTGATTCTCAGACAACTTAAGGTGTACTTTAGAATACTTGCAAAGTGACAACTAAACCAAAGATTATATCTAGAGTAGAATTATTATTCAGATTTTAGGAGGGCACTTATACTTCTTGGCTCTGATAAGATAGTGGCCTCTCCAGCATAGTAGTTGCTTCTTCCCCTCCTTTGAATACAAAGCCTTGGGGATGAGAGAAAGCCAAAAAGCAGGGTATTTTTGTGGAACTAGTGGAGGCAAATTCACAATCTCTTAGGAAGACCACAGGGTGAGTTTAAAAGGTCCCGGAGACCTGTGTGATCTACAATGTGGGTCTCAGGTGAGGTTTTTATTCAATCATCTGTATACTGCAATTAATTGTTCTGTCAGTTGAAGAAAATAGTAGTAGAACTATGGAGAGATCTGGCTGTTAGTTAAATTTAGAAGAATATTCTGAAACACTACTCTTCTAGAAGAGGTTACCACTAGGGCAGTTCAAGAAAAATGTTTCAAGAAAAAAATTTAAAACAAACATGTTTTTTTTTTTTTTATAAGTGGGCAATGAAGAGTGGGTGAAATGGTGTAATAGCTTGGTCCTTGGAGAGAGTATTTAAAATTAGAACATGATCCTAGATACAGGAGAAGGAAAAGTAAGCAGGAAAAGGAAAGTATCCATGAGAAGGGTTTTTTTTTGAAGTTGAAAGTATAGCTGGAGACACCAACTCATTACTTTGGGGAGAAAACCCAGCCAGCCACCTTAACTTTCAGTTCACTGGCTCAATATGGTAATGGCGGTGTGGAAATCTATTGGTGAGAATGTTTGCATCTGGTTTTAGTTCTGTTTAAAGGGAAATAGAAAGTATATTTCCCCTGGCTGTTAGAATAACTGTATGCAGTAGCAAAAATGAGGTCACATGCTTTCATGGAATATCCTTTTGTGCCCTTCTAGGTCTGTTACCACTTGTGTTATGCACATAGTGATTATCTGTGGTTTTACATTAGGTGTGCATACATTTGAGTGGAAAATGAAAATGTGGCCCTCATGGAAGGGCATTTATTAATCATAAATGAAGAGTGTGTCCCAGATGTGGAGGAGTGATATAGGCCCATTCTCCTCCTCACTTGTGTTTGGCTGTCTGTCTAGGGTTCCAGTTGAGCATTCTTAATTAAAAAATGTAAAATTCAAAAAAATTTAAAATTTAAAAAGTGTGTTGAGTGTGGAAATCTTGCCACCAGTAGTCAGTTCCACAGTTGATCTCCTATGATCAATCTCAATACAAAGCAGGCGCACTGTAATTATTGTTTCAATTTATTTTCAAACATATTTTGATCATGGGAGATGAACTGCACTCATAAATTGACATGTTGGATTGAAACTCTTTTGTACAACCACTTAAAGGTAATAATAGTTTAAAATGATTTTCAGGTTATATATGCAAGATGTATATGAAACCTAAGTGAATATTATGCTTACAGCTGGGTCATGGTCCCAAGATCTATAATCTCTATTCTATCTATCTATCCATCTATCTACCTACCTATCTATCTATCTCTATATATGCTACAATCTGAAAAAGCTAGAAAAATTGTGCTTCCAAGCATTTTGTATAGAGAATAGTAAACCTATACTTGCAACAGATCTTAAAAGTTTCATTGGCAAATGAAAGTTTTGAAGAAAGATTAGAACACTGTGAAGGAATGTCACCAAGTTTTATTTTGTGAAATACAGTAATTGGTGACTAAAATCTAGTAGAAGATGTGTTATGAAATTCAGAGAACAAGCACCATTTTCCACATGAAGCTTTTGCCTTAAAATAGGAAGGAGGAGGGTATTACCTGATGTATGGGAAATTCCATGGTAAGATAGATGACATCACACAGAGACACAGGCCCTGAAGAGTCAGGAATCCTAGACCTGCACAGTTGATAACTTCAGAAGAATTTCAGTTATGTTTCCTTATGCCCAGGGGATAAATGAAAAGAAAGCCGTAGGAAACGTATTTGACCAAGATGCAGATGAAAATAGTCACAACAGCTCAAACCCAGGAAATCACCCTGAACCTCTGAGCCTCTGGCCTTGTCCTCCCTAGGACAAAAGACTACAGCAGGAATGCCTGTCTCCTAACTTATTTGAGGCATCAAAAGAAATTTTTTCTGTTTTCTACATTTTAAAATATTGAAAAGTTGTGTAAGTGGAAAATCTATAATAAAAAATACTGGCAGTTCTCCAAAGAGTAATTTCCTGGTTTTGAAGAGAAGGACTAAGAGAGAATCTTCAAGATTTTTCAATCCAGATAGCTCAATAAACTTCTGCTTAAAAATAAAACAAATGAACTGTAATCCCTCTTTGAAAATAAAGAAAAAAAATAAAGAAAACAAATGAACAAAAATCACAGTTTGCAAACAATTTCATTTAGAAAAAATTAAATTGAAGTAACAGGTATTAAGTATAGATGAAGCAGCTAGTTACGGATGATTGGGGTGGAAAGGAAATCTAGGCAAGCAAAGCGCAAAGCTAAATGGAACCTATCTGTGCATATGGAAGCCAATTATTGGCAAAGCTGAATAGTGTCTGAACTGAGAATACAACACCATCACTGTAAAGCTTCATGGTCCAGGCTATACATAAGGCTAAGCCTAGAGCAGCTCCTTTCCTGATCTTTGAAATCTAGTGAAGTGCTGAAGAAGATATGCTCATGGGAGAGACTGTGTTCAAATGTTCACTCTACTACTGATCCCCTGGTGAACTAAGCATGACATAAACTTTACATTTCTCACCTATAAAATAGGAACTAAATAAAGGCATCCATTACAACAGATTTTCACATAAATCACTTACAAGAGGTCCTGGGCTACTATTAATATGAAGTAAATAAATATCAGGAGTAGTTAGGATTATAGGCATGAGCCACCAGTGCTCCAGTTAAAACTGATTCTAAGATTTAACTCTAGAGGAAGAAGAACTAAGTAACCACTAGACAAATATGCATAAACTCAAATATGCAAAAGAAAAGGTCACTCTCAATATAAATGTAAAATGACAAATTTCAAAACAGAAAAACAAAAACTATAACCCTAAAAGGAATTTGAAGAATTCAGTGTCAGGTGAATGGAAACTTTCCAGACAAATCTGTGAGATAGTCTGCGAAGGATATAAGATAAACTTATGTAGTTAAGTGATGCAAATAATTTGTTACTATACTAACTTTACACAACAAGTATTCCTAATATTGTTCAGTATTAATGTCATTGTACAATGTGAAACTTTTCTGAAATTGGCCCTGTATTATGTAGTTGCAATTGCCCACTACTGTTTTGCATCTGTGTTGTGTAAGGCCCACACCTGTGTAGCTCTGTATTTCCCACACCTGTGCATTACACCCTCCCCTGCCTCCGCCCAGTGCTACATCCTGTTTTGTCACTTGGTGGCCAGATGGTTTCCATTATGTTCAAGATGACCTAACCTGTTTGAAACCAGTCTCTGGACATTCCTTGAAAGTAATGAAACCAGTTTCTGGATATATCTAGAAAGTAATGAACTAGTTCCTGGGCACTTCTTGAAATTAATGAGCCACTACAATTAGGCAAAAAGAGAAATTCCTGTGGTTGTTGGGTTTAAAAGCAGCCTTCTGAAATGGCTTCGAGCTGCATGTCGAAATCCCAACCTCAAGTGCAGTCCTGGCAGGCCAGTACTTTCTTGCTCAATTAAATTCTTTCCATCCCGGATTGTCATCTGAGTGGTCTCATTGTTCATTGATTTCCAGACCCCATAACATTTTTGTGGGAGCTCGTCTGCATGTCTGGAGGAATTCTGACTCTAAGAATGAGTACAAATGAAACAACCAAAATACCTTGTATGTAACATAGGGATTTTTCTGGATACTTCGTGAGACTCTTATCTCCACTAAAGTGCACAAAGAAAGCCTGAAGTGGAACTGTGGCTCTAGTTGTAGTACTGCACTAGCCTTGAGCACAAGAAGCTCAGGGGCAGCACCTAGGCCCTGAATTCAAGTCCCAGAACCAGCACAAAAAATAAAAGTAAAAGAGGAAAGTGATAAATAGCAACATCAAAACAAAAAACCAGTATATGATACAAAAATTTCCTGTTCTTGTATTTAGCACTTCATGAGCCATAACCCAAATGCAGAATGTCAACAGAAATGTAAGCATAAAATACATAAGAAGCAGAAGATAAACTGGAACACTCAAAATATCAGATGGAGAAAATGAGAGACATAGCTGGACTTTTTCCTAGAAATAAAAATGCTTACTAATAAACAAAGAAAACAAAACATTTCTTTTTTATTCTAAAGGTGATGTACACAGGGGTGCAGTTACATAAGTAAGGTAATGAGTATTTCTTTGCTAACAGGTTACTCCTTCCTTAGTTTTCTTCCATTTTCTCTCCTCCCACACTGCTCCACCTCCCAAGTTGTAAAGTTCATTTCCAGCATAGTGTCTAGTGAGTATCACTGCTGCATTGGATCACCTTTGTCCCACTATTTCTCTGATACCCCTGCCCCTCCTCAAATCAGGTATACTAATATACAAGACAAAGTGTACTGAAATAAACAGAGACCACAAGGAATAAACAAGAGAAAAAAATAAAAGAAAAAATAAGTAACTTAAAACAGTACACTAAGTTAAAGTAACAAAAAAACCCTCTGTTTCTATATCTTGGAGTTCATTTTGATTAGCACTCTAAATAACCAGGATTGTAGGCATGAACCATGTATTTTTAACTTCTGGTGCAACTAGATGAATTTGTCCTAGAAAACATTCTGTAATAGCACTCAATATAGTTTAAATTGTGATACTAATAAGGTACTTTTGAACACTAAAGTTAATTTAAAGCTTTGTCAAGAAAACTCCAATATCATCAAGACTTCCCTTCACTGGTTTGTTCTGAAACTTTTAATTGTCTTTGAAGCAAACAGTTATAGACATAATTTGCTAAAAATGAAGAGACTGGCTCTTTGAGCCTGTAGTTCTTCATTCCTGAATTTCAGAGGAGACAATTTGTATTGCATGCTTTTATTTTTCTGACTTGGAAAAAGACACAAATTATGAAGAAGTATAGAGTTGTAATAATATATGCTTGGATGATGACAATCTGTACAAGTAATTGTTCTATGATATATGGAAGCCTCTAAAGTTCTACCAGTATAATATGGTAGAATATTGATGTGTCAGAGATACGATTATGTCATGTTCACATTTTATTTTTGAGTAATTTTATGAGCCATAACATGCTTAAAGTTAATGCTACTCTTCCACAACATTGCATATAACTTTAAGGATCATGTTAATCCAATTTCCAAAAGGATGCAAGCAAAAATAAGACATGCTAAATGTATGGGAAAACAGTTATCCAAATTTGACAAGTTTTTAGTGAGTGACCATATATTGCTTAAATTATATTACTGTAGTAGAGACAAGTCATTTTTCCAATAAGCCTATATATATTTAGGATGAGGAATATATGATTCAGTTTCTTGTTGGCTTGGTTTGTTACTGCACTGAGTACATACCCACTTCTTCCCATTAGAGTTGAAGAATTCTTCTAATTTCATGAGACTTCCTTTGAGCAGACTGGTCTTGTGATGGCAGAAGTGACAAAAACGGAAGTTTAGGAGAAGGATGTTGCACCATTGTCAGGAATTTTTCTCCCTATTACACCCTAGCCTTGCAGGTCCCTGGAGGTTGCACACACACAGAATTTTCCAGACAGGTCCACATTTCACATTTCTGAGTCCACATTTCTGAATTGGTATTAGTAAACACTAGTTGGTCAATGGGTACTGTATTACACTATTATGTAAATACCCAGATGTGTTTATGTGTGTGTTTATATATTCATGTATATATAAATATATATATATGAATGTGCTTAATTTTTAATTTTGGGAATCAATTAGATACATGTATTGATGTACAGTTTAACAATAATGAAATACGTAACTTTTGTGAGGTCATTTTATGATTCAATTAATGTGGGACAAGGGACTGAAGCTAATCGGCTCTGAAATGAGACTGTCCCAATCACATCTAATTCCAAAGCCAATATAAATCTTAAAATAATTGACTAGGAATTTATTCTAGCCATGGTAAGTTAAATAACTCGGACTCCCTTTCTCAATAAAGACAATGAAAATTGCTGCACAAAACTTACAGATGGAAACCCATTAAATGCTACATAAGGCTTCCCATAAATTAATTAGCTATTGAGGGAAAATCTAGAGATAGAGACAGAAAGACAAAGTGGATGAGTTGGCAGCAGAGAAGCAGGACTTTCACAACCTACTATGAGAAGAGCTATCTATCCTCTCACATGTGCCATCTGGTGGCACTCACAGAGAATAACATTGACAGAAGGGACTTCAGAGTGTGTAGTATGATCATTAGAGATTGAACAATGGTCAAAAACCAACTCAAAGCCCTGTAATTACAAAAAAAAAAAAAATAGAGGTTCAAATACATACATTGGTATTCCCCTATCTAACTCTCCTTTTCTTTGTTTGGTGAGGGGTATTGTGGTTCAGGAAAGATTATATTTTGTTGTAGCCAATGAGCAAACCTATTGTAAGTGATAAAACATTCAAAATGGAAAGGATAATAGGATGAGCCACTTAGACACAGTCAAAATGGAAACAAACACAGTATAACTAACAGAAAAACAATTAGGGAGCAATATACTAGAGAAAACAAAGGAGAAAAGGACTCAAAACAAAGGAGAAAGGGTTGAGGTGAAATGAAAAGTAATATTAAAAGATATAATGAAAATGGAGGGAAGAACCAATAAGAAAAGAGGAATAAAGAAAGGGAAAGGAACAGAAGGAAGAGAACTAAGACCTAATATTTCAAAAACATTTTTTTTTTTTTTTTTTGCCAGTCCTGGGCCTTGGACTCAGGGCCTGAGCACTGTCCCTGGCTTCTTCCCGCTCAAGGCTAGCACTCTGCCACTTGAGCCACAGCGCCGCTTCTGGCCGTTTTCTGTATATGTGGTGCTGGGGAATCGAACCTAGGGCCTCGTGTATCCGAGGCAGGCACTCTTGCCACTAGGCTATATCCGCAGCCCCTCAAAAACATTTTTAAAAGTTATACAAACCATACAAAATTATGCTTATCCAAATCAACTCCAAGAAATGGAAACAAAGGAGGATTTTTTGGTACTGTTTACAATTCTTTCTTTTTTGTCCTTTGATTTATTACATGTTGTCACTATTTACTCTGTCATCTATATAACTTTATCTGATTTTGGGAAGAATCACAGAGAAGATGGGACAAGGGGCAAACCAATTCAGTGATGATTCTCATTAGATACCATCGTAAGCGAGGTCAAGGGGGAAAGAAAGAGAGAATGAGGGAGGGGGTATCATTGTTCAAGAAGAAATGTACTCATTATCTGACTTATGTAACTGTATATCACCTTTTAAATTTGAGTTAAAAAATGAAACAACAACAGCAAAAAAGAGATTGAACAATGGGCCTCAGGTAGCAAACTCATGGATATTCTACACCACACTTTTCATAATAGCCTCAAATAAAAAACCCACAAATGCTTACAAGAAATAGAAAAGATAATCTGCAACATTTTCATAACTTGGAGTATTGTGCAACCACAAAGCTAAATGAACTCTACCAACACTATGTGACTAATTCTTGAAGACATCATGCAAAGTGGAAGGAAGAAGATGTATAAGAACAATTATAGTGTAATTAAAACATATAATCTTGCCGGGTGCTAGTGACTCATGCCTATAATCCTAGTTAATCAGGAAGCTGAGGTCTGAGATCATGTTTCAAGGCCAGTTCAGGCAGGAAAGTCTGTGAGACTCTTATGTCCAAAAACTTTATGTCCAGAAAGCTGGCAGTGGCACTGTGGCTCAAGTGGTAGATCATTAGTCTAGAGCTGAAAGGCTAGGGACAGTGGCTAGGCCCAGAGCTCAAGCCCCATAACCGACAAAAAATAAAGAAAAGAAACATAAGCTCCTGAATAGGTAAACAAGTGAGTCTTAAAGGCATGCCTATTAGAGAAAAATATTTTTTTATTAAGTCAGAAATTTTAAGTAAACATTTCCTTACAGTCTGTGACTTGCAGAAACAAATTAATGGAACCTAAGGAAAAGCTTGTGGGAACCGTGGTTTATGGCTGCTCATCCAGAATGCAGGTAAAAGAAGCTGGTGCTTGTAACCACTTTCTGCAGTGGGCAATGGAATCCTGGAGATGAATCCCAAGCTGTGGGATCTGATGCTGTCTACAGGTGGAGAGTGGTCCGATTGAATTTGATTAGAAGACTTGCGCTGGTAGCTAGACTGACTGCTTCCTTGACAATGGGGTTGAAGGCTCTTTTATCTGGTGTTGCAAGCCCTGTGTGTTGGTGTAGATTGCTATGCAAGAAAGATAGAAGGTAACATGTTTTGCTTTTCTGACTGGCACAGTTGTATTATATGTTTTGCATAATCACTTTCTACATTTAATATCTTGTCTTGTTGCAATATTTAAAAGTTATACAGTAGATATTGCTTCATAAGTGAAATCCATTCCACATGTGTTGTCATATAGTTAGATTTAATGTAAAAACATGTTTCTGAAATGTTAGAACACAAAGGCAGAGATTTTTGTATAAACAAAATTCTGAAGGTTAGAGCTGATGAGACCTGTATCTGCTTTATTCTGTTGTTACTTGTTTTATTTCTTAAGTGTTACCCAAAGGTCTCAGAGTTGCCATACTTGATGCTGATATTCGCACACTATTAAGACAAAAGGAAGGAGCAGGAGTAAAACAGGAGAGAAAGAAGACTGACAAGGGGAGGAACTGACAGAATGACAGAGTAAGCTGGTTGTCAATGGCTTGTGTCTGTAATCCTCACTACTCAGTGAGCTGAAATCCAAAGGATCACAGTAAAAGCAGTTAGAGCAGAAAAAGTTCATGAGACTCAATCTCAAAACCAAACAATCAAAAACGAAGTGTAGCTTTGGTGGCTTATGACTATAGTCCTAGCCACTCAGGAGGCTGAAATCTGAGGATCATGGTTCAAAGCCAGCCCAGACAGGAAAGACCATGAGACCTTACCTCCAATTAAACACAAAAGCCGGAAGTGGAACTGTGGATGAAGTGGTAGAGTGATCACCTTGAGCATAAAATCTCAAGGATGGCATCCAGGTCCTGAGTTCAAGTATAGAACAGGCACATAAAATAAAATAAATAAAAATAGGTTGTAGTGCTGGATCTGTGCAGCACAGGTCATGATGGCAGAAAAAGAATTGCTCCAGACACATACTCATTGCCAAGGGAGGCTAGAGGAGTTTAAAGATAGGCTCAAAAAATAACTCCTGAGTTTTCTTCATCATCTTCTGTTAATGGGTCAGCATGTACATGTGTAGTTTAGAGGGTTTCCATTTACAGAGTAGAGGGCACAATCCCGGAGGCAGATGACAGAATACCAGGTTGCAGTAAATACCAAGCAGAGTGGACAACAAGTGCTAGTCCTGTCTTTGGGCAGGAACACTGTGTGAGGTCAAGTACTCAGAATCAGCAAATATGCAAGCCAACAGGCTTTCTTCACATACCCTCCAGTCATCCTCCTAGCACTGAGTCGCTGCTCCCACTCTCCAGTCATCCTCTGGTCATGGAGTCACCACTCCCACTGGACTCAAAGACACTGAGTAGCCTTGCCTTTGTGTAGTGTTTGGACTACTGGACAAAATAAATTACTAGCTAAAACAGAAGCTATCAATTTCTCTTTTTTTTTTTTTTGGCCAGTCCTGGGGCTTGAATTCAGGGCCTGAGCACTGTCCCTGGCTTCTTTTTGCTCAAGGCTAGCACTCTGCCACTTGAGCCACAGCGCCACTTCTGGCCATTTTCTGTATATGTGGTGCTGGGGAATCGAACCCAGGGCCTCATGTATATGAGGTAGGCACTCTTGCCACTAGGCCATATCCCCAGCCCCACAATTTCTCTTTTTATCTATTAAGAAAAGACACTAAAATACATTGGAAATAGCTTACAATTATAAATATCCTTCTGAGCTTGCTATTATTATGGTTTAATATCTTTATATACACATTTCGAATGCACAAATCCAAGTCATTTGTAAACACATTTATAATGATTCTCCCAAACCTAAAATTGTCATCTAAGGATCTACACACTAATGGTACTATAGATACTGTTACTGTAGGGGCCCAATCAAGAGTGAAAATCAACAATAGTATCAGCCAAAGCCATCCTCCAACAGTTCAGTTCAGGTTAGGGGCTTATCAGAACCACCCTCCCGCATTGCGACCCTCTGATGCTCATCCTCCTTAGTCCTGAGCACTAACTCCAGCCAACTAGACTACCTTCAAGGAGCAGGAAGCACCTCAGCAGCCTTGAGGTGGCTCTGTTTAAGTAGCATTTGGATCAGCATGTGTATGCAACATTTCTGTTATAATTTTGGAAGCTCTGATGCAAAATGTCATCATGCTGTCATCTCATCGTAGGCTTCTTATTGCTTTTCCAGATCTTTTCCACCATCAGCTTGGACGAAACTGACTTTTGGACAGGTGTTGTCATTTGTGGGAACAAAATATAACACTTCTACATACTATTTGCACATATACAACCATGCATCACACAAAGTAAAATTCATAGAGAAACATTAAAGTGAACACTGCTCATGCCTGTAATCCTAGCTACTTAAAAAGCTGATGAGATCTGAGGATCAAGATTTGAAGAAAGATCGGGTAGGAAAGTCTGTGAGACTCTTACCTCCAACCTAACACCAAAAGCTGAAAGTAGGGTTTTAGCTCAATGGACAGAGTGCCAGCTTGAAGTGCAAAAGCTAAGGGATTGCACCTAGCCCCTGAGTTCAAGATCCAATAGCAGCACAGACGTGCACACACACACACACACACACACACACACACACACAAATACATTGGGGGTAATAGTAAGTCACAATCTAAGAACATTGACAGTTCAAGAGTTGATGTCTTGCCCTCTGTGTGGCTGGCTTTTTTGTATGCTTGTTTTGCTGTCTATTCATATGCTGGCATTCCTGCTCTCTGTGGCTTTTGATGTTAGTGTTTGCATCATTTTTTTTCTTTTTGCCTTCAATTATAAATTGAGCATTAATGAAAATATGTCTAGTGTAAATGCTATAGAAAACATACTGCTCTTTACACACTTCTGATTTCAGAAAGATCCTTTTTTGTAACATCCAATTCTAGGGGACACTAATAGTTGCTGGGATTGGCTACATTACAATATAACCTGATGCACAAGGGGAGGCATGCAGGGTACAGCATTTACTTGGACATACAACATGAGGACACTGGTAAGTAACAAAACTCCAGAGACTTTTCTCACAGTCTATAAGTCCTTCACTTCCCTTTCTTCCATCTGCATGTCAATACTCAAATTTGTTTATTCAGCCAGCACTTGGGCTAGGCATGTCCACTTTGCTGATTATGTATAACTGTGGAGTATTTTTATATTGCAACTCCCTTTCATTTTATATTAAATTGTATAAAGTATTTGTGCAAAATGATTACTATTCTATAAGTCAAATTATCTCTTTCCACCAGGTGCCAGTGGCTCACGCCTGTAATGCCAGCTACTCAGGAGGCTGAGGTCTGCGGATCATGGCTCAAAGCCAGCCCAGGTAAGAAAGTCCATGAGACTCTTATCTCCAATTAACCACCAGAAAATGGAAGTTGCTCAAAGTGGTAGAGCCTAAGTCTTAAACTGAAGAGCTCAGGGACAATGCCCAGACCCAGAATTCAAGCCCCATGATTAACAAAAATAAATATTTCTTTTTCATTTGTGGATATTTATCATAAATATTCTTATCATAAAAATACACTTATAGATAAAAATTGTTATGTACTATTGTATAGAAGAGTAGATAATGAGTACAGATTAAATAAAAGTATAAAAGTTACAGATGAGAAATCATGGTATATTTTTTGTTTTGATTGTGCCAGACTGGATTATTTTAATAATGCATGAATATCTGTCTAGCTATTTATTTTGAGGGATAATTATGGAAGCAGATGAAGTGAGTCTGTTTAAAGATAGACCCTTTAGGGGCTGGGAATATGGCCTAGTGGTAAAGTGCTCGCCTCGTATACATGAAGCCCTGGGTTCGATTCCTCAGCACCACATATATAGAAAAAAGCCGAAAGTGGCACTGTGGCTCAAGTGGTAGAGTGCTGGCCTTGAGCAAAAAGAAGCCAGGGACAGTGCTCAGGCCCTGAGTTCACGTCCCAGGACTGGCAACAAAAATAAAATAAAACAGACAAGATAGACCCTTTATTGCAATATTAAAATATACTTTTTTGTATGTAAAATGGTGAATAGCTTTATTTTAAAGTCATGTTTATAGGATGCAACCACAGTATTAAGGGTCTTATGCTTGACATTGATCAATATTTTCCATAGTTGAAGACAATGTCATTATTTCATGAGGTTTTTTTCAGTTCTATACTCTGAGCAATATCCAAGAACATCCTTCTTCATTGATCACACACCAACCTCTTTCCAAGCATATGCTTGGGCATTGACCTAAAGACAGACACATACAAAACACAATGGTTGATGCTTTCATAAAGCCTGTGTAGTTAAAGAGCAAGAAAACCAATAAATATAATTCATAAAAATAAATGATAAGGAAACTTGCAACAAACTGGTGGACAAAGAGACAATGATGGCCAATTGGAGAAAGTCTCTTTGGATGTTTGACATTTGAGCAAAGATCACAAGAAAGAGTTGTGTATAGACATAGGTGTATAGATGTGTGTGTGTGTGAGTGAGTGTGTGTGAGTGTGTGATAATTTAGGGTTGAGGGAGTAGCACTGACAAATCCAATGTGTGAATCTGGAATCTGCACCATCTAGGAGAGTGAGAAGATAGGTCAAAATCAGATATTTTCCCATTGGAATTGGGAAACAATGGAATGATACAGTCATATGTGAAATGCCCTTGTTCAGGGTTGTTCATGTAAAATATGTCTCTGTAGTGCCCTGATTCTAAGGTAGAAATGGACCATAATAAATTGAATTAGTTGATTACTACAATAGTAAATATAAGTAAATAGTAAATACAATAAATATAAGTAAATACAGTAAATATAGTAAATAAGTAAATACAGTAAATATAAGTAAATAGTAAATACAATAAATATAAGTAAATATGGTAAATATAAGTAAATAGTAAATACAATAGTAAATATAAGTAAATAGTAAATACAATAGTAAAGATAAGAAACTTCAGCACCTTAAACTTGAGTAAAAAATGCATTCTATGGATTGTAGATGAATCTGAGTTTTCTTTGTTGAATAATAGAGCAATCTTGGTTGCACCTGTGGAGATGTTGGGTTAAGAAAGATAAACATTGGGATGACTCATTGGTTGTGAGCTTACAGCCTAATGCTGTATTAATGTACTGCAGACAATGATAAGAGGATCTGTTTCTTTGAGTAAGGAACCAGAGAGTTTCAGATGTGTTAGATATGTCAGGTTAAGCATTCCAACCAACATAGTCAAATATGTAACAGTTCAGTAGGTACAATGGGGCTTCTTTACAGATTTCACTGTCAATATCATATGTAAGTAGTACATCAAAGAAACAAGAGCAGATGAGATCACTTTAAGAGGTAATACAATTAAAGAAGTTGAGAGGGTCCGCAAACAATTCTGTGGAAACCCAGTATTAAGAGGTTGGAGCAGATATGGTCTCAGCAAGGAAAACAGAAAAAATGCCAGCTTATGGGAATGGGGACAAAACAGCCAAGGAAGCATTTCAGGAAGGAGAGAGTTTTAAGATAGGCAAATGGCTAAATTGTCAGGTAATATATAGACTGTATTAAGGAGTAAATAACTACTAATGGTCTTGAAATGGTCTCTTTGTCAGTGACAGAGAAGTTTCATTAAATGATCTAGAAAGAATACTGCATAAAAGTTTAGGGAAATAAAATAATACCTGAGACATTTTCAGAGAAAAATTTCAGTTACTTTATTTCCTACAAAGGATTAGGCACCAGCTGGATGTGTCCATGTAATATTTATTTTGTTTATACTTAAATAAATACATATATGTATATATATATACATTTATAGACATACACAATGTGCACACACGTATACATTGACAAAGATATATATTTGAGAGAAGGAAGATACTAAAGTGCATATGATTGCTTATTAGAAAGGGGATATAAATACTATGAGCTGATTTATAAAATGTTCTTTGGGTACCTAGGTAAGTAGGCAGTATAGTCTTTTTTTTTCTTATTTATTGTCAAAGTGATGTACAGAGAGGTTACAGTTTCATACATTAGGCCTTGGGTACATTTCTTGTACTGTTTGTTACCTCCTCCCTCAGGCAGTATAGTCTTTAAGGCTACTTTTATTTTTCTGTCAGTGTTTGGCAACTCATTATGAATAGATGATTCAAGGACCTTCAAGGACATTTCTATAGTGTTGAAATTTTGTGTCGGTTATGTACATACTCTTCCCATGATTTTCTGCCAAAGAGATGCTAGAAGGTTCATCTGGGCTAGTCTATCAACAAGGACTGGATCCTTGTACTCTATTTTAACTTTACTAATGAGATAGCATTACTTAAAATGAAGAACTAGACTCAGAAAAATTAAGTAATTTATCTAACTGACAGAAAATAGCACTCTTCACTAAGTGAGTACTTAATTTCAGTGCTTAATAGGAAAAAGGGAAAAAAACTACAGAAAGCACTGAAATAAAATTTCATAGTAAGTACCCAATTCCTTGCTGCTTCTGACTGATACTTTTAACATTCTCCTCCCTGTCCCATATATAAGAAAGAGAAAATGGGGGAATGAGAGATACAGGGAAGAAAGGAGGAAGGACAAAAGGTGTGAAGAGAAAGGGAAAGAATAAGAACGGAAAGGGAAAATGGAAGGAAGGGAAGGAAAGAAATCAAAGGAATCTAACTCACAGATTTTTGTATTCCAGTAAACTTTTCAGCCATATACTTCCAAATACCCATCCATCTTTGCATGTAACTGAGGTCACTTGTGCTCCATTGACACAGCACACATGTAGCCAATGAGAACAGTTTAGTGCAGGTGTGTGATCAGGCTTCTCATGCAAACTGAAAGGAAGTGGTCAAGGGTTCTCACAGCAGAAGCAATAGTATTTCACAAGAAAGCTCAGAATATTTTAAAATGAAATCAGTTTCATTTCAGAAATAATTAGTTAAATGATACTTGTACTTGATCACGAAACAAAAGTCTCAGCCTAGATGTATACTGAAGACACTACATAAGTTGAATGGGACTTGGATGTAGATATTGTTTTCTGCAAGTCCTGTAATAGAAACAAAATGAAACACAGAAATGATTAGGAAACAGGTTAATCAAAATGAAAATGCAAAACTACAGTCCAGTCTTGTAATACAGGTGTAAAATTAGTAAACAAAATATAGTGAATGGATAGCAATATTGCTAATATCTTATGCAGAATTTTTTTTTTTTTTTTTGCCAGTCCTGGGGCTTGGACTCAGGGCCTGAGCACTGTCCCTGGCTTCTTCTTGCTCAAGGCTAGCACTCTGCCACTTGAGCTACAGTGCCATTTCTGGCCATTTTCTGTATATGTGGTGCTGGGGAATCGAACCCAGGGCCTCATGTATACGAGGCAAGCACTCTTGCCACTAGGCCATATCCCCAGCCCCGCAGAAATGTTTTTGATACTGTATTTCCAAAATGACCATCACAAAACTGGGCTGGAGGTGTGGCTTAAGTGTTAGAGCACCAGTTATGAGCAAGCAAGCAAGCCCAGCAACTGTAAGTCCTCTGTATTGACAGACAGACAGACAGACACAAATACACACAGAGAACATTAAATTCTTATATACACTTTTTTGTACATGACAATTCAATGAGGTTAGTAGAATTATATTTTCATGATTTATTAGGTGGTTAAAACAAAGATGACTCTAAAATATCAGAAGATTTAAGTTATGCAGAGTCTACCTCAGGGTTTCATACAAAAGGCTCATTGCTATTTGTTATATTTTATGAAGATTTTGCTTTACACTGCAAGCATCTATCCACCACAGGACTTCAAACTGTCAAGCAAATGTATCACTAACTACCTTGTTTCCTAGATTCCCACACACTGAAGGGTGGTGTTGTTTGGGTTTGTTTGTTTTGTGCCAGCACTGAGGATTGAATTGTGGGCCTCTCATCTTCTTTTGGCTTTGCACATTCACCACTGGAACTCTGTGACTTGACCCACACCTCCATTTGCAGCTTTTTACTGGTTAATTGGAAATAAGAGTTGGATTTGTCTGCTTGGGCTGATTTCATTTTTTTTTTTTTTTGGCCAGTCCTGGGCCTTGGACTCAGGGCCTGAGCACTGTCCCTGGCTTCTTCCCACTCAAGGCTAGCACTCTGCCACTTGAGCCACAGTGCCACTTCTGGCCGTTTTCTGTATATGTGGTGCTGGGGAATCGAACCCAGGGCCTCATGTATACGAGGCAAGCTCTCTTGCCACTAGGCCATATCCCCAGCCCTGGGCTGATTTCAAACCTTGCTCCTCAGATCTGTCTCCTGAATGGGTGGGATCAAAGGTTTGGGCCACAGATGCACAGCTTGTACCCTAGGTTTATAATCTGAGAGGCACTGAAAGTGCTGATTAAGGATTCATGGTCTTGTTCATGTTCTTATGAACATAGTGCTTTACATACTGCCTTGATAATTCACATTCATATTTTATAAGAATATAAACACATTTGAAATGAATTTCTGCCAATCTGCTATAAGGGAAAAGTTTTTCTTTTTTCTAACAACACTTCACCAATTCATTTAGCTTATCTGCCCCCAGTTTTGTTATCCTCCATTTATATTCATCCGTGCTATCAGATGTTAGGCTGCATTTGATTTGCATCATCTTAATGTGGAGAGGGGTTGCTTGCTTGATGAGAAGAAACATGAAGTGGGGTTTTGCTTTTCCTACAAAAGACATCAAACTAACTGAATCTGTTAGTGCTGACAGCTCACATTAATCAACTGTTCCTTTTTTTAAAGTCAGGAGAGAGGGAGGGGGAGAAAAGGATAGAAAGAGTGAGACTGCATTAGTGTCAATCAGTGCTCAGGAAAAATAGGGAATCTGTTGCTTTAGCCCTCAGTAATCAAGTGTGAATGCCTTTAATTAGCAACATCTTCTTACTGGGCTTCATTTAATGCTCTCCTTTTATTGGGTGTGTTAATTTTTTGTGACTACTCAAGTTCATACATGTCCAGAGAATATAATTTGAACAATCAATTAAATCAACTGAATGAATGTAGAGTTAAATACAACAGAGGAAAATAATCTGTTTATTGGCAGGGAATGAGATCCCTAGGAGAATGGAACCCTCCAGGGTTTGTTTTGGGTACATTCAGGAACTTTTTTTTTTTTTTTTTTTTTTTTTACAGCTAACATGTACTTGCTAGTGCAACAAGCACGTGTTTGCATTGGTGGCAAGAAAAGAGAAACTTCACTTACCACCAATCTGGTTAAATAGATTTTTCCCCAAACCAGAAAACGGAAGAGCCCCTTCTAAATGTTCTTCGTTAAGTGAATATTCTCTTTAGGGTGTGCAGTTCAGTGCGGTGAGATGCGATTTTAGAGCTCCCATCTTTCGGTACAGTAGTGCTCCTTCCAAGGCGTTGGTAGATGGAGTTATGGACAGGCTCCTGGTCTTTGTTGGGAGCGCTTCCGGGCTGCAGCTCCACAGGGCGGGCGTCCAGGGCCGGCACCGAGTGCAGCGCTGGCAGTGGACTCTGCAGCTGAGCACAGGCAGAGGGCACCCTACAGAAACCCAGGCATTGCTAACTGCACGGAATGTTCCTGTCCATTTGGATTTTCCTTTTTGAGTTTTCCCAGCTCCATCAAGTTGCTCCTTGAGTGAGCTGTCGGGAACTCTCCTGCCTGGGTTGCTCCCCAAGATCTTCCCCTGTGGGAGCCGGGCACACAGCCATTGTGAGGCGAAGGTCAATCGACTGGAACATCTGGCTGCAGACCACGCAGCTGGCCCCGATCCTCGCTGCAAACGTGGGAGGAAGGCCCAGCCACCAAGCTCTGGCGTCAGACGGGGAGGAGGAAGACTCCAAGCAGTTGCTCCTGGGAGCTCTACTTAGTCTCCAGTCTTCTCAGACGTCCCAGCACGTCTGTGGGTAACCTCTGAGGGAGAAATCTGCACTGCACGAATTCCGTGTCTGGGGAAATGGGCTGCACCTTGGGCCTCATTTTCTCTCCCTCCATGTTTCTTGTTGGACACCCCCGCCTTCCCCTTCCCCGCCCTTGGCTTCGAATCCCCGTGGACGGGATCCGAAACATTTTCTCAGTTTCCACGCTGTAGATCTCAATTCCTGTCTCATTTGTCCCGGGCCAGCACACGTTGTCAGTGTGGGTGGGGGACCCCTGGACAACGGCCTACGGGACCATCCACCCAAGCCCTCTATGAGCTGCGCGCCAGGCGATGCTAGGACTGGGAGCAGGAGGCAAAGGGGCCAGTGTGGCTGGAAGGAAAAGCCTGCCTGGCTGGGAAGAGCTCCAACCCCGAGAGGCTAAGGGGGAGGCGGCCTGGAGGAGGAAGGGGGCGTCCTAGGCAAGGCGGCCTGGGAGAGGGTGGGGGGGTGAGGCGGCCTGGGAGAGGATGGGGGCGGGGGAGGCGGTCTGGGGGAGGATGACAGCAGGTTGAAGAGATTTAAAAGGCCGGGATGGCCTAGCCCTCCTGCGACTCGATGCCTTCCCTTCGTCCCCTGCGCGGTGCTGGCGGCTTCTTCCTGGCCCCCGTGCAGAAGCCGGGTTGGGGGCACCTGGAGCGCGGCCCTGGAATTCCGCCCCCCCGGCCCAGGGCGTGTGCGGGCCGGTGAGCTCCGCGGGGCTCTCGCGGGACCGGCTCCGCGGAGGCTTGAAGAGGCTCTGCCAGGATCCCGAGCCGGCAGCCGCGCGTCCAAAGGCAGCAGAGCGCAGAAGCTGTCCTCGCCGTCCTTTCTATTTTCCACGAGTGACCTGTCCTTTCCCTGTGTGCCATCCAAGACTCCTAACGGTCTCTAGTCCAGGCATTTCAAACAGGGCTTCTCCAAATGCAAATGCGGATCCCCGAACTGGAGTCTTCTAAAATGTTCATCTTATGTAATTAAACACTCAGGAGCTTTCCAGAGAAGCTCCGGATTTTCCCCAGAGCAAGACTCCCCCCCACACACCTCCTCTCCCCCTCCCCCCGCCTCGTGCGCGGGTGTGTGTGTGTGTGCACGCGCGCGTTCCTGCGTTCTCTTTCATTTTTACCATTAGCAAACTCGTTCAGGGCCACTGAAAAGTCGGGAGAGGCTCAGGTCGCATTTCTCACGGATTTCTGTCTTTTCAAGGAAGCTGCCACCAAGTGGATGTGAGGGTCTTATGTGGGGGACGATAATTACCCCTTACCAAAGAACATAAAGCTCCCGGGAAAGACCAGGGAGCTGAAAGCCAAGAAATCTGGCTGGATAGGGTGACTGGAGCGCGTGCGATCTGGGATCGGGCTGGGGATTCTGGACCCCTTACTTCAGCACCTGAGGGGATGGGCAGCAAGGGACTGCTCTGCGTGGGGCCACTGCTGTCACCACCACCACCACTGTCGTCACCACGGGCAGCTGAGCACCCTGACCCTCGCAGCTGAACACCTGTGCCTGCTATTATCCCGTCTTCTGACCCTCGCCATGGGTGCAAGAAAAATCACCCTCCACCCAGCTCTAAGGAGTACTGGGGAACTCCTGCTCCTCTGTTGAACTCAGAAACAACTTCAAGAATAATGTTTCTACGGGGAGTCTGGGGAATGCAGTCAGAAAAGTGAAGTGAAGTTCTTAGAAGCCCAGAGAAACCATGGGCTTTGCAGCAGGGACTGGCATACTCCAAGGCCCACAGTTCTTGAAATAAGTGCATATTCCTTGGTGGGTGACAACTGTTGTGGAAATAGCTTTAGGGGAGCCTGGAGATCTATTCAACCCCTTCCTTGGAGGAGCAGAGACGAATTTTATTTCCTCTATTTAGCAGGTAAGTGATGATGCCATTATTTTCTGCTTATGTGGTGCTGAGGAATCTACGCAGGGCTTCATGCATGCCAGGTGAGCACTCTACCCCTAATCCATTTTCCCAGATGCCATTTTTTTTCTTCTTCTAAGAAGACTCTTGACTTTCCCTAAGGTCTCACAGAAAGAACATAGAAAGTGTTATGTGGTTTGAGTGTTCAGGAGATGCTAAGTAATTTAGTTGCATTCTTAAATGATTATTGTTAGAGCCAACAGGGACAGTATCTTGCTAGAGAAAATAGTCTGATTTTTACCTCTTTCAAGTCTCCCAGGTGACAACAGAACAAATAAAATCGAGTTGGCATACAATACCATTGTAGACTCTTAGGCAAATATTTTCTTATTGCTTTCCTAATATCGTTATGGATCTGTGTATGTATATCTTGCTTATTGTTTTCTTTCTTTCTTTCTTTCTTTTTTATTTTTTGGCCAGTCCTGGGCCTTGGACTCAGGGCCTGAGCACTGTCCCTGGCTTCTTTTTGCTCAAGGCTAGCACTCTGCCACTTGAGCCACAGCGCCATTTCTGGCCGTTTTCTGTATATGTGGTGCTGGGGAATCGAACCCAGGGCCTCATGTATACGAGGCAAGCCACTAGGCCATATCCCCAGCCCCGCTTATTGTTTTATTTAAAAGTAACAGGAACTTCTATTTTGCATGAGAGTGCTTCTTGGTCTTCTGCATGCAGCTGAAAGTGGTTCTGCCTGTGTTACACATTTTGTGAGAGTCAGAAAGTTGAAGAAGAGCTGGGATAACCACTCCTATAATATTGTAAATGGCTCTAATTTGCCAACTGCTTTAAGGCACACAATGGTGTATATATGACTGGTGGGTTTCTTCATCCAACCCCCAAGTATAGTCACACCTGTAGGATTTTGTCTAAAGACACACACACATTTTTGCTTAGTTTCCTTTCTCCAGCCTGTAAATCTCAAGTCAGCTTGATGACAGCAAAGCCTTCAAAAGGCAGAAACCTAGGAGGTTGGTTTATTGTGCTTCTTTAGGAGCGTGGAGCTGCATTTTGATATGTTAATTCTGATGTATTAATGCTAGAAAACACATTTGTCACCGAATTCCAGTAAGTGATAGAAGTAAAGGGATTTGTAACAAATGAGCAACTTTAAAATTCTAATTAAACCTGTTTTCTCTTGAGTCTTTCTGGAATCTTCCCTTGAAGCTTTAAAATTACAATCTTTCCAAGTGACCTTGATGAACATCATCCTGCTTTAAGAAAAAAGGCTCAGTGAGTAAAATCATTACACAAATTTATAGCCAAAGCCTGACATTTAAGACATATCTCGGCTCAATTACAGTGAGCATGTTCAGCCTGGTCGGGGTGTTCAAAGATTTGTCTGTGAATTTTATGGGTCATGTAACCTTTAATGTATATCCATACTTTCGTTCAAAATTTGAATGTAAAGTCCCAAGGCAATAAGGATGATAGTTTTGGTGGGCTGATGCCCCTTGCTTTGCTTTGACTTGAGAGTTGCAATTATAGATGAAGGAAAAATCATTCTCAAATCATTCTCAAGTCTCACTTAGCACTTATTACAAACCTGCTTGGTTGGCAGAGGGAACAGAGACATGTATGTCACTGAGATCCTTAGGGGCTCTTTTGCCCTAGATAGGTCAGAAATGATCATCTGAGGAGCAGAAAGAGCCATCAAGGACTTGGATTCTTAAAATATGCTCCTTTCATAGTTCTCCAAACATTTTTTTTCCCATTCCTCTAGATGTGGGAGCAGAATTACTACATATAATACTTAATTATGTTTTAGGGGAATTACAGCATGTTTGGTTACATGCTTTGGGGAATTACATGTTTGGGGCATTACAGCATGTTTGGTTGTCAATTAATTAATGTAGATGGACAACCCTGTCAATGAAGCATAAAATAAAACCAGGAAATGTTTTTTGATTCCACTGGGTATCTGAACCGCAGTTCCCTCCTCAGTGGCTGAGGGGCAGCCTTTCTCTATGTATAGCTGAAACAAATCAAAGTAAAAGTTACCATTGCCTATTCCCTTGAGAGATTCAGTCATTGAAATAACCCACTCAGATTCAGCATTCCAAACTCAAGGATTTATATGAAAGCACCTGTCAGTCCCTGTAACTGGGGAAATGTTAAACAGATGTCGTTTGCCAAACCACTCATATGTCCACCTCAATGTTAGCTTGTAATTGCTTAAGTAAATAAATTATAAACAAATAAAATACTGAGAGGGGCTTAGTAGAAAACAGCTTTCATTTTTTTTTCCAAATTTTTATTATCAAACTGATGTACAGAGAGGTTACAGTTTCATACGTTAGGCATTGGATAAATTTCTTGTACTGTTTGTTTCATTTTGATTTCAGTTAATTTTAAAAGAAAATTCAGTACTTTAGTTGGAGGCATCTGTGCCCCATTTATGTATGTATGTATGTATGTATGTATGTATGTATGTATTTATTTATTTGTTTGGCCAGTCCTGGGCCTTGGACTCAGGGCCTGAGCACTGTCCCTGGCTTCTTCCCGCTCAAGGCTAGCACTCTGCCACTTGAGCCACAGCGCTGCTTCTGGCCGTTTTCTGTATATGTGGTGCTGGGGAATTGAACCTAGGGCCTGGTGTATCCGAGGCAGGCACTCTTGCCACTAGGCTATATCCCCAGCCCCTGTGCCCCATTTATTAAAATAATCTCTTTGGGTGGCTATTTGCTACTGAAAAGGATGTACATCATCACAGGATTATCAGATCAATAATTAGTAATTCATTTCTCATGGCCTTAAAAACGTTTTGTTAGTAAGGCTAAGTGCTGTTGGCTGTGAATACATTTGGAACTCAAAGTGTAAAGGGGCACAGAATTTCATATTCACCAATACACACACACACACACACACACGACCAGATAATAATTAAAAGAGATCTCTAGAATAGGAACAAGTGATTTTATTCCTCTAGTGCAAAATGGGAGAAGGAATAGGATGATAAGGGAGATATGACTTATAATGTTTCTTTATAATCTGTTTAAAAAAATTGGTTAACCTTCTTGGAAACCAACTAAATGTCAATTGAATATCACAATGTGACTATTGATAACCATAGATCATATTAGATCAGCCTTTGTACTTATTTACTTGGTGTTCTACCAAGTTCAATAATTTATCGTAACATGTAAATATAAGACATTATTACTGAAATTTACAAAGGCCCATTTGTCATTGTTGCCACTTACTTAAAAGCTGTAAATTCCATGCAGCTAATCTGTTCCCTCATTCCACTTTACAACTCAAAGGAAAAAGCCGTCAATGAAGAAAAGAATACCAAACATAAGGCAGAGATTTTTTTCTATAGTCATCTCATCTTCTACCCAAACCTGTACAAAGTTATAGAATAGGTTCAAAATGAAAAGAAATCATTTATTTGGCATTTTCTTTTTGTTTGTCTTAACACAATGAGTTATAGATGGCATTGAGAGAGAGAGAGAGAGAGAGAGAGAGAGAGAGAGAGAGAGAGAGAGAGAGAGAAGGAGAGAGAAAGAGAAACGCTGCAATATAAGTCACGTTATACATTGTGATGTAGAAGACCAGGAATTGTTTGACAGTGAATAGATAAGGATTCTTGAACTGCTGGGTTATTAGACAACATGGAAGTCATTCAATCCAACAAAGCTTAATTTTATTCTCTGAAACGAGGACACTTTACCAGGTAATAAGGGAGGCAACATTTTTTATACAACTAAACATTTCTGAAACAAATGACATCCACTTTGGGAACTGTTGAGAAGTCTAAACATACTCTTCTGAGAATGTCTTAGAAATTTAAGTGCTGTATTTGTGAGTTATTATAAGTAATTTCCAATAGTTTTTATTCATTCAGAAAAATTCCCTAATAATTACTACATGGTATACACTGCCATACTTAAAAATCTCTCATTGTAAGGGAGTATAACATGTTGTTGACAATTCTGTAGTTTTTTTTTAAATCTGTTAATGGAATAAATACTTCAGCAGAAGCAGGACCTCATTTAAAAAGACTTATTGTTCAAATTGATGCCATGTTCTCTGCCAGTTGGTCAAATCTGGGTCAACAGGACCCAAGTTCATTTGAATAACTTTCATTTTCATCTTTGAAAACGTCATTACCCTATTTGTGTCATAATTCTGTAGTCTGGAAGGAGGATTAATATTTACCATTAATGATATTACCAAGGAAATTTGGTATTAAGTAGATCATTCTCTGAAAACACCCAGAAAAGTTTTTTTTTTTTTTTTTTGGCTGGTAGAGATGGGGTGAAATGTGGATACCATGAGTCTCATCCATGCCATTAACCTTGAAATGACATTAACACATAGTTTTGAGTTTATTCAAAGCTCAGATTCAGTTCAGAGAGCTCTTCTGGAAGTTTCCAGTTAAGTTTATTTTTGTTTATTTTAGAAGTAGGTGATATTTTTCAATGTAATGTACTAACATTTGCTCTCTATATTTCTGAATTCTCACTAAAATTACACCATCTATGCTTGAATAATGTGTTCTTATTGGGTGCTATACTTATTTCCAGAATGGTTTTGTGGTTGAATGTATAATAGAACAAAAATTATATAATTGAGTAGTCAGACTCAATTTTGAATCATAATGTGTTTAGCTTATTATTTCTTAGAAAAAAGTTAGGCACAAAAGATAAAGGATGGCAGACAGGAGTAGAAAGTGAGAGAACATGAAAATAGTTTCTTGAAGATGAGAACTGTGCCTTTAACTTATCATTGTGCCTCATGCTCATCATATTGCACATACCCAAAGCATTAGAAGATCATATTTTTTTTTTACTAATTTGCACTTCAGTGTGTCAGCAAAGCTAAAGTGTTGGTGTTTATTAAAAAGAAACACAGGAAGTTGGACATCAATGGCTCATGCCTATTATTTTAGTTACTCAGGAGTCTGAGACCTTAGGATTTTGTTTGAAGCCAGCTCAGGCAAAAATATCTGTGAGATTCATATCTCCAAATAACCACCAAAAGGCTGGAATTGGAGCTTTGGCTTCAGTGGTAGGGTAGAGCACTAGCCCTGGGCAAAACAAACAAAAATCTCAGGGAGAGTGCCCAGGACCTAATTTCAAGCACCAAGATTGGCACAAACAAACAAACAAACAAATAAATAAAGGAACATTTGATTGATGTACTTTAATGCTTGCTAATAATCACCCCATCAAATCTAATGTATATGCTATCACACACTTAAAATTAAGATTTGTGAAGTAATTGCAAATGCTCTTATGTTTAGCAACTATACTATTTACTCAATGTTAGCTGATGCATTTATTCACTTACTTATTTATTTGTACTGGGGATTGAACTTAGGGACTCTTGCTTGCTGGGTAGGTGCTCTGTCACGTGAGCCATACCCACTGCTTCCTTTTGCAATGCACACGCCACTGCCCCAGCTACTGTGCCCAGGCCCTGAGTTCAAGCTCCAGGTCCAGCAAAAAAAAAAAAAAAAAAAAAAAAAAAGAAAGAAACTATCCAGAATTTATTAAGAAAAAAATATTTTGTCCAATATTGAGAACATGTTACCAGCTATCCAGATAAAGCTAAAAGGCAAGCCAGGTGCTGGTGGCTCATGCTTGTAATTGTAGCTAAGAAGGTTGAGATCTGAGGATCATGGTTAGAAGCCAGCCCTGGCAGGAAAGTGTGTGAGACACTTATCTGCATTAACCAGGAAAAAGCCAAAAGTGGAGCTGTGGTTCAAGTAGTAGAGCACTATACTTGAGCAGAAAAAGCTAAGGGATAGTGCCCAGGCCTGATTTCAAGTGAGCATACAAGCACACACAAGCTGAAAAGCATATCACAGAAGGTGAAAAATCAATAAACTGAAACTAATACACAACAGGTACAGATGAACGAATTTACATACAAATTTGAAATGTAATTATTGTCACATATTCCATAGGTAGAAAATGAGTGGTAAGGAGTGTAGATATGATTTGGAAAAAGTCCAAAATCCCTTTTCTTTAGATGAGATTGCAATTAAAAAAATCACTAAATAAGATTAAGGATAAATTAGACACTATAAACAAATTAGACATTGACAAATTGAAAACATATACAAACTATCTTAAGTCAAACACAGAAAGAAAATAGACACCCAAAATGAGTGGAAAATTTGGGGGAAAAACATACTACTGTCAGAAATAAGAGGGAGGTATAAGTGTGGGAAAAAGAAATCATAAATACATTTTTCCGAATTTGCATTTAAAAAATGTTAACAGCAGAAAGCTGATAGAGATTTAAACACAATCATTGCAGGTGCTGGGTCATTCACATAAGAAACCACTCAGATTTATGAACCCATGCACAAAGCTATGAGACACACTGCTGTCAAAAAGTTCCAGGTATAATGTTTATCAGGAGAACAGAGTTGATTCCAGGCTTATTGGATAAAGAGCAATTGAGCTGGTTATGTCGAGCAGAAATGAGCTGTGCCAATACCCTAGAACCGGTTTGATCATCCTCTATGTACATATTTGATGGTCTGCTGACCAGTGGGTGTGTGTTGCCTTCCTGCATACCCCACAAAGGAGTCCTTCCTTTGTATGATCCAGGCAAAGGGCTTGCATTATTACTAGGTATGCTCTATTCAGTAAGCTCATTGGCCTGTATTTCTAAAATGGGCCTGACATAACTATGAGTCCTTATGTTTCTTATTTGATAATTGCATAGGTGGTAATCTTTTACTTAAATAAAGCACAACTCTTTCACGGTTTGTGCTGGACACATGGTGGCTGTTTACTTGCACAAACAAGATATAGTCACTCTGCTTCAGTATTTGCACTCAAAAAGGAAACAAACTGTTGTCTAAAACAGTGTCTCTCAAAAGGAAAGAACGGCCTGATTAACAGGCACTGTTTCACACCGCATCGTTGCCTGATCTGCCCGCGAATGGGCAAGTTTTCATCCAATCTTCCCATTTTCCTAGGAGTCGGTAAACCTAACAAGCAGCTTATGCTCTTACATAGTCTCTCAGCCCGCAGGAGGTGGAGCTTCTGATGCCTCCACTTCATTCCACCCTTCCACGCGGGGCGGGGCGGGGCGGGGGCGGGGCTGTGAGGCGGGGCGGGGGCGGGGCCGCGAGGCCGGGAGGGGGCGGGGCCGCGAGGCCGGGCGGGGCGGGCCGCGGGGGCGGGGCGCGCTGGAGCCAAGGCCGGCTCGGTCCCGGCACTTACACGCCCTTCCAGAGCAAGGGTATACCTTACCCCCACATCTCGGTCCTGAAAGCCGCCCTGCCGTCGCAGGATCGAGGGGAAACGCGGCGGGAGGCGAGCCAACAAGAGGAAAAGTTTTGTTTCGCATTTGTCTCTCCTCCCCACAACTCTCTCTCTACTCGTTTCCGCCCGGCCCACCTATCCGTTTCAGCCTCATCTTCGGCCCCGCCCCCAGCTTCCGAGCCTGCTTCCCGGCTTCCGGTACCGCGCCACGTCTTCCGGTCCTCCCTACTGTCTTCCGGCCGGGTATTTGATGGCTGAGATGGCCCACAGTTCGGCAGCTGCTTCCCAGCTCGGGAGGGTGGAGCTGGGCTTCGCAGAGGAGGCGCCGGCCTGGAGGCTGCGCAGCGAGCAGTTCCCCAGCAAGGTCGGGGGGCGGCCGGCGTGGCTGGGCGCGGCAGGGCTGCCAAAGCCCGACGCTCTGTCCTGTCCACGGTGCGGCCGGCCGCTCGCTTTCCTGCTGCAGGTGTATGCACCGCTACCGGGCCGGGCCGACGCCTTCCACCGGAGCCTCTTCCTGTTCTGCTGCCGCGAGCCACCGTGCTGCTCTGGTCTTCGAGGTGCGGGCCGAGGGTTTGGACCTGGCCAACGATCGAGGTCCAGGCTTGGGGAGGGGCGCGAGTCCAGGGAACTTCCCGTGTCCGGGCCGACAGGTGTCTGTCTCCACGCGCGCTGATGGACGCGGCAGGGTAGCGGGGAGGTGGACTGTGCCGATTTCACTAGCTTCCGTCTGAGCGGTGTCTTGGAGCAGATTGTTCCATACCATCAATAGGCAGTACTTGGATTGAAAAAGCTCCTTATTCGCCTTTCCTGTGTTTTTTTCCCCCCCCCTCCTTTCATGAGTTTCTTTTTTAAACTTCAATCTCTTTTCTAAGAATAAAATACATGAAAGGATGTCCTTGCATTTCACCAAGAGTGCCATAGAGGGCGATTCAAATATCTGAATTATTTCCATTCACTGAAAATGCTTCATACTTTTTCTCCTTATTCTTAGTTTTCAGGAACCAGTTACCCAGGAAAAATGAGTTTTATTCATATGATCCGCCTTCTGAGAACCCTCCTGCAGAAGCAGGAGAATCTTTGCATCTCCAGCTTAAGTCTGGAGCTCATCTCTGCAGGGTTTGTGGCTGTTTAGGCCCTAAAGCATGTTCAAGATGCCACCAGGCACATTACTGCAGTAAGGAGCATCAGACGCTGGACTGGAGATTGGGACATAAGCAGGCTTGTACACAGCTAGGTAAGTCATCTCTGGTGTCTGTCTTCCTCCCCTTTCCCCCCATCTCAGCAATTAAATAGTATTAACTTGTATTAAATAGTATTAAATTGTATTAACTGATGATGTGATGAACACCATAATAAAAGGAGCTTGGTTTTTAGGCCATGCACTAGTGCCTTACACTTGAAATCCTAGCTACTCAGGGACTGAGAGCTGAGGATCTTGGTTTCCAGCCCAGGCAGAAAAGTGTGGGAGTCTTATCTCCATTTAACCACCAAAATGCTAAAAGTAGAGATGGGCTCAAGTGTTAGAGCAAGCGCTAGCCTTGAGTACAAAAGCTCCTGGACAGCACCCAGGCCCTTAGTTCAAACCCCAGGACTCTATCCCTGCCCCCCAATTTTTTTTTTTAAGTTTAGTTTTAATCACTTTAGTTTGTGTGACCAGACTGGTCTTAATACAGGCAGCTTTACACTTGTCAGGCAAGCATATCTATAGCCTGTAATTTAATGTTTAACCTCTAAAACACCAGAACTAACTGTGTTAATTTAAGAAACTGCACTACATGGAATACAGTCATGTACTGCATGCTTCCGTTGATAACATGTCAAACACAGGAAATCCAGTAAGTTATCATAGAGATGAACAGCCTTGCTGTTTGGTGACTTAGCCATTGTAGCACATTACTCATGTGTATGTCACCAAAAAAAAAAAAACAAAAAAACCTATGTGGCCATTCTTAGGAATATAGAATATATAATACATATTGTGATTACCTTTTGTATGATTAAAACAAGATCTTATTAAGGAGAAATCCATACTGGAAAACAGTATGCCGTGTTACACTGGCAGCAGCCTTGTGTGGCCATGCGACTGACCTGCACCATCTAAGTTTGTGTGATGTTGGAACAGTGGTGAAATTGCTGAACCATGCAGTTCTCAGAATTTGTCCTGCAACCCATGGCTAGACTTTAGAAATGGGAAAGTCTTAGACCATCTTCAAAACTAAAGGTTTGCTAATAATTATGGTAATTTTTTGTTTTCAGATAATTTGGACCATACATTTCCAGACCATAACTTCCTTTTTCCAGAATTTGAAATTGTAATAGAAACAGAAGATGAGATTCTACCTGAAGTTGTGGATAAAGATGACGACTCTGAGATTATAGGAAGTATGGGTAAGAAGTTAGTGTTAATCTTACATTGTTGTAACCAACTACTTGAAAGATAAAGGAAGAAAGATTTGTATTACAGGTCATGGTTTTAGGTGTTTTTGGTCCTTGGTTTGCTTGTTCCATTACTGCAGGCCTGTCATAAAGCAGAATATCATGTAGCACCAGTTTGTGGCACAGATTTGTTTACCATGTTGTCCAGGAAGCAAGAGAGCCACAGAGGGAGGAGTAGGTATGCCATTGAAACAGGTGCCTTCAGTGACCTACTTCATCAAAACATACCTCAGCTCCTAAAAGCTTATTGCACTGTAAACTCATCAGTGAGTTGACATGTTCATTCACTTAGCACTCTTATCATCAAAACCCCTCAAAAGGGCCACTAGATAGTGGAAACTAAGAATGTCAGCTTACTGGTATGTAGTCAGTTTAACTCTATACGAAAGAACAGTTTGAAAATCTTTCTTGGTAAGAGGACACAGCAGAAAGCAACGATACCCCACTGTTTATACTAAAGGGAGGAGCCCACATAAAGTTTGTCTTTCACAGGAGTTAAATACTCTATGATAACCAATAAATAGTACAGTTCTTGGGGAACTACCAAGAGGGGCTTATACATGAAAAACAGCATGTATGTATACTATTGCTCATGTTTGCAGAAATGGTAAATGAAAATGCTTAGAGACACCATTAGAGAATGGGAAGGCAAGTGGGACTTAGCATCTTATTTTTGGTATGTGTGACTAGAGCCATGTTATCATCTATAGAATTGTAATATTTGTAAAAGACACCCATAAATAAGAAAAATAAATATAATTATTGAATAATTCAATAAACCAGTAGTCAAATAACAATTGTAAATACCTTTAAGACATAGTAATTTGGTAGTGTGTCCCTAGAAGAAATGAAAAAGTTTTGCCTGAACATATTACAACTATTGTTATTTTGAGGTGATTGTGCATTAGGGAATACAATAAATGAGTCATTATGTTGGTATGTTGACATAGAATAGTGTACGTACAAATAATGTACCTCTGAATTTATATTGAGAAGTGTGAGTGTAATGTCATGATGTAATTAACCTACTGCAAAGGTGCACAAATAATGATCAACTCAGTTGCAGTAAGTATATATGAATTCTAATCTCTTTGGAGAAGTGATTGTATCCAGAAATTGCAAGTTACTGTTAAATAAATTTAGCATCTGATTTTGAAAATTGATAAATAGAAGAGTTTTTGTTTTTCAAGAGTGAAAGTGAACTCTTCATAATAATATGAATGAAATATAGCACAGTAAGTTAGGGGTCTTGAAATCTCACTTGAAGCTGATTATTAGTACTTGGTAATTTACTATAGTGAATGTTTAAAGTAACGGTGGTAGCTGTCAGTTTCACCTAGATGAAAAAGTTGGTGGCACAGAGGGTGGCAAAACTAGAGGGAGACAGATAGGTTAGGAATTTTTCCTTTCTATTGTTCTGACACTTGCCCACCCAAGAGAGGCTTCTCAAAGCCATAACTTTATGCTCAGTCCCTCCTCAACTGGGCTTCCCATCAAAACAGGATCAGAGAGGTCCCAGGATTGTTTTCTACTTCCACCAAACAGAAGCAGTGAATGATGGATGCCATCACATTCTATTTTTATAATAGCTTTCATAATAGTTCCTACAAATGTATAGAAAAATTGAAGCCTATGTGTTCACTTGTATATGCTCTAGTATATTGTATTTTATTATCTGCATGCCATGAGGGTTAACTCCCTTTACAAATTACTAATTGCTATTTTATAACTATTCAGAGACTTTCTAAAAAAAAAAAAAGTTGGTGGCAGCAGGAAGCAGTAGAACCTCAAGGTCTAAAAAGTTTGCTGCTACACTTGACAACATCATTAGAGATATTTAGGGTTCTTCAGTCAGTTCTGGCTATGCCAATAAAGTGCCATTAATGAATGCCTTCCAAGGTTTATCAAAATGTTGAAATTTTATTTCATGTTAGCTCAAGATAGATCTATCTCTCTCTCTCTCTCTTCTGTGTGTGTGCTTTTTAATGGTGCTGCAATTTGAACTTGGGATCTGCTAAGCAGGTGCTCTAATCCTAAGCCTCTTATCTCTTTTACTCTGTAATTTAGAGATGGGGTCTTGGTTTCACTTCAGGCTGGCCTAGACTGAGCCTGTTTATTTGTAATAAACCATAGAAATGATCCCTGAAAGTACAGTCTGGAGCCTATTTATTTGTTCTTCCTGCAATAGCAGGAATGACAGGCATGTAGCACACAGCTTTTTCACTGGAGATGGGAATCCTGTGAAATTTAACCCAGGATTTCCTAAAATGATTCTCCTGATGTCAGTTTTCCCCATATAACTGAGATACAGACAGGTACTACTCAGTCCCACCATTTGTTGACATAGGAAATCATTGATTTCTTTTTCCCTCAGGCCAATCTCAAAGTGCAATCTTCCCAATCCCAGTCTCCTTAGTAGCTGGGATTACAGGCCTTTACATTACCAAGGCTGTACTGACAAGGCTGTACTTTACATTACCAAGGCTGTACCAAAGGCTGTACTGACAGTCACTTGGTGTATTGGGTCAGCAGTAGTCTACGGTTGCTGGAACTCCAAATATGAATGTAGAGCAGGAAATGAACATTGGATGATGGACTGAGTTGAACGCAAACTGGAAAAAGAGATGTGTAAGACATAAAAGATAACTTGAAGAGTCTTAACTAGCTTAAGGATGCTAGTGATAAGGAGTCCAGTGATGTGTTGGACAGTGATGTCTTGAGCCCTTGAGTCCATTTTTTTTAATGTTGTGAAAAGTTTATTTGCATTAATTATCTCCATTTTACACCATCATAAGAGATACTTAGTACTGTTTGGCATAAACAATCCGATTCTAAATCAATCCAATTTGTGTTTGGGTGGGTGGGTGGGGGTGGGTCCTGGGACTTGAACTTAGGGCTTGGGTGCTTTCCCTGAACTTACTGGCTTAAGGTTAGCACTCTACCACTTTGAGCCACAGTGCCACTTCCAGTTTTCTGGTGGTTAATTGGAGATGAGTCTCACAAACTTTCTTGCCTGGACTGGCTTTGAACCACAATCCTCAGGTCTTCGCCTTTTGAGTAAGTAGCTAGGATTACAGGCATGAGCCACCAGCATCAGTCTTCAATTCTACCATGTTTTTTTTTTTTTAAATAAAAGGATAAGTCTTAAAATCCAAGTAAAAGCTTTCGGTAATCTTCCTGACTCTAGTGTACTGTAGGCAAAATATTCATAGTTAAGTAAATGATGAATCCCAAACTACAATTTACGATGGTTTCTCCTAAATTGTGTGTATTTACTAAGAAAGCTGCAGTTTATTCCTGAAGGCATAGATCCCTTCAGAATGAGAGCCTAAAAGTAATAGTGGTCACTGGCTTTCAGAGTCTCAATTTATATCACCATTGACAGGGTAATTTAATCCCTAAATCATTTGATCTACCACCATCATTCCCTAAATTCTAGGGATTAACTCCTATACAACAAAAATATATAAGGTACTGATTAACTCTTTGAATTTTTAATGATAGCTTTTTTTCTTTGCTCTAAAATGTATTTAGTAAAATGTAGACCTACACAGTGTGTTACATGGAAGATGCAGTTTTATTAGATTTATTATAAAATTTACCTTATGGTGTGATGTTTTGGGATTTTTAAATACACTACCTCTTCAATAAAGATGTCTAAACTTTCAGGTTATCTGAAATTCTGGCAAAAGATTTAAAATACTAGTCACTATTTAAAACAAATCATTCTTGGCACATTTATGAGAACTAAAACTTTAAAAAATGTACCCAAATTCTTTAATACAACACAATACTATATAAATGCTAGAGTCTCCCTATTTTCATTCTTGAGTCCATCTTTAATTTGAGTCTTTGGAGTGGATTTTTGAAATTGGGTTCTTGGTGTACTTTCTGAATTGTTGAGCTGTGGGAAATGTTCCCTGTTCTCAGAAATCATGTTGCTTTTTCAGGTGAAACACTTGAAGAAGAACTAGATTCTATGGCAAGGCATGAATCTAGGGAGGATCAAGTTTTCCAGAACTTTAAAACTCAGATAGCCCTTGAACCAGAACAGGTAAAACAGAACTTACAACTTTTGTGTTCTTTTCAGACAAGTGTTCAGAATATAACCCCTAAGAAGCAATCATCTTTAGTAAAGGTTCTCTGTTTCTTTGGAGCTTGTAAGAGCAGTCTTCTTAAAAATACTGTTATAAGATTTCTCTGAAAAGATAGGTACCACAATCAAAGACTGAAGGATATATGGGGTATCAGATAGGATTCATTTACCAAAGAAAGTAGTTAGGGCTGGGCATGTAATCCCAAGCTATTTAGGAAACTTAATTCCGTGACTCTCATTTTGTGGCAAGCCTGGAGGAGAAAACAAAATAAGACCTCATCTCCATCAATAAACTGGGTGTGATGTGCAACTGTTACCCAAGCAATAAGCTGTATACTTTTGGAAAGACTATCAGGTTCTAAGGCCCATCCTGGAATAAAGAAAGTCCATGATAGAAGGTAAAGGAGATGTTATCTAAAATACATGGAGGTCAGGCAACATGGGCAAAATACCCAGTTTTCCTAGTTATCTTTGGCTCAAAATCAACTTGAGATTAACACAGTATTTTCCCCATTATTTTGACTAATTATAAACAAATGACCAAAGATAACGCACTTAATTATAAACAAATCACTGAAGATAACGCAGCCAAGTTTTTTTTTTTTTTTTTTTTTTTGCTAGTCCTGAGGCTTGAACTCAGGGCCTAATCACTGTACCAGTGATTTTTGCTCAAGGCTAGCACTCTACCACTTGAGCCACAGCACCACTTCTGGCCTTTCCTATATATGTGGTACAGAGGAATCAAACCCAGGGTTTAATGTATATGAGGCACGCACTCTTACCACTAGGCCATATTTCCAGCCCCCGAATGTTTGTTTTTTTAAATTATTAGCCACAGAAGATTTTGTCCTAAACACTAAGGACTTTTTTTTTTCCTTTAGAAAAAAGACTCCCAGGAAAATTATTCCCTTGTTATAGAAAGGGAATTATCATTTATGTTTGTAAGTTTTATCTAAACACCAGGTTTCAGTAGGTATTTGTCCCTATTAAAATGTTTAATGTTCTTTACCTGTATGTGAAGAGTATTAACTTAAAATTATATTTAATGATGACTAGTAACTGGGAGTCAAAAGCAGTCCTTTTCAGAAAATTGTGAAATAGATTTGGGGAAGATTGAGAAGGTATTAACAGTGCTCTATCAAGTGTAAGGGCATGTATACATTTCTCTAAATTACCATCACATTACCACTGGTGGAAACTCTTAGGTGAGTTGTTGATGTTTGAATGCAGTTTCCATTTTATTTTAGATTCTCCGGTATGGCAGAGGTATTGAACCCATCTGGATTTCTGGTGAAAATATACCTCAAGAAAAGGATATTCCAAACTGCCCCTGTGGCACCAAGAGAATATTTGAGTTCCAGGTATGACCTTAAATATGGGCTGTTTTAGTATATAATCACCATGCTTTTGTTTGTGGACATCAGAATAAAACTTTGTACTGAAGTATAGGTGCACATGTATCGGCATGGTCATATGGAAGCAAGCTATAATGTTGAAGCCATGTTCCCACTCCTTCTCTCCGCAGGTCATGCCACAGCTGCTGAACTACTTAAAGGCAGACAGATTGGGCAAGAGTGTTGACTGGGGTGTCCTGGCTGTCTTCACCTGTGCTGAGAACTGTAGCTTGGGCACTGGCTACACAGAGGAATTTGTGTGGAAGCAGGATATACCAGAGACACCTTGAAGATAAACCTTATGTCTTATCACCTTATTACTCATATCTCTTGTTCGAGATGAGGCACAAAAATACTGCTTGAGGCATTATTTCTAATGTCTTTTAATGTTGTTAATACAACAAAACTATTCAATGACAGGAAATTAAAAAAAACATTTAAAAGTAAGTTTCTATGTCCATAGTGCAAGATCATTCTAATGGACTATATGGACACCAAATAATGTCTCAGTGAACATCAGGATATCATTACTGATAGTACTCATGGTATGTTGTTTTGTTTTTTTAGAAATATTCACATATGTTTATGTACATAGAAATAAATCTGGAAAGATCTACTGGTTATCTGTGAATGGTGGGACCAAGTGACATGATCTTTTTAGTTATATTTACATATTTTTCTATAATAAAAATAAGCTATGTGCCTATTGAACTAAAAACCATTCACTCTTTTCCCCCTAAATTGTTAAAGTGTTTAGTTAAAATAATCCAACCAGACCATCTGAGTGATGGCAGAATGTGAAAAAGATTAAACTTTGTTAGGTGAGTGAATACGATAAATAAGATACCCAGGAACTAAAGGAACGATGCCAGAGATGGCAAGATTAGAGGAAATGGCAGATTACTGGGGAAAGAGAACTTGATGAAGCCCTCTCTCAGAACTGGTCATCTGGGACCTTTTTTAAAGACTGAAAGATGAGGCTGTAGTATGCTTGTAATCCTGAATTCTAATTGGATCTATCAGTATGAACTTGTGAAATATTTTACCTTGAAAAGCAAAGCATTAAGCCAGTCAGTCACATGCCAGTAATCCTCGCTACTCAGGATGTGAAGCGACCTGAAAATCACTAGTCAAAGCCAGCCCAGGAAGGAAAGTCTATTAAATTCTTACACCCAATTGACAAAAAAACAGAAAGTGGTACGGCGGCACAAGTGGTATAGTACCAGTGCCAGCCTTGAACAAAAAAGCTAGGGCACAGTACCCAGGCCCAAAATTCAAGCCCTAATACTGGCACCAAATAAAATGAAACAGTATCTGCCTCTACTAAATTTTTTTAAACAAAATATTCTATTTAATAAATGTAAAATAAATGAATGTAGCCCAGGTCTAGAAATCAGTTTCCCATATGCAGGAAATACTAACAACATACTGTACTACCTGAGTTTGTAGCTAGTAAATATAGACAAAATAAGCCATTAGTCATACGGCCGATGTGTCCAGAGGAAAGAAGATGGCAGCAGAACTTAAAAGTTAAAACACTTACTTTTAAATGAGGACTTAACCTATACTAATGTAACTAGGATTATGGATTTTGTGAGTTGTGATTGGCTGTGAGCACCAAGAGTGTCTTAGGACCTGACATCTGCCTCTGAGTAATACTTTTTTTTTTTTTTTTTTTTTTTTTCGGCCAGTCCTGGGCCTTGGACTCAGGGCCTGAGCACTGTCCCTGGCTTCCTTTTTGCTCAAGGCTAGCACTCTTCCACTTGAGCCACAGCGCCACTTCTGGCCATTTTCTGTATATGTGGTGCTGGGGAATTGAACCCAGGGCCTCATGTATACGAGGCAAGCTCTCTTGCCACTAGGCCATATCCCCAGCCCCTCTGAGTAATACTTTAAGCTGAGCATTGCTGCATGTGCTGTGTTTTATAGTTCTGAGAAAACATTTTGAAAATTTGTTACATTATTTCAGCACTCAGATGGCTAAGGCAGGAAGTTCACAAATTAGAGGCCTGGGCTAAAAGTCCTAGCCACTGAGACAGGAAATAGTGTGGCCAGGCAATAGTGTCTTTGCCTCAGTGATACTAGCTGTTTGGGAGTCTGATAAAGAGGATTGTGGCTTGAGGCCAACCCTGACAGAAAAAGTCTTGAGATATCCCATTTCCACTTTTATTTCTGAAATAAAAATATTGGAAAAGAAAATGTAAAACTATTTGCAAGCAATAACATGATTAGAACTCAAGAATCCAGTCAACAGATGAGGAATCAGAAATATGTCAAATATTCCACTAATGAACTATATTAGTTTATAACATTGCATGAAAAAATAAGCTTTTCCAAGGAATATAGAGAACACTTAATTAAATAGAAAGATATTCTTTCTGGAGAGAATCTCATACTGTTGAAATGCCTTTCAAGTAAGCTATACATTATTGCCTCAGTAACTAGGAGGTGAGAAAAAGGGTACCTTGTACACTATTCCCTTAATAATATAGCCTGGTATAGATTCTATCCAAACTTAGAAATTTTAAATGGTCTTTAATAGACCAGTATTGCTCTTTGCAGAGAGCATTGGATAAAATGCAAATGGCCATCTTTAAGGGCCCTAGGAGAACGTTATATTCCAGATCTTGGAGATACAACTGACACAGACTGAAAATTAACACGCTACATAGTGATAACACACTTTGGTATTGTTCTACAAAACAAGACCAAAAGCGCCTCTGGAAATAAAAGCAAAACGATGTTTAGAAAACACACACTACTCTGAACATTAACCTAGGAAGCAGACAAAATGGAGACAAAGCCCACTTCCTTCTGATTATACACCGGAGCCTCTGCAGTCTATTAACAGGACATTTTTACACAGCAGACTCAGACTATTTTTTGACCCTTAGCATAGCTATAAAATATAGCAAGTCTAGTGGGAGCCCAAGCTCTTTTCCTCTAAAAGAGGGACAAACCTAATTGGCTTGGTGAATATCCCAAGCACTGTGAAGTACCTATGAAGCCAGAGGTACTTACTTAAGATAGGGTGGTTGTGATGGTGATGATTTTGACTATGTTTTCAGGTGGTATGTCTATTTTCATGGCAAATGTAAAATGAAATGTTGACCAGAACAAATGACAAACATCAAAATGGTTTCAGACATTATATCTAAAATACAATTTTTTAACAATATGGTCACAGGAACAATCTAACATTTTTGTCAATTGCATTTTTTCTGTTAGAGTACTGTGAATAAAGAATCATAGAGCCATTTGCTTTCATTAATTATTCTGTCTTGCAATATTGGAAAGGTGGAAGTGTGTCTGGCACAAAAATAACCCCTTAAGAGTTACAAATTAGAAAAACAACACTATAAAAAGATGTTTCCATTAGAAATATAAAAACTGGCTTATGGGGAAAAATTAAAAACTTCAGTTGTACAGGTTTCTTGAACACTTAAAGTCGGTCCCTTTAACCAACAAACTTGTCAACAGCAGTGTTGGAAATATAAGTGGCAACACAGCCCAAATGGCAGCACGGTCTGAGCAACTCACAGTGATGCTGCGCGGTGAGCTCAGTGCAGAAAAAGTAACCTTCCCAGCAACTTGCACTGGTACCACAACCTGTAACGAAGTGTCCATCTTCTCAAAACTGCACCATCAGAGGTGCCCAAAATGATTTGTTGAAAAAACAAGTGGGTGAAGAAGGCAGGAATTAAGTGGGCAGCTACTACGTGGTTTTCCTGCACCCCTTTAGGATGGGGTAGTTGTTTTCAAATGCTTCATAAATTTCTGCTCTGACTTTCGCACCTATAGATAGAGATAAATGTGAGATGGCAGGTGATGTCATCATCTTAAAGCTGCAGGCCTTAACTCCAGCCCAGCGTGGCTCTTTTTAGAGAGGTGGAATCTAGTGTACTTTTCTGCATAGGCTAGCCTTGACTCACAAACCTGTAGATCTCAGCCTCCTGAGTAGCTAGGACTATAGGTGAGGGCCACTTCAGTAATCTACTTTAGACAGAATTTTCTTTTGAACTACAAAAACATTGTACCCACTAACTCTGGCCCCTAGCTCTACCCACATTCTATCCTGTACAAATTCATAATCCAGACCATTTTCCACAAGTGTAGCTCACATTTCATCCTGCACCAGGACATAAGTGAGGAGCACTGGGAGGTGAAACCTCATTTCTCCCCAATGGCATCTTCAGCTAAACTACACTGTCTTTTGTTACCTCATAATGGTACACTGGTGAACCCCAAACTCCAGAGGATAAATTCCAACCAAACACATCATCTATTAGTTTATCAGTTTGCCATACCCTGCCCCCCAATCCCTTACCACCTCTGGTTGCTACCACCAGAAATGATAAAAGGTTGAGATCAGACTCCAGAGGGTCTGATTCCTACTGGGGTTAGGGTAGGAAGATACTTTTTTAAAAAGCCCTTCGTGCTGGTGGCTCACGCTTATAATCCTATCTACGCAGGAGACTGAGATCTGAGGATCATGGTTCAAAACCAGCCCAAGTGGTAGAGTGCTAGCCTTGAGCAAGAGAAGCTCAGGGGTAGTACCCAGGCCCTGAGTTCAAGCCCCACGATTGACAAAAAAAAAAGGAAAAAATATCTTCAACATGTTGTTAGACAAATGTACCAACACAAATTTCTTTTTAGCACTGAGAAAATTCTATCCTTTTAACTTTCTACTTCCCCTTGTAACTTACCTGTTAATACAACTTTATCTGAAACAAAAATAAGGAGAAAAATTCTGGGTTTGATCATTCTGTACATTAATCCAGGAAATAACTGGCTCATAGCTAGAAAGAGAATGACAAAAAGTTTAGAAATCATAAAACTTCCCATGTTTCCAGATATAATGAAGCCCTGTGCAAGAGAAATACTGAAGAAGCAAGCCACTGGCCCAAAGGTTAAGTACAGTGCTCCAATAGCACCTAAAAAAGGAACATTTACACTGGTAAGATAAAACTTGCCATTGACAGGTAACTGTTGGCTATGTGCCCTCCTATCACCTAGTTCTGTTTCCATAGAGCCTGGGGTATGTGACATCTGGAGAGTATGTATATATACATACATAGAATGAAAGTCAAAGACGGAGGAAAGATGGAAAGAACGTGTGTCTATATCCTAACTGTTCTTTATCCAGATTCTCATACTTCCCTTTATACACGTGGTTGTGCATTCAGTTCATCTACTTAAAATATATTCACTGAGCAACAACATAAAGTAAAATACAATTCATTCTAGCTAAGGGTATTTCAGGGAGTCAATAAGTGATATGGGAAGTGACAAACTGGGGAAGAGGAGGTTATCCCTTAGAAGAGCAGGAAGAAATCCTGGATCTTGTGTTTACAGATTATACACATCCTCTGAATCTCTTATGTGTTTTATTCTGAACAATGTGTAAATATAGTAAAGTGTTGTCAAAGTAATTCCAGCACATTTCAGACTCACCTACTGCACTGCTGGTGGGTGAGCACAAGTCCTTCTAATCTTATGGGGATTTCACACCACAACTTCCCACCATGTTCTGAATCTTGAAGTCTTAAGAACTTGGCTGGAAAACCCAACTTCTGTACAACCCTGGCATATTTTCTTGCTGCTAGTCTGGACTGGTCTTCATTAGAAAAAGGAAACAGTACCTTTGTCATGAAGTTAGCTGATTCAGTCATTTAGAAAAATGACTTATTCAAACTCCAAATTAATTTACCAGGTACAAAATGGTCACTCCTTCCAAGAGGAAGAAACAGCAACACATATTAACAAGTTCTTCATAAAGTAAACCTGCATCTTCAATGGAAAACTGAGGGTCTACCAAGATGATCAACCTTTATATCATATCTTTAGGGATGTAACATGTGGTACCATTATCACCATCACTGTTATTAATACTTTTTGTCTGCAAATTTCTACAGAGATAAAACCTTATCTTTATCTTAATCGAAAAATGCTAATGAGAATGACTAAGAATATATCCATCCTATTAAAATTCTATCCTTTCTATCATCCTTTATTCATTATTCTATGACTCTATTATTGCATAAAACTATGACTTAGAAACTTAAAGTTTATGTAAGACCATTAAATTCAAGTGATAACACTGCATGTGCAGGAAATCAGTAATGCCAGAAGTAACCACAGAAATATGTGATGGTTTCTTTTTCCTCAGGAAAAGGAATCTATTTTGGCTGTCCTTGATAAATATACAATATTAAATGTGCAGATGCTGTAGGACAATGATGGTTAAATATTGCATGAAAAAGAGCATTTTGGCTCTGCTGGGGTGGAAGATGAGGAGGGGTAGTGGGTATTAACAGAAATGGGGGAGGCTAACAGTGAACGAGGGTGAATATGGTAGCAGTAGTTTTTGCATGTATTAAAAAAATTCTTTAGGAAGGGAGAGAAGGGAAAGTGATAGAGGGGTGAGACTAATCAGGATACATTTAATTGAGATGCGTGCACAAAAATGTTAAAACGAACTAATAAAAGTTCTTATGCTAACAAAAGTTCAATGCTGACCCAAAAACCCCCAAACAAACAGAGAGAGAATGGCTTTATCAATTGGATAAATTATGAGTCACTAAAATTATTAAGTTTGCTTGCCATAAAATTTTCAGTGATAGAATATTTAATATTTTAAGCGTATTTGCTCTTTATAGCAATATAAAAATGCTGCCAGGCACCAATGGCTGATGCCCATAACCTAGCTACTCAGGAGGCTAAGTAAGCTCTGAGGATCGTGGTTCAAAGCCAACCCAGATAGGAAAGTCTATGAGACTCTTCAACTCCAAAAAAGGTAGAAGTGGAGCTATGGCTTAAATGGTAGAGCACTACCCTTGAGCAAAAAGATGCTCAGTGACAATACACAGGCCCTGAGGCCCAGTCCCAGGACCAGCACCAAAAACAAAATTAAAGAAAAAGATAAAGTCTCTCTTGGAAAGAATCAAATACTGAGTCAATAAACCAAAAGTTTCTGATGACCAGCACAACAATGTTCATTGCAGCACAATTTGTCATAGCAAGAATCTGGAACCAACCCTCCTCAGTAGACGAATGGATCAGGAAAATGTGGTACATATACACAATGGAATTTTATGCCTCTATCAGAATGAATGACATTGTCCCATTTGTAAGGAAATGGAAGGACTTGGAAAAAATTATACTAAGTGAAGTGAGCCAGACCCAAAGAAACATGGACTCTATGGTCTCCCTTATTGGGAATAATTAGTACAGGTTTAGGCAAGTCATAGCAGAGCATCACAAGGACCAATATGAACACATGATGCTAAGTGAAATGAACTCCATGTTATAGAAACAATTGTTATAACACAGTTGTAACTACTTTCAACGACCCATGTGTATCTGTAGCATCTATTATTGATGATGTTCTTGTGTCACCTTCCTGTGGTTGTACCTACACTATCTCTGTAATCTTATCTGAGTATATTGGAAACTGTGTATACTGGTATTGGAACTAGGAAATTGAAAGGGAATACCAAAATTGAGAGACACAGGGTTAAAAAAAAAGACAAACAACTACAAAAGCAATACTTGCAAAACTGTTAGGTGTCAGTGAACCGAACACCTCAGGGGGGGAAAGGAAAGGGGGAGGAGGTAGGGGGGTATGAGGGACAAGGTAACAAACAGTACAAGAAATGCATCCAATGCCTAACGTATGAAACTGTAACCTCTCTGTACATCAGTTTGATAATAAAAAATTGAACCCCCCCCAAAAAAACCCAAAAAAGTTTCTGATGTTCTATCCAGAGGAAAATAACAATAACAAGAAAGGTAAATTTTAAAGTTCAGAATAAGCAAAAATAACCACAGCTCTCTATGTATTGATAACCTAAGCACATTTTAATCATCTTTTCAAATTTTAGTTCATATAATGCAAAGCAGATGTGGAACTCAGGAAATGGAGTCTTTTTTTTTTTTTTTTTTTTTTTTTTGCCAGTCCTGGGCCTTGGACTCAGGGCCTGAGCACTGTCCCTGGCTTCTTCTCGCTCAAGGCTAGCACTCTGCCGCTTGAGCCACAGCACCGCTTCTGGCGGTTTTCTGTATATGTGGTGCTGGGGAATCGAACCTAGGGCCTCGTGTATCCGAGGCAGGCACTCTTGCCACTAGGCCATATCCCCAGCCCCAGGAAATGGAGTCTTTTGACAGGCATACATCATAAGACATATATAACCACAACTGAAATTAGTTCCAATGAAGGGCAGCTGCTGTTGTGTGGCACTGCCACAGTGCCAGAGCCAACAAGGTGTGAAATGCCCTCATGCCATCAGCTTTGAAGTACTATGATTCCTAATCTATTTTTCATGAATTTGTTTTCTTTTCCCACTGAGTAGGTGTACAGTTTACTTTAATCAGTGTCCAATGAGCTCTACTGCTGCACTTTTTCAGAAACAAAGTTATATAACTATTTTTACATACAGCAATCTTTATTACTAGTTGTTTTTGTTGTTGTTTTCTTTTGTCAGTCCTGGGACTTGAACTCAGGATCTGGGGAACTGCCCACAAGTGTCACTTCCAGGCTTTTTCTGTTTATGTGGTACTGAAGAATCAAACCGAAAGCTTCATGCATGCTAGGCAAGCACTCTACCACTAAGCCACATTCCAAGACCCTATTAATATAGTTTTGATGTTATACTATATATCGCACATAAAACTTAACTATGGAGATGGTAGAAATGAATAAGCATCGTAATATATGTCCAAAACTAGTTCTTGATTTTAGGAGAGTGAATTGCATGCTCTCTAGTGATTAGAATCAACCATTTTACAAATCATATGTAAAAAGTGCCATCCTAACAAACTAGAGACCATGTGATGTAACTTTTAAAAAAAATATAACACACAGACCACACAGGATGAATTCCTTAAGATTACTTCTTAGCTCCTGTGCACACCATTTTCCCTAAACTGAAGATCAGTGTGGTGGTCCGTGGTTCTCTTATTCTCATGATTACAGCAGCAAAGCGCTAAAGTGGTGGCAGAAAAGCATTAGTGAAGTCGTTTGTTTAGAGATCTGGTGATGAGAAGACATTATAATTAATATGAAGAACCTAGTACATATAGTTATCTAAGTATTTTTCCTATATACCTATTTAGGATTTATTTTTCTTTTGTGCTAATACTGGGACTTGAATTCAAGAACCCACTTCTTTTGGTTATGGCTGTCCACTATCATTTGAACCACACCTCCACTTTCTGTTATTTGCTGGTCAAGTTACACTCTGATTTGTTTCTCTAAACTGACTTTGAACCCTGCTACTCTGGTCTCAGCCTCCGAGGAGTCAACATTTGGCTATACAGGATTTTCTCCTATGTAACAAGGAACATACCAAATTAAGCCAACTGGGCCTACTAAGAAAGTTATAACAGATTTATATATGCCCTCACATGTACATGCCACAACGAGATAAGTGATGTTTGCAAAAATTTTTTTTTTATGTTAGGATTTGGTGATTCTAGGGTGGAATCCAGGGCCACATGCATGCTAAGCAAGTACTGTATCACCGGCCTACATCCTCAGGCTGGTTATTGGTAATGTCAACAAACACCAGTGCCAATCTCTTATTATGTGCTGCTCACCATGACTAGCCATCTACAAATTTTGTTTTATGAATAGGAATTTTAGGCAGATAAACTAAAAAGCATTTCTGGCTCCAGAGGAGATTAGATTGTCTCTAGAATAACCAGCAAAAAATTAGGTTGGAGCACGACAAGTCAAGTAAGAATGCCAAGCAAGCAAGCCAAGCCTGTGGCCTGGGGTTCAAACTCTAGCACCAGAATAAAAGCCAAATAAATTATACTTTTCTTCTGATTCCATATTATCCTATTTCATGAAGAAGTTTTAAAAAGTCATAGAACATAAGATTGCTTGAATTTAAAATTCGTATGAATGATATACCTTGTATATTCTTCTGTTCAATATTATTGGTAGGATGTTTAGGTATATTGTTTTATATAATTATGAATGTCTAGACCACATGTTCCATTGGTAAATATAAGACTGAATATTTATTTTTGTCCATTAATCTGTTCTTTTCTCCTTATTATTTAAATATGTATGAAGAGGTTTCAATTCAACATGTAAGTTTACAAATACAATGCATCTTTTTACCCCTGTGGTTTGCCTCATACCTGTGCAGCCTCTACCCTATGCATTTCTGTATGGAAGGCAATTCCTGTAAATATTTCCACGGCAGTCTATATTTTGTCATTAGGCCTCTGTGAAAAGTTCAAGAAACCCACACTCTAATGGTCTCTATCTTTGAACCATGTTTGGTTCTTTCCACATTAAGCATTTGTTACACCATCAATTCTGATGTAATCAGTTTTATTTGTTTATTCTAAGAATGTAATTGAATTAAAGCATTTTCTTTTATTCCTTCACCACTGTATAGCTGAGTATTTATGACAATGCCAGATACATAATAAATTCTTAATAAAGAAATCTTTAAGAAAGTGTTTGAATGTTGGTTCTTCATAAACATTAGTTGTGTAGGAAATAGATATATTATGCTACGGCATTAAACACCTTTAAGAATTTGATTATATTAAAATTGACACTAAGAATAGTAATTGGGTACATTTCATCTCTAGGATTGGAAGTACATCATTAATAAAGCTAAACCTTCAGTCAAAGATTTTGTGGTAAAGGAAAAATTTAAGAAGCAACATGGTGTGGACTAAGATTTGTATCAAGGAGTTAAAAAGAAGAATGTCTTGCAACTTTTGCTTTGCTTACAATGATAACAATACTGTCATCAGAAATGACAGTATTCCTTCATTTGGGCAATTTGTATTACATAAAATCATTAGGTTAAAAGTAATTCTGATTTCCCATTCAAAGAGATGTCTGTGTATGATGTATCTTTATTTCACAGATGAGTAAATTAAGAGAGAATAGAAAGTACAACATTGAGGTCAAGTCATTATGGTTGAAATTGGTGTAAGACACAGACATCTCAACTTTTCTGAAGTTTATACCCTCCACAATGTGTGTTCATCCATCCCTTCCATAACTACCAGTATCTTGGTTTTATACATGTAGCTACAAAAATAATATCTAGATGGTGCCAGTGGTTCATATTTAATGCAAGCTACTCAGGACAGTGAAATCTGAAGATGGCAGTTTGAAGTGGGCCAAGACAAGAAGTTTGTGAGACTCATCTTCCATTAATCATGAAAATACTGAAAGTGAAGCAATGTATCAAGTAGTAGAGTGCTAGCCTTTAATGTAAAAGCTATGGTATACTGGAATGTCCCTGAGTTCAAGCCAGAGTACTGACAAACTTAAAAATCAAATAAAATAGTAATATCTAATCTAACATAGATACTATCAATTGTTTCTTTAGGATTAATCAAGCTTTTGAAGTAATTTCAAATAGAATTGATAGTGTAAATTCTCTACACGTAAGTGTGAATTTAGAACTCATTGATAGTTCTGACATTTTAAAATTTATTTATATTTCATGGGAAATTTTAGTGAAGAAATTCACCCATAGAAACTGAGTTGGCTTAAGAGCTACTTCTATTCCATATCTCAAACTAGCAAAAGACATTTGATAAATCTAAGTGAAGAGTGAAGTAGCAATGAGCTGAAGATCATGTAAGCTGACTCAGGGAAATATTTGAATTCTATCCTCCATGATTCAAAAAGTCTCAAAAGCTTTGCCTTGGTGTGAAAACAGTCATAGAGTCTGGTCTGTAGCATGGACACTCTTGTGTCCATATTTGGACAATGTTCATCTTGTCATGTCAGAAAGCAAGGATATGCTCAACAGAAAAATGGTGGGATTAGGTCATAGGGACACAGGCTGTCTGAAAGGGAGCAAAGACGATATAAAGCAATCCACAAAATAATGAAGGTATATAACCATAAAATCAAATAAATTCTCCTATTTATTGGTGTAAATAAATGATTGAGTAAATAAACACATAGGATAGAAGAGGCAATCTCCCATACTGGCTAATTGTAAATAATTATATCAGATGCTCACTTTGAAAGAGGGGGAATGGTAGCTCCATCCTTCAAGTGTGTGCTAAGTATAACTTGGTTCCACAGAGTACAGATTAGAAGACCAGGTGAGAAGAATGAATCTCACAGTGGAGAAAGCTGAGATACCCAAGTGCCAAAGGCAAAATCATCAGGGCAAGTCACATGTATAGCGAATCCCCTTGATATGATGCCATGGAAATGACATGTTGCTTTTATGGGTTTTCTCTCAAGACTCCTTTACCCCTATGTAATCTTGAGAAAGATATCAGATAAATTCCTACTACATACTGACTACTAAATACCTTCTTCAAAAATTCTTCAAAATTGTCATCACCAATGTGAAAAACCAAAGAAGACCAAGAAATTGCCATATGTTGGAGAGTCAAAGGAGAAAAGATAAATAAATGAAGTATTGTGAATGAGATTCAGGAACAGAAAATAATATTGGGCTAAAAAATGAAATCTGAATAAAGCATGGAGTTTATACTATGTTAATACTGGTTTACTAGTAATGGTAAATGTACCATGTGAAATAAGATAATTAAAATAGAAACTTAGTATGGGGTATATAGATCTTTTTTCATACCATATCCTTACAATTTTCTATAAAATAAAACTGTACTGAATTTTTTCAAGCTTAATTTTTAAAATGAACCTAAGTCTGTCACTAGTAACTCATGCATGTAATAGTAGCTACTCAAGAAGCTGAGGCCTGCAAGATTGAAATTCTAAGTCAGAAAAGAATTCAAGGCACTATTTCCAATTTACTAGAAAAAATGGAGGCATGGCTCAAATGGTAGAGTGTCAGTCATGAGAAATTGCAGCTCATAAGCATGTGTTGCACTATGGAGTAAAAGCTTTAATTTTGAAAAAAAAGAAGAGGTGAGCATAGAAGTTCAGTTATGTATATGGCCAAGGTCTTAAGCAACGTGACTTTTTATAGATGTTTTAGCTAAATGGTTCCCTTTAGAACCCAACAGTGTAGATGCTATCTGCACCCAAGGTGGTAAATGTAGTCTCAGGGGAGGCTTCTTAACTTCCTCAGGACCAAAGAGATTAGGCAAAAATACAGGATCTACCTCTTCAGTTTCCTGAGTCTGGATTCAGAAACTGTGCACTTGGGTTTTATCCAGCCTAGCTCTGGCATTTTTTTTTCTTATGAACCTAATTCTTCGATTTAGGATAAAATGTATTTGATACTATCTATTTTGTAGTCAAGAACTTCTGTCTAAAGGCTGTATAACTATATTTCAGTTTTGTAACCCTAATGTTGTAAACAGGAAATGACAAACAATGAATCTGATATTGGACAATATTCAAACATTCCAAAAAGCTTGAAAAAAGCAGCTTATGAAACAGCTGCATGATAGGCTGCTTCCCGAAGTTTCACCTTAGGCTAAGTATTTTACTACAGATTTTTTTGTAAGTGAAATTGTGCTGGGAAAATAAGATAAAAAATATGTTAGAAATAAAAAAGATAAAACCATAATAATCAAAACAGCTTGACATTCTAAATTTCTGATACGAGAAGACTCCATGGTCTGGAATGAGTATGTGAGTGTGAGTGTGTGTTTGTGGGCAGCATCAACAGGAGAGTGTGGATGCTTTACGAGATACATATTTAGTGGTGTACCCCATTTACTGGATGTATTCCGTACTTGGGTGGAGGGCATTTATTCCCAGTAACATCTTTTCTCAACTTGTTCATTGGCACATCACAACTAACTGGCAATCACTGGAGATGCCCCTGAAGTTAAAACAAAGTCATTAAAATATCAAACATCCTCCTAAAGCAGAGTTTTCACAAACAATGCAAGAATGCAAATCATTTGGAGAACATTTCTTCTTTTTTGTTTTTTTAACTGAAGACTCTTTCATGGCTTAATGGAGTAAGACATTTCATTTCAGTGTGAGAACTCTGGAACATGGCAGAAAATAACAATTATTCTATCACTTAGAGATGAAAGAATAATTTTTAGATAACAATGTTTTAAGGTGTGAAAGTAAAGTTTATTTCTCTAGAAACTTGTGTTACTTTTATTATATTGTCATTCTAAATCTAGTTTGAGGTTTGAAGATGTTTTTTAGAACAGACCTGATTGTTGAAAGGGATTGAATTGTGCTTATATTTTAATGCAGTTCTGAGACTTTCTCCTTAGCCCCCAAATGAATACTTTCTTTACTCACATTATCTTTGATTTATTAATTAGTTGCAATTGTTTCCTAATTAACCCTTATTGTAAAATTCATTAAAGAAAATCTGGAGTATTCAAATGTGGAAAAATATAGAGCCTTAAGTATTGGAATGTTCCTAATACCTGGATGTTTAGAGTAATCCCAGTAGCATTAATTTTCTAAAAATTTGGACTTGTATATATATGTTTTCCTGATGCTTGCATTTCTAACAGTATCATTATAATAAATAAATCCCATTCTCAAGAATATGCTTAGCATTTACATACAAATATTATAAATACGGTATACAGCACAAACCCAAAATACACTTGCATTAATACACCCAAGGCCAGGTTCGTTTGTGATTTTTTTTTTTGCCAGTCCTCGGCCTTGGACTCAGGGCCTGAGCACTGTCCCTGCCTTCTCTTTGCTCAAGGCTAGCATTCTGCCACTTGAGCCACAGCGCCACTGCTAGCCATTTTGTATATATGTGGTGCTGGGGAATCGAACCCAGGGCTTCATGTATATGAGTCAAGCACTCTTGCCACTAGGCTATTTTCCCAGCCCTCGTTTGTGATTTTTTTATTTTATGTTGCCAGTCCTGGGGCTTGGGAGTTGGCTTGAGCACTGTCCCTGGCTTCTTTTTGCTCAAGGTCAGCACTCTACCTCTTGATCCACAGTGCCACTTCTGGCTTTTTCTGTTTATGTGGGGTTGAGGAATCAAACCCAGGGTTTCATTCATGCTAGGCAAGCACTCTACAGCTAAGCCACATTCCCAGCTGGTTTGTGATTTTAAAACCCAAGCTATGAGTACTTGTACATGCAGTGTGGAATTATCATTCATCTGGGGTTCTCTGCATGAGAAAATGTGTTTCCATCATCCCAATAAAAAGAAAATTTGGTAGCTTAAATATTAAGGGATTTTGAATATAGTACATCATTTTTAAGGAATTTTCATTTTGGATTTCTTACATCTTTTTTGTTCCTTCCTCTTTACAACCTTACAGAAAAATATCATAGAACACAGGTATTTCCCCCCTCCCTGGCATTATTTTTTCAATGTTCTGAAGAGAAGTCACATAGAAAGCTCTTATTTAATACATGAATATTTTGTACCCATGCATGTGAGAAGCTCTCCTACTCTTGGGGTTTGGATTAGAAATGTTCTCCAACGGCACATATGCTCAAGGCTCGGTCCTCAGTCTGATGTTTCTGGGAGGAAATGGAACATGTAGGAGGTGGAGCCTCATAGAAAGGAAAGCATTTGAGGTGTGATCTTACTGAAGATATTGGGGAACCAGTCCCTTCTTCTAGTTCTCCTGGGCTAAACAGACTTCTTTTACTATTAACTCTTCTACCATGATTTTTGCCTTGATACAAGGCACAACCAAGTGACCATGGTCAGAAACGGTGAACTGAAAAGAGAGATTTCTCATCTTTATTAATTCATAAGTATTTTGTTGAAAAATCATGTAACTTAAAATAATGTCTGGGGAAATTTTGGTATGTGTTTTTTTTTTTTTTTGTTGTTGTTGTTTGTTTCCTGGGCCTAGGGCTTGAACTCAGCGTCTGGCCCCTGTTCTTGAGCGAGTCTCCTTATGCTCAAGGCTAGCACTTTACCCCTTGAGCCCCAGAGAATCTTCCAGCTTTTGCTCAGTAGTTGATTGGAAATAAGAGTTTCACACACTTTCCTGCCTGGGCTGGTTTCGAACCATGATCCAAGTAGTTTTATGTGTCTTATTATGAAGGCTATGATGTTCAGTTGCTTGCAAAAATTGCAGTCTAGATACTGCTATAAAGGCATATGTTAGCTACAATTAGCATTTTAACCAATACTTATTAATTCAATTACTTTGAGTAGAACAAATTATCCTTCTTTATGTGTGAGTCTCATTTAATGCATTGGAGACATTATATGCAAAGACATTGCCCAACAGCAAAGGAATTCTCAGTCAGCACAAAATCCCATCTGGTTTCTCAGCCTGCTGACTTGCAGAATTAATCAAATTGTCATTGCATCAATTCTTACCTGAATTTTCAACCTGCTCTATAAATTTGTGGACTACCTAGCTCCCATAATATGTAAATCAGATTCATATAATCAAATCTGTCTCTTCATACTCCTTATTACTACGATTTGTAAGTCATTAAAAACATTTTCAGCAGACAGTAAAATTACTGGCACACACTGGGAAAACAGAAAGGAATCCAAAGGTTCTTACCCTTTCTTAAAAGGCTAGGCTTTGTTTCCTCAAATATTTTGCTATCCTTCTTGATCCTCAGCGTCCTTCATATTAGTTTGCTCTGCATCTGCTTTTCTTAAATTTCATGCATTTCTTTGGTGGAAAAACAATTTGGAAGAATAACAGTTTGAGGTTTTCTCTTGTTTTATTGACTGCATAAAAATACATATCAGAAATCTATCTATACACAAGGTAACAAAACAGTAATGTGGCACTGGGAAAGCAAATCCATCTTCATCAGCCAAATGACAGGAAGTATTTATTTGCTCTCATTGATTCACTACAGTGTGATAATCAGAATTAGCACTCCACCTGAAGCATACATGCCAAGCAAATGGAGTATGCAGTGGAGACACAGGAACTGAGAATGGAGACCCAAATTGAAACACATCTAGAAGAATACACATATGGAAAACTCCTGGGAAGGTAGCAAAGCAAGGCAGAGCGATAACCTGCCCCCAAGACAACAAGGTGCCTGTGAAATCCAATGCAACTATTTGGAATTCTAGAGACTGCTTCAACTTTGCAAATTCAAGAGCAAGGCTTGCATAGTAAATTGTAGCTAATTTTGGTCAATATCAGCTATTAGCACTGAAGAATAGCAGCTGTCTTTCCCCAGGCCATAACTATGCATGTGTTTCTGGACCAGCTTACACAAGTCACATGAACCAGTGTGGACAATGTAGACACTGTCTTCTACGTGTCCAGTGTCTGTGTTCTGTTTACTGCTCACTACTTCTGATCACAAAGGCACTGGACCCCTCCTACTCTCAAGAGCTTTCCAGGAGGAGTGCATTAATTTTGAAAATATCTTTAGCAGGTTACTAAATTAAGTCCTTGATCGATTTCTTGATTACAGATGGCACTCTACAATTTAAGACAAATCTACATCTTAGCTTTTTGCTGGTCAATTGGAGATGGAGGTTTATAGACTTGTACTTTGCTGATTTCAAACTGCCATCTCTTAGAGCTTGCTTACCTAAGTAGTTAGGATTACAGGCATAAGCTACTGATGCCCAATGACTTCAAAAATATTTCAAACACCAACATCTATTATTTTATTTTGTTGTTTATTTTTGTTTCTGTTCCTACATAACTTTTTTTCTACTCTTCTTCATAGCAGTGCCACATTAGTGATTAGCCCATACAATACAAAGGTCTGTACAGAGTAACACAGTCAATACTTGTAATACACAGGATCAGAGAAACTGTAGAAGACCTAAAATTTGCAGGTCAGGCTAAAATCTGGCATGAAGTCAGCCTGTAATATGCAATCAACACAAAAAGTCAGCAAATCTTAAGAAGTAGAGAATTCTGATTTGGGGAGTTATCACTTTATTTGATGCAAATATCCAAAATGGCAAAAATTGACATCTTAGTGTTAGGCTGTTTGATTCACTGTAACATAACATCACAGACCAAGTTACTTAAACAATAAATGTACCTTTCATAGCTCTGTAGACATGTGGAGACCACATGTAGACTAGGTGCTGTCCTAGCAGGACAAGAGGTAATATGACTGGATGGGGGATGAGGGGATTTCCTCACCATCCCGTTTCCACACAAACTTATAGGTCTTTAAAATAAATTTATGTGTTTCGCAAACAGAAAAGTCTCGCCAGGTGAAAGTTTTAGCAAGGAATTTAGTATGTCAGGACAGTGTAGGAAGATAGGGAAGGGGGAGAAAGAAACTTTTTCTGATCTCCATACAGTAAAAGGTACTTAAATGCTTGAAAAGTACTTTATACATTTTGAGCTGTGAGAATGAATACAAGTGGTCTTATCACCAAGTAACTGCTAAGCCCCAGACAGTAGTCCTGGGTAGATAAGATGTATGATGTCTACCCCATACTAGGTAAAATTTTTTACCTCCTTTTGCCAGAGTTGCCTTTCATTTTACCTTTCTCTATTCCTTCCAAGTTCTCTTGCAGGGGCATAAAAATCTCAATGGAAAGGCCAGATCACACTTTTAAATCTGTTAATATCTAAAAGGAGGTTGTGCAAAAGAGCTGACTGCCTTTTTCAAAATACTTTGGATTCTCATTTCTGAGTCTGGTGGTTTTAATATTTATTAAAATAAAACAATATCTTTGTTTCCTCATCTTCCTATCACACCTCAAAGCAGTGGTGAACTTGACAATGCACGATGTACTCTAACTCTTGACTTTGCCAACTATTACTGGATATTGTCTTAGTCATCTTTCCATCCCAGTGACAAAAATATCTGGGAACATTTTCTTTGCAATAGGAAAGACTGACTTGTTTCATGGCTTCAGGGCACTTAATCTGGGGTAGCAGGGCCTAGTTTTAGGCCATGACAAGCAAAATATTATGGCACAGAAGTTTGGTAGAGCAAAGGTGCTCACAGTGGTAGCAGAGATACAGTGGGAGACAAGATACAGCCTTCAAGGATATGTCCCTAGGCTTTATTACTAAGTTACCACCACTTCCCACAGCCCATTAGATTTATAATCTATTAGTGAAGTTAAAACCTCATGACCCATCACCTACTCACTGCTTCATTGAAGAACAGCCTTCACAACATGAGCTTTACAAAAAGATATGTGAGATTCAGAACATAAAGCTTTAAGAGTTGGGACTGGAAATATGGCGTAGTGGCAAGAGTGCTTGCTCGTATACATGAAGCCCTGGGTTCAATTCCCCAGCCCCACATATATAGAAAATGGCGGGAAGTGGCGCTGTGGCTCAAGTGGTAGAAGCTAGCCTTGAGCAAAAAGAAGCCAGGGACAGTGCCCTGAGTCCAAGGCCCAGGACTGGACAAAAAACAAAAAACTAAGAGTTCTACTGTTGCTAGGTGCTGATGGCTGACTCCTGTAATCCTAGCTACTCAGGAAGGCTGAGATCTGAAATCTGAGGATGGCAGCTGAGAAACAGCCCAGGCAGAATAATTTGTGAGACTCTTAGTTTACATTTAAGTTGAATAGCCACATGTAATTAGCATAGGTAGTAAAGCTCCAGACCAATAATGGGCTTTTGAATTCTTGGAAAATATCTAGCACACTCCATATAGCTACTGAAAATTACTCTTTGGAATATCCATACAATACTAATACTCAGTATTACTATGACAATCAAGATATAAAACATTTGTATCATACCCAGTGTTCCTTAGTACCACTTCGAATCCCTTACCCCTCTTTATCCCATGGCAAATGGTGATCTACTTTTTGTCAGTACAGAGTGTTTTTTCTTGTCTCTTCTATGGCTTTGTGTACTGACATCATAGTTCATTTCTATTAGAATCTGATTTCTTTCAGTAAACATTTTGTTTGGACTTTCATGTATCATGTTCATTCCAATTGATCACTAAATAGCATTATTCCATTTTATGACTGTACTAAAAATTGTTTGGATTTCTAAGATGTTTCCAATTCTAGGATATTATTCATGACACCTTTATGACTACTTATTGTGAGGATGTGAGCACATGTGCGTGCACACACACACACACACGTATGCCTTCTTCCCTTTGGTTCAAATGTCACAATAGAATTTCTGAATTACATAATGAAATGTGTTTTGAATTTTTAAGTTGGAAATTGTGTAATACATTGGGAATTTTGTAGTTATTTTGGAGTAATTTAATAGATGCAACCTGCAAAGCTCCCATTTTGCAAATATCTACTTTTTAATCTCATTTGAGTATTTTAATATGTATTCTACTATGATGGTCTTTTGTAGTAATAGTTTATTGTACCTAATGTTTGTGAAGAGATGCTGCTGATAGCCTAACATAGATATTCAATAGACAATAATAAAATTGCAAAGCCTGAGTATAGTGCCTTGTATAGAGTTTAATATCTTCTATGAATATAGAAACTAATTTTGACATATGTGTGGACATTTTAAAGAATGATGTTTAAATTACTGTGATATGAATTCTATTCCATTAATAAAATGGTTTTCACAGCAATTCTGACATTATCATCACAAAGATCATGATCCTTATTAGACATTTGCAGCCCATGCTGAGTTTTCCTTCTTTGTGAAAACAGTCATATTGGCCACCTGGACAGAGAGAATGGTCTCAGGAGATGCAGGGAACTTGATTAAAGGATTTGTTGAGAAGTGACCAGCCAAAGCAAGTGACAGCAATTTCAGTTCTTTATTGCAAAACTCCGTACTTCCTGGCAGCTGGCTAATTTTTATCCCAAAGATGCTTGTTTTATCCTGGCTCCCATCTTTAAATGACTTCATATTCAAATGCTTGGGATTAGAAGCAAGAAACAGACGCTTCAGCTGTCAAGTTTTTAGTACTGATTCAACGCAAGTGCAAACTATCAAGTAAACAAAATTACGTATCCTACTGGACCATCAATACCCTATTCAGCAGCCACCTTCCAGTTCACCTGAGCTGTGGGACCACTTCCTCACAAGGACTTCCTGCCTTTTGATTACATCTGGGCTCCAGTCAGGAAGTAAAACAAATTGACTTGTCTTTCAAATTTCCACATTTTTTTGTACAAAGTATATCTTTTAAAGTACAAGTCTACTGATGTTGGAAATATGAATTTCCAATTTGAAGGCCTCTGACACAAATGGAAAGAAAACCAACGGATCAGTAAACTTCAAGCTGCACATACACCTTACCCTGATGTATATGGAAAAAGAAGGAATGAGCATTTGTTTTGCTTTTTCTTCATCCAAATCTGATTTACAAATAAAGAGACTTGTAAATGAATGAAGAAAAGTAGCAGATCTCAGGGGTGGAAAAGTAGGTATTGCTTACAGAGAAACACTGAAGGACATTTGCTGGCCTTGAACTCTTTTGTCATGGGAAGTCTCATCTCCATGACACCAAATAATTTGTACTTGTGCCACCTCACATTCAAATGTAATCTATCTGCAACTGAAGTAGGTTATGTCCTTAAACCTGAAGTTTGACAGAAGTGATGCCATTTTGTCTCCCAAAGACAAAAGGCACTGATCCCAGAGCTGTTGTTTGGTTTGCAGTTTCGGTGACAAGTTGTTTGCTGAGCTGATTCTGAAAAATAAAAGGGCGGGGGGGTTGTCCAAAAATGTTCCATCTAGCCAGTATTCAGGAAAATAAGTCCAAATTCACTGATAATGATTATTTCACGTCTCATTTTTGCTCTGTGTCTGCTTTACAAAACAAAAAAAACCCTATGCATTGCCAAAAAGAATGTGGTTTTCTCCTTTAAAAGACAAAGTCTGTGCCCTTGTGTAGTTGCCAGCTTTTGCAATAAAGACTCCTACAATTTGGCTTATTAATTATGGAGTCCTTTGTTTTCTTGGAGGCCACAGCAAGACTGTGCCTTCTTGGATGATCCTTCTTGGGTCGAATGCCAGAGGATGACTGGCCTCACCTTCCCAATTGTTAATCTCTAAAGAGCCTCTAGGGAACATGCCCACTGGAATGTTCCAGAGCCCCAGAGGATTCCAAGGAAGGTTTTGACACCTGGCCAGCAGACATCAGTTTCCCTTTTCCAATCCGAGGAGCCTGTCTGCCTTTATGGAGGCACAACATGTCATATTATTTCATTTTTTCAGGGTACCAGTGTGTAGTTTGGACTTTGGGAGGGCCAGGCAAGGCCTAAACTATCTACCCTGCCCCTGGCTACCCTAAGGTGTTAATGGGAGCTGATGGAGGGCCTTTAGAGTGGGAACCATTTGAATTTGTATTAATTGTCCCATGATATCTGTGGACCCTTTTTGTTTGTCCTGATGATTTGAATTGTTTGTCTCTACTCTCCCTTATGATATTGACTGGTTTTATCCTTCTTCTTCCAAAGAGCATTTTGTTTTCATGGTTTGATATTGCTCTTAGACTATAGAAAGTCTTGGCTCTCAGGAGAGTAGAAAATTCTGTTTAGGGCTGAACTGGGGGACCCACTCATGGTGAGAGAGGCCCTAACTCACTCTTTGATTAAAAAAAATTAACATTATTTATTATCTGGACATCCCAGGGGAAATTCTGGGCATAGGTACATCTTTTTAGAAAAGAGGGGAGGGAGAGAGACCACTCCTAAGACATTAAACTTACCCAAGCTTTGGCAGTGGGATCACAGAGAGATGTTCGACAGATAACAGATTGGATTCTAGCTGAGAAATATTCCCCCTGACAGACCCTGCTTTTCTTTCCCCCTTTGAAATCATTATGGAGGAGCCCACTGCTACAGGCTTTGTGGGACACATCCCTCCTTCCCACCTTTTTTTTTTTTTTTTTTTTTTTTGGGTGCAGAAAGTCCTCCAAATTACCAACTGTGGTTCCTCATCCTAATTTCTTTTTGTTTTGCTATGTTTTTACAGTTCCTAAGTACAAACAGGACTGTATATCTGTGAAGTTTGTGATGTATACACAAATTGTAGCATGAGGACAGGTAATTGTAGATTGGAGGGGAAAAAAGAAAATCACCACGGTGTTCATGACTCTTAAGGTGGAAAGATGAATACAGGAATCCTTTCAGCTTCCTAGGACAGCAAATTGGGATAAGGGGGCTTCCTCCAAGGACTTCAACTCTTTAGAACATGTGGTTCTAACTGTGAATACAATGTAGAGGAGTGCTACATGATCAGAAAGGCTAATGTCCAAGCACAGCAGTCAAGGATTTCCAATTATCATCTGGAAAGGTGGACTTCCCAAAGAAGTAGTGTGTGTGGTTATAGGTGAACCATCTACTGAGCTCCTATGGCTCATGCCTGTAAATTGTGGGTAATCAGCAGGCTGGGATCTGAGGATTGTAGATTGAAGCCAGCCCAGGCAGAAAGATTATGTGACATTTTTATCTCACATTAAGTATCAAAAAGCAGAAGTAGAGCTGTGGCTCAAGTGATAGAGCATCATTCTATCTACTGATTTGCCAGCATCTATCAATCCATTGATCAATGGAGAGTAAGACTTCAGTGCTGTGAGGTGACCATAAGTACTGGAATGAGTCAAAGAAAACCTTACTCTCAAACGTTTTCCTTTGCTTTTTGGGTCCCTGTTGTGTCTCATACTGTTTCTGTGGTCTTTGTTCTTCATTTGGATATCTCTAGGGGAATTCAAAGTTCTAGCATCTGGCTGCCTGCTTAGCATCATAGTTGGAGGTTGGGGGCTGGGTGCAGGCTGCCTTCCACCATGGTTTTTACCCCCTGTGAACTTTGGCAGCTTAAAATTAAAGCTGTAAAGTGCTCTTGTCTGAAATTGGAAAAAAGACAGAGTCAGACCACTTTAGCTTCAAGTAACCTCCACTGTGCCTTTATTCTATCTAAATGTATTCAAAAGTCCATTGATAAACTAATGCCTTGCTAAACAAGTAAGTCCTGGAAAAATGGGGTGTGTGTGGGGGGGGTGCTAAGGCAAATTGTTCATTTGTTAACAACGTTTTGTCTTAAGTATTGGTTATCTATAACAGTAAGATTGACAAAAGGAACTCTTGTCATAGGAATTCCATAAATGTATGGCCAATATTCATTTTTGGGTGCTTTAAGGTCTTAGTGAACAAGTGTGTGTGTGTGTGTGTGTGTGTGTGTGTGTGTGTGCATCTCTCTGTGTGTGTGTGTGTGAACATGTTCAAGATGAAAACTGCAATGTAATCAAGAAAATGTGGTCATATATACAATGGAATTCTATGCCTCTATCAGAAAGAATGACATTGTCCCATTCATAAGGAAATGGAAGGACTTGGAAAAAATCATACTAAGTGAAGTGAGCCAGACCCAAAGGAATATGAACTCTTTAGTTTCCCTCACTGGGAGTAATTAGTACATGCCTAGGAAAGACCTAGTAGAAGATCACAATAGTTCAATACCTATGCACATATGAACACATAAGATGATGGTAAGAAAAATGAACTCGAAGTTATGTAAACAAGTGTTATGTCATTATTGTTGTTACTTTCAACATGCCATGTGAAACATACCCTTTTTTTCTGTATTTCTTTCTTGTGCCTTTACCTCTGATATCACTGCAAATGATTTTAGTACCCTGCATATTGTATACATGTGTATTGGAACTAGGGAAGGGAAAGAGAATACCAAAATTGAGAGATAAAGAGTAAAAAGACAAAGCAATGCAACAAAAATACTTACAAAACTATATGGTATAAACCAACTGCACTACTCCTGGGGGGAAGGAGGGGTGGAAGAGGGAAATAGGGAGGGGAGAGTGGGGGAGAAATGAGGGAGGAGGTAACTAGTTGAATAAGAAATGTACTCCCATTCAACATAGATGAGTACACAAAGTACCAGCTCCTTTGGGACACAGCAAAGGCAGTACTCAGAGGGAAATTTATATCTCTGAGTGCCTTCACCAACAAACTGGAGAAACAGCAACTCAAAAAACAACTTAAGGAAGCACCTTAATCTCCTCAAAAGAGAACAACAAGCCAAACCCCAAGTCAATAGACTGAAGCAAATAATTAAAACCAAATCATAATTAAATGAATTAGAGACAAAAAAATCATAGAAAGAATCAACAAAACAAAGAATTGGTTCTTTGAAAAAAATCAACAAGATAGACCCCTAGCAAACCTGACAAAAAACGAAGGCAGCACACCCAAATAAACAAGATCAGAGATGAAACAGGTAACATCACAACAGAAACAACCAAAATTCAGAACACAATAAGAGACTATTTTTCAAACCTTTATGCCAACAAATTCGAGAACCTGAAAGAAATGGATGATTTCCTAGAAAAAATTGATATCCCCAAACTAAACCATGAAGACTTAAACCTTCTAAACAGACCCGTATGCAGCATTGAAACAGAAACGGCAATAAATGATCTCCCATCCAAGAAAAGCCCAGATCCATATGGATTCACAGCAGAATTCTACAAGGCCTTCAAAACAGAACTCACACCAATATTTCTCAAACTCTTCAATGAAATTGAAAGAGAAAGTTCACTACCAGACACATTCTATGAAGCCAGTATAACCCTCATCCCAAAACCAGGCAAGGACTCATTACAGAAAGAGAAATTTAGACTGATGTCCCTGATGAACATAGATGCAAAAATTCTCAACAAAATTCTGGCCAATCGACTTCAACAGGTCATCAAAAAAAAATCATACACCATGATCAAACTGGATTCATCCCAGGGATGAAAAGTTGATTCAATATACGTAAGTCAATTAATGTAATCCAGCACATCAACCGGAGCAAGGTAAAGAACCACATGATTATATCTCTGGATGCAGAAAAGGCGTTTGATAAAATCCAGCACCCATTTATGATAAAAGCCCTGGAAAAACTGGGATTCCAGGGAACATTCCTGAATATAATCAAGGCAGTTTATGACAAACCAACAGCAAGCATAATTCTAAATGGTGAAAAACTAAAGCCATTCCCTTTAAAATCAGGAGCAAGACAGGGTTGTCTGCTCTTTTCCTTTCTCTTCAACATTGTACTAGAATTCCTAGCAAGAGAAATTAGGCAAGAAGAAAATATAAAGGGGATCCAAATAGGAAAAGATGAAGTTAAACTTTGTCTCTTCACAGATAAAATGATCCTATACCTAAAGAGCCCCATAGACTCTACTCCCAAGCTACTAGAGCTGATCCAAAACTTTGGCAAAGTTGCAGGATATAAAATAAACCCTCAAAAATCAATGGCCTTTCTATATGCTAATGACCTGAATGCCGAGGCTGAAATCAGGAAAGCAACTCCTTTTGCAATAGCCTCAAAAAACATAAAATAACTAGGAATAACCTTAACCAAAGAAGTGAAAGACCTCTATGAGAACTTTAAAAACATGAAAAACAAAATTAAGGCAGAACTAAGGAAATGGAAAAACCTCCCATGCTCCTGGATTGGGAGGATTAATATAATCAAAATGGAAATATTGCCAAAGGCTATCTACAGATTCAATGCAATACCCCTTAATATCCCAACACCATTTTTTAATGAAATAGAGGAAGCAATCCAGAAATTCATATGGAACAATAAAAGACCCAGAATAGCAAAAACAATCCCAAGCAGAAAGACTAGGGCTGGAGGAATTACAATACCAAACTTCAAGCTATATTACAAAGCCATAGTAATAAAAATAGCTTGGTACTGGCACCAAAACAGGCCTGAAGACCAATGGAACAGAATTGAAGTCCCAGAAATGAACCCACAGAACTATGCCTACTTAATCTTTGATAAAGGTGCTAAAAATATAGTCTGGAAGAAAGATGGCCTCTTTAACAAATGGTGCTGGCAAAACTGGTTCAACACATGCAACAAACTAAAACTAGATTCTTATATATCACCCTGCACCAAAATCAATTCCAAATGGATCAAAGACCTCGAAATTAAAACAGATACCCTGAAAACACTAAAGGAAAGAGTAGGAAAAACACTTGGGCTCCTTGGCACAGGATGAAACCTCCTTAACAAAGACCCAGAAAGGCTACAAATCAAAGAAAGGTTGGACAAATGGGACTGCATCAAACTGCAGAGCTTCTGCATGGCAAAGGACATAGCTCACAAGATAAACAGAAAGCCCACAGATTGGGAAAAGATCTTTACCAGCCATACAACAGACAAAGGCCTCATACCTAAAAAATATGCAGAACTAAAAAAATTATATTCCTCCAAAACAAAACTCCATGGAACCAATAGCCCTCTCAACAAGTGGGCTAAAGACTTACAAAGAGACTTCTCTGATGAGGAAATGAGAATGGCCAAGAGACATATGAAAAAGTGCTCTATATCACTGGCCATAAAAGAAATGCAAATCAAAACAACACTGAGATTCCATCTCACCTCAGTAAGAATGTCCTATATCAAGAAAACTAACAATAACAAACGTTGGAGGGGATTTGGCGAAAAGGGAACCCTACTTCATTGTTGGTGGGAATGTAAACTGGTTCAGCCACTCTGGAAAGTCTCATGGAGATTCCTCAGAAGGCTAAACATAGAGCTCCCCTATGATCCAGCAGCCCCACTTTTGGGCATCTACCCAGAAGACCACAAACAAGAACACACTAAAGCCACCAGCACAACAATGTTCATCACAGCACAATTTGTCATTGCCAAAATATGGAACCAATCCAGATGCCCCTCCGTAGACAAATGGATCAGGAAAATGTGGTACATATGCGCAATGGTATTTTATGCCTCTATCAGAAAGAATGACATTGCCCCATTCGTAAGGAAATGGAAGGACTTGGAAAAAATTATACTAAGTGAAGTGAGCCAGACCCAAAGAAACATGGACTCTATGGTCTCCCTCATAGGGAATAAATAGCACAGGTTTAGGCTAGTGACATCAGATGATCACAAGAGCCCAATAGCTGTACCCTTATGAACACATAAGATGAAATTAACTCCATGTTATGGAAATGTCTGTTATATCACTGTTGTAATTACTTTCAACATGCCATGTGAAACCGTAGCTTCTATTATTGATGACCCTCTTGTATCCCCTTTCTGTGGTTGTTCCTACACTATCTCTGTGTCTTATCTGAGTACCTTGGAAACCGTGTATACTGGTATTAGAACTAGGAAACTGAAAGGGAATACCAAAATTGAGAGACACAGGGTAAAAAGACAAACGACTACAAAAGCAATACTTGCAAAACTGTTTGGTGTAAATCAACTGAACAACTCATGGGGAGAAAGGGGAAGGGGGAGGAGGTAATAAACAGTACAAGAAATGTATCCAATGCCTAACGTACGAAACTGTAATGTCTCTGTACATTAATTTGACAATAAAAATTAAAAAAAGAAATGTACTCACTGCCTTACATATGAAACTGTAACCTCTCTGTACTTAACTTTGACCATAAAGAAAGAAATTCAAAATACTGATAAAAAAGTTATCTGGCTTAACTATAATGTAAATCTTCGGGGGATTTAGGATTTATTCCCCCCCCCCCTGTTAAAATTTGCGGCTAAATATCAGAAAATTGAATAGAAAGATTTGTGTATCAATTTTAAAGTTCTTGCACGTTCTGGCTAAAACATGCTTTGGTTTTTAATCTCAGTCAAAAATAAAGAGAAAGGACTACAAAAAAATTAAATGGCCCAGTGGAAGCCTATCTTTGAGGTGTAAAGGTTTATTTGGCAAAGGTTCAGTACACCCAACCCTTGATTGATGAGGGGGTGATCTGGCACAAAGACAGTCTCTAACCCTAAATAGTCACATGGGTTTATGCCAATCTCATAGGATGGGCGTGTGGCCCCTCTTTGCTTCTGTCTCTTTCTTTTCCATGCAAACTGACCCTACAAACCTAATGGTATTGTGGGTGATGTAATTAGTATTTCTAAAACGGCCTCTTGGGATGTATAAAAATAGAAAAACCTTTAAAGGAGGGTTAAAATGGTTAATATGTGATATGATTTGGTTTCAATGCTGCTTTGCAATTAGATTCATTTTAGATAAAGCAAGTTTCTTTAAGTTTGTTAAGTCAGGATTCTTGGTGCAGTGCAGATGTGAAATGCTGATCTGTGTGTAATTCTTACATGTAGAAAATAAATGTCATTTTCTAAGAAAACTTATCTGACTGCAGAAAGAAAAGTAAATGGCAGCTTTAAAAAGAAGGCTATAAAAATGTTTTAAAGGGTTATTCAAATACAAATAAAAGCTAAAAATGTAAAATGCTAAAGGAAGGGTTAGTAAAAAGTCTTGGAAAAAATGGATTCCTAAATAAAAATGGAAAAAGTAATAATTGTCCTAAATATATTTAAAGTAACAAAAAGGGGGGAGGGAGGTGAATAGGACTACCAAAGTTCACTTAAATAATGATATTAAGGCCTTTATGTTATGTAATGTCTGCTTCTCAAGGATGTGAGCTGCCTTGTATCCAGAACTTCTTTCCCTGCAATCTTCATTATAATCACAAAGATTTGACTTAGTAACAATGGTTTCAATTAATGTATTATATTAAATTAAAATTTAAAAATATGATTCTTTAGTTGCTATTTCAGTTTGTGTTTATTGGTCTTCTCTAGCAATTACAGGTGGGCCCATATGGAGACAGATGATTCTTACAAGTTTGTCAGGTATAATTTTGGCTCTTAGTAAGTTCTAGGTAAACCATGCTTTAAAAACATTATATAGAGGCTGGGAATATGGCATAGTGGTAGAGTGCTTGCCTTGCATGCATGAAGCCCTGGGTTTGATCCTCAGCACCACATAAACAGAAAAAGCCAGAAGTAGCTGTGTGGCTCAAGTGGTAGAGTGCTAACCGTGAACAAAAAGAAGACAAGGACAGTGCTCAGGCCCTGAGTTCAAGCCCCAGGACTGGCAAAAAAAATTCTATACCCACCCTTTGTCCTTCATCTCAAAAAGGATGAGGTTTTTGCCTTTAAAAGACAAACTCTGAGCTTTCTTGATTCTGCATGACTCAGGAAGTCTATGCTCTCATACAGCCACTGACCTTTGATGACTCCTATAACTTGGCTTATTAATTATGGTGTCCTTTGTTTTCTTTTTTTGTTGTTGTTGTTGTTTTTGTTTTTGCCAGTCCTGGTGCTTCTTTTTGTTCAAGGCTAGCACTCTGCCACTTGAGCCACAGTGCCACTTCTGGCCATTTTCTATATATGTGGTGCTGGGGAATTGAACCCAGGGCTTCATGTACAGGAGGCAAGCACTCTTGCCACTAGGCCATATTCCCAGCCCTCCTTTGTTTTCTTGATGATTGGGAAACTACACAAGCACCTCAGGATTGAAAGGAACTCCAATTGACTGTTTGACATGATGAGATAACTAATAGATATTTAATTCAAATCATATTAACTCTTTTGTTGCAGTTTTCTATTTGCATTTTGGAATCTGTTCTTTCATCTTCCCCAATGTCTGGCCAGGTCATTGACAAAGTGCATCCAAGCTAGACAATGTTAGCTAAATGAAAAAGTTAAGATTGTTCTTAAGAAATACTCTTAAGACCAGACACCAGAAGCAGAAGGGATTTTGATACATACTCATGAAATCTGCCTGAAGGCTTCCCATACCTTATTTCTGTTTTCAGGCATTACTCTCTAGAGAACTTTTACCAGTCAGTTCAGCACACTCATTCTTTCCTTCCTGACCTCTCTGTCCCCTGCCTTCCATTTATCCTTTGCTCCTCCCTCCCTCCTCTTTTCCTACCACCTACTTCTCTTTCATTTATCCCTTTTCTTCCCTTTTTCATTGCTTCCTTCTTTCTATACAGAAAAACTGTATTGTTTTTAACAGGTATAAAAATGGCTTAACTCAGACATTGGAACCATGAAATAAAAAATGAAAATGCACAGCAACTGTCTTTCAAACATTAGATTACATAAAGGACAGAGAAATGTAGAGGGACTGGGTTCATCTGTCCTCTCATTTGAAAAGGATTAAAGCTGCTAATTCTTCATGAGCTGATAGAGACAGAAAAATAAAAGAAGTTCTAAAATACACCTATTAATCCTTATATTTTACATAGGCTTAGATATATCTCCGTAATTTAAAATAATGCACAGCATATATTTTGACTACACCGAACCATTTTCTGTTGGGAGAATGCTAGGTGACATGATCTCACATATTTCCCATTTCAGAAAGAACAAAGGCAGCAGATAAAAGCTGCCATTTTGGATCTTAAAGTCTCATTTCCTACATGTGGAGCAGAAAGTATTCCTCTCTTTTTCACCTCTCTGATTTGTTCCTTTATTTTAAAATCCTTGATAAAATTTCCACCTCATGAGACACTTTTGTTTGTCAGAAGCACTGAAACTCTGTTTACATATGAATCACAAGGTACTATAATTTTGAATGGTGAGTGAGGGAACCCCTCACTCAATGACAGTAATTTCTTGGTTGCTTGTTTGTTCTTGTGCTTTTCGAATTGAACCCAGAGGGGTGGTGCCTGAATATTAGTGGTAGAGCAGGCATTGCACCATTTGAGCCACATCCTTCACCCCTTTAGGTGTTTTTCAGATGTTGTCTTGTATTTTTGTATGTGTGCTGGGCTCAGATGTGATCCATCTATTTCCATCTCCCATGTTTATCTGAGTTTACAGACTTTTGCAGCAGGTTTACTTATCTTTGAAATTCATCCTGCTCTCTGATCTCTCTCTCTCTCTCTCTCTCTTTGGTTGGGAGAATTAAATCTTATTACATATAAATAAGTAAGAAAATTATGCTGCCTTTTCTATTTTTACATAATTTTCTATATTTGTGATTTGTGCTTAGTAGATACTTTTGCAATGAAATGTAAATGCATTCTCATTTTTTTGTGTGAATTCTGTAGTTATTTTCTTTGTAGTCATCACTGAGTTACATTTAGTGACCTAAAGTAAACATTAATTGGATTTTTTTTTACCAATTTAACTATAATTACATGCAAAAGTCTGACCCTAAAGAAGTATCCCTAAGCTATTTCAGTTATTGATGTCACAAGCTTACATCTTTAAACATGATGCATTCAAAATATAAATTAATAACTACTTGTAGATACATTGGTATCCTAAAATATGTAGACATGTTGCCAGTAAAATTATACTTTAACAATAATACCAACTTTAAACAATACATTAAATGATACATTTACAATACATTAGTCTATTAAAATATAAAGACAACCAAAGTTCAGCTGCTCACCAACATTGAAGCACCAACCTTTATAGCAACTTGTAAAATCACCTTTACTGAGGTCTTGATCTTCAAACAGCTTAAGTCACTTTTTAATGCTTTACATCATTATTTTTAAGATTTATTTCAAGGAAGGTCAAATAGTGATGAAGTTTCTCTGCCTTTATCCAAGACTATTTTTTTTTACTGTCACTGATTTCTTTTTATTTTGCTAGCTGAAGGACTAGAACTCAGATCCTCAAATTCTTACTCAGAATGATTTCTCAGGGATGATGATCTACCACCTTAGGCATGGCTCTGGTGTCACATTTTTCAGGTTAGAGATGGAGTCTCACTTGGACTTTTTTTCTTGGACTTGGTTCAAATATCGTTCCTCTAGATGTTACCCGCATGAGTAGCTAGAATTACATTGTGAGACATCCTATAAACTATGGATAGATGACAGCTAAATAGATGAAATACAGAAAGTGATATACATATTAAAAATAAATTTTTTCAAGTTAAAGAAAAAATACTATGGTTTGTTTTGTTTCTGGGTCTTTTTTTTTCTTCAAATTTTTATAATCAAACTGATGTACAGAGAGGTTACAGTTTTATACGTTAGGCATTGGATACATTTCTTCTACTGTTTATTACCTTGTGCCTTATACGCCCCTCCCTCCTCCCCCTTTCCCTTTCCCCCCATGAGGTGTTCAGTTCACTTTTACCAAACAGTTTTGCAAGTATTGCTTTTGTAGTTGTTTGTCTTTTTTTACCCTGTGTCTCTCAATTTTGGTATTCCCTTTCAATTTCCTACTTCTAATACCAGTATACACGGTTTCCAATATACTCAGATAAGATTACAGAGATAGGTAGGTACAACCACTGGAAGGTGATACAAGAACATCATCAATAATAGAAGCTACAGATACACATGGGACGTTGTAAGTAGTTACAACTGTGATATAACAATAGTTTCCATAACATGGAGTTCATTTCACTTAGCATCATCTTATGTGTTCATAAGGCTTTAGCTATTGGGCTCTTGTGATGCTCTGCTATGACTTGCCTAAACCTGTACTAATTATTCCCAATAAGGGAGACCATAGAGTCCATGTTTCTTTGGGTCTGGCTCACTTCACTTAGTATAATTTTTTCCAAGTCCTTCCATTTCCTTACAAATGGGGCAATGTCATTGTTTCTGATAGAGGCATAAAATTCCATTGTGTTTATGTACAACATTTTCCTGATCCATTCGTCTACTGAGGGGCATCTGGGTTGCTTCCAGATTCTAGCTATGACAAATTGTGCTGTGATGAACATTGTTGTGCTGGTGGCATTACTGTGATTTTGTTTGTGGTCTTTTGGATAAATACCCAAAAGTGGGGCTGCTGGGTCATAGGGGAGTTCTATATTTAGCCTTCTGAGGAATCTCCATACTGCTTGCCAGAGTGGCTGAACCAGTTTACATTTCCACCAACAATGAAGTAGGGTTCCCTTTTGGCCACATCCCCTCCAACAATTGTTATTGTTAGTTTTCTTGATATATGACATTCTTACTGGGGTGAGATGGAATCTCAATGTTGTTTTGATTTGCATTTCTTTTATGGCCAGTGATGTAGAGCACTTTTTCATATGTCTTTTGGCCATTCTCATTTCCTCATCAGAGAAGTCTCTTTGTAAGTCTTTAGCCCATTTGATGAGGGGGCTATTGGTTCTTTGTGGTTTTGTTTTGGAAAAGGGTAATTTTTTTAGTTGTGCATATATTTTAGAGATGAGGCCTTTGTCCATTGAATGGCCGGTAAAGATCTTCTCCCAGTCTGTGGGCTTTCTGTTTATCTTGCGAGCTATGTCCTTTGCCATGCAGAAGCTCTGCAGTTTGATGCAGTCCCATTTTTCCAACCTTTCTTTGATTTGTAGCCTTTCTGGGTCATTGTTAAGGAAGTTCCGTCCTGCGCCAAGGAGCCCAAGTGTTTTTCCTACTTTTTCCTTTAGTGTTTTCAGGGTGTCTGTTTTGATTTCAAAGTCTTTATTCCATTTGGAATTGATTTTGTTGCAGGGTGATATATAAGGATCTAGTTTTTGTTTGTTGCATGTGTTGAGCCAGTTTTGCCAGCACCATTTGTTAAAGAGGATGTCTTTCTTCCAAACTATTGTTTTAGCTCCTTTATCAAAGATTAAGTAGGCGTAGTTCTGTGGGTTCATTTCTGGGTCTTCAATTCTGTTCCATTGGTCTTCAGGCCTGTTCTGGTGCCAATACCAAGCTGTTTTTATTACTATAGCTTTATAATACAGCTTGAAGTTGGGTATTGTAATTCCTCCAGCACTGTTCTTTCTGCTTAGGATTGTTTTTGCTATTCTAGGTCTTTTATAGTTCCATATGAATTTCTGGATTGCTTCCTCTATTTCATTAAAAAATGGTGTTGGGATATTAATGGGTATTGCATTGAATTTGTAGAAAGCCTTTGGCAATATTGCCATTTTGATTATATTAATCCTCCCAATCCAGGAGCACGGGAGGTTTTTCCATTTCCTTAGTTCTGACATAATTTGATTTTTCAAGCTTTTAAAGTTCTCCTCAAAGAGGTCTTTCACTTCTTTGGTTAAGGTTATTCCTAGGTATTTTATGTTTGTGGGGGCTATTGCAAAAGGAGTTGCTTTCCTGATTTCAGCCTCAGTCTTTGGGTCGTTGGCATAGAGAAAGGCCGTTGATTTTTGAGGGCTTATTTTATATCCTGCAACTTTGCCAAAGTTTTGGATCAGCTCTAGGAGCTTGGGGGTAGAGTCTATGGGGTTCTTTAGGTATAGGATCATGTCATCTGCGAAGAGAGAAAGTTTAACTTCCTCTTTTCCTATTTGGATCCCCCTTATATTTTCTTCTTGCCTGATTGCTCTGGCTAGGAATTCTAGTACTATGTTGAAGAGCAGGGTAGAGAGTGGACATCCCTGTCTTGTTCCTGATTTTAAAGGGAATGGCTTTAGTTTTTCACCATTTAGAGTTATGCTTGCTGTTGGTTTGTCATAAACTGCCTTGATTATTTTTCTGGGTCTTTATTGAGAAAGTTTTGACCTGTACCAAGGAGCCCTATTGCTTATCCTATTGCTTCTTGTAATGTTTTCAGAGTATCTGCTTTTACCTCTAGGTGTTTGATCCTTTTGGAAGTGATTCTAGTGCAGGTGATATATAAAGATCTAACTTTAGTTTTCTATAGGTGTTTAACCAACTCCGCCAACACCATTTGTTTTAAAGGCTGTCTTTCTTCCATCCCATTTTCTTTGCCTCCTTTATCAAAGATTAGGTGGCCATAGGTCTGCAGGTTCATTTCTGGGTCTTCAGTTCTTTTTCATTGGTCCTCAGGACTGTTCTTGTTCCAGTAGCAAGCTGTTTTTTAATTATAGTTTTGTAATAGAGTTTAAAATTTGCTATTGATATTCTTCTAGCACTGTTCTTCCTGCTAAGGATTGTTTATCTTATTCAGGGTCTTTTATTGATCCATATGAAATTTTTGAATGCTTTCTCTATTTCATTAAAGAATGATGTTGAGATACTTATGGGTATTGCATTGAATTTGTAGATAGCCTTTGGCAGTTATTGCCATTTTCATGATGTTAATCTTCCCAATCCAGGAGCACAGGAGTTTTTTCCCACTTCCTTAGTTCTGCTTTAATTTCCTTTATCAGGTTTTTAAAGATTTCATAATAGAGATCTTTCACTTCTTTTGTTAAATTTATTCCTGGGCATTTTATTTTATTAGAGGCTATTGCACAAGGAGTTGCTTTCCTGATTTCAGCCTCGCTTTTCTCATACAGAAAAACCACTTATTTTTGAGGGTTAATTTTATGCCCTGCTACTTTGCCAAAATTTCGACCAGCTCAAGTAGAGTCTATGAGTTTCTTTAAATATAGGATCATGTCATCCACGAAGAGAGAGTTTTTCTTCCAATGTCCTTATTTGGATCTCCTTAAAATTTGCATCTTGCCTTATTGCTCTAGCTAGGAATTCTAATACTATATTGAAAGTGAGTGGAGAGAACAGTTAGAAAAATGGGATTGCATTAAACTTCAGAGCTTCTTTATGGCAAAGGACATGCCTTGCAAGATAAATAGAAATCCCACAGGTTGAAAGAAGATCTTCACTAGCCATACAACAGACAAGGGCCTCATATCTAAAATGCACTTAGAACTAAAAAAATTAAGTCCCCCGACCAAAACCCTCAAAGAAACAACCGCCCCATTAAAAAGAGGGCTAATGACATAAACAGAGACTTCTCTGAAGAAGAGATAGGAATGGCCAAATAGACACATGAAGAAATGCTCAATGTCTCTGGCAATAAAAAGAATGCAAATCAAAATTACTTTGAGATTCCACCTCATCCCAGTTAAAATGGCCATCATCATGAAAACTAGTAACAGATGCTGGCAGGGATGTGGTCAAAAGGGAATGCTACCTCACTGCTAGTGGGAGTGTAAACTTGCTTAACAACTCTGGAAAGCAGTATAGATGTTCCTCAAAAGATTAAACATAGAGCTCCTCTATGATCTACTAACTCCACATCTGGGCATTTACCCAAAGAATCACAAGCAAGGCCATGCTAAAGCTACCAGCACAACCATGTTCATTGCAGCATTGTTTACCATAGCTAAAATATGGAACCAACCTAGATGCCCCTCAGTAGATGAATGGATCAAGAAAATGTGGAATTACATACACAATGGAATTCTATGCTTCCATCAGAAAAAAATGACATTGTCCCATTTATAATGAAATGGAAAGACTTAAAAAAATCATATTAAGTGAAGTGAGACAGACCTAAAGTAACATAGATTCCATGGTTTCTCTCATTGGTAATAATTAGTATATGTCTAGGATAGTCCTAGCAGAGGATCACAATAGCTCCATAGCTATGTACATATGATCACATATGATCATGTAAGTGAAATGAACTCCAAGATATGGAAACAAGTGGTTGATTATTTTTCTTATTTTGAATGTATTATGTTAAATTATTCCTTTTTCTTCCCTATAGTTTAACCACTGTTGTCACTGGATTCAATGCATTTTCCTGGGTATTATATATACATTTATCTGAATTAAGGAAGGGAAAGGAAGCATCAAAATAGTGACACAGAGAATAAAGGGCAAACCAATGCAACAGTGGTACTCACAAGACCCTATGTTGGAGATTAACTGTACAACTTAGTGGAGGGGATCGAGTGGGAGGGAACATAGGAGAAAGATGAGGGAGAGGTTAACAAGTTTCACAACATATATAACTGTAACCCCTGTGCCTCACCTTGACAATAAAATTAAATAAAAAAAAAGTACTAGACCACATTCTGAATCTCTCAGGTAAACTCCATCTTTCTGTTTAAACTGCCATTCAGTCAGTATTCAAGGCCAATTAACATTTTTTTTTTTTTTTTTTTTTGGCCAGTCCTGGGCCTTGGACTCAGGGTCTGAGCACTGTCCCTGGCTTCTTCCCGCTCAAGGCTAGCACTCTGCCACTTGAGCCACAGCGCCGCTTCTGGCCGTTTTCTGTATATGTGGTGCTGGGGAATCGAACCTAGGGTCTCGTGTATCCGAGGCAGGCACTCTTGCCACTAGGCTATATCCCCAGCCCCCAATTAACATTTTTACAAAAACATTATTTCTGGATTTCATGATTATATAAAAAGAATAAAATTTAATATGAAGTGTGCTAGAACTTAAAAGAGACATTCTAACTTAAATGACATTTTCTCATTTGACCATTCAATGTTGGTTTCATAGTAAACTTTTAAGTACTTTTATGTTTATATATACAAGTTCATTTGGCTTTCTTTTTTTGGTGCTGGCACTAGCACTGAACTCAGAGTCTGGTGCTGTCCCTTAGCTTTTTTGCTTAAAGCTGATTCTTTACCGCTTGAACCACAGTTCCATTTACATCTTTTGTGGTTAATTTGTCTGCCCAGGCTGGGTTCAAATTTTGATCATTAGATCTCATCCTCCTTATTAGCTCTGAGTATAACCATGAGCCACTGGTGCCTGGATGAATTATTTTAAATCAAATACTACATACTAGCAATCATATTTTAGTGACTCATTTTAAGTAGTTAACAAGTAACTGTCACCGCAGGATGTTGTCTGAGCCCTGAAAAGTAGCCAAATAAATGATAGAAATTCTTTTCTTAAGTAGACAGGGGGTTTCTGGAGATAGTTTATAAACAGATAGCTAAATTTATAGAGTTATGAAATATTTTCATCAATATGCCATAGGTTTGATTAATATATGTTTTCAGATTTAATACTTACTAATTGGAAGGAAAATCAAAGACAGTGTTGTTCTCATTAAATGAAATCTCTAAGCAAACTCTTAGGAATCCAAAATTTATGATTGGAATTATATTTGCTGACTTCACCTGACTTCTGGGTATCTCCAGGCAGTTGAGTTGCATTCTTGCATCTTTATAACCTCAAAACCTGCTTTGATTTCTCAACAATGTTATGAGCCTGCCCTGCTACCATGACAACATGAGTTATTGGATATATACCCTTCAATGCATTTCATAGCCGATGCATAATTTAAGGGTTATTCTATTATGACACAGTTAGAACAAAATGGCCACTAATTACAGAACATCAGAGCTTTGTGTTAGAAACTGTGCAAACTTAATGTCCTATTCATTTCGTGATTGATTTTTATTATGTTTAATCAGTTGTACAAAGGAGTTGCCATTTAACAAAGAAGTTTATAAATACAGTATATTTTGATCCAGGTCACCCACTTTAGACATACTCACTCATCACTCCTTTATCCATTCTTTCCTTCATGCTTCTTATTTTTACAGGATGTGCATTGGATTCTTGACTGCATTCTCTCCTAAGGGGCAAAAGTTGTGTACAGTGTCAAGCGGGGAGAGGTTTACCAAATTCCACTTGAGCTCTTTAACGAAGTATACTGGTACTGTTGAGGTAAAGATCTATTATTTTAGGAACTGTTTAGTGACTCACTTAAGGCTGGATTGAAGATATTCATAAATCTTTACATAATCTATACGTTAGAAGGCCATTACTATCATCATTATTAATGTTATTATTTCTCATTTAGTAGATTTTTTTTTTTTGCCAGTCCAGGGCCTGAGCACTGTTTCTGGCTTCTTGTTTTTTGCTCAAGGCTAGCACTCTGCCACTTGAGCCACAGCACCCCTTCTGGCCATTTTCTATATATGTGGTGCTGAGGAATCGAACCCAGGGCTTCATGTATCTGAGGCGAGCACTCTTGCCACTAGGCCATATTCCCAGCCCTCATTTAGTAGTTTTAAATAGTAAAAGTTTTGGTAAGATTATTGTGTATGAAACCTGTGTTGCCACATCAACATTCTTTTTTTCCAATACAAAGTCTTTTGTTCTTATTTTACATAACAGTCACATGCATTGTTAAACTTGCCTGGCAGAATGCTATTTGAAACATTGTCCTATTTAAAACTACCAAATGCATTAATTTGCTCTAACTGTTGTCTTCTTAGCTCTGCTCTGGGCCCCTGCCACACCTAGTCCTCTAGTAATTTCTTTTTTGTACTTAACCCAATAGCCACAGAGCTGTCTGAGGAAAAACCCTTTATCATCTTTGATTATTCTCCCAGAAAGCAGTATGTAACAAACTCTTCTCTTAACTGACTGTGTTCCTTTGTTCTAATTCACTCATTCAGTATCTCTTTCCTATATTGTAAATACCCACCTGGAAAGAGGAAAGACTGGCTTCCCCAGGACAGACATGGGAAAAGTTCTTTTTCCATGTGAAAAACCATGGATCCAATCGTATTCTTTTCTTTTAGTTAATTAATAACTGGTTAAAGATGAAGATAGACCACAGACCTGTAAATGGTAAAACTATATAGCTCATAAAAGAACCATAAATATTTTAACTCCCCTGCTCTTATCAGACTAAAAAGGACTCAGTAAATTCAATGAAAATTAAGAAATTGTGTTTTGAAAAATCTATCATGAAGACAGTGCTGTGAGTGAACTTTGCTAGAAGTAGCCTGACATATTTGGGTCTTTCCATAATGTCAAAATTATTGATGAACAACAACAACAACAAAATTCACAAGCTATATCAGTTCTGTGCTAGCATAAGCTTGCTAAGTGTAATGGTGTCCGAGGGGGGTGGAATCCCCCATCCCTTCAAGAGTCCACTACTCAGAGACAGTCTCAAATAAAAAGATGAATTTATTGGGGAAGTTCTGGATGGACCGGTCCCAGATTTCAGAAAAACATATAACACAAACAGGACAGTGGCACAGAGACTTACTTCCGGAGGATTTCCAAGTACCAACAAATCAATTCAGCTCCAATGGTGAGCTGAATTGGGATGCCATGGGGACGACAGACACAAGATTTGAACATGTGGCATGGCGTAATGGCACCTGAACTGGCCTGCACCTAAATAGGGTGAGGTCAGGGGGCATGGTCACAGGAAGCTCCCAGTTCCAAGTACTTGACAGACAGGTTCAGTAACCTATAGGCCATGTGCCCACCCCTGTCTCTTGGGGTTTAGGAACTCCCATTACCTGGGGATGGGGCTTCCCTTCCTGTAGGAATCCAGGCATGCCCATCAAGAACTGGCCTGAGGATTTGGGGGTGGAGGGGCACTATTGTTTACGGGGAGAGGAATCTTCCCCGGCCTCTGAGCAGAGGGGGCTGGGGAGATAGTGAAGATGGAGTCAGCTTCTGCCCTCTTTCGCTGGCCAGATCTGACCTCTATATTCCACTAAGTATGAATAATTTTGCAAAATATAGCTTGTGAGCCAAATGAAAAATAGCTCCAATCTTAAATCCTAAAAATAGCTCTCAGATTATACATTATATTTACAATAACAGAGAGGTTACAGGATTTTTATGGGCTAAAGCTGTTGTAAGTTGTAATGGATATTTGGCTGGTATAAACAATTATCAAAACAAAAAAAATAGGTTTATGATGACAATCAAGAGGAAAACAGGGGACTGCTAGCCAGCCAAATGAGTACAGCAGCACTTAGAAGATGTGAGGTTAGGCTACTTTTGATTGGCTAGTTCCTGTTTATTGGAACCTGTTTATTGGCTGTCTCTCAAACTGTGGTTTAAAATTTGCTTTGCTAGGAACAGATTGAGCCCATGGTTCCTATACTTAGGTTGCAGCTGACACATTTCAGGACAATGATTTGCTTTCCTCATCCATTTTGACTCGTTGCATTTTTAAAGCAATAATTTTTTATCTCAGACATTCCACTTTTAATGTAAGTTTCAAAACAGGAATGACTTTACAAATTGTTTATGTAAATAACAACTGCGATCTGTGAGCACACCATTAGGCATAAGCCAAGAAGACTTTCTTTTTTTTTTTTTTTTTCTCTTTTTTTTTATTTTTTTTTTATTTTTATATTACGTTTATTCTTTTTTTTTTTTTCTCAAATTTTTATTATCAAACTGACGTACAGAGAGGTTACAGTATCATACGTTGGGCATTGGATACATTTCTTGTTCTGTTTGTTGCCTTGTCCCTCATGCCCCCCTCTCTCCCCCCCTTTCCCTCCCCCCTCCCAGTTGTTCAGTTCACTTACACCAAACAGTTTTGCAAGTATTGCTTTTGTAGTTATTTCTCTTTTTTTACCCTGTGTCTCTCGAATTTGGTATTCCCTTTGAATTTCCTGCTTCAAATACCAGTAAACACGGTTTCCAATATACTCAGATAAGATTACAGAGATAGTGTAGGTGCAAATATAGGAAGGTGATACAAAACATCATCAATAATAGAAACTACACATACTCATAAGACGTTTAAAGTAGTTATAACTGTGATATATCACTTGTTTCCATATCATGGAGTTCATTTCATTTAGCATCATCTTATGTGTTTCTAAGGGTATAGCTATTGGGTCTTGTGATGCTCTGCTATGGCTTGCCTAAACCTGTACTAATTATTCCCAATAAGGGAGGCCATAGAGTCCATATTTCTTTGGGTCTGGCTCACTTCACTTAGTATAACTATTTCCAAGTCCTTCCATTTCCTTACAAATGGAACAATGTCATTCTTTCTGATAGAGGCATAAAATTCCATTGTGTAAATGTACCACATTTTCCTGATCCATTCATCTACGGAGGGGCATCTGGGTTGGTTCCAGCTTCTCGCTATGACAAATTGTGCTGCGATGAACATTGTTGTGCTGGTGGCATTACTGTGATTTTGTTTGTGGGCTTTTGGATAGATACCCAACAGTGGGGCTGCTGGGTCATAGGGGAGTTCTATATTGAGCCTTCTGAGGAATCTCCATACTGCTTGCCAGAGTGGCTGAACCAGTTTACATTCCCACCAACAATGAAGTAGGGTTCCCTTTTGGCCACATCCCCTCCAACAATTGTTATTGTTAGTTTTCTTGATATATGACATTCTTACTGGGGTGAGATGGAATCTCAATGTTGTTTTGATTTGCATTTCCTTTATGGCCAGTGATGTAGAGCATTTTTTCATATGTCTATTGGCCATTCTCATTTCCTCATCAGAGAAGTTTCTTTGTAAGTCTTTAGCCCACTTGATGAGGGGGCTATTGGTCCAAGAAGACTTTCTTTATGCTAATAAATATTTCTGTCACCAAATATAAAAAATCATATCAGAAACTTTGGACATGAACTTATTGAAGATACCAGACCCAGGAGTGATAGACATACCCTTGGCTTGAACATATAAAAGGAAGGAATCCTAGCACTGGGAAACACAGCCACACTATCCAATTATGATCACACCATCTATATGCATGAAGAACCCTGACTGCCCCTGAGTCTTAACTCAGTTGGATATTCTACTTGTCACGGATGCTGGAATTGTATGAATAGAGTGTGCTTAAGAAGAAGCTCTGCACATGAACCCAGATCTGTGCCTGAAATCAGTTCTGCATACTGTGAAAAATAAGGTCAGTGGTAGTTGGTCCATGTTCAATTCAAGGCATCTGCCCTGAGTAAAAAAGTTACTAGTAAGTTAACAGCTTATGTGACAATTATAATAAAGTCCATGCACTTGGAATTTTGGGAAAGAGAATAGACAAATAGGACATCAGATAGGGCTCAACTAATGGGGAAGGGTAGACTGTAATAAAATTAGAAAGTAAATAAAAATTGTGTATGCAATCAGAAAGCACAGTTAAGAAAGCCTAGGATGTAAACAACTTAAAGTCTGAGTTTCTGAATATTTAATATTTGATCTATATCATATCATATTATCTGCTTGGACCTCTACTACATAGCACATGGAACACAAAGGGTGTTGTCTAAAGAATTTATATGTATTTTCACGGAAAATTTGACAGTTGTTAGTTTTCCAAGGAGAATATAAAAACTGTGAGTGTTGACGTCTCATGGGTTGACCCTATACCAAGAAGCATCATAAATGCCTGTGGCTATTCATTAAGTCATTACTTAATACATAAGTTTGTTCACTTTGGGGATGGTAATGATTTGCATTGCAGTTAATGCACTTTCAAGTCTCCAAAACATTTTACCAACATGGATTAACTTGCTCAGCACCCTAACCAGAAAAGTGACAGGACTATGTGTCACCCAAAGAAATGAGCTATGTCAGATCAAAATTAAGTTTGTAAAGACAAGTAGAAGATGCTAGTAGGTGTAGGGCACGGACAATAGCAATCACAGGAAAATAAACAGAACTATTTCTTTAAAAATATTTTTGTCTATTGACTCTGTTACTTTTAATGAAATTAGAAAGACATTTGTAAATGTCAGAGAAGATATTTACGGTAAGGAAAGAAAGCTTGTGGTTATATTAAATCATTAATATAGATGCTTTTTTATTAATTATTTTCTTTATTGAAAAGGTGATGGGGGTATAGTTATATAAGCAAGGTAATGATTACATTTGTTTTTAGACAATGTTACCCCATCCTTCATTTTCTCCACCTTACACTGCTCCCCAAGTTGTAAGGTTTATATCCAACCTATTATTAAGTAAGTATAATTGTTGTATTAGTTTGTCCTTTGACCTGCTGTTTTTGTGATTCATTTTCCTTCCCCTGGCCAAATAACCTTATATACAAGACACAAAGTGCAGAAAATTAATGACGATGAGATGCTTATACTAGACTCTGACACTTCTTATTTGTCTTTTTAATATTGATTCTAGGGCTTGAGCTCAGGGCCTTGATCTCTCACAAAGTTTTGTTCCTCAAGCCTGGCACTCTACTATTTGAGTCACAAGTCTACTTTTTTGCTTTCTTGGTAATAGAAGATAAGAGTCTCTTGTTGACTTCAAACCATGATCCCTAGATCTGAGACTCCTTAGTAGCGGGGATTACAGGCATGAGCCATCAGTACCTGGCTGATACTTCTTTTATCTTTGTGAACTTTTCCTTTGAACCTTTCCAGTACTGTTAATAGAATTTAGTAATCCTTATGAGCATTAAATCTATCATTTCTATTTGTCCACCTAAAACAATTCTTGCTAATCAGGGGGTTTTCCTTCAAAATATTTTCTTTCCAATAAGCCTACATTTTATTTTATCATGTAGAGAATATTTAGATATATAAGAAATTGATAATTTTTTATTTCTCCAAATTTCCTGCCCATATTCCCCATAACTCAAAGTTATTGACTGACTTATTTTTGTTTGTGGCAATATGGAGACTGGATTTGCCCTCATGCACCTGGTTCCCTCTATACCTCAGTCTGCATTCCACTGTCTCCCCAGCACCAGCAAGGCCTGGCCCCTTCTCTTTCACTTTGGGAAAAAGATTTGTGCATACACTGTATACACTGTCAGCTCTCACACCGAGTGTGCATTATAATTTAAATAAGACTCAAATACTGTCAGCTAAGAAGCATGTCAGATTATTAATCTTGCTGATCTTTCCCCTGAGCAACAAATGAATACAAACATAGTATCACAAGAACTTTAACAGAACTAGTAATCAAGTAAGGAAATCTTGTGTAAATTCAGTGAGGGTGACAAATGTAATGAGAATTATATTATATTATATATTATTATATTATTATTATATATTATATAATATATTATTGAATTATATTATTGAATTATATTGTTATTATTTTTTTTTTTTACTTTTTCCATGCAAGGCTGGAATTGTACCACTTGAGCCATGCCTCCACTTCTACTTTTGGTTGTAAGAGTCTTGTGGACTTTCATGCATGGACCAGCATGATCCTCAGATCTCAGCCTCCTGAGTAGCTGAGCCACTGACAACAGCCTTTGTTTCAGATTACTTTTTTTCCAGTCATGGGGCTTGAACTCAGGGCATGGCACTGATCATGACCTTTTTATTTGCTCAAGGCTAGCTTTCTACCACTTTGAGCCATATATCTATTTCTTATTTTCTACTGGTTAATTGGAGATAAGAGTCTCACAAACTTTCTTGCGTGGGCTGGTTTCAAACAAGAATCCTCAGATCTGAGCCTCCTGAGTGGATATGATTACAGATATGAGCCACCAGCACCCAGCTAATTGTTTTTTGTCAGTCCTGGGTCTCGAATTTTGTGCCTAAAAACTCTCCCTGAGCTTATGTGCTCAAGACTAGTATACTATAACTTGAGCCACTGCTCCACTGCCAAGATTTTACCTCAGGCATTGGATACATTTCTTGTACTGTTTGTTACCTTGTCTCTTATACCCCCCTCCCCCTCCCCCTTTCCCTTCCCCCCTCATGAGTTGTTCAGTTCATTTACACCAAACAGTTTTGCAAGTATTGCTTTTGTAGTCATTTGTCTTTTTTACCCTGAGTGCCAAGATTTTTTTTTAAAGAGCCTATGATATGGAGAAACACATTAGATGATCAAGTAAATTGTCATTACAAGCAAGAAAAGTCATTATTCATTCATCTTGTAATTTGATCTAACAGAAAACAGATTGTAAAATGAAACACTCCAAATCAGTTTTTGTAGGATCTCTGGTTGCTAAAATCCTAGCATTAATGTAGCAAACCTCTGAATTTAGGGAAAACCACCCAAGCTAAGTATGGGTAGTGAATATAAGAGATGGCTGTTCACTGCCAGTTACTACTCTGTCTCTGCCAAGACCATGTTTCATACTCATTTCACTGAGGTTTGATTTTAAAAGTTTTGCATGTCTAAACATGTCACGTACAATGCTGATACAAAATTTTTTATGCAGTTTTTCAGCTTACCTAGAAAAGAGATAGCTTCTAAGATATGAGCTGGGATCAGAGCAAAAAATGCAATCTCAGCTCTGAATATTTCTCTTGAATGACTTTGAACTTTGCCTGAGTTGTTTCATATCTCTGGAGATTTCGGAGACTAATCTTTAACATGAACTTGAGTTGGATTATAATGCCTCTGGTTAAAATAGGATAATAATACCATTAATAATAATCATGATTGCAGCAACTCTGGTTCAATTATTTAATGATACTAAATTCTTTAAATACTTTTAAAACTTCTAGGGCTATTTTATGTATTTTAAATTGTTCTGTTTCGGAAGCAAATTCACAGTTGAGACACAGCTTTCTTTAGAAAAGGATTCATGTTAGCAAACAGATTATGGAGTATATATTAAGTTATTTAATATGTCAAGATGTCATATTACATTTTAACTTAGGGAGACATAAAAATATACCAGCAGCAAGACTCCTCTGGAACAACATGGAAGTGAAAAGACATACCATGTATTATAGGAAACCGTTTCATGGATTGACATGTGTGTGTTACAAAGTCAGTGTGAACTACAGACACTGTCTCAGAAATGGTGAGCTCAGCAGGAGAAGGCACAATAGCATTGTTCCATGTCTGCTGACTCCACACTACAGTTTTACTTTTTTGGATGAATCTTGACCTGTGACCTTGGAGATATCACCATTTTGTAACATCTTGAAATTTGGTTCATCTCAGACGGTCTTGGTCATTATTTCAAAGGTTGGAATAAGGACAATACAGAGGAAAGGAGAAAACACTTTCTGTCTTCTTCTTTTTTTTTTTTTTTTTTTTTTTTGCCAGTTCTACGGCTTGGACTCAAGGCCTGAGCACTGTCTCTGAGCTTCTTTTTGCTTAATGCTAGCATTCTACCTTGGGAGCAACAGTGTCACTCCTGGCTTTTTCTGTTTATGTGGTGCTGAGGAATCGAACCCAGAGCTTCATGCATGCTAGGCAAGCATCTACCTCTAAGCCATATTCCCGCCCCTCTTCCACAAATCAGTTTCTTCTATGTTTTCCAAAATATTGATGGGAATCACTGCCCAATACTTTTATTTTCATTCTATAGTTTTTCTTTTTGTGACAAGCAGAGTTTAAGTTACACATCTTTGTATATACATGCATATATTTATACATATGTGTATATATATGTCTAATTATATTTTAAACTTACTGGTATAGTCATGTCTTCAAATATTTAAGCAATTCTTATTTCTCAGATAAGAAACAGTCAATCTATGGATGGTTATCAAGGACATGAGTACGGGTTATTTTTCACTTTACTTTTTAGTGATCAACTAATCTGATAAATAAAAGTACACTTTTGACTCCTCCTGTTGCTCTTAGTCGCAATGTTGTACAAGTAGGCAGAGTCATTTTGGACACCTGACAAGAGTTCAATTCTAGCTTAATTCAGTGTTGTAAACCTAGAGAAAAGATTTATTCCAGGTTATCTGAATAATTTTGGTATTGTAATTAAATGAGAGTTCAGGCTTGTTTTTGGAATAGGTTTTATTTAACTTGTTTCTTATTGGGAGACAAAACAATAAATTCAGGGAAAGAAATTTCTCTCATCTTTTTTATATTCTGATAATCAAATCACGGATATTCTTGATAGAGTAATGCATCAGTGCATTTTTTAATCATGAGATGTAAGTTCTAGGTCTGCACTCAAACTCTTCCAAATATTGCCTCTTTTGTTCATTTATTTACTCTAGTGAAGTTCACTAAGAAAAATGGGTAAAAGTACATATACACACAAATATACACACTTATGTACATGTGCACACACACAAATACACAATTGATATTAATAGTCAGAATGCTTCTTTTTTTCAAATTTTTATATTCAAACTTATGTATAGAGAGGTTACAGTTTCATACGTTAGGCATTGGATACATTTCTTGTACTGTTTGTTACCTTGTCCCTCATACCCCCCTCCCCCTCCCTCCTCCCCCTTTCCCTTTCCCCCCATGAGGTGTTCAGTTCACTTATACCAAACAGTTTTGTAAGTATTGCTTTTGTAGTTGTTTGTCTTTTTTTACCCTGTGTCTCTTGATTTTGGTATTCCCTTTCAATTTCCTACTTCTAATACCAGTATACACGGTTTCCAATATACTCAGATAAGATTACAGAGATAGTGTAGGTACAACCACAGGAAGGTTATACAAAAACATCATCAATAATAGAAGCTACAGATACAGATGGGACGTTGAAAGTAGTTACAACTGTGATATAACAATCGTTTCCATAACATGGAGTTCATTTCACTTAGCATCAACTTATGTGTTCATAAGGCTTTAGCTATTGGGCTCTTGTGATGCTCTGCTATGACTTGCCTAAACCTGTGCTAATTCTTCCCAATAAGGGAGACCATAGAGTCCATGTTTCTTTGGGTGTGGCTCACTTCACTTAGTATAATTTTTTCCAAGTCCTTCCATTTCCTTACAAATGGGGCAATGTCATTCTTTCTGATAGAGGCATAAAATTCCATTGTGTATATGTACCACATTTTCCTGATCCATTCGTCTACTGAGGGGCATCTGGGTTGCTTCCAGATTCTAGCTATGACAAATTGCGCTGCGATGAGCATTGTTGTGCTGGTGGCTTTACTGTGATTTTGTTTGTGGTCTTTTGGATAGATACCCAAAAGTGGGGTTGCTGGGTCATAGGGGAGTTCTATATTTAGCCTTCTGAGGAATCTCCATACTGCTTGCCAGAGTGGCTGAACCAGTTTACATTCCCACCAACAATGAAGTAGGGTTCCCTTTTGGCCACATCCCCACCAACAATTGTTATTGTTAGTTTTCTTGATATATGACATTCTTACTGGGGTGAGATGGAATCTCAATGTTGTTTTGATTTGCATTTCTTTTATGGCAAGTGATGTAGAGCACTTTTTCATATGTCTTTTGGCCATTCTCATTTCCTCATCAGAGAAGTCTCTTTGTAAGTCTTTAGCCCACTTGATGAGGGGGCTATTGGTTCTTTGCGGTTTTGTTTTGGAGGAAGGTAATATTTTAGTTCTGCATATATTTTAGATATGAGGCCTTTGTCCGTTGAATGGCCGGTAAAGATCTTCTCCCAGTCTGTAGGCTTTCTGTTTATCTTGTGAGCTATGTCCTTTGCCGTGCAGAAGCCCAGAATGCTTCTTGAACTAATATATCCTCATTGAAGTGGTATCTGAGAAAGGGCTTTGAGACTGTGAGAGAGTAAGTAAAGGGGTAAAATTTTCCAAAAAGAAATGTACTCTTTGCATGGCATAGGTATCTGTAAACTTCTGTACATCACCTTCATAATAATTTAATTTTTAAAGGGGCTTTGAGAACTAAAAACTTAAGGATATGGCTGGGTAAATAACTTTATTTGAAAACATATAGAAACATATCTTTAAGCTTGTATGTGGCCATGTACACGTGTAAGTTCCATATAGATGGAAAACTCTGTCAAGGGTAGGCTGAATCACTGGGACAGGCAAGAGACAGAGATGGAGAGCTTCAAGGCTGAAGTCTTCAGTTACAGAGTTTTGTTGGAAATTATCTTTGCTTCAGATTAGCACATGATATTTTGCTCTGAATATGGTCCCTATGTATCACAGAGGTAAATGTTTCCTCTGTTAGTTTCCTCCTTATTTTTATTTCATTTTTCTCTAATTATCTCTGACCAGTGATTAGTTGTGAGCTTTCAGATTTCTTCAATCATTTAAATTCTTGTTTTGTCCACAGTATACTCAAAATTGATCTCCAAAAACCTTTTCCTTACGAGGAAAATCGGTGCATGATGGTAATCTCAGCACACAAAATGCAGCTGCATCAGGATCTCAGAGAAGAGAGCCAGCATAGGCTACATAGTGAAGGATTAGCTCAAAAAAGAATTACCTCAATTGACCTATATTTTTCTGCATTAGAAAAATGAAAGCTGAAGCGAGTTTTTGTTTTTTCCACAAGATAAAAATAATCAATGGCTGTTTTCTAATGAAAGTCTGATAATTCACATATAACCGAATTTAGTTTGATTTATGCCACATTTTAGGCAGCACAGTGTTTTATATCTAGAATGTAAAAGAGTTGAAACAGATAACATCAAAGACTTCAGAATTATGACCAATTCTTTGAGCCTAATGTTTATAAGAGGAATAGATGGGATTCAGTACATAAACAGGTATGTAGAAAAAAAGTCTTCAGCCCACTTACTGCCTTATGAAATACCATAGCAGAACCTGCCTTTCAGTAGTGCAGTGGACTTTCATTTGCAGAAATTTGTATATGTTACAAGTATAATTACGTATATGGTATGGTCACATATATTTACCAAGGATTCAAACCCATGGGCCACAATAAAAGTTTTCTGCTAATAAGTTGATAATCTCAGATATTTTATGTCAGTAATAGAAAGTCATCAAATTAGAGGAAAGAAATTCTAATTATATAACATAATCCATACTATTTTTAAGGTTATACAGATGAACAAGAGATATACACTAAGAATGTTCACAGCAAATGGAGTAAATAACATGTGGCACCAGATAGATGATAGATAGAGAGCATATGTGTATGTGTATATATTACTATACATAGTAGTATACAAAATGTATATAAATATATAACTGTAACTATAAATACATATATAAGGCCTGATGAGCACTCTCTTAAAACAATAACAAGGTGCATATCCTAGGAAAAATGTGCAGAGACTTTAATCAAGTGACAAGCTCAGTATCAAAGAGCAATGTGACTTGGTGGGTAGAAACTCTGAGGTGTCATTCTCAATAGCTCTGTGTTATAGTATTATCATGAACACTTGAACAGTCCTACAGAACAATGGGGTTAGATCCTGGGAGCTTCTAGACAGGTTTTCTTTTTTCAACTTAGTGATATACAACTTAGCTTGTGTGTATTTCTGTTTGTACACTTAATTTATATTGCTGTTTCATTAACACTTAACTGTTGGATGAACACACCACTGATCCTGCCTAAAAGACAGTTCTAACAGGTACAAGTTGAGAAGGGAAATACTTCAGCATTATGTTTCAGGGATTTTTTTTTGTTTCTATAGAAGATTTTATTAATGGCCATGTATTAATTTCCATTTACTGTTATAAAATTACCCCAAATGTAATTTGAGATGCTGCAAATGTATTAATTCACCATTCTGGAGGTCAGACATCTAGAATAAATTCAAGCTTAGAAATCAACCTGTCAGCCAAGATCATTTCTTCTGGAGTCAGGGAAAATCTATCCTTTGCTTCTTCTAGCTAGTTCTAGAGACTGTCGTTGAGGGATTTTTAAAAACAGAGACAATACCAAGAAAAAAAGTACAATGATTGAAAAGATGGCACTCATCCAACTTTGAAAATGGCAGTATGTTCTAAGGTTTCTCCTACTTCTTCCTGTAGTAGATCAGGGTTTCAGATGGAACATTGAGGTCTTGGCTCCATTATGAATTGATATTTGTACAGGATGACTGGGGACCCAGTTTTAGTTTTGTACATGTGGATATTCAGTTTTTCCAAGAAGCTGTCTTTTTTTCCCCATCCTACGTTTTTGTCTTCTTTGTCAAAGGGTAAATGGCTGTCAGTCTGTGGGTTTATTTCAGGTTTTATTTATTTATTTATTCTCTGCCAGTCCTGAGGGAATGCCCATAGTGTAAGGGGAGGTGGCCTTGTAGGTAAGTATGGCCTGCTTAAACTCCAGCAGTCTTATAAGTGCTTCATCGTCAGCACACAAATGGCCTTCCATGGGATTTTTGCCCTCCTCTCAGTTAAGTAGTTGCAACTTAATGGGTGCCACCAAAGTCACATCCAATTACCTTGTGGTGAGGTGCAGGCAGGGTGGAAGGCCATGCAGGAGAGCACTGAGCGATCTGAGCATGGTTAAGTTTGTCATCCCCGAGGAGCAGAAGGAAGACTCCTTTTCATCACCCTCCCGGGGTTTCACCTATCTTTTGCTCATTACCAGATCTAAAGCCTTCTGCCACATTTTTCTGCGTTTGTCACAAGACTCAACGTTCTTAGTGACATCTTTTTGTTCTTGTCCCAAGACTCAGAGCTTTCAGCCACATCTATCTGTTTTATCTGCTTCCCACACAGATCCATACTTTATCGTGGCTTAGGGGCTTGAAGAAGCTGCAGCACCATTGTGATTCAATTGCATGAAAAGCAAACTGAAGGGAATTGTCTCCCTCTGGCTTTTAGCCACAGAAGATGGTCACACAACCTCCCTCCGTCTCTGTGCTTACAGCATCTCTTGCAGAGGTGGCCAACGACCATACTTTTCTATACATGGGGCAACTTTCTCCATATCTTTTCTCTTTATTTTTACTTCTGACTCTGTCAGCAGCGTGCCTATTGGCTCAAGTTATCTGGCCCTTTTGCCTTTAGGTTATCCCATCGATTACCCTGGCAATCTTGAAGTGTATCCTGGCACGTGTTCCTGGATCACGAACTCTTCGGCATTCCACAGATGACCTTTCAAATCCAAATTCTTCCATTCCCGGTCGTTAGCCAGGTGCCCCCACACTGGGCAATAGATGTTGCAACCTGCTTCCTCTCGAGCCCCTTAACCCACTGTGACAGGGAGCCAGGCAGTAAGGGAGACCCGACCACGGAACTGAGGAACTGAGGTTTGAGGTAACAGGGACCTTGTGGCATTTCTCTAGCTTCAGATCCCAAGGTTCCATGAACCAAGGTTTCTATTGGTTTTGTACAGGGAATATGTGCAACTAGTAATGTATAAACTTCAACATATGATAATATTTTGTATACAAGAGGTAGAAGATCTCCTTATCCTAAGAATGAGAACTAAACTGTAAACAGCTTACAATTTGCATAAACGTTAGTTTTCCTTCGCCCCCGCTATCCCCCCCCCCCAAGGGCTCCCACACTGTTTAAGATGGAAATAGCCCACACCTAGGATAGAAATGTGATTTCACCTGAAGCCAAGGCTGATTGATCTTCCCATCATACTTTCAGTGTACTTGCAAACTCCCAATCTTTTCTGTGTCTCACAGCTTGGACTTCAGGGTCTTTTATTCTGTTGCATGGGTCCTCAAGACTTTTTCTTGTTTTGTTTTGTGCCAGTCTCAAGCTGCTTTTTGTAGTAGAGTTTAAAGTCTGGAATTGCTATGCTTCCAGCATTACTTTTTTTCTTATTTGCCCAGGATTGCTTTTGCAATTCAAGACCTTTCATATGAATTTTTGGATTGTTTTTCAATTACAGTGAAGAATGACAAGAATTTTGATAGGTATTGCAATGAGTTTGTAGATGGCTATGGGCAGTACTGCCATTTCCACAATATTAATTCTGTGAATCAAAAGCACAAAAGGTCTTATTTTCTGATATCTTCGTCAGTTTTTTTTTTTTTTTTTTTTTTTTGGTAAGTTTTCTTAGTTTTCACTTCCCTGATTGTTGGCGTCTGGACAACCCCTTTCTCCCCCCACGGGGAGAATGGTAACCACAAACTCTATGAAAGAGCACTCAGCCTGGCCCTCCGCCAGCGGAAGGCCAAAGGCGTGCTCACATGGGCAAGCGCTAAGTTGAGGAAAGGTTGCTGAAGCCTCCCCTCCCCCCAGTCCCCTTACATGTTACCAAGGGCGGAGGCGAAAAGGAAGGAAGGCATCAGGGACACGCTGTGGTGGTGGGAAGCGTCTCAAAGACTTTAATATGGAAAGGCACTTATATAGAAGTAATGGTGGGAAAGAAAGGGGGCTGGCCAAAGGGCCATTCATAGGCTAGGGATCACGTTCATCAAGTGACATCACGAAACTTCCCTTTGTGGGCGGGACAACCCCATCATGGTGGCACGCACGTGTTCACCTCCCAAGGGGTGGAGGCCAGAAGGTGGGAGGGACTTTCATTGTCCCAAAGCTGGTGGAAGGGCAGCCTTCCCAAGGCCATAATAATCCCCAACACCTGATTAGGTTAATTCCTAGGGTTTGTCTGTTTTTTTTTTTTTTTTTTTTTTAGATGATTGCAAACAGACTTGCTGTCCTGATTTCATTCTCAATTTTCTCATTATTGAAAAGCTTCTGAAACATGCAGATGCACCTCAGTAAATTAATGAACCAAGAAAAGGTGGCATATACATGCTATGCAATTTTACTGATCCATATGAAGAATAACATTACATCCTTTGTGATGAAATAGATGGACTTGGAAAAAATTATGTTGGGTGAAGTTAGGGCCTCTTCTAACTTATAACTCTACAATAAATATTTTGAAGGTCCGGTACTGACATCATGATAATTTAGTAGTTAATCCTCATGGTCCACAGAGATATAAAATGACTTCTAACACTACAAAATGGATGCAAGTACACAGAATGCTCTTGTGACTAGGATGCCCATGGCTCAACTCTGTCTGCAAATTACATAAATTAAATTCTCAATATTCAACCTGTAAATTTGCATTTTGCCTGATTTTAGTTGTATTTGAAGAGAAATGAGAAAGTGTCATGTTTAACAACTATATTCAATCTGTCTGGAATTCTTCATGGAGAAGAAAATTTAAGTTAAATAATTTTTCATTTATAAATTTTATAATTTTGTCCATAAAGGTATGTGTGTGTGTGTGCGCGTGTGTGTGTGTAAAAACATAATAGCAACCAAATATGCATAATGGATAGAAACTATTATAAAATCATATAATTACAATGCTTCTCTATATCATGATTTTTTTTCTTAAAAGAAATAATATTACCAGGGCTAGAATGTCACTCTTACTTAAAAGGACCGATTTTATACTATTTTTATTATCATTAACACCATCATAACTTTAGTGAGTGTTATGTGGCATAATTTTAAATTTTATCTGTTTTCAGAAAAGTTCAAGAAATTTCTATTACCTATTGTTTAGTCATAAATTCTTACAGTTATCAATATACTGAAGAAATAGTGCAATAGTCTGTTATTCTTATATTTAGTCTTATGAAAATTCGAATCTAAAAATAAATACACATGAACATTACAAGTTCCAGGTAAAATACAATAGGTTATAGGTGAAAAATAAAAGATTATATTTATTTTTGGAATCTCAGTTTTACCTCCTGTTACTCTTTAAAATTATGATAAATAAAAATGGAAGCATAATTACTGGTAAGCTACACATCTGATATTACAAGGGGGTTTCAATTTCCTGTGTTTTATTTGTTTTTTTTGTTTTTGTGTGTATGTGTGTGTAGACTCTACAGCCCATAGCAGCAGTAAGTATGATTGAATGGTATGTGCAAAGAAAGCTTACTACTCGTGGCAACTGTGTGTGTGGGGTGAGGGATGTTTGTCTTGCATTTGAGGAAAGACTCAAGATTCTGAGCACTTGATTTCACACAATGATCCTGTTCAATTACAAGATGAGTGTGTGTACCTAACATTTACTTCTTCCTGACACTGTTATCTTCCTCTTGAAATATGTCCTTTGATCTGTATAAACTCAGCTTGCCCAAGCTCACGTGTGTTCTCTGACCCATTAAAAACAGAGGATGGAAGAAATTCTGTACGTTTGGGGTTTGTTTATAAAGTCTTCCTCACCTTTCTAGGAAACATTAATTTATGTTTTGAGTAATCATTTTCTACCATCACTATGTCCACTGAACAAAACCACTAGTTTGCTGGTCCTTAACCTTAATGGACTATCTGCAGTATTCAAGAAGCTCTTTGAAATTTTGACTGTCTTGGCAATGGTACTAAAATTCTTACCTTTTTACCATGCATTTATTAAGTTTATAATTTTTTAATGTTATTTCCATTATCTTTGATCTCTTTTCTTGAAGTTTGCTGAAACATTGTGAATTTGAGCTACTATTATAGTGAGGACATATACACAATGTTGTTCTCCTTTATGTTAATAAATTAAAGAAAGTGGTAGGACTGGGAATTTGACCTAGTGGCAAGAGTGCTTGCCTCCTATGCATGAAGCCCTGGGTTCAATTCCCCAGCACCACATATATAGAAAATGGCCAGAAGTGGCGCTGTGGCTCAAGTGACAAATAAATAATTAATAAAAAAAAAGTGGTAGAAAAAAATGGATGACATATAAATACATGTCATTTGCAATGAACAGAAACTATAAGGATTCCCTGAACAATGGAAATGGGAAGGCATGAATTTGAGAAACCAGGATGCCCAAGAAGCCTGCGGATACAGAATTCTAGTAAAAGACTCCCTAGCATGGCCAGCCATTCCCCTGCACAAATGAGTAAGGAAGGCAGGAAGCACAGCCCCGGCTTTCTTCTGTGTGGTGTGTCTGTGCAAATCTCATTGCAAAGTAGAACCCTTTTTGCTTTTCCTTAAGAGAAAGCGAAAATTTAGAGAATAGTACCTAGATGAAAACAAAAATAGTACATAAAAATAAGTGTTAGAATTAAGATAGATACATAGATACATAGATAGATACATAGATGATGGCTGGAGAAAAAATTACCAAACTTGAATGTCTATCAAAATGTCTTTTTTTTTTTTTTTGGCCAGTCCTGGGGCCTGGACTCAGGGCCTGAGATCTGTCCCTGGCTTCTTTTTGCTCAAGGCTAGCACTCTGCCACTTGAGCCGCAGTGCCACTTCTGGCCATTTTCTGTATATGTGGTGCTGGGGAATTGAACCCAGGGCCTCATGTATACGAGGCAAGCACTCTTGCCACTAGGCCATATCCTCAGCCCTATCAAAATATTTTTATTGCTCCAAAGGGATTAAAATATTTTAGCAAAATCTTAATAAATACTAAAAATAAAACTAGAGGTCTGAACTTCAAAATAAGATTTCCAGGATGGAAGTATAAAAAGAATGGAGAACATGTAATAGAGAACAAATTACTAAAATTAAGACAAAATGAAAAGTTCAAGAAACTTGCATCTGAAAAACTGAAACAAAAAATAAATTTAAAGAAAAGTATGATACTGAGGCTTTAGTATTTTATTTGACTGAAATATGCAACAACTGTATTGTCAGTTTAAAGAGCTGTAATTTATATATTATATGTTTTAATTATAATTTAATAGATTTACTTGTAAGTGAAAAAGTTTTTAATGCAAAAAATCATTGAACAGAAATTGGTTATTAAAATCTGTAACTATTTTTGAAAGGCCCACAATGTTTCTATATATTCTAATAGATAAGAAACCTGAAGCTCAGGGTCATCAATGGGCTTCAGGGGAAGAAAAGTGAGGACAATCAGCTTTGTACTCGTAGACATAAGTTTTGGAGTAAGAGTTTACATTTGAAATTATATACTCAAACAAAAGTATACTAAGCTGGAGAAATTTGAAGTCAGTATTCAAGCAAGTCCAACTTTAAGTCTTGGCTCTGTTATTTATCTGTCATGGAAACTTAAATAAATTATGAAATCACAAATACTTTGTTTATACAATGGGAGAATAACAATTCATTTTACCAATTGCAATGAGGAATGCAAATAAAGTACAAAAAACATTTAATTTCAATTTTCAGTGCTTCCAGACCAAAAAAAACACAAAGGAAATGGATGCCAACAGAATAACTTTTTTTTAAAATTATTTTTTTTATTGTCAAACTGATATACAGAGCAGTTAGTTTTATACTTTAGGCAATGGATACATTTCTTATACTGTTTGTTACCTCATCCCTCATTCCCCCCTTCCCCTCCCCCTTTCCCTTTCCCCCCATGAGTTGTTCAGTAGATTTACACTAAACAGTTTTGCAAGTATTGCTTTTGTAATAGTTTGTCTTTTTTACCCCATGTCTCTTGATTTTGATATTCCCTTACAGTTTCCTAGTTCTAATACCTGTATACACGGTTTCCACTGTACTCAGATAGGATACAGAGATAGTGAAGGTACGACCACAGGAAGGGGATACAAGAGGGTCATCAATAATAGAAACTATGGTTTCATACCGCATGTTGAAAGTAATTACAACAGTGATATAACAGTTGTTTCCATAACATGGAGTACATTTCACTTAGCATCATCGTTTGTGTTCATAAGGGTATAGCTATTGGGCTCCTGTGATCCTCTGCTGTGACTAGCCTAAACCTGTGCTATTTATTCCCTGTGAGGGAGACCATAGAGTCCGTGTTTCTTTGGGTCTGGCTCACTTCACTTAGTATAATTTTTTCCAGGTCCTTCCATTTCCTTACGAATGGGGCAATGTCATTCTTTCTGATAGAGGCATAAAATTCCATTGTGTATATATACCGCATTTTCCTGATCCATTCAGTTTACTGAGGGGCATCTGGGTTGGTTCCATATTTTGGCAATGACAAATTGTGCTGTGATGAACATTGCTGTGCTGGTGGCTTTAGTGTGTTCTTGTTTGTGTTTTTTTTGGTAGATGCCCCAAAGTGGGGCTGCTGGGTCATAGGGGAGCTCTATGTTTAGCCTTCTGAGGAATTTCCATAGCGCTTTTCAGAGTGGCTGAACCAGTTTACATTCCCACCAACAATGAAGTAGGGTCCAACAGAATTACTTTGTTCTTTCACTTTTGTAGGGGTCATCAGGCTGAAATCAAGGCCATGCAATCTCCAATGGCAATAGGACAGAGTCAGTTCTTGCCTTTCCTAGCTCCCAGAGGTTCCAGGTAAGCCTTGCCTTTGTACCTGCATAATTCCAACCTCTGCTTTTGTCTTCACAATATGTTCTTTTCCTAGGTCCCTTTACTTGTCTCTTATAAGTACTTGTAATTGCATTTAGCATCCATCTAGATGATCTGGAAGGATCTCATCACAAGCTCCATAGCTTGTAGTATCTGCAGACACCCTTTGACCAATAAATGGCACAATAATGGGATCTAGGGGTTAGGAGTTCTGAAATGGGGTCACTTTATGAAGGCATCACTCAACACATCACAGCATTTAATACATACCTGGCAAGAGCAATGTCTCAACTATGAAGTATTAGTAATTAGGTATTTGAGTAGTAAGTGATGTCAATGTTATCAAAGGAGAGGACTTTCATCTTTACCTCCTTCCTTCCTGTCTGAGATTTTCACATTTTAATTTTTTTGTTATTTATTTATTTATTTTTAAACACTTTTTTCTTCTTTATTGTCAAAGTGAAGTACAGAGGGGTTACAGTTTCATATGTAAAGCAAGTACATTTCTTATCCAACCTTATACAAGGATGTTACAAAATGTCCACTTATATGGACAAAGCTTCTTAATCAGAATCACCTCTTCCATCATTCTCTTCCGCCATTATATTCCTCACCATCCCATCAGATTTTCTACTTCCAATTTCATATATGTACATTCTTTCATCATTTATCTATATTCCCATAGTCCTCCCAATTCAAGATGTATAACACTTTTTTATATTCATTTGTTAAATTTGTTGTAATTTTGCCCCTGCTCATACCATCTTTTTAATCAGCTCATTCTTATATGTATATAAATTAAAGGATGCATACCTAGACACACACACATGAATTGAAACCTGTGTTTGCTTACATTAAAATTTATGTTTCATGTCTAATGTTACGTAAGAGAGAAAACATCTTCCTTGTGTCTTTCTAGACCTGGTTTATTTCACTTAGTATGATTTTTTTTTCCAGATCCAGATCCATCCATTTCCCTGTAAATAATTTAATTATATTCTTCCTAATGGTGGATAAAATATCGTGCATAGGTGTGTGTGTGTGTGTGTGTGTGTGTGTGTGTGTGTGTGTGTACCATATATTCTTGATCCATCATTACTGTAGGACATTTATTTTCTAGCTTGGCTATTATGAATAGAGCTGCAATTAACATAGGTGTGCAGTAACCTTTATTGGATCTTATCTTGTAGTTTTTGGAAAAACTGCCCACAATTCTATTTTTAGTTGTTTGTTTTCTATTTTTTTTGAGAAATCTTCATTTGCCTTCAAAATTAGCTGCCCTAATTTACATTCCCACAACCAGTGTATTAGGTTCCCTTCTTTCTTGCATCATCCCCAAATCCATTTTTATCCTCCCGATCTTGATGATTATTCTACTGAAGTAAGATGAACAGAAACATGGCTGTCAGTAGTCTGCAATGGTGCCCAATCTCATTTTTTAAAATGTTTTCATAAATGTTTTGATGAACATTTATGTACAGGTCTTTGTAGGGACATGTTTTTCATTTACTTGGTATATATCTAGGAGTGGAACTGATGTATTGTGTGGTCATATTGTTTAATTACTCAAAACAATGATACAAGTTTTTTTTCTCTAAGTTACTGTATTCTACATTTCCATCTGTTGTATAACATTTCCAATTTATCCATACCCAAACCATTGTTAAACTTTTGACTTTTTAATGTATAGTATTCTGGTGAATGTAAGTTGGTATTTCATGTGGCGTTCCTAATGATTAAACTATGTTAAATTTCTTTTCAAGTACATACTATTCAGAGAAATGAGAAAAACCATAGTAAGGTCTTAATAGTGTGTATAGGACGGTATATAAAGAAAAGAAGATAACCATTAAATGTAAAAGGATACTACACTATTTTTTTTTTTTTTTTGGCCAGTCCTGGGCCTTGGACTCAGGGCCTGAGCACTGTCCCTGGCTTCTTCCCGCTCAAGGCTAGCACTCTGCCACTTGAGCCACAGCGCCGCTTCTGGCCGTTTTCTGTATATGTGGTGCTGGGGAATCGAACCTAGGGCCTCGTGTATCCGAGGCAGGCACTCTTGCCACTAGGCTATATCCCCAGCCCAGCACTATTTTACTTCATTGTTAGAAGCAAGATATAATAAAGCTCATTTAAGTTTATAGTTTTCATGTGATGATTTAAAGGTTACTTGGAACTTATGTTCCCATAAAAATTGTTAATAAAACCTTCAGAATTTTGTGTTCATAAAATCACTAAGGATAATTCTTTCTGTGTATGTATAATCCCAAGCAAGACTTTCTTCCTGAAATTTTCCTCAGTGAAAGTATTTGCCTGCTTTAAAAAAAAATAAACTTAAAGAGGATTTGACAACAAAACTGATAATAATAATAATAATTGACATTAAGTGTTGAAAATAGATGAAAATTAACTTACAGATTCTGTTCAAGTTTGAGAAAAGATGCAAAAAGTACTAAATCTGTATATTGGAAATTCAAGGCATGATATATATATATATCATATATATATACACATATATATGCATGCATATATATGTGTATATATATACTGAAATGTAATAACTAAAAACTATAAGCTATATAATATTCAGAACCAAAAAAATCAAAGTCGTATGAACATATACCAATTTAATAAAACACAAAAATACTGAAAAAAGATTTAAAAAAAGAAGCCTAGTAAAATTGAGCACACAAACATCAAGTATTTCATAAATTCAAATTTATTATAATTATAGAAGCTATTAAATACTTAATATATCCTTAAAAAGATTTACCTAAAATAGTGGCGATTTGAAAACATATATCAAATAAATTTTGGGGACATTATACTTGTCTCCAAATGAACAAAACATTACTGTATTCAAAATATATTGTGTATAGATATGGAAGCAACACAATGAAACTTCTTATATTGCAAAAGTATATTAATGCAAAAAACAAAAATTAAAAGATATTACATAGTCAGAAAAAATGTAGAAAAGTATAAATACAATAAGTACTAAGCACTCAAAAATTCAGTCTAAAAATGTAGCAGGCCAAAGAGGACACAGTAATGAGGATTTAATAAATCTCAAACCCAGTATGAGAAACTACAGACTTTGTGCCAAATCCTGCCTGTAACATATTTTTTAAAATAAACGTTTTGGTTTTTTTTTTTTTTTTCAATACAGAGAAAACCAAGTTTGTAAGAATGTACATGGTAGTTGACCTTTCTTGTATTCGAGTTTACCAAAGCCTGTAAATAACAAGTCTTTAATTTTGGAAGACTATATTAATTTGTATACTATTCAATTAGTCTTTTTTTTATTTTTTTATTTTTTTAAAATTTTTTTTTTTGGCCAGTCCTGGGCTTTGGACTCAGGGCCCGAGACCCGTCCCTGGCTTCTTCCCGCTCAAGGCTAGCACTCTGCCACTTGAGCCACAGCGCCGCTTCTGGCCGTTTTCTGTATATGTGGTGCTGGGGAATCGAACCTAGGGCCTCGTGTATCCGAGGCAGGCACTCTTGCCACTAGGCTATATCCCCAGCCCTGCAATTAGTCTTAATAGAACCAAAGGCAAAGAAATTTCCAATATAAAATAATTAGTAAAATCACAGATTTTTCACAAATAATTTTCTTCCTCATAATTCATAGCAGTTTTCCAAGACATATTGGGGCAGGTTAGCTACAGGAGAAGAATGTAGAAACCAACCACCTGTCTCCTAGTTACACCTGAGGAAACAACCATCAATCTCATTTCCTTTCTCCTGTTTACTTCTCTCTATAGGTAGAACAACTTCATGCTAGTTCTAACCAAATTGTTGCACCTGTGGGGAAATGAGTACACTCTCAGTCTGACAGTATACAACAAACTAGTACTTAAGGGTTCAAGCATATGGGTTGCCTCTCTCATACATATACATATGTATGTACATATATATATATATACTTAAAATTATATAATAATAGTTTTGTACTTGGATAGATCCCTTAAAATCTGATAAGTCACAATCCTTGATTCTCCTGGGATCAGCATATTACTACTACTTTAAACTCGTCATATACTCCCTAAACACTAACTAGAACGATGAAAATTTATACCTAGATGCGGCCCTTTGAATGTCCTAGATGGAGCCCACTCTTTCTCTTAACTGCATGCTTTAAACGCTCTCTGTTAAACTCAGTGTTTGTCGCTTTTATGTTTGTGATTTCATTCAACGGTTTGTTCAAGACACTAAAAACATGACATCTTCATCACTGTGACCACCAAGAATTTGGCGTCTTCATCCCTGTGACTAGTAACAATATTGTACATATATTTTAAGAAAACAACTTAAAATATTATGTATATAGAAAATAACAAAATCACATTGAAAATTTGAAAACAGTAACCTGAATATATTCAAAGGATTTCAAATTTTCGAACTTGAAAAAGGTAATTTATATTCCTTTCTCAAAATGATAAAAGTTTTCAATGCAACAGAAATACTTACAAGACAATATGGTGGAGACCAACTGTACAACTCTAGGGGTGGAGGGATGAGGGGATTAAGGGTGGGAGGGAAATGAGGGAAGAGGTAACAAGTTTGTCAAGAAATGTACTCGCTGCCTCACATATGTAACTGTAACCACTCTGTATACCACCTTGACAATAAAAATAAGATATTAAAAAAATGATAACGGTTCTGCTGAGTGCGGGTGGCTCATGGCTGTAATGCTAGCTACTCAGGAAGCTAAGATCTGAGTGATGATTGTGGTTTAAAGCCAGCCTGTGCTGGAAAGTCTATCAGACAGTAATCTCTAACTAGCCAGCAAAACCTAGAAATGGAACTGAAGCGTAAGTAGTAGAACTCTAGCCTTGAGCAAACAAAAACAAAAACCTTAGGGACAGTTCCTAGGCCCTGAGTTCAAGACCCAAGATATCCCCCAACACAAACAATAAAAAAGAAGTTCTTTTATTGTTGTTATCATTATTATCTCTAAGTAGTTATAGAATGGAGTTGTCATTTAACAAAATAGTTTATGACAACAGTGCATCTTGATCAATGCTTCCCCTTACAATATTGGTATCCAGGCCTGCTAATCTACCCTTTCTCTCACTTTTCTTAATTTTGTAGATCATATATGGTGTTCTTGACTTTATTCTCACATCTTCTCCTTTTCTTTGTTTACCACTTTCCCTTGACTCTATTCCACCCTTTCCAAATACCTATTTCCTGATTTATTTTGTTGAACTTAGACTGTGCATTAAAAAAAATTACACTATTAAGTTCTCCCTTGAATCTACCATATTTGTATACACTTGCATACCACTCAACGTATTTACTTGTATGTTTATAAGCTAAGTCTTGCTTCCACATATAAGGGAAAAAAACACACCCTTGTCTTTCTGGGCCTGACTTGGTTCACTTGACATAATTTTTTCAAGCTCTTTCCATTTCTTTACAAATGATATTGTATCATTTTTTTCTAATGGATGATTACAATTCTAATTTGTAGATACCACATTTTCTTAATCTATTCATCCAATGAAGGATACCTGGGTTGATTCCATATAGAGGCTATGGTAAATAGTGCTGCAATGAACATGGCTATTCCAGTGGCTTTACTCTATTGTGGTTTGTAATTTCTTAGATAAATGCCCAGAAGTGTAATTGTTGGATCATAGGATAGTCTTATATTTAGTTTTTGAGGAACCTCGATATTGCTTTCTGGAGTGGTTGTACAAATATGTATTCCCATTAACAGTGTACTAGGGTTCCCTTTTGGTTCTATCCTCACCAGCATCTGTTCTTGTTTGTATTCTAGATAATGGCCATTCTAACTGGGGTGATTACAGTCTTAGTGTTGTTTTGATTTGCATTTCCTTTATGGCCAGTGGTGTTGAACATTTCTTCATGTGTCTATTGGCCATTTTTAGTTCTTCTGAGAAGAGTCTCTTTAACTCATTAGTCCATTTATTGATCATTGGTTGAGCTTTTTTTTTTTGAGGGATTTATATATTCTGGATATTAGGCCATTTTCTCATGTATAACTGGCAAAGTATTTTCCCATTCTGTAGGCCATCTTTTAGTGTGTATGTTATATTGTTTGCAATGCAGAAACTTTTTAGTTTGATGTGATCCCATTTATCAAGACTGTCTTTGATTTTCTGTGCTTCTGGATCTTCATTCAGAAAGTTCTTACTTGTACAAGGGTCTTACATTGAGGTCTTTGAAACATTTTGAGTTGATACGGGTGCAAGCTGAAAGAAACATAAGGAACCAGTTAGTTTTCTGCACGTGGATAAACTTTTCACATCACGATTTGTTGAAGAGGCCATCTTTTTTCCAATTTGTATTTTTGAATTCCTTATCAAATATGAGATTTACATACCTTTGTAGATTTATTACTAGGTATTTTATTCTGTTCTTTTGGTCCTTGGACCTGTTTATGTGCCAGTACAAAGCTGTTTTCATTACTGTGCCAGTACAAAGCTGTTTTCATTACTATAACTCTCTAGTAGAGTTCAGGTTCTTTCTTATTACTTTTTTTTTTTTTTTTTCTTTTGGCCAGTCCTGGGCCTTGGACTCAGGGCCTAAGCACCTTCCCTGGCTTCTTCCCGCTCAAGGCTAGCACTCTGCCACTTGAGCCACAGCGCCCCTTCTGGCCGTTTTGAACCCAAGGTTTCATGTATACAAGGCAAGCACTCTTGCCACTAGGCCATATTCCCAGCCCAAGTTCAGGTTCTTTCTAAAAGAAATAAAAGAAAGAAAATTGTCTAGTGGTTTTAATAATCAATTGTGATGCAAGTAGAGAGTATTTTTAAAATGAGGTTTGAGAAATGTTGCTTCTTCTTTGCTAGCCACATTAGAACAGTGTCATAAGCTATCCAGCAAAACCTCAGTGTACTTGGAGGATGTTTCATGCTCCAGATCCCACATTATTTTGCCATCTATTTTAGAAATGTCTAACCAAACCCTCTTTCTATGTGCATTTTGATTTTACTAAGTACCTCACAGTTAAGTGATGTAAGGAAGTCTTCTGAGATATAAATATAACTGTATGTTTCATTCATGTGAGATTAATTTTATGTCATTTTATCAAGAAATTACTAAAATTCATCAGTGAAGGTACAATATTAAGGTGTTACACTAAAAACTAGTAAATACTTTTTATATAATCTAAAGGATAAAAATGTAATTTGATATTGGACTCAGTATAATTGAATTATGAATCAAATAGTGATTAGAAACCAAACCTCTTTTAAAATATGATCACCTCTGACCTAATTCATGAATAAGAATTGTATTAACATTTCTAAAACAAAAAGTACATAGAGAGGTATTGAATACATACAGAGGGAATAAAGAGCATTTCCTGTTATATAGTTCACATTTTGATACTCACCATGTTTTTATTTAGCTTTCCTACTCCACAATTAGACAAATGTGGGAAAATGTGGAGAAAGAAGTATTTGGATTGATATATCTGAAAGAAAAAGAGTGCATTAGTTTATTAGTTTATTTTATGGCTTCCTAACTCCTCTCTAATGGTCTTTAGACCAGAGTGCTTATCTACAATAGAAGGGACAAATTGAGAGAACCAGGAAATGGCTCTGTCAACTACCCTGAGCTTATAGGCTTTTAATGGAATTGGTTCTATGACTTGGAGATTATACCACTGAGCTAAGTGCTTCAATCAATGGAGTAGCTGATGCATATGTAATACTAACAATATAATAGTAAATAGAGACTTGACAAATGGGACTATATTAAAATTAAAAGTTTCTGAACAGCTAAAGACATTGCAACTACCAGTAAGACAGCCAATGGATTGGGAAAAGATATTAACCAGCAAGACAACAGACAGAGTCCTAATATCCATGATATATGAACAGCTCAAGAAACTAACCCCTTCCAAACCTAATAAACCAATCACTAAGTGGGCAAAGGAACTAAATAGACACTTCGCAGAAGAAGAAATAAAAATGGCAAAGAAGCACATGAGGAAATGCTCACCATCCCTGTCCATGAAGGAAATGCAAATAAAAACACCACTGAGATACCACCTTGTCCCAGTAAGAATGGCCTATATTCTGAATTCTGGCAACATCAAATGCTGACAGGGATGTGGAGAAAGGGGAACCCTACTACACTGCTGAAGGGAATGTAAATTAGTACAACCATCCTAGAAGTATTCCGGAGGTTCCTCAAGAAACTAAATACAGACATACCCTATGACTAAGCCATACCACTCCTAGGCATCTCTCCTGAGCAACAGGAACCGGGATATGAAAAAGACACCTGCACTTCAATGTCCATTGCTGCACTAGTCACAATAGTCAAGATATGAAAACAACCCAGATGCCCTACTACACATGAATGGATTAAAAAAATGGTACCTATATACAATGGACTTTTACACTGCTATCAGAAAGGAGAAAATAATGTCATTTTCTGGAAAATGTATGGAACTAGAACAAACTACATTGAGTGAGAGTGAGACAAGCCAAGGACAGACAGACAAATGGCATATGGTCTCCATGATATGCTGGTGTTAGAATTAGAAAGAGATAGCACAAAGTAAACAGGTCTTAAGATACCAAAATACAGTAAAAAGAAAAGAAGACACAGAATGAGTGGAAAGTATGTGAGAATAGTAATAATAATAACAATAATACTATAGCTGAGGGGACTATCAGCTATATTGGATACTGATGAAAGTGAACTAAGCAACTCATGGGTGGGAATGGGAAGGAAGGAATGAGTGAAAGAGAGAGCAGATGTTGCTAAACAAAAGGGAAGTAATGTAAATATCATCCGAAATGGAGGAAATGATTTTATTGTTAAAGTTCATAGACTTCATAAGCTACATAGAGTAGAATAATTTTCATCATTATGTAAGTTAAAATTTGTACTGTGAAATATATGTAGTAACTTAAACCCAATAAAATAATAAATAATATTAAATGGAATAAAAATTAAATGACAATAATTGGATAATAAGATATTCATATATATAAAAATGTAAGTATGGTGGATTTGAGGAATCTTTTTAGTGATACGTATAATTTGTAATTATTTATCAGACTATACTTGAATAAATAAAAATATAACTTTTTTTTTATCAGCCATGGGCCTTGAACTCAGGGCCCTGAGTTTTAGCTCTTTTACTCAAGGCGAGCACTCTACCACTTTTAGATACAGTACTACTTGCAGTTTTTCAGTGGTTAGTTGTACATAAGAGTCTCATGGGAACTTTTCTGCCTGAGGTGGCTTTGAACCACAATCCTCAGATCTTAGCTTTCTGAGTAGCTAGGATTATAGGTGTGAGACACTGCACCCAGCCAACTTTTGTTGTATGTTTCATTTCCTATCCAAAACCTTTTTAATTTAAAACTCTCAAAATATTCTTATTTTCAAGAGAAGCTAATTCTTTCCATAGTTTCTATAAGGATCTATCTTCTTTATAACAGTACTTTGTTGGAAACATTAATTATGTAACTAAGATTTCTCTGAGAGGACAGGACAAAGGACAGGACCAACTGAAAGAATAAGGTTGGCCTTACCTAGCCAAAGCTCATGAAGCACTCATAAAGTGACTGGCCTGTTACTTGAATAACATGGCTAAGCCTCACACGAGGGGTGGGGGGATAAATTTGGGACATAGTATAAAGAAGAAAACAATTCATTCAAATGTCTTAATGCTTCAGTTAATATGTTATGATAGTTATTTGATGTTGTTTCCTAGCCTCCATTAATTTTTTGAAGTTTTATCTGAGAGTTCTTCTAAAATTGAGTTGGTGTTGGCTTCAGACACTTTCAGTTTTCATTATCACTTTTCTTTTTTCTTCTGTATTTATTCAATGTGATCCAATTTCATTTTAACTTTTGATTATATTTCTTAAGATTGTTTATCTCGGTAACAATCATACTGCTTCTTTACTCTGCTTTTCTACATTTCCTCCACTCTCCCCTCCCCTTATTGTGGGAAGTAAGCCTTATTTCCATAAAAATAGAAGTAAACTCACAGAGAATTTTTTTCATTTTACATGTGAGAGAAATAACATTCAAAAGTTAATTTACATTATTCATTGTAACATATAGAATATCATACAGTCAGTATTTCAAGCTAAACAATCTATTTCTTTTTCTTTTTAGCAAGTCACTTTTTAAATTTGTTGCTGCCTATTTCTTTGTGGTCTCCTTATGTAATCTTAGTTGAAGTATCTTCATACTCAAGGTCCTCCTGACTCAGACTCCCCCATGGTGGGTGTAAGTCAGTCACCATGCCTTGTTCATTGGGTCACTTTTTTTTTTTTTTTTTGGCCAGTCCTGGGCCTTGGACTCAGGGCCTGAGCACTGTCCCTGGCTTCTTCCCGCTCAAGGCTAGCACTCTGCCACTTGAGCCACAGCGCCGCTTCTGGCCGTTTTCTGTATATGTGGTGCTGGGGAATCGAACCTAGGGCCTCGTGTATCCGAGGCAGGCACTCTTGCCACTAGGCTATATCCCCAGCCCCTGTTGGGTCACTTTTTGACTATGAGTTAAAACTGGGAAAAGTCCTATATCAAATAATGGAGGTATTTGATAGTAAATGGCTTAGTATAGCTTTATATTTAAAAACACACACAAAAGTCACATTTAGAGACAAGAAGGATATATTAATTTTAGTTTTATATACAATTATGTATGTAAAAATTGTGCTTCATTGTAGAAAACATAGTATTAACTGTTTTGATTTGTTTTTCTTTTATACTGGTACTCAAAGCCCCCAGCTCTTGCTCAGCTTTCTAGGTCAAGGTCATGCCTGGGGATTTACTACTTGAGACATATTTCCAGTTGAGTCTCTTGGACTTTTCTTTCCTGGCTGCATTGGAACCACAATTTTTGTTTTTTGTTTTTTTGTTCTTAGCCTTTTGAGTAGCAGGATTAAAATAGATTCTGATTCTGATTAGTGGCAGCTCTGTTCTTGATTCATCTTACCCACTCAGAAACATTGTCTGAAGATTAGGTTTCATAATATGATCATTTGTTTTTACTCAGTTTAGAAAGTATAAAAGCGAGAGAATGGAAAAAGCATTTTCAACCTTTAACTACTACTTCCTCATGAGGAGGTAGAAAATTTTCTCACTGTTCTCCTTTTCTCCCTGCTCTCACCCTGTCTTACTAAAATAAGTCCGTGCTGCAAACTTTCATTTTATGAACTCCTTTTTCTGAAAAACCCTGAAATGGTTTTCATGAGTGGATCTGAAGAACTTAGGATATTTTTGTCAAACAAAAAAGGCAAGAGAAGTCCCCTTCCAATTTTCCTCCTAATTATAACGAACTGTTTTATTGTGAAATAATTATTTGAATGAGACTGTACTTCTTTAATAAAACTTGTAAACTTCCTATTCATAACTTAAGTAAACACATTATGAAAAAAGAAGAAAACAATCTGGTTTTACATTGTGTTTTTTTAATGACGAGAGATAAAATGATTATATCAATGATTGCAGTTATGTAAAATATGACTATATTTTATAAGATTATATATTTTATTAATTCTACTGAAAACTTCATGTACTCATAAAAGATAGAAAATTAGCAAAATGCACAGTATTATTTCAGGATCACAGGAAGCATCCATAAGATGGATAATTTGGAATATGGAGTAAATTCAATCTATGTTCTCCTTCTAGTAGGTGTTTGCTATGCAGTTTATATTAGTTATATCAAAAAGAAGTGTTGTCCTTCAATAGGAAGCTACATTATAAATTATGTTTCATCTTATCAAATTCTAGCCCTATTTATGGCCCTGAGTGATTTTACCAAGCTCTGCAAATTGCAGATAAGGGGCAGATAGGCAAATTCTGTCCTGTCTGATAAAGATTTAATTATTTCCAGTTTGCCTCAGACTCTATTATGTCATATAAATTTGTGCTGCTTTTACTTTTCTTTTCAATAGATTACCAACCTGGATGGTTGCTTCATGCTGTATGAATAAATAAATCCATGAAGAAATCCTTGTTTTCATATTTTGTAAGATTCATTAACTTTTCTTAGAAGTTTTTTTTAATATTTTAAAATTATCTGTAAATAGTTGTTCATAAAACTTTCCATTTAACCTGTCAGTTTATGAGTACAGTGTATCTTGATAAATATCATTCACTTCATTTTTCTCCTCTTGTTATTTCTCCCAATTTCACACATCCCTTCAAGTTACCTAGTTCCATTTTCACATATATACATTGAATATTATGAGTGTATTTGCCCACACTTCCTCTCTCTCCATTTGTTTTTCCTCTTTCTCCAAACCCCTCAACACAACACAAACTTCTTTTTACTTACTCTAAAATTCTATAAGGCTTGGAAAGTATTACATTAGGTAATGTGTATTCCTGATATATTGAACACTGAAAATTTGAAGTACACATTTCCATACTTTTAGAAATTTCCATGCAGGGACTCATACTCAAGAGTTTTAGCAAAGAAGATTTACCTAAGAAAGAGCTTGATTTCATTGAAGGATACAAGTCTAGAAAGTGGTAGTATATCCCCAAAGGAAATAACATTGGCAACTTGACCAAGAAAGTCAAATGTATTGAGCCCCTACTTCTCAGCTATTTTTATGGATAGAATTTAATTATTAATAAGGATATATGCCTTATATTGGAGTGAGAGGCCATTGACAATGGCCAAGGAATAGGAGGGTGTTTTTTTTTTTTTTGCCAGTCCTGGGCCTTGAACTCAGGGCCTGAGCACTGTCCCTGACTTCTTTTTGCTCAAGGCTAGCACTCTGCCACTTGAGCCACAGGGCCACTTCTGGCCATTTTCTGTATATGTGGTACTGGGGAATCGAACCCAGGGCCTCATGTATACAAGGCAAGCACTCTTGCCACTAGGCCATATCCCCAGCCCCAGGAGGGTGTGTTTAATGAGATGTTTTCAAACCCAAGAGAACGAGTTGAAGAGAGATGGGCAGATGGAACCATGAGTATGATGAAACAATGAGAACTCTGGATAGACTGTAGAGTTGGAAAAGACCCTTTGGCATCATTACTGACGAATGTTGGCCAGTGTACCAAGAAACTGCATCTTGATCAATGTCATCTCTTTTATCTTTCTTGTACTATCAGGAATGGTCAGCTGCAAAACAACTGCACTCAGTATTTGGCAGAATGTACCTAGATAAGATGCTGCACCTACTCAGTGATTCTCATGTATTTCTTCCTTTAGACTTGCCTATCTCATAACATCTACCCCAATCAAGACACAGAATTCCCCTCCTCCAAAGCAAGCCAAAAACCACAGAAAGGTTTTAGAACTGTTTTGTTTCTCTGGAAAGTTCTCTTGTGTCAGATATCCTCCTCAAATGTGATACACAAACATCAATGATTTTTAAAAGTCTAGCTTGATTTCTCCTCGCCCCCAGTTTTATCACTTTCATTTCCTATTGTTGAATTATTTTTACACACAATAATTTAGATTTTTTTCTTCTCTCTCTCTCTCTCTCTTTCTCTCTCTCTTTCCCTTTTGTAATTTTTTGTGCCTTTCCTGGGGTTTGAACTCAGGGCCTGGACGCCATCACTGAGCTTTATGCTCAATGCCAGTGCTCTACTACTTTTTTTTTTTTTTTTGCCATTTCTGGGCTTTGGACTAAGGGCCTGAGCCCTGCTTCTTTTTGCTCAAGGCTAGCACTCTGCCACTTGAGCCGCAGTGCCACTTCTGGCCATTTTCTGTATATGTGGTGCTGGGGAATCGAACTGAGGGCTTCATGTATAAGAGGCAAGCGCTCTTGCCACTAGGCCATATCCCCAGCCCCCTACGTTGGTTTTTTGGTTGTTAACTGGAGATAAGAGTCTTATGGACTTTCCTGCCCAGGTTGGTTTAGAATCATGATCCTCAGATCTTAGCCTCCCGAGTAGCTAGGATTACAGACATGAGCCCCCACAGCCCAGTTTGATGCCATTCTTTTATCTGACATAGCATAAAAATACAGAAGTTTCTTCTTTTCGGGTCATCATTTCTGAAGGCATCCGTAATATATAAATTGTTGATGAATAGATGTTATTCTTTCCTCCTGTACATCTATCTACTGGTATCAGGCATGTTGTTTGTGATAGTTAGAAGATGATGCTGATTTTCTCCCAGGATAAATTTCTTTTGCCAACATTTTGGCTCAAACAGTTAGATTAAGCCATGATAAAAATGTATAGTAGCCAAGCAGTAGTTGCTTACACTTGTAGCTGTAGTTATTCCAGAGGCTGAGATATAAGATGTCCAATTTGAGGCCAGCCTGGCAGGAAAGTATGAGATACCTTTTTGCTCAAATTATTAGCAAAAAAAAAAAAGAAGAAGAAATGAAGTGTGGCTCAAGTGATCCAATGTTAGTCTTGAGTAAAAACATTAATAAACAATTCTGAGTTCAAGCCCCAATAGCAACACACACACACACACACACACACACACACACACACACACATCTTATTATATCTCAGTACCTGTGACTCACATCTATAATTCTACCTATTCAGAAGGCTGGCAATTAAGGGTCAGACATGTGGGTCAGGCAATTATCTCCAATTAACCAGCAAAAACACAAAGCTGAGAGATAGCAGAAGGCTCTGGGGTTTGAGTGTTGTTACCAACATACACACACATTATAATAACTCCACAATAACATCACTTTCAATACCACTTCAAGTTAATGAGTAACAAGAATACTTCCTCTATTCTCTAGAAATTTTTGTCCCATTTCTTCTCAAAATGTAAACCACACTAACTCTGTCCTGTCATGAGTATTTTCTCAATGCCTAGGTAACAGCTCATTCTTAAGCCTAACTGCTTTGCCCCATCCTATTATTATGCTCAGCAATTAAAAAGAAATATGTTCACAAACTGAAAATAACTAGTAAGGAAAGACTATCATTCAAAAGCTTAGGTAATACCATGAAAAACATTATGAGTCTCTATTAATAAAAAGAGAAGTAGAACTGGATTTCTACCAGTATTTAAAATATATTTACAACAATAATTAGAGTAAGATGTGAAAGGAGGACTGTGACAACAATGCATAGAGTTCAAGTAGAATAAGGATAGAGTAATCTAAACTCAAAACCATATTTAGAAAGGCCTGAAGTCATCTATGAGCATGGGCCAATGGCATAGAGAGATAGTGTCAGAATTGGGAAATGGTTCCGCATTAAGAAGGTCATTTGGTAACAATTACTTAAAATCTGCTTTGGCTAAAAAGTACAACTCCTTACTTGGGCCTGTGAATTAACTGAAAGCAAAATAAAAGCAAAGTATCTCTGCCTCTGGTTTTTTATTTTTTTAAATCTTCATCCTTTACACTGAGCTATTTACTCTTAAGCTACCTTTCATACCTTTCTAATACATAAAGGATAGAACTGATGGATAACATTTTTATAAAACAGAATTAGAATTTCCTCAAAACTGACCACACACCAGGCATATATGACTTTCCTTTCTGCTTAGTCTGGACTTGAATTTTATTCTTCCAGATTTCAGCATCATCATTAGTTAAGATTATAGACATGAGCCACAGTTACCCAGATGCTATTTTTAAAAATTTATTTAACTTATTATTTAATTTATTATTAACTTATTAAATGGCAACTACCATTTAGCAAAGCAGTTTATATATATCTTGATGGATGCTACTTTTTCAACATTCTTACCCATTCCCATTCTCACTCATCTTTCCCCTAACAAGCCTCACTATTAATTTTGTAGGATACATATTGTATTCTTGACTGCATTTCTCCCACTTCTCTATTTTTCATCTGATCTTTGTTTTTTATTTTGTAAATTGAATATTCTTTTGTGTGTGCATATTTGTGTGTGTGTGTGTGTGTGTGTGTGTGTGTGTGTGTGTGTGTGTGTCCTTCCCTCAGCTTCCTGGGATTGAAAACAGGGACAAAAGACAATTGAAGATTCTGTGGGTTATTCAAGTGGGGACATTCCAAAAGACCTAAAACCTAGTCTAAGGATCATATCTGTGAGTATGGACCAGAAGATCATTATAATATTGTCATTTAGTATAGCTCAAACATGCACAGGATGACTGCAAGAGGAGTAAGTCTATAATCCCATGGAAGAACAACAAAGCCTAATGTTCAACTTCTCCTCTTAAGTAAAATGCTATTCAAGTGAAGACATTTAAAAATAAACTTCAAAAAATTTGGTAGAGTTTCACCATCTATTTATTGAAAATCTTTGTTGCTATTTTACAAAAACTTCAACCTTGAACTCTTCACTTTCTAATGCAAATCAGTAATTAAGTTTGCACTTAGTACATGTGGAAATAACAGGGCGTATTAAGCATGGGAAATTTTAGCTATGGTGGCTGCATGAAAGCAAGGAGCCAAGAGAAGGCCCAGTCCTTTTGGGTAGCAGTTAAACTATCTCAAATGTTTCAAGTATCTCCCTGTAGAGATAGTTGTTAGAAAACCATAAAAATGTGCTCTCTTGAAGACTATAATTTTCGCAGTTGTCAGAAAAAAATAGTATGTGTGATAAATATTTCCCCAGTATGGTACATAGAATAATTTTATTTTGCTCTTGATGGCAATCTAAATAATACTAGCAGTGTGATGGACTATTAATTCTAAATAGACTTTTAAGATTTTCTATGTTAAGATGAACATGGTTAATTTATGTTTTTCCTAAATTGACTTGGCATTAAAAATCCATTTTCCACAGCAAGCCACCTGTGTTTAATGACATGGTTGATTATAGTAAATCATTTTTAAAATTGTTTTTGCCTTTTTTCTTTGAATAATTTTTGTAATTATTTCCTCATCTGTCAAAGTCCTGAATAATGAATTCTTCCATACTTTGGTGTTGAAAATACTACACAACATTGAAGAAAGGCATGTGGCAGTATTCTTTATAACAATTTGAGGTGTCATCATCTTTTGTTAGCATGTATTGGATACTTCATTTCTTATCTGGAGTATGTCACTTCATAGATGAGAAAACTGAAATGTGTCAAGGACTTGGTGCCAATATCCTGTGAAACCCACTGTCCCCTTAGTTACCTATACATAAGAAAGAGGGACTCTACAGTATCATGACAGTAGCAGAATCCTACCTTGGTACAGATTTAGTACCTCCTAAATGCTAAGTGCATTGGCTCCTATACCTACATTCTTCACTGACAGGTCCTATGAGCCAGGCTGGGATCCTACAAGACCCTCTTTTGTGTTCTCTTGGATAAAATCAGAAAAGCAGCAAGTGTTTATCTGTAGAAATATATACTGACTGAGAAATTCAAATAATATCATTGACTAGGATGCCTCCAGCAGTATTCTCTAAAGAGACACTAGCTTAATAATAAATATTTCAACATCTCTCATGAAAATTCCACATAACAATTATCCAGGTATACAGCATTTATTTCAGGTCAGACAAACACAAGAACAACCTTAATGAAAGAAGAAAAATAAAAGCTATTGAATTTCATGTGTATCAGCCTTTTTGTCATGTTAACAGAGTTGAGTATAATCAACAAAATGCATTTAATTCTTTTTTTTTTTTTTTTTTTTTTTGGCCAGTCCTGGGCCTTGGACTCAGGGCCTGAGCACTGTCCCTGGCTTCCTTTTGCTCAAGGCTAGCACTCTGCCACTTGAGCCACAGCGCCACTTCTGGCCATTTTCTGTATATGTGGTGCTGGGAAATCGATCCCAGGGCCTCATGTATACGAGGCAAGCTCTCTTGCCACTAGGCCATATCCCCAGCCCCAAAATGCATTTAATTCTGCTCCCCACTAAGGATTAACAAGAGAAGAGTTTAAAGGGCATCCAGCCTTCTGGCTTTTCAAAGGGCTGCCCAAGGCTAGCTTTAGTTTTCTACATGTGTATAGCCAATTCTTCCATCACCATTTGTTGAAGAGGATGTCTTTCTTCTATCCTGTGTTTTTGGCTCCCATATCAAATATTTGGTGCCTAAAGGTTTCTGCGTTCATTTCTGGGTCTTTGATTTTTCTTGCCTGTTCATGTGCCAGTAACAATCTGTTTTTAAACTACACCTTTGTAATAGAGTTTGAAGTTTGTTACCGGTATATTTCTCCAGTACTGTTCTTCTTGTTAAGGATTGATTTTGCTACTCGGGGTCTTCTATTATTCCATATGCATTTTTTTGATTGCTTCCTCTATATCATAAAAGAATATTGTTGGGATTTTGGTGTGTAATGCATTGAATTTGCAGGTAGCTGTAGGCAGTATTGTCATTATAGTGCTGTTAATACTCCAACCCAGGAGCATGGGTGTTCCCCCCCCCCCAATTTCCTTAAATCTGCTTTAATTTCCTTTTGAAAGTTTAAAAAAGTTTTTATCATACAGATCCTTCATCTTTTTGCTTCAGTCAATTCCTAGGCATTACATTTTGTAAGGCTTACAAATGGGGTTGCTTTCCTGATTTCAGCCTTGCTCTTCTCATGGTTGCCAAACAGAAAAGCTATTGATTTTTGTAGGTTAATTTTATACTCTGTTACTTTGCCAAAGCTTCTGATCAGCTCAAGCAACGTAGAATGTGATTCTAAATCTACAAGCAAGGGAAGTTCCAGAAGATTGCAGAAAGTTAACAGGGAAGCAACCGAGCTCTCTCCAAAGAAGCAGATTTTAGGGTGCCACCAAGCTACCGACAACTAGAGACACAACAAGTAAGCTACAATTATACAGAGATTTATACCAAAGAAGAAAACTATGAGCAGCCTACATAAGAAAACAGTTTTAAGAGGCCACTAGTGGTGGCAGCAATGGCAGCAGCTCAGGGAGCTGTGTCAAAGATGATGGCAGCCATCACAGGGAGCATGCCCATGGGCTTTCCACTTACTTCCAGTGTGAACTTAAAGACCAGGAATGAGCATCCACATCCCAGTAGCCACAGACACATGCAGAGACAACTCCTCATATTGCAGATGGTTTGAAACACCAAAGAAAAATATGTTTACCTAAGCAAAGACATTCTCCCTCCCTCCCAGAAAACAGCATCTGGCAAGAAACCCTTCTCCTATCTGAGAACAATGCCTTTTTTGAATGTGGCATAGAGCCTGCTGGAGGCCCTGGCCAGTAATAGTTACTGGAGAGGTGGTGATATTTTGGAAGGGGTAAAAACAATATGATATCCTGGCAACTCCCCTCTCTGGCAGAAAACAACCCACCCAGGGAGAAGTAACCCCACCCAGGGATGGAAGGCCCACCAAGGAAGGGGCTTATCCCGAGCATCCAACAAAGACAAGCTAAGCTTTTCAGATATACTGCATCTCAACCCCCAGCTAGCCAGGCATCTTGGGATTATAAAACCAAAAGTCTGTAACATCTCACTGGAAAAAAATCTGGACAGGTCATAAAAGCTCAGGATCATTTCTGGCTAGACTAAAAATTTAAGTAGAAACAGAATTTTTATCAAACTTTAGTAAGTGTTTTCTAGTCAGATATCATCCAAAGCTAAATTGTTTTTAGATGGAGAAACTAATCCCATAATATTTACACCCTGAAGGAGCTCCTGTAGCGATTTAACATTTCAAATGAGAAGGCAAATGCAAAAATCCTCTATATGTCCCCCATTGTATTAACAGTCAGAAGGAAAAGAGATTCGAAATCAAGTAGCTAACCTACAGTCCCGACTAACTGAAGCAGAGGATCGAAACTCAGGAGCTGAAGATTCCCTAGATTCTATGGAGAAGGATCAAAAATCAATACAAATCCAGTCTAATCAGCAAAACAGATCACTACAGGAGATTCAAGACACGATCAGGAAGCCCAATTTAAGGATAATAGGCAGAGAATCACAAGAGCCCAATAGCTATACCTTATGAACACATAAGATGATGCTAAGTGAAATGAACTCCATGTTATGGAAATGATTGTTATATCACAGTTGTAACTACTTTCAACATCCCATGTGTATCTATAGCTTCTATTATTGATGATGTTCTTGTATCACCTTCCTGTGGTTGTACCTACACTATCTCTGTAATCTTATCTGAGTATATTAGAAACCGTGTATACTGGTATTAGAACTAGGAAATGTTAAGTCCTCTCCCTGAGGGCTCCATGTAGATGCCCCCACCTCATTAAGTCTCCACCCAGTTACCTGGGTAACCTGCAGACCTGGAGGCAGTTACCTCCCCTTTCCCTGAGGTCACATCCTAATCCACCTGGCCATACCCCTTGCCCCTGCCCTAGATATAAGGCAGGGCTCGGTGGGGGTCGCGCTCTCTCTCCCTTCTCTCTGGCCATGGATCTTTTTGGCCACAGGCCAGCAGTTCGGTAATAAACTTTCTCTCCTGCCTGAATTCTGTGTGGCATTCTCCTTTCCTGGCTACCTACTTAAAAAAAAACTAACAGGAAATTAAAAGGGAATACCAAAATTGAGAGACACAGGGTACAAAAAGAGGAACAACTACAAAAGCAATACTTGCAAAAATGTTTGGTGTAAGTGAACTGAACACCTCATGGGGGAAAGGGAAAGGGAGAGGGAGGGGATGAGGGACAAGGTAACAAACAGTATAAGAAATGTATCCAATGCCTATCATATGAAACTGTAACCTCTCTGTACATAAGTTTGATAATAAAAATTTGAAAAAAAACACAAAAAACCCCCCCAAAATGTCAGGAAAAGTGATCACAGTTGAGCTGATGAAAGGAAATTAGATATAATGTTAAATAAATGTCAAAACATTATTTGTAGGTTTATAAGTCTGCTGCCTTTAACATCTGTGTTTTGGAGTGAAGATTCCGCAGCTGGTGCTTCTGGCTAACACTTGGCTTATATCCTGTGCATACTTTCTGAGCAACCTTCATCACTGACTCCCCTCCTTTCATGAAAGTGGCCTCAGTAAGTGTGCTGAGAAAAACTGCAGTAGTCAACATTTACATGTCCACAGAGCAACTCTAGTTGCACTGAAATTACAAGGGGAAAATAATTCTTCTAACATAATCATATAATAATTTACTTCTCAGTTATCATTTGCCTTAGTAGTTTAATAAATTATGGTCTTATGAAATAATGAAAGAAACAATTTAATATGTTTGGAATCATAACTTTAGACATAATGGCCAGCTTCTTTTGCATACTTCAGTTTCTCTAATTTTTATGATTCACTATAAATTATTTTGCTTTAATAATAACATGCACTTCTAACATACCTTATCTAACATAATCACTTGTAGATATTGCTTGTTTATATGGAAACTTTAAACTTTCTAAGAAAACTTCTTTAACAATTCTTAATTCCAAATTAATAGACAATAATCCCTCTGCCAACATTTTTAACCTTAACAGTGAAGTAGAGTGGGGTTTCGCTATAATGAAATGGGGTCCCCCCCCAAGGGAGGGGATTCCTGGGTCCCCCAAGATTCCACCACACAGTCTCTAGCTACAAGATGACAAAAAGACAGATTTATTGGGGAAGTAAAAAATGAACAAAAAGTGAACCGACCGGCCTTGGTCACAGCCCAGACTTGGGAGCCGAAACTGCCGACCAGGAGTGCAGGATCAGGGCCCAGACTTGTGAGCTGGAGCGGCCCACATGTGTGCAGCCCACACTCAGGAGCTGGAACCACGTGCACGTGTGACCTTCCAGCTTGGCTATAAGGCAAACATCACAGACAAACTTGCCACATGCAGGTGGCCAATGAGGATACAACACTTACAGAGCATGCTAGGCCGCACGCAGGTGGCCAATAAAGTTACAGTCTGTCTCATAGTATCTGTTTGAACCAACCTATCATTCTAGTTAGAATTGGTGCATGGATTTGGCGGGGCTCACATGATGCAGGTAGATAGGCCTACTCATAGGAGGGCACAGGTTCCCTTGAAGCTCCCAGGCCTCAAGTGGTCAATTTACATAACTTATCATAATAAAGGGGAGCTTCTCTGGATAGGGTGGGGGACAGCTTAGTGGAGATGGAGTTGGCTTCTGCTCTAATCTGAGCTGGAGTCAACCTGAAGTTCCTGATGATGGCACTGGCCAGATCTGACCTCCCTATTACAACAGTAACTAGAATTCAATTTTACACAGGTAAATGTAAGAAATGACACATAGAAAAAACAAACAGTAGAGTGCAATAAAAAATTCAGTAACTTAGTGTTCTGAATTGATAATTTAGAACATTAATAACTTACTTTGAAAATCATCAAACACAGCAGAATTTTTTAAGAACTTTAAACCTTGGGTCTCATGTAACAGTCCTCCATTATGCCTCAGCCCCTATGGATTCCTTTCGTTCTTGACGGGAAAATTTGAGGCCATCTTATGGAAACCAGTAGAATAGAAAAAAATTATATTGAACATAACTGTAATATTAAAATATTTTGTATATATGTAGTCTGAATATAATATACATGAATATGTATTTATATATGCATACACACAGAGACATATATGTACCAGTACTGGAATTTGAATGCAGTCTTGTATCTACAAGAGTCTTGTATCTACAAGACTGATGCTCTAACATATCAGTCATCTCTAGACTGTTTTTTGCTGACTGGAGTGGAATCTCCTAGATGTTTCTAACTGAGCTGAACTTGAAACACCATCCTCTGGATCTTAATCTCTTAAGCAAATAGGATTACAGGTTTGAGCCACAAGTTCTCAGTGCAATATAGTTTTTATTAGCCAAAGTTGCTGTATTTCTTTCAAAGTATCACTTTTTGTTTTAATACTCCATTTTTTATTTTCTAATTCTGCAAGTTTATAAAGTTTATTGAAAAAATATATGAGAATTTAAAAAAAGAACAAATGAGAAACATCAATACTCCAATTACTAAAAGATTATATAAATAGGTTAGTAGGCTGAATTCAGAACTATTTGAGATTAGGTAACTATATCACAGTACACACTTTAACCTTCACAATGATGAAAATCATCATTCTAATCTACAAAGTTAATGAACTCTATGGACTTTAACAATAAGACTATTTCTTCCAGATCTTTTTTGGGGGGACGGGGGTATTGGGAGCCCTGATTGAGGAGGCTGGAATCCTCAAGTAAAGTATCCTCAGCTTGGCGGGGGAAACTGAGTCATTGCCTCCTGGTGTGCACAATGTTCAACAGGTAATACTTCATTTTTTAACACTTTGTTTTTTCTTTTTTGGACTGGCCCTGGAGTTGGAATTAAGTTCTTCCAGCTGTTGGTATGTTATTCCTGCTCAAGGTTAGTACTCTCCAACTTGACCTCGATCTCAACTCCCAGATTTCTGCTATTTAATTGGAGTTAAGAATTTTGTAGTTTCCTGCCTAGGCTGACTTTGAATATGATTCTCAGATTGCAGTCTCCTGAGTGGCTAGGATTATGGGCATGAGCCAGCAGTACACAGCATTAGCACATTTTTTAATACTTTGTATCTTCAATAACTTTTCAGTTTTCATACATTTATTAATTTTCAGTTAATTTTTCATGTGTCTCAAAACAACTCCTGTAACAAGGTACTATTAAATTCAGTGGCTTGAGTGTCTCAGTGAAGCTGTTTTCAAGACTAACAGTTTCTGCTATCTGAAATTCCACCACTCCCTGTAACCAATAGAAGAAGAACTGAGGAAATTATGAATCAGTTTCTATCAGAATGATAGCATCAGATTGCTAGAAGATTGATGAACAAGCCAATGACTTCCACAGTTTGCCATCTTGGTCTCAAATAGATTCTGTACATTTTACAACTTATTAGCAATAATTTCCCATAATTTAAAAAATCATCTATATGCTAATTTATATGTAAGACAATTTAGCTAACCAAATAGGAAATAAATTCCACCAGAATATAAAGGTAGAGGTTTTAAACTTAAGAGTGTGCTACATAAGAGCAGTCCCCTTACTTTAACTTGTGGAGACCAAGCTTCAGCAAAGGAGTAGGACAACATTACATACTACAGGGAATAAGGACATGGGTGGCTTCAGGTGATGGTGATGGCTTTGTAGAAGGAGGCATCCTATGTGAATATCCAGGGGAGCATATCTAGCTTTTTGAATGATGCTAGGTGAAAAGCATCAGTAAAGCAAGAGAGTGTGCTGTGACTGATCACATCCTGGCCTTCTGGATCTATTACAGATGGAGCTATGGTAAGGTAAGATTTCAATTTAATGTACTGCTAGTTCTGAGCCAACTTCCTGAAGAGTGTATGCACCAGAGGCCTGCTTCGTACCTGATGAATTCTTTATGCATATTACTATCTTCAATTCATTTTCACCAGTCATAGGCCAAAACAAGTCACATTTCATGGAATCAATTTTTACTTTGAGGTGAAGAATAACTTAAATATTGAGTCATGATTACCATAGTAAGAAATTTTATGAATTGCTTTTAAAACCTAAAGCATAACTCATAATTAGATACATTTAAAAAGTTGATTCTAACAGTGACTTTCCTGTCTATTTTTTGGTAAGGATTAACGTTTTTATTCTTCATCTATATTTTTAAAATTTTGGTCCAGGCACAGAGATTTCTTTACACACTCAACTGTCAAACTCAAACCTTCTTTACCATAAAAAAATTGTGAATGTTTTGTATATTACAAAAGTAGCTAGGCACTGAGGGTTCATGTCTCTAACTGTAGCTACTCAGATGAAATTTTCTATTCATATTGAATAGGTATTTTTGCATATTGTAAAAATTCTTTTTCATAACATAACTATGTTTTTAACATAGACTAAAATATAAATGCTCAATTTAATTACATCTATTAGTTGATAAATCAAACTGAAAATTTTTATGCATTTTATGCAAATTTTTATGTTTTTTTGCTGAATGATTTCATTTATGCCACAAAGTTTATGAATTCAGATATAAATCACAGATCAGCAAGTGAATAGTAAGTGATCTTGAAGTAAATTACAGAGATTTAAGTGCATATTATCTAATGATTCATATTTTAAAGATGAAAGTAAATTTCCAGTGGGTGATAAACTAATAATGGTACAGTTGTTGTGTAGTAAGGTGTAATATTCATAGGGTGCAGATAACATATCCCTAAACTTCCAGCTTCCTTGTTCTCTGCGTTCTAATAACTTTACAATCAAGCACACAGGCAGTCTCACTTCTCCAGTGTGCTGACCTTCTGTACATTCTGCTGGCCATTTTTTGTGCCAACTATGGGCTCTACTCTGGGCAACTGCAGCCATTCACTCATGGCATCTGTTACTGGAGTGCCGCATGCTGTATCTCCTCAAGGAGGACACTTAGTGTTTCTGATTCTTTTGCTCCCTAATCAGTAACTTCCTGAAGAACTGCAACACTTTCCTTCTCTTTGATTCTAATAGCTAAATTCCTAAATTTTAGTAGGGTTTTGGTCATGGAGTGAACCTTGATTTGTAACTCATATTGTACACCTAAGCACAAGCTCATCCAACCTGTTTGAGTTAGAGTGGCCATAGCACACTTAATATTTTTAAATGGATATTTAGTGGGAAACTCAGATGACACATGTACAGGAGAAAACAATTTGCACATACTGTGCTTATTTCCTTTCTCTATTATATTCCATCTCTTTTTTCTCTCCCTTTTTTTTTTTTTTTTGGCCAGTCCTGGGGCTTGAACTCAGGGCCTAGGCATTGCCCCTGAGCTTCTTTTGCTCAAGGCTAGCACTCTACCATGTGAGCCAAAGTGCCGCTTTTCCCCCTCCCTTACTCACTTTCTAGAGGCCATAGTAGATATAAACCCTTCATACACCTCATCTTCTTCCAACCACAACACTATACAATGTCATCTCTTGTTTACCTTTTCGCTCAGGATTTACTAGGTAATGCCCAAGGCCATCTCCTTAAAGGTTGTCTTGGTTTCCCCCTCTAATGAACCTCCACCTCCACCCACGTTGTATCCAAGTCATTACTATCTGTTGGCAATAATTCTTTCGTTTGTTTTCATACTGTCTTTGTGCTGATGATAGTGTCTAATAGCTTCACAGATGATCATGTTTATTCTATTTCTACTGTGCAGTCGATGACTCAACAATGTTAGATATAGAGGAAATGCAGTCAGAGTATCTGCAGGAAGGGAGAGGTAAAAAGAAAATGAAAGGAGGGAGTGAAGAAGGAAAGGAGAGAAAACTGGAGGATGAGATGGAGTGAAGAAGGAGAGAGGGAGAAAAGAAGAGAATGGGATGGAGGGAGAGGATGTTTCCCTTACATTCAACATCACTAAAACTTGTTCATATTTTAGACTCACTCATGGCCTGAATTTTTTCCGTCCTAATTTTATCTAGTCCCTTAACAGTTTATACTTAAACAGACAAATGATTTGTTCAGGTACCAGTCTTTATTTGGCATATAGAAGTAGATAATAACAATTGGGAAGTTTTTTCCTCCTACCAAACCTTTAGCATTCTGAGCTTCCTTGTCCTATGGAATGTGGTAGCATTAGTACTGCTCCTTACCTAAATTCTTCCTGAATGTAGCCTCCAGTAAAGGTTTGATGAGGTAAACCAGGGATTTCATGTCAACCTATTAGGTAGTAATAAACTCAAATTCCATTAAGGGAAAACTGTCTCAACCTTGTCCCTGAGCATTACAGAGGAAATCTGTATCTATTACCCTGTACTACCAGTTAGCTTCTCAAAAGATCTTGTTTCCAGCAATCACATATACAAACAACAAAAATATAGTTACTTGCTTTGAACTCTTGGTTTTCCCAGGAGAGGAATGTCAAAAGATGTCTTAGAAATTTAAGATTTAGGAGTAGAGAGCTGGAAATAGGATGGGATTCACAACACTGGGGCCTACATTCTCTAGTTTCTTCATCTCTAAAGCACAAACAAAATATCACTTATCTCATATGAGTATTATAACAAGAGGTTACTATGTGAGTTTGTCTATTTTCTTTTACTGCAGTAGATACCAAAGATAATCAGCTTATTAAAGGTTCCTCTTGGCTCAGAGTGTTGGTGTTTTAATCTATGGTGGGTTGGCATATTGCTTTAGGGCCTGTGATAGGGAACTATTTCATAGTAGGAATGTGTGGGTAGAGGAAGCCCTGACTTTGTGGTCAGAACTAAAGAGAAAGAGTGGCCAGGGTACTAACATCCCCTTCAAAGTCTCACCCCCAACGAAGAAATACCTCCTATGTGTTAAGGTTCCACACATCTTGACAATATCATGGGTACCCAGGACCAAGCTTTCTTTCTTTCTTTTTTTCTTCTTTCATTTCCCCTCCCCCCTTTATAGTCAAAGTGAATTACAGAGGGGTTACAGTTTCATATGTAAGGCAGTGAGTACATTTCTTGATCAACCTGTTACCTCCTTCCTGATTCCCACCCCCTTGTATCCCCCTTCCCCTTTCTCCTCTCCCCCACCATGAGTTATACAATTGGTTTACTCCAAATGCTTTTCTAAGTATTGCTTTTGGAATCATTTGTCTTTTTATCCTTTGCAAGCTTTTTAATACATGGAACATAGGATGAACACTTATCTAAATCTTAGAACTATAAAAAGAAACCACAGAGAAAGTATTCACTAGCTATTAAGTTTTATAATTCAACTTAAAGATCCTTGTTGGGCTGGGGATATAGCCTAGTGGCAAGAGTGCCTGCCTCATATACACGAGGCCCTAGGTTCGATTCCCCAGCACCACATATACAGAAAACGGCCAGAAGTGGCGCTGTGGCTCAAGTGGCAGAGTGCTAGCCTTGAGCGGGAAGAAGCCAGGGACAGTGCTCAGGCCCTGAGTCCAAGGCCCAGGACTGGCCAAAAAAAAAAAAAAAATAAAGATCCTTGTTTTCCATAGCTGCCCCTGTGTTATTTTAAGCTGGTATTTATTTATTTATTTTTGGTCAGTCCTGGGGCTTGAACTCTGGGCCTAGACATTGTCCCTGAGCTCTTTAGCTCAAGGCTAGTGCCCTACCGCTTGAACCACAGCACCATTTCCAGTTTTCTGGTTGTTAATTGGAGATGAGAGTCTCACAGACTTTCCTGCCTCGGTTGACTTTGAACCGCACTCCTCAGATGTCAGCATCCTAAGTAGCTAGGAATGCAGGTATAACCCACAGGCACCCAGCTTATTTTAAGCATTTTCATAACCCCTCACAAACTATTGGTCTTTGCTCTTCTCCATTTTGCTATTATCAATTACACAACATTATTTTCTTATGTAAAATAATAATTATTGTGTGATCACAGTGATTTTAAAGTAGCATTTATATATTAATAACAAGTTGTTTTTAGATATAGGACTGCTCAAGTCATTTTAGTAAGCAAGTTATATTGTGAATTATATATGTTGGTTGTAACCTGCATTTATTGCCAATTTTCCTCTTGGTAAGGATTTGCACTTCAGTATATGTGCATTTAAAACTCTGTTCCATCTATTTAGTTTCTTGATCCCTTGATGCTAGGGCATTTTGTAACTTGTGACTTGGTCCTTCTAAAAAAAGTTGAACATTTACCTGAAAGGTTAACAAATTAAGAGACAAGATTTCCCAAATTAATATTTCCTCAGGTGAATAGTATTTAAATTTGATAAACATGGCATATGAAATAATATTAAAATGATTTAGCCTATATAGAGCTACCTTCAACTACTTTTGTATGAGTGTATGTACATAAAATTCATCTTCTTGTCAGTGAGATTAGGCCATCTAACATACAGGCACCCTCTCAAAAAGCTTGTAAGAGGACTCTTACATCATTCAGAATAGCATTCGTAATTATCTATTCATTAAGTATTTTCCTCCAATTATATTGAACATAGGATATAAATGTGCTAAAGTTAAAATCAGTTTCAATTAAAATAAGGTCCTAGGTCAGGAAGATTAAAGGTTGTTTGCTGATAATGAAAGCTTTCTAGACATTCAGGGAAATGTAGAAAAAGGATAATCTGGTTATTTATAGAATGCTAATGAAATATCATCAGTGTGGCTTAGGGCTTGGAAAGTATGTTCCTGCTAAGCATGGTCATTATGTCTTTAGTCCTAGCTATTTGGGAGTCTGAGACAGGAAGTTATAAATTGGAGGCCAGCTTGAGCAATGTCAAATAACTCTTTTACAAAAAGAAAAGTGTATGTGTCTAAATGCGTGTGTGTGTGTGTGTTCGTGTGTGCATTTTAAGGTCTACTGTCATCCATACCATGAAAATAATTACAGAACATGTGGATGCCGCTTTCAGAGGAGCACTGGTAAATTAGGATTATGTCACCTAGTCAGTGTAGTCATACAAGTGTAATTGTAGCAGTGATATGGTGGAGGCAGAAAGATGGAGAGTTCAAGGAAAGCCTGAGCTATAGAAAAAGACTCTGTCATCTGTATGTATGTATGTATGTATGTCGCACACAACTGTAGAAAGAAAGAATTATCACTGGTTACCAGAAAATCTTTCCATTTTGGTGAATGTCTGCTCATTGTTCAAATCAGTTCATGAACTGCAAAGAATAAAGGACAGATGCACTTAAGAAACCCAAGTGATGGTTGAAGCCAGAACAGTACAGATGAGTGAAAAACAGAGTGGAGGGAAGAAGATAGCGTGCTTGGGAAAAAAATACTTCCATGAACAGTGCAGTGGCACAAGCTACTATTATTATGTAGTTTAGACCCAGTACTCTTTTTAAAATTTTGTGATACTATTTTCTCCTTACAGTTATTATTGTATAAAAATTTGGTAATAACTTATGTTCTCCAGTTGGGAGCCAATGTCTCATACTTGAAATCCTAGTTACTCAGGAAGCTGACATCTGAGGATAGTGGTTTGAAGTCATCTCAGGTAGGAAAGTTTGTGTGATTCTATCTCCAATTACCTACCCACAAAAAAAAAAGTTAGAAGTGGAGCTGTGGCTCAAGTGGTAGAGCACTAGCCTTGAGTAATACATCTCAGAGACAGTGACAGGCCCTGAGTTAAGCCTATAGGATTGGCACAAAAAAAATTGCATTTTCCTATTCCTCTGAATCTTTCTGTGAAATCAGTGTATTAGACTAGTAGTTACTATACAGCCTTACCAATTATTTTCCATTTTATCACTGTAGAATGTGAATATTGATGTCACTTTGTATTTTTAATTTAGGATCCCCTAATAATTAATGCTGGTGAATATCTTATCACTTATTTTATGTATATGATGGACTATCTATTAATCTAGTTATTACTTTATAAGAATGATTTGTAAGGAATTTATAGAAGCTTTTGGTGAAATAAATTTGTAGATTTTTTTTTGTAATTGATATTATCTCATTCATTTCCTATTTTTATCCTTTGATACATTTTTATTTTGATAAAGTTAATTTTATCAAACTTTAATTTGTGGATCAGGCTTGTACTTTCCAAAGACTATGCATTTACATACTTCAATATTACTAAATATGGTTTGCTTATTATTATTATTCTCTTATGAGGTAAATTTAGAGTTAAATTTTAATTAATGATGTTTTTACTACTCTATTGACAGTATTTGTCCAGGATTCTTTGTTGAAAGATCTCATACATTCTCCCAAGAAATGGGCTTGGTGAATATGTCATCATATTAACATATGTTGGATCTGACACGTCTTAAAAGGCCATGATACTGAAGGGTTGGTACCTCATGAAGCTCAACCAGAAAGAGTGGAGTAAAGGAGGAGGGGGAGATCAGGTTATTTGGATCATGCTCTTGAAGAGCAATGCAGAGTTCTCCTCTCTTCCTTTCTTTTGCATCTACTCCAGGAAGTGAACACTTGTGTTCAGCCATGGGTTTCTGCTGTCTTGCTGCCTCACCACAAACCAAAAGCAATGGACCAACCACTCATATACTGAGGCTAAAAGATAATTTCAAATAAACTTTCACTTTTTGCAAGCCAATTCCCTTCTTTATTTTGTTAAAGTAATGGAAACATCTTTGTGATGGAAAGTCTTTGCAACAATGAAAATATAAACAATGTAATGTGTGAACCTTGAAAGTATAGCCAGTTTGTCCCAAAGATGGCTTGTCCTAAATCTCTTTCCAATAAATTTAAGGATCTAACCCCTAAGTTTCTATAAAAATCACATCTGATGTAATTTTTTCTGAGATTTCTCTAACTCTATCAATGAATTAAAGAAAAGTGACATCTTTAGTTTTTGATAAAAGTATTAAGGTGTTCAAAAATATAATTAATTTTTTTATTCGTGTTTTGTGTGTACAATGTAAGAATCCTTCCCTCTTCCATTAAAAGGTGTTCTTTTTGATATTACATTAAATGGATTTTTCAAGTTATATCTGCAAAATTTCAAGAAGTATAAAGCTGTTTTTAAATATATTTAATTATTAAATATATCACTTAATACATTTAAGTATATTTTTAAAACGTACTCAACCTATTACCCACTCATGATTTGACAATACTAGATTTTCTTATAATTTCTATTAGTATTTTTATGTTATGATTTTTAATGCAATTCTTATAAAATAAAAACAGTTTTATGTCTTCTTACCCAATCCACAAAACTTTCATTTGTCTTGACTTAGAATGAAAGTTCATATTCAAGATGCTTTCATTTTTAATTTTTTGTTTTTGTTTTTGATTTTGTTTCAGGGTTTTTTTTTTTGTTTTTTTTTTTGCAGATAATGGGTGTTGAATTCAGAGCCTTATGCAATTGCTTGAGGCTGGTGTTCTATCACTTAAGCCACACCTCTACTTTGGTGTTTGAAGGACTTTCCCATCTGGGTTTCTTTTGAATCTTGATCCTTAGATCTCAGTTGCATGTAAATAAGATTACAAGAGAGAACCACCAGCATCTCACCTTCTTATTCCCCTTGGAAAAGAACTGATCACAGTGAATTTCCTCAGCTTGGTTTCTGAAAGCAGGAGATAAAAGTGTCATGTACAGCTAGGATTCAGTTGGTTAGGCCTGCTACTCAGTAGAGAATCCTAGCTAATCAGGAGGCTGAAATATGAGGATCTTTTGAAGCCAACCAGGGCAGAAAGTCTGCATGATTCTTTTTTTTAATTTTTATTTTTATTGTCAAACTGGTGTACAGAGGGGTTACAGTTTCATGCGTTAGGCATTGGATACATTTCGTGTATTGTTTGTTACCTCCTCCCTCATTCTCCCCTCCCCCTCCCTTTTTCCCTCTCCCCCCATGAGTTGTCCAGTTGATCTACACCAAACAGTTTTGCAAGTATTGCTTTTGTAGTCGTTTGTCTTTTTACGCTGTGTCTCTCAATTTTGGTATTCCCTTTCAGTTTCCTAGTTCTAATACCTGTATACACGGTTTCCAAAGTACTCAAATAAGATACAGTGATAGTGCAGGTACAACCACAGAAAGGGGATACAAGAGGATCATCAACAATAGAAGCTACGGTTTCACATGGCATGTTGAAAGTAATTACAACAGTGATATAACAGTCATTGCCATAACATGGAGTTCATTTCACTTAGGATCATCTTATGTGTTCATAAGGGTATAGATATTGGGCTCTTGTGATCCTCTGCTGTGACTAGCCTAAACCTGTGCTAATTATTTACTATGAGGGAGACCGTAGAGTCCGTGTTTCTTTGGGTCTGGCTCACTTCACTTAGTATAATTTTTTCCAAGTCCTTCCAGTTCCTTACAAATGGGACAATGTCATTATTTCTGATAGAGGCATAAAATTCCATTGTGTTTATGTACCACATTTTCCTGATCCATTCGTCTACTGAGGTACATCTGAGTTGGATCCATATTTTGGCAATGACAAATTGTGTTGCGATGAACATTGTTGTGCTGGTGGCTTTAGTGTGTTCTTGTTTGTGGTCTTTTGGGTAGATGCCCAAAAGTGGGGCTGCTGGGTCATAGGGTAGCTCTATGTTTAGACTTCTGAGGAATCTCCATACCACTTTTCAGAGTGGCTGAACCAGTTTACATTCCCACCAACAATGAAGTAGGGTTCCCTTTTGGCCACATCCCCTCCAAAAGTTGTTATTGTTAGTTTTCTTGATAATGGACATTCTTACTGGGGTGAGATGGAATCTCAATGTTGTTTTGATTTGCATTTCTTTTATGGCCAGTGATGTAGAGCACTTTTTCATATGTCTCTTGTCCATTCTCATTTCCTCATCAGAGAAGTTTCTTTTTAAGTCTTTAGCCCACTTGTTGAGGGGGCTATTGGTTCCTTGTGGTTTTGTTTTGGAGGAATGTAATTTTTTTAGTTTTGCATATATTTTAGATATGAGGCCTTTGTCCATTGTATGGCCGGTAAAGATCTTTTCCCAATCTGTGGGCTTTCTGTTTATCTTGTGAGCTATGTCCTTTGCCCTGCAGAAGCTCTGCAGTTTGATGCAGTCCCATTTGTCCATCCTTTCTTTGATTTGTCACATTTCTGGGTCTTTGTTAAGGAAGTTCCGTCCTGTGCCAAGGAGCCCAAGTGTTTCTCCTACTCCTTCCTTTAGTGTTTTCAGGGTGTCTGTTTTGATTTCAAGGTCTTTGATCAATTTGGAATTGATTTTGGTGCAGGGTGATATATAAGGATCTAGTTTTAGTTTGTTGCATGTGTTGAACCAGTTTTGCCAGCACCATTTGTTCAAGAGGCTATCTTTCTTCCATCCTATTTTTTTTAGCTCCTTTATCAAAGATTAAGTAGGTATAGTTCTGTGGGTTCATTTCTGGGTCTTCAATACTGTTTCATTGGTCTTCAGGCCTGTTCCGGTGCCAATACCAGGCTGTTTTTATTAATATAGCTTTATGATACAGCTTGAAGTTGGGTATTGTAATTCCTCCAGCACTGTTCTTTCTGCTTAGGATTATTTTTGCTTTTCTGGGTGTTTTATTGTTCCATATGAATTTCTGGATTTCTACCACTATTTCATTAAAAAATGGTGTTGGGGCTGGGAATATAGCCTAGTGGTAAAGTGCTCTCCTTGTATGATTCTTCTCTCCAACTAGTCACCAAAAATCTTAGGTGCAGCTGTAGTTTAAGTGGCAGAATGTAAGCCTTGAGCTAAAAAGATCTGGGCAGTGCCCAGATCTTGAATTCAAGCCCCAGGACTGGCACACACACAAAATGAAGGTCTCATGAACAAAAACCATAAAATACCCTTATATCAATAAAAATAAAATATCCTTTCAACAAAGACAGGAAGTTTACACAGTTCTGTCTCTAGTTTCCCTGTATGTTGTAATTACTTGTGCAAAACTGTCTCTTCAAACTTTTACATAAATATTTAGGTGTGCCACAATGAGTCTTCATTTCATATGTTTAGATGTAAAGATATATGTACTCATTTAAAGAAAATTAATGTAATGCTTATTTAGGGCCTAACCATGGAGAGTTGAAATGGTATTTTCTTCTAAGAATGTATTTCATACTTTTTTACCTTGCAATATTTTTATCTGATTTTAATGTGATCGTTTCGGTGCTGTTTTCATTCATGTGGGAAATATTCTCATTCCCATCTTTTGAAAACACATGGATTTTTGATGTATTTTTAATGTGTTTGACAGAAGCCACAATTGATGATACTGACTTTAGGGCTGTATTAATACAGTGTGTGTGCATGTGTGTGTACACGTGCACATACACGTGTGTGTACATGCACATATACACATGTGTGTATTCAAACTTAATGTCTTGCAAAGAATTAGTCTATGTTATCAAACTCTTTCATGAAAAACTTCATCTTATTCACTTGTAAGCATTTCTTGTATGTAAACATTCTTTATTGATGTAAGTAAATTAAATAAACACTGCTAATTATATCAACCTTATTCACCCTTTCAAAAGATTGGTAGTTTATTGCTTTCTACTATGTCTTGTCATTTTCAATTTCACATAGTTAGCTTTTGTTTGTCTAATAGTGTTTCTTATGCTTTGGTTATATTTACTCACATTGCTTCTCTTTGCTGGTACCATGGCTTGAACTCAAGGCCTCAAGCTTTTGCTGATACTACCAATAGAACCATATCTACAGTCTTGCATTTGGTTGGTTAACTGGAGGTGAAGTCTTACCAACTTTTCAGCCTGGACTGAAAGTCAAACCATATTCTTAGTCTCCTAAGTAGCTAGGATTATAGGCATATGATATTAGTGCCTGGTTGACTTGTTACATAATTCATTTACATGGTAAATAGAGCATGGCTTCAGATATATATATATATTTTGGGGGGGGCAGTCCTGGGGCTTGGACTCAGGGCCTGAGCACTGTCCCTGGCTTCTTTTTGCTCAAGGCTAGCACTCTGCCACTTGAGCCACAGTGCCACTTCTGCCCATTTTCTGTATATGTGGTACTGGGGAATCGAACCCAGGGCCTCATGTATATGAGGCAGGCACTCTTGCCACTAGGCCATATCCCCAGCCCCTCAGATTTTTTTTATTGTTATGTTTAGAGATCCAAATTTCTGTCTAAGTACTTTTGAACTTCACCTACATTTGATATGTTTTTGTATTTTCATTTCTGTATCATTAAAAATATTTTATGTTTTCCCTGTGGTTCCATCCGTGACCCAGGATGTGTATAGATGCATGTGTTCATTTAGTAATACGTTTTTAACTTTAAATATTGTCCAAGTAGAGATGCCACTGTTCATATAATTTAACACAAATTTCTACAAATATAGTCTGTAAAGTTACAGTTTTAGGAAAAACTTGAGAGTCTTTTGTGATTATTTTTATTGACTGATTTTTTTTTGCCAGCCCTGGGGCTTGCACTCAGGGCCTGAGCACTGTCCCTAGCTTCCTTTAGCTCAAGGCTAGTACTCTACCATTTGAGCCACATTGCCACCTCTAGCTTTTTCTATATAAGTGGTGTTGAGGTATCAAATCCAGGGCTTCATATATACAAGGCAGGCATTCTACTACTAGTCCATATTCCCAGCCCATGGTTGATTGCTTTTTATTACTGATGTTGTTCTTCAAATCCTGGGCTCAATGACTGTCCATCTTCAACCTCCCCAGAACTAGGACTACAGGTGAGCTCCATCAGGACATTGAGTTCATTTTATGGTCCAACATGAAGTTGTGGTGGAAAAAATGTAAATGGTGATGTTATTGGGTGAGTGCTCCATTAATGTCCATTACTTCAAGTTTTTTTTACTACTGTTCTACTTGTCCATTTTTTTTCTGATTTTTAGTGTACTTGTTTAACCAATTACTCAAAGAAAAATTTTAAAATCCTGCCTTCAAGTATTAGATATGTCTCCCTTTCAGTGTTAATAGTATTTACTTTGTCCTAAGTTCACTTGTATGATTGGTATACTTTCCCAAATTAACTTTCCTTTCATCACTCTAAACTTGGCATGTATATTTATCAAGATATTTCCTGTCTTGAAGTTTGGTTTTATTGGTATTAATGTAGTCACATGAGCTCTATGATTAGTGTTTTCTAGGTATGGCCTTCCTTTCTCTTTAGTATTCACCTACTGTTGTCTTTATGGTGAAAACACATGATGTTTGCAGAATGTCTTCCTACAGGCCTTGTTTTTTACAAATTACTTATGGCAATCTCTGAATTTCAGTTGGACTTTTAAAACTATCAATGTAGTTTAATTGTCAATATTTTTGGAGTAATTATGTGTCTCTTTGTTTCCCTACATGTACTATTCACCTTTTGTTTCTTCTTTCTAAATTATACTGACATGGTTTTATTAATTAAATAATTTTGATGTGTATTTGATCCATACTTCAACTTATTCAGTAGACAAGTATGATTTACTTATGGCTGAAACAAGATGGATTGTAGTTTGAGGAGAGCTGGGGTAGAAAGTTAGAGAAACTCTATCTCAACCAACAAACCTGATGTGGTGATACATGTTTATTTTTTCCCATGAAACAACAACAACAACAAAAATAATACCTTACCTGAAAAAAAATAACTAAAAGCAAAAAATATAGCTAAAAGCCTAATTGGTAGAGTATTTGCTTAGTAAGCAAAAGGCCCTGGGATCAAACATTAGTACTGCCAAAGATAAATAAACAAGTCCATAAATTCAATGAATAAAGTTAAAAAAATAAACATATGGGTATAAAAGTAGTAAAAATAACATCTCAAACTACCATTGAAGAAAAGAATTTTAGTAGAAATACTAGCTCATTTAAATAGTTGTATAATAATGACAACTTCATTTAGCTCACAGCTTTTTAACTTTCCAATTTCTTCCTAGGCTCATTTATTGTTTCCTTTGACTTATAAATCTTCTACAAAATACACTGTTACCTAAAACAATTTTTATAAAATGGAGAACTCTAATTCCATCATATTTTACTAACCATATTACAGCCTCTTAACCTGCTTCTCTGTGGAGCACAGTAGTGAAAATGAAAATATTTACAAAAACACTAACTCAGAAATTCTTACACAAAAGGAAAATTTTTACAGTCTGCTTGAAACGTGTTTTTTCTTAATTGTGTGACCATTCTTTTAAAGATTTAGCATGTTTGGTAGAACTTGATCAATCTGCAAAGTATTTTTCTTTACATGAAAAACTGACTGATATCACTGTTGAGCTTATTCCAACTATAGCTCAGTAATCTCCAGTTTACAAAGTACTACAAACATTGAATGCTCCCATGTAATATAGAAAGACCATAGACATTTACTTATAAACCCAATCAGGGGAAGCTCAACAGTGTTAGGCTCCCTTGTGCTAGTGCACCAAGCACAGATGTTGCCAGTGAATAGACAGCTAGAAATGGAGTGGACAAGAAGAATCCTTAGCCTCGGAATGAGTCCTCTTTTTATATCCCCAATTTTCACCTCTTAGGGTCATATGGCTTACTTGTCCTCACAGCTTTAGCAATTTTTTCTTCCTCACCCCTCACACACTTGGTTCAAGCTCTCTACTTTCTCTTTCTTTTCTTTGATATCTATATTTTGTTCCTTTCTCTGAAACCTGAAATTAAGACAAACAAAACAGACAAAGCAATAAAAAATATGAAGAAACAGAGGGAAGTGAAAAGAAGAAAAGGAAGGAAGGGAGAAAAGAAGAAAGGAGAGAAGGAAGGAAGGAAGGAAGGAGAAGTAAACTGAAGGAAGAAGAGAGAGGGAAGGATGGAGATATTGAGAATAGAGGGTGGGGGGAGAAACAAAACTACATTAATTCTAAAGTTCTTGCAAATATTACCAACTTTTACAATTTGGATATGGTCCTTGAATCAAAGTGTTCATTGTAACAAGATACCTAGTAAAAATAATAATTAGCAGACAGTAAACATCTTAATTCTAAATAATTCTGAACTTTCTCTAATTCCCAAAGACATTTTCCTACCATAATACCAGACTTGCTAATTAACTTTTAAATAGAAAATTAAAAAAATTTTTTTTACAGGTACTGGAATTGGAGCTCAGTGTTTTGGGTTTAGCTGACTTCCTTGGCAGGTGTTCTAACATTTGAGCCATATTTTCAGCCTGACTCCTTTGCTGGCTATTTTAGAAATAGCCTCTTGCAGACATTTCTGCCCAGGCTGGCTATGAACTATAACTTGCACATCTCAGCCTCCTGAGTAGCTAGAAATGAAGGCAAAAGTCAGTGGTATTTTCTGCTAAATGTGCTTTTGCTCTATTAAGTCAAACTTCTGAAAGAGCAGGATGTTTGTAATGTTCTGTGAAACATGGTATTATTCCAGGAGGCTCTTTTTTATTTTAAAATATCTGCTTAGCTGCAGAGGAAGCTTGTTTAGTATTCTGGGTTTTCATTCCTATTTCTTTGTTTCTACAGGGTTGTTTTTTTTAAAATTTTTTTTTTTGTGACACATTGTGTTTTCTTGGTCCCCTTGATAGGTAATAAAAAAAGGTTCTGCTTTCAAAAGCAATCGAACCCAGAGTTATTTAAACTTCATGCTCTCAGCTTTTTATGTCTTTTACAAGTGAGATTTGTTACCTGGGGAAATGAAATAATCTTTTTTTCCAATTTCTTTATTGTCAAAGTAATGCACAGAGGGGTTACAGTTTAATATGTAAGGCAGTGTGTACATTTCTTATCCAACTAGTTACCTCCGCCCACATTTCCCCCAACTTCTTCCCTTCCTATTTCCCTCCCCCCATGAGTTGTACAGTTGTTTACAGCATATAGCTTTGTAAGTATTGCCGTTGTGTTGGTTTGTCTTTTTATCCTCTATCTCTCGATTTTGGTATTTCCTTTCCCTTCTCTAGTGCCAAGACACATATATACAATATCCAGGGTACCAAAATCGGTTACAGTGCTATCAGCTGTAAATCCACAGGAAAAAAAGACAAAAGAAAAAGCACATAATTCACATGGTATGTAGAAAATAACAACAATGATAAACCACTTGTTTCCCTAACTTGGAGTTCATTTCACTTAGCATCATCTTATAGCTATTGAGTTATTGTGATCTTCTGCTAGGATTATCCTAGATAACTTCCCCCTCAACAAATGTGCTAAGGACCTAAAAAGAGACTTCTCTGTATAGGAAATGAGAATGGCCAAGAGACACATGAAGAAGTGCTCCACATCACTGGCCATAAAAGAAATGCAAATCAAAACAACAGTGAGATTCCACCTCACCACAGTAAGAATGTCCATTATCAAGGAAACTAATAATAACAGATGCTGGTGGGGATGTGGCCAAAAGGGAACACAACTACACTGTTGGTGGGAGTGTAAACTTGTTCAATCACTCTTGAAAGAAGTATGGAGGTTCCTCTGAAGGCTAAACATATAGCTCCCCTATCACCTAACAGCCCCACTTTTGGCATTTACCCAAAAGATTACAAGCAAGACCACACCAAAGCCACCAGCACAACTATGTTCATTGCAGCACAATTTGTCATTGCTAAAATTCCCCCTCAGACATCAGATGCCACTCAGTAGAAGAATAGATCAAGAAATTGTGTTATATGTACACAATGAAATTCTATGCCTCTATCATAAAGAATGACATTACCCCATTCATAAGGAAATGGAAGGACTTGGAAAAAAAATCATACTAAGTGAAGTTAGCCAGACCCAAGGATCATAGACTCTATGGTATCTCTCACTGGAAATAATTAGTACGTATCTAGATAATCACATTAGCTTCAATAATCTTTTTCAACAGCCTTTTCTCTTTCCTTGGATAAGAGTTCTCCAAAGCTAGGGTTATTTAATATATAAATCACTGCAACGTGAGAGTGTCATAGTGTCACTAATGATGTGAAGTGAACTAGAGTGTGTGGAATTGGTTATTGCCGGAGCCAGCCAGCAGTGGAAAGGGTATCCTGAATGAGGGAGGGCGAGGATTAAAGAAAAGGAAAAATACAAGACAAGAGAAAAAAGACAAGAGACAAAAGATGGGTTTCGGGAGGTCTGCAGTTTAAGATTGTAACTCAAGACTGCAGCCATGTTTATTCTTTTTTGTTTGTTTGTTTGTTTTTGCCAGTGCTGGGCCTTGGACTCATGGCCTGAGCACTGTCCCTGGCTTCTTTTTGCTCAAGGCTAGCACTCTACCACGTCAGCCACAGCGCCACTTCTGGCCGTCTTCTATATATGTGGTGCTGAGGAATCGAACCCAGGGCTTCATAAGGAGGCAAGCACTCCTGCCACTAGGCCATATTCCCTGCCCCGCCACGTTTATTCTTAACTTCCAGTTTATATGCAGTTTAGGAAACAGGGAATAGCATAGGGTTGCTAAAATTCAAGAACACCCTCCTCCTTTCCCTCTCCTCTCCCTACAACTTTCCTTTTCTCCTCCCCCTTCCTCTTTGCCTCTCCCTCTCCTCCAGTTGCTCCCTTCCTCCATTGTTGAAGAATCCAGGGCTTTGGGATTAACAGGCACTAATTCTACCACTAATTTACACTCCCAACCTACACAGCTTGTCTTGAACCTGAGTTTTATTCAATTCAACTCAAAGTACACTTGTACCAAAGTGACATATTTTTAGGAAGTTGTCTTCTTTTTTTTTTTTTTGCCAGTCCTGGGCCTTGGACTCAGGGCCTGAGCACTGTCCCTGGCTTCTTCCCGCTCAAGGCTAGCACTCTGCCACCTGAGCCACAGCGCCACCTCTGGCCGTTTTCTGTATATGTGGTGCTGGGGAATCGAACCTAGGGCCTCGTGTATCCGAGGCAGGCACTCTTACCACTAGGCTATATCCCCAGCCCAGGAAGTTGTCTTCTAACTTCCAAAATTTGGCAAGCTAAATGAAAATACATTATTTTAAAATAATGTAAGAACAGTATATAGAGAAGAGTCATTAGTCTAACTGAAGTGGATAAAGATGTTTTTATTCGTGTCAATGGACCAGGAAGCCCCTAGAGTCCAGGGTGTTGAGCTGAGAGGCTGGGGATGGACAGACCCTTGGCTTCAATTCCTCCAGATCAGGAGATTCAGCTTCCTCCCCCTACCCCCCAGCCCGTCTCCGCTCTCTCTGTCTCACAGGCTTTTCTCCTCCATTGTAGAACAGGAGATACTTCCATCTTCCCTTTAGTTTTGTATTACTCGTTTGCCATTTTTACCTCCTCTCCTTCCTTGACCATGAAAATCATTTGAGTGATATCCTTTATCATTCTCTGTACTAACAGGGTGCATAGCACTGGATATCCTTCTTTGTTTTTATAGAATGACAATAAAAGGATACTTTTTGTGTGTACTAGTCATGGGGCTTGAACTCGACCTGATTTCTATCCTTAAGCCTCTTTTTGCTGAAGAGTAGCATTCTGTCACTTGAGCCACGCACTATTTCTGGCTTTGTTTGTTTGTTTGTTTACTTCTGTTTCTGTAGTTTTTTGGAGATAAAGTCTCATGCACTTTCCTGCCCAGGCTAGCTTTGAACTGAGATCCACAAATCTCAGCCTCCTGAGTATATAGAATTATAGGCATGAGCCAAAGGCACTCAGCTTAAATGATACCTTTTAAGATATCATTTTCTGAATAATAAATTTCTATACAGATGTAACTACTTGTATTTTAAACTCTGGGCTTCTTTCACTCTTTATTTTTTCTTTCCTTTACTTCCTTTCTTTTTTTTTGTCAGTCATGAGGCTTGAACTCAGGAGCTGGGTGCTGTCCTGTAGCTTTTTCACTTAAGGCTAGTGCTCTACCACTTTGACACACAGTGACACGTCTGGTTTTCTGGTAGTTAATTGGATATGAGTCTCAGTTTCCCACAGGGGCTGTCTTTAAACCACAATTCTCAGATCTCAGCTTCCTGAGTTATCATTACACATGTGAGCCACTGCCTGGCTAAGCTCTGTACTTCTGAGTATATACACATGATCTCAGGTGTGTGTGTGTGCTCATATGCATGCCCTTGTCTGTGAATGTGTTTGCTTGTGCATGCATGCACATATGTGTGACTGTGTGTACATGTGTGTCTTCATGTGTTTATGTGTATGTACAACTGGCATGTGCATGTACTCATGTGTTTTCTGGTATGTACATATGTGATCATATGTGTGCATATGCTGGTTTGTGTGTTCATGTGCTTATGTGTATGTGTGGGGGGGGAGTGTGCATGTACATACACAGTTTCTGAATTATTTTTGACTTTCAGACTTTGGTAGTAATAAAACTTCATGGTAAACATGGGAAGATCCCAACTGTGGTGAGTCACCTTTTCCAACTTGCTCAGGACCACATTCCTGAAATGATAATTGCAGCAGAAAACACTGTAAATTGGAGTAAAAAATGTGCTTCAAACAGTGAAAAAAACCAATCATTAGGAGTTCTTATAAATAATTACTTGGTTGAAGTGTTTGAAATTTAATAGATTTTATCCGCATTTTATTGTACATTATTTTATTGTACATTAGAAGCTCTTAAATGATTTCCCAAGTCCTTTAATCACTTGAGTTTTAAAAATTAATTTCCTTTTCACAAAGTGTCCTCGTGAATATGCCTTGAAGACTTTGGTTATAATTGCAGCCTGACAAGTTTTGAATAGTAAATCTGGTGTTGTTGAAAGCTAAAGTGGTGTGGCTGTATAGTCAAAGCAATCACAAGTGTGCAGGCGGTGGCGTGCCCAGCCGCACACGCAGCCTCCGCCTTCCTCTGCTGTGAGGGTGCAACGATTGGCATAGTTTTTAATTCTGCTTTTTCCATTACAATTGGATCACCAATCTTCATTCCTTGGGGACTGAAACTGTACTGGAAAATTACTGGTAGTCTCCCTCTAGCAATCTACTTTTCCACTTACCGGAATCCCTTCTTCTTGGACAAGCAGAAGCTGATCAGTCCCATGGGTTCTATGTTACCCTGAAAACTAGTGTCTTTTCTGAGGTATTGAATAGCTACAGCTCAAGCATTTTTATCTTTTTTAATTGGCACATAACAATTATAACACATTTATGAATGTAAAGTTTGGTGCACCATATATCAAATAAATGTATCAAAGTAATAATAAAACTGTATTTAGCTACACACTTCTTTAAGTATCATTTCTTGGAGAAAATTCACAAGCCTCACTTCTGATGATATAAAATATATAATATCTTATGTGCAATAGAACAACAGAATCCATTCTTCCTCACTTACTCCAGTGTTGTACCTCTTCACAATCTCTATCTCCTGGTACCTTTTTGGATTTTGCAGATCTTCCACTTTTCATCTAGAATTTCTTAATACTTTGGAAATGTACCTTCTTATACATGCACTTCTGTGCTCACCGCTGCCTGTGTTGGTCAGGAAGGCATGAATCCTGTGTAAGCATGTCTTCCCAGGCTAATAAGCAGTGATGTTACAAACCTATATTGCTACAACAAGATGTGACTTGAAAGAGAAATTGCAAGCACTTCCTTTATTTCTAACATCACCTGCTTATTCTCCTTGTGTTTATACCAAATGAAAATGCAATACCCTCTGTTGTAGACTGCATTTTGCCTGCCTCTGTTAAAATATAGATTTCAAGTCTCAAGACTCAAAATGACTAATGTCTTTAAAGAGTAATTAACTTGAAATAAGATTGCAACAGTAAGCTCTAATCCAACATGATATATAAGAAGAGAGAGTTAGGATAGTTAGAGAGTTAGGATAGTTATACATAGAAGAAGACTACACAAAGAGAGCACACAGTCATCTGCAAGCCAAGAAAAGAGGGCACAGAAAAACAACAACAACAACAACCCAGCCAACACCTTGATCTGGGATTCTGAAACTCAAAAGCTGTAAGACAATAATTTCTTTTGTGTAAGTTACCATGTGTGTGATACTTAACCACAGTAGTTGTACAACTGCAACAATGTCATACTCATACTTGCTATTCAGACATATCTGGGTGTGATCACACCAGCTTCCCTTTCTGTTCAGGAGTCCTGGGTAGTTTTACTATGTAAGTAGGCTTTGCTCTTCCTGTGCAGGCTCATCTTGGACTCTTCCTATTACCATCCATCAAAGCATCATAGCAATAAAACTGACAAGTGTTGCAGAGATTCCTAAACAGTTACCAACTTTCATATCTGGTATTCCTTTTCAAAAATTATTTCCCCATCAGATTCAATTAATCTTTTATTTATTCACACTAGATATTTAAAGAAACACTTTATGAACTGAAATCTCTACATAGGTGTTCCTGGTGTAGCTTAGAGGTAAAGGATTTGCTTGATATCCATGGGCCCTGGATTTCATTCCCTTTACCAAAAACAAACAACAGGCACAAAAACCTAAACTTCCCTAATCTGTGTGGATGTGTCCTCAAATCACTTTGCTCATAATACTTCTACTTCCATATGAACTTCATGTTTTCTAGAGCCAATTTGAACATTTTGGGGTTTTCCTTTTACTGTTTCTGTAGTCTTGCTTGTTCTGTTTTGCTGAGCTGGCTCTGGGTTTGTGTTGATTAATTTATTCCCTTCGAGCTTTCCTTGGAATTTATATTTGTGCCTCTGGATTTCTATTACCTTATTTTCCACCATTGTCATGAATGATGCTCCTGTCTACCTATGATCTTTCTTCAGGGACCTGATTCAGGGGAAATCGGTGTTAGTTAAAAATCTCCATTAATTTCTTCTGTTTGCTTCCCTCTTTTGGAGAATTTTTATTAAACTATGTTTTAAATCGGTATTAGTTAAAAATCTCCATTAATTTCTTCTGTTTGCTTCCCTCTTTTGGAGAATTTTTATTAAACTATGTTTTAAATTTTCTCCTAGAAAAAGTACCTCATGCTTATGAGTTAGTTCTGTGATGACAAATGTGTATTGACGATTACTCTAACTTGAAGCAACTGTTAACATGGCATAATAGCCATTTGCTGAGTAACTCACCTAGACACAAGTGTCTGGGCCCAGAAGCTATATCTGAACACGGAGTTTTACAGCATCCTTGAATGCTGAGTGCCTGACAAGCCTGCTATTTCCTCTTCAGACAAACCTGCCAGCTTCTCTGCACTGAAGAGCAAGAAATTTTAGTAACCCTAGTGCATGATGGGTGACACATGTTAGCCCAATGGAAGGAGGGTGAGATATTTTCTTTTCTGAAACCAGAAAGGTGGGCACTTCTTCTACAAGAGGACTGACTCAAGACAATGTTGTGTTGTGTTTCCCTAGGTGAAGAGATTCTGGGCTGCCACTTATCCTTTCTTAACCTATGGAAGACATTTGAAATTTGAAGTAAGAGGTCCTGTCTCTGTGCTGCAACTGAAGCAGTGTGAAGAAGTCATTGATTTTCCTCACAAATGAGAGCACCAGGCCTTGGGTTATCCCCAGGGATTGATACCCTCAATTCTTAAGTTGTTTACAAATTGAACTGGAAAATAACTAAATAAAATAATAAATAAGCACCATTTGTTCTGAATCAATTATTTTAATTTCAAGGCAACATAAAATGTTTGTATTTTATTCTTGAAGTATGTATAATGCATATCTCATAAACTCCTCATGAAGTTAAATACATAATGGCTAACTCAAATTATCAATTGGTTGAGGATTGGAGGTTTCTACTTGATATGCAAAACTGTTATTTTTATATCAACTTCCCCTGGAAGTACAATGAATGATTTTCATTGTAGCAACTTTATGAGCCTTGAGGCCATTTAAGAAAAACAGAGGCAGGCTGCTCATTTTCTGTCTTGATTAATTAAATAATTAATTATTTTTAAATTTTTGTGCCATTACTAGGGTGTGAACTCAGGGCCTTGAACTCTCATTGGCCTTTTTTGCTCACTGGTGGGTACTCTGCAATTTGAGCCATACCTCCACTTGACTTTCTGGTGTATAATTGGCGATTGGAATCTCTTGGATTTTTCTCCCTCAGCTACTTAGAAACCCAGATTCTCACATCTCAGCCTGAATAGCTAGGGATATAGCCATGGGCCTGCAGTGCCTGACTTCTGGCATGTTTTATTGACAGAGAATACATTGGTTTTCATTGACTCTTTTTTTTTTTTTTTTTTTTTTGGCCAGTCCTGGGGCTTGGACTCAGGGCCTGAGCACTGTCCCTGGCTTCTTCCCGCTCAAGGCTAGCACTCTGCCACTTGAGCCACAGCGCCGCTTCTGGCCGTTTTCTGTATATGTGGTGCTGGGGAATTGAACCCAGGGCCTCATGTATACGAGGCAAGCTCTCTTGCCACTAGGCCATATCCCCAGCCCAATACATTGGTTTTCAAACAGCACAACTAAGCACTAAGTATTTGGAAAAATTATTTGTGCTGTTGTTGACAAGATGGGTTCCCCATGCTAAGCTTGAACATGTTAATTATGCATGAGTAAAAAAAGCTTACGTCTTTATACTTTGCTTGCTTGTATATTTTCAGAATTAAAAGAATATATATGTGTACATGAAGCAACATGGCAAAGTAGCATTGGTACCAGAAGAAGGGAACTCCAGGGAATATATGTGAACTAAACATTTCATCAAATCACTAATGAGTCCTGTTATTAGACAACTTAATAGACAGATAAATGTACTTTGAAAATAGCACCTCTAGTTAAGAATATTTCTACATACTCCAATGTGTAGTGCGTAATAGACAGTTGTCAAAATGAAAATAAAATTTATAATTTTGCCTACTGTTCAGTTTAGAATGTGTTTACATAGCTATTTTTTCATGCTGATTCATTCAGTTTCACCACCTACAAAGTATTTTATGCAAAAATTCACTCAATCTGTTTCTTAAAAATCCAAAATTATACCAGTTTCAAATTAGAAAATAATGCATACAGTATGTTAGTATTGGGAAACAAATATATGCTCAGAAAAATGAAAGATACAATATTGAGTCTTTTTTACACTGGAAATTTTAACTCAAACAAATTTGCTATGTATAATTTAGTTCAGGACACATCTGGGCTTAGAAAAAAGACAACACCAAAGAGAAATGAACAGAATTCATGTTCTTCTAGTTCGCTGCTTTCTTCAGCCTATGTGTTCTCTAGCATTTCTCATAATTTTAGCAAGGAGGCCACAGGATGCAAAGCACAGAAGTGACTGATGGAGATGCCGCAGTGGTGACCTCCTCTGGTCCCCAGGCACTTTATAACTCAGGTAATAGCATCACATCTTATGTTACATAGTAAGCAAACAGAGTAGGCAATCACCAGAATTCATTTAACTCACTGCGGTATGGTCAAGATCAAAGGACATTTGAGCCTCTTTTTAGTTATATGTATGTCCCTATGCTCAGTTCTATACAGTGGGCCATCATGGAAACATGGCTCACACTTTTGATACTTCTCCATGTTTAGACCTGACACCTGATACTTTTGTTCATTGGTTAGTCCTCTCTGTACTAATTGAAACATGCCCCAACTTACATTTTTATATATTTGTATTAAGGTGTGTCCTCATCATCAAATTAGAAGAAATGGTGGGCATATAGGACAGGTGGTAGAGATAGAGATTTTGTTGATTAAAAAACAGGGGAGGGGTTGTGTTATGATGTGAGTGGGCTATCTACAAAGATGGAAGTTCTGCTCTACTACACTGAACAGTGGGTCTTCAAGAAGTCTCTAAACTCATCCTCCTCTGGTTCCTGTAGCTCTGCCTCTTCCTCCTCCAGTCTGAGGAGGAAGTTCATGAGTTACTATATTTATTGCAAGATAAATGTCATGATTAGCATTTAGCAATTCTTTTTTCTTAATGAAGAGCTCCAATATTTCATTTCTTTTTCTTACTTTGCTGCAAAGCAGTTGCTTTGCTGTATAAAAGGAGCACCAGCAAATGAAGAGTATTATGAAATAGAGACAGTCTTCTTCATCAGGTGCTGTACAACAGTACTTTCCTGCACTCCCAGTGATTTCCAGTGGCAAGATCATTAAACAGATCCAAATCCAGGCATAGACTTAAGCAAGTTATACTGTGATATATTACTTATGATAACAGTGTTACCCTTGAAATATATAATTTACACAACTAGTTTTACCCTGGATAATAAATTTTGAATACTAGAGACTGCAGACTAGCCTAAAATGCATTAATATACTGTTTTAAACTATTGCATATAGTGCTTGTCTGCAATCATTGGGAAATGAAAAGCATTTTCTCCTCTAGTGAGTCCTTGTTTTGCCATCAGTGTTGTTTTTAAAGTCTTTCCTCCAGTACTAACACAAGACAAATATACTACAGTAAGTTACTCTTAACATTTCCCCTGCCTCAGGTCCTCAGCTCCTCCCACTAGCCCCCAGATCCACCCATACCTAATGGGTCACTCCTAATCACTATTAAGACCTACCTACTTCCCCTTTAGCCCCAGAGAGAAGATGCTACCTGAATAAGGTGCAGACGCCATGTTGCTCCCTCTCCCGTGGGAGATATGGCCCCACTAATAAACCTCCTTATAAACCTTCTTCTCCTGTCCGTGAGTATCTCTGCATGGCCTCCTGGGATGGCCGGGGCATATCCTTTCATTTACTTCACTCTAGTTTATTCCGAGTGTCACTTTTTCTCCTCAAAAGATTTCACAGATTTCTTAGATTCTTCTTCACTCATTAGGTCATCTAGTTCTGAGGAATTACTAAGTGTCATCTTTATCAGCCAACCATCTTCATAAGATGTGTTGACAAACCCTAGATTTTCTGCAACTATTTCTTCATTAATTACAGCTACTTCTAATAGTGGGGAGAAGAGTTCACTGGCAGATTTCACACTTTCCAAAGTACCAAATTCATCTTGCTTTATCACTTTTGTTTTAACTTCTGTCAGACTACAGCAAACAACGTCTCCCAATACTTTCTGTGGAAAATTGCTGATTCTGACTATTCCATTCCTATTTTCTGTCATTAATGTATTCATTTTTTTCTGTGAATTTGTACACTAAGAGCAGGATGAGATGCAGCTTCCAGGGCCGCAACAAAAACGGTGCAGTGGACACCAGGCCCCTGCACAGGAAGCAGGTATTAGACCCATATCTCCTTGCCACTCATAGCACAAAGATACATCTCAAGGGCTCTAAGGCCCACAGAGTTCTTTTTTTCCCCCCTTTATTGTCAAAGTGAAGTACAGAGGGGTTACAGGTTCATATGCAAGGGCTCTAAGTCTCACAGAGTTCTTTTTTTTTTTCCCCTTTATTGCCAACGTGAAGTGCAGAGGAGTTACAATTTCATATGTAAGGCAGTGGGTATATTTCTTGTTCAACTTGTTACCTCCTCCCTCATCACCCACTCCCCCAACCCCCTCCCCTTTTCTCTCCCCCACATGAGTTGTACAGTTTGTTTACACCAAATGATTTTGTAAGTACTGCTTTTGGAATCATTTATCTTTTTTCAGTTATTCTTAACTAAAATAAAAGTCATTACTTTTTACAAGTTGGAATGCAACAAAACAGTGGTTTCTGAAATAGCAACATAACAAATAGAAATATCAATTACTATAATATTTACATATGGTTATTATCTCAAAACCTTATTTCACTTTCATCACAATGACAGTGCTTATTATGTTAAGTGGACCTTCTTAGAACTTGGTTCTTATAAATCTCACATGTAAATATTGTTTAATGAAGTTAATAGAGAAGTGCATCTTAAACTATGTGTCATATGTTTTAGTTCATCAGAGATTATATGGGCTGTAGGCATCCATTTGAGAAAAAGTTTACATGTACAATCTTAGAAACCTACATATATACATCCTTAGGTTTCATGCATCTAGAAACACTTGCATGTAATTATAGAAGTTAAAATTAAAAACTGCCTTAGGAAAATTAATCTTGCTGTTCTACTGTAATCCTGTTTGTTAATTTTCTAAAATAGTTAAATAGCACTTACACTTATATATTCCAGTTTAAGTGAGAAAAATCACAAAATAAATTTATTTTGTATCTTAAGAAACTGAAATTATCATTAAATATGTCAAAATATACTTTTCTACATGACTCTGTCCTGTATAGTTTTGTTCACATAGACATGTCTCATTATTGCAAATTAGAATAATGAAGTCTAGTGAAGTATAATGGCTCTTAAGATTGATAGTTTTTCTGAGATGCTATGACACTTGTAAATTCAATCAAAAGTAGCACATGTCTTTTGAACATAATTAAGTACATTCATACTTTAAGAGACAGACATAGAATTGGGAAAAATGAGTCTAAGTAAAAAATCCTCTATTCTTTAGTTAATACACTATATTATAAGTTAAGGACACAAATTCTAGATGGAGAATCATGTGTTGTCAATTAGCAATTTTTTCCAAACTGGGAATATAGACTTCAAAGATAAGCTGAATGATTATATGATATAGAAAGTATGTACATGTAAATTATAATACTTTAGAATTATATTACTGTGGATATTTTATTGTTAACATAATACTTCATGGCACATACATACACACACACATACACACACGCACACACACACCTTCTTGGAGCAGTGATAGGTGGAGTGGGCTTGAATTTGAGCAGGACAGTCCCACAATATTTGCATGGCTCTAGGTATATAAACAATTTCCTCTTTAGCTAAAGAAAGCCACAACCCTGATTGATCAATAAGTTGTCATAGGGCTTTATTAATCATTTTAGCTTTTCAAATTTCAGACCCCTTATGGATTATAAAATTAGAATTCATTCTGAATGGAGAAATGATGGTAATAAGAATTAAAGATATCTAGTTTACACTCTCATATTCATTTAATTCATTCTCTGAACAAAAGAAAGAAATCATAAGCATATCTTTAAAGATATGACTGTAAAATTGTCCCGTCCCTTCCTTCCTTGTAAATGTGCCTACAGCCAGGTTCATGCATTTAACACTAAGTTGCAAATAATATCACCAAAAATGGAGTAAAATACACAAGAAAATCACAGGCCACAATGTGGTAACTCTCTTTTTCTTTTTGCAGCATTTATGAGAGATAGGTGTCAGAGGTAAATTTAGCTAATTTATTAGAAGTTCAGTTTCTCAGAAAGAATACTTTTTTTCAACAAAGAAATCCAGAAAGTTTTGCTGCATGGATTTTAGGGTAATTTTGGAGGAATATCAGGAACTAGATATTTGTATGCCATCCTGGGATTCCCTTTAAATTAAAAGATAACAGGAAATGATTAGAAGTGTGATATATGCAAATATCTTGTCTTACAGCATAAAAACTAATATATCATGTAAAGCACTAGGGCCATAAATCTTAATAGAGTCAAACTTCACAAAATATAATAATTTCTTCCAAAATGTATTTACAAGACATGTTGCAACTAGATTTCCATAATGTGATTTATGGAATCATAATGAACTACATAGTTTATAGCGTTTATAAAACTAGCTAGGGGGCATTACTCTATTTTATGAAAAGTAAATTAATTCAGATGAACTTTATTTTTCATTTCAAATGTCACAAATCTTCCTCTGATTTTTTAAATGTCATCTTACTGTCTCTAGTAAATCTGCATAACTATATTTCATTGAAAAGTGTCATCATTAAAAAAAATTCTAAGCCCGTTTGTCACTGGCTCGTATTTGTAATCCTAGCTACTCAAGATGCTACGATATAAGGATCATGGTTTCAAGCCAGAGAGGTAGGAAAATGTATTTGACTTCATATCCATTTTATCAGAAAAAAACAGAAGTGGAGTTCAAGTGGTAGAGCACCAGCCTTGAGTATAAAAGCTAAGAGACAGTATCCAGGCTCTGAGTTCAAGCCCAGTACCATTTCTTCTCCTCTCTCTCTCTCTCTCTCTCTCTCTCTCTCTCTGTATATGTGTATGTGTGTGTCACATACACATGTGCATGCACACACACATATACAAATTTCTTTTTTTTTTTTTAACTTCTTTTCTTTTTTCTTTTTTTCGCCAGTCCTGGGCCTTGGACTCAGGGCCTGAGCACTGTCCCTGGCTTCTTCCTGCTCAAGGCTAGCACTCTGCCACTTGAGCCACAGCGCCGCTTCTGGCCGTTTTCCGTATATGTGGTGCTGGGGAATCGAACCTAGGGCCTCGTGTATCCGAGGCAGGCACTCTTGCCACTAGGCCATATCCCCAGCCCCACATATACAAATTTCTACGGACTAGTTTGCAATGGAGAATAGTGTGATATTTACTGTATACTATTTGTACAGTGTGCCTAGACTTAATTTTGAAAAACCCAATGTATTTTCACATGAAATCTATAAAGCTAATTTAACTAATTTAACTTTTTAAATGTTTTCAAAAAAATTCAGCACTTTGGAGCCTCATCAACACCAACAGGCATCACTACCATCATAATCATCATCATCATCATCATCATCATCATCATCATCACCACCATCCCTGTTCAGTAACTGTAATCTACTGTTCCCATTTTTTCCCTAGACTTCTGAAGTTGTTATTTAGATCACTGGCAACAGGAATATATTCTTAGAACACCAGAAAAGAGAACATCAGATGCTCTACTTTACTATTGTATAGAATGAGATTAATATGAAAAATGAGTCACAGTATATAACTTATTGTTAGGGTGAAGTTAGTTTGGGAGTAGTTATTGATGTTAGGATCAGATAAGAAACTTGATACACTGCCATAGATGCCAGTGGATCATTCCTATAATCCTAGGTGAAAACTGAGAACTGTGGCTCAAAGCCAGTCTGGGCAGAAAATCTGAGAGACTTTTATCTACAATTAAGTAGCAAAATGCCAGAAGTGGAAGTGTGGCTCAAGTGGCAGAGTATGCCAGTCTTGAATGAATTCAGACAAGGAAAATGGTAAAGGCCTGAGTTTGAGATATGGTATTGATTGATACAAAGAAGAAAAAAGAATGAGAAAGGAACAGAGGAAAGAAAGAAAGAAAGAAAGAAAGAAAGAGAAAAAAAGAAAAGAAGGAAGGAAGAAAGAAAGAGATGAAAGGAAGGAAGGAAGGAAGGAAGAAGAGAAGAAAAACAAAAAAGGGAATTCATACAGAGAACAAGAGCATCTGATAAGCACACTTTGCACAGCAGGAGCAGAAAGCAATCACCCCAACATCTCTTAGAGCTTCTGAAATTGGAGCCTCTCACCACTCTTCCCTACTAATTTAAATAGTTCTGGTGAAAGGTCATATATCTGAGGATGTGAAGAAACATAACTAAAAGCTTTTTCTTAGAGCAAAACTCTTGGCTTTGATTTTCCAGAAAAGATTTCTCTTTTTGTCAATTGCTTGATGGCTGATGGAACCAACTGGCCATCGTCTACAGTGCAGTCCTCAGGCCATCACTTCTAAATTGGATTCTCGGGCCCTTCTGAAGATTATCTAAGTGACTTATACTCCCTCATCTTTCTGCTGTTTTGTTTAAATGTTTATACTGTTAGTAGAGTAATTGTGACTGGTTGAGATACCTATGACCTATAAATAGGTCACCAAATGTTTTTGCTGGAGAGCAACAGGAAGAATGAATAGAGCCCTTGAAATTCCCTTGCACTATTCCTCTTCTCAAATAAAACTTGTACAAAGGTCTTTATGTGTCTTCCGTGGCTAAAGCAGAGAAACACTGAGGAACAGGGACCTTCGTGGGAAATAGGTGTCAGCTATCAGTACACAGGCAGCACAATTCTGTGGCCTCTTCTCCATGACAAATCTACTCTCAACTATCAAGGAAAGGCACAATATTTGTTTGGAACTTAAATGTTCCCCAAATGTCATGTGTTGAAGGAGGTGATATCATTGTAGAAGCTGGTGGAATGTTTAGAAAATGGAGCTTATTGGAATGATGTTAGGTCACTGGTTACATTATTTTAAAGAGGATATTGAGACTTCATTATACTCCTTTTGCTTTGCTTCCATGTGGTTAACAGAATTTCTAACATGTAATCCTGCATGATATTCTGCTTCACCTTAGATAAAAAAAAACAAAAAAACAAAACAAGGTTGAGCAATCATCAGACTCTTAAATCATGGGCCAAAATAAAGTTTCCCTGGGATTGTTTTTCTTAGGTACTTTGTTACAGTGACAGAAAACTATATAACACATTTTCCATTTATGTTATATGTGCTAGGAGCTGTGGCCAGATGGTAACAACAGAACTAGTAGTTATGTCCTGACCACCACAACCACTGTCTCTACCAGCATCCTAGTGGAACTGCTGTACCAGAGTTGTGACTTCAGTGATTCTCTAAGGTTATGGGAAATAATAAAAAACTCAAAGAGTAGACTGCATTTGGCAAGAGCATTCTATCTCTTAGAATGAAGTATTGATATTATCTGAAAAGAGATAAATATCACAGAGTTCTACATTGCTCACAGCTTGAAAGAGGTTACGAGGGTGATTACTCTCTCTGGAAATAAGGATTGAAAGTGTCTGCTTAGGATAATTGGTTATAGTCTCCAATATAATTGGTTATAGTCAGGGTCCTATGTTCCCTGATACTTATGTGTGGAAAATTGTGACATATATTTATTTCCGGAGAATACATTTAGATTCAGGGTTACCTGTCATCATGACTGAAATTCAGAATACTGTGGATTTGATTTCTGTGGTGGGAAGGAGGTTGTTACTGGGGATTGAAGTCAGGGCCTGGAACTTTCCCTTATATTTTTTGCTTAATGCTGGTCTTTTATCACTTGGGTCACACCTCCACCACTGGCTTTTTGTTGGCTAATTGGACATTCTGCCTTGGGGTATCAACCATAATTCTCAGCTCTCAGTCTCCTGAGTAACTAGGATTATAGGCATGAGCCTCTAGCACAGTTTGTGTGGGTTTGATTATATTGATACTCTTACTGAATTTGAAAAAATGAAAAAAAGGAAATTGTGAATGTAAGAGTAGCTGATGATATCTATCTAAGGCTCACTCTCTTTCACTGGACAGTAATGAAAATAAGAAAAAACTTTCTGAGATCTTACATGTGTTGAAACTATTCAAGATGTTCCTCGTGCAGTAGTTAGTTAATGTTCAGAGAAATTCTGTAACTCAGAGTCTATACCTGTGTGTCAGCTCTTTTGTTGCTGTGACACATATGAGAGGAAAGGTGTATTTTTTTAATTTGGGAGAAAGATGGCAGAAAGAGGACAGGGAACAACCTAAACTCTCTCCAAAAAGCAAAGTTTGATCAGGCACTCCACATCTGGAGAGTCACAGGAAGTAAGATATAACTATAGAGAGATATACATGAAAAAGGAGATTATAAACTGATTTCATAGGAAGACAGAAACTAGTGCTCCAATTGGCAGTAGTGGTGGTGGCAGTGAAGGCAGCAGCGGCACCCAGGGCTTTACACATAAGGTCACTGCCGAATTGGAAGAGGCTGCATGGGAAACAGCATGGGAGCCCACAGAAGAGTCAGCCATAGTAAGCCTTGGAGAAACTAGGATTCCAGGGAACATTCCTGAATATAATAAAGGATGTGTATGACAAACACACCTAGCATTATACTTAATGGCAAAATGTTAAAGCCATTTTCTTTCATCAAGAGCAAGACAAAGATGTCTACATTCTCCACTCCTCTTCAATATAGAAATAGAGTTCCTAGCCAGAGCAATATGGCAGGAGGCAAAAGGGGATCCAAATAGGGAAAGATGAAGTTAAACTGTCACACTTTGCAGATGACATGATCCTATACCTAAAGAATCCCACAGACTACTCCCAAGTTACTTGAGCTGATCCAAAAGTTTGAAAAAGTAGAAGGATATAAAATAAATCCTCAAAAATCAATGGCTTTTCTGTATGCCAACAATGGGAAGAGTGAGGTTGAAATTAGGAAAGCAACGTTTTTTGCAGTAGTCTCAAGAAACATAAAATACTTACAAGTAGCCTTAAGCAAACAAATTAAAGACCTCTACTATGAAATCTTCAATAACATGAGAAAGAAAATTAAAACAGAACTAAGGAATGGAAAAACCTCCCATGGTCTTTAATTGGGAGGATTAACATAGTGAAAATGGCAATATTGCCAAAGGCTATCTACAAATTCAATGCAACACCCATAAATATCCCAACACCATTCTTTAATGAAATAGAGGAAGCAATTCAGAAATTCATATGGAATAGTAGAAGACCATGAATAGAAAAAAACAATCCTAAGCAGGAAGAACAGTGCTGGAGGAATTTCAATATCAAATTTCAAACTGTATTACAAAGCTATAGTAATAAAAACATTGGCACAAGAACAGGCCTGAGGCCCAATGGAACAGAACTGGAGACCCAGAAATGAACCGGCAGACCTATGGCTACTTAATCTTTGATAAAGGAGCTAAAAAAATAAGATGGAAGAAACACAGCCTCTTCAACAAATGGTGCTGACAAAATTGGTTTGACACCTGTAACAAACTAAAACTAGGTCCTTATGTAGCACCCTGCACTAGAGTCAATTCCAAATGGATAAAAGACCTAGGGGTAAAAGCAGATACCCCCAAAACATTACAGGAACGTATAGGAAAAACACTTGGGCTCTTTGGCACAGGATGAAACTTTATTAATAAAGGCCCAGAAACACAACAAATCAAAGAAAGTTTGGACAAATGGGATTGCATCAAACTGCAGAGCTTCTGCTTGGCAAAGGACATAGCTTGCAAGATAAATAGAAAGCCCACAGTCTGATAGAAGGTCTTCACCGGCCATACAACAAAGGCCTCATATGTAAAATATATGTAGAACTCAAAAAATTAAATTCCTCCAAAACAAATCCTTAAAGAATCAACTTCCCCCTCAACAAATGGGCTAAAGACCTAAAAAGAGGAAGCGAGGAAGATGCCAGAGGAGCAACAGTGCCTTAGCTGAGCTCCCTCCAGCAGCGCAGTTTTTGCACCCCAGAGAAACTTTTACTGCTAGATAGATAGGTCAGATAAGTTCTAACAGTACAGGGATTTCGGCCAGGAAGGAAAAATCAACATAGCTGGTCTGAAAACACAGATTCGAGCTCTGGGCAGAGCCCAATGCCACACCAGTGCGGGTGCCAGCACCACGCCGCGCACCCCGCGCAGCTCAACGGAGACCAGGGAGAAATTCTCCAGATGGCAGCGAACATACAGATCGCAGGCTGAGCACGGACGGGCTGAAATCTCAGAGACAGCATGAGTACTCCCACGAAAGACAGTCTCACTCACGCCCACAAGCAGGTCCTTCCCCAAACGCCAAAGCAAAGCGCCATCTTTGACACTGGCAAAGGGTCAGACCAGACGGGAGCTAAAGCCCGCCTGGGGAAAGCGAGGACAAAGCGGCCATCTTTGAGAAGGGCAAGAGGGACCAATTAGCAAAAGCCAGCTCTGCCCAGAAGAATGCCCCTGCCCAGGTAGAAGGCGTGTCCTGGGCCTTGGCCAGGCTAGAGGTGCCCGACCTGCCTGCCGGAATTCCTAAATTCAAAAGCGAAAGCAGCAAGCAGCTATTGGTGGCATGGAACTGCCAAACGGGAGAACAAACCTCCCGAGACAGATAATCAGTTCCATTTAGAAGCCCATTTCCCAGCCTGAAACAGAGCTGAATTCCATACCCAGCTCTGCCTAGAAGGCCGCCCCACCCACGAGGGTGGAACCTCCCCAAGGCATGTGACTCAGACCGGTAAAACAGGCCAGAATCGTCCTGCCCTACTGAGTCCGAAGCCTATTCAAAGCCAGGTGTTAAAGACAGCGGCCCCACAGCAGATGGGAGGTGCCACAGCTCCCGAGACCACTAGCGTCCCCACCTACAGAGGACGCCCAAGGCCTCCTGCAAGCTGTGGGAACCACAGGGAAGGAGAGTCAGAACAGACCCACCTGCAAACTGAAGGCACGTCAAACCAGCCAAGTGGCAGAATAGACTGCAGATCATCACAAGGAAACCAGAGACCATAGAAAGCCCATCCAAACAAGGAAGACATTTTTGTTTTGTTTTGTTTTGTCTCTAAAGTTTTTTAAGCTTTCATTTTTATTTTTATTTTTTTTCTCATATTTTCATTTCTGAAACATAATTGGTTTGTTTTTGTTTCCCATTTTCACCTGTTGGTTATATCACTTTTTTTTTTTTTTTGTTTTTTTGTGGTCATTGTTGTAGTTGACCATTTTTTTTTCTTTCTCTGTTCTTTTCTGTATTTCCTTTTTATTACTCTTTTTTAAATAACTCTTCTCGGTTATGTGCATCTGTGTTCCAGTATTCTTTCTTTAGTTCTCTCTATGTATTCTCTTTTGTTAAAAATTACTTTCCTATGAATAACGTCTCCACTCTTTATGGCTAACTCTCCACTGTCTATCATTTTAACTTTGTTGTTTCTACTGATTCTACTTTCCTCCATATTTCCACGTCACTGAAACTAAACCAAAATCATCACCCCCCCATACATTTTACTCTAGTTTCTTTATTACCTCTAACTTACCCTCCTGACTTACAACTAGGTCCTCCAGATTGCATTGACCCCTGGTTATTGGATAGAGGGTTTCCCTGCTTAATTCGAATGAACCAAAGGGGTTCATAGAGAAAGCCAGTCCAAAAGGAACTTAATATAAGAACAAGAATTGCTCATAGAGTTGTAACAGTAAACAAGTAACTACTGAATACAGGGCTCAGGATTGGTTGTTATATTGAAATTGTATTCTTTAGGAACACCAAATCAAATTTTATACACAGGTATACAAGGTATCTGTATATAACTGTGAACTCATAAGATTTACACCACAGTGCTTGGTACGGGCTGCTTTGGGTTTTAAACGGTGCTCACAGGTGCTGGTAGACTGGCATCCCCAACCCAAATGGGCAGAAGGAACACAAGAAAGATGGCAAACAATGAAGTCTTATCCCCCACTCAAAACAAGCAGGAAGCAGAGCAGGCAATCAAAGACATAGAAGAGAACCCTCAAAATACTCTACAAAGTCTACTGGTAAACATGATAAATGAAAAGATTGAGTCCCTTCAGTCAATTATTCTAGAGCGTGAGGAGGCAAAGCAAAAATTAATGGAGAATTTCATGGCACCCACAAATAGAAAGATAAATGAACTTCAAGAGTCAAATGAAAAGATAGCTACTCAGCTTAAAGATTTGAGAGACAACACTCAAAACCAAATTAATGAAGTTAATGAAGTAAAGAAGTCCATACAGGACCTAAAAAATGACATGGAAATCATCAGGAAAGAACAGTCAGAAGGAAAAGAGATTCGTTTGTTTGTTTTTTGGCCAGTCCTAGGCCATGAATTCAGGGCCTGAGCACTGTCCCTGGATTTTTTTTTGCTCAAGGCTAGCACTCTGCCACTTGAGCCACAGCACCACTTCTGGCCATTTTCTGTAGATGTGGTGCTAGGGAATCGAACCCAGGGCCTCATGTATACGAGGCAAGCACTCTTGCCACTAGGCCATACTCCCAGCCCCCAGAAGGAAAAGAGATTCGAAATCAAGTAGCTAGCCTACAGTCCCAACTAACTGAAGCAGAGGATCAAATCTCAGGAGCTGAAGATTCCTTAGAATCCATGGAGAAAGATAAAAAATCAATACAAGTCCATTCCAATCAACAAAACAGATCACTACAGGAGATTCAAGACACAATCAGGAAGCCCAATTTAAGAATAATAGGTATTGAGGAAAACTTGGAGGAAGAAGTTAATGGGATAGGCAACCTATTTAACAGAATATTATCTGAGAACTTCCCAAATATCCAGAAGGAAAGTCCTATACAAATACAAGAAGCATTTAGAACCCCAAACTGACCAGACCAGATTAGGACATCCCATCGACACGTAGTGATCAAAACATGATCAGTAGAGTACAAGAAAGAATCCTTAAAGCTGTTAGGGAGAAGAAAACAATCACATATAAAGTAAAAGCAATCAGAATTACCCCAGACTTCTCAGCAGAGACCATGAAAGCAAGGAGAGCCTCGAATGAGGTATACCAAACACTAAATAAAAATAACTACCAACCAAGAATTCTGTACCAGCCAAACTCTCATTCATAGCCGAAGGTCAAATAAAAGTCTTCCAAAGTAAGGAAAAACTGAAACAATATAGCTCCATCAAACCAGCTTTGCAAAAAATCCCTAAAGATGTACTATACAGGGAAAATAATCAAGAGCCCAATACAGACAAAGAAATGAACCCTAAATAGTAAACATTAGATCAAGAAATTGGAAGAAACAGCTTTAAAGAAGATAGTGACAATTAAAGGAACAAACGATCATCTCTCAATTCTAACTCTCAACATTAATGGACTTAATTCTCCAATCAAACGACATAGGCTCATTAGTTGGATCAAAAATCAAGATCCATCTTTCTGCTGCCTCCAAGAGACACATCTATCCAGCAAAAGTAAACATCTTCTAAAAGTCAAAGACTGGAATCAAATCTATCAAGCAAATGGCCCCAGTAAGCAAGCTGGAGTTGCAATCCTAGTATTAGACAAAATTGACTTCAAATTAAAAAAGGTAAGAAGAGACAAAGAAGGCTACTACATACTAGTAAAGGGATCTCTCCTACAGGAAGATATAACCATTCTAAATATCTACACCCCAAATGCAGGAGCACCCAACTTCATCAAACAAACACTACTGACTCTAAAAACACTCATAGACCCAAACACATTGATAGTTGGGGACTTTAACACTCCACTATCACCTCTGGAGATATCAACACGCCAAAAACTGAACAAAGAAACCACAGAACTAAATAATTGCATAGACCAACTAGACTTAATGGGCATCTACAGAATATTCCACCCAGCAACAAAAGAATACACATTCTTCTCCGCAGCACATGGAACATTCTCCAAAATAGATCACATCTTAGGACACAAAGACAATCTGTACAAATTCAGAAGTAACAAAACCATTCCCTGCATACTCTTAGACCACAATGGAATAAAACTAGAGCTCAACTCAAACAGACACCACAGAAAATCCCACAATTCATGGAGACTAAACAACACACTGCTGATCCATCAGTGGGTCATTGTTGAAATTAAAACGGAAATTCAAATGTTTATGGAATTCAACCAAGATGAGGACACAAAGTACCAGCTCCTTTGGGACACAGCAAAGGCAGTGCTCAGAGGAACATTTATATCTCTGAGTGCATACACCAACGAACTGGAGAAATAGCAACTCAATAATTTAAGGAAGCACCTTAATCTCCTTCAAAGAAACAACAAGCCAAACCCCTAGTCAATAGACTGAAGCAAATAATTAAAATCAAATCAGAATTAATTAATTAGAGACGAAAAAAACTATCAAAAGAATTAACAAAACAAAGAGTTGGTTCTTTGAAAAAAATCAACAAGATAGACAGACCCCTGGCAAACCTGACCAAAAAACGAAGGCAGGACACTCAAATAAACAAGATAAGAGACGAAACAGGTAATATCACCACAGATATAACCGGAATTCAGAAAATAATAAGAGACTATTTTGAAAACCTTTATGCCAACAAATTTGAGAACTTGAAAGAAATGGATGATTTCCTAGAAAAAATTCATATCCCCAAACTCAACCATGAAGATTTAAACCTTCTAAACAGACCCATATCCAGTATTGAAATAGAAACGGCAATAAATGATCTCCCATCCAAGAAAAGCCCAGGTCCAGATGGATTCACTGCAGAATTCTACAAGGCATTCAAAACAGAACTCATACCAATATTCCTCAAACTCTTCAATGAAATTGAAAGAGAACATTCACTACCAGACACATTCTATGAAGCCAGTATAACCCTCATCCCAAAACCAGGCAGGGACTCATCACAGAAAGAAGACTATAGACCGATTTCCCTGATGAACATAGATGCAAAAATTCTCAACAAAATTCTGGCCAATCGATTTCAACAGGTCATCAAAAAAATCATACACCACGATCAAACTGGATTCATCCCAGGGATGCAAAGTTGGTTTAATATAAGCAAGTCAATTAATGTAATCCACCACATCAATCAGAGCAAGATAAAGAACCACATGGTTTTATCTCTGGATGCGGAAAAAGCGTTGGACAAAATCCAGCACCCATTTATGCTAAAAGCCCTGGAAAAACTGGGATTCCAGGAAACATTCTTGAATACAATCAAGGCAGTTTATGACAAACCAACAGCAAATATAACTTTAAATGGTGAAAAATTAAAGCCATTCCCTTTAAAATCAGGAACAAGGCAGGGATGTCCACTCTCTCCCCTGCTCTTCAACATAGTACTAGAATTCCTAGCCAGAGCAATCAGGCAAGAAGAAAATATAAAGGGGATCCAAATAGGAAAAGAGGAAGTTAAACTTTCTCTCTTCGCAGATGACATGATCCTATACCTAAAGAATCCCATAGACTCTACCCCCAAGCTACTAGAGCTGATACAAAACTTTGGCAAAGTTGCAGGATATAAAATAAACCCTCAAAAATCAACGGCCTTTCTCTATGCTAATGACCCGAAGACCGAGGTGGAAATCAGGAAAGCAACTCCTTTTGCAATAGCCCCCCAAAACATAAAATACCTAGGAATAACTTTAACCAAAGAAGTGAAAGTCCTCTTTGATGAGAACTTTAAAAGCTTGAAAAATGAAATCAAGTCAGAACTAAGGAAATGGAAAAATCTCCCATGCTCCTGGATTGGGAGGATTAATATAATCAAAATGGCAATATTGCCAAAGGCTATCTACAAATTCAATGCAATACCCATTAATTTCCCAACACCATTTTTTAGTGAAATATAGGAAGCAATCCAGAAATTCATATGGAACAATAAAAGACCTAGAATAGCAAAAACAATCCTAAGCAGAAAGAACAGTGCTGGAGGAATTACAACACCCAGCTTCAAGCTGTATTATAAAGCTATAGTAATAAAAACAGCCTGGTATTGGCACAGGAACAGACCTGAAGACCAATGGAACAGAATTGAAGACCCAGAAATGAACCCACAGAACAGTGCCTACTTAATCTTTGATAAAGGAGCTAAAAATATAGTCTGGAAGAAAGATAGCCTCTTTAACAAATGGTGCTGGCAAAGCTGGTTCAACACATGCAACAAACTAAAACTAGATCCTTATATATCACCTTGCACCAAAATCAATTCCAAATGGATTGAAGACCTCGAAATCAAAACAGACACCCTGAAAACACTAAAGGAAGGAGTAGGAGAAACACTTGGGCTCCTTGCGCAGGACGGAACTTCCTTAACGAAGACCCAGAAAGGCTACAAATCAAAGAAAGGTTGGACAAATGGGACTACATCAAACTGCAGAGCTTCTGCAAGGCAAAGGACATAGCTCGCAAGATAAACAGAAAGCCCACAGACTGGGAGAAGATCTTTACTGGCCATTCAACAGACAAAGGCCTCATATCTAAAATATATGCAGAACTAAAAAAATTAGCTTCCTTCAAAACAAAACCGCAAAGAACCAATAGCCCCCTCAACAAGTGGGCTACAGACTTAATAAGAGACTTCTCTGATGAGGAAATGAGAATGGCCAAAAGACATATGAAAAATTGCTTGACATCACTGGCCATAAAAGAAATGCAACTCAAAACAACATTGAGATTCCATCTTACTCCGGTAAGAATGTCCTATATCAAGAAAACTAACAATAACAATTGTTGGCGGGGATGTGGCCAAAAGGGAACCTTACTTCATGTTGGTGGGAATGTAAACTGGTTCAGCCACTCTGGCAAGCAGTATGGAGATTCCTCAGGAGGCTAAATATAGAAATCCCCCATGACCCAGCAGCCCCACTTTTGGGAATCTATCCAAAAGACCACAAACACATTCACAGTAAAGCCACCAGCACAACAATGTTCATCACAGCGCAATTTGTCATAGCTAGAATCTGGAACCAACCCAGATGCCCCTCAGTAAACAAATGGATCAGGAAAATGTGGTACATATACACAATGGAATTTTATGCCTCTATCAGAAAGAATGACATTGCCCCATTCGTAGGGAAATGGAAGGACTTGGAAAAAATTATACGAAGTGAAGTGAGCCAGACCCAAAGAAACATGGACTCTATGATCTCCCTTATTGGGAGTAATTAGTACAGGTTTAGGCAAGTTACAGCAGAGGATCACAAGAGCCCATTAGCTATACCCTTATGAACACATAAGATGATGCTAAGTGAAATGAACTCCATGTTATGGAAATGATTGTTATATCACAGTTGTAATTACTTTCAACGTACCATGTGTATCTGTAGCATCTGTTATAGATGATGTTCTTGTATCACCTTCCTATGGTTGTACCTACACTGTCTCTGTAACATTATTTGAGTATATTGGAAACCATGTATACTGGTATTAGAACTAGGAAATTGAAAGGGAATACCAAAATTGAGAGACTCAGGGTAAAAAAAGAAAAACAACTACAAAAGCAATACTTGCAAAACTGTTTGGTCTTGGGGCTGGGGATATAGCCTAGTGGCAAGAGTGCCTGCCTCAGATACACGAGGCCCTAGGTTCAATTGCCCAGCACCACATATACAGAAAACGGCCAGAAATGGCGCTGTGGCTCAAGTGGCAGAGTGCTAGCCTTGAGCGGGAAGAAGCCAGGGACAGTGCTCAGGCCCTGAGTCCAAGGCCCAGGACTGGCCAAAAAAAAAAAAAAAACCAAAAAACAACAACAAAAAAAAACCTGTTTGGTCTAAGTGAATGGAACACCTCATGGGGGGAAAGGGAAAGGGGGTGGGAAGAGGGGGGTATGAGGGACGAGGTAACAAACAATACAAGTAATGTATCCAATGCCTAATGTATGAAACTGTAACCTCTCTGTATATCAGTTTGGTAATAAAAATTTGAAAAAAAAAAAGACCTAAAAAGAGACTTCTGTGAAGAGGAAATGAGAATGTTCAAGAGACACATGAAGAAGTGCTCACCAGCACCATCCATAAAACAAATGCAAATCAACAAAATGTTGAGATTCCAACTCACCCCAGTAAGAATATTTATTATCCAGAAAACTATTAATAACTGATGCTGGAGGGTATGTGGCCAATAAGGAACCCTACTACACTGTTGCTGGTAGTGTAAACTTTTTCAAATACTCTGTAAAATAGTGTCGGAGTTCCTCAAAAGGCTAAACATAGAGTTCCCCTATGACCTAACAGCTCCACTTTTGGGCATTTACCCAAAAGGTTACAAGCAAGACCACATCAAACCACTAGCACAACTATGTTCATCGCAGAACAATTTGTCATTGCTAAAATGTGGAACCAAACCAGATGCCCCTCGGTAAAAGAGTGGATCAAGAAAATGTGTACATATATACAAGGGGATTTTATGGCTCTACCAGAAAAAATGACATTGCCATTCATAAGGAAATGGAAGGACTTGGAAAAAAATCATACTAAATGAAGTGAACCAGACTCAAAGAAACATGGGTTCTATGGTTTTCCTCATTGCGAATAATTAGTTCACATCTAGGATAATCCTAGCAAAAGATCACAATAGCTCAATTGGTATGTACATATGAACATAGGGGATGATGGTAAGCGTAATGAACTCCAAGTTATGGAAGCAAGTAGTTTGTCATTGTTATTATTATTTTCAACATACCATGTAAAAACATGGCTCTTTCTTTTGTCTTTCTTCCTCATGCTTTTACCCCTGATGTCACCTTAACTGACTGTGGTTTCCTGGCTATTGTATAGACATGTGTTGGAACTAGGGAAGGGAAGGGAAATATCAAAATGGAGAGAAAAAGGATAAAAGACAAACCAATGCAACAGCAATACTTACAAAACTTTATGCTGTAAATCAACTGTACAACTCAAGGGGGGGGGGAATGAGGAGGGAGTTAGGCAGGGGAAAATAAGGGAGTGGATAAGAAGTTGAATAAGAAGTGTATGCTCTGTCTTACATATGAAACTGTAACCCCTCTGCACATCACTTTGATAGTAAATAGATTTTTAAAATTATATTAATATATTATGATACTATAAGATATTAATATCTTTAAAAGCATTCAGAGTAGAGAACTCCCATTCATATCAGCCCTGTCCTGTAGAGGCCTTTACACACAGGGCAGACAGACTCCTGAGAGCACTGGCTGTAATATTTAGGTGAGCTGAGATGTGGCCAGGAAGACACTCATTGTCAATGTAGGGGATTGTCTAGGCAGTGTCCTTTTGCAGAGACTCTGTAGAGGCCAGTAGTTCTTTCATTGTCTGTTCTGGTGTCAGTTTGGAATGGTAATAGTCACAACAGCTCAAACCCAGGAAATCACCCTGAACCTCTGAGCCTCTGGCCCGTCCCCCTATGATAACAGACTATAGCAGGAATGCCTGTCTCCTAACTTGTTTGAGGCATCAAAAATTTTTACTGTTTTCTGCATTTTAAAATACTGAAACAGTTTTATAAGTGGAAAATCTATAATAAAAGATACTGGCAGTTCTCCAAAGAGTAATTTCCTGGTTTTGAAGAGAAGGACTAAGAGAGAAAAAGAGAATCTTCAAGATTTTTGAATCAAAAAGCTCAATGAACTTCTGCTTAGAAAATAAAAACAAATGAAAAAAATCACAGTTTGCAAACAACAGCAGAAATTAAATTGAAGTAACCGATATTAAATGTGAATGAAGCAGCAAGATATGGAGCTAGAAGAGCTGAATGGTTTGGGTGGGAAGGAAATGTAGGCAAGCAAAGACAAAGCTAAATGGAACCCATCTGTGTGCATGGAAGCCAGTTATTGGCAAAGCTGAATAGTTTCTGAGCTGAGAACACAACACCATCATTGCAAAGCTTCTTGGCCCAGGCTCATCATAAGGCTAAGCCAAGGGCAATGATTGGGTTACGCCTTCCTTAAGCTTTGAAATATGCTAAAGTGCTGAAGAAGATAAGCTCTAGGGAGACACTGTTCAAATGTTGACTAGAATATTGATCCCTTGATAAAGTAAGTATGACATAACTTTACATTTCTCATGTATAAAATAGGAACTAAGTAAGCATCTTCAATACAATAGACTTTTGCGTAAATCACTTACAAGAGGTCCTGGGCTATTATTAACATCCAGTAAACATTAGTGGTTGTCACTGTGAAACAGGAGGCCCAACAACTGATTCTTAGGTTGACACTATACCGTTTCAGCCATACTTCCAGCTTTTTGATGGTTAGTTGGAGGTAAGAGTCTTGGGAACTATTCTGCCCCATCTGGCTTCTGAATGCGATCCTCAGATCTCAGTCTCATGTTAGGATTACAGGCATGAGCCACCATTGTCCCAGTTAGAAGTGATTTCAAGATTTAATTCTAGAGGAAGAAGAACTAAGTAACTACTAGACAAATGTGCAAAAACTCAAATATGCAAAAGAAAAAGGTCACTCTCAATATAAATGCAAAATGACAAATTTCAAAACAGAAAAATAGAAGCTACAACCATAAAAGAATCTGAAGAATTCAGTGTCAGGTGAATGAAAGCATTCTAGACAAAGCTGTGAGATAGTCTGTGAAGGTTATATGATAAACATGTGTTGGATGTCACTGAAACTATTTTTCACTCTCATATGCTAAAACAAAATGAGGAATTCTGACTCTAAGAATGAGTACAAATGAAACAAAGTGTCTTGTGTGAAAAATAGGTACTTTCCAGAAAAATTTTCCGTGAGACTCTTATCTTCACTAAAGTATACAAAGAAAGTCAGAAGTGGAGCTGGTGGTCTAGTTGTGGTACAGCACTAGCCTAGAGCACATGAATGTCAGCGGCAACTTCCAAGCCTGAGTTCAAATCCCAGAGCCAGCATAAAAAATAAAGTTTAAAGAAAAAGTGAGAAATATGAGCAACAAAACCAAAAATGAGTACAGGAGCTAAAAATTCTTTACTGCTATAGTGAGTACTTCATGAGTTATTGACCCAAATGCAGAATATAAACAGAAATGCAGGCATAAAATCCATATGAAGCAGAAAATAGACTGGAACACTCGAAATACCTGATGGAGCAAATGAAAGATATAGCTGGCTTTTTCCTAGGGTGATGTACAGAGGAGTAAAGTTACATAAGTAACATAATGAGTATTTCTTTTCAACAGGTTGCCCACTCCCTGTTTTTTTTTTCCAGTGTCTCTCCTCACACTCTGTTTCCTCCTCTCAAGTTGTAAAGTTCATTTCCAACATAGTGTCTAGTGAGTATTGCTGTTGCATTGGCTCACTCTTTGGCCTACCATTTCTGTGACTCCTTTTCCCTTCCCCAAATCAAAGAGTACTGAAATCAAAAGCAGTGACCACAGGCAATAAAAGAGGAAAATAATGAAAGAAAAAAATAAATAACTGAACACAGTACACCAATTAAAAGTAAAAAATCCTCTATTCCCATTTCTTGGAGTTCATTTTGATTAGCATTATTTTATGTGGTCATATGTGCATAATAGCGATTGGACTATTGTGACCCTCTGCTAAGACTATCCTAGGTGTTTAATAGTTATTACAAATGAGAGAAACCATGGAGCCTATGTTTATTTAGGCCTGTCTTACTTCATTTAATATAATTTTTTCCAAGTCTTGCAATTTTCCTTACAAATGAGATGATGTCATTCTTTCTGATGGAAGTGTAGACTTCCCTTGTGTATATATACACTACATTTTCTTGACTCATTCACCTACTGTGAGGCATCTGTGTTTATTCCATATCTTAGCTAACTTAGAGAGAGGTTTTGCTTTGTGTGCTAGTGAAGGAAGGAGATAGGTGGTTTCTTCAGGATGGAATTTCTGCAAGTGCGCTTTAGTGTAGGTGTGATTGTCTGCAATCAGTGGCTTTTCCCAGAGGCACTAGGTCCTGAGACTCTCTTTTCACTCACCTTGGAGCTGGCCTTGCTTTTTATAGCCTATCCATTTTTATTTTAGTGAGATTTTTATAGAGTTTTGGTTTTGTAATTCCAGAGTACCCAGATAAGCTACAGGTTGAGCTGGAATGTCTTTGTTTGCTGAAGAGGGGCTGAGGAGCCTCTTGCTGCGCCTGCTTGGGGTAAAGCTGTTCCTCCCTAGGAGGAGCTTCTATCCCCTGGGCAGGGCTACCCTCTCCTGGACAGAGCTATCTCTCACTGGTCAGGTTCCTTCACTTTGTTGACAAATGGCATCACTGTCTATCCCTCAGGCCATTGTTACCTGTTAGCTGCTCTAGAAGGCACTATGTCAGTATCAAAGATGGTATTTATCTTGGGTGGAAGAGGGCTTCCTTCCAGGAGCTGTAATTTGTGAGGGAGTGAGGATGTCTTTTGTGGGGTATTCATGCTTTCCCTTGGTGTTTTGCACTGTGTGTGATTTGACTGGTTGTCTCTGTGCCCATCTGTGGCTGGCTTGGATGTCTATTTCCACTCCTCTTCATCAAGTTCTCACAGGAGTTGAGTGGAAAGCTATGTACACTCTGACTCTGGTTCCTTTATCCCAGCTCTCTCTGGCCACCATAGTTGCAGTGGCCAGCATCTCCAGCACATGGTCAAATCTGTCTTCTTAAGAAAGTGGCCTCCAATTTTCATCTCTGGCCAAAATCTCTGCACAGTTATGGCTCACTTGATGTGACTCCCTAAATGCTGACTAAAAAAATCATGCAAGAAGAGCAAAAGAAAATACTTTTTACAGAGACAGTGGCAAAATATGCCACCCCTTAGTGCTTCAACATGTAGCTAAATACCTAAATATGAAAAGATGTGAGAGAAGATAACCCATGAAAAACACTAGGAAGGATAAAACATCAGCACCCATTTATTGCATACTTTTAAAAATAGCGCGACAATTAATGTCAAAGGAGCAAATCTAAAGAATATAATTTATAGTGTTTTAAGATAGAGGGACTTGGAACTTGTTGAATCAATTTGAAAAGTAATTAAGTTCACTTTCCACTTTGTATTTTTTGCAGGAAACAGAATACTACACCCCTGAAAATTGTTCAGAAAAAATTATATAGTTCATGTAAAATTCAAATTATAAAATAGACAATGTAATAACCATATATCCCATTACTTTAGCAGCATTTGTAGCTATCACATTAGCCTTGATCCAAAATCAAACTAAATAATAGCTCATCCATTTATTTAGTGAAGGAGAATAGGCAGATTTCTGGAAATATCTGTGCCTCTGTTGCTCTATAACATAAAGTAAGAATCATTATTTTTATTACTTTATTGTGTTTTAGAGGTGATATACAGCAGGGTTACCTTAACATACATCAAGTAACAAGTACATTTGTTTCCTTTTGTTTAGTGTCATCTGTTCCATCCTTCTTTCTCATTCCCTCCCTCCCATCTCTGCCTATGAGTTGCTTGGGTCACTTTCATCCATGTCCAGTGTAGCCAATGGGCCCCACTACTGCACATTTTCACCTATTTTCCACTGATTCTGTGCCCTCCTCCCAGCTTTCCTCAGGTGTGCACATGTGTACACTGCATATAAGGTAAAGAATAGAGAGTCATGTAAAAACAAAAAGACCAATTAAGAAAAGGTCCTTTGTTTCCATATCTTTGGAGTTTTGGTATGTAAATTATTTTATATACATGTGAAACAGTGCTTGGGTGTTACAATTTGGTGCTTTTCTCCTAAGACTATCTTCTTTTGGTCTCACTGTATATGGGTGTCTAGAATCCTGTATACTTTGTCATATATTGTTGCATTTTAAATCTAACATTTGCATATCAGGGAAAACTTGCACCAATTGTCTCTCTGATCTTGGCTTACATCACTGAAAAATTTGTTCTAGTTCGATCCATTTCCCTACAAATGTAATTATTTTATTCTAATAATGGCTGTGTGCAATTTCAGAAGCCTCTAAAGTTCTACCATTGTAATGAAACAAATCACTTGATGTGTCAGAGATAAGGTTATTACATGTTCCAATTTTATTTTTGAGTTATTTTTATGGGATATAACATGCATAAAGTTTATGATACACTTCCACAACATTACATATAATTTTAAGAATCAGGTTTATTCATTTTCCAAAAGTATTCAAACAAAAATAAAACATGCTAAAAGGGAAAACTGTTATCCAAATTTAACAAGTTTTTGGTAAGTGACCATATATTGCTTAAATTGTATTACTATAGTAGTAACAAGTCATTTTTTTCCACTAAGCCTATATATTTAGGATGGGGAATATATGATATGGTATTGGCTTGCTTTGTTACTGCACTGAGCACACACCCTTACCATTTCCCTTCTTACATATCCTAGAATTCTTCTAATTTCATGAGACTTCCTTTGGGCAGACTGGTCTTGTTATAGCAGAAGTGACAAAAACAGAAGTTTTGAGGAGAATATTTCACCATTGTTAGGAAGTGTTCTCCCAACTGCACCCTAACCTTGCAGGTCCCTGGAGATTTTTCAGATAGATCCACATTTCAAAGCCAGGCACCATGTAGTTGTGAATTGGTACTAATCAACACTAATTGTTCAATTGCTATTACGTAGCACTGTTGTGTAAATACACACACGTGTGTGTATGTATATAAATGTTCATATTTCTTAATTTTGGCAATCAATTAGGTATATGTACTGTTGTACAGTTTAACAATAATGAAATACTTAACTTTTCTGAAATCATTTTATAATTCAATTAATGTGGGAGAGGGGACTGAAGCTAATAGGCTCTGAAATTAGACAGCCCAGATCACATCTAATTCCAAAGCCACTATAAATCTTAAAATAATTGAGTAGGAATTTATTCTAGCTATGGTAAATTAAATAATTAAGACTCCCTTTCTCAATAAAGACAATGAAAAATGCTACACAAAACTCACAGATGAAAACCCATTAAATGCTATGTAAGGCTTTCCATAAATTAATTAGCTATTGAGGGAAAGTCTAGAGATAGAGACAGAAAGACAAAGTGGATGAGTCGCCAGCTGAGAACTAGGATTTTACAACCTACTATGAGAAGAGCTATCTATCCTCTCACATGTGCCATCTGGTGGCACTCATGGAGAATAACATTGACAGAAGGGATTTCAGAGTGTGTAATACAATCATTAGAGATTGAACAGTGGTCAAAAACCAACCCGAAGCCTTGTAATTGCAAAAAAATTTAGATGTCCAAATTCATAGATTGGTATTCCCCTATCTAACTCTCCTTTATTTGTTTGGGGAGGGGTGCTGTGGTTCAGGAAAGATTATGTATAGTTGTAGCCAGTGAGCAAATCTGCTGTAAGTGGTAAAACATTCAAAACTGAAAGAATAACAGGATGAGCCACTTAGTCACAGTAAAGTGGAAACAAACACAGTATAACCCACAGGCAAACAATTAGAGATCAATGTCATGGAGAAAACAAAGAAGGAGAGAAGGACTAGAAATAAAGGAGAAAGGGCTGAGGTGAAATTAAAAGAATTATTTAAAGATATAATGAAAATAGAGGGAGGAGCAAATAAGAATAGAGGAATAAAGAAAGGGAAAGGAACACAAGAGAACTAAGACCCAAAATTTTTTTAAAATTAAAAACTTATATATACTATATAAAATGATGCTTATCCAAAATTAACTCCAAGAAATGGGAACAAAGGAGGATTTCTTTGGTACTTTTTACAGTTATTTCTTATTTTCTTTCTTTTTTGTCCTTTGATTTATTGCCTCTTGTCACTGTTTTTTAAATTTCTTTTCTCTGTCTTGTATATAACTTTATCTTATTTGGGGAAGGGAAGGAGAATCACAGAGAAGATGGAACAAAGGGTGAACCAATGCAGTGGTGATACACGTTAGACACTGTGTTGTAAATTAATGTTAAAACTTGCGGGTAAGGGAGGTCAAGCGGGAAAGAGGGAGAAAATGAGGGAGCCAGTAACATTGTTCAAGAAGAAATGTACTCATTATCTGACTTATGTACCTATAACCCCTCTGTATATCACCTTTTAAAATTAAGTTAAAAAATAAAACAGCAACAAAAAAAGAGATTGAACAGGTAGCATACTCATGGACATTTCTGCACCATACTTTTCATAATAGCCTCAAATAAAAAAACACAAATGCTTGCAAGTAATAGAATAGATAATCTGCAGCATTTTCATAATTTGTAGTGTTGTACAACCACAAAGCTAAATGCACTCTAGCAACACTACATGACTAATTCTTGAAGACATCATGCAAAGTGGAAGGAAGAAAATGTATAAGAACAATTATAGTCCAATTAAAACATATAAGCTTGCCGGGTGCTAGTGACTCATGCCTATAATCCTAGTTAATCAAGAGGCTGAGGTCTGAGATTGTGGTTCAAGGCCAGCCCAGGCAGGAAAGTCCATGAGACTCTTATGTCCAAAAACCTTATGTCCAGAAAACCGGAAGTGGCACTGTAGCTCAAGTGGTAGACCACTAGCCTAGACCTGAAAGGCTAGGGACAGCTCCTAGGCCCAGAGATCAATCCCTACAACTGACAAAAGGAAAAAAAAAAAAAAAAGAAAAGAAAAGGAAAGGAAAGAAAAGGAACATCTAAGCTGCTAAACACGTAAACATAACTGAATCTTAAAGGCATGCCTATCAGAGGAAATATTTTTTACCAAGTCAGAAAATTTAAGTAAATATTTCCTTATAGTCTATGGCTTGCTGGAACAAATGGATGGAACCTAAGGAGTAGATTGTGAGAACCATGGTTTATGGCTTCTCATCCAGAAAAGGTAAAAGAAGCTGGTGCTTATAACCACTTTCTGCAGTGAGCAATGGAATCCTGGAGATGAATCCCAAGCTGTGGGATCTGATGCTCTCTCCAGGTCGAGAGTGGTCACACTGAATTTGATTAGAAGACTGTGGTGCTGGTAGCTAGATTGACTGCTTCCTTGACAGTGGGGTGAAGGCTCTTATACCTGGTGTTGTAATCCCTTTGTGTTGGTGTAGATTGCTAGGTGAGAAAGATAGAAGGTAACATATTTTTGCCTTTCTGACTGACATGGTTGTATTCCATATGTTCTGTAATATCACTTACTATATTTAATATGTTTTCATGTGGAAACATTTAAAAGTTATACAGTAGAGACTGCTTCATAAGTGAAATCCTTTCCATATGTATTGTCATATACTTAGATTAGATTTAATGATTAGGTAAAAACAAGTTCTGAAATGTTAGAACACCAAGGCAGAGATTTCTGTATAAACAAAATTGTCTGAAGGTTAGAGCTGATGAGAACTGTCTCTGCTTTAATCTGTTGTTATTTGTGTTATTTCTTAAGTGTTAAACAAAAGGTCTCAGAGTTGCCATTTTTGATGTTAATATTTAGACACTACTAAAATATAAGGGAGGAGCTGGAGAAAAACAGGAGAGAATGAGGACTGATAAGAGAAGGAACTGACAGAAATGGCAGATCAAGCTGGTTGCCAGTGGCTTTTGTCTGTAATCCTATTCGGTTTGCTGAAATCTAGAAGATCACAGTAAAAGCCAGTATGAGCAGAAAAAGTCTAGAAGACTGAATCTCAAACAATCAAAAATGAAGTGGAGCTTCAGTTGTTCATGACTATGGCTCTAGTCACTCAGGAAGCTGTAATTTGAGGATCATGGTTCAATGCCAGCCGGGACAGGAAAGACCATGAGCCCTTACCTCCAATAAAATACAAAAGCCAGAAGTTGAAATATGGTTCAAGTTGCACAGTGATTGCCTTGATCATAAAATTTCAAGGATATCACCCAGGCCCCGAGTTCAAGCTCCAATAGTAGCATGAAGACACACACACACACACACACACACACACACACACACACATACATCGCCATACAAACTGGGGTAATATGTAAGTCACAATTCTAAGAACATTGATAGCTCAAGAGTTGACGTCTTGGCCCTCTGTCTGTCTGGCTCTTCTGTATGCTTGCTTTGTTGTCTATTTATATGCTGGCATTCCTGCTTTCTGTGGCTATTGATGTTAGTGTTTGCATCATTTTTTCCTTTTTGCCTTCAATTATAAATTGAGCATTAATAAAAAATATGTCTAGTGTAAATACTCTAGAAAACATACTGCTCTTTACACACTTCTGATTTCAGAAAGATCCTAGTTTTCTGAAAAATACCAGTCTATTCTTTATCACCTAGTCCTTTTTGTCTGACCTTATACAAGCATATCTCTTTAATAAAAATAGTAACTCTACAGTCCACGTGTGCCTCACCAGCCTACTAAATGAGAAAAAAATAAAATTATACATATGTTTTATACCACAATTAATTGCTAGCATTTAGCAAAGACTTCTTTTCCTAATTTGTATCTCCTCCTTAAAAAAGAGTTCATCTGAGGCAGAGAATATTGGCTATTATCCAGTCTCACATAGAATGATGGGAGAATATCAGGAGAATTCTGGGCATTGTGTTCTTCCTCAGGATAAGAATGAGTGATAGAGGAATGACACCCGCAGTGGAATAGAAACTCACTTAAAAACATCTATACATGGTAGCAGGTGGGTACCACAAGGAATCATATTCCCTATGAAAGTTTTTATTCTTATGAAAATGATCCAACCATTAAAATGCAGAAGAAGCTGTGCCATTATTCATCTTAGTAGATTTCATTATGGCAACAAGTCACCGCTACCTATTGTAGAAATTATGACCCTCAGGAGCCCTTCACATAATTATCACACTGGTTTTGTCAATTTTAATGTCATCTTTGACATATTTTAGAAATTAAAATGAGATATTGATTTAGCTAGTGAAGTACTGAGAGACTATTGGGATTACAATTTCTATCAGCTGTGCATATTTACTTTCCAGAAAACAGCAGGCTGCTCCTAGTCTGAGTTTTCTGCTGTGTCCTATGCTCTTCTCTCTGGGAGGTTTGAAGGCATTCTGACCTATGCTTCCTGTCTGTAGAAATAGATTGAATTTGGAATTACTAATCCAATTTTTTTTTCGTTTGGATTTGCATAATTTATGACTTTCTAAAACAGCTCCATTTCTTAAATTGGTGTTGGCTAATTGGTTACAAAGAGGTTGTTCATTACTCCCCACTCCTCTCTCTAGTCTATAGTTGTGTTTCTTGTTTTATTTTTTATTTTTTTAAATTTTTATTGTCAAACTGATGTACAGAGAGGATACATTTTCATACATTAGGCATTGGATACATTTCTTGTACTGTTTGTAACCTCCTCCCTCATTCCCCCCTCCCTTTCCCTTTCCCCCCATGAGTTGTTCAGTTGATTTGCACCAAACAGTTTTGCAAGTATTGCTTTTGTAGTTGTCTTTTTACCCTGTGTCTCTTGATTTTAGTATTCCCTTTCAGTTTCCTATTTCTAATACCAGTATACACGGTTTTCAATGTACTCAGATAAGATACAGAGATAGTGCAGGTACAACCACAGGAAAGGGATACAAGAAGATCATCAATAATAGATGCTACGGTTTCATATGGCATGTTGAAAGTAATAACAACAGTGATGTAACAGTCATTTCCATAACATGGAGTTCATTTCACTTACGAGAATCTTATGTGTTCATAAGGGTATAGCTATTGGGCTCTTGTGATCCTCTGATTTGACTACCCTAAGCCTGTGCTAATTATTCCCTATGAGGGAGACCATAGAGTCCATGTTTCTTTGGGTCTGGCTCACTTCACTTAGTATAATTTTTTCCAAGTCCTTCCATTTCCTTATGAATGGGGCAATGTCATTCTTTCTGTTAGAGTCATAAAATTCCATTGTGTATATATACCACATTTTCCTGATCGATTCGTCTACTGAGGGGCATCTGGGTTGGTTCCAGATTCTCGCTATGACAAATTGTTTGTGGTCTTTTGAGGGTAGATGCCCAAAAGTGGGGCTGCTGGGTCATAGGGGAGTTCTACATTTAGCCTTCTGAGGAATCTCCATACCGCTTTCCAGAGTGGCTGAACCAGTTTACATTCCCACCAACAATGAAGTAGGGTTCCCTTTTGGCTACATCCCCTCCAACATTTGTTATTGTTAGTTTTCTTGATATAGGACATTCTTACTGGGGTGAGGTGGAATCTCAATGTTGTTTTGATTTGCATTTCTTTTATGGCCAGTGATGTAGAGCACTTTTTCATGTCTCTTGGCCATTCTCATTTCCTCACCAGAGAAGTTTCTTTTTAAGTCTTTAGCCCACTAGTTGAGGGGGCTACTGGTTCCTTGTGGTTTTGTTTTGGAGGAAGGTAATTTTTTTAGTTCTGCATATATTTTAGATATGAGGCCTTTGTCCATTTTATGTCTGGTAAAGATCTTTTCCCAATCTGTGGGCTTTTCGTTTATCTTGCGAGCTATGTCCTTTGCCCTGCAGAAGCTCTGCAGTTTGATGCAGTCCCATTTGTCCATCCTTTCTTTGATTTGTAGCCTTTCTGGGTCTTTGTTAAGGAAGTTCCCTCCTATGCCAAGGAGCCCAAGTGTTTCTCTTACTCCTTCCTTTAGTGTTTTCAGGGTATCTGTTTTAATTCGAGGTCTTTGATCCATTTGGAATTGATTTTGGTGAAGGGTGATATATAAGGATCTAGTTTTAGTTTTTTGCATGTGTTGAACCAGTTTTGCCAGCACCATTTGTTCAAGAGGCTATCTTTCTTCCAGACTATTTTTTTTAGCTCCTTTATCAAATATTAAGCAGGCATAGTTCTGTGGGTTTATTTCTGGGTCTTCAATTCTGTTTCTTTGGTCTTCAGGCCTGTTTTGGTGCCAGTATCAAGCTGTTTTATTACTATAGCTTTATAATACAGCTTGAAGTTGTTTATTGTAATTCCTCCAGCATTCATCTTTCTGCTTAGGATTGTTTTTGCTATTCTGGGTCTTTTATTGTTCCATAGTCTGTAGATGTCGGTTAAGTCTAGTTGGCCAATGCAGTTGTTTAGTTCTGTGGTTTCTTTGTTCAGTTTTTGGCTTATTGATCTGTCCAGAGGTGACAGTGGAGTGTTAAAGTCCCCAACTATGATGTGTTGGGACTACAGTCAGTAGTGTTTGTTTGATGAAAGTGAGCGCTCCTGTATTTGGTGTGTAGATATTTAGGATGGTTATATCTTCCTGTAGGAGAGATCTACAGAATATTCCATCCAGCAACAACAGAATACACATTTTTCTCAGCAGCACATGGAACATTCTCCAAAATAGATCACATCTTAGGACACAAAGAAAATCTGTACAAATTCAGAAGTATCGAAACCATTCCCTGCATTCTCTCAGACCACAATGCAGTAAAATTAGAGCTCAAATCAAACAGCCAGCACAGAAAACTCTAGAATTCATGGAGACTAAACAACACACTGCTGATCCATCAGTGGGTCATTGAAGAAATTAGAACAGAAATTCACATGTTTATGGAATTCAACCAAGATGAGTACACAAAGTACCAGCTCCTTTGGGACACAGGAAAGGCAGCACTCAGAGGAAAATTTATATCTCTGAGTGCCTACATCAACAACTGGATTTGATTTTTGATCTTTCTCCATAGATTCTAGGGAATCTTCAGCTTCTGAGATTCAATCCTCTGCTTCAGCTAGTTGGAACTATAGGCTAGCTACTTGATTTTGAATCTCTTTTCCTTCTGACTGTCTTTCCTGATGATTTCCATGTCCTTGCTATAATTATCTCTTAGGTCCTGCATGGACTTCTTTACTTCATTAATTTGGTTTTAAGTACTGTCTCTCAAAACTTTTAGCTAGGTAGCTATCTTTTCATTTGACTCTTGAAGTTAATTTATCTTTCTATTTGTTGAGGCCATGAAATTTTCTATTAATTTTTGGTTTGCCTCCTCACGCTCTAGAATATTTGACTGAAGAGATTCAAACTTTTCATTTATCATTTTTATCAGTTTACTTTTTATAGCATTTTGAGGGTTCTCTTCTAGGTCTTTTGTTGACTGCTCTGCTTCCTGGTTGTTTTGAGTGGGAGATGAGACTCCTTTGTTTGCCATCTTTCTTGTGTTTCTTCTGCCCATTTTGATTGGGAATGCCAATCTACAAGCACTTGTGAGCACCATTTAAGACCCAAAGCAGACCTCACCAAGCATTGTTGTGTAAATCGTAGAAGTTCACAATTATATACAGATACCTTGTATACCTGTTTATAAAATTAGATTTCGTGTTCCTAAATAATACAATGTTGATATAACAACCAATCCTGAGTCTTGTATTCAGTAGTTGCGTATTTACTGTTACAACCCTATGTGCAATTTTTGTTCTTATATTAAGTTCTTTTTGGACTGATTGGCTTTCTCTTTGAACCCCTCTGATTCACTCAAATTGAGCAGGGATACCCTCTATCCAATAACCAGGAGTCAATGGAATCTGGAGTTCCTGGAAGTAAATCAGGAGGATAAGTTAGAGGTAGTAAAGAGAATAGAGTAAAATGTATGGAGGAGGTGATGGTTTTGGTTTAGTTTCAATGATGTGGAAATGTGAAGAAGAGAAGAAAGAACAAGGTTAAAATGATAGACGATGGAGAGTTAGCAGAAAAGAGTGGAGGTATTTTTTATAGGAAAGTAATTTTTTAAAGAAAGTGAGTGTGAAGAGAGAAATAAAGAAAAAATACTGGAAGACAAATGCACAAAACAGAGAAAAATTATTTTAAAAAACCCAGAAAAAGGAACAACCAAAAAAAAAAAAAAACTTGATAAAACAAACAAGTAAAAATGGAAAACAAAAAACCAATGACGTCTTAGAAATGCAAAAAAAAAAAAAGTTTAAAAAGGCTGGGGATATGGCCTAGTGGTAAGAATGCCTGCCTCATATATATGAGGCCCTGGGTTCGATTCCCCAGCACCACATATACAGAAAATGGCCAGAAGTGGCGCTGTGGCTCAAGTGGCAGAGTGCTAGCCTTGAGCAAAAAGAAGCCAGGGACAGTGCTCAGGCCTAGAGTCCAAGCCCCAGGACTGGCCAAAAAAAAAAAAAAAAAAAAAAAAAAAGTTTAAAAAATGTTAAAAAAAATGGAGTCTTACACAAACAGTACAAGAAATGTATCCAATGCCTAACGTATTAAACTGTAACCTCTCTGTACATCAGTTTGATAATAAAAATTTGAAAACAAATGTTAAAAAAATGTGAAGAGAGCATTTTTGGAATAAAAATGGCTTTTACATATAAAAAAAAATGGAGTCTTCCTTGTTTGGGTGGGCTTTCTACTGTCTCTGGTTTCCTTTCGATGATCTGCAGTCTATTTTCCTGATTGGCTGGTTTGACTTGCTTTCAGTTTGCAGGGGGTGGATCTGCTTCGACCCTCCTCCCTTGTTAGTGAAATCCTGGGGCTCTGTGGTTCACATAGCTTGCAGGTAAGACTTGGGTGTCCTCTGTAGATTGGGGACGTGAACAGTCTTGGGAACCTTGGCTCCTTCCGTCTGCTTTGGGGCTGCTGCCTTTAATGCCTGGCTTTGAATAGCCTGTGGACTCAGCAGGGCGGGGCGCCTCTGTCCTGGTTTACTGGCTGAGAGTTGCTTGCCTGGGGGAGGTTCCTCCCTCCTGGGAGGGGCGGTCTCCTGGGCGGAACTGGCTGTGGAATTTGGCTCCCTTTTGGGCTGGGAATTGGGCTTCCTCTGTGATGGGACCATTTATCTGTCTTGGGAACTGTTTGTTCTCCTGTCTGGTTGTTCTGTGCCACTGGTAGCTGCTCACTGCTTTTGGTTTTAATTTAGAAATTCCATCAGGCAGGGCAGGGCAACTCTGGCTGAGTTCACCTGAGTGAGTGACCTGCAGGCCCAGGACAAACCTCTCACCTGGGCAGGGGTTGTTCTCCTGGGCGGAGCTGGCTCTCACTGGTTGGTTTCTCTTGCCCTTTTCAAAGATGGCTCCTTTATCCTCACTTTCCCCAGGCCCACTTTAGTTCCAGTCTGATCTGACCCTTTGCCACTGTCAAAGATGGCGCTTTGCTCTGGTGGTGGAAGAAGGGCGAGCTTCCAGAAGCTGCACTGTGGGCGCGAGTGAGAATGTCTTTTGTGGTGTATTCACGCTTTCTCTGCGATTTCAGCCCGGCCATGCTCAGCCTGCGATCAGCGTGTGTTGGCCGCCATCTGGAGGATTTCTCCCTGGTGGCCACTGTGTGATTTAGGTGTGTGGAATGCCAGGTGCTATGCTGGTGCTGGCACCAGTGTGGCAGCAGGATGCCACCTGGAGCTCAAATCTGTGTTTTTAGGCCAGCAAAGTCGACTTTTCCTTTCTGGCCAGAATCCCTGTACTGTTATAACTTACCTGGGCTGTCTTTCTAGAAGTAAAAGTGTCTCTGGAGTGGTAAAACTGCGAAGAGGGAGGGAACTTAGCTAGGGCTCTGGTGCTCCTCTGCTGTCTTCCTGGAAGTGCTTTTGTTCCTTATTTTAGTTTATTCTTGTTTTGCTTGCTTTGATCTCCTCTGTTATTTTCATGCTCATTGTTTTACCAATTTTATTTTGATAGTGTAAAAATTAACTTTAATCTCTTTTTCTGTTTTCTGTTCTCGTTGTATTCCTATAGACTAATCTGTCTCACATGCTTGCTTTCAATTTAATTTGATTTCCTTATTTTCTAATTTCTTAGTATAAAATATATGATTTTGAATTTAGAAACTGTACCATCATAATTTAAGTGGTTTAAATCATAAAATATCCTGAATTCTCAACTTTCATTGAATTTGGTAAGTTTAGATATGGCATTTAGTGTATGAGTTTAAATATAGATTTGAATTTGGCCATGTTTAAATGTTTTCTTAATGTATTCTGTCATTATTTTAAAAAATAATATTTTTGAAATATATGTGTTTATGATGTAGCATGCCATTTCCTAAGAAATGATGACAACAGCTTAAAGTGAATTTTATGTGTTTTTAATGATATAAAATGGAGGCTCCATAAATGTCAGTTATGTTATCTAATGGTTTTCAAGCCTTCCATAGACTTGATAAGTTTCTTACTAGCTGTTCAAAGTGATTGAAAGTATAGTACTGAAAAACTATGAATTATTTATTTTTACTTTTAATTATGTCTTTATGTAGTATTTAATATGTAAGTGGCATTTATACCATTTAATCAGTCCATCTTTTTGATAGTAATTTTGGAAATGGAATATAAAAGAATTTTCTAGGGAGTGGATGGGGGAAACAAGGGAGGAGGTAACAAGTTGAACAAGAAATATACTCACTGCAAAGGGGCCAGCTTCTTAGAGCGAACTGACTTTATTGAGAGAAGGACAAGGGGAGATGATTTCGAGGGAGGGGTTTGGCCAGGATGTCGATAGGCTGAAAGGTATCACCTGACCCCCAAGGGCTAACGTCACTCGAGCGCGCTGGGCTGGCTAGAAGGTTGGGGGCTGTTTGCCCAACGGGTTCCTCTGGATTCCAATCCAGAGGGGGTAGAAGGGCTGCATTCCCCAGGGCTGGGGGAGGTGCATCAAGCCCCTTCCATCAAGGCGAGAAAGATGGACCCCAACACCTACAAACATTGAGACTATGTTTTTATCACTCAGATTGTGTAATTTATCTGATGTAACTTAAAGTTTACTCTTTTTTCAATCTGTTACATAAAATGGAGTATTGAGCATGCTTCATGAATTAATTTTTTAACAGTTGTTTTTATTATTTCTCTATAATTTCAATTCAAATCTATTTATAGAGCTTTTAATTAATTAATTAATTAATTTATTTGCCAGTCCTGGGCCTTGGACTCAGGGCCTGAACACTGTCCCTGGCTTCTTTTTGCTTAAGGCTAGCACTCTGCCATTTGAGCCACAGCGCCACTTCTGGCCATTTTCTATATATGTGGTGCTGGGGAATCGAACCCTGGGTTTCATGTATATGAGGCAAGCACTCTTGCCACTAGGCCATATTCCCAGCTCCATAGAGCTTATTTTTTATTAGGCTATTTTGAGTTTTTAAAAAATTTTCGAACTGATATGTGGAGAGGTTACAGTTTCATACATTAGGCATTGGATACATTTCTTTTACTGTTTGTTACCTCCTTCCTCATTCCCCCCTCTCCCCTCCCCCTTTCCCTTTTGCCCCCCCCCCAAGAGTTGTTCACTTCATTTACCCCAAACAGTTTTGCAAGTATTGCTTTTGTAGTCGTTTGTCTTTTTTACCCTGTGTCTCTTGATTTTGGCATTCCCTTTTATTTTCCTAATTCTAATAGCAGTATACATGGTTTCCAATGTACTCAGGTAAGATACAGAGAGAGTGCAGGTACAACCACAGGAAGGGGATACAAGATCATCAATAATAGAAGCTACGGTTACACATATCAAGTTGAAAGTAGTTACCACAGTGATGTAACAGTCGTTTCCATAACCTGGAGTTCATTTCACTTAGCATCATCTTATGTGCTCATAAGGGTATAGCTGTTGGGCTCTTGTGATCCTCTGCTGTGACTTGCCTAAACCTGTGCTAACTATTCCCTATGAGGGAGACCATAGAGTCCATGTTTCTTTGGGTCTGGCTCACTTCACTTAGTATAATTTTTTCCAAGTCCTTCCATTTCCTTATGAATGGGGCAATGTCATTCTTTCTGAGAGAGGCATAAAATTCCACTGTGTATATGTACCACATTTTCCTGATCCATTCGTCTACTGAGGGGTATTTTGAGTTTTTTTTGTATCATACTTTAATATTTTATAATGAGTATATACATTTGTGGAATATGTCATAAAATTTACCCTTTAGAATGCAACATTTAACTGATTTTTGTATATTTTTACAATAAATAGGGCTAATGAATATAGGAAAAATTTTGTCACTGTAAACCATATATAAATTTTTACTTTTGGAAATTCTCCCATGAAATCAGTAAAGTACTTTCTTAATGGAGTCCAAATATAGGTGGGGCTGGCCTTTGTCTGCCATATACTATTGTCAAGGCTCTCTCATTTTATCAGTAACTACACTGCCTCATTACTTCTTTGGGCTAAATAGTGAGCTTAATGGGTTAGGAGTGAGTTAGTATTAGTCTAATATTAAACTTTATTTATTTACCAATGTAATAAATTTTGGATATGCTAAAATTGTTCATTTATTTTCACCAAATGATGAACATAAGTGTAGTGTTGTTTTCATTTTTGGATTGTCAAGAAATGCTACTCTAAGCATCCATGTCAAACGTTGTGTATTAAAAAAAACATGGCCATACTCACCATTTTTATTCTCTGTAGGAAAATGCATACTGAAAATGTGTGTTCCTTTTCATGTATTTATAGTTTTTCTTTAAGTAGTTGTGAAAAGGAATTGCAATTTAACAAGGCAGTTTATGAATGCAATATATATCTTGATCAATGACACCTCTTTCAACCCTTCTCCCTATCCTTTTCCTACTCACCCCTTTCCTCATTCTTCCTAATTTTTGGTCAAGAAAATATGACAGTATATTTTCTTGGAATTTCTTTCATCCAGGAGAAAGCATGATAGTGACCTGGAAAAATTATGTTAAGTAAGTCAGGAACAGAGAGACAAAGGACACATGTTCTCCCTTACATCTGGAATCTATATTTAGCTTATAAAATTATAAGTAAATAAGTTAGGTGGTATGCAAGTGTATAAAATATACATTTGTTAACTTTTAAATTGTATTGTTTGTCATCTTATTGATTTGTAAGTGATTTTCAGGTGTACTTCCTGGATACTAGAACTTCTGCAAATAATTGATGTTCACATGTTGTCATTCTGTGGGCTATCGTTTGACCCACTTCCATAAATCTTTTGTGATTTCACATTTGAAAAAGCCTGATTTATCTATTTAAAATTTTCATGTCATTTCTAAAAAACTATTCCTAATCCAAATACATAAAGACTGATACCCAAGTTTTCTTCTACAAGTTTTTTTTTTTTTCTTGTGTGTTGGGGGGGGGGGTGTAATTGACAGCTGCCAGTTTTGTTTTTTTGTTTTTTTTTTGGAAATATATAATATTATTTTTTTCCTTCTTTATTGTCAAAGTGAAGTTCAGAGGGGTTACAGTTTCTTATGTCAGGCAAGTACATTTCTCTTTTTTAAAAAACATTTCTTTTCTTCTTTTGGGGGGTTAAGTTATTACGTATATTTCACAGTATACATTTTGACATTCACAGTGATGAAAATTGTTCTATGCTACATAGCTTATGAAGTCTATGATCTTTGACAATACAGACACTTTCTCCATTTTGGGTGACATTTTACTTTTTTTTGTTTAGCAACATCCATTCCCTCCTTCATTCCTTCCTTCCTTCCCAATCCCACTCATAAGATGCATGGTTCCCTTTCCTTAGTGCCCAATGATGTAGGGATGGTTCCCTCTGCTATTTTATTGTTGTGGTTATTGTTAGTATTCTCACACACTTTCCACTCATTCTATGTCTTCTTTGCTTTTACTGTGTTTTGGTATCTTGATATCTATTTACTTTGCTCTTCACTCAGTTCATTCATGATTTTTGAATTAATTTTTGTATTTTTTTTCAAAAAACAAAGACAAATTCATACTGGTCTTTTGGTATTCTATAGTCAGCACCATTTCTTAAAAGACTTGGGAGACTTGTTGAAAATCAGCTAAACAGAGCTGTATAGTTTATCTTAAATCCTTCAGTCCCATTCTACTAAGTTATATGTTCACCCTGTGTAATATATATATATGTATATATGATATAATATATCTTCATAATAAGGTTATTCATTTAGAAAGTACAAATTCTCAATTTTATTCTTTATGATAGTGTTTGACTATATTTCCTTGTGTGTGCATATGAACCTTAGGGTCAAATTCTAAATTTCTATAAAATACAACTGAAATCTTAACAGAATACTAATTAAATCTGGAGAAAAATGTGAAGTTCATTGTAATCTTAACAATGTATTTTTCCAGCCAGTGAAAGTGGAAAGTGTTCCTATTGTTAGTTCCTCTTCAATTTATTTCAAGGAAGAAGTTTAGGCTGTTGATTTAAGATATATTTTGCTGTACATGTTTTGTTGTCAGTAAACACTGCTTTAGTTGCAATGACAGTTTTCTAAAAAAATATCAATTTGTTTTGTTTTGCTTTCTAATTTTTCTGGCTATCCGTTCTTTGACTTTTGGGAATTTATAATTAGTTACTGCATTTAAAAAATGTGCCATTATTTCCAGTTACTTTTAATGATCTCATTATGGACAGAGAATGTACTTTTGTAATATTCATTATTAAGTTTATTAATACTCATTTTATGACTGACATTAATTTTTCCAGAAAGATATTTTCATGTGTACCCAAGAAAAACATAATTCTGCTTTGTTGATTATCTATATCATTTTCCATCTACTCCTGAATAGAAAACTCTTAAATCATAAATCTTTTTTGCTAAATATATGTTTCTCCCTTTAAATCTAATCATTTAAATGTATATTTATCTGGAGCTGTGCTGTTGGGTGCATGTATGCTTGGGTTCATTATGTTTCTTTGATGGATGGCACCATAGCCATGATAAAATCATTTCTACTATTTTTAATTCAGTATGTTATAAACTATATTTTTCTAACAGTATCCTTGTAGCTCTTTTTTTTGTTTGTTTAGTTTAATTTTATTGTCAAGGTGATGTACAGAGGGGTTACAGTTACATACGTAGTGAGTACATTTCTTTTCAAACTTGTTACCTCCTCCCTCATTTTTTTCCCACCTCCCCTCCCTCCCATTCCCCTAAAGTTGTACAGTTAATTTCTAACATGTTCTTTTGTGAGAATCACTGTTGCATTGTTTTATCCTTTATTCTTTGTCTCATCACTTTGATGTTCCCATTCCCTTCCCTAGATCAGATAAGCTATATAAAATATCCAGGGTGTCAAAATAAAATACAGTGACAACAAAGGATAAACCATAGGAAAGAAAAATGAAAGAGTGCCTTCTATCCTACCAAACTTGCTGCCATTGTTATATAATATCGTCTGATTTTAGAGGGAGCAGAATCAAACTTATTCATAAGTTGCTGTGTATATCTGCTCTAATCTGTATGGTAGATGGCACAAAAGGGACCCAGAAATACCCATTTCTATTTTGCCAAAATCAGAGCTCAACCAGTTAAACTAGTGGGAACTGCTTAAAAATATTGTAAGATGCATAAGCTCCACCACAATATCACAAATGTTTATAGGTGAGAATATGTACAGTTTTTAATACCAATGGAAAAGTAAAGGTAGAATTTCTTCAGAAAATTATCATATATATATATGGCCTTCTATATTAAAAGATGGGGATAATTATATTCATACCCAGTCATGACGAGACATGATGTAAAATGACCTTTTATTTCAAGTATAATTAATCCTTAAATGAGAACAAGATTCTTCAAAGAGTTTAAAAGAGTTTATCTTGGTGTTTTTGAGGGGTAGGGGGGCTTTGTCTCTTTTAGCTTATAAGGAACTTCTCAAAGGTTGGTCTCATGTATTACAATGACCACTATAGACAAATCCACAGAGAAAAGGTACATTGATGGTTTACAAGGGCTGAAGGAAAAGGACAAATAAAAAGTATGTAGGTGATTTGAAATTTCTTTTTAGGGTGAAGAAAATGTACTAAATTTAGATAGTGTGAACAATTAAATAAGTTTGTGAATAAACTACAAAATAATGGATTGCATGATTTAAATTATATTTTATGATTTATGATCCATGTTTCAATAAACATGAGTATAGCCAGCTGCCAGTGGCTCACATCTGTAATTGTAGCTTGTCAGGGGGCTGAGTTCTGCCAGGACAAGATAGTCTTTGAGACTAATTAAAAGCAGTTTATTAAAATATTAGCTACACAAATATTTGTTATACCAACTTGTGACCATTTATATATATATTTCTGAAATAATTTTATATACTTATTTAATTTCCTTTATTATCTACACACTGTTTTGTAAAGGGGCTTTCATTCAGCATTCCATTTTTTGAGAAAAAAACCTTTTGATCAGTGCTATCCTTTTATCATTGTGCCCCATCTCTCCTAACACCACTCATTCAATCAAGTTATTGGTTCCACTTTGACATTGAATATTCTGAACCAATACCCGCCCTCCTCTTGATCATGTTTCCATTTCCTAGCATTCACTTTATTAAAATATTTGTTTAAAGGAGTTCCATAATTGGAATTCATCCTGTGTATACCAGATTTTAGTCAATCTCTGTGTGTGTTTGTGTGTGTGCGTGTGTGTGTGTGTGTGAGAGAGAGAGGCAGACAGGCACACACACACACACACACACACACACACACACACACATATGGCCCTGAATGTATCTTCATATATGTTTCTCCACTATGGATAAATGAATCAAGTACACAGAAACACACACACACACACACACACACACACACACACACGAATTTTACTCCTCTATTAGGAAGAATAGTATGTCCTTTGCAGAGAAATAGCTGGACCTGAAAAATATTAAGTAATATAAGTCAGGCTCAGAGGGACAAAGGACACATTTTTTTCTCTTATCTTAAAGTTAGTTCAAAACTTTAATTTTATGAAATAGACTGCTTCTGAGGTCTCTGATTGCCATTTTCACCAATATTCTCTCATTCTATATTTTAATATTTGAATAAGATTTATTTATCTATTTATTTATTGGCAGCACTTAGGTTTAATCACAGCCTTATTCTTACTTGGGTTGTACTCTACCATTTGAGACACACTTCTAGCCCTGTACTTTGCTACTTGTTTTTAAGACAGGATATCATTTCTCTTCCAACTGCATCTTTCCTAGGCTGCTAATCATCATCAGAGTCACATCTATCCATTCTCCATTCATTGAGATGGGCTCTTGTGGATTTTTCTACCTGAGCCAGACTGGAAACAAGATCCTCCTATTCTCAGCATCCTAGATAGCTATGATTAAAAGTGGTAACTAGAATCTCTCAGCTTGAATAAACTTAGTGAGATTGAAAGTTATTTGTAAATACAATTTCTCCTTTCAGGTAGGGAGTTAGTGTAACTTTACTGTCTGCCAGTGTTTTTGCTGCCAATGGATCTACTTTGTTGTGCCTTTGTATAGTTCATAATTTTTTGTTACAAATAGAAATTGTTTACGATATTCTTCTGCTGAGATTTGCTTCTTGTTTCTTTGTTTCCAGGGAGCTTTATTTGCTTTTCTCTTAGATCTCGTCCCACAGCTGAACTAAGTCAGTAGTTGGGTCCAATGACTCCATTTGTTCTTACTAGAGTTTGGGGAAATTTTTATTGTTCTGGAAGACTGCCTCAACTTTTACTTCTTCTGTTTCTTCTGGATGAATTTCAGTTAGTCCTTTAGTACTGTCACCTCTAAAACCTTCCCCAACACCATCCAGCCCAGGATAGATGCTTTGCAGATTGTTTGCATACATCCCTGTGTATAACCTTGTTTAGACATTGTTAGTTTACACTAAGTTCTTGTTGACATATTTATCTCTGTCACTGGCTATAAATCCCTTGCAATCTTATTTTTTGCTTAGCCTCTAAGAGAGAAAGTAAAGCATTGATTGTCAGTAAGGGGACCAAAATGTTTGGAAAATTGCAATTAGTAGTAGCATGATGAAAATTTTAGTCTTTATATATGTACCATTTCTGCAGGCAGATTGAAAAGTGATGTTAGCAAAAGCAAATTTTCACCTAGTTTTCCCTTTTCACAGAAATTCATGAGTGTTAAAATACCAATATTTTAAATGAATATTCATTTCAGCTTTATGCTAAAAGAATTATTTCCTTCTAAAATATCCTGAGGGCCCTCACTTCTCTGAGATGTCACATTAATTAATCAGCTCGTTAACTGGTTCCTGGATTAACTATGCCTACTTTCTTTGGGGGATCAACTTCTCTTCCTTGAAGACTAAAAGAACAAATGATTCAGGAATTATTCTCTAATGTATTCCCTTTCAAAATTTCAGATGGGCTAATTGTTATCACTGTATGTATCTATGGGAGTACTTTTTACCTTCTATCAAAATTTCTATATACTTTATGCTAAGAAAGTAGTTTTTAATGTTTAATCTTTAGCACCAAGCAGTGATGAATGTAGAGTAAGCACTTCTGGAGAGTTGTGAGATGGAGTAAAATATATTCCATTAAAAGAATTCAGTATATTCAATTAAATCTATTTTTGAATGGACTAGGCTTATTCAGCTAAAAGCTCATAAAATATCTAAATACTAATAAATTCATCCCACACCCTCCACCATTTTCTCTTTTTCTCAGCATCGGTTTTCTTTCTTTCTTTTTTTTTTTTTTGCCAGTATAAGAGTTTTGAACTCAGTGTTTCAATTCTCATTTGGAGATGTTGTTGTTGTTGTTTTGCTTAAGACAGATATTCTCCCACTTGAACTGTCTATTTCCCACCTTTTGACTGTTAATTGGAAATAAGATCTCATGGACTCTGCTTGGGTTGGCCTCACACCGCAGTCCTCAGATTGTGTCTCCTGAGTACCTGGAATTCCAAGTGTGAGCCCCCAGTGCAGGGGTAGTACAGCATCTTGTTATACAATCAAACCAGCTGGCCTGGAATTTTCAGTCCTTCTGCATCTACCTACAATTATGTGCCACAATATCAATCATTAAACTTTAATCAATTAAGGCAGAAATTTAATTTTTATAGTTTATACATCTCCCAGGTATTTGGAATCTTTCTTTTTACAAAGGCCATTTGGATATTAAAAATATATATTCTCTTGTCATACAAAATTATCAGTATACAGGCCGATGTACTCAGGCAACAGATGAGAAGCTTGCACGTCTCTTCCATCATGTACCAAATGATTTCACTGGCCTGATAATAGCACATGTGCTGGACATTTCAGTCTGTCAGATATCTCCATCTCTGCTAGACACTGGGTAGCTTGGATTAGTAAGACTTAATATTTTATTTGTTATTTATTATTATTATTACTATTATTATTATTATTAATTGGTCGTGGGGCTTGAACTCTGGGTCTCTGTGCTGTCCCTGAGCTCTTCAGCTCAAGGCTAGTGATCTACCAATTTGAACCACAGTGCCACTTCTGATTTTCCCATGGCTAATTGTCTCACAGACTTTCCTGCCTGGGCTGGCTTTGAACTGCAGTCCTCACCTCTCACCCTCCTTAGTAGCTAGGATTACAAGAGTGAGCCACTGGCACCTGGCAATATTTATTATTAAACCACTGTAGTCTTTTATTGATATTGTTTACTGTTAGTTTTATTTATGCCTTGCAATGTTATCAACAAGTATATTTAATATTTTCCCCGAACACTCTCCTTTAATTGTGTTAATATGTTTATTTGCAGAAAGAGCCAGACTTGTTTGCAAATTGCACATGATTGTAGCCTGTATCCACTACATACTTATCATCTTCCTTAAAATTATCTGATTTGTATTCTTGTGATGTAGATAACTTACAGAATTCTAATTTGTGATGTGGCATTTTGTAGCCCCAATATATAATAGTAACCTTCTGAATAATCACATTCACATTCTTTAGTTTGAGATTGCTCCTAATAAAATGTAAGTAGTTGAGAAAATCTATTTTGTGTGGGCTTCAGTGTATAGAGAAATAACAAGATAAGTCAGTACTCTTCCCTTTTGCCCTGGTGGAGGTCTGCAATCTGAAGTTCAAGTGCTAGGTTTAAGTATGAGTACTTAGCATTCCAAGACAGAGGATGTAGTTTAACTGTATCCCTGAATATGAATTTTGGGATCAGTCAAAAAGGTCTAATAAAACTTAGTAAAGAATGTTTGTTACTTAGAATATTCCAACATGTTAGCTATTAGCACTATTAAAATTATTAATATAATTATTCTTTTGCCCATGGAGCAAGAAAGGTTTATATCAGGAAAATATAGTAATTTTGCCTGTTCTAGCTAAGTGCCTGCAAAACAATTCTCACACATCAGGAAAGCAGAGTATGTCTCTCAAAATGAAGTAAATTCTGGGATTCTAAGCCAAGAGGTAATGCTAATGAGAATAAACACATATTGAAAAAAGCAATAAATGTTTCAATTCACTGAATTTCATTGACAGTTAAATTACTACACAGTGTACTTTTACAGAGACATGCTGTATAAAAGATAATTAAGTCTTTAAACATGGATGAAGTACTTTCTCCTTCCCTGAGTAATTTATGCTATAGTAACATGCATTATTAGCTCACAGCAAGGACATGACATGCTATGCTCTTAAGACAGAAAATCCTGCAGCAACTTTCCTTTAGCTTCTCCTTCCCTTTTCTTTCTCACTTTGCCTCCCTTTTCTCTATCTTCTTGCATTAAATGGTAATATGTTTTTTAACTGGCAGGATTCTCTCAGTAAACGGATGGATATAGCATTGGCTTCTTCTCTAGGAAAGATGTCCCTCACAGCCTCAAGAACTGTGTGTGTGTGTGTGTGTGTGTGTGTGTGTGTGTGTGTGTGTGTGTATCTTCTGCAGCCACATAAACCTTGGTTCTTATCAACCCCTACCTGGTCTCTGGGAAGACATTTGTTTAAACAGCTGCACAGTAATTTCAGTATTTTCCCCATTCGTCTCAGGAAAGCCTTCCTTTATGCAGGGCTTTCATAGGAAACACTGTGAAAGCAAAAGCAGTTCATCAAAAGCTGTTTGGAAAAGAGTCTCTCTCTCTCTCTCTCTCTCTCTCTCTCTCTCTCTCTCTCTCTCTGTGCATTTGAGAGGGATGGTGGGAAGAGGGAGAGCAAGAAGGAAAGAGGGAGAACATATGAGAATCACAATTGCTCTGAAATTTTATTTTCCAAGAAGTCATTGGTCTATAAATGACAGTACCAAAAAAGAAATGACTGTCCTACCTTTTATACTTGGGGAAATTACCTACTTTCCATATTATAAATAAATCAATGGATGTTTTCAATAGGTATTCTTGGAAGACTGGCTCTCAGAATAGCCTATGTCAAGCTGAATGACACATCTCATTCTCTTTAGTTCCATAAGTACTTCAGAGACTCATAAGAATTGTGGGCATTTTTACCCAGAAAAGAAAAATTACACATTTAATTTAGGAACTAAGCCTTTAATCTACAGAATTTACAAGAACTCTAAAGTCCAAACAATTCCCAACCTCATCTGGTATATGAGTTGCATGTAGCATAAAATGTAGCCATACTTAACTCAAATGAAACCAGGCTTAACTAGGATACTGTTTTCATTTGAAAGGCAACTAATGAGTAGATAAGAAGTGTTAACATATGTTTTTATGGCCTTTGGCTAGAACTGTTGCTTGATTTCTCTCCCCAAAAGCAGTAGTACTAGTAGCAGCAGTGCTAGCATTCAGGAGGCTAAGGCAGGAGGATCATGAATTCAGGGGCAGCCTGGGCATATAAAAAAAAAAACACAACAAAACAAAATGAGATTAAAAACAAAAGGAAAGACACAATTTCAGAGTTCATTTTTGTACCTACATTGCTTGCTTAAAATTTTCAGGAACTGCAATGTATACCTTCCCCTGTTATCTGAATTTCCCATTTTCAAATTATTTCTCCTAGTTCCTTTTCCTCAAAAGTTGCTGTTTATAAAGGTGAAATTGTAGCCAAAGTTGTTGCCATGAACTCACTATATGTCTGTCTATATAAATATATATGCTGTGTATCTGTTAGAATTTCATCTATCTATCATATGTCTATGAAAAGTACAATGATGTGAGTGTATATATTTTAGAAGGGAGAACTTCATTCAGAAACTATATAAAAAATCATTGTACCTTCTTTTCTTTTCTTTTTTTTTTTTGGCCAGTCCTGGGCCCTGGCTTGTTTGTTCAAGGCCACTTGAGCCCAGTGCCACTTCTGGCCGTTCTCTATATATGTGGTGCTGGGGAATCATACCCAGGGTTTCATGTATATGAGGCAACCTCTCTTGCCTCTAGGCCATATTCTCAGCCCCAATCATTGCACCTTCTCTTGCAATGGAACAACATGGCCTTTAATCCTGGGAAAGGCCTCTGTGAGACATCTAAAGCCAGCCAGTTGTGGGTCTCTAATTGCCCACATGTGCATTCTCACACATGATGCTGCCAGTATTGTTTCTTTTCAATAGTATTTCAAAGAGTTGTTGTTGTTGGTGGTGGTGGGGGGGGGGGGGGTCTGATCTGAACTGTGATGCTGTTGTTTATGTGTCCTGTAGAGCTGGGATGACAGTTCTGTTCCATCATATGCACCATACACATTGAAAGGTGGCCAGAGTAACTTTTTAGTGGGGCTAGCTTAAACTATTACTCTCCTGATCACCATCCCCCAAATAGCTGTTATTATGGGCATGCTCCATTATGCCCTTTTCCTAAAAGGAAATTTTCCGTAAATGCTTTCTGGAAAAAGACAAATATTCGTGGCTCAGAGACAAAGGACTTTATGACTCACAAGCTGCAAAAACCCTATGTTTACATCAATTTCTAACTTCCCTGTCTTCACCAGTTGATTGATGGCCTTGGTGTACACATGGTGGGTCAGATAAGTTTAGGAAATCACTGTTTTATGAGGATTGGGATTTTTTTTTCCATACCGGTAATTTTTTTTTATTATTTTAGTCAGAAAAAGTTTCCCCTCTGCCCTGTAAGAAGGCTTTGACTACTTTTGGCTTCCAATTGGTTTGCTACAAATGTCTAAACCATTCCATGAGTTGCAATCATACTTAATCCTTAACTTCCTGGCCAACACAAAAAATATGTTTACAGGACCTATAGGACAGTAAAGATGACTTTAGTTTTTGTATTAGGCAAAGGAATCCAGGCAAGAGGAGAACATAGTAAAGGTGATTTTTAAAAAAAGCTTATTGGAAAACAAATATGGCAGAGAAAGAGCACATATGATAAACATATGCCACAAGAAGAGGTCACTTTAGTCTATCTCAGTCATGTTCTACCACCTTCCTGTTAAGAGCTTTGGAGTGCTTGAAAATAGGTTTCTGATTGGTGAGTCTCCTTTCTGTTTCCAGGAAAGTTGTGATGCCAAAAATTTACTATCACATTCTATTTTCTTACTTTTTTTGTCCTTCTTATTTTGTTATTCTTTTGTTGTTCCCGTTTTGGGGAGTCATGCAGATTTTGGCTTATCAGCATATCCTGTCACCTGACTGGATACTTTTTGACTTCTTCATATCATTTGCAAACAATACAAGACAAAAGCTGTCAGGAGACATGAATAACTCAGGAAGAATTCTCTTGCTTCAGTGTGTGGTTCTCTCATCCTTAAAAAGAATGAATGGCATTTTCTCTTCCATACCAACTTAAAAACAAAGAAAGGGAGGATAAAGAAGGTTCAAAATAATACTTATAAAATGTCAATAAATTTTTATTTTACAGTCTTAATACAAAAAAATTATACATATAAAGATTTCACTATTACTCCTTATCCAGAATTATTAACATTCTAAAGAGCTGGATTTAATATGAGGCGCTGCAGGAAATTAAATGTTCTCACTGTATCTTTTGGCTTTTATACCATTATTTACTCACCACATAAAAATTCAGAGACAAGGTACATGTATATTTTGTCTCCAAAATCGAGGTAGTGCTGAAGACACTTTAAATGTAAAATGACATTTATAGCAGAAGATGTGAAATGTGGTAATCTAGGTCTCCGTGAACAAATTCTAAGACTTTCCAATGAATTCTTCAAATATATTTGTCGAAATGTTTAATACAATTTAAGAGATTTCATTATGAAGATTTTTCTCTACATTGAATGTATTCAAGCAGTATAAAATACTTTAGCAAAGTCTTTAAATATAAAACACACATATTACAATTTCTGTAACTTCTACAGCATCTTTTTAGAAGATACTTGATATTAGGAGTTGAATCTTTGTTATTAAGATTGCATGAGATGATTTATATCATGGTCATTAGAATAAAAACTTTCTTATGGGGAGTAACATTCCATTTAACTGAAACTTGAATTTTAGACTTCAGGACTAATCTCTAGGAATTCTACATGTCAGATTTGGACACTCATCCTTACACTCCAAATAAAGAGATATGGTGAAGGGCCAAGAAAGATTTATTATATGGCAATCACAGGAAGACAGAATTTCAGTACATCTTCATCTGTCTTCTGCCTTAGGGAGAACTGGGAGCAAGGGGTAAGAAGGTATGCAACATTACAACAGCATTATTTTACATGTTTGATCAGAGGTGGTAAGAGGATGTCTGGTGTCTTATTGTCTGATCAATGTTTAGGCGGAGACTTGTTTCTAGAAAACTCATTGATGCCTGGATTCCAAGATGACTGCAAAATGGCTTCAGAACAGAATGGCTCAGAACAAAGTACATGCATGTGAAACGGATCAGTCTAGAAGCAACCAGGATCTTTATTATGATCCTACTTAATTTTTGAGCTCAAGGAAGAAGTCAGTGTTTCTCAGCTAACAGCAAATTTAAGCACCTCTTAAAATGCTACTTCTAAGTAATCCCAAATTGTTCCCTCCAAACTTGGTACTTGTGTGACTAGATATGAAAATCTATGTCAGACATGATAATTTAATAAAGCTCAAAAGATAAACTTCAGATCTCACATTTTTTAGACATTAAGACTTGTATCTTCTTGAATTCTTATTTGGGGAAAAATGCTTTCAAATTATTCCTGGTGAAAGGTACTTGGGAACTGTAAGATCTTCACTATCCAATCTATATTTTTTTCAATAGAATCTGAAGCCAAAACACACAGTCTCATTCTTCTTACCCCAAGCACAATCTCTGTCTGGTCTGCCTAGAGCCTGGTGTCAGTATGTCACTTTTAGGAGCCACGACGTAGGTATTGCTTTTGGAACAGATTTGTTTGAAGAGCTAGGAGCTATCTAAATTTCACCTTTCCAGGGTTAAACATCTCTCACCTTTCCAGGGTCACACATGGCTTATGGTCTGTGACAGACTTTCATACCAATGACAAGAACTTTTCAGAGCTAATTACTTCAGTTTATTATACACTGCCTCAGTGTTCTGTGAATCATGGGTGAGTACTAAAGTGGGAAAGGCACTCTGAGGTTTAGTTGCAGATTTTGACCCTGGAGATGGAAACATTGGTCTTTCAAACTTTCACTTGAGATAACTTCCTTGGTAGCTCCTGAGCTGGAAGAGAAAGCAATCAGGAAGCATAAGAAGAGCATAAGAAACTCATCTGCCACACAGTGTCATGATCTGTGGAACAGAACATGAATGATTAGTTAGCTTAAAAATACTTCTGTAAGTCAGGTGCCAAGAATATATCTTATATTTTACCATATTTAAGTACATATACTATAGATATCTATCTATCTATACTACATATACTATCTCATTTACCATGTAGACTATACATAAATATATATGACTACACATGTATATAGCATGTATAGTATACATAACTATCTATTGTACACATAGATAAATGTCTAATATATATTATATATGTCATGTAGTATATATATGTTATATATCATATATAATAGAGAGAGACCTATATGATAAGGGTTATGTCTCAAGTGATAGAGTAGTTACCTAGAAAGAATAAGACCTTGAGTTCAAACTCTGTTTCAGTGTGTGTATGTGTGTGTGTGTGTGTGTTTGTGTGTGCACAAGAGAAAGACAGAGCCTGAGACATAGACATAGATAAACTAGCAATAATTTAAAATCTTTAGAAAGCATGTGTGCAATTATATCACTTTTTAGCCAGGAATGATGACTGTTGCTCTCAGAAGTTGAGCTCAATATAGGAAAGAGATTAATTTGTCCCTACACAGTTGGGAAGAAGAAGGGATCTCTCCCATAGAAAGTCAGCAAAAGTGAACTCTCTGGTGCGTTGGGGAGGGGAGATGTTTGCAGCCCAGTACTAAAGGTTATCTGCAGAGTAACAGTGGTCTTCCTACTGCAATGCAAGGTTTTGAAGCAATGTTCCTCTACTATCTTATACTTTAGATGAGTATACCAGAGCATTAAATAAATGTATATTGGATGAAAGTATAAAGAATAAATCAGTGACCTATACAAGGAGCTGCTTCAGTGAGAATGCAGGGAAATACTGAGGGTACTTCTATATAGCTAATCTTGATTATTAAGATCTCTGATCTTAATATGTTGATATGTTGGTATCTGTAATTCTCTATATCCATGAGAGGATATAAAAAGTCACAGGATAATTTTGCACATACACACCTCCATGGCAATTATGTTCCTTGGGTGCACACAAAAAGGAGAAATCATAATTCTTTTTCTTTTTCAGTGCTTGTAGTTTCTCAGTCTGGACAAATTCTTATTAACAAAAGGCAGATTAACAGAGAAAAACAAGCACTATTAATAACACATACATATCTGTCACCAGAGAACGAAGTAACTCGCTCTGTAAAGCAACTGTCTCTCAAAGCAGGAGATTGCAACGCTCTCCGATATACTTTCACCAAGAGCAACAAATCTGATGATGACAAGACAAAGAAGCAAGAAACTTCAGGATTCCTAAGGAAGAGGAACTATTGAAGTCAGCTCTGCGAGTCTTCTGCTCCTATTAAGTATAAGATAAGAAGGAGACTCAACCAAGAAGGGTTTGGGTATTTTTTTTTTTTGCTTTAGGAAGGAACTGTGTCTTTGTGTGTGTGTGTGTGTGTGTGTGTGTGTGTGTGTGTGTGTGTGTGTGCATGCAAGTGCGCATACACACATGCTGAAATTGGATTCTGGGGCCTAGTGAATGCTAGGCAAGTAGATTATCTCTACCACTAACATACAGTTGCAGCTCAACAGTTCTTAAATTAGGACTAATACTAACCATTTATATTAAGGCAAAATATTTGAGTTTTTTTTGTTTGTGAAAGTCCAAATTTTGGAATCTTTATTAGGAGCTAGCAGTCTGCAGGAGGGCCATTTACAAAAACCTGCAGCAGTATTTGAGTTTCATCAACAGAGTTCTATATTTTTTCCTATAGAAGATGAACTAAAAAGAAAGTAAAGAGGGACAAAGAGGTAAAAGAAGGGAGGAAAACAGAGATGTGAAAAGTAAGCAAAACAATGGGAAGGAGAGGAGAAGCAGAATGTCCACAGAGGTCAGGACAGCTACCTTCACACTTGATTCTTGCAACTGGCAAGAGAATTCAAGCAAAATGCTAAATGCTTTGCAAGTACAGTTTTATCCTTTTAGCATAGAAAAAGCACTTTCAGAGGTAAAAATTGGTCATCTCAGAAAGAGGAGCAATTGCTTTACTCCCCCACTACCCCCCACCCCCTGGCGATTTTACTGAAGTTTCAGTGGCTCAGGCTCAAGTCTAGTCTATAAGGAGTGACTGACAAAGAATTTGGAAAATAATTGTTTCAAGAATTATTCTAATTTACAGTTGAACAAAATGATTATCAGGAAGCTGAAAAGTGTTGTTGGGAGTGGGCAGGGTCAAGTGAAGGGAGATAGACCAAAAGAGAAAGGAAGAGCAGGAGAATTCAGTCATAATAGTCAGGCTTAATGGAAAAATCGAATGGAGATGGGTGGGATTCAGAAAAATGGGGAAGAATGGTGAATGGTGGAAACAAGAGGCATTGTAATCCAGATCTGATTTACTGAATTAAAACCCCTTTGTACACCATGGAAGGGTAATAAAAAGACTTAAAAAATAATGAAGGGATTCACTATGCATATATAATTAGATATGCCACTTACGAATTGTCCATGGGGGTATGAGAGAGCATTTAAAAGATTAATGAAGCCAGGGGCCAGTGGCTCAATCATGTAATCCTAGATACTTGGGGAGGCTGAGATCTGAGGTTGACAGTTCAAAGCTAGCCTGGTCAGGAAAGTCTGGAAGACTCTTATCTGCAATTAGCCATCAGAAAACTGGAAGTGGTGCCGAGGTTGACAGTTCAAAGCCAGCCTGGTCAGGAAAGTCTGGAAGACTCTTATCTCCAATTAACCTTCAGAAAACTGGAAGTGATGCGGTGGCTTAAAGTGGTAGTGTTCACTAGTGTTCAGTGAAAATGCTCAAGGAGTGTGTCCAGGCCCTTGGTCCACATCACTAAGACATGCAACAAAAATAACAATAAAGAAGAAGGAAAGAAAGAAGGAAGGAAGGAAGGAAGGAAGGAAGGAAGGAAGGAAGGAAAGAAAGAAGGAAGGAGGAAGGAAAGAAGGAATGAAAGAGAGAGAAAGAGAGAGAGGAAAGGAAGGATGGAGGGAAGCAAGCAAACAAAGAAGGAAGGAAGGAAGGAAGGAAGAAAGGAAGGGAGGGAGGGAGGAAGGAAGGAAGGGAGGAAGGAAGAAAGAGAAAAGATTTTGACATGTGAGAGAATGGGTGATAGAAATATTAGGACAGAATGAGGAAGAGAAAGCAGAATGAGAATTTCTGCCAGCTTGTTACAGAATGGCAACATGAAGTTGTGGTCATATTCCATGACCTTTTGCTGAGACACTTATATGTACCTGTTCATATGTTCAGTACTTGGCTACATAGATCATAAGATTCTCACTCTGCTTTCTCTTCCTTCATTTCTTAATTAGATGCATGGATGCTAAGCACTTCTCTCAATAGGCTAGCTAGTACTGTGTAGGCAGATTATAATGTAATATATAGCTGCATCCCTGTCAAAAATTTCACTTTTTTCATCTTTGAAGTTGGTCAAGGCTATAAATTGGTATGAAAAGAAAACATTTTCTGGGTCATGGTGGCTGATGCCTGTAATTTTATATATTCAGGAAGCTGAGATCTGAAGATAGTAGTTCAAAGAAAGCCTGGGTAGGAAAAGCCTGAGCCTAATTAATTAGCAAAAGCCCCAAGTAGAACTGTGGCTTGAGCAGTAGCATCCTAGTATTGAGCAAAAAAGCTCAGGGACAAGTGCTCAGGTCCTGAGTTAAAGCCACAAGACCAGCACCTAAATAAATAAAATATAAAAATAAAAAATATAGTTCCTGAAATGTATTGACATTATCAATGATTTTTCCAATATTTTTAAAGAGTAAATGCATATAAATATCAAAAAACAAAAGAAAATGAGTAACTTCCACTTAACTTTTTTGTGAATCATCTCTACCACATGAAAATCTGAGTACATTTGCTTGCGATGATCTTAATTAAAGTTTTACAAAATTTATATTCTTGGAACCTGGTAAGGACATCAAAGATACTAAGTGGTCATCATTCCCCAAAGCAAGGCTTTTTATTACACTTGAATGACACTTTTAGATGTTTTGGTTAAAATGTATCTTTTGTGGAATCTGAAAGACTAGTATACAGCCTTTTTTTTAACAATCTGAAAGTTTATCACTACAAGATGCAGGGAAAGGGGAAGGGGGAGGGGGGAGGGGGGAATGAGGGAGGAGGTAGCAGTACAAGAAATGTATCCAATGCCTAAAGTATGAAAGTGTAACCTCTCTGTACATCAGTTTGACAATAAAAATTTAACAACAACGACAAAAAAAAGATGCCATGCAATGACATACTCAGGTTAAGATGTAGTAGGACAAAGTGCATGGGGGTATAAATAAAAGCCGACACTGGTAAGATATAAAGGCAAACTGCACATATTAACTTGGAACTAGGTTTCCTCTTACATAGGAACTCCACAAAATGTACTCTCAGTGGGCTACAGAGGAAAAAGAACTGCATCTTCTTATCGTGGATAGATGCTTAGTACTCCATGATGCTCCCTAGCAAGGTTAGACCAGTTGACTTCCTCCTTTCAGTCTTATTTGCTTTCTTTCCCTTCCTTCTTCTTTCCTCTCTCTCTCTCTCTCTCTTTCTCTCTCTCTCTCTCTCACACCCACACACCCACGCACGCACGCACACACATACACATCACATATTAAAAACTATAAAGGGTAGGAACTTTAAATTGAGATTTTATTTCTTAGATTATTTTCCCAGAAAAATAATGCAAATGAGGAAAAGGGTATTGCCTATGTAACTAGTTACACAATGTAAGAAATTTAAAATACATTAAATATCATAAAATATGTGATAATTCATGTTAATTTCACATGTTGAAGTTATATATGATCTTTAAAAATTTATTGTATTCATAAACTTTGTTAAATGGCAACTCTTTTGTACAGAAATTAAAACAATAAAAATAAAGAAATATGATTGAAATCCATTTTGTACTATTAATAAAATAAAAATAATAACATATTGTGAAATAATAGAAATGACTGAAAACTATATACTAAAACAGAAACATTTTAGAATGACTTCTTAATTAAAAGGCTTAATAAAAGTTGAAAGCATAGTGTAATAGCTAATTGAAGACTGTGACACATTAAATGTGGTTCAGGGGAATATACAAATAAAGCATATTCTCTATGGTAAGGATATACCAGATTTCTTTTTTTTCCTTTTTTGTTTTTTTCCAATAACATCCAACTATAGGTGGCATTAATAGTTGTTGGGATTGGCTACATTACAATATAACCTAATGCACTAGAGGAGGCATGTAGGGTAGAGCATTTACTTGGACATACAACATGCCGAGGCAGGTAACTACCAAAACTCTGGAGTATTTTCTCACAGTCTGTAAGTCCTTCACTTCCCTTTTTTCCATCTGCATGTCAATATTCAAATTTGTCCATCCAGCCACTACTTGGACTAGGCATGTCCACTTTGCTTATTATATATAGCTGTGGAGTATATTTATCTTATAACTCCCTTTTATTTTATATTAAGTTTTATTAAGTATTTGTACAAAATGATTATAATTCTGTAAGTCAAATTATCTCTTTTCATTCATGCCAATGGCTCATGTCTGTAATCCTAGCTCCTCAGGAGACTGAGATCTGAGGACCATAGCTCAAAAGCCAGCCTGGGTAAGAAAGTCCAGGAGACTCTTATCTCCAATTAACCACCAGAGAACAGGAAGTTTCCCAAAGTGGTACAGCCTGAACCTTGAGTTGAAGAGCTCAAGGATAATACCCAGACCCAGAATTCAGCCTCATGACTGACAAAAAAAAATTCTTTTCATTTGTCAATAGTTATCATAAATATTTGTATAATAAAAATACACTTATAGATAAAAATTGGCATGCAGAAGAGAACATAATGAATATAGATTGAACAGAATTATAAAAGTACGATCAGAAGTCATGGACAATACTATGTGTATAATTTTTTTTTTTTTTTTGGCCAGTCCTGGGCCTTGGACTCAGGGCCTGAGCACTGTCCCTGGCTTCTTCCTGCTCAAGGCTAGCACTCTGCCACCTGAGCCACAGTGCCCCTTCTGGCCGTTTTCATATATGTGGTGCTGGGGAATCGAACCGGGAGCTTCATGTGTAGGAGGCAAGCACTCTTGCCACTAGGCCACATTCCCAGCCCATAATTTTTGTTTTGATTGTGCCAAAGTACAATTATTTTACTAATACATGAATATCTGTCTAGCTATGTATATTGAGGGATAATTATAGAAGCAGATAAAATGAATCTGTTTAAAAATAGACCTTTTGTTGCAATATTAAGATACACTTTTGATCTATGTAAAATGGGCAAATAGCTTTATTTTAAAGTCATGATTATAGGATACAATAAAGGGTCTTATGCTTGAAATGATAAATATTTTCCATGTCATTATTTGTTTTTTTTTTTCCAGTTCTATACTCTCAGCAATATCCCAGAGCCATCCCTCTTTGTTGCTCACATACCAAGCTCTTTTTTTTTTTTTTGAGCAACAAGAGTTTTTTATTAGAAGAAATAATTCAAGTATTTGTAAGTATCCAGAAATGAAGGAAAAGCAGTATTTCCTCAAGGAAATAGATGCAGAAACGCATAGCACTGCATCAATATTGAGCTAGAGAACAACCCTATCTTCCAACAAGTTAATATCCCATGATTATTCATATGGACTACACCACAGGTGAGACAACACCTATATCGCCAGAGTTCCTTATTCATTTTATCTTCAATTCCCTTGTCATGCACAGTAAACAAGAATGTATCCTCCATGAAGTTTATAGATAAGCTTTCTAAGCATAAGTTTGGGCCTTGACCTAGAGATGGACACACACAAAACACAATATTTGATGCTTCCATGAAACCTGTGTAGTTGAAGAGTAAAAATATCAATAAATATAATTCATAAAAATAAATGATAAGGAAACTCACATCCCAATGCTTTGGGTAGAGAATTTAAAAAACAAATTATTTGACAAAGAGACAATGAGTGCCAGTTATAGAAAGTCTCTTTGGACATTTGACATTTGAGCAAAGATCACAAGAGCTGTGTATAGACATAGGTATATAGGTGTGTGTGTGTGTGTGTGTGTGTGTGTGTGTGTTTGTGTGTGATAATTTAGGTTTGAGGGAACAACACTGGCAAATCCAACATGTGAGTCTGGAATCAGTACAATCAAGGACAGTGAGAAAATCATTCAAAACAGATGTTTTCCCATTGGAATTGGAAAACTCTGGAATGATTCAGCCATGTGTAACATACCCTTGTTCAGGGTTGTTCATGTAAAATATGTCTCTGTAGTGCCCTGATTCTAAGGAAGAAATGGACCATAATAAAGTGAAGTAGTCAATTACTACAATAGTATAGATAGGAAACTTCAGCACCTTAAACTTGAGTGAAAAATAATATTGTAGACTGTAGGTGGATCTGAGTTTTCTTTGTTGAGTAATAGAGCAGTCTTGGTTGTACCTTTGGAGATGTTGGATGAAGAAAGATAAACACTGGAATGTAAGTTTATATCAGGTGCATAATGCTGTATTAATGTGTTGGAAAAAATGCTCCAAAGAACTGCTTCTTTGAGTAAGGATCTAGAGTTTTTCAGATGTGTTAGATATTTCAGGTTAAGTGTTCAAATCAATGTAGGCAAATACATAGCTTCTGTTTCTATATATTCACAATTCAATAGATACATTGGGCTGCTTTACAGATTTCACTATTAATATCCTATGTAAGTGGCACATCAAAGGAGCATTAGCAGATGAGATCACTTTAACAGATAATACGAATAAAAAAGTTGAGAGAGTTCAGAAACAATCCTGTGGAAACCCAGTATTAAGAGGTTGGAGCAGATATGGTCTCAGCAAGAAAGACAGAAAAGAATGGTGGCTGTGGGAATGGGGACAAAACAGCCAAGGAAGTGCTTCAGGAAGGAGAGAGTTTTAAGATAGTCAAACATGGCTAAAAAGTCAGGTAAGATGTAGAATGTAATAAGGAAACTATGGATGATTCTGAAATGTTCTCTGTCATTGACAGATAAGTTTCATGAAATAGTATAGAAAGAAAATTGTGTAAAATATTAGAGAAATAAAATAATACTTGAGATATTTTCAGAAAAAATTCCAGTTACTTTATTTTCTACAAATGACTAGGTACTACCTGGATGTGTTCATGTAATATTTACTTGTTTATACTTAAATTAATACATATGTGTATGTATATATGTGTATGTATATATATATACATTTATAGACACACAGTGTGCACATACATGTACATTGACAAATATATATATTTGAAGAAGGACGATATTATAGTCTGAATTAATGCTTATTACAAAGGGGATATAAGCACTATGAACTGATTTATAAAATGTCCTTTGAGTACCTAGGGAAATTTGCAATATAGTCTTTAGAGCTACTTTTATTTTCTGTCAGTGTTTGGCAAGTCATTATAAATAGAAGATTCAAGGACCTTCAAGGATATTTCCACAGTGTTAAAATTTTGTATTTATTGTGTATATATTCTTCCCATGAATATACTTTGAGTAAAGTGGTACTTTTTGCCAAAGAGATGCTAAAAGGCTCATCTGGGTAAGTCTATCAAGGAGACCTGGACTCTTGTGCTCTATTTTAACTCTACTAATGAGATAGCATTGCTTAACATGAAGAACTAGACTCAGAAAATTTAAATAATTTATCCAACTGACAGAAAATGGCACTCTTGACTGTTAGTACTTAATTTCAGTGCTTAATAGGAAAAAGGGGGGGGGGGAACTACAGAAGGCACTGAAACAAAATTTCATAGTAAGTACCCAATTCCTTACTGTTTCTGACTGATACTTTTAACATTCTCCTCCCTGTCCCATATATAAGAAAGAGAAAATGGGGGAAGGAGAGATACAGGGAGGAAAGGAGGAAGGACAAAAGGTGTGAAGAGAAAGGCAAAGAATAAGAAAGAAAAGGGAAAATGGAAGGAAGGAAAGGATAGAAATCAAAGGAATCTAATTCAGAGATTTTTGCATTCCAGTAAACCTTTTGGCCATAAACTTCCAAATACCCATCCCTCTTTACCTGTAACTAAGGTCACTTGTGCTCCATTTACACAAGCACAAATGTAGCCAATGAGAACAGGGAGCTTAGTGCAGGTGTGTGATCAAGGCTACTAATATACTACCCGAAGAAATCTGGTCAAGGGTTCTCACAGCAGAAGCAATAGTATTTCACTAGAAAACTTGGAGAATATTTTAAAATGAAATCAGTTTCATTTAAAAAATAATTAGTAGTAGGTTAAATGATACTTACTTGTACTTGATCAAAGTCAAAAATCTCAGCCTACACATACACTGAAGACATTACAGAAACGGAATTGGATTTGGATGTAGATATTGTTTTTTGAAAGTCCTGTAATAAAACAAAATGAGACACAGAAATGATTAGAAGACAGTTTAATCAAAATGAAAGTGCAAAATTAAAATACAGTCTTGTAATACATGTGTAGAAATAGTGAACAAAGAATAGTTCACAGATAACAACATTGGCTATATCTTAGGCAGACACGTCTTTGAGACTGTATTTCCAAATATTAAGCACAAAACTTGACTGGAGGTGTGGCTTAGGTGGTAGAGCACCAGTTGTGACCAAGCAAGCAAGCAAGCCCAGTAACCAGAAGTCCTCTGTATTGACAGACAGACAGACAGACACACACACACACACACACACACACACACACATGCACAGAGAACATGAAATTCTTACATACACTTTTTTTTTTTTTTTTGGCCAGTCCTGGGGCTTGGACACAGCGCCTGAGCACTGTCCCTGGCTTCTTCCCGCTCAAGGCTAGCACTCCGCCACTTGAGCCACAGCGCCGCTTCTGGCCGTTTTCTGTATATGTGGTACTGGGGAATCGAACCTAGGGCCTCGTGTATCCGAGGCAGGCACTCTTGCCACTAGGCTATATCCCCAGCCCTACATACACTTTTTTGTACATGACAATTCAGTGAGGTTAGTAGAACTATATTTTCATGATTTATTATGTGGTTAAAACAAAGATAACTTTAAAATATCAAAAGATTTAAGTTATACCGAAAGTCTGTCTCAGGGTTTCATATAAAATGCTCATTGCTAGTTATTATATTTAGTGAGGAATTTTTCTACTGCAAACATCCATCCCCACAGGACTTCAAACTGTCAAGCAAATGTACTACTAACTACCTTGTTTCCTAGATTCCCACAGTGTGGTGTTGTTTGGGTTTGTTTGTTTTGTGCCAGCACTGAGGATTGAATTGTGGGCCTCTCATCCTCTCTTGGCTTTGTTCATTCACCACTGGAACTCTGTGACTTGACCCACACCTCCACTTGCAGCTTTTTGCTGGTTAATTGCAAATAAGAGCTGTATTTTTCTGCTTGTGCTGATTTCAAACCTTGCTCCTCAGATCTGTCTCCTGAACAGCTGGGATCAAAGGTTTGGGCCACAGATGCACAGCTTGTACCCTAGGTTTATAATCTGAGAGGCAGTGAAAGAGCTGATTAAGAATTAATGGTCTTGTGCATGTTCTTATGAATGTAGTGCTTTATATACTGCCTTGATAATTCACATTCATATTTTGCAAGAATATAAACACATTTGGAATGAATTTATGCCAATCTTCTGCAGGGAAAAGTTTTTTAGAGCACTTCACCAATTCATTTAGCTTATCTGCGCCGTCTTTAGCTTATCTGCGCCCAGTCTTGTTATCCTCCATTTATATTCATCCTTGCTATCAGATATTAGGCTGTCTTTGGTTTGCACCATCTTAATGTGGAGAGGGGTTGCTTGCTTGATGAGAAGAAACATGAAGTGGGGTTTTGCTTTTCCTACAAAAGACATCAAACTAAATGAATCTGTTGGTGCTGACAGCTAAAATTAATCAACTGTTTCTTTTTTTTTAAGTCAGGAGAGAGGGAGGGGGAGAAAAGGACAGAAAGAGAGAAAGTACATGAGTGTCAATCAGTGCTCAGGAAGAAGGGAAAATCTGTTGCTCTAGTTCGCAATAAGCAAGTACATACGTTTTTAATTAGCAACATCTTTGTACTGGGCTCATTTAATGCTTTTATTGGGTATGTTAATTTTATGTGACTACTCAAGTTCATATATGTCCAGATAATATAATTTAAACAATTAGTTAAATCAACTGAATGAGTGTAGAGTTAAATATAGCTGAGGAAAACAGTCTGTTTATTGGCAGGGAATGAGATCCCCAAGAAAGTGTAACCCTCCAGGGTTTTTTTTTGGGGGGGGGGGTACATTCTTGAACTTATTTTTTACAGCTGACATGTACTTGCTAGTGCAACAAGCACGTGTTTGCATTGGTGGCAAGGAAAGAGAAACTTCACTTACGACCAATCTGGTTAAATAGATTTTTCCCCAAACCAGAACACGGAAGAGCCCCTTCTAAATGTTCTTCGTTAAGTGAATATTCTCTTTAGGGTGTGCAGTTCAGTGCGGTGAGATGCGATTTTAGAGCTCCCATCTTTCGGTACAGTAGTGCTCCTTCCATGGCGTTGGTAGATGGAGTTATGGACAGGCTCCTGGTCTTTGTTGGGAGCGCTTCCGGGCTGCAGCTCCACAGGGCGGGCGTCCAGGGCCGGCACCGAGTGCAGCGCAGGCAGTGGACTCTGCAGCTGAGCACAGGCAGAGGGCACCCTACAGAAACCCAGGCATTGCTAACTGCACGGAATGTTCCTGTCCATTTGGATTTTCCTCTTTGAGTTTTCCCAGCTCCATCAAGTTGCTCCTTGAGTGAGCTGTCGGGAACTCTCCTGCCTGGGTTGCTCCCCAAGATCTTCCCCTGTGGGAGCCGGGCACACAGCCATTGTGAGCCGAGGCAAAGGTCAATCGACTGGAACATCTGGCTGCAGACCACGCAGCTGGCCCCGATCCTCGCTGCAAACGTGGGAGGAAGGCCCAGCCACCACGCTCTGGCGTCAGATCGGGAGGAGGAAGACCCCAAGCAGTTGTCTGAAAGCAGAGGCTGGCTGTCCTTGCTCCCTGGAGATGGAGCAGGCAGGGTCTCCCCACCCACTGCTTCCGGCCCACCTCCCGGGAGCCCTAGTCTCCAGTCTTCTCAGGCTGCACCGCGGGCCTCATTTTCTCCCCCTCCTTGCTTCTTGTCGACCCCTTCCCCTCCCCTGGCTTCGAGATCCCCGTGGACGGGATCCGAAACATTTTCTCAGTTTCCACGCTGTAGATCTCAATTCCTGTCTCATTTCTCCCGGGCCAGCACACGTTGTCAGTGTGGGTGGGGGACCCCTGGACGACGGCCTACGGGACCATCCACCCAAGCCCTCTATGAGCTGCGCGCCAGGCGATGCTAGGACTGGGAGCAGGAGGCAAAGGGACCAGTGTGGCTGGAAGGAAAAGCCTGCCAGGCTTGGAAGAGCTCCAACCTGGAGAGGGTGGGGTATAGGCGGACTGGGGGAGAAGAGGGGGGCAGCCTGGGGGAGGGAGGGGGCGTTCTAGGGGAAGATAGAGGAGGCGGCCTGAGGGCGGAGGGAGGAGGCGGTCTGGGGGAGGATGACAGCAGGTTGAAAACCCCGGCCAGCCAGAGGTAGCACTGATTGAAGAGATTTAAAAGGCCGGGATGGCCTAGCCCTCCTGCGACTCGATGCCTTCCCTTCGTCCCCTGCGCGGTGCTGGCGGCTTCTTCCTGGCCCCCGTGCAGGAGCCGGGTTGGGGGCACCTGGAGCGCGGCCCTGGAATTCCGCCCCCACGGCCCAGGGCGAGTGCGGGCCGGTGAGCTCCGCGGGGCTCTCGCGGGACCGGCTCCGCGGAGGCTTGAAGAGGCTCTGCCAGGATCCCGAGCCGGCAGCCGCGCGTCCAAAGGCAGCAGAGCGCAGAAGCTGTCCTCGCCGTCCTTTCTATTTTCCACGAGTGACCTGTCCTTTCCCTGTGTGCCATCCAAGACTCCTAACGGTCTCTAGTCCAGGCATTTCAAACAGGGCTTCTCCAAATGCAAATGCGGATCCCCGAACTGGAGTCTTCTAAAATGTTCATCTTATGTAATTAAACACTCAGGAGCTTTCCAGAGAAGCTCCGGATTTTCCCCAGAGCAAGACTCCCCCCCCCCCCCACACCTCCTCTCTCCCTCCCCCCGCCTCGTGCGCGGGTGTGTGTGTGTGCACGCGCGCGTTCCTGCGTTCTCTTTCATTTTTACCATTAGCAAACTCGTTCAGGGCCACTGAAAAGTCGGCAGAGGCTCAGGTCGCATTTCTCACGGATTTCTGTCTTTTCAAGGAAGCTGCCACCAAGTGGATGTGAGGGTCTTATGTGGGGGACGATAATTACCCCTTACCAAAGAACATAAAGCTCCCGGGAAAGACCAGGGAGCTGAAAGCCAAGAAATCTGGCTGGATAGGGTGACTGGAGCGCGTGCGATCTGGGATCGGGCTGGGGATTCTGGACCCCTTACTTCAGCACCTGAGGGGATGGGCAGCGTTGGACTGGACTGCAGTCTCGGGGAGGAAACTGCACAGGCGCCACTGCTGTCATCGCCACCACTGTCGTCACCACGGGCAGCTGAGCACCCTGCCCCTCGCAGCTGAACGCCTGTGCCTGCTATTATCCCGTCTTCTGACCCTCGCCACTGGTGGAAGAAAAATCACCCTCCAGCACCCAGCTCTAAGGAGTACTGGAGTGCTCCTCTCCTCTGTTGAACTCAGAAGCAACTTCAACAATAATTTTTCCATAGGGAGTCTGGAGGGAAAGCAGTCAGAAGAGTGAAGTGAAGTTCTTAGAAGCCCAGAGAAACCATGGGCTTTGCAGCAGGGACTGGCATACTCCAAGGCCCACAGTTCTTGAAATAAGTGCATATTCCTTGGTGGGTGACAACTGTTGTGGAAATAGCTTTAGGGGAGCCTGGAGATCTATTCAACCCCTTCCTTGGAGGAGCAGAGACGAATTTTATTTCCTCTACTTAGCAGGTAAGTGATGATGCCATTATTTCTCTTCTAAGAAGACTCTGTGACTTTCCCTAAGGTTTAACAGAAAGAACATAAAAAATGTTACGTGCTTTGAGTGTTAAGGAGATGCTAATTTTGTTTCATTTTTAAATGATTATTCTTAGTGCCAACAGAGACAATATCTTGCTAGAGAAAATAGTCTGATATTTTACCTTTCTCAAGTCTCCCAGGTGACAACAGAACAAATAAAATAGAGTTGTCATACAATAGCATTGCAGACTTTTAGGCAAATATTTTCTTAATTCTTCTCTAATATCCTTGTGGATCTGTGTATATGTTGCTCATTGTTTTCTTTAAAAGTAACATGAACTCGTATTTTGCATGAGAGTGCTTCTTGGTCTTCTGCATGCAGCTGAAAGTGGTTCTGCCTGTGTTACACACTTTGTCAGAGTCAAAAAGTTGAAGAAGAGCTGGGCTAACCACTCCTAACATTGTAAAGGGCTCTAATTTGCCAACTGCGTTAAAGCACACAATGGTGTATATATATGACTGATGGGTTTCTTCATCCAACCCGCAAGTATAGCTACACCTGTATGATTTTGTCTAAAGAAACACACACATTTTTGCCTAGTTTCCTTTCTCCAGCCTGTAAATCTCAAGTCTGCTTGATGAGAGCAGAGCCTTCAGAAGGCAGAAACCTAGGAGGTTTATTGTGCTTCTTTAGGAGAGTGGAGCTGCATTTTGATATATTAATTCTGATGTACTAATGCTAGAAAATACATTTGTCACTGAGTTTAATCACTGAAAGTGATAGAAGTAAATAGGTTTGTAACAAACCAGCAACTTTAAAATTCTAATTAAACCTGTTTTCTCTCGTCTCTTTCTGGAATTTTTCTTTGATGCTTTAAAATTCCAATCTTTCCAAATGACCTTGATCAGCATCCTGCTTTAATAAAAAGGCTCAGTGAGTAAAAGCGTTACACGAATCTATAGCCAAAGCCTGACATTTTAGAAATATCTTGTCTCAATTACAGTGAGCACGCTTAGCCTGGTGGCAAGTGTGGAAGTACAAGGTTGGACTTTTACAGTCATGTAAATACATGTTTATAAGCATAACCAATCCATGGTTACAACAAATCCATGGTTATATGCATAACCAAGTCTTTGAAAAGATTTCACCCTTTTGAAAAACTTCAGAGTTCAAAGGTTTGTCCATGAATTTTATAGGCCACATATAACTGCTAATAAAAAACATTTAATGTATACCCATACTTTCTTTCAGAATTTGAATGTAAAGTCCCAAGGCAATTAGGATAATTTTTGGTGGGTTGATGCCCCTTGTTTGGCTTTGCCTTGAGAGTAGCAATTACAGATTAAGGAAAAATCATTCTTAAGTGTCACTTAGCACTTATTACAAATCTGCTTGCTTGGCAGAAAGGGAGCAGGGACATTTATGTCACTGAGATCCTTAGGGGCTCTTTTGCCCTAGATAGGTCAGAAATGATCATCTGAGGAGCAGAAAGAGCCATCATGGGTTCTTACAATATGCTCCTTATGTAGTTCCCCAAACATTTTTTTTTCAATCCTGGAGATGTGGGAGCATAATTACTACATTGAAAACTTAATTATATTTTAGGGGAATTACAGCATGTTTGCTAGACTATTAGTTTGGTTGTCAATTAATTAATGTAGATAGACTCCCCTGTCAATGGAGCATAAAATGAAACCAGGGAATGTTTTAGAATGATGCCACTTTGGATCCGACTGCAGTTCCCTCCTCAGTGGCTTAGGGGTCAGCCTTTCTCTATGTATAGCTGAAACAACACAAAGTAAAAGTTACCATTGCCTTTTCCCTTGGGAGATTGAGTCATTGAAATAACCCACTCAGATTCAGCATTCCAAACTCAGTGCATGAAAAGTGCCTGTCAGTCCCTGTATCTGCGGTAATGTTAAACAGAAGTCAATTGCCAAACCACTCAAATGTCCACCTCAATGTTAGTTTGTAATTGCTTAAGTGAATAAATTATAAACAAGGGGCTCAATAGGAAACAACATTCATTTTGATTTCAGTTAATTTCAAAAGAAAAATCAGTACTTTAGTTGGACATATCTCTACCCCATTTATTAAAATAATCCCTTTGGGTGGCTACTTGCTACTGAAAAGGATGTATGTGATCAGAAAATTAGCAGATGCAATAATTAGCAATTCACTTTCTCATCACCTTAAAAAAGTTTTGTTGGCAAGGCTAAGTGCTGTTGGCTGCGAATACATTTTTGACTCAAAGTGTAAAGGGACATAGAATTTCATAATCAAGAAAATATATATAGGACTTGAGACTAATTAAAAGAGATGTCCAGAATAGGAATAGTGACTTTTTTCCTCTAAAGAGAAATGGAAGAAGGAATAGAAGGAGAAAGGAGTTGTGACATAATTTTTCATTATAAACTATCTTAAAAACAATATTGGTTATTCTTCTTGGAAAGCAACTAAATGTCAATTGAATATTGCAATGTAATTATTGTTAACAATAGATCATATTAGATCAACCTTTGTACTTGTTTACTTGATGTTCTACCAAGTTCAACAATTTATCATAACACGTAAGAACAAAAGATTATTATTACTGAAATTTACAAAGGCCCATTGGTCAATGCTGCCACGTACTTAAAAGCTATAATGCAGCTAATCTGTTCACTCATTCCACTTTATCACTCAAAGGAAAAAGCCACCAATGAAGAAAAGAATATCAAACATAAGGCAGAGATTTTTTTCTATAGTCATCTCATCTTCTACCCAAACCTGTACAAAATTATAGGCTAGGATCCAAATAGAAAGAGATCGTTTATAGTTGGGAGAGAGAGAGAGAGAGAGAGAGAGAGAGAGAGAGAGAGAGAGAGAGAGAACTTGCTGCAATATAAGACATGTTATACATTGTAATGTAGAAAGACAGGAACTGTTTGACAGTGATTGGAAAAGGATTCTTGAATTTCTGGGTTATTAGACAGCATGGAAGTCACTTAATCCACCAAATCTTAATTTTCTTCTCTGAAATGAGGAAACTTTACCAGGCAATAAGGAGGCCAACCTTTACATAGATACGATTAAACATTTAAGAAAAAAATGATATCTGCTTTGTGAACTGTAGAGAAAAGTCTAAACATACTCTTCTGAGAATGCATTAGACATTTGAGTGCTGTATCTGTGACTTAATTTCCAATCATTTTTATTCAATCAGGAAAAAATCCCTAATAATTACTATATGGCATATACACTGTCATACTTAAGATCTCTCATTGTAAGGGAATATAATGTGTTCTTGACAATTCTGTAGTATTTTTTACATCTGTTAATGGAATAAACACTTCAGCAGAAGCAGGACCTCATTTAAAAAGACTTATTGCTCAAATTGATGCCATGTTCTCTGCTAGTTGGTCAAATCTGGGTCAACAGGACCCAAGTTCATTTTAATAACTTTCATTTTCATCTTTGAAAAAGTCATTACTCTCTTTGTACCATAATTCTCTAGTCTGGAAGGAGGATTAATATTTACCATTAATGATATCACCAAGGAAATTTGAGTATGTTTTACAGCTCATTCTCTGAAAACACCCAGAAAAGTCTTTTTTTTTTTTTTTTTTTTTGCTGGTAAAGATGGGGTGAAATGTGGATACCATGAATCTCATCCATGCCATTAACCTGGAAAGGATATAAACACAAAGTTTTGAGTTCATTCAAAGCTCAGATTCAATTCAGAGTGCTCTTCTGGAAGTTTGCAGTGAAAGGATAACTTTATTTTTGTTTATTTATTTAATTTAGAAGTAGGTGTTTTTTCAATGTAATGTACTAACATTTGCTCTATATAGATTTCTGAATTCTCACTAAAATTATACCAAGAGTAGGCTTGAAAAATGTGTTTTTGTTGGGTGATGCACTTATTTCCAGAATGGTTTTGTGGTTAAATGTACAATAGATAGAAAAAATTATATAATTGACTTGTCAGACTCAATTTTGAATCATAATGTGTTTAGTTTATTATTTCTTAGAAAAAAGAAAGGAACAAAAGATAAAGGATGTTAGGAAGAAGTAATATACACCACTGCCTATAGATTTGTATATAACTGAAGAATAATATAGCAAGTCACATTTAGAATTAAGTCATAATGTATTTGAATCATACAACAAAGGTTTAGCCAGGTGTCCTCGTGCATACCTGCAGTCCCATTACTAGGGAGATGGAGGCATCAAGACCTGGAGGCTGAGGCAAGATGGTTGTGAGTTTGAAGCCAGCTTGGCCTATACAATGAGAACATCTTAAAATCCAAAAGCAAAGCAAATGAGCTAGAGACCAATTTAGCTACTGTTTATTCCTCTTTAAGAAAATACTTTCTAGGAGTTTTTTTTTTCTATTTCAAATGCCTTTTCATTGATGACAGAATAAAATTTACCGACTTCCATCTAACCAGTTTAATTTTATTTTCCATTTTGTTTTCTTTCCAGGATACTAAGTTTCTGGGAATGCCCTTGAAGCTGGAGTAGAATTTCTCATAGGACAAAAATAAATATATCTTGGAAAATGTAACCCTCTCTCTGGGTTTCCATTCATAGAGTGAACCACTCTGTGGTTAACGATCATGCCAATGCATCTGGCGTGATGTTAATTATTTGTAGTGTCCACATCACGGAATCTCATGTGATTCTGGCAGGAGACTAGGAAGCCAAGAGTTCCCTTTTTATTTTTCAATATTGTTATTCTGAGTGTTAAATCAAAATTATGAGTTAGGGTTATCATTTTATTTTGGTCAGTATTTGTAAATAGTTTGGAGAGAAAAATCTGTCTCTGCTCTTAGCCTACTTGGAGCATGCTTTATTTCTTGGAATGTGGTACAAAATAAAGCAAATAAATACAAAAGTGAAAAATCTTACACAAGCCTTTTGCAACTGTATTTTAGTGACTTTTACCTTTGGTAACTAAGTAGTGGCTCAGAACTCTCAAGCAACTGAAAGGGCTCATGACTGACAATCTTGCTTTAATCACATATAACAGGGAAGTTTTCACACAGCATAATGAAGGGCTGGAAGTCATCTTTCAGAAGAAATAGTGAGTCATGATGGATCAGGATTAATTCTGTTGCAGAATCCAGATGTTAGATGATGACACAGTGAAGTAAAGTTAGAAATTAGTCAATTTAAAACAGGATGACTAAATTCTGGTGATGACATTAAGGTAGAGAATGTGACTGTATATGACAGTATACATGTCATGTCTAGACCAGACAAACATGGAAGTGTTTTGCAGGAAAACATGCTCTTTGGAAAGAAATCTAGCTGTTGCCTCAGATGTAGGATGTGTCCAATGGGTAAGGAGAGGCTGTGGCACTGAGCACATGGAAGGTGAAGGAAAGAGATCTAACCACTGGAAGAAATGTCATTTCCAACATCATGCTGAAGCTGTGAAAATATATTAAGTCTCTGAGATCATGAAGGAAAAGAATTATGTGTGCATATCAATAACCACATTTCAGAAGGATGAGATGATGGAGAGAATTCAGATAGGAGTAGTCAGGAAAATGAAAGGAAAAAAGAGGGAAACTACTACTACTTAGCATTCTAAGAACAAAATAGGGGATTGACACTCTTGATCACAGTGAAAGGAATAAAGACTTAAGGTGCCAGTAGAATTGCTCCAAAGTAAACTATTGTGTGCCACAGAATAAACAATTTTTGAAGACATTGAGATGATCCTCAAATGGTCAGACCCATAGGATTAAATCCAAGATAAGACCATTGAAAAATCACCGTTATTCTCAGGATGTGCAGAAAGAACAGGGAGTTTTGGAGAAAAAGCCACAGGAACAGAGCATCTTTGTTTCCACCTCATAATGCCCTTTAGAATATGGTTATATTTCCTTTCTGAGAACTTGATACTTAGTTACATCAGTTCTGTCTGTGGTTCTAGGCACCTGGTAACTGAAATTACTGTTTGTTTTTTATCATCAAACAATCTAAATGATTCATGCATGATACTTGTGAGGAGTTAGATTTGCTTAAAATTTTGTTTTGATGTAGTTATTTATATGTTCATGTTATTTTATATTATGATATTTATGTGCTCCAGTTATTTAAGTGAATATATATATATATATATATATATATATATATATACACTATTTATGTGTATCAGCATCCAGTAATATTTGCTTTGATTACTGGAGAATTGACTTTCCTGGAAATATGTAATACAGCATGTAATTACAATATGTAATACTTGAAAAGCTGAAAGTAATCTCACATAATGTCTTTTCTTAGTGTATCTTCCTATTATATTCTTGACATTAGTCTTCTCTGCCTTTGATGTGCAAAAGTCCCATAATTTTCTGAAAGAAATGTCTGAACCTAAAGAAGGAGCACAGGAGGTCTGCACACCCACTTGAATCTTCTTGGGGCCTTTTATGTTGTACTGAGACTGTGCATGACCTAGAAGATCAACAGAGACACTGCCAGTTCCACAGGGACAGCTGGCACTCCCCAGAGAGTTCAGTGAAACAGAAATTTGCTTTTGTCAGATACTTGAATTCCTTTCTCAAACCACTCAGATTCTCCAAATAATTGCATGGCTGTCCCTTGAAACTGCAGATGTAAATTATCTACTTTCTGGAGGCCAATTAAGTTTTCCAAACCATCAGTATTCCATTTAGCAAATTACCTTTTCAGTGCACTAAAAGGATCCCCAGTAACCCAAAAGGAGTTAATGTACCACCAAACAGTGGGGGACTTGTTCCCTCATTGCTGATGGAATCAGACAGTTTAAAACATTAATAAAAAGCCTTTGCAAAGAGTGGGTGTAGAGATTGGAGACAATAGTTTTTAAGTCTAATAGTCTATATGGGGAAATGGGGCAGAGTAGCTAGAGATGAGGTTGGGACCTTTCGAAATTGTCAATAAGGTTGCCAACCATGGTCTAAATGGAATTGCTATGCATCTCCTCTCTGCATCGTTTGCGTGCTTGTCAATAAAAGACAAGTTAGCAGCCCAGGCCAAAGAATTATCTGCTTTTATTTTTGCATATGTGTTTCTGTGAAATAGTCGACAACTCTTTTCTTTCTATGTAGTAACCACTGGCGATTTTTTTTCCTAGTCCTGTCTGTGAAATGGAATAAATTTTTTTTATCAGCTGAAAAAATTTAATTGCTTAAATGTGAATAAATATTCTAAGCAACTGATTTTTAACATCTTTCATGTTTTGCAATAGATGTTATTATTTTCTACTGATGTAGATGTTGTATCTTGGCATTTCACATACTAGGAAAGAGTTTTAAGGTCTTTTATTAAACAGTGGATTAATAGTTCAATAAGTATGAATATAGTAGAGTTGCATGTGAAATCCCATTCACAGATACGTTACCTTTTAGAAGATACAGTAACAATGATACATGTAGCAGTGATGAAGATGAATGGATAGATGAAACTGTTTCAAGAATTATAGATTTATTTACTTCATATAATTCAAAGAATTTTTTTTCAAAAATGAAAAATCTTTATAATGTTATTCTTCTCTTATTTCCTTGAAACTCTTTTTTGAGGGAGGATATAGATGAGTTAGACCTAATCATAGAATAATAAATTAGATAAAGGCTAAGAAATAATTAACATTATTTTTTACAAGCAAAATAAAGCCTTCAATCGACTATTTTCTCCTGCACAGAATGAACAGAACTGCAAGGGAAATACAGTCTATGTCCTTCAATGTGTGGTTCCAGAATATTTGCATAAAGTTTCACTAAGGGAGAACCAAATTATTGACCCTCTTATTGAGCTTATCGAGGTTATATTTTAAGTGATTGACTCCTAGGGACATCATAGCATTCAGAGAAAATATTTTGAGAATTAATTTGAGGCTATAAGTCTTCCTCATCAAAATGGGCTTTGGGAATTTGAACATGGAATTTGGAACGAGGACAATGTGTGGGGGGAAAAAAGCTTTGGCATCTAATGAATTACTTAGCATTTCTTTTTGTAAAGAATAAAAGCTAGCTGGCTTCCACGAAAGAGTTTGTGAGCTGTATGGCAGTATTTTGAACAAGCAGATCATTTATAAATGCTGTCTTTATATTTAAGAAATGATAATGAGATGCAGATGCAGGTTTTAATGGCTTTTAATAAAGTATGTTATAAAGTGAATTAGCAATAAATGTCTAACAGATGATAATCAAGACATTATAGGACATCATTAAGTCTATGTACTAGATTGGTAAAGCACTATCTGCCCGTATTATAAGTGGTTTTGCAATTTTCTATAATATTTGGAAAAATATTTTAAGGCAAATGATTTTTTACTGTTTATTGCAGAATTCAGATCTGCTTAAAAATAATAAAGTTTTATTTTTCTTTGTAACACTTATTTGTTTATTGACTGATTATTCACCTTTAAAATTTTGTTTGTACATTTTAATAAATTAAATTGTCACAGTAACATTTCAGATAAATATTTATAAAGAGACCTGAATTGTAATACTAGACTTATAAAATAAGATTTGTATATAATAAATGAACATAATATTTCAGCCATTTAGAATTAGTTTTTATTTTTTTTTAATAAAGATGAAGGGATTTCATATGGAAATAAGTTTTGTCACAAAACTCTGTGTCCTTTCTGCTTTGGTGAGGCATGTCTATACTAGGAATAGAGCAGCAAGAGCATCCAGAGTTCTAGGTTAACCTTGGCTCTAACTGTTTTTTTTTTTTTTAAAGCCAAAGGAGAGTCAAATCTAGCTAGTAACACATTCTTTCCTTTTTGTTCATCTAATAAGCATAATTATGTGGTATAGATTCTACAGCTAAGGTTGGTCACCACTAATTTCAATCTGAAAGAAGTTTAGAATCTAATTTAAAAAATCTATTATAGTTGAGGTGTCATCACAGGCAGAGCTTGACGACTATTCATGGATTATCATGGTTAGAAGCTGGCCCTCAGAAAATATGTGCAACTTAGCGTAAATTCATGCCTAAATTTAAATTGGAGTATTTCATTAGTGATAATATCAAGACTAATAAAGGTAAATCAAATACTATGTAGTTGATACCTCCTATGTCAGCAAAGCTTAGCTTGGGTTCAATGAGCAACTGAAGCAGCTTAACTAAGATGCTGGCAAATGAGAGCAGAAGCAAGGTGCAAGTTTTCCAGTCTAGAGTAGCACATTTGTATTTCTATCATGTAAGAACCTAGATAATAGCAGTGTGTATGTGTGTGTGTGTGTGTGTGAGAGAGAGAGAGAGAGAGAGAGAGAGAAAGAGAGAGAGGAGAGAGAGAGAGAGAGAGAGAGAGAGAAGAGAGAGAGAGAGAGAGAGAGAGAGAATAGTTCTGGTACTGGGATTTGAACCCAGGGGCTTGTCCTCTCACTTAGCTTTTTCACTCAAGGCTGAAAGTCTATCACTTGGTCCATACCCCTATTTTTGGCTTTTCCTGCTTAAGTGAAGGCAAGAGTCTCAAGGATTATTCTTCCTAGGGTGACTTGGAACTGCAAATCTCAGATCTCAGCCTCCTTAGTAGCTAGGACTACAGGCAGAGGCCACCAGGGTTTGTTTTCATTTTTTTTTTTATCTTGAAATAATGTTTTACTTGAAGGAAGTGGAGGAGCTTTTTGAGGTTTCTCTAGCTCCCTTATGAGGTAACATGCTATATAATATAATGCCAAAGTGAGGAATTGGTACTGTTACAAAATTGTCAGATAGACTATAATCATATTTAGATTTCACCAGTTTTTACTTCGATTCATTTCTACATGGGCATATTCATTTCTGTGTAATTTATTCCATGCACAGATTTATATAACCATGATAACCATTGAGATACACAGTTTCATCACACAAAAGAATGTATTCTTTGTTTATAGTGTGAATCAGTCTCTTATTTCCTGGAAACTGTTTATCTGTTCCCCTTCTCTATAATTTTGTCTTTTTTGAGAATAATATATATATATATATATATATAGTATCATATAGATATTTGATATCCAGCACTTTTTTTAACTCAAAGTAATACCTTTGAAGCTTGGTGCTGGCTCATGTCTATAATCTTAGCTATTCAAGTGGCTGAGCTCTGAGGATCTTAGTTCCAAACCATCCAAAGAAGAAAAATTTGAGAGACTCTATCTTTGATTAACCAGTAAAAATGCTAGATTAGAAAATGTGGTTCGAGTGGTAGAGTGACATCTGTAGGTGTAAAAGCCAAAGGAGCTAGAGAGCAAAGCCCCAAGTTCAAGTCACAGTATAGCACAAGTATACCTTGGAAAATATCAATTTTCTGCTTAAGTAAATAATTCCTTCTAGGTTACTGACTAGACACCATGATTTAGAGGTACCAGTTCACCTGCAGCTCACTGTTTGAAGTATACTTGAGCTCTTCTAGTTTGAGCCTAATACCTATGAAGGTACTCTGTGCATTCATTTACAGTTAGTGGTTACATTGTAATAGATAAGTGAATTCTCTTTTTATTAGTCCTCTTGATCATGTCAAACGTCCGTTAGGTGGACAGGGTAAACATTATGCTGAATAGAATAGGAGGTTTTATTCCAGTTATATTGTATGAAATCTGAAACCTGACTTTGCACTTGTAATAATTTTATAGTAGTATCTTTTGCTATCTAAAGCACTAGCTTAATATGATAATCACCTATAAACTCCAAATGAAAATAGGGAAATAAGTTTGCATACTTCAAAAAATCTGTATGAGCTATGCAAAAATATAACTTATTTATAATGTGTATTATTTAGAAAATCTCAAGTTCATTTATTACAAACTGTTATGTATTGTGTCATAAAAGAAACCATGCCAAATACCACATGATTACAATCTATTCTTTCTTGCTTTTTTTTTAATAGTGTGGAATTTGAACTCAGGGATCTACAATTGCTAGTCTAGGATTTTTACCACTTGATCCATGCCTGCAGCTCTGCATTTTTTTTTTTGGTTAATCAGAAATGAAATCTAAAGAAATTTTCTAACCAGGCTGACCTGGAACAGATCTTTGGACCTCAGCCTCCTGAGTAGTTAGTATTAGGGACCACCTCTGACCGGCTTCAACTGTTCATAACTGTAAGAGCATAATCATTCATCACTATTATTTTTTTCTCTTTGTGCAATGCTGTGTATTGTTGTCAGGGCCTCACACATGGAAGGCAAACACAACCACTGAACTATACAGCCAGTTATCATAAATAGATGTTTGGTTTGGTGTTGTCTTGAGACAATGTCTTTGTATATAATCCAGAGCGGCCTTGCATTCATAATCCTGTCACCTTAGCCTCCTAAATGCTTGGACTATGGGCATGTACCACTGTACCTACCTCAATAAAATTTTATTTAAAAAATAAATAAAATATAAGTAGTTTTTCAAAAGTTTTGTGAAAAATGGGACATTGATTAAAATACGTATTCATATTTAAAAACAATAAATTGAAATGTCCTTTACATAAAAAAATCATTCATAACATGCTGCAAGTGGCTCACACTTGTAATCGTATCTATTTGAGACTACAATCTGAGGCTTGTTTTAAAAATAGTCTAGGTGAGAAAGATTCTTATCTCCAATTAACCACAAAAAGCCTGAAATGGAGCTGTGCCTCAAATGGTAGATCCTTAGCCTTGAGCAAAAATTCTCAGGGACTGTGCCTAGGTTCAGAGTTCAAGCCCCATGACGAGCACTAGAAAAACAAACAACAACCACCATCACAACAGTAACAAACTCCTTAAAAATAAACGTAGAAGATATTGAACATTTTGCATACAATAGTTATTTTTTAGATGTAACACTACAGGCATAAGAAAAATAATAGATAAACAGTAAAGTACAGTTTGATAGATGACCTATTAAAAACTAGCTAATAGACAATAGGTAAACAAGATTTATTAATATTAGAAGTTGCTCTACAGTGATAATGTCAAAGAAATGGGAAGATGAGCCACAAGTGTGGGAGAATATCCTTACAAAATGTTATCTGATAAATGACTTTTATTACCCCAAACTACGCAAATGACTCTTAAACCATAACAACAAGCAAATGAACAACCCAATTACATTTTATGAAGGTCTGACAAACACAATATTCAAGAAGATACACAGATGGCCGGAGGATGTTTTCAATTCCACACATATCTATAGCACTAGGAATTGCAGAATAAACCAAAGAAATATGATTCCAGATCAGAACAGAACTAGAATGGCCAGAATCTACAAGAATGACCGCACCAATTGCTAAAAAGGATGTGGAGAAACAGATGATAGGGTTTCTTGGAAAGAGTTGGGTAGTTACTTTTAAGCATACTCTAACCAGATGATCTGGTAATCTAAACTACATTGTTTTCCCAAATAGACTGAAATCTTACAGCCAGCACCAAAAAAAAAAAAAAAAAAAAAAAAAAAAAAGACAAAAAAAAAAACCCCAACAACAAAAACATATCCATCAAGGGTATTTTTAGCAGCTTTAATATAACTGCCAGACTTAGAAACAATCAAGGTGTCCTTCAGCAAGTGAATGGATAACTGGATACACCTAAACAAAGTGACCTATTCAAAACCAAAGTAAAATGGAAAAACCAAGCAAACATGCTCACTTCAGCAGCACATATACTAAAATTGGAATGATACAGAGGAGATTAGCATGGCCCCTGCACAAGAATGACACGCAAATTTGTGAAGCGTTTCATACTTTTTTAGAAGCAAGACCACACTAAAGCCACCAGCACAACTATGTTCATCTCAGCACAATTTGTCATTGCTAAAATATGGAACCAACCCAGATGCCCCTTAGTAGATGGGTGGATCATGTGGTACATATACACAATGGAATTCTATGCCTCTATCAGAAAGAATGATACTGCTCCATTCGTAGGGAAATGGAAGGACTTGGAAAAAAAATCATAATAAGGAAAGTGAGCCAGACCCCCCCCAAAATTAACTCTATGGTCTTCCTCATAGGGAATAATTAGTACATTTCTAGGATAGACATAGCAGAAGATCACAATAGCTATGCCTGTATGAACACACAAGGTCATGCTAAGTGAAATGAACTCTATGTTATGGAAATACGAGGTATATCATTGTTGTAGTTAATTTCAACATGCCTTGTGAAACCCTATTATTCTTTCTCTTAGATTCCTTTCCTGTGGTTTTACCCCTGTTATTACTGTAACTGATCTTTTTTTTTTTTTTTTGCCAGTCCTGGGCCTTGGACTCAGGGCCTGAGCACTGTCCCTGGCTTCTTTTTGCTCAAGGCTAGCACTCTGCCACTTGAGCCACAGCGCCACTTCTGGCTGTTTTCTATATATGTGGTCCTGGGGAATCGAACCCTGAGCTTCATGTATACAAGGCAAGGACTCTTGCCACTAGGCCATATTCCCAGCCCCCTGTAACTGATCTTAATATCCCAAATACTGTATATGTATGGGAACTAGGGAAGGGAAAGGGAATATAAAAATTGAGCAACAAAGGACAAAAAAAGCTAACCATTGCAATAAGGATACTCAGAAAACCAGTTGGTATTAACCAACTGTACAACTCATGAGTGTTAGATTTTTTAAAGTAGGTAGCCGATAAAGGAGAGCACCATGCGGTATTCAGGCAGGAGAGAAAGTTTATTACCGAACTGCTGGCCTATGGTAGAGATGATCCATGGCCAGAGAGAAGGGAGAGAGAGAGAGACCCCCACCCAGCTCTGCCTTATATCTAGGGCAGGGGCAAGGGGTGTGGCCAGGTGGATTCGGAGGTGACCTCAGGGAAAGGGGAGGGAACTGCCTCCAGGTCTGCAGGTTACCCAGGTAACTGGGTGGAGACTTAATGAGGTGGGGGCAGCTTCATGTAGCCTTCCAGGGAGGGACCTAACATTCCAGCCTTTTAATAGTTATGAAAAAGGTCAAAGCCTCTCTCTGGCTGCTTCCTGCTGGCAAGGGGCATCGGCATTAGGGGTAAAAGGCAGAAATCTGGCCCCTCCTGGAGAAGGCGAGCAGCAGGGTCCCTTGGTGGTAGATGCCAGTCCTTGAATGAAGCCTGGAAGAAGTCTCATGAGGCAGGGGCTGGACAAAAAAAAATATTAAGGCAAAAGGAAGGGCTTAGGGCACAAAATTAAAAATTGGATGACTTGGCTAAGTTCTTATACTCAGGCATGGACATTAGATGGACAAGCTACTATCTCTTGATCCCCCGGCTCTGATTAATTTTGAAAGGGTGAGACAAAGTGACTCCATTTAGGATGTGATCATTTTCCTCTTACTCCACTCCATGATACTTGTTCCTGGAACTGGCTGAGTCCCAGTGGTCTAGGTGCTTGTTGCTGGGATGGCATGCCCCCGTTGGCATTCACAGGATTTGAACTCAGGGCCTGGGCACTGTCCCTGAGCACTTCTGCTCGAGGCTAGTACTCTAGCACTTGAGCCACAGCTCCACTTCCAGCATTTGGCTGGTTAGAGATCAGTCTCTTGAGCCATGCTTCCAGCCTGGCTCTTCGCTGGTTAGTTGGGAGATGGAGTTTGAGAGAGATTTTCTGCCCTGGCTGGCTTTGAACTGCAATCCAAGGAGTCTTTGCCACAAAAGCCCTTTTTTATTTCCAATTAAAACAACAAGGAGACCAAGGGGACTAGAGCTTACCTGTACCTTGTCAAGAACTGACCAAATACTTGCCAGAATTCTGCAATGACAAAACTCAGTAGATGTGATGAGTTTTAGCGCAGATATATAGCTAGATGGACATACTAACAAATGATGTTTACACATACATATACACATGGAACACACATACACACTGTGCACATAGGTTTTACAGCATGCAAAAATGAATTTCAGCAGTAGACTCTTTTGGAACTCCAATAGTAAATGACATTTTTTTTGCCCAATATTTTAGAACCACGTGGTCGGTTAGAAAAACAATTTTACTAGCAAACAACAATTTTCAGATTATAAAATGGAGAAACCATATTTTGATAAACTCCAGTGGGATGCCATGTTGAGGGGGGTGGCAGGAGGACACAAACACACTAACAGAGAACACGTAGCATGGCATAATGGCGAATTTCATTGGTGCTGACTCAGTGACCTTTAAGTCCATTTGCTCTTTTACATGAACAACATCAGGCACTGTGGCTCACAATAGGCTTCCCACAGAGGCACCATACCATGACTATTCCTTTTTGGTGGGCAATGGCATCACTGGTACCTGTTGTTTGGGTAAGCAAGCAGATCTACAGAAGCAGAACTTAGCCTTGAGTTACAGATGCAAAACACAGGCCTGGTAGGCATGATCATTACTCACTTCATAAAAGCCAAAACATAGCCTGAAAGCAAAAGATAGCCTTGAATAGGGGTAGTGTTTTCTTAGAGATGACCCTCATTAGCTTTTTTAAATAAACATATCAACTTCATTAGCAGGGCTTTCTGGCTAATAAAGCAACTAAGTACAGCCCGTGATTGACTTCAAGGTTGTCAGTGACCCTCTGCGAAGCTATCAGCTTGGTGAACTTGAGTAAGGGAGAGATGCTGCTTTGCTTTTAGCAAGGATGGAAAATTTTGGCTTTAATATTTGGTCCTATTTCTGATGTCATATTTATGATTTTTCATTAGTCAACTTTACAATAAACTAAAGCAAGCAAGTTGGGTACAGAAGCCAAAACGGTGATAGCACTTCCTTTATAACGCTGGGTTCCATACAGATGTGGCTTGTACTACATGCTCCCCAGAATCTATCCCATTTCTCAGAGCTCTAAGAGAAGTGTAAACGCTTCCCAGAATTCTAGAAAGCATGATCACTTTTTGATATTAAGCATTTCTTTGATATTTCTTTGAGCTCACATAATTTTGTGTTGCATTTTTGAATGTTAGAATCTAGACTGTTAAAAGCTATTATTTTCATTGCTTATTGATAAAACCATTTAAATCTCAGAATTGGAAGGGAATATTAGCTTCACATTTTTTTTTCAAAGTTAACATTTTTATTGAACTGAAATTGGTGAGGAACAACTGGGATGGCCAGAGCTGCTGAGCTCACAGCTGAAGAGCCCCTGTGACATTTGAGCCCCAGAGGCCTAACACATATGGAAACAGCATAGAGATATAGGGGGTAATTCTTTTTTGTTTTTTTCTTATTTATTGTCAAAGTGATGTACAGAGAGGTTACAGTTTCAAACGTTAGGCCTTGGGTACATTTCTTGTATTGTTTGTTACCTCCTCTCTCATCTCCCCCTCTTCTCTCCCTCTTTCCCTCTCCCCACCCCCATGAGTTGTTCAGTTGGTTTACACCAAATGGTTTTGCAAGTATTGCTTTTGGAGTCCTTTGTCTTGTTATCCTTTGTCTCTCAATTTTGATATTCCCTAGCTTCATCTTTTCTCACACTTGCATTTTGAAGATAGTAATCTGAGATCAAGAAATACAATGTCTTTATTTGAAACTCATAGGGATAATTAGTGACCAAAATAAGCCTAGAAATTAGGTTTGTTAACATCTGCTTCATCCTAGTGTTACTTTAAAGGTGAAGGTGTAATATTTTACCATGAAAGAGAAAACAATGAGCAGAGTAAGAAATAAAAGCAGTGATAATCAGTGTTACTACCTGAATGTCTGGTATAGCCAGGCTTGAGATGGCATATCTCAATGTGTTTTCACAAACTTCCTTGAAAGATAGATATAGAAGCCGGTTTCACTGGTAGAGCCACTGAGGCACAGAGCCAATCCTCTAGCTACAAGGACATGTAACTAATTATCCTTCCAACTTCCTGTTTCCACATATCTCCAGCAGTTCAGTGGCCATTTCCTCACAGGCCCATGCTTACTAGAATGCATTCCCCTTCACCAGAATGCCCTGGGCTCTGGGAAGGAATTTGTGAACAGAGGGTGAGGAAGGGTTGTTAGTTATGAGTAAGTACACTTTCTAGAACGTCTTTGTAGTTTAAGAATAACTGTAACTGGATTAATCTCAAGAATTCTTTGAAGTCTGGACAAGACTTACTGCCAGAAATGTTGTTTTAGACTGAAATATATTATGACATATGATTTTCCTTACAGTAAAATACTTTTGCTGTTTGTCTTTATTCAACTGCCATGCTTAATACAACTATATTATACCATGAAGAGCCAAATAACAGCTGGGGCAGACCCAGGCTCTGTCCTCCGAGGACTTCTGCGGAAGGGCAGTGAGCAGATCATGACACGCACTGCAAAGAGAAGTTTTGGATGTTTCCTCATAAGATATTGTAAAGGCCTGATGAGCTGGTGGAGAGAAAAGGCTTCCTTCTGACGGTGAGGCTGGCAGAGCAGGAGCCAGCTCTGAGGAAGGCTGTGGGCATGTGCATTGTGTACAGGAGCACATGAGGTGTGGGCATGATCTATGATTAACATGGCTGTAGTGGAAGCATACTGATAAGGACTAGCATTCAGGTTTGATTTTTCTAGTGATTAAAGAAAATTAAAATGTGGGGAAGTTTTTAAAGCTGATGGAGAAGGCTTATTTTAAAAGGAAAGTAACAGCAAAGAAGATAGCAAAACTGGACTACTTGTTAGATGAGGAGGGTCTCAGAGCTTGCTTGCCTAAGGCCCTGCTATATCTGTATATAGATAGATATAGATAGATACAGATATAGATGTAGATCTAGGGTTCCTTGCCTCCTCTCCTTAGGGTGTGTTCCTAGTCCTATTGGTTGAGGTGTGGATATGTGCTGGAGGGAGTCTTCTGATGTTTTCCCCCCTCTCTACCGAGTCATTATCCTGATGAGGGCCACTTGTGATTTGCTGAGTCATTCTCTTTTCTAGCTGAATCATTCTCCATCCTCTACTGGGAACCAGTCCCAGCTGCCTAGGCCTGAAGACCTAACTTCCTTCCATGAGGAATGAAAGAGTAGTCATTTAGATTGGGTTAGACAGATTCATAGATTAATACATGTTTTATTATGGTTGTTCTTTCATTAGTGGCTGTCAAGAAGTGCCTGACCTGGGACTGATGGATTCACACAACTTGATGAGTGGCCCAGACCCATGGAGTCTGAAGTTGGGATGTGGCAAATAGACTTAGACAAACTTGGACTGTGTTAGTGGGGTTGAATTTCTAGTCATTGGATTGCCGTGGGTGGTTGAATTTACTTAAAGTGATAAAGAAGCCAAGGGGATCTTCAAGGCTTTCAACTTGTCTAATCAAAATTGGGTTAGGAAATGAAAAGTTAGAAAATGAGGCTAAATAGGATGAGAACAATATTTTTGGATGGGCAGAGTGGAAGTCAAGTTTCAGCCTAGGATATGTTCATGTTTATGATTTTGCTGCCTTGGGAGGAAATTGTGTCAGTCAACAGGCACATGGTATCAGAATTCAAATGACTGTGCATTGCATATGCATACCAAGACATAATAAACATAAGCTGATGAGAGCTGATGAGACTACCAACGGTATTGAGATTAAAGTGTTGGATGGAGTTTGGAAAGGGAAGATGAATTAGGAAAATACCAAAAGATACTATCAGTCGTAGAGCCCAGAGAGATTTACCCTTAAAAGGACAAGTAAAGGAGTCAGCACTTCTAGTCTACAGTTATTCAAGAAGTTGGCTGGAAATGCAGTTTTCTCTTAAGACCAGCCAGTCTCAGGGGACCCTTCCTGAGAATCAGAGGATAACTTCCCTAGCCTTACCTTCCCACTCCTTGATTGATGCCAGAAGGTTGCCCTGTGCTGGCAGAGAGATATGAGCACCTGTGGCTGTGTTCTGGTGTTCTAGGGTAAGTGGGTAGAGAATGTGGGATTTATCTCAGGGGCCCAGAAATGATACTTGATATAGAGAGAAGAGAATTTTAAGGCTAGACAATGTAATGCTATCTAAATACCAAGGAAATATAAAAGACATCTATTTTGTTATCTCATCAGGGCATAATGAGAATTAAATTACTTTTGACTCTTGAAATTGGCTAGCAAAGTTTACATCCTACTTAGTATTAGGACCGTTATTTCTGAGGTTAGTCACCCACAGCGTGAGGGAAAATCTTGTCTATGTACTAAACAAATTGAGTTTTGTGGAGATTCAATTCTTTTACTGGAAAGCATATCTCTAGAAGCAAGATATGTCAACATTGAATGCAATTTACAAAATTATCTCATGTAGCTACAACTCACTGCTTTTCTCTCTATTCTCATATTTTACATATACTTCTATTATTTTCATAACAAAAATGTTCTGCTATTCAAAAGATACAAAGCCTCAGAATATCTTCTTTCTATATCACATTAGTAAAAATAGTTAAAGATGTTAGTGTTTTCTGTTCCAATCAAAATAAAGGAGATTTAATAGTGACTTTTATGGGGAGAACTATGATAATTTAGCATCTGTTTTAATCTAATCTTAAGCTCCTTAATAATTGGTAACTGGGACATTTTTAACAAAAATTCAACCAGAGTGAATCCCACATGGTTAAGTGAGAAAAATTTAAATAAATGCCATTATCGTAAGTTAGCAGACTACATTCAAGAACATGTCAAATAATTAAGTGGCTCATGCCCTTGCCCTTGATTAATTACTGGATCAAACATAAAAGTTATCAACAACTCTTCTAATAGAAATTATTTTAGGCTGTAACTTTTAACATCTGCCATAAGTTAGAGCCAATTTGTACTGCACTTGAGGAAGAAAAACAGTGATCAGTTTATGTTTTCAAAATTAAATTCCTTTACACAGAGAAATACGGAACCAGAACAAAATGAAAGAATTAGAATGTATTCTTTTTCTTTCCTCTCTTTTTGCCTTTTGTTTATAATTCTAACAGTATTTTCTTGAAATTTCATACAACAGATATCTTAGGTGAGTCAGAAAATGCAATAGTGATACAAGACAGTATGATGAAAATTAACTGTACAACTGGCGGGGGGAGCGGTTAGGAGGAAGGAAGGTAGAGAAAAATGAGGGAGGGAGTAACAAGTATGACAAGAAATATACTCACTACCTTATGTATGTAACTGTAACATTACTTTGACAATAAAATTATTTTTTTAAAAAAGAAAGAAAATCCCCTTATTCTATTTTAGTTGAAATGTGGTTTTAAAACTTATATATAGTATTCTAAGTCCAAGGTGATTCTTAGAAAGAAGTTTAGCACATTTCAAGTTGTTTCTAATTTCTTAAAATAAGATAACTCCCTCCCTCACCCCTTTTGGTGAATACTCTACCATTTCAATCACAGCTTCATTTGTGAGTTCACTTGTGATGATTGGCTGGAGATAGGAATCTCACAGACTTTCCTGTTGTGGCTGGCTCTGAACTGCAATCCTCACATCTTAGCCTCATGAGTAGCTAGGATTACAGTTGTGAGTAACCAGCTCCTGGTTAAACTATAACAGTCTTAGAGGACATGCAGATACATTGCTTTATTTAGTACTCTGTTAGGCACACATGCTTAGCTATCATTTTTTAATGGTAATGAAATGTGAACATATTTGAAGTGATTCCACCAAGCACTACATAATCATGGTTCTGGGTACCATTTAATATCAGATATCCTTTGAATATTTGTTTGTACAGGTACATATATCATGAGTGAGAACACTCAGAATATTTGGCATGACTTTTTGTCCCTCAATATCAAAGACTTGGTGGGAAGTATTTCAAGGTACATTCAGTTATTTCCTACGTGGTGGGAGAGTTCACCTGCTGTTTTTCTGGCCAATAAGAAGAATTCAAACATCATTAAATGTTGTCTTGTAGTAAGTGATATTCTTCAGAAGCCGAGGTGGTCCCTCCTACACGTTAAAGAATTCATGCATTTAATATCGAGCCTTGGATGCATGTGGACATGATACCTCCAGTTATGTGAGACCTCATGTGTACAGCAAGCCCAAGTGTTTTGTGTCTCTTCTGCACCACCAGCTGCACAGGAGAGAAGAAAATCCCTTACAATTAAAAATCAACTGGCAAGGACACTCCCAGTATCTTTTTTACCACCTAGTTCTCTCTAATAGAGAAATAATTCATGTGAATAACTCTTACCAGGCACTTAGTGATATTCCTTCAGTTTCAGTGACTTCCTTCTACAGATGTTGTTGACTTATAAGAAAGAGGCAAGTTTTCAATATGATATTCCTAGTGGTCAAACTAGAATTATTTTTTCAGAAATATCAGTGGCACTGCAAAACCACTGCCCTCAGCCTCCCCTCAGATGTTGAGGGCTTTTGACACATCACTACTTCTGTGAGCTTCTTATAACAATAGTTACCAGTCATAAGGCTAAGTAAGCTCCAAGAAGTGTTTTGCCTTGATTCTCAAACCTTGGGCAAAGAGTTCTAGGATCCAAATATGTCATCAGATTTTCAAAACTATATTTTTCTGTTTTCTTTTGATTGATTATGTAGTTTTCTTTGGCTGATTTTCCTCTGAAAGAAATCTGCTGTATTGGGGCTGGGGATATGGCCTAGTGGCAAGAGTGCTTGCCTCATATACATGAGGCCCTGGGTTCAATTCCCCAGCACCACATATACATAAAATGGCCAGAAGTGGCGCTGTGGCTCAAGTGGCAGAGGGCTAGCCTTGAGCAAAATGAAGCCAGGGACAGTGCTCAGGCCCTGAGTCCAAGCCCCAGGACTGGCCAAAAAAAAAAAAAAGAAATCTGCTGTTTACATGCACCAATTGCTTTTTGTTTAGCAGGAGTCATTAGAAAGAGCAACCCAATCTAAAACACTGTCTGGTTACATTGTGCTAGAAGAAATTTTACTTATTCTTACATGTATGGTTGAGTTTCTATCAAGGCATAATTTAGGAGTTTGAGTAAAATGCATTGTACAACTAGTGCATTTAACAACCCAACAGAGCCAATATTATGCAATTCAGATCATTGTTGTTGTTATTTTCAACATACCATGTGAAAACATACCTGTTTTTTCTCTTGTATTCCTTTCCTGTGGTTTTACCCCTGCTATTACTCTACCTGATCTTAGTACTCCAGATATTGTATATATGTGTATTGGAACTAGGGAAAGGAAAGGAATACCAAAATCAAGAGACAAAACCATTGCAATAGTGATACAAAATCAATTGGTGTAAACCAACCGTACAATTCATGGGTGGGGGAGGGTAGTGGGGAGAGGGGAGACAGGGGAAAAATGAGGGTGGAGGTAACAAGTTGAATAAGAAATATACACAATGCCTTACATATGAAACTGTAACCCCTCTGTACTTCACTTTGACAATAAAGAAGAAGAAGGAAAAAGAAAAAATCTGAAACAATCCATACAACTTACTTGGAATGACCTACTCAGAGAGAGAGAAGAGCTGAACTTTCCAAGTAACTGTACATCTTCAATTTTGTTTTGCCATTTCACAAATAGAATCTACTCTTGCTCATCCATGTGTGGTAATACAGTGTGGGAACACAGATGGGAGTGAAAGGAAATGAGAAGATCCTTGTATAACCAGATAGTTCAGGGCACAAGGTGACTCCCAGTCAAAAAAGCATATTTGTCTCTAGAAACACATTTGCAAATGGGCCCTCAAGAAGTAATATAAAGAAGATCTTCATGTGGATAAGGCATGACTAATGTAGTCATGCTGTCATTGTTTTAGAATCCCCCTTCACATCCCTTGTTGATTTATGCCACATATATGTATATATATACATATATATACATATATATATGTATATATATATATACATATATATGTATATGTGAGCTATGTTGACATGCTCTCACTTACCTGTGGAATCTAGAAGTGTAACATCTAGAAACAGAAAGCCAGGGGTTGAGAGCTGGGGTAATGCAGAAATATGTGTCTGGGTTATAAAAATCAATGTTCACTCAGTCCCTTAAAGACAATCCTCTATAAGCTATAACAAATCTAGAACAATCAGTAAATTTGGCCAGTTAAAGAAACAGTGTACCCCAGGCCTCCAGGGTGTTTCAAGTAGGAGTCATGAGAGGTGAATGATTTTCCCATTTTAGCACTTTGCACAAGACAAAATTGTTTTTTGAAATATGAAGGAAAGATGTTTTCTTGAGGTAATTTTAGTTAAGGCTGTCCTAAGTGTACTTTTGTTATTAAAATTAAATAAATTCACTTTACAAATGTAAATTTTATTATTCTATGGTTATATTTTTCTTATTATTTCATTACAGCTGTATTTTTACAGAGTGGCTTTGGGCTTCTATGGGTTGGCCTAGCCATAGGAAAGAGGAAGAGTAGGTTGTGATGTAAGGGTGTGGATATGTTAGAAGGAAGGACAGACATGCAGTATGTTCTGCAAGGTTAGGTCAGTGGGAAAGAAAATACTTTCTAGAACTACAAAGTCCTACCCACTTCCCAACAATTATGTTTTCACAAATATGCGAATATATATGAAACTGAAAGCATCTAGATGACGAACTTACCTGATTTCTTGTCCCTTGCATTTTGGCTGTGTTTTGAAGAACTGAATGAAAAGGGAGGTGGCTCAAGCTTATGCAAGTATTTAGGTTCTCTGGTACTTTATACTAGGGGTCTTGATGGTAAAAAAGCAACCAGAACAAACAAAATAAAAGTTGTACTATCCAGTGTTTCATGGCTTAACTTCTACAACTAAAAGTTTATCTAAAAAACTCCAATTTAAATTAGATCTTTTGGTGTTAAATAAGATGTGAGAGCTTTTGACACATAAGTAGATCGTGAACAGTCTAATCCTACACGAAGGCACATCATAGAGAAGCAAGTCACAGCAGTGCTTAAAAAGTTACCTTACTTGTGTAACTGTAGTCCGCCTGTTCATCACCTGTACAATAGTAACCGTAGTCTGCCTGTTCATCACCTGTACAATATACATTTTTAGCAAGGTTCCATATCAGGCCTTGTGGTCCACAGGAGGACTGAGGCTTGCCTACATACAGAATCACAGCTTGATGCTAACTTTACTATGGCAACAAATTGCTAGCAAACTAGTAGGGAGGCCCATACTTACAGATAGAAACATCAGATACAGGATTTTACAGAATGGGGAATGAGGCATATCCATTTGCAGAAAGTAAAAGGGAGGGCATCTCATAAGTTCAGTAGAAGATTACTTACTAATCTTTTCTTTGAATTTCAAAATTCACTACTACATCATAGAGGTCTTTCACTTCTTTGATTAAGGTTATTCCTAGGTATTTTATGTTTTTTGAGGCTACTGCAAAAGTTGTTGCTTTCCTGATTTCGGCCTCTGTCTTCGGGTCTTTGGCATGTAGAAAAGCCATTGATTTTTGAGGGTTTATTTTATATCCTGGAACTTTGCCAAAGTGTTTGATCAGCTGTAGTAGCTTGGGAGTAGAGTTTATGGGGTTCTTTAGGTATAGGATCATGTCATCTGCGAAGAGACAAAGTTTAACTTCATCTTTTCTTGTTTGGAACCCCTTTATGTTTACTTCTTGCCTAATTGTTTTGGCAAGGAATTCTAGTCCTATGTTGAAGAGGAGAGGAAAGAGCGGACATCCCTGTCTTGCTCCTGATTTTGAAGGGAATGGCTTTAACTTTTCACCATTTAGAATTATGCTAGCTGTTGGTTTGTCATAAACTGCCTTTATTATATTCAGGAATGTTCCCTGGAATCCCAGTTTTTCCAGGGGTTTTATCATAAATGGGTGCTGCATTTTATCGACCGCCTTTTCTGCATCCAGAGATATAACCTTGTGGTTCTTTACCTTGCTCCGGTTGATGTGGTGGATTACATTAATTGACTTGCGTATAATGAACCAACTTTGCATCCCTGGGATGAATCCAGTTTGATCATGGGGTATGACTTTTTTGTTGACCTGTTGAAGTCGATTAGCCAGATTTTTATTGAGAATTTTTGCTTCGATGTTCATCAGGGTAATCAGTCCATTATTGTGTTCTGAATTTTGGTTGTTCTGTGATGATGTCACTTGTTTCATCTCTGATCTTATTTATTTGGGTGTGCTGCCTTTGTTTTTGGTCTGACTTGTTAGGGGTCTGTCTATCTTGTTAATTTTTTCAAAGAGCCAACTCTTTGTTTTGTTAATTCTTTCGATGATTTTTTTTTTATTCTAAGTCATTTAATTCTGATTAGATTATAATTATTTGCTTCCACCTATTTGCCTGGGGTTTGGCTTGTTGTTCTCTTTTGAGGAACTTAAGGTGCTTCCTTAAGTTGTTGAATTGCTGTTTCTCCAGTTTGTTGATGAAGGCACTCAGAGATATAAATTTTCCTCTGAGTACTGCCTTTGCTGTGTCCCAAAGGAGCTGGTACTTTGTGTGCTCATCTTGTTTAATTCCATAAACATTTGAATTTCTGTTCTAATTTCTTCAATAACCCATTGATGGTTCAGCAATGTGTTGTTTAGTCTCCATTAATTGTAGGATTTTCTATGATGGCTGTTTGAGTTGAGCTCTAATTTTTTTCCATTGCAGTCTGAGAGACTGCAGGGAATGATTTTGATACTTCTGAATTTGTACAGATTTTCTTTGTGCCCTAAGATGTGATCTATATTGGAGAATGTTCCATGTGCTGCTGAGAAGAATGTGTATTCTGGTGTTTCTGGATGGAATATTCTGTAGATGTTGCTTAAGTCTAGTTGGTTTATGCAGTTGTTTAATTTGGGGTTTCTTTGCTCAGTTTTTGGCTTGTTGATCTGTCCAGAGGAGACAGTGGAGTGTTAAAGCCTCCAACTATCAATGTGTTTGGGTCTATGAGTGTTTTTAGAGTCAGTAATATTTGTTTGATGAAGTTGGGTGCTCCTGTATTTGGGGTGTTGATATTTAGGATGGTTATATCCTCCTGTAGAAGAGATCCCTTTATTAGTATGTAGTAACCTTCTTCGTTTATTCTTACCACTTTTAATTTGAAGTCAATTTTATCTGATACTAGGATTGCAACTCCATCCTGCTTATGGGGGCTGTTTGCTTGGTAGATTTTATTCCAGCCTTTCCCTTTTAGAGGATGTTTGCTTCTGCTCGATAAATGTGTCTCTTGGAGGCAGCAGAAAGATGGATCTTGCTTTTTGATCCAACTTATTAGCCTATATTGTTTAATTGGAGAATTAAGTCCATTAATGTTGAGAGTTAGGATTGAGATGTGATTGTTTGTTCCTTTCATAGTATCTATCTTGTTAAAAACTGTGTCTTCCCATTTCTTGATCTAATATTCTGGTTTTCTATTTAGGGTTCTTTTCTCTGTCTGTATTGTGATCTTGATTATTTTCCATGTGTAGTATATTTTTGAGGATATATGGTAGTGCTGGTTTGGTGGAGATATATTGTTTCAGTTTTTCCTTACTGTGGAAGACTTTTATTTGACCTTTGGCTATGAATGAGAGTTGAGCTGGGTACAGTATTCTTAGTTGATAGTTGTTTTACTTTAGGGTGTGGCAAACCTCATTCCAGGTTCTCCTTGCTTTCATGGTCTCTGCTGAGATGTCTGAGGTAATTCTAATTGGTTTTCCTTTATATGTGATTACTTTCTTCTTCCTAGCAGCTTTAAAGATTCTTTCCTTGGACTCTATTGATCCTGTTTTGACCACAATGTATCGGTGGGATGTTCTATTCTGGTCTGGTAGGTTTGGGGTTCTGAATCCTTCTTGTATCTGGATAGACCTATTCTTCTGGATATTTGGGAAGTTCTCAGCTAATATTCTGTTGAATAAATTGCCTATTCCATTGAATTCTTTCTCTAGGTTTTCCTTGATATCTATTAGCCTTAAATTTAAGCCCAATTGGGCTTCCTGATTGTATCTTGGAGCTCCTGGAGTGATCTGTTTTGCTGATTGGATTGTTTTTCTATTGTTTTTGGTCTTTCTCCATAAATTCTAGGGAATTTTCAGTTCCTGAGATTCGATCCTCTGCTTCCTCTAGTCTGCTCTGTAGGCTAGCTACTTGATTTCGAATCCCCTTCCTCCTGACTGGTCTTTCTTGATGGCTTCCATGTCTTTACTATAATTTTTTCTTAGGTCCTGTTTGGACTTCTTTACTTCATTAATTTGGTTCTGAGTGCTGTCTCTCAAATCTTTTAGCTGGGCAGCTATCTTTTCATTGGCCTCTTGTAATTCATTTGTCTTTCTATTTGTGGAGGCCATGAAATACGCTATTCATTTTTGGTTCACCTCTTCACACTCTAGAATAGTTGTCTGAAGAGATTCAAACTTTTCATTTAATATTTTAATCAGTAGACCTTGTAGAGAATTTTGAGGCTTCTCTTCTAGGTCTTTGATTGACTACTCTTCTTCCTGCTTGTTTTGAGTGGGAGATGAGATTCCCTTGTTTGCCATCTTTCTTGTGCTTCTTCTGCCCATTTGGAATGGAAATGTCATCTACAAGCACTTGTGAGCACCGTTTAAGACCCAAAGCAGACCTTACCAAGCACTGTTGTTTAAATCTTAAAAGTTCACAATTATATAAAGATACCTTCCCTCTCTTTTTTGTCTATAAAAGCAAATTTGGTGTCCCCAAAGAATACAATTTTAATATAACTACCAACCCTGAGCCCTCTCTTCGATAGTTACTTACTTACCATTATAACCCTATGAGCAATTTTTTTTCCTAGATTTAGTTCTTTTTGAACTAGTGGGATTTCTCTATGAACCCCCTTGACTCATTGGATTCAACAGGGATACCTTCTATCTGATAACCAGGGGTCAATGGAGTCTGGAGGTCCTGGACGTAAATTTAGGAGAATAAGTTAGGGGTAGTGAAGAGATTAGAATAAAATGAATGGGGGATGATGATTTTGGTTTTGTTTCAGTGCAGTGGAAAGGTGGAGAAGAGTAGAATGGGTAGAAAGAATGAGGTTAAAATGATAGAGAATGGAGAGTCAACAGAAAAGAGTAAAGGTGTTAGTCAAAGGAAAGGAAAGTAATTTAAAAAAAAGAAGATGTGAAAAGAGAAACAAAGAAAAATACAGGAAAACACTCTAAACAAAAAAAATTACCAAAAAATCCCAAAAAACGAAAAACAAAATATAAATGACAACTCAAAAATGAAAAATAAAAATGTTTACAAAAATGGAGTCTTCCTTGTTTGGGTGGGCTCTTTCCAGTCTCTGGTTCCCTTGCGATGGTCTACAGTCTATTTTTTGACTGCTTGGCTGGTTTGATTTGCTTTCAGCTTGCAGGTGGTGGGTCTGCTCTGACCCTCCTTCCCTGTTAGTTAAATCCTGGGGCTCTGTGGTTTGCACAGCTTGCAGGTAGGACTTGGGTGTCCTCTGTAGTTGGGGGATGCTGAACTGTCTGGGAAACCGTGCCTTCTCCCATCCGCTTTGGGGCTGCTGCCTTTAATGCCTGGCTCTGAATAGGCTGTGGACTCAGCAGGGCGGGATGCCTCTGGCCTGGTTTACCTGGCTGAGGGCCACTTGCCCTGGGGGAGGTTCCTCCCTCCTGGGCGGGGCGACCTTCTTCTGGGCGGAGGTGGCTGTGGAATTCAGCCAGTTTGCTGGTGGGAGTTGAGAGTTGGGCGTCCTCTGTAATGGGGCTGTTTATCTGTGTCTGGAATGTTTTACTCTTCTGTCTGAGTGTTCCATGCGGTTGGGTAGCTGCTTGCTGCTTTCAGTTTGATTTTAGAATTTCCAGCTTCTGGAGTGTGGGCCGCTGCAGTGTTGTTGGGGCAGGGTAGGGCACTTCTGGCTGAGTTTACCTGAGTCTGTGAGCCTCAGTCCAGGGAGAGATCCTCCCAAATGGGTGGGGGAACCTTCTCCTGGGTAGAGCTGGCTCTCACCGTTCAGTCACTCTTGCCCTTTTCAAAGATGGCCCCTTCATCCTCGCTTTTCCTCTGGCCAGCTTTACTTCCAGTCTGGTCTGACTGGGTCTATGCCAGAGACAATGATGGTGCTTTGCTCTGGCGGTGGGGGAAGGGCTGCCTTCCAGAAGCTGCTCTGTGGGCACAAGTGAGAATGTCTATCGTAGGGTACTCACACTTTCTCTGCAGTTTCAGCCCGTCCATGCTCAGCCTGCGATCCGCGTGTGTCTGCGGCCATCTGGAGGATTTTTTCCTGGCCATTGTATGCTTTAGGTGAGCAGAATGCCGGCACTGTACTGGTGCTGGCACCGGTGTGGCAGCGGGATGCTGCCTGGAGCTCAAATCTGTGTTTTCAGGACAGCAAGGTCGATTTTTCCTTCCTGGTCAGAATCCCTGTACTGTTATAACTTACTTGGGCTGTCTTTCTAGGAGCAAAAGTTTTTCTGGAGTGGTAAAACTGGGATGTCAGAGGGAGCTTAGCTAGGGCCCTACTGCTCCTCCGCCATCTTCCCCAATGTTCTCCCTGACATTCTCTTAAGATCAGATTCCATTGTAGCTGGGAAACTTCTCCTTCAGGGAGCCATACTAGTTGGTGCCTTTAACCTACAGAATCTTGGACTCCTGATGGGGAGCCCATTTTCTCTATGTTACTATTATTATTAGTAGTAGTATTGTAGTGGTAGTTGTAGTAGGAGCAGCAACAGCAGCATTGTGGAACTGTTCGGACCATGATCCTCTTAGTTGTGATCTCCTATGGAGCTAGAACCACAGATGTATACCACCATACTCAGCTTCATGTGTGACATCTCATTATTGTTTGTCTGGGCCAGCCTCAAATGGTAATCCTCCTTATCCTTCATAACCCACCTACTATTATAGATGCAAATAGCTGCTCCTTCATCACTGTCTGTTTTTCTTCCTCCTTGTTTTCTTCCTCCTTGAGATGCTGAATATGTCTGTAGTGATAGAGTCATATACATATTTACTGATACAACAACTTTATATTTAATCAGTTTATTCTGCTCTCAGAGACGCCTAGCAATTACTTCAAGTTCACTCACTTAAATAGAGAATGCATTCAGGTAATGAATATTTGGATCTATCAGTGGGAACCAAGGAGAGTCCTTCAGTAGATGATGTGCAATGGTCTCTGAGGAATGTGACACTTGGATGACCAGACCCTTGGATCATGTTTCATTATGGTTGTATTTTGTCATGGATCTTGATTAGTATATGATCCCATCCTCTGTGAGAGAGATTCCAATTTATAGTAACATGTAATTTTGGGGGGAGGGTGATTAATTATTTGAAAGTGGTAGGGCTTGTAATTTCAAAAATATTTAAAACATATAATGATAATACAAAATTTAGTTCATGAGGTCGTCTTTTATATTTCTTGTCCTAATACTACTTTTACTAACTTATTTACATACCTTTAAAACTTTGTTGAGATTTTTCATTGTATTTTATTTTGCTTTTTATATTTTTTATATGGAAATGGAAGCAGGAAGATTTATGGAGCTTTTATTGTTATTGTTTTAACTCCCTGAGCTGGGTTTTCTTATTCCTCTCCTCAGTTGAATCTTCATGCAATTTCTGGAATGGTTTTTCTTCCCAGGAAGAAGAAGTTCATCTTGGACGTATGCCTGGCTTATGTTTCTCATTGAATTTCTATTTACTCTTTATTTCAGTTTGCTCTCCTCTAGGTTTGGGAAAGAAAATAGAGTGAAATCTGACAACTGAGTGTGAACCATTGGTAAAAATATTTCTGTAGTTACTTCAGTTTCTATCTCTGTAAAAATATATATTCATAACTCTTGGGTCATAACATTGTTGTAAATTTGTAGATTTAAGTATATTTAAGTTTGTAGAAATACAAATATAGCCAATGCTTTCAATGCTCACTTACCATTATTATTTTCTTGTTAGATACTCTATTATTCCAGTCCTTTTAAACAAAGCAAACAGCCTCTGAAAATGATGCACTTTATTTTTATTTCAGTGATAGTTAATTTGTCATAAGCAGGAAAGTTATTATTTTTTTTTAGTATTTATGTAAGTTTTGTGTGTATGTATGCATGTATGTATGTATGCCTACTACATACTGAATTGTCAATAAACAATTATATTCTGGTTATACTATAATGCAAATAGATTATGTAAACTTAATGTAAACTTACCAACTTTCAAAAATCTTTCTATGAACACTGCTTTTTCTTTCTTTTTTTCCTTCTTTCTTTCTTGGCTTCTCTTTTGCAGTATTTGGGGATCTGAACTCATAGTCTGAAACTTGCCAGCTCTGTTTTTCTTATGGGTTATTATACTTTTTGCTTAGTACTTAAAACTTTTTTTAAAACTTCAATTAAATTTATTATTTTCTGTTCTTCAAAAGATTGTGAAAGCATTTTCCAGTTTAACATGTCTATCTAAAGTGTCTAGTGCTCCCTGTTGAGAGTTGTCCCATTTACTATTTTATATATGTTTTACCCTTTTAATTTAATTTAATATTTGTGGTACTTGAACTTTCTCTGCTTACATGATTAGCTGGCGCTCTACCATTTGAGCCACAAATTCAGTCTTCTCTTTGTTGGCTATTTTGGAGGTGATTTCTTGCTGCCTTTTCTGAATTGTTGGACTGGAACTGCAACCCTCCAATACTTACCCTAGATAAGTATAATACTTATCCTAGATAATACTTATCCTAGATATCCTATCCTGACAGATAGGATTACATGCATGAGCCACTATGTTCTAATTTTATTGGTTATTATTAGGACAACATCTTGATTCTTCAGTAGTTTTGAATGAACCTAAGCTGCGACACTCCTTGTTTTAACTTCCTATCATTGCTGGCACAACAGATGCACGGAAATGTGTTCAGTTTTCTCACGGTAGAGATGAAGTCTACTCAGACTTTTCTGTCCCAGATGATATAGGTTCCTGATTCTCTTTTTTTGTAGTTTCCCAATTAGCTTGTATTACAGTCATGCGCTACTGGTGCCCAGCTTAACAAATACTCTTGTGATCCATTTACAATTTTTCAAGATGCACTGCTAGAAAATGGCAGGAACAATAATAATAATTGCTAATAGTTCCTTACTCACTACCAGCTAAGTATTACTGCAAGTGCTTTCAACACATTATAGTTCTCATAAAAGCCCTCGAGGTAGACTTTTTCTGCTTTTCATTTCACACAGGAATAGGCAGATGCCTAGAGAAGTTAAATCGTTGGCCCAAAGTCACAGGGTTCATAAATGGGTTAGAAAGGGATTAAAGATTGCTAATCTGTCTTTAAATTGTGTGCGTTTAATAATTATTTTACATTCCACCGGGTGGGTGAGCTTACAAACCGATGCACTCTGTGGTTTTGTCATCAAGCATCATCACTATTGTTTGAGTCTCATTTGTTCTATTGTACAACTTACTTTTATAGATTTGAGGCTATGACGTGACCTATATATGTTTAATTTATATTTTGATATACAACTTGTTGATTGCATATATGAAGTTGTAAAATTTTTCCATCTGATGAAAGAGTTACTAGTTCTCAATTATTTGTTCTCAGTTTTTGCTAATTTATTATAATGGTTAGAATTTTGCTAATGGGTTAACTTAGGAGAAAAAAAATGGGGACTAAATTCTTTAGCCCTTTCTCAGGGTACCATGACCATGACAGTGCCATATGTTCTCAGAACAGCCTGTTCTTTGAGTACCTTTCACTAGTCCTGAAAACTGACAAGCGTTGATTACCACGAAGAGCGAGATTAAAGCAGAAAAACATCTCATGCAGCAGAATGAAGTACTGGATTTTCGTTGAGTAGGAAGTTTATAAGCAATAAGATGAGGATCTGAATACACTTTACTAGTGACCTTTGCAATTTAATGTAGTAAATATTTAAAACAACATGTTTTTAGAGCTTTATCTTTCACTTTTCTCTCAGGTACAAGAGTTGAGGACACCTTCCTCTTCTTTGTCTCTATTCTTGACACATCAAAACATTACCTTGCTCTTCTTCATATCCAAGGATGCATATTCCATTCCCCTTCCCGATCCCCCCGCCCCATCTCCAGGAAAATATTTTTTGTTTTCTCCGCAGAAAAATACATTGATAACTACTATGCCTTTAATGGTTGTGATAGAAACAAATAAGTTTGGCCAGAAAAGAATGGATAGTCTCTTCTACTTTTCCACTTTGTTTGTGCAAATGCCATGGATGTCATACAACATTGATGATCTAAAATGCCCTCCAAAAGTCTTTGGTATTTAATAAAACATTGTTTTTTGGTTTCTAGGATGTCAACACTGTATACCTACATTGGGTCATGCAATATTTTGTCCTAAGGACAGAGTCTTGAACTTTTTTTTAAAACCTTGGCTTCTTTGATTTGAAGTATGAATAAGGAAGAGAAGCAAATGTATTTTGCCCCAATGTATTGGTACAATAGTTGACATTGTCTTAAGTTTTTAATTTCAAATCTAGATCACTAGATGAGGAATAGAAAAGATATGAAGTGAGTGAAATGTGAACTTACACAGCTTCCAGTTTACATAGATGGTGGATTCAGAGGGGATCATATCAGATTTGGAGGACTGGATGTATCTCCACATTGCAGAAAACACTAAATTTACATTTGGAACAACAACAAAGATATCTCTGGTGGAAAAGACTTCAGCAAAGAGAGTAAATTGGTATCTTCAGGGATAATTACTCATATGTAGTACACTCTAGTATACCACAAAGCCCAAATTCGAGAGCTTCCAGGATACAACTAGAGACACACATTGTTACTCTGAAGTGATTTTATTACAGAAAATACAGTATAAGGGCACATGACTAAACACTAGGTTGCATGTGAAAGGAGAGGTTGTGTGCCAATAGGGGGATATTTATAGAATCTGGATGAATGAGAAAAAGCCAGAATAGTTCCAAGCTCGGAAATATTAATAGAAAACTTGAGTGCAAGTGAATTGGAGGCAGAATGAAAACATGTGTTCTCTTGAAGGTAACTAATGAATTGGCAGCTTTTTTATGTGTTTCTAGTCAATTAAAGTCTTCTGTTTGGCTATTTTTTTCTTTCTAATAAGATGGTGAACTAATTTTTCAACAAGTTACATCCACTTTTAAGTTTCCTCCTTTTAATTAATGATGAGCATGAGAACTGGGAGAGATATTCATATAGAGAAACCTTAGATTTGTTTCACTATAGATGTCATTAAATTGCAAGTGGAGACTTGTAGATACTTTAGAAAAATCCTGAAATGCAAATTTATTTTAAATGACTTAGTTTTTCAAATTAGAGATGTTACTATATGGTACTCAAGGTGCGACATGTTAAAAAAAGTCTGTATTTTCAAGTCAATGATAATACAATGGTATAAATTCTGAGTTTATAAAACTATAAAAGTAGTTACAAATTTCCCATCTCTCTTCTGCAGCCATAGTCCAAGGCTGCTGTGATATATCAGTCAATATGGGCTATTTCTTTTTGATAGTAGAATTAAAAACAATTTATAGATTTTATAGGCTACTGAATCTTTATAATACCAAATGATCTCATGTCTTCATTATTACTGTAATCAAATTTCTATGCTTGCTGTGATTCATGAAACATCTGACCAATCAGAGGAAGATTTAAAAGCAGGGACTTGTAATGTGAATGCCATCAGACTATTAAAGGGTTTCAATAAGTTAGCAACTCAAGTCTATTTTATATATGTCACTTTCTTGCACAAGTACCTAGTGCATGCATAGGGAGGGAAACCTAAACTAAGCAATCATCAGCACTCAGGGAGAGCTTCAGCAGCTATTCACACCTAATGGGGCTTACTTACTACAAGTGAGGCCTGGGCTGCCGAATGTCACATAGGTTCAGAAGTGCATACATACCCTATCCCAATGTTTTTATTTCACTTACTATCTGACACTGATTGTGTCTAATCTGAGTGTTGAATCTCTTCACTGGACACATATATTCTTGTGTGAGATCTTTTTTTATGCCCTCAAACTTTCAAAAATCTTTATAATAGCAAGTTACTCATTTCACTGTAGAAATAGGCACTAACCCCCTTAGAATTCAATTTATTTGGAATGTTTTTTTTTTTTTTACTTTATTCTGTAAGATCCTTGCCTTAGTGGAGGGTCATAGAAAGTTACCTAATACAGTTGTAACTCCCATGTCTCTTGAGAACATTGTGCTGCCCTAGATTCTGCAGTGAGTGAGAAGGGCAAGCTGCTTATTTTTAAATGCAGAGACTCCTTTCTCCCACCTTGAACAGTTGGCAGTGGTGGTTAGGGACTAATGCCAGGTCTAAGCAAAGCTGACTTAAAGGTACAGAGCATCTGGGAAAACTACTGGTGTTATGAATGTATAAAGGACTCAATTCCCATCTGGCTTCAGATGAAAAGTCTGGCTGCGTTTCAGATCCAGTGAAATTTCCTGCTTCAATTTGGAAGGTCTTGTCTGCCAAAGAACATGCACTGACATATTATAAAATAATTCAAATAAGATAATAAAATATGTAAAAGTATCTATTAGAAACGAGAGTATTTTACTTAGCAAAGTACCAATCAATTGTACTTAGAACTTAAATAAGGCGAAGGGTACTAAGATCATAGAAGTAAAATGTGAACCAAGTAATGATGCACTCAACAATTATAATTCTGACCACATCTGCTAAACTGGATAACATTCATTTTAATAAAACAGTACTATGTGTATGCTAGTCTCAGTCCCTAGGTTCTGTGCTTTTATACAAAATAAAGAGGAGATAAATCTTGGTGTTATTTATATTGCTATTTTAGAGAAAATTATACCACTATTGTACTGAAACCTGAATTTTCCTAATAGAATATTAGGCTGATTCCTGGTTGAGTTCATTAAGCTTATCTTCTGGGTCAATGTTCTCTGAACTTAAAGGCATGAACTTGACCTCGAAGACTTCCAGCTGTTGAACTGCCTTTTATCTGTAAGCAAACACCACAGTTTCAATAAAAATCATAAAACCTATGCAAATAAGTTTACTCTCATTTTGGTTTGTTTGGTTTAAATGATAATAGAATTATAAAGTTTACAGACTGTTAATATCAATTATCACAAACCTAAGATGGAGGTTAGGGAAGTACTCTGGGCTCCCCATTTTTACAGTGTTTCCATTGATCTAATCACCTTCTCTGGAGCTTGGAGCAGTTCTGCAAGGAAGGAATGGACACATGATTGCAGTGCCTGTTTGCCAACAGAATACCTGCCATGCTCAGATACATATAGTTAGTTATCAAGTCCTTTAGTTATTTCCTGGTCTTTTGGGTTCAGATTGTCATTCTTTCCATCATTCCTTGGGATGAGTACATGAGAGATGTGTGTGTGTGTGTGTGTGTGTGTGTGTGTGTGTGTGTGTGTGTGTGTGTGTGTGTTTCCCTCTTGTCATCAGAAGAAAGCAGGCTATTCCACTGCTAGAAATGTCTGGATATATTGGAGTGTTATGTATGTATATTGGAATGTTATGTATGTGTACTGGAGTACTCTATATTGAAATGTTATCTATAGAGTGTTATGTATGAATGACACCAACTCAGAAGGAATGCAGCAAGGCAGAGTTTACTTCTGTGGGAGGGTCTGTTTTCACAATAATTCCAGTATGTCTGCCTTCCTCTCTTTCCAATTGGTCAGAACTTAGGTTCACAATCTGGACTGATTAGTTTGAAGAGGGTCAATAAATTTTAACAGGATGTGGCTTAATCAACAGGATCCAGATGCCTAATTACAAGGGACAGGATGTTATTAAAATTCAATGAATTTGTAACAGGATGTCTTAACTAAAATGTAATAGGAAAAAAGTATAACTAAAATACAGCCAGACTGGAAGTCACCTGGCTAAACCAGGAACTTTCCAGAAAAACAGCACTTACAAGGTTGACTGAAGGGAACCAACCATTCAGACAGAAAAGATTTAAATTCTAACACCAGGAATTCAGAAGGCTTAATGCTTCTGTCAGATCAGTATTTTTCTAGATATGTGACCTTATTCCTTTCATTAAATGTAAAATGAAGCTTTGAACTAGATCATTTAAAGTACCTTCAGCTATAAGACTCAATGATTCTACTTAAAATAATGTAATATGGTTCCAAGAAGAATTGAATGTGTAGTATATTTGATTGCCTGAAATTTCCCAGAATATTTTCTGCAAATGATAACTCGATATACATATATACATATACATATGTGTACACACACATACATAATCATATAAGAGTTTTTGTGGGCAATGTAATTTTGGGACCTACCAGGCAAAACAAAATTAGAAATACATCTCTTTATGATAGGACTTCTCAGGTTCTTTTCAGGTTCACGAGTGAATCTGAAAAATAAGCATATGTATCCAGGTGAATGTGGCTCACAGCTGTGATCCCAGTTCCTTAGAAGACTGAGAATGTGAGGACTAGGTCAGCCTAGGTGGAAATGTTTTCAAGGCGCCTTCTCAATAAAGATCTACATGATGTGGTATGTGCTTGTTATCCCAGCTACAATGGGAAAGTAACATAGGTCAATTGTATATCAGTGTGTGCTCTGCCAGGAAATGCATCCCCATCTAAAAATTAAAGCAATAGGGGCTGGGGATATAGCCTAGTGGCAAGAGTGCCTGCCTCGGATACACGAGGCCCTAGGTTCGATTCCCCAGCACCACATATACAGAAAACGGCCAGAAGCGGCGCTGTGGCTCAAGTGGCGGAGTGCTAGCCTTGAGCGGGAAGAAGCCAGGGACAGTGCTCAGGCCCGGAGTCCAAGGCCCAGGACTGGCCAAAAAAAAAATAAATAAATAAAATAAAATAAAAAATAAAAATTAAAGCAATAATAAACAGCATTGGACAGCTCATTGGTAAGAATGCTTGCCTAACAAGTGTGAGGACGTAACTTTATATTCTGGCATTGCCAGAAGGAAAGAAGAAAGGAAAGAAGGAAGGAAGAAAAGAAGTGAGGAAGGAAGGAAGGAAGAAAGGAAGAGAGGAAGGAAGGAAGGAAGTAAAGAAGGAAGGAAGGAAGGAAAGGGGGAAGGAAAAAAGGAAGTAAGGAAAGGAGGAAGGAAAGGAGAAAGGAAGGACACACAGATTGCACTTTTACAAGTATAGTTCATGGATGCTTTGCTGGACATGGACCAGTGAAGATACCTTGAGGAAACCTGTGAAAGTGGTGGTTTTCGTTCAGCAAACAACTGATATTGAAATGACTAAGGGCTGCATATTTAAGGTCATATTTGCTGCAATGAATTTTAAAACATGGTATTCTTTAAATAGAATTGTAACCTTTGATTAACTTAGTTCATATTGGGGTACTTTTAAGTTGATATTCAAAAGATACCTTAATTATTCTTTAATTCTGATAGCATTGAATGAAAGAATTTCTGAAAGATCTTGGAATTTTTTATTAAAAATTCTAACTTTATGCTTGTATTTTTATAGATAACAATAAAGAAGCTTCCCAGGGTTTAGATCTCAATTAATTGCCACAAAATATGCAGCAGAAAGTCTGAGGTATAGCTCAGTGGTCGGACACTTGCCATGGGATTCAATACACAGCATTTTATCTTCAAGATCATTGTTACTGTACCGGATTGAGGAGTTGCACAGCTTGCTACAGTCTCTGCTGATTTCTTTTTCCTATTATTGTTTTTAGGGTAAGAGTAACATGAACCTGATCTGAATGCCTTTTGGCATCTAGAAGCCTTACAAAACAGCCAAGATTCCTCTCCAATAGCCCCAGTTGACGGTTTCTATGTATGTAAATCAGAGAATCCACAAAAAGAGGCTATTTTAGTGAAGAAACCTTTGTCTGTTTTCAAACATCATCATGGCATGCCTCTAATATTTAGAAAAGCATATTTATGAAATGGCAGTACTTGCAAATACCTCATTTTTTGAACCTAATTTGAATAATTTTCTCTGTGGCAAATTAACAGTGCTGAAAATTTGTTATATTGATTTTGTTTCAGCTTTCCTTCCTTTGCATTACATTTTGCTTGTTGTTGACCGGATAGAAAGAAATGTATTTCATTTGTTTGCAATTAACAGTTTCTTTTATAATCTGTAGTTTCTCCTTGAGTTATTTATTCTTGTCTGTATCTTAGAAGTTGCAATATGGAGAGAACTGGAAAGAAAACCTATTAACATGCTTGACATCTGTTATTTAATTTTCAAGATGCACATCCTAATTTACTATACAGCAATGATCCACTCAGAAATACCTTGTAATCAGTAGTAAACTTAATTAGATTTTGTCTTGTTGAGACAAGTAAGGTGCTCTCTGAAGACTCAGAATGTGAATCTTTTTGTAAAAAATAGAACTAGGAAGATACGTTTTCTTTTTTGTTTTTGTTTGTAAGATGGTGCTTATAGAAAATTATTTAAGGGGCTGGCGATATGGCCTAGTGGCAAGAGTGCTTGCCTTGTATAAATGAAGCCCTCAGTTCAATTCCCTAGCACCACATAGACAGAAAATGGCCAGAAGTGGCGCTGTGGCTCAAGTGGCAGAGTGCTAGCCTTGAGCAAAAAGAAACCAGGGACAGTGCTCAGTCCCTGAGTCCAAGCCCCAGGGCTGGCCAAAAAAAAAAAAAAAAGAAAATTAGTTAAGGGCTAGGAATATGGCCTAGTGGCAAGAGTGCTTGACTCATATACATGAAGCCCTGGGTTCGATTCCTCAGCACCACATATATAGAAAATGGCCAGAAGTGGCGCTGTGGCTCAAGTGGCAGAGTGCTAGCCTTGAGCAAAAAAAAGAAGCCAGGGACAGCGCTCAGGCCCTGAGTTCAAGGCCCAGGACTGGCCAAAAAAAAAAAAAAAAAAAAAAAAAAAAAGAAAGAAAATTAGTTAAATAGCTTTAATACACAGGTCAGGTTGGGTGATAAATCACCCACTCAACACTATGTATTTACATTAAAATTTTTATTCACAAATAGGTATATATTGCTTACTTCTGCCAGATCAGAGGAATAATAAAGCTCTTTCCTAATTTCACAAAAATTACAGTCACTTGTGTACATTTGGATGGATTAGAGGACTCATCAATAAACAGATAAACAACCTAGAGCACTTATGGATATATTGCAGGGCATTTTTGAATGCCAGACCAAAAGAAAAGTGACAGAGTTTTTCTGCAGGGAACCCTTTTCTGAGGAGGTAAATGGCAAATTGGGATAGAGTTGGCAGAACGAAGCTTATCACAGGAGCACTAGGGAATCCAGCAGAGCCACAGAGGTGGGCGAGAGGGAAGGCACAACGCCCAACTCTGATTATACCATCAATTTAAAAGCCAACAAGAAAAATATAACACCAGTTCCAAGCACAATAGGAAGCTATCAATTTGTTTACTTGTTTGTTTGTTTTGTGTCCTGGTCCTGCAGCTTGAAATCAGGGTCTGGGTACTGCCCTGAGCTGTTTCACTCAAAGCTAATGCTCTAGTGTTTGAGACACAGCTCCGTTTCTGACTTTATTTTTGGTGATTAATTAAAGATTAGAGTCTGACAATCTTTCCTGCCCTAGCTGGTTTTAAATCCCAATCCTCAGATCAGTTTCCTGAGTATTTAAAATCGTAGGTGTGAGCTACCTATCCTGGATTATCAGAAAAATGTAAACATGATGAAGAAGTGATATACTCTCATTTGTTTCTTATTGAGAGCTGCTTATTCTAGTCACTCTTTGCAAGGAGGAACTATGGAGATAGTAAGGCAGAAAGGGTAGAAGGGATCAGGGACGAGGGGACTCTTGTCTCAGGGATCCTGGGACAGAGACAATGGTTGCAGCAGAAAGTGCTGGCAATGGACATCGGATGTATGTGGGACTTTGATTACTGATTTAGTGATGTGGTGTGGGAAGCAAACCACAGTTATCCCAACTCAGCCAATCCAGAGGGAAGACAGATGGGTCAGAGATGGATGGTGGTGGGAGGAAGTAGAAGGCTGAGAGATAAGTGCTGGGTGGTAGAGTGTGGATGAGCCTCAAATCCCTTTAGCAACCTGGATATATTCAAAAGTTACATAGAAAGAACATACACATGAAAGACATGTTCAAGTCCTTTAATGTAGAAATAAATAATTTAGATTATCTTTTAAACAATTGTCAGGTAAAGTAATTAAGAATATGCACCACCTGCATGTTGGTGGCTCATACTTTTAATCCTACTTACTAGGGAAGCTGAGACCTGAGGATTGAGGTTCAAAGTCAGCCCAGGCAGAAAAGGCATGAGACTCTTCTTTCCAATTACCAACAAAAAGCCAGAGTGGAGCTAGGCTTAAGTGGTTGAGTGCTATAGTCTCGACCAAAAATCCTAAGGGACAGCACCCAGGCCTTGAGTTCAAGCTCCAGTACATGCACACAAAAAAATAAAGTGGAAAAAAATGGGGAAGTAACAGAGCAATTGAAGAATAAAGTTAGAACACATGAAAACATGCCAGTCCTTGAGGGAGAGACAGAGAAGTGAAAACTCTGCTCTGGAATGAGAGGGTCCTAAACTGCCTTTTTCTGTTAGCTGCTTTCTGGACATCACCTGTGAACTCATTCGAGGCTTTATTTCTGGATCTCCACATTGGGAAATAATGACAGACCACATCCCAAAGATGTTCCTCACAGTAGCTGCTGTGAAACCTGCTCAATAAATTCTATCTCATGGTTATTATGTATACTGCTATTTTGCTCTATTTTCTTCCTCCTTTTTGTATGGTGGGAAGATGCCAGACAAAGAAGTTCTGGAAAACTTCATTCTCTGGGTTAGTAAGTATGTGTAACTGTCTTGGTCTCCTCCTCGGCTCCAAGAAAGCATGATTATCTACTATTCCAAGATTCAGTGTTTCATCAAGATTCTGTCTTCAAAAAGCAGTATTTTTTTAAATAGGTATCCTTTGTGCTTAATCTTAGCCCTTTTTATATTATCTCTTCTTCGATTTTTCTACACCCTGACTCCCTGAGACTCTCACATTCTCTGGCTCTTGGTTCTGTCACCAGAACGCCAAGACAGAGACCTACCCTACCATGACAATTAATGAGAACAGTAGAGTGAAGTTCAGAGGAAAGGTAAGTATTAATGCAACATATCACCAGGTGAGGGAGAGGAAGCATTGCAGCCTAATTTTGGGGTACTAACAATGTTATATGGGAAATGATCATGAGATACAGAGAAGCTTCATTTTGAGAGATTGAATCAGGAGTCTTTATTAGAAAGCTGGTGACTGTGCATGGACACATATCCTCCCCAAACTTCCGTCCTGCAATGCACTTCATACTCTAGGAAATTGAGCCATGAGGACAGAAGAGAAAGAGAAGAAAACAATCTCAAAATACCAGATTATCTCTAAAGTAGAGTTGAAGAGGGACATCATGGTAACCTGAAGAAAGAAAGGAAACATGAGACATGGTGTAGTGGTGGCAGAGATTATGGGGACTAAACAGGGTCATGGTTAGGGGTCAGTGTCACAGAGAGCTGCGGACTTCAGAGTCTCCCAAGTTTATGGTAGGAATCTGGTAGATCTGGCAGTCCAGGAATCTACTGTCCCAACCTCATCTACTTCTAGGAATTCAGGTAGGCCCTATCACCTGATGGTGGGGGTGGGGAAGTGGAATTTCACCTCTTTTCATAAAGTCCCCATCATCCACCAAGATGATGCCACTGAGACCCAGTATCTATATTTGAGTATGAGCTGTAGCTTTAAATAGAGCTAGAATTAAGGCAGGGTGCATGTGTGATTAAGCAGTGTGATTAAAAGTGAGGTATGATTGACCATGATCTAAGGTCTGGATTTACAAGCAGTTCTGGGGGAGTTATCACTGTTTGGAATGGACTCAGTCTCTTACCAAACAGATGATCATCTCCAAAGTCCATGGCAACTTCAAGAGGAGGAGAGTCTGGTGGACAAAAAGAAAAAGAGAGGCCACTGTGGACGCATTAAGTAAGCATTATGTGTCCTCTCTCATGTGGCTGGGACCCAGCCCTCTCTGGCTGTGTTTATCACCCTCTTTCCTCATGGTATTCACTCTGCTGACAGACACCATGCCTGAGCGCTGCTTGGAGGCAGGCTGTGTGCCATGGTTGAGTGTTCAAGGAGGGAACCTGTGCAGAGTCCCAGCAGCACATGAAGCAGTTATGTATAGCTCTGAGTGTGCAGAGAGAGAAGCCAGGCAGATGCATGTGGTTATTTATATCTTCAAATTATTTCTGTGGGAAGAATTCTGTCCTGGTGGAAGAACCTGCTGTTGAAAAAATAATCCATTTCTATCTAGAAGTCATAAAATTCTCTGAATATTGCTGGCCAGACATACTTCTTAGTGTCAGGGTGAAAGGGAGCTGTGAGCCTCTTTCAAATGCAGACATAAGGGATTGAGCCAGTGGAGGTGGAAAAATACCAGCAATCAAAATGCCTTTGTCCTTTTCTTCTTTCTTATTAGCATGTATTAATTATACAAGAGAATGGGTTTAATATTGACATTTTCATGCATGTATATAATGTATTTGGATCATATTCCCTCCTTTTTTTCTTTTTTCTTACATGTTCTAGATAAATGCATTTTACATTTGCTAAGCACCTTCAATTGGCATTTTCTTTGCTTTGGAATCATCATGTCAGATGCTAAAGTGCATTCTTTACTTTTGGTTTTTAACTGAGATAAAGTAAATATAACAAAGTTTCACTTTTTTTTTTTTTTTTTTTTTTTTTGGCCAGTCCTGGGCCTTGGACTCAGGGCCTAAGCACTGTCCCTGGCTTCTTCCCGCTCCCCACAGCGACGCTTCTGGCCGTTTTCTGTATATGTGGTGCTGGGGAATCGAACCTAGGGCCTCGTGTATCCGAGGCAGGCACTCTTGCCACTAGGCTATATCCCCAGCCCAAAGTTTCACATTTTTAACCACATTGAATTGCCTAGCTTAGGCTTGGTAAGTGTTGTATAACAAAGCTCCAGTACTCTCTTGTTAGGTAAATTAAAGTAAGTAGCTGATGAATGAGAGCACCAGGCAGCATTCAGGCAGAAAGAACCCAAACTGATGGCCAAGATGCAGGCGAAAGAGGCAGGAAAAAGGTGAGCCAGGTGTGAGAAGGTGTGGCCAGCCAATGAGGAGGTGACCTCAGTGGATGCAGACATAACCTCAGACCCTGAGACCTTCCCAGGGTCTGATGGGAGGCATGACTAAGAGTCGGTCCAGGAAGTGACCTCTGAGAGAAGGCAGACCTGACTGCCTCCAGGTGTGCCAGTTACCTAGGTGGTGGATAGGGAAGGAGCAGGGCATCATCTGCATGGAGCCCTCCCGGGGTGGACCTTACATCTCTCATCTTGAAACATGAAAACTCTGTACTTAGCAACATTTCCCCTCATTTCTATGGAGACTCCTAAGCAGCACTTTTTAAGTACTGCTTTGGGTTTTTATTCGAGCTGTTTAACAGTACTTTAATCAGAAACCATTCTCTCTCCTTATTCTTGCTCCAGAGAATCTGGCATTGCTACCCTTGCAGTAGCTCTGTGTTTCATACATAATATTTGAGCTCACACAAAAGAACCCCTTCCCATCATTACCCTCAGATCTTTGATCCTGAACCACCATACTCTTGCTCTGCCCTGTCTTGCCCTTTGTGGGCAGTATGTTTGGTTCCCTGAGTTTCTCTTCCACTATTAAGCTGCTATCACCTGGCCTTGAGGCCCAGTGTGTGTCCCTGAATGGTTGTTAATAATTTGGAAACCCTATTTGGTGTTTTAATCTATTTTGAGATGTTATTAATTACACCTGGGTGTGGTTGACTTAAATTTCATTCCAGGGACTTCAGAGTAATTTAACTCTTCTTTAGAAAAAATGAGTTATCCATTTTTTAGATATATTGCATGTAACTTTTGGTAAAGATTCACAACTAGGTAGTTTTCTTGCAGGAAGGGCTCCCGATGAGCATGGATTTAGTCTCCTAGTAGGCCAGGTATTAGTCTCAGGAATAGCCATGCACTGACTTATGAGACGAAGTATCAAAAACCAAAAGCAGATTTGAGGCAACCTTACCAGCAACAGCTGAAAAAGAAAAAGAAGAAGAAACAGACAAAGTAGTATTACATATACTGATACAGGAGCCACATAATCCCCATTAGTCTCTCAACTTTCAGCCATTAAAACTTGGTCCATTTCGTTAGACTGTGGAAGTTGTTTTTCTTATCTTGGAAGTGGGCTAATTTGAGATGATGAAGAGTTTGATGCTTTGACATTTAGGATTATGGCATCACAGGTTGTTTTTAAGGGCATTATTGAGTAGGTCAAAGAGAGGAATCAATGGAATTTGTTTCAGCTGTTCTTCAGGTTTTTTTTTTTGTTGTTGTTGTTATTGTTTGTTTTTTGTTTTTTTGCCAGCCCTGGGCCTTGTACTCAGGGCCTGAGCACTGTCCCTGACTTCTTTTTGCTCAAGGCTAGCACTCTGCCACTTGAGCCACAGCGCCACTTCTGGCCATTTTCTATATATGTGGTGCTGGGGAATTGAACCCAGGGCTTCATGTATAGGAGGCAAACACTCTTGCCACTAGGCCATATTCTCAGCCCTTGCTGTTTTTTTTTTTTTTTTTTTTTTTTTTTTTTTTTTTTTTAAATTTGAACTCTGACATCAACTTCATGAAATGAAACCTTAGGAAAAAGAATATGGCTTCCTTATCACTACATGCTGTTATAGCAAGCGATTTAAATCCAATAATTTTACCAAATTTTGCCTTAAATGAAAGGTAAAAATAAGAATTTATAAGTCTGTATGAAATGTTTGCTGGCTTTTTAAAGCTCAATGAAAATATTTTGCTTTCAAGTAAGAAGTTAAATATGTTACAAAGAGAATTTGACACTCTTTGCTTCTTTGTGGTTTTAGGGCATAATAACTTTCTAAAACACATTTGTAGTGAAATAAATGTATTGAAAATATGAAGTAGTTCCTTTGGAATATCTTTCACTTTGCTTCTCCCTTTGTGGTGTGGGATATGAATGTTTTTTAACCATATATCTTTGATAAGCAACATAACGAGTAGATAATATAATCAGTGAAGAAAATAATAGCATCATAAACTGAAGTAGGAAAAGAAAACAATGGGACTTCTACCATTAGCATTTTGAAGAGCTTACCTTCGAAACACTATACTATTTAATTTTATTTTATGTTACTTTTTGCACAAGTATAAGGACTTGAACTTGGCTTGACCTATCCCTCACGTTCTTTGCTCGAGGCTAGTGCTCTATGACTTGAGCCACAGTTCTACTTCTGACTTTCTTATAGTTAATGGGAGATAAGAGTCCCCAAAATTTTCCTGATAGGGCTGGCTTCAAACTGTGTTCTTCAGATCTCAGCCTCCTGAGTAGCTAGGACTACAGGTTTGAGCCACCAGCACCCAGTTAGCCCTTAGCATTTTGAACAGCTTGCCATTGAAGCTCTATTTTATTTATTGCACTAGTACTGGGACTTGAACTCATGACCTGTGCTCTATCTCTTAGCTTTTTCATTCAAGGCTAGCATGCTACCAATTGAGCTACAGCTGCACTTCTGTTTTGTTTGTTTTTGTGGTGGTCAATTGGAGATAATATATATGTTAAGTATATGCACATATTAATATTTATGCTAATACTGAAGCTTGAACTGTGATCCTCACGTTCTTGCTTGGCTTTTTCACACAAAGCTGGTACTCTACCACCTGAGCTTCACCTCCATTTTTTTTCTAGTTACCTGGATATAAAAATCTCATTCACTTTTCTATCTGGGCTGGCTTCAATCCATAATCCTCATATTTTAGTCTTCTAAGTAGCTAGAATTACAGGTGTGAGCAACGGGCACTTAGTTTGAATTTGCATTTTATGGATTTAACTTTTTTTCTCTTTTGCATATCTCTCTGTCTTAAATGATTCCATTTGCCTTTTATTATTGAGCTATATGTGAGGTACATGGGCATAAATAACAAAATGAGCTAACATATATGGGAGTTTTTATGTCCATTTCTTGCTTTTTCTTTACCTAACTTATCTGCTGAATCCCTGCCATGGAGAAGAAAGAACCACAATTCAGTCAGTACAGAGAAAGAGTCCCTGAGGTTTCTGAGATAATGGCTACCTTCATGCTTTTAACAAGTTCACAGGAGAGCAGTGCAGCAAAGAACCAAAATGGCATACTCCTCTTCCTTTGCCCTTCTTCAACTACCTAACACTGGGATATTTCTACTTAATTTTATTCATAAGACAAGTGATCACAATGAAATTAAGGGCAGGACCATTGCCTTGTAACCGTGGAGCGGATGAACTCTGAGCCAAGTTCAAACTTACTTAATCTCTTAGTGGTACTATTTTGTCCTGGGTTGCTTCTATAGACATGCCATTGCTTATTCTCTGTGCTGTTAAGTTTCCTTTTAAGGCATTTTATCTTCCAAATAGTAGATTAAAAATCTGATCTGAAGTAAAGCACTATTATATAGAGGTACAACTCATGCTGTGATCATTACTTTTTTTTCCCATTTAGACAATATATATCTCTTGGATTGGAAGGAAATCAAATATAAATCATTGCCAAGAACATCAGGTGACTGACTTAAGATATGAACTTTTCCTTAGTATCTGAAACCTAGATTTATAACTTACATGACTCAATTACTGCATTGTCTTACTTTCTTTTATTCTTTTCAAAATCTTGACTACCTTCCATGGAATGTAAAAATTGATACTTTGTAACAGGGACACATTTTATTCTGAGTATAGTGCAGCTTTAAGCAATTTCTGCCTAGCTGATTTCATTAATGAAATGGCACCATTCCTACATAATACCATTTAAAATTTTGGCTAGAGGTGTGTCATGACAGGTTAGCTGCATCTGTAATAACCTTAAGCTCTGGAGCATCTGTAGCAGAGAGAAATCTGGTCTTCTGTTGTATACTCTGTAAATTCTGCCTCACCAACTTCCAGAAGGAAAATTCCTCACAGGTACATTTAATTGAATTCTAATTAATCAATTTTCACTCTAGTGCCCCGGATTAGATTTCTAAGAAAGTATAAGTTCATTGCAATGGAATGGAAACCAAAATTGCAGAGGAACAAATTAATGGCTAAAATAACTAAACAGAATACAAAAGTGTAAGCCATCATGATCCTTTTTTTTAGGATCTACTTTTTTAGTTTAATTTTTGTCAAGGTGATGTACAGAGGGGTTACAGTTACATACTTAATGTAATGAGTACATTTCTTGTCAAACTTGTTACTTCCTCCCTCATTTTTATCTACCCCTCCCTTCTCCCCATCCCCCTCTCTGAGTTGTACAGTTGGTTTACTACATATTGTCTTGTAAGTATTGCTATTGCATTGGTTCACCTTTTACCCTTTGTCTCACCATTTTGATGCCCCCCTTCCCTTCCCTGATTCAGACAAACATATATAAATACTCAGAGAACCAAAATCAAATAGAGTGACAACAGGGGCTAAACCATAGAGAAGATAAAAGAAAAAAGACATAATTTCACATAGCCCCATTTATATGGAAATGGAAAGATTTGGAAAAAAGTCATACTGAGTGAAGTGAGTCAGACCCAAAGAAACATAGACTCTATGGTTTCCCTCATTGGTAATATTATATGTGTAGGATAGTCCTCACAAATGACCACAATAGCTCAATAGTTATATACAGAATATTTTTATTCTATTTTATGTGCTATTTTTATTATCTTTGAGTAGTTGTACAAAGGAATTATCATTTTTAACAGCAGTTTATGAATACAATCTATCTTGATCCATGTCACCCTTTTCTACAGCTTCCTCTACCCTTCCCCTTTCCTTGTTCTTCTTGCTGCGATGGTCTATACATTGAATTCTGAACTTTATTCTCCTGCTCTTCTCCTCATACATTGCCTTGACCCCACACTACTTCTTCCAAGTACATGCTTTCTGGTGTTTATACTGTTTGTGTTCTCTCTTGAATCTACCATATTTCATATTCTTGTATAACACCAAACATAGTTATGTGTAACTTTGTAAGCTAAATCTAGATATATAAGGGGAATATAAGCATGTAAGGGAAAACATGCCTCCTTTGACTCTCTGGACCTGACAGTTCACTGAACGTAGCTTTTTCCAGGTATTGCTATTTATTTTTTTTAATTATGTATTATGACAAGGTGGTATTTCTCTAATCAGGAATTCAATGTTTGATATTAAAAAATAGAACAAAATAATTCTATAAGACAAATGATGAAAATAAAAGTATAATAATGTCAAGGACAGGAAGCATTAGAAAAAGTCCTAAATTGATTAAAGATAAACTGGTAAAGAACATGTATTAAAACTGAATTTATTGTAATTGTTAATGCAATTGTCTCATTCATTCAGACAAGATAATTTTTGTTGAAAGGCCTATGATAATTTTAAAAGAAAAAATCCTGACATAATACGAAGTAATTGTATGTTTCTCTATTAGGTCATTTAGCATAAGAGAAAACATTATTTAATGATTACTATTCATATTTGAGGGAAGAAATTTAAGATATGTACAATAGCATTCTTTCTAATGGATGAGTAAAATTCCATTGTGGATTTGTACCACATTTTCTTGATTATTTGTCCATTGAGGGGCACCTGAGCTGATTCCATGCCTTGGTTGTAGTGAATGGTGCTGTAATGAGCATGGTTGTGCTGGTGGGTCTACTATGTTCTGGTTTGTAACAGCTTGATGAATGGGACCAAACTGAAAGTTTCCAAATGACACAGGACACAGGCAACAAGCTAAATGACAGCCTACAGAATAAAAACAAATAAACAAATAAACAAAAACAAAAAAAACCCTTACCATCTATTCTTCAGACACTTGCATACTATCCAGAATATACAAAGAAATTAAAAAGTTATATATTCAGAAACCATCAATCCAGTTAATACACTAAAGAGTCTTCTCATAAGAAGAAATAAAAATGTCCAATAGACAAATGAAGAAATGTTCAACACCTCTGGCCATAAAGAAAATGTAAAACAACATTGACATTCCGCCTCATCCAATAATAATGGCTATTATCAAGAATACAAAAGATAACAAATACTGGCAAAAATGTGGCCCAAGGGGAACCCTACTGCATTGTTGGTGGGAATGGAAATTGATTCAAACACTCAGGAAAGCAGTATGGAGGCTCCTAAAACAAAAAACAAAAACAAATGAACAAAAAACAACTAAACATAGAACTACCCTATGATCCAGAAATTCCACTTCTGGGAATTTTTCCAAAAATTTTATCTATTAAAATAAACATTGGGGTCACAAGGTCTGCTATAAAACATAAATATTATTAAGTAGTTATTTAGTTTATTTCAACAGATTTAAATTTTCTTTCTAACTGGAAATTGAAATGTTCTTCCTTATTCTTATAAGTTGAGGAGCTAGTGACTCAAAATATTTTTCTACGGGCTGGGGATATAGCCTAGTGGCAAGAGTGCCTGCCTTGGTATACCCGAGGCCCTAGGTTCGATTCCCCAGCACCACATATATAGAAAATGGCCAGAAGCGGCGCTGTGGCTCAAGAGGCAGAGTGCTAGCCTTGAGCTGGAAGAAGCCAGGGACAGTGCTCAGGCCCTGAGTCCAAGGCCCAGGACTGGCCAAAAAAAAAAAAAAAATATATATATATATATATATATATATATATTTCTACAAGTTCCATAACAAAGAGGACCTATGCAATGAAAATATTAAGATAAAAGTGATATAAGATGTGATAGTCAAATTAACTATTTCATACTCAAGGATAAGAGATACATTTCTTCTTTCCTTGTGACATCTCTGTTACCACATCATACCTAAGTATATCACTGGATTATTTATCAAAACTGATTTTACAGCCAACATCTTAGGCTTTTTTTCTGTGATGATAATTATATTTGTGCTAGCATACCTGATAAATCTATTTTACAAATAGCTATTCCTATGAATTAAAAGATTTCATGAAATTCTACTTATTAATTTTAGATTATTATAATAACAATGACCCAAGTAGATGAGCTTTATAAAAAATATTTACTTCTACAAAGCTATGATAAATGTTCACTTATTGAATAAAAGGTATTTGGGTATTGATTATTTTACATTACTTTATTTGTTAAACATCCAGACAAGTTTGTGAGCAAAAGTGGTAATGACTGAATCTATGGAAATGGTTTTCTGACATGAGTGTATAAAATGCCAATGATGACCAGATAGTCTAGCTGCTTGTACAAAGCTGTAATTTATATATTTTACATCTATCTTCTTGACCAAAAATTTGATTGTGTCACTGGATTTCAGATAACAAAGAACCATTCTATAATGGTTATGTAGTTCTCCTTAAGAGGAGAGGGAAAGATAAGGGAGGGTTGAATGTTCTGCTAGTTAGGAGCAAGACTCTCTGGTTTGCTAGTGTACAATAGGGTCACCACAGAGAATGATAATGTACTGAGCATTTTAAAAAGATAGAAGAGAAGATTTTGAGTGTTTTCATAACAAGTTATTAATATTTGAGGACAGAAATGTTTTCTTTAACATTTAAACATCTATATATCTACCAAAAGATCACAGGATGCCTAATGTGATTTTTGTATTAAAATAAATTGAGGAATAAAATTCTGATCACTAATTAAACCAGGTTTGGTTAAGCTGATGGAACAAATCATTGGATATGTTAAATTAATCATTTGTAATAGAATTTCTTTAATTGAGACAATCATCAGAACAGGTATGTGGGTATGGTTCCCATTCAATGTATCCTAATAGAGCTCAAAGGTGCATATCTACCTGAGCACCAGAAATAACAAAGAAATGCTTTTGTAACAGATGTTGGTCCTAAATTCAAGAGTAGCCTAGAATTTCAAGTTGAAATAAGCAGTCCTGATCTTTAGCTTGTATTGTCACAATGAAACTCATTACTTTGTACAATTAATATAGACTGACAAGAAAGCTATGTCTACAATGGAGCTGAGTATAATTGGATCAAACTGCAGAACAGTTGATACCCAGGGCATTTTTTAATATAATAACCACCTCAATATTAGTGGAAATTAGCAACTAGATATAAAATGAGCAAACTAAAGGTAGTATGACAAACATGTTAAAAGAGATAGTCAAAAGAGCACCAGAGATCAGGAGAGACTGTGCAGAGGCCCAAGGTTCTGACATGCGGAGAATAACATAAGAGGCTGTACAGGGCCAGGCAATAACCCCCAATGACATAGAGTAGCCCAGAAACCAGACAAACAACCAAAAAGCCTTGGGGTAATGAAGAAGCAGCATGTACATTTGTTACAATAGGTTATCTAAAATATTAATATTCAAGAGAAAGTTTAGAAATTAAAACACAAAGGAAAATGAAGAAGAAGATAGAAAATAAGACCCAGAGGAAGGAGCAAGAAACAAACAGGAGAGCAATCTCTTGAAGGGGAAGTTATTATAAGTCAGAACTGTGGCTGCTGTAATGTTCAAGAAGAAACTGCAAATGATACACAAGGAGAAGAGTATGACTCTAGGTGGGGTTAATTGAGCTACAAGTATATTTTGTGTCTCTCCATGGACTTGAATTTAGGGCCTGGGCATCTTCCTTGGTTTTTCCTAGCTCAAAGCTAGAGGTCTACCATGTGAGGCACAGTTCCATTTTTGGCTTTTTGGTAGTTAATGGAAGATAAAACTTTCACAGATCTCCTTGCAGGGCCTGGCTCCTCAGATCTCAGTCTCCTGAGTAGCTGGGATTGCAGGCATGAGTCACTAAGACCTGCCTAAAATACAATTATTTAAAAAAGAGCTAAGTGGAAATTCTAGATTTGAAAACTACAAACGATAATTGTAAAGACAAATGTATTATGTGAATATAACAGATTTTCCCTGGAAGGACAAAGTAACAAACTTTAAGATAGATTGATAAGCATTGTTGAATTTGAAGACCAGATAAAAGGAATAAAGAAAAATAGAGCTGTGTGATGACGAACTTGCAAATAACAGAAGTACTTTGCAAAATGTAATTTGAGATAACTGAAAATGAAAACAACATAGCACACTTCCTAACACATGAACTAAAGCACTACTTATAACTTCATACATTAAGTATTTGAATTAAAGAAAGATTTCACATTATTAACCTGGTCCATCATTAAAAACTTGGGAAAATGGGCCAGGAACTGGAGCCTAAACCTGTAATTCTAGCCACTCAGAAGACTGAGATATAAGGATTGCAGTTCAAAGCCAACCCAGGCAGAAAAATCTCTGAGACTTGGCTCTTCAATTAAGCACACATACACACACACACACACACACACAAGCACACACATACTCACACACCCCATTTGGAAAATGAACAAAGCAAATATAAATTAAATAAAAATAATAAGAATGTAAAAGAAAAAATACTAAATTTAAAACAGACTATAGAGAACATTGATGAAACCATTTGAGTGGATGGGTGATATTGTCCAAAAATAAATGTACTCATTACCTGACTTGTATAATGGTAACCCCTCTGTACATCACCTTTATAATAATTTTTTTAAAGATACAGAATAAAATAAAAAAGACAATCCTTATAAAAATAAAATCTCTATCTTACTGACTGTTAGCACACACTAAGAATTTTATGAAATGCAGAAAACAAAGATCTCAAAGTACAATAATAATTTTTAACAAAAAGAAGATTAACATATCTAAAATCAAGAATGAAATTACAGCACTGTTAATCTTACAAAACTAAAACAATAATAAAGGACAGTGTGAACTATTGTTTACAGATTTGAAAGCTTACTGGTGATTAACTTGTAAAGAAAGTAAAATTTGACTTGAGAAATTTAGAAATTCTGAGTAGCAAACCAATTAGTAAATAAATTGAATTACTAATTGAATACTTTCCCACAAATTAAGGAATTTACACTTTAGGTCATCTCGTTAATTATACCAAATATGTATAGAACTATTAACTTGATATTTAAACAAATAGGAATGTCTCCAAGTCATTTATCAAGTTATCCTGATATTAACAATTAACAAGCATATTTAAAGAAAGGAATTATATGCTACTCTTTTAAAATATATAATCAAAAGTCCCCAATTAAACATAATGGACAAGATTTGGCAACATATGAAAGATCAGGCATATTTAACCTGTGGAAATTATCTCATGAATGTATGACTTATTTAATATCTGAAAATCAATCCAAGTAACATACACTATTGCCAGAATAGTAAATAAGAATTATGTGACCATAACAATATACAGAAAAGGTGACACAAGCCATCACACTTTCATAATAAAAATCAATCAATAAGTTAACAGTAGAAGTGGATTTCCTGAAATTGATAAAGGGCATCCCCGAGATATTGATAGCTATCATAACTTAATTGTGCAAGACAGAATAGTCTCCTTCAAAACAAGTACATGCTCTCTTGCCACTTCTAGTTAACACACACTGGGAGATCTAACAAAGATAATTAGACAAAAAAGGATGAAGGAAAAATATGACTATTCTAATTGTATAGGATATGATCTGTATAAAGAAAATAATAACCTGATAAAAACTAATAGAATTAAAACTTGAGTTCAGCACACTTGATAATTAGCAGTTTAATATACAAAAGCTAGTTGGGATTCCATGTATTGGGATTCAATGGACAATCTTAAAATCAATAAGAAAACCTTTAAGTTTACAGTCGTGTTTCTGAAATATAACTTGAAAATTGATAGAAAATGTTTAAGAGAAACCAAACATCTGAAATAATGATAACACATATTTATTGTCTCAATGTTGATGGCTTTATTTTTCAAATGGAAAAATGTCTTTGTGCAACTTAATGAAATAGAATGGTTATTGTTATTTTTTTCTAGAAATTGACAATGTGAACTGAAATTTTCTATGAAATGAAAGACAGAATAGCCAAAATTATCTTGGAAAAGAAGAATAAAGTTGGAGGACTCACAATTTCATATTTCATGAAGTTATCACAAAAGTACAGCAATCAAGATGATAAGGTATTGGCATTTTATACTACTGGAACAGAATAGCATTGCAGAAAGAAGCACATTATTTATGGTCAATTTATTTTGAATTTCTGCCAAAGAATTTAACAGAGAAAGAAGAATCTTGTAGTCAGTGCTAAGGCAGGTCACTATCCACAAACAAGCAATGAAGTTTGATCCTTTCCTCATACCATGCAGAAAACCAAACCCCAAATGGACCACAAATCTAAATATAAAATTGAAATCTGTAAATAATATCTTATAAGAAAATGAAGTAGAAAAATTTCATGGTGGGTGTTATTCTGAAACTTGAATATTAGAGATGATTAAACAATAAAAATTGATTAATTGGTCCTCATCAAAATCAAAATTTTATGTCCTTCGCAAACTATCATTAATAAAGTACTCGACGACCTACAGAATTGAAGACTGCGTTTCTCTGTTAATGGACTTCATGTATGAAGAATGTCTAGTACCATGCAATAAAATGATAATCCATTTCCCGAATGAATAAACATCTGAATAGACTGTGATTCAAAGGAAATATGTTCAATAACAGCTATTCACTATTTTTTCTCATTTGTCAGTTGCAAATCAAACCACAATTAGATGTCACTTCATACCTAGTACAATAGATGTTATAAAAATAAAAGGAAATAAATGTTCTCATAGGCTGTGAGAAAAGTAAAAAATCCTGTTGAATGTTTAAGGAATTGTAAAATAGTGCAGCCACTTGCGAAGATGTTCTGGCATTTCCTTATAATGTGAACAATTATCATGCAACCCCAAAATTAAACTCCTGGAAAAATACTACTAATTTTATTTCTCTAAGCTAGAGAATAAAAACCTCTAGGCACATGAAAAGTGTGTTGTAATATTTAAAAACTGTACAATGAGCCCAAATATAAATAGATAAATGAACAAACAAAAGGAAATATTTCCCTGTACTGGAAGAATATTGGTCAATGAAAATATGGGAGTGACTGGGTGCTGCTGGTAGCTACTCAGAGGTTGCATCTGAGTAATAAAGTTTGAAGCCTGCCAGGGCAGGTTTATCTCCAATCAACCATCAACAAACAGACAACCCTCTCAGCCAAAAAAACCTCAGATGCAATGAAACATTACACAACGTGGACACATATTACCAACAGTTTGCAAAAGAGAACATATTTTGCAACTACATTTACATGTGATGCTCCAAACAGATAAATATGCAGAAACAGATAATTAGTGTTGGCACAGAAAGTCAAAATAAGAAGAAATTTTGAGTGTCAATGGCTGCTACATTAGTTAGGGGTATGAAAAAATATTCTAAAATTAGTGTTATGTTTGCTCAACTATATAAATAATGAATATTTGTGATTATTGTAGTGGTGAATCTTTTTGTTGTTGTTATTGTGTTCAATTCTTTGCTATTTTTATCTTTTCTTGTTTTATTTTGAGTCTTGGTCTTGTAATATAGCCTAGACTGGCCTGGAACTTACCACATACCCCAGTCTTCCCTGAAAGTCTTCATGCTCCTACTTCAGTGCTCTGAGTGTTGGAAATTACAGGTGTGAACCACTATATTCTCTCTTGTTAAAGCTTTAAAGGAATAAAGTATTTGAAAAGAAAAGTCTTTCACCTTCCCATATGTACTAAGCTTCTATGCCTACCTTTCAGACTGAATTATTGTGCTGGAAAAGCATTTGGACACTCTGAAACATAAGTATTGCCTGAATTCTTGGGACTATGTCTATATGGTCAAAAAAACCCAACTTTTTGGATTACATTGTTGTAACAGTTTTACACACACAAAAAATGTAAGAATGTAAGGAATGCCACTACATTGTAGAAAAAACCAGGCTGTATGGGTGAAAAAACTTTCAGCTGGTAGAAGACTACATGGACTTGACATTCTATCTCAACAAGTCAGACATATAGTACTGACTTAGCAATTTTACATATTAGGATTTGAGGTTTATTTTTCTTTAATTTGGCAAAGGTCTTCTATTGAAAACATAGTTTGAAAGCTTATTTTATTATGTAGTTTTTTTTTCTACATGTCTTTTAATAATACTGATCTGAAGCATGCTAGCTAGATGACTAGAAGGCATGCCACTTTAAATCTTGGTGGGTATAAATAGTATAAATATCTTAGGTTGACAAAGAGAGATGAGAGAGAGAGAGAGAGAGAGAGAGAGAGAGAGAGAGAGAGAGAGAGAGAGAGAGAGAGAGAGAGAGAGAGAGAGACTGCCTTGGAAACCTTGCTAACTGAAAACACTCCCATGACAAGGCACTGACAAATGGGAGGTGCTGGAAGAAACTAAAATTGGTTTTTATAGGAGTATCTACAATCAGCAAAAAGGTGGGATTCTAAGTAGTTCATTTCTCTTGATTAAAATACTTCACCATTGCTGGAGGGATAAAAGTAGGTTTCATATAATGAACCTCTTGAGAACAATTCAGACTCAGGGCAAAGTATGATGCTAAAAATCGTTCTTAGTATAAATAACATCCCCACAACAGTTACAATGACTTTTCATGAATGAGAACCAGTGGTATTTAGCTAATAGTTGCTATTCACTTACTTCCCTAGCCAGAGTTGCACACATGCAGATATTGAGGAGATGAGAGTAGAGTGTTATTTTTGCAATGTGCATCTGTCATATTAAAGTGCTCTAAATATCTCCCCATGTGGAGGAAATTCTAATCATTGCATGGTTGGATGAATTCCTATTAGGTTCACTTAAACTCCTGTGTTGAAGAGCATGAAGAACAAAGATATGTGAGGATGTTTTCATGCTAAAGGAAGAAGTGAGACTTTTCTCTGAGCTCTGTGTTGGAGAAGTGGTATTGATTATGGAATGGGTAAAATATCTAATAAGATAGCATATTCTCATTGAAAATGCCCTTCAGTTTTTGCATTTGTAAACCTGTGGAAAAAATTCTTCCACTCGGATTCTCCACTTTCTTCCTATTAACAGACAGGAATTACATTTCCTCTGATGTGCATTGTGCAATCTGTAGTGTACTGCATTTTTATTACAGCACATCCTGTGTACTATCAACAGAGTATTGTTCACTGTATGCCTTTTGCTGGCACTTTGTTCACTAGATGGTCTGTAGAACCTCATTGTCTGGTTACTGGATTTCTAGTTGCCAAGTTCTTACAGGTACTCAAGATATTCTCAGTACCAGAAAATTGCAGCCCCTGAATCTGGACCTTTGTCTCTATGGTCTCAAAGAATGAGTCTATGGACACAGAAGAAGAGAAATACAAGCAGAGCTCTTGCTAGATGGGATGGATCCCAAGGGAAGGCACCACATAGAGTATGTTGTGCATGGGATTACAAAGGTATTTCCTGGATAGAACTATGTGTTTCTTAGGTTCACTGGATAGCTTATGGGCTACATCAGTCCTCAGTCCCAATCAGATGATTCATGCAGCCTGAATGAGCGCTGTATGCATCCTTTACTTCTTTTCACTGGGTGGCTGGTCTGGTGCTCACCTTTGAGATCAAATCAGCTGATAGTCCACGTGCAAGTCTTCCAGGAGCATTGAATCTATAAGTGTTACAGGCCTAGGGACCTGCAGGGGCAACTGCTCTAGGCCACCGTGAGGGGTGAAGAACTTCAGTGGGAGGGGAACTTTGACCTGATTGCCTAGCCAGTCTCTTTATCTGCTCACTTCTATGACCCAAAACTTTAAATTTGGAGGCATGCATATCTATATCTTCAAACATAAAGAAATTGTGACAATTCAACGATTTTACATATCATTCTGACAGATGAGAAGGCCTTGAGTGGAAATGTGGCAGCTACAAATTTTAAAGAAAAATACCAAAGACCTTAGAAATTCAAGAGTTATTGAAAGATAGGAAATGAATGGTGATTATTTTACAACTTAAGTAGCATTTTGGAAAGGGTTACAAGTTTATAACATTTTAAGAAACTAAGCTTCTAGCATATTTTTATTTCCCTCATCTTTCAATGTCCCCAGCTTTACTCATAAAGTTAAATAAAATAAATGGAAATAGTTAATATTTGTTGACAATTATTTCTTGTAGGGTTGGTTATATTGTATAAGTAAAAAGATAAAATATCTTAGGTATGAAACATGTTGGGGGTGAGGAGTGTAAGGTTCATCATTTTTTAATAAATGCATTTAGATGAAATAAATTTGAGTAGAAGCAATGTGTTTGTCTCTCTTTCTTCTGCAATGTTGTTATAAGAAAGAACACATTGTATTTCCTGTCCTTGCCCTTGGACTTTTCCTTTCTCTGATTTTATCAAAGAGGCTCATAGTACATGCTGGAGAGGATTATGTTGTCATCCTAAAGCTTCAAAATAGGAACAAGTTTAAAATACAGAATCACCCTTCTTACAGTACGTTAAAAGGCTAATCATTTCAAAGAGGATTTTCATCTGGAGGAATAATGGGATGACAATCAAATGTTTATGAAAGTTTTCCTTCCACAACCATCTACAAAATAAACTGCATGTACTCCTCAGAATCATCAGTGGTATTACACAGACCTGGAATTTTTAGTATCTGAGATGCTGCAGGGACCTGCGAGGCTTGCTTGTTTCCTGACCTAAATTTGAGGATGGATTATATACTTTGATAGCAAGGGTAAATGCTGCGATATTTTCTAAATTCTACTTATTTTAAAATTCATGGTATGTCCAGTACTAGGAGAGTTTGGAGGTGAAGGTCCAGGATACTTGGCACCCTGGACAAGGAATGGAGTGAAGATACCACAAAGTAAAGTGGCATAGCAAGGAGTTTCATAGGAAGAGTACACATTTACCTATAAGAGTTCATAGTAATCACAGTGGCTGGCTCTAGGGAAATGAGGGATCATGACACCCTAGATTTTTGGAAAGACTATGCATATGTGCAAAGCTGCCATCCCATAATACTAAGCATATTTAGGAGTTGCAACCTGTATGCATAAAGCCTTAAGTTTATTTTCCCCAATAAGTTCAAAAATAAGGAGACATATTTCTTTATTACACATGAATTATCATTTGGTTAGAACCTGCCTTATGTTTATCTACTCACTAGGGAGAAGTTCTAACTATTCACTGACCACATACTAACCAAAAAAGAGAAGTGGTCTTTGGTCCTACTGGGGAGTAAATACAATTCATGGGTAATTCCTCCAGTGGTGAATGGGAAAGGGTTAGTTCTGGCTCTTTCTTTGTAGCTCTCCTGCCTCGGTGACACCTAGAATTTAACCACCTTTTCAATTGTAGCCTCTATAAGCTTTTTAACTTACCTTGTTGTTTGAGAATATAAAATCTAAGTTGCACCTTCCCAAACTAGACAACTAGGTTAACCTATAACACTGTCTTCTATCTATACAAACACATAGAAGGAGACTTCTGTGTGACACAAAGAGTTGGTTCATCCAAGTCACTGGCTTCAGCAAAGGCTTCAGTCTTCATAAAGTCCTTCTTCAATTTATTAATTCATCTCCAGACCCTAGTAGGTTATTCCTATATACATTCTAAAAAATGTTCTCCACTCTTTCCATTAAAAAGTTAATTTTGGTAGCTGACACACATTTCTTTCCATTCCCCAAGGAACCATAAATCGTCTCTTTCTTGTCTTGAATTCTTCTTTCATCTATCATATATTGAGTATCAAATCACTTTTGATCCTTAGTCCATCCAAGAAAGTTATTGAAATTATCCAAGTTTTACCCATTCTTAGTACCCATGCTAGTGTTGGTGAATTACAGTTCATTATACCCTTTCCCTAAAATGATTTATTACCTGACTTTATACAAAATACAGTGTCCTGGTTTTTATACAGTCTCTCAGGTTTCTATGCCTTATATTTTCTTGATTTTGTTACTGTTTTCTTCTCCACATGTTGATTTACAGATTATATTGTGTCTCAAGGATTCAACCTAGGAGATCAGACAATTTCAAGCATTTTCTTGTCATTATGTCATGCATCAAACTTATATAATCAAGGCTTCTCATGGAAGGTGCAGTTCTACATAGTACTTTATATGACCAAAAATAGTATAATTAACATACACGAACCGAATTCTTAAATTTTGTTTCTGAATCCTTCTCAGCTGCCTTTTTAAAATCCTGTGTAGGTTTTTCAGTTTCTGAAATGGGTACAAATTGCCCTGCCCCCCTCTCTCTCTCCATTTTAATACATTTGTGTCAGGATGCAAACAGGCATCACGACCACTGTGGTTACTATGTCCTCCAGGTCAAGGCTATTTTTTGGCTGCAGTTATTATTAGATATTCCTACCTGGAGTCTCAGTGAGTTCTAGTCTCCTCTTTATCTGTCCCTTCAGTTCATTCTTGACACAAGCGTCAAAGTGACCTAGTTCCATCAAGCCCATCTGAGCACTGTCTCTTAGGAACTTTTGACCACTGTCCCCTACAACCTAAAGCTCCTGCCTTGGCTGTGAAAGTCTCAAGACTACAAAATGTTTTGCACTTGGTGTTCCATGGGGTCAGAAACACCCTTCTCAGGTCTCTGCATGATTCTTACCCTCATTCTTTACAGAGTAGCTCAAATGCCACCTTTCTAGGCAGCCCTACGTCATGTTAGATGAGAGCAAACCTTCTCTCCTACCAGGGCATATTAGCCACCCTTTATGCTTTTAAATTTTTTTATTTTGTTATCTTTATGTAGATGTATAAAGGAGTTTGCCTATGCTTTATTTTCCTCCATGGAACTTGCTATCACATGGAATACCAATATCATTAAATATTTGCTTAAGCTATCTTTGCTCTTCGTCCCACTAGAATGCAAGTTCTAAGAGACAAAATGATTTTTTTCTGCCAGACATCAGTATTCATGGGGGACTGATAAGAATACCCTATAGATACTGCAATATTCAGTGCCATATCTTGTATCCATTGACAGAAATATGCTGCATACTTTACATCATCTCTGTATTATCCTGAGTGCTCAATACAATAAAAATGCTACATAAATCATTGTTACATTATGTTGTTTACAGAAGGAAGATACAGAAGAAAAAGTATGTAAGTGTTCAGTGCAGATTATTTTTTTCCAATTAAAAATATTCTGCTGCTGCTCAAGTCTGTGGGTGTGGAACCTGGGGGTGTGGAAAGCAATGGTATTTTGTGCCTGGCTGTATCCCCAGGTCTAGATCAGCTTCTGGCTTACTAAATGTTGCAGAATTGCATATCTAGAGCTGGTAATGACTTTTCATCCTCACAGAAGCACTAAAAGCTGAGTGTGAGATGGAGTGCTGACCATCATATATAGCTCCTGCCAAACCCCTCCAGTTGTCATCTTTTCATATTTTAAGTCCCATGACCTGGTTCTGCTCTTGCTATTTATATTGAGATGAGTGAATGCTTGTGTTTTGGTTTTAATATCTTCAGGAATGAGTTTTCAGGTTTTTTTTTCTTCTTACTGATATTATTCCTCACAAATATCATCCCTATATTTCTATTTATTGGTTTGGTTGTGTTGAGTTTGTCATTCTCAGAAATGTGAGAAGCCCTTATGTGTACCACAAATGTCTGCTCTTCCTTGCTGCTCTGAAATGCTTTCCCTGCTGTGCCTGCATGCCTTTATTTCTGTTTCCCTGTAACTCCTTGCAGTTATGGTGACAGCATGAGGGAGATACACACACACACACACACACACACACACACACACACACACACACAGAGTCTTTTTTTTTTGGTCAAAATATACAAACTTCTATGTAGAGCTAGACCAGAGAAACCTAGCCCATAATGCAAATATCACAGTCTGTGCTACTACTGCTCAGAAGCAATATCAAATAATGTCCATGGCTCCAATAAACTGAGCTCTGATTTTTTATGCCCCAAAATGTCACACAAATGTATGAGAGAACAAAGGTCTTGCTTTTTACCAACAGTCAGAAATAACTTCTTCTGCTGGTTATTTAATGTACTCCATTCCATTCATCTTAATGCCCAATAGATTTGAACAAGAGGTTATCCTTCATGTCAGAGGCAAGCAAATTAGTTTGTTTCAGGTGATTGAGCAAAACTATTTCACTCTGTCGGAACTTTGAGCCCTTTGGAAGAATCAGAGGATGTGACCAAAGACAGAGTTGTGAAAGCTTTTGTATGTTATTTCAATTTTCTTTTTAGAAGACTTGAGACATAAATAAGTCAAACAGCATAGGCATTAAGGTGAAAGGTTCAGTAAAGTCAGGTGTCTTCATCAGCTTTCTATTGCTAGAAATTTTATGTGAGACAAATCAGCTTAAAAAGATAACAGATTTCTTTGGACTCAGGGTGTCAGAATAAAAACCATATGGCCTTAGGCTTTTTAGGCTTTGCCCAGGAAGCAGGAAGGATCAGGGAGGAGAGAAAGGGAAAGGAGATGGAGGAAGAGGGGAAGATGGAAGGGCAGGACAGGGAGAAGGAGAAGGAGAGAGAGAAGGGAGCAGAGGAGGACAGAAGTGGAGAGGGGTGAGGGAGGGGGAGAGAGAGGAGGGGCTCAATACCCCTTTCAAGGGATACCCAGGGACACAAGCCCTCTCCCCCTTAGGTTCACCACCAGTGTCCCAATAAACCTGCTGTGATGGCTTTAGCACATGGGAGAAATCCTCCATTCAAACTACTGTATAAATAAATTAATTTTGAAAGAGTAGGAATAAAGGTTGGTCCAAGGCATTGGTTCCCTGCCATGGTGTATTGAAACTAGGCCTTCCATGGAGACTGGGGCACAGAGCTCTTTGAGTGTATGTTTTAGACAACCTTAAGGTTTATAAGGGCAATACTTTAAAGCTATCTCAGTTCAGACGTGTTACAAAATATTGACAGAGTTTATCAGAGTCTTTGTAGGACATGATGTTTGACACCTGACCAAGAAGGGGACTGGGCAGAGTCAGACAAGAGTTTTTCAAGCAAGTGCCAGTTTGTCCCTTATTGTGAATCCAGGTAGTAGCTCGTGGACATCATCATTATCATCACTGTCAAAACTTTGAACATTGTGTGATTTTCAACAACAGCTGTACATATATAAGCCAGGCCTTTGGTCATATGCTACAGACTGAATATCAAAGATCAGTAAGCTGTAGGGCCTAAGTACCAGTTTCTCTTGTTACTCTAAACTGAAAGTGCTTTATTGTTTGTGAAGTACAGTTATCCCATCTAACTCCATGCCAGGAAGCAGCATTCTGCAAAACCCAAGTCATGCCCTTCAGCTACAACGGTTGCTCAAGGTGAAAGAGTTAGTTGGAAGCAGAACTCACAGCTTATAAAGACCTGTACAGCTCTAGTTTTATTTGATTTGTACACATTCCCCCAAACAAAAGCAGGGATTGAGCAATGTTATGTAGATGAAAAGAATGAGTTCAAGGAAAGTAATTGTTACCTAAGGTGACTACAATAATAAGGAGGGAGATATGGGGTGGGAATGGAATTGATGGTTTCTTTCTAACATGCAAAAGAACAGTGCCTAGGCTCTGGGTTCAAACCCCAGTACCAGCATTCACATATATACACACCCACACACCCACACACACAAACACACAGTTGGTGAATATTATTCTGGAAAGTTTAGAGAAACAGTGGCAAGTTGAAATGAGATTAAATACTTGTAGAGAAGTGATGTTATCACAAATATTATATTACTTAAAATTATTTCTTCATTATCAAAATGATGTACTGAGGGGTTACAGTTTAAAGCATAAGGCAGAGCTTACATTTCTTATGCAACCTATTACCTCCTCCCTCATTTTTCCTGTTGCCTTCCCACCTTCCCATACCCCCCATGATTTGTACAGTTGGTTTACAGCATAGAGTTCTATAAGTATTGCTGTTGCATTGGTTTGTCTGTTTTATCCTCTGTCTCTCCACTTTGATATTCTCCTGACCTTCCCTAGTTCCAGTACATATATACAATAACCAGGGTACCAAAAACAGTTACAGAGACATCAGGGGTAAAATCATGTGGAAGAAAGACAAAGGAAAAAGGAATAATTTCACATGGCATGTTGGAAATAATAATGATGATAAACCCCTTGTTTCCATAAGTTGGCTTTCATTTTGCTTAGCATCATCTTATATTTTCATATGGACATAACTACTGAGCTATTGTGATCTGCTAGGATTATTGTAGATGTGTACTAATTATTCCCGATGAGGCAAACCAAGGAATCTATGTTTCTTTGGGTCTGGCTCACTTCACTTAGTATGACTTTATTTCAGGTCCTTCGATTTCCTTACGAATGGGGCAATGTCATTCTTTCTGATAGAGGCATAGAATTCCATTGTGTATATGTACCACATTTTCCTGATCTACTCATCTACTGAGGGGTTCCATATTTTAGTGATGACAAATTGTGCTGAGATTCCTCCATCACCGTTCTTCCTGCTTACGATTGTTTTCACTATCTGGGGTCGTTTATTGTCCTATATGAATTTTTGGATTGCTTCTTCTATTTCATTAAAGAATAGTGTTGGGATATTGATGGGTATTGCATTGTAAATAGCCTTTGGCAATATTGCATTTTCACGATGTTAATCCTCCCAATCCAGGACAATGAGAGGTTTTTCCATGTCCTTAGTTCTACTTTAATTTCCTTTTTCAGGTTTTTGAAGTTTGCATCACAGACATTTTTCATTTCTTTGGTTAATGTTATTCCTAAATATTTTATGTTTTTTGAGGCTACTGCAAAAGGAATTGCTTTCCTGATTTCTGCCTCACTCTTGGCATCGTTGGCATACAGAAATACCATTGATTTTTTTTCAAATTTTTATTATCAAACTGATGTACAGAGAGGTAACAGTTTCATATATTAGGCATTGGATACATTTCTTGTACAGTTTGTTACATCGTCCCTCATTCCCCCATCCCTCCTCCCCCTTTCCCTTTACACCCATGAGTTTTGCAAATACTGCTTTTGTAGTTCTTTGTCGTTTTTTACTCTGTGTCTCTTGATTTTGGTATTCCCTTTCAATTTCCTAGTTCTAATACCAGTATACACGGTTTCCAATATACTCAGATAAGATTAAAGAGATATTGTAGATACAACCACAGGAAGGTGATACAAAAACATCATCAATAGTAGAATCTACAGATACACATGGGACGTTGAAAGTAGTTACAACTGTGATATAACAATCGTTTCCATACATGGAGTTCATTTCACTTAGCATCATCTTATGTGATCATAAGCGTATAGCTATTGGGTTCTTGTGATCCTCTGCTGTGACTTGCCTAAACCTGTACTAATTATTCCCTATGAGGGGGACCATAGAGTCCATGTTTCTTTGGGTCTGGCTTACTTCATTTAGTATAATTTTTTCCAAGTCCTTCCATTTCCTTACAAATGGGGCAATGTCATTCTTTCTGATAGAGGCATAAAATTCCATTTTGTATATGTACCACATTTTCCTGATCCATTTGTCTACTGAGGGGCATCTGGGTTGGTTCCAGATTCTAGCTATGACAAATTGTGCTGCGATGAACATTGTTGTGCTGGTGGCTTTACTGTGATTTTATTTGTGGTCTTTTGGATAGACACCCAAAAGTGGGGTTGCTGGGTTATAGGGGAATTCTATATTTAGCCTTCTGAGGAATCTCCATACTGCTTGTTAGAGTGGCTGAACCAGTTTACATTCCCACCAACAATGAAGTAGGGTTCCCTTTTGGCCAAATCCCCTCCAACAGTTGTTATTGTTAGTTTTCTTGATATAGGACATTCTTACTGGGGTAAGATGGAATCTCAATGTTGTTTTGATTTTTATTTCTTTTATGGCCAGTGATGTAGAGCACTTTTTCATATTTCTCTTGGCCATTCTCATTTCCACATCAGAGAAGTCTCTTTTTAAGTCTTTAGCCCAATTGATGAGGGGGCTATTGGTTCTTTGTGGTTTTGTTTTGGAGGAAGGTAATTTTTTTAGTTCTGCATATATTTTAGATATGAGGCCTTTATCTATTGAATGGCTGGTAAAGATCTTCTCCCAGTCTATGGGCTCTCTGTTTATCTTGCGAGCTATGTCCTTTGCTGTGCAGAAGCTCTGCAGTTCGATGCAGTCCCATTTGTCCAACCTTTCTTTGACTTGTAGTTTTCTTGGTTTTGTTAAGGAAGTTCTGTCCTGTGCCAAGGAGCCCAAGTGTTTCTCCTACTCCTTCCTTTAGTGTTTTCAGGGTGTCTGTTTTGATTTCGAGGTCTTTGATCCATTTGGAATTGATTTTGGTGCAGGGTGATATATAAGGATCTAGTTTTAGTTTGTTGCATGTGTTGAGCCAGTTTTGCCAGCATCATTTGTTCAAAAGGCTATCTTTCTTCCATCCCATTTTTTTCCTATTTTTTGTCCTATTCTGGTCTGGTCTGTTTAGGGTTCTAAATACTTCTTGTATCTGGATGGGCCTGTCTTTCTGGATATTTCGGAAGTTCTCTGCTATTACTCTGTTAAACAAATTGCCTATTCCATTAATTTCCTTGTCTTAGTTCTCCTTAATACCTATTTGCCTTAAATTGAGCTTTTTGATTGTATCTTGGAGCTCCTAAAGCAATGTGTCTTGCTTTTTAGATTGGTTTTGTATTATTTTTTGTGCTTTTTCCATAAAGTCTAGATTATCCTCAATTCCTGAGATTCAATCCTTTAAATCATCTAGTCTGCTGCCTAGGCTATCTACTTTTTTTTTTTATCTCCCTTCCTTCTGACTGGTCATTCTTGATGTCTTGATGGTTCTGAGTGCTGTCTCCCAAATGTTTTGGCTGAGTCTCTATCCTTTCATAGGACTCTTCTTCCTTTGGTTGGAGCTCATTTATCTTTCTGTTTGTGGAAGCCATGAATTCCTCTATTAATTATTGTTTGGCTATATTGCATTCAGTTATTAATCTTTGGTTAGCCTTCTCATGCTTAAGAACACTTGTCTGAAGAGCTTCAAACTTTTCATTTGTCATTTTAACCAGCAGAGTTTGTAGAGCACTGTGAGGACTATCCTCTAAGTCTTTGATTGACTGCTCTGTTTCCTGCTTATTTTGAGTGGGAGTTGAGATTCCCTGACTTGCTATTTTTCTTGTGTTTCTTGCCCATTTGTATGGGAAAGCTACCCCAAAGTACACCAGAGCACAGCTTAAGACCCAAACCAAACATGACCAAGCCCTGTTGTACAGAACTTAGAGATTCACAGTATTAGATAGGTAAATTCCCTGTGGCCATTTTGTGATTTAGCATTCCCAATAGCATACAGTTTTAAGATAAAAATCAATTGTGAGCCCTATATTTAGTTGTTGAATAATATAGAGTTATAACCATGATCAGGTCTATTCTTATGTTTAGCTCTATCTAGACTGATAGGCTTTCTCTATGACCCCCTTTGACTTACTCAGATTGAACAAAAATACCATCTATTTAGCCTGCCAATAGCCAGGGATCAATGAACTATGAAGGTCCTAGAAATAAATTTAGGAGGAGAAGTTAAGAGCAGTAAAATGATGGGAGTAAAAGGAAAAGAGGGATGATGATTTCTATTTAACTTCAGAGAAATGAGAAAGTGGAAAAGAGTAAAAAAGTAAGAAAAACAACAGTAAAACAATAAACAACCATAGAACAACAATAAAAACAAAACAAAAAGGAAATTAAAAACTTAAAGAAACTAAAAAAAACCCTACAAAACCAAACAAACAAATGAAGAACTAGGTAGGTGTAGAAGAATACTGGTAAATTTGAGAGTACTGAGCTTGAGAGGTAGAAGTTTCTGGTAACCGAGGGCTGAATTTTGTCTGTACCTAATGGGCAATGAAGCGTATTTAATGCTGTTGTCTATGTAACTAAGGATGAGAAAGAAAAATGAGAAGAATTTTAAAAAGTAAAGTATCTCAGTTAAAAAATTAAATATTGTATATACGTGTATTGGAACTAGGGAAGGGAAAGAAAATACCAAAATCGAGAGACATAGGATAATTTGACCAAACCAATGCAGCAGCATTACTTATAAAACCATATGGTGTAAACCAATTGTACAACTCATTGGGAGGGAGGGGGAAGGGGACAGGTGGGGGTGGGGGTAACAAGTTGGATAAGAAATGTATGTGCTACCTTATGTATAAAACTATAACCTCTCTGTACATTACTTTAACAGTAAAGAAATGGAAAGAATAAAAATTGGAAAATATAAATGAGGAGAGAGACAAGAAAAGGAAAGAAGAGAAAGAAGGGGGAGGTGTGAAAACCAAGTTAAAAAATAAAAAAAATTAAGAATAAAATTTTAAAAATTATTAAAAATGATAAGAAATAAAAAAAATATAAAAATTGTGAAGAAATTAGACAAAAATTGAAAAGTTGTAATTGTTAAAAAGAAGTCTTCCTTGTTTGGGTTATCTTGTGTCTGTCCTGTGTCCTTTCTCCAGTCTTTAATGAAACCTCTGGTTTCCTTGTGATGGTCGATTTTCCTAAGGCTTGGCTGGGTTGAGCAACTTAACACTTTGCAAGGAGCAGGTCTATTGTGACCTTCCTCCCAGGCTAATTTATTTCTAGTGTTGTGTGTGGCTCATGTGGCTTTTGCGTAGGAGTTTGGTGCTTTCTGTAATTAGGGGAAGCTGGTCAGTCTGTCTGGGAACTGTGGCTTCTCCCAGTCTGTTTACTGAAGCGCTCTTTTGTCCTGCCAGGAGCTGCTCTACACTTTTTATTTTATTTTTTAAAGAAACTCTTGATGTTGGCTAACCGACTGTGGCTGTTTTTACCTGAAGCTGAAAGCTGCGCACCCAGGGGGAAATTCCTCCCAGCTGGGTGGGGAGACCTTCTGGGTGGAGCTGGCTCTCACTGTTCAGATTCCTTTGCCCTTTTCAAAGATGGCCCCATTCATCTTCGCTTTTCCCTGCCCCACTTTATCTCCTGTCTGCTCTGGCTAGGTCTATGCCAAAGTCAAAGATGGCATTTTTCACTGGTGGCAGGAAGGGCTACCTTCCAAACGCTGTTCTGTGGGTACGAGCGCGAGTGCGAATGTCTTTTGTGGGCTATTCACGCTTTCTCTGGATTTTCTGACTCTCTGAGATCTGCCTGTGGGTGTCTGTTTGACACCAGCCTGCAGGATTTCTCTCAGTCACTGACGTGCTCTGTAGGTGAGTCGGGAGCCATGTGATCTGCAGGAGTGGTGGTGGGTAGCCTTGCTGCTGCAGCAGGAGCTCAAATATGGTTTCTCAAGCCAGCTCCTAGATTTTTCTCTCTGGCCAGAATCTCTATTCTATTATGGCTTACTTGGTGTGATTTTTATCTGTGGAATTTTCACTGGAACACTAACACTAGGTTCTTGGAGAGCGCTTAGATAGGGCTCTGTTGCTCCTCTGCCATTTTCCTGTGTCTCCTGGTATTTTTTTCTTTTGAGCTTTTAAATTTTTCATGTATTTTTGTTATTATAAAGGTGATGTACAGAGGGGTAACAGTTATATCAGTCAGATAAAGAGTACATTTTTTGGAACAATGTCACCCCTTCCCTCCATCTCTAAATGCTTCCCTCCTATCTTTATCCACAGGTTGTATGGTTCATTTTCTTTCTTTTTTTTTTTTTTCCAAATTTTTATTATCAAACTTATGTACAGAGAGGTTAGAGTTTCATACGTTAGGCATTGGATATATTTCTTGTACTGTTTGTTACCTAGTCCCTCATACCCCCCTCTCTCCTCCCCCTTTTCCTTTCCCCCCATGAGGTGTTCAGTTCACTTACACCAAACAGTTTTGCAAGTATTGCTTTTGTAGTTGTTTGTCTTTTTTTACCCTGTGTCTCTCAATTTTGGTATTCCCTTTCAATTTCCTAGTTCTAATACCAGTATACACGGTTTCCAATATACTCAGATAAGATTACAGAGATATTGTAGGTACAACCACAGGAAGGTGATACAAGAACATCATCAATAATAGAGGCTACAGATACACATGGGACGTTGAAATTAGTTACAACTGTGATATAACAATTGTTCCCATAACATGGAGTTCATTTCACTTTAAAAATTTTATTGTCAAAGTGATGTTCAGAGTGTTACAGTTTCATACATATGGCAGTGAGTAAATTTCTTTTCAAACTTGTTACCTCCTCCCTCATTTTTCTCCCGCCTTCCCCCTTCTCCAATTCATTCCCCTGCCTCTAGTTGTACAGTTGGTTTATAGCATATTGTTGTAAGTATTGCTGTTGCATTGGTTCGTCTTACATTTTCTCTCCATTTTGATGTTCCCCCTCCCTTCCCTAGTATCACTGCTGCATTTGTTTACCCATTGTTTCATCATTTCTGTGCTTTTCTTTACCCTTCCTCCCAAAGACAGATAAATGAACAAACAAGACAAAAAACAAAGAAATAAAAACAACAACAGAGAAGAAAAACCCTCTGTTTCTATTTACTTGTTCATTTTGACAAATATTACTTTATATTATCAGATACACATAGGTGTCACATCTTTGTGATCCTCTCCTAAAGGATGTTACAATATCATTCTTTCTGATGGAAGAGTAGAATTAATTAGTGTGTGTGTGTGTGTGTGTGTGTGTGTGTGTGTGTGTGTATCTTAAAGTCGTACTTCAGACATTTACTCCCTTCTCTAAATCAGGAGCAAAATGTTTGTTCTGTTTAGCCATTAGAATTATCTGCTCTAACTTCTTTCCTTTCTTTTTTTTCCCCTGTGCTCACTCCCAGCTGTTGTGTTGGGAAGATCACAGTGTATATTAAGCACCATTAGTTTTTACTTGATTATTGGAAATTAAATAGATCAATTAATTATATCAATTAATTGTTTTTATTTTTAAAAATAGTGTGCTCACAGACATAAAAGACTGTAAATATTTGTTAATGTGATTAAATGAGAATATTTATCTTATATTGGGACAGTGAGTTGAACAGTCAGAAATTTTAATTAATGTAAAAAGAGTACATCTAATCCACAATTATTTTAATTACTATAGAAAGAAAAAACTGACCTGAAAAATATAGTACTGGTCATTTTTTCCTGGGGTTATTGAACTGTTCTTAATATTGAGCAGTATATCTTTTATTATATTAACAGCCAGTTAAGTTCAATAGCACAAAATAATACTATACACAATTTCAGTATCTTATTATATCCTTCCCTTTGTTTAGGAATACAATATTAAGAAGATTGTACAATGCTTATGAAAGCATCATCCAGGTATATTTCCTAAGCCATTTGAGAGTATGATTGAGAACACTATCTCCAAATTAGGTAGAATTAAGCACTATTTATGTAATAATTCCATAAAAGTGACCATAAAATCCAGTAATTAAAAAAAATCCAGTAATTTCACTCCCGAGTAAATACTCAAGACAAAATTTAATATCCACCACTTTATACAATAGTGTTTATAATTGCTTAACTTAAAATTGCCAAAAAGTAGGAAGTCTGAAGTCCATCCATCAATAAACATAAGCATATGAACACGTGTTATATGTATACAATAGGATATAATATGGCCACAAAGAGATGAAATTAATACACATAAACAAATAAACCTTAATAAATGTTAATACCACCATGTTAAGTGAAAGAAGCTAGTTACAAATAAACATTTTTGTGTGGTTCCACTTTATATAAAAAGCCAAGAGTAAATAAGTCTAGACAAATATAATGTAGGTAACTAATTGCAACGGGCTGGTAGAAGAATGGAAAATGACTGGTAATTGGTTAGAAGGGGTTTTTTAACGTAGTGAAAATGTTCTGGGACTATATTTTAGTTATTATACAACTTTATGAGAACTTTGAAACAATTTGGAATTATATACTTATATAAAGGGAATATGAAAGTATTTAAATTACATTTCAACTGAGCTAGTACATTAAAAGGTAATGACATTGTATATTTGCTTAAAATACGTGGCAAAGGAGTTACAATATTTCCTATTAAAATAGAAATGAAAATCAAACACAATTTCTTTGTTTCAAACACTTGCAGAAGTTGTTAGGGAAAAACAGATGATTTAAGAAAATCAAGGAGTCTTTCAGCCATTTATTTTTAATTAACCATTGAACTGAATAAACCTATCTTATTTAAAGTATTCATCTAATATTTAATTTTATTTAAATCACATATTTAAATTGAATGATTAAAATACATCTCAATCATGCAATTATGACAGGATTTTTTTATTGTCTTGTTTTCAGGTTTTTGAAATTTTTTGCCATTTTCATGAAAAAGCAGAATTTCTATTTTTCTTAAAGAATTTCTTAGGAGAAAACTTGACTTAGAAAATATTTTTACTGCTGTAATTACTTGGAATTTTGCCTTATTTTCTGCTTGTATGCCCAGGTGTGCTTTCCCTACTGGAAAACACCCAAGTGAAAAATGCTTGCTCCAGGGACCTTGCCAGTCAGTGTTGCCTCATAGTTCCTGGGCTCTCCTGTCCCCAGGAGTCAACCTGATTCAGGAAAAGCTGAGGGAAATAAATGACCCTGTGGTTGACTGAGGGTAATTGTTCCTGTTAAGGGTTTGTCAAAGATCCAAAACTGAATTAGGCTTTTTATTCCAATTTTGATAATAGATTTTAAAAGGGGTATGCAGAATGTTCATGATAACTAGCATATGTATTGAGCAGAATGTGTAATATCTGTATTATAATCGGGACATTACCTATGTCCTTGGCTCTATATTTCCGGTCCTTTGCTAAAATAAAATGAACTGAACACCAATGATTTCATAACTGTCAAAATTGATGATGTATAAAAGCAGCATAACCACTTCTTAAGTATTTGTGAAGCAGCTGAATTCTATCCATTCTTTTGACCAATGAATATTTATCTATACTAGACCAACTTCTTTCATGTAAATTGATATGGCTAAGGTTTAGAAGTTTGTTTAGAAAGTACTAATAAATTCTGGACACAGAATCATGGGAAACTTGCATGAAAGAACGCATGACTTCCCAAATCTGAGCAAAAGAAAATTGTAGTTTTTAGTACCAATAGTATTCACAGGCATTCACAATTCACAAAACTCAGTGCCCATCTGAGGCATCTCTTCTTTTTTGGTTAACTTATTCATATTTCCTCTACCAATTTAGATATTTTTGATAAGGTTGGTTCCAACTTTAATACAGAACTGGACAAATTTCTCATGTGTAACCTCCCATCTACAGGCATTATTTGCTGTTGTAGAGAATGGGGCATGTGACCAATAACATTTGTGGAGAGACTTCTGTGGAGAAACAAATTCCCTCTCCTAAAATAGCTTCCACAAGAACTATCCTATCATTCAAAGTGCTACTAGTACATAAAGGAATATGTGTCCCCAAAGCTAATTACGACTAAGGAATCACTATTTAAAAATACAAAGCAAAGAAGAGGAACTGAGAACATTGGAGTACTGATGGTATCACTGCACAGCTAAATTGAGCCATGCATAAATATAGCACCTCCCTTCTCAGTTACTATAAATAAATCCCCCTAGTGAATGAGCCAGATTCAATTATACTTTATTTACTTCATGTTTTATTTGCAACAGAACATATATTGAACGAGCACCTAATATTTGTACTTATATTGTTTTTGAAATTTACAACTTTGAAAATTCTCATGCATTACAGATCTAAAGTCAATTTCTTGACACCACTAATGATTATAAAATATTCATACAAAAATATAAAAAATTCATATACTAAACTGGAGAACAACCAAGACACGATCTATCTATTTTCAGAGTTCAGGAATAAAAATGAACTATTATTATTTTATGTTGCAAATTGCAGTGATTTATTACAAGGATTAAAAAATAAATAAGGGGTTGGGGATATGGCCAGTGGCATGAGAGCTTACCTTATATACATGAAGCCCTGGGCTCGATTCCCCAGCACCACATATATAGAAAACGGCCAGAAGCGGCGCTGTGGCTCAAGTGGCAGAGTGCTAGCCCTGAACAAAAAAGAAGCCAGGGACAGTACTTAGGCCCTGAGTTCAAAGCCCAGGACTGGCAAAAGATAAAAATAAAAATAAAAATAAATGATAGTTAATGTACCCTTATGTTGTCACATATGCTATGTTTAAAATTTTCTGTGGGGCTGGGGATATAGCCTAGTGGCAAGAGTGCCTGCCTCGGATACACGAGGCCCTAGGTTCGATTCCCCAGCACCACATATACAGAAAACGGCCAGAAGCGGCGCTGTGGCTCAAGTGGCAGAGTGCTAGCCTTGAGCGGGAAGAAGCCAGGGACAGTGCTCAGACCCTGAGTCCAAGGCCCAGGACTGGCCAAAAAAAAAAAAAATTTTTCTGTGAATTTATCATTCTGTAATAAAGAACAGTAGAAATTATTTTAATACAATGACATAGTTTATCAAATATTGCTGTAAAATTAGAAAATTCTTGATCATCTGATTATATATTTCTGTCAAAGATGTATCTGTGAAAGAAAATTAAAGCTAATTTTTTACAATATGTTGCAAAATAACTGTACAACTTGGGGGGTAGTGGAGACAAAAATGAGGAAGGGGTAACACGTCTGACAAAAAATGTGCTCATTACCTAATGTATGTAACAGTAACCCTCTGTACATCACCTTGACAATAAAATAAATAAAAAAGATTAACTGTGCACCATGTAACATTTTATACATAAAATACATAATTATGTTTATGGGTAAAGTGGAAATTAGGCTGATTTGCATATATCGATTCTTAGTTCACACACTATATTGAGTATTTGAAATGTAGACATAAACTCCTAGGCAATGGAGTTAAATTTAGTCCTGTGAGAACTGGATGTGTAATTGTTCATGGCTCCCTTGACAATGGCTCACTTCTGTTCTAGTAGTCATGCTCCTGTGAAGACTAAGGATGCTCTATGGATTTGGCCCCAGCCTGTTCCCTCCCTCTGTCCTGTGCATCATCTCTGCTCTAAAACTAAGCACACCTAGTATACTGTATTCATTTCTGTTATTTTAATTTCCATAATTTAAATTTTATGACTTCTCTATTGAATAATTTCATATTTTATTTGTTTCAAGAGAATTTAAAATCACTTGTTGAAATGTTTTATGATGATTGCTTTCAAATACCAGTCAGATAATTACAATATGTGATTCATCTAATTGCCAGAATAGATGATTGATTTTATCTCTCAAAGTATGATCTTCCTGATTCATAATGCAGCATAATTTTCATTGTAGTGTTTTTACTTATTATGTCACAAGATTCTGATCCTCATTTAATGTATATGTGTATTTACGTAGGCATGTGTGGGTATTCATATGCATCTAGGTAATTCCTCAGTGTGCTGTCATTGACAGGAGGGGGAAAAATGGCCCTGGGGACTGAATTAATTTGAGGCTGGACATTTTTGTGACAGTTACCTCAGCTAATGTCACGAGTCAGTGTTGGTAAGTATGGAACCCCATACCAGGCAAGAACATCCCTATGCTAGCCTGTTGCCATAGAGTTTCTGATCAGCCTATTCATGATTGTTTCTAACTTGTCTGGTATGTCAGGACTCTCCATCTATAGGTGGCATGAGCCTGGATGCTCTGTCCTTACTCTTGGGCCTTGGAGTCTTTCTTCTATGGAGTGGGGATAGGAAGCCCTACTTCTAAAGGTTTGCTCTTGTGGGTCACTGTCCAACCCATCCTCTCCTTCTGTCATTGTTCCCTCTTCCATTCCTTCCTCACAGTTTTCTCTAGTGATTAAACTTGATTTTGTACAGAAGAGCAGGGAGTGAAAACTGTCAGTATATTTTCAGTATTCATATTTTCTACTGAATTTTCAACCTAATTATTCTCTTTACCTTCAGTGACACTGCATTCTCTATAGGCAAAAATAAGTTAGGGGACTCAACAACCAGAGGATTTGATTAGGTAAAACTTTAGAGGCAGGAAAAGGTTCTGAGACAGTGAGTTCTGCACAGCAGGAACATTTTATTAAGGAGAATCTTGATTTCCTTTGGAAAGAATTCAGAGGAACAATAACAGTTTCAAACCTTAATGAAAAGCATGTAACTGTGTAGAAAGCCATACTTGCTTATTTATACACGAGGTCTGCACTAAAATGTTTTGAATTGGAATACTCACTCTTCTCCCAGTAACCAAGAGACATCTAGAAAGCTTCAGAATACTTTATCTTGTACTGCTGTGGAAACGAGCTAGTGTTTCTACCTGCCTCAGGGCCTGCACAGAGGATTGAATGAGCTAACATGTGTTCTTCTCTCTGCATCTCATGATTGTTGTAATTTTTATTGGACATAGCCAGTGGGAAATATTGCTGCCTTAGCACTTGAGTCTAATCTTCATTTTGTGTGAAGTTCATGATAGGAGTTTCTGTTTTTAATTAGCATTGATGTGGTAGGTGAGCATATTGGTCTATGATGGATAGAGAAATAATGAAAACTTCTATCAATCCTACTCTGGATAATACTAGAAAATTTTATTTAATTCTTCCTACAGCTTGTCTCAGTAAATCAAATTATGTGACAACCACCTGTTTTGCCATATTGCTAACTTGTGAAAACATATGAATTACATTTGTCATAAGATCTTAAGATAATTACAGTAAGATTTATGTAGACACATTACTTAAATGCATACTATATATCACTCCTGTTCTTAATTAGGTAGTATCCATAATGGGAAAATTGAATCAGTCTATTAAAGAGGCACATGACATTTCTCACAGAATTTGAATGATTTTCAAATAATTTGAATTTTCATTCTTTAATCTCGTAAGATGTCCCTTATAATCAATTTTCAGTTAATGTTTCAATTGTTTATTGTAAAAATTAAAATAGATTTTATCAGATCTTTGCTTGCACATGCTTGTTTATAAGAATATTACCTGTGGGGCTGGGGATTTAGTTCAGCGGAAGAGCCTGGCAAGTGTAAGGCCCTGAGTTCGGTCCTCAGCTCTGGAAAAAACAAAAAGAATATTACCTGCTAGCTTCTGAGAAGTTGTTCAGTTGCCATGAGTATTTCTGGACTTGTCTGCAACCTGGATCTATATGAATGACACACCCTTGACAGGATGATGATCCAGTAAGGCTTGTAGCTCTCAGTTACAATGTGTTGTTTCATTTCAGTACTGTGTTTTGTTATATTAATTTGAATCCTTTGATGATACAGTTTTATGTGGTCATTGTGCAAAGCTTGGGAAATCCAATATAAAAATTGCTTTAGCTATAGGAATTCTTCTGGTTGACTTGACCTACTTTTTCTCTGAGTCAAAAGGATATGGATATAGAGCTTAGTGCCTACCCTTGCTAAATCTCCCATAAATATACTCTTAAGAGATCATAATAACTAAGCTGTAGCCTTAGCATTTTTGAATAGAGATTATTGGGTTGCCGTTTAGCGTTGTTAGATTCTGTGACTGAGAATCCATTCTTGTCATAACTACTGTTTCTGTATTTGTCTAGAGAAATTATATAAACTTTAAATATATGTATAGTACTTGTGAGATATCCCACTAATTAATTAATATCCCATTATCCTATTATAGGATATTATCATAATATCCCATTACTTAATATCCCATTATCCTATCATAGGATATTATCCTAATATCCTATTAATTAATTAATATTTATGGAAATCCTGAGGCTTGAACTCACATTCTGGATAATGTCTCTGAGACATTTTGCTCAAATTTAGTGCTCTACCACTTGAACCACAGCTCCAGTTCTGGATTTTTTTTGTTAATTAGAGATAAAAGTTTCATGGACTTTTCTTCTGCTGTGTCTGGCTTCATAATATAATTCTCAGATTTCAGCCTTCTGCATGAGCCACTGGCACCTGTTACCTTCTTTTTGTTGGTTTTGTTTATGTTTTAAATTAAATCTTCTCAGTTAAACCGTGTGTGTGTGTGTGTGTGTGTGTGTGTGTGTGTGTGTGTGTAAGGGTAGTGCTGAGGTTTGAATTCAGGCCCTTGGCACTGTCCCTGGGCTTTATTGTGCTGCACCTTAGCCCTCTAACACTTAAGCCACAGCTCCCCTTCTGACTTTTTGGGGGTTAATTGGAGATAAGAGTATCAAACTTTCCTTCCCAGGTTGGCTTTGAATTATGTTCCTCAGATTTCAGCCTTTTGAATAGCTAGGTATAGACATGAGCCTCCAGCACACAGCTAAATTTTACTATTTTTATAGAACTTTTATGACCTATTAAAAATTACCATCATTTATTTTTTTTTCAAATTTTTATTATCAAACTGATGTACAGAAAGGTTACAGTTTCATACGTTAGGCACTGGATACATTTCTTGTACAGTTTGTTACCTTGTCCCTCATACCCCCCTCCCTCCTCCCCCTTTCCCTTCCCCCCCCATGGAGGTATTCAGTTCACTTACACCAAACAGTTTTGCAAGTATTGCTTTTGTAGTTGTTTGTCTTTTTTTACCCTGTGTCTCTCAAATTTAATTACCATCATTTATAATATTGAAGATTTCATACCATCTTGGCTTCTTTCTCTTAGTTTGAAATTATTTTTATACTTCACCAATATTTAATAAGAACTGTGTTCAACTATGTCTAACACTCTTCAAATTATGTGACTCACAGTAGCACACTTAGTCCTTCAAACTCCCATGCAACCATCTCTACAGTTTCCATCAAAGCAGGGAGCCAGTGCAGCTGGCCCATGGTCCCACTGTTGATGAGGCATACTATAAATCAATTGAATATTTTTTCCAATAGGATGCAATTAATTTCTTATGTTTCACTAATGTTTGGAATGATGAGTACATAAAAATGTTTAGACCTACAAGACAAAATATAAATATATCTTGATTATTAACACATTCAGGTAAGTAATCATATATCCTAAAGAATTATTTTTCCAGTGTGTAATTTTTTTTGCCAATCCTGGGGCTTGAACTCAGGGCTTGGGTGCTGTCTCCTGTCTCTGAGCTTCTTTTGCTCAGGCTAGTGCTCTACCACTTGAGCCACAGCACCATTTCTACCTTTACTTAGTAGTTTATTGGCGAGAGGAGTCTCACAGATTGCCCCTGCTGGCTCTGAACCTCGATTCTCTGATCTCAGCTTCATGAGTAGCTAGGATTATAGGCCTGAACCACTGGGGCTCAGCTTCTTCTAGAGTTTTTACTTCCTTTTCCTTCCTGGGGAAAGAAAATGTCTGTCCTTCTTTCCCTATTTCTCCCTTCTTTATCTTGTTATATAAGTAAATTTGAGGCCTTTGTTTTATGAAGAGGACAGAAGCTGTGAACACTGTCATATTTACTTTCTAATTTTTCAGCATATTCAGAAGTATAGAAAACATCACTCAGGTTGTTACTCATTCAAAAGTAATATTAATTCCATTAGTCACAAAATGTAGAATGATTTTTGCAAAAATAATTACTTGTTATTTCCATATATGTTCATTTTAGAGGCAGTAGTGAACACAGAACAGACTTTGAACATAGGTCCTCATGCTTGCTAGGCAGGTGCGGTACCACTGGAGCCATAGCCTAGTACTTTTTCCATTAGTTAACTTTCAGGTAGAATCTTGTGATTTTTGCCTAGGCCAGCTTAGACGATGATCCTTCACCCATTAATGAAATGATAGATAAACCACCGGATCCACCTTCTTTTCTTGAGATGGGGTCTAGATAAGTACTTATTTCTGGACCAATCTGGCCTCAAACAGTGATCCGCTTGATCTATACTTCCTAAATAGCTGGCATATCTGTCATAAGCCATTTCAGCCAGCCCTATACATATTAATTTTACTCGAACATTTATTTTGCTGCTCAGAATTTATGAGGACATTGTTCTTTTCCTGCAGCTGTTGCTTGCGCCCTGTTTCCTATTCCCATTGGTTCTGGACTTTGATTTGTAATGGAAAGTGGTGCATTTGTTGGAGAATTATATAATCTCCAGTACCTGATGAATCTGGAGGAAAGAGGGAACCCTTGCAATGTGAGAAAATTGCAAAGAGATAAACTAGGCATAATCGTAACTCAAGACACTTTATAGATACTTTTATTATGTTGGTCAGACAGGAAATGGAAAAGTTTCTCATTAGAGAAGAAATTACAAAATGGTGCAGTGAGGCTCTTGGATAGCACCATTTTCCTGTAAAGCAACCAACATATAACATAACAACTAAACAATCCATTTCAAGTCCCTAGGAAATTAAGCAACACTACAGAAATAAATGAAGATCACAAGGAAAAGCTTGACTGCAGTGTGACTGCAACTCAATGGATTTTAATCTTTTCTATTCCATTTGCCCTTGCCCATACATCACCTCTTTGGCACAGTGGTTTTTGACTCAAAGGACAGCATCATTGCTAACTAAGGAAAAATTTGACAATATCGGGGCTCTACTGAAATTATCATTCTCCAGAGCACCCAATGTTCTGGCCAAATTCACAGCTACCTGGAAAATCTTAGTCTATGTTGGCTATTTGGTGTGACCCAGAGCTTGGCTCAGGGTGAACAAATAAAATGTGCCCTTTCTTTATTACAGACACAATAGGAAATTACTAACAATAGGTAGGTATTTTCCTTCCCTTGAGATTTTAGGGAAGGAAAATATGAGCCTTGGTGAAAAATGGAAAATACATTGTAGAAGCAACACATGCAAGGACACTACCAGAAATCTCTGACATATTCCCTAACTCATGAAAAGATACATGTGTGCAGGCATATGACAGGTAGTATATGTGAATTATTGTTTCTTTCTTATTTCTTTACATAAAGCTTGATTATGCCATAATTATAACAATCCTTGATTAAAATAAAACATAGAGTAAAGTAAGCAAGAGATTTTCTAAGTTTTTTTATTGTCCAGGTGAAGTACAGAAAGGTTATATTTACATATGTTAGGTAGTGAGTTCATTTCTTATCCAACTTGTTACCCCCTCCCCCATATTTCTTCCACCTTCCCAACCTCCCCAGATATACAGTTAATTTACAAGTTGTCTTGAAAGTACTGCTGTGGCATTGGTTAAGCAAGCATTTTAAAAGCACATTTGAAAGTATCACTTAAACAAAGAAGACAGGAATTAGTGAATTTTTTAAAAAAGATGAGCAGGGTGTTGGTAGTTTATATCTGTAATGCTAGTTACTCAGAATTCTCAGATATGATAGTGTGGGTTTGAAGGCATCCTGAGAAGAAAAGTCTGTAAAATTGTGTCTTTATTAACTAGCATCTTAATTAATATTCCATCTTAATTAACTAGCAAAAAAAACCAAACAAACAGAATAGATGTGTAACTCTAGTGTTAAGAGTACCAATCATGAGCAAGCAAGCCAAGCAAGCAAGAGTGAATCTCTGACTTCAGGCCTCAGAATGGACCAAGAAAGGAAGAAATCAGAGGATCATGGCTCTAAACAATCCCCAGGAAGAAAAGTCCTGAAACTCTTATGTCAAATTAACCACTAAAATGCCAGAAGTGGAGGTATGGATCAAGTGGTAGAATGTCTGCAGCCAAGTGAGAGGGTGAAGCCCCAAGTCAAATCCATTACTGATACAAGAGAAGAGACAAAATAAACACTTGTTAAAGGAATTGTAAACAAATGGACAGAGGAATCCATATTAGTCCATCATAAATCCATCAGTCTAAGAATTTAAAAATGTTCTTACAGAAATATTTAGCATTTCCAGAAATGTTTACAATATTCATTAAATTTATAGACTGGAAATGGGTCAGACCAGTAAAAATAATGCCAAGAATGAATAACCATGTAAATATTTATTAATATCTTAAGAGTACAGAGCAATAAGATAGTGAGGAAATGGATATAGGACTCTAGCATAATCAAAATCATATTTAAGACAGGTGCTGGTAGCTCACACCTATAATCCTAGCTACTCAGGAATATGAGATTTGAGGATTGTGGTTCAAAGCCAGCCTGGGCAGGAAGTCTTTGAGACTCCTATCTCCAATACACTACCAAAAAATGGCAAGTGAAGTTTTGGCTCAAGTGGTAGACTACCCTTAAGGAAAACAAACAAACAAAAAGCGTAGGGACACAGTCTAGGCTCTGAGTTAAATAACCAGGTCTGCACACACATACAAAAAAAAGTAATATTTACATAGCTTTCATTCCACATCACAGGTCTACCATGTGTACTGTATAATTAACAAGGCCACAGTGTGTCCTCTAAATATGTGTGATTTTGCCCCCCACTTGTCACATTGAGATACTGTAATGTTGCTTTTCTACATCAGGGGAAATACTACAACCATTGACAATTGAATAGCAGAATCCATGCTCTTTTTGTAATGTTGAATAAATATTAGCAGCCAATCAGGCTTCCTGTCCCCTGTAGCCTGTCATTCAATACAGGCTCCTCTCTTCCTTAGGATGAAACAGCATGTAGAATAGTTAATATTTACTGCTCCACTTGGAAAACTTGCAAACAAAGAAAATGCTTGCTTTTGATAGAAAACTACTTTCTTACTCTTCTACTTATCTTTTTTAAATTTATTAAATAAGATTATATTTCTTACCATATAAAATGCTTTCACTTTCTTGCAGTTAACAAAACAGTAACAAGGCTTCCCTTGCAGCTGGCAGCCTGATATTCATTCTGCTTTCGAATCATTGAACTGAATGCAAACACAGGCAAACTGAGTTTATTAATTGTCTTTGAGGATAATCAGCATTACTTTATGCAAAGAAATCATTTGAAAAACAAGACACTTTCAGCTGCATTCTCTTTGAATATATTTCATCTGAAAATTATTTTTATAGTAATTATTAAGGATATCTGTGTACATCTCTGGTCTGTTTCAATTAGTCTTGTTTTGTTTGATTGGAGGACCTGCATATTCTTTTACAAATGGGCTTTTATTGGAAATCAGATGGTTCATAATACAGAGATGATAATTGATGGTTTGCATTCTGGAAAGCTATGACAGAAAGAAGGCTGAAAATGTGTTTCTCAGATTATAAATGGACTATCTAATACACCTGATAATTTCATTTCATATTATTCAACCTATGACACAAAAAGTAAAATAAATTTATTTGTGTCATAAACATTTCTCTAGTTTCTATGAAGTCATTACGAAAGCATATGAACTCTACTATACATGAATTCTTCATCTTGTCATAAAACTTCATCTACATACAAAAATATAATTTCTGCAACTATGATCTGCTCGCTGGCTCAGGGGTAATCACAGGGATGCCTTTCAGTTATCGATGCCATAAGAGTGAACCCAATGTAAAGAATCTCTTTGGTCTTGACAGAAGAGATTGAATTTTAAACACGGATCTAAGTATTACTTTTGTCTATAAAGTTATGAATCACTCTAAAGGTTTTCTGTCAGGTTCTTTGGAGTTGACTGATAAACTCGCTTTGGCAAATGTCCCCGTTCCCACAGTTGATTTTGAAAGGAAAAGATTGAAAATCTAAGACCTTCCAACACAATAATGTTCTTCTTATTAACATCTTTACCTCTGTCCACATTGACATCATCCTCTTCCTCCTCCTCCTCAACATTATTTGTGTTCTGACATTTTACTTTGTTTTAGTTTTGCTATTCCTTTGGTCAAAATTAGCATGGATGCTACTTTAGAACTTTTCTCTGAGAATATATTTCCAATTGTGCAAATAGGAATTAGTATCTATTTAAAGTCATTTCACTGGTAAAACCAAACAAGACAGGATAAAACCTCAGCTAAAACCAAAAGGTGTCCTCTCCTAAGAATATCCTTTGTTCTCACTGGGTGAATGCTTAGAGTGCTGTTTAACTAATCATGTCTAAGTGGAATTATTTGTCTTTTGCTATTCATTGGATTAACCTGTAGATTTATGGACATGTTCTAGTTATTACAAATGAGGGAAACTAGGCAGCCTATGTTTCTTTGGATCTGACTTGCTTCACTTTATAGATTTTTCTGTCTTCTCATTTTCTTACAAATGGGGGAAGGCTGTACTTTCTGATGAAAGTATAGACTTCCATTGTGTATATATACCCCATTTTCTTGATCTATACATTCACTGAGGGGCATTTGTGTTGATTCCATATCTTAGCTATGGCAAATAATGCTGCAATGAACATGAGTGTGCTAGTGGCTTCAGTGTGGGCTGGTTTGTAGTCATTTAGGTAAATACCCCAGAGTTGGATTGCTGGGTCATAGGGAAGCTCTATGGCTCAATAGCTATGTGCATATTACCATATAAAAAGAGCTTATCAAAAAGAACTCTAAGAAATGGAAACAAGGTTAATATTATTATTTGTTTTTTGGTCGGCCATGTGGCCTGAACTCTGGGCCTGGGCGCTGTCCCCGAGCTCTTCAGCTCAAGGCTACTCCTCTGCTACTTAAGCTACAGTGTCACTTCTGGTTTTCTGGTGGTTAATTGGAGATAAGAGTTTTATGGACTTTCCTGCCCAGGATGGCTTTGAACTATGATCCTCAGATTTCAGACTCTTGAGTAGCTAGGATTATAGGCATGAGCCACTGGCACCCAGCCAAGAGAATATTTATACTGTTTGCAGTTATTTTCATTCTTTTAATCTTTTGGTTTATTCATGTTTGTCATTTTTTAAATTTCTGTAACCTTTGTCTTGTATATAAATTTATCTTATTTGGTGAGAGTATGGGGAATCACAGAAATGGTAGGGCAAAGAGTGAATCAATTCAGCAGTCATACTCACCAGACATTATGCTGGAAATGAAGTATACAACTTGGGGTCATGGGGGAAATCAGGAGGGGAAAAGTGGAAGAAAGTGAGGGAGGAGTAACATTTTTTTGAAAAGAAATGTACTCATTATCTGACTTATGTAACTGGAACTCTGTATATTACCTATACAATAAAAGTTAAATTAATAAAAAAGAACTCATTTCATGCAAATAAGTGCCTGGGCTCCCTGTTTAGCCATGGATCTAGCTCTTAGTTAGAAATCATCACCTTTAGCACTGGAAGAAAAGTGAAATGAATGTTTTGAGAAGCTTGGGAAGAATAAAACTTGCCTAGTATCCTCTGGAAAGCAGTGCATTAAAGTAATAGAGAGAAGAGATTCGAAGAAAGCAGTGGAAGATTAAAGTTGTAATAGTAAGACTCAGAATTGGAGTAAACCAATGTTCTAAAACATTCATTTTCTCCAAGATTCTCCTTTATCTTGATGGTCTGATTTTGAGAAAACCTCAGTTATTGATTGTAACATGAAAAAATAAAAAAGAATATAAAATTCATGAATTCAAATCAGTAAGGTTGTCCTAAAATGATAATCCTCTGTAGATGATAACGTTCCACAAAGAGTAGAACTTCTGACAGATTCAGGAGGTAAACTTCTAAAATAGGTTTAAATTTGATCATGAAACATTTATGCATGCATGCAAATGGGAGTTTCAGAAAAGTTGGCTTTGTTCATGAAGTTCTGACAGGATCCCAAGGAAAATTCCACCTCATATGTTAGTGATAAAACTTAGGAGTCTCCTTGCCTTTGTTACTGCCTTCCATGTTTCCAGAGATATTTGCTGCACCCAATGCAGTTTCCTTGTGCCAAATACATAAAACAAACCAGCCGTTCCTTCTTAAACTGAAATGTTGAGTGGTAATCATAATAACAATAAAATGTTTATATTTCCATGAAATACAAATACCCAATGAAATGAACCAAAGGCTCCATTGAGGGTCTCTCTACCACTGCTTCCTGACCCAACCATGTTCACTGGTCTATAGTCTCCCAACCACATAGGTCTCTAGCTAGAGATTTTACATTACACTTTCTGTTATATTACTCTAGTTGTAGTATAAGCAAGCATGGCAGACCGAAAGAGGAAGAAAGAGTGCAGGAGGGAGAGGAAGGGGGGGAAACGGGGGAGATTGTACTTCAAATTTTCACTCTATTGTTCTGCTCATAGGAGAACACAGATCACCTCTGTATTACCATTTTATCACAGTATGGAACTTGCTAAGAATTCAGTTTGGCCCCTTCTAGGGATGTTCAATTAGATGAACTCTAAGGTATGGAAACAAGGTTTATCTTTCCCCCATTGTCGCTTGTTATTTTTAATGTACTATGTGAAGTTCTTTCTTTTTTCTTTCATTTGGCTTTCCTGTAGTTTATCCCCTATTGTCACTGTATTTGATTTTGGTACCCTGAATATTGTATATATGTTTACCTGAATTAGGGAAGGGAAACAATATCAAAGTGGTAAGACAAAGGACAAAGGGTGAACCAACGCAACAGTGACATTCACAAAACAACATGTTGGAAATTAACTGTACAACTTTGGGGGGGGGGGAGGGAGAGTGGAAGAAAAATGAGGGAGGGGGTAAGAAGCTTCACAAGAAATGTACCTTACATACATAACTGCAACCCCTCTGTATATCACCTTGACAATAAAATTAAATAATAAGTAAAGAAACTGGCCATGCAGCTTTAGCAATTTGTTTTTAGTGAACTCTTTGGGCCAACACACGAAAAAGTCTGAGAATGTCCAGATCTAGGAAACGGATGGTTATATAATATAGAAATAAGAATGTATTAGTCACTTTCTAAAGTTAGCATGCAAAATCATGAGTACTAGATTTCTATTGGGAAAGCTTATTTTTAGCCAAATCAAGACTCCCAGTTAGTCAGACCCATTTACTTTTTCTTCTCTGTTTATAGACAGGAGCCAATATTTTGCCTTGTTACTTAATCATATCAGTTATTTGTATGGGCTTGTTATGTTTTAATAGTTTTGTTATGTTTGTAATAGTTTTTAACAATAGATACTGAAATATGAAAACCTCAGAGATTTTTCTGATGAACATTTTAAAGCACATTTACTCTGGGATATTCACTGGCACAAAGTAGAATTCTATTTCACATTAAATAGGAGTACATTCATTAATTGCAAACATCCAAAATAAGACATTTTATCATTAATCTTAGTTCTAATTCATCCAACTTTCTAATTACTAGATATGCTTTTCTCTGAGGACTTTACCATGCATACAGCTGGGTCCATCAATTATTGATTAGCAAAGAATGTTAAATTTCCCCTTGAAAAAGTTAATGGAACAAGTCTGGTTCTATAAGTTCATGTGCTATGTACAGTGGAAGTACTGTATTTTCTTTTCTAATTATACTCAGAGACATAAATCAAGCATAAGTTATCTATTTTTTCTTTACTTTCTTTCTCTCTTTCTTTCTTTCTTTCTTTCTTTCTTTCTTTCTTTCTTTCTTTCTTTCTTTCTTTCTCTCTCTTTCTTTCTTTCTTCCTTTCTCTCTCTCTTTCTTTCTTTCTTTCTCTCTCTCTCTCTCTCTCTCTCTTTCTTTCTTTCTTTCTTTCTTTCTTTCCTTATATAGTGTTGTACTAGATCTTGACCTATTGTACTTGCATTCTTGTTTCGGTTATTCACTAATGGCTGATGCACCACTTGAACCAAGTCATTTTCTTTCTTTCTTTCTTTCTTTCTTTCTTTCTTTCTTTCTTTCTTTCTTTCTTTCTTTCTTCTTCCTTCTTCCTTCCTTCCTTCCTTCTGTCCTCCCTCCCTCCCTCCCCCCTCTTTCTTTCTTTCTTTCTTTTTCTTTCTTTCTTTCTTTCTTTCTTTCTTTCTTTCTTTCTTTCTTTCTTTCTTTCTCTCTCTCTCTCTCTCTCTCTTTTTCTTTCTTTCTTTCTTTCTTTCTTTCTTTCTTTCTTTCTTTCTTTCTTTCTTTCTTTCTTTCTTTCTTTCTTTCCTCCCTTCTTTCTAGTTTCATATGGTGGTCCTGGGGTTTGAACTGCTGCCTGGGCATTGTTCTTGGGCTTCTTGCTCTCAATACTATGCTCTACCAATTGGGCCACACCTTTACTTCTGGCTTTTTGGACAGCTTATTGGAAATCAGAATCTCAGCGACTTTCCTAATTGGGCTAGATTCAAGCCACAATCTTCAGATCTGAGCCTTTTTAGTACCTAACGTTAAAATAGTGAGCCACTGGCAAGTGACCTTTTTATTTTTTTAATGTAATTGTCCCTTCTCAGCATGCCAAGCACTAAGATTACAGGTTTGTTTCATCATTCCCAGCCACAAAAGAGCTATTAAATGAGAATATTGAGAAAAAAAATAGCTATAGTAACTATGACCCCAAAAAGATATTTTTAAGACTTTTGAGAGGAAATCAAATTTCTAGGTATGGTGATAAATGCCATGTTTCTATAATATGTGATTTGGAGGAATTTCATGTGCATTTCAGTGTGGTAAAATCATAGAACCACTCTTAAATTCTTCTCTCCTATTACCAGTGCTATCAGAAATGTTTCGAATGGACACATTGCAACTTGTTTTGTCCTGGCCAAGTATATCTCATTGGCCTTAGTGAGGCAAGTTTCTCTTTCTCTCATACAGAGTGATACCAACACTTACATAAACCAGTCTGCAGACAGCCAGAAATGCTCCCTGGAGCTCTGTATTTAGGTCTCTGGCCCAGATTTTCTCAAACTTTAGGCTGCTGTATATTTAGAGTAGAATACCAATGAGTTTGAGAAGAACATAAATTATCTAAAATTGTACCATACTGAAAAAAGTTCAGATGTTTATCTGTAAAGATTTTCTTTGATCCCTTGTGTGCCATTTTCTGTCAACATATATTTTGTCAGTGACACAATACAAAAAGTATTTTGTTACCAAGTCTACTTTCTATATTACTTTTGCCATATATGTGTTTTTTATCATAATCATTTTGCTTTAGATATACATTTTACAAAACTGTCTTCAGACAGGTGGAGAGGGTAGTGCTGGTGCTATTAACCTTCATTTGAAGTTTCTACATGTTGGGTCAACTGTTTTTGATGTGTGTGTGTGTGTGTGTGTGTGTGTGTGTGTGTGTTGTCTTTGTGTGTGTGTAAATAACTTCAAGTAAATTTGCCCTCTCTAATTATTATTCATTCTGTATAAGTTGAGGCTAGAGATTTCAACTCCATGTTGACGAATTAATTTAATCAGTTTCTAGATTCTAATGCCTGAGATGGTCACATCATGAATATAAAATATTGCTCATGAGTGACATTTGTGACCTTAAGGAAGATCCACAGAAACACAAGGCCAACCGGAAGCAGTAAAGTAGCCCAAATTCAGAACCTCCAAATGAGAGATGAGGTTCTCCATTCTGTCTTTGGTTAATGTCAGGTATCAACACCAGCTGTTAGTAGTGCCTTGGAAGCTTTCTGTCCTCCCAGGACCACAGAATGTGACTTTATTCATATTGGAAGTTTCATACAATCTGATTGGGGTGGACCTTATGAAGAACACACAAACACACATACACATACACACAGACATATACTCCCACTCCCACTCACATACATGCACACAGACACAGATACAATACACAAATGAAAGCTTAGAGGCAGAGAAAGGAGTGAACAGACACTGAAAGAGGCTACATGGGCATGACAGAATGTAACTCAAGGAGTATATGCAAAAGGTGCAGAGATACCAAAGTTTTTTTTTTTTAATAATTACTTATTTATTGTCAAAGTGATGTACAGAGGGGTTACACTTTCATACGTAAGGAAGTGGGTACATTTCTTGTACTATTTGTTACCTCCTTCCTCATTCCCTCTTCCCCCTCCCCTTTTCTCTCTCCCCCCCGTGAGTTGTTCAATTGGTTTACACCAAATGGTTTTCCAAGTATTGCTTTTGGAGTCGTTTGTCTTTTTGTCCTTTGTCTTTCAATTTTGATATTCCCTTTCCCTCCCCTAGTTCTAATACCAGTATATACAGTATCCAGGGCACTCAGATGAGATACAGTGATAACACAGGGACAACCACAGGAAGGGGATACAAGAGGATCATCAACAAAAGAAGCTACGGTTTCATGTTGAAAGTAATTACTACAACGATATAACACTTGTTTCCATAACATGGAGTTCATTTCACTTAGCATCATCTTATGTGTTCATAAGGGCATAGCTATGGGGCTCTTGTGATCCTCTGCTGTGACTAGCCTAAACCTGTGCTAATTATTCCCTATGAGGGAAACCATAGAGTCCATGTTTCTTTGGGTCTAGCTCACTTCACTTAGTATAATTTTTTCCAAGTCTTTCCATTTCCTTACGAATGGGGCAATGCCATTCTTTCTGATAGGGGCATAAAATTCCATTGTGTATATGTACCACATTTTCCTGATCCATTCATCTACTGAGGGGCATCTAGGATGGTTCCGTAATTTGGCAATGACAAATCGTGCTGTGATGAACATTGTTGTGCTGGTGGCTTTAGTGTGTTCTTGTTTGTAATCTTTTGGGTACATGCCCAAGAGTGGGGCTGCTGGGTCCTAGGGGAGCTCTATGTTTAGCCTTCTGAGGAATCTCCATACCACTTTCCAGAGTGGTTGAACAAGTTTACATTCCCACCAACAATGAAGTAGTGTTCCCTTTTGGCCACATCCCCTCCAACATTTGTTTTTGTTAGTTTTCCTGATAATGGAACACTGACAACAAATTAATACTAGATCCTTATATATCACCCTATACCAAAATCAATTCCAAAAGGATCAAAGGCCTTCAAATAAAAACAGATACCCTGAAAACATTAGAAGAAGGAATAGGAGAAATACTTGGGCTCCTTGGCATAGGACAAACCTTCCTTAACAAAGGCCCAGAAATGCAACAAATCAAAGAAAGGTTGGGCAAATGAGACTGCATCAAACTGCAGAGCTTCTGCAGGGCAAAGGACATAGCTTGCAAGATAAACAGAAAGCCCACAGACTGGGAAAAGATCTTTACTGGCCTACGAGGGACAAAGGCCTCATATCTAAAATACATGCAGAACTAAAAAAATTAAATTCCTCCAAAACAAAACTTCAAAGAACCAACAGCCCCCTCAACAAATGGGCTGAAAACCTAAAAAGAGACTTCTCTGAAGAGGAAATGAGAATGGCCAAGAGACATATGAAAAAGTGCTCTACATCACTGGCCATAAAAGAAATGCAAATCAAAACAACATTGAGATTCCACCTCACCGCAGTAAGAATATCCATTATCAAAGTTTGGTTTTTGCCAGTTGTTATTTTGCCAGACAATAGTCTTTGGCAGACACCAATGGCTTGCACCCATAACCCTATTCCAGAGGCTTACATCTGAAAAATAAAGTTTGAAGCCAGCTTGTGCAGGAATGTATGAAAGTAATGTTTTATTAACTACCAAAAATATAAACATAAATCTCAAAACAAAACTGGAGCTGTAGTTCAAATAATACAGTAGAAGCCTTGAGCAAAAATGTTCAGGGACATCCCTCAAGCCCTGAGTTCAAGTCCTAGAGAAGGCAGCAGCAGCAGCAACAACAACAACAACAACAAAACACCCCAAAACTCCTCATATATCAAGAGAACATGTACATGAAATCCATTTGGAGAAATATAACATAGGTAATTCACATAACCACCAGATTCTGGGGAAGACCAAGGGAGCTTTTTCCTTTGAAAGAAAATGGCCATACTGTCACCTTTATCCTCCAGCATGGTGAAGAAACATGGTTGGATTCTAATTTGAATGAGTGCCCCATACACTGCTTAGATTTAATCCCCACTGTGAAGATATAGATGGTGAACAGTTTCAATATAGGACTATATGCCTTTAGGAATGGATTAACATTGCGTAGGGTCTTCAGGGTGGAGCCCCAGGATTGACTACTGGTTGGTTTGTAACAGAAGAAAGAGTACACAGAGGCATACCCTCATAGGAACCCCATGCTCTGTGCTACCTGGGACCTGATAGTAAGAAGGTCATTCAGTACTAGATCCAGTTGGTTGACCTTGGATCTCCAGAGCCACAGCCAAGTAGATTTCTTGTCATTAACTTGGACCCAGTTTGTGTTACAGTTTTATAGGCACTTAATATAACAGACTAGATCAAGGAGTTTCATTTTTCCTTATTTTAAATATGGACTTTTTATGGACTTTTTAACAGCATCCAACTACAGTATCCTCTTGTAAATTTCTTCAATTTATATTCTTAGCCATCATTTCTTTCTTTCTGCTTGAAGTGCACTATGCTTTGTCTTTTCTTCTGATTACTGGAGATGTGAGTTAAAATTATCCATTTGGGATAATTTCATCCTTTAAAAACAAACATTTATTGCTATGAATATATATGCTTTATTTTTTTAAGTTGTTATTGTAAAGATGATGTATAGAGAGGTTCCTGTTATATAAGTCAGGCAAAGAGCACATTTCTTTCTGGACAATGTCACCGCTTCCTTTGCAATCTCCCTCTGAGTGATTTTAAGGTTATTTTCTCAAGGTATCATTTTCTTAGGTTTGAGTGTGTAATATTTTGGTGATTTTGGGGTGGTAGTTATCCCTTTGGGGGATATATCAATTCTTTAAATTCCTTCATATTTTGCTGAACAAATTTGGATATTTCCATTCAATATTTTCTCAAGTCATCTTTTAGTGCCATCTATTTTGCTCTCCTTTTGTGGCTATGATTACAGAAGCATCAGATCTATTACTATACTCCTACAGTTCTCTGAGACTCCATTTTCAGTCTTTTTTCTCTGTTAGGTATAGTGAATTCTGTTATCATTTTTAAACAGTTATGATTTTTCTGCCTGTTACTGAGCTCATTCTTTAATAATTTTATTCTTTTTGTTGCACTTTTTCAGTCTCAAGATACCATTTGCTATTTCTAGTTCTGTTATTTTGCTAGACTGTCTACTTGTTCCTGATACTTTCTATTTTTAAAATTTGCTTCAAGCATGTTCAAAATTGGTTGTTGCAAAAATGTTTAAATGACTGCCTTAAATTTCTTTTCTGATAATTCTGACATCTGTGTACTGAAAGTTTTGGTGTATGTTGTCTTTTCTCTTTAGATGTTTCAAATTTTTGAATAAAGTAGAGACTTTCATATAATATCAATTTATTCTGACTATTGCTATGAGTTGAATGTTCTTTCCCCAAAGTTACTATATTAGAATTTAATTTCCAATGATTTAATTTTAAGATCTAGCTAGGAGGGCCTTACATCTTGGTTTTTGTCTAGTCAGTGAAGAAGAGCTTAAAGAGAGTGCCTCTTTTTACCACTATATGAGGATACAGTGACAAACATGACATAGACTGTAGTGCCGCCCTCACCAGACACCAACTGAGCTAGTAACTTCGCAGCCTCAAAACTGGGAAATATAAATCGCTACAGTTTGTAAACTATCCACTCAAGGATACTTTATTATAGCATCCGTAATGGGCTCAGATAGATAACACAGGCTTTGGGTCTTTTAAAAACATGTGTTGAGGTACTCCTCAGTTACCACTGTGCTAAGAACACTCTACTTTCTTGATGCCAGTTTGAGGGAAAGACCAGGTTCTGTACTCCACTTTCCATCCCACTAAGGCTACCCTCTCTCTGGGAAAAAGGATGAGTATCCCATCCCTACCCAATCATTTCTGAGTGGGGACTGTTGGCTGCCTTTTGTAGTAAACAGTCATTCTTGGGTGTCTAAGCACTCTTTCTTCTCCTCAACATTGAGTCTTCTTATAGGCACTTTCTGTAGTATCTAGAGATTTTATTGTACTATAGAGAGGAATATGGGAAAGATGTCTTTTTCATTTTCCCTGCTGCAGATATCGACAGCACAAGACAGTTTTACATGGTTTATATAAAATATCTAAGAAACCACTTAAATGAGGAAAGATTTATGTTTTCTTTCAGTTTCGAGGTGTCAATATGGTCAGCTGCCTCCATTGCTTTGAGCCTGAGGAGATAAGGAGTGTCAGAGTACCATCATGTGGCAGAGGAATCTGCTCACTGTATGGAAGTCAGGAATCAAGAAAGAGAGAGACAGAGACAGAGGCAGAGATGGAGACAGACAGAGACAGAGACACAGAGAGGGATGAAAGTAGGGAAAAAGGAGGAAATGAAGGGAGAGAGGGAGGAAGGGAGTGTAAGACAGAGAGAGACAGAGAGACAGAGACAGAGACAGAGACAGAGACAGAAAGAATATGGAGGGCTCCAGAGATATATTTTAAAAACAATAGCCTACAGGAATGACCTTTATAGAGCTAGGCCCACTCTGCTATGAAGTCATTAATGATTTAATGAAGTTACCTTCCTTATCTATCTAATCAAGTCTCCATAAAGCCAACAGCTGAGGAATTAAGTCTATGAGCCTTTTAGGAGATACTTCATATTTAAACCATAATATCGCCATTTGAATGAATAATCTTTTGATATGAAATTTTTCATTATGCTTACTTGGTAGGAATCCAAAGAGCTTCATACTACAAAAGGCTGAAGTCAACAGTTACTATCTAGGTATTTAAAGTCAGCTATTATCTGGCCCCACCCCAGATAATCATGCATTAGGTTGCTTTTTCTTCTTTATTTTACTGTAACTAAGTTTTTTGTCCTATTTGCATAGTTCATGTTTCATTGTCTTAGAAAATGCAGATCAGACAACTTTAAAAACTGATTTGCAAAATATGAAAGTAAATATTACTCTTTAATGATATAATAGTAGTTGATATATACTCAGTCTTTAATAGTCTGCTGAGGCTGTTACGAGAAAGTACTCATGGATAGGGTGACTGACATGAAAGAAATCTATTTCCTCAAAGATCTGGAGTCTGCAAATGATGTTTAAGGTGGGGGACTCCCAGCTTCTGTTTGTTGGGGAACTGTGTCCCAAACCTGGGATTTTTTCCCCATCTTTGATAGTCTAATGTTTTAGAAATAGTATCAATTCCTGAAAACCATGTTTGTAAGTCTCAGGTTTCTATGATATTAGGTAGATCAACCACAAAAATGCCAACACCTTTCAAACCAAGTTCTAGTCATGGGGTTTCAATGTGGAAAACAGTAGGTGATGCTGACACATAGTTTCTACTAGAACTAAGCGCTTTTTGTTCTTTTCTACTTGACTGGGTTGGAGTTTTCTCTTGGCTGGCTTCCTTCTCAGCACTTAGCACAGTACATGCTCTCCTGAGCCCCTATGGGGATCCCCACTCCCCTTTTGCAGTGCTTCCTCTCTCCTGAAGAGACAATCCTCCCAGAGATGAGTTTATCTCTGGAAACTGTGCCTGCCCCATGTCCTTACTCTCTCATGACGGGAACAATCTTCTGCTAATAACTCTAACTTTTCTACTGTCCCCTGTTCTTCCCAAATTTCTATTACCATCTCCTATCTAAACTGAAGCTTACCCATTCCTTACCAAGCTCTGGGATATTATTTCCTGACATTTAGATTTCATCTCATGTAGGTTTTATTCCTGGATCTATCCCCCCAACCCCCAGAGACGGCATAAAAATGTCGCATTTTAGAGGGATTCAAATCAGATGTTTGGAGGATACTCAAAATCCTACGTTTTTCATGTAGAAATGAGCATTGTGTCTCCATAAAAAGAATCACACTATGTCCTCTTGCAGTCAGCTCACGTCAACAATCAGTCTTATTTGTTATTAGGGATTATAAATTCAGGAAAAGACTAATCTTCTAGCATCACAGGTTTTCAGAAATGACTGTCCAACATAGTTTCACCAGGAACCAGGCAACCTTTTGACAGAAAAGTGGAAATGTCTACATATATGGGTACAGACCTGGCAGCAAGTAGGTCTAGACTCAGTTCCTTTGCAAATCATCTGGATTACTTATGAGGGGAAATGTCCATTTGTGGTCTGACCTGCCACAATTAAGATGTAGTATGACTTGGTAAAAACAGAGATCCTGAGAGAAGAAAGGTGAAGAAAAATTTAGATAAAAAAGAAAAGAATCAATACTGTGAGCTGGGCACCAGGGGCACACATTAAAAGCCTAGCTACTCAGGAGGCTGAGATATAACGATTGTGGTTTGAAGCCAGCCTGGGCAGGAAAGTCCATGAGACTCATCTCCAATTACCCATCCAAAAGCCAGATGTAGAGTTATGGTTCAAGTGTTAGAGCATTAGCCTTGAATAAAAAAAATCTCATCGACAGTGCCCAAGCCCCGAGTTTAACCCCCAGGACTGGGATGTGAGCATGCATGCACATGTGAGCACGCGCGCGCGCACACACACACACACACACACACACACAACAACATTGCACAGTTTAGTATAACTTATCTCTATCTAGATGATAGATGATAGGTACCTATATGAATAAAAATAAATTAGACTTGTTACATTTGAGTATTCAGGGTTATGAATTAAATTTATTGGATTTTAAATGATGATTTCCAAACACATGACCTCTCTTGAATACCCAAATGACAAGATAGTCTAAGATCATTTTATCATAAAAGAGACATTTTTGCTATTTCTCCATAGCTTTTACACAAACTTTTCAATCTTACTTTGCTGTTCCCAGTATTCTTTTGTCTCTATGGTGTCAAAGAATGAGTTCAGAGATATAGAAGATGGTAAAGCTGTCTTTAGGAGACAGCTTTTAAAATCATTGGACAGGCTGTATGTTATAGCAGTCCTCAGACCCAACCAGAGACTCCATGCAGCCTACTTGAGCACTCCATGTGTTGTTTAGCTCCTATCGCTAGATCCTCATTTGATGCACACCTCACTTCTGGGGTTGTTGTTCTTGTGCAGTTCTTTCAGGATGAGATGCCCAGGGCTGACATGTATCACTGTTCAAAGTCATGGTGAGGGATGCAGAACCTCCATGGGAGGGGACCTTTGTCTTGATCACAGACTCAGGTTCCTTTCCTGCCCCTACCCCCCCCCCCCCATCTCTTCACTTGTTCTCTTTTAACTGCTGAGAAACCTGTTTCCTATCCTCATGCTCACTGAGTTCATTCTCACTGATTTGTTGAACTTCCTTATGCAGTTATTCTTTCCTATGATGCCTACATTGTCTGGAATATGTTATTCTCAGAACTACCTCCCTAATGATTAGGCATGCTTCACTCCATGCTCATGACATGTTTCCTTGTCCATTTCCTTGCCACCCCCCACAAGGGCTGCCAGTGGCGGTGGAGAGGATTTTCCTTTGGTTAGGCACTACCCCTAGCCTGGTTCATCACAGGTAGCTGCTAATATTAGAGGAATACCTGGATGATTTAGTATGTGTAAACATGCTGATTTATTTCTGTATGAAAGTAGGCTAACACCAAGCTTCTCACTGTTCAAAGTCAGTGCTTACTATAAGCTTAGATGAACTAGGGTTTCATTTCTTTGGAAGTATGAAATCATCTTTGATTTTACCTAAAATGGTATTCTAACAATAAGTATTGTTTGCTAGCTGGCAGATCGTTCTGGAACTCTCCACTTATAAACTACACAAGAATGTGTGTGAGAATAAAGGAGGGAAGCTTACATAACCTGCAATCTTGAGACTTGAATAACTATGTAAATTTCAGTCATAATACTTCATCCCTACGGATTCTACATTAATTCTACCCACACATGAGTTTCATAACTCTTGTCTTGAAGCATTAGTTGGTCTAGAGTCCTTTTCTAAATAAGTTCATGAGACAACTGTGTTGCATAGCCAGCACATTTATCTTCTAAGGTTAAGAAATCATCAAGGAGCTGGAGATATGGCCTAGTGGCAAGAGTGCTTGCCTCATATACATAATTCCCCAGCACCACATATATAGATAGTGGCGAGAAGTGGCGCTGTGAGTCCAAGGCCCAGGACTGGCAAAAACAAAACAACAAAACAAAAAAACAATAACAAAAAAAGAAATCATCAACATGATTGATTAGTTGTCAGCTTTGTGAAATTAGTTTTTCAAAAGTAGTATTTTAGTGTATAATATTTTTGAGTCTCATACAGAATGTTATAAAGCACTATTTTGCAATCTTATCACACAGAAACACTGGGAGATTTTTGTTAAAACAGTTGTACATTAAGCAGGTCAGGAGGGCTCTCTTCAGAGTCTGTCTGCATTCCTACCCAGATCTTCCAGGTAGCCACTGATACTAGCCTGAGGACCAAAGACTAAAAACAAAGATTCTTATATGTTCCACACATGATTTAAAATCCCCAAAATGAAATAGTGAATATGATAATACAAAAATAAATGAGTAGTTGGATGGTTATTTCTGTAATATGAATTAAATTTATCCTGTTTCTACTCGTACTCATCATATGTTTTACAAAAAGAGGCTGCATAGCAATTTGCAAGTCAGACTTCCTGAATTTGATATCGAGATTGCCTTGTTAGTGACTGATTGTCCTCAGATTCCTCTGGGTATTTCAGTGAATATGAATTTTCTACTCCTTATGATTTGTTCCTTGTCTTATTGATCAATTTGTATGCTATCTTATCTAGTAATATGGACAGTATGAACTTAAATCATAGACTCATAAGTCATGGGTACAACAGGTATTAAATTTATGTTTCCTTACCTAAAAAGTTGCAACCAAGAGAGGTAGCAGTTTTGCAAGCTACGATGAGGTTCTGATTTTGAAATGAGACCTAAGTTGAATCATTTGAGCCTGGTAATTATGCAAACAATAAGTCAGAGAAGCAGGGAGGTAAGGCCAGGACAATTGAGCACTGCTGAACCAGTGCTGGCGTGTGCCTGGGCTGCTGTGATTTCAGTATATCGGCATTGATGTTTCACACTTAGTCTGAGTCAGAGGTCACTTCCTCTTTTACTGTGAAACTAACTGTAACATATTTTCATTATCTATTAACATGATTTTTATTAAGCATTTACAGGCTAAAGTTGCACTATTGATCTTTATTAGTAGTGATTTGGAATGCTTTAAATCTACAAAATTAGGACATTCCTGAAAAGTGATATAATTGTAATACATAGGTTATTTAAGTATTTGAGGTAGACAAATTATGAAATATTCTACAGGATAAATATTTTTACATCTTCAACTAATCAAGGGTATTATTAACAGGTTTTTGTTCTTCTATTCACAGTGGGCAGAGTTTGTTCATGCAGCTGGCTGAGATCACTAGGGCTGTAGCCCTATAGGCAGTGATGCTAGCTAATATTGTAGCTTGGCAGCAGGCAAGGCCTACTAGTCTTGTAGCCTCACTGATAGCTTCTGGGGCCATCAATTTCTCAGATTTTTGTCTCATAAACTAGAGGAATGAAGTCAAGCATGTATGAGTGGAGAACTTTTCAGGAAAGAAGCTTCTCTTCTGGCTCAGATCCACTGTTGTCCCACAGCAGTAGAGTCCAATTTCTCTGACTGGTGGACTCTATGTAAATGAGGAGTAGGACAACTAAATAATCAGAGCAGATCTATGACTTTAAAGTTGAGGTGTGGCTTGCTTTGATCATCACTAGGCATTTGGAAGGGAATTTTTCTTTGATTGGACCCTGACTCATATTCTGATTGGTTGTTAACATCCAAACAAGCTGGTTGTTAATGTCCAAACAGTTTTGTATTTTTTCTGCAAATATTCCCTCAACCTTTGCAGAAAAATAAATCAGTTTGTTATTTGTCGAGATCTCTGAGGACCCCTTTTCCTCTCTTCCCCAGAGGAGATGTTCCAATGTCGGGGTCTCGAGGACCCCTTCCCCCCTCTATCTCCCGGGGCGGGGGGATGCCTGAACCTCGATTCTGTGGAAGAAACTCCGCCCTACCCCTCATACCAGCAGAAGGAGTAAGGCGTGTCCTTTCTGGACTGCTCTAGGCTGAAGTGGGATGCCAAAATCCCTTCCTCGGCCCCCCATAATGTGTCAGGAACCACAGGACAAAGATAACGGGGAGACGGCTGGATGGTTGAATGAGTCTCAAAGAATTTAGTTGGGAGGGTGGCTTATATAGAGGTTATGGCGGGAAAGGGAAGGACTTGGGCCATTGGCTAAACCAAGCTGCCCATCAGGTGATGTCACGAAACCTCCATTGTGGGCTGGACAACCCTATCATGGTGGCACACACGTGTTTGCCCCCCAGGGGCAGGGGCTTCTTTTCCGGTTGAGGCTGGAAGGTGGGAGGGGCTCCCTCCCACACTGTCCCAGGGCTGGGGGAAGGGCAGTGTCTTGCTCTTGGCGCCCTTCTCCCACCAAGGCCAAAACTGAGTCCCCAACAGTTATTAAGTGATTGTATAGCTGTTACGCCTTTTATCATGGGTTTCATGGCAATTTTGCTGTTAAAATTGACCTTATGTAGAAAATTCAAAGCACATCCTACAAAACTAAGAAAATTGAGGAAAGAGTCAGGGTTGGGAGAGATAATTATCACTATGTGTTTTACTCACAAACTGCTTTGTGAAATGGCAACTCCTTTGTTCAACCTATGAAAGATAATCAAAATATATTTAAGAATACCTTGTCTACTAGACATAGATAAAGGTTTAGTTTAAATAAAATGGTTTTGGTAAATTTTTAATTCAGTTAGTGATTCAAGCAGAGGAAGATTTTGTTATGATGGGAATCATTATACCATTCTTTCTAACTTCACAAGCTTTTGAAGTTTTTTTTTTAATAGTAATATATAATACATGAACAAGGGTATTACAAATGGCTTTAAAATAATATTATAAGATCAATGACAAGTTATGATCTTTAAAATAATAACTTTTCAAGTCAAAGTTAGGAAGTAGTGAAGCTGGAGAGAAAAAGGGCATTCAGTGTTCAAAGCAGAACTGTAGTTCAAAGGTATTGATATTCAGTAGAAATTTTAATTGGATGCCTATGTTTTTTTTTCTTTTCAAATAATTATTGAATTACATGTATGAATCTTCTTTAAAGTATGCTTTATCCAGGTATGGTAGCCTCAGGAAAGCTACTAAGGGTCTATGGAACAACTTTCTCATTTGAAGGGAAACAATCTCCTCATTTTGACTCTTTCCTATCTGCTATGAGATATCTTTCTGGATTTAGAATTTCATTACCTTTCCTATCTAGTCATGCGTATGATCTTTCCTTCTACGGAACTGGCTAAGTTCCATGTCAAAAGATCATACACTATTCTTTACTGAAGTGAAGGCCTGCACTCCTAATAGAAGTGGCCACCAAATTGGTAGCAGCACCTGGATCCCAGCATAGTTCTAGTCTTCTAGTCTAGATTTACATTTTCTACTAAAAACTACTTTAAAATTTGTTCTAATAAGAGTTAGTTCTCTAAATGCCTGTTTTAAAGATGATGTGCTGAGTGCCAGCAGGTCAAGACTATAATCCTAATTACTTGGGGGAGATTGACAGGATTGTGGTTTGAGGCTAGGTAGAGAAGACAACTTTCTTGACTCACATCTTGGTATAGTGGTACCTGCTTTTCATCCCAAATTCTATGTGAAACTGTGAACTAGAGGATTGTGGTTGACATTGACTTAGGAAGAAACATAAAAGACTGTTTTTCAGACTGTGATCTGCTGATGACAGGAAACTTAAAAGTAACCACATCGTTGCTCAGGCATGTGATTCTGCAGGGAATAAGGCCTTATAGGAAATAGCCAGCAAAAAGTAGGACTGGAGAGTGGCTCATCTGGCCTAGCACTAGCCTATCCAGTACAAGGATATGAGTTCAAACTCTGGTACAACTCCCCCTCAGAACATGGATTTGCATTTTTCAAAACAAAGAAAACTCTAGAATGTTATTATGGTCTTATCTAGAAGATGATTGTTCTTGAAATGATCCTTGGCTACTTGTGATAAAATAGAATTTTCTTTATATTTGACATATCATTTAATACTAGACCCATGTGATTTCAAGTGATGATTTTGTTTTACAGGGTAAAAACAAAAATCGTTTTATCATGTATAGAACCAATAATTAGGATCTAAATGCTCAGTATTTTCTTTTGTAAATGAGCAAAAGATAAATACATAGCCTATGAAATGGCAATGTGCATCATCTCTACTGCTAGACACATCTGTTCTCACCTCACAGCCCCTCAAGAAATTATCCACACAAAGGCCTCAGAAAAATGTATGTATGCCATACATGCTAGTTTTAATTAAAAAGCCATTGAAAAAGCCTTAGTCATAATTTCTAAATTTTAACTTCTCTGGACTTTGTAACTTGGAAAAAATCCATATCAAATATATCTACTGCAGCTGTAACGCATTAAAAACTTTTCTGTCTCTATCTTTTGTGTTGCTAATTAACTTTGAATTCTTGGTGCCTATATGATGAGGATAGGAAATAGCTATCTTTCTTTTTTTTCTCTTTTTTTCCTTTTTATTTTTACAGTACTGGAGATTGAGTCCAAAGTCTCAATCATGCTAGCTTAACACTCCACCATAGAGTTAACATCTCCAACCTTTCTTTGACTTTATCTTGAGACATCTTCTTGATAATTTGTTCCAGGATATCTGAACCACATGTCTTCCTGGCTCCTTTTTGGTAGTATGGCAAAGAAACTTGAAAGAGAAGTTGTGAATACTATTTAGTAGAAGACTGGGAAAGGCTTTTACACTTTAACCATGCCCCACTCCCCTGTTGTCCCTGTTTTTGATTTGGGCACCCTGTGTCTTGTATATACATTTATCTGATTTGGGGAAGGGAAGAGGAATCAAAATGGTGAGACAAAGGGAAAAGGGTGAGACAATGCAATGACAATACTTACAAGAAACTATGTTGGAAATGAACTTTTCAACTTGTAGGGAAGGGAAGTCAAGAGGAAGGAAAAGTGAGAGAAAACAAGGGAGGGGTAACAATGTTCAACAAGAGCTATACTCATTATCATACTTAGCTAACTGTAACCACTCTGACATCACCGTTACAATAAAATAAAATGAAAATTTAAAAAGTACATATAACAAATACTTTTCTTTCTAAATAAATGACTGATCATTATAAATATACACTTTCAGAGATTTGATGTTATACATAGTTTATTGCATCAAAAATTTTTCTATTTTAACAATTAAATCTATGTCAGACTGCTGTTTGTTCATATGTCACTGCCATTGATTGATTCATAGAATAACTTGGTATTTTGATATATTTTACTCATAGTATCATGAAAATATTAACTTTATCCCAAAAGAATAAAGGTATCACAATTTTCTACACTTTATTTAAATTTTTGTTATAGAAAAATTTAAAATTGTATGAAATTGTTAAGAGACAAACTTTGCATCATGTGCACAGTCTATATTAGTTATTCTGGAGGACAGCCAGGCATCTGATGTTTAAAAAGCACAGTGAATGATTTTGATGGACTGTGAAAACTAACGGAGCTCCCAAGGGCTTTTGGAAGTATTTCTATGTAGTATGAAATTAAATGAGAATTTTGGCTAAGGCACAAATGTTTACTGTTTAATACATACTGGCATGGTCAAGATGAAAATAATAATGGTAATTAAAATCTATTTAAGTGATTCTTGGCATCTTTTTCAAAAGGAGTTTATAAAAATCAGTCTGATGAATAAAATAATTTTTAAAGGTGGTGTCATTGGATAGAACTGGAGAAAAATTTGAATTTCTTTGCCTCAAGCTAGTGTGATGACATAGACTGGAGCGTATCACATGTCTCTGCAATAAGGTAATTCGTGAACAGATGTCTTTCTCTCACCCAGACAATCAAAAAATTAAGACATTGGATGGCTCTTGCATCAACAGCAGAAATGCAGTTGCTTTCCGAGTAAATTTTTATCAACATTCTTAAGCAGACTTTATTGTGGAAGGGCAACACTGCAGCCCAGAAAGATAAGAGCATTGAGAGTAACATGTGTTTTTCATGCACACATGTGTGATTGCACACACACACACACACACAAACACACACACACACACTAAGCATCAACATAGGATGAAGGAACAAGCTGCTATAATTGGGGAAATTAGATGTCCAAAGCATCATAAATCCAGGAGAGTTTCTCACTGATAATCTCTAAAGAACTGTCGGAAAATCCTTAATCTTTAAAGAATTCTATATATATTTTTTTGCTTACAGAGGATTTCCATGGTGGCTGTACTCATTTATTTACATTCTTTTTTTTTTTTTTTTTGCCAGTCCTGGGCCTTGGACTCAGGGCCTGAGTGCTGTCCCTGGCTTCTTCTTGCTCAAGGCTAGCACTCTGCCACTTGAGCCACAGCACCATTTCTGGCCATTTTCTATATATGTGGTGCTGGGGAATCGAACCCAGGGCTTCATGTATGTGAGGCGAGCACTCTTGCCACTGGGCCATATTCCCAGCCCCTCATTTACGTTCTTATCAGCAATGTTTATGGATTCCTTTTTCCCTCATATACTTGCCAGGATTTTTTTTTTTATGTTCTTGATTGCCATGCTGACTGGAGTGAGATGAAATCTCAATGTCATTGGACTTTGTACTTTTTATGGCCAAGGATATTCAGTATTTCCTCATGTCTTTACTGCTATCTGTACTTCTTTCAATAATTGTTTAATTAGTGCATCTGAAGATTTATTAACTGAGTTGATGGTTCTTTAGGAGCTTAGGTTTTTGAGTTCCTTGCTTATTCTAGCAATTAATCCCTTCTTTGATGTACAGCTAGCAAAGACTTTCTCCCAAGGGTCTCTTCATTCTAGTGACCATTCCTTTTGTTGTGCAGAAGCTTTTAGTTCAAGGAAATTCCATTGCTCAATCCTTGCTCATATGTATCGAATTATTGGGATTTCATCCAGGAAGTTACTGCCTATCCCAATATGTTTTAATTTTTTTTTTCTATTCCCAAGTTTCAGGATAAACATGATCAAGCTAAATTACTCTTGGGCACATATCCAAAAGTATGAAAATCAGGATACAATAAAATCACTTGAATAATTATGTTCACTGCAGGACTATTCAAAATAGCTAAGCTACGAGAACAAAAAAGACGCTCTACAACTGATGATGGATTAAAGAAATGTGGTACATATACATAATGAAATATTGAGCCAGAAAGAATGAAATTATGCCATTTATAAGGAGTTGGGTGGAACTGGCAATTATCACGCTGAGGGATTTGAATACAACAAAAAAGTGAGACATACTGTGTTATTAAGTTATAAATGTCTTCTTAACTTGAGTAACCATAGATTTGGTTCTATCAAGAATTACTACTAGATAAGTCCTGAGACTATCAACATTTTTTTCCAGATTAAGGAAATTATTGCTCCAAATATATTTTAGAGATAACTAAATTCTTCCTGGTTACATATTGAAGCAAAAACTCTTGAGCTGTTAAGTGTTGTTCCTTATTTGTCATGCTTAAAACTTTTTGGTAGCATACAAAAGTAAAATTGTTCCATTAAATCCTGGAATGATGCAACAAATTAGCAGAGGGGATTGAGTGTTACTTTTGCCGATACTAGTTGACCCCACTCTGATTTACCTTTATATGTTTATGGTCATAAAACCTCGTTATCAATGCTATTCCTCATAGTATTCTCACCCACTCCTCCCACTTCCCCCCTTCCTTAAATTTTAGAATATGTATTGAACTTTTTGTCATTTCACAAAGCAATTTATGCATACAGTGAGTCTTTTTCTATGTCATCTTCCATTATCTTTTTGACACATTGTCTCATTCTTGCCCCTCCATGCCAGTCTTGAATATGTACCTGGAAATTTTTTTTTGGCCCGGATATTACCCAATAACTTCAATCATAACTTTCTTTTTTTTCTTATTTATTGTCAAATTGATGTACAGAGAGGTTACAGTTTCATACGTTAGGCCTTGGGTACATTTCTTGTACTGTGTTATCTCCTCCCTCAGTCCCCCCTCGCTCTTTTCCTCTCCCCACAATAAGTTGTTCAGCTGGTTTACACCAAATTGTTTTGCAAGTATTGCTTTTGGAGTTATTTGTCTTTTTATCCTTTGTCTCTCGATTTTGATATTCCCTTTCACTTTCCTAGTTCTAATACCAGTATATATAGTTTCCAGTGTACTCAGATACAGTGTACAGGTACAGTGATAGTGTGGGTTCAAGGGGAACTTGAAAAGAAAGATACATTCTCTTTTTAACTCCCCATCATCCATTAAAGAATAAGTTAACTATTTTCCCTACAAACTCTTCCTCAGAGATCCATAATCCTAGATAAACTCATTCTAAAATGAATATAAATATTTCTATGCCTTGGACAAAGAGTATTCATCAAGTTGAGTTCAATTAAATAAAATTAAAAATAATGCAATCTGCACAAGGATAAAAGATATATATTTGCAGCATTTCTTCAGATAGTTTGTGTTTTTCTATATAAATGAAATAAATGTCTTTTCATTGCTGTAAATATTGATTACTCAAATCTTTTATCAAGTTCTCCAATGTGTGTGTTTTGATTTTATTTTTTCCTTTACCTAGCAGAAACCAATATTTTACATAGCCAAGTTATTAGCTTTCCTAACCAGTTTGGGTAATATTTATTCTAGCTAGTTTTATCTTTAGTGAGACTCCACTGCTACAAAGAAATCTGCAGTGTTGGATATGCTATTATGAAGAGTACTTATCTCTTTTGAGTTCCCATAATTTTAGTTTTTTTTTATTGTAATAGTAGCTTTTAGCATTAGATTTTCTCAGAATATCTGATAAAATGTCAAACATTTCAATTAAAATAAAATCAATCTAATAATTTAGCTATATACATAGTTACTACAGAATTACATTAAAATTATTAAGCAGGTACTCTACCACTTGAGCCATAACTCCACCCCCTTTTTGCATTAGTTATTGTTGAGATAAGGCCTCACATTTGTTTAGGCTGTCCTGAACTGAGACCCTCCTATTTCCCTTCTTCACTGAGGATAACAGATGTGTACCATTGCACTAAGCCCTATGCTTTTCCTACAACTGGGATGACAGGCATACCAACATACCTAGTTATTGGTTAAGATGGAGTCTTGACATCTTTTTGGCCAAGTAGGCCTTGAACTTTGATCTTCTGATTGCTCTCCCAATTACTCAGGATTATAGCCTTAAAGCCATCAAGCCAAGCAGTCTTTAATTCTTTTTATTTGTGCATGTGCGCATACAGAAACACACACACAGACACACACACAGACACACACACAGACACACACAGACACACACAGACACAGACACACAGACACACAGACACACACAGACACACACAGACACACAGACACACACACACACTGATTTTGTGCCAGTCCTGGGTTTGAACTCAGAATCTAGTTTTTGTTCAAGGCTATCTGTCTGCTGCTTGAACCACAGGTCCACTTTTGCCTTTCTAACTGTTAACAGGAGATCAATCTCTGAAACCTTCCTGCTCAGACTGGATTTGAATTATGACACCAAAATATCTACCAGCCTCCTGAGTAGCTAGATTACAGGCATGAACTACCATGTCAGGCAAATTCTTTTATTTTAAAAATATTTTTATTATCTCTAGTTATACAAAGTGGTTACCAGTCAACATGTCAGTTTACAAGTACAATGCATCTTGGTCAATATCACCCCCTTTACCATTTTCCTTCATCCTGCTCGACCTCAAACATTCCCTCAATTTTTCTAGTTTCATATTATGATTGTAATCTCTCATCTTCTCTTCATTTATCCAATCTGTTCTCTTGAATTTACATTTTTCAAATGCTACTGGTAGTCGTTGAAGTAGAAGTTAGGTTTTCTTAAGAATTACACCATTTGAATTCTTCCCTGCATATACCATACTTCAGCTAATATATTTATGTACATTTTCACAGGATCACATATGTGTTTACTTGTATATTTATAAATTAGGTAGAACTTCCACCTATGAGAGAAAATAGGAGTCTTTTGTCTCTCTGGCTCTGACTTAATTTATTTAATTTTTTTCAGAAATATTGAATTCTCTAAAATTTATTTAATATCTTTCTTCCTAATGGATGAACGTAATAGTTCACTGTTCATATATACCACCTTTTCTTAATTTGTTCATCCATTGAAGTACATCTGGGCTGATGGTGTACCATGGTTCTGGTGAATCCCATAGTAATGAACATGGCTATAAACTATCCAGATTTATAATCTTTTGGATAAATTCCCACAGTTGGTATTGCTGGTTTATAAAATAGTTCTATGTTTAGTTTTTCATGAATTTCCAATTGATTTCAAAACTGGTTGCAAGAGTTTACCTTTCCACCAACAGTGTATTAGGGTTCTGTTTTCCCCACTTCCTCACTAGCATCTGTTACTTTTTGTATTCTTGATGATGGTCCTTCTAACTGGAGTGAGATAGAATCTTGGTGGTGTTTGAATTTCCATTTCCTTTATAGCTAGAATTGTTGAACATTTCTTCATGTGTTTATTGGCTATTTTCACTTCATCCTCTGAGGAATCTTTATTTAAATAATTTGCCCATTTATTAGATGCTTTGTTACTTCTCTGAGAGTTTAGCTTTATGAGCTCTTTGTATATTCTGGATATTAGGCATATAGCTGGCAAAGACCTTCTCTCCTTTTGTAAGATGACTTTTACCTTGTTAACTATGTCTTTGGCCATGCAGAAACTAGTTTGCTACAATCCTATTTGTCAATTCTCTCTGATTTGCTGATCCCAGGAACTTACTCAGAAATTTCTTGCTGGTGCCAAGAAGTTCTAATGTTTCTCCAACTCCTTTCGGTGGTAATTTCAAGGTTGTAGGTCTTATATTAAGGTCTGCATTCAATTTTGAATTGATATTAGTACAAGGTGACAGGAATTCTCTTTCAGTTTTCTTCAAGGAGATATCCAGTTTCCCCAACATTATTTGTTGCAGAGTCTGTCTTTCTTCCATCCTTCATCTTGTCTCCCTTATCAAATATTACATGAATGTGTATCTAAAATTAGGGTTTACTTGATTTTATTTCTGGGACTTCTGTTCCATTGGTCCTTGACTCTGTTTTTGTGCCAGTATCAAGCATTTTTTTTTTTTTTGCTATAGTTCTGTAGTAGAGGTTTAAGTCTGGAATTGTGATACTTCCAGCATTATGTAGCCCAACCTATGGATAAATTTAAAGTCACTTTTCCTTTATTTTTGGAGCACTGGGATTATAGAAATTTTTGTTTTATTAAAATTTAGGTCAAAATGATTTTATATATTTATGAGACATAAATTCTAAGCTTAAGGAAGGAATCCACATTAAATAGCACAAGTTTATAATACTTTTGGTGGCAAAATGTAGGTAGAAATAATTCTCATTTGTTTGGCTTTGTAGTTCAGTGCTATGAACTTGCCTAGCATGTATGAGGTAGTGAGTTTGATCCTCATCTCTAAAACAATAAAAAAAGGGGGAGATGAACCAAGAATATACACTTTTAAAAGCAGCTGTGAAGATTTGTTTTTGATTTTTGGTTTTGGTTTTGCTGATAAAATTGTTTGAACTTTTACTTGCTCATGGGACTGGTGCTCTGCCACTTGAGCTACACTTCCTGCATGAATTTTTGCTGATTATTTCATTATAGTACTGAGGCTTGAGTCCAGGGTCTTGGGTTACCACTTAGCTTTTTGTGCCCCAGGCTGGTGCCCTACCTTTTGAGTGACACCTTCAATTTTATTGCTGCTTACTTTGGAGTTCATTTCTTTCAGACTTTTTGCCTGGCCAGCTTTAAACTTTGAATACTCAGCCTTCTGAGTATCTAGGACTACAGATGTATACCACCAGCACTCAGCTTGAAGATTTGATTTTAATCAAGCAAAATGGTAAACCTTGTTTTAAAATAGCAAAGAGTTAAAAATCAAAGTCCATTTATTCTGCTTTAAAATGGGATAAATTCATCTTTAAAACTGGATACCAATGTTCACATCCAGAATAGTTTAGAAGGTTGAGATATTTTACATAATGGATTTATTTTAGAACATAATAGAGAGAAGGTATTTTTAAAATGGCCCTAAAAGTACAATAAAGTACAAATAAAATTGCTTTAATATTTCAGTTTATTTCAGAGGACATTAAGCATATCACATATATATAATTTATAACTTGGTTTATATCCCTCTGTATCTGCTAGTATGTAGCTCTATATGCTACATCTGCTAGTATGTAGCTCTATATGAATCTCTATATTCATTCATATATACATATATATTTCTTTATATATCTGTATCTACCCATATGTATATGTATGATATTTTACTTGTTGGACAGACTAATTTAACCTTAACAAACAGATAATAATCTTCATTATCTTGTCTAAATTGTAGTTTATTGTTCATAAAACAAATAGTTTAAAATGGATTAAAGAATTGGAATTGAGGACAATTTGAAGTCAATGATGAATAAATGAAGAAAGTAAAATTATGTACATAGAATTCATAGCTCAGTAGTTACATATGTGAAGTAAGAACCCAAGTATTCTACCTCTCTATCTATTGCTACCAACTGTGCAAGGACTGGCCATTTAGCATCTTTGTTGTATAGCATGACCTGCACCTTTCTTTACCTATGCCTCGTCTATGTGACAACTATTTGTCAATTATGCTGTCTCTTAAATAAGCTACTAGGTGATATACTTGATTTTAAAGTTGATATGTGTTTTTGTTCATCATTATATGAATTATAAAAAAGATAAGGTACTGACTCATAAGAAACAAAGCAAATATCATTAAATGACAATGATAAAGTCTTATTTATTTAATGCATTCAATTGTTTCATCTATATAGCACTTGGTTCATATTTGTCAACATTAATTAACACTGGCAATGTAGTGTGCAAATTTTGGACTGCTTGATTTTAACATATTATCTTTGACTTGAAATTAATTCAATATTGCTATAAAAGATAATAAACTGCATTTCTGTAATAAGTGAACTACATCAGTTATATTTTGAAAGGCAAAAATTTCTGACAGTTTGAATATATTCTCCACAAAATTCATGCATTGAAATCAAGTATTCTTGAGGTTTGATAAAAAATGTACACACTGCCTTAAATATAAAACTGCAACCACTCTTTACATCATTTTGGTAATAATTAAATAAATAAATGAAAAAAATTAAATCCTTAAGTTCGCAAGTGAGTGAAATTTTAAATTAAGATCTTGGGGAAGTAATTAGGGTTAGAAGGGTCAAAAGAGTGGGACCTTATGCTGAGACTACTGGCTATGTAAGAAGAGGAAGAGAGGCCCAAGTCCACATTGTCTCTGAGTCTGATCATATGGTGTCTTCTTCCCAGTTACAATGCAGGAAGGAAGCATGCAGCAGATGTTAGCACAGTGCTAGTGACACTTCCAGACACCAGAACTTGTTTTCTTTATTAATGGCCAAGTCTGTGATTATTATATCTTGGCTCTATAAATCTAAAATAAGTGGCACTATGGCTCAAGTGGTAGCACACTAGCCTTGAGATAAAGAAGCTCAGAGACAGTGCCCAGGCCTTAAGTTCAAGGCCCAGGCTCAGAAAAAATAAACCAATAAAAATCTAAAATGTACTTGAATAAACAGAACTCCATATTGTTTTTTGAAATTAAGTTAATTTTTCTTGTACAAGGGGTTGACAATTTAGCATGTTCATCTAAATGTCCAATGCTTGCTTTCTGTTCATCTTCCATTATTTTCCTCCATGCTATCTGTTCCCTCTCCAAGAGTCATTTCATATTCCCCACTTCCTTTATCACAGATGTACAGAGTATTCTTGCTGTAAATATCCCATTCCTTTTTCCATTCATCTACCACCCTCACTATTACTATTACTACTAATATGATACTTTATTTTGTTAAAGTATCTATTAATTATTTGAAAGGTTAATTCTCTCTTGATTTGCACTCTATTAAACTTAGTCAACTAAAGTTGTGTATGTAAACATTTTCCTTATATGGGAGGTTGTATTTTGGGTCAAAGATCTACATATGGAAACAAGCAAACTCTTATTCATTTACTCTAATAAAAACAGTAAGAAATACCTGTATAGTTGATATTCTAAGAGACAATAAAAGAAAAGCTTACAAAATTCTCTATTTAAACCAAGAAGGCAGAATAATGTACAAAAAATAAAAGACAGGACAAAAAATATGATATATGGTATATATTAAGCCAACTACAACAGCAGCCACTTTAACTGTTAGGGATTGGAATACAGCAACTTGAAGAGAGAACTTATCAAGGTGGAGAGAAATTATCAGGCCCTTAACTCAGGTTTTGTGCATGTGTACAAATAATTCAAGATTTATGCCCAGATTACAGTAGAACTGAAATATAAGTCAATAACAGCTTGCTAGAAATTCTGCAATCTTGGTGATTGGACAACCTTTAAATAACAAATGACAACTTACATAATAGTATAGGCCTGTTAGAAAAGAAGAAATACCTGAAAGCAATATTAGCTTCTACATTAGGAAATTTTGACAAGTATAAATTAAATTCAAGGTAATGAAGTAATGAATTATAGCAGGAATCAACAAAATCAAGCATAGGAGAGTAATAGGGAAGAAATAATAAAATTACAAAATAGTTCTTTAGAAAGACTGATATCAATGAACCTCAAGCAAAGTAGCTAAGAATCAAAAGAGAAGACATAACTTGTTAATATCATAACCATCTGTACTGACAGATATTAATTAAGAAGGCGGGCTGGGGATATAGCCTAGTGGCAAGAGTGCCTGCCTCGGATGCACGAGGCCCTAGGTTCGATTCCCCAGCACCACATATACAGAAAACGGCCAGAAGCGGCGCTGTGACTCAAGTGGCAGAGTGCTAGCCTTGAGCGGGAAGAAGCCAGGGACAGTGCTCAGGCCCTGAGTCCAAGGCCCAGGACTGGCCAAAAAAAAAAAAAAAAAAAAGAAGGAAATAATTAGTATCATATATTATGTGCACAAATTTGATTACCTAGAGACAGCAAAACATTTATTTGTAAACATGAACTGCCAAAATTCACAGAACAAAAAATATACAAAAATATAAATAGGTACATATCTATTAAATAAATTTCCTTAATAATTAATAACCTTCCAAAACAGAAAGCACTGATCCAGTTGTATTCACTTGAAATGCCCCCACAAAAAATGCACAGATGTGAACAGTTTGAATTATAAGTAAGAACTTCTCACAAAGAAAGGCCTAGATCAAGATGGATAATTGGTAAATCCATATAAGAATTAGTGAAAAGATATTACCAATTTTTCATAAGATTTGCAAACATACAAGAGACAATGATAAAGTACAACATTTTCTGAGAGAAAAATACAAAGGACAAACATCTGTACTGATAAGTATGCTTGGCAGGATAACAATGTGCAAGGCTGGTATTGAAGTTTCAGTTTTATTTCAGTAGAACAGAACTACACAATCCAAAAGTAAATAGTAATTCCACTGAAATAGCATATAAGAATAAAATGCTTATGGATAACTTGTCAAAAAATTTTCAAAATTTGAATCTTGGTGCCCTATGGCTGCCATATCCAAGTGCCTCTAACTAGGTGGTTGAAAATAATTAAAACGTAATGCCCTTCTGTTTCCTATATCAGAGTCTGAAATGAAGATGTCAACAGTGCTGCCTCTAAAGTGTGAAAAGGGATCCATTCATTTCTCTTCCTTGTTTCTGGTGTTTGCTAACAATTTTTGACATTACTCTGCTATTAGAAATCGATATGCCTTCACATCATCATGTTCTCATGAGTACTTCAGATATATTGAATTAATGGCCGGCAATCCTACATGAACTAATAAAATTTTCAGTGACCCTACTTCAAATATGGTCACATTCAGAGGAATTAGAGTCTAGGTTTTTAATTTTATTTTCTAGGGTGTATTTTCTAGGGTGTGCATGTGTGTGTGTGTGTGTGTGTGTGTGTGTGTGTGTGTGTGTGTGTGTGTGTAATAATATACCCATGATAATTTGTGTTCTTGGGCCTCAAAATATTTTTGAACAAAACTGAATATATTCTAACATGTTGACTTGAAACACTTTTGTAATGTGTGTACTTAAAAGACAACAATTTTTAAAAGATTAAATATTTTCTAAAAGGAAAATTGTCTCATTCACATTGGTTTCAGCTTCCCATATTGACATAAAGAAACAAGTCTATCAGCTCAATTAATTTTTTTCCAGGAAATGACAGAATATATGAAGTATAAGAACCAATCCTAAAAAAATTAAATCAAATTTGGGGTACTCATGGTTCCTGATTCCAAAACCGATTGAATACCTACATCTATATCAATAGACAGTGTGGTATTAACATTTACATTAGTGGAGGAGAGATAAGTGCAAAAAGAACTAAATAAATTAAATTTATTTTTATTAACATTGCCTACAAAGTCCAGAAAGTAACACAATATTTATCAAATACTGGTAGGACAACTAAATATTTTCACGTGAAAATAACTATGGTGAATTATAGACTTAAATAGAAGAGCTACAATTATAGAGCATATAGTTTTGTTCAGAGTAAAACATACCAATGAATTCTTATTCCCTAAGTTAAGCAGTGCCTCCTTAGCTATGATATCCAACTCAACCAACAAGTAGAGAGATTTTCACAAAGATAAAAGAGTGTATGCTCACTGGACAATAGAAAATGAAAACATAACCTACAAGATAAGGAAAGAGTATTTCTCAATGACATTTCTTATATTGGCCTATTAGCTGGAAATAAAAATACCTAACTAAAAATACAAAGATAATCCAGTAATTCTTTCAGGGTATCTGATTTTACCTCCAGGTCTTTGATCCATTTTGAAATGATTCTGATGCAGAGTGATATATAAGGACCTACCTTAGTTTTCTACCGGTATTTAACTAATTCTGCCAGCACCATTTATTGGAGAGGCTGTCTTTCTTCCAAGAACAGGCCTGAGGACCAATGGAACAAAACTGAAGACTCAGAAATGAACCCACAGACCTATGGCCACTTAATCTTTGACAAGGGAGCTAAAAAAAATAGGATGGCAGAAAGCCTCTTCAACAAAGGGTGCTGGAAAACTGGTTAAACACTTGGAGAAAGCTAAAGCTAGATCCTTATATATTACCCTGCACCAGAATCAATTCCAAATAGATCAAAGACTTGGAGGTAAAAGCAGATATCCTGAAAACATTGCAGGCAGAAATACAAGAAACACTTGGACTCCTTGACACACTTTTTTTCTAAAGACCCAGAAACATAATAAATCACAGAAAGGTTGGGCAAACGGGATTGCATGAAACTACAAAACTCCTGCATGGGGAGGGTTAATTTTTTGCCCTGCTACTCTGCCAAAATGTTAGATCAGTTCGAAGATATTGGAGGAGAGTCTATAGGGTTCTTTAAATACAGGATCACATCATCTGCAAAGAGGGACAGTTTTGCTTCATATTTTCCTATTTAGATATCCTTTATGTTTGCATCTTGTCTTATTGCTCTAACTAGGAATTCTAATACTATATTGAAGAGAAGTGTAGAGAGCTGGCTTTCTTGTCTCATTCTGATTTTAGAGGAAATGACTTTAAATTTTCACCATTAAATATAATGCTATCTAGAAGTTTGTAATACACAGCCTGTATTATATTGAGGAATATTTCTTAGATTACTAGTTTCTCCAGAGCTTTCATCATAAATGGATGCTGGGTCTTGTCAAAAGCTTTTTCTGCATCTTATGGAGATGATCATGTTGTTCTTTTCCTTCCTCCTATTGATGCAATGAATTACATTAACTTGCCTGTTTTGAACCAGCTTTGCATCCCTGGAATCAATCCCATGAAATCTAATTACAATAGATGCTGGCATGGATGTGGCCAAAAGAGAAGGCTACTACAGGGTTGGTGGGAGTTACTGGAAAGCCGTTTGAAGGTTTCTCGAGAGACTAAACTTAGAGCTCCGCTATGACTCCCAAATCCCACTTCTGGGTATTTACCCAAAGGTTCACAAACAAAGCCACACTAAACCTACCAGCACAACTATGTCTGTTGCAGCATTATTTACCATGGTTAAGATATAACACCAACCCAGATTCCTATCAGTAGAAAAATTGATGGAGAAAATGTGCTATATATACACAATGGAATTCTATGCTTCCATCAGAAAGAATGACACCTCCTCATTCATAAGGATATGGAAAGATTTGTCAAAAAAAACTTATTTGAGGTAAGCCAGACCTCCAAAACATAGACATATTTTTCCTAATTGGTAATAATTCCTAATTGGTAGGAAAACATGGTTTTCCTAATTGGTAATAATGAGTATATGGGTAGGATAGTCTAGAAGATGGTAAGCAAAATGAATTCCAACATATGGAAACAGGAGGTTGTTCATTGTTATTTTTAATGTACTATGTGAAATTATTTATTTTTGGTTTCACTTCTCTTTCCCATGGTTTATCCCAAGATGTCATTATATTTGATTTTGGTAAACTGGTTATTGTATATACATTTATCTGAGGAAGGGGAACATAAAAATGGTGAGGCAAAGGATAAAGGCTGAACCAATGCAACAGTGATACTCATAAAACAATATGTTGGAAATCAACTGTACACTTTGGGGGAGAGGGAAAGTGGGAGAAAAATGAGGGTGGGGATAAAAAGTTTTATAAGAAATGTCCTCACTACCTTACATAGGTAACTGTAACCTCTCTGTATGACACCTTGACAATAAAATTAAATTAAAAATTATTATTTTTTTAACTTTTCAATTTCTTTGCACATGATTGCTCAGCATCAGAACATAGCTTTAGTTGGTTTCATATTTAAGACTGCTAGCTTTTTTTTTTTTTTTTTTTTTGGCCAGTCCTGGGGCTTGGACTCAGGGCCTGAGCACTGTCCCTGGCTTCTTTTTGCTCAAGGCTAGCACTCTGCCACTTGAGTCACAGTGCCACTTCTGGCCATTTTCTGTATATGTGGTGCTGGGGAATCGAACTCAGGGCTTCATGTATATGAAGCAGGCACTCTTGCCACTAGGCCATATTCCCAGCCCCTAAAAATTATTTTTTAAAAAGAGGAGTGAGGGAATGCGTGGGCACAGGAGGGAAGGGTGAAAATATGGGAGGGGGGTGACACTGCTCAATACATAATGTATTCATAAGTTGCTTTGTCAAATGGCAATGCCTTTGTACAATTACTTAATAATAAATATGGTCAAGATTAAAGAAATAAAACAAATTACATGATTAAAAAAGATAATCCAACTTAAAAATATAGGTGACTGAATAGATATTTCTCTCAAAACTATGGAATAAATGAACAATCAGCACATGAAAAATGGCTATCATTAATCATCAGTGAAGTGAAAATCAAAACCACATTTAAAATACTGCTTGGTGGGGTAGCATGAGGATTGGAATAATCAAAGACAGACTATGAGGGATGCTGGCCCAGGTATAGTGAAATTGTAACCTTCAGTTTCTAAGCTGCCTGTGAACTGACACTGAAATGTTGGAAAACTTTTGTCAGTGACTTAAAATGTTCATCTCCAAGTTCCTCTACTATGATAAATGAAAGCATTTCTCATATTTTCTTATGATGAATGAAAACATATCCACCAAGAATATCTTACAAAGTTTTTTATAGGAGCATTATGTACTGTTACAGTCACAAAATGTACACATTCCAAATGACTATTAACTGATAGATAGATTTTATATGTTATATATAGCACCAACTATAATAAAACATAAAATGTTATTTTTTTGCAGACTATGGGAATATCCTCCACATTACTGGTTTATAAATGTCACAGCATAAATTTATACTTTATGTTCTGTCAATTATATCAAAACAAAAATATTTTAAAAATTACACTTTGCTTATATTCACACTCCTACCATTGATGGTAATTGCTTCCACAGTCTCAAGTACCTAATTCAATGAAGTTGGGGATTCTCTGAGCTTTTGTTTTTCTAGGTATCTTTTTTTGACTCCTCCTCTTACACATACAATCTGATGAAACCTTTTTTTTTTTTTTTTTTTTTACAAAATCTTTACAAATTTGTAGTGTGCTTTTCATTTTCTCTGTCCTTCTACATAGCCTTATCTCCAGGAGAGTAGGAATTTATCTACCTATGGGTAGCTCCCTTAGAACATAATCTGATATTGAATAATTATTCTGGATAAATATTGGATTCCTAGATGAAAGATACCTTCCAGGATTTCAATGAACTTTGAAAAAGATCATGTTGAAACTTTTGTTCCTCTGTTCTTTCCTGTCTTATGGAGCAGAAACCCAGATCCAGAGGCTCAATTGTTCTTGAAAGTATGCAAGGAAAATAGATACATTTCTTTTTTTGAATACATTTTTAATATGTCTGTCTTGTCACTGCCTAGTCTGTAGAAGGTGTACCAACACAGAAAGACTGTTTCAGGTTGAACAGAAATCTGCATAAGGTTCATAAACTCTTTCCTTTCCTTCCTCTGATCATTTCTTCTCACCTTTCCAGATAATCTTGAGGAAGGGTATTCTGGGGGGCATCCCTTTGATCTTCTCTTGAGGAAACAACTCATTTGCATTAATTCTAAGCAAAGGTTAAAAAAATAAACACATCAATGTATTCTTTTTTATTAAAAATTTTATGAATGTGTGACTCCCTTAGACTATTATTTTTTTTCTTATTAAGAACAAAGACTAACGTTCCATGTTAGACAATTCTATTTGATCCAAGTTTTCTTTCTTTTTTTTCTTTATTGTCAAAATGAAGTACGGAAGGGTTATAGTTTCATATGTAAGGCAGTGAGTACAATTCTTGTTCAATTTGTTACCCCCAATTTTTCTATCTTTTCTATTTTTAAGGGCTTGGAAATCAGTTCCAAAGGGAGGAGAAGATGAATCGTTGCCTTCTGCTATATGTATTTTGGATTGTCAAAGTTGCTGTGAAAACCTACCTACAATGTTTCCTTTTACAATAGCTATACCCTAGACTTCTGCCAGCCTGTGCCCTTTTAAGTTCATTCAGTCAGTACACACACTTTGGAATAAGGCATCTCTGACCTTGGGCTCCAACATCAGCCAAAGTATTAGTCATGTGTTCTTCACAGATAAAATAAGGAGCTCAAAGTTGAATAGAACCAAAGATCTTGAATCCAAGACCACTTTAGAATCTTCGAAGGAAAATCCAATACTTGATGCTACAGTGGCTCTCTCTTCTCATTGGTATGAAAAATTCTTTCATTTATTTTCAAGCAGCCAGGCCAGCTTTATAACACAGCAGAAAATTTATGAACAGTGATTTCAGGAGCTGGGAATCTTAGAAAATAATATGTAGCCAAATAATTAATTGCCAGGCCACGGAATCCAATATCTTGGATCCAGGTCATTTGGAAATTACACATGGCAGATTGCTTAATCCTAGGGGTCACATCCTCAGTGACCAAGATTGACAGCAACAGGACATTTTTTGAGGTTATTGTTTAGGTGACCATGTACAATGTTGTTTCAGGACATAGGGACAGAGTCACAAAATTAGCTATTATTATCAGCTTTCCAACAATGTCAAGTAAGACAAGTGGTTGAAAAAGCTCTATTTGGTCTTCTTTTTTGTTTTTTTTTCTTTTTTCTTTCTTTCTTTTTTTTTTTTTTTGCCAGTCCTGGGGCTTGAACTCAGGGCCTGAGCACTGTCCCTGGCTTCTTTTTGCTCAAGGCCAGCACTCTGCCACTTGAGCCACACCACCACCTCTGGCCATTTTTAATATATGTGGTGCTGAGGAATTGAACCCAGGGCTTCATGTATATGAGGCAAGCACTCTTGCCACTAGGCCATATTCCCAGCCCGAAAAAGCTCTATTGAAAGTATTGGGCATTGTAGGAGAACCAGGTGTTGGACTACTGTGGTAAAACCAAGGGCACAAGTATTTTATTTCAAAATAAATGATCAAGAAAACAAATGCTCCTAGAACCTCCAAGCTTAGGTTTACAGATAGTAACTTCATCATCTACACTGCATTTTCAGTTTGCAATCTAATTTATTTATTTACTTTTATTTATTTTTGCCAGTCCAGGACTTGGATTTAGGGCTTTAGCATTGTCCCTGGCTTCCTTTTGCTCAAGGCTAGCACTGTTCCATTTGAGCCACAGTGCCACTTCTGGCTTTTTCTGTGTATGTGGTGCTGCGGAATCGAACCCAGGGCATCATGCATGCTAGACAAGCACTCTACCACTAGGCCATATTCTCAGTCCCCTCTAATTTATTATATCTAACCTAAGTATCCTGTCACAAGGGAAAAGGGAGTAAGTCTTATTTCATTATGCATTTCTCTACTGCTTCAGCAGGAAGTAATGTAAGGAAACATTCATCAATTCCAGTTGTGATTCTTACTGAGGAATAGATTGGTTGGATTGCTTGAAGTCTCACTCTGTCATTTTCTTTTCATTTTGGAAGAGAATTGATGTCTTGGGTAGAATGTGAAATGCGTGTGTGGTTTACTTGAAGTTTCTGTTATGTTTGTTAGAGGACTATGCTGAATGGCAAAGCATACCATCACAGGTTGTGTCCAGCTAATTAAGACAGGGTGCATGGAGACACACAGGCTATGGTACATCTACCTGGTGGAAATGGATGCCTTTGCTGAAACTGTACACATTTTTCCTTTATCCTCTTTTTGAATCCTTGGGTGAAAATTTTACTTGCTTCTTTGGGTTTTGATTGCTAATAATGTTTTTTAGCTTTTTATGAAATACCACCATGCAATAGAACATGTGCTGGCTTCATATTGAGAGAGAAACCAGAGTTGGTGGCATTTGTCTGAGCATCATGGTCAGGATCTATAAAATAGGGGTGATGTTTGATTTTAAAAGTTGCTTTATGGTATATTGTATCTGCAAACATTTACTACACTTCATTTCTCTTTAGTACTTGTGAGTTGACACAGAGTCCATTCCCTGTGATGTTATATTTAATAGCACTTGATTGTGATCCTTTTCCCTCAGGTACTATTATAGGATAAGATATCTTAGGTCCTTATTTGAGGATCCTGTGATCCTACTTCTGGGCATGAGGGCTCTTGATTATTTCAGTTTAGGAAAAAACATGAACAAAAACCATCCAGACTGATGCTATGTCATTAGCATAGAGGCAACAGTCCCTCTGAACCTTATAACTTTTGAATGGGTCTACATGTCATTTCATGTATTGGACAATATGGAAGGCAGCTATGCTCACTACTATACCACCAACGCCTCACTGTATTGGACAATGATTTGCATGCGAACTCTGCTGCTAGTTGGAAGCCAAAGTTATTTTTTAAAATGTATTGTTATCATAAAGGTTATGTACAAAAGAATTACTGTCATATAAGTCAGGTAAAGAGGGCATTTCTTTTAGATCAATAGCACCACTTCCCTCGTCCTCTCCTGTCTTCACCCAGAAGTAATATAATTCTTCTTCAGCATTGGTCTAGTGCGTACCACTGCTGCATTTGTTCCTCATTTGTTCCTCCATTTCTTTTCTTTCTATGTGAAAGTCCTTTATTTTGTTTGTCATTGACAAGCATTCTCAGACTCAATTTTATCAACTAGGTTAAATTAAAAAAATAACTAAATTTCCAAGGTAATGTCACCAGAAATTAGCATAGTTTCTTCATTTCTCTTCTTCCAAAGCTCTCATCTCTTTCAAGGGCTTTAAGGGTGCAGTAATGAATGAAAACCTAGTGTGGATATGCCATTTACTTCACAGCCTAGTCTGGTAGTATCCAATTCAGGTTTCAATGCACCTTGTTTGAAAGTGGTCTTCAGAAAAGCACACATGATAAAGCTATTCAGAAGAGCACAGAGAATAGAGTTCAAGGGTAGCAACAGCCTTTCAGAATTTTAAAAGGTACTATTTGTCCATATCAAGGTGATTATTTTTACTTTGTGCCATGTACCACACAATGGGAAGAATATAGAAGAACAATATTTATACAAAAGGGAGAAGAGACTCTCAAACCATGCCAAAAGTGCAGCTCTATCAAATGCTCCCAAGAGAGGTACCCTCAAAGGGAAGTGGCCATTAAATGTTACCAGATAGGCATGAGCTACAGAAAAGATTTTTCTCCCAGCTTCAGAGAAAGAACTACAACTAGTGTCAAAACCTTACAATATAAGTCAATAGCAGTCCATATATAAAGCAGTATACCAGGACAATACTCTCAGAACACAGAAAGAGACAGAGGTAGGCTCTCAGCATACAGGAGGACTCAGCAGGTGATGTAAGGCCCATGGGACAAGGAATGTACCCTGGCTTCCAAACTTAGTGGTATTTTTAAGAGCACTAGGTACCATGTCAAAACATAGGAACAATGTGACATCTGTCAATTCTTTTAAAAATTATTTATTTATTGTCAATGTGATGTACAGAGGGGTTACAGTTTCATATGTAATGCAGTGGGTATATTTCTTGTATAACTTGTTACCTTCTCCCTCATTTCCTCCCTCCCCACTCCCCATTTCCCTTTCCCTCTCCCCCTATGAGTTGTTCACTTGGTTTACACCAAATGGTTTTGTAAGTATTGCTTTTGGAGTCATTTGTCTTTTTATCCTTTGTCTCTCAATTTTGATATTCCCTTTCCTTTCCCTAGTTCTAATACAAGTATATGGAGTACCCAGGGTACTCAGATGATATACATTGATAGTGTGGGCACAACCACAGGAAGGGAATACAAGAGGAACAACAAAAAGAAGCTACAGTTTCACATGGCATGTTGAAAATGATTAAAACAGTGATATAACTCTCCTTTCCATAACATGGAGTTCATTTAACTTGGCATCACCTTATGTGTTCGTAAGGGCATAGCTATTGGGCAAAAGTGTGGTACATATACACAATGGAATTTTATGCCTCTATCAGAAAGAATGACATTGCCCCATTCGTAAGGAAATGCAAGGACTTGGAAAAAAATTATACTAAGTGAAGTGAGCCAGACCCAAAGAAACATGGACTCTATGGTCTCCCTCATAGGGAATAATTAGTACAGGTTTAGGTTCATCACCGCAGAGGATCACATCTGTCAATTCTTAAAACCTGTGGAGCAAAGTAAGCTTCAGAAGGGCACTGGTTCTAGCAATAGGTGAGGCTTCAGGGCCCAGGAAAGCTGGGACAGTTTCTAGCTTTTTCATTGTAAGTCTTTTCTTTCTTCCCATACTAAAACTATAGTGTGGGGGAAGAACCTTCGTAAGTTTTACTTTCCAAAGATTTAGAGCCAGGCACTTATGAAAGTGTCACCAATTCTAGGTTTTATGTTTATGTTGCAGATACAAAATATTATTAAAATAGTTTGGAATTGTTTTACAAGCTAAATTATGGAGTGGCTACTAGATCAAAGGAGATTCCAAGAAATTCACAACCTGAATGGAAGAAGAACCAAACTGATTTCTTAGTTTTGAGCAGAAAACAGGGACGTCTAGCTGGCTCATGATGGAATTCTTTTGGCAAAGAAGAGAAAATCAAGAGGACTCAAAGGAAGAATACTAGGAAAACCTGGTTGGGGAGGGGAAGGAATGAAAGTGAATGTTTAGAGAAATCTGTAAAATTTATACATGAAGGAGCCTTTGAATTCACACCCTTACACCAAGGGCAAATTCATTCAAGCATCAAACCACGGTCCAGTGACCAGTGCATACCATCCCCTATCCTCTCTCCTAGGTCAACTGGGCCTTCACTGCGGCCTTCTTCCTTCCTCATTTAGAAGTGGTTTTCCTGTCCTTTACTTTCAGGGACTGGGCTGGGACCGGTTCCTGCTCTGATTCCTTACAGGGGGTGGACACAACTGGGTCCGTATCACCCCTCTCTAATCTCTCCCTTCTCTAAGGCTCAGCTGGGTCTCTGGAGTCTCCATGCCTGGCTGCTACTGCCTTTTCAAAGATGGTCTGCTCCTGTGCTGCTTGCCTGTGCTTTTCGTTCTTTTCAAAATTTTGGTTGGTTTGGGAGTTACAACAAATCAATCTTCAGCATGGATAGAGTTGGTGTGATATTTGATGCTACTCTCCGACACAAATTCTTCCTGACATAGAAAACACTTGTATTTTCCAGTGACAACATTTCCTAATGAATTTTTCCCAGGTGAGTTTTAAAGCCAGCTGCCTTGCAATGGACAGCCTCACACCATGGTTAGGACACGAGTTGGTGATCTTTCTTGGTATCTGTCTTCCATTTGTGTAATACTTCCTGGCTGAAGGTAGGAGCCCAGAGTGAATAATATATTTTAACTAGTCTGAGGCACCTTTCTCTTCGGCCATTCCTTGGTCATTTCAGAGGCCAGCTAGGGCAAGTGGTATACAGCTATTTTGGCAGAATGCCTCTGAACTTGGCCTTTGCTATGACTCCAGGCTTACCTCCTTTAAATACCCTGGTTGAGCTATCTCTGGATAGGTTTGTGCTCTGATCTTAGGTGATATCCAAGTCCAGCCTTTGATCTATATGGTTTTCCACAATGGTGACACTTCAGAGCCCACTTCTCAGCTCTGCAGCCCCTTTGCCACATTTTCTACCATGGTACAGATATCCAATAATATTGGTAAAGGTACTGGAGCAACTCTCACGCATACTTCTGGGCTTTCCCAGTGTTTAAAAACTGGAGTCCCTCCTCTTCCACCTGGCTCAGCTATTTCATCTCCAGTCTTCAAAATGGGAAAACTATTAGGATGTACCATGACAGGACATTTCACCCCTGCCAGTGAACAAAGTTGTTTCCCACAATGATGGCAAGTAAACATTTCCTATTTACAGTTTTACATGTGTTTCTTTAAACACTCTATAGTCTTCCTCACCACTGCTTGGCAGGTGGGACAGGAAACACTGCCTTTATCATACTTTTTAAATTTAATTTTATTGTCAAGGTGATGTACAGAGGGGTTAAAGTTACATATGTAAGGTAGTGAGGATATTTCTTGTCAAACTTGTTACCCACTCTCTCATATTTCTCTCACTTTCTCTCCCTCCACCAAGTTGTGCAGTTTAATTTCTGACATACTGTCTTGTGAGTCTCACTGCTGCTTTGGTTTGACATTTATCCTTAGTCTCACAATTTTAATGCTCTCCTTCCCTTCCCTAATTCAAATAAATATATGTACAATAACCAGGGTACTGAAATCAAACAATGGCAACAGAGGATAAACCATGGGAAAAAGAAATGAAAGAAAAAAAATTCATGTAGTGCATTAAAAATAACAACAACACTGAAAAGCCTCATTTTTCCCTATGTTGGAGTTCATTTTGCTTAGCATCATCTTATATAATCATATGTACATAACTATTGAGCTATTGTGATTCTCTGCTAAGACTATCCTACATATATAGTCATTATTAACAATGAAGAAAAGCATGGACTCCATGTTTCTTTGGGTCTGGCTTACTTCACTTACCAGCATAACCATGTTCATTGCAGCATTGTTTACCATAGCTAAGATATGGAACCAACCCCGATGCTCCTCAGTAGATGAATGGATCAAGAAGCTGTGGTATATATACACAATGGAATTTTATGCTTCCATCAGAAAGAATGAGATCGCTCCATTTGTAAGGAAATGGAAACACTTTATCCACAATTTCTTTTTTTTTTCCAATTTTTATTATCAAACTGATGTACAGAGAGGTTACAGTTTCATACATTACGCATTGGATACATTTCTTGTACTGTTTGTTACCTTGTCCATCATACCCCCCTCCCCCCTCCCCCTTACCCTTTCCCCCCTGTGGTGTTCAGTTCACTTACACCAAACAGTTTTGCAAGTATTGCTTTTGTAGTTGTTTGTGTTTTTTACCCTGTGTCTCTCAATTTTGGTATTCCCTTTCAATTTCCTAGTTCCAATACCAGTATACACAGTTTCCAATATACTCAGATAAGATTACAGAGATAGTGTAGGTACAACCACAGGGAGGTGATACAAGAACATCATCAAAAATAGAAGCTACAGATACACATGGGACGTTGAAAGTAGTTACAACTGTGATATAACAATAGTCTCCATAACATGGAGTTCATTTCACTTAGCATCATCTTAGGTGTTCGTAAGGGCATAGCTATTGGGCCTTGTGATGCTCTGCTATGACTTGCCTAAACCTGTACTAATTATTCCCAATAAGGGAGACCATAGGGTCCATGTTTCTTTGGGTCTGTCTCACTTCACTCATAATTTTTTCCAAGTCCTTCCATTTCCTTGCAAATGGGACAATGTCATTCTTTCTGATAGAGGCATAAAATTCCATTGTGTATATGTACCACATTTTCCTGATCCATTCGTCTACTGAGGGGCATCTGGGTTGGTTCCAGATTCTCGCTATGACAAATTGTGCTGCGATGAACACTGTTGTGCTGGTGGCATTACTGTGATTTTGTTTGTGGACTTTTGGATAGATACCCAAAAGTGGGGCTGCTGGGTCATAGGGGAGTTTAAGTACAATTGTTTCTTCAAACTGCCTACTGGTTCTTTTCCAATGTGACAAGTTTGAGATTTGAGGATTAGGCTGCTTCCATCTGTTGCTTCTCCCCTAGAGTTTATGCTTCTTCTGAGGAAATTCTCCATGATTGGCTGGAGATATGGCCGAGTGGCTAGAGTGCCTGCCTCATATTCATGAGGCCCTGGATTCAATTCCCCAGCACTGCATATACAGAAAATGGCCAGAAGTGGCGCTGTGGCTCAAGTGGCAGAGTGCTAGCCTTGAGCAAAAAGAAGCCAGGGACAGTGCTCAGGCCCTGAATCCAAGCCCCAGGCCTGGCCAAAAAAAAAAAAAAAAAAAAAAGGAAATTCTCCATGATGTTCATCTCCTTTCTGTCTAGGTTTCCTTTCACCATTGGTTGAAGCTCCACCTGATCCTCCCATGTGAGAAGTAGCAGCTGGCTTGATCCTTCTCATCACCATTCAATAGGTAGTTTTTGGAGGGATACTGGAAAATCATCCCTCACTTGTTCACAGGAACAGGCAGATGATGAGCCACTTAAGTAGTCATCCTGAGGAATAGTATACTAGAAACTATTGTCTTTTATGGCACATTGGGTCCTACTTATTAGCTCCCATTATCCTGGTGCTTCTCTGTAGCTTAAGAGAGGTGAACCGAGCTGGAAGACATCACTTCCTCTCTATGCATAACAATTTCACCCAAGTACTGTGGCCCCACCAATGTCACTTTTATTTTGTCTGCCTTTCCTGCATATTTTCCCTCCATTTCTGTGTGCCCCTTTACTCTCCCTAAGACAAACAACAAAAAAAAACCCAAACAAAAATAGCAACAAAGGAAAACCCACTTGTTTCTATTTCCTGGAGTTAATTTCAATAGATATTATTTTATATGTTCAAATGTACATAGGCCTTACACCTTTGTGTTCCTTTTCTAACAGTATCCTCCTTTGGCCTCACTGTGTGGTGCCTAGAGTACTGAATAATTTATCATATCCCTGTGTATTTTAGGTCTAGCTTCCATATATGAGAGAAAACTTGAGCTGTTTGTCTCTTTGAGCTTGAGTAAGCCAAAAATTATTCAGCATTTTCACAGCTGAAAAATCTAAAAAACCCCTTTTTGGTATGTTACTTCTGAATAAAGATTTTGGAATTTTCTAGGTTTATTTCATTTTCAAATGTGTAAACTGTGGGCCCTCAAGATTGAGAAGGAATGCAGAAGGGCCCTTGTGTCTATACAGACTGCAACACCAGTCTGTGGAATGCATTAATAACATTCTACAACAAAGGCTGTGCTTTCTATGGTTATAAAGGTTTAGGTTATTTATAAGAGTAGAAGCACAGAGAAAAGATTTCTTTTTCATATATGAATCTTCATCAGTAGTTTCTATATAAATTGTCTCGTGTAGTGGTGCTAGTCTGAAAAGAAGCTGTGAAACATCTTGCTGTGTGATAAAATTATTCAATATACAGTAAATGGAAATTACACATTTTAACTTTACTTGCAATACTATGCATTTAGCCTTGCCATTACCCCCTTGGTTCTGTGTGGTCGTCCATCCACAGTGTGCAACAGCCATAGTTTGTTTTACCCACCCAAAGACATTCACATTGTCAATTTTCTAGCTTTTATAAATAAAGCACCTATACGTGTTCACTTCAACGTTGATATGGATGTAATTTTTATTTTGCAAGGGTAATTGTTTGAGATTGTGACTGGGAGACTGCATAGTAATTGCATGTTTGCATCTGGTTTTATTTTAGTTTGAAGAGGCTATTATGATAGAGCTCAGTTCATACTTATGAAACAGACAATCCTGTAGCCTTTAACATATCCATAGAATTTCTCATCTACCATTGTAGAACATTGTTTTTACTAAAAAAGAAGTAAAACATCTTTGAACATCACTCTCCAATTCTGAAAATTCATCATCAACTAGTCTGCTACAAGCAGTCTACTCTCTGTTCCCTACCGATCTGCCTGGGCTGTGTTTCATGCAAATAGGATAGTGGTGTAGTCTCCTTTGACTTGCTTCTCCCAACTAGCAGAATATTTCCAAGTTCATCTATGCTGTAATACATGTTCAGATGTTTTTGCTGCCTAATGTCATTGTGTTACTTGGCTACATCATATGTTGTCAATGCATTCGTTAGTGTCTAAACGCTAATTGTTGAATACATAATTTAGTCTATAAACACTGGTAATGTTTGTTATGATGAATAAAAATACTCTTATCATTTGAAGATAAGGGTGTTTTTTTTCCTAGCCTCTTTATTTTAAGATATTTAATCGTCCTAAATTATACATAGCATGAAATTTAACATACTAGTTATTTTTACACTTTTATACTATTAAGTATATTCAGATTGTGGTGTAAAATTAACATCCATAGAACTCTTTTATCTCACAAAATTAACTTCAGATTTGTTAAGTAATAATTTTTCGTTCAGCTCTTTTCCTAGATCCTGGAAACCACCATTTTAGCTTCTCTATAAGTAAAATGTGGTATTATTATTTTTACCAGTATTTTTCCTTTTGTGACTGGCTTATTTCACTTAGCCCTTGTGCTTCTTTCTTGTACTATGTCTCAGAATATCTTTCCTTTTAATGACTGAATAATATTCCAATGCACAACACATTTTGTCCCTTTTGTCTCACTAGATACCTGGGTAGCTTACTCCTTGATACTGTGACTCATGCTGCTGTAAACATAGGTATGTAAATCTCTTAAGAATTTCACCTGTGATTATAATAGACCCCAAATTAAGACATGATGTTTTGTGGACATAATATTTTTCTCTTATTTCTTAAATAATGGAATTGCTTGATCCAATGGTACCTCTGTTTCCCTATTTAAAGAAAGGCCAGGTAGCATTCCAAGGCTAGTGTACTGTTTTTATATCCCTTCCAGCAGTGCATGTCTGTTTCAGTTCTCTCCATCTATATATACTATATATACTATATATATATACTATATATAGTATATATATAGTATATATAGTATGTATATACTATATATACTATATATATACTATATATAGTATATATATATCCATATATAATACTAGTCTCCATCTTGCTGACTGCAGATACACTAATATGTGAAGTGATAAGTCCTGTGCTTTTGAGTTGCAATTCTCCTATAACCAATGATATTTCCCAAAGCATCTTGTGCTTATTGCCTATTTGTCTATATCCCTTGAAAAAAACCAAGTCAGAGCATTTTCTTATTGTAGAAAATTGAGTTAGCTAGGCATGCAGCTCAACCCTGTAATCTTAGTTACATGGGAGGAAACCAGTGGGCAATCAGCATTCTTGGCCAGCCCAAATAGAAAAGTTCTCCAGATTTCATCACAGTCAATGAGTGCTCACATCTGTCATCTGAGCAATAGAAAGAAGAATGAATAGAAGGACCACAGTCCAGGTTGATGCAGGCATAGTATGCACTCTATTTAAATAATAAGATACCTAGAAAGTTGCTGGTGAGGTGGCTAAAATGGTAAATTGCTCCCCTAACAAGCCTGAGATTTTGTTCTCAAACCCCAGTACAGCCTCTCCCCCCAAATACAGCAGGAAAGAAAATTAAATAATTGTTTCCTATATATTCTAATTACGAATTCCTTTTGCAGTTGGTTGTTTTACTTTCTGGATGATGTCCTCTGAAGTACAAAATTTGTGTTTTAGTTTGTTTCATTTTTATTTTGTTTGTTTGTTTTGGTTTGGTAAGCACTGGAGTTTGAACTCTAGGCCTTGTTTGCACTCCTTGGACTCATGGTCTACCATGAAACTACACCTCTAGCCTAATATGTTAGGGTGACTTCAAATTCAATCTTTCAGGCCTCAGCTTCCTGAAGGCTAGGAACGTAGATGTGAGTCAGCAGGGCCAAGAGTTTTTAATTTTTATAATATTCAGTTTGTCTTTTGTTGACTATGCCCTTTGTGTCAAATATAAGAAACCATTGTCTTATTCATATATAAAGAAATATACAAAGGTCTCAGCTTAAGTAGCTTAGATCACACTTGTATCTAATAGAAAAATTGCTGACTGCCAGTGGCTCACATCTATAATCCTAGCTTCTCAAGAGGATGAGATCTGAGGATAATGGTTTGAAGCCAAGCAGAGCAGGAAAGTCCCTTGAGACACTTTTCTCCAAATAACTGGCAAATACTTGGAAGTAGAGCTATGGTTCAAGTGGTAGAGCACAGGCCTTGAACAGATAAAGCTAAGGGACAGTACCCAGGCCCTGAATTTAAGCCTTAGTACTGTGTGCATGTGCACAAACACACACATTTAGAAAATAGTAAGGGTTGTTCTACTTATTTTGTATTTCTACTTATTCCACTGGTATTAAATATGTGGATTGTAGAAACTTAAGTCATCAAAGAAAAATAAAAGAAAATGGTTCCTCTAATTTTATTTGTACCATCTTATTCTAAGTGTATTTTTGAAAGTTATACATTAGAAAGTTAAACAGAATGTTATAATTAGATGGTATGTTTAAGAAGTTCAGCTTTGCATCCAGATAGATATGGATTTATTTCCTATGGTTGTCATTTAGTCCTGATATTCTATTGTGATATCTGGGTAAAATAACATCTTCCATAGTTGTTGTTTGCTAAATGCAAATATGTATGAGTCAGCTAGCGTAATACTGAGATATAGGTAATAAGTTGCATTATTTTTACAATAATATTAGGGAAGTATTTAAGTTTTAAGGGAAATTTCATTTCCTTTTGCAATTACAGGATTAAAGAAAAACATATAAAACATAGACTCTACAACATTTAATACTTATCCATGTCAAATCTTTTTGTAAGGTAGACAAAGAGTAAAAATTCAGGCATTTTCCCTTTTCATGAGTTAGATAAATAGATTTCTGAATTAGATAAATTGATTTATGATCACAATAGCTATGTACATATGAAAACATAAGATGATACTAAGTGAAATGAACTCCAAGTTATGAAAATAAATGGTCTATTGTTGTTGTTATTTTCAATGTATTGTCTGAAATTTTGCCTTTTTATTTTGTTTTTCATTCCTATGGTTTTATCCATGTCACTGTATATGATTTTGGTATCTTGAGTATTTTATATACATTTATCAAAACTAAGGAAGGGAAGAGGAAAGTCAAAATGGAGACACAAAGGGTAAAAGGCGAATGAATGAAACAGCAATACTTACAAGAAAATATGCTGTAAACCAAATATATAACTCAGGGGGGAAGGGGAGGGAACTGGAGAAAAATGAGGGAGAAGATAACAAGTTTGATAAGAAATATATTCACTGCCTTACATATGAAACTGTAACCCCTCTGTATATCACTTTGCCAATTAAAAAAAGAATTTCTTTAACAAAGTTGAGCTAATTTAGGTGAATTGAAATAATGAGAATTATACTCTTATAGTTAATAGATACTGCAATCCCCAGATGAAGGTATCTATCATATTCCTTCCGAGATTGCCTTTTCCCAGCTTCTGGTGATTGCCATCAGTCTAGCTGTTCATTTAGCTTTGTCACACTAACTTTTGTCTCTGTTGTGTGTGGTGCTATCCTCTGTATCCTGTGTCTGTAGGACGTATTATTTTCATCATAATTGGGATATCATCTTAACTTGGTTATGTGTTACAGACATATTTCCTAATAAGGTCACTTTCAGAAGTATGGGAGTTAAAAGTATCAATATTTCTTTTAACGGGGCAGAATATGCTTCATACTAATCTACATTCTAGTATCTCAATGTCCATTTCTTTCCTAACTGTAAAATGCATTCACCCTAATCACTTATTCCACAAAGTCTTAAGCAAATACAGCATGAACTCCAAGTCTGAGGTTTATAAACAACTTAAAAAAGTAAATACCTCATTTTCTAAATTATTTAACAATCATTTTTAAGTGATGCTTAGGGTATGACCTATCCTAGAAAATGTCTTCTACCAGTGAACCTGTGAAAGCACATGAGTTATTTGTGCCTAAAAATGGACCCATGGATCTGGCATAAGGTAGATATTCTACCTCCAAAAGGGAAACATTAAATGGATAAAACAGGGCTAAAATCTAGCATGAAGATTTTCCTTGTTTTCTAAAACCTGAGAGTAATCATCTGTGCTCCTTTCTACTATCTTCTGAGCCTACTGGTAAGGCAATTGAATCCTGTTAGCTCCAAAATCAGCACTCTGACCTTCTTGGCCCAAAGCAGCACTCTGACCTTCTTGGCCCATTAGGGTGGAGGTTCTGCCTCTTGACCTGAGGCATTCCAGTTGATCCAAGCATCTGCACTCCGGCTTGGCCTCGGAACAATTCTTAAGTTACTTGCTCCATTCTCTGGCTCTTTCAATTTAAACTTTGAATACTTTCACTTGTACAAAATTCTCAAAACCATCTGACTTATGTGCAACCCCTAGACATCCTCAAACAAAAGAGCACATCTTATAAAGTTAATCTTATCTGTATTCCCAGCTTCTTACAAGATTTTTGATTGGACCCAAGAATTATAAGTCTAATCTATTTCCCAAGTGATCTTGATAAAGACATAGAAAATGTTTGCTCATTCTAAGCATTCTGAATTTTTAAAAATCATCATTGCTTATATAAACTGCTCCTTCAATTTATCATTTTCCTTATATATTTTTGTATAAAGACCAAGGATATATAAGATTCTTCCTTTTGATCTTTGCTTGCAAATCTTAGCTAAATATACAAGTTCCTCCAATTTCCTGTAAAGAACTTTTTAAATTAGCAACAGTACCAAAATACATTTAATTATCCATATTTGTATGAAAATGCTGTATACTATTATTATTGTTTGGATCTGAAATATCTCCAAAAGGCTCAAAATTCTAAAGACTTAGTCTTTAGCCTATGGGGCTATTTTAATGTGGTAAAACTATTAGGAGATGCTATAGTTGGAGGAAATAAGTCATTACGAGTGTGCTCTTGAAAGTAATGTTGAGACCCCAACACCTTGACACATTTCTCACTCCCTTTAAATATCCTGCATTCAACATTCTCCACCATGAAATTCTGATTCTGAACAGGCTTAAAATCATTGAAGCCAATCAACAATGGATAGAAACATCTGAATCCACAAGCCAAAATAAAGCTTTCCCCATTTTAAATTGTTTCTGTCAGGAATATTGTCATAGTGACCAAGAGCTGACTGTAAAACAATGGTCCAACATATTCTGGAAGGCAATGTATAGCTCCCCCTTAAGTGGTGGTGTGGCTCAAGTGGTAGAGTGCTAGCCTTGAGCTGAAGAGCTCAGGGACAGCACCCGGGCCCAGAGTTCAATCCCCACCACTGACAAAAAGAATTAAAAAAGACAAAAAAAAAAAAAAAAAAAAAGCTCCTCCTTCAGCTTCCTCTGTTGAGTCCTCATGGAATTGCCCACAAAATTTCCACCCACAGTCTCTTCAAATTAATATTGTTTTTCCCTATTAAGTGATTCAGAATTTTTCTAGTCTATACTCATTGTACAATCAATTCTAAAATGATTTCTACATTTGTAGATATGTACTATAGTGAAACACACTTTCTATATCTTATTGCTAAGGTTGCTATTACAATTTACACAGAACTGGATGGACAAAATAACAGCGATTTGATCTCAAAATTCTAAGGCCTGGAGCTTGAAATTTTGGTGTTGGCAGTGTCATAGTCTCTCTCTCTCTCTCAACATCCTCTAAAAGGGGAGGGTGGGTTCTTCTTTGCATCTTTTAGTTTCTGGAAGTGAACCCCCCCACCCCCACCCCCCTCCCCCACACTCCATGTTCCCTCTTGAAACTATAGCTATCCTTTTGCATTTTCTCTGTTTTCCTATATGGCTGTCTTCTGCTCTTAAGGAAATGTCAGTCATATTGGATTAGAATACATGCCAATGAGCTCATCTTAACTTGATTTCACTCTCTACTTCCCAAAAGGTCAAGTTCAGTAACATTAGTGGTTGGTATTTAAACATATTGTTTATGGACACTTCCCTATACAGAGAACATCAACATGGGCAAAAATTCCGGATATCAGTTTTGTAAGTTATATTCTTGGATTGGTTACCTACTTGGAGAGGAATTTCAGAAAATACACTTCTCTTGTCCACATTGCCAAAGGAAATTTCAAAATGATATTCTCCCAACCCCATGAAAACTCCCAGCTGCCTGCCTGCATGTTCTAATAATCAAAGTCTCCTTGTACCGCTGTAACTTGAGGGATGGCAGACACAATTTCTAAGAGGTCAGGAAGCTGTCAGTAATAAGTGCTTGTGCCAGCAAGCACCACAGGTTGAGGGCAAGCCATTTTACTCAATTATATTCTGTAGTAATGACAGTTCCTTAACTTATTACAGAAAATTAGAGAATGAAAGAGAAAAAGAGTAACATAAATTCTTTTGAGAGTTGATTTATGTTTATTAATATAACATATATCACTAAATACAGATTATTTATATATGTACATATATACTATATCATTAATATCTACTCTTAGAAATGTTGAGTTCAATCAAATATTTGGCTACAGACACAATGGTAAGATCAAGAATAAATTTTCTTTCCTAGAGGAGCATCTTTATGTCGATTTTTTAAAAGTAATCCAAATTAAATGAAATTGATTACCATTTAAACAAAACAAAAAAACACTATAGATAAATACAAACTGAGAATAAAAGTTATGATAAAAATTATTCAGTGTTTCATCAATAGCCTTGAAGCTTTCAGATCTTACTGAGTTTTTAATCTCTATTTACAGTCATCTTGTTTTGTGATGCATATTATATATTGTCAGCTTTCATTTACTTCTAGAGTATAGTATTTGGGTTTCTTGAGAAGAAAAAGCTGTGAAAAAGTTACATATGTTTCTCAGCACCACTACTTTTAGTGTATATTGTATTTAAATTTTTTAATTTGTGAAACTTGGGAAGTCTTTTGCACTGCCACTCTGTACTTTTTTCTTTTTTTTTCATTTTTATTGTCAGAGTGATGTACAGAGGGGTTAGAGTTTCATATGTAAGGCAGTGAGTACATTTCTTATCCAACGTGTTACCTCCTCCCTCATTCCCCCCCTCGCCCTCCCCCTTTCCCTCCCCCATTATTTGTGCAGTTGGTTTACAGCACATAGTTTTGTAAGTACTGCTATTGCATTGGTTTGTCTTTTATCCTTTGTCTCTCCATTTTGATGCTCCCCTTCCCTTCCCTAGTTCCAATACATGTATATACAATATCCAGGATACCAAAATCAGTTACAGTGACATCAGGGGTTAAACCATGGGAAAGAAAGACAAAAGAAAAAGGGCATAATTTCAATGGTATGTTGAAAATAACAACAAGAATGAAATACCACTTGTTTCCATAACATGGAGTTCATTTCACTTAGCATCATCTTATGTTTTTATATGTGCATAGCTATTGGACTATTGTGGTTCACTGCTAGGATTATCCTAGAAATGTACTAATTATTCCCGATGAGGGAAACTGTAGAGTCTGTTTCTTTGGTTCTGGCTCACTTCACTTAGTATGATTTTTTTTTCAAGTCTTCTCATTTCCTTATGAATGGGGGAATGATAGAGGAATAGAATTCCATTGTGTGTATGTATCACATTTTCTGTTTTCTTCTTTGTTGTCAAAGTGAAGTACAGAGGGTTACAGTTACATACGTAAGGCAGTGAGTACATTTCTTATCCAACTTGTTACCTCTTCCCTCATTTTCCTCCTGCTTCCCCCCCCCCCCCCCCAGCCTCTTTCTTCCCTGCCCTATGAGTTGAGCAGTTGTTTACACCAAATGATTTTGTACGTATTGCTTTTGGAATGGTTTGTCTTTTTATCCTTTGTCTCCTGATTTTGGTATTCCCTTTCCCTTCCCCTGTTCTAATACACATATATACAATATGCAGGGTACTAAGATCTGATACAGTGATAGCAAGGGTAAAACCACTGGAAGGAAATATGAAAGGGGAAAAAAAGGAAAAGAAAAGGTACTGTTTCACATGGCATGTTGAAAATAAGTAAAACACTGATATACCACTTGTTTCCATAATGTGGAGTTCATTTCACTTAGCATCACCGTACGTTTTCATACGGGTACCACATTTTCTTGATCCACTCACTCTTCTACTGAGGGACATCTGGGTTGGTTCCATATTTTATCAATGACAAATTGTGCTGAAATGAACATAGTTGTGCTGGTGGCATTGGTGTGGTCTTGCTTATAATCTTTTGGATAGATGGCCCAAAGTGGGGCTGTTGGGTCATAGGGACCTCTTTTGAGGAACCTCCACATGGCTTTCCAGAGTGGTTGAACAAGTTTACACTCCCACCAACAGTATAGTAGAGTTCCCTTTTGGCCACATCCCCTCCAGCATCTGTTGTTGTTAGTTTTCTTGATAATGGACATTCTTTGCTTTCTTAAAATTAGTTTAGACTTAAAGTTATATTAAAACCATTCAAGATCTATCTGAAGAAGAAAGTACAACTTAGTCAATTTAGTTTCTACTGATTTAATTTTTGATATTCAGTATACTGGATATCTTTTTTTGAGTTACTGAAATTTTATCAAAATGAAGTGGCCATTTTCATGCACCTAGTTTAACTTCTATAACTTTCTCCCTGGTTTGCTGTTGGCTTTTGCTGATTGGCACATTGCAAGTACACAACACACAACATATGACTATTTATTTTGGCTATAAAAAAGTGAAGCCCAGAAAGAATTAATCTAATACTCTACTTGGAAGCCCTGTATATAATCGTTCATGCATTTTTTATTTATTCCTCCCAGTGCTGATTGGCATGTATTTTAACCACAGGTAAATATCAGAATTAAAATTTCCTTACACCCAGACTAATAGATCATATTACTTCTTCATACTTTTTTAGTGTATTATACACAATGTCAATAAAAGTCCAATCCTCTATCTGGTTAAGAATAATAATAAATTGTCTGCTCTCCCATTTCTCTCTCTGAGGATGACAATCAACTTTCATCAGTTTAGTTTACTAGAACATGAGTATTCATGTTATAGTCATTATGCATTATTTCATAGAACATTTTCAGAAGCACATTTCTAGCATTAATTTTGCAAATATTATAATAGTTTTAAGCTATAACATATATAAGATAAAAGTCATCCATAGTTATGATCAATTCACAAATTTTAGTATATTTTACCAAATTCATACTGCTGTAAAATCATTATTGAAGTAAAACTTTAGATTAACTCTATTATCTTCAAGTTTGCTTATACCCATTGGTGGGTAATTGATATGCCCAGCACCAGGATTTCTGTTACATGTCAACATTTTTTTTCTTAATTAATACTATTCTCCTGTATGTATGTTTATTTGAATTATTTTTATAGTTGTAGCTATTGCCTCTAGGATTTAATTAATTTTATTAATTTATAGACATGAAATCAAAATAGAAACATGAATGCATATATTAATTATAAATATTTTAACACATGTATACTGAATACATATTACTACATATGTATACTGAATATAAATACATTTGTTTAATTGCTGAAAGGACTTTGATTTTCTCGGTGAATTGTCATGCCACCTCTGTCAAAAATCATTTGAAAATAAATATGAATGTTTTGTTGATTTATATCACATCTTTGCATGAAGCCATATGTTTTTTATTGCTGTAATACCAACTTAAAAACTGCTTCTCCAAATTATTTTAGGTACTCTAATCCTTTCATTTCAAGTTCATCTTATCAATGTCTATAGTAATTATCTATGAGTCTATCAACAGAGTCTGTACTGAATCTATAGGCATAATTGCAGAAAATATTCCTCATATCACTATTCTACAACTACAGAATAGTTCTGTATTTATTTTGGCTCTTCTATAATATGTATTAACAACATTTTGTTGGTTTCAGTGTACAGGCTTGGAATTACTTCATTAATTTTATTCTTTGGTATTTTATAATTTTAATTGCTATTGCAAATATGATATTTTTATATGATATTTATTTTTAATGCTCATTGTTATGATAAACAACACTTATCTTTATGGAGATCTTTAAACTATGGCCTTATAACTTTGTTTATTAAGGTGTTTTATTTTTTGTGATATGTTGGAAAAGCTATCATTACAAAATACCTTAAATTTCTCTTGTCAAATGGACTTTTGTTTTTATTGATACATTTAGCCCTGATCTCTGACAGCTGTATCATTTGCTATACTTTCATTTTCAACCTACTTATGTTCTTGGATCTAAGACTTATCTTTCACTGATGACAAAATTGCAACTGGATGTTTTTTGTCAGGACTAACTATATCTGCCCTCTGACTAGGATTGTTTAGCCATGCATGTTTAAAGTCATTAGCATGTTATATTGAAGTGTATTGTTTTCCCTTTCATTAAGAAGTTTTGGGGCTGGGGATATGGCCTAGTGGCAAGAGTGCTTGCCTCTTATACATGAAGCCCTGGGTTCGATTCCCCAGCACCACATATACAGAAAACGTCCAGAAGTGGCACTGTGGCTCAAGTGGTAGAGTGCTAGCCTTGAGCAAAAAGAAGCCAGGGACAGTGCTCAGGCCCTGAGTCCAAGGCCCAGGACTGGCAAAAAAAAAAAAAATTTTTTTTTGGTGGTATTGGTGTTTGTTGTCATATGTACTATATCTATATAATACAAACTTTATATATGGATAACATTTATTGATTTGTATTGTTATTAATAATAGACATCTTAGTAATAGTGGACATCATTTAGAATTAATTTATTTATTGTCAACGTGATGTACAGAGGGTTACAGTTTTATATGTAAGGCAGTGAGTATATTTCTTATCGAACTTGTTACTTTCCTCTTTTCTCCCACCTTCCCTCCCTCCCTGCCTGAGTTGTATATTTGGTTTACAGCATGTTGTCTTGTAAGTGTTTCTGTTGCATTGGTTCACCTTTTACCCATTTTGGACATATTTGATCTATTCATGCCACATATCTGAAGTTGTAATGAACGGATGTTCATGTTTGCAATTGCAATGATTAGTCAAACTGTACTGTTAAGGGAAATGCTGCAAGAATATCGTGTTCTTCAGTAAATCCTCATCTCTGTCAGTGTTAGAAAGTTATTATAGAGAAACTTAGCTAAAACCTCTTTCATTCATTGCTACAGAATGCTTTTGTCAAATGAACTTCACAACTTGAGGGGAACAGTTGGGAGGAGGGATAGTGGGAAAGAAATAAGGGACGGAGTAACAGTGTTTGACAATAAATATACTCATTACCTTACTTATGTAAATGTAATCCCTCTGTATATCATCTTTACAACTAAATTAAATTAAATTAAAAAATAACATTTTTGTCATAAAATCTAAGTAATGCACAGGAATATGCACTAAAAATTTTAGAATACTAAAATCATAAAGAAAATGTATGTGCCAAGAAAAATATTCCAGAATACTCTATTATTGTTGTTGTTGTTAGTGTTTGATATGTTAGGGATTGAATACAGAGCCTTGGGCATATTAAACCTTGTGTTTCACTATTGAGCTCTGGGTGTACCAATTTTCCTTGATTTCTCCTTGATTTCTGTGTTGCTAGATTTTTTTTTTAACTTTTTGGAATGGAGTCTCCCTCTGTAGCCTACACAACCATCAAAACTGGGCTCAAGTAATCCTTCTGTCCTAGCCATCAGGGTAGGCAGACTATAGAAATACAAACCCTACTGTACCTAAATGCATCTTTGCTTATAGAAAACCTACCAGTTCCCAAACAACTCAATAGACTCACTTTAATTTACTCATCAAATTCCCATGTAATTATGAAAAATACATTTCTTCTTTCTTCTTGATTTTTTTCTTGCTTTCCCAGTATCTATAATTTCTTCAAACTTTCTTAGGTTTGAGATAAACACAGAATGCAAGAAAAAGTACAAATTTCCCTTGGATAGAGAATATGGACAACTAGCTGACCCTGACATTCCTGATATCCTTCAGAATTAACAGGAGCTTTTCAGGTCATTGTTGGAAATAATAAAAAATTTAAAATCTATCCTTTTATTCTGATGTCTGAGAGAAAAGTCATGCGTGTGAGGAAGAATTTGAGGTGGGCAGATATTAAGAGACTGTTTGTGCAAACTTCATTAAGAAGGACTATGCTATACACTGAGTAGGTGCAATAGGAAACCTGGATGCAAGGCCATTGGTAGAAAGGATAAGAAGGAAAATGACAGCTTGTGCTTTGTAGAGATAGGAAATGTCAATGGAAAGGCAGGCTTGGAACATAATGTCATGCATTGTGTTTGAACTATTGGGGTCACAGGTTTAAGTTATAAGGTGACAGCAAACATGGCAATGAATTACATGTATTCATGATGAGACAATGTTCTATGTTGCCCTTGAAGGTAGATAAAAATAAAAATAAGGGGGCTGGGAATGTGGCTTAGTGGTGGAATGCTTGCCTAGCATTCATGAAGCCCTGGGTTTTATTCCTCAGTACCATATAAACAGAAAAAGCAAGAAATGGTACTGTGGCTCAAGTGGTAGATCTCTCACACCCAGGCCCTGAGTTCAAGCCCCAGGACATGAGAAAAGGCTACAGGCCTATCACATGGTGTGTAGGTGTGTAAAGTGTGAGATGCTAAACCACAGGTTTAATAAGCTGAAGAAATGGTGATGCCAGATGTGCAGGTAACTCTTGCAGTGAACAACAGCCTGTGAATATAAAATGGCCCTGTGTTAAGAACAATCCTCATCACAGCTGTGAACCATGCTTCCATAGGCCACCATTCTATTTGTCCCATAGATGCCCTTTCTGGTCATACTAGAATCAAGAGCATGCTTTGATACTGCACCATTAGCTGCTCTATGCTTGTTTGGTTTTTTGTGAAATAATGTAAAATTTCTCTTGTCTATTTTATTTAACTTCCATTTATGATTGAACTTTTGTGAACAAAGCATTTCAACAGTTAATGTGCCTGAAAAATCCAGGGTCTCGTTTTTTAGATTTCTCTCAGCTATGATCTCCTGTGCCTTAGGGCTTTTCCTGACAGGAAATATGTCTTTTAACGTAACAATGTTTTATGGTAACAAGACAGCAGATTGGATGTCCTCAGCTCCAGTTTCTCAAAAATGATGCTTGAAAATTTTCAAATTCTCATGGGTTAAAAATATATTTTTGTGTCTTTTACTATAATGTACAGGTTTTGCTTTAATAAACTCCAGTATTTTTTAACAGGGTATCAAAATAGTATCAGAGGTTTGTACCTTCTTTTACTGATCTTTTCCCTTGTTTCCCTTTTGCTTCTAAAATATTTTAAATGGTTTTGCTGGAAAGAATAGTCTGTAGATATGTTCTGCTCAGGCTGGTAATGATGTATTTTCTCAGATTTTTAACTACTAGGTATTAGTTGTACAAGAGAAAGTTCCATTGTGGCATTTCCATTCATGCATATAATGCACCTCAATCAAACTAACCCTCTCCATCTCTCTCTTTCCCACATTGCTTCTTCTTAAAACAATTTCAACGAGTTTTGTTGTATTATTTTTATATATGTATATAAACTACTTCAATCATATTCCTCTTTATTCATTCTTTCTGTTGGTGCTCCTCTCCATCTTGTGCCTTGTCTCCCAAAGAGCTTCTTTTGCTTTCCCGATAATCATTTTCAATTTAAATTGTATTATAAATGTGATATACAGAGAGGTTACAGTTTGGTATTCATTTTTGAGTATATATTAATTATATGAAACAGTTTTGTCAGGATATTTCATAGAACATATTATAATTCAGACAATTAAGTTCTTCTATTGTTCTTTCTGATTCCTCCTACACACCTACTGTTGAAGTGTGCTGAGATTCCTTATGCCACCTACATGTGCACACACAATGAACTTCACTGTTATTCATACTCCCATCTTTTACTTTCCTTTTTCTCCCTCATCCTCAGATCTCCAGAGTCCTTAGTTACAACTGTTACACTATGTGTGCGTGCATGTGCATGTGTGTGTCTATCTTTGAGTTGTAATTGTGCTAATATTGAATTTCTTAAGAAGTATTTGGTTCTGAAAGCTCCCTCTATGTGATACTGTTTGATCAAGGTAAAATTCTTATGGGTATTTTAATTATCTTTAAGTAGTTGTAAAAATGAATTTCAGTTAAGCATGTCAACTTATAAGTACAATGCATCTTTATCAATTTCACCCTTTTCAAAGCAGAGCTGTAGCTCAGTGGTAGAATGCCAGCCTTGATAGATTTTGCCCAGGCCCTGAGTTCAAGCAATATTGCTTTCAGGAAAGAAATGCAATAATAAGTAAAAACAACGTCAAAAGGAGACTGTCCTTTAGCTTTTTCAAACAGTGTAGCACGCTACCACTTGAACTACAGCTCCAGTTCTACCTTTCTGTTGGCTAATTGGAGGTAACTGTCTTAAGGTCTTTACTGCCCAGGCAGGCTCAGATTTCTCCCTCCTGAATTGCTAGGATTATAGATATAAGCTACCAGTATCCAACTCCAAAGTATCATCTTGATTATATTCCACTCTAAAATTCAGAAAATTCTCATGAATATGTTTAAATAATTGTGCAGCACTTCAATTAATACCATCCTAAGAGATAAAGGAATATGACAGAGGATCATTTTTCACTAAACCAAGTATCTTCACACATTACCTATAATATCTTTTTGTTACCAACCCAGTGAAATTCTTACTCACACTCTAAAGGCCAACACAAATACCACTTCTCCCTGGAAGTATTAGAGTTTGCAAGAATGCTTCTATGCTTATGCTCCATGCATTACCAGAGTGACTCTGAGATACTTCACCAAGACTCTAGATTTTAAAATACTTGAGCCAGGTTTTCAAATTTCATTAATTATGTAGGTTACATGGACTGCATGCTGTTGCAGTGATAAAAGTCTATTTCTAACTTGGTTTACATGCATAAAAGGAAACTATGGATCTCACAGAACTAGAGGTTAGTATAATGGTTACAAATGCTCTGAAAGGTCCTGAAGAGTGAGAGTAGAAAATGCTTGGTTATTAGAATGCTGGATGAGATAAATCCTAATTTTCTGTAGTATAGAGAGTAAATTGTAACAGCAATTAATTGTATATTTCAAAGTGCCATGCTATAGGATTCTGAATGTTTTCAAATCAAACAAATAAATTGAAAATGTCTAAGATGAAAGAACAGCCAATTACCTGTTCTGGTTATTACACATCTTATGTGTATGTGTTGAAATGTTGCCTTCTACCATATATAGATATATGTGTGTGTGTGTGTGTGTGTGTGCGTGCGCATGTGTGTGAACAACTGCTGTGTATCAACTAGGAATGTTATAAAGCAAAATAAATAAAATAATTTTTATCAGTGCAAAAATTATTACAATAATGTGATAAACTGTCTGAGACCAAAGAGGAACAGACTTGTTTTTTAAATTGTAACTGATGATGGAAGGATGGAGTTGGCTCGTTTTGTTTGGAGACATCCAGCGATATCATTGGATCCAATCCATGTCTGCCATTACTTTTCTTTTTCTAAATAAGCTGAAATGTGCAAAAGACATCTCCTGGTAATCAGATAGACTTGAACCACATTTTTAAAAAGTCAATAATCTAAGCACGTCTCTAAGTTTGCTGTCCCAGTATTTCAGAGGTTTTTCTAGCACGGAACCTAGACTAGCTCTCTACCACTGAGCTCCACCTCCAGTCCCTATAAGAAGTAGATTTGTACCCAAACTGGTACAATAAACTGGTAAAAATAGCGTCCTAATATCACTACAAAACTAGAGTAGAGGTAGGTTACCAGTAAGGTCAAGTGAAGATAATGATTTCACTTTATCTGTGCATCAATTTTGGAACCTAGTGTTCCTCTTCCCCCTTTATATTGAATGAGAATTGGTAATGAGTTTGATCTCAAAGGAACACCCAGGACTTCTATGTCAGGAACTTCAAAGTTAGGTACTGCAGTGGTAGACTACAAGTACTGAGAAATGCCATAGATCACTCCATACATTGCTGTAGATAGAATCTTATTCCAGAGCAGGGTATAAATGGTGGTAACGAAATGCATGCAATGCAGTGAAGGGAATCAGAGAATAGTATGACAACCCTGAAGTCCAGACATGGGGGCTGTTTTAAGTTTTGAAAACTAGCACAGAGAGAAGAAATGCCCAGATGGAGGAAACCATAAAACAAACTACCTCTTAGCAAGACACAAGCCACTGTAAAAAGGCCACAAGTCTAGAACATAAATTAAAAATTTCTGGAGTAGTTTGAAGAAGATAAATCAGACAGATTTTCCAGCAATCAGATCTTAACTATTAAGACTCCAAGTATTTTATATACACATAGGTAAAAGGTGAGAAAATGAGATGTAAAAATAAAGATGCAGATGTATATTGGAATGGGGAATGTATAGAAAAAGTATTGAAAGAAATTATTTTTGGGTGGTGTCATTCAGGATGACTTATTTTTTTTAAACAAAATTTTCTCTTATTTAGTTCTTTTCTAAATGTTTTTTGATGAATATTACATCTATGTCAATAAACAAAAGTATTTAAAACTGAATAGATGTTTGTGAGGAATCAAATGAAAGACCATTAAATTCATCTTATTATTCCTGCTTACTATGTTATTCTTATTATTCTATATTTCTAATAATTTCATATTATTCTATATTATTAATAATTCTACATTATTCTTATTATCTTCAGGGTGACCTGAGAGAATAAAGGATCTAGGAAGAGATGTTTTCTACATATTCATTTGATTTGAATGTATTCATGTACTTTAGAGGAGTTGTGGTTTAGTTGTAGTTGAAGTGAGGTGTGGTTCCCTCTAGGTGTATGCTATGAGAACAGATGGGTTTGACATGGAAGATGGTAAACAGAAGGAGTCAAATTTCATGGAGGAAACATCAATGTGTCAAGTGGAAACACAAAGAAAATGCTTTCAGGAAATGAAACACACAGAAGATTAGGTAACTAAGAAAAAAATCATGTAACTGAACTGTCAAATTGCCTCAGGAGAAGACAGAGTTAAAAGGAGGTACTGAATACTGCACAAAAATATGGTAATGACATTAAGATGCAATTTATTCATTAACTGCTTTGTTGAATAGCATCTTCTTTGTATACAGACTTAAAGGTTTTCATATATATATATATATACACATACATATCCATCTGACTATAAAACTATTTATAAATGATACCTTCCTAGTGGAAGTCATTGGGGCAGCAATGAAGTCCTTAGCATAGCAGGGAAGAGGCAATACTACTTTATTTTTGGCAGTACGTGAATTTTATATACACACAGAAGCCATGTGTGCAGAAATTCAAGTTGCCATTGTTTAGAAAAATTATAATATGAGTTGTTCATGGGGGAGAGGAAAAGGGGGAGGGGGCAGGGGGAAATGAGGGAGGAGGTAACAAATTGTACAAGAAATGTACCCACTGCCGTATGTATGAAACTGTATTCCCTCTGTACATTACTTTGGCAATATATGATTATTCAAAAAAGAAAAGAAGGAGAAGGAGAAGGAGGAGGAGGAGGAGGAGGAGGAGAAATGACCCTTTTCTTCTTATTTTAAATAAAATTTATTTTTCTTTAAATAAATAATTTAAATAAATATATTATGTCAAATAACAAAAAACTATGAGTATATGTGTGCACATGTATGCATCAGTACGTATGTGATTGATATATATATGCGTATACATATATGTATATTGTTTAATTACTCTGAGGGTCTTTAATTAAAGGTAAAGAAAAATGGGAATGTTTTTGAATAGTGATTAAGATAATATTTTGAATAATGGCTTAGATATTAATATATCTTACTTGTATTATCATCTTTGTGCTATATGTCATATATATTACTTTGAATTATTTAAATTAGAGACAAAGGGGCCCTAGTCAAATAATTGTTAAAAATAGACATTTTAATGTTATTTGAACATATTTAATCCTCATGGAGAAGTACAGTTTGGTTCTACCATCTGTTTAAGGTTAAATGGCTAAAAAGGGGCATAGCTTAAAACTAGGTTTGGAATTTCTGCTTATACACCTATAAAGTTCCATTTGTAATACTTATTTAAAGAATTGATTTGGAGACTTACAGTGAATCAGAAAAGAAAGCAATAACATAATGCAATTTTGGAGCATGGTACAGAGTTTTAAAATTTTAGTAGTCCATGTTTGTTCCATTGACAGTTTTTACCATGATATTATTCTGGAAATCATTGAACATCTATAATAGAGAAAGACATTTGTAGAAGCAAAGAGGTGAAATACACCGTGGGGGATTGGGAGACTCAACCAAGTGACTCTATTTCTGAAGGAAATAAAGTTTATAATGTCTTGTTAAAATCTTACTAAAACCTGAATTGTAGAGTGATGTGGCTAGAAAGAATGCACTCGTTTGTTCATAATATAAATCATTGAAAAAAATCTAACTATGCACAATAATAGATGGCACACATATTTGAGAACTAGAATAGGAGAGCTATACTTTAAACTAAAGAACCATTTTCTGAAAGAATAAAACTCATGTGTCTATGTTTTAGTACAACACATAAGTAAGGTTTGTAGAAAAGAAAAAAAAGAGAGTTTTATGCTTCTATTAGAAAGAATGTCATTGCCCCATTCATAAGAAAATGTAAAGATTTGCAAAAAATCATACTACGTGAAATGACCCAAAGAAACCCAAAGACACATGGGCTCTATGGTTTCCATCATTGGTAATGATTAGTATATGTCCAGGACAATCATAACAGATGATCACAATAGCTCAATAGCTATGTACATATGAGCACATAAGATGATGCTAAGCAAAATGCACTCCAAGTTATGGAAATAAATGGTTTATCATTGTTGTTGTTATTTTCAATGTAAATTGTGAAATTGTGCCTTTTTCTTTTGTTGTTTTTCCCTATGGTGTTACCCATGATGTCACTGTAACTGATTTTGGTACCCTGGGTGTTGTATATACACTTATCTGAACTAGGGAAAGGAAGGGGAACATCAAAATGGAGAGACAAAGGGTAAAAGGTGAACCAATGCAAAAGCAATACTTAAAAGACAATATAAACCAACTGTACCACTCAGGGGGAAGGAAGGGAATTGGAGAGGAGGGAAGGTGGTAGAAAAATCAGGGAGGAGGTAATAGGTTTGATAAGAAATACACTCATTGCCTTATATATGAAACAGTAATCCCTCTGTACATCACTTTGACAAAAAAGTAAAAGAAGAAAGAAAGAAAGAAAGAAAGAAAGAAAGAAAGAAAGAAAGGAAGGAAGGAAGGAAGGAAGGAAGGAAGGAAGGAAGGAAGGAAGGAAGGAAGGGAGAAAGAAAGAGAGAAAGAAAGAAAGAAAGAAAGAAAGAAAGGAAAGGAGGAGGGAAGGAAGGAAGGAAGGAAGGAAGGAAGGAAGGAAGGAAGGAAGGAAGGAAGGAAGGAAGGAAAGAAGAACTTTTTTCTTTATTGTCAAAGTGTGGTACATAGAGGTTACAGATTCATATATAAGGCAGTGAGTACATTTCCTGTTCAACTTGTTATCTTCTCCCTCATTTTCCCCCACTTCCCCCCTCCACTTTTCCCTCTCCCCCCAAGAGGTGTGCAATTTATTTACACCAAATGGTTTTGTAAGCATTGCTTTTGGAATGGTTTGTCTTTTTGTCCTTGTTTTAAGGATTAATTCTTATGTACCACCTGTAAGGAAATGGAAAGACTTGGGAACTCTTATAGTAAGTAAACTAAGCCAGAACTAAGGAAACATAGGCTGAATGATTTCTCTCATTTGTGGTAAGTAGAATGTGCTTATGAATCTATAAGTAAATTTGCTAAATGACCAATAAATAAATAATTAAAATCAAGACATGATACAGGACACTAATTATTAACTTTTGGAGGGAAAGCATAGGAGTAGTGGGCAAAGGGCTGAATAGCTATGGACAGATGATCTTAATTATTCTAGATCATAATTATTCTATGAATTATTCCAAAAAAGGAAACAAGAGACACTCTATAGTTGCCATTGTGGCCATTCTTCTTCTCTTTTCCTTTCACACTATTTGTTACTTTTTTGTATTTATGAGGGTACGGAAGGGCAAATAAAAGTTGGAACAAGGATGAACAAATACAACAGTGATGCTCACCAGACACAATGTAGAAAATGAACTGGATATCTTATCAGTGGGGACAGGAGGGAAAGATTGGGTGAACGTGATGGAAGGGAAAAATGTATCAAAAAGTATTGTACTGATTGTACCTGATTCATGTAACTGTATAACAATGACACAAAACAATTAAAATATTATTAGTATAAAAGAAATCACATGATTTTTCAGGAGCATTTAATGTTATTAGAGAAGTCTATATCTCAGACAATTTTAGGTTTCAAAGCCACTGGGAAAACAAAAGCTCATTTTTTTTTCATTGAATTTTTAGTCATAAAAGGTAAGCAAATATTCACTATGGCTTTACAAAAAATAATGTACAAATCACTGAAGTGTTCTTCTGTAGGGGTTTGCATGCAACATGTTGTATATATAATGATGTTTATATAGAATGAATGCATATGCTGTGCATATGATGAATGACTGTAATCTATCAAGAATTTACAGAAAGTGTTTGGGGATTGCTCACATTTCATGCTGAGTTGAAAATATATAAAATCATCTCACAAAATGGGTGATTCTACTATAAATTCAGTTTTAGTAGTAGAATTTTAGGCATTTTGTTGCTGTTCGTGGAGAAAAATTTAGGAACAAGTCAATCACATTCTTGTTAATGCTATTTTATACCATACAAGGAAACTTTTCTCTACTGCTGTTGTTTGAGAATTTACATCCTTTTCTTATTTTTTTTTAAAGAAAATTGAAGGGCTCTTTACATTTTATATATTGCCTGTCATTGAAATACAGCTGAACATATATGCCAACAAACCATAAAATAAGAACAAACATGTTTAATTAAGATCTTTATTTGAAGGAAAAAGGTTTTAAAAATGATTTATTTGCAATATACCAGAAAACAAAATTACATAACTACATATTTATTTGCCAGTTTTTTGAAGTAAGGTCAAGTAATTTTCCAAGCAGAATTTTGATGATTAGAGGCTGCTCTGTATTTTGGTTTACATTTTCTAAGCACTACTTCTAATTGTACGTTTCTTTTAAGTAATACAAATTCTTAGATTGTTGAAAAGTAATCTTAATACATAGTATTTCCTTTTATATTTAAAGTTACATTGTTTAAATTTTATAATATCTACGCTTGATAATTCACCTTTACTATATGTAAGAATGTTTAGAGACTGTAGCACTGTAATTCTCTTTTTTCATGGTTATTTGGGCAAACTATGTATGTTTAAAAATATTATACTACATAATCACAACAAAAAGTTACAGTAGAATAAACCAGTTTGGAGACAACCATAAATGATGAAGTCGTGAAACCTAAATATGTTTTATGACTGATAGGAGTAGAGGGCAAAGTATCATGTGGCCTGCTGAGAGAAAGCCAGTTATGATGACTCTTCAGTGACTTAAACACAACTGAGAAAATTTAAGAACTTAGGACTTTTCTTCTTGAAATTAATATTTTGAATGCTCAACAAAAAATGTATCAAAATTCTCTTTAATATACCCTTTCCTTGATTTGTTGTGGGGATCTTTAGGAAGTTTCAACCTGTGGCAAGGCACCTAGTGTATTCATTGTCCCTTTCCTGTAGCATTTTCAGGGTATCTACTTTTACCTTGAGGTCTTTGATCCATTTGGAGTTGATTCTGATGCAGGGTGATATAAAAGAATCTAGTGTAGTTTGTTGCAGGTGTTCAACCAATTTGCCAGCACCATTTGTTGAAAAGGCTGTCTTTCTTCCATTCTTTTTTTTTTTTAGCTCTTTTATCAATGATTAAATAGCCATAGTTCTGCAGGTTCATTTCTGGGTCTTCAGTTCAGTTGCATTGGTCCTCAGGCCTGTTCATGTGGCAGTGCCAAGTTATTGTTGTAATTGCAGCTTTTATAATAGACTTTGTCATTTGTTAGTGATATTCCTCCAGCATGTTTTTCGTGCTAAGGGTTGTTTTTGCTATTCTTTGTCTTCTATTCTTCCATATGAATTTTTAGATTGCTTTTCTATTTCATTAAAGAATGTTGTAGGGATATTGATGGGTATTGCATTGAATTTGTAGATAGCTTTTGGCAGTATTGGCATTTTCATAATGTTAATCCTTCCAATCCAGGAGCAGGGGAGGTTTTCCCACTTCCTTAAATCTTCTTTAGTTTCCTTTTTCAGGTTTTTAAAGTTTTCATCATAGAGGTCCTTCACCTCTTTAGTTACGTTAATTCCTAAGTATATTTTTGAGGCTATTGCAAAAGGAGTAGCTTTTTTATTTCAGCCTCACTCTTCTTATTGTTGGCATAAATAAAATCTACTATTTTTTGTGGGGGGGTAGTTATTTTACATGCTGCTACTTTGCCAAAGTTATAGATCAGCTCAAGTAACTTGGAAGAGGAGTCCATGTGATTTTTTAAATACAGGATCAAGTCATCTGCAAAGAGAGAGAGCTTTACTTCTTTCCATATTTGAATCTCCTTTATGTTTGTCTCTTGCCTTTTTTCTCTGACTAGGAATTCCAATAATATGTTGAAGAGAAGTGGAGAGAGCTGACATGCTTATCTTATTCTTGATTTTAGATGAAATGGTTTTAACTTTCCACCATGAAGTATAATGCTAGCTGTAGGTTTGACATATACAGCTTTTATTATGTTGAAAAATACTCTATAGATTCTTAGTTTCTCCAGAGCTTTTATAATAAAGGATTATTGGATAGTTTCAAATAATTTTCTGCATCTATTGAGATGCTCCTGTTGTTCTTGTCCTTGTTCTATTGATGTTTTGAATTACATTAATTGACTTGCACATATTGAACAAGCTTTGCATCCCTGGAATGAATCCCATTTTGACATAGTGTATTAGTTTTTTTATTAGTTGTTGAAGTCAATTGGCCAAAATTTTATTGAGAAGTTTAGCCTTGATATCCATTAAGAAAATGGATCTGTGGTTCTCTTGCTTCAGTGGGTTCCTATCTGGTTTTGGTATGAGGGTCATGCTGGTCTCAGAGAACAAATTTGGTAGTCTGAAGAGTCTGAGGGTACTAGAATGAGTTTTTCTTTGAAAGCCTTGTGGAATTGGACTGTGAATCAGTCTCATCCTTATCAAACCACTCTGAAGCTTGTAGGTTGACACCATCTTCCTTTAGATAGATTCTTGTGAAAGGAATTGTGAAAGAGTCTGTGGCCTCCAAGAATAATTATGACTCCTGTTATGACATCATGTTCTACAAATACATGAGAGTGTTGATATTTCAATTTCTCTCTTACTCTTGCCCATATTTGCTTGCTGAGATACTGACTAAAGAAACTACTGTATTGCCTGGCTATAATCTTGATCAATTTCCCCTAAACCCATACGTGGAAGTCCTAAGCCCACTGTGACTGAATTTAGAGCCCCCGAGGAGGTAGGATTAAGTGTTAAAGAGGGAATTCCAATGCAAATAGTGTCATTGTAAGAAGACATGATAGGACATTTTATTTCTTTTTTTTTTACAGTGTATTTATTATCAAAGTGATATAAAGAAGGGGTTACAGTTCCATGCATAAGGCAGTGGGTACATTTTTTTAAATCAAAGTTGTTGCCTCCTCCCTCTTTTTTCTCCCACCTTCCCCACTTCCCATTTCTTCCCTCCCCATGAGTTGTACAGTTGGTTTACAGCATAGACTTTTGTGAGTACAGCTGTTGCATTGGTTTGTCTTTTATCCTGTATCTTTCCATTTTGATGTTACCCTTCCCTTTCCTAGTTCCAATACACATATATGCAATACTCAGGGTACCAAGATCAGTAACAGGGACACCACCGGTACCACCCTAGGGAAGAAAGGCAAAAAGAAAATGGCATAATTTCACGTGGTATGCTGAAAATAACAACAATAATAAACTACTTATTTCCATAACTTAGAGTTCATTTCACTTAACATCATCTCATGTGTTCATATGTACAAGCTATTGAGCTATTGTGATCTTCTGCTAGGATTATCCAAGATGTGTAATGATTGTTAACAATGAGGGAAATCATAGAGTCTGTTCCTTTGTGTCTGGCTCACTTCACTTAGTATGATTTTTTCCAAGTCCTTCCATTTCTGATAGAACATAGAATTCCATTGTGTATATGTACATTTTCTACTGAGTGGCATCTGGGTTGGTTCCATATTTTAGTGATGGCAAATTGTGCTGCCATGATTATAGTAGTGCTGGTGGCTGGTCTTGCTGGTAGTTTTTTGGGTAGATGCCCAAAAGTCGGGCCTGCTGGGTCATAGGCACTCATGTTCACAGAACATTTTATTTCTGTCTCTCTCTTTCTTGTTCTCTTCTGTTAATCTATATAAACAACAACAACAACAACAACAACAACAACAAAATTCATGCATGGTAAAGGTTCTCCAAGGTTAGAGCCCATAAGCCAAGTGGAAATCCTCCACCAGAATTTGCTCCTGGTGTACCTTGACTTAGACTTTTCGCTCACAGAACTATGAGAACATTAATTTGTGTTCATTAAGAAACTCATCTGTTATTATCAGCCCAAGCAGGCTAATACATCCACCAAAATAAACTTTTAATAAAGAAAAGGTAACCTTAGGCAAAGCTTCCCTAGTACTTGACAGGGCCATAAATAGGATATATGCCCTAGTTTCCAGCAAAACTGTCAAGGGGATAACATTGAAAGGGGTGACATTGATAAAGGTTCATTGTACTCATGATCGAATAGTAACCTCTGTGTACAGATATTTAAATAATAATATAAAATAATTTTTAAAAACTTCCCAGGAAAAGCAAATTCTTCACAAGCAGGAAGTGTCACCTTCAAACAAGAGTAAGAGTGGAAATTTAAACAAACTAAAAACTAAAAATCTTTATAAAATATGGAAATATGTCATGTTAGAATAAAAGAATACATGAAAGAAATATAATAAAAGCAACTATTTAAGCCAAAACAAAATGGTCACAATATAATTCAAAATGTGGCCATAAATTTCAAAATAAAAATAGAAAATTGTGATTTATGACATTTTATTGCAAATGAATCAGAACATTTGAGAATTGAAATAATAATTAGAAAGGTCAGATGTAAAAGACAAGTGTTATCTTTCAAAGAAAACATGATTACATCATTGCCCAAGAAATGCATAGTCACAGAAACACTATCATATAATCTCATGCAAAAATATTATTAAGATGAGAAAAAAACTGAATTTGACTTAGAAATACAAATAAAATTACCCTAATTATAATAAAATAAATTCAAATTGTACAAAAAGATTAATGTGGTAAACAAAGTTGATTTTAGGTATATATGGATAACTCAAGTACAAAAATATTGATATAAAGAGAAAAAGTAAATGTAACTCCTAAATCATAATATTAATTTTAAAAGCCATAAAAGTAGTACATTAGTTGGACCTAAGAATATTGATGTAAAGTTTTAATTGAAAACTAATTTATAAAATCAAAATTTTTAGGCTGCTGAGATTTGAAGATTAGGATTCCAAGCCAGCAGCAAAGACAGGGATGTCGTCGATAACACGAAACCCTAATTACCACCAAAAATCCAGAAATGGAATTTATGGCTCAAACAGTACAGTGCTAGCTTTGAGAAAAAATAACTGAAAGAAAGTGCCAGGACCTGAGTTCAAGTCCCAGGATTGGCACACTGGTATATTTGCACATGCCCATAAACACACACACACACACACACACATACAAATACACACACACACGGTATACCAAGTAATTTGTAATATGACCATTCTCAGTAACCAGACAGTTCAATTTTACATGTATTAAATGGTCTTAGGAATGAGATTACTTAGACATTATGAATACTGTTTTGTAAAGCCAATCTTAAAATATACTAAATTTTAAGACACGTTAGAATTATTAATCTACAATTTAGAGTAAAACACCATCACTGATACAGGCTGATAGGGATATCTCAATGATAATAAAAATAAAAGTAAAATATAGAGCAAATGATTCAGCCAAAAGCTTTAACTGAAGGGGACAAAAGGATGAGGGAGGAAGGGGGTTGCCTTGAGTGAGCAAGGGAGAGTTTCAGGTTTCTGGAGTGGTCTACGACATGTACAAGAACCTGCCTGAAGTTGGGCACTGATGGCTCCCAGCAATAATCTTTTCTACTCAGGAAGAAGAGATTTGAGGATCACCATTTGAAGCCAGGCTAGGCAGGAAAGTCTGTGAGACTCTTATTTCCAATTAAGCATGAGCATGCACACACACACACACACACACACACACACACACACACACACGTACACACACATATACAACCAAACTAGAAGTGGCGAAGTGGCTCAAGTGATAGAGGGAAAAACTCAGGCACTATGGTGCCTACGTCCTAAGTTCAAGGCTCAGGATAAGCATAAAAAAGTGAAAATTAAAATAAATAAGAAATGAGCTGGACATGACTATATTCCCAGCTACTTGGAGTGTTAAGGCATGATAATAGAAAGTTCAAGGCTAGCCTAGGCAAAATTAGTGAGACCCTATATCTAAAACAAAATAAAAAGCTAAAGGTTGGAGGGTTAGTTTAAGTAGAATAGAGATGGCTCAGTTATGTGCGATGCCTAATGTGCAATCCCAAGTACTGTGAAAAAATTTAAAAAGAAAGAAACAAAAAATAGAATACTAAAATTACTCAAAAATTAGAATATACTACCATTTGTAACATTGTACCAATTGAAGGATATCATGTTAAATGAAATAACCAATACATAGACCTAAAATACTAGAGCTCTCACCATGTGTGGAGTTTCGAGACGTCAGCAAGACGTGAGAATTGGAAGAGGAGGTGTGAGGTCCATATATAGTGCCCAGCAGGTGTGGTGATGGGTGTATTCATTAATATCAGTGTCAAAATGTGTGATAGGATATCATGAAACATATTCAATCTTTACTTCTCAATTAACTATTTAAAAATGAAAATAAAATTAGCTTAAAGGAATTAATAGTTAAAAATAAATTTTACTAGAAATTAATCTGTCCTCTTATGCTGGTATTTGCATAGCATCTTGCTTTCTAAGTGATGTCAGTCAGTTTACACTCTAATATTCTCTTTCACCATTGAGGTGGTTTTTCTAAAACTTTAGAAAGTCTTGACACCATACCCTGAAAATGTGTTTTTACAAAAAGTTAAGGATTGTTGAACATCATTGAAGGAAAATTACTCTCACTACATTTATCTGAATTAGGGGAAGAAGGAGAGAACATCAAAATGGTGAGGCAAAGGATAAAAGGCAAACCAATGCAACAGTGATACTCACAGGACAATATTTTGGAATTTAACTGTACAACTCAGGAGGAGAGGGGGACAGAGGAGTAGGGGAGCTGGGAGAAAAATGAAAGAGGAGGTAACAAGAAATGTATTCACAACCTTATGTATGTAACTGTAAACCCTCTGTACATCACCTTGACAATAAAGAGTAAATAATAAAAAATAAATTAAAGGAGAAATGATGACATGGAGAAAGACAGAGAGAGAGAGAGAGATTATTTTGTTCCTTGGGCCATAGCTTCTCTTTCGGGGGCAAGTGCTTTTATAGTTGCTAAGACAGTGGTTATACCTATAATCCTAGTTACTCAAGAGTATTGTAGTTCTAATCCATTCTGGGCAGAAGGTTAGCAAGAATCTCATCTTATAAAAAGCTCAACACATGGTACCAATACGTCATGAGGTATGAGCATAAGACCATATCTCAAAAGAACCAAAATATAAATACGATTAGTGTGGCCCAAGTGGTAGTGCCTTTTTAGCAGGCACAAAGCCTGAATTCAAGTCCAGTACATCCAAATAAATTAACATATAATACATAATAATATTAAATACATAAGAGTATGATATACAAAATATATGTACATATGAACATATATGTATATACAAATATATACAGCCATATGATTTTATACATGTATATATTATATATTTTAATCTTTATATGTGTGCATATATATAATTTTTATATGAATTGTAACTTTTGGCATCAGGTTTAAAAATTCTGCCTAGGCCCATGTGTCAAATATTTTCTCCTTTTGTCCCTATAATTTGTGGATTTTTGTAGTTTGCATGTAATTTTATGAACATTTTAAAGATAATAGTCTAAGGAGGCTTTTTTTTTTTTTTGCCAGTCCTGGGCTTGAACTCAGGGCCTGAGCGCTGTCCCCGGTGTCCTTTTGGTCAAGACTAGCATCCTACCACTTGAGTCAAAGAACCACTTTCAGCTTTTTCTGTTTATGTGGTGCCAAGGAAATTGAACCAAGGCTTCATGCATGCTAGGCAAGCACTCTACCAATAAGCCACGTTCCCAGCCCTAGAGGTTATATTCTACAAGGTATGGCAAGTAAATGAAAGCTCATTTTCTTTTATTGCTAATGGGATTTGTTTCTCAGTTCCATTTACTCAAAAGCCTCCATCCTCCACTTGAGTCCTGAGCTCACGTAAGGCATCTACAAGGCAGCATGAAGAAACAGAGGCAGCACCAAGCTTTGATCATGCCCACAAAAGTGGTTTGTGTATTCACATGCTTTTACACTTAAATCTTTATGAAACATGTGCTATTTAAACCTATTTCACAGAGACAGAATAAAATATTTGCCACATTGTCCACTTCCAGTAGTTAAGATGGCCAGTTACTCACACTTCCCAGAGGATACTCTCTCTGTCACACTCCTCCTGACTCTTTGTAAACTAAGTTTTCTTTTTCTGAAAAAATCACATTTACTATAAAATCACTCTTTCTTCCTCGCTCCGCACATCATCTGGCTTTTTCCACCTTGCCTTTTAGTTTTTGCATTTCAGTTCTACTCACTTGTCCTTCAGTTTTGTTTCCTTGGGGATTTGTACACAGGGCTTTGTACTTCCTAGGCTGGAGCAATACTGTTGATCCATGCCTGCAGCCCTGTTTTTCTGATTATTTTTAGTATAGTGTCTCACTTCCCTCTGGGGACTGGATCTGAAAGAAAATCCCCCTATTTTAGTCTTTCTGTAGATGCTGGGATCCCAGGAACACGGCACTGTATCTGCTTCCTTCTGTAGAGACAAGTTGTTATACTTTTCTGCCTAGCCAGTTCCATAGACAGGAATGCCAGACAGATGCAAAACTTCTCCTAGTCATGAGTTGAAAGAGGGTTTTGTGAACTTACCTGCCCAAGCTGTCCTTAAAAGTAATCCTCCAAAATGTATCCAGTGCCTAACGTATGAAACTGTAACCTTTCTGTACATCAGTTTGATAATAAAAATTTGAAAAAAAAAAGTAATCCTCCAATTTCAGCTTCTGAAGTATCTAGGAATGCCTGAGTGAGGCACCAATATTTGAGTACCTGGCTTACTTGTAGTATTTCTTTTTGTCAGTTGTGGGGCATGAACTCTGGGCCTGGGCACTGTCCCTGAGCCTTCAGCTCAAGGCAAATGCTGTACCATTTGAGCCACAGTGCCCTTCCGATTTTCTGGTGATTAATTGGAGATAAAAATCTCACAGACTTCCCTGCTGGGGCTGGTTTTGAACCTCAATCCTCAGATGTCAGGTTTCTGAGTAGCTAGGATTACAGGTGTGAGTAACTGGTGTCTGCCTTACTTGTAATTTTTAAGAATGAATATTTTGTGGTCAAAAGGACTTTGTAACCACACGGGATGAATTTGATTCTCATCTACTTCTTTTTTCCCCCAGGTTTCACTAATATGTATTCACAGTGCTGTTTTATTTTCTATTTTGTGACAGTACTTCACACTCTGGCTTATCTTTCTCACTTCCTACTTTGGGCTGGTTAATCGGACATAACAGTGGCATGGACATCTTGGTGCAGGCTGGCTTTGAACCCAGCTGGCTCTGAGAATCTCAGCTTCCTGAATGACTAGAATTAGAGTTGTGAGCCACCAGTACCTGGCTCTCTTCTCTTCTCTTCTCTTCTCTTCTCTTCTCTTCTCTTCTCTTCTCTTCTCTTCTCTTCTCTTCTCTTCTCTTCTCTTCTCTTCTCTTTTTTTTTTTTCAAAATTTTATTATCAAACTGATGTACAGAGAGGTTACAGTTTCATACATTAGGCATTGGATACATTTCTTGTACTGTTTGTTACCTCATCCCTCATTTCCCCCTCCCGCCTCCCCCTTTCCCTTTCCCCCCATGAGGTATTCAGCTACTTCTTCATCTGCAGTTTTTTCAATTCACTAATACTTGAATAGTTACAAGAATTTTTTGTTGGAATAAAATTTATAGTCTTATCCTGTGTATACAGCTTGCTTTATAAAAAGTGTTCTGTTTTTAATTCTGTTCCTTTTTCTTGTTGGGTTTTTTAATGGTTTATTGTAAACTTACTTTTTCTAAGGAGTTAGCCAGAGGCTGAGGCTGACACAGAAGTCAGATTTGAATAATTGTGAGTTCTAGTCCATAAAGGTGACTGGCTGATTGTGGCATAAGGAGAAGCTTCTGCTACAGTATAAAAAAGCAGATGTCAGTTAAGTGGAAAAGTTTATATTGCACTTGCAGAAGACAAGTGTGTTCACTTCTAAACTCTTGTACGTCCACACAAGGGCTCATTTTCTTTTTTCTTTCTTTTAAGAGAGTTAAAAAAATTATTGTCAAGGTGGCTGCAGTTACATATGTATGGTAGCGAGTACATCCCCTGTAGTTGTATAGTTGGTTTACAACATATCGTCTTGTAAGTATTTCTGTTGTATTGGTTCACCTTTTACTCTTTGTCTCACTATTTTGTTGTTCCCCCTCCCTTCCTTAATTCAGACAAAAATATATACAATACCCAGGGTACCAAAATGAAATACAGTGACAACAGGGGCTAAACAACAGAAAAAATAAATAATTTCACATAGTACATTAAAAATAACAACAACAATAAACCACTTGTTTCCATATCTTGGAATTCATTTTTAAAGGAGAATGAGGCATAGAACTCTTTGAAGAATATTGCATTGTATAGTCTTGTCATATTGTAAAATAATTTTCATAGTAAAAAAACCAACAATACGTATTCTTTTTATTTGAATATTTCTAGACATTCACTTAATGCATCTTGCTTCCCAGATGCATACCAATTTTAAATACTTTTTTGATAGTATTTCAACATAATTTGTATTTATCTTTGTACAAATAACACATAATACAGAAGCAGATATAATTTTTATTGCAACTTTAGACTTTAGCATTATATTCTGGCACATTGCGAAGTAAATAGGCTAAAGTTGTTTGGATTATAAGATCAAAATCTATAAGTGTCTTTAAAATCTTTAGGAGATTATGTGAACATAAAGGAGGAAGAATGTATCCTTTTCCAAGCCTGAATCATTACATGAGTATTACATGGCATTTATTTTCCTCATTTATCCCATAGACAACAGGCAAAATTTTAGCTCACATAAAGGAATGAATGTCTTAGAACAATTTACTAAATAATTACTGAGGAGAAGATAAAGTAATTTTTCTAAACTCTTGAATTAGCATCTCATTCTGATATCTCCTGAATTTCAGAATGTAGTAAAGTTGATGTTATAGATCACTAAGTTCAGTTCTATAGCTACTTTTATAAAGTTCTTGCTAGCTCATAATAGTTAACACTGACCAATGAATGCTTCTGCAGCTAGAAAAATGGTAACATTTCCCCTACTTATTTCCATTTTCTCCTTGAGTATCAGCCCCTAAATAAGATTAGGTTTTAGTTTCTCTTCACAATCAGATAACTACTGATTAGTAATCAGTAGTTTGCCGATTAGTAATCGACAAAGTTAATGTGTGCCAGATGTACTGTGAGAACTACCCTAAAAAAGGTAAGCAAACCCCAGTACCAGTGGCTCAAGCTACTCAGGCAACTGAGATCGGAGGATCTCAATTAAAAGTTATCCCAAGCAGAAAAATCTTTGAGATTCTTATCTCCAATTTACAACCCTAAAGCCAGAAGTGTGGGTCTTGCTCAAGTGGTAGAGCACCAGCCTTGAGCATAAAGGCTGTGGAAGAACACCCAGGCCCTGGGTTGAAGCACCAATACTAGCACAAAGAAAGAAAGGAAGGAAGAAAGAAAAGACAGACAGAAAGAAAAGTTAAATTTACCCATTCTAGAACATTTCACACATAAACCATATTCTTAGGTCACATCCTACATCAAATATGTATTTGCTCTTCTATTGGTAAATTCATGATTCAGTAATTATCTATTTGAAGGATGGAAGAGGCTCTGTTCCATCATCAGTACCTCAAAAGTAAAACAAACAAATAAAAGACAGGTTTCTTCATTGGGCAGGCCTTTGAGGACGTACTGACCCAGCACACTAGCAGTCCATGAACAGGAGGTCTAGGACCAAAGCTTGAAAAACTGCTCCGCGTAGGAAAGAGAATATAGCAAAAGGAGCAAATTTCTTTTGCTTTCTCAGATTTTATCAAGTCCGATGAATCCTTAGGATGTGATAGCAACATGAAATAGTATTTAACTGTCAGATGTGGTTCAGAACTTGAAAAAGCTCTAGATATGTAAAGTTTTTTTCACTCTTCACATTATTGCTAGTAGGTAGATTCTATTGCTATCTCTGTGGTTTGTGTAAGGAAGAAAAAGCAGAAGGTTGGCAACATAGATAAGGACATGGTCACTGAATGTTGCCGTTCTTCCTGTGTTTTCTCATCTTACATTCTGGCCACAAGTAAATGAAAAACAAATTGTTTCCTTTCATTTTACTTGTGTATTGTTTGCAAAGTCAACACTAGTCTTACGTTATACGTTGATAGTTGTACAAATGACAAAACATACCAGCTTTTTATTATTCTACAGAGTCACATGCTGATTAATATTGAAACTACACAAAAGTTAAAAATCTTGGAGACAGAGAAATGCAACCCAGAACTTTTGTGCTCAGGTTAGATAGAGACTTGTGTGTTCTCTTTCAGTAACAGAATTGCACCTTTGGGTCAGAAAAATACTGGGGGATTTAATGGCTCACAAAAACTAATGATAAGTTAATGTTTTAAGCTGCTGGGAGTGGAGGCCCACAGCTAGGCCTCAGAAACAACAGAGTGAAAAAAACCCACCAAAAAAAACTTCTAGAAGTCATTTTTTTTTTTAATTCAGTAGTCCTGATTGTCTTTCTCCATTGGCCTATTAGTTTCCCTCTGTCTTTCTGACCTTCTCTATGTAGTGAGAAAATACAGCCAGGAAAACTATCTCATTTTATTTTGCTTTCCCTACTACCAGACAGAGAAGACCATCTTTTATAGATAAAATTTGAAACAAAAAAATATTAAAATGCACTCAAGTTAACTTTTCTGGGAAATGCCTTCTTTGGTTTGCTAAAGAATTCGAAGAGGACCTGCAGTGCTAGAGGATCAGCAGCTATGCAACTGGATTGCCGGGTACTGCAGAAAGGATAGTAGCATGCAGTAGACAACATCTAAGAAAGCTGCACTACTATCCATTAAGTTTTGCTGGGGGAATGGCTGGAGCATGGTATTAAAGAGGAATCAAAATAGTATTCAAAAAATCACTCAACCAATTAATGGCTTGAATAATATTGTCAAATTACTGAATCCCCATTGCCTTAATTGACTTGTCTACCAAACACTGTGACAATTAATAGAGTAACCTGTAAACAAATAATGATAGGCATAATTGAGCTGGTGAACAAATCCCTTTCATGTAAATTCATGATGTAAATACATTTCCTTTCAGATGAGAAACTGAAGCATGGAGGAGTTAAACAACCTACTCAAAAGTTCAAGTGTAACCAGTTTAGCAGCTAGATGTTGTAGGATCAAAATCATAATATTTCAACACTACAAGTTCAGAATTCAACAGTCTTATGTCTCATTCTTACCAAGGAACACAATGCTCAGAAAGGATCTACATTACTCACAGAGAAATAGGATTTTAATTATGTGCATTCATTAGTGATTACTTGTCCATAGTCTTGTAAGTATTTAGTACTTCATCCCACATGGGACAAAATATAAGGGAGGGCCTCTGAAGCAGGCTTGCATATATGAAGCAGGTATGCATGGTAGTTTTGCCATTTATTGAGTAATTTGGTGACTTGATTTTCTTCCCTATCAAAAGACAATAACATTGTGATTTGTGATTATTTTAAGAAAGATGAAGAAACAAAAATTTTTAAGGCTTTGAGTAATGATTGGTTCTTAGCTAACTCTTAATAACTAGTCAGCTGTCACTAGTGGTGATTCTGTTATAATCACTATCACTTCTACTGCTCCCATTACCACAACACCATTAGATCAGTAATCTCTGTATTATTCAGATCATGACCACTGACATAACTAACCTCCACTTCTAAGACCAGCACCATCACTGCCAGTTTTACCACAAAATGATTATGCTTTCCACAAGTGCCACCAGCACTGTTAACCACTTCCTCTGTACCTGTGGTTGATGGTACCAATCTTGCTCCATCACCATGGCCAGCATGAATACCGCCACTGCCCCTATTTATGTTGTGAGACTTCTGGAACATACCACACTCTCTTCATCATATCTTCATTTCCACATTACACATATATTTTCATCATCTCCAGTTCAGGAAGTGCAATAGTGTATATCAACTTTTAGGCTATCTTAAACTAGTAACCAAAATTCAGTAATGTATTAAATGACAGTGGAAGGAGGCTGCTTGGTAGCTGGTCTTAGTTCAGGACAGCTGAATTATGACCTCCGGGAAACATCAGGATGTTCTTTTGTTTCTCTTGGTGTCATTTCTGCTCATGTTAGATGAACAAATCAGACTGAGCCAGATATAAAGAAGAAAATGCTTACAATTTTATTTTATTTTTATCTAAGCATATTGAATGTCTTCTAGTTTCATTGGCAGTGAATTCCCAATTGCAGTATACATAAAAACATCCCAATACCATAGTATTTCATCTGTATATAGCAATAGACTCTTAGTGGCCTCTTAAAAATTTACCATGCTAGATCTTGAAGACACATTATGTATTCTGACTTTACTTTGTCATTTATTATTTTTACTTACTATTTCTGGAAGATTAGAAACTATGAGTTTTATTTTCTGTATTAGTAGAACAAAACAGTTCCTACATATAAGAAATAAAACTTGCAAAGGCCCACTGAATGACTTTCTTCATTCTATATAAAATGCACAGAAACCAAGTAATTTCATGTTTGTTTGCACAAGCAGAATTTCTCTTTTTTTTCCATTCTTTTTGTCCATCATGGTGCTCGAACTCAGGGCCTGGTCACTTCCTTTGGGCTTTTTCACTCAAGGCTAGTGTTCTAAAACTTTGAACCACAGCTCCATTTTCTTTTCCTTTTTTTTTTTTTTTTTTTGGTGGTTAATTGGAGATAGTCTCAAGGACATTTTTCTGCCCACGCTGGGTTTGAAACATGATCCTCACATCTGAGCTTCCTGAATCACTAGTATTACAGGTGTGAGCCACCAGTGCCTGTCTCAGAATATCATATACAGAAAATAAATATTAAGGACATTTGATTATGTAGTTCAGGTACTGACATCTGTACACATAACATGACTCTATCAGATAAAATATGATACAGGGTTATTTAGCTGTAGTATGTAGAGAAGTCCTATCCTGGGGATGTATTATTCTAATGTTAAAGTAAAGTGGTAGTAGTAATAAATTAGAATAAAAACAATCACTGGAAACAGATACAGAATTGGTACAGAATTTAAATCACAGTAGTATACCTGTATCAAAAATAGAATTAAGTTTAAATCATAAATAAATGCAATATTTGAGCTAGACATTAATGAGTAAGCAGAATAAATACAGTAAGGCAAGACTACTTACATTTATTTGATTTTTGTTTGTGTGTATGCTGATCCTGGCCTGAACTCTTGGGCCAGGCACTAATCCATGAGTTTTCTTTCCTTTCCTTTTTTTTTTTTAATCAGGGCTACTGCTTTACCACTTGAGCTACAGCTCCATTTTTGGCTCTTTGGTAATTCATTGGAGTTAAAAATCTTATGAATTTTCCCATCTGAGTTTAAACCATCTCAGATCTCAGACTTCTGAGTTGCTTGGGTTTCAGGCAACAGCCCTCAGCACGAGGCTTAACCTGAATTTTAAGCTTAGTGTCTTCATGAAGATCTAATAGCAATCGTATAGTTAAATAGAAGAATTATTGGAGTGGGCTAACCTTTTCAAGAATTTACTTAGCATGATGTGATCCTGTGTCTGGTCTCTCAAATTCATTGGCCTGACCTGTCCAACTTTCAGTGTCTGTTGTTTCTGCTTTGGGCCTTTAAATTCCCTCTGCCCCACAAATATGTATAGTGCGTAGAGCTACTACCGTATGAGTGTCTCTAAAACCAAAGCTCAAGGTATTCTTGTAACGTGTAGATGATATTTCTTTTTCTTTCCTTCTTCTTCCTTTTCCTTTTTCTTTCTCCTTTCTTTCTTTCCTTCCTCCCCCTATCTCCTTCTTCCTTTTTTATTCATTTTGTGAAGCAAAGAGTTAGACTAGTAAGCATATCCTTGTTTTCTCCAGTCAGGAAACCCCAGTATGCTTATGTTCTTAGAAAGGGATGAGAGAGAAAAAGACAAAAGTGAGCTGAAGGATGTGTGTAAGGGCAAACAGATGGCAGTGGATAGAAGGATGCTGAGCCTGTGCATGACAGGCCTACAAACACTAAAGAGTTCCTAGCTCTTTGAACTCCATCCCTAATCCAACAAGCAGAGATAGATGACTTTTGAATAAAGTATGACACTTTAGATGGATATAGTTCAGAAAGGTTATCTGGCTGGCTACCAGGTCCAGAATTATTGAAGCCAGGAGAGCCAAACTGAAGGCTACTGAGGGACAATGATGACACTGGTGCAATTTGAGGCACAGGGTAGAGGGTATCTTGATGAGGGACATACTAATAGGACACAAATGAGTCCTTGAATGAATGAATGCTTGATTAGTTTGGCTTGCAATAGTAAGAAGAAATTCCAGAAATATATATAGTAAAGTGTACTACTTATAAGAAATGTAATTGTATGAACTCTTATAGAGGAACAGAGTCTAATTTCTTTGTTTATAACATGAAGATTAAGATACACTTATTTAACTTATTTTGGCTGTTCATTATGTGCTAGATGAACGTGCTTGATGGAATGAAAGGGCTAGTAAATAGCAGCCCCACGCTATCGATTGAGGAAATAACTATAAGCATGTGACAAAACAGATCAACAACCTTGAATGTAAAAATTAAACCACTAAAGTATGAAACATATACAAATTTGAAGAGTAGCAACATCCCTCTAAGAAGAGATGTGCCTCATTAAAAACTCCCCAATCTTTAAATATTGCAGAAGTTCACACATAGATAGAAATCACTATATTGCTCTAGGGCCAACACACAATTTTACCACTTTAGAAAGGTAGACATATTAAAGTCACTCTCAATGAGTGCCTCAAAATTTGGGTACATAGAGATACACTGTCTCAGGAAAGTAAATTAAGATAATTAGCATGATTATGAATCCAATATGGCAGTGTGTTATAAAAAGAGAAATCAGTGAACAACTCATGGGGGCAAAGGGAAAGGAGGAGGGGAGAGGGGGAAATGATGGAGGAGGTAACAAACAGTACAAGAAATGTATCCAATGCCTAACATATGAAACTGTAACCTCTCTGTACATCAGTTTGACAATAAAAATTAAAAAAAATTAAGTTAAAAAAAAAGAGAAATCATATTAAGTGAAGTAAGCCAGACTCACAGAAACTTCTCCCAAGTGTGCTAATTCTGTATTTCTTTATTAGAGAAGCCTTGCTAAACTAAAATACCATCTTACTTTGTCAACTGCATTTCTGTTTAAGCATGGATTTACTAAACAATGGCCTGTTTAGTATGAATTTAATATGAATTGCTTGAAATAGTACTTGTTTGTTGCTTCTAAAGCAAAATAAAATTAATACTGTATACTAATAAAACTGATATTTAAACAAACGTAAGATAATGAAAGCCATACAACCCTAATGGCAGCATAGGGTGGAACCTGATATATTTTTAATCATTTGCTTAAAAATTAGTGATATTGATTCAAATTATTGGTAAATAAGGCAGAAAATTGTCCTATTCATATGCCAAATTATCTCCAAAGCCTTGCCTTTCCTCTGTTTGCATTAAGCAGTGATGAGGACAATTGTTGCCAAATATCTAAAGAAATTGGCTCCAGTTATTGAATCTGATTGCTACAAATGGAGAATAAGAAGAAGAAAGAAAGAGAATAGGATTAAATACATGATAAAACTCTCCTAGTGTTTGCTTGGTGATGGACTTTGTAAGTAGATTACAAATTCTTCCTGCTGGGACGTTATTGCTTGCATTAGACGTAATATATCTAGTTTATATCCCTGGCATTGTTGGGGACAGCTGTGCCTTTAAGAGGCCACAGCTGGCTTTAGCCTTTAACAGGAAGAGAAGCCCCAGCCCCTGGGGCGAGCATGGGTCAGCCCTTGGGAGATTGTGATCCCCACCCACAGAGGAAGTTCCATGACATCATCTGATGGGCATCCCAGTCAGCCAATCAGTCAGTCACCCCAAGTCCTTCCCCTTCCGCCTTTGTCATCATAATAAATCCTTCTCCCCGCCTTCTGGGCAGTGGAGACCCATTCAACCATCCAACCATCTCCCCGATATCTTTGTCCTGCGGCTCCTGACACATTATGGGGGGCGAGGAAGGGATTTCGGCATCCCACTTCAGCTTAGAGCAGTCCGGTAAGGACACGCCTTACTCCTTCTGCTGGTATGAGGGGTAGGGCGGAGTTTCTTCCATAGAATTGAGGTTTAGGCATTCCACCAGGAGATAGGGGGGAAGGGGTCCTCAGCGGCCCCGACATATGGCGGGGAGAAGGATTTATTACGATGACAAAGGCGGAAGGGGAAGGACTTGGGGTGACTGACTGATTGGCTGACTGGGATGCCCATCAGGGGATGTCATGAAACTTCCTCTGTGGGTGGGGATCACAATCTCCCAAGGGCTGACCCATGCTCGCCCCAGGGGCTGGGGCTTCTCTTCCTGTTAAAGGTTAAAGCCAGCTGTGGCCTCTTAAAGGCACAGCTGTCCCCAACATGGCATCAATGATTACATAGGTCAAGTATTAGTCTAGTGACAAAACCATACCTGAAAGCACTGAGAAAGTTTTTGTCATGGTTCAAGGATCCACTCCCTTATTCTTGAAGGTACAGGTAGTATTTGGCTGATTGTTCTGAAAAAGGATCATGTGGATAAGAAACAAATTACATAGATGTCATTTTGATAGGATGGTAGGTGACATTTTTACTACTATCAGCAACTCAGCAATCTATTTCTTCCTTGAAATAGGAAATTAAATCCTGGCTAAGATATAAGCCATCATTTAAAGCAGTTACATTTGAAATGCTAAATATAGATAGGGCTACCTCTTGTTTCTCCATCTGATAAACAATTTCAAGATGACTTAATGATTATTATTTTGAAAATTCATTAACTAAATGGAAGAAGAAGCTATTTGGTCCAGTGTAATTCTTTTATTAGGCATCAAATTTACTTCATGTAGGAGTGTTTCATATAGCAATCACCCAAATATATATTTAATTCATGCATATTAAGTTTAAACATGTAGGAATAAAACATTCATTGTTTAGTGAAAGGCATTTAAGAGCTATTTCTTTACGTACTAAGACAATTACTGTAATAAGTAATCTACGATTTAATTTAGTCTGTATTATAAGATGTAAAAGCCCTATGGATAGATAAGATGCGACTTGATGTCAGAGGGCTCAAGTCTGGTCTTGCTGTACTCAAAAAGATCCTAAGTACCCATCATGTAATGCCTCTAGGTAAAATGTGCTAAGTGTTCATAATATGGTACAGAAAAAGCTGATTGTGGGGCATTCTAATTTCTTAATTTTGTGTGGTAGGTTTTCACCAAATGGTATGCTAGATGACCAGATGGTATGCCAAGTGTCCATAGTGTAGAATATGACTGCCTGTTATATGCTGTGGTGAGTGGCCATAACATGGTACACAAAATTCCGTCATGCAGCATGCTAAATTCTTAGTATGGTGTGCTTCCTGTCTGTTATATGGGATGCTATTTGATCATTATATGGTGAGCTAAATGTTTATTATGTAGTGTACAACAGCCCACTGGAGAGCAGGGCAATTTCCCCCAAAATATAGTGTGTTAAATATTCATACTATGTACTAAGTGTCATTCATATGGTCTAGTATATGTCCTAGCATATGGTGATATGTGTAAGCATCTATGCAGAGGACTAGAGGTGGAATTAAGAAAAATATCACAGATGAATTTTATTTTAATTGTCCCTCAAACAATAGGGGACTTATTAAGTTGGACTTTAGTGTCTGACAAAATTCGGTGGTCTCAGTCTCAATATTCCTTTCTAAAGAAACAGCTGTGAAGTACTTTAAATTATTTATTCTCTTTGAGTCATCATTTCCTCTTCTCTAAAATGAGCCCTATGCTATGAGCCTGTACTGTGTTGTGAATAAAATAAAGCACTAAACACAAAACAGTAAAAGTAAGTCACTAATGTTAGGCTTGTGTTGATTTTTAAGTCCACATCACCAACTAATACTAGATGCTTCAAGGAGCCACCCTGGGAACAAAAGTCTAGAAGATTCTTATCTCCAATTAACTATAAATAAGTCAGGACTGGAGGTATGGCTCTAGTGGTAGAATACAAGCCTTGAGAAACTAGTCAAGTGAGAGCACTTGGCCCTGAGTTCATGCCCCAATATCTGTACCAGTACAAAAGATAGAAACAAAAGAGACGGAGAGTGAGACAGACAGACATACAGACAGACAGACAGAGAGAGAGAGACAGACAGAGACAGACAGAGACAGACAGACAAAGACAGAGACAGAGACAGAGCTAGAGAAGGAGGAAAGAATGAAAGAAAAGAGTTTAAGAAATTCAAAGTCCTACTCCAATGAGTGTAAGAACTTCATCTTACTAATGATATATAGAAATTTTCAATGTTCTGGATGTACAGTCAATCAAGCCACAACAGTCTGTTCATCAAAAACTAAGTCCAGAACCAGGCCCAAACTCTTCAGTTATATAAAGGCTAAAAATGTGAGAATGCTTAAGAAGGAAGTTCAAAGCCAGCAGGGACAAAGCCAGCATATAACTTACAGGTGTAACAGACATTGTTGTAGAAGCTACAGAAGGTTATTTGGTAGTGCAGCAAAGATAATAGATGAAGTCAGTTATACTCAACAACAAATTTTTTCAGTGTGTCTGAAAAAATGCTGAAAAACAAAAAGATGTAATCCAGGAGTTTCAGAGCTACAGAGGAAACATATCAATGCATGGCTTCAAAGTTTCAAAGTTCAGGCTGACTCTCTTAGCACAGACCAGTGATTTCAAGTTGAAGCCAATGCTCATTTACCATTCTGAAAACATTAGGATCTCTAAAATCAGTAATACTTGGCTACCATTACTGGACACATTCTTTCCTTTTAAAGAGTATCAGAGGTCACCGTGAACTTGCAGACTTAATTAGAAGTCTAAAAATAGCACATGAGGGGCTGGGGATATGGCCTAGTGGCAAGAGTGCCTGCCTCATATACATGAGGCCCTGGGTTCGATTCTCCAGCACCACATATACAGAAAATGGCCAGAAGTGGCGCTGTGGCTCATGTGGTAGAGTGCTAGCCTTGAGCAAAAAGAAGCCAGGGACAGTGCTCAGGCCCTGAGTCCAAGCCCCAGGACTGGCCAAAAAAAAAAAAAAAAAAAAATAGCGCATGAATGACTTAGGTTAGAGATACAATTACTTCCAGTGATCAGTGTAGGCATTTTTCATCAAAATACTTCTCCTGCTCCCCAGATTTGGAGGGAGGAGAGCAGCTTCAAAGCCTTGGAGCTTTCCTCATGGATAAATCCCATTGAAGCTGTTGCCTTCAGAGCCTAGCTATCATCCTGTGCTATCTATCTGCAAAGAAGCCTCCTGATTTAGACTTGGGTTTACCTACAGAAAAACATTCAGGACTTGTTGAGAGTTTTCTATTATTGGTTAATGTTATCTTGAATTGTTTAAGATGGTGCTTCATTCTAGAAAGCAAAAATCCAATATCCATTAGGACACATTATCTTCAGTAAAGAAAATGTTGTCTTTATTTATTTTCCTTGGCTTACTACTTAATAAGTTTCTAAATCCAATTGTTTTGTTCTTATTCTGCCTGTCCTGAATGGTCACATATTGCTACATCTTGACATATTTTCCAAAGTCACTTCTGCATTCAATAGGTGGCTTTTAAATTTATACACGTCATTACCATGCTAAACTGGACATTAGATTGGAGAGAGAGCCTAAAGGAATGTCTTATACATCAAACAAATGGGAGGAATCAAATTTAAATCATTTAAACTGGATAGCTCTGCATACTAAATTTCTAGTGTGGAGCCCTAATTACTCTCTAATGAAGAATCAACCCACAAATATTTTTCCTAATCGATTCTGCACAGAGAAAGTACTTGATTAGCTACGGTTAGTGCTAAGGTTTTAATTTTATGTTGTTCCCTCACTGATGGTGAAAGGAAATGGAGATGTTGACAGAGCACTAGCCCCAGAAAATGCAAGGGTGCTGGTGATTAAAGGACAGACAAGCAATATCTTGCTCTTTTAAAATGTCTCATCATAATGGGATTCTGATTTCAGATAGGAACCAATAAAAAGTGGTTATAAAGATTTAAATTAAATTTTGCTTTATACAATGAAAACACTTTTGAAAGAGTTCCTGTCCAGAAAAAGGTAGAAAAGGATGTAAAAGCAATGTCTTTATAATTTTTCACAATAACAAAGATTCCTATTAATGCAGTATATATATTGCTCTCAGTACTTCATCCTAGAGATTTTGATCAATTGTAATATGACTTTGTATAACTTGAGATTTTTTGTTGTTGTTGCTGCTGTTGTTTCTCTCATCTATTCAGTGGTGAAAATAATCGTCCCTGCCTCTTGGGTTGTTAAAAATTAAATGAGATCATGTACTGAGGTTTGTATGCTCAGATTATAATTCAACATGAGTCAGATGTAAATACAAGCACAGAAATGTTTTTTAAGTCTAGGCTTCATGGTACATGCTTGTCATTCAAGTACTCAGGATGCTTAGGCAGAAATATAGAGAGTTAACAGCCAGTCTGAGTTACACATCAAAACTGTCTCAAAAACACTGATAATAATTAAAAACAATAACATTAATAAAATTTAAATAGGGGCTGGGGATATACACCATGTCTCCTTTTTGCTATATTCTAAACAGATTGTCTAAAAGCATCCCAATATTTGTGAATGAATGAAAAAATTACCAGATCTAAAGAAAAATAATTAAGAGACTTTCCTTAAAGGAAGTGGGTTAGGCCTCATTGATGAAATTACTACTATTTTTCTGAGGAAGAAAGAGAAGATAGGGAATTAGGGGAAATGACACATTAAGCAAAGTCAGATAGATTTAAAGGCACTAGGTGTGTTTTAGGTATGGTGAGAGTCTACACTTTCCTGAGACATAGGCAAGAAGATGAGATAGGAGGGAAATGAAGGGGAGAAATTGGAAGGATCCCACTGGATCTTTGGAAGGTGGATGGTGATAAAAGCTTCTTGTAAGTATAATCCAGGCATTCATAAGAGAGCTGAACTAGGGCTGGGGATATAGCCTAGTGGCAAGAGTGCCTGCCTCGGATACACGAGGCCCTAGGTTCAGTTCCCCAGCACCACATATACAGAAAACGGCCAGAAGTGGTGCTGTGGCTCAAGTGGCAGAGTGCTAGCCTTGAGCAAAAAGAAGCCAGGGACAGTGCTCAGGCCCTGAGTCCAAGCCCCAGGACTGGCCAAAAATAAATAAATAAATAAATAAATAAATAAATAAATAAATAAATAAATAAAATAAAATAAAATTTAAATAGAATGTTTCTCAACTGACTTCTGAATTCATCTCATTCTTTTAAAAATTTCCAATTTAATCTTCACATAAAATTTATAATTATATTATATTACTTTATACATCATATTATGATATAACTTGTATTCATATAATTTGCAAATTCTTACTGCAATCATGTCTGTTCATCCATTTAACTGTCAAAAATCTATCCAGTTAGAAGGACAAAGAAATGATTGCTAAATTTATAAGGACTATGGATATGAATAATCATACAAAGAAGGCAAAATATTATTTGATAAAGACAAAATTGATGACAGTTTCCTTTTGTGAAATTGCATCTTATGGCATTATACTTAATAATTCATACCACAAATATTTATCAATGCCCATAGTGCGTTACATAATATACAATATGATAGGGACATGGAAATGAATAAACTAAATTAAAACATCTTTAACCTACTATTATGTACATTTTATATGTCTAATTTAGTGCTCAGGTTGCCCAATCCAACAGAGCACTCTTTCAACTTGGTTCTGAAAGATTAAAGCATAGCATGGTTTCTTTTCCAAGGATTTATGTCCTAATAGAAGAGAGCCTGGCTTTCTATCACATAAATAGAAGGCCAAGGGCAGAATTGGTTATTGTTTGTTTTCTTGGGATAGATTTTCCAGTTGGGGTGAGATTGAATCTTAGTGTAGTTTTGATAAACACTACACTTATGCCTGAGGGTGTTGAACATTTCTGGGGAAAATAGTTATCTATTTGCACGTGACTGAAATTAGACTCCAACCTCTCAGTTCGTGCAAACTCAACTTCAAATGATGAAAGATCTTAATCTAAGATCCGAAACTGTGACACAATTATGGGCAAAGATAAGGATATCTCTGGAAGATACAAGTTAGGTAAATATTTTCTATAGGATTTCAATTGCCCAGAACATAAGAGCAAGAAAGATAAATAGGCCTGCATTGAATGAAAAAGTTTCTGTACAGCAAAAGAAACAATTACCAGAATCAAGGCACAATCCATAGAATGAGACAAAATCTTTGCCAGCTATTCAATCAAAAAGAATTGATAAAGTATTGATATCCATAGTATACAAAGAGCTCAAAAACCTAAACAGCCAATGTTCAAGCACTACAATTAAAAACCAGAAAAAAATTAACAGTTTTCAAAAGCAATACAAACTATCACTAAATTATCATAGCCAACTGTGATTTTAGAGCTCCTGGTCAACAATTACTAATGTATCACAAAATAAACTTGTTATTGGAAATCAGAATAACCCCAAATAAAGATAACGTCATTTGCAAAGAATGTTAGGTATTTGAATAATCACAAGAAAATGATTGCACACAAATAGTTAATGTATTTAAACAAATAAAAGTTGGAGGGATAGCTCCACAGCAGAGCTCTTAGCTAACAGGCACAATTCTCTGAATTGAATCCTCAGCACTACAAAATTAAAAAAATAAATTTGAAAGTCAAAATTTAGTGCAAAAATACTAAACATTAGCCAGCACTGGTGATTCACACCTGTAATTCTAGCTTTGCAAGAGACTAAAATCTGAGGATCACTATTTGAAGCTAGCCTGAGTAAGAAAATCTGCAAGAAGTTTATCTCTAATTAATTGCTAGGAATCTGAAAGAGCTGTGGCTCAAATGGCAACATACTAGCCTTGAGTGCAAAATCTTAGTGACAGTGTGCAGTCCCAGTCGCTGAGTTGAAGCACCAGGACTGGAACACATACACACATATACACACACACACACAAACACACACACACACACACACTGAAACAAAATGTGTATATATGAATTGTGAAAGTGATGCTGCTATTGATGGGTCTTAAGGTGTGGCAGACATATTAATGTAAAAGTGTATGTACTGGGTTTGGTAAGTGGGATTTTCTGACATAAGGAAAACTGTTTCATGGAATTTGGGAGTAACTTTAAATAACAAGCAGACATTTGCTAATGCGAAGAAAGAGAGCGAGTAATAATGGGGAGAGAAGGAGTTATGGAACACATTTGTTTTTCTTTGTTTCTTTTTAAATGAGAGATACTTCAGTGCATGTGTTACTTAAGGAGGAGAAGTAGTTGAGGAATTAGAGACAAAAGGGGGGCATACTTGAAGGATTGATGTCTGTGGATCCTGGAAAAACTGAGACTTGGCCCATAGATAGAAGGTTTGCTGTGGACAGCAGATTAGAATGATCCAAAACTAACTATGAAGGAAATCCAACTTTGATGATGATACCCCTTCCATGGTTTTAAGAGCAACTTTCTCTTCTTGCAGGTTATTTACCATTAAAAGAAGAGAGCTTAGGCCTAATCAAGAACTGGTGTTTTCTGTGATCTCTGTGAGCAATAAATAGCTTCTCAGGCTCAATTATGTCTTCCCAGTTGTCATCCTGCAAATGAACATTTCTGTAGGACTCAGCTTCCTCCTGAGGGCTGCCTGCTGCAGGGTGAAACTGGCTTAGCTCTTTCATCATAGCTCTACTCCTGTCAACAAGAAAGAAAGATCAAAAGTGATTTCTATTCATAGCTATTCATTCTCTTGCCAGGGCTATTCTCAAAGCTTTCTAAGGGAAGTTGGGTTTTATTTTATGCTATTCACATTGTTGAATCTGACTATAAATCAAAATCCCCTAGCTTCTACACAGCATTCTTTCATGTGTTAATAAATATCTAGATGAGTAAAAAGAGCCCATAAGAGAATGAAGCTGGAGGGCTGAAGTCTTCTATTATGTTTATTGTCATTTGTATAGGCATTCATTAATATCTAAGCCATTTTTAGTTCTATTATTTTCAAGTGTATTTATTAATAGAAAAATCTGCTGATTGTTACTATTAGGATACTAAAATGATCAACAGGTAGCAAGAATTGGTTTGTTAGTGTTGATATCTGCCTTTGTGTTAAGGATGTTTTGTCATTAGTTAAACATTATATCATATTTCACGATTTTGATTTTTTGCTTTCTACAGAATGTTCTCAATTACACAAAACAAAAATATCTATTTTAAAAAATGATGTGGGTGCTGGTGGCTCATGCCATCGTAATTATCTAAGGAGTAAAGATATTATTGAAGATTATGCTTTGAGGACAGACTAGACCAAAGGAGTCCATGAGACTCCATTTCCAACCAAAAGCCCAGGAAAGTACTGGGATTGATGTGTGCTTCAAGAGATAGAATGCCAGAGATGATAAAAATTGTTGAGCAAGAGACTTTAAGTTCAAGCTCTGATACAGGCACCAAAACAAGGAAACAAGTATGAAATAATGTATAAGTAATGTATTACATGCGTATTATATAATGTAGAGCACTTGAAAAGGGTTGTTTTGCATTTTATTAAAATTAGGACTGTCACAAAATTACCACTTTTAAGTGAAAAACTCAATAATTAATTTCCAGATAATTCTACTATGTACCTCTTGTACAACAAATTAATGCTAAGAAAAAATGTACCATTGTTTGGTGACAAAAGAATAAATGCAATAAAAACTTTAAAAGGGGACAAAAAGAACCAGTTTTTAATCTGCCCTTTTTTCTTTTTTCTTATGTAAATGGAAGAATCTCTGTCCCTCCTCTCTCATTGGAGTAAATTTATAGTTTATGATGTCTCAGTCACATCTGCCCTTGTACATTCAGTAGTGGTGCTCCCTGTGTGAGCTCTGTTCCAAGTCCTGGTTTAGGTGTGGGACCTTGATCGTAAGCACAGGAAAGACTGTACTTACAGAGATAATCTTATTAGGGAGGAGAACAGTCACTGCTTACGCAAATATGTAAATAGTGTGTTAGCAGCAATAAATTTAAAGAGAATAAACAAAGCTGTGTGAGGTTCCCAGAGAGGGGAATGGTGCTATTTATTACTTTAGTCTCCAGAATATATGTTTGTCTGAATCTGGGAAGGGAAGGGGAACATCAAAATGGTGAGAGGCATTAACATTGAACATTATGGAAGATGATCAGTGCTGTGGATGGGCTACATAAAATAAAGATTCACTAAGAATGGATCGATGAGTGTACCAACGAAGGATGTAACCTTGACATTAATAAAGACTGTTTCACAGGTGGGACCCATTTTGTGTGAAAGAAAAATGTTTTTTTTTTAATTGAACAAAATCCAGACCTGGTTGCACTATATTTCTAATACCTTTAAAACATCTCTCCCTGAGAATGCTATTCATATTCTTTTGTGTGTGTGTGTGTGTGTGTGTGTGTGTGTGTGTGTGTGTATGTGTGTGTGTGTCAGTTCTGGGGCTTGAATTCAGGAGTTGGGTATTGTACCTTAGCTTCTTTTGCTCTAGGCTAGTGCTCTACCACTGGAGGCAGAGCTCTACTTTAGCCTTTCTGGAGTGTGTGTGGGCAGGGAGGGGTAGTTTATTAGAGATAAGAGACTCACAGAATTTTCTCCTGGACCGATTTTCTCTCACTCTCCTGAGTAGTTAGGATTACAAACAGTGGTGTAGGGTTCTTATTATTTTTAAAATATATAAAGTTGGTTTGTTGAGGTGTAATTTACATATAAGAAAATTCCAAGTGCATAATTTGACAGGTTTTGGTAAATGAGAGTGTTGTATAGTATCTTCACATTCCAGACTTAGAATATTTAACTCACTACTGGTTTCACTTTCACTGCTGTCCCAGGAATCCACCCATCTGCCAGTCTTCAGGCTGCCTCCTCTTTAACTTTATATAAATAGAATCATCCAATAGATGGTCTTTTGTGTCTATGTTCTTTCACTTAGTATAATATAGTTGAGGTTCATGTTTCAATGGCACCAGTAGATTTTCCCCATTTTAAAACATTTTAACTAATTAATTAATGAATTAATTTTATTTATTTTTTGTGGGTCATGAGCTTGAATTCAGGGTGTGGTTGCTGTGTCTGAGCTCTTTTGCTCAGGGCTAGTGCTCTATGACTAAGCCACAGGGCCACTTCTTGCTTTTGAATGATTAACTGGAGATAAGATTCTCACCAGGTTCTACCATTTCCTTACGAATGGGGCAATTCCATCTTTCTGATAGAGGCATAAAATTCCACTCTGTATATGTACCACCTTTTTCTGATCCATTCATCTATTCAGGGGCATCTGGGTTGGTTCCATATTTTAGCTATGACAAATTGTGCTGCGATGAACATTGTTGTGCTGGTGGCTTTAGTGTGTTCTTGTTTGTGGTCTTTTGGGTAGATGCCCAAAAGTGGGGCTGCTGGGTCACAGGAGAGCTCTATGTTTAGCCTTCTGAAGAATCTCCATACCACTTTCCAGAGTGGCTGAACCAGTTTACATTCCTACCAACAATGAAGTAGGGTTCCCTTTTGGCCACATCCCCTCCAACATTTGTTATTGTTAGTTTCTTGATAAAGGACATTCTTACTGGGGTAAGGTGGAATCTCAATGTTGTTTTGATTTGCATTTCTTTTATGGCCAGTGATATAGAGCACTTTTTCATATGTTTCTTGGCCATTCTCATTTCCTCATCAGAGAAGTCTCTTTTTAAGTCTTTAGCCCACTTGTTGAGGGGGCTATTGGTTCTTTGTTGTTTTGTTTTGGAGGAATTTTTTTTAGTTCTGCATATATTTTAGATATGAGGCCTTTGTCCATTGTATGGCCGGTAATCTTTTCCCAATCTGTGGGCTTTCTGTTTATCTTGCCAGGCCCAAAAAAACATGGACTCTATAGTTTCCCTCATAGGGAGTAATTAGCACAGGTTTAGGCTAGTCACAGCAGAGTCTAGTAGCTATGCCCCTATGAATGCATAAGATGATGCTAAGTGAAATGTACTCCATGTTATGGAAACGAGTGTTATATCACTGTTGTAATTACTTTCAACATGCCCTGTGAAACCATAGCTTCTTTTGTTGATGATCCTGTTGTATACCTTCCTGTGGCTGTACTCGTGCCATCACTGTATCTCATCTGAATACACTGGATACTGCACATACTAGTATTAGAACTAGGGAAAGGAAAGGGAATATCAAAATTGATAGACAAAGGATAAAAAGACAAATGACTCCAAAAGCAATAATTTCAAAACCAATTTGGTGTAAACCAAGTGAAAAACTCATGAAGGGAGAGGGAAAGGAGGAGGGGGGAGGGGGAATGAGGAAGGAGGTAATACACAGTAAAAGAAATGTACCCAAGGCCTAACATATGAAACTGTAACCTCTCTGTACATCAATTTGGCAATAAAATAAAATAAAAAGAAAGATTAAAAAAAAGAAAGAATCTCACCAGAACTTTTATGCCTAGGCTGTCTGTGAACCATGATCCTCAGATCTCAGCCTCCTGAGTAGCTAGGATGACAGGCATGACCCATCAGTACCTGGCCTACATTTTCCCTTTCTTATTATACAGAAATCCTTTACTGAATAGTTCCACTAAAATTTGCTTTCCCATTTATTTACATGTTGGAAGAGATATATTGGTACCCAGTTCAGCTCTCTTTTTTTTTTTTTGGCCAGTCCTGGGCCTTGGACTCAGGGCCTGAGCACTGTCCCTGGCTTCTTCCCGCTCAAGGCTAGCACTCTGCCACTTGAGCCACAGCGCCGCTTCTGGACGTTTTCTGTATATGTGGTGCTGGGGAATTGAACCTAGGGCCTCGTGTATCCGAGGCAGGCACTCTTGCCACTAGGCTATATCCCCAGCCCTAGTTCAGCTCTCTTATGAATGCCTGGATTATACTTACAAGAAGCTTTTATCACCATCCACCTTCCAAAGATCCAGTGGGATCCTTCCAATTTCTCCCCTTCATTTCCCTCCTATCTCATCTTCTTGCCTATGTCTCAGGAAAGTGTAGACTCTCACCATACCTAAAACACACCTAGTGCCTTTAAATCTATCTGACTTTGCTTAATGTGTCATTTCCCCTAATTCCCTATCTTCTCTTTCTTCCTCAGAAAAATAGTAGTAATTTCATCAATGAGGCCTAGCCCACTTCCTTTAAGGAAAGTTTCTTAATTATTTTTCTTTAGATCTGATAAATTTTTTCATTCATTCACAAATATTGGGATGCTTTTAGACAATCTGTTTAGAATATAGCAAAAAGGAGACATGGTGTTTTGTGCATGCAGTTTGTTCATTTATATAATAAAAAAGCATGTATGTTAGTGGATTAATTGCTATTTGTGATCTTTTAAATATCTGTAGATTGAAACTTCATGTACTGGAAATTATTTTTCTCTAATAATTATTTTTCAAAAACCAAAAAAAGGAAGGACAAAGGGTGAACAAATACAGTGCCAGTACTCACCAAACACTATGCTAGAAATGAGTGACACAACTTGTGGATGGGGATGGGAAGGCAAAGCTGGGAGAGAGTGAAAAAAGGATTGACATTTTCCGAATAGAAATGTCCTTATTACATGACTTACGAAATTGTAACCTCTCTGTACATCATCTTTATAATAAAAATAAAAATATTTGTTAAGTATCACACACACAGCCAACATTTCCTCAGTAAATATTTATTACTTGGCATATGGGTGTAGTTATACTTTTCTCATATAGCATAGAAATAATACATTAAAGCAAAAACTCAAGAATATTTCTTGAAGATACATTCTTTTATTATAACTAACCTTAAAATAACACACATGCCACAATCAAATGCAGTTACTTGAATAAAGTTTATAGTTAAAATATTTCAAACGGATAAAATCTTAAAGCTTTCAAGATGTATCTCAGAAGAATAATAAAACAAGGTTAAGTACATGTATAATATTCAAATCTATTGGTTTCTTTAAGTTTATTTTAGAAGACCTAATCTTTATTTATGCATATAAAAATAATTGACATAAAGAGATATCCTAGCAGATTGTTTTGCAATGAGGTTTCTCTGAGTCTATGTGAGAAATGATTGAGCCCTGTCGTTCAATCTCTCAAAGTGTAGACACTCCATTGTGAGGAGGAAGATGTGCAGTGGGAACCCTTGTGTCCTACATAGAGCCATTCATTATGATAGATTTTGGGTTCCATAAATAAGTAAGGATTGACTGATTGATACTATAGACCATATTTGATAGAAAAACATATCATACTGATTTAAAAATTAAAGATATATTATTATTATTATAGCATCATTAAGATGAATTATCAGGAAATAGTAAAAAATTAGTTGTCTATTCAAATATGCCACTTTCAACTATTTATAACATAATTTTCCTGCATAACCACATATATTTCCATCTGTTTGTGCACATTTACATTCCCATTTTGAGGTAACAAATCTACTTTTAATCCATAGTATGGATAATTTATAAATTTTATGCAGTTTATAGTGGTAGCAAAAGAATTTGGTATACTTATCTTGTTAATTGATACTGAGAAATTGCACACATTTTGGGAGTACAGTAGATTTATACAAGTGTAGTAACCTTATTTGCTTAACTGTTCTATTTCACTTTCAACATCATTTCTGATGAACTTCTAAGATTCTTGCTGCTCACTATCTTTAAATATTCAGTTGTCATCAAACACATCTCCCTAGGTTATTTCTCCTATCTAACTGTACACAGCTACTCTATATTCATACTTATTCCAGCCCAATATCCAAACATTCTTTCCAGGCTCTCATCACCACTCTTCCATTTTCTATTTTCTGAAATCAACGTTTTAGCTTTTACATATTATATATTTGTCTTTAAAACATCTGCCACAGTTCACATAAAATAATGTCCTCCATTCCTATTCATGCTGGTGCAAGTAATATAATGTCTAAGGCTGACTAGTATTTCATTATACACATGGAACACATATTCTTTATCTAGTCAATTACCAGTAAACATCTGAACTAATTCTATAGCTCAACTACTGGGAGTTCAGTGAACATGAATTGCAGATGTCTTTTCAATAGACTACTAACTTAAATCCATTTCACTTGATACTCAAAAGTAGTTACAATGTATTACACTGAAAGCACATAAAATTTATTTAACCAAACTTTTTGTTTTTACTTTTATTTTTACTTTTCACCTTTATTGCCAAAGTGAACTGTTGTGGTCATTTATTTATATTTTGTTTGTGGAATCATCATAGTATATATCAACATCAAAACAAATATGAAATATACTGAAAATAATTTTTAGTTTAATGGAGAATAAATGTATTTATAAAGAAATTTTTTAAATCCTATCTAGTTTTACCATGTATTATCTGTTACACTGCTGAAAATATCTTAGACATGTGTACTTATTTATGTGTATACTTATTATTGTAAAACCACCTCCCACCTCATCAGTTGTCTTTAATTTGCTTCTTTATTTTTTTAACATGTTATGGTATTTTTTTACTGGGTCAATCTACTTATACTTTACTGCTTATCTCATTTTTCATTATTTAAAAGTATTGAATATCTGTAGTATTTTTACAGAGACAAACTCAAATTCAAGTTGAAAGAAAGCAAATATCAATTAATCAGACCTTTACAAGAGTCTGGGAATAAAAGAATGAATTCATTCTTTCTCTTCTATACAAACCTAGACAAGAGGAAAGAAGGAGGCAATACAAGTTATACTGCGATGCCATAAATTTTATGACAGAGTGATCAGCGATGAGAGCAGAGCAAGTCATTGAAAAATCATCCCTAATAGAGAGTAAGAGAAAATAAACATTTGCTACTATTTCCCTGATAAAATAACTTACCCTTACTTTGAACATGTGAACAAAATGAGTTAAATGGTAGTATAAAATAAGTCATTTGCAGTTTTAAGAAAGTTAACCAAACAAATGTATGTCCATATCATGGGTACATGTGTGATTGGGAATTGTTTTCACATCTTTTAAATTATTTTTTAATAGTTGTACAAAATATTTGCCATTTAAAGAAAAAGTTTGTAAAGACAATGTGTCTTGATCAATGCCATCTTTTCAACATTTTCACCTATCCGTCTCCTACCCACACTTTTCATCTTTCTTCTCACTTTTGTAGGATGTATGTTGAGTTTTTGACATGCATTCTCCCCTCTTCTCTTCATTTGTTTGCCCTTTTCCCCTTGACTCCATCCACTCCTTTCAAGTGCTGGGAAAGAAGTATGAAGATTTCTCAAAAAATTAAACGTAAGACTAACATTTGATCCAGCAATGCCACTCCTGAGCATTTATCCAAAAAGATTACAAACCAGTAGAGCCACCAGCACAGCCATGTTCATTGCAGCACTATTTATGGATTATAAAGTCAGCCCAGATTAACCTCAATGGACAAATTGATCAAGAAAAGGTGCTATAAGACACAACTATATTCATCCATTAGAAAGAATGATATTATACATTGTAAAGAAATCGGGTAGTATGCTTTTGTTAATGAAGATGGTAAAAAATTGAGTAAACTTTCCTAAGAAACTTTTATTTCCTATGCTGTAAAAGTGTAATAAGCATATGCCTTTAAGTTGATTGATATGTTTTGTCGTGTTAGAAATTTTCACTGAGCCAAATATTTGTGACTTATGCTTCTAAATAGCTGTGTGACAGGCTGACAATAGGAGGATCATAGTTCAAGTCCAACCTTGGAAGAAAAGTCTGCAAGACTACATCTCTGTGGAAGGAAGCCCGACTGTGTGGCTCTGTCCTGCGATCCCAGTTATTTACTAGAAACTTCAAGTAAGCGAACTGCAGCTCAGAGGTACACCGGAGTAATAAGAGGCCCCCTCTTCTAAAAATAAGCAGTTAAGTGTACCTGTGAAGAGTGGCTCCAGTGGTGGAGCACCAAATTAGCAGGTACAATGTCCTGAGTTCAATCTCTAGTACTGACAAGACATTTTTTTCAATAAATATCACAAAAAATGAAGTAAGTTTAAAAAACTAATAGTGTAGTGTCTCCTGTTACCGACAACAGTCACATTGTATTGCTGTTCTACTTCCACACATTTCACCTGTAGGAGATGTGTTCTGATATTACATATTTCAAGTTTGTACATTTCTGATTTCCAATAATCTTGCTGCAATATCACTTTCTATCAGAGGCAAATGTTTTCTGCCTTATTTTTCAAGTTTTGCCTTAGTATATTTTGTGATACTTATTTCTGTAAACAAAATTAGATTGTTCATTGCTCTCTTTTGACAGTTAATCACTGAATAAGAAAATATGGGGCTGGGGATATAGCCTAGTGGCAAGAGTGCCTGCCTCGGATACACGAGGCCCTAGGTTCGATTCCCCAGCACCACATATACAGAAAACGGCCAGAAGCGGCGCTGTGGCTCAAGTGGCAGAGTGCTAGCCTTGAGCAGGAAGAAGCCAGGGACAGTGCTCAGGCCCTGAGTCCAAGGCCCAGGACTGGCCAAAAAAAAAAAAAAAAAAAAAAAAAAAAAAAAAAAAAAAAAAAAAAGAAAATATGATGCAATTATTATTTTGTTCCAATGGCAGAAGTGACATTAGAAAGGAGTTCCCAAATATGGTGACGAGCAGTTAGTTAATGGTGTAGCAGACTGTGATTTTATGCTAAATATTCCACTTATATTCCTACAAAGTGCAGTAGATAGTGTCTGATTTTTACACATGTGCATGTATAACATTTGGTAAAGTGAAAGTGCCAATATAAACTAGTGTACAATACATCAAAAACAATTTAGAGAAAGCCAGTGTTACACTGTTTGGGTGCATCACTCCATTGGTGTAGTTTTATTTCAAGGTGTATTCTAGTGTGAGTAACAGAACTATAACATACCTGAGGAAAATCACATAAAAAGACAATTTTTCTTTGCTCATAATGGGCAAGAAGATTTAAAAACTGATGTCTTGTATCAGGACTTAGTCATTCTATGTTGTAGTTTTAGCAATGGTACAATATACCTTAATCAGTTCTTTAACATTATGTAGTTGGGACAGCAAACCAGCTTCACACAGAAAACCATGCATTACCTCTGAGTGGATTTGAAACATTATTCCCAAGGAATAGTACTGAAGCTCTATCACCATTGATTGGAAGGGCTGACAAATTGCCATAGTCACACTGGCTAATTTCCAGCATTCTTGTCTAGAAATTTTTTTTTTGGGGGGGGGCAGTCCTGGGGCTTGGACTCAGGGCCTGAGCACTGTCCCTGGCTTCTTCTTGCTCAAGGCTAGCACTCTGCCACTTGAGCCACAGCGCCACTTCTGGCCATTTTCTGTATATGTGGTGCTGGGGAATCGAACCTAGGGCCTCATGTATACGAGGCAAGCACTCTTGCCACTAGGCCATATCCCCAGCCCCTCTTGTCTAGAAATTTTTGCCAGATTGGATGAAATAGTACTTTAAATATATCTGATCAACACTATCTCCAGGAATTCTATGCTAGGATATTTAAATTTTTTGAAATACTTATAAACATTACTGTTAAAGTCCTCATTTTAAACATATTGTTTAGGACACATTCTCTGTTGAGTCTTATGAGGAAGAGCAAAGAGGAGAGAGAGCAATAAGGTAGGAAATATAAAAACGAGGACAATAATATTGGCTTCTCTGTCTTCTGTAAGAAAAATTAGAATGAATAGGACCAGTAAGGAGGAATTCAGGCCTGCACAGGGTAGGTTATCAGTGGTAGAATCCTGAGCAGTGAGAGAGAACAATAAATACACCATAGGAGATGAATGCTTAAGACAATAGGAATCAGTCAGTGAAAAGATGTGAAGTGGTAATAAACTCATCATATTGAGAAAAATATGGCCATTTGGTGAACTAGAGAGTGGACAAAGAAAAGACTTAGCAATGTAGGCAGAACTCAGGTCCTACAGGGAATTTAGGGAAATGATGAGACTTTACACAAATGCAGGGAAATGGCATGAAGAAACAAGTGAGAGCAATGTAATAGTATGCCAATACTAGAGCATTGTGAGATGAAGTGGAAGGGTCAAAACTGATTTAGGAGGCTATTAAAGAAGTTTCTTCACAAATGCAAAGAAATGGCTATAAGTTATTGACAATGCCAATAGCGAGAACCACGTGTTTTCACGTTATTCTGCAGAGCCCAGATAAAGTAGAGTGGATGGATTACAGTCCAGGGAAGTGGAAGGGAAAGATTATTGGAAGGGAAAGATTATGTGGGGACTTGAGCAACTGGGTGAGTGTGGTTCTGTTCCTATGATGTATTTGTCTGTCGTCTGTCTGTTTGTGTTTTGTTTCTACCATCTATTCACTTACCTATTTACCCTCCTACCTGCCTTACCTATGCAATGTCTTATGACCTGATAGGAACAGGAGCAAGTTTATTTTGTAACTTTATAAAGTGAAATTGTCAACAGTTCTTTTTATGAGATGAAAGGTACCTATGAAATACTGGTACTGTTGTCAAGTAGGCAGTTGCACTAATTTTGAGTGGAGCGCAGGAATGGCAAGTTGACTTGAAAGGCATTGCCATAAATGATGCTTAAAATCATGGAACTGAAGGAAAATATGGAAAGGATCAAGAGAGATATTAGGAATGCCTATGATGAAAACTTGTTCTGATCCAGGATTTAGAGATTCTTTTGAGGTGATTCGAGTGTTAGAGAGTCTTTTGATGCAATAGTACAAGACAAGGACCTGTGAAGCACCCAGTGAGGCATGAGCAAACTCTGTAATGTGTGATGTACCCAAAGGATATCAGGAGTAAAAGCAGTGACAGCAGAGATGTATATTCTCATGTGCACCATTAAGTTCATAATGCAGAGAGCTCCATAAGCCTACGAGAAAGCAGTATTAGGAGGCCAGGCAGAAGAAAGATTCCTGGTTGTGATGGTTGAAGGAGAGTCCTCAGGAAGAATGATCCGAAATAACAACTAGAGGCAAATCTCACTGTAATGTTTGAAGTAAATAAACACATACCTCACCAGATAGAATTATTGCCTTTAGTTTAATTTGTTTACTCTTCTGAATGTGGAAAAAAACTATTTTTACCATTTAAAGTTTTATTTTCAGAATAATTCATACATAGTCATTCAGCATTCAAACAAATAAACACCAACATCATTAGATAGTTTTCAGTCATGATTACAGATCAAAGCCAAATAAAAAGTATATTTATGAAATTTTTGAGGCCATTTTTCAGATTCATTATTGTTGAATATATAAATATAGTATACAAATATGCATATATTTAACTATATTATATATAAACATAATATATAGAATATATTACATTATATATGGCAAATATATAATATAAATATACATAAAATATTTCGTGTATTATATAAATATTATGCATAAGCATATATTTTCAAATGTATATAAATATATAGTTGAAATATATATAAAATCAGTGACTGCTGTACCTTAAGAATAGAATTAAAATTGAGTGCCAGTAGCATGTGGTTATAATCCTTGTTATTGAGAAGGCTGAGACCTGGAAAATTATAATTTGAGTCAAGCCTAGATAAAAAAAATCAGAGAAATTTTAACTACAATTATCTACCAAAGGAATAAAATATAACTCAAGTGTCCAATGCCATCCTTAACCAATAAAAGGCAATGAGGCGATGAGTTTTAGAAGATGAGGCAATGAGTTAAAGCCTTATAACTGGCACACTCCCCCACCGCAGAGTTGTTCCATATCTTGTACAGATGAATAATTAAAAGGCTTATTACAGTTTATTAATTTCTTAGAGCTTAATTTATTACAATATAATTTATTAGTTTATTAATTGTGACCTTTCTATCTCACTATTCTATTTTATCAGAAGGAAGCCAACATGAAAACTGTTCCTGTATAATTCTGTAAACTATATGTGAATATAAAATTATATATGTATATATTAGTATATACAACATATGTGTTAACCACACAAAATTCTATTAAGAATTTACACCTTGATTTTCTTATCAAAACAGGATGAGCTTAAATATTGGAATAGTTAAAGCTTTTAGGGGAAACTGAATTATGAAATTTCTCCAAGCTTGCAATCTTGTACATAGGGTTTTACCTGAAACTCAAAGATTTTTTAAAATATCATAAAATTACAAATGCAAAATTCAAGAACTGAGCAATGGAAACAAGACAATCCTTGACTGTTACTGCTACTCTCTTCTACTTTCAATTTTTTTTAATTAAAAATGTTTAAGTAGATATACTGCTGCTTTCTTTTCAGCACTGGTATATTTTTGTCCTGAACATTGAAATGTATGAAAGCAAGCAAATCCAAATTTCACACTGCAAGGAGCTCTCATATAGAGGCCCATGTTTTGTGTCCTAAAAGGAAAAGGACACATAAAAAGAACTTGCCCATGTACACTAACTTTTTGTTCTTAGCCATTTTTGAATGGACAATGTAGTTCTGAAGATGGCAGCTGAAGACTGGACAGAATACCAATGAGAATCAACCTCAACAGGTGTGATTCCTGTGATAATAGAATGTTAATAGTACTACATAGCAAATTATATACCTACATATTGATATGTATGTGTATTTACTTTGACAAATAATTGTTCTGTAATACAATATTGTTATTGGAAAGAACAGATGGCTCATTTTAACTCTGTATTAAACTTATCTTAGAAAAAAAACTTTTAAATTATGCTTAACCTAAACACACATCAAGCATACCAAAGTTTTATGTATTTTATCTTATGAGACTCAAAGCATTATCAAACAATTTAATATAATTTCCTAATTTTAAAAGAAGTCAAAAGTTTAAGTTTGGGGCTGGGGATATAGCCTAGTGGCAAGAGTGCCTGCCTCGGTATACCCGAGGCCCTAGGTTCGATTCCCCAGCACCACATATACAGAAAACGGCCAGAAGCGGCGCTGTGGCTCAAGTGGCAGAGTGCTAGCCTTGAGCGGGAAGAAGCCAGGGACAGTGCTCAGGCCCTGAGTCCGAGGCCCAGGACTGGCCAAAAAAAAAAAAAAAAAAAAAAAAAAAAAAAAAAAAGTTTAAGTTTGAACTTGCACCTTACATCTAAAATCCTAGCAACAGAGGAAGTTGAGATACAGAGGAACATGGAGGCCAGACTGGGTAGAAAAATCTGCAGAACTGCATCTTCAAAGTACCTAGCAAGATCATTACCAATAATTATTGGAAATGAACTTTAGAACTTGGTAGAGAGGGGAGTCGGAAGAAGGGATAGTGAGAGAAAACAAGAGGCGGGGGTAACAATGTTCAGTTTGAAGCTTCTGAATGACATTACATAGTGAATGGAAGTTTTGTTTGCCTTATTAAAAGGCAATGGATCATTTAGTATTTTCATAGAGTTTTAAATCTATTTATTATTACCACTATGACAATTATTACTTTATTAATAATTTTGCTTGCATAGAGACAAGGTTTCGCTAATGCTACTCCAGCTGACCTGTATTTATGATAATCCTGCCTTCCCTCTAAAGTGCTTAACTAATTACTACTTTCTTTCAGTTTTGTTGTATTGCCATAATCCACATGGGGTTTGGTATTGAACTTTAGCTAAGCCACAAATAAGACTTTTTATATTCAGTCCCATTATGGCAGTAATTCTTGACATAGTAGTGTCTGTATTTCCTAGCTTTACTGGAATTCTGCAACACAAGTCAGCTTATTTCTGTCCCTTATCTACAACTGACCTAGGATAGGTCGGAGCATTCTTTGGCTTTCTAAGAGAGTTATTCTTCATTCAAGTTATATATTTATCAAACTGAATTACAGAGAGGTTACAGTTTCATACATTAGGCATTGGATACATTTCTTGTAGTGTTTGTTGCCTCATTCAAGTTTTAAATTCCTAAATTCTATTCGGTATTTCCTGCAAGTTTTCACTTCCAGCTTATTTATTAGATCCAACTGGGTTTTTGTTGATGGATAAAAAGCAAATGTATACATAAAGCTTTGTTGTAGGATGCTTATAAAGCCTTTTCATTTCTGTCTTATATGTAAAACAGTGAATATAGTGAATATAATAATTGTCTTTTTTTTTTTTTTTTTTTTTTTGAGTCCTGGGCCTTGGACTCAGGGCCTGAGCACTGTCCCTAGCTTCTTTTTGCTCAAGGTTAGAACTCTGCCACTTGAGCCACAGTGCCACCTCTGGCCATTTTCTATATATGTGGTGCTGGGGAATGGAACCCAGGGCTTCTTGCCACTAGGCCATATTCCCAGCCCCTAGTTAGCATTGTTTTAACTTTCAAGGGACTCAAAACAATCTGTGCACAAAGGGAAATTAGATTTAGCCATTTTTAACTCAATGACTGAGTTTACGTATTTAGGGAATGTTCACAGACATTCCCTTATTAGAATCATACACACCTCACTCAACTGGCTTGTCTAGTCCCAGACATGAAAATAAAAACTGTAGTTATCTTGACAGTGAGTACTGCTATTCAAATAAACCAGGAAATGGGACTACATTCTTTGGAATTTACCTGCAGCTCCTTCTCCTACTCAAAAAACAAAGTGCCTAATGAACTAAATAAACACTTGCTAGACCTTAAGTGAGAAATCATCTGGGAGCATTTTTAATTCAGAATAAAAAAAACATAAAAAAATTGTATGTGTGACATTTATGCAGCACAACATACTGAACGATGTGTTTGTCAGGTTTTGTTTTTAATAAAAGGAGATAAGCTCTTAGGCATTCCATTTAATTTTCTGTTTTGTTTGCTCTAAATCTTTTGAGAAAAAAAGTATTAATCTTTTAGGTTCGGAGTTATTGTTTCTAGATAATGCTCACCTGGAGTCTTAAGGGATTAAATTCAATTTTCACATAAAATAAGTTTCAGTAAATTAACCTTCAATAATACCTGATATTTTAATGTGGAAAAACTATATAAATAAGAGTTTTTGAATGTTAAATGGTAATGTTTTGTTGATTTCTGAGATAAATTCCAAAGAGAAAATGTATTACTCTGAAACAATTACCTTTTTCCATGGTGAAAATGTCTTAGTTTTCTTAAAGGGTCATAAGGACCACTCAATATTAGCCTCTGTTAGTCACTTAAAAGCTCTGTTGTATTTTCCTTTCTAGCACTTGATTTGTACATTGTAGACTGTGGTGCTGTTGACTTTTACATTCAATATAGACTTAAATATAAATAGAGTAGTATACTATTAAATTTTCCTGAATAACAAAATGTGTGGTTGGTATTTTTATAAACAAAAATACAAATTTAAAATCTCCTGGAGTAACATGCAACAATTATAATTGCCTTATAAGCTTTCTTATGAATGCTGACATTGCCATCATACACATATTCATGTGTTTTATACTCATGAAGTCATTATAGAAGTATTTTAGTAGAATAGAACTTGGAATATCAAGGACTTTCTGGGAGACACTTGGAGAACTTGTAGGTACAAGTTTATTAAAGGACAAGAAGCTAAGGTTTGGGAAGAATCTTCAAGAAAATGCAAGCAAAAATGGAAAAGACACTTGGTGGAAAAAGAAGATATCTCAACCCATGGCATCAAAAATATGATGATACTGTTGAGTTGAGATTACCTATAGATCATAATGATATTCACTAGGTCTTCGAATGATAGTAGTTATGGTTCAACTTGAATCTGATCAGACACATGGCCACTTATTTGTGTTTAAAAAGTTTATTTGTGTTTCAAAAAGATATCTGAATCTAAAACCTTTAATCCTAGCCACTCAAAAAGCTAGCTGAGATTTGAAGAATACAATTTGAAGCCATTCCAAGAAGAAAAGTCAGTGAGACTTACCTCCAAATGACCAGAAAAAAGCTAGAAGTGGACATGTGGCTCAAGTGGTAGAAAGAAAGAGAGAGAGAAAGAAAGAAAAAAAGAAAGAAAGAAAGAGAGAGAGAAAGAAAGAAAAAAGAAAGAAAAAAGAGAGAAAAGGAAGGAAGGAAGGAAGGCAAGAAAGAAAGAAAGAAAGAAAGAAAGAAAGAAAGAAAGAAAGAAAGAAAGAAAGAAAGAAGGAAGGAAGGAAAGAAAGAGATGATAATGATATTGGGCCTTAGCTACTCTCAGGATTCATATCATCACTTCTAATAGTTACTATCTGCTTCCAATTCAACTAGCTAGACTATAACATCCCAAGTCCCAGTTCCTGTGCAAAGTTGTCTTCTTTTCTTTGTATATCCAGCAAAACCCTTGTTTTCTAAATCCTTGTACATTGTGCCAAAGTGGAAGAAAGTATCTCCTCTCCTCACACTCCATCTATTTATTTTATTTCCTTTTAGTGAATATGGTTATTAGGATACATGTTTCCAAGTGTTAAATGTTGAAATATATAAAAATAAACTTTAGTACACTGATTATGCATGCATTTCTCTTTGTTACTGCTTAATAGCCCCACATATAATTCTTTCCTGAAATCTAAATCTACCAGTTAAAATGCATTTTTCTTCTAGTGACAACATTGGCTAAACCATAGGGAAGATAAGCAAAAGAAATAAATAATTTCCCACAGAGTGTGAAAAATATTAATGTTAATGATAAACCATCATTTCCATATCTTGGAGTGCATTTCACTTATATCATCTTATGTGTTCATATGTACATAGCTATTGAGCTATTGTAATTATCTGCTAGGACTATCCTAGACATGTACTAATTATTACCAATGAGTGAAATCATAGAGAGTATGTTTCTTTGGGTCTGGCTTACTTCACTTAGTATGAATTTTTCTCCAAGACTTTCCATTTCCTTATGAATGGGGCAGTGTTATTCTTTCTGATAGGAGAATATAATTTCATTGTGTATATATACCACAATTTCTTAATCCATTCATCTACCGAGGGACATCTGGGTTGATTCCATATTGTAGCTATGGTAAATAGTGCTGCAATGAACATGGTTGTGTTGGTAGCTTTGATTTGATTTTGGTACCCAGGGTATTTTTTTTTTTCTGAATTAGGGAATGGGAACATTAAAATGGTGAAACAAAGGGTAAAAGGTGAATCAATACAAAAGACAATATGTTGGAAATTAACTGTACAACTGCGAGAAGGGATTGGGGAGGAATGAAGGTGGGAGAAAAACGATGAAAGGTAACAAATTTGGCAAGAAAAGGTACTCACTACATTACCTATGTAATTGTAATCCCTCTATATATCACCTTGACAATAAAAATAAAATTAAATTAATATTCAGAAAAAAGCATATTTCTTACAAGCAAATTAAGTATTACAATTTTTTCTTAGGGATCTTTAAAAAGAAAAAGTAATTTGCTTTTAAATTAGAAGATATTTGCCAGGCACAGTGCATGCCTGTATCCTAGTTACTTAGGACGCTGAGATCTGAGGATTCCAGTTTAGATCTAGCAGGAGCAGGAAAGTCTGTGAGGCTCTAATCTTCAATTAACCACCAAAACGCTGGGACTGGAGTTATGGAACAAGTGATAGAGCAAAAGGCTTGAGCAAAGAAGCCCAGAAACAACACGCAGACTTAGATTTGAGCACTAGGACTGACATGCACATGTGTGAGTGAGTGTGCACGCACACACACAATACTTGTCAGGTTTCAAATTCAATGTGCAAGATGAAAAATGCAAGGCTTTAAATATATCATTCATGCTGAAACCTACCTTGTGAAGATGATATCTTTACAATTGCATCCTTTAGTGCTACAATTTCTTGAGCTGTCAGATTTAAATGTGTTGGCTGGATCTGCTTGTTATTTTTGTTCTTTCCCCTTTCCTCCTCTATTTTTATGTTTTTATTGATCTCAGAGACCTTGATAGAAAGATACAGATTATATAGGGTGGTATCTATCACCACGGCATTTCTGTCATGGTTGAAAATATGATCATAAATAAAAATGAACAGAAAGCTGCTTTTTCACACATAGATCCCAAGTGTCTGAGACAGAATTTCACTGCTACTACTTGGTTCCAACCTACTGCTTTTCACTTGGTTCCCACCTGCTGCTTTTCACCGGCAAACACATGATTCTCACATGACCAGCTACTTGGTAGATGTAGCTTACTGACACTTGTCAATAAACTATCATGGAAATAATAGTTCAGTTTTGGTGAATCAAAAGGTAAATATTTTTTAGACACTTTTGAGTTACTAGGAAGTATTTGGTTGTAATTATTCATGCATATTACATGCCATAATATAAACATCATTGCTTTATTTATTACCTATTTTATTTCTCTGATACAATTGTAAGACTGTAGAACAATATTTTCACTTGATACTTAACTCTGTTCAGTGTGTGATCAGAAGTAGCCCTCCAAAGAGTACAATTTTTAGACCTACAGCTTGGAAATTTTCGTCAAATATACAATCATCAGCTATCAATTAAATTGCTAACTAGTACTTGCTTTGGAAAAATATAATCAAATATTAGTTTTAACTCTCTTTCTTTCTCAGGCAGTATTAGAGTTTGAACTCAGTGGCTCTCTACCACTGAGCCATGATCCCAGACATCACTTGTGCTTCCTATATTTTAAGATAGAGACTACCTTCTGGCCCAGGTATATGCCTGGACCATAATCTGCTTATTTTAGGTTTCCTGACATAGAAGAGATGACAAGAGTGTTCCATCATAGCCAGATTGCTCTATTGAAATATAGTTTCACAGAATTTGCTGCCTGGACTTGGCTAGAGCGATGATTCTTTCAATGTGAACTTCGTACCTAGAATGAAAAGTGTTTACCACTGTGTTCAGCTATGGGTTAAGAACGGGGTCTCCAATATACACCTGGGCTCAGCTTGAGAACAGTTCTGCCATCTGAGCCTCCCTGGTAGCTAGGATTACAGTATAATTATGGGAAGTCAGTTTATCTTAAAGTTGAGTCTCCAACTCAAGCCAACAACTCACAATTACTTTGTGCTAGGAAGTCATATGTGTGATAAGAGTAACTTTCTGCATCACAGGGAAGTGATGAATGGATCTACTGATAACAGCTTTTAGAAGCAGTGATTTATTCAAACAGGGACCAGGTAGAGGCCACTCATCAAAACACTCCCATCTTTTTGTGATGACCACTGCTGGGTTTCAGCTTTGTATTAAACTGCAGATATAACTTTTCCATCTGGAAAGATCACATTTTACTTAATATGCTTTAATTTACAATGTGAAGCAATGACTGTGCACAGTAATTTTCATCTCTAACCAGACAGTATCTACTTTGCTCTGCATGGAAATCCCTTCCATTACCTATGTATTACTTTTCTGTTTCTCAGTCACTTAAAGTAACAATTTTCCTATGGTGGAAGGAGCTCAGAATCAGAAATTTTTTACCTATATGTCTATGACCTTATACATATATATATGTATATATATATATTTGTCGTATAACTAATAGACACTGTGAGTTTGAGCTAAAACAAGATTATAATTCATTTATATATGACAGATATAAAACCTTTTCTTCAACATTCCTTCAAATCCCATTGCAATTGCTGGATAGTGGTCACATGTAATACTCCTGATGTCTCAGCCAAGTATTTTAATCTAAAAAACTGAAGTAAGTTATTAAATATGAATTTTTTTTCTAGGAAATCATCCATTTCTTCCAAATTCTCGAATTTCTTGGCATAAAGGTTTGCAAAATAGTCCCTTATTATTTTCTGACTTTTGGTTATTTCTGTGGTGATGTTACCTGGTTCATCTCTTATCTTGTTTATTTGAGTCTGCTGCCTTCGTTTCTTGGTCAGGTTTGCCAGAGTTCTGTCTATCTTGTTGATTTTTTCAAAGAACCAACTCTTTGTTTTGTTGATTCTTTCGATGTTTTTTCGTCTCTAATTGATTTAATTTTGATTTGATTTTAATTATTTGCTTCCATCTATTAACTTGGGGTTTGGCTTGTTGTTCTCTCTCAAGGAAATTAAGGTGCTTCCTTAAATTATTGAGTTGCTGTTTCTCCAGTTTGTTGATGTATGTACTCAGAGATATGAATTTTCCTCTGAGTACTGCCTTTGCTGTGTCCCAAAAGAGCTGGTACTTTGTGTCCTCTACTTGGTTGAATTCCATAAACATTTGAATTTCCGTTTTAATTTCTTCAATGACCCTCTGATGGTTCAGCAGTGTGTTTAGTCTCCATGAATTGTAGGATTTTCTGTGGTGGCTGCTTGAATTGAGCTCTAATTTTATTCCATTGTGGTCTGAGAGAATGCAGGGAATGGTTTTGATACTTCTGAATTTGTACAGATTTTCTTTGTGCCCTAAGATGTGATCTATTGGAGAATGTTCCATGTGCTGCGGAGAAGAATGTGTATTCTCTTATTGCTGGGTGGAATATTCTGTAGATGTCAGTTAAGTCTAGTTGGTCTATGCAATTATTTAGTTCTGTGGTTTCTTTGTTCAGTTTTTGGCGTGTTGATCTGTCCAGAGGTGATAGTGGAGTGTTAAAGTCCCCATCTATCAATGTGTTTGGGTCTATGAGTGTTTTTAGAGTCAGTAGTGTTTGTTTGATGAAGTTGGGTGCTCCTGCATTTGATGTGTAGATATTTAGAATGGTTATATCTTCCTGTAGGAGAGATCCCTTTACTAGTATGTAGTAACCTTCTTTGTCTCTTCTTACCTTTTTAAATTTAAAGTCAATTTTGTCTGATACTAGGATTGCAACTCCAGCCTGCTTATGGGGGCCATTTTCTTGATAGATTTTATTCCAGCCTTTCACTTATAGAAGATGTTTACTTTTGCTGGCTAGATGTGTCTCTTGGAGGCAGCAGAAAGATGGATCTTGATTTTTGATCCAACTTATGAGTCTATGTCATTTGAGTGGAGTCCATTAATGTTGAGAGTTAGGATTGAGAGATGATTGTTTGTTCCTTTCATTATCACTATCTTGTTTAAAGCTGTGTCTTCCCATTTCTTGATCTGATGTTTACTATTTAGGGTTCATTTCTCTGTATTGGGATCTTGATTATTTTCCCTATATAGTACATCTTTGAAGATTTTCTGTAAAGCTGGTTTGGTGGAGATATATTGTTTCAGTTTTTCCTTACTGTGGAATACTTTTATTTGACCTTTGGCTATGCATGAGAGTTTATGTGGGTATAGGATTCCTGGTTGGTAGTTATTTTTATTTAGGGTTTGGCATACCTCATTCCAGGCTCTCCTTGCTTTCATGGTCTCTGCTGAGAAATTTCTGATCCTCTGCTTCAGTTAGTCGGGACTGTAGGCTAGCTACTTGATTTCGAATCTCTTTTCCTTCTGACTGGTCTTTCCTGGTGATTTCCATGTCATTTCTTACGTCTTGTATGGACTTCTTCATTAACTTCATTACTTTGGTTTTGAGTGTTTTCTCTCAAATCTTTAAGCTGGTTAGCTATCTTTTCATTTGACTCTTGAAGTTCATTTATCTTTCTATTTGTGGATGCCATGAAATTCTCCATTAATTTTTGCTTTGCCTCCTTACGCTCTAGAATAATTGACTGAAGAGATTCAAACTTTTCATTTATCATGTTTATCAGTAGACTTTGTAGAGCATTTGGGGGTTCTCTTCTATGTCTTTGATTGACTGCTCTGCTGCCTGCTTTTATGAGTGGGGGATAAGACTTCATTGTTTGCCATCTTTCTTGTGTTCCTTCTGCCAATTTGGATTGGGAATGCCAGTCTACCAGCACCTGTGAGCACCGTTTAAGACCCAAAGCAGCCCTTACCAAGCACTGTTGTATAAATCTTACAAGTTCACAATTATATACAGATTCCCTGTATACCTGTCTATAAAATTAGATTTGGTGTTCCTAAAGAATACAATTTCAATATAACAACCGATCCTGGGCCCTGTATTCAGTAGTTACTTATTAACTGTTACAACCCTATAAGCAATCCTTGTTTTTACATTACATTCTTTTAGGACTGGCTTTCTCTATGAACCCCTTTGATTCACTCGGATTAAGCTGGGATACCCTCTATCCAATATCCAGGAGTCAATGGAAACTGGAGGTCCAGGCAGTAAGTCAGGAGGGTAAGTTGGAGGTAGTAAAGAGAATAGAGTAAAATGTATTGGCGAGAGGGGGTGGTGATTTTGGTTTAGTTTCATTGACTTGGAAATGTGGAGAAGAGTAGAATCAGTAAAAAGAACAAGGTTAAAATGATAGACAATGGAGAGTTAGCAGAAAAGAGTGGAGGTGTTATTCATAGGAAAGTAATTTTTAATGAAAGAGAATGCAAAGAGAGAAATAAAGTAAAAATAGTGGAGGACAGATGCACAAAACAGAGAAAAATTATGTAAAAAAGAAAGAAAAAATAAAAAGAAAAAAAATAGAAAAGGAACTGCCCAAACAAACAAAAGAAAAAAACTTGATAAAACAAACAGGTAAAAATGGAAAACAAAACAAAACAATAAAAAAACCAACGACATTTCAGAAGTGAAAAAAAATTTTTTTTTTAAAGTTTAAAAAATGTTTGAAAAGAAGAAAAAAAAATGGAGTCCTCCTTGTTTGGGAAGTTTTTCCCCAGTCTCTAGTTTCCTTGCGATGGTCTGCAGTCTATTTTCCTTATTGGCTGTGTTTGACTTGATTTCAGTTTGCAGGGGGTGGTTCTGTTCTGACCCTTCCCCCCTGTTGGTGCAATCGTGGGTCTCTGTGGCTTGCACAGCTTGCAGATAGGCCTTGGTCGTCCTCTGTAGATGGGGAGTTGAGCAGTCTCAGGAACCGTGGCTCCTCTGTCTGCTGTGGGGCCGCTGCCTTTAACGCCTGGCTATGAATAGGCTGTGGACTCAGCAGGGCGGGGCGCCTCTGGCCTGTTTTACCCGGCTGAGAGTTGCTTGCATGGGGGAGGCTACTTGCTCCTGGGTGGGGCGGCCTCCTTGGAAGAGGTGGCTATGGAATGCAGCTCCGTTTCTGGCTGGGAATTGGGCTTCCTCTGTGACGGGATCGTTTATCTGTCTCAGGAACTGTTTGTTCCCCCGTCTGGTGTTTCTGTGCCACCGGGAGCTGCTCACCACTTTCGCTTTAAATTTAGAAATTCCAGTGGGCAGGGCGGGGCACCTCTGGCTAAGCCAAGGCCCAGGACTTGCCTCCCGCCTGGGCAGGGGGCGTTCTCCTGGGCGGAGCTGTCTCTCACTGGTCAGTCCCTCTTGCCCTTTTCAAAGCTTGCTACTTTGACCTCGCTTTCCCCAGGCCCACTTTAGTTCCAATCTGGTCTGACCCAATGCCAGTGGCAAAGATGGCGCTTTGCTCTGGCTGTGGGGGGAAGGGCTGCCTTCCAGAAGCTGCTCTGTGGGCACGAGTGAGAATATCTTTTGTGGGGTACTCGCGCTTTCTCTACGATTTCAGGTCGTCCGTGCTCAGCCACCATCTGAAGGCTTTCTCCCTGGTCTACACTGTGTGCTTTAGCTGCGTGGAGTGCAGGTTGCTGTGCTGGGCGCTGTGCTGGCACCGGCACTGGCGTGGCAGTGGGACACCGCCCGGAGCTCAAATCTGTGTTTTCAGATGAGCAAAGTCGATTTTTCTTCCCTGGCCAGAATCCCTGTACTGTTAGAACTTACTCTGGCTGTCTTTCTAGGAGTAAAAGTTTCTATGGGGTGAGAAAACTGCGAGGTCGGAGGGAGCTCAGCTAGTGCTGTGCAGCTCCTCCGCTGTCTTCCCAGAAGTCACAATTCCAGTTTTAAAAGGTATCAGGGGGAGATGGTAGATTAGAAAAACCCACAAATTTCTTGAATGCCTATGAAGAAATGTAAATAAAAACTTCGGGAACTATTAAAGTTTCATTTTATGAAAGGAACAATGAATGGACCCTAGAAGAGAAAGTAACGCCAGAAGAGCAGCAGCAAAGAAAATAGGGAGCTTTGAATTTCACCACAGTCAGGCTAATGTTGGCAAATATAAACGTCTGGTTTGTTTTGAATTGTTGTTCTTATTACTGATGTCTGCTTTCTCTTTGCTGAGTGCTAGAGGGGATCATGACCCAAACAGAAGGCTCCAGTGAGAACATCCCCATAAATGCTTTCTTCAAGAGCCAAAAGAGATATTCAAGCTCAACAGATAAACAAATACGGGTGTGTAGATAGATAGATATAGCTATATGTATATATAAAATATATATACAAATACATATATCATATATACATGTATATATGATATATATGTGTCTGTATGTATGCTATATGTATATATGTTATGTATATAGTATATATGCAGTATAATTAGTGATAATTAGTGACAGTGTGGCTCTTTTGCCACTCTTGTGTCCTGGGTTACTTATCTTCCAGTAATAGTAACAATTACCAGAGATAATCTATTTTAGAAAAGAAAACCTTATTTTGGCTCATCTAGGCTTATTTGACGTCATTAATTTTGCATCTGTGACAAGGCAGTGCTTCATCCCAAGGAAGTGTGGTAGAGAAAGCTGTTTACTTTATAGCAACATGCCAGAAAAGAGAAAACAACAACAAAGGGGTTCCTTTGTCTACTTCAAGGTTACACTGTGAGAGTAGAAGCCTCCTTCTAAATATCAGCTATTAAAGGCTTCCTTATTCTGCTTCTATGCAACAATAAGCTTTTAATATGTGAGCCGTTGGCGAACTTTTAATTTACAAAATACAGCATAGTACATTCTGTGTTGCTGGAAGAGGTTAAAATAATCATCCTTCCTTTGAGGTTTTGGTTTTAGCTCTGAGATTTGAAGGAGTTACTAAATTTGGACATTGCAAGGCAATGAACTGTGAAACCCTTTATAATATTTTCCTAGTCCCTCAAAATTCAGTATTTAAATAATTTATTTAGTCTGTGATTAGTAAAATTAGGAATTGGCATTGTTACAATCTATACAGTTTATTCCATTGGCATTAACTTTCTGTGTGTCATATTTTTTTCACACAAGTCTCTGATGACATTTTATACAACAACATATCTAAACATAGTTTCTACAAGATTTCATTTTTCTATCCATTTATAGTAATGCACTCCTCTACCTCATACTTATCTGTGGGTTTTTTTTTAACCTATAATGATGTTACTTCATGAATACTGTGTAAATAAAAACATTGCATGTGCCATGATACTGACATTTGGAGTTCTTCCAAAGTTGTATATATCAACACCTTTTTCCCTTTTATTGTAAGAATTACTTTACAGGTTATGTGTGTTAAGATTGTTTAATTATTTACCAATTCAAGTATGTTTTGATTGTGTTCTGTTGTACTAGAAAATTAAAACTACTATCAATGTTCACAAACATAATTCTGACAAAAAGTAGTGTTCATTTCTGTGAGAGTATAATTACTACATTATATTGGCAGCTGATTACTACTTTAAAAAATGCCAAGCTATTTGCCAGAGTGGTGGAATTGCTTTACATTTCAGAAGTACATAAGCATTTTCTTTTTTTAAATATAAACCAGCAGTTATATTATTTTTCTCTCTTAGCATTTTCATGGGTATATTGTAACCTTTCATTGCAATTTTAATTCACACTACTGAAGGGTAAATGATATTGGAAACATTTCATATGCCTATTGTCCATCAGAGTATCTTCTACAATAAAGTATTTGTTCATGTCTTGTAGTTATCTTCAAAATGGCTCATTAGATTTTTTTGCAATATTGAGTTTTGAGATTTATCTATGTGTTGTATACATAAAATTATTTTAAGACATTTAACTTTCAAAAATTGTCTCACACTGGTCTTTTTTTATCCTTTTAATAGGCACTGTGACAGAGTAAACATCCTTTATCTTGACAAAGTCTAATTTAGTTTCTTATTTTATGGGTCAGGTTTTTGTGCCAAGTCTAGTAACTATGGATATCTAATTTTTAGCCAAAGTTAGGGAAGGCTATTCTTTTTTTTTTTAAATTTTACCTTAGATTCAGGGCCAAAAATTAATTTTATATATTTCTACAGGATTACTTTGGGTTCTTTCTTCTTTTTGTTATATGTTTTTATCTTTCTATTAGTAACACATTGTCTTGGTAACTGAAAATAGTAAGCCACGGAATAGAGACAGACTCCTCCCTTTCTAATCTTCTTAATCAGAAAATATTTTAGTCAGCTAGATGCCAGCTTTTCATGTCTATAATCCTAGCTACTTAGGACATTGAGATCTGAGGATTACAGTTCAAAGCCAACCTGCATTGGCGAATCCCTGAGATTCTTATCTTCGATATTTCACACCAAATACCTGGAAATGAAGCTTTGATTCAAGTGTAGCTATGATAGAGTGCCATGATTGAGCTACACAACTAAGAGACAACACCTAAGCCCTGAGCTCAAGGCCCACTACAGACCTGCACACACAAAAAATCAGTCATTATAGGATCCTTTCTTCAGAAATCAAATTCAGGATCATTTGTAGTGTGTACAAAATTTTGCTAAAATGTAATAGATATTTCTTGAGACCTGTAGATTAATTTGAAGAGAATTGAGATTTTAGTATGTTGTATTAACTGATCCATGAACATACTATATCCTCCTTATTTCAATCTGTGTTTTAATTAGCAATTGTATTTCCTATTATTCAGTCCCAAACATAGAAATATTTTTCCTTCTAGTGAAAACAAATTGCACTGCAACTAATACATCCTAGTTTTCCTCATCTTCCTACCATTATTTTTTCTTACCACAATAATATTTTTACTTCCCAAAGTTTATTTTTTTATAGTGTAGAAATGGTATATGACTCTTTCTTCCTGTCAGCCATTGAAAACTCTTTATTTCTGGTTCTAGATGAAAGACCTTGTCATTTGATAAAGAATTCTCCTAGTGGCAATGAATTAATCCTCCTGCTTCTTGTGCATTTGTATTGTACATTTCTCCTGGTTTGTCTTCTTTGATATTGATCTGCTTCTCAATCTTGAACTTTAAGTCTTTTGCTAAATATGAAACATTTTAAATCATTTCTTTAAATTTTTTTCTCATCTCATAATTTTTATTCTTCTGATGTGGAAGCTCAATGATACTCAACTTAGAGGTTTTCTTATCACCCTGTAAGTCTTTGGGTATATATTCATCAATTCATCAATCAATATTTCATCAATCTGTTTTTCTTCATATTCTCTTTTTACCCTGTTTTTCTTTTGTTGAGTACATTGAGTAAATTCAATTCAGCTGTCTTAAAGTTCACTCTACAGGTCTTCAATAATATCAAGCCCATCCAGGGGTTTAGTTACTGTATTTGTAAGCATATAACTTCCACTTGTCTATTTTTAACTTCTCTTTCTTTGCCTATCATGACTAATTTTTCAAATTTTTCATGGGAATTTATAATTGTTGAAATTTCTAAATTCATTTCACTATTTCATCATTTGATCATTTGTGCTGGTGTCAAGTGTTCGCTTTTGTAACTGAAATTGTATTTCTAATGGCACTTAACTTGATACATTAGTTTATAATGTAATGGGAATTTTAGCTCTTATGACAAGATAGTGTTGATTCTGTTAAACAAGCATTCTATTTCAGCTTTAATTTTTGAGTTCTGCCCTACTTTTTTTTTAAAATTGTGGGTTCAATGATATTTCCAGATAAATTTAATTCCTGTGCAATGCTATTCTGTTTTGCTTCACTCTTGCTCACCCAGACTTCCTTTACAGCTCTGTACATGCATCTTTGGCACTCAGTGTTCTTTGGTAGGACAAACAGTCTTGGTTACAGGCACTGTGGTGAACTGATTCTGTCACAGTCTCAGGTTCAAGCATGGGACTGTATCATTGGAAGCTTGGACACATGTTTCTGATAAGGATCAGCTAGCCCCCTCTCCACTATCCTTGCCGGAAATTGAATCTGATGCAGACTTTACTATTGAATGCATACTTTCTGAAAGTGCTAAAATAGCAGACCCTTTATCGCTATTCTGAAAATCAGCCAACTACTGTTCAAAGAGTCAAGCTGTCTGAGATATCCAAGTATGACTATTTCAGGTGTGGAGTAATGGATGGATATGGATCATTGCCAGGCTGCACTAATTCAATCGCTTTCTGGATAGAGCCACCATGTACTAGAGATTGGATTAGAACCACAATGATGCCAGTGCTGTGAATCAAAACATTGCTGTTCTTGTTGACCAGCAGGAAACTCTATGTTGACTACCCATGTGAATGCCACAGGTAAAGAGAAATGTGTCCTACTGTATCTTTGCTGTACTGATCATTTGAAGGTCCTCAGCTACCGACAGTTTGTTGTTATCAGTTGCTTATTTTTGCTGTCAATTTATTATTGACAACAGCAAGTTGTTGATGCATAGAGATGGGTGGCATAACTCTTGACTGTCCCACTTGGAATATAGGATGATTCACTGGAGTGTAGCTCCTAAAGTTTTAGGCTCTTAGAAAAGTGTGTAGGTTTAAAAACTGTTATCAATGTTCTCTTGTTATTAAACATACAAAATAATATAAGATGTTAACTCTTTTGTTTAATTTTTTAAGTTTAATTTTGTCAAGGTGATGTATAAAGTGGTTACAGTTACATATGTAAGGTAATGAGTTTATTTCTTATTGAACATTGTTACCCCATTCCTCCTTTTTTTATTATATAAACTTGATTTTGCTGCTTTTGTTAAAGTATGTTCACATACAAAACATTTTATACCTCTCATGTTCCCTTCTCACAGACTGAGAAACCACTAACTGATTTAAAAGAGCTTCACTAATTCCTAGAAATAAGACATGAGTTGATATAGCTATAGTGAAGGACACTGATCATGACTTTGATATTTTATCTTTTTTCTTTGTTTGTTTTTGCTTGTCCTCGGGCTTGAACTCACAGCCTGGCCACTGTCCTTGAGCCTCTTTGTGTGCAATGCTAGCACTCTGCCACTTGAGCCACAGTGCTTCTTCTGGCTTTTTCTGAGAAATTATTGAAAATACGAATCTCACAGATGTTTTGCCTGGGCTAATTTTTAACTATGATCCCCAGATCTCAGCCTCCTGATTAGCTAGAATTATGGGTGGGAGCCACCACCATCTGGCATGATTTCAATTTTTATAGTGATTGTGTACAAATTCATTTTGTCACGACATTAAAGCACAAGACAGACGAATACTCAAGCATTCCTAACCTGATACCTTTCTACATGTTCTTTGAATGTCATAAGAGAATGCATATGTAACCAGTGCCTAAGAATCTTAGGATAAATATGAGATTAAGGACTTGCCTCTTAAAATGTAAGTACATGCAAATTATTCCAGTGTTTTAATTATGCTGACCATATTGGACTCTTACATGTTCAGTATCTAGATAAGAGAACTGGACTCTTCACACTTCATGTTGCTTTCATCATCTATTTATATCCAGTATCTTATTTTAGTCTTGAACATAGGACCACTTGAAAGTTACTGAGAGATGTTGCAAATACCCAAAACTTCTTGAGCTCCAGCTGTGGTACAAACAAATAATACTGCAGCTATATCTGACTTACCAATGCCAGAAGAAATTTCAGTGATGTGTACATAGATTATCTTCTTGGATAATGTTACAAAGTATAATTGTGATCATGTATGGAGTTCTTATAACATCTTTAGGATTTTTAAAAGATATGATCTCCAGAAGAAGAAATAAAAATAGCAAAGAAACATATTAGGAAATGCTCAACATCCCTGTCAGTAAAGGAAATGCAAATAAAAGCAATCCTGAGATACCTTACCCCAGTCAGAATGGCCTATAATCTTTTTGTTCTAATTGTCTGTTTGCCTTTCATTTATTTATTTTTTTATTGTCAAACTGATATACAGAGCAGTTTCAGTTTCATACTTTAGGCATTGGATACATTTCTTGTACTGTTTGTTACCTCCAGAATGGCCTATAATCTGAATTCAGGCAGCAACAAATGCTCCAGGGGATGCAGAGAAAGAGGAATCCTACTGCACTGCTGGTGGGAATGCAAACTAGTACAACCACTCTGGAGAGCAATTTGGAGGTTCCTTATAAAACTCAGCATAGACATACCCTAGGATCCAACCATACTTCTCTTAAGCATATACCCTGAGCAAAAGGATCCAGGATATGGCAAGGACAACTGAACTGCCATGTTTATTGCTACACTGTTCACAGAGGCTAAGATATGGAAACAACCCAGATGCCCCAGTACAGATGAATGGATCTACAAAATGTGGTACCTGTACACAATGGAATTCTACAGAGCTATTAGAAATGATAAAATAATGGTATTCACGGGAAATGGACAGGTCTAGAACAAATCATGTTCAGCAAGACAAGCCTAGAACATAGAGACAAATGGCATATACTTTCCCAGATATGTGGGTATTAGAAATAAATAACAAAGAGACATGACAAAGAAAGCAGGACCCAAGATACCAACTTACAGTGAGACCACAAAAGGTCAATCTTGGAAGAAACGCACCAAAAAGTAAAACCCAAACACTAATACATATGTACATAAATTAATATCCATACTGAAAAGAACTCCGCTGATAAGGAAGCAAAGGACTCCTTCTTAATTAGTCTTCTAGCATTTAAAGGACCTTATACTCTTTTTCTTATATATGATGTATACACATGCACATATGAGGAAAGCTGAGAAGATGGCACAGAATGAGTGGAAAATGGGGGGGAAAGTACAGTAGAGGTGACTCAACGGCTGCAATGAACACCGATGAGAGCAAACTAAGCAAGTAAAGGGCAGTAGGGGGAGGGGGAAGAAATGAGAGAAAAAGAAGGAACAGATTTCACTAAGTAAAATGAAAGAAATGTACATATCACCTGACCTGGAAGGAATTGTTTTGTTGTTAATAATCACAGGGTTTGTAAGCATTGTAGACTAAATTGACAATGCCCATCAAGGAGAAGATTTTTTTTTTTAATGATGAAAGCAAAGGGGGTGGGTTGGGGAGAGGGAAAGTGGGAGAAAATGAGGAAGGGGGCAACAAGCATGACAAGAAATGTATATGTATTCACTACCTTAAGCATGTAACTGTAACCCCTCTGTACATCACCTTGACAATTAAATAAAAAATAAAGATGTGGTCTCCTGTTTAGCATCCAGAGCCAACCATGACAGAACAGCTCATTGTGTCCACAATACTCTTACAAAACACATTCTGAAATGCAGGTCAATAAAATATCATCAAATTCTTTTCAATAGGTCTTACCAACTTCATTTTTTATATTCTTGATAAAATATTCTTAAAGAAACAGGAATACTTTTCCTACACTTATCCTGAAACAAGGAATCCTCTTTACCTTTGTCACCAATTCTGACCTCTGTGAGTGTAGAGCATTAAACTAGGCTCACTTACCACTGTAGATGAAAGTTTGATTTGAGATTTCCAGTAAGTTCTGATATAAACTGTCTTATGTTTGGAACACACAATATTTTTGTTAGTTCTAATAGATACCAGAATGAGCTTGGACAAGAAGTAAACTTACTGCAGTTCCCTGAACACTCATTTTGTAAGCTGTTTTCTTCTTCCTTTTATAATGTTTAAGTCAAAAACATTTTTCAAATAACGACATCTCTGGTTTGTGAAATGCTTCTTGTTCATAAAATTTTAAATGTATTTTGAAGACACACAAAACTTTACTCTTGCATAGAACTCTATTGGTGTATGATGAAAGCCTAGGTTGAAACCCAAGTTGTATTGTGATAAAGGTTTGCTAAATTAAATGATGGACCAGGCAGCATTATACTTCTTTCATCTATTAATTTCTCCCGGTAAATAGGAAAGGGTTATAACCTTAGTGATTTGAAGTGCACTTATGTTAGCTTGTAGTTTCCTTGAGTCAGAGTAGCAGGCCCAGGGGTTTTCCTTGCTCAGGATCTCACAAGGTTGCAGTCATGGGGGCCCTGGGGCCATGTTCTCATTTGAAGCTTAGAATCATTTCACCAGATGATTTAATATGTCAGTAGAACACAATTCTTCAAGACTATATGGCACAGGGCTCTATGTTCTTGCTCTGGGGCAGCTAGGGCTGCACAGAGCACCTAACAGCCACTTTTAGAAGATGGACATGTCTCGACTGAGCTGCCTCATAACTCCAGTCTGCTCAGTCTGATTCACCTGAAATTTTGTGTGAGTGCCAACCTGATGAAGTGTAGCCATCTGGATCATCTCCTTTAAGATCATGAACTGACTCTGGGAATCAAGTCTGTAAAATCCCTCCACCCATGTCTCCTAATGGTACCTTCTCCCAGCACTCCCATCATAGTCGCAAACTAAAGCCATATTCAAAGAGTATATCAGGAAGTAGAAATTTTAGGTATTGTCTGAGTATTATTCTTCCCAGAAATCCCAACCTGGCTATCGTTTAAATTTTTCTACAGCTTCCCCCACCCATACAAACCTGTGTGTAAATCTAAATAAAACTCAGAGTCCTGAAACTGATGCCTATTTTCTGAAAGCTTCACAAATGATTCCTAGCCATCCAGTTCTATAACCCTGAAATTTCTACTTACCATCTCTATTAAATATAAATACAGCACTTAGCCATCATTTGATAAAGTATCAGAGTTTTTCTACCGTATAATCCTAAATTCATGAGAGTATATGTAACCCAAATGCAATCATGAAAAATCAAGTGACAAAAAGCAAAGTCATCATTCTAGCATTAAGAATGAGTAATTTTTGTTCAGCTTTGAAATGCATAAACTTTTAAGGAGTCCGTCTCCTTTCCCACCATAAAATGGAGTGAATAGCTAAGTCTCAGGAAAGAGTCATCACTTCTTGGTATCAAATCTATAGGCTATTCCTCAAAAGTGAAAATTTTCAAAAATAGTTTCACTAATTTCAACTTGGATGTTCATTCTCAAGCCCTTCGTATTGGCAGGTTATATTGGAGTGACAACTCCTGGCAAAAGAAATTGGCAGATTACCAAATACTGTCTAGTATTTCTTTTAAAATGAATTTCCACAGAATGTGGTCAGTAGAACTTAAACTTGTGATAGTATCCCTTTGTTAAACATTGACTTATTTTTGTTCTTGATGATTCACAAATGTTTTGAGGTAATCCTAGAAGCTGAAAAAGAGTGTGCTGGCAGTAGGCATAATTTGAATGTGGGTGGCAACCTGTCAGGAAAGCCAATGCAGTACAAACCTCATGGATTCTTTTACCTTTTCATTTCTACTTCTAGATTGCTCTCCAGGATGTTGAGATTACCGGAGAAGTGACCATACGGCACAAGAAAATATTTCCCTACCTAAATTCAAGTAAGATAATTATTTAGTAATAAATAATTATGAGTTAATTAATAAAAATAACTTTTTTCTATATTTAATAAGACAATTGTTTACTTTGATATTAATCTTTGTTATTCCTCTTTTATTGTTTTGAGAAGGCATTTTTCTCTCAATCTTCTGACAATTCTTTGAACACATTCCAACTTTTTGTTGTAGTTTATATTTGGATAATTTTTCAATAATATGTATTTAAACAACTATAATTGTATATATGCTATTTATTTAACTAGCATTATTGGGAGTAATGAGAAATAGCAATTAGTTTCTTAAAAGCCTATTTTATTAGGTATGAGGTCAGATGCTTCCTTAAGACAAAGAACTGCCACCACACCAGCTAGCTATAAGCTGTAGAGTCCAGAAGAGGGTGTTTTGGGTGACACTCTGGGAAAGATTGGCAGACAATCCTTAACTTGCTTCACAGCACTTAAGAACAAAGAAGACCTGTTACATTATCCTTTGCTTGATGAGAACAGTAAGTGAATTGGTAAGAAATTAGTAAAATGAACCAAATACATGTTCAGAAGGTTTTGAAAGCACACTGGAAGTAGCAGAAGAACAATTTTGTCTGTTACTGTGGATAGAAACCACACCCTGCCTGCTTAAAAAATAGAACCAAACTTCCAAAACTAGGATTGGAAAATACTGAATCTTTTTTCCTAATAAATTTTCACCATATTTGTGAAGTTTTGTGTACTCAAGTTTTGTGTGACTCATTGGAGTCTATTGTATTTCAAATAATCCATGTACTGGGAATTGTATTGTATACATATTGATGTTGTAAATTGTATTCCAATGTAACATGAAAATAGAAAGACTGCTTTGAGTGTGTATTGGTGCTATGAAAAATACAGAAATTGAGAACTGGATGTTTACATACAAGCAAATTGTTTATTATTGGAGACCCCAAACTGAGTTCACAAGGGTCATGGGCAACATCAGAGGCATTTTCAGTTAAGGGCAATCAGGGCACAGGAATGTTCTCTTTACTAAGAACTCTGTTGAGCATGACAACAATACTGAGCTATGTTTCTCATAGTAGAATGTATAAAGGTAAGGATGACTAACAAATGGAAGTGTTTTCTCACTCAAATTTGGTCCTTGGTTACTTTAATTCAGTCATTTTCCTTATCCTTAAATTGAATACTATATAAGAAACATCAAAAATTTCTCTACTGCATGTAATCAAGATATTATATTTAAAGTTCCCAGATGATTTTTATAGCTGGACCTTTTTTTTTTCATAGTACAGACATTTTTTCCCCAGGAAAATCCCCTAGATAAGATAAACAGATAAAAGATCAAGGAAGATCATGTTGTTGAGACAGCATTCTCAACAAACATGATCTTGAACTTGGCCTGTCTGCCTTTCCTTAGCTCTGAACCTCAGTCTTTCAAAACTCCAGACTAAACAGGAAATTTTCCCCTTGATTCCTATTATTCCTTGTTCTTCACTTAAAAGTTTAAGTTCTTCACTTAAAAGCCCATTTGGAAATATTAATTAAAAGATACAGAAAATAATAAAGTTGGTCTTCCAAAGTACATTTTTCTAGCCTTGAGAGTCAGAATTTCTCAGCACTGGGCAGTACTCCATTTACTTTCACCTCACTCTTCTGTGAAGCCCAATAATTATCGTTTCAAACTGTCATTCATTTATGAATTCCCACTAAGACTCAATACAGAGTGGTAGTTGCCTGTTATCTGTGATTTTATATTCTGTGTTTTCAATTTCATAGTGTGAGTAACTGCAGTTCAAAATGTTAAACAGGGTTCTAGACTTAATTGATTCATCAGTTTAAGTGGCATTGAGTTCTGAGTGCTGTGATGACATCTTGTGCAATCCCACACAGTCCCACCTGGAACATGGGACATGTCTTTATCTAGAGTATCCACAATAAATACTTCCTACTGTTAGTAACCTGGTAGTTGTCTCAGTTAAATTATCACAGTAATTGTCTTTAAGAAGCTTGTTAATACCAATGATTATAAAGCACAAGAATAGAGATGCTGATGGCTTTATTACACTATCTTGGCATAATTGTCTGATTTTATTATTAATTATTGATCATGTTTTACTATACATAATTTATAAAATCATACCTTAAGACAAGATGATATATAATTGATTTGGCTCTGTGCACAGTTACAGGCATCTACTGAGTACCCTGCTCATTGTCTTGGATAAGCAATGATATGAAGCATGATATAAGCATGATAAAACGGCAAGGAGCCAGTTGAGAAATTCACTCGGTGTGTCCTGTCCTCAAGGAATCTTCCTCTTACAATTGCAAAAAAACAGTGTTTTGTTATTTTGGAAATATCTCTGTGCACTTCAAGTATTTCTATATCATGTTAAACACATATATCTTTGTCTCCCATGTTTTATTCCTGCTGGTCTGTGTTCACATGTCGAGCTACATTTGTTCCATGTTGAAATGGAAAGTGGTTCCATGATAAGAACGCCTCTATGACTGGGATGCCAGCAGCTGTGAGAGCTGAGTCCTCCACCTCACACCTGGTGCTCATTGCTGAATTTAACCTCTCAGAGCAGATCTCCGACTTCTTGAATGTTTTCTTATTACTAAGATAGGATGACTGTGATGAATTCAGCATTGTGGAATTTTACTCCCTTGTTGTTTCTCTGTGCTTTGGGGTCATCTGTATCATCCACTCCCTGATTTACTTGGTCTTCCCTTGCTCTGTTTCCTTTCTGTGTGATTGTGTAGTTCACAGGATGGAACTTGTGTTAGTGGACTTTTTCCTAACAGAAACACTGTTTAAACACACAGCTCACTTAGGCATGTTTGTGAATTATTGATTTTGGTCGTAAAACACTTCAATTTTTGCTGACTGTGATGTTCATGAATGAAATGGTACAATAGTCAAATGCAACCAAGCTTAGTCTGGAGCTCAGCACTGTCTTCCTATCATAGAAAGCTTTCTTCCTTTGTTCTAAGTGTGATCCACTGCTCATCCATCTTTCTTGCCACAGACTGACTCAGAATAGCTCCCTTTGGGGCAGTGAAATGGGGCTACTGGCCACAAGATTCCTTGGGACTCAAATAAAAATTGCTGATTTGTGTTTGGGCTGTTTGCTTTAGTCTTTTTTTCCCTTAAATTTATATGTCACAGATATTCTTTGTGACCCCAGGGTTTACAATATACCAAAATATATAGGACCCCAATAAATATTTCAGAAAAATTTGCTCAAATGGATCTGCAGCTACTTTCTGTGTTGAGAAAAAAAGGTGGCTATCTTAAAAATTCTTTCAATAAATATCATTCATATATTTAAAAATTCAAGAGCTGAGAATGTAGCACATTTGTAGAATTTGAGAGTTTGCATAGAATGTATAAGGCCCTGAGTTTGATTCCCAGTATGTGTACACACACACACACACACACACACACACACACACACACACACACACACACACCAGGGAGAGATTAATAAACTTTCTCTAGCTGAGCAGAGTGGTACATGCCTGTAACCCCAACACTGAGATGAGGAGAATAAAGAATCTGAAGGCATTGTGGATTTCATAGTGAGATCTCATGTCAAAATACATCAGAAAATAATAAGAAACTTTCATAAAGTTATATACAAAATTATTTCTCAGAGTAAGAGAAAATATATCATATTTTACTTGTGAAAAATCCGTTAATTGTTTTCTTTTGTTTCTCCTAGTCAGCAGAAATGAATTTTCTGGAAGCTTTTGGCATTATTTTCCTTTTAGGCTACTTTGGGGCTTGGGAATTCCCTCTATTTCTACAGTGGCAGACTCTCTGGACTGAACTGTGTCAATTTTCTGTTTGTCTTTATCCCTCTGTGGAAAAGATTGATAAGTAAATCTTTAGGTCACCACCAGATACCTTTGGTGGTTATAAAAATAAATGAGCATTAAGTTTTCAAATACAATCTCATTAGTATTATGATGTATAATGCTGTATGCCTATTCTAGATTGTAGTAACTTAACTGGTAGAAAATGGAATACATTTGTGAGAGTATAGACTGGGTTCTTTAACAATCAGATCAGCCTGGTTTCCCTAATATCAGCTCCTTTCTTGGCTTTCACGCTTGAATAGTGGAGGGGCACACTACCCACCCCCATGATTATAAACCCTTGGCTGCAGGCAGGGCCTGATTTCCTAGCATTTCTGATTCAGCTCCTCTCACAGATAGGAAGGCCAGTACCAAAAGAGCCTCCTTCATTCCAAAGAAAAGCAGCAATAACAGTGGGATTTGCTCATAATGGCAAGTGTCTTCTGCCAGCAGAGACACAGAACTCAGGAGCTCCTGGAAAATGATGATCATTGAAGCCTAGGAGGGCTAGCTTCATGGGAATAATTGTTACAGCTTAATCCCTAAAGATATAAATAAGAATGTTGAAATCCTGAAATATCAAACTCTCTGAAATTGAACTAAAGAATGAAAGAAATCCCTTAAACTCTGAAAATACAGTTTTGGAGAAAAAATACTCAGTATTATTTAGAAGTTATTTGTTTATATTCTATAAGTAGACTTAACAGGGACACATAAAACATGACAGAACAATTCACAATGAAGTTGGCAGTAAGAATTTACATTTAAGCCTAAAAGCTCTTAATAACAATAGACCCAAGGATACAACTGTTTTAACAGACAATCATAAACAACCATATATAAAAGTGTGCTACTTGACTTGTCAGTGCATTCAGCTTTGTAACTCAAACTACTTGAAATGCTCTGGCAGCCAGTTATGTCTTCTGACAAGATGAAAACCTATGGAAGTACTAAATGCACAGTCTCAGAGAGGGGATCTTGAGAAACAACAATGTGTGAATGGGATGTCTATTCCTTGCCTCAGGAAGTTTCAATATGTCTAATAAGCAAATGACCATATTTTAAAATTCAGCATTTTGACCATGTACTTTCACAGAGCCAAATTTGCTAGAATAAAAAACTCTAGTTGGAAGAACAAATGGGAAACTCAATTTGTGCAATTTGTACCTTTATTTTCTGAATGCAACCTAGATGTGATGCACAGAATAACAAACCACAGGAAAATAATAATGGCAACTAAAAATAGGGAGAAACTCTCCCTATATATTATATATAGTTGCAGAGTGGTAGTATGCAAGAATTGACTGAGTTTCTCGATCTTTAAACTATACTTTGAATCTCAATGAATTGCTGCTTAGGTTCAATTTCTCAGTGATGGGACACCCTCAACCCCTGCCCCAGTCCACTGAGGCCCACTTTGCTGTGCTTTGCAAACATGCTCACAGTCACTTGCAATGTGCTAATTCACCATTTTTCTGCATATTAATTCTAACCATCATGATTGAAAGAGCTGCACAAAACTGAAAACTCACTAATAATACCTTCCACTGGATAGCCTTTATACACTTTAAAAGACTTTCTTAAAATTAGAATTTGCAATTTGGGGGTTTCAATTCTTAGAATTTTAGTATGAATTTAACCTCTCAGAATAGAGAATTTTTTTTTTGTATTTAGACAGCAGGGACTTTGATCTTTTAGAATGTCAACATTCAGAATTGTGGCATTTGGTTGTCATTGGGAATTGAACCAACAGACTAGGTTCTGCATATACATTCAACCAAATATTCTGACATTTTTAATGTGTGTTTATTCTGGATTTTCTACATTAATATTTACTCATTTTTGTTTTTATGTTCTATAGTTTTTGACAAGTGTTATGTACATACTGCTAACATGTCACTGTCCACTCAAAATTATTGCTTTTATCTTACCTATTCAACTTTTCTTTCCTTATTTCTGAAATCATCAAGACCACTGATCTTTACCTTTCCTTAAATATCATAAAATGAGAGTGAGCAGCCTGAATTATTTCAGACTGGATGCCTTTCTTTGGTGATTCATTGTAGATTTATCCATGACACACAGTGGTCTTGCAGGTATTTTCCTTTACATATTCCTTTACATATTCATCTACTGAAGGTAGTTATGAATGAAGCAGGTACAAATGCTAATTTTTGACCATCACAGAACTTTTATATCTGTTGTTTCAATACCTTGTAGCCAAGCTGCTGCATCAAAGGGTCTATGTGGAATTGTCAAACTGCCTTCCAGTATGAAAGCACTATTGTGCATTTCCTTGTCTTGCTCTTCTCCTCCTCATTCTCATTACCTCTCTCCCACTGTAAACACACATTCACACACAAAAAAATGGGAAGTTCTGGGTAACTGGTTAGAACTAACAATTAATTAGCCTAACTAGCATGTACATTTTCTATTTAATTGAAAATTCTATCATAAGTAGACGAGTGCTTAAAAGAAACTACATAGCCTAACAATCTATCCCTAGTTATAGATCTTCCTCCTTTTCTATGGAAATTTCACTGCTCTCTCAAAATTTCAAACTGCTCATAAATTCTAATCTACTTCTTCCAATTTTGGATCATGTTTTTCTGATTCTTTATAGTATCCAGATATGTCTTTGCTATAATTTTAAATCTCATCTTACTTCAACAATATTAATATTATAGCACTCTGTCAAAGCAACAGTCATTTTTTCAATTTATACTTTCTCATTTAGATATACTGCAACTAACTTGTCTATTTTTTTGTTACTCATTATCAACATCAAGAAGCTCCATCCAAGTTGTTCACTAATAATTTCAGTGGTTCAAGTATCATGTTTATATGTTTAATTTATTTTAAATGGATTGGGGTATGCTATAAAATACAAATCCAACTTTATACTTTTGCGTACCAACATAAAAATTCTTCCAGTACTAGTTTTTGACTTCCTAGTGTCTTGTCAATTGGTCAGTGGTTATTTGACCTCACATGCTTCGCCTCTCTATCTTTTTCCAGTGCTTGTGGATATGAAGTTCTTCCAGTACTATTTATTGAATTCTTAGTGCCTTGTTAATTTGTCAGTGGTTATTAGACCTTACATGCTTTGGCTCTCTACCTTGTTCCGTTGGTCTATGTCTATTTCATACTAGTGCCGTATTGTCTGAAGTACTATGGCTTTGTGAGATCATTTGAAATGAAGTAGTGTCATGCCTTCATCTTTGGTTTCCTCAAGATTACTTTGGCTATTTAGTGGTGCACATGAACTTAAAACTTTTCTTTTATTTCTCTGAAAAATTCCATGGATGAAAGACAGTAGAAAGAAAGAAAGAGAGAGAAAGAGAAAGAAAGAAAGAGAGAGAAAGAAAAAGAAAGAGAGGGAGGGGGAATGAAGGGAGGAGGAAGGAAGGAAGGAAGGAAAGAAGGAAAGGAAGGAAGGAAAGAAAGAAAGAAAGAAAGAAAGGAAGGAAGGAAGGAAGAAAGGAAGATATTTATGTACATATATAATAATTATGGTGTTCTGGTAGTTATAAGGGAGAAATGATAGGATAATATAACAATGGAGAAAGAAAAATACTGGAATTCACTGTGCCTACGATGATATAAGAAAGCTCACTAAATGGTATGAAACAATAGAAGTGGGAAAATGGGTAAAGAGAAAACAATAGAGTATATTAATCTGAATTATAAATATGCACATATGAAATAGCTAGTGAGAGCTCTTCATACAATTAATATACAGTTAAAAAATGAGTGACAAGATAGGTTTATGGGAGGGTAACAATGAAAGGAGTAAGATTCAATGAAGAGGGAGAATGAGAGTGAAAATGCTTAAAGACTGTTACATACTTGTATGAACATAGGACAATAAATTTTCTTAAGATGGTTTGGAAGGATGCAAGAGACAGGGAGTTAATTTAATCTAGAAAGATTATGTACATATGTGGAAATGGTGCAATGAAAATACCCTCTTATAATTAATGTATGCTAATGAGAATTATTTAAAGGACCCACCCCCTTCCTCAAAGAAAACAAACAAAATTTCCAGTGCTCTTTCTGTGGCTCAACTGTTGTGAGCGGTCTAGATAGTATACATACCTTCCACAAGCACTTCAGGCACCATCCTCTCTGCGGGATCTCGTATTTATGAAAACAGAGCATCTGACATCACAGTCCAAATGCACCACACAGCTTTGCTAAATTCTGGGCCTTACTAAGATTATTAACTTTTAGGGGCACTTGTAAAACCAACCAGACTAGCACACCCAGGTATTGCCTCAGAAATCCAGAGAAGCTCTGTATAAACAGTAAAATAGTTTAGAACATCTTATTCTTCACTGTAAATGAAACATTTTAGCTATTTACAGATTAGATCCCAGAAAATTTTGAAGAGACATAATTACCCAGTAGAGATAGTAAAAAAGATGAAATTTATGGAATGGACATACTAATCTTTTCTATCCTATATGTATTGTTTCCTATACCTTTATTATGTTTTTAAGTCTTCTTAGATATCATAAAAAAGTGGTTCATAAAATGGATCTGACAACAGAATCACCTATACTTGTTAGACTCTAGCTCAAGCCTAGACTTTCTGTTTGGGCAGGGTGGGATAGAGCTGGAGACCTCCAGGCCTGGTAGGTTCTTCAGAGCTGCTGTTTAAGGGATAACACTGAAAAACACTAGAGACTAAAATGTTTGTTCTATTCCAGAAAACAAGGTAAAAGTGGACTGCACTGTGATTTTCCACTGTTAACTGTTTCATTTCTGAGTACATACTTTGGGAAAGGGATTGCCATCCTGGACAGAAAAGAGATAACATCCATGCTTCAGGAAACTAGAGAGAGAGAACAACCACATTGAGTTCTGGTATGTTTTCTTTGCATTTAAGCACTACAGAATAGGAGGCTTATTATATTGGAAAGACATAAAATTTGTTGCGTTCAAATAATTAGTATTTTAAGCATGACAAGAGTTCTTGGTTGCAAAAGCATAAAACAAAAAGAGGCAGGAATTTATTATTGAAACATATTACAGAACCAAGAATTGAGATTTTTTTAAGTTCTAAATTCTAAACTAAGTTAAACTCAGATCTAAGTTGATTCTCTCTTAGAATACTTTGTAGTGAAGACTATGTTTTTAACAATAGAACATTTGTATTTATAGGAATTCCTCCTTTTCTATCTTAAAATTAAATTTCTTACGAATTTTATGTGTGTGTGTGTGTGTGTGTGTGTGTGTGTGTGTGTGTGTGAAAATGAATCAGGGAGATTGGGAGAATGTTGAAAAGGTGACATTCATTGTACACATTAACTTGTGTTATTGAAACCTCTTTGGACAATTACTTAAAATAAAAATAAAAGGTACATTGCACATTCATATCTGATTTGTTGCATAGAAATCCCTTCTTAAAGCTACTTAAAAGCAAAATTTTAAAATTGCTAAAAAAATAAGTTGTATTAATAAAGTGAATGAAAACCTTGTTGTACAACTACTCAAAAATAATTTTCCAAAAGTTATTTGGTGATTTTTAGTAATTTATTAATCCACTCAGCAAGTACCATTGAGTAACTATGATATACTCCCTTAGTGATTGGGATTAGAGTTGAAATTGCATAACTTGAAGTTATTATTTTTTATTTGTTTGTTTGTCTTAATCCTGGGGCTTGAACTCAGGGCCTGGGAGTTATCTATTAACTTTTGTGCTCAAGGCTAGCATTCATCATTTGAGCCCAGCTTAATTTCCAGATTTTTGGTGGTTAATTGGAGACAAGAATCTCATGGAATTTTTTTTCCCCAGACTGGCTTCAAATCACATTCTTCCGATCTCAGCCACCTGACTAACAAGGAATATAGGCATGAGCCATCAGTATCCATCTCATAAATCACTTTTTAATAGTTTCATAACTGTCTTCACCAAGGAAGGCCAGCTTTCTACTTCTACTTCTTCCCTGTACAGTTTAATTTTTCAGTGAATGTACCTAATGTAAAAATTGGTTGTTTATTATAACTATGCTTTTTATTGCTTTTCTTGATTGAGCAGTTTAGTTAGCATAATAGGTATTAGTACAAATATTCCTTATTTTCTGCTATCAGGGTTACAATACAGATTTATATTTAATGCATAATCTGATTGAAGTATGCAGTTGTTGATACTGGCAGCATTAGTAAGGTTCTTTGCAAATCAATTTTTCTTTGATTTTCTTTTGATAATAAAGAATTAACCATCACTATTCTGCATGTTATAATCAAGTGAATGTTCTTTTCCACTTAAAATTGAAGAAAGTTACAGAGACAGGAAGTACTCTTTTTTCTTCAAACATTTGCCAGTGACTTGCAAAGATAAATTGTTTCAATAAAGCTTCTTACACATTCCTGTGGAACTCTTGCAAGCCATTCTACCACTTCCTGTGGGCCAAAGCAGCAGGAGTCTGCACTGCACACAAATGACCTGCTTGGTCATTTGATGGTAGTGATATAAAGGGCTCTCAGAGAGAAGGCATCCACCTGTTCAATCTTCCTGTGGATGGAATAAATTGACTAGAGTACATGGAGGGAAGAGTTAGAATGCTGAGAAAACAGGCCAAGAAGCAATGCTGGATTAGAGGATCTTTGAGCTAAGCACTTCGTCTTCTCTCTATATTTTACTATGTCAAGACTTCTTTGTTTTATCTGTCATTCCACACTTCATACACATGCTTTATTGAAAAAAATAAAATTCATGGGCTTGTGGTATTTTGCTATAAATATTAGGCTAAAAGTTTTGCATTTGGTTTTTCTGTTGTTGTTCATATTTGCCTTTGTTTCTTTAGACTTTGAATTTTAGGTACTAAAAATAACTGACGTTTTTATTTTTTGCCAGTCCTGAGGCATGAACTCAGGGCCTGGGCACTGTCCATGAGCTCAGTTTTCTTAAGGCTAGTATTCTACCACTTAAGCACAGTGCCACTTCTGGCTTTTTCTGTTTATGTGGTACTGAGGATTTGAACCCAGGGCTTCATGCATGGTAGGCAAGCATCTACCACTAAGCCGCAATCCCAGCCCCTGACTTCTAAACTATATCTATTACACACAGGCATTTGGTGACAGAAAAATAAGATTTTACTTTAAAAGGAAATGTATTTTTCTTATGGTTCATCAAGTGTAATTTTATAAAATGAAAGCAGAACAGTTTACAATTTGGCAAGAGATTTTCAATTCTAAAATATTTAGTTAGTAACACGGGTTCATGGAATATGCCAGGTAAATTAACATTATTAAATTCATTCATGAGACTGAAATTTGAAATGGTTAAGCAAACCGCCTATCTTGCTCTTCTATTAGCTATAAATTATGTTAGATCATCCCGTGATACAGAAATTTTCGGGGGAAACTGTTGCTATACATGACCAATGATATTGATTTCAATTCAATGTTTATGTTCTCACGGTATTAATACAGTATGACTGGGCAATGAAAAGGAAGATTTACAAGTTTGTCCAAATCATTTTTACCCTTCATCACTTACTGGATGCCACGGAGTCACAGAATCCACAGAGAAGGCTAAGTCTGGCCTTAGCCACCCAGAGCCAGCCAAGCAGCCCAGGGAAGGAACAGGAAGCCAGCAAAGTGAGAATCCCAAGTTGCCTGACACCGTTCTGCATAGCATAGAAATTAGCTCTGCTTCTAAAGGGGTTTGCTGTTTGTTTTGTTGACTTTGATTTTGTTAAAAAGACAAAGACAAAGAAGTTGGTGTTTTCAAATCCAACTGCCCAAATATATATATATTTAGTTTTAAGTTCTTTCACCTGTACAATAAGGACATTGTTTCCATTCTGTCATTGGATCAATGTATGCTATTTCAGTAGCAGTTAAACAGCATCCTGAAGGCACAGGCCTGAATTTAACTCTAACACAAAGTATCACTTTAATCATATATTTCCTTTTCATCTGGTTTTAGTTATTTCATTTATCACATTAACAAAATATCTATATTTGTATCATGTCTCATATAGCTAGAAATAGGTATTAGTGAGCTACAAATGAAGTATTTATTCATGAATTTTAAGGGAGATATTTATTTACAATATATATATATATTTTTTTTGGCCAGTCCTGGGCCTTGGACTCAGGGCCTGAGCACTGTCCCTGGCTTCTTCCCACTCAAGGCTAGCACTCTGCCACTTGAGCCACAGTGCCGCTTCTGGCCGTTTTTTCTGTATATGTGGTGCTGGGGAATCGAACCTAGGGCCTCGTGTATCCGAGGCAGGCACTCTTGCCACTAGGCTATATCCCCAGCCCCTATTTACAATATTTTTAAAAGAACTACTAAAAGTGAAAAGGCTCAAATTTTTGTTTAGGAAACTTTCACTATGATTCAGGTTCTACTTTTGTTATTTGGAAAATGATATATCCTATCAAGGTGATATATTTTAATTTCTTTTTGAAGTACTTAAAATATTCTAAATTTAAATGCAATTAAATTCGCTGATTAAAACATAGTTAGGCATGTTTGGTTACAGTGACAGTTATTTAAATCTCACTGCACTTGAAATTAAGAAAGGATAGATATTTTCTTTCTAAGTTACTTCTTAAAATTCAAAACTAATGTATTGTGAATCTGGAAGATAGGAGGTTAATGTTGTAACAGATATCCATGAAATATTACAACATAGTGACTACCTTTTAGGAATACACTGTTAATTGCATTGTATACATTATGCAATCTAAGATTTGAAGATGAAAAAAGGACATTCAGGAGTTTAGAGCGGATTTTTCTTCAAATTAACACATGATTTGTGCTTTAATTTGGCCATCAGGTCATTTGTAAGGTAGAGGTACTAGGAATCCAGCACTGAATTGAAGTCAAAAGTCAGGGTTCTTTTCTATCTCTCTCCACTGTTGTAATTGAAAACTCTCATTTTCAAGTTCTGTGTCTCAATTTCAATATAAACAAAATTCAGCAAAATTACAAGTTTCTGCCTTGAGCTCTGATTTATGCCAGAAATCCAATACTTTACTGAATGTGAATATCTACATTTTTCTAAATGATGAGAACATATTGAATTTCCATTTGAAATCATGAGTAATAGTATTTATCATCTATATTTTCTCCTGATATTTAAGGAGACTGTGAAGTAATTTAGTAAGATGATTCTCATTCCCCAAAAGATAAAAAAAAATTATGTATCAAATTGGTGTTTGAAAAAATCCTTCTCATAGCTTGCCATTACCTTTCATAGTCCCACTGAATAAACAGTTGTTATATTTAAGCTTTCTGCAGATTTTAAATTAGCACATTATTAGATTTCAGAAACTCATAATAGTGAAAGTGTAATGAAAAGATGTAAATCAGGGAGGAAAGCCTATAATTTTAGTCAATAGCTTGTGCAGAGGTGTGAGTAATTTTTCATGAGTGCTCAAGATTTACTAGCAATAACCTGTTACTAAGAGATTAATTTTAAGAAAAAATGAAATCCACTTATACTTTGAGATAAGACTTTAATATTGCTAATGTGCATTCAAATGTTTATCTGAAATATGAAATATGAAGAGTTAATTTCAAGAGTTGCTTCAGCTCAATTTAAAGTATATATTGTCAATAATGTCCTTGACATTCATCACTGATGGAGCTATGCGGTGCTCCCAGTAAATGACTATGTGTAAATTTATCCTCTAGCTAAGACCCCAGAGAGCAATGATGAGAAGAGGCTGAAATCAGGAAAGCAACTCCTTTTGTAATAGCTTAAAAAATTATATACCCAGCAATAAACTTAACCAAAGAAATGAAAGAACTCTATGATGCAAACTTTATAAACCTGATACAGGAAATTAAAGCCGAACTAAGGAAATGGAAAAACCTCCCATGATCCTGGATTGGGAGAATCAACATCATGAAAATGGCAATACTGCCATAGGCTATCTACAAATTCAATGCAATACCCATCAATATCTCAACATCATTCTTCAATGAAATAGAGGAAGCAATGTAAAAATTCATATGGAACAATAAAGGACCAGATGAGCAAAAACAATCCTTAGCAGGAAGACTAGTGCAAGAGGAACTTCAATACCAAACTTCAAACTCTATTACAAAGCTATACTAGTTAACACAGCTTGGTATTGGCAAAAGAACAGGCCTGGGACCAATAGAACTGAAGACCCAAAAGTGAACCCACAGACATATGCCTACCTAATCATTGAGAAGGGAGCTAAAAGTTAGGATGGCAGAAAGACAGCCTCTTCAACAAATGGTGCTGGAAGAATTGGTTAAACATTTGTAGAAAAGTAAAGTTAGATCCTTATATATCACCCTGAACCAGAATCAATTTGAAATGGATCAAAGACCTAAAGGTAAAAGCAGATACCCTGAAAACATTACACAAAAGAATAGGAGAAACACTTGGGCTCCTTGGTACAAGTCAAAGCTTAATTAATAAAGACCTGAAACACAACAAATTAAAAGAAAGGTTGGACATGTGGGATTGCCTGAAACTGCAGAGCTTCTGCATGGCAAAGGACATAGCTAGCAAGGTAAATAGAAAGCCCACAGATTGGGAGAAGATTTTCACTAGCCGTAAAACAGAAAAGGGCCGCATATTTAAAATATACTGAAAATTCAAAAAATTAAATTCCCCCAAAACAAATCCTTAAAGAACCAACTTCCCCATTAATAAGTGGTCTAATGACTTAAAGAGAGACTTCTCTGAAGAGGAAATAAGAATGGCCAATAGACATATGAAGGAATGCTCAACATCTCTGGCCATAAAAGAAATGCAAAACAACATTGAGATTCCACTTTACCCCAGCTAGAATGGCCATTATCAAGAAAACTAATAACAACAGATGCGGATGGGGATGTGGCCAAAAGCAAACACTGTTTTTGGGAGTGTAAACTTGTTCAAACACTCCGGAAATCAGTATGGAAGCTCCTCACAAACTGTACAAGAAATGTATCCAATGCCTAACGTATGAAACTGTAACATTTCTGTACATCAGTTTGATAATAAAAATTTGAAAAAAAAAAAAAAGACTAAACATAAAACTCCCTTATGACCCAGCAATCTCACTTCTGGGCATTTATCCAACTGATCACAAATAAGGCCAAACTAAAGTTACCTCCATATTCATTGCAGCATTATTTACCAAAAGTGAAATAGGGAACCAACCCCGATGTCCCTCAGTTGAAGATTGGATTAAGAAAATGTGGCATATATACGCAATGGAATTCTATGCTTCCATCAGAAAGAATGACATCACTCCATTCATAAGGAAATTGAAAGATATGGAAGAAACTGTATTAAGTGAAGTAAGCCAGACCCAAAGAAACATAGCTTCCATGGTTTTGTTCATTGGTAATAATTAGTATATGTCTAGCAAAATACTAGCAGAAGATCCCAAAAACTCAATAGATATCTGCTTATGATCATATAAGGTGATGCTAAGTGAAATGAACTCTAAGATATAGAATCAAGAGGCTTTTTATTGTTTTTATTTTTAATGTATTATGTGAAATTCTTTCCTGTTTTGTTTCTGTTTCCCATTGTTTATCTCCTATTGTAACTGTATTTGATTTTGGTACCCTGGGTATTGTATATATGTTCACCTGTATTAGGGAAGGGAAATGTAACATTAAAATGGTGAGACAAGGGATAAAGGATGAACCACTTCAATAGCAATACTTGAAAGATAGTATGTTGAAAATTAACTGTACAATGGGGAAGGATACTGGGGGAGGGGGAGAGAAGGTGGGAGAAAAATGAGGGAATGGGTAGCAAGTTTGACCAGAATTTTACTCACTAACTTACATTTGTTACTGTAACCCCTCTGCACATCACCTTGACAATAAAATTTAATTTACAAAAAGGTAAGAAAAATATGCTATATTTAAAATGTGCATTTTACAAAGAAAGAGCAAAAAAGTGTGGGTGGCACAGACTTGCCAATAGATGAGAACATTCTTGGTGAATAAATAGATAGGGTGGGATCAATAGTGGAGGGAATTCTTCTAAGCAAAAGGTGTTATCTTTTTAGTATTTTGTTCATTTTATTAAGGATTAAAAACTGATAGCCTACTTTAGAAAAGAAGATTATGGTTATTTAAGTTTGTATTTATATTTCTTCATGTTCCTTAGTTGCAAAGAATTATATTAGCCATATGTGTACATATTATGCACAGTTTTTCTTTATAACCAAATCTTTCATAGCCTGCTCAAATTCCAGTTGATTGTGTTTGTGGATGTATGTGTGTGTGTGTGTGTGTGTGTGAGAGAGAGAGAGAGAGAGAGAGAGAGAGAGAGAGAGAGAGAGAGAGAGAGAGAGAGACAGAGAGAGAATACATAGTACATACATAAAAAGCATATATTCATATATTGCTCTGTTTCAAATTTAGGGGTCTCCAAAGGACCACTGGAATATAGCTTGATGCTTATGTCTCTGAGAGGAGGAGGAACCTTACAGAAATAGAGCCTGGTAAGAGGTCACAGGTCGCTAAGAGCATGCTCTTTAAGGAAATAGTGCTCTACTAGCCTCCTCACTCTCCCTTTCTGGCTATTAGATGAGTGGCTTTAACCTATAATTGTACTGCAACCCAAGTTCAAAGCATTGGCCTAATAGCACAGATAGCAACCTCTAAAATAAACCTTTCTCTTTGCCAATTATGAGTTACTTGTTAATGTGAGAGCTGATTATCACACCTATGTTCTTGTGAGATATATTCTGATTGGTTTTTGCTACATTTTTGTATTTATATAGGTAATTCTGCTTAAGTTATCTGCCATATTTTACTTTGCATTATGTTCTTTAAGGTTGTATTGATGCATATATGATGTCTCAGTTCATTTCTGTTTCAGTACTGGAATACCTGAGAATAAATAATTTATACATCAGGAAATGCTTTTCTTACAATTCTAGAAGCTGGGAAGGTGAAGAGCTCAGTGCTGTGAAGCTACAGCCTTCTTGCTGTTCTACATCAGACATTTGCTTCTACGCTTTGCAGTTTTGCATTTTTGTTAATGTAAATAGAGGAGGGCATTGTATGTTGAAATGGAACAAGCTGCTCACCCTGGCCTCTTCCTTTGCTTATGAAGTCATGTACAACATCCTCTTCCTCTTCACCTCATTCAATTCTAATAACCTCCCACACACTCTACCTCCTAGTCGTTACACTATCTGTGATCCATCTGAGATTTGTATATACTTACTTAGATTTTCTTTTTTTTAGTTTAATTGTATTGTTAAGGTGATGTTTACAGAGGGGTTACAGTTACATACGGAAGATGATGGGTACATTTCTTGTCGAATTTGTTACCCCCTCCCTCATTTTCTCCCACTTTCCCTCCCCGTCCCCTCACAAGTTGCATAGTAAATTTCCAACATATTTTCTTGTGAGTACCACTGTTGCTTTGGTTCACCCTTACTTAGATTTTCTGTTACCAGATTTCTTTTCAGAAAAGGTTGATCAAATTTTCCCTGTAACCTTAAAGATATTTTACACTATTATCATTTTTCCTGAATATTTTACCTTACGAATTTAGGGTTTTTATTTGTGAACTCAGTTTTGGAACTTGGAGTTATATAGGGACTTAGGCTTTTATTTTTTCATAATGGTAAAACATTTCCTTTTAGCATCTGCTAAACTATCTATTTTTACCACTTATTTTAGTGATATATTTGTTATAATTTTGGTTCCCATTTGCAAATTAGCCAGTGTGAAATCTCTTATGTTCCATTGATGTCTATTGCCTCACAAATAGGCTCACACACATTTCTGTCTTTCTCAGTTTCTCTGCACATTTGCTTATTTTCTGGAATGTATGTCATATCAGAGACCAAGACATAGCACATATGATTAACTCTGTGCTGCCAGTAGCCAAGTCCTGAGCCAAGGAGGCAGTATTGGAAAGAAGCCAGGGACAGCAAGTGTTCTCTCAGTTTTATTGCTTCAGCTCTGAAATTGGTGGTAGGGTACAAATAAATGTGTTTTGGCAGCTGGTTTTGCTAGCTATTGAATTTTTAGTCTTTGGGCTTATGCCATACCCTTGGTATGAGCTGCTACAGATTTCTGCTCTAAAAATTAGAAAAGCAAGTACTTTAGGAGACAACACACGAGTAAAATATCAAACTGGAGATTTCCTCTGAACTGGCCACAGTCTTCACCCAGCTATGAAGGAGTGACCTCTGTACCTCAAATCTGTGCAGACCTTCAATCCCTACTAATGTGCTGGAGTAGAAACTACACACATCATTGAAATACTTGTAACAGAAGTGAAAACAGAGTGACATCCAAGTCATTAATAAAACACAAGAAAGCATCTACTTCTTATATGTACCGTATTGACTTTAACTCACTGCTTGATTCCTTCTAGACCCTTCTTTTTGGTTTACATAAGTTAGTAAAGCCGCTTTCAGTGCTTCATTTCAAGGAATCAAAATAGAGTTGTTGTTTATTTGTTTTCCTAATAGACACGTATTCTCTCTATAGTCCAGGTCACTATGAGTTTAGTTTTCTTTGTTGTTGTTTTGATGTTGTTGTTTGGGTTTTGTTTGGTTGGGTGGTTGCATACCTTGAGGATGTTCAAATATTTTAGCAGGATATCAATAGTATCATGATTTATAAAAAGAGACTTGAAAGCTAAAGAGCTTGAAGTCTCATTTTCAGTACTCAGTAAGTGTGACCTCAAATTAATTATTCTCGTTTTTGGTGAATATTGTATAAGAAAGCTTGTAGGTACGTTCTTAATGAAGATTATGAGAATTATCCTTCATAAGAAAACTGAATCAAAAGGAAAACAATCCTGATTAGGTTTGGAAGAAGGGAGAGTAAAGTTTGTTATGTTAGAGTTTTCTTTTCTTCTTTTAATGTTAATAAAAGATCCTTTATTTCATAAGAAAATCTGTTGAAATGCAAATACAATTTCTCCTTATGTAAGGCATTTGTGTAACTATACTGTCTGCCTGTATTTTTGCTGCCAATGGATCTACTTTGCTGTCCCTTTGTATGTCTCATAATATTTTGATACAAACAGAAATTGTTTACACTATTCTTTATTGTTGAGGTTTGGTTCTTATTTCTTTGTTTCTAGGGAGTTTTATTTGCTTGTCTCTGAGCTGTCAGTAGTTACATTCCAATGACTCCATTTGTTCTTACTAGAAGTTTGGGGAACCTTTTTTTTTTTCTGGAAGACTGCCTCAACTTTTACTTCTTCTCTTCCTTCTGGATGAGTTTCTGCTAATCCACTAGTACTGTCACCTCTAAAATCCTGCCCCAATACCATCCAGACCAGGATAGATGCTTTCCAGATTGTTTGCATACTTCCCTGTGTATCTCCTTGTTTAGACATTGTTACTTTACACTTAGAGTTCTTGGTGAAACACTTATCTCTATCACTGGCTGTAAACTCCTTGCAGTCAGAGATGCAATCTGCTTTCTTGCTTGACCTCCAAGTGAGAAAGTAAAGCACTGTTGTTCAGTAGGGGGACCAAGAAAGTTTGTAAAACTGCAATTAGTAGTAGCATGATGAAAATGTTAGTCTCTATGTAATGCACCTTTTCTGCAGGGAGACTGAAAAGTGCTGTTAGCAAAAAACAATTTTCACCCACTTTCCTTTTTGCACAGACATTCATGAGTGTTAAAATACCAATATTTAAAATGAATAAATATTCATTTTAGCTATGTGCTAAACTAATTATTTCCTTCTAAAATCTTCTAAAGGCAACTCAGTTCCCTGAGTTTGCACATTAATTGATCAACTCATTAATTGGTTCCTGGATTAACTATGCCTACTTTCTTTGAGGGATCAACTTCTCTTCCTTGAAGACGAAAAGAGCAAATGATACAGGAATTATTCTCTAATGCATTCCCCTTTAATTTTTCAGATGGGCTAATCTAATGTCTATGGGATTTCTTCTCATAGTCTAGCAAAATTTCTATTTACTTTATGCTAAGAAAGTAGTTCCTGATGTTTAATCTTTAGCACCAAGCAGTGATGAATGTAGAATAAGCACTTCTGGAGAGTTGTGGAATGAAGTAAAATATATTCATCTAAAAGAATTTAGTATATTCAATTAAAATCCATTTTTGAGTAGATTAGATTCATTCAGCTAAAAGCTTATAAAATATCTAAATACTAATAAATTCATCCCAGAACACCCCTCTCTTTTCTCTCTTTCTCAGCATCTGTTTTCTGGGTTTTTTTTTCCAGTATAAACTTTGAACTCAGGGTTTCAATTCTCATTTGGAGGGGTTGTTGTTGATGTTTTCCTTAAGACTGACATTCTCCTATATGAACTATGCATCTCTACTTCCCACCTTTTGCTGGTTAATTCAAAATATGAGTCTCATGTACTCTGCTTGGGCTGGCTTCACACCACAGTAGTCAGATTATGTCTCCTGAGTAGCTGGAATTAGAGGTGTGAGCCACCAGTGCAGGGGTAGTACAGCATCTTCTTGTGCAAACAAACCAGTTGGCCTGGAATTTTCAATCCTTCTGAATCTACCTACAACTATGTGCCACAATGCCAATCGTTAAACTTCAACCAATTAAGTTTATACCTCTCCAAGGAATTTGGAACCTTTCTTTTTCCAAAAGCTATTTGGATATTAAAAATATATATTCTCTTGTTATACAAAAATATCAGTACATAGGCCAATATACTTGAGCAACATATGAGAAGCTTGCATGTCTCTTTTATCATGTACCCTTCTAGAATCACTGCATTTATGGGTTCAAATGCTTTCATTTTCTCTTTGAAGTCCTTTTCAGATGACTCCTCTACATCTTTGATATATTCCCAAAAACTCATGAATTTTTTTTATATTAACATTTTTAGCATCTTTTTTTTTCTAATACTACAAGATACTTCATGGTCATGCAAATTTTTGACTGAATTCTAGAATCTTCCATTTCTGCACAGAGCTAGGGTTCTATCATCTGGATGAATGATAATAGTAGATCCTGGGATTGATTATTAGGTTTCCTGGTGGCTCTCTTTTCTCTTTTAGGTCGTTTCAGGAGAAGGAGCAAATACGTGCTTGTGCCTGTACTGACCTGTCTTAAAAAAGGGTATTCACAAATATATGTGTATCTTTTTGTGTCCATGCTATGCCATGGGGTTGATACTAAGGATGGCAATTCTACTTTGTTACCACATAAATCATTTTAGGCTCTTTCCCTTAACTCTCTATAAACTCTCACTACAGTTGTGGGAAAACCAGTACTTCCACTCTCAGGTATCCATTTGTTTAAATTTTCCAGTTCCAAAAACAAGAATAGCATGACTGGGTTTATTAACTTTCATCCACGGGGCTCATCTGTGTGAGTGCTTCCCTCAATACCTTGGACCTCCATTCCTATTGTTACATGTGTTCTTACCACAAATACTAGAAAAGACAACACTTTTCTCTACAATCCCAGAAATGGCCCATTTCATACATTTTCAATGCAATTAGAATCTCTTAAAAATTTCCCATTCTCTAATTTTTCTTTTCTTCTCTTACTTTTTCCACCGTTTTTGGCACTAGTTCTCACTCTGTTTTTTAGGCTGTCCAGTATCTTGAGATCCTGCTGCCCCATTTCCCACCTGCTGAGATGCAGGTAGGGAACTACTGTAGCTGTTTATAGGCTTGATTAGCACACTGTTGTGGTGTTTTTTGCTGTTGTTGTTGTTTTTGTTTTGAGGATGGATCATATACCTGCAGTTATAATATCACACAATGAATGTATTTGGGTTTTTTCTTTGTTTGTTTGTTTTTGCTGGCACTTTGGGCTTGAACTAAGGGCCTGGGTGCTGTCTATTATCTTTACCACTTAAGGCTGGTCCTCTACCACTTAAGTCACAGCTCCATTACCAACTTTTCCCTATTTAATTGGAAATAAGAATTTCTCAGGTTTGTCTGGCTTGGCTGAGTTTGATACATGATCCTCAAATCTCAGCCTACTGAGTTGCTAGGTTACAAGCATGAGCCACCAGTGCCCAGCTCAAAGCAGGTTTAGCAATATAAATAATTTGAAGTGTTCCATTCTTTCCTTCCCTCTTCCCTCTGCCTTTGTCTTGCCTCCTGGAATTACTGATCTTTTGAGTTCTTCTGTGTTCTTGCTTTTACAGAGTACATTATAATGAAAAGTATACAATTTTAAACTTTTTATGCTTCATTCAACAACACATTGTGTCTTCTGGATGTCTCTGCATGGCTTGCCAGTCCATTTCTTTTCATTGCCAAATACTATTTTAATATATCAGTGAACCAAAGATTTTTATCCTTTCAGTTATTGAAGGAAATCTTGATTGTTTCCTACTTTGCCAACATGGCATAAGTTGATAGAAACATTTGTGTTCAGCATTATCAGGGGAAATAAGTTTTCAAATTTGAAATATGTGGGAGTGCAATAGATGGATCTTGAAGAGATACTACCTGCTATCTTTGGAAGGAAAGTAACAAATTATCTTTCAAAGCAGACAAACTCTGCATTCATATCACTGATTTAGAGATTTCCTGTTGCTTTTCATCCTTGGAAACAACTGGCAGTGCTAGTTTTTTTTTTGGCGTAATCCATTATAATAGATATGTAATGATACCTCATTATTGTTTTAATTTGTAAGTCTTCACTGATGAATTATGTTGAACAACTTTTAATATGCTTATTAGCCATCTGTATAGTCTTTTGTGAAATGTCTGTTCGGAACCTTGGCCTATTTTTCCTCCAGGTTATTTGCTTAGTCATTGCATTTTAAAGATTCAAATTTTGGAAATAAGTCCTTTCTTTTTTTTTTTTTTTTTTTTTGGCCAGTTCTGGGCCTTGGACTCAGGGCCTGAGCACTGTCCCTGGCTTCTTCCTGCTCAAGGCTAGCACTCTGCCACCTGAGCCACAGCGCCCCTGCTGGCCGTTTTTCATATATGTGGTGCTGGGGAATCGAACCCAGAACTTCATGTGTAGGAGGCAAGCGCTCTTGCCACTAGGCCATATTCCCAGCCCCGAAAATAAGTCCTTTCTTAATGGTTTTCCAATATTTTTGAAATTTGAATTACTATTGTCTAAGCAATGTCATTTGAAGTACAAAAGTTTAATTTTAATTGAAAAGTCTAGTTGAATGTTTATTTTTTTAAATACATATTTATGCTTTTGGTGCTGTATCTAAAAAAATCGTCACCCAACCTAAATTCTAAAACCACATAGATATTCTCCTTTATATTCCTGCATAAATTTCATAGTTTTCCATTTTATATTTAGGTATATGTTCTATTTTGAGTTAATTTTTGTTCAGGAATTTTGCAGTTATTGTTACTGTATTTTTTGTGGTTTTTTGTGGGGGTGGTTGCTTATAGACATGATAGTACATTAGCACTATTTGTGTGAAATGCCTTTCTTTGTAGACTTCCCTTTATTCCTTTATCCCTTTATCCCTTCCTGGCATTATATGAAGTCTATATTGCTTAGTGTAAAATTCCTTCCATTTTTCTTCTCTATCTTTTCCTATATCTTCCCTTGCCTTATCACTTCTTCTTGTTCTTTGGTACTATGTGGCTGTTTTTTTTTCCATAAAAATTTCAGAATCATTGCTGGGTGTTGGTGGCTCATGCCGATAATCCTAGCTACTCAGGAGGCTGAGATCTGAGGATTGGGGTTCAAAGGCACTCTTGGCAGGAAAGTCCATGAGATTCTTATGTCCAATTGACAACCAGAAAGCCCGAAGTGATGGCTGCGGCTCATGTGGTAGAGTGCTAGCTTTGAGATGAAGAGCTCAGGGACAACAGTGTCCAGGCCCAGAGTTCAAGCCCCATGACAGGAAAAAAAAAAAAGATTTAAAGATTATAGAATCATTTTTTAACTATAATAAAACAGAATACTGAAAGTTTGAATAGGATTGTTTGGAATCTACAGATAAATTTTGAACTAGTATTAAAACTACTAATCTATTTTTTTTCTTTAGAATATCAGCATTATTAAAAAATTTATTGGCTGTCTTATAGTTTCTAATGTACATTTATTGCCATTTTAAATAATGCATTGCTATTTTGTGTAATCATGCACTTTGAAATGTAGTCTCTCCTATTACTGTTAAAGCCTCTATTACATTGATATCAATAATTTTATTTAGCCACATACTATTATCGCCCAAATGCTTAATTGTTTTCTTTAAGCATTAAATATTTAAAACAAATGCTTTAAATACTTCTCAATTCCCTTTCTCTTTTCTTATGGTATTCTACTATATAGACCTTAAATCTTGAAATTGTTACAGAGTTCATGGATGGTTTCATTTTCCTCTTCCTCTTGGCCATTTTGTTGAAGTCTGTGGATTTTAGGTTGAAAAGCTCCTATTTCCATGTTTTCAAACTCACTTATACTGTACTTTGTCACCTCCAGCATCCAATGAGCCCAGCACATACAAGGCTCTGCTGTAAGGATTTTGTCTGTTTGTTTGTTGCTGTTTATTCATAGAATTTCCTTTGATGATTTTCTGTACTTTCTGTTTCTGTGTTTTACTACTGGTCTTACATGCTATCTACTTTTCCTAGGAGAGTTCACTTTCTGTTCGACAGTATCTTCTGCAAGAAAGCTGGCCTCAGATTTTTCTCTGTAATGTGGCACTTGATTCTAATTCCTCTGTTCTCTGATGAAAAAAACAACATGCAATTATCTTTTGTTCTTTTTCATGTTAACTGCTTTTCAGCTTTGTACAGATACCAAAACCTAGTGTGTGCTTTTTACAGCTGGATATATATATATATATATATATATATATATATATATATGCATATATATATATTTCTATAAGGATTTTACTTTGTCCTTAGACAAATAAATTGTATAAGTGTGAAATGCATATATTTTATATCAATGTTTTTAGTGGATCTTGCAACAAGAGTTGTAGATGTAGCCTTGAGCTGATAAAAATTAAAAGCTGAGCTTAAAGCATGGCTCAAGTAGTAGTGTATCAGTCATAAACATGAAAGACAAAAGAGAGTATAAGGTTCTGAGTTCAAGGCCTAGAACTGCTCTTCTAATAAGAATATGAAGGGCTGGATATAGCTCAGTGGCAAGACACTTTTGCTTAGCAAGTGCAATGTTCTTCCTGGGTTCAATCCCCACTATATAAAAAACAAAAATATCTACACATACATGTATATGTGGGTTTGTATATTTATTTCAAACAGTAAATTAAATATATACATACACACAACATACTTGTATAAAATCTTTGCTAGAATTGTAGTGGTGACTAATGCAACTTTTATTTTAAAAACACCATACAAGATTGTAGGAAGGCTAGACATTTCTAGACAATGTCAGTACAATTTTTGTAGCAAAATTACAATTTTCAACCTAATAAGCTAGTTGTTATGAATGGGTTCTATAAAGGGCAGCCCTGCCTTTGTGACCTTTCAATTTTAAAAAAGTTATGAAAAAATACATAATCATATTCTCTTAAAGCATAGTAGATAAATTTTCCATGCAGACAGCAAATCTAATATCCGTTAAACTGTTTTGTTAATTAATAAAGGGAGGTTTAATTTCCTAAGATCAGGGAAACTAATCTTTCACATGTATCTACAAGTGAGATGTACTACTGTGAGGGAAGGTATTTTTTTCTTTGTTATTTCATATTATCTCCATTCTACTACAGTTTGCAGGAAATATTTAGTAAGCATCTTTTTTTCCCACTTGGAAATGCTGGGATTTCATCTCAGTGCTTGATGCTTGCTCTGCCTTTTGTTCGTTAAATGGACAGTGAACTCTTCTGCCCAGATTGGCTTCAAACTGCCATCTTCCAGATCTTAGTTTCCTAATAGCTAGCATTACAAATGTGAGCCAGTGACTCCTAGCTACAGTGTATCTCTTTTTATTGTTCTATAAATGAGGCATTGGAATGATTAAATCAACTTTGGATTTTCTGGATGTGAATTTGCTCAAATCAGGTTATCTTGAAAGTACTTTCCCATCGTTTCCATACTATTCCATTTGTGCCTTTTCCAACAAACTTATCTGGTCTATATATCATCTAAGTAAACTGCAAATACATTTTTGTAAAATATTAGAAATTATATCACTGTAGAAAGAAATTATTGAAAATTCATTTGTGTAATCATAAAATTCAAATATAAGTATTGTAATTGGTGTAGCACTTTCATGATAGAATATCACAGGCATCCCCTTATTGAGTTTGTAGCACTCTAAGATTCTCTCAAATATCTCAGAGAAGTTGTAATAAGATCAGCACGCTCCAAAATAGAAACAGTTTCATGTTAATTTAGTTATTAGAGATGGCAGAATAAAAGCAAAACCTGATTATAATCAAAACTCAATTGTAGGAGCATAATAACTTTGCTCTCAGCTAAGTCATAAATCATTTTTAGAATTTATCTGTACTGTAACACACTCCTTCAAATACTGCTCATTTATTATTTTACAGAAATTTCTAACAGTAAAATTAATGTTGTTTAAAACATTAAATGATAAAGGAGAATACTATAAAATTAAGCCAAAATGTGCAGCATAATTGTGTCATGGTAGAATATACAGAATCTGTTCTCAAGGGATATTTTTCTTATCATACTATGGTGACATTCATATCAAGTTCATAACTTTGTGGAAAGAAATATGGCTTTTTTAGTTAGCACCAGAAACATATATCTGTCTCATGTCATAAGGAGACAGTTTGACCATGAACCATATATTTATGACATAAAAACAAAAATTGTTAGCTGGAATTTGAGTGATTTTTATAAGATCATTGCTGTCAGGTAAATATTATGTTTCATTTGACTTTCATTCTTATATTCATTTAATAATAAATTGTGAGCAGTATTGCATAAACACACTGTATTGTTCATGTGCTAATTCTTCAGTTAAATGTCCATAGTAACTGTCTTATCAGCACTGTGTCATCAAGAACCATTTCCTACATCTTCCCAAGGAGGGGGCAGAGTTACTAGGGTTGTGGTTGTCATTTCAGATCAAGAAGTATCATTTTGAAGTGCTAAGTCTCCTTCTATCTCAGTTAAGACCCTTCGCAGTTAATAGAAAACCAACAATTACCCGGAAATGAGCTGTGAAATTCCAGTATTCATTCTTTTTAAAAGAAACTGTCTTTTGTTTGTAAAGTTTCATCTTCAGGAGAATTTCAAAAATTATAAACAAATTTATTTCTCTTGTGAGTGAGTCGCAATAACCTTTACATGAGACAGGGTCTGACAAATAGTTTCAAAATTATATGCATATACATTGATGAACATGATCAATGATTTTTCTTCTCAACATGCTTATGTTTCCTAAAGTGGAGACAGAAAATAAGGAACTTCAAAAATGACAGATATGCAGAGAGTGCCTGTGGCTCACTCCAGTAAACCCAGCTACTCAGGAGGCTGAGGGCTAAGGATCACATTTCACAGCCAGTAAGGGCAGAAAAGTAGTGGGAACTCTTCTTGATAATAAAGTACTCAGAAAAATCTGGGCGTGGAACTGTGGCTCAAGTGTTAGAGTAGTAGACTTAAGCAAAATTAGCTTAGGGACAGCACATAGGCCTTGGGTTCAAACCCCAGGTCTCTCTCTCTCTCTCTCTCTCTCTCTCTCTCTCTCTCTCTCTCTCTTTCACACACACACACACACACACACACACACACACACACACACACACTCCAAAATTACCCTCAGCAAGCTCTTACATGTTGTGTGTAGTAAAATCTTTAATTTCTTCAGAAATTTAATAATTTATCCCTTCTCGGCCTTTTGTCTAAGACCAAGTGCAGATATTTAATAATTTTAAAATGTCTGTGTATCTATATATCATCTGACAGCATTGAAAAAGTCTAGAAACTGTATCTTATTTTCTCAAAAATATCAGTTGTTTCTTTTATTCTCTTCATCCACAGACTTCATTTCAACTCAATACTTTCTTGAACATTTTTCATCTTCCACTGTGGTAATGAAGAAAGGCTTTCAAACTAACTAGCTCTGTTGCCTGGGCAACATGCTTCTTTCCTATATGCACTTGGTTAGAGATAGAAGTCTATTTCAGTATAAATGAAGATGTGTGGATTCTGTTTGCTAATGAATGCTAGGGAGTTTATTAAACTTGAGTAATGGAAATTGCTTATAGGAGAAATACCTCTTTGTAGAACAACAGGGACATAGCAGTGGGACCATGCCGATACAGGACTATAACTGCTCATCCATACTCAATGATTTTTCTGCAGAGAAGCGTACTCCAGAGCTTAGATAGCTTGAGCTATTCAGAAAAATACACACAGCCGTTTTGTTTCAAGAACTCACTGGGAAAGTGGGAACAACAGATGCGCAGGAAGATTGTACCTCCTTGTACAAAAAAATGCATTCATAAAATTCAGTGCATATTCTATAAAATTAAGTGAGGAAGGTGTGGGTGGGGAGGGATGGGTGAGCATGTTGAAAGGGGTGACATTGATCAAGATGCATTGCATTCACCAACTGCTTTGTTGAATATCAACTCTTTGCACAACTACTTAAAGATAATAACAATATATTAAAATAAAAAATATAAAACAATGAAACTCTAAATTGACCTTTAATGGTAACAAGAAGACACTATGACTCATGAAGTAGACTTTTGCTATATGCTGTCAGCTAGTCATTTATCTTGGACTTCTATCTTCTGCTGTTTCTAAAACAAAATGGAAATAAAGAATAAAAGGAAAAAACAATTTTTCTGTTTTGCATCGCAACAGACCAAAGTGGTATAAGATAGATAACTTAGAGTTGTTGCACAGGCCAAGGCTCTCTGTGTGAGCCTGCAGAATTTCACCACAGTAGCTGTTAAGTATTTGAATCATTTTCCTGTTGTTTTTCCTCTCCTCCATGTATAGTATCTGGTCGAAAAGTTAAAATTCCACAAGTGCCGTTTCATAGAACAGACAGGATCATAGTTGGTCTACACAGCAGCTCAAATGAAAAGAATTCAAAACCAATATTCATTCTTTTCAAACAGCTGTGAGTCTGACCAAATGGAAAAAATGTTTTGGCTGGAATATCCGAGAACTGTCTTTCAGAGGCTATACAGACACAGCTACAGAGCAACTGAGCTTGGCTCTGTTATTGGGAAGGATCTGAGATGCTGACCATCCCCATGACTCCACTTGGAAAAAACTTTTCTTCTTCCATTATAAGATATATAGATAGATAGACAGATAGATATAGATATAGATATGTACTCTCTCTCTATGTGTAGATATATGATATATACATATATATCATATATATGTATTTGTACATATATATATATATGTATATATAATTTATGGCCTAGAATGATGTGTGCCACTCAGGCATTCCTTTGTTTGAGTGGTAAGTTGATACATTGGCTTCTCTTTCAAAGTATGTACATCAACATGTCATTAATTGTACCAAATGAGCTTGCTTGAGCATAGATGTCATCCAGCACATATTCACAGCATGGAATACACCATAATTTATTTGTGTAAGTTGAAAGCTCTAAGTAGGGATTTCTTAGACGTATACTGTCAAGATAATTCTCTCAGATGGGTCCTTTTTATTACTTAACTGTGTCCTCATGATTAATATTGAGGGTTAACAGAAAATTGAATTGTACTTGGCACTAGTGGCTCATGTCTGTAATCCTCACTATTCAAGAGGCTGAGATCTTAAGACTGCTGTTCAGAGCCAGCCTGGGCAGAAAAGTCCATGAGACTCTTTTCAACTAGCCACCCAAAAGGCCAGAAGAAGAGTTGTGACTCAAGTGGTAAAGTTCTAGCCTTGAGCACAAAAGCTCAGGGACAGAGTCCAAGCCATGTGTCCAAGTTTCAAGACCAATACAAAAAGAAAAAAGAAAGAAGAAGGAGGAGGATGAAGATGACAACTAGGAGGATGAGTAGGATGAGGAGGAAGGGGAAGGGAGAGGGGAAGAGGAAAGGAGGATAAGGAGGAGGGGGTGAGAGGAGGAATAAAGTGGAGGAAAAGGAGGGGGAGGGGAGGGGCAATGGGGAAGAGGAGAGTAGAAGGAGGAAGAGGTAGAAAAAGCAAATTCAGTCTGGCTACTCCCAGTATTCACTGACTGATCTCTGAAGCTAAGGTCTAGTTAATACTTGTACATTTCTGCCTGAAAATACTGAGCACTGTAGGCTGTCAACAGGCCTTTGTGGCTTACGGCTATAATTTTAGCTATACGAGAGGCTGAGATATAAGGATTATGGTTCAAAGTCAACCCTGGCAGACAAATCTTTGAGAATTTATTCTCTAATTAACCAGCAAAAGTCAGAAGTGGAAATGTATCACCAATGGTAGAGTGCCAGTCTGAGTGGAAAAAGCCAAGTCAGAGCATGACATCTTATGTTCAATCTGCAGTAGCAGCATATAAAAAACAAAAACAAATAAATACATAAATAATTAGTAAATCTGAGATGGATGAAAGTAGCAATGACACATCAATTTAAAATAATATTTTGAGAGAAGTGTTTTTGATTGTAAATATATATTCTATGATTTCTTTAAAAATGCCATGTATCAGGGCTGGGGATATAGCCTAGTGGCAAGAGTGCCTGCCTCGGATACACGAGGCCCTAGGTTTGATTCCCCAGCACCACATATATAGAAAACGGCCAGAAGCGGCACTGTGGCTCAAGTGGCAGAGTGCTAGCCTTGAGCGGGAAGAAGCCAGGGACAGTGCTCAGGCCCTGAGTCCAAAGCCCAGGACTGGCCAAAAAAAAAAAAAAAAAAAAAATGCCATGTATCTTATTTTCAACTAGACAACAAGCAAAAAGCAAATTCTATTTTCTCTTTTTTTCAGATGGACCAGGAGGCAAATTAGGAAAAAGCACTTTGGTAGGATGGTGTATTGTGACTAGGGGGACACAGGTGTTTGGTAATTTGTAGGTATTAGGAAAATTGTGAACCAGTGAATGGCTTCTGCATACTTTTCTACTATTTCTGTTTTCTGAAATTTTCCTAAGCATAATGTGTGCAATGAAGTTGTCCTGAATTGATTTAGTGTTAGAAATCTATCTTTAATAATATTTCATTGGGGTTTGGAGAGCCTTTTTATTTAAAATCATAGCCTTTGGCACTTAAGTAAAAAAAAGGACGATATAGCAGATAGATAATAACAAAAAAAAATTGGAAGTAAGCCAAACAAAGTGTCAGTGTTTTGGCAAAGCTGATGAAGTGCTATAAATGTTCTAAGCTTGGGAAGTTGTCCCCAAGGCCCATACCTTGATGGCTTAGCTCCCATCCAATGCAGTTATTGAAAGGGGAGTGGAACTTTAGGAGCTTAGGTTTCCTTGGGTAATGTTAGGTCATTTGGGGAGTTCCTTTGAAGAGAATACTGGGACTCTCCCTTTCCCTTTGCTCTTTCTTTGCTTTCTGCCTGCCACAAGGTGAGTAGATTCCATCAGCATGCACTAACTGCCCATAGATCTAGCTCAAAGCAAAGCACACCTTAGCCTCACCAAGACCCTCCAAAATAGAGACCATCAACCAAAGGTCAAAACCTTGAAACCTCTGAAACTGAAATTAAAATAAACCTTTCCAAGTCCTTCCATTTCCTTGTGAGTGGGACAATGTTATTCTTTCTGATAGAGACAGAGAATTCCATTGTGTATATATACAACATTTTCTAGATCCACTCATCTACTGAGGGTCATCTGGGATGGTTCCATATTTTAGCGATGAAAAATTGTTCTGAAGTGAACATCATTGTGCTGGTGGCTTTAGTGTGGTCTTGCTTGTAATCTTTTGGGTAGATGCCCAAAAGTGTGGCTGCTGGATCATAGGGGAGCAATATGCTTAGCTTTCTGAGGAACCTCCATATTGATTTCATGAATGGTTGAAAAAGTTTACACCAAGAGTGTAGTAGGGTTCTCTTTTGGGCCACATACCCTCCAGCGTTTATTATTAGTTTTCCTGATAATAGACATTCTTACTGGGGTAGTGGAATCTCAGTATTGTTTCAATTTGCATTTCTTTTATGGCCAGCGATGTATAGCACTTCTTCCTGTGTTTCTTGGTCATTCTCATTTCCTCTTAAGAGAAATGTCTTTTTTAATTCTTTAGCCCATTTGTTGAGGGGACCATTGGTTCTTTGAGGATTTGTTTTGGAGAAATTTGATTTTTTGAGTTCTACATATATTTTAGATATGAGGCCTTTGTCCATTGTATAGCCGGTAAAGATCTTCTCCCAATCTGTGGGCTTTCTATTTATCATGCAAGCTATGTCCTTTGCTGTGTAGATGCTCTATAGTCTCATGTAATTCCATTTGTCCATACTTTTGATGTGTTGTACTTCTAGGCCTTTATTAAGAAAGTTTCATCCTGTGCCAAGGAACCCAAATGTTTCTCCTATTCCTTCTTGTAATGTTCTCAGGTTATCTGATTTTAGCTTGAGGTCATTGATCTATTTGGAATTGAGTTTGGTGCAGGGTGATATATAAGGATCTAGTTTTAGTTTGTTATAGGTTTAAGTGAAGTAAGCCAGACCCAAAGAATCATAAACTCTATGGTTCCCCTCATTTGGAATAATTAGTATATGTTCAAGATAGTCCTAGCAGAAGATCACAATAGCTCAATATCTTTGTACATATGAACACATAAGATGATGCTGAGCGAAATGAACTCCAAGTTATAGAAATAAGTGGTATATCATTGTTGTTATTTGCAACATGCCATGTGAAATTATGCCCTTTTTCTTTTGTATTTCTTTCCTGTGGTTTTACCCCTGATATCACTGTAACTGATTTTAGAACCCTGGATACTGTGTATATGTATATTGGAACTATGGAAGGAAAAAGAAATACCAAAATCAAGAGACAAAGAATAAAAAGACAAACCAATGCAACAGCAATACTTACAAATCTATATGGTGTAAACCAACTGTACAACTCATGGGGGGAGAGGGAAATGGTGAGGGGGGAGGCAGGGAAAAATTAGGGAGGAGGTAAAAAGTTGGGTAAAAAAGTGTACTCACTGCCTTACATATGAAACTGTAACCCCTCTGTACATCACTTTGACAATAAAGAAATGGAAAAAAATTCATAATTCATTTTTGAAAGTAAAAAGACAACAAACCTTTCATTTGTCTTTGCTGCATGTTGCTGGCATACTGTTAGTAAGAAAGAATGACTAGCATTGGAAGTGAAACTAGCCAAATACGTGGGGTTATACAGGTATATGTGTACCCAGCCAGCCATAATCTCGCCTCAAGAGAAGTTGATTAACTTTACTCATGGCTCTTCCTGTGGCCTTGATGTCCAAAAGCAAAGGCTCTAGGTCCTCCCAGTTATGGAAATTGGAATACAATTTTCTGGGTTGTCTCTTACACAGAGATAGAGTGGCTTTTCTGCCTCTGGGGAAGGACTTGCCATCAGATATCACCAGGTATACCAATTCCTGGGGCACCTTGTCCCGAGGACTAAAACTTCTCTTCACAACATAAGTGATATGAGTGTATGAATATAAGAAAAATTGTAGAAGACAAAATTGTCATTCTATGTTTTTGTATTGATGGTATTGTGGTTTGAATTAAGGCCTTAGGTTTGCTAGGCTGGTGGCACTCTATCACTTGACACACACATCTAGCCCTGTTTTTTCTGTTTATTTTTAGGTAGTATCTCACAGATTTTGCCCCCTAGATAACCATGTACCTTGGTCCTTCTGCTGTCAACCTCAGGATTGGCTAGCAGTATCCCTCCCAATCAGCGTCTCATTCTTTGGCTGAATGTTGGCTGGAAAACATGTTAATCCCCTTCATCCCTTAAATGGACAGACCCATGATCCATTATCTTTTCTTTCCATGTTAAACAGATTTCACATAAGAGTGAACACTTATAAATTGCTGATTTAGATGGCATAGATTTCTCTTGTAATTTTATAACTTCCAAATGTCCTGGTGGTTTAGTGTGTCATAGAGCTTTGTTTTACCTATCACTTTTCCTCAATTAATTTTTTTAAATTTAAAAATATTGTCAAGGTGATATACAGAAGGGTTACAGTTATATACATATGGTAGTGAGTACATTTCTTCTCAAACTTGTTTATTTTTCACTATGAACTTACTATCTTTCCAGTAGGCTTGTATACCAATGAAAGATAAAAAGTAAAATCAACAAATTCATCATTTTAGGAGTGGTGATGGACAAGGGGATTCAGGTGGTTGCCACTAGTCTATTTCATTACTTTGTTTTATGTTACTTAGATAAAGTTACATTTTTTTCTGAAATAGTGGATATAAGAATAGGTGATTAAAGAGCCATTTTCTTGGGTCTATGATGTGATAACTGCCCTTTTACTTTTAAAACAAGAAAAATCTGTGAATGCATGAAACATGACACTGACATATTATACTAGGAATTTAAAAAAAAAATTAAGTTTCTGAAGATTTTTTTTTAACAGTACCAGAAGTTGAATTTGGGGTTTTGTGCTTTTTAGTCTGGTGCTCTACTGCTTGAGTCAGGTCTTCAGTCTTTTGTTTTGCTGGTTACTTTTAAGGTAGATTTTTATTTTCTGTCCAGGTACACGACTGAGCTGTAATCTGCTTATTTCAGGCTCCCTATTGTGGCTGAGATCACAGGGGCACCACAGCATTTGGCTTCTTCCTGTGGAGATGGGGGTCTCAAAAACCTTTCTTCTTGAACTGGGTTGGAACTCCCAATCTCAGCCTGTAATATAGCTTGGGATCACAGGCACCCATCACTACACCTCACTATGGGTTAAGAAATAATGTCAGAAGTTTTCCTGCCCCAACTGGCTTCAAATTGTGATCCTCCTGACCTCAGCCATAGGTAGCTAGAATTACAAGTGTAAGCCACCAGCACCAGTTTGAAACAAAACAAAGCAAGAGTTGTTTCTAAAATTGAATGCCAAACAGTGATCCAAAGTGAAAGTTAACAGATTATTTTAGAGAATAATGGTTGAATTCATCTTAAAATTCAAGACAGAATAGTGTTTAGAGACATTACTCAAAGATTTGGAGTATTACAGATTGATCAACACACCAAGCAGACTCCTCTGGATTATATTTAACAAGTAGAGAACTTACTTATTGAATTTTGAGGGGAAAAAAAAACAACTGAAGTGTAAATGGAGAAATTATTGAACATGAACAGAATAAATACACTGAAGGGAAAGTTAGAGAAAGGGATGCTATATTTTAAGGAAGGGAAAGTTGTATTTTAAACCTGTGATTCAATGAAGTTAAGATATTAATTTTATTAAAGTTGCATCATGATGTGAATGTTTGTTTACATATTCAAATATATCCTAATTTTAGTATAGTTTATACATTGGTATATGCTATTGTTTCATATTGCTGGTATAAAATCACATGTAAGGAAACACTAATGAAATCACATTATCTTGTATTTGGAGAATTGGATGAAGAAATAGTCTAGTTTTCAATCACTTCGAATACAGCCCAAAATGATAAAGTACTTTATATCTATTATATGTCAAAATTAATGTTAAAAATGTTATTTCCTGACCTTTGAAATAAAATCCAATTGCTCATTTGTACTGCAATTCTGTACCTTCATAACAGGAACTGGCTCAATAGTGATAGCCTTCTCTCAAGTACCTATAATGAATATTAGCAGATTTAACAGAAAGAACCTAAATGGATGCACATGAGGCCAACTCCATTTCTGCCTTAATTACGGAATCTAGGATTGATATATGATATTCAATATCTATAGTATTATATTTTCTTCTGAATTCAACACAACACAGTTTTCATCTAAAAACAATAAACTATTCATGACAGAGAGCTTCAGACAATTTGAGGTTAAGAAAACATCTTGATTTTCCAATGACTGAGGGAGTGTTGGAGAATGTTGTAAATCATTTTGCTCCCATTAGCACTAAGCCCTCAACATCACCATCATCACTAGGCAAACAAGAAGTGTTAGTATTTCTTGAGTGGTGAATATGAGAGGGTGGTCATATAAGTGTTTGAACTTGCATTTGCTAATGCTATTAACTACTCTATGAACAACATTACACATGACAGACCAAATTAGCTCAGGCCCTGAAATTGGTGTATTATATGTGTTCAAAAACTGCTGAAATATTATTTCACCATGAACTAAGTCCCTTCCATACTTGGGTTGGACTTCTTTTCTCATTTTTTATAATTTCAGATAAAAGATATAATTATTCAATATTATTTTCTTAGTGTACATATTACATTATATTAAATTATGAATAACTTGTTTTAAATTACAGTAAACATTGGCAACATTTTCTACATAAAATATTTCCAGTATTATATACATTATTTAATATGATATATATACATATTATCTATTATATTGCACTACATAATACATACTACTAAAGGATTAACAATTTCATTCCACAGGAACTATATTAATAGTATATATTCCATTATATTGTTAATATACAATTATAATATATTAGTATGTAATATAGAGTTTAAAGACAATTTAGAATGTTACAGGATTAAAGATGTGAAATAAGGTATTATCCTTTGCTTACAACCACCCTTCAACTGTTGTAGGTATTTAACGGAAAATAACAAATCTTTTTTTTTCTTTTAAAATAATTATTGTCAAGGTGATGTATGTACAGAGGGATTACAGTTACATAATAAGGTAGTGAGTACATTTGTTGTCATGTTTGTCACACCTTCCCACATTTTCTTTCCCATCCCTAGCTAGATAAACATACATACAATATCCAGTGTACCAAAATCATATACAGGGACCACAGGGGGTATGCCATAGGAAATTCACCTAGTACATTAAACATAACAACAACAAAACCTTCCTGTTTCCATCTCTTGGAGCTCAGTTTGCTTAGCCTCATCATAAATAATCATATGTACATAGCTGTAGAGCTATTGTGATCCTCTGATAAGTCTATCCTAGACATTTTTATGTTTATTTACTAATTGTTTAGTTTTAGAAACATGATGTATAGTCACTGACCAAAACATGTGGAAATACCATTTGAAAAGAAGTTTGTTATTTTACAGACAGGATCTGTACTGTTCTCCTCCCCTGCTGCCCAACCTCCACATACCAGGAAGAACATGCACCCCTGTTCTTTGTGTTCTAGCCTTGTCTTGCTCAACATTATCTGTTCAAGATCTGACCATTTCTCTGAGAATGCCATTATTTTATCATTTCTAATCACTGTGTAGAATTCCATTGTGTACAGGTACCACATTTTTTTTGGATCCATTCATCTGTAGTGGGGCATCTGGGTTGCTTCTGTACTTTGACAAGTGTAAAAAGTGCAGCAATAAACATGGATGTGCTGGTGTCTTTGTGGCATCTTGGATCATGTTGTTCAGGACAGATGCCTAGGAGTGGTATGGCTGGGTCATAGGGTATGTCTATTCTGAGTTTTTTGAGGAACCTCCATACTGTTCTCCAGAGTGATTATACTAGTTTACACTCCCCTCAGCAGTGGAGAAGGGTTCCTCTTTCTCCACATCCCCTCCAGCATTTGTTGTTGCCTGAATTCAGAGTGTAGGCCATTCTAACAGGGGTGAGGTGGTATCCCAGAGTTGCTTTTATTTGCATTTCCTTTACTGCCAGGGATGTTGAATATTTCCTCATATGTTTCTTTGCAATTTTTATTTCTTCTCCTGTGAAGTCTCTCTTTAGCTCTCTTTCCCATTTAATAATTAGCTTACTGGGTTGGGAGGGGGTTAGTTTCTTGAGTTCTCTGTACATGACGGATATTAGGCCTTTGTCTGTTGCTTTGCTGGTAAAAATCTTTTCCCGTATAGTTGTTGTCTTTCTAGTTTTGTCGTAGTCCCAACAAATCTTCACAAAGTAAAGTATCTATTTTAATATTGTATATTTGATGCATATTCAAATTCATTCAATGCTCAGAAATATCTGGATGAGTAAAAAAGAAAGCTGAAAATCTTTCTTTCATGTATATACATTTTTTAATTTAATTTAATTTTGTTGTAGGGGAAATGTCAGAGGGAATACATTTACATAAGTAAATCAATGAGTACATTTCTTGACTATCATTATTACCCCCTTCCTTGTTTTCTCCCATTTTCCCTCCCCACCAACTTCCCTCCCTCTCAAGTTGATAAATTTATTTCCAACATAGTGTCTTCAGGGCATACGAATATATAAAGTATTTTACAATGATAATTAAATTGTGGCTGGGAATATGGCCTAGTGGCAAGAGTGCTTGCCTCATGTACATGAAGCCCTGGGTTCGATTCCCCAGCAGTACATATAGAGGAAAATGGCCAGAAGTGGCACTGTGGCTCAAGTGGCAGAGTGCTAGCCTTGAGCAAAAAGAAGCCAGGGTCAGTGCTTAGGCCCTGAGTCCAAGCCCAGGACTGGAAAAAAAATATGACTATATATTCATTTCATTACAGAGGATTACAATGAAACAAATGTCTTGATGTTTAAACTGATAGTTTCTCTTGATCAACTGTGGTGTACATACTTGTAATTGCAGCTACTTTGGAGGCAGAGGATGGTGAATCATAGTCTGAGGCAAAACATACAAGTTTATCAGAAAAACTAAAACCAAAAAAAAAAAATACAAAGCAAAAGACTGAGTTGTACTTGCGTAATAAGTATAAGGCCAAGATTTCAATCTCCAGAAGTGCCAAAATAAATAAAAAGAATATGGGATAAAGCAAAATGATACTTTCTCATGATAACAATGTGCCTCAGTTGTGTAATTCTTAAAAATAAAAGGTTATAATGAAAACAGCGTTCATAATCAGACCTTACATTCCAACAAGATCAAATGATTTTTTATAGAGCACAATCAAACATGGACACAAACATCCTGCTGTATTTTTAAATGAATTGGTGAGCATGTGACAAATTCCACAGAAGCAATGAATCAGAAGGGTACTAAAGATCAAATCTGAGACTGCCAAAAGAACATGTTGGGTTCCTGTGGACCATGTCTCTCCATTTTCATGGGCCTTTGAGAAAAACAGGAAAGTCTTAGCTCCTGAAAAGTAGAAACAATTAGGAAAATGCAATTAAGAATTGACTGTATATCCTGCAAAATTAGGAAAAGTTAGAAAAATGATAGATTCAGAGGGGAGAGGTAAGAATTTTGAATGGACAACATTGAACAAGATGAATATACTTAAAAACTGCTTTGTTAAATGGCAATCCCTTTGTACAACTACTTAAAGGAAATGTAATTAAAAAATAGAATAATCTTTTATAATCAAATGCTCTACTTCCATAGTCACTCAAAGACCTCAGCCTACAACTTACTTAAACTTCCCAGTCAGTTCCCAAGTGTCTGAAAGGAAGAATAAAAGGTTACCACTACAATTCACAGCCGTAAATATCCCATATATGAAATTTCAGTGTTGTTTTATATCATAATCATCAAAATCACACAAATCCTGAAAGATCAAGCAGCCTGAGAAGTTGTGTGCAAAAACAACAAAGTAGCCAAGATTTCATATATAACAATTTGATAGGGTAAGGCACCAGATAGAAATGTTTTGGTTGTGATTTACATAGGACACACTAACTAGCAGAAAGAGATCAACCACTGAAGTTCAATTCAGGGAAGAAGAGTTCTGTTATTTATCAACTTACTTTACTGTGGTGCTGGAGAAGAAACTCAGGGTTTCAAGTGCTCTGCCACAACAGTTGCAACAATTCTAATCTTAACTATACATAGGAGCATAATCTACAGTTAAACTATAGGAGGTACAAGGAGAAATGTACATATATAATGATCATGAGGAAGACTTTAATGTCTTCCAAATGACATGATGACATTCCATAATGATTCGAAACATCAGTACATAGAAGATTTGACTCACAAAACCTATGAAGAAGAAAAGAAATGGCATAGAGACATATCTGTTCTGAAATATACACTTCTTGTAAAACATTTTGCATTCAAAATTGTATGTCCAAATAGCAGAGATGGTGAGAAAAAGTTGAGATGACAGTACAAAACGATGTCACTTTGTAACAAGAACACCAAGCAGAGAAGAGTAATTGTGGCCTGGGGATAATTTGTTGCTAGGCAGATGTGTCAGTAGGAACAGATGCCACCACAGTGGTGACTAAAAATGTACTGAAACAATAGACGGGAAATGATGATTTTGAAGCATTTTTCTAGTGGGTGCTGAGCAGGCAGAGGGAAGAGGGATGGACCAATGAGTTCTTGTGAAGTGGCCACAGGATGATGGGAAATGCAGCAAGCACCTCTTGCAGAAAGGAAATAGTGAGTGCTTTTCTGTGGGATACAGTGCTGGGTACTTGCTACTACTTTCTCAATGTAGGATGCTCTGTGCTTCTGCCAAGAGATCAGCAACACTAATATTCATTAGCAAAGATTGTTATCCATTCTTATTCTGACTTCTCTTGCCTCTGAGGTGTTGTTGACCAACCAATACAGTTTTTATTCTATTCTAAATAATATTTAGATTTAGGACTTTTTAAATTTATGATGTCTCAAAGGACAAGCACTCAATATGTGACAGAGCCGTGCCCATTTTGTCACACTACACAGTCTTCCAATCAAGGGACCAATGAGCACAGATGTCTTGGGTGACCCATATTTTAAATCCACATTCCTGAGAGATGGGTTTAAGTGTGTTTGTGGGATAAAAATGCTGGGTCTACAACATAAAGGAAGGCAATTGGAGGTGAAGTCATCATTAGTATATGCATGTGGATTTTCCAGTCTTCATGGTTCCTCATTGAATGCCGTTCAGAACATGGCAGGCTTATTATGATACAGGGGTGCGATTTACCAGCATCCAGACATTGAAAGGTCACTTACTTGACCTTTGTGTGAGTCCCAAAGAAGAGTGGGTGATTTCTCCCCATATAATCTTCAAGTCCTTGGGTAACTTAAGACACCATTACCATTATGATCTAAAGTCTGAGCTATTACCTACAAAAAGCTTGTGGGAGACTAATCATAACTATCTGACTTTGGTCATCTTTGTGATTAGTGGTGTGTGTGTATGTGTGTGTATGCATGTGTGTGTCCTGGTCCTGTGACTTGAACTCAAAGCCTGGGCACTGTCCCTGAGCTACACTGGCTCAAAGTTAGAGCTCTACTACTAGAGACACAGTGGCAACTACAGCCTTTTCTAAGTAGTTTCTTGGAGATAAGAGTCTTGCTTGGGCTGGATTCAAACTGCAGTCCTCAGATCTCAGCCTCCTAAGTACATAGGATTAAAGGAGTGAGCCACTGGCACTCTGCTTGAATTGGTAATATTTTCATCTTACATTGAGGTCACTACCATGGGGCAAGTGGAAGAGTATCTGTAAACAGAACATTGCACTCAGTATTTGGGAGAAAACTTCTTCCTTTCTCGAGTCAATAAAACAGTTCCTATATGAATTGCATTGTTTTCTGAACAAAGTACTGAATTAAGTCAGCTGTTGGTAGCTCAAGCCTGTAATCCCTTAGATAATCAAGTGGCTGATATCTAACAAGTTGAAGTCCAAAGCCAGCCCTGGAAGAAGATTCTGCAACAGTCCATCTCTAAAATTACCAAAAATAAATCAGGACTAGAAGTGTAGTTCAAATGGTAGAGAGACAAGTAATCATGTAAACTGAAAGAGTATGAGTCCATGAGTTCAAATTCAAGTACTAAAAAATATGTCAGTAAAAGAACATAATAAAATCTCATGTTTGAAAATTTTGAAATTAAAACAATATTCTGTATGACTATAGTTACATAAGAGGGAAAGATTATAATAGAAATGTAAATAAATTTATAAAATATAATGAATGGAAAATATTGTGCACAGCCACTTGAATGGGTTATAATTCATCTGGAGGAAATGCAGAAGTGAAAAAATTACAATAGATGTGAAAAATAAGGAAAATGATAATTAAAATCATAAGCACATGTCCAAGATAATTTCAATAATGCTAAATACTTTTTAAAATGGAAACATCATAAAAGAAAAATGCCAATTAAAAAGTATGCTGGACACCAGTGACTATGATACTAGTTGTTTGGAAGTCTAAATTTTGAGAATGGTTCGAAGGCAGCCCAGGCAGGATCATCTGTGAAACGATTATCTCCAATAAATTTCGAGAAAAAGACAGGAGCAAAACTAATGACAAAACCCAGACCCTTAGTTCAAGCCCCAGGACTGGCACACACATGAAGCCACACCAGACACACAGTTACACAAAAGCATGACTGACACTTGAGACAGAGTTGAACTTCTGTGAAACCCCCTCCAATACACATAATTCATTTATGTACACATGCATACACACACACACACATACACACGCACATACATTCGTACTCAGTACAGTAAAAGTTGTCAATTATATAGAGAAATCCTGCTAGCAAGTAAGTACTAACTACACAGGCAGGTCCTGGTAGATAATCTCCTAGAGCAGGCTAGGCTGTGTGCTTAGTTGATTTTCCTCTGTACTTTCAAATTTAGGATGAATCTGACTGCTTTGTGGCACTTAGAGAGGGCACTAATTTGCAGCTAGGGCTTGCCAGAAACTATGACCTTGAAAAACCACATGATATGAATTAAAAAATCCAGTTCTGGGCACATCTCTAGGGAATACACACTGCTCAGCCTCAGAGTTCTCCAACATGAAGATTAGTCTAAAAAGCCATAAAGGGATAGTATCCCAGAGGCAGAAAGGAATAAGTGAGACATCTCTGCAAGTAGTTAGCAGGCCTCTCCAAATTAGGTCTGCAGCTATCTTCTTTTCAATGCAATGTTCCATCTATAATTTAACAAAAATTACCTGTACACCATAAAGCATTCATAAGAGATAGACCAGCTACAGATAGAGAAGTTGGAGTTACCAGAAAAAAATTATAAAAATCTTATCACCCCCAAAATTTAAGACTATATAAAATTGAAAAAATACTCCTAGATGCCATTGCAAGAAACTAGCCCGAATAAGTAACAAAATCTCAGAAATAAATTTAAATAATTAGAGCAAAGGATGAGAGGTGACTGCAAAATGTTCTAGAAATAGATATTGAGGAAGAATATCCAACATTGCAAATATATTAAATGCACTGCAATGTATACTGAAAAGTATTGAAATACTCAATATCTCTACATAGGAAGTATAATTTAACATGTGCATTCTATCAAATACTCTAGAAAATGATCATTTCAAGCAAACCCTGATGGCACATAACCATAGTCCTATCTACTGTGTCATATTCTGTTACTGAAGGTCAGAAGATCATAATCCAAGGCCAATTTTGAGGAAAGAGAGGTGAAGCCTTGAGTAAAAGAATTATGAAAAGAAGTACTTGAATCATGGCTTAAGTAGAAGAGAACATGGCAAAAAGCATAAGACCCAAACTCAAACTAAATTAACATATGCATAGACACACACATACACAATCTCATAAATAACCCCCCTCCAATAACATTTATGAAAATCAATTTATGAAAATGTATGCATAAGGAAGAACATAAAGCATGCAATTTTACTCAAAGGGATTAAATAAATTTAGTAAATAGAATCCAGAAATATATAAAAATAATAAACATTTCATTAGACTATTATAAAAAATCATACTGAAATGTTAGAAATTTTATAAATAAAATTTACCTCTTTATAAAGCATAAAATGGTTAGGATCAGAGGAAGATGGTGGAGACACAGCTGGGTCCTAACTGAGCTTTTGAGAACACAGTTTCTGTGTTCCAGTGAAAAATCTACAGCTAAAGAGTCACACCAAGTGAGCCATAATAATACAAAGAGATTTGTCCAGAGAGGAAATTTTTAGGCAGCATACTTAAGGAGACAGATCTGAGCAGCACAGCAGAAGACAAAACCAGGATAAGGGTGGCAGAGACAGAACACATGGGGCTTTCCACTCATCTTCATCACACCTCCGGTGACATGGAGCAGAAACCTGCAGCCTTTGGGCCACAGACAGATGCAGAAAAAGGATGGTCTGTGTAATGGAGTCCTGCCCCAAGGGAGGGGATTCCTTGTTCCTCCAAGAGTCCACCACTCAGTGTCAGGCAAAAAGATGATAAAAGGATGGATTTATTGGGGAAGTAAAAAGTGAACCGACTGGCCAGGCTCGCAGCCCAGACTTGGGAGCTGACACTGTGACCATGAGTGGCCTCCCAGGCCTGGTTATAAAGGCAAACACCACATAGTCGAACCTGCCACAAGCAGGTGGCCAATGAGGTTACAACACTTACAGAGCATGCTCTGTCACATGCAGGTGGCCAATGGAGTTACAGTCTGTCTCATAGTATCTGTTTGAACCAACCTATCATTCTAGTTAGAACTGGTGCATGGATTTGATGGGGCTCACATGATGCAGGTGGATATGCCTAGTCATTGGAGGGCACAGGTTTAACCTTGAACTTTCCTAGATCCTTCCACACCCCAGGTGGTCAAGCAGTTTACACAGTCTTATCATAGTGAAGGGGAACTTCCCTGGATTCTGAGAAGACAGGGCACACTCCCAACCCTGAGGCTCAGGGGCAGGGGAGAGCTTATTGAAGATGGAGTCAGCTTTTATTCTCTTTAACTGAGATGGAGTCAATCTGACACCCTTCAACAGCCAATGATGGCACTGGCCAGATCTGACCTCCATATTACAGTCTGATAAAACAAGGGCACATAAGTACCCCACAAAAGACATTCTCACTTCTACTCACAGAACAGCATTGGCAGTCTGAAAAAACAAGGGCACATAAGTACCCCACAAAAGACATTCTCACTTCTACTCGCAGAACAGCATTGGTTTTTTTTTTTTTTTTTTTTTTGGCCAGTCCTGGGCCTTGGACTCAGGGCCTGAGCACTGTCCCTGGCTTCTTCCCGCTCAAGGTTAGCACTCCGCCACTTGAGCCACAGCGCCGCTTCTGGCCGTTTTCTGTATATGTGGTGCTGGGGAATCGAACCTAGGGCCTCGTGTATCCGAGGCAGGCACTCTTGCCACTAGGCTATATCCCCAGCCCCTGTGGACAGAACAGCACTGGAAGGTAGCCCTTTTCCACCAGCGGAGAAGAATGTCATCTTTGATACTGACACAGACCCTGCCAGAGCAGCTAACAGATAACTGGGGCCTGAGAAGTAGTGAAGACCAGGCCATTTTCAGAAGTGCAAAGGAAGCTGAGCAGAGAAAGTCAGCTCCACCTAGGAAAAGGTCAACCCACCCAGGTGGGAGAACTCCTCCCAGGGCAGGACTACATTCTTTCTCAGGTAAACACAGCCAGAGGCAATCTGCCCCTCTGCATAACTGCAGTTTAGCCAGCTAAGGGAGTTTTAAAAAAAGCACTCACAAAAAAAACTAGTTAGGCCATAAAAGCATATGAGTGGCTCCAGGCTGGGCCAAGAATATCTCAGTAGCTAGCCCCTCTGGTGAAAGCCACTTATTCCACACTCAAACTTGAGCTCCCTGGAAGAGACTCCAAGCTACAGAAAACAGCTACCTCCCTCCTATATGACATGCAAAGCAGAACCCCTCCCACTAAACAAGACTGGGAGTAGGGTCACAAACACCCCACATCTGTAATGCAGAACATTTTTCTGACCTTTCAAACAAACTGATTTAAGAAACCAGCCAATCCACAGGAAAACTGACCACTGCAAAGAAATCAGGGGGGCTCCATCAAGGGACTGGATAGCAGATGCAAGAGAGACACAGGATCATCCAAAGAATTCTTTTTTTCTATTTACAATTTTTAACATATTTCCAAGGGCTGGGAACATGACCTAGTGGTTGAGTGTTTGCCTCCCATACATGAAGCACTGGGTTTGATTGCTTAGCACTACATATATAGAAAATGCCAGAAGTGGTGCTGTGGCTCAAGTGGTAGAGTACTAGCCTTGAGCAAAAAGAAGCCAGGGACAGTGCTCAGGCCCTGAGTTCAAGCCCCAGGAGTGGCAAAAGAAAATAAATGTTTCCTAATTTTTCATTATTGTTATTCCCCCCTTTTATTTTTAACTTTTCCTTCCTTCCTTCCTTCCTTCCTTCCTTCCTTCCTTCCTTCCTTCCTTCCTTCCTTCCTTTCTTCCTTCTTTCCTTCCTTCCTTCCTTTCCTTCTTTCTTTCTTCCTTGTTTATTTATTTTTTGGTACTTTATCAGTAGATACAGAGCCACAAGTGTTTATTAGGCCTCCTCCTTCGTTGTGTACATATATAATTCAGACTCTGATTACCAAAATCTCTATTTCTCAAGCTTAGTACCTTTAATTTTAGTATTATTCTTTTGCACTTATATAATCTTTTTAAATGTTTTATTTTTCTTTGAATATAGATCTTAGTAATCATTCTTTGGTTCCTTTCATTCCCTTCTTTTCACTACTCTAACTTTCTCTTCTTACTTTTTCTTATAACTCTTGATTTCGTATCCTTCACTCCTTCCTGAAACTTCTTAGTTCTTTGTTCTCTGGTTATTGATTGTTTAGCAAGACTGTATCTGTATACATTTTGATTGTGTCAAAGGGTCTCATTGAATAATTCTTTCAGTCCAGATTGATTTAAACAAAATGACAGATTTGGTCACTGGTTACAGATTCACAAATCACAATACCCTTTCCCTAACAAAGAAAAGCAGAGATAGATAACTATCTAATATTTGGAACTTCTAATATCAGTGTAATTAGAGCTTGGGGTGAGTTTTTGACTTAAAAAATCTTTCTGTGGTGGTATTAGATATGTATTTATATCCAAAAAAGGAGAAAGTGAAAATAACCATCTGTGTTTGTCAACCTCAAAACTCTGTGCTCTGAGCTGTGGTAGATCATGTCTTAAAATTGTGTTCTGGTGTGCTATTGGGTTTACTTTCATTCCCAGATTGTCAAAAACAAGACAAGAAAAATGTCAAGTAAGGGAACCTCAAGTGCCACTCAAAATAATCAGCGAACAGAGCAGTCAATGAAAACCTAGAGGTGAATCCTCAAAATGCTCTACAAACATTACTGGTGAACATGATGAATGAAAAGATTGAAAGCCTACATACAGCTATATGTGAGCACGATGAGGTGAACCAACAATTAATAGAGGAATTAATGGAATCCTCAAAAAGAGACCAGAATGAATTCCAAGAGAAGGAAAAGGAGTCCAATGAAAATGTAGACACAAGCCTAAAGGACTTGAGAGAGAACACTCAGAATCAAATCAAGGAAGTACAGAAATCCACCCAAGATCTAAAAGATTCAGTAGAGAGATGAAATCGTTAAAAATCGGCCAACTACAAGGAAAGGAGATTTAAAAAAAAAAAGTAAATAATTTAGATCACGGGATAGACTACGGATAGACTACATAGAAGGTTGAAACTCCAAAATTGAAGATGATATAGACTTTATGGAGGAAAAAAAAAAAAAACAAAAAACCTAGACAGATCACTTCAAGGGCTCCAAGATACAATAAGTAAGCCTAAGGCTAGTAGGTATTGAAGAAAACTGAAGAAGGAACCTAATGGAATAGGAAATATGATTAACAGAATTCTAGTAGAGGACTTCCCAAATATCCAGAAGCATAGGACCATCCAGATACAAGAAGCTTTTAGAATCCCAAAAAGACCATAACAGAATACCCTACTGACACAGAGTAATCTGTACGGAATAAGTAGAGACTGAAGAAAGGATTCTTAAAGACTCCAGGGAGAAGAGTACAATCATGTATAAAGGAAAATCAATTCAAGCAACTAAAGCTTTCTCAGCAGAGACCATGAAAGTAAGGAGAGCCTGGAATGAGGTCTGCCACACCCTAGAGAAAAATAACTACCAACCAAGAATACTGGACCCAACTATGCTCTCATTCATACCTGAAAGACAAATAAAAACCTTCCTCAGCAAATAAAAATTGAAACAATGTATCTCCACCAAACCAGCATTACGTAAAATTCTCAAAGATGTTCTACACATTGAAAACCAACAAGAACATGACACTGGCAGAGAAATGGCCCTTAAACAAAAAGCCAGGTAATTATAGCAAGAATTGACAAAGCATGGCCCTTAAAAAGATAGATATAATGAAAGAAAGTAACAAACACCTGTCAATCCTAACCCTCAGTATTAATGGACTTAACTCTCCAAGGAATGGCGTTGACTGAAAAGTTGGATCAAAAAGCATGATCCATCCTTCTTCTGTCCTCATGAAGCACATCTTGCCCACAGAAGCAAAAGTATCCTGAAAGTAAAAGGCTGGAATAAAATCTATCAAGCAAATGGCCTTTATAACCAGGCTGTAGTTACAATCCTAGTATCATATAAAATAGACTTCAAACTAAAATTAGTGAGAAGAGACAAAGAAGATTATTACACATTAATAAAGCGATCTTTGCTACAGGGTGACCATTCTAAATACCTATACACCAAATGGTGGAGTACCCAACTTCATCAAACAAATACCACTGACTCTAAAGACACATAGATCCCAACTCATTGATCATTGGTGACTTTAACATACCACTGCTCTCTCTCTCTCTCTCTCTCTCTCTCTCTCTCTATCTATCTAGATCAACATGGCAAAAACTCAACAGAGAAATCTCTGAATTAAAAATTGCATAGGTCAACTATACTTAACCAACATCTATACAATATTCCACCCAACAACACCAGAATATACATTCTTCTCAGCTCCACATGGATCATGCCCCAAAATAAATGTCATTTTAGGGAACAAAGCAAACCTGTGCTAATTCAGAAACACTGATATTATTCCCTGCATTCTTTCAGACTACAATAATAAAATAAACTTAGATAAAATAAAATAAAATTAGAGTGCAACACCAAAAGATACCATACAAAATCCTGTAACTCATGGAGACTGAATAAACCATTGTTGAATCACCAGTGGGTCACTGAAGAAATCAGGGTGGAAATTCAAAAGTTCCTGGTATTTAACCAAAATGAGCACACAGAATAAAAGCAAATGGAGTACTCAGAGGGAAATTTATAGCTCTCAGTGCCTACATCAACACATTGGAGAAATCTCAATCCAATGAAGAAATGAAGTACCTTAAGCTCCTTGAGAAAGAGCAACAAGACAAACCCCAAACCAGCAGAAGGAAACAAATAATTAAAAATAAATAAGAATTAAATAAATTAGAGTCCGAAAAAATAGAAAGGACACTAAAACAAAGATTTGTTTCCTCAAAAAAATTAACAAAATTGACAGATACTTAGCAAATTTTACAAAAAAAAGAAGAGAGTACACTCAAATAAACAAAATCAGAATGAGAATGTACACATCACAAAAGAAAAAAAAACACGAAGATTCAGACTACTATAATGGAATAATTCTGATACCTATATGCTAACAAATTTGAGAATCTGGAAGAAATGGACAAATTTCTAGTAAACATTGATATGCCCAAACTAAACCAGAAATTTAAACCAACTAAATAGAGCCACATATAGTAATGAAATACAAATGCAATAAGAGACCTCCTATCCAAGAAAAGCCCAGGACCAAATGCATTCACAGCCAAACTCTATAAGGCCTTCAAAGTAGAATTCATAACAATACTTCTCAAAATCTTCAATGAAAGTGAAATTGAAAGTGTAAGTTTATTACTAAACTCATTCTATGAAGCCACCATAATCCTCATCCCAAAACAGACAGGCATTCATCAAAGAAAGCACTACAAACCCATTTTTCTGATGAACATCAATGCAAAACTTTTCAAAAAAATTCTGGCCAATCGACTTCAACAACACATCAAAAAATTATACACTATGAACAAACAGGATTCATTGCAGGGATGCAAAGCTGGTTCAATATATGCAAGTCAAATAATGACAAGAACCATATGATCATTTCCAAAGATACAGAAAAAGCATTTGATGAAATCCAGAACCCATTTAGGATGAAAGCTCTGGAGAAACTAGGAATCTATAGAATATTCATGAATATAATAAAGGCTGTGTATGAGAAACCTATACCTGGCATTACATTTAATGGCAAAAAGTTAGAAACATTTCCTTAAAATCAGGAGCAAGACAAGCATTTCTACTCACCACTCCTTTTCAATGTAGTACTATAATCCCTGATTAGAACTAATAAGGCAAGAGGCAAATATAAAGAGATCTAAATAGGAAAAAATGCAGTAAAACTCTCTCTTTACAGATGACACAATCCTGTATTTAAAGAACCCCATCAACTCTAATCACAAGTTGCCAGAGCTGATCCAAAACTTTAGCAAAATAGCAGGATATAAAATTAATCCTCCAAAATCAATGGCTTTTCTGTACACCAACAATGAGAAGAGTGAGGCTGAAATCAGGAAAGCAAATAGCCCCCCCCCCCAATAAAATCCTTTGGAATCACCTTAACCAAAAAAGTGAAAAACTTCTATATTGAGAGCTTTTAAAAATCTGAAAAAGGGGGCTGGGGATATAGCCTAGTGGCAAGAGTGCCTGCCTCGGATACACGAGGCCCTAGGTTCGATTCCCCAGCACCACATATACAGAAAACGGCCAGAAGCGGCGTTGTGGCTCAAGTGGCAGAGTGCTAGCCTTGAGCGGGAAGAAGCCAGGGACAGTGCTCAGGCCCTGAGTCCAAGGCCCAGGACTGGCCAAAAAAAAAAAAAAAAAAAAAAAAAAATCTGAAAAAGGAAATTAGAGCAAAAATGAGGATGTGGAAAAAATCTTCCATGCTCCTTGACAGGGAGGATTAACATCATGAAAATGGCAATACTGCCAAAAGCAATCTACAAATTCAATGCAATACCCATCAATATCTCAACATTCTCTAATGAGATAGAGGAAGCAATCCAAAAATTCATATGGAACAATAAAAGACCCACAATAGCAAAAACAATCTTTAGCAGGAAAACGGTACTGGAGGAATATCAATACCAAACTTCAAACTCTATTACAATGCTATAGTAATAAAAACAGCATGGTACTGGCACAAGAACAAGACTGAGGACTAATCAAATAGAAATAAAAACCCAGAAATGAACCTGCAGGCCTATGGCCATCTAATCTTTGACAAGGAAGCCAAAGAATTAGAATGGAAGAAATAGTGCCTCTTCAATAAATGGTGCTGGCAGAATTGATTAAACACCTGTAAAAACTAAAGTTGGATCTTGATATATCACCCTGAACCAAATGCATCAACGACCTCAGGGTAGAGGCAGATTTGTGTTTTAAAACATCATGGGAAGGAATAGGAGAAACACTAGGACTCCTTGGCACAAGTTGAAACTTTCTTAATAAAGACCCATTAACATAACAAATCAAAAAAGACTGAAAAAATAGGATTGCATGAAACTGCTCAGCTTCTACACTGCAAAGGACATAGCTTGGAAGATAAATAGAAAGTCCACTGATTGTGAGATGATTTTCACTAGCCATATAACAGACAAGGGTCTTATTTCTAAAACCTACTTAGAACTGAAAAAATTAAGTCCCCCCAAAACAAATTCTCAAAGAAACAACTTCCCTATTAATAAATGAACTAAAGACTTAAAGAAAAACTTTTCTGAGTAGGAAATTAGAATGGCCAATAGACACATGAAAAAGTGCTCAACATATCTGGACATAAAAGAAATGCAAATCAAAACAACATTGAGGTTCCACCTCACCATGGCCATTATCAAGAAAAATAATAACAACAGATGCTGGAAGGAATGTGGCCCAAAAGGAACATTTCTATACTATTGCTGGGAATGTAAACTTGTTCAACCTCTCTGTAAAACAGTATGGAGATTCCACAAAAGGCTAAATCTAGAGATCCCCTATGACCCAGCAACCCCACTCTGGGCATTTATCCAAAGGATCACCATCAAGACCATACTAAAGCTACCAGCCCAATCATGTCATTGAAACATTATTTACCATAGTTGAAATGTGGAACCAACACTTATGTCCCTCAGTAGATGAATGGATCAAGAAAATGTCGTGATTATACTGAATGGAATTCTATGCTTCTATCAGAAAGAACGGAATTGCTCCATTTGTAACAAAATGGAAAGATTTTTAAAAAATCATTCTAAGTAAAGTGAACCAGACAAAGAAACATAAACTGTTTGTTTTCTCTCACTGGTAATTATTAGTATATGTCCAAATAATCCTGCCATAGGAACTCAATAGCTCAGTGCCTCTGTATATATGATGATATAAGATGATGCTAAGTGAAATGAACTCCAGTATATGGAAACAAGTGATTTTTCATTATTGTTATATTTAGTATAGTATGTGAAATTATTTATTTTTCCATGCAGTTGTCTTCCCTATTGTTTGACTCCTCTTATCAGTGTATTTTATTTTGGTACCCTGGTATTATATATACATTTATTTGAATTAGGGAAGGTAAGGGGAACATCAAAATGGTGAGATGAATGATACATTTTGAACCAATTCAATAGCAATACTTATAAGACAATATGTTGAAAATTAACAGTACAACTCATGGGTAGAGATTGGGCCAAATTGAAGGTGGAAGAAAAATGAGGAAAGAGGTAACAAGTTTGACAAGAAATCTACTCACTACCTTAAGTATGTTACTATAACCCCTCTGCACATCACCATAACAATAAAAACAAAATAAAAAAGAAAAGTGATTTGCAAACTAATTCTCAATTATATTCACAAGAGAACAATTTAATAAACATTGTTAAAAATTAAGCTGTGAATAGCTACCATCATGAAAAAACTAAGTAAAATCAAATTCATAAAATAATTTTAAAATTGTTTATGAAATAAAACTTTTTATCAGATATGGAATATCTAGATATTAGATATAGAAAATATAGTTAAGAATAATAATTTTAAAGTTGTTGAATCTCAGGAACATATCAAAACATTTAATTTCAATGTAGCTCTGGTACTCTAGCAACATAACAATCATAATTTTCACAATAAGATGAGAGGAAAGAATTAATCTTGTCTTCTCTGTGAGACATGTCTGTATAGGAATTTCTATTGACAGAATTTATTAAGAGACTTAAGAACATTTCCATAAATAAGTCAATTCTCCTAGGCAGTGCTGTTTTGACAGCTGTAACAAGCATCATTCTATAAAATACATTAAAAAAAACCCTGTTGTCACTGATTTTGATTTTGGTAGCGTTTGTCTTGTATACAAGTTTATCTGATTTGGGGACGGGAAGGGGAATCACAGAAATGATGAGACAAAGGACAAAATGTGAACCAATGCAACAGTGATACAAGAGAATATGTTGGAAAAGAACTTTACAACTTGGTGGGGGAGGGGAGTTGGGAGAGTAGTGGGAGAAAAGGAGGGATGGGGTAACACTGTTTCACAGAATTGTACCCTTTTCCTTAGTGATGTAACTGTTACCCCCTCTGTACATCATCTTTACAGTTTAAAAAAGTGACATATATACTAAAAATTCTTCAAGTCTATTAAGTATGATCATAAATAAAATGAGATTTATAATACTTTTATGTCAAAATAATAATATGAAAGAAATATATTATAAAAATTATTACAAAGTTGAAAGGTTTATAACATGTGGAAATTTTTACTGTGCTAAAGATATCAATTCAACAAAGATATCAATCAATTTCACTGATTTAAATATTTTAATAAGAACAAAGTGAAAGTACTGGCAGGCACTATTATAAACAAAATAAAACTTAGCACACTAAATATAGCCATTTTTAACTCCGCATTTGGTAACTCTAAAATCTGGGTTCCATCCGATTCTGGATCTAATGCTTACTAAGTTCTCTCACAGGAATAATAGAATGAATGAATGGGTAATTACAATAAAGAGAAGCAGAGAGAACTTAAAGAAAAATATTAGAAGTTAGAACACTAAGAGAAATTAGAAATGCTTCAGTTGTTTTAATCAATAGAATTGATAATACCAAGGAAAATGCAGTAGAACTAATCGGAAGAAGGAATGAAAGCAAGCATCTAAGAAATGTGCTAAAATTTGTGAAGGTGTCATATACTTGAAACACCTGAAGATAAAGAGAAGGAAGGAAAAAAGGATGAAGGAGAAAAGACAAAAGATGCAGAGGAAACATTGAAATGATGAGGGCAGAGAACTTGCCCAAATTACCGTAAAATGTTAATCAAAATTCAGGTTAAAAAGAAAATACCAATGAGGATAAATCCTAACATCGTCTAACGCTGGTTATATGGGTCTAGAAAAACAAATGCAAAGAGAAGTCTCAAAATCAGCTAGAGGACAAAGTAATTGACCACAAAAGTCTGAGTGAGGACAATTATAGAGGGGTTCTCATTAAAATTATGCAATAAATGCTGAGTGGAAATATTTCAAATGTTTAGAGGGAATAAAACACAAAATTCTAACTTCATTTCCAATAAACCTTCTGTTAAAAACCAAGCAAGAAATGCTTTCTTTTCTTATTTCTGTTTTTGTTCCTGTAGGGGCTTGAACTCAGGGAATTAGATTCTCCATAAGATGTTTTCACTCAAGGCTGACACTTGACCACTTAAGCCACAAGTCTATTTCCAATTTAGGCTGCTTAGTTGGAGACAAGCGTCTAATGGTTTGTCTGCATAGGGTGGCTTTGAGCTGTAATCCTTAGATCTTAGCCTCCTGAGTAGCTAGGATTACAGACATGTGCTGCTAGTTTCTGGAAACAAAAATAACATTTCTGTCAAACAAAACCTGACGATATTCAACCTTAGCGGGCAAGGTGCTACATGAAGGGTAGGTTACTCTGATTTTACTCTAAAAGGTCAATTAATTTAGCTCAGCAACTTAGAGTTTCATAAAGAAAAGACAAACATGGGAGAAGGAATAAATGAATATACGATCATTTTTATGTTCTTATCTGTGCCATAATTATAATTCTTACTAAGATTATACCATATGGATAAGTTAAGTGAGTGATATCAATTGAGATAACCCAGTGAGTGAAAATGGCAGTGACTTCAATCTTTAAAAAGTTACTCCAGGACTTTCTTTCTGGCAGAGATTATCTGTACTGTTTTGAAAGAATAAAAATAAAGAAGGGGAAGAATTACTAGATATGTATTGTTATCAGTAAATTTGGAAAAAATCGATAGGATTATCAGAAATAATAAAGGGCATGAAAAAGCCAGAAGCAGCGTCACAGGTAAAGGTATTTAGAAATTTCAGTGAAAACTGAAAATAATTAAGGTTTCATTGGTTATTAGTAAACAATGTTGCCTTGAATGCTGAGATGATGTGTGGAGTTCAGTGTCTGGAAACTAATAAAAACGTTTTATTTTTTTAAAAAGAAACAATGAATAGTACAGTTTGCTATGTTTCTTCCTTGCCTTATGCATGATGTGCTAATAGGACACTTAATGGGCTCTTGCTTCAGGACTAGAGAAATAGTTCATTAGACAACATTATGTAAGAGATTTGAAAAAGATCAAGGGCTAGTTTTTTTTCTTTCCCCTTATTCATACTGGTATATTGTATAGGTTTTTCTTTCCCTAAACATGCGGGAGACAGCACAACAGGTTAAATTTTTTTTTTCAGTTTTCTTACTTATATCCAAGCCAAATGTGTGAGTAGGTTTACATAAAGACTATAGGCTAAATAATAAATAAGTAAATAATTTCTCGTAAGTAATTGTAATTTATGCCAGGGGTGTGGTTTTGTTCATAGAGCTCCTGTATCAAAAATACAAGGCTCTGAGTACAAACACCAGTTCTTCAAGAAAGACATCTAATATACAGTGTTCAACCTAGAAGGAAATATTGACACTGATACTGTTAATGGATTACTCAGCTATTTTTCTTTACACACACACACACACACACTCACACATACACACAGAAAAACAGTTATCTAAAAAGAAAAAAAAGAAAGCAACAGAATAATGCCTCTTCTCTCTCTCTCTCTGAGAATTTTAAAAACATGTTCTTATTAATAACATTTTATTATCCTTTAGTAATTGTACAAAAGAGTTTCAATTCACCATGATAATTTATGAGTAACATGAACATTGATTAATCCTACCCTTTCATCATTCTCTTACATCTCTTCTAACCCCATCTTTTCCTCAGTTTTTCTAGTTCCATTTTTGCATATAAACATTGATGTTTTAAAAATTGTAATTGTTAAGGTGATGCACATAGGGGTTACAGTTATATCAGGTAAAGAGTACATGCCTTTTTGAACAATCTCATCCTTCCCTCACTCTTTCCTAGTTTTTCCTCCTGTCCTCCCCACAAGTTTTATTGTGTATCATTCATTGTCATTACAGTGTCTAGTGAGTGTCACTGTTGCATTTGTTCAACCTTTTTTCTTCCACTTTTGTGCCCTGCCTGTCCTCCCAAAGACAGATAAAGAAACAAACAATACACAAGGAAAAGAAAACAGAAATAGCAGCAAGATGTAAAAAACAAACAAACAACCTCTTGTTCCCATTTTCTAGAGTTCATTTTAGTAAATTTTGTTTTATGATCAGATTCATATAGCTCTAGCACCTTCATGATTCTCTTTTAAGAATATCCTTCTTTGGTCTCACTCATGTGAATGCCTAGAGACTGTGCAGTTTATCATGCCACAGTGTATAATTTTAATATCATCTAGTGTTTTTTCATTGTAGAATTATAGGCACATATTAGTTACTACAAATAAGGGAAACCATGTAACCTATGTTTCTTACATCACTTAGTGTAAGTTTTTCCAAGTATTTCCATTTCTTTCTGACTGCATTCCCACATTCTTCTTTTCTACATTTAGCTGTCCCCACCTTGACACTTTCCTCACCTTGATACCTAAGATACTGGAATGTACAATCACTTTTGGATGGTGTTTTCAATAACACATACTCAGTGCCTCTTATTTGTTCAGCTGGTGCTCTATGATTTGATTCATGCCTCCAGCCTGGCTTAGTGTTCTCTGGAGGGTAAGACTAGGTCCAATTGTGGTTCAGGAGTATCTCCTTGTGACCTCAGGTAGACACATCAAGAGCTTTACTCTAGATTTCCCTCTCCTTCTGACATGAGCCATCATTGCTCATCAGTTCTTACCTCCATTATATAATGAACATATTTAAAATTTAATTTTATTTGAAGCTGATGCACAGAGGAGTTACAGTTATATATGTAAGGTAATGAATACATTTCTTGTCAAACATTGTTATCCCCTTCCTCATTTTTCTCCCACTTTTCTTCTCCCCTTCAACTCTTCCTCCCCATTTCCAATATTTTGTCTTGTGAATATTGCTGTTACATTGGTTAGCCTTTTGTGTCACCATTTTGTTGTTTCCTTTCCCTTCCCCAATTCAGAGAAATGAATACACAAGACACAGGGCAGTGAAATAAAATGCAGTGACAACAGGGGATAAAACAAAGGGGAAAAAAAGAAAACAAAAAAATTAACTTCACACAGTACATTAAAAAATAACAACAAAGAAAAACCTCTCGTTTCCATATCTTGGAGTTCATTTCCCTTAGAATCATCTTGTATGCTCATATGTACATTGCTATTGAGCTGTTGTGATCCTCTACTAGAACTATCCTAGACATATACTAATTACTACAAATGAGGGAAACAATGGAATCTAAGTGTCTTTGGGTCTGGCTCATTGCACTTAATATGATTTTTTCCAAGTGTTTCTATTTCCTTACAAGTGGGGCAATGCCATTCTTTCTGATGGAAGAATAAAATTCCATTTTGTATATATACAATATTTTCTTGATCCATTTATCTACTGAGAGACATCTGAGTTGGTTCCATATCTTAGTTTTGGTAAATAATACTGCAATGACATGGTTGTGCTGGTAGCTTTGGTATGGCCGTGTTTGTGGTTAGTTGTCTCAATGCCAAGAAGTGGGATGGCTGGGACATAAAGGAGCTCTATGTTTAGTCTTGTAGTAATCTCTATACTGCTTTCCAGAGTGATTGAACAAATTTACACTCCCACCACCAGTGTAGTAGCATTCCCTTTTGGCCACATTCCAATCAGCATTCATTATTAGAAATCTGTTAGTATTAAATATGTTATAGATTTCATGATATTGGCCATTATAACTGGGATGAGGTAGAACCTCAATATTGTTTGTATTCACATTTCTTTTATGGCCAGAGATGTTGAGAATTTCTTCCTATGTTTATTGGCCATTTTTATCTCCTCTTCAGAGAAGTCTCTCTCTATGTATTTAGCCCACTTATTAATGGGGTGGTGTTTCTTTGGGGCTTTGTTTTGGGGGTTTTAACTTTTTGAGTTCTAAGCATATTTAAGATACAAGGTCTTTTTCTGTTAAATGGCTATAGCTAGCAAGATAAATAGCCCACATATTGGGAGACTATCTTCACTGTATCATGAACATTTGAAGATCGGTTTTATTTGTTACTAGAATGTGCTTAGTAGAAACTATATACATAGGAATAATACTAACAAAGTCATATTCCAGATACAAAAGACAGGATAAAGTGTTGATCATTTTCTCTACCTATTGGATTTCAAAATAGTGAATTTTTTTTTCAAAGTAGTCTCAAATGAAGTAAGAAGACTCTTTTTTTGTGTCTGTTTTAAATTCATCTTTTGAAATCTAGTCAATCCAGTACTGGAAATATTCTCAGTGGTATTCAAGTAAGCTCAATAGGTACCTCTTCAAACTGTCTTCTGAGTCCATGTGTCATATCCTAGTGGCATGTTACAATGCTTTGCCATTTTCTATACAATGTTTTTGAGAACATTCTGTTATCTGACCTAAAATTGCCTCTCCCTTTATTTAAATGATATTTTTGTGATAAAACTTTGTTCACTGTGATTATTCCTTGCTATGATTTTTTGAGCCTTTTAGAAAAACACCATTATTTGTTCAAGGTAAGAAATATAATGAGGTCACGATTTAGTTCTGATTAGAACTACAGTGCTAGTACCTAAATCGTTAGGATTTCCCTTCATATCTCGTTCCTTACACACTGAAAACTCCTGTCTCTTAACACGAAGAACCAAAATTATCTTATCTTACTCTATAGCAAACAATATCAGAATCAAAATACACAGCTCTCTAACACATAAAAATATCAATTAAGTTTGATAAGGTATTCATTCTATTCTTCCTTTTTATACATTTCCTTAGTTTGCGCTCTTTAACAAAGTTCCTGAAGTTGGGGAAAATTATGAAGAGAAGAAGTGTGTTGGGTCTGGGAATATGGCCTAGTGGCAAGAGTGCTTGCCTCCTACACATGAAGCTCTCGGTTCGATTCCCCAGCACCACATATATGGAAAATGGCCAGAAGGGGTGCTGTGGCTCAGGTGGCAGAGTGCTAGCCTTGAGCGGGAAGAAGCCAGGGATGGTGCTCAGGCCCTGAGTCCAAGGCCCAGGACTGGCCAAAAAAAAAAAAAAAAAAAAAAAAGAAGTGTGTTATATCCATGTTTGGGAGAAGTTCATAGTCAAAGGGCATTCAACTGTACTTAACGGGCTACATCTTCTAGACGGAGAAATATAGCATCATAGTGTGGCAGAAAGTGTAAGGCATACCATCAGCATCCTATGAAACCTTTTCTATAAAAGTCTGAATGTGATTCAGAAGGGTAAAGTTATCACACCCAAATCAATGTTCAGAAGTCCCACCTATTAAGACTATCATGATGGCCAACATTCATTTGCAGAAACATAATTTTAAAGGGATAGGGATATATTCCAATTCTGGAAAGGGAAAAAGAGGGAGAGAGAGAGAGGGAGAGAGAGATGGAGAGAGAGAGAGGAAGGGAGGGAGGGGAAAGGAGAGGGAGGGAAGGAGAAAGGAAGGGAGATGGCAAAGAAGGAAGAGCTATGGGAAGGGTAGAAAAAATATTCTCCAGAGGATAATGACTTAGAAAAGGAAGATAATATCTTCTCAATACTAAAACAAATTCTAATTTAAGATGAAGTGAAGGATAAGAAATGATAACAAATGATTTCCTTAACAAACAGTACAAGAAATGTGTCCAATGCCTAAGGTATGAAACTGTAACCACTCTGTACATCAGTTTTATAATAAAAACTTAAAAAAAAAGAAATGATTTCCTTAGTATTGTGCTAACAAATTCAGGAATGTAGAGCTGTAAATAGTGTCACATGCCACAAACTTTCATAGATTACTTAATGGCCCCAGAAAATTCAAGCCCAGGTGAACCAAAGGATTTCATTCATTACACAGACCCACAAAGTAATTTTAAGCTAAATTCTTCTGTCGTAAAAGGAGTGTTTCAGTTAAATGAAGGATCACAAAAGGACTAGTTTTGATCTTTAAGTTTAGCCAAATTAGAGTGACAAAGAGAAATGGAGTTTGAAAGTCATATAGAATCTAAAGCTGCTAAGCATTTGCAGAAATGAGTTACAAGGCAGGTTTTGCTCAGTTTTTCCACAGAAGTAACATGGAGGTCAAAAGAAAAGGAATAAAATAATTTAGGGATACATCATCTGGAAGCACCTTTGCTGAAGATATATTTTTAAAAACTCATTTTTTTCATTTGATATTTTCTCATATTCCACTATATTAATATGTATTTGGATAATTATAAAAATATTTTTGTTTGCTAAATCTCTAGCATATCTGACACTCTCAGCAAAGGTGCCTTATTCATTATGTAGTTTATTATTTTAATTTAAATTTTTTTGTAAAGGTGATGTGCAGAAGGGTTAGAGTTACACAGTCAGATGATGAGTACACTTCTTTTTCAACAGTGTTATGCCTTCCCTCATTTTCTCCCACTTTCTGCCCTACAGACCTCTCGACCCCTTAAGTTATATAGTTCATTTCCAACATAGTGTCTCGTGAGTATCACTGCTGAATTGGTTGACTCTTTGTACCATTTCTTTTTGTTTCTTCTTAAAAATTGTTTTCATCTTTACTTTTTATTCAAACATGCCTACCAGGGAATTTTAAATTACATGGGTGACATACTTTGCTATTGATCTGCATTGCATTGTTGAAGATTACCTTGCAGTGGACCACTAGGTGGCAGAATTATAGCAAACACAGGCGCTCGCGCGCGCACGCGCGCGCGCGCACACACACACACACACACACCCCTCTCAATAATTGGAATTATTTTTGCCTGAGCAAATATAAACATGTTAGGGAGGAAAGGGACATCACACATCATTCAGGACCTGTAAATGTGGAAACTGAGACCATGAGAGCTAACTAAGTAGCTTCAAATGAAACCAAGACACGTGATTCCTAGTTTGGGTAATTCACACCAATCTACATGTTTTACTACAGGGCTTACAAGCAGTGAAAGATTATGGAGTTTCAACCCGTCTCTTGTGTCTTTGGGAGGCATGAGGAAATTCTTTTAACAAATGGACAAGTCGGTGAGTCATCTCCAAAACAAGAGTAGTGACACAGAGTGTTTCTTTAAACCTATCTTCCTTGCTAAACTCTTCCCCTACCAGCCCCCTCTCTCTACTACCCGGCCAAGATCGTTATACCATTATTATAGCTCACGGTCAAGGAGCTGGGACCAAGGGTTTCACATTCTGGTGTGAACAATCCTGGGCCTTCTCTTGTTGCCCCTTCTATGGCTGGTGATCAAAATAGTCATTCAAAGGAGGAAAGGTGAGCAGCTGAGATGGGGCTGTACCCCAAGTACCCAGAGCATGCAGCCACAGCTTGGGCTTCCAGAGGAAATGCAGGGTCACCAAGAGCATCGCTGAGATGTAGGAAGTAGGGAAGGGGGCAGTGTCAGTGGACTGGAGGGGATGGTGGATGGGGGAAGGCAGCCTTGCCCTACGGGCCTCTGTAGAGGAAAAGGCTGTGCCTCCTCTGTTCTGCACACCGAAGGCACTCTCTTCCATTTCTATGGTTCCCTTTCTCTCCTCAAAACAGATAAACTTATATATAAAATGAAGGGTACAGAATAATAATAATCAAAAGCAGTGACAATTGGAATAAACCATATTGAAAAAAGAAAGAAAAAAACAGATATAACTGAAAATAGTACAATAAAAAACCTACCATTTCCATTTCTTAGAGTTCATTTCAATACACATAAGTTTATATGTAATTTATTCTATGTGCTGTATATCAGTGTGGACACCAAGTGCACACAACCCAGTCTGAGAGCTGTGGAATGAAGAGATATTATCTACCTGATGTTATTCCCCTTGCTTATTTGCATCCACATCAATGCAAATACCATATTTAACTCAATTGTACGTTCATAACATCTATGTCTAGAACAATCTTGCATAGCACTCATGAACTTGACTTTGATGTATGCATCAAACAATTCCTTTCTGAGTGTCACTGCTAAGATCTCATTAATCAGCCCATCTGCCACTTCTACTGGTGATTCAAGTTGTTACTTGAATATTGACCCAAAAGAATTAAAATTCTACTTCTATAAGTCAAAGATGATCATGATCAAATATTTTCATAACTACACACACACACATACACACACACACACACACACACACACACACACACACACACACGATGACTTAAAGCTCATTAAACCAAAAAGAAACGTCTACATTATATGGGAAATCAATGGCTAAAGGTCACATCTAAACAAGTCCTATTACCATATATGATTTTCACATATTTTTAGACTGTGTAAGAGTAATCTGTGATTCTATCATTGTAACAATCTAAACACAATTATTGTAATAGTATTATATGACACTTCAGACCAATTTTCCCTATTTTTGCTGAGTTAGGTTTCATGTATGTACAGTTTCCATTTATTTACATGTTTGTGTTCTTTATTAATGGAATCCCAGAGACCCATCCCATTTCTCCACTTTACTAAGGAAGTTTCATATAGCTCCTCCTCTTCCTCCTCCTCCTCCTCCTCCTCCTCCTCCTCCTCCTCCTCCTCCTCTTCTTCTTCTCTTCCTTTATTCATGCAGATATTGAGGCTTGAAGATTGTGCTCTCCTCTGGGCCAGGTTTCAATGTCTGGCTCCTTTCTACTTTTTATTCATCTTTCTATGAGCTTACACTCAACACTACAACTTTTAGCGGTTTAGACCAGGGCAGAAGCTCTAATATGATTCCTTTTTCCATTATGTGCTAAGGCAAAAAAAGAGTATAAACCTCTACATATGATTGAGACAGAGCACTTTGTGTTCTCCCTGCTTTTCCTTGTCTCATTTGGAGGCAGCCTTGAAAGAACTTTTTAAGAATGACAACTCAATCTTTGCTAGTGTCAATAAGCAGGTAATGGAACCTTGGACAAATGGAGAGATTCCTATTCTGCCTCTATTACTCATGTCCACATTTCTCTGTCTCTGTCTCTGTCTCGCTTCCTTCCTCCCTCCCTCTTTACCCCTCTCTGTCTGTCAATGGCCTAATCAAAATGTCAAAGCAGGCCTTCAAAATCTTTCATCTTCCTTATTCTCATTACTGATGCATGGCATTCCTTGTTAGATTTTGATAGTCATGGACTTATAAGAGAGTCTGGTCTCAGATGTTTGAATACACCTGCTACAAGGTCTTATTACTTTTAAATCCATGAATGAGCATGTCGACTCCTTCCTTTCCTTCAGAACTGTAACCAGAATTTCCAATTTCCTCATGAAGTTCAGATTGTCTGTACCTAGGGAGCTTTATCAACCCAGAAGCCTGTGTGTACAGAGTTCACTACATCAATGCCGACCAATTTTCCCCGCACAGGGCTATGCAACAATTCAACCTAAAACAGACTTGACAAGAAATCATGTAAGCTCCAACATGCTGAATGACGTTGGAGTGGATATTAGGTCTTTATTTTTAATACATTTGTCTTGAGTTTAACTCATAGAGGAAGGGATTGATAGGTATCCTGTAACACTATGATATATTTTCCTTGGGAAAATATTTTTCAGTATAACATGTGGTTTGTGTAAACATGAGAGAATGATACTTCTCTATTTCATTTACGTTATCATCTATTCAACATATTTTTAAAATTTTGTCTTCTTGGTTTGATCTGAACAGCTACAATTCTCCATGTCTATAAGTGTAATCTCATGCATATAGGATGATAATAACTCTCCCTCCTCTGGGTTAGTAGGACTGTTCTAAACCATCTAAGAAGCAAGATATAATCAGGAAGCCCAATTTAGGGCTAATAATGTAGAGAGGAAAACCTAGAGAAAGAAGTTAATAGAATAGGCAACCTATTTAACAGAATATTAGCCAAGAACTTCCCAAATATCCAGAAGGATAGGTCTATCTACTCATGGAGACTCAAGAATATTTTGCTGAACCACCAATGGATCATTGAAGAAATGAGAACAGAATTTCAAATGTTTATAGAATTAAACTGAGAGGAACACACAAATTACCAGCTCCTTTGGGACACAGAAAATGCAGTACTCAGAGGAAAATTTACATCTCTGAGTGCCTACATCAACAAACTGGAGAAAAATCAATTCAACAACTTAAGGAAGCACCTTAAGCTCCTTGAAAGGGAACAACAAGCCAAACTCCAACCCAATGTCCCAAATCAAATAATTAAAATTTAATCAGAATTTAATGACATTAAATCAAAGCAAACCATCAAAAGAATCAACAAAATGAAGAGTTGGTTCTTTGAAAAAATTAACAAGATAGACAGACCCCTACCAAATCTGATAAAAAAACAAACAAAGGCAGCACACCCAAGATCATAGATGAAACAGGTAACATCACGACAGAAACAACCAAGATTTCGAACACAATTGGACTATTTTGCAAACCTTTACGCCAAAACATTTGAGAACCTGGAAGAAATGGAAAAATTCCTAGCAAAAATTGACATGCACAAACTAAACAATGAAGATTTAAAACTTCTAAACACACTAATACACAGCACTGAAATAGCAACTGCAAAAAGAGATCTCTCATCCAAGAAAGGCCCAGATCTTGATGGATTCACTGCAGAATTCTACAAGGCCTTCAAAACAGAACTCACACCAATATTTCTCAAACTCATCAATGAAATTGAAAGAAAAAGTTTGCTACCAAACACATTCTGTGATGCCAGTATAATCCTTACGCAAAACCAGGCAAGGACTCATCAAGTAAAGAGAATTATAGATCGATTTCCCTGATGAACATTGATGCAAAAATTCTCAACAAAATTCTGGCAATAGACATCAGCAGGTCATCAAAAAAATCATACACTACGACCAAACTGGATTAAATCCCGGTATGCAGAACTGGTTCAACATACAAAAGTCAATCAAAGTAAGGACATAGCTTGCAAGATAAACAGAAAACCCGCAAATTGGGAGAAGATCTTTACCGGCCATAAAATGGACAAAGACCTCATATCTAAAATATATGCAGAATTCAAAAAATTAAATTCCTCCAAAACAAAACCTCAGAGAACCAACAGCCCACTCAACACATGGGCTAAAGACTTAAAAAGAGACTTCTCTGAAGAGGAAATGAGAATGGCCAAGAGACACATGAAAAAGTGCTCTGTATCACTGGCCATAAAAGAAATGCAAATCAAAACAACATTGACATTCCCCCATAAGAATGTCTATTATCAGGAAAACTAACAATAACAAATGCTGAAGGAGATGTGGCCAAAAGGGAACCCTACTACATTGTTGGTGGGAATGTAATCTTGTTCAACCACTCTGGAGAGCAGTATGGAGATTCCTCAGAAGGATAAACATAGCGCTCCTTTAAAAGGACACAGCAGCCCCATTCTTGGGCATCTACCCAAAGTTTACAAACAAGAACACTGAAGCTACCAGCACAACAATGTTCATTGCAGCACAATTTGTCATTGCCAAAATAAGAATCAACCTAGATGCTCATCAGTAGACAAATGGATCAGGAAAATGTGGTACATATACACAATGACATTTTATGCCCCTATCAAAAAGAATGACATTGCCCCGTTCGTAAGGAAATGGAAGGACTTGGAAAAAAATTATACGAAGTGAAATGAGCCAGACCCAAAGAAACATGGATTCTATGGTTTCCTTCATATGGAATAATTAGCACAGGTTTAGGCTAGTCACAGCAGAGGAGTACAAGAGCCTAATAGCTATGCCCTTATGAACACATAAGATGATGCTAAGTGAAATGAACTCATGTTATTAAAATGAGTGTTATATCTCTGTTGTAATTACTCTCAACATGCCATGTGAAACAGTAGCTTTTTGTTGTTGTTGCTTTGATGATCCTCTTGTATCCCCTTCCTGTGGTTGTTCTGGCGCTATCATTGTATCTCATCCGAGTACCCTGGGTACTGTATACACTGGTATTAAAACCAGGGAACGGAAAGAGAATTTCAAAATCGAGAGATAAAAGATAAAAAGACAAATGACTCCAAAAGCAGTACTTACAAAACCATTTGGTGTAAACAAACTGAACAACTCATGAGGCGAGAGGGAAAGGCAGACGGGGGAGGGGGGAAATGAAGGAAGAGGTAACAAACTGTACAAGAAATGTACCCACTGCCTTACATATGAAACTGTGACCCCTCTGTACATCACTTGGACAATAAATAAGTAATTATTTACAAAGAAGAATCATTGAAACTCAGAAGGAATTATAACATCAGTATTCTTCATATTCCATATCTCATTGCCAGACTAGAAGGACAACGTATGCAAAGCCAGATTGCAGAATCTTCACTTGTTTTGTGGATCAGAGAATCCTAAGTCAGGGGTCAGCAGATCTGCATCCTTCTGCCAATAGAAAGAAGATTCTGCTCAGTCCTAACAATGGATATTATACATCTTTGTCTTAGATGGTATAGCCTTGCATTTAGAACTTACCTTCAACCTTTACACTTGTTCTTAGAACTAAAGATCTCTGACAAATCAACTTTGAGATTTTCTTTAGAGGTTGAACCTCCAAGTTGATTCCCTTCTTTCCTTTCTCCCTCCCTTGCTTTATTATCATTCCTTCATCTCTTCCTTCCTCCTTCCCTCTTTCTTTTTCAGTTATCTATTTTTTTCTCCTGCCTCTTTCAACAGCAACTTGCTATGTAGCCTTGTCTTGCCCAGAACTTGCTGTACAGGAGGCATAAGTCTCCAGTGCTGAGAACAGAGCTCTGCCCCTCCCCTCAATGACCAGCCCTAAGTAATTTATTAGAGTTACTTCTGAGTCTTGGATTTCTCCCTGGTGATGACAAGATGAGAAGGAATTTTGTGCAATCACAGCAGCAAAGGACAAGCTGATAATTTCTGTCATGTGATATCGCTGGTGTAAAGCTCAATGATGTCTTTCATAGCCCCCTTTTTCCTTCAAATATTTTGTCGCACTCTAGTAATTTTCATTAAACTCTCTTCATTCTGATTTGTAGCTTTTCTGATACTATTCATCTGCATTATTTTATTTGGTGTAGCATATTCAAATGCTTTCAGTCCTTTTTAATTGCCCCTTTCAGATATAAGCTAATCATAAAGCAGAGAGCAGTCTCCACATCCAAAATGAATCTTTAGAAACTCCAACTTCTTCTTTCCCTTTGGGGTCATTTTAATTATAATGTCAGATTATCAGAGCGAAGCCTGAGTATCTGTAACATTTATCCAAGGTTATTATACTTATCATTTAGCTAGTTTCTTTACTCTAGTTCATTTCTCTTTAATTTATTTTAGGAAATGTCAATGTACTGAACTAAATTATGAAGGATACGGTTACCTTTCTAACCTTCACAGTCATTGTGTGTAGAAGTGTGTGCAACAACATGTCACACATAGTGACTTAACAGAAATTTATATCCTCACAGTTGCTGAAGAGAAGAAACAGTTGAATTCTTAGCACAGTTTAAAGGAGAACCTCTCCCAGGCTACCTTGCAGCCTTTACTAGTTTGCTAGTCATCTTTGATTTACCTTGATGATGAAGGCAAGAGTCATTCTGATCTCAGCCTTCCGTTCACAGCTTTGACTGCAGATCTGTGCCTAATTTCTCCTCCCTACCTTATTCTGTAGCCCCTCAATTTAAACAATGACTGCAATGACTCTGTTTGCATGCACCTTCCCTGCAAGTCCCTCTGCAGTAATTGAAGCCAGGACGGAAATATAGGAATTTTTTTTCAAATTTTTATCATCAAACTGATGTACAGAGAGTTTACAGTTTCATACATTAGGCATTGGATACATTTCTTGTACTGTTTGTTACCTTCTCCCTCATACCCCCCTCCCTCTGCCCCCTTTCCCTTTCACCCCTGAGGTGTTCAGTTCACTTACACCAAACAATTTTGCAAGTATTGCTTTTGTAGTTGTATGTCTTTTTTTAACCTGTGTCTCTCAATTTTGGTATTCCCTTTCAATTTCCTACTTCTAATACCAGTATACACGGTTTCCAATATACTCAGATAAGATTACAGAGATAGTGTAGGTACAAACACAGGAAGGTGATACAAGAACATCATCAATAATAGAAGCTACAGATACAGATGGGACGTTGAAAGTAGTTACAACTGTGATATAACAATTGTTTCCATAACATGGAGTTCATTTCACTTAGCATCATCTTAGGTGTTCATGAGGGTATAGCTTTGGGCTCATGTGATGCTCTGCTATGACTTGCATAAACCTGTACTAATTATTCCCAATAAGGGAGACCATAGAGTCCATGTTTCTTTGGGTCTGGCTCACTTCACTTAGTATAATTTATTCCAAGTCCTTCCATTTCCTTACAAATGGGGCAATGTCATTCTTTCTGATAGAGGCATAAAATTCCATTGTGTATATGTACCACATTTTGCTGATCCATTCATCTACTGAGGGGCATCTGGGTTGGCTCCAGATTCTAGCTATGACAAATTGTGCTGCGATGAACATTGTTGTGATGGTGGATTTACTGTGAATTTGTTTGTGGTCTTTTGGATAGATACCCAAAAGTGGGGCTGCTGGGTCATAGGGGAGTTCTATATTTAGCCTTCTGAGGAATCTCCATACTGCTTGCCAGAGGGGCTGAACCAGTTTACATTCCCACCAACAATGAAGTAGGGTTCCCTTTTGGCCAAATCCCCTCCAACAATTGTTATTGTTAGTTTTCTTGAAATATGACATTCTTACTGGGGTGAGATGGAATCTCAATGTTGTTTTTTTTTTTTTTTTTTGGCCAGTCCTGGGCCTTGGACTCAGGGCCTGAGCACTGTCCCTGGCTTCTTCCCGCTCAAGGCTAGCACTCTGCCACTTGAGCCACAGCGCCGCTTTTGGCCGTTTTCTGTATATGTGGTGCTGGGGAATCGAACCTAGGGCCTCGTGTATCCGAGGCAGGCACTCTTGCCACTAGGCTATATCCCCAGCCCTCAATGTTGTTTTGATTTGCATTTCTTTTATGGCCAGTGATGTAGAGCACTTTTTCATATGTCTCTTGGCCATTCTCATTTCCGCATCAGAGAAGTCTCTTTGTAAATCTTTAGCCCACTTGATGAGGGGGTTTTGGTTCTTTGCGGTTTTGATTTGGAGGAAGGTAATTTTTTTAGATCTGCATATATTTTAGATATGAGGCCTTTGTCCGTTGAATGGCCAGTAAAGATCTCCTCCCAGTCTGTGAGCTTTCTGTTTATCTTGCGAGCTATGTCCTTTGCCGTGCAGAAGCTCTGCAGTTTGATGCAGTCCCATTTGTCCAACCTTTCTTTGATTTGTAGCCTTTCTGGGTCATTGTTAAGGAAGTTCCGTCCTGCGCCAAGGAGCCCAAGTGTCTCTCCTACTCCTTCCATTAGTGTTTTCAGGGTGTCTGTTTTGATTTCGAAGTCTTTAATCCTTTTGGAATTGATTTTGGTTCAGGGTGATAGACAAGGATCTAGTTTTAGTTTGTTGCATGTGTTGAGCCAGTTTTGCCAGCACCACTTGTTAAAGAGGCTATCTTTCTTCCATACTATTGTTTTAGCTCCTTTATCAAAGATTAAGTAGGCGTAGTTCTGTGGGTTCATTTCTGGGTCTTCAATTCTGTTCCATTGGTTTTCAGGCCTGTTCTGGTGCCAATACCAAGAAGTTTTTATTATTATAGCTTTATAATACAGCTTGAAGTTGGGTATTGTAATTCCTCCAGCACTGTTCTTTCTGCTTAGGAGTGTTTTTTTGCTATTCTAGGTCTTTTATTGTTCCATTTGAATTTCTGGATTGCTTCCTCTCTTTCATTAAAAAATGGTGTTGGGATATTAATGGGTATTGCATTGAATTTGTAGATAGCCTTTGGCAATATTGCCATTTTGATTATATTAATCCTCCCAATCCAGGAGCATGGGAGGTTTTTCCATTTCCGTAGTTCTGACTTAATTTCGTTTTTCACGCTTTTAAAGTTCTCATCCAAGAGGTCTTTCACTTCTTTGGTTAAGGTTATTCCTAGGTATTTTATGTTTTGGGGAGCTATTGCAAAAGGAGTTGCTTTCCTGATTTCAGCCTCGGTCTTCAGATCGTTAGCATAAAGAAAGGCCGTTGATTTTTGAAGGTTTATTTTATATCCTGCAACTTTGCCAAAGTTTTGGATCAGCTCTAGTAGCTTGGGGGTAGAGTCTTTGGGATTCTTTAGGTATAGGATCATGTCATCTGAGAAGAGAGAAAGTTTAACTTCAACTTTTCCTATTTGGATCCCCTTTATATTTTCTTCTTGCCTGATTGCTCTGGCTAGGAATTCTAGTACTACGTTGAAGAGCAGGGGAGAGAGTGGACATCCCTGCCTTGTTCCTGATTTTAAAGGGAATGGCTTTAGTGTTTCCCCATTTAGAGTTATGCTTGCTGTTGGTTTGTCATAAACTGCCTTGATTATATTCAGGAATGTTCCCTGGAATCCCAGGTTTTCCAGGGCTTTTAGCATAAATGGGTGCTGGATTTTATCAAACGCTTTTTCCGCATCCAGTGATAAAACCATGTGGTTCTTTACCTTGCTCCGGTTGATGTGGTGGATTACATTAATTGACTTGCGTATATTAAACCAACTTTGCATCCCTGGAATGAATCCAGTTTGATCGTAGTGTATGATTATTTGATGACCTGTTGAAGTCGATTGGCCAGAATTTTGTTGAGAATTTTTGGGTCTATGTTTACCAGGGAAATCGGTCTATAGACCTCTTTACGTGATGAGTCCCTGCCTGGTTTTGGGATGAGGGTTATACTCGCTTCATAGAATGGGTCTGGTAGAGAACGTTCTCTTTCAATTTCATTGAAGAGTTTGAGAAATATTGGTGTGAGTTCTGTTTTGAAGGCCTTGTAGAATTTTGCAGTGAATCTGTCTGGACATGGGCTTTTCTTGGATGGGAGATCATTTATTGCCGTTTCTATTTCAATACTGGATATGGGTCTGTTTAGAAAGTTTAAATCTTCATGGTTAAGTTTGTGGATATACATTTTTTCTAGGAAATCATCCATTTCTTCCAAGTTCTCGAAATTGTTGGCATAAATGTTTGCAAAACAGTCCCTTATTATTTTCTGAATTTCGGTTATTTCTGTGGTGATGCTACCTGTTTCATCTCTTATCTTGTTTATTTGATTGTGCTGCCTTCGTTTTTTGGTCATGTTTGCCAGGGGTCTGTCTATCTTGTTGATTTTTTCAAAGAACTAACTCTTTGTTTTGTTGATTCTTTCCATTTTTTTTTTGTCTCTAATTGATTTCAATTCTGATTTGATTTTAATTATTTGCTTCCATCTATTGACGTGGGGTTTGGCTTGTTGTTCTCTCTCAAGGAAGTTAAGGTGCTTCCTTAAATTATTGAGTTGCTGTTTCTCCAGTTTGTTGATGTATGTAATCAGAGATATAAATTTTCCTCTGCATACTGCCTTTGCTTGTCTCAAAGGAGCTGGTACTTTGTGTCCTCAACGTGGTTGAATTCCATAAACATTTGAATTTCCGTTTTAATTTTTTCAATGACCCTTTGATGGTTCAGCAGTGTGTTGTTTAGTCTCCATGAATTGTAGGATTTTCTGTGGTGTCTGTTTGAGCTGAGCTCTAATTTTATTCCACTGTGGTCTTTGAGAATGTAGGGAATAGTTTTGATACTTCTGAATTTGTACAGACTTTCTTTGTGCCCTAAGATGTGATCTATTTTGGAGAATGTTCCATGTGCTGTGGAGAAGAATGTGTATTCGGTTGTTGCTGGGTGGAATAATCTGTGGGTGTCGGTTAAGTCTAGTTGTTCTATGAAATTATTTAGTTCTGTGGTTGCTTTGTTCAGTTTTTGACGTGTTGACCTGTCCAGAGGTGACAGTGGAGTGTTAAAGTCCACAACTATCAATGTGTTTGGGTCTTTGAGTGATTTTAGAGTAAGTAGTGTTTGTTTGATGAAGGTGGATGTTCCTGCATTTGGTGTGTAGATATTTAGAATGGTTAAATCTTTCTCTAGGAGTGATCCCTTTCCTAGTATGTAGTAACCTTCTTTGTCTCTTCTTACCTTTTTTAATTTAACGTCAATTTTGTCTGATACTAGGATTGCAACTCCAGCCTGCTTATGGGGGCCATTTGCTTGATATATTTGATTCCAGCCTTTCACTTTTAGAAGATGTTTACTTTTGCTGGATAGATGTGTTTCTTAGAGGCAACAGAAAGATGGATCTTGATTTTTGATCCAACTTATGAGCCTATGTCGTTTGAGTGGAGAATTAAGTCCATTAATGTTGAGAGTTAGGATTGAGAGATGATTGTTTGTTCCTTTCATTATCACTATCTTGTTTAAAGCTGTGTCTTCCCATTTCTTGATCTGATGTTTACTATTTAGGGTTCATTTCTCTGTCTGTATTGGGATCTTAATTATTTTCCCTGTATAGTACATCTTTGAAGATTTTCTGTAAAGCTGGTTTGGTGGAGATTATATATATACACGTATATATATATATATATATATATATATATATATATATATATATATATATATATATATATATATATATATATATATATATATATATATATTTTGGCCAGTCCTGGGCCTTGGACTCAGGGCCTGAGCACTGTCCCTGGCTTCTTTTTGCTCAAGGCTAGCACTCTGCCACTTGAGCCACAGCGCCACTTCTCGCCATTTTCTGTATATGTTGTGCTGGGGAACCAAACCCAGGGCCTCATGTATATGAGGCAGGCACTCTTGCCACTAGGCCATATCCCCAGCCCCATGGTGGAGATATATTGTTTCAGTTTTTCCTTACTGTGGAAGACTTTTATTTGACCTTCAGCTATGAATGAGAGTTTGGCTGGGTACAGAATTCTTGGTTGGTAGTTATTTTTATTTAGCATTTGGTATACTTCATTCAGGCTCTCCTTGCTTTCATGGTCTCTGCTGAGAACTCTGGGGTAATTCTGACTGCTTTCCCTTTATATGTGATTGTTTTCCTCTCCCTAACAGCTTTAAGGATTCTTTCTGGTACTCTACTGATCCTGTTTTGATTACAATGTGTCGGTGGGATGTCCTATTCTGGTCTGGTTGGTTTGGGGTTCTAATTGCTTCTTGTATCTGTATAGGCCTTTCCTTCTGGATATTTGGGAAGTTCTCAGCTAATATTCTGTTAAATAGGTTGCCTATCCCATTAACCTCTTTCTCCAAGTTTTCCTCAATACCTATTATCCTTAAATTGGGCTTCCTGATCATGTCTTGAATCTCCTGTAGCGATCTGTTTTGTTGATTGGACTGGATTTGTATTGATTTTTGATCTTTCTCCATAGAATCTAAGGAATCTTCAGCTCCTGAAATTCGATCCTCTGCTTCAGTTAGTCGGGACTGTAGGCTAGTTACTTGATTTCGAATCTCTTTTCTTTCTGACTGGTCTTTCCTGATGATTTCCCTGTCATTTCTTAGGTCTTGTATGGACCTCTTTACTTCATTAACTTCACTACTTTGTTTTTGAGTGTTATCTCAAATCTTTAAGCTGGTTAGCTATCTTTTCATTTGACTCTTGAAGTTCATTTATCTTTCTATTTGAGGATGCCATGAAATTCTCCATTAATTTTTGCTTTGCCTCCTCACGCTCTAGAATAATTGACTGAAGAGATTCAAACTTTTCATTTATCATGTTTATCAGTAGACTTTGTAGCGCATTTGGTGGTTCTCTTCTATGTCTTTCATTGACTGCTTTGCTGCCGGCTTTTTTTGAGTGGTGGATAAGACTTCATTGTTTGCCATCTGTTTTGTGTTCCTTATGTACATTTGGATTGTGAATGCCAGTGTTCCAGCACCTGTGAGCACTGTTTAAGACCCAAAGCAGCCCTTACCAAGCACTGTTGTGTAAATCTTACAAGTTCACAATTATATACAGATACCTTGTATACCTGTCTATAAAATTAGATTTGGTGTTCCTAAAGAATACAATTTCAATATAACAACCGATCCTGGGCCTGTATTCAGTAGTTACATATTTACTGTTACAAACCTATAAGCAATTCTTGTTTTTATATTAAGTTCTTTTAGGACTGGCTTTCTCTATGAACCCCTTTGATTTACTTGGTTTAAGCTGGGATACACTCTATCCAATAACCAGGAGTCAATGGAAACTAGAGGTCCAGGCAGTAAGTCAGGAGGGTAAGTTGGAGGTAGTAAAGAGAATAGAGTAAAATGTATTGGGGGGGGGTGATTTTGGTTTCGTTTCAGTGACACGGAAATGTGCAGAAGAGTAGAATCAGTAGAAAAAACAAGGTTAAAATGACAGACACTGGAGAGTTAGCAGAAAAGAGTGGAGGTGTTATTCATAGGAAAGTAATTTTTAAAAAAGAGAATGCAAAGAGAGAAGTAAAGTAAGAATAGTGGAAGACAGATGCACAAAACAGAGAAAAATTATTTAAAAAAGAAAAAAAAGAAAAAGGAAAAAAAAAAACAGAAAAGGAACAATCCAAACAAACAAAATAGAAAAACATTGTGATAAACAAACAGGTAAAAATAGAAAAAAAAAAAAGAAAAAGAAACCAACGACGTTTCAGAAGTGAAAAAAATAAATTTTTTTAAAGTTTAAAAAATGTTTGAAAAAAAAAATGGAGTCCTCCTTGTTTGGGTGGTCTTTCCCCAGTCTCTGGTTTCCTTGCATGGTCTGCAGTCTATTTTCCTGATTGGCTGGGTTTGATTTGATTTCAGTTTGCAGGGGGTGGATCTGTTCTGACCTTCCTCTCCTGTTGGTGCAATCCTGGGTCTCTGTGGTTCGCACAGCTTGCAGGTAGGCCTTGGGCGTCCTCTGTAGATGGGGACTTGAGCAGTCTCGGGAACTGTGGCTCCTCTGTTTGCTGTGGGGCTGCTTCCTTAAATGCCTGGCTTTGAATAGGCTGTGGACTCAGCAGGGCAGGGCACCTCTTGCCTGTTTTACCTGGCTGAGAGTTGCTTCCCTGGGGAGGCTCCTCTCTCATGGGCGGGGCGGCCTCGTTGGCAGATGTGGCTATGGAATGCAGCTCCGTTTCTGGCTGGGAATTGGGCTTTCTCTGTGACAGGACCGTTTAACTGTCTCAGGAACTGTTTGCTCCCCCATCTGGTGTTTCCGTGCTGCTGGGAGCTGCTGGCCACTTTCACTTTAAATTTAGAAATTCCGGTGGGCAGGGCGGGGCACCTCTGGCTAAGCCAAGGCCCAGGACACGCCTCCCACCTGGGCAGGGGACATTCTCCTGGGTGGAGCTGGCTCTCACTGGTCGGTCCCTCTTGCCCTTTTCAAAGATGGCTAGTTTGACCTCGCTTTCCCCAGGCCCACTTTAGTTCCAATCTGGTCTGACCCTATGCCAGTGGCAAAGATGGCACTTTGCTCTGGTGGTGGGGGAAGGGCTACCTTCCAGAAGCTGCTCTGTGGGCGCGAGTGAGAATATCTTTTGTGGTGTACTCACGCTTTCTCTGCGATTTCAGGTCCTCCGTGCTCAGCCACCGTCTGGAGTATTTCTCCCTGGTCTACACTGTGTGCTTTAGCTGCTCGGAGTGCGGGTTACTGTGCTGGGTGCTGTGCTGGTGCTGGCACTGGCACGGCAGCGGGATGCCGCCTGGAGCTCAAATCTGTGTTTTCAGACCAGCAAAGTCGATTTTTCCTTCCTGGCCAGAATCCCTGTACTGTTAGAACTCACTCTGGCTGTCTTTCTAGGAGTAAAAGTTTCTATGGGGTAAGAAAACTGCTTTGTCGGAGGGAGCTCAGCTAGTGCTGTGCAGCTCCTCCGCTGTCTTCCAGGAAGTGCCAATATAGGAATTTTGAAGAAGTATAACAACATGTCGCTTGACATTGTAAGGCCATTAACATCTTCCCATTGCCCTACAGAATATGGTAAGCTCTACCTCTCTAACTTGACTGTAAGACTTGTCATAATACTTCACAGAAAACCTGTAACCTACTTTTCCCATGTTAACTGACCTGATAGGGGACTTCTAAGTCCATTGATTGCTGAGCACTCTCTCTGTACTCCAATACATTTCAGTTAATCTCCATTCTGCTATCTGGCTATTCAAATCAAGGATTTTCTGTGTCTTAGATATTCTATAGTTTGTTGATTCACAGCATTGTTTTGCTATCTGACTACATCCTGTGGATCTTTTCATTGCTTGTTCTCATCTATTTATTACCTTTAAGTATAAAATGGCAAACCGTCCAGGCTTTTATGACATTCATGAAGTACCTAAAATTGTATGCAACATACTCAGAAATGACATACTGTTTTCTTTCAAAGATGGAAAATAAAGAAGGTGAAAAAGTGAGAGACAAATCACATTGAATTAACTTATATACTATATAATCTACAACTGAATATTTCAGTTTTTAAAACTTCAAATCAAAATGAATTTATTTTTAAAAATGTTTTATTTAAAAATAGTCAAAATAATTTAAGCCTAAAGACTTTTGTTTATCATAGTACTCATGTATTCAAATTTTAATATATCCCAGAACCTATAGAAATATCAATAAAACATTGGTGAGAGTGATGGTCAGAATACACGATAACACCATAACATAAGGTATGAAAAAGCCACCTCTACACATGCCCCTAAGGTCTGTTGTAGGGCCTTTTGTGGTGTCTGGGAAGCAAATTAATACAAAATAGATTACCAAGAAAAGTGCATGCTAACCAGGTGCTGGTATCTCACAACTGTGGTTCTACTCAGGAGGTTGAGATCTGATCATCATAATTGAAAGGCAGGTCAGGAAAAAAAGTCCAGGAGACTCTTATCGCCAGTTAACCACCAACACATTGGAAATAGAGGTGTATCTCAAGAGGTAAAGTATCAGTTGCGAGGAAAGAAGCCAAGCAAGAATGTGAGGCTTTCAGTTCAATGTTCACCCCTTAGGAGCACAAAAATATTTTTTAAAAACAACAACAAAAAACATGCAAATTTCATTAGTTTCCCATGCCCATAAAGACCCCCAGGAAAGACTAAAAACGCAAAGAAATGACCAAGGCAAAATATTTCTGTTTCATGGACTAAGTATGGTAAATTCATGAAAATAAAATGACAATATAAAGGACTTTTGGAAAGGGTAGACAAGGAGCAATAAATTCTGAAGATCTAATGGAGGATGGGCAGTAATTTTGTGAGTTAACTTACTCATGACCATTACAACATTAGCTCTCAGCCACTGCTAGAAAGGATTATGCTTCCACCCTGGCATGGGGATGGAACTTCTCACAAAAGTACCTGTGGCCTACTTTGTGTATGTTTATGAAAATCAGATAACTTCCCGCAACTCAGTTTCTAAAGTGCTTTCCTGCTAACATGAGTTGACATAGTCTTAACTTCTGCATACATTTTCATTAAAATTGATGTTTTCAGTAAGTAGGAAAAATCAAATAAGAGTAGATTACTGTAAATTTAAAAGTACTGGTGTACTGATTTCCAGAATCATATTTGAATATCTCAATGGAGATATCCTGTACATGTTTAACCATTTCAATGAAGAGAACTCATGTGTGTGAGTGTGTGTGTGTGTGTGTGTGTGTGTGTGTGTGTGTATGTTTGTGTTCTCTGAAAATTGTCCTATGAGTATACAACAAGTTGGAGAACCTTTAAGTAAAATGACTTAATTGGAGGCAGAATATCAAGAATCCTTGGCATTGGAACCACAGCTGCTCTCATTATCACTATGTGGTTAGAGACTTTTTGAAGAGGGTTAAGAAAAATAACCTAGAGCTCACTTTCATCCCAGTTAGAATTCCAGGCTCTATTGTCTCTAATCCAACTGTTTCATGAGACACAAATATTTGTGCAAAAGGCATATCAACAAGATCAAAGGCTGCCTGCTCATAAACTAGATGACTCCCTCTGGAAGAAGAATCATGTCCTTGTTCCCTTTCCTGGTATTTCAGTGCAGGATTTGAGCCAAGTGAAGTTGTAGGTCAAAAAAACCTCACATATTTTGCAAAAGATCTGGCATATTTCTGGACCTCATTTTTAATCCTGATGTAGAGAATAATGTCCATCAATTCATGAACAATTATCAAAGAGTGGAGTGGCAGATGGCTACATTTGTGAAAGAATACTAGGAAAGAGGATAGCTAAGCAGGGTTTTCTTCTTCTTCTTCTTCTTCTTCTTCTTCTTCTTCTTCTTCTTCTTCTTCTTCTTCTTCTTCTTCTTCTTCTTTATTGTCAAAGTGAAGTTCAGAGAGGTTAAAGTTTCATAGGTAAGGCAAGTATATTTCTTAATCAACTTGTTACATCCCCCCTTATTTTTCCCCTGCCTCCCCCTCCCCATTTTCCTCCCCCCATGAATTATACAGTTGATTTACATCAAATGTTATTGTAATTATTGCTTTTGCAATGATTTATCTGTTTATCCTTTGTTTCTTGATTTTGGTATTACCTTTCCCTTCCCTAGTTTCAAAACACATATAAACAGTATCCAGGGTACAAAGATCAGATACAGTGATAGCAAAGGTAAAATTATTGGAAGGAAATATGAAAGAAAAAAGTAGGATATGGTCGGGGCTGGGAATATGGCCTAGTGGCAAGAGTGCTTGCCTCATATACATGAAGCCCTGGGTTTTATTCCCCAGCCCCTCATATATAGAAAACAGCCAGAAGTGGTGCTGTGGCTCAAGTGACAGAGTGCTATCCTTGAGCAAAAAGAAGCCAGGGACAGTGCTCAGGCCCTGAGTCCAAGGCCCAGGACTGGCAAAAAACAAAACCAAACCAAAATAGGGTATGGTTTCACATGGCATGTTGAAAATAATTACAAAAATGATATACCACTTGTTTCTATAACTTGGAGTTCATTTCGCTTACCGTCATCTTATGTATACATAGAGACATAGCTATTGGGCTATTGTGATCTGCTAGGACTATCCTACACATGTACTAATTATTCCCTATGAGGGAAACAATAGAATCCATGTTTCTTTGTGTCTAGCTCAGTTCACTTAGTATGATTATTTCCAAGTCCTTCCATTTCCTTACAAATGGGGACGGATCATTCTTTCTGATAGAGGCATAGCATTCCATTGTGTATATGTACCACATTTTCCTGATCTACTAATCTACTAAGGGGAATCTGGGTTGGTTCCACATTTTAGTAATAACAAATTGTGCTGTACTGAACATAGTTGTGCTGGTGGCTTTAGTGTGCTCCTGCTCGTAATCTTTTGGGTAGATATCCAAAAGTGGGGCTGCTGTGTCATAATTGAGCTCTATGTTTAGCTTTCTGAGGAAGCTCCCTACCATTTTGCAGAGTGGTTGAACAAGTTTGCATTCTCACCAACAATGTAGTAGGGTTCCTTTTTGGCCACATCTTGTCCAGAATTTCTTATTATTAGTTTTCCTCATAATGGACATTCTTATTGGACTGAGGTGTAATCTCAATGTTGTTTTCAGTTGCATTTCTTTTATGGCCAGTGATGTAAAGTACTTCTTCATGTGTCTTTCGATCATTCTCATGTCCTCTACCGAAAAGTCTATTTTTAGGTTTTTAGCCCATTTGTTTCTTTGAGGATTTGTTTTGGAGGAATTTAATCTTTCGAGTTCAATGTATATTTTAGATATGAAGCCTTTGTCCTTTGTATGTCCGGTAAAGATCTTCTCCCAATCTGGGCTTTCTGTTTATCTTTCAATCGACATCCTTTGCCATGCAGAAGCTCTGCACTTTGATGCAGTCCCATTTGTCCAGCCTTTCTTTGATTTGTTGCATTTCTGGGTCTTTATTAGGGAAGTTTCATCCTGTGCCAAGGAGACCAAGTGTTTCTCCTACTCCTTCTTATAGTATTTTCAGGGTATCTGATTTTATTTTGAGGTCTTTGATCCATTTGGAATTGATTTTGGTTCAGGGTGATATATAAGGATCTAGTTTTAATTTGTTACAGGTATTGAGCCCATTTTGTCAGCACCATTTTTTGAGGAGGCTGTCTTTCTTCCATCCTTTGTTTTAGCTTCTTTTTCAAAGATTAAGTAGCCATAGTTTCGCTTGCTCATTTCTGGGTCTTCAGATCTGTTCCATTGGTCCTCAGGCCCGTTCTTGTGCCAAAATACCAAGCTGTTTTTATTACTATAGCTTTGTAATACAGCTTAAAGTTTGGTATTGTAATTCCTCCAGCACTGTTCTTTCTACTTAGGATTCTTTTTGCTAATCGTGGTCTTTTTTTTTTTTCCATATGAATTTCTGGATTGCTTCCTTAATTTCATTAAAGAATGTTGTTGGAATATTGTTGGGTATTGCATTGTATTTGTAGATAGCCTTTGCAATATTGCTATTTTCACAATGTTAATCCTCCCAATCCAGGAGCCTGGGAGGTTTTTCCATTTCCTTAATTCTGTCTTAACATCTTTTTTCAGTTTTTTGAAGTTCTCATCATAGTGATCTTTCACTTGTTTGGTTAAGGGTATTCTTAAATATTTTATGTTTTTTGAGGCTGTCGCAAAAGGAGTTGCTTTCCTGATTTCAGCCTTGCTCTTTGGGTTGTTGGCATATAGAAAAGTCATTGATTTTTGAAAGTCATTGATTTTTGAGGGTTTATTTTACATCCTGCTACTTTGCCAAAGTATTGGACCAGCTCAAGTAACTTTGGAACAGTCTATTGGGTTCTTTAGATACAGGATCATGTCGTCTGCAAAGAGAGAGAGTTTAACTTTTAAGTTTAAGTTTAATCTTTTCCTATGTGGATACCCTTTATGACTACCTCTTGCCTTATTTCTCTGGCTAGAAATTCTAGTACTATGTTGAAGAGGCAAAGAGAGTGTATACATCTTTGTCTTGCTCCTGATCTTAGAGGAAAAGGCTTTAACTTTTCATCATTAAGTATAATGCTCAACGTGGGTTTGTCATAGGTGGTCTTTATTATATTCAGGAATGTTCTCTGGAAACCTAGTGTCTCCAAAGCTTTTATCATAAATGCGTGCTAGATTTTAACAAATGCTTTTTCTGCATCTAGAGAAATAATCAGGTGATTCTTGACCTTGCTCCTGTTGATGTGGTTGATTATATTAATTGACTTGTGTATTTTGAAAAAAATTTGCATCCCTAGAATGAATCCAGTTTGACCATAGTTTATGATGTTTTTGATGACATGTTGAAGTTGATTGGCCAGAATTTTGTTGAGAATTTTTGCATCTAAGTTCATCAGGGAAATGAATCTGTAGTTCTCTTTCTTTGAAGCATTCCTGTCTGGTTTTGGGATAAGGGTTATATTGGCATCATAGAATGTGTTTAGTAGTGAACTTTCAATTTCATTGAAAAGTTTAAGAAATATTTGTGTGAGTTCTGTTTTGAAAGCATTATAGAATTCCACTGTGAATCCCTCTGGACTTGGTTTTTCTTGGATGGGAGATCTCTTATTGCAGGTCTAAATCTTCATGGTTAATTTTGGGCATATCAATTTTTCTAGGAATTCATCCACTTCTTCCAGGTTCTCAAATTTATTAGCATATAGCTTTGTAAAATATTCCCTTTTTATATCCTGAATCTTGGTTGTTTCTGTGGTGATGTTTCCAGTTTTATCTCTGATGTTCCTTTACTCCATTCTCTTCCCTACTCGTAACTTACTCTCCTAAATGTACTTTCAGGACCTCCAGATCCCATTAGTCTCTAGATAGCGGGTATCCTTGTTCAAACTGAGTGATTCAAATGGATGCATAGAGCAATCCAATCAGTCCCAAAAGAACCAAACTTTAAAAGATAGACATAATGAAAGGTTTACTTGGGTTCAGAGCCATTTCAAACAATGAAAATGAGATTAAGAGGCTAAAAGAAAGAGAATGTTACTTAAAAGAAATGATGGTCAAAGCTGGTAATCCTAGCTACTCAGAAGGCTGAGATCTAAGTATCACTGCTTGAAGATAGCCCAGGCAGAAAAGTTTATCTTTTACTCTATTGTGTATCACTGCAGAAACTGAGAAGTGGCAAGCTAGGGACCAGCCAGTGAATTACAGAGATGTGAATTGTGAATTACAATTATTTCCATGGTTACAGAATTTTCTGTTCACTTTAGTGGGAGTGTCTGGGAGTTCTAGCATTTACCCTAGCTAAAATATGGAACCAACCCAGATGCCCCTTAGCAGATGAATGGATCAAGAACTTACGGTGTATGTACAAGGTGGAGTTTTATGTTTCTCTCAGAAATAATGACATTGCCCCATTTGTAAGAAAATTGAGAGATTTAGAAAAAAATTATACTAAGTGAAGTGAGCCAAACCCAAAGAAACATAAACTCTATAGTCTCCCTTATTAGTAATAATTAGTATATATCTAGAGCAGTCCTAGCAGATGATCACAATAGCTATGTACATATGATAACATAAGATGAGTGAATTGAACTAAGTGAATTGAACTCCAAGTCGTGGAAAAAAGCAGTTTATCATTGTTGTTGTTATTTTTAACAAACTATGTGAAATTATTTCTTTGCTTATCTTCCCTCTGGTTTAGACCCTGTTGTCACTGTATTTGATTTTGGTACCCTGGGTATTGCATATATGTTTGTCTGAATTAGGTAAGGGAAGGGGAACATCAAAATGGTGAGACAATGGGTAAAAGGTGAACCAATGCAATACCAATAATTACAAGACAATATGTTGTAAACTAACTGTACAACTTGGGGTGGAAGATTGGGGAAGAGGGAAGGTAGGAAGGTGAAGACAAATGAGGAGGGGAAACACATTTGACAAGAAATGTACTCTTTCTGTGTATGTAACTGTAACCCCTGTGTACATCACCTGACAACAACAGTATTCTTAAAAAAAGAATAAAGAAAGCATCAAATCTCTTTTAACAGCTAATAACTTCCACATAATTAATTCCAATGATAAAGAATTAGGGAATTAAAAGCTAAGAAATTAAAAGCTGGATTTAAAAATGATCAATTGCATCAAATAAAATTCAAACAAACAGTTGAATGAAGTAAGGAAGTCAATTCAACATGGATGAAAATGTCACTGAGGAAACTGAGATTTTAAAAATTTAAAATGGAAATCACAATGAAGAAATTAAGACAAAAATCAGAAAAACACCACCATTCACACTATCCTCAAAGAAAACACCTAGAAATAAACATAAATAAGGAGGTGAAAGATTCCTCTGATGATAACAAAATATTAATATTAAAATATTAAAATTTGAGTACATTAAAAGATAGAAAGACTATCATATTTATAGATCAACAGAATAAATAGTATATAGTGACTCTACTACCAAAAGCAGTGGACAAGTTCAGTGTATGTTCTATCAAAGTTTCAATGCAAATTTTCCAGAAATAGAGAATAATTATTAAGTTTGTATAGAAGGACAAAAAACACTTGAGTAGAAAAAGCAATCGTAATCAGAGAGGGATGATGGAGTTATAATAATACCTGATATAAAAATTATAATTCAGAGATACAGTAAACAAGATGGCATAATGCTGGCACAGAAGTGAACATGTACATAAATAGAATATGAGACAGAAAAATGCACCCATGCAACTGTAAAATAGATATTGGAAAAATAAGTCTATTCCAAATATGGTTTAAGGGGTCTGGGGATATGGCCTAGTGGCAAGAATGCTTGCCTCGTATACATAAAGCCCTGAATTCGATTCCCCAGCACCACATATACAGAAAATGGCCAGAGGTGGCATTGTGGCTCAAGTGGCAGAGTGCTAGCCCTGAGCAAAAAGAAGCCAAGGACAGTGCTCAGGCCCTGAGTCCAAGGCCCAGGACTGGCCAAAAAACCCAAAAAACAAAAAACAAATATGGATTAAAGACATTAATATAAGATACAGAACTTCAAATGGCTACCAGAAAACTTAAGATATAATCTCAAAGATATAAGCATACTTAATGCTTTTCATTTAGAAAAGAGAACAAACAACAGTGTATGCCATTTCATAAAATAAACACTACTGAAGTTAACTGATTTCAAAATATTTCCTGGATCAATAAACAGATCATCCAGTCACTTCCCTCAAAATCAACAACAGGAATTTCAAATTTGAATTGCAGTGTGGATCAAATGGACTTAAGACATATCTTCAAAGTATTCTATCCAACAGATATACATACATTCTTCCCAGTAAGCCAATGGAACTCTCACCTGAAAATCACATTTTAGTGATAAACCAAATCTTAAGGAAATATTGGAATAATTATATTATATTTTTAAATCATGGAAGAAATCAGTCTTTAATTGTACTATTAACTACAGGAATTGTACAAATACATTTATGAAACAATAATAATTCTGAAAGACCACTGGGTCACCAAAGTTTATATGAGGAATAAGTGAGATTTTAATAAAGGAATAAATGAGATTTAAAAAATTGCACATAGAAAAAAATAATAAAGATTACGGTAGAAATTATAAAATGGAATCTACAATAATACAAAGAATCAGTTAAACAGAAAATTGGTGGATTGAAAAGACAAATGAGGTTGACAAATCCTTAACTAAGGTAAATAAAAAAAATGACAGATAAAATTTAAAAGTAAAATAGAGGGATACTACAACAGATACCGATGATATACAGAATTTCTTTTTTTGTTTGTGTGTGTCAGTCCTGGAGCTTGGACTCAGGGCCTGAGCACAGTCCCCCTTGGCTTCTTTTTGTTCAATGCTAGCACGCTACCTCTTGAGCCACAACACCACTTACAGCTCTTTTAATACATAGACTTTCTTTTAGGAGGCACTTTGAATGCATATACTGTAAAAAATTACAGAATCTAAAATACATAATAAATTTCTAGACACACATGACCTCAACATGTATAAACAACTTAAATATATTTATCAAAAACAATGAGAGCAGAATAATAATAATAATAACAAAATCTAGGACTGGACGTTTGACATGACTACTAACACCAAACCCTTCAAACTATTCCATTAAGGAACCCTAACAAATTCACTGTACTGAAACAGTATTACCCTGATATCAAAACAGATAATATTACACCAAAAAGAAATATACTGCAGAACATCTTTCCTGCTTAACATAGAACAAAAAACAAAATCCTCAACACATAGACTTACCAATAAAATTCAAAAGCACATCATCATGATCATTTTGGCTTAATTTTTGGGATTCCAGAAGACACTTAATATACAAATCAATCATTGTAACTCAGCACAAAAATTGAATCAATGATAGATGTAGGAAAAAGCTTTGACCAAGTCTGAAACTGATTCATGATAAAGGTCTAGGAATAGAAGGATCATACATTAACATAATTATAGGCTGTGTCTTTCAAACATATAGTGTACATTATTAAAAAAAGTCTGTGTGGGGAAGCTAGAATGATATCTCCTTGTAAATTTAGAAATGGAATAATGTGTTCATTTTCCCTACACATTCTTACAAATGATCCCAATTTTAGCCTGAGCAACAGGCATGAGGAAAGAACTAAAGAGTTGCAAATCAGAGAAAAACAAGTCAAACTGTCACTGATTCTAGACAATATAGTCTATATTTATAAACCAGAAAATTCTAAGTTCTGATAATACTTGTAGAAAAGGAGCAGGATTCAAAATCAGCAAAAATAATTTAGTAAATAACATTTGAGAAATAAATCAGGTAAATAATTCCTATTCAAAATGATCTTTTTAAGAGAGAGAGAAATTATAATATAGAGATACATGCACATTCATCTTTACTTAACACTATTCACAATCATCAAGTGCTGTAATCAGCTTAGATTTTCGTGAACAGAGGAATCGATGGTACACAGGTGAGTTATATTTGCAATTAAGTGTTATACATCCAAGAAAAATGAAACTATGTCACATACATAAAATAGATAGAACTGGAGGTCATATGTTAAATGAAATAAGACCATTTCAGAAAGACAAAGATTTTTCTCATATGTGTCTGTATCTTTAAATGTATAGGAAACAAAGGACATAATGTAAAAGGGAAACTATGTAAGTTGGCAAAGAAGCAGTAGGAAGAAGTGGAAAAAGAGGGTAATGTGGGGTGTAGATAATTGAAATGTATGAAGATAAAAAGGTGGAAGATAAAAATAGAAATAGGGAAAATAGCATCAGTGGCTCACCCCTGTGACCTGAGCCACTCAATAGGCTGAGTTCTTAGGATCAAGGATCAGAGCCAACCAGGGCAGACAAATCCAAGATACTCCATTTAATCTCCAATTAATGTGCTAAAATAGATAAAACTAGAGGTGTGGCTCAAGTGGCAGAATTCTAGCAGTGAACAAAAGCTGAGTAAAAGCAATAGGCCTTGACTTCAAGTCCCAGTGTTGTAAAATAATAATAATAACAACAATAGTGGAAATAGAGAAGAAAATAAATAGTATATAAGAACAGTGAGTTAAATCAAATAAGTTTGAAGTGATTATTCATATATTTATTTGCATAAAGATTAAAAAAATCCTCCAGAAATTATAGGAAAGTTGTAGCCACAAACTTTATATCATCCCTCCAAATTATATCAAAATAGACCTATATGTAAACATGAAATTTAAACTTGTGGCAGATGATGTAGAGATAATGCAGATAATGTTGACTGAGATAGAACTTTTCAAACATCACACTGCAGTTACAATTCATGGAAGAAATAATCAAGATAGTGAGAGCATTTTAAAAGTTAAAGTATTGTGCTCTCCAAAAATGCAGAAATATTTGAAAGAAATATTTTATAAAGGACTATTATGGAATACGAACTATTGTTAAGATTCACATAAGAAAGTGAATTTCCCATTTAAAAGTTAACAGAGGGGGCTGGGGATATGACCTAGTGGTATAGTGCTTGCCTTGTGTCCAGGGAGCCCTAGCTCTATTCCTCAGCACTATATATATATATATAAAGCCAGAAGGGGCACTGTGGCTCAAGTGATAGAGTGCTATCCTTGAGCAAAAAGAAGCCAGCAACATTGCTCAGGCCTTGAGTTCTAGCCCCAGGACTGGCAAAAAAAAAAAAAAAAAAAAAAATAGGTCACAGAGCTCAACTGGAAAAGATCTACAAAAGAAATCCCAAAGGTTAGATGTACACAGCAATCATGAAAAGTTGCTTTATACCACATGTTATCATTGAAATAAAGAAAACAAAGTGATCTTATGCTGAGCCAGGCACAAGTGGTTAATGCTTGTAATCCGTGCTATTCAGAAGGCTGTGCTATTCAGAAGGCTGAGATGTGAAGATCACACATTGAAGCCAGGCCAGGGAGAAAAGTCTGTGCGACTTATATCTCTAATTATCCATTAAATTCTGAAAGTGGAGCTGTGGCTGAAATGGCAGAGCAGTAAGAGCAGTAGCCTGAATGAAAAAGCTAAGAAACAGTGTTCAGGCCCTACTTTCAAGCTCTCGTATTTTTCATGCACACACACACACACACACACACACACACACACACACACACACACAGAGATATGAGAACCTGTTAGAATTGCCAAAATTCTCCAAAAGTGACACAATTTAATATTGGTAAAGGTATAAAGCATTCGGACTCTATTTAATTGTTAATGGGATGATATAGTATAGTCACTTTGGAAGACAGCTTGGAAGTTTCAAAGCATATTCTTAGCATAGAAAATAGTGATCACTCTTCACAGCATTTACCCAAAGAAGCTAAAAAGTTATATCCCCACCAAACTGACAACATTAAATGTGAGTGTGACAAACAATCTGAGGGAGAATGTAAGTATGACTATATAAGATTCTCAAAAAGGTGCAAGTATTGAATGTGTAATGATTTGTGGTTTGCTGGGTTAGGATGGAGGAAGAACTGGTTAGGAAGTAGGAAGAAGTGAATTGGAAGGAAGATGATGTGGGTAGGGAGGAGGGAGATGAGAAGGAGGAATAGGAGAGGAAGATGGGACAGGTGTGTTTCAAGGAGGGAGAAGTAGGTAGGAAGGATATATAGGAGGTATATAATCTTATGTAGCAGACTATGCAGTAAGGAGGGAATGAGGGTAGAAAAGATGGATACAATGTTAGGAAGAAAGGAGGAATGGGTAGGAAGGAGGGAGAGGTGGGTAAGAAAGAAGGACAGGTAGACAGGAAGGAGGGAGAAGTGAGTAGGGAGGAGAAAATCATGGATAGTAATGAGGGAGAGAATGTTAGAAAGGAGAGATGGATATAGGCTGGTGGAAGAGGTGGGTAGGAAGAAAAGAATGATGAGTAGGAAGGAAAGAGGCAGATAGGAAGGAATGATAGGTAGGAGGAAAGAGAGATGTGTAGGCAAAATGCAAGGAACTTTTAGGACTGTAAAATTTGTTTCATGATGCAGTCACTGGAGATTTGTGCCATTATACATTCATCCACATCACTGAGTGGACAATAATGACCTCCGGTGATAATATCTGAGCACATATACATGTGACTGGCACGTGGTTACCAAAAAAAAAAAAACCTTTATAAATTTAAAGGGATTGAAATCATTTAAATTACTTTTATTGAGTAGAATAGAATAAAAGGTTAGATCAATAAAAAGACTTTACATAGATCACAAACATTTGAAAACTAGAGATAAAACTACAATAAATATTAAAAATCACAACAAATATTAAAAAAATACATGGACACAGATGAAATTAAAGTGCAATATAACAAAACTTCAGACAACCAAACAAAGTACTGTTTGAAAAGAAAATAAAGACACGAATGTGTACATTGAGAAGAAAATCTCAAATATGTACTATCTTGACATACATCACAGGAAATAAGAAGTCAAAATAAACTCAAATAGACACAAAGAAGGATATACTAAAGAAATCAGTAAAAACACAAAGTGATAAAAATAATCAATGAAACTGGAAGCTTATATGTAGTCCAGTGATGGAGAGAATGCCAAAATTTTCACAAGCGTTAAGTTTGATGAACAGAACCAAGATAGATAGATAGATAGACAGACAGATAGAGATAGATAGATAGATAGATAGATAGATAGATAGATAGATAGATAGATACATAGATACATAGATACATAGATACATAGATAGATAGAGCCAAAATTTGGTCCTTTGAAAAGTCATATAAAGTTGAAAACTTTAACTACACAAAAATGTGAGAAAATTCAGAGTTAAGAGGAACTTGACAGAACTGAGTGCTGTGGCTTATGCCAATAATCCTCACTAATCAGAAGGCTGGCATCTGAGGATCATGGTTTGAAACTAGCAGGAATGTCGGTGAGATTTTTAGCTTCAATTAACTGCCATAAAGCCAGAGTGGAGCTGTGGCACAAGTGGTATAGTGTCAGCCTTGAGTGATAAAGCTAAAACACAGTGCTCAGGCCCTGTATTTATACCCTAGTACTGGCAAAAATAAAATAAATAAATACATAAGTCATACCTAAGCTTATTGAAATAATTGAATATAAGAACATAAGAGAACACTATATATTATTATATATGATAGTATATAGGAGTATTATTATACACAAACAAACACATGCATTCACACACTGGGCTATCATATTAGGGAATATGGCTAACAAATTTCTAGAATGGTACAAATATCTAATTAACTCACTAATAAATAAGAAATTGGGAGGTTGGAAATATGGCCTAGAGGCAAGAGTGCTTGCCTCATATACATGAAGCCCTGGGTTCGATTCCCCAGCACCACATATACAGAAAATGGCCAGAGATGGTGCTGTGGTTCAAGTGGCAGAGTGCTAGCCTTGAGCAAAAAGAAGCCAGGGACAGTGCTCAGACCCTGAGTCCAAGATCCAGGACTGGCAAAAAAAAAAAAAAAAAAAAAAAAAAAGAAAAGAAATTTGTAGATCCATAAATAATGACTTGTAACATTAAATAAAAAAATTGTTCCAATTAATAACTCTAGAGTCAGATGAGATTAATAGTAACCTCCAGATATTTAAAAATAAATAGTAATTTTTAAATATGATTTTCGAAAGAGTGGGCATGTCTAGAGTCATCCTGTGAGGTCAGCACTACTATGACATCATTATGACATAGACATCCCAGGAGAGAAGACACACCCAGTCATTGTTATGGATCATCTAGAAAACACTCAATACCATAGTGTCACCAGAAAAAACACATCTAGCCACACAGTAAAAGCTTAGTGCTTGTTTCACTAGAACAAAAGGTTGATTTGACAGATAAAAATACATTTTTGTAATTTTTAATGAAGTAGGAAAATCATTTGGCAAAAAAACAATATCTCATCTCATCATCAAAACATAACAAATGGTGGTAGGGCTTTGTGACTGGAGTCCCCCTGCCACCCAGTAGCACTCCAATAAAGAATCCAAATTTGGACTTTTCAAACACACACACACACACACACACACACACACACACACACACACACACACACCCCGAAACAAAACAGAAATAGATAATTTTAGTGTACACCTTTAAAAAGACTCAAAGCACAACAAAATAAGTACCAGGAAATGGGTACTTGCAAGAGGGTAGGGTGGGACTAAGGAGAAAAAATTATAAGAATGAAGTGGGGAAAGAGGGAGAGGCAAGAATTTATCATATATATATCACACAGTTGAGAAATATAAGTGAAGGGGTGGTCAAAGGGAGCTAATATGTTGAAGTGATAACAAAGAACAGCATGCATTATACACAGAAACTGCTTTGTTAAATGACAAAAATTCAACACATAACCTAAAATTAGGATAAGTGAGGGAAGCAGTGGTTTGGTAGGAGTGGGTGAGAATGTTGAAAGGGATGCATTGATCAAGATGCACTGTATTCATAAACTATTTTCATGAATGGCAACTCATTTGTACAGCAATTTAAAGATAATAGAAAATTCAAAAGCAAGTGATATTTTAAAGAAGGTACAGCCAACAACATACTTGATAATTATAGAATATTTTCTGGGATGTTCTGAAACAGCACAAAGGTATTCATTGGCCATGTCTTTGCAATTTTCACAGGTGAATCTAAGGAGGACAATCTACTGAGCATATAATAGAAGTCCATACGGGAAGAAAAAAATAACACTAATTTCAGTTGACTTGTTCCTGCAGATAGAAAACGCTAAGCATTTGACAAAAAGTATTATGGTCAATAAGAGTTAAACAAGCTTGTAAAATACTACCAGCACAAAGCTAAATTTATGTTTATAAAGTGATGAAAATGATTTAAATAAAGCCAATAAGATAATTTTATTTGCAATAAAACTAATAATAAAAACTGAAAATATTTTTGCATTAATTTCACAAGTGTAGTACAAAACATATGTAGCAGAAAGATTATTATGAGATAAGGAAAATGACTTACATTAACAACATTTGTTGTCTATGTACTGTGAGACTATATTGATAAAATAGCTGCACTTCAGAAATGACTCTGTAAATACAATTCAATGTCTATCAAAATAGGAAAATTGCAGCTTTGTGTGTGTATGTGTGTGTGTGTGTGTGTGTGTGTGTTTCAAGGAAATTTTTGAGCTAATGCTGTTCATGTGGAAACACAAGAAAAAAAATCTATAGATTGCCCATATTCTAAAAATAACCAAATCGATGCTGAATTAAGAGTGAAGTAGAAGGGATTAGGTTTATTTTATTTATTTATATATTTTTATGCTGATCTTTTGACTTTTTTCTCAGGGTTGGACCTCTACTGTTTGAGCCACAGATCCACTTCCAGCTTTTTCATGGTTAATTGTATACATACACACACACACACACACACACATAATTTTTTGCTCATGATTATTTCCAAAACAATACAGTATAACAACTGTTTGTATTAGAAGTATTTCTAATACTACTAGTTATTAAAAGTAATATAGATACAATTTTAACTATATGGAATGATGTATGCATGCTTTCTGCAGCTATTCTAATATTTTGTTAAGAAACTGTAGTACTCATATATTTTAGTATCTGCAAGGCTTTTGGATAAGAGCTTCACTAGAGAGCAAGGGTCAAAAGTGCTGAATTTTTTTTTGTACAAATATACGTATGATTAGTTTAATTCATTAATTAGGCACCATTAAAGACTAATCACCATCACAACAACAACATATACACCAATATTCTTTCTTATTCACCTCTTTTCTTGTGTTGATATAAGATGACATATCAGGGAAATGTTTGGCTTCTCTTTGGCATGTATAAATTGCCAGCATCTCTCTCTTTTGGGGTTTATTTTTGTGTAAAATAAAGGTTAGTAGAACACAAACACAGTGGTCTCTAAAATACCAGACAGCTACCAGATGACTCTGAGAATCAACATGTAGTTGATATGAGGGCATACACATGCTTTTCCATCTAGGTTACTCAAGGTAGTATGTGGTTTAAAGTACAGAAATAGTTTATTTCTGAGTTATTTCCATTCAGACCCCAGTACAGTGTGGGTAACTAAAATGGAAGAAAATGAAACAAAGTAAGAAGTGATTACATTATGACATAAAGCTAGAAATATAGAAATAAATCTTCCTGAAATTATATTAGGCACGTTATTATTTATCTTTCTTATTTGATGCAGATAATGAAATTGAAATCAGGGCCTTGCATTCTTACTTGTTTTTTATTACTTAAGTGGCTGAAGCTTACCACTTCAGCCACACCTCTATCCTGGCTAATGGATTTTGTAATAATGCACAAATAAGAGCATATATAATTAGATGCATATATAAGTATACAGATGTATATATATATATAATTATTTCAGTGCTATAGATTATGGCATAAATAAAGTGAAATAAAGTATGCAGAACGAAAGAAAACTTTCAAACATTTTTCCTATAGGAACTAGCATGAAGAATATATAAAAATTCTTACGTCTCCATACAAAAAAGACAAATGAACAAGTTTGAAAATAGAGAAATAATTTGACTAGTTATGTGCTAACAATGATATATATATATATATATTTAAAACATCAGACAAGTAAAAGATTTCAGCATCACTAAAAATTAGAGAAACTGAAATCAAAGCAGAGTGAAATATCTTTATAACTACTAGGATGATGCTAAGCTAAACTGAACAAATCCAGTGCTATTAAGGCTGGGCAGAAATATAGATGGTCATGCAATACTGATAAAAATATAGAACATTGCCATCATTTTCTATTTGCATGGAAAACAATTGTGATTTTTTTTTTTTTTGGCCAGTCCTGGGCCTTGGACTCAGGGCCTGAGCACTGTCCCTGGCTTCTTTTTGCTCAAGGCTAGCACTTTGCCACTTGAGCCACAGCACCACTTCTGGCCGAATTGAACCCAGGGCTTCATGTATACGAGTCAGGCTCTCTTGCCACTAGGCCATATTCCCAGCCCACAATTGTGATTTTTTTTCTAAAGCTAACCATCGTTTCAACATGAAGACAGCATGGCTTATTCAGTCTTTGGAAATCAATCTATCCTATCCACCAGACTGGAAAGCTAAAGAAAATATATATAGTTGCATCACTAGGTGGAGAAAGCATAGTGTATTTCCATTCATAATGCTATCAGTAAAAGTTAAGAACTTATGGAAACAAACGCTACTGACAAAACACCTTTACAAAAATCACAGAATAAATGCTCAGTAGTAAACTGAATTCCTTCCTTACCAAAGGCTGTGAACCTTGGTTTTTGACTATCACTTGTTTTATTACCACAGAAGTAAAGTGCATTGGGAAGGAAGAAATCAAATGAACCCAACCTGTCAATGTCATGATTGACTGAATAGAAAATCTCACAGAATATACAGAAAACTACTAGAATATAATATGTATGTTGAATAAGGATTTAAGATATAAGATCAACTGAAAAAATACTTTGAGTTTGTATATACTAATTGTAAACACAAGGGAACAATACTAGATACAACAATATTTAAATTCCATAAAAAATCTAAGTATTGTGGTAAAATTTATCAAAATGCATACAGATTCTACATGTTAGAAATCACAACATATTGCTTAAATGAAATAAAAGACTTTAAGAATGGAGTGGATATGTTCATAGATTCATAGGCCCATGGGGCATGGAATATTTCCCATACTAAACATTCCAATTCTTCTCCAAATATATCCACATGGTTACTTTAATAGCTATTTAATGCTTTTATATAAATATGAGTAATATTACATAATGCATATAGAAATGCTCTCATCTCAGAATAGCCAAAATAATTACAAAAATTAAGTGGGAAGCATTACTCTACCCATGATAGTGGCTTAAACTATGAATATAGTAATCAATAAAAATAACTGTGTTGGAGGAAGGAGGTGTATATAACAGTGGAAGATATATACATACATATGTATATATATGTATACACACATATGTACATATTTGTGTGTAATAAAATAATAAAGATTTAGGAATATATACACATAAGCATGCTCGACAAACTTTTGAATAAAGACAAAAATCAAATTTTTGAAGGTAAATTTTCTTATCAAATAATGCTAAACCAATTATGGGCTGGGGATATAGCCTAGTGGCAAGAGTGCCTGCCTCGGATACACGAGGCCCTAGGTTCGATTCCCCAGCACCACATATACAGAAAACGGCCAGAAGCGGCGCTGTGGCTCAAGTGGCGAAGTGCTAGCCTTGAGCGGGAAGAAGCCAGGGACAGTGCTCAGGCCCTGAGTCCAAGGCCCAGGACTGGCAAAAAAATAAATAAATAAAATAAATAAAAAATAATACTAAACCAATTATAAATATATAGTCAAAAACAAATATTGAGTTAACCCTCATGTCTCATGCAAAAATCAACTTAAAATGAATGAGAGATATGAACACAAAATATAAATCTAGTAACCTTAAACAAAGCAATGATAAATAATTTGGGGAACTTAGAATTGGAATAAAAATTTCCAATTCACTAAAAGGAATAATCATGAAAAGGAAAACTTTATGAATTGTGCCACCACCAAATTAAAAATCTTCACTATGCTAAATGGATCCATTAACAAAGAGACAAATGATAGAACAGAATTAAATACTTTCAATGGAATGATATTCTATCCTGCACATATGAAGAATTCTTAAACTAAAGCAGTTAAACACTCCAAATATAAAGTGGATAACAGAGAAGAAGAGACACTTCATCAAAGTGGATATCAAAGTGACAAGTCAGCTCAGGTAAAAACATTCAATGCTATTGGCCTTTAGGGAAATGTAAATCACAACTAAAATGACATATCACTATGTACCTTTCAGAATGAATATTATAAAAATGTGATGACAAATTCAAATGCTGATGGAAATGTATTAAAGCCATATTTCTCATATTGCTGATAGTAATGTAAAATAATAAAACCATTCAACAAAACAAGAAAAGATAAATATATGGGCTATGAAATGTAAAAATTACTGTCTTTGAAATTTATCCTAGAGAAATACAAAGCTATGGTCACACAAAAACCGCACACAAATGTTCTTGGTGAATAGCTTACTAGTAATGTCCACAAACTGGAAATATCTTAGATGTTTTTCAGTGACTGATAACTTAGAGAAACCTTAATTTCTCCACACTGTGTACCACTAGTCAGTAATAAAGAATGAATGGCTGAAACTCACAGGAAATGGACAAATCTCAAGAGAATGGTGATGAGTGAAAAGTCTATCAGAAAGATTTCACACTGTGTATAAATTTATGTAACATACTTCAAGTGACATAACTATAAAAATTGAGAACATTAATGTTTTCTGGTGAAAAGCAAGGTGGTGTGAGTTTGTTAATGGGTAGTAGATGGTATAGTTTTGGGAAAGTTACAAGGGGGAAACTTGTTTGATGCCTCTTTTGTGTCTTATATGGAATAATATGTTGCTAAATGCATACATATAAATACAGAAAATAGCTCAAGTAGATTGAAGAATTCTCAAGAAAATTGGGAAATTGTGTCATGACATTGTACTACATTCCAAAGTCTTACTATTTGATTGAAATTTGTAAAAACTGAACAAAAATTACATTTGCATACATGGTGATCATAAATATGCTTCTTTTATTTGTGCATACAATCAACATTATAAATATATCATCTTTATGTGAAAAACTGACCATTTGTAATGATTTGCATGTAATCCAAAGCTTGATAAAAAAAAATTAAAGGAATATCATAGTTTTTCCTTCACAGAGAGAAAATAGAACACATTCAAATGACTGTAGATAAAGGGAGTGTTAAGTTTTATGAAAGACATGTACACTTTCACTGTGTTAACCTCAGAGAGAAAGAGATAGAGAGAGCGAGAGATCTCAATGTCCTTTGGAAAAGTGTATGGAATACAAGATTTTGTGGTAGTGTTTAATGACAAAATATAATTGTAGTATAGGTAAATTCAGGGCAAAAACGAGTATGAACATAGACATCGAAGCATTACAAAAAAGATAACCTAAATACATTCAACTTATTTCTTTAAAGGGAAAGTTATATGTGATGGAAGTTTCAGAAAGAGTTACAGACATGTTTTACAAGATTTTGAAGGGCTGAGGTTTTCTTTACCACATGTAACATCTTGAGTTTGATTCTAAGAAAGAAAGATGGAAGGAAGGAGATAAAGAGAGAAATATCATTACAGTTTTCCATAGAAATAAAATAAAAATTTAATGAAAATATGCTATCATTAAAATTAAATCTTAGATTCAAAGAAATATACACATGAACTTTGAAAAAAGTAGAAACAAGACATATGAAATAAATTCCCCCAGAATGGAAGAATTTCAAATAACTCTATTTTTGGTGGATCTTCCAAAAACACTGTGAATTAATTTCCCTAAAGCTGTTATGATTGCATTGCAGAAGTATCCTTTAATAAGTATGCCAATTTTCAGGCCAGAGTAGCAGGGATCTGTATGGCTTTTGAAAGAGATGGATTAAAGTAATGGCTTTATGAGCTCTTGAATCCTATAATCTTAGAAAAGAAAACAGTGATGCTTCTGTGCAGCTCTCTCCTCAGTATTTTCAGGATATCTGGAACATAACAGATGGATGAGTATCTGGAAAGAATGATAAATACTTATATACATGAATCAGTCAGCTTAGCAAGTGTCGATTCTGGGTGTTGAAGAGAAAAGAAGACCTAAAACAAGGAACTGTTAAGCCCTGTCATCTTGTGAGAATAGAGTTCCATAAAACACCATAAATCCCAACGATGTTGTGTGACTTATGAGCTAATCACTGCTCAGCTGTGTGCAGTGATGTTGAGTGTCATTGCAACATGATGAAAGATCCTCCACATATGCTCTTGTGGCCTGTGTTACTACCACTTAGAAACATTCAGACAGCATCACAGATATAGATCTGCCTGTTTTTTTTTTTTTCCCCCCCTGAGGGAAAGCATGAGATACAATGTACCAAATTCAAATCAGCACCCAGTGCTTTGGGGTTCCATGGTTAAATGGAATAACAACTTCCCTGGAAAACATGATTAAAGGAAAGGATTATGAAGCATGTATGAAATGGAAAGTGTCATTAAAAATATGTTGGCTTTTGGTATCATTCCTAAATCTTTCTGAAGATCCATTGCTATGCCAACAAACACTGTAAGAATAGTGGCATTTACTGAAGAACTAAAAGCTGTATCACTTTCCATTTTAATGTTTCATAATTCTCATGTTTATCAACAATACAGGAAGGTCTTATTTTCTATTCAAATACACAGTGGCTTTCTTTTCATTGCATTTAAAAATATAAAGGTGACATATAGAGGTCTTACAGTTACATAAGTCAGGTAATGAGTACATTTCTTTTTGAACAGTGTCATCTATCCCTAATTTTCTCCTAGTTTTTTTTTTCCCTCCCAACTCCCTTCTCCCCCTAGTTGTATAGTTCATTGCCACACAGTGTCACATGAATATCACTGATGAGTTAGTTCACCCTTTGTCCCACCATTTTTAACAAAAAACAATAGTTTCTATGGCATCTGCATAAAGTCTAAAGGTTTCAGACACTTTCTAAAAATGAACAGGCAGTGGTAACTAAAGAAGCCTGGAGTTTTTAATTGTCCTTATTGCTAATTATATTTAACTGTGTTTATTTTGCACATACATTCTTACATAGACTTTTTTCAGAGCAAAATAACTATCTATGAATTAATTAGTCAGCCACCTAAGGTACAATCCAGGATTCTTTCATCACAGTGGTTCTACTGAGTGTCTTGGGATTGATGGCCTGTTTGGTTTGAGTCTTGCTTTTATCACATACCACTGCTGTTTTTCTAGACCTGTTCCCTAGAGGTCCGAAGCTAGGAATTTGCCTTGAGACACAGAGTAGATTTGGGTTTGCATTGTAGAGTAGCTCTGGAATGTTTAGAACACTGCATACTCCTGGGGATGTTTGGAAGTCTTATCTTGGGCACATTTTTGGATATATCTGTGAGGTTTTGTTTTTGTTTTTGTTTTTTGCCAGTCCTGGGGCTTGGACTCAGGGCCTGAGCACTGTCCCTGGCTTCTTTTTGCTCAAGGCTAGCACTCTGCCACTTGAGCCACAGCGCCGCTTCTGGCCGTTTTCTGTATATGTGGTGCTGGGGAATCGAACCTAGGGCCTCGTGTATCCGAGGCAGGCACTCTTGCCACTAGGCTATATCCCCAGCCCCTCTGTGAGGTTTATACAGAGAAAATTTGCTAGGTGTCAAGATCCATCCTGAATGTGGGTGCACCATCCCATATCCTAGAGACCTAAAAAGGAAAATGGAGGAGAAAAAAGAAAGCATGATAATGCAGCCTGCCAGTTTAAGCTTTCTCTCTGCTTCCTAGCCATCATAATAGGGGCTTCTCCACTCTGCCCCCAATTCCCCACCAATAAGGACTGAAATTATGATGAAGTTAATATCTCTTCTCTTAGGTTCCTCCTACTCAGGTAGTTTGTCTCAGCGATCACTGACTCAATACAGAGCTATTTTGCAATTCAGTCATTGTCTCATGAAACTATTGAGTAAATGCTGATAACTGACAGATATAATACTATAAGCAATTATAGGAAATTATGCATTTACAAAATTAATAGTGAATCATATCATATTTAGAAGTATGGATTAAGGAACTCACATGGTTTAGTGTATCAGAGGCATTGTTGCAATTTTCAATAACATATTTATTGCATATGATATAATATCTCATATGTCATGCTTGGATGCTCCTCTAATGATGCTTGCCACTGAGATAACCTTCTAGGGCATCTTATTACCATTTTCCCACTAAACCAACATGGATCAGACATATTCTCTGGATGGAAAAATGAGGAAAGAACTGGAATTGAGAGGTAATGCTTCCATAAGAAGAGGATCATATTGCCTAAGCTAGAAGTAAGCTAGACTGTTGTGTTTACCATAAAGTTCAACAATTGTGTAGTAACTGCAAAGCATAAGTCAAACGAAATGCACCATCATATATACTAAAAAAAATAAGGGTGCCCTCATTCTAAAGACAAGAAAGAATTGCCATGATAGTATAGCAGGTCCTCAGAGGCTACATGGCCACATAAGAAACAATGGATAAAAAAAGCCATCATTCACTTAGACTTTCTTAGCTCTTCTGAAAACAGCACAAGTGAATATTTTTTTCTTATTTAGAAGACTTCTTAAAATAGCTCTAGAGGTTTTTTAAAAAAGCACTAGAGAAAAATACATAGAGCAGAAGGGTTTTTTTCTGCCACTGTACAGTTTCTGACTATATTAACAACTTGTATTCATAGGATACATTTCTTAAAACGAATAATACAATCTAATTTAATTAACTAAAACCTGGTCCTGCCCAGCACCATATTATGGCTAAAAGTCTGCCAGATCTTGAAAGGGTAATCTTCAAACACTTTCATGAAACACAAAATGAAGGAAGGATACCGAACCCATTCTTGGAAGCAGTTCTATGGCCATACACAACAACAAAAACAGAAGGAATTATGAACCATCTTTTTAAAAGACAATGATGAAAATTTTCTCATTAAAATTCTGCAATGAAATCTAACAGCATATTGAAAATACCACATAATATGATGAAGTTTGTGCCACCTTGATGATTCAAGGCTAGCTGAATCTCTGTAACATGCCAAACATTAAAATTACATGATCCTCTAAATCAATGCAGACAAGGCCTTTGGAAAATTCAATATCCTGATGATAAAACTGTAAAGAAACTAGTAATAGAAGAGATTTAAGTAAATAAAAGCCATAGTTTTAAAAACAACTGTAGAAAATGTCACATTAAATGGAGGATCAAAAATAAAATCATTTCATCTAAAATGAGAAAATGAGGAAGTTGACTTTCCCTACTTTTATTAAAACATTGCATTAGAATTTCTAGTAAGAGCTTTAAGGCAGGAGAAAAAAATGAAAATGGATTAAAAAAAAGTGGTATGCATATTCTATGGAATATTTGACAGCCATAAAGAAAAATTAGAACATGTTATTTGTAGGAAAATGGTTACAATGGAGTACATCATGAGTGAGTCAAGTTAAGTTCAGAAAAAAAAGTAATTTTTTGTTTTATCTCATGTGTAGAATTGGAACCTAATTTTTTTCTTAAATAGAGTTCTATTTAGAATATCTGTTAATTTGTGTCGTTGGTAGAGTTTTTTTTTTCTTTGTTTTTGGTTCTTTTGTTTTGTTGTTGGCACCATAGCTTGAATTCAGGGCCTGAGTACTGCCCCTGAGCTCCTTAGCTCAGAGCTAGTGCTCTGTCACTGAGCTACAGCTCTACTTCTAACTGTTCCTGTTTTTCGTTTTAGTGGTTAATAGTAGATAAAAGTTTCATATACTTTCCTGCTCAGGTGGTTTTGAACAAGGATCCTCAGATCTCAGCCTCCTAAACATATAAGATTATAGGTGTGAGCCACCTGCCTCCAGCTTTCATTTAGATTTTTGTCTTTAACAATCAATCCTCTACACCTAAGTAATCAAATTTGTGTTCATAAAATGGCTTAATATTTATTGCCTGCTATTCTAATACTATTAGATCAGTATACATTACATATTTGTTCTCTCATGTTATATGATTTTCTCTTAGAACACAAAATATTTATTTATTGTCAATTTATGTTTTTCAATTTATTTTATTTTAATTTCAAAATCTTTATTATATCATATAATAACTATGTATCGATGTATTTATCTATGTATCTATTTATGTTTCTGTCTATCTATCTATCTCTCATCTATCTAGTTAGCTAGTAAACTATCATCTACCTACATATCTTCTCTCCTAAAATTCATTTCCCGTCTATTCATCTATTCTTTCATCCATAATTTAGTCATTCATTCAGTCTGTCTGTTTCTCTCACTCTGTCTCTTTTTCTCTCTGTCTCATTATTTCTAATGCTAAAGGATTACTATATGACAGAAGCAAGTCTAGAATTGATGATTATCTTATTCAGTCTCTGGAGTTTTAATATTACCCCCTTCCTGGATATTAATGGTTAGTTTTCATGGTTGTTTTATCTCAGCTGACTTTGTTTTCTTTCTGATAAATTTGCTTCTATGTTCCTTTAATACACCATACAATATTTTCAATTATCAAACATTATGTATGTGAAAATCATAATTGAGATATCAGCTTGTAATGTGAGAGTTTCTGTTGCTCTAGCTAGAGCTGAAATGCTGAAAATTTACTGAAACTATGGGTTTTAGAGTTTCTGTCCTTTCTAGTATAGTTATGTGCATATGCGTGTACGTGTATGTTTATGTACATGCACGTTTACATTTATGTGTGTGTGTTCCTCACTGTTGTTTATTTATTTCTGGTTTTACATAAGGCATGTTTAAGTAGAGCTCATATTTTTATGTCTTTTTGTTGTTTAGAATGTTCTGACATTGTATAGGAACCCTATTTATGAATTAGTACAGTATAGGAGCATGGACATTTTCTATAATCTTATGATTGATTTTATTCCCAGTGACAGAGACTGTGACCTTCCCAAGCACTGTTCCTTACTCCCTTTTCCATCTTTTGATGTAACATGAAGGGCAGAGATGAATCAGCTTTCCTGGTTAGATAGGGTTCTGGCAATTAGGCTGAAGGGGAATATCCTTTTCAGAATACTGTTAGCATGCTGCAAAAATAGTAGTTGTCTACTTTTCTTTTTCAAAAACAGAGAGAGTTGTTTGCCTTGTAATTTTTTTGTTTCATATTTTTACTAGTCCTGAGGCTTGAACTCAGGACCTGGGCTCTCCCTGAGTTTTTTTGCTCAAGGCTAGCACTCTACTACTTGAGCTAGTCTCCACTTCTGGACTTTTGGTGTTTACATTGGGGATTAGAATCTACAGGACTCTACTACTCTGGCTGGCTTTGAACCAAGTCAGATCTCAGCCTCCTAACTAGCTAGGATTACTGGTATGAGCAATCAGTGCTTGGAGGGAGTTTTGTCTCTTCACAATTGGAACTGGATAGAGTACAGTCTATGAAAGGGAGCTGGGGGAGGGCTTCCAACACTAGAGACTAGAATAGTTTAAGTGGCAGCACATTCTGCCACAGCAATTTACATAAAAAAAAATTCTACAAGTTACTGACTGTAGTGATAACTATTTCAGATGACCTGAATTTGGCCAAATTCCTTGTGTTTGACTGTCTCTCTAGGCTTGGGCATGGCAATTTGCCAAGGTGACCAAAGTCCCCTTTTGGGTCTAAGAAAAATATGTTGGTTGGGGTTTGTCTTTAGCATTATCCACTGGGTAGGGCACAGTGGCTATATCAAAGCTTTTTGATGTCAGGGTTAATGCTGACATTCAGAAGTGCTCCCAAGAAATAGTCTGTTTATTTGATAACTAACTTCTATTTTCCTTTTTTTTTCTGGTAAATTCTCTCTCTCCCTCTTCTTTCCTTTTTTCTCGTCCTTTCTTTTTTTCTTTTTTTTTTGTTGTTGGTGCCCCAGTTTATTGAAAATATTACAGCACAGTAGGTTAAACAGCTCCCCACGGTGAAATTCATCCCCACGGTGGGCTGAGTGACCTGCAGGTTGGAGAGGCTGCCGAAGTCCAAAAAATTCAGCATTTCCTTAGTGTCAGGATCAACTTCAATGATCTCCTGATCCAGGGCTGAGATCTCCGGGACGTAGTTATCCCTCCTTTCTCTCTCCTCCTCTTGCAGCTTGATGGAGATGCCCCTCACCGGGCCTCTCTGAATCCGCTTCATCAGGTGGGTGACATACCCGGCGATCTTGTTGCGCAGCTTCTTGCTAGGGATGATGGCGATCTCTTCGCACACGCGCTTATTTGTGTGGAAGTCGTTGCCCAGCCGCGTGTAGTACTTCTCTATGATGACCCGCACCGCCTTTTTCACGGTCTTGGTGCGAACGCGGCCCATGTTGGCGGTCCTGGTGGAAGAGGAAACAGTTTTTCTCGTCCTTTCTTAGTGTCCTGTCTTACTATAAGCCTATAAACTATCAGCACTAACAACATTGTTTGGAAAAAAAATAACTTCTATTTAAAGGATATTGCACCTTATTCTGAATTTATCAAAAAGGTTCAGCATATGTTCCACTATGTGTGTGAAATTTTAATTAATTAAACAAAAAAACATTTAATTCATTGAGTTTTACATGATTTAATATCAATGAACATTTTCTTTTGTAATTTGTCACAAAAGCAAATGTTTGGAGATTCTGCAAAACAACTATATTTACCTTTCTCCTCGTTTTTTGTAAGAAAAAGGTCCCAAGAGCAGCTAAATAAAACACTGATTTAATCTATAGCTCCTAAATATTGTGCATTTCAATGTTTATCTACCTCCCCATTAAGTAGATACTAAGCATGCATAAGATATTTTTGCAGGCTTTATGATATGCAAAGTAATGCAAATTACAAATACTTAATTTTGATAAAGGTATTTCAGAGAGTAACTAAACTAGAAATATGTTCATTACTTGAATGAGTTAATCTAGTAAAACTAGAGTCCACTGCTGTTTGTGCTCAGTAAATGTCTATGGACCTATTAAGTTATAGCAACATGCTCATGCACAGAAGCATTGTACATATTTTTGAAATCTTAGGTGATTCATTAAATGAAATAAATCTTTGTCTAAATTGAATAAATTTAATATCAAGGCTTTTGATATAATTGAAAAATGAGATAATATAGAAGGTACATTCATAAAATCAAATTCAAAAATACCATTGAACAATGATGTGTAATGTCATATAATCAAATATCATGCTATACGTGTATAAATAGGTACTTGTATTATACCTAGAGGCTTGTGTGTTCTACAGATCTTTTCTAGTGTGTTTTTCAAAGTTACACTCCTCATGTACCAAGAAAATTCAAACTATTTCTGATATTATCCTGTTGTGTTACTGAATAATACGGAAGAATCTTAATCATGATCTGTTTAAACTAACTTTCCATCAATGTAATTTTATGTTATTTTGTTAATTAGCACATTTAAAAACTCTTGACCATAGAAAATATTTCATCAGTATTAACATTAAGAAAAATTGTTTTTCTAGAATTTAAAGGAAGAATGTGATATTTTTCTCATTGTTGAGATAAGATATCCAAAAGAAAAGTAGTCAAATAGTTATATGGTGAGAAAACAGAGAAGCTACATTTTGAGACGTCTAATTGGGAGTCTTTATTATAAGGCTAGCAAATGCAGATGGACTATATCAGAAAACTGAGCCATGAGCACCAGAGAGGAAAGAAAAAGCAGAAAAACAATGCTGACAAACCAGTCAGCTACAATGCAGAGCTGCAGTATAATCCCATGGTGACCACAGAAGATCCAGGAGACAGGAGACAGGACATGAACATGGAGAAATGTGTCATGGCATAATGGTATCTGAGTTGGTCTGCACCTAACTAGAGTCAGGTCAGGGGGTCAGGGACACAGGGAGCATGAGATTTCACCATTCAAAACTGGCAGGTCCAGTAACCTATTTCCAAGTCCCTGCCCCACCTCTAAGAATTCAGGCACGCCCATCAGCTGGGAGGTGGGACTCCCTTGCCTCCCCCATGAAGACAAGATGGCACCACTTAAATCCAATACCCTATTATCCAACATGTGGCAAGATGGTGCCTGTTAAATCGAGCATCCTCCTTAAATTATAGAGAATTTTTTTCTATTGGTTTTTCATATCACCTCTTTCTGTGTACTGTGACCTTGAAGTGTATTTTATGCCTCTCTAAAAGTATGATAATGAGATCTGCCTAATTGAAATGGAAATATCTTCAGAACACCCTGTGATTGAATTTATTGTAAATCATAAACAAGGACTTTTAGATATACAAACTTTGCATATTGATTCATACTTAAACGCTGAAGCTGTTATGATTGCTTATTTGTTAAATAAACTGTTCCCTTTTAGTTTTGTTTCAATTATATAAATGTTCTAGAGAAATAGCAATGTCTCCTAAATAAAAAATCTCTCCACGAAATAAAAAAGGACTGTGAGAAAGAATGAGAGAAAGATGAGAGAAAAAAGTAAGCAACGAAAATAGTAGTTTCTTTCAATTTATCAATTAAATCAAGAAAAGTTACAGGGGGCTGGGGATATAGCCTAGTGGCAAGAGTGCCTGCCTCGGATACACGAGGCCCTAGGTTCGATTCCCCAGCACCACATATACAAAAAACGGCCAGAAAAGGCGCTGTGGCTCAAGTGGCAGAGTGCTAGCCTTGAGCGGGAAGAAGCCAGGGACAGTGCTCAGGCCTTGAGTCCAAGGCCCAGGACTGGCCAAAAAAAAGAAAAAGAAAAGTTACAGGAAACAAAAGTAAGCACCTCTCCATTAGCCACAGTATTTCTGATGAGGTAAATATATATGGTCTTATATTTATTTTATGAAAGTATGTAATAACTAAGAGTGTCATTTAAAGTTATTAATTGGCCCTTTATGCTATACAAATTTCCTGAACTTTTTTAAAAACATTATTAAAATCCTTTTAAGTATCATTCTTGTCATTGTGACAAAATTAAGAATATAGGAACCAGGAAGCTCCTCATTATAATTTAATGAAAGTAAGGGTTCAGGGTATGAGTAAATGCTTTTCAATGTTTTCTCAGATCTGATTTTTATGGAGTCAATCAACATATATCAACTTTAATGATTGCATAGAAATGCAGGAAATTGTGGTCCTACATTTGAAGAACTTAAGACAGAACTGCAGACAAGTTGCTTTTACTACAGAAGGAAAAGTAATAAGACTGTGACTAAAGATAAAAGCATCAGAAGAAATTGATAAGATAGGTGGATGATGGAACCAAAAATATTGAAAGCTGCTTATACTTTTGTTATTCCTGCACTGATATTAAATTTAAAATAACAAGGTAAATGAGAAAAGCAAAGTTTTCCCTTCTTCTTTTTCTTTCCTTTTTTCTTTTTTCTTTTTTCTTTCTTTCTTTCTTTTTTTTTTTGTGCCAGTCCTGAGGCTTAGGACTCAGGGCCTGAGCACTGTCCCTGGTTTCTTTTTGCTCAAGGCTAGCATTCTACCACTTGAGATGCAGTGCCACTTCTGGTTTTTTCTGTATATGAATTGCTGAGGAAGCAAATCCAGTGCTTTATGTACGCTTGGCAAGCACTCTACCACTAGACCACATTCTCAGCCTGAGAAGAGCAACATTTTATCAACAAGGATTTATTTGCCATTGTTATTCTCACACATAATATGTTTTTATAATATATGCTTATATTTCTTTTGAAAATGTTAAAATAAGATTATTGCATTTTATGGATGTCTGAAAAAGAAAGGTCCATTTGGCCATTATAGATGACAGCATAAGCAAAGGACCAAGCCCTAGGAAAGGTTTCTCTATAGCCACAGAGCTACACATCAATTGTAGTGTTTACCAGTAGACCACAGTAAAGAACTATCATTTTGTACTGAAAATTTGGAGAGAGAAAGCATCATTTTTTACACTTAGCCTACACTGCCTACAGTTGAATAGGACAGGAGTCCAGGAGACATGGAACATGCTGGGAAAGGAAGACCATCTATAAAGAGAAGTCATTATTGGTTCTGATTGGTTGGGAGTGAAAACAGATGGCAAGTGGGAGATGTAATGAGATTCACATTAAGGTTTTCACATACATTCAAGAATGTGAGTTTCCTATTCTTATCACATAGCCTATTATGTGATTAACTTCCACTATCTAGCTCCCTTTCTATCCTCCAAATCTTACTTAAATTATGACACTTCTGAATATTTTCTTTTACCAAAAGTATAAAGAAAAAAATTCTCTTCCTTTGATCAATTCTTATCTGGTTCAGAGCATGTAACTACAACCAGATAAAGAAAAAAATATTAATAGTAAAAATATTAATATATAAACAGTATTTAGATGGACATAATAAATAGTAACCCCCTTGTACAACCTTTTGGATTCTAGAGGGTAAAAAGGAGAATATAGGAGTCAGTGTTGGTGTTAGTAGAGTCTATAGGCCTATATCATAGTCACCTATGGGAAATAAAGAAATTTGTTCCACTGAATCTGTCATTCCTCCCTCCATACACACCATTGGGGTCTCACTGTTGGTAGGCCTCCGGTTTGACCATGGGGCCTGCTTCAACCAGCTCAAGCAGAAATGTTAGTATTTCACTCAAAACCTACACTACGGGGCTGGGGACTTAGCTCAGTGGAAGAGCACCTGCCTGGTGAGCACAAGGCCCCAAGTTTGGTCCTCAGCTCTGGAAAAAAAACCAAAACAAAACAAAAAACTATAAAACCTACACTAAGGAAGATCCTGTGTGGTTTCCCCATTAGTTCTCCAGCCTCAGTCTCCTCCACAAAGGGAACATTTGTAGTCTTGCTTGCTAGACTATGAAGAATGAGAGGGACATCTGACTTCTGCATAGAGAACAAGCTAGGCCACCTAACGTCACCTAGGCTGCTCAAACCTAAAACAGATTTACTGTTTATTGGAGCCCACTCTGAATCAGCCAAGAGATCAAGATGTATGAGCAATAGTAAATAAATGTTGTATTAAAAATGAAGAAGTAACATCCATACTTCATGTAACCCTAAGAAAAAAGTAAATATATTTCAGGAATAGATTTTCAAGAAGTGATATTGATTTCAGCCTTGTCTTGAAAACAAGAAGAAAAAAGTGCTGACAAAAGATGGGTAGTGGGGATTTGGCCAAGAACAGCAACAGGAAGAAGAGCCAGATTTGACAGGAAGATGAAAATTTAGGCTTTCTCCATTGATGTGTTCCCTTTGGTTTAGGATCCATACATACAGAGACTCTTACAAATAGAGCTTTCTTTAATAGATGAAAATTATTCTAAGCTATTCTCAGTTTCTTCTGTTTATATAATTTTCCCAAATTATCACTTTAAATAATCCATATACCAAAAGAATGAGGTTTCTTTTCTTTTTTAATTTAATTTTATTGTCAAGGTGATTTACAGAGGGGTTACAGTTACATACATAAAGTATTGAGTATATTTCTTGTCAAACTTGTTACCTTCTCCCTCATTTTACTCCCCCCCAAGTTGTACAGCTAATTTACAACAAATTGTCTTATAAGTGTCGCTGTTGCATTTGTTCGTCCTTTTTCCCTTGTCTCACCATTTTGATGTTCCCCTTCCCTTCTCCAATTCAGATAAATGTATATACAATACCCAGGGTACCAATAGGGTATATACAATACCCAGGCTAAACCATAGGGAAGAAAAATGAAGGAAAAAAATAATTTCACATAGTGCATTAAAAATAACCATGAATAGATATATTTGGGGATGCCATATTGAATCTCATCTTTTTGAATATTCAATCATTTTACACATATACACATTTTGCAATATATCCTTTAGTTCCAGAGTCTTTTAGCATTAGTTCTCTTCATATTGCATTCAAGTGTTGCCATTTTGTCTATACTGTTAATGTAATTTCTCATTCCTGAGCAGTTCATTTACACTCAACTCTTAATCAAGCACATTAAATTGTCCAGCAGTGTATTTAAGAGAGCATGTGGTATTACTGCATTTTCTGAAATTATTATAGTTAGTAAAATTTATGGTTTCCTTCATGTAATTATAATGATCTAGGACCACACATTTTGTTCTTCCCCCCCCCCCCCCCCGGAAACAGTGGATTTTATACAAATATAAAGTTCCAACCTACAACTCTAATAAAGACACTCAAACAAATGTCTCTAAAAGTATTTTAACAATATACAAATGCAATAATAACATAATCTGTTAATTAAAAGACTCCAAGAGGGCTGGGGATATGGCCTAGTGGCAAGAGTGCTTGCCTCGTATCCATGAGGCCCTGGGTTCGATTCCCCAGCACCACATATACAGAAAACGGCCAGAAGTGGCGCTGTGGCTCAAGTGGCAGAGTGCTAGCCTTGAGCAAAAGGAAGCCAGGGACAGTGCTCAGGCCCTGAGTCCAAGCCCCAGGACTGGCCAAAAAAAAAAAAAAAAGACTCCAAGAAAGTTTACAGTACCTATAACAGAATTTACAGATGCCTACAATAATTTGCAGATCGGTTTAGTTACACATATTGCTTTGTTTTAAGAAATATCATTAAAACAAATGTATGACTTATAAACATCCCCTATTACATCAAGAAAAGAATATTATTAAAATAAAATATTTTTAAAGTATTTATTACCCCAAGTATTTAAGTGACTCTTTATAACATCAGAACTCTACCTTTCAATGTTAAGAGACTTGCTTAGCCTAAAGACCACTGAAGAGCTTCCAGCCAGCTTGAAGTAAAACATGGCTATCCTACAAAATAAAGGGACAGCAGCAATCTCTGGGCATCCGTAAACATAGTTAGGAGGATTCCATTTCCATTTATTGGATCTTTAGTAAGTTGCTTTTTACAAAATTAAAGTAGAAACACACTTTTAGCTGGATGTGGTGGTGTGGTGGGATGTACCTGTAATTCTAGCACTTGGGAAGCCATGAGTTTGAGTCCAGCTTGGATTGAATGGTCAACCCTACCTCAAAACAAAACAAAAACCTTAAAAAAATAAATTAACACTACTGGCCCCATTTGGTTTTCACTTGCTAGCATGTCTCAGACAAGAAATTTTATCATTAAGTATATATTAAAAATTAACAAATATTTTTTGATTCACAAAGTGCTCATTCTTAGCATGAAATCAAAATTATTGATGAGAATAATCTACAATGATAGTATATAAACACACAGCTTTGAGACAGACTAAGAACATCCTCCTATGTTCTACACATCAAAATGCAAAGATTTCTGTTACATATATAAATCTGAGATATAGCCATTATAAGATAATGTGCATATATATATATACGTATATATATATCACAGAAAATTCTGACAAGGTTTTTAGTGACACCATACTTCCTAACCCAACTCAGTAGAAAGCAAATAGAAACTTAATATGAAAACAAAAAAAATTTTAAATGAACTTCTCAAGTGGAAAAACAAAGCCCTATCTCCACTTTGCAATATGGTTTAGCTCTAAACTATTCAGTCTACAACAATCTCTTCAGTTCTTCCTCAATACAACAGATCACAGAAGCTTTTTTCTCTATTCAGGAAGTCTGATCAATATTTTGTCTTAAAAACTACTTTCCAAGATACAAGGTAGCCATGCTAGTTAAGTTCTTCCTGCTGCCCACTTTACACCTGATATAACCATACAGGCTGGCACCTTGCAGCACCACACCCATAATAACCACAGCCAACCACTTGACTGAAGGAGAAGAGAGCACTAAAGGCAAATATCACCCACAGCACTGGACAGGCAATAAGTCCTAACCAAAAGATTCTTTTTTTAAAAAGTTTTTATTATAAAAGTGATGTACAGAGAGGTTACAGTTTCATACGTTAGGCATTGGATACATTTCTTGTACTGTTTGTTACCTTGTTCCTCATACCCCCCTCCCCCCTCCCCCTTTCCCCCCCCTGAGGTGTTCAGTTCACTTACACCAAACAGTTTTCCAGGTATTGCTTTTGTTGTTGTTTCTCTTATTTTACCCTTTGTCTCTCAATTTTGGTATTCCCTTTCAATTTCCTAATTCTAATACCAGTATACATGGTTTCCAATATACTCAGATAAGATTACAGAGATAGTGTAGATACAATCACAAGAAGGTGATACAAGAACATCATCAATAGTGGAAACTACAGATACTCAAGGGATGTTGAAAGTAGTTACAACTGTGATATAACAATCATTTCCATAAAATGGAGTTCATTTCACTTAGCATCATCTTATGTGATCATAATGGTATAGCTATTGGGCTCTTGTGATCCTCTGCTGTGACTTCCCTAAACCTGTGCTAATTATTCCCAATAAGGGAGACCATAGAGTCCATGTTTCTTTGGGTCTGGCTCACTTCACTTAGTATAATTTTTTCCAAGTCCTTCCATTTCCTTACAAATGGGGCAATGTCATTCTTTCTGATAGAGGCATAAAATTCCATTGTGTATATGTACCACATTTTCCTGATCCATTGGTCTACGGAGGGGCAACTGGGTTGTTTCCAGATTCTCGCTATGACAAATTGCGCTGCAATGAACATTGTTGTGCTGGTGGCTTTACTGTGATTTTGTTTGTGGTTATTTGGATAAATACCCAAAAGTGGGGTTGCTGGGTCATAGGGGAGTTCTACATTTAGCCTTCTGAGGAATCTCCATACTGCTTGCCAGAGTGGCTGAACCAGTTTACATTCCCACCAACAATGAAGTAGGGCTCCCTTTTGGCCAAATCCCCTCCAACAATTGTTATTGTTCGTTTTCTTGATATATGACGTTCTTACTGGGGTGAGATGGAATCTCAATGTTGTTTTGATTTGCATTTCTTTTATGGCCAGTGATGTAGAGCACTTTTTCATATGTCTCTTGATCTATTAGAATTTGCTGCTGCTTTCCAAACAATTATCAGTAGACTGGGATTTAAATTCTCTTGGAGGAAACTTACAGAGGTAGAGCACAATTTTCAACAAATAATATAAAACCTGCATAGTATCAATGTGACTCCCATCAGTATCAGTTTAGTAATGCATTGCTACCTTTGTATTATATTTCAATATTGACTCAGGCTTTGGAAATGCAGATTATTTTAGACAAGTCTTGTGTCCACTTACTTCCCATTAAAATGTGTTCTGAGGTTTTCTTGTCCTTTGAGAACTTTCTTCTTTTCTAGATATGCTACAATTTCATTGAGAATGTGTTCTATCATATACATAGAATCAGCCATATATCCAAAGATCTCTAGTATATTTTACTGGAAACTAGTTTTACAAAACAATACAACTTTCTGACTATTTGCTGCTCAGTTTTACTGCATGTTGGGTCTCTCAGTCAACAGAGTAAAGAAGAGAACTGTGGGCAGGTATTGGTGGCTCATGCCTGTAACCTAGATACTTAGGCTGAGATTGGAAAACTGTGATGCAAAGCCATACCAGGCAGGAAAATCCACAGGATTCTTATCTCCATTTAACCACCAGAAAAAACAATGGAAGTGGAGTTGTAACTCAAAGTGGTAGAGCACTGGCCTTGAGTGAAAGAGATCAGGGATAGCATGGAGGTCCTGAACCCCAGCCCCATGACTGAGAAAATTAATTAATCAATTAATTAAACAAATGAAATTAAAAGCTGTGTCTATGATCATCTGTGCTACACATGAAGTCCCTGATATTTCCAGCCTTGTTCGTATTCTTCCTTGCATCTTACTTCCATAGTTTATTCCTACTCCAAAAGGGAGATCTACCTCCCACCATTCTCAATTCCATGGGCTGAGTTATTCAGTTCTAGCATACAAAGCCACATTGTAAGAATCATCGTTAGAATATATTAGACATTGCCAGAAAACATGCAGACATCTAGGCACAAAAAAAAAAAAACAAGGAAAAGTTTATTGTTAGCAAAGGGACTGGCAAGAGCGCTTCCCACTAGGGAGAAGTAAAGAGTGTCATCTATTATCTGGGGTGACATATATAACCTAGATGGTCTTGGAGGCAGGGACCTCAGTGTGGACTTGAGCTGAAACCTTCCCAGTCTCTGCTTTATGTGTTTCTCGCTTTGAATAATTTTAACTATTTTTTCATTATAAGGTAGTTCTGTGGCTTTCTAGTAGAGTTTTGAATTCTGACATTGTGATACTTCCATTTTTTCTCTTAATTCGTTTGGCTATTCAAAGCCTTTTCTTTTTCTTCCATATAGTTTTTTTAAACTGTCATTTATATTTCTATGACAATGACAGTAGACTTTGGGTGGATGTTACACTAATTTTGTAGATTGCCTTTGGCAGTATGAATGCTTTCATGATACTGATTCTGCTAATCCAAGAACATTTCCTCTCACTTTTTGAGCAATTTGTAGTTTTTGCTCTGTATATTAGCATGTGTATAAAGAACTTCAACAATATTTACTCCTTTTTTTACCCATTCCTTCTATCCTTCTACTCTCCATAAATCTTCCTTCCCAAATAGTCAGAGGAATTAAAAGAAAAAATGGAATTATCACAATATTAGAATTCAAAATTATATGACAAAGCCATAATAACAAAAGCAGCATGGTACTGCAGAAATAAAAATCCTAAGGTGAATAAGAACAGTCAGAAATACATCCACATACTTACAGATAATAGGCTACTGATAAAGCAGTCCCAAATATACATCAGAGACAGATGATCTCTTTAACAAATTCTGTTGGGAGAACTGGATTTCCACATGTGGAATGTTAAAATGCATCCATAATTCACATGCTACATCAATAAAAGGTATTTATTGTTTATATTATATTCTGTCCATATTCTACTTCTAATATGATTTAACTTGTTCCTCAGATTTACACTGTGTTATTTTTAAATTATCTTTAAGCAGTTGTACAAAGGGTTTTTTGTTCAGTTTATGAGTTGATATAGCTGGCCTTCAGAACATCAATTAAGTAAATGATTGTGTCTGTTACATGCAGATATTCTTTTCAGCAATAAAAAAATAAATGTACAGTGCTCCATCCAAATGGAATCAGCAAGAAGACTGAAGTCTTTTTTTTTTTGCCCCTTTCCTGTTTTAAAGGTTAAAATACTAGAATGCCATCCTACCAGTGGCTCACACCTATAATCCTAAGTAGTGGGGAGGCTGAGATCAGAGGGTAAAGGTTCAAAGCCAGCCCAGGCAGGAAAGTCCATGAAATTCCTATCTCTAACCACAAGAAAAAAAAAAAGAACAGGAAGTAGAACTGTGGCTCACTCAAGAGGTAGTGTGCTAACCTATAATCCTTGCTACTCAGGAGGCTGAGATCTGAGGTTCAAAGACAACCTGCGCAGAAAAGTCCTCAAGATTATTATTCCAATTAATCATCAAAAGAGTGGAAGTAGAGCTTTAGGTCAAATGGTTGAGCATTATTCTTGAGAACAAAAAGTCTGGAATACTGCCTACGCCCTGAGTTCAAGTCCCAGGACTGGCATCCAAAAAAGAAAAAATCCAGAGTGAAACCCGAATTTCATCACAGACCAGTCTTGCATGCCCCTGTCCTTTGTTTCCCTCAGCAAATATCCCCCTAATACACATAGGTCATCTCTAGTTTTCTATCTCACCTTTTTCCTCATAAACCCACTTCCTCCCACTTAGTAAGTAAGACACATCTTCTAACTTCTTTGCAATGGGTAGCTTCCTGGGTTTTTTTTTTTTTAACATTTCATCTAGAAAATTAATTTGAGGGGGGAAGTTCATTCTAAGTTCTTCTTGTTGTTTTAGTTCTTTGTGTTCATGTTCTCTTATTGTTTTCCTCTAGAAGAGTCTAGCAACAATAATTAAGTAAATGAACATTATTTGTTTTTATTCAATCAGGCATTCTGGAAAGCAGGAATCAACTCTTAAATTTCTCTATGACAAGGAAGTGATATATATATGAACATGTGTGTATCTAAAGGAGAGAACACACCATTATTTATGTCTATATTAAATGTAAGCATGGAATGTGATGGTACTGCAGAAGATAGCAGGGTCACTGCATTAGGCAGTCAGAAAAGGCTCTTGAGGACAAACTATTCATCTCCAGGATCCTGTTTCTTGAAATTTAATTTACTTTGCAATGTTTACAAGGAATCCCTTTAAGTTCCTATTCTTTTGTATATGAAACGTAGAAAACTTATTCCATGTCTAGTGAGACACTGTGTGTTGGAGTTTCCTCATTAGAGCAGTGCTGGAGGATAGTTGGGCAGTGGGAGCATGTCTCTATCCAACATAATTGACCACATAGTGCTTAAGGGTTGATGCTCAAGTTCAAGGTTTGGCATGGTTGGTTCTTTCTCAGGCATCTCTCCCTGGCTTACAGATGATCACCTTCTCCCTGTGTCATTTAAATACCAAATTAAACTGCTTTCTTAAGGTGGATCTTAAAAAAAAATTGCCTTTACTAAGTTTATAGTGTAGGAAGGAAAAATTACCAAGGTTTATTTTAATTATTAGAATTTATTCCAGTTATTTATCAAGTAAATAAAGGGAATAAATATGACATGTTTAAGAATGGTTAATAGTGTACATTGAATGTTTTTAAAATCATATAAACTTTAAGGTTAGTCTTAAATGATTTTTCTATTAAGATTTATAGAATATTATATACAACATATAACTTCATACAATATTCTAATCTCCTAGAAATGAGAAATGCATGGTCATAGTGTTGTGAAATAGTAAGTGAACATTAATGTGGTTTGTCTTTTAAAATTCCAATTTGTATAATTTTTATTAAGTGTGCCAGAATTCTTTTAACTTCTTATTATTTCAATGTATATGCCATGTCAATTAACTCATACCTGCAATACACTCCTCTTTGTAGGGAACATAGTGCATGGAGTTGTTTCAGAATCAAGAGCTACAATTTAAAAAAAATGAAAACTCCATTTAATTTTTTTTCTTCATTTCACTTTACTTTTAAAGGAAAGGGCTTTTAGGATATCCAGGCTGCCTTCTGCTACAGGAAATACGGAATTTTGAGTCACATTATGATCCCACCAAAATAGACATTTTGGCTCTTTGCTTCCAAAGACTCACTTGGTCCCATCTTTACCATGACATTGTAGCTTCTTTTGAATGAGATAATTCTTTGGAATAATTATACTGTTGTATTTTATTTTTGTCTGCAGTGAACTCATCTTGCTAGGAAACATTAAAAAAATAACAAAAACATTAAAATAAAAATTCAGGGGAAAAATGCAGGCAAATGTAAACAGAAAAAAAGCTGGGGTCACCAACCTGATTCTTGACATGATTCAATTCAGAGCAAAATGTTTTTAGTAATATTAAAAGGTTATTTTACCATGCTCCAGCCCATTTGTTTTATTGTAACCTCTGTCTTTGTTGTCTGAGGCTGCAAATCCTTAAGAGCATGCTCCATCCTTTTAGCCATTGTTTCCTTTGGTTAATGGCAGGTACAATTTGTACTGATGATTGCTTCTTTCTGGCCTGTCTAGACTGTCCCTCTCAAGTTGTTTTACTGAATCTTATTTGCTAGCAGATTGCTCAAGAAGTCCCCACTAAAACATTTTATGGATTTTTCTATACATTCATAGCAGTTGGTCATGACTTTTGTACTTTAAAGAAAATTTCTTTGCTCATATTTTCTTTCTATGAGTATTGTAAATATGTTACTTTGTTTTCTTTTGGCACAAAACAGGGCAGTTAGAGCCAATCTAAGATTATTATTTTTATTTTCTTATCATTGATTTGCTTAATTTTTCCTTAGAGAATGAATGGGATTTTATTTTTTGTTTGGGTTTAAATTTATATTTGGAGTTTATATTTTTTTGAATGTACTGGACTTTATACTTGTGGCCTTTCATTTACTAGGCAAAGGTTCTACCACTTCAGTCATGGCTCCAGCCATTTTCTTTTCCTTGTTTTGCTTTTGATATTTAAAAAAAATTTTTTTGTGCTCGTGTGTGGGGGGGGGGGGCGGGGGGATGGTGCTGATCCTAGGACTTGAACTCATGAACTAGATGGTGTACCTTGGGCTTTTTTGCTCAAGGCAAGCACTCTACCACATGAACCAGGGTTCTACTTTCAGGTGTGTGTGTGTGTGTGTGTGTGTGTGTGTGTGTGTGTGTGTGTGTGTGTGTGTGTGTGAGAGAGAGAGAGAGAGAGAGAGAGAGAGAGAAAGAGATTAATTGGGGACAAATGTCTTACAGACTTTACTACTGGGCAGGCTTTGAACCACAAGCCTCAGATCTCAGCCTCCTGAATATCTAAGATTACAGGTGTGAGCCACTAGGACCATTGTTTCTTTAAGCCATTTTAAAATTAAGATCATATTTTTATTGTATTCAAGTGATTGTACAAAGGAGATGCCATATAACAAAGCAGTTTAGGAATAGAACGCATCTTGATCTGTGTCACACCCGTCCAATCTTCTCACCCCTTTGACTAATCCTTCCCTTTTCTTAATTTTGTGGTAATATACCATGAATTCTTGACTCCATTCTCTTCATCTTCCCCCTTTTTTCATCTACTCCTCTTCCTTTTTCCTCAACACACTCTTGGATTTACCCATATTTTTTTGGTGGGGGGGGGCGGGGCGATTCCTAGTCTTTCTAAAAGAGTATACAATTTGAGCTCTCCATAGGGTCTATTATATATTTCAGTTAATTCATTTGTACCCACTTATGAACTGTCCATCCCAACATGTTTACTTCTAGATTTATAGGTGTAATTATAATATACACATATAGGCAGAAATAACTAGTCTCCAGTTAATGGACATACAGATTGTTTCTGTTGTGCACTTGATTTTTACATTCATTAGTTTGATAATTCTCAGTTATTGAGTTAGATTTTGTGATACTAGAAATATATAACCAGTTGGCGCCTACCTAGCCCAGAGTTTAATTTGGTTCAATCTAATTTATTTATTTTTTATTTTTTGGCCAGTCCTGGGGCTTGGACTCAGGGCCTGAGCACTGTCCCTGGCTTCTTCTTGCTCAAGGCTAGCACTCTGCCACCTGAGCCACAGCGCCACTTCTGGCCATTTTCTGCATATGTGGTGCTGAGGAATTGAACCCAGGGCCGCATGTATATGAGACATGCACTCTTGCCACTAGGCCATATCCTCAGCCCCGTAATTAATTTTTAATTAATTAATTAATTGTCAAAGTAAGGTCTAGCATTTTTCTAGAATATTTATTATTTGGGTAACTTGAATTTCATTTTCAATGTGTGATGTGTTCATTAAAATTCATATAAAGTTCTTTAGATATCCAGTCTTCTTACATTGTATTTGCATATACTTACATATGTGTACCTGTTTCTTCAACACAGTTGTTATATGTTTTCCCCTTTACAAAACATGTTGTGGAATATATGTGGCTAGGTTGCTTACTCTGAGGTCATAACTGCTGCAGCTGTGATCCATTTACTAAACATATTTGATATGCATTAATATTCAAGCTAACATTTAATTAAATATTATTTGAATATGTAATCATGCAATCATTAATTTAACATTAATGAAGTTTCACAATAACTGTTTAATAATAGTGTTAAATATTTGATATATTCAGATTATTGTGTGGGAGTATTTAATAAGGTCATAAATATGCATTTCTATTTTATCTTAGGAGTCAAAACATTCCCAAGTGTGTGGCTTAAGGTAGAGTTCACTATCGTTAATCTATTTAATTTTTCTTGACTCTCTCCTTTAGTTATTCATGTATGCATTATTCAATGCTTCACAAAATAACAGTTGATATTGTAACTGTCCATACATATTCTAACATGTAGCTTTTAAAGTTATAAGCCATATTATGTTGTTTTGTTCTTATTAAGGTTCTGCCCTCATTTTCCTGGCAAATGTTTTTCGAAGCTAGATAACTAGACAAGTAGTGATTTGCTTTCTAAAAGATTCATAAACCAGATTAACCAAATTATTAATACATTAAACCAGATTTTTCTGTTATAATTAACACCTAAAGTTTTGTTCTATCCGTCAAAGCCTTAGAACAGCTTTCATAAGAGAAATAAAATACATCTTCATTAGTTCTTGGGATTCATAGTCATCTGGAAAGAGCTGGTACCTCTTGGTAAAATAAAAATGTTTCTAAAAATGTCTTATGACATTAATGGTCCTTCACTATGTTTAATCAAGCTGAAACTTCAAGAGATGAAGAAAAAGGACATACTCTTTGTTATTGTTATATACTTGAAAGTTCTGTAGGCTTGAATTTCTCTTGAAACCTCCATATCACTTTCTAAATCAAAACTTCCTGTACTTAGTGATAGTGGGTACAGTATCTTACCTGGGTTAACAAAAAAATCTAAATATTTAGCAAATTGTCACCAGATACAGGTGAATATTCTTGAAGTTTCCTATAAAAGTCGGGACTCTTCACTGGGGTCCTTGACTTCAATCACAGAATAAGTATTTCTGGACAATTTATGATGGTAAGAAAACTTGACAGAGCTTTATTGAGTAAGCAAACAAGGAAGCAGAGAAAAAGCAGACAAACAGACAAGCAGAAATGAAAGGGCACACTCTTAAGAGAGAGTCTGTGCTCTCTAGGAAAGACAGGGAGAGACTCATAACTCTTTGGCATCAGGGGTGTTCATATGGTAAAGGCAGGGGTCTGACTTGAAAATTATGCAAAGATAGGTGTTTTGAAATTTGCTTTAATCACTCCTGGTATTACACCTTCTGAGTTTCTGGGTGTTCGGACATTTCTTTTTTTAAATTAATTGATTTATTTATTATTAAAGTGATGTACAGAGGGGTTAGTTTCATATGTAAGGCAGTGAGTACGTTTCTTATCAAACTTGTTACCTCCTCCCTCATTTTTCTCCCACTTTCCCCCCTCCAGAAATCCCTTCCCATCCCCAGTTGTTAAGATGGTTTCAACATATAGTAAGTATTGCTATTGCATTGCTTTGCCTTTTACCCTTTGTCTCTCCACTTTGATGTTTCCCTTCCCTTCCCTAGTTCCATGAACCAGACATAAAGAAACATAGGCTCTATGATTTCCCTCATTGGTAATAACTAGTTTATGTCTAGGATAGTCCTAGCAAAAGATCACAGTATCTCAACAGCTATGTCCGTATGAACACTTAAGACTATGCTAAGTGAAATGAACTCCAAATTATGGAAATAAGTGGTTTATCACTGTTGTTGTTATGTTCAACATACCATGTGAAATTATGCCATTTTCTTTTGTCTTTCTTCCCCAGGGTTTTACCCCTGATGTCACTGTAATTGATTTTGGTACCCTGGGTATTGTATATATGTTTTGGACATTTCTTCCAGGTAAGAATGCATCCTGCCATTAAACAGATGGTATCACATTGTTCTTTTTGGTGGTTTGTAGGGCTTGAACTCAGGACCTCTTCACTGTCCCTGAGCCTCTTTGTATGAAGGATACTATTCTACCAATTGAGCTATAGCATCACATCCTGTTTTTGAGCAGTTGATTGGAGATAAGAATTGCATGGGGAATTTTCTGCTCAGGCTGGCTTCAAATCACGATAGTCAGATGTCAGTTTCCTGAGTAGCTAGGATTACAGGGGTGAACCACCAGAACCAGGCTGCTTATTTTTCAGATCAGGAAAGCATCCTGTTGTCTACATTATGGGTAGGAAGTTTCTTATATTTGGGGGGAGCATTTCTCTCAGGAAGGCCTGAATTCTGCCAAACATTCGTTAATTTGTGGAATGAGAAATGCATCTTTTAGGAAGGCATGCATCCTGTTGCATGTCTTTAGAACATAGATGGCACATCTATGCTTCTAAGTACCATATTTCAGAATTGCATTTAGCAGGCCTGATTTTTCTCAATTTATCCTGCTCATTTTCCCTAAATGACTTTGGTCCCTAATCATAAGGGAAGTAGATACATTAATATTTTCTGTATTTGCTGTAAGCTTATGGAATTATATCTTCTGTCTTCTTTTGAAGAAAGAAATAATGAGCAAAATGTACCAATTATTAAAAGAAGAGAAATTTGAGTGGTTCTCATTTCTTTTGCCCACGTATTATTTTGGCATCAAACATTATTATTCAGTGCTCAGCTTCAAAAGGGTAGTAGGTAGGTTTGATATGCAAGATGCATCCTTCATTTAAAACAAACTATCTTTTAGGTAATAAGATTTCAAATACACAAGACTCACGTGACATTTTGATTGCAATGAGTACACATTCTGTTTGTCATCTAAATGTGCACCTATTTTGAAGACTGGCATTGACTCTTGAAAGTCCAGGCACACATTTCAAGCAAACTTATACCTTATTAGATTTGAGCAATTTTTTTTTTTGCCAGTCCTGGGCCTTGAACTCAGGGTCTGAGCACTGTTCCTGGCTTCTTTTGCTCCAGGCTAGCATTCTACCACTTGAGCCACAACACCACTTCCAGCCTTTTCTATATATGTGGTGCTGAGGAATCAAACCCAGGGCTTCATGTATACTAGTTGAGCACTTTACCACTAGGCCATATTCCCAGCAGCTTTGAGCAATTCTTTAAAAAATGAAATAATACGAGTATTCTTAAAATTCAGACAATGAATTTTAGTACTTTAAACCAACACTAGTGGCTAATACCTATTATCCTAGTGACTTAGGAGGCTGAGATCTGAGAATTGTATTTCAAAATCAGCCTAGGAAGACAAGTCCAATAGACTTTTTGCCAATTAGCCTACAAAACAGTCAGAGGTGGAGGTAAAGTGTTATGTACGAGTCTTGAGCAAAGCACATACATATCTTGAGCACATAAATGTACTATCTACAACCTAAGGATACTGACAATTAAGTGAATTGAGAAAATAAACTAGATAGTTTTTTTGTGACTAAAAGGTGTTTATTTAAATATTTATATATTCACAACATAAGAATATTTTAATAGAAAAATTTCTTCGATACCGAAACACTAAAGGTAGTATTCACAATGCTTAATATTAACTAGTCTTATTTTATGTTGAAACTGTTTGAAATATTTCCACATATTCACTCAGGCAAGCCTCTCCAACACATTATGAAATTCTCTTTTGTCATTAATGCCATTAGCATGTATTTAAAGAAGAAGAACAGATGGTCATCAATACTTGGTGACTATTTTTATGGGGTTGTGTGGTAATACTGGACCCACTGACTATGCTCACTTAACACAACAATCATTTGGGACTTCCTGTGCCCAAAGATTTACAAACACGCTTCAAAGAATGAGATACAGCATGGTAACCACTTCTTTGAACATCAAACTTATTTCCTCAAAGGCTTCCTCAGTCTCTGTTCCCATTTTTGAGACATCATAGCTCACTCATTGCTTCAAAATTATCCCCATCCTTAATCATAACTTGGATCACTCTATCTGTTTCAAATAGCTTGAGTTTTATTTACAATTTGTAGAAAGCAACACATTTCAATCTTGGATGCTGTTTTCTTAGACATAAACTAAATTCCTCCCCTGTTAGAGTTTCATTTCTCAAATTTTACTTAGTCACCTCCTTCAAGCACAAGTGCTGTATAAAGGATGGCTTTGTTGAATGCTAATATCTCTATGAATTGATGATACAGTCCTCTATTCTTGTCTATTTTCTGTATTTGTTTTTAGTCTATATCTTGTAAATAACATTTTTCACTATGCATACAAGAAGAAAAGGGGTTATCAATAACAAGAAAAGAGGATCCATCATACCTCCCATTATCCTAAGTTCTCACCCATCATCCAACATGTATACAAAGCTCAGCCTTGCATATGAGCACTCTTCCTATCACCGATAATTCAACGTGATAAACTAGATAGTTTTAACTCTGTCATAGTGACATAAAAATGGAAATCTAAATGGGTACAAATAATTGAATTGCCTATTTTATCCAATGAATATTAATATTAATGAACCTTCAGTCTGTATTTGTATATGTCCATGGACATACATATCTATTTACAGGATGCTTTCAACTTGCACTTCACAAAATTTCTAAATTTGTTGCCTTGGAGAGGAATTATTTCATCTAGTTAGGGTGCAATTGCTCAAAATGTATGTTTTCTGTTTTGTGTCTCATACTAGCTACCCAGGTTATTCTCTGGTTTATTAAATAAAGTATTTTATGGATTACTTGGAGTATCATACCACTGCAGTTTTAAGGAATAAAGATTTCTACACTGTTAGAGAATTGCAGAAATGTATTTTGGTTCCCTGAATAGAAACTATCAAGAGTCTTAAACAATGTAGACACATTACATATTTACTTCCAGAAGTTAGGATAAGAAGTTGTTAAAAAGGCAGGGATGTCCACTCTCTCCCCTGCTCTTCAACATAGTACTAGAATTCCTAGCCAGAGCAATTAGGCAAGAAGAGAATATAAAGGGGATCCAAATAGGAAAAGATGAAGTTAAACTTTCTCTCTTCGCAGATGACATGATCCTATACCTAAAGAATCCCATAGACTCTACCCCCAAGCTACTAGAGCTGATACAAAACTTTGGCAAAGTTGCAGGATATAAAATAAACCTTCAAAAATCAACGGCCTTTCTCTATGCTAACGACCCGAAGACCGAGGCTGAAATCAGGAAAGCAACTCCTTTTGCAATAGCCCCCAAAAACATAAAATACCTAGGAATAACCTTAACCAAAGAAGTGAAAGACCTCTTTGAAGAGAACTTTAAAAGCTTGAAAAATGAAATTAAGTCAGAACTAAGAAAATGGAAAAACCTCCCATGCTCCTGGATTGGGAGGATTAATGTAATCAAAATGGCAATATTGCCAAAGGCTATCTACAAATTCAATGCAATACCCATTAATATCCCAACACCATTCTTTAATGAAATAGAGGAAGCAATCCAGAAATTCATATGGAACAATAAAAGACCTAGAATAGCAAAAACACTCCTAAGCAGAAAGAACAGTGCTGGAGGAATTACAATACCCAACTTCAAGCTGTATTATAAAGCTATAGTAATAAAAACAGCTTGGTATTGGCACCGGAACAGGCCTGAAGACCAATGGAACAGAATTGAAGACCCAGAATTAAACCCACAGAACTATGCCTACTTAATCTTTGATAAAGGAGCTAAAACAATAGTATGGAAGAAAGATAGCCTCTTTAACAAGTGGTGCTGGCAAAACTGGCTCAACACATGCAACAAACTAAAACTAGATCCTTATATATCACCCTGCACCAAAATCAATTCCAAATGGATTAAAGACCTTGAAATCAAAACAGGCACCCTGAAGACACTAAAGGAAGGAGTAGGAGAAACACTTGGGCTCCTTGGCACAGGACAGAACTTCCTTAACAAAGACCCTGAAAGGCTACAAATCAAAGAAAGGTTGGACAAATGGGACTGCATCAAACTCCAGAGCTTCTGCACGGCAAAGAACATAGCTCTCAAGATAAACAGAAAGCCCACAGACTGGGAGAAGATCTTTACCGGACATTCAACAGACAAAGGCCTCATCTCTAAAATATATGCAGAACTAAAAAAATTACCTTCTTCCAAAACAAAACTGCAAAGAACCAATAGCCCCCTCATCAAGTGGGCTAAAGACTTACAAAGAAACTTCTCTGATGAGGAAATGAGAATGGCCAATAGACATATGAAAAAATGCTCTACATCACTGGCCATAAAGGAAATGCAAATCAAAACAACATTGAGATTCCATCTCACCCCAGCAAGAATGTCATATATCAAGAAAACTAATAATAACAATTGTTGGAGGGGATGTGGCCAAAAGGGAACCCTACTTCATTGTTGGTGGGAATGTAAACTGGTTCAGCCACTCTGGCAAGCAGTATGGAGATTCCTCAGAAGGCTCAATATAGAACTCCCCTATGACCCAGCAGCCCCACTGTTGGGTATCTATCCAAAAGCCCACAAACAAAATCACAGTAATGCCACCAGCACAACAATGTTCATCGCAGCACAATTTGTCATAGCGAGAAGCTGGAACCAACCAAGATGCCCCTCCATAGATGAATGGATCAGGAAAATGTGGTACATTTACACAATGGAATTTTATGCCTCTATCAGAAAGAATGACATTGTTCCATTTGTAAGGAAATGGAAGGACTTGGAAAAAGTTATACTAAGTGAAGTGAGCCAGACCCAAAGAAACATGGACTCTACGGCCTCCCTTATTGGGAATAATTAGTATAGGTTTAGGCAAGCCATAGCAGAGCATCACAAGGCCCAATAGCTATACCCTTAGAAACACATAAGATGATGCTAATTGAAATGAACTCCATGTTATGGAAACAAGTGATATATCACAGTTGTAACCACTTTCAACGTCCTATGTGTATGTGTAGTTTCTATTATAGATAATGTTTTGTATCACCTTCCTATGTTTGTACCTACACTATCTCTGTAATCTTATCTGAGTATATTGGAAACCGTGTTTACTGGTATTGGAAGTAGGAAATTCAAAGGGAATACCAAATTCGAGAGACACAGGATAAAAAAAGAGAAATAACTACAAAAGCAATACTTGCAAAACTGTTTGGTGTAAGTGAACTGAACACCAGGGGGAGGAGGGAAAGGGGGGAGGGAGGGGGGCATGAGGGACAAGGCAACAAACAGTACAAGAAATGTATCCAATGCCCAACGTATGATACTGTAACCTCTCTGTACGTCAGTTTGATAATAAAAATTTGAGAAAAAAAAAAGAAGTTGTTAAATTATGTTCAAATCTAGACAATTTATTGTAGCTGCTAAGTATTAGGATTAGTAAAGAAAAATAAGTTTCAGATACTAATATAACGTATGTTTCTTTACTTAAAAAGAGTATCTGAGCCTATGTATTGGCATGATTAAATTGTGAAGTGTCATAGATACTTACAGTCTTATGGGTAATATATTTCAATTTCAATGGTTGCATCTGCCTTTAGACAAAAAAAGAACACTAATGTCCAGAAACTGATATTTCCTGAAGATATCAACTCCTTACTAAATGAACTTTCCTGCAGATTCAAAATTATTGCATCTATGTTTTGTGTTGGAAAGTACATATCTTCAATTTTGCAAGTGGCAAAATAATCTTAGTCTTCAGGGTTTTCCTTCCTACTACATTCTTTGGGGCTCAGTTTGGGGGATGGTGCTGCACTCTGTCTCATAATTGGATACTGCTGTCAGTGTTCATTATAAGAATTCAAGACCCCCAAGGCAAGCCACTTTAGCAAAGGCCATGCTCCTTTGTCCATAGCAACATGTATGCAGATTAACCTTCCACTTCACATTCTAAACAGTTAGAGAGCTTTCATAATCACCATTCTATGGGTTGTATGTTCACATGTGGTTTTTTGACTGAAGGCAAAATTAACCTATGATTAATAGGGGGCCTCAAAATGGTTATGTTGAATAGATTGTGGACCTAGAATTACAAAAAGCCTTTTATGCTTAAATGTCATGGTTTTAAAACATATTTTCTTATATGTGTAATGTCATTGGAAATACAAACGAAATGGGCTCAATTACCTTGGAATTCTAAAAGCAAATTTCACTTAGTCAATTCTCTTTATACAGTTTTTCTAATGAATTCTCTAAGTGAAACATCCTAACTATAGATAGGGACTAGAAAACTATTCATCATGAAATTTTTCTTTATAATATTTTATAAAATATACATGGAGACCTATTTTGCATGCCTTTTCACTTACCCAAAAGTAATGGGCTCATTTAAGAAAGTTGCTAAATAAAGCATATTCTAATCTTTGAACTTGACTTATCTATTTCAGTAATTTGTCATTGTGCATTATCTATACTTCTGGGATCACCATGTAGTCTTAATTATTCTCAAGAATGTAGGGAGCTGGAAGAAGACAGTCTACATAACAACCGTACACTTGAATATAGTTTATGGAGAGTCTTTCTGTACCTATACTGTCTACAATCATTTAACTGTGTGGCAATAGAAAATCCATTATTGATGTCTATCTGGCTCTAGTGTTCTTAAATTTGACAATGTGGAAATTTGAATCAGTTTTAATTGCAAAGTTATTGGGGTGAGTATATTCTGTAATTGTAGCAATTTTGGATTAAAAAGTAAATCTTACCTTTATTTCCACAAAGATGTATATTTAGTGATTATTTCAAAATGATGTACATGGAATGCCTAATATATTATTTTTCCAATAATCTTTTTTTTTCAAATTTTTATTATCAAACTGATGTCAGAGAGATTACAGTTTCATACATTAGGCATTGAATACATTTCTTGTACTGTTTGTAACCTTGTCCCTCATACCCCACTCCCACTCCCCCTTACCCTTTCTCCCCTGAGGTGTTCAGTTCACTTACACCAAACGGTTTTGCAAGTATTGCTTTTGTAGTTGTTTGTCTTTTTTTACCCTGTGTCTCTCAATTTTGGTATTCCCTTTCAATTTCCTAGTTCCAATACCAGTATACACGGTTTCCAATATACTCAGATAAGATTACAGAGATAGTGTAGGTACAACAACAGGAAGGGGATACAAGAACATCATGAATAATAGAAGCTACAGATACACATGGGACGTTGAAAGTAGTCACAACTGTGATATAACAATTGTCTCCATAACATGGAGTTCATTTCACTTAGCATCATCTTAGGTGTTCATAAGGGTATAGCTATTGGGCCTTGTGATGCTCTGCTATGACTTGCCTAAACCTGTACTAATTACTCCCAATAAGGGAGACCATAGAGTCCATGTTTCTTTGGGACTGGGTCACTTCACTTAGTATAATTTTTTCCAAGTCCTTCCATTTCCTTACAAATTGGACAATGTCATTCTTTCTGATAGAGGCATAAAATTCCATTGTGTATATGTACCACATTTTCCTGATCCATTCGTCTACTGAGGGGCATCTGGGTTGGTTCCAGATTCTCGCTATGAGAAATTGTGCTGCGATGAACATTGTTGTGCTGGTGGCATTACTGTGATTTTGTTTGTGGTCTTTTGGATAGATACCCAAAAGTGGGGCTGCTGGGTCATAGGAGAGTTCTATATTTAGCCTTCTGAGGAATCTTCATACTGCTTGCCAGAGTGGCTGAACCAGTTTACATTCCCACCAACAATGAAGTAGGGTTCCCTTTTGGCCACATCCCCTCCAACAATTGTTATTGTAAGTTTTCTTGATATATGACATTCTTGCTGGGGTGAAATGGAATCTCAATGTTGTTTTGATTTGCATTTCTTTTATGGCCAGTGATGTAGAGCATTTTTTCCATTTGTCTCCTGGCCATCCTCATTTCCTCATCAGAGAAGTCTCTTTGTAAGTCTTTAGCCCACTTGATGAGGGGGCTATTGGTTCTTTGCGGTTTTGTTTTGGAAGAAGGTAATTTTTTTAGTTCTGCATATATTTTAGATATGAGGCCTTTTTTTTGTTGAATGGCCGGTAAAGATCTTCTCCTAGTCTGTGGGCTTTCTGTTTATCTTGCGAACTATGTCCTTTGCCCTGAAGAAGCTCTGCAGTTTTATGCAGTCCCATTTGTCCAACCTTTCTTTGATTTGTAGCCTTTCTTAGTCTTTGTTAAGGAAGTTCCGTCCTGTGCCAAGGAGCCCAAGTGTTTCTCCTACACCTTCTTTTAGTGTTTTCAGGGTGTCTGTTTTGATTTCGAGGTCTTTAATCCATTTTGAGTTGATTTTGGTGCAGGGTGATATATAAGGATCTAGTTTTAGTTTGTTGCATGTATTGAGCCAGTTTTGCCAAAACCATTTGTTAAAGAGGCTATCTTTCTTCCATACTATTGTTTTAGCTCCTTTATCAAAGATTAAGAAGGTGTAGTTCTGTGGGTTCATTTCTGGGTCTTCAATTCTGTTCCATTGGTCTTCAGGCCTATTCTGGTGCAAATACCAAGCTGATTTTACTACTATAGCTTTATAATACAGCTTGAAGTTGGGTATTGTAATTCCTCCAGTACTGTTCTTTCTGCTTAGGATTGTTTTTGCTATTCTAGGTCTTTTATTGTTCCATATGAATTTCTGGATTGCTTCCTCCCTTTCATTAAAAAATGGTGTTGGGATATTAATGGGTATTGCATTGAATTTGTAGATAGCCTTTGGCAATATTGCCATTTTGATTATATTAATCCACCCAATCCAGGAGCATGGGAGGTTTCTCCATTTCCTTAGTTCTGACTTAATTTCGTTTTTCAAGCTTTTAAAGTTCTCATCCAAGAGGTCTTTCACTTCTTTGGTTAAGATTATTCCTAGGTATTTTATGTTTTTGGGGGCTATTGCAAAAGGAGTTGCTTTCCTGATTTCAGCCTCGGTCTTCGGGTCGTTAGCATAGAGAAAGGCCGTTGATTTTTGAAGGTTTATTTTATATCCTGCAACTTTGCCAAAGTTTTGTATCAGCTCTAGTAGCTTGGGGGTAGAGTCTATGGGATTCTTTAGGTATAGGATCATGTCATCTGTGAAGAGAGAAAGTTTAACTTCATCTTTTCCTATTTGGATCCCCTTTATATTTTCTTCTTGCCTAATTGCTCTGGCTCGGAATTCTAGTACTATGTTGAAGAGCAGGGGAGAGAGTGGACATCCCTGCCTTGTTCCTGATTTTAAAGAGAATGGCTTTAGTTTTTCACCATTTAGAGTTATACTTGCTGTTGGTTTGTCATAAACTGCCTTGATTATATTCAGGAATGTTTCCAGGAATCCCAGTTTTTCCAGGACTTTTAGCATAATTGGATGCTGGATTTATCGAACGCTTTTTCCGCATCCAGAGATAAAACCATGTGGTTCTTTTCCTTGCTTCAGTTGATGTGGTGGATTACATTAATTGACTTGCGAATATTAAACCAACTTTGCATCCCTGGAATGAATCCAGTTTGATCGTGGTGTATGATTTTTTTGATGACCTGTTGAAGTCGATTGGCCAGAATTTTGTTGAGAATTTTTGCGTCTATGTTCATCAGGGAGATCGGTCTGTAGTCCTCTTTCCGTGATGAGTCTCTGCCTGGTTTTGGGATGAGAGTTATACTGGCTTCATAGAATGTGTCTGGTAGTGAACATTCTCTTTCAATTTCATTGAAGAGTTTGAGAAATATTGGTGTGAGTTCTGTTTTGAAGGCCTTGTAGAATTCTGCAGTGAATCCATCTGGACCTGGGCTTTTCTTGGATGGGAGACCATTTAATGCCATTTGTATTTCAATATTGGATATGGGTCTGTTTAGAAGGTTTAAATCTTCATGTTTGAGTTTGGGGATATGAATTTTTTCTAGGAAATCATCCTTTGCTTCCAAAATGGTCCCTTATTATTTTCTGAATTTCGGTTATTTCTTTGGTGATGTTACCTGTTTCATCTCTTATCTTGTTTATTTGAGTGTGCTGCCTTCGTTTTTTTGGTTAGGGTTGCCAGGGGTCTGTCTATCTTGTTGATTTTTTCAAAGAACCAACTCTTTGTTTTGTTGATTCTCTCAATGGTTTATTTCGTCTCTAATTGATTTAATTCTGATTTGATTTTAATTATTTTCTTCCGTCTATTGACTTGGGGTTTGGCTTGATGTTCTCTCTCCAGAATATTAAGGTGCTTCCTTAAATTACTGAGTTGCTGTTCTCCAGTTTGTTGCTGTATGTCCTCAGAGATATAAATTTTCCTCTGAGTACTGCCTTTGCTGTGTCCCAATGGAGCTGGTCTTTTGTGTCCTCAACTTGGTTGAAGTCCATAAACATTTGAATTTCTCTTTTAATTTCTTCAATGACCCACTGATGGTTCAGCAGTGTGTTGTTTAGTCTCCATGAAGTGTAGGATTTTCTGTGGTGGTTGTTTGAGTTGAGTTCTAATTTTATTCCATTGTGGTCTTAGAGAATGCAGGGAATGGTTTTGATACTTCTGAATTTGTACAGATTTTCTTTGTGCCCTAAGATGTGATCTATTTTGGAGAATGTTCCATGTGCTGCTGAGAAGAATGTGTATTCTGTTGTTGCTGGTTGGAATATTCTGTAGATGTCGGTTAAGTCTAGTTGGTCTATGCAATTATTAAGATCTGTGGTTGCTTTGTTCAGTTTTTGGCGTGTTGATCTGTCCAGAGGTGATAGTGGAGTGTTAAAGTCCCCAACTGTCAATGTGTTTGGGTCTCTGAGTGGTTTTAGAGTCATTAGTGTTTGTTTGATGAAGTTGGGTGCTCCTGCATTTGGTGTGTAGATATTTAGGATGGTTATATCTTCCTGTAGGAGAGATCCCTTTACTAGTATGTAGTAGCCTTCTTTGTCTCTTCTTGCCTTTTTTAATTTGAAGTCAATTTTTTCTGATACTAGGATTGCAACTCCAGCCTGCTTATGGGGGCCATTTGCTTGATAGATTTGATTCCAGCCTTTCACTTTTAGAAGATGTTTACTTTTGCTGGATAGATGTGTCTCTTGGAGGCAGCAGAAAGATGGATCTTGATTTTTGATCCAACTTATGAGCCTATATCGTTTGATTGGAGAATTAAGTCCATTAATGTTGAGAGTTAGGATTGAGAGATGATCGTTTGTTCCTTTCATTATCAGTATCTTGTTTAAAGCAGTGTCTTCCATTTCTTGAACTGATGTTTACTAATTAGGGTTCATTTCTCTGTCTGTATTGGGATCTTGATTATTTTCCCTATATAGTACATCTTTGGAGATTTTCTGTAAAGCTGGTTTGGTGGAGATATATTGTTTCAGTTTTTCCTTACTGTGGAAGACTTTTATTTGACCTTTGGCTATGCATGAGAGTTTATGTGGGTATAGGATTATTGGTTGGTAGTTATTTTTATTTAGTGTTTGTTATACCTCATTCAGGCTCTCCTTGCTTTCATGGTCTCTGCTGAGAAGTCTGGGGTAATTCTGATTGCTTTTCCTTTATATGTGATTGTTTTCTTTGCCCTAACAGCTTTGACTATTTTTTCCTTGCACTCTGCTGAAGCTGTTTTGATCACAATGTGTTGGTGGGATGTCCTATTCTGGTCTGGTCGGTTTGGGGTTCTAAATGCTTCTTGTATCTGTATAGGCCTTTCCTTCTGGATATTTGGGAAGTTCTCAGCTAATATTCTGTTAAATAGATTGCCTATCCCATTAACTTCTTTCTCCAAGTTTTCCTCAATACCTATTATTCTTAAACTGGGTTTCCTGATAGTGTCCTGAATCTCCTGTAGCGATCTGTTTTGTGTTGGACTGGATTTTTATTGATTTTTGATCTTTCTCCATAGAATCGAAGGAATCTTCAGCTCCTGAAATTCGTTCCTCTGCTTCAGTTAGTAGGGACTGTAGGCTAGCTACTTGATTTCGAATCTCTTTTCCTTCGGACTGGTCTTTCCTGATGATTTCCATGTCATTTCTTAGGTCTTGTATGGACTTCTTTACTTCATTAACTTCATTATTTGGTTTTGATTGTTTTCTCTCAGACCTTTAAGCTGGGTAGCTATCTTTTCATTTGACTCTTGAAGTTCATTTATCTTTCTATTTGTGGATGCCATGAAAGTCTCCATTAATTTTTGCTTTGCCTCCTCACACTCTAGAATAATTGACTGAAGAGATTTGAACTTTTCATTTATCATGTTTATCAGTAGACTTTGTAGAGCCTTTTGGGGGCTCTCTTCTATGTCTTTGATTGACTGCTCTGCTTCTTGCTTATTTTGAGTGTGGAATAGGACTTCATTGTTTGCCATCTTTCTTGTGTTCCTTCTGCCCATTTGGACTGGGAATGCCAATCTACCAGCACGTATGAGCACTGTTCAAGACCCAAAGCAGCCCTTACCAAGCATTGTTGTGTAAATTTTACAAGTTCACAGTTATATACAGATACCCTATATACCTGTCTATAAAATTAGATTTGTTGTTCCTAAAGAATACAATTTCAATATAGCAACCGATCCTGGGCCCTGTAATCAATATTTCCTTATTTACTGTTACAACCCTATAAGCAATTCTTGTTTTTATATTAAGTTCTTTTAGGACTGGCTTTCTCTATGAACCCCTTTGATTCACTCAGATTAAGCTGGGATACCCTCTATCCAATATCCAGGAGTCAATGGAAACTGGAGGTCCAGGCAGTAAGTCAGGAGGGTAAGTTGGGGGTAGTAAAGAGAACAGAGTAAAATGTATTGGGGAGGTGGGGTGGTTTTTTTGGTTTAGTTTCAGTGACGTGGAAATGTGGAGAAGAGTAGAATCAGTAGAATGAACAAGGTTAAAATGATTGACAATGGAGAGTTAGCATAAGAGAGTGAAGGTGTTATTCATAGGAAAGTAATTTTTAGAGAAAGAGAATGCAAAGAGAGAAATAAAGTAAAGCTAGTGGAAGAGAGATGCACAAAACAGAGAAAAATTATTTTAAAAAGAAAAAAAAATAAAAATAAAAAAAAACCCAGAAAAGGAACAACCCAAACAAACAGCAAAGAAAAAAAAACTTGATAAAACAAACAGGTAAAAACGGAAAACAATACAAACAAATAAAGAAAAAACAACAACGATGTTTCAGAAGTGAAAAAAAAAAATGGAGTCCTCCTTGTTTGGGTGGTCTTTCCCCAGTCTCTGGTTTCCTCGCGATGGTCTGCAGTCTATTTTTCTGCTTGGCTGTATTTGACTTGATTTCAGTTTGCAGGGGGTGATTCTGTTCTGATCCTTCACCTCTGTTGGTAAAATCCTGGGTCTCTGTGGTTTGCACAGCTTGCTGGCAGTCCTTGGCATCCTCTGTAGATGGGGACTTGAGGAGTCTCAGGAACCGTAGCTCCTCTGTCTGCTGTGGTGCCGCTGCCTTTAATGCCTGGCTTTGAATAGGCTGTGGACTCGGCAGGACAGGGCACCTCTGGCCTGTTTTACCCGGCTGAGTTGCTTGCCTGGAGGAGGCTACTCGCTCCTGGGTGGGGAGGCCTCCTTGGTGGAGGTGGCTATGGATTGCAGCTCCGGTTCAGGCTGGGAATTGGGCTTCCTCTGTGACGGGACTGTTTAACTTTATCAGGAACTGTTTGTTCCCCTGTCTGGTGTTTCTGTGCCACCGGGAGCTGCTGGCTGTATTTGCTTTAAATTTAAAAATTCCGACGGGCAAGACGGGGCACCTCTGGCTGAGCCGTGGCCCAGGACTTGCCTCCCGCCTGGGCAGGGGGTGTTCTCCTGGGCAGAGCTGGCTCTCCCTGGTCGGTCCCTCTTGCCCTTTTCAAAGATGGCTACTTTGACCTCACTTTTCCCAGGCCCGCTTTAGTTCCAATCTGGTCTGACCCTATGCCAGTGGCAAGATGGCACTTTGCTCTGGCGGTGGGGAAAGGGCTGCCTTCCAGAAGCTGCTCTGTGGGCGCGAGTGGGAATATCTTTTGTGGGGTACTCATGCTTTCTCTGTGATTTCAGTTCGTCCGTGCTCAGCCGCCTTCTGGACTATTTCTCCCTGGTCTACAGTGTGTGCTTTAGCTGCGTGGCTTGGGGGTTGCTGTGCTGGGCGCTGTGGCGGCGCTGGCACTGGCGTCCAATAATCTTTATTAAGTTATAAATATAGAAGCTTACTAATCTAAATATGAGTTTCATACACCGTGTCTTAAAATTCTCGATAAGATATAGCTCAATTTTATGTGCATAATAGATTTTGCCATACTGAATTAAAGTACTGAATCAAAGTTCAAAATAGCTGTAAGTAAAAGTTGTTGTCTCAGCTGCCTCATGGGAGAGGGAAGTTGTGAAAAAAGACCTTATGCTTGGGAACGAAGAATTGGAGAGACATTGGCCAAAATGCATTGGACTTTGATTTGTTGAAGTAAAACCCCTTTTTACAACTACTTTAAAAATTGAGATGGTAAAACAAAAGGGTTTGGGTTAAGAAATACTATGGTTATTCAAAATGTCAAGCATTACCAAAAACAGAGAGAGAGAGAGAGAGAGAGAGAGAGAGAGAGAGAGACAGAGAGAGACAGAGAGAGAAAGAAAATGGGATAAAATGATACCACGCATGATCACAGAGCTTCTATATGGCAAGATATTCTTAATATATAGCTTTTTCAATTTCTAACACTACCTCTTGAGTTACGTTGAAACAAAAACCATACAGCATGTAGTTTTATCAATACAGTTTTTATTAAGCATATGAAAAATACCACGTACTTGAAAACAAAATAAACATGTGATTGATGAACAGTAAATTAGTAATAGCTAAGAGATTTCAAATTTATGCAGTTTAAAATTAGTCAATTCCATACGCTCAGAAGCTACTTTACATTTAGCATTAGGAATAGTCAGCATGGTAAAGATGTCCATACTGCACACATCACATAAAATTCAATTGTCAATTTTCAAAAAGTTCAGTATAAGATGAGGAAAAGAAGAGATAGGCATTTCAATATCTGGTATTTGGAAAATTGGCTGCATGCATAGAAAGTAATAATACTGGATTCTTTTCTTGTCCAATACGCAAGTCAACTCAATCTATATATTTTATTAATTTATTTATTGTCATTGTCATATACAGATGGGTTAGTGTTTCATCTGTAAGGCAGTTAGTACATTTTTATCAAACTTGTTACCTCTTCCCTCTTTTTTCTCCTCCTTCCCCCACCCCCATTTCCCTCCCCCCATGAGTTGTACAGTTGGATTACAGCATATAGTTTTGTAAGTATTGCTGTTGCGTTGGTTCACATTTTACCCTTGTCTTTCCATTTTGATGTTCCCCTTCCTTTCCTTAGTTTCAATAAATGTATATAAAATACCCAGGATACTGAAATCAGTAACAGTGACATCAGGGGTAAAACCCTGGGGAAGAAACACAAAACAAAATCAAAATGTTATAATTTCACATGGTATGTTGTAAAGCACAACAATAATGGTAAACCACTTCATTTCATTTAGCATCATCATATGTGTTCATATGTACACTTAGGACTATCCTAGACATGTATGAATTATTACTAATGAGGGAAATCATGTCATAGTTTAGGAGTGACACTTGGTCATTTTCTGTATATGTTCTGCTGGGGAATCAAACCCAGGGCTTCATGTATGCAAGGCAAGCACTCTTGCCCCTAATACAACAAAAATTTTATAAACCCTATTCTGAGCATGTATATCTAAAAGTAAAGTATTTTTAATTCAGTAAAATCTTCTAAAAATTTGAGGTCGTACTTTATTAAAAGTAATTTCTGAGCAAATTTTTGCAGAGATATCACTGCAAAATGTAGTAGGACATCTGGAAAAATTCATATGTCATTAGCTGCCATGCATTATGGTTACTTATTTCTCTTTCAGTATATGCCATTTCTGCCTGTCATTCATTATCTTAATTTATAGTTCTGTTTCTTATTTACTCTGTATTCTTCCAAAAACATTTAGGTACATTCATTGCTTTGATTACATGAAAATTATAGAAACAAACAGACCTACTGTCTATCATATGTCCCCATACACAACTTCTAATGAAAATATTGTTTACTCTTTCCCTGATGGCTCTTGGAGCCATCATTACATTCTTTTCTGTTTCTGCACCTCAGACATAAAGTGAGCATATATTACCCATATGTAGTATAATATGCACATACTTCAATTTATAAGCTATTTTAGGCTGTTTTTATTATATTTAGTTGTTCAAAGGAGTTCCTATTTTTCAAAACAACTTGATCAATATCACCCCTTTCAATATTCTCATCCATCCATTCCCTACCTACCTTTTCCCTTATTCTTCTTAATTTTGTGGGATATACATTGAATTCTTACCTGATTATCCCCTTCTCCAAAGTAGTGCTGGAGGTATAAAATTATCTAACTTAGGGCTGGGAATGTGGCCTAGTGGTAGAGTGCTTGCCTTGTATACATGAAGCCCTGGGTTCGATTCCTCATCACCACATATATAGAAAAAGCCAGAAGTGCTGCTATGACTCAAGTAATAGTGTGCTAGCCTTAAGCTAAAAGAAGCCAGAGAGAGTGCTCAGGCCCTGAGTTCAAGAAACAGGGCTGGCAAAAATTATCAAACTTAAAACTGTTATTATGTACCTTTGTGTACATGGGCTGTCTCTGAGTGTACAGTAGACTGCTATCTCTTGATTTGTTGAGTAAAATAATAACAAATATTTCTAGAAATTTGTTGGATCTAGCCAGTACACCTAAAGAGTAATAGACTAATTGAAAAGGGGGAGATATTTTTGCCACTTGATGATGCTGTGAAATATCCAAATTCAGCTCTGCAGCTTCCACAATGCAGTTTGGTTATGCATTATTACATCCACATGTTGACCTGTTAATGGGAGATTTTACCAGTTTATTTCAGAGTGCTCTAGTGCCTAAGCTGTGGAAGGTAGCATAAGTGATGCTCTCAAATTTCAAAATGTTTTCCTGTATCACTTATACACTTTATTTGATGTTTATCAATATATTTCACATCTACATTAGTAGGAACACCTGGGATGGAGTCTATACAGTTAAAAACTTATGGAACCTCTCGAGAAAGCATTATCATCTTCACCAGGATATGCACACTCATCCAAAAATCAGTATTTAAACTGCAATCTAGTCTTACATAGTTCTGATGAAAGGTTTTTTAATTGATACATTCTCTAAAGTAGACAGCTTCAGTCTCATTTTGATTATGCTCAAATGCATTGCTTTTTCAGTTTTGCCCTCTACAAATAGAATCATTAAGAACAAACACTGAAGGCTAATGAAAATTCAGAACCTGGCTTTAAACTTCAGCTGTACTGTATTAGTTTCAATCTCACATTAACTGTTACATTAGCTTATTATAAAAATTGCAGAAACCATGAGGATACATATAAAATAAAGGTATAATGATTAAATAACAGAAAGCATAGTGATTATTGATCAGTAACTATTCCTTGAAGTGGATGAACTATAATATATAAGTCAACTAAAATTGTTAAATTATATATTTTGAATTTATTTTATGATCACAAAATTAGAGAACATATTTAGAAAACATTGGTTGTTTTAAACATAGGTCTTTAGTTACAATTGGTTTAGAATATTATTTTTCTCTATATTAGCATGTATAACTGATATTTTCAAAAATAGTAAAAAGCAAATTGGGCTTGCTTTTATTATCATCCTAAATACTTCACTATTCACTGCTAAGGTAGGAAAAAAGCTATACTTTTGAATATCTTGTATTGGTACATTAAAATTATTGATATAATTTTAACATATTTAATTTTTTCATATGCTATATATTAGATGCTGTTTTTTAACTTTGGATTTCTTTTTTAATAATTACTTAGTTATTGTCAAAGTGATGTACAGAGGGGTTACAGTTTTATTTGTAACGCAGTGGGTACATTTCTTGTATAATTTGTAACTTCCTCCCTCATTTCCCCCACCCTGCCCATTTCCCTCTCCCCCAAGAGTCGTTCAGTTGGTTTACACCAAATGGTTTTGTAAGTACTGCTTTTGGAGTCATTTGTCTTGCTATCCTTTATCTCTCGATTTTGATATTCTCTTTCCCTTCCCTAGTTCTAATGCCAGTATGTACAGTACCCAGGGTACTCAGATGAGATACAGTGATAGCATGGGGACAACCACAGGAAGGGCATACAAGAGAATCATCAACAACAACAAAAAAGCTATCATTTTACATGGCATGTGGAGAGTAATTACAACAGTGATATAATACTTGCTTCCATAACGTGGAGTTCATTTCACTAAGCATCATCTTCTGTGTTTATAAGGGCATAGCTATTGGGCTCTTGTGCTCCCCTGCTGTCTAAACCTCTGCTAATTATTCCCAATGAGGGAAACCATAGAATCCATGTTTCTTTGGGTTTGGCTCATTTCACTTAGCATAATTTTTTCCAAGTCCTTCCATTTCCTTACGAATGCGGCAATGTCACTATTATTTTTGAGACAAGTTTTTAAGAAGACAGTTTCATCATTTTTACTGATATTTAAATCCTTGGCCCTTGTGTTTCTGCTTCTAATCACTTTTACTTTATCACTGGTTTGGACTGAACATATTTTAGTATATATAAAACGCATAGGTTCTTTAAATAAGGGGTGGTTCTGTTGAGATTTCTGGATGTGTGGGTTTTTAGATTACATCAAATTGAATCATTTTCAGCTAGTGTGTGTGTGTGTGTGTGTGTGTGTGTGTCTGTGTGTGTGTGTGTGTGTGTGTGTGTGTGTGTGTATTGATCCTGAAGCTTGAGCTCAGGAACTGGGCACTGTCCCTAAGCTTTATTTCTTAAATAGCACTCTACATCTTTTTCCACAAGTCCATTTCTGGCTTTTGAATAGCTATTTGGAAATGAGTGTTTCACATATTTTCATTCCCTAGGCAGGCTTTGAAGTGCAATCCACAGATCTCAGCCTCCTGAGTATCTAGGATTATAGGCGTGAACCATTGGTGCTTCACAATATCTTTAATAATTTTACTTAGTAAACAGCAAACATAAGAAATGTATGCAATTTAGTCATAATTTTGATTGAGATATACTATTGTGTTGATTCTAAATATTTCTTATGATTCAATTTTGACTGATTTTTAAAATCTCTATTTTACATTGTGCTGTCCAGCAATTTTTGAATCTCTGGTCATTTTTAATTGAAAGTTAAAAATTGTGATTTTTGCCATGAAGGCTTCCTGGATAATTTTTGTGTTTCTGTAGACATGATTAAGCTTTGCTCTAAGATGTAAATAGTTAGCTCATACTTGATCCTTTTAGGCCAGAGCCAGCAGGAGTACTGCACAAACTTTGCTAACCATTGAGGCATAAGCACTCTTCCTAGCCCATCAGTGCTCTGTGTATTCTGAGATTTCGCTCTGGCTGAGGGGTAAGTGTTCTAGACCTTATGTGAGGATGGGTACTCCTTTATCTAATGGCTCTATTCATTTCCTTCCCGAGGAATTGGTAAAGTTCTCTCATAGTTGAACCAGTTCATAATGAGCTGCAGATTTTCTGCTTTCTCTTCCTGAGTCAAGATTCCTTCTGTCTTACAATGTTCCCCCAAATCCAGCCTCTTTGGATTCTCCAAACAGAGCTCTGATTTACATGTCAAGGCATCTAAGCTCCTTCTGGAATCTTCTCATTGACTGTCATCTTTGCACTCACTCAAGCTAAGGTGGTATAATTGTTATGGAAAGGAGACATAGTGCAAGGATAGTTGGACATTGAAGTCCATGGAAATTGAATAGCTTTGATGTTAGATGATTACATAAAAAGAAGAATCGCAACAACCTTGGTGGGTACCAGAAAGATCACAGTTTTAGAAGGAGATAAAGTTCACAGTCTTTATATGTATGCTCACATCCAAGTGACAATCCTATTTGAAGAAAATTCATTGGGACGTATAGGTGAAGATCTAACTCCTATGAGAATTTCAAATAGTGCACTACTTCCTAAAAGTGTTTCATAATTTCTAAAGTCATGCTTTTCCTTAATCTCCTTTATCATTCTGGAATGATTTATATCACCTCTTGTTTTACCTGATGTTAAATTAGAAATGATAATTGTTGGACAATTACAAATGTGACTTTTTATATAAAGATTGTTGTAATCTCTGCAATTAAGTATAATGTTCTGTGACTTTGTATATGATTTCAACCTCTCTTGAGCACTTTTAGTTTATCTCACATTGTAACTACTGGTGAACTTTACTGTCTTGACATGGTCATTAGCTGGAAGGCAAGTGGGTGAATTTCACTTTTTGAATCCCTGTGAGCAGTGGTTCCAATTATAATGTTTTTGATAAGTTGACAGCTTTACACTTATTGATATACTATATTTGTTTTTGTTTTTGTGGCAGCAGTGTGTGTGTGTGTGTGTGTGTGTGTGTATGTGTGTGTCTGTGTCTGTGTCTATGTCTGTGTCTGTGTATGTTGTTACTGAAGCTTGAACTTAGGATATTCCACTTTTAACTTTTTCAGTCAAGGCTGGTGTTCTACCACTTGATCCAAAACTTTACTTCTGACTTTGTGGTCATAAATTTGAACCACTTTTCTCAGGGAATTTTCTGTCTTGGCTGGCATTGGACCTTGATCTTCAGCCTCCTGAGTAACGGATATTAAAGATATGAGCCACCTGGCTGCCAAATATTTTGTTACTAAAATATAATCATTAAGGGATCTGAATGGCTTACCTTATTTGAAAATAACTAAATTGATTATATTCTGTATTACCATTAAGAATGCTTCAAGGGAAGAGAAAGGTAACATAGAAAAATAATGCAATGATATGATATGTAGTAGAAAGGATGAAAATAAAATTATTGAAGTCTTAAGTGAAAGTTACAAAATGCAGATTGCATTAGAAAACAAAGCAGAAAAATTGCAGTGGTAGACTCCTTCAAAATGGTATGAAGGTATTCTAAGAAATTCCTCTTCCCTCAGACACTCATAGTGAAAACAACATTGTCTTCTTAACTCTGTTGCATTCCAACATCTGCTGGTGTTAGGCAGGGCTATAATAGTGAGATGCAAATCACTCAGTTTCCTCTCTGCTTTTTGTTCCTACCAGGAGCATCTGTGCTGTAACTGAGCTCAACAATTCAATTCACAGGTGTGAACTCAGAGTGGCTAATAAGAAGCATATTTCATATGCTTGTAATTTTTACTTTAAGCATATTTGTACTTTATAAATTCTTGTCGAATAAACACTAAATGGAAATTCAGGGAAGAGGGGATTAATGTGAGAGTATTATTCAATTTAAAAACATTAAAAATGACTGATTTTTTTACATGATTATCCCAGTTCAGTTGCTGTATTCAAAATATCACATTCTAAAATAATATCATTTGCTGCAGACTTGTGGTATTAGATGTTAACTTACGGGTAGTCATTGTTCTTTCCATTATTGTTAAGAAAATGGAGAAGAACAGAAAAGGAATAGACTATAATCCATTATCAATAGGCTACTTATTGCCAGTGAGGGGCATAGACCTTCCAGAATGTGGAAAATTGTTTTGGGTTCGGACACTTTCTGTCCTGATTGATTGAACCTGAAACAAGGATGAGGGGAAGGGGACTGACCTCTCCTCTTAGTGAGGGGGGTGGGCGGGGGGAGTTTGTTCCAGTGGACTTGGGCATAGTTATGTCCCTCTCTTGTTTCTGTTTCCATTTCCTTTTGTCTAATTGCTCCCATTATGGGATTTGGGGGTAGGGAAAAGGAGAGAGAAGTAAGAGAGTGGTCCCAGTGTTTGTCAGCCAGTCACTGTCAGTAATTGTGAAGGAGCCAGAACAGAGGAGCAGAGGCCCATTTTTGCTGTGGTATGGTAAAAGTCAGAGCTTCATTTTGGAGCTACTTGGCAGGCATTTAGAGAATCCAGACCTTCTGCAGAGAGGAGAAATGTTAAACAAAAATGGAAAAAGTTGTGTGGGAAATGGGGCCTTGGATTCTCAGCGATTTTGTTGGATGGAGGTTGTGTGAGGTGGGGTGGACTTGGGGTGAGGCTTATATGAGTCTTAACAAGTATTCAGACAATTAAAAATAGACTATGGTCTCTTGAGGCCCACGTGTGGTACCATTAGCTGAATCCAGGATAGAATGCGCCACATGGGGTGAGGGGGTTTTCAACTAAGTCAAGGTTAAAGTGACCCAGCCTGTGGACAAGCATACGAATGCACACCTGGTGTTTTGCTTGACCTGGTCGAATAAGGCAGGAGTCAATCCTTCATCTGCCATCTTTAGATACATAAAAAGATTAGGCTCCGGAGGAGAGTTAAATCCTTCACATTTGGTCTTTGGATACATTAAAAGATTGGACTAGAAGAGACTGGGAAAGAGGTGGGAAACTGTCTTTTCTGGCTTCTTTCTGCTTATGTGGGGGTATCAAGGAATCACTAGGGCTGGTCTTCAGGGTCCAGATCTGCACTGAGCAAGGCAGGGTGGTGTAAGTGAAGCCTCCAGTTGTCTCCATCAATAGGATAGACTTGTCTTGCTCCCAGGTATTGCTCTAAGTGAGGGTTGTTCTACTGGTAAAGAGAAACCCTTTGAAAAAGATAAGAAAACAGGGTCCAAGAAGGAGGAGTAAGAGGATGATTGTTAAAGGTCCTAATAGAGGGGCCATCTAGGTAGACCATTATGGGAGTGAATCCCACCAGGATGTCTTTAACTTTAGAACACAACACATAGACTCACACATTGTGGCCTGTATTGTTTTATCCACATGAACATCATCTCTTAAATTTTCTTACTCAGGCTGGGGATATGGCCTAGTGGCAAGAGAGCTTGCCTCGTATACATGAGGCCCTGGGTTCGATTCCCCAGCACCACATATACAGAAAACGGCCAGAAGTGGCGCTGTGGCTCAAATGGCAGAGTGCTAGTCTTGAGCAAAAGGAAGCCAGGGACAGTGTTCAGGCCCTGAGTCCAAGGCCCAAGACTGGCCAAAACACACACACACACACACACACACACACACACACACACACACACACACAAAATTTTCTTACTCAATTTCTCTTTAGAAAAGAAGATAATGCCCTATTTACTTCTCTGGGTCATTTTGCAACACAGAATTAAAATCTAAACTACTCATGATAATAGCACAGAGTGATTTCCACAAGAACTACCTGGAAAGGATCTGATAGTGGGGGAGCAAGCTTTCCACTAATAATACCTTTGGAGAAATGTCTCCTTGTACATTAAGAAACTGTAGGCTTTTCCTGGCACTACATCAATGCTCTTGCCTATGATAATTTACACTTCACAAAGCCATGAATTCCTCAAAATACTCAGATCAACCTATTGAAGTTAGGTTTTATGACTTTTGAAATGGCTTTTACATGTATTTCTTATTCCAGTTCTATCATTCCTGATTGTTTTATTAATAAAGAATATATGTATGTGAATATATATGTATATGTGTGTGTATGTTTATAAAACTTGAAGTCTTTAGCCCACTTATTAATGAGGAAGTTGTTTCTTTGAGGATTTTTTTTGGGGGGAGGGGGACTTAGTTTTTTGAGTTCCAAGTATATGTTAAATATGAGGACTTTGTTGTATGGCCGGTAAAGATCTTCTTCCAATCTGTGGGCTTTCTGTTTATCTTGCATGCTATCTTCTTTGCCTTGAAGAAGCTCTGAAGTTTGATGCAAACCCTTTTGTCCAACCTTTCTTTGTTGAGTTGCGTTACTGGGCCTTTAAGAAAGTTTGACCTGTTCTAAGGAGCCTAAGTGTTTCTCCTGTTCCTTCCTGCAATGTCTTCAGGGTATCTGCTTTTACTTTGAGGACATTGATCCATTTGGAATTGATTCTGGTGCAGGGTGATATATAAGGATCCAGATTTAGTTTTTGTTTTACAGATGTTTAACCGATTTTCCCAGCACCATTTGCTGAAGAGGCTGTTTTTTTTTTCTTCCATCTTATTTTTTTAGCTCCCTTATCAAAACTTAAGTGGCCATAGGTCTGTGGGTTTATTGCTGGGTCTTCAGCTCTATTCCATTGGTCCTCCAACTGGCTCTTATATCAATATCATGCTGTTTTTATTACTATAGCTTTGTGATAGAGATTGAAGTTTGGTATTGGTAATCCTCCAGTACTATTCTTTCTGCATGAAGAAGTGCTCAATGTCCCTGGCCATAAAAGAAATGCAAATCAAAACAACATTGAGATTCCACTTCACTCCAGTAAGAATGGCCATTATCAAGAAAAATATCAACAACAGATGCTGGCAGGGATATGGCCAAAAGGGAACCCTACTACATAATTGACGGGAGTATAAACTTTTGTGCCACTCTGGAAAAGAGTGTGGAAGTTCCTCAAAAGGCAGAGTTCCCCTATGACCCAGCAGCTCTGCTTTTGGGCATTTTCCCAAAGGATTTCAAGTGAGACCACACTAAAGCTACCAGCACAACTATGTTCATTGTAGCAGAATTTGCCATCACTAAAATATGGGACCAACCCAGTTGCCCCTCAGTAGATGGATGCATAAAGAAAATGTGGTACATATATACAATGGAATTCTATGCCTCTATCAGAGGGATGACATTGCCCCATTCATAAGGAAGTGGAAAGACTGAGAAAAATCATACTAAGTAAAGCGAGTCTTTCTATTGTTTTTTACATCTGATTCTTAATAATTTCAAAAAAATTTAATTATTTCAGCAGAAATAAATGCTTATATTATAAATCCATGGTTGTCTATTATACAAAAAATTTCATACTAGCTCAATTTCCTAAAAATAGCCAGAAATGAGTCCAATATTAGTCAATAATTAAATAAATTGTCTATGCCTGTTTCATGGAATATTACACAGTAATTCAAATGAACTACTAGAAATAAGCATAATAGTAAAGCTATATATGCATATTATGTAAAGTTAAGTAATTTTACAATATTTATTTTATGAAACTTTGATCAAGTTGAGAACAAAACAAAACTAATTTCTACTAATAAGTGAGACTAGCAGCTTCCATTGTGGCAGAAATGCTACCTGTGATCTGGGAAGTCTTCAGATTGCAGAAAGTTTCCTTTTTTCCCCATCTGAGGATTTTTAGATACATGTATACATATGATACATGGAATAAAAATGTAACATGATGAGTTCTGTTTCATAAGGAAAGTAAACCATTGTGGGTATGGTGGCTTAGCCTTACAATTTTTGCTACTTGAGAGATAGAGATAGGAGAATTTTAGTTTGAGGCCAGCCAAGGTATAAAACTTAGAAAGATAATTTCAGGAACAATTTAAGGCATTATTGTTGACATCTATAACCCCAGTTAGTCCTAAAATGGCCCCAAAGTCATAAGAAGGCAAAAAGTGTGAAACATTGTCTGAAAAAATAAGCAACAAAAGGGCCGGTGATACAATTCAACTAGTAGACCAGGGTCCTAGCAAGCAAACTCTATATCAATAAATACAAATAAGCAAATGAAAATTTAATCTTGCTACTTTTTATCATTGTAATTTATTTCCTTTAGCTAAGTATGAAATGATCATAAAAATGCCTCTTATATAACCATTAGTAATTCAAATACATGTTTAGCATTAGTCTTTATTCTAATGTATCTCTTGCCATATTAATTATCTAAAATTATTTCAATGTAAATAGCTCACAAAGTTTTTTTGTTTGCTGTGGGTCAGGAAATCTTGTAGCCCATGATCTGTGAACATAATTTGTATGTTTATAAAATAATTGGATCACCTTGTTTTTCCTTTGACTGAGGTAACTAGATCACTTCAGTACATTTGCAAAACATGTCCCTATTTAGAAATGATCAGCGTTACTATTTTCCCTCAATTATATTTTATTCTTGAATTTTAAGGTATATTTGCTTTTATCCTCAGACATCAGTAGGATGTCTGAATAGGATTACAGGCATGAGCCACCAGCACCTAGCTCTTACTGTTTTTCTTTCTTTGTGCCAGTCCTGGGGCTTGAACTCAGGGCCTAAGCACTGTCCCTGAGATTTTATGCTCAAGACTAGCTCTTATCTTTTTTAAGAATGTATGTTTTTCTGGAAAACAGTGTAACTAGTACTGAGTCAGTTTTCCTAGTTACATGGTTAGTACCTTCAATGTGGCATTTTATACTTTTGAAGTGTAGTTTAGGAAATTGTGGTCATTCTGATTTACCATACTTTCTGGGCATAGGAGGTTCCTTGACTGTGGCTTTTTGTGTGTGAGCCAGTCCTGGGGACTGAACACAAGGCCTGTTGGCTGCCTCTGAGCTTTTTTGTTCAAAGATAGAATTCTATTATTTGAGCCACAGCTCCACTACTACCAGCACGTTGGTGGGCAATTGGATATCTGAGTCTCACAGACTTTCTTGCCTGGACTGGCTTCAAAACAAGATCCTTAGATCTCCTTAGTAAGCTACCCATTATTACAATTTTCATTACCACTCTGATTTGAAAATTTTACCTTTTTTGCTGGGAAGATTAGCTCATACCTTCAATCCAAGCTTTGTGGGAAGCAGCGAGTCTGGCACCTTGAGTTCAACTCTCAATACTAACAACACTAATAATCCTTATATTTATACTAGTAATAATAATGAAATAATTTCAAGATCTCTTTTCTATAAATATTTAGTATACATACTTGTGTATCCTGAAGTATGTATGTGTTACCCTCTGATTTGAGGGGAATTGTGCTATTAAAATTTTATGCCTGTGGGGTTGTTTTCAATTTTGATTTTTATTTTAGCTGTTTTACCATCAGAGCAAAGACATCAAGGCTGACCACATGTGTACATATGTGAATCTGTGTAGTCCACTGGGATTGGGCCCCAACATATACATACAGCAAAGTGGCTTTTCACTCCTATAGTTCCAACATTGAGAGTTTCACCAGCAGAAATTTCTAGATTTGATATCTCAAAGAATGGTCTCAGCACAAAATGACTTTCATGTTTTTGATAAATGGCTTATTTTTGGTTGAATTAATAACTCAACCCAGTTTTTCTCCTACCAACCCTTCTCCCCACCAAGTAGTATAGTTCATTTTCAACACAGTGTCTAGTGAGTATCACTGATGAAGTAGCTCTCCTTGTTTTTGTGCTGGGGGAAAAACTGCAAGAAAACGAGGGAAGGAGTGACACTGTTCAAAAAGAAATGAACTCATTATCTGGCTTATGTAACTGAAAGCCCTCTGTTCATCACCTTTACAATGAAAAGCAATAATGTAACCCAAAACTACCAAAATTATTAACCTTATTAGCTTTTATTATAATTAAGAAAGAGTAGTAGAGTGAATGAATTTGATTACAGTGTAATGTAATTGCTTATTACTAAATATCACATGAAATCCCCTTGTGCAATTAATAGTTGCTAACAAAAATTTTATACAGAAAGGAACACTGAGCAATTTATGACTTGTAGAAACATAATTGTCTCTTAGCCCAACACTGCAGTCAGTACACAAGGAACCCCATCCAAAGACATCCTCTGTGTCCTGCACTCACAGCTTCTTCACTTCTCCAGGTATTTATTGAGTGTTTTATTTAAGTTCGTGGAGAAGGAATGCATAATGCACTTCTCCACATCAGATCTTATTTCTTATCCCCTGAAAACAATAAATAGATAATCTTCAGTATATTTTGCCTTTCAATTATTTTATCAAAGCACATATTATATATTGACTTTTAAATACAGTTCAAAGGATTAAACAAACATCCATTTAATTTTTCCATCATGTTACCTGACTCAAATATTTTTCCTTCTGTGTTTTGATAATCCCCCTATTTTCCTTTCTAGTATGTTGTTCTAACAAAGACTGATGTATTCATAGTCTGTCCATCTGTTGTCTGACCAACAGCTACATTTATTGTCATTTTTCTCTGTGAAAGTTTCACAATTTTTCTTTAAAAATTCTATTATGAAAACAGACTAGTATGTATCTAGATTACTTTCAGTTCATTTTTCTGAATCACTTGTTTAATATTTCTATCTACACAAGTAAGATATAGGAACAAATATAGAGTGAATTTCTTGAATTGATTAGACACATCATTTAAAATTTCTACACAGATTTCTGTATTTCTTTGATTTTTAAAGTACATTTACTTTTGTCCCTGTAACTTATATTCAAAACTTATATTACTTCTGGACTTTTTCCTAGACATGTTTGTCCTATGCTATTTGATGTTGCATATTAATGGTAGTTCTTTAGATCTTTTTACTAACTTTGTCTGCTTTGGTTTCTGTTGCATTTCATACAGTTGTGTCCCTTGTTACTTGTTACTACACAAGCCTTTTCGCATGAGAAATTGCACAGGGAGTAGTGTTCATATCCACTTAATACCAAGCAAAGAATTGCCTCTGGTGACTATTTCCTTTCCTGAATATTGAATCTGATGTTTACAATTTCAAAGGCATATTTTCATACATTATTTAATGTTAGGAAGGTATTTTCAATCATAAAGATTTTGAAACAAATCCTGAATCATAGAATCCTGTAGCTGCAAGCAGACTATTCCAGTAGACATTTGTGGGTGGGCAATCGTCTTACTATCACCCAGGATATGTATGTAGTTATTAGGAAACCTAGACTATTAAAAAAATAAGTTTAAAAACATGTTTCCTCATATAGAGAAATCAGTTTTACCACAGTGGCTTAAATAATTTTTTCTTACCCAATCTTGTGTTTCATTCTATTTCCAAAGAACAAATCTTACAAATATTTTGAAAAATTAAGTAAATTGTAGATCAGAAAAGCACTACTTTTAGTTTTAGAGCTGTCTTGGGTTTGGAGACTAACAGGGAACAAAGTGCAGTGAGTTTCAAATACTGCCTGTCACCATTTCCTCCAATTCTACATACCCTTTCCTGTGATTCCTGTCTGCATTAGTGCAGGATATTTGTTAAAAAAATTTTATGTTTTTCCTGTGGCTCATATATATATATTAGAGAAAATAATTAAAATTCTTATGCCACTAACTCCATAATTTACACTACATTTGATTCACTGATGTGTGGTTGTGTGGTGCGATAAGAGTGTAATGCCCAAATATCTACTATTGCAATACCACACACAGTAGTGGCAATGCCTTTGATCAAGATTCATTGTATCCACATACTGCTTCATTGAATGCCAACTACTTAAAGATACAACTAAAGATAAAAATAAAATTCTCTGTGCTCTGCATGTCAAATCTTTGCTTTCCCCTAGCCACTTTACCATTGATCTTACATCTGGACAGTTTGGACTTTCCAGAATATCACCTAGTTATATGACCTGCATATCTGTTTCCTTTGTGTGGCAATATGCACTCAATTTTCCTTGAATATGTTTCAGAATGGATGGAATGAGCCTTTACTTTCATACTCCTATTGAAAGACATATCAACCAAAATCGAGAGACAAAGAACAAAAAGACAAACCATTCAAAAAGCAACACTTAGAAAGCATTTGGTGTAAACCAACTGCACAACTCTTGGGGAGGGGAGGGAAAGGGGTAGGGAGGAGGGGAGAAATGAGGAAGGAGTTAACAAGTAGAACAAGAAATGTACTGCCTTTCCTATGAATCTGTAACCCCTCTGTATCATACTTTGACAATAAAAAAAACAAAGAAAAATTCCCTCACTCCCCCAAAAGACATATTAGTTACTTCTCAGCATTGGCAAGTGAGAGAAATGGTGCAGTAAATATTTACGTGCAGTGGTGTGTGTGTGTGTGTGTGTGTGTGTGTGTGTGTGTGCGCACGTGCACATGCTAGTAATAGGGCTTGAATTTAGGGCCTGGACTCTGCCCCTAAGCTTTTATGCTCAAGGCTAGGACTCTATCACTTGAATCACACTCCATTTCTCTTTTCTAGTAGTTAATCAGAGACAAGACTCTTATGGACTTTCCTTCCTACCTGGACTAGCTTTGAACTGAAATTTTTATATCTCCTGAATAGCTGTGATTACAAGGGCAAACCACTGGGAGCTGGAAGATTTTTGTGGGGACAAAAGTTTTGATTCTAGAAGTAAGTTTACTGGATTCTATGGTCACAGAATATTTAGTTTCATAGGAATGACTGAAGTATTTCTCCAAGTGCCTGCAACATTTGCCCCTTATCCAGCAATGGAGAGTTTCTGTCTCTCCACATCCATGTCAGCATTTCTGTTCAGTATTCTTATTTCTCCATTCTAAAAGCTGTGTGGTAGTATATGCTTATCTTACAATCCTTATTTAATATGTGGAGCTCTTTGTTTTGAATCATATTGCTTCAATTGATATGGAAAAATGTATTTTCCAGTCTGTGGCTTATCCTCCCATTTATCTAAGTGATGAACACAAAACATTGTTTTAAATTACCCTGAAATCCAGATTATTAGTTTTTTCTTTCATGAGTAAGGCCTTTGATAATATAACTGAAACGCTCATCACCAAATTACTTTTTGAAACCTTGGATAAATTTAGGTCTATGATACATTTTTAGTCAATTTTTGTGAAGAACAAAATGTCTATATCCAGGTTGTCTCTATTTAACTTTGCACATGGAACTAAAACTCTTTAGCATAATTTGTTGTTAACTACATGAATATTAAAGATCACTGTGCTTCTAAGAGAATTAACATCTTTAGGATTATGTTGTACCTGTCTCAATCCTTGATATTATTATATGCTCAACACACTGCTCTACAATTCCATCAATCCAAAAGGAACCAAACGTAAGAACAAACTTCTTCACGGTTATATCTGTATATAATTTAGCTATGGAATACAAGGCTCAGAGTTGCCTTTCATCTTAAAATTGTATTCTGTGGGGACACTTTCATATACAAGAAAAGACAGAGAAGTTACCTCACTATTAGTGTGAACCTCTAAGAGCTATACAACAGGACTTAGTAAGGTTTGCTTTGGGTCTCAAACTGTGCTCACAGGTGCTTGTAGATAAGCATTCCCAAGCCAAATGGACAGAAGAAACACAATAAAGATGGCAAATCAGGGATTCTCATCTCTCACTCAAAATAAGCAGGAAAAAGCAGTCAATCAAAGACCTAGAGGAGAGTCCTCAAAATGCTCTACAAACTTCTGCTAAAACTCATAAATGAAAAGTTTGAGTCACTTCAGACAAGTAATCTACAGCTTGAGAAGGCGAGCCAAAGATTAATACATGAACATGATGAAGTCAACCGTAAATTAATAGAGGAATCCATGGCTTCCACAAACAGAAAGACAAACAAACTCCAACAGAAAATAAAAAGAGTCCTTTGAAAAGATAGCTACTCAGCTAAAAGATTTGAGAGATGGCACTCAGAACCAAATTAATGAAGTAAAGAGGTCCATATAGGACCTAAGAGAAAATTGTAGAAGAATCATGGAAGGCATGAAGAAAGACCCATCAGAAGGAATGGAGATAAGAAACCAAGTAGCTAGCCTACAGAGCCAACTGGATGATGCAGAGGATCAAATCTCAAGAATTGAAGATACCCTACACTTTATGGACAAAGAACAAAAAACAATACAAAACCAATTTAATAAGCAAAACACGTCACTTCAGGAGCTCCAAGATACAACCAGGAAGCCAAATTTAAGGCTAATAGTATTGAGGAAAACCTAGAGAAGGAAGTTAAGGGAATAGGGAAATTGTTCAACAGAATACTCCCAGAGAACTTCCCAAATGTCTAGAAGGATAGGCCCATCCAGATACAAGAAGCATTTAGAACCCCAAACAGACCAGACCAGAATAGAACATCCCATCAACACATTGTAATCCAAAGGATCAACAAAGACCAAGAAAGGAATCCTTAAAGCTGCTAGGGAGAAGAAAACAGTCACATATAAAGGAAACTGATCAGAATTACTCCAGGTTTCTCAGCAGAGACCATGAAAGCAAGGCGAGCTTAGAATGAGTTATGCCACACCCTAAAGAAAAATAAGATCCAACCAAGAATACTGTACCCAACTAAACTCTCATTCATAGCCAAAGGTCAGATAAAACTCTTCCTCAGCAAGGAAAAAATGAAACAATATATTTCCACCAGAGCAGCATTACAGAAAATCCTCAAGGATGTCCTACACATTGAAAATCATTAAGAACAAAATAGGGACAGAGAAATGAACCCTAAATTGAAAACCAGGTTATTAGAGCAAGAATTGGGAAGAGATAGTCCTTAAAAAGATAGACACAATGAATGTACATCAGTTTGATAATAAAAATTTGAAAAAAAATTATAAAAATAAATAAATAAATAAAATAAATTGAAACTGAAAAAAAAGATAGACACAATGAAAGGAACAATCATCTCACTATCCTACCTCTCAATATTAATGGACTTAATTTTCCAATTAAATGACATAGACTCATAAGTTGGATCAAAAATCAAGATCCATCTTTCTGCTGCCTCCAAGAGACACATCTAGCCAGCAAAAGCAAACATATTCTAAAAGCGAAATGCTGGACTAAAATCTATCAAGCAAACACCCCCCATAAGGAGGCCAGAGGTACAATCCTAGTATCAGACAAAATTGACTTCAAATTAAAAACAGTAAAAAGAGACAAACAATGTTAGTACATACTAACAAAGGGATCTATCCTACAGGCTGATATAACATTTAAACACCAAATACAGGCACACCCAACTTCATGAAATAAACACTACTGACTCTAAAAGCACCCATAGATTCACACACATTGATTATTGGAGACTTTAGCACACCACTGTCACCTCTGGACAGAACAACACACCACAAAACGAGCAAAGAAATCTCAGAAATGAACAACTGTAAAGACCAACTAGACTTAACTGACATCTACAGAATATTCCATCCAGAAACACCAGAATACACATTCTTCTTGGCAGCAAATGGAACAGCCTACAAAATACATCACATTTTGTGGCACAAAGCAAATCTATAAACATTCAGAAATATTGAAATCATCTCCTGCATTCTCTCAGACCACAATGGAATAAAATTAGAGCTCAACTCATAAAGCCACCACCGAAAATTCTACAACTCATGGAGACTGAACAACACATTGCAAAATTACCAGTGGGTCATTGAAGAAATCAGAAGAGAAATTCAAATATTTCTGACATTAAACCAAGAGGAGCACACAAAGAACAGCCCCTTTGGGACACAGCAAAAGCAGTACTCAGACGAAAATTTATGGCTCTGGTTGCCTACATCAACAAACTGGAGAAATATCAATTCAGCAATTAAAGAAGCACCTTAAGCTCCTTGAAAGAGAACAACAAGCAAAACCCTAAGGCAACAGACCAAAACAAATAATTAAAATTAAATCAGAATTAAATGACTTAGAGTAAAAAAAAAATCATAGAAAGAATCCACAAAACAAAGAGATGGTTCTTCAAAAAAATTAACAAGATAGACAGACCTCTAGAAAATCTGACCAAAAAATGAAGAGAGCAAACCCAAATAAACTAAATCAGAGATGAAACTGGAAACATCACCAAAGGGAAAAAAATCAAGAGTGAGACTATAATAAGGGACTATTTTGCAAAACTATATGCTAATAAATTTGAGAACCTGGAAGAAATGGATGAATTCCTACAAAAATTGATATGCCCAGACTTGACCATGAAGTTATACACCTACTAAACAGACCCATAGAGTTTAACTGTGAACAGAATGGAAAGGGATGAACAAGGGTTTGAAGCACATTTTCAGTACTGTGTTTAAAGGAAAAAAATATAGCACCGCTAGAAGCCTCTGACATTGTCCTGTGTTTTATGTGATCTGTTCATTACAATCCCTTTTTCTGTTTGTAAGAATGTTTATCTAACAGAAGAAAGTGCTGTAAATATTTCTAACAACGTTTTTCTTAAAACCAGGCCAAAAAAAAAAAAAAGAAAAATGGATTTTGGGAACAAGTTAACATGTAAAGTGGTTTTATATGAAACATAAATTGTCTTGTATATTTTGATAAGCAGCAGTACCAGCTTTCATTTGTAATACAGTTTGTGGCTTTGGAAGAAAAGGATTCTCTGATTTTTGAAGTGAATTATGTTATAAATGCAAAGAGAAGATAAAATATTAAAACATATTTTCTAAAAATAAATAAATAAATAAATAAATAAATAAATAAATAAATAAATAAAATAAACAGACCCATACCCAACAATGAAATAAAAACTTCAATAAGATCTCTCCCATTCAAGAAAAGCCCAGGTCCAGATGGATTTACAGTGGAATTATATAAGGACTTCAAAATAAAACTCACAGCAATATTTCTCAGTCTCTTCAATGAAATTGAAAGTGAAAGTTCACTACCAAACACATTGTATGATGCCAGTATAACCCTTTTCCCAAAACCAGACAGGGATTCATCAAAGAAAGAGAACTATAGACCCATTTCCTTGATGAACATTGATGCAAAAATTCACAACAAAATTATTCTGGCCAATCAACTTCAACAAGTCACCAAAAAAAAAAAAATGATACAGTGTGATCAAACTGGATTTTTTCTGGGGATGCAAAGCTGGTACAACAGATTCAAATCAATTATTGTAACCTACCACATCAACCATAGCAAGGTCAAGAATCATATGATTATTTCTGTTGATGTGGAAAAAGTGTTTGATAAAATCTAGCACCCATTTATTATAAAAAGCTTTGGAGAAAGCAGGATTCCAGGGAACATTCCTGAATATAATAAAAGGTGTCTATGACAAACCCAGAGTGAGCATTATAATTAGTAGTGAAAAGTTAAAGCCATTTCTTCTAAAATCAGGAGCAAGACAAGGTTGTCCACACTCTTTTCTCCTCTTCAACATAGTACTAGAATTCCTAGCCAGAGCAATAAGGCAAGAGGTAGACATAAAGGGGATCCACACAGGAAAAGATGAAGTTCAACTATCTCTCTTTGCAGAGGACATGATCTTGTATCTAAAGAACCCCATAGACTCTACTCCCAAGTTACTTGAGCTGATCCAAAACTCTGGCAAAGTAGCAGGATATAAAATAAATCCTCAAAATTCAATGGCTTTTCTGTATGTCAACAACCCAAAGAGCAAGGCTGAAATCAGGAAAGCAACTCCTTTTGCAATAACCTCAAAAAAAAAAACAAAAAACCCATAAAGTATTTAGGAATAACCTTAACAAAAGAAGTGATAGAACTTACTATGAGAATTCAAAAACCTCAAAAAGGAAATTAAAGGAGAACTAAGGAAATGGAAAAACCTCCCATGCTCCTTGATTGGGAGGATTAACAGCAAAAATGGCAATATTGCCATGGGCTATCTATAAATTCAACCCAATACCAATCAATATCCCAACACCATTCTTCAATGAAATAGAGGAAGCAATCCAGAAATTAATTTGGAGCAATAAAAGACCCTGAATCGCAAAAACAATCCTGACTAGAAAGAACAGTGCTTGAAGAATTCCAATATTAAAAATCAAGTTGTATTACAAAGATATGGTAATAAAAACAGCTTGGTATTGGCACAGAACAGGCCTGAAGACCAATGGAACAGAACTGAAGACCCAAAAATGAACCCGCAGAACTATGGCTACTTAATCTTTGATAAAGGAGCTAAAAATACTAAGATGGAAGAAAGACAGCCTCTTCAACAAATGGTGCTGACAAAACTGGTTCAATACCTCTATCAAATTAAAACTAGATCCTTATAATATTACCCTGCACCAAAATCAATTTCAAATGGATCAAAAACCTTGAATTAAAATCGGATACCCTGAAAGCACTACAGAAGAAATAGAAGAAACACTTAGGCTCCTAGGAACAGGACAAAACTTCCTTAATAAAGGCCAGGAAATGCAACAAATCAAAGAAAGGTGGTACAAGTGGGACGGCACCAAACTGCAGAGCTTCTGTATGGCAAAGGACATAGCTTGCAAGATAAACAGAAAGCCCACAGATTGGGAGAAGATCTTTACTGTACCTACAACAGACAAAGGCTTCATTTCTAAAATATACCTAGAACTCAAAAAATTAAATTCCTCCAAAAGAAATCCTCAAAGAACCAACAGCCCCCTCATCAAATGGGCTAAAAAGAGACTTCTCTGAAGAGGAAATGAGAATGGCCAATAGACATATGAAGAAGTGCTCTGCATCACTGTCCATAAAAGAAATGCAAATCAAAGCAACATTGAGATTACACCTCAGTCCAGTAAGCATGTCCATTATTAGGAAAACAATAATAGCAAATGCTGGAGGGGATGTGGACAAAAGGGAACCCTACTATGTTGCTGTTGGGAATGTAAACTAGTTGAACCACTCTGGAAAGCCTTATGGAGGTTCTTCAGAAGGCTAAGCATAGAGCTACTCTATGACCCAGCAGCCCCACTTTTAGGCATCTACCCAAAAGATTACAAGCAAGACCACAATAAAGCCACCAGTACAAAAATGTTCATCGCAGCATAATTTGTCATTGCTGAAATATGGAACCAACCCAGATTACCCTCAGTAGATGAGTGGATCAGGAGAATGTGGTACATATACACAATGGAATTGTATGCCTCTATTGGAAAGAATGACACCCATATTCATAGGGAAATGGAAGAACTTGGAAAAAAATTTTACGAAGTGAAGTGAGCCAGACCCAAAGAAACATAGATTATATGGTCTCCTTCAGAGGGAAAAATCAATACATGTGAAGGGTAATCCGAGCAGACAACCACAAAAGCTCAATAGCTATGCCTGTATGAACACATAAGATGATGCTAAGTGAAAAGAACTCCAACTTGTGGAAACAACTTGTATATCGTTGTTGTAATTATTTTCAACATGCCTTGTGAAACCATACCCTATTTTTTTCTCTTCTATTCCCTTCCAGTGGTTTTATCCCTGCTATCATTCTATCTGATCTTAGTATCCTGGATACTGTATTTATGTGTATTGGAACTAGGGAAGGGGAAGGGAATACCAAAATCAAGAGACAAAGGATAAAAAGACAATCCACTGCAAAAGCAATAATTACAAAACCATTTGGTGGAAACCAACTGTACAACTAATTGGGAGGGAGTGGGAAATGGGGAGGGAGGAGGCAGGGGAAAAATGACGGAGGACGTAATAAGTTGAAAAAGAAAATGTAATTGCCTTACATATGAAACTATCACCCCTCTCTACTTCGCTTTGACAATAAAGAAAAAACAACAACTCTGCTCTAAAGTTCATCTATCTACTGCAGTTTTCTTTTTATTGGTGTCATAGATTTGTATGTCTTCCTTCATTCCTTTATCTTAAAGAAATGTATCTCACTTAAAGTTCATCCATTTCAAGCCAGATGCCTTGGCTCAAGCCTGTAATCCTAGCTACTGAGATGGCTGAGTGCTAAGGATAGTGGTTCAAGACCAGCTTGGTCAGGGAAGTCTATGGACTCATATCCAATTAACCACCAGAAATATCAGAAGGGGAGCTGTAGCCTGAAGTGGTAGAGTCCTAACCTTGAGCAGAAGAGCTCAGAAACAGCATCCAGGCCCTGAGTTCAAGCCCCAAGACTGACGAAAATATAATTGCTTTGAATTCAACAATTGAAAAGATTTCAGTGTAACAAAATACAATAATTATATGTTTTCTGTAGAAAATTTCTACAAATATAGGAAGATACATTTCTTTTTGTTGGTCACAGGCTTGAATTCTGGGCCTGGGTACTGTTGTTGAGCTCTTCAGCTCAAGGCTAGTGCTCTACTCTTTGAGCCATACCACCATTTCTGGTTTTCTGGTGGTTAATTGGAGACAAGAGTTTCACAGACTTTCCTGTCTCATCTGGCTTTGAATCACAGTTATCTGCCACCTGAGTAGTTAGGATTACAGGCATGAGCCACTGGCACCAGGCTAGGAGATATATTTTTAACACTAAGAGAATATTGAGATTTTATTGTCTATTATTTGCATTAGTATATACCATATTTATTACTTTTCATATCAATTAATTTTTGCCCTTTGTCGTATCTTGATTCTATTTATTTTCCACATTTTTCTGTGACATTTACAATTACTTTTTTTCTAACATTGATTAGCAAGTATGTCTAAAATTGCTTGCACAATTGAACAAATTTTTTTAAAGGTAAGTTCTGTCATTTTAGGTCCTCTAAAATCACCTTGGAGATTGAGAGAGTGATCCAGAGCCAGAATCCTCCCATGTGGTAGTTACTTATTATTTATTAATTTTTGTGTCACTTTTATTATAATACCAATTTATAAGCCAACCAAAATATCTATCAATATTGAAATGAACAAAAGAGAATGGCATATAAATACAATATAATACTACTTCTTAAAAACTTAACTGATCACATATTCATGTAACAACATAGATTAATTTAAAAACATTCCAATTAAAAGCAAGAAGATAAGTGGGATGTTATATATGGGAGCTAAAGTTCCACAGGAAAAGAGTACACTACCTTCATATTTCACTTTTAAAGAAGATGCTTCCTTGGTTGCCAATAATGATGTTCCTGAGATGAAAACTGCCAAGAATTTATTAAATCTTACTTTTTTTTTTTTTTTTTTTTTTTTTTGGCCAGTCCTGGGCCTTGGACTCAGGGCCTGAACACTGTCCCTGGCTTCTTCCCGCTCAAGGCTAGCACTCTGCCACTTGAGCCACAGCGCCGCTTCTGGCCGTTTTCTGTATATGTGGTGCTGGGGAATCGAACCTAGGGCCTCGTGTATCCGAGGCAGGCACTCTTGTCACTAGGCTATATCCCCAGCCCTTAAATCTTACTTTTAACCTCAAGTTTTCTAATGAGTTGCTGAAAGAAAAGCGAGGGGGTGAAATTATCCCCTGTCTTGTACTGATGAAATTTAAAAATTTTTCTTTGGATTTGCAATTTTTCCTTTCTGTTAATCATTTTCTAGCAAATCTAGATTGCTAATTCTCTGCAATGTCTTCTTCAGTTGCTTCTTTCAATATTTCAGTTTTCACTGTAGAAAATACTCACCTCATTAGTTATATTTTTATTATCTTTAAGTAGTTGTACAAAGGTGTTTCGATTCAACAAATCAGTTTATAAATACAATGCATCTTATTAATGTTATCCCTTTCATCATTCTTCCCCATACTTGCCAACGTAACACCCCCCCCCCCAGTTTTCTTAATTTTTAGTAGAATATGTTTAAGCTTTATCATGGTATTTTCCTCTTCTCTTTATTCACTCGCTTCTTCCCATTAGCCCACCCTTACCTTTTGAGCACCCATTTTCTGATATTCCACAACCAGGTTTATTGTGGCACTATTTACCTTAGTTCATATGTCCCTCAACTGACACATGGATCAATAATATGTGGAATATATACTCCATAGAATGTTACTCATGCATTAGGAAGAAGGTTATACAGCATTTGTAAAGAAAGGGATGGAAATGGAAAACAAACGTGAAGTGACGCTGAGTGAAATAAGTCGGGTCCAAACAGACAGAGGATGAATGTTTTCTTTCATGTGTGGAAGTTAGGACTAATTTATAAATGCACTAGTAAATAGTTTGAGACTCTATGCAAGTGTACACCAGTATATTTACAGAACTTTGTATTTTCAAGCAGCAACTCAAACTGTAAATGTTTAGAAAGGATCACTCACAAATAAATAATGGGAAGCAGGTATTTTTTGTTAATTTTAATTTTATACATTGTGTTCTTATTTTCTCTGTGGTTTTATGTATTGTTACTTTCTTTTTCATTATGTTAATGGTTCTATTCATTTGATATATGCATTTATAATTAATCTAAATTCACTTCCAATAATTATAATCTTTTTCATAGATTATGCAGTTATTTTATATAAAATATTTTAATTGCTCCTCATTCTTTGTATCTGTATAGTTTCCATTCACTTATGCATAATCTGTATTAAATTAAAATTAAAATCAGTAAATTCCCTTTTGCTATTATTATTAGCTTATATTAATTATACAGAAGAAAGATTTCATTGTCATATTTCCACATAGAGTTGCAATGAATTCCAATATACTTCATCTCTTCTATCATTCCCTGGTGCCATTTGTCCTCTTCTCAACACAATTCCATTGGATTTTATTGTTCGGTTTTCATAGTTGCAAATAATAAGTTTCAGCTACATTCATCTTCCTTGTTAGCTAAACCCTTTCTATTAGTACTCACTCCAAAAACACATTGTTATATTCAACAAATTCTAATCCATTATACCAATTCTTAGATGAAAGGAAAAGTTGCATTTTATCATATATATATATATATATATATATATATATATATATATATATATATATATCTTCTCTAAAGTTCTTTCTTTCTTCATGTTGATCTGAATTGTGGCTAGTGTCACTTTCATTCTTTCCAGAATTCCTATAATCATTTCTTTTAAAAGAAGATGATTGACAGTAAATATTTTCAACTTCTGCTAGACTGAAATAGTCCTTATTAAGTTTTTATTCTTGAAGGATAATTTTACAAGGTATAGAATTACAGATGTGTGTTCTTTCTTGGGAACACATTGCAAATTTTGGTTCCTTTTTTCTCCTTGCATTATTTCTGAGGAGATATTAGATGTCAGTCTTATTATCTATTGTTTTACTAAATGCTAAATATTACACCCCCTGGTTTATTTCCATTTGGTTCCCTATTTTTAATAGTTTGCAGTTTGACATAAAACACTAGTTTAGCATACTTTTGTTGTACCTAAGCAGTAGGTTCATAGACTTTCAAAAATAACCTGCTGTTGTTCTTTGAGTTTCCTGGATTTCAATTGTGTATTCAAATATTTAATATTATTCTATTTCTCTTTTCCTTTTGAAATTTCTCCATATGTTACTTTTTTTCACTAGTTGTTCACAGTTCTGGGGGTTTTCTTTCTCTCTCTCCCCTCTCAGTTTTGTTTCTTTTGTCTTGATTTGATTTGACTGTTTTGTTCTTTTAGCAGCTGTGTCTATTCATTAATGAGTTCATCTATGTCATCAATCTTTTCTTACCAGGTTCTCAAGTGGTGGCAGATTTTCTCCTCTAACCACAGTGCCTATGTATTCCTACATGCTCAAAGTCCTGTGAAGGTTCATAGATGTTTTACATTCCTGGTCTGATAGTTGTGTCCCTGTTGGATCCCATTTTGGGCCTGAAGCTTTCTCTACTTCTTTCAGTTATGTGTTTAGTCATTTCAAATATTTAGTAATTTTCCTATTGGAAGTTAAGCATGATAAACTAATGAATAGAACAGCAGTAAACTGGTCCATGGTAAAGTGATGGGGAAGTGTGGGCAGCAGAAAAGCATTATCTAATCAAGTGACTCCATCTCAGTCTTTCAGTGATATTGTATTTCTGGGCTGGGAATCTCACTAGTACATCTGATATTTTCCCCTCAGATGTCTCAGAATATGTTAGGGAACTGAAATTAGATATTGTTCTTTGGCTACGTTGATTGGGCTTTGGAGAAAACCCAATAGGTTAGACTCTGGTAAAATAGTTTCTCTTGAGGTGGAGGCTTGTTAAGAAAAGCAGAATACTGTGATGTGTTCTTATTTAATCTATTTTTTCAATTCAACATGCCATTTTATGAGTACAATCCAATCCTACCTATCCTCTCAAGTTGTCTAATTCCATTTTCAAAAATAAACAGCTGATTTCCTATGGTTCTTGCCAGAAATGTGAGGAGATTTTTTTTAAAATTTCTCTTGTTTTCAACCTGAGAACCTCCTAGAGCTCCTGGAAGTAGTACCAGTTTGAAGTCCTTCCTACAGTTGGCACCCCTTACATTCTGGCTCTTAGACCTGACCAAACAGAGCCTCCAGCAGCTCATCAGTTTGCAAAACCAGGTTTTCTTGCCTTGGAAATGGCTTTTATTGGGGTTTCTGCTTGAAGGCAAGTTATTTATGTTTTGATGCATCTGGATTCTCCATACCTGCCTATCTTTCTCTATCAGTGATTGGCCCTGTGACCTCAATTCTCTGACAGATCCAAGAAAAGTGGCTGATTTTTTTCAGTTGCTTAACTTCTTTCCTGTTAGAATAGAATGATGACTTCCAAGAACCTTCCATGCAACCTTAGAAACTGCAAGCCAGTTCATTATTTTCTAGTTGTTTTTGTTTTGTTTATGTCAAATAATATGATATGTATTAATTTGACACATTGATTTTAATTTTTCCATGTTCTTATTTTTAAACTGAATTTCTGATATACAGCATATTGCCGGGGATTATAACCTCTTTTAATGACTCAGTCTTGTGTCTTAATTGGCTTAGAGTATCTATGTCTAAAGTAATTATTTATGCCATTTTTCCAATACTTACCATATTTGTAACTATTTTCCATCAATTTTTTATCTATCAATTGTTCCTAAGAAATTATTTCAAATTATGTTAAATTTGAATTCCAAAAGGCAAACGTTTCGCATTGAGTCTTGAATTGCAAGTGACCCATGGGATTGAAGCACATTGTTCCTGCAGATGTAAGTGGGTGGGGGAGAATCTTCCTTATTTTTAGCCCAGATAATTTATGCAATAGCTCAGAATGTTAAAGGATAGAAAATTCTTTTTAAAATATATACTTTTCTTTGTATATTCAAGGCAAGTTGACCAGAAATGCTCAAAATGTTTTATTATGCAAGATCCTGGTTTGCTCATGAGAAGAACAGTTCACAATAATTTGTCAACATTATTGTAAATTATATGGTTTGTGATACAATTAAATTCAAAATTTTATATAAATGTTAATTATTGGTTTTGTTTAGAGCCTTTCTCATCAAATGTAATGATAATATTATTATTCTTAAGTAATAAATTCATTTTGTTCAGAATAATTTTCAGTGCTGTCATATCAATTCCTTCTGTCTGATTCTGTGTTTATTTAAATATATTAAATAGATGTATTGCTTTGACAAACTTCCTAAATGTATTGATAGTATATACTTCATTAAAATAGACTCATTATTCTTAATTAGTTTTATGTTCCTGGGATTCCGATATGTTGGTAGATAAAATTTAATTCAATCATTTTAGCTGCCACATAGTATTTTTATATAGGAGTACCTATGTATCCTATGGTGGTGGAAATGGGAACATGCTAAACCATTCACCTTCACTAGTGAACTGCCAAGTACCACAGAGTCATTTGCTGGGATATAGAATATCTATTTACAAATTGCTTCACAGAAGAACTGGTGTGATTTGTCTTCATTGAAAATAAATAGTGCAAAAGATTTTTTTCAAATAACTATAAATCCAAACAGTATGAGGGGAATTGTGTGTGTGTGTGCATATGTATGGTGGGCAAGTGTGCTTACACACATGCTATGTAATTGTCAGGAAAATAATTGACTGGAATCAATAGAAATACAGGCAGCTTGTCAGATACAAGCACTCACACTTTTGTTATTCTGAAAGCATTGGAAGCATAGTCATTTTTAAATAAAATTGGGAAAAATATTTCTGTACATGCAAATGTTATGATAAAATTATCAATTTTTGTTTTGAGATATTTTTACTGTTTTATGGCTTACAGTAAGTGGTAAGGGTTCATTGCCTGAATTTTTCTTTCACATCTCTTAGAAAGTGTGCCTGTAACTTGGTAATAGCTGTGTCTATAAATACAATCCAAGCCCTCATACTTACCCATTCAGCTTACAAAGCAATGGGTCAATCACTTCCTTCATCTTGTTGGTAAGATGTTGTGCATGCAATATCACTCTAAACTCACTCTCCTATTTCGGTTAGTGATCTTGCTATATATGTTGTCATATTTTCTCACACATGTGAATCTTCAGTAAATTTTGTTTTTCTATATGATGTATATCTTTATGGAAAATATTGTACTACCCATATAAATGTGTACAGAAACGGAAGATAGAAATTAAGGGACTGTCATATTCCAATAAAAATTTTATTGTTCTATTACTTACAATTGTTCAGTATCAGGGGTGACTTTATAGTATGATCCTAAATTAAAGGTTATTATTTTTATATTTGTATTATGGTTTAAGACATGTCATCATATATTACAATATTAATGTATAGTTGTGAACTCTTACCTCAGTCTGATTCAGTATACTCACACTGAACTTAATAAAAGCATATATGAACTTCATCCATTATAGTGGCTCAGGAAAAAAATTAAGTAAAATATTTTATAGCACCTAATATTTACCTGAATAATTCAGTAAGATTTCTGGATAAAATATAACATATAGTTTTATATATTGCAATGAAAATCTATGAATATCCATGCATATGAACATGAATAAAACACCCACAAATATCTTTAACAGTATAAGAAACAAGTATAAGAGTGAGGTTTTACTTCCAATATTCTACTATCAAATCTGAAATGAGTGATTTGGAATCATTTTGTCCATTGACTTTCCTTTGGCTCTATGTCAGGAGTGATACACTTTCCTGTCACTTATATCAACTAACATTGTATCAGCTAACATTTCTCTTGATGAAACAGAAAATTGACTTTCCTGGAGAATATATCAAATTTCATTGACTAGATCAGTGTAAGAGTGGTCTTCTGTTACACTCCCATAAATTGAGAAGACAATCCAGTTTATCTCATTTGCCAACCCATTGCATGAATAGTCTATTTGTTGAGTACTTATTTGTGTATCTTTAATTAATATCCAAATGTTTTGAAGAGCTTAACATATTCAATTTCTGCTTCTTCGTTTCCCAGCAAGAGACTAGTAGGGAATTGGATTCTGACAGAAGAAAACTGTCTTTAGAATGTGAAATATACTCACAGACAGATACTAGGAAGTTAGAATAGGCCAAGGTTGTGAATAAGAGAAAGAGATTGTGCAAAGAGCCAGTATTGAACAGTGACATCAGGTTAGTTCTCCTCAACTGCCACCAAAATTTTTACAAACTATGAATGGAGAAGTAACACTTGATATGAATTTTTTTCTACAGCAGTAAAAATTCATCTAATACAAGCATTCATATTAAATTATTAGGTAGTGAGAATCTAACACAGTGTTAACTGCATTTTGACCCTTATTTTCTGAGATTGAAGAAAAATGTTAGAAACTTACAGGGCAAGAAGATTAACTATTTGAAAATGTTGACTGGATAAGGTGGCTCACAGTTCTAGTCCAGCTACTCCAGAGTCAGATATTACAGGAAGATTATGGTCAAAGCCAGGCCTAGGCAAAATATTATTTAGATGTCATCTCAATAAACAAACTTGGCATTGTGGTACATACCTGTGAATCCAGCTATGTGAGAACAACAGGTAGGAGAATCATGAATTGTCTGAGGTGAACCAAGAACAAACTTATGAGACCATATGTGGGCCATATGGAAAAGCAAAATTGGGCTTAGTGTGGATCACTTTCCTAGCAAGTGAAAAGCCCTGAATTAAAAAAGAGAAGAAGCAGTATAAAAAGGAAATACAATAGCACATCAGGGCTGGGAATGTGCCTTAGTGGTAGAGTGCTTGCCTAGCATGCATGAAACCTTGGGTTCGGTTCCTCAGTACCACATAAACAGAAAAGGCCAGAATGGTGCTGTGGCTCAAGAGGTAGAGTGCTATTCTTTTTTTTTTTACTGAAAACTTTTTATTTTTATTTCCGAGATCAAATATTACAACAGGACATTTACATGTATTTATAAAAAAAATGCAGCCGTTTAATTTATAGATGAGAGGTTTCCTTGAGTTTGGTCCCTCTATCAGCACAGTGAGCTGATGTTTCAAAAGACTTATGGTCCCCTTCCCACCCTCCCCATCCAGCTGTCCCACCCACCCTTCCCAATTCAAGTTGCAATATTAATATAAAGCAACTGGGTACAACACAGCAAGAATATTCACAATTTGGTACAGCTAAAACTAGAGGGTCACCAACTGAAAGACCCTCACTTTGAATAAGTATTTACCTATAGACTATGTGTATTTATAGATAGATCACACCCAGTTACCTAAAATTTCCCTGGTTTTGGAGCAGGTGGAAGTTCCATTGAGTCTTAGCCAGCAGTTACAGCTCTATTCTTGAGCAAAAAGAAGCCAGGGACAGTGCTCAGACCCTGAGTCCCAAGCCCCAGGACTGGCAAAAAAAAAAAAAAAAAAAGCAGCACAGTATCAGAAATAAAGAAATGAGAAAATTTGTAGTTTTTTTGTATTCCAAAGAAATTAATAATTTTTGTTTTATCTTTATAAAGTGCATTTGAAATATCTAAACTGAGGTATAGAAAAATAAACTGAAAATGAAAAAATTATCCAAAACTTTGCAATTACACAGGAATGAAAGAACATGTATAAGCTCTTGGCTTGTTACTTTGTGATAGGTTCTTGCTACTATTTTCTAACCTGTTTGGGCTAGAATTGCAGGCTCCCTCCCCCTGATTCCTAGCTGAGATTATAGGCAGGAGATACCAAACCTAGCCTTGTACATTTTAAGAAACAAGTTTGAGATATATAGAGTAATAAAACTATCACATTATATGGATCCATTCATCTAAAGAAAAAATGTTTTCAGCAATTACTTAAAAATGGTATTTACATGTGTTTATTTTAATTATTTATATTGGCATGATTACATGATAAATTAAATAAATTATATAAAAATTACATATATATATGTATGTTGACATAAACATGTACACTTTGGGGGTGATTTCCCAGAAGCTAATGAAAATGAATACTAATTTATCAGATTAACATAATATTTTTCAGATTCATGTAATACTTTATATTTTTTAAACAATCTTTCTTGAATCCAATATATTTGTTGAGAAATACTACATCCCAATTAGAAATGTCATGAGTACTGCATGCTAGATAATTTTTTGAGAGACTGACATAAATTATCTCAAAATCTTATAAGACTATTCCATCAGGCAGATGCTACGTGCCCCTTTGTACATATGAGAAGACTGAAGACCTTGAAATTAAGTACAGTTCTTTTGTTCAGTCTTTCGATCATCATTTTCTAAAGTAACTGAGTGATCACAGAAGTGAAATATGTGGCAAGGATGTTTCTTCATGGCAATTGAACTGGGGGTGGAGGTTCTTCTTTGATTGATGGAATCAGTAGGGGAAGCTCTGATAAACTAGCCTTACAATGAGTCCAGAGGACTCTTTTTTTTTTTTTTTAATGGATCTTTTTTTTTTTTTTTTTTTTTTTTGCCAGTCCTGGGCCTTGGACTCAGGGCCTGCGCACTGTCCCTGGCTTCTTTTTGCTCAAGGCTAGCACTCTGCCACTTGAGTCACAGCGCCACTTCTGGCCATTTTCTGTACATGTGGTGCTGGGGAATCGAACCCAGGGCTTCAAGTATACGAGGCAAGCGCTCTTGCCACTAGGCCATATCCCCAGCCCCAGAGGACTCTTGATTACTTTACCAAAGTGTAGTGAAAGCTTCCAATGAGAAAAGGAAATGGAAGCCTGGTAAGTCTGGCATCCATGAATGGGCACAATGTTAAAGTTGGGAATCATAGCATTCAGCATCATGGGAAGGATTGTTTCTGTATATTCTAGGACTATAGGAAACCTCTAACAGTGATTGGGCAATGTATGGTTTGTGTGTGAACAGATGATGTGGGTGCTGAAAACAGGAGAGGTATGGCTCTGTGGTAGATCCTAGCCCAGTACTCCAAGGCCCTGGATTCCAACTACTGAAATGCATCCAAAAGAAAGGAAAGAGAAGTGAAAACAGCAGTCCAAATGAGAGGCAGCTGAGTCCAGAGCCCCATAGTACCTACTGATAGAGGGAAGATGACAGGTTAAAGAACTATTTTGAAGGTACAACTGATGCCATGCTAGGTAGTGGATTCTGTGCGATAAGTTAGAAGAGAAGAGTCCATTCAATATCTTCAACTAAAGCTTTGATGAGATTCAAAAATGGAGAACACTGCAGAAGGAATACACATTACAAACTTCCCTGTCACAATTACATCATGGCTGAGGTAAAGAGCGAGATGAAAATGACAATAAACAAACAATGTATCATCAGAAATAGAATCATAGAGATGGAACTGGAATCCTAGATCCACTAGTAGCGTAGGTTCCTGGTGCGCAGGAGGGAATATGTTCTTATTCTTTGGATGGGGTTCCAGAAAGCACCAAATTTTATGCCATCTGAGGAAATTCTCTGCATTAAATCCATTCTAATGAGTTACTATATTTTATAAGTGCCAAGCAATCTTTTTATTACTATTACTTCTAATATATAATTAATGCAATGATTCCAAGTTTGATTTCAAAGAGTTAAGAACTTGGTCAAGTATAGCCCTGTGCTTGTGGCTCGTGCCTGTGATCCTGTTTATTCAGGAGCCCGTGATCTCGAAGATCATAATTTAATTCAAAGCTAACACAGACAGGAAAGCCCATGATATTCTGACTCCAAATAACCAACCCAAAGCTGGGTTGGAGGTGTGGCTCAAGTGGTAGAGCACTGTAAAAAGAAAGCCAAGTGAGCACAAATCCTTAAGTTTGATCTCTAGTATTGGGGATATCACATAATATAGAGAAATTCTTGTTTCTCTAGCCTTTCATTTACCAACTCACCTTTAGTGTTTACTTACCTTAAATATGTTAGAAAGAGTGGAGTTTTAGAACAAAATATATTAAGCTTGGATTAGGAAAAAATTGTATAGCTTCACTTCATAACTAATAATACAATGAAATCAGCAAAGACAGGAATCAAACTTATTTAAGTAATAAAATGTTGAAATATGTAAAAGCACATGTAATATTTGATTATCTGGATTATTCCCCATGGAGTCTGCTATTGTCAATATCTCCCATTGTCTGTTATTAACATTGGGCCTCTGGGGCTGTCATCTGTCTCCAAAATTAGAATAATATCTTTATTAGTAGTTTATTCGACTGTCATCAGAATAGGTTCCACGCAGACTTTCAAGTACAAGGACAGAGCACCACCTTCTTTCTTGTCAAGGTGTTGGAGGCACTCAGTGTGAAATGATTACAATGTCACCAGAACGTGTTGCACTACAGAACAGCACAGTGGGAATAGTCACTTTCTTCTCCAGTACAATTGCTGTGTTTTCAGGACCAATGTCTTCATTTGAAAAGGGCTATGCAGAAATATGTAGCCCAGTATAAATGTGTTCAAACCCTTACTATTTGGAGATGCCAACCAACAGTGGTTTGATGCAGTTTCATTTCTAAAGATACTGTCTATGGCATCAACTGAAATAGTAAGAGAATGGGAGCTCACAAAAGCAACTTTAAAAAATATATAAAGTAAGATAATGAAGGCAAAAAGGTAGAGCATTTTGGTTCTAAGGATCAAACCCAGTGTTGGTGCATTGCTAGGCAGGCTCTACCATTGAGTGACACCACAATCCAAGACAAAACAAAACATTTTAAACAGTTATAATAAATGTTGTGAAAATTGAATGTTTCTTAAAAATATTCTTTAAATATGCTTTAAAAATCATATTTCCTCATACATAACATTCAGAACAACTGGACTTATTTTCCCCAGGACTCAGCTCTGAAATTTTTTTGTAAAGGTGATATATAGAGGGGTTTGTAAGGTAGTGAGTACATTTCTTTTTGTACAATGGCACTTCTTCCCTCATTTTCTTCCATTTCTTTCACTCCTGACCTCACTCTTCCTCACAAGTTATATAGTTTATTTTCAACAGTGTCCAGTGAGTGTCTCAGCTTCATTTATTCACCCTTTGTCTCACTATTTCTGTGCTTGCCCTTACCCTCCCCAAATCAGATATACTTACATATAAGACAAAAGGTATAGAAGTCAAAAACAGCAACAAAAAACACCCAAAACCTCTTGTTTCCATTTCTTGGAGCTTATTTCAATCAGCATCATTTTGTATGATCATATGCACATAGCTATTGAGCCTTCTTGATCCTCTCCTAAGAATAGCCTCCTTTGGTCTCATGGTGCGAATGTTGAGAGTTATTCAGTGTAGGTAGTTATGTTTTATTTAAATGATGGTTAAGGCAATGCACTTCTAGGCAGTGGTTGGAAAGGGAAAGTTGTGGCCTCGCTGTTCTAGGCTATGGCCTAGTCCTACCAAGTTGGCTACCTAAGTTGGTTAATGCTTCATAAATGAAAAAACAAGGTTAGTGAAAGAGTCTCCCTCACAGGATTGCTGTGAATATAGATGATTAATATTTTTCAAGTCTACTTAGTGCTAACTAATACATATTGAATGTTTAACTGTTTATATTGTTAATGTTTTCCTGGTATAAATTATATATGTGTGTTTATATATTTTCCAAGCATTTGTCTTATACTTATACATTATTTAAAATTGTAACTGAATAACTTTTCTTCCTGACAATATTCTCCTATATCTTTGCTTATCAAAATCAGCTTTTGCCATTTTTGTGATAACAATGTTGTCTTGTTTTCTGGTACTGTAGAACAGCAACAACCTATTTTTGTTGTTATTGTAGCTGCAAAATCTTTCTCTTGATTCTTCTCATGAGAATGACAATGTGAGACATGTATGGAAAAGTGCTCTTCATGAAACCAGCATAGTTTGCCTATGTTTCTTTCCCTTGATGGAAAATGATGAACTCACCAAGAAATTCTATTTTCAGAAGCAAACATAATTCACATTTAAGAATGAATAAAGAAACACAGCAAGGGTGATTCATAGAACAGGAAGATATCAATTATACTTTCAGTACTTCCATTGAATTATCAAATGAATACACATAACCTTGTTTGTGTAGTATATATAATTTACATCATTTGTCAACAGGAATGATGTGTTTAGTGAATTATGATGCTGAAATCCAGGGTTCATGTATTAGCAAATTTCACCTATAGTCTAGGAATGTTGTCCAACAATTTTGCAATGGTTCTGAACTTCTTCTTTCTGTGTCCTAAACCTCTCCCCAAAGCCTCCTTCATGTTTTCCTACATCCTACATTCTCTTTTACTATTAAAGTAACAAAAACAATTATATCAACAATGGAGCTCTTGGAATTAGAGTAATAAATCTAATGAACCTCCCTCATGCATAGTCTTATTTGTGAGTGGAAAAAAAAATGGCGATATGCTATTTTGACCCCCCACCCCCAATTGTCATAACATGGAGGAAGGAAGATTGTTCACATGGAATTTATTGAATTACAAAGGGGAAAGTTTTCTCTAGCAGGTGGTAGCAAACTGAGGAAAAGAAACTGTGAACACATGAATGGGAAGGGTCTTGTAGTTCGTCCATGCCTCCACATCATAAGGAAATGGAGGAATGGCCAGAGGCACCCTTCTGTAACTAAGTGGTTCCCCTGCAGCCCAGCGAAGAAACTGAGAGTCTTCTTTATAAACTGATTGAGCAAACTTGAAAAGATTATTTTAGCTAAAAGCAGAGGGGCTACCATATGTTTAAAATCACAGGGAAGGAATTCCATATATATTTCTGTCTAGGGGATTTACTTGTTTAGTTATACCACGAGGCTGTGAGCCACCATCCCATCTATACTGTTACAGAATTATGTGGAATTGTTAGTGAACAGAGAAGAATTGTAAAGCCACTAAGTTTGAGGTGATTTGCTGTGGCAACAATGTAAAACTAGTATAAACCATGCAATAATAAAATTGAGCTTCTTTCAGCTTCTCTTCTGAAGGAGAAGCATAATTAGGGAAGTCCAATCCTTCATGTTCTACCTAGGGTTTGCTTTGCATTTGTTGCTCTGCTTTCAATGAGAAGTACTTGCCTTATTATTCACTTGGCTAAGTGTTTTTCATTTTCATCTTACCTGAGTCTACAGCCACTATGGAATAGCTGGAGGCCAAATGAAAGAAGATTGATAAAACAATTCAAAATAAGAAAGCAGCAGTTGCTAGGTTACCTGGACAAACTACTTAATCTCTTTTAATCCAGATTTTTTTATGGAAGAGTAAAGAAAAGTGAGCTTTCATTATATGTTTAGAAAGACTCAGTGGCAAAAGAGACTGGAAAAAATACCTTTTAGAATATGTTGAGTGGCATTTATTCACATGTGTATTTTCCAATCTCTACATCTTCCAAAAAATGTGCTCCTTTATTGCATCCATCAACTCCACTTACAGCTACTCTATTTTGTAAATTACAGTTATTTGTGAGAATGTGTTATTTCCTGATTGTTTGACGCCATTGAAATTTTCATAAACGAAGCTATTTTGTTCTCTATAATATCCCAGTGCATAGTGTAGTATCTACAAAATAATCAAGAGTCATAAATATTTGTTGAAAAGGTGATTGTTAGGTTATGAATGTTCAAATCATGTTAATGCCCTTCTGTCTTTAATGCCATGCCATCTGATATCAATTTTAGGTTGCTTTTACCTCTTCTTTTACTTCTAATTCTACCTGGTTACACTTTACATTAACTTCCTACCATAGTCACAATGTCATCATATATATTTTGTCTTACAAACACCCATATATCATCTAATATGATTTTTGTAATTGTGTTGGTCAGTAGATTGGGACTGCAGCATAGTTCAACATGGTTCTGAGTCTTCCATCTCAGAAATCTCAGTTCCCATGTGGATCACATTGCATTCTATTGGAAGATCTGGAGAAATATTTTCTTCCAAGTTCAATCCAGTTGTTGAAAAATTTTGGTTTTCCATGTCTCACAGAACAGAGATCCTTTATTCATTACTGGCTGTGATCCAGAAACCTTTCTTGGCTCTGTGACAACTCCTCCTGTTTGTGTGCTCTCTGGTTCTATGCCTAGAATCAGTAATCTTACATTCAATACTTACACTGGGAAGCTGTGCAACTTCCTGTTCTGCATCATTCCTATGATTCCAGATGAAGAAGGTTCCTGGCCTTAAAGGCTCCTGAGGTTAGACTGGTCCCCATGGATGACCCTGACTCATCTCCATCCAGCTGTACCTTCTGTATAACAAGTCAATGAATCTGTATCCTGGAATATCAGCTAAAGTGTAGCTTCTGCCAAATCAATATGGCAGCTGTACTCTTCCATATTACATTTCTTTTATTCCTGTGGAATTACATCACGTCTTGGAAAAGATAGCTCTATTAGTCTAAGTGGTGCTAAAATGATGAATCTATTATTTCCCTTCTTTGTTTCTTCCTTCCTTTGCTTCTGAATGGTATATATTGAGGGGACTTTTTGCACTGAGTGTAGAATTGGGGACAAAGCCTTTGCAGAAACTCAGGCTGTGAGATTGGCTAACTGAAGAAGGCAGAATGAATTTTAAACTTTTCTTTTTCTCATTTTTTCAGCAAGTACTAAATATCAAAAGAACATGTTCAAATTTGTGTACTCAGAATGTGTGGGATTTTCATTGGCTAGACAGTATGTCTGTGAACAACCAGCCTCATCAAAGCTTCATACATGCTGTTATAAACATCATGTTCATATAGTAGAAACAACACTGTTAATAAATACTAGATAATTTTTTTTGACTTAATGTCACTTCTTAATAAGAGTATATGCTAGGAATGGGCATTGTCCAAGAGGACACCAAAGCAGTGACTGGTGTAGAATGCCATGAGGTTATAAAGGACCAGCAGAACAGTCTGCCTACTGACTGTGCATCTCAATGTTTTGGTATCTTTTTTTTATTCTTAATAGCAACATTGTTAAAAGAAAGAACTGCTTTTATTGGTATATACTATATGTCAGATAGTACAATCACTACTTCAAGAAGCACTTTTTATCTTTACCAGGTCTCTGTGGGAAAAGTATAGCTGACACTTCATTTCCCCATGATTCATCAGGTTATAATATTGAAGTTTCAGGATACTTCCTTGGCTCTGACTTGGAAAGGGTTTGGCAACTATCACTCTCCTTACAGCAAGAAGAAGTGAAAACTGTAAATCAGTCACTCCTCTCAGATCTAGTAGAAAACTGTGTGTTCACAGAGTGAACTGCCAAAGTAGAGAAAAACAAGTGAACACAGAAATTTGCAGCTTTCCATGAGTAGAAAACACTGATGGAGCCAATAGTCCACAGAGGAATTTGAACTACAACTTACTAGTTGTTGGGAGCCCAGAGTGCACTAGCTTGGGAATTATCCTGCATACAGGGCAAGTTTGAAAGGGCCACTGTTCATTCAGGAGTTTTATCTGCACAAAACTTACCAAGTTATCAAGATAAAACCAAGGGGATTTTTTTTCCTAATTTATGTAATGCAAGTAGAAAGATAGATATTTCAAAATACACTGAAGCATTCTATTTTATTTTATAAATGCCTCCCCTCAAGAAAAAAATTGTTTGTTAGAGCCTCACCAAGATTAAAGAAGAAAGTACATATCACCAGACCCCTCAACTGTTCCTGTTTTACAGAAAGGAAGAAACAAAAGCTGAGATGATCACCTGAAAGTCACAGCCCAGGAACACAGGCTGACTTCCACTCTCAGAGCATCAGAGGATCATGGAATGCTGTTTTACCACCCTGCCATCAATTGCCATAATAATGGAAAACAGCTAAAAAAATTATAAGATGTAAATTTTAGTTTCAAAGGTGTTTGCAAGGAAACTCAAGCATGATAATGGAGACAAAAACAGGACAGGTGAGGAAACTGAAATCTAATCACCAGCAACTACACCTACAGCTCTGGAAAGCAGTAAACTCAGCTTAGTTCTCACCCAACAAATCTCAGGATTTATATCAATGGACTATTTATGTCACTTACTCTTGTCCAACATGTCATGCATGGCTTTCAACAAGATTCAGAAACTAACCAAAAACAGCACAATGTAAAGGGACAAGGAATGTGAAATAACCAGAACTTAAGTATGGCAAAGACCTGGAGATGTAAGCTTAGTGTTGTAAACTAGTTATAGTATGTGAAAGAATGTGGAAGAAAATGTAATAGCATACAAGAACAAAAAGAGAGAAGAACAAAAGAAAAAACAAACTCATTATGTTGTCAGCAGACTTGCCTAGTAGAAAGAATGAGAGTTTTGTCAAAGGGAGAGAAAATGACATAAATTAGATTAGCAAATTGTGTCTATGTGAAAAGAGAATATGTGTTAAATAAGGATTAAATATTGTTATATTATATCATTTATTATGCTTAAATTTAATTAAAGGTTCTGTATGAAAAGAAATTACAATTATCTATCTTAGTCACAGGTTGTGGCTAGTCAAACCAATGACAGTACTGCTCTAAAGAACAGGAAAGCAGAATTGTAAAAAAAAAAAATCTGTCACAAGACACCTCTTCTATCAGTGAACTGGTATAGTGCTATTTGCAGGCACCATTATATTAGACATTCATGTAGGGTATGAACACTAGGGAAACCACTACAATACTTTGAAAAGTAAACAAAGTTGATAGGATTAACGAAAGGAAAAATGGAATCATAAAAAAAACTCAGTTGAAATTCAAGAAGACAAAAGATAAACAAATGTAAAATGCACAAATAGTAAACAAATATAATCATGGTAGCTATAAAGTCATCTATGCCAACAACGTCTTCAAGAGAGAAAAATCTAAATATAGCAATTAAACAATGGCCTCTCAGGACAGGCAAAAATAAACCAGACTAAAGTTTATGCTTTTACTTCTGGCTATTCAGTAGGCTGAAATCTAAGGGTCCCAGTTTGAGACCAGCCCAGGTAGGAAAGTCCATGAGATTCTTCTCTCCAATAAACTACCCCAAAAAAGGCAGAAGTGGAGTTTTGGCTCTAGCACTAGCCATGAGGAAAACATTTTAAGCCCCAGGATTAGCACAAAAACAAAACAGTACAACCATAAAACAAAACTAAAAACAAACAAACAAAAAACAAATTAAACACCAAGACTCACCTACATGCTGTGAAGTAAAAATCTACTTTATACAGAGAGACACAGATAGGTTTAAGGTATTAGAAAAGATACAACAAACTCAGGCAACAACAAATGCTGGAGGGGATGCCCGAAAAGAAGAATCTTTCTCCACTGTTGGTGGGAGTACAGAATAGTACAACCACTTTGGAGAACAGTATGGAGGTTCCTCAAAAAACTCAGCATAGACATACCCTATGTCCCAGCCATACTACTCCTAGGCATCTATCCTGAACAACAGGTCTCAGGGTATCATAAAGACACCTGCACATCCATGTTTATCAGTGCACAATTCACAATAGCCAAAATATGGAAACAACCCAGATGCCCCACTACAGATGAATGGATACAAAAAATGTGGTACCTATACACAATGGAATATTACATACTGATTAGAAATGATGAAATATTGGTATTAGCAGGGAAATGGTCAGAACTTGAACAAATAATGTTGAGTGAGACAAGCCTAGAACACAGAGAACAAAGGGGCATGGCCTCCTTGATATATGACTGTTAAAGTTGGGGGGGGGGGGTGTCAGTAGAGACCAGGTTTTCAAAACAACAAACTTCTTTTCAAATGGTATTTCCACAGGTTTGGGTCAGCCACCTTATATTATGTATCTAAAACAAAACAACTACTAAACATAAAATGGTCTAGAATAGACCTATCAGTGCATCACAATAGCACAACAGCTATGTACACATGATCATATAAGATGAGATAAGCAAAAACAACTCCAAGTGAAGGACACAGGAGGACTCTATTGTTGATGTTGCATTTAAAGTTCTAGGTGAATTTCCTTTGGCATAACTTATGTGGTTATTGTATATGTTTTTGGTACACTGGATATTGTATATATGCCTACCTGATCTAAGGAAGGGAAAGAAAAACGAGGGTGTAAGATATCACAAGAAATGTACTCACTGCCTTATTATGTAACTGTACCCTTTTTGCATAACACCTTGTCAACAAAATTTAATTAGTAAAAATTTTTATGAAAGAAGTGAGATAGAGGGTCTCACTAAATTTTTGTCTGGGTTAGTGTTGAAACCTACTTCATGAGTAGCTAGAATTGCATGCATGTACCACCATACTTTGTCTTATAAATCAAGGTCATCAGAAAACTCAGTGTAAAGTGGTATGAAGATCTAAACAATTATATGTGTGTTATTAAAAAATAAAATTTAAACTGGGTGCTGGTGACTCATGCTTGTAATCCTAGCTACACAGGAGGCTGAGATTTGTGGATCACTGTTCAAAACATGCAGGGAAATCCATGACTCTCATCTCCAATTAGCTACTAAAATATAAAAGTCAGAAGTAGAGCTGTAGCTCAAGTGGTTTCAGCTCCCGAGTCTGTGCTGCATCCATGGCCAGGCAGTTCGCTTTTTGCTTCCCCAATAAATCCATCACATTTAAGTGATAAAAAATAGGTACAGGATATATGGTAGAAAAAATATAAAGTTTGAAAAAGAAAATTAAGGAAAATGCAACTACATGGAGAGATATTTCATTTTTATGATAATGTTCAGTACGGATAAGATGATAGCTCTTCCCAAACTTACCCATAGCTTCAACACAATCACAATAAAAGCTCCAGTAAGGTATTTTGTGCATATTGCTAAAGTGATTCTAAAACAAATATAGCAAGTGAAATACACTGAATAGTCAACAATATATAATGAAACACAAAGCAGTATAAATCCATATTAATCAAGGCTCTGTTGAAATGGCTACACAATGGCTAATAGAATGGGTGAATTTTGCTATAACTAAGCTATGGACAACTGGACATGAAAAATGTGACTATATTAATTATAATAGTAAATTAATTATAATGAATATAATATAATAAATAATGAATAAATAATATAATGAATTATAAACCCAAAACGACCACACAGAGCTACTAATACATCCCTAAGATAGCATAGGAGAACTCATAGGTAACCTTGATTTTACTTGCAACTCCAGAATCATGATCCATGAAAGGGAAGTATTGACCACTTGGACTTCATTAAAAAGAGGTAACAAGTAGAACAAGAAATGTACTCACTGCCTTTCATATGAATCTGTAACCCCTCTGTATCACACTTTGATAATTTAAAAAAAAAGAAAAGAAAAAAAATTAAGCTCTTGGTCTCAGTGAAAGTCACTATCAAGACAATGGGAAAACATGCCGCAGGTTGAGGAGCAAGAATTTACAAAAGGTAACATTGGTGGACTTATCAAAAATGTACAGTGAATGCTTAAAATTTAAATGTAAAAAAAACCTCTTAATTTTAAAAGTGGCAAACATCTAAGTAAACCAGCAAAGATGACGTAAAGATGGCAAATAAGCACATTAGCGAATTGCGAATTAAAACACAGCTGTCACTTTACACCTATTGGAATGGCAGAAATCCAAGCCTGGAGAGCACCAATTGTTTATGAGTGTACTTAGCATAAACAATATTGCATTGCTGCTGGGGAAAAAAGAAAGACACATCTAGGATAGATGACAGGAAAGCTGTTTTGACAAAACTAAGCATCTTTTTTTTACCTTAGGATGCAGCTTCATGGTCTTTGATATTTACCCCAACAAGTTGAAAGCTTCTGCTTATACTAATACCTATGCATGAATTATTCTAACAGCCTAATTTCCCCAAACTATCAACAAGCAAAGTATCCTCCAAAAGATGTAGGATTAAAATAAAGACAAACCATTCCAAAACCAATACTTATAAAACCATTTGGTATAAACCAACTGTGAGGAGAGAGGGAAATGGGGAGGGGGGAGGGAGGGAAAGGAAGGAGGAGGTAACAGGTTGAATAAGAAATGTACTCACTGCCTTACATATGAAACTGTAGAACCTCTGTACTTCCCATTGACAATAAAGAAAAAAAAATTAAATTTAAAAAGTACATGAATACTAAAAAAAAATAAGATACATCCATAGAGTGGATTATATTCAGCAATAAAAGTCTATCAAGCCATATAAAGGCAAGGAGTGACCTTGAGGGCTTATTTCTAAATTAAAACAAAAATCAAGTCTGTAAGTCTGCATGGTATAATTAGAACTTTACCACATTGAAGGAAAGACAGAACTATAGACACAACATTAAGGTGCTTTCCGAGGGTCTGAGAGAGACAAGGAGAAATCTTGCTCATGAAATTTTTAAGGCAATGAAACTCTGTATGTATCTAAGTGGTGAAAAATGGTCTAGCACATTTGCTAAAATCTCTTGTTGACCCAGGTGCTGGGGGATCATGCTTGTAATCCTAACTACTCAGAACAGTGATGATTCATTCACCATTATTAAAACTTATATCCATGTAAGTAGGTATAACAAAATGTTATTGGCTTTAATGTACTAAATAATATAATTTTTTTCTGATGCATGAGATTTTTCATAATAAAATGTGGGAAGCAAGTTTTCTTTAAAATATTTCATATGTGCATGGATTAAAATAATTTCTGTCATAATAGATTTGAGGAATGTGACACAATTACACTATCATTCTATTTTGTTTTTTGTTTGCTTATTTGTTTTGTAATCTAAAAACTGGCAGATCCAAACTTTCTTCAGTGTTGGGTTAGTATAGATCAGTAGTATATTGGCTAAAAGAAAGTTAAAAATGAAACTTGAAGAAGGGATAGGTAAGAGTAGCAGGTACAATGTCTATTTTTTTTTCCTGATTAGGCTGTAAATGGCACTTTTCTCCCCAGTCTGTAAACTGAAAGTTACAGCTCCATATTTTTCACAATTTATTCAGCAAACATTTATGGGAGCAAATATTTATGGGAGAGTCCTACATTTTCCTAAACCTTAGAAAAATAGATGATAATAGATTCAGGAAATGATACTAGGTGAAAACTCACACAAGAAATAAGACTTTCAGCTTATTTTTAAAACTCCTTTTTCTTTTGATTTTTGTTTGTGATGTCGGGAGAAGGGATTGAATTCAGGAACTTGGGCATGCTAGACAAATGCTTTATCACTGAGCTACTTTCTCAGACTGTGATAATAAATTTGCTCTAGAAGGGTGGAAGAATTACACAATTGGAGAGGAAACACATCAAAATACACCAAATTCATCATTTAATTCTATTTCCCAAAGAAATGGAATTTAGGGTCTAATAGGACAATGAGTTTTGTTAAGTTTTAGAGGGGACAGGACAGGCACCTGTTATTAAGTGAGGATAATCTACTTTTGCTTGGTAAAGGTAACTGAGGTAGAAATTTTAAATATACATGGTACATAGCAAGATAATTGTTCTTGAAGACTACCAGGCTTACTGCTAACAAAGTTATATTTTTATTTTCTTTCCTCTATCCTAGAAAATAAGCAAATAGATGACCATTTAAAAATAGTTTAAACATGATTGCCTATTTCCATCATGTCAGATTAAATTTAGTATTGTAATATTTGTTTTGTAACCACACTTCATCCATGCTGCTCTGATATTCTGGACAGCAGATAATCATTATTGGTACAGTAGCAATTTTGTCATTACTTGCAGAATAACAATAAATATACAGCTCATTTCTGCTCCAAAGGATAAATAGGCAGCTTTAAAGAACATTTGTTGTTGTTTTAATGATCATTTTAGGTCTGAATATAGTTGTTTAAATGCTTCCAGAATAAAGATTCCATGTACCCTTTCAACATTACAGGCTGCCACCTTTTGGAAAGTCTAGTCAATATCTAAAGACAATTAAAACATGCATTTTGAGCTTGTTGACTAAAATTCTACAAAAGTTAATATGCAATATTCTCTGTGTGAGCAACAATTACCTTACCTATTTGCATACTTTGTTTTATAAGCAAGAAATGTTCATGGCTAAACCTGAAGCTAATTGTGTCTGTCTATTCCTGAAATACTTCTTCACATATAAAGCAATAGGAAAAATTGTTTTTCTATATAATGGAAAACTAGATGCATGTTGAGAAATATGTGTTCGATGTCTAAGTAGTTAAAACTTATTTATTCTTTTAACCTTCCAGAGACTTAAACAGGTCATATTCTAGGTCACCTTCAATATGTTGTCTACACTTAAATAAATAAGCCACATTTACAAAGTGTAGTATAGAAACATAAGAAGTAAGTGGTCATAATTACAAATGAACTACACTCTATGTAAGTGAAAACAATTTTGAAAGAATAAAGAAACATTCACTTAGTAATATTTTTTAAAACTTAAATATTTTGTCTTGCCCCTATAAATACACAAAGCTCATACACAAATATAAGCATAGATTGAATACTCTGTAGATGAGAAAATTTAAGAGCCTCACTATTTCTGAGTTGGAAAAAAGAGTTGAGTTATCCTCTAGTCTAATTTTTGTTTTCACAGTTAAGGCAAGTGAATTCAGAGAAGTGGCTCACCCTGCTAGAACCCCTCTGATGAATCTAGCAGTACAATCCATCAGGAGGCCTGCTAGAAAAAAAGTGCTAGGATTATAATTTTCAAAACTGAATTTGAAATGAAAACCAGAATGCAAAAAACCCCTAAAATACTCCATTAAAGACAGTAGAAAATCTTTTTCCCTGACAAGTTGCCATCCTCATTTCATAACCACTAATAATTTCTAATGGGTAGCCCCTAGAAATGATAAAGAGTCAGACTTGGAAAAGCCTGACTACCCAGGAAATGAGGAGCTTTTGAATCTAAAATTGGAAGAGAAACAAAGGGGTTCATTGGCACTGATTTAAGAAACTACAAGGCATTAATTAGAAAATCATTTATAAACCAAATGCATCTGTATTTAAAGGGTGTGTGTATCATTACTATTCTTCTGTGTCAAAGAGTTCATGAACTGCACATGAGTTGTGTACCTCCTTTTCTAGGTTAAAACAGTAAAGTGAAATATTTCCACAGGGTATTCCATTAGAATGTCACAACTACTGGGTGGTAGAAAGCAGTTAAAATTTTTTTATTTTAATTTTAAAAACAAATTTGTAAAGGATCACCAATTGGGAGCAAACAATTTCAAAAACTAAACAATTCTACTTGACATGATTTACTAATGATATACTTCACTTTTATAATGAAGAAATATGAACCACAAGCTAATGGCAAACTACATGAGATTTCCTATATGATTACTTTCATTTCATTTTATCTATAGTTGCAAAAAAGACTGTAATTAACAGCTAATTCATAGTTGTGATTGTTATGTGATCACTACATCTGTTTAAGACAGTGTGGTTATCACAGGATGAAAATTAAATAATGATCTTGTTTCTTTTTTTTAAAATTAAGTATGGCAACCCCGTATATACAGGTATATGCTCTTTTTTTACCTTCTTTTCTAGGCTTAATAGAATTGAAATGCTAGGTCATAAAACTATCACAAAATTAACCTAATATGCAATCAGTCATCAATCAAAATAAAGGCAAGAGTAGATGGGGCCAATACAATGGAGAGATGAGAACTCAAGAGCGCTGATAGTCACAACTCTTTTTGTCAGCCTCTTACCAGAATCCTCCAAAAAACACTGGGTAATCTGATATTAAGAACATTTTACTTCCTGCCAGAGGAGTTAGGTTTAAGGACATAGCTTATTGGGTATTGTCTCTTAATCTTTTAATTCAAGCCTAGTTCTCTACCATGTGAGCCACAACCTACTTTTAATTGTTTGATGCTTTACTGGAGATAAATGACTCATACACTTTCCAGCCTTGGCTGGCTTCTAGAATCCTCAGATTTCCTCAGATTTCAGCCTCCTGAGTATCTAGGATTTCAGCTGTGAGCTTCTGGCCCTGGCTCCTTCTAAGGCCTTGACTCCATACTCAGAATTGTATTTTCAGTGTTTCTTATGGGAATTGTATATATTGTGCATATGTTAAATAAACTATATCTATTTCTCATTTATGCTAATTTTTTAATTTATTTCTCAGAATGAGATAAAAGTCAAAGCTACAATGGATATTAACTGATGAACTTTATTTCATTTAAGTTACATATGAAGTAGTTTTATTTAATCTCTTACCAGACTAAATTTTCTTGGCTTAAAATAATGTATCTCTTTCAAGTATTTTTGTAAATGTTTTGTAAATGTACCTTGTGTATATTTAAATACAGTTGCTTAATAGCATAATGTGTTAAATTTTCATGAAAAAAATATTTTAATTGATAGATTTCCCCCCATTTCTTCCCTTTTCTATTTTTTCATTGAAATTAATTGGTTAAAATAAATGAGACTTTTTGGCTGGATACAGTGGTTCAGCTGCTTAGGAGTCAGAAATAGAAAGGTAATAATTCAAGGTTAGCCAGGGACAAAAAATTAGTGAGACCTTATCTCAAAGAATAAGCCAGGTATACAGGAGGATTGTGCTTCAAATCTGATCTGAGTAAAATTCACAAAATCCTATGTAAAAATATAAATGATGTTGAAATGATAGAGCAATGGCATAGCAAACATGAGGCTCTGATTTCAAATTTCAGTTCTTTCAAAAAAATAAATAAATACAAACAAATTATGTTCAGAGTTTCTCAGTCTAAATTTTGTGTACTGAGCTTTTGTGGTACTCGTTGATGGGTTTGCGCACCACGGTGCATTGGTATATTTGTGTTTAGTTCTTCCAGCTCAGTGAAAAGCATGCCTAGAGTGCATTTGATTCTTTTTGTCAGGATCCCTTCCTGTGGTTACATGGAATCCTTCAGGTGGATCATTTTATTTGCATATACCTTTTTGTAGTTTTAACAGGTATTGGTAACCTAGCCTGATACATTGTTTATTATGGATGCAAATGTTCCTATTCTGATGTATTCTAAGCTTTATTCTGCTATTTGGTCAATTATTCTTATTTGTCAGTTGGATTCAGGGAGTCTGAGCCACTTAGGATGCACATTATCAGCATAAAATTGGCCATGTCCACATCCTGGGATGAGTTTCTAAGTTAGATGTACTACTTTTAAATTAAAAGCCCTCCTTTCCTCACCATGTGGCTATGCAGAATTGCAGTTTATAGAGAAATACACCAAAAGCCCTCTAAGTATATTTTAGTAAAAATGATAGATGCCCATGAAAATGTTAGGGAATTAACCTGTGTTTATCTCATTTGAATAATTTGCTTTTTTGGTGTGTGTGTGGGGTAATTTTGTTTTGCTTTTTATCGTAGTTCTCACTTATGCTGCCCAGTTACACTGTTGAACTGCATTCCAAAAATGTTAAAATGAAAGCATCATAAATGGCAATTCATAAAGTTTACATTGAGTGCCATTCTGAGTAGTGTGAAGAAACAGCACCCCTGTCCTCAATTGTTACTCTCAAGATTGGAAATACCCCTTGGCCAGAGTGTTCATAATTGCATGAACTGCTTAGGATCCACCTTAGTTACTGGATCACTTGCAACATAATGGTGAAGTGTTCAGTTAGCCCTATTTGTCTGAATAATAATCCCAATGCACAAAGAGAATGACACGGGTGATTCAAATATGCTCACTCCCCCAAAGGCATACAGTTCTTGCTTTACATGAAAAAGTGAAATAAAACTAGGAGACCTTTAGCTCACACAATGTTTTAAGAGACTATTCTCATGACAGATTTATTCTATTAATAATTTTTGTAGATCTCTTACTATGGATAATTTATAAATAAACTTTATTATACATGTATATTGGTAGAGAAAGCATAATATATGTAGGATTTGGTATTACCCATGGTTTACAGGTGTTTGACAGTTTGCATACAATGCATATATACACATGCACACATCGAGGCAAACAAACACACATATAATGTGAGATCAAGAGGCTGTGCACGCCATGCCCCAATGAACTAATTGATGCATAAAATAAATAATATTATTGCTAGATAATATCTAACTGTGCATTTTCAAGACTGAATATGTTAATATGTTCAGCAACTTTCTTTGTTTTTCTTTATTGTCGAAGTGTGATACAGAAGGGTTACAGATTCATATGAAAGGCAGTGAGTACATTTCTTGTTCTACTTGTTACCTCCTCCCTCCTCCCCCCATCCCCTCTCCCTCCAAGAGTTGTGCGGTTGGTTTACACCAAATGGTGTCTAAGTGTTGCTTTTTGAATGGTTTGTCTTTTTGTTCTTTGTCTCTCAATTTTGGTATTCTCTCTCCTTTTCCCAGTTCTATTACCCATGTAGACAATATCCAGGGTACTCGGATGTAATACAGTGGTAGCGAGGGTACAGGCACAGGAAGGGACTATGAGAAAAACAAAACTAGACAAACCACTCAGTCAATCAAACAGACAAGGAAAAAGAGAAAAAAAGTAGAGCGAGTCCACATGGCATGTTGAGAATAATTACAACAGTGGTATAACTCTTGTTTCAGTAATGAGTTCATTTCACTTGGCTTCTACTTATGTGGTCATATGGGTGTAGCTATTAGGGTATTTTTGTCTTCTACGATGACTAGCCTACTCCTGTACCAGCTCTTCACTATGAAGGACACCATAGGGTTTACGTTTCTTTTGGTCTGGGTCACTTTTATTGGTATGATTTATTCCAAGTGCTTTCATTTCTTTGAGAATGGGGCAATGTCATTCTTTCTGATGGAAGCATAGAATTCCACTGTGTATATGTACCACATTTTTCTGAGCCACTCATTTATTGAGGGGCATCTAGGTTGGTTCCATGTTTTAGCGATGACAAATTGTGCTGCGATGAACATAGTTGTGCTGGTGGCTTTAGTGTAGTCTTGTTTGTAATCTTTTGGGTAAATGCCCAAAAGTGGGGCTGCTGGGTTGTAGGAGAGCTCTATATTTAGCCTTCTTAGGAACCTTGACACTGCTTTCCAGAGGGCTTGAACAAGTTTGCATTCCCACCAACAATGTAGTAGAGCTCCCTTTTGGCCATATCCACTCTAGCATTTGCTATTACTAGATTCCCTGATAATAGACATTCTTACTGGGGTGGCGTGGAATCTCAAAGTTGTTTTGATTTGCATTTTTTTGTTATGGCCAGTGATGTAGAGCACTTTTTCATGTGACTCTTGGTCATTTGCATTTACTCTTCAGAGAAGTCTCTTTTTTAGGTCTTTAGCCCATTTGTTGAGAGGGCTGTTGTTTCTTTGTTTTGGAGGAATTTAACTTTATGAGTTCTGTGTATATTTTGGATATCAGGCCTTTGTCCATTTTATGGCTGGTGAAAATCTTTTCCCAATCTGTGGGCTTTCTATTTATCTTGGAAGCTATATCCTTTGCCCTGCAGAAGCTCTGCAGTTTGATACAGTCCCACTTGTCCAGACTTTCTTTGATTTCTTGGATTTCTGAGCCTTCGTTGAGGAAGTTTCTTCCAGTGCCAAGGAGTCCTAGAGTTTCTCCTACTTCTTCTTGTAGAGTTTTTATGGTGTCTCATTTTATTTCCAGGTCTTTGTCCAATTTGTAGTTGATTTTAGTGCAGGGTGATAGATAGGGTTCTAGTTTTAGTTTGTTACAGGTGTTGACCCAGTTTGGCCAGCACCATTTGTTGAAGAGGCAGTCTTTGTTTCAACCGGTAGTTTTAGCTTCTTTGCCAAAGATTAGGTAGCCATAGGTCTGTGGGTTCATTCCTGGGTCCTCAGTTGTGTTCCGTTGGTCCTCAGGCCTGTTCTTGTGCCAATACCAAGCTGTTTTTATTATTATAGCTTTGTAGTACAATTTAAAGCTTGGTATTGATATTCCTCCTGCGCTGTTCTTTCTACTTAGGATTGTTTTTGCCACTCAGGGTTTTTTTTCTTGTTCCATATGAATTTCTGAATTTCTTCCTCCATTTCATTGAAGAATGATGTTGGGATATTGATGGGTATTGCATTGAATTTGTAGATAGCTTTTGGTAATATTGCCATTTTCACGTTGTTAATCCTCCCAATCCAGGAGCATGGGAGGCTTTTCCATTTCCTTAGTTCTGCCTTAATTTCCGTTTTAGATTTTTAAAGTTATCATCATAAATTTCTTTCACTTCTTTGGTTAAGTATTTTATGTTGCAAAAGGTGTTGCTTTTCTGATTTCAGCCTCGAGCAACTTTCTAATGAATAACCTTTGTGGAATAATTGTACATTAATACACAGAACTGTAAAAATATTTAAAAGTATCTATAATTCCAGTTGAGTATTCAAAAATTGTAAGATTCTTTTTTTTCAAATTTTTATTATCAAACTGATGTACAGAGAGGTTACAGTTTCATACATTAGGCGCTGGATACATTTCTTGCACTGTTTGTTACCTTGTCCCTCGTACCCCCTCCCTCCCCACCTTTCCGTTCCTCCCCCCCCCCCCAGGTGTTCAGTTCACTTACACCAAACAGTTTTGCAAGTATTGCTTTTGTAGTTGTTTCTCTTTTTTTACCCTGTGTCTCTCAAATTTGGTATTCCCTTTGAATTTCCTACTTCCAATACTAGTAAACACAGTTTCCAATATACTCAGATAAGATTACAGAGATAGTGTAGGTACAACCACAGGAATGTGATACAAGAACATCATCAATAATAGAAGCTACAGATACACATAGAACGTTGAAAGTAGTTACAACTGTGATATAACAATTGTTTCCATAACATGGAGTTCATTTCACTTAGCATCATCTTATGTGTTCATTAGTGTATAGCTATTGGGCTTGTGATGCTCTGCTATGACTTGCCTAGACCTGTACTAATTATTCCCAATAAGGGAGACCATAGAGTCCATGTTTCTTTGGGTCTGGCTCACTTCACTTAGTATAACTTTTTCCAAGTCCTTCCATTTCCTTACAAATGGGACAATGTCATTCTTTCTGATAGAGGCATATAATTCCATTGTGTATATGTACCACATTTTCCTGATCCATTCGTCTACTGAGGGGCATCTGGGTTGGTTCCAGATTCTCGCTATGACAAATTGTGCTGCGATGAACATTGTTGTGCTGGTGGCATTACTGTGATTTTGTTTGTGGTCTTTTGGATAGATACCCAAAAGTGGGGCTGCTGGGTCATAGGGGAGTTCTATATTTAGCCTTCTGAGGAATCTCCATACTGCTTGCCAGAGTGGCTGAACCAGTTTACATTCCCACCAACAATGAAGTAGTGTTCCCTTTTGGCCACATCCTCTCTAACAATTGTTATTATTAGTTTTCTTGATATATGACATTCTTGCTGGGGTGAGATGGAATCTCAATGTTGTTTTGATTTGCATTTCCTTTATGGCCAGTGATGTAGAGCATTTTTTCATATATCTCTTGGCCTAAAATTGTAAGATTCTTAAAGCGCCATTAACTAAGCATTGTTTCTCCCACTTGCATAAACAAAATAATTACAGTGAATTTAAAAAAAAAACAAGCTTGAGATATAATTTGTATATCTTACTCATGGCTACAATTTAGCACTTTAAAATAAGAGTGAATAAAATTAGTCTTCTGTTTAGGATTGATTTTATGGTGACAATTTAATGAATTCCATTCTCATGTCCATTACAGCACTGGTAACTACAAATGGCCACATACTTTGGCAGATTTCATGATGATCAAATGGATAGATTCAGAGTCTCAACTTTGTACTTTAAAAAAGTTATCTTTTAAGAAATGAAGCCTGAGAGTCAAAAGGTTCTGCTTTCTTTACAGAGAAGAATGTTTTCTGAATATGCTAATCTCCACAAATCACCTGTTCTCACCTCTAGAACAAATGCCATCAACTCTGGTGTAGATCCTAATGTTCCACATTATGTATTTGAAAACCTTTCCATGTTCTTTTGCTGGAGTTAGTCCATAGTGTAGACAACATAACCGACGGCTTAAATCTGTATTTTACTTTATACTCTTTATATCCTTCAGGTCTGTATATTAACTTTAAATATAAATATATGGAACTATCAGCTATATATGCTTGCTAGTAATGTGGATCCTACTTGCCATTCTCAGCCTTTCTACTGAAAGAAAACTCTGGATGTATTTTCTGCCAGTTCTCAGTATCTGACTCATGTGGGCAAGTGCCACACTTTGAAAAGTACTGGTTTAAATATTACTACATAGTACAACAGAGGCAAGTGAGTGAAGGTACAACCTGGTCCATTCTGTGATCTTGGGCAGGGTCATGTAGCATCTCTTAACCATAGTTTAGTCTTTGCTAAGTGCCAGGTTAAACCACTGAGCATACATCCTGCAGATGCACAAATATGCCCTAGCATGGATAGAGTGCCATGTCCCTTCAACATATCTCAGACTTGAGCTTTCTTGAATGTAGGCATAGAGTTAAGAAGGGTCTCATTCACTGCAACACTCAGGTTTAAAATTTCCAATTGTATTTTTAATATAAAACAAAAGCTCTGTATTCCTCAATTATTCAGATGACATATAATTTACTAACAAGCTAATATCTGGTCAGTTAATTTAATAATGGATCAGTTATTGTAGAAGAGCAGAAACTACTTAGAAACGAGTTGCATGTCAGGTGTACAGAATCAAAATCTGGGGAATCCTGGTTTTGAACAGTGTTGAAGCTCTGTAAAAGAAAATGTTCAAGGGAATTTATGAGAGCAATTAAAGATGAATATGATTTTTTAATATTTCATGCAATTTTAAATGAAAAAGCAAGAAAAAATGTGCTTGCCCCTCATAATGTGTGATGGTATGGGTCCTTAAGTATGCCATGATTTAGAAGGCAACATAAAACAACTAGGTTAGTGAAATTAATAAATATAATAAATTAATGAGGGAATGACTGAAGTAAATGAATTTTAATTTGCTGCATCCATTCCATTATTTCCATATTCTATACAAGATTAAAATAAAACCATTCTTTATTTTCCTGTAACATGTTTAAGCACTAATTTAATAAAATTCTCTCAGATGTTATATGTGTATAATGACAGAAATTGAGCTATTGTTTGACTAGTAAACATCAGAAGAAGTATTCAGAAATATATATTCAATGGCCACATATGCAAATAAAAAAGAAGATATGTTTATGTAATATGTCAAGCTTAAAATCTTAATAGAAATAACAAGAGTCATTTAACCAGCTTTAGTCTCTCCTTTCAGTTTTGTTTTGCCTTAGAGGCTTTACTCAACATTTGTCTCACCCCGTCTCTTAGTGCAAGCTACAATAACAGAATTAAAAGTTAAGAGACATTTAGGAGAAAAAACACTCCATGGAAACCCTTTAGAAATCTACTTTTAGAGATCTTTCAGATTTATGATTTTTCTATAACTAACCCAATGAAACTTGATTTATGCATGAAGTTTTGCATGTAGATTTGTAGTTCATAGAAGAGACTCAGCAAAACCCTATATGTATTTAATAAGTAGAAATTATATATATGGACAATGATAGGAATTCTACTCAAATTTTCAGTAAAAAGAAAATTGGTTATAGTCTTGTAAAAGACATACACATACACATTTATGTATATACTTACTATTGAAAACACTATCCATTCTTTAACTTTTATTTTCTAAAACATAATTGCTATTAATAAATCAATAATTTATTAATGTTAATAAATTAATAATTAAAATTTTAAATTAATAAATTTGAGTGCAAGCATTCAACAGATGTTTATTGCAAAACATTGCAAAATTTTTAAAAATATCTTTCCTAAAATATGGATATGATAAAATTATATATGCTGTACTTTTACTTATGTTTATTGATGTTCAAAGAATAGAGGAATGAAAGACAAGCACAGCTCCTTTTAACTATCCAAGATAACAAAGGGAACCACGTTGAACCCAATGATGTTACATCTTGGATGCTATCAACATGCTACAGATTACAGAAAAAAAATGCTGACCTAAAGTATATCTTTTGTCCTTTATTTTCCTTGTAGTTTAGTGGAGATAAGAATCTCACAGACTTTCCTACCCGTGCTGGCTTTGAACCAGGCTCCTCAGATCTGAGCCCTCCTGCATAGCTAGGATTACAAAAGCATGGGCCACTGGCACCCAGCTTTTTCCACTTTTCTAGTTAGTCTCAAATGCATATGAGTCATCATCATGAAAAAGCTGGAAAGCCTACAACTAGAGCACATTATTATAATATATATTACTCACACATACTTATATTTTTATTTATTTACTTATTTATAGGTTTTCTTTTCTAGTTCTAGATTCCTGGCTGAATACCTAAAGCACATGCAGTTTGCTACATAATGAGGGTTAGAGATTAGTTAATAACCTTTCCTACTTTTCACAAGGTCTTCATACAGTACAAGGCAATGCAATGACTCATAGGAAGTTGCTGAGCTTAGGGACTGCTGGCCAGTCTGACTTACCTCTTTATTAGAGTGTAGTTCTCTGTCCAAAGGAGTTCACAGGGTCTCTAGTTGATGAGCTTGTGGTGGTCCAGGCAATGGAGTCAAAGCTCCACACCCCTTACTTGTGCTTGTTTTGAACACCTTAGCTCATACACGTGGATGCTTTTGATTCATATAATTTCACAGTAAGTCAATGATATAGCAAGCAAATTATTTCTTCGAGTTTTGTGAGTAATTTTAGCAAATTGTCAAATACAAGAGAGGTACTGTGGGAATGTCTGATTTATTTATAGTCAGATGGTTAGTACAGATATCAGCTGAGGACATACAGGCAGTATGGGAAAAGGGAGATAACAGCTTGGGGAAGCGAGCCCTTAATTTTTGGTGTTGACAGTAACTCCAAGTAGACAGTATCATATTTAATAAAATATTAAAACTCAAGATTGGTGTCCTCAGAGAATTATCTGCCATGGGAAAAACACCAACATACCTAAAGTTAAAATGAGGTATGTGAATGAAGCAAAACTTAAGATTTTTCTTGCAGGGCTGGGGATATGGCCTAGTGGCAAGAGTACTTGCCCCGTAATACATGAGGCCCTGGGTTCAATTCCCCAGCACCATATATATAGAAAATGGCCAGAAGTGGTGCTGTGACTCAAGTGGCAGAGTGCTAGCCTTGAGCAAAAAGAAGCCAGGGACAGTGCTCAGGCCCTGAGTCCAAAGCCCAGGACTGGCCAAAAAAAAAAAAAAAAAAAATTCTTGCAAAGGTGTGTGTGTGTGTGTGTGTGTGTGTGTGTGTGTGTGTGTGTGTGTGTGTGTGTGTATTGGTTCTGGGGCTTGAACTTGGGACCTGAGAGTTGTTCCTGAGCAGTTTTGCTTAAGGCTAGCACTCTACAACTTGAGCCACAGCTACGCTTCCAGCATTTCTTGGTAGTTGAGGTAAGTGTCTCACAGATTTTCCTGACCCAGCTAGCTTCAGATAGTGATCTACAGATCTCAGCCTCCTGGGTAGCTAAGATTACAGGTGTGACCAACAGCACAGGACTTTTTAAAGTTATCTTTACTGAAAAAAACACAAACCTGTAGTAATTTATTTCATTGTTTAATGAATTTTCTAGTGTTGCAAACTGAACTTTAGGCAGATGGTTATTTTGGGGCAAATCATTATTCAGTCTCCTTAGTATTCCAGAGCTCTCTTCCCAAAGAAACTGTATCTCGAGGTGATTGAGTTTATTCTAACTTATACAAATTCCTCTTAAATTACTATCTCTCTTTAAAATTTTGATGCTATGAAGATTAGAAATCACCTTATGAAAGGGATAATGTGTCTTGGTTCAAACTAATAAACATACTGATGCCTTGCTTAAGAGTTCTGAAAATTCAAATTCTGGTATAGTTTGATACTCTCTGTTTACCTGCCACAACAAAATGAAATAACTAAATCATCCATCATGTGTACCTAAACACTTCCCAAAATAGCTTTACCTAACAAGTTTCAAAGATAAAATCCTATTTTTAGCTTAAATTGTTATCTTTAAGAAGTTATACATAATTTAACATAATTGTTCCAGCACTTTACATTTCTTTACAAATGGTACAATATCATTCTTTCTAATGGATGAATAAAATTCCCTTTTGCATATATACCACATGTTCTTGATCCATTTGTCCTTTGAGGGGCATCTGAGATGACTCCATATCGTGGCTATGGTGAATAGTGTTGCACTAAACATGTTTGTGTTGGTTGCTTTACTGTATCCTGGTTTGTAATCTTTAATTGAAGTAATTTAGGCCTAGAGAGACAAAGTATGCATGTTTTCCCTTGTATGTAGAAGCTATATTTAGTGTATAAACATAAGTAGATATAGTGCGTATGCAAGTGTTTACAAATTCATTAACTGAAATACTGAGAATTGAAATAGTAATTCCTCAGAAAGGCAAAGTCAAGTTCAGCAAAATGAAACATCAGAATGCAGGTACTTAGAAGTGGTGGAATGGGTCAAAGGTAGAGGAGTGGACAAATGAAGGGGAGAAAAGTAGAATGTAGTCAGGAATCCAATATATAACCTAGAAAAATAATATGAATGTGAGGAGTGGACAGGGGATGGGTGAGAATACTGAAAGGACTGTCATTTATCAAGACATGTTGTATCCATACACTGTTGGTTAGTGACAACTCTTTTCTACGGTTACTTAAAGAGAAATACAAAGTTGTACAGTGAGGTTTCAAATCAATTATTTCTGAGTACATTGCATCTAGATCAATCATTTTTCTACTAATATTTATTTTTAAAAGCAGAAGACTTTATAGAGAATCTACTAAAAATCACTAATACCATCAATTGACAAGTTCTAATTTGTACCCGGTTTTGCCATCACTACCATTTCCCACACATCAAGCTTGGCCCCATCTTCTGACTGGATGACCTCCATGCACAACCAAGTGCTGTGAAGTCACTTAGAAGAGGGATGCTGTCTATCTATTTGCAGCTGTTTGAAGAAGGCACTTAGGCACCCTGCCTTCTTTTCAGAAAGATCACTGTCTTCCTTTTACTGAATATTAAGTATGGTTATCCTTTGCTCTGGAGAGAGATGTTCTCTTCTCCTTCCAAATGTATTGGTATACAAAATTTCTGAAAAAAAAAATTCTCAAAGGGGAGTAAGCACATATGTTGTTTAATAAGAAAGCAAGATTGTATTATTTAGCTATATCCAAAGAAAATGATAAGCTTTCATCACTTTACAGTATATCGTGCATATGCCAAATTGCAAGACTAATAAGTATCTTTCTCCAAGACAAAAAAAAAATGAAAACAAAGGAAACATTATATGTCAGATGTCAACAGAAAACTGGATTACCAAAATATCAAGTAGATTTTGACCAATCTAGATACCACTGTCTCTCCTTAGACATTTTAGGAATTAATTGTTAGTACATTTATATCATTGTCAAATCATTTTCCAAATTTAGTTTTTTTTTGCCTTATTTTTTTCTGAGTTTTTTCAAATTTTTATTATCAGATTTATGTACAGAGAGGTTACAGTTTCATACGTTAGGCATTGGATACATTTCTTGTACTGTTTGTTTTATGAGAGGAAATAATGAAAGATTTGTAGTAATGATGATGCAGTTGATCTTTTATAAGTACACAATGTCTCTGTATATTTAAATATACTAGTTAAGGCAAGTCTGAAGACAAATTTTAACTAGTATAGATATGTCAATCTTAGTTATTGTATTCATTGTACTTTTCATAGAAAATGAACTATGTAACCTTAGGGTAAGTTTGGGAGATGGGAAATATGGAGAATGATAGGATGATTTTGATCAAGAAGCATTGTAGGATGGGTACCAGTGGCTCACGCTTGTAATCCTAGCTACTCAAGAGGCTGAGATCTAAGGATTGACATTCAAAGCCAGCCCAAGCAGAGAAGTGCCTGTGAGACTCTTATCTTCAATTAACCATTCAAAAACAGGAAGTGGCTCTGTAGCTCAAGTGGTAAAACTCTGGCTATCCTTGAGCACAAAGATACTCAGGGACAGCACCCAGGCACTGAGATCAAGCCCCACAATTGACAAAATTAAAAAAAAAAAGAAGCATTATACTCATAATGTACTCATATCATGACTTATGGGATTATAACCCTTTGTACAACTATAACAATAAAAAATAATCAATTAGAAAAAAAGAATCATCACTCATCACATGCATATAAATAAAAAATTCTAACTTTTATGAAAGGTCTTATTCTTTAGGAAATCATAATTTTCATTTAACATGGAGATTTGAATGAGCTAATTTGGTATCAATAGAAATTGCTAATCATTCACATGGAAGAAGCAGTGTATCTTAGTAGGAAACAATAAAGAATGGAAACTAGAGTTCTCTCTGGGGAACAAGCACTGAAGAAAGCTTCTGTTTTATGTGAAAGAAGTTGATAAACCACTCCAGTTTCTTTCACACATTTAATTTAGCATTCAGTTATTTTCACTGGCAAGATAGTGCAATAGAAAAACATTACTGTTATCTTTCATACAGGAATTGCTTAAAGCAAACACTTTTGTAAAGGATTATCACATCAAGAACAACAAGGAAAACAGATGCAAACCTGGAGCTACGCCAGGTAATTTGTGTTGTAACATACAAAGCAAATCACTTCATGATCACTTAAATTCCAGCAGTTTTCAAAGTTCTCTTCCAGGAAGAAGACAGTACAGAGTAGCATACCATGCAGCAGCAATCCAGCTGTAAAATACACAAAAATATGTGCTGGTGAATAAGCTGGGTGTGGGGCAGTCTGACCTGGGGAGTATGGAAATCTAGAGAACCTGCTCAGTGCTGAAAGATTTTGTAGAGGGAGGCAGTAGACTCAGTTGATGACAGAGCACAGGACACATTCCAGAATGAGTATTAGAGAAATGTTGACAGCCATGCACCCAAAGAAAGAACTGGCTGACAGCTTTGGTCCTGACAGCAAAGGAAAACAGAAAGACATTCTGCAAAGGGAAAGCAGAAAAGTTCACTGGCTTCATGGTGTAGAGTGTGGCAATGTTTTTGTAGATTTTCCCAAGGTCATTTTTTTGTGTTCAGAAAATACCAGTTGTGCACAGCTCTGAGGACTGGGAGAGGAAAGCATATCAGACTGTTAACTCACATGCACCAATAAGAAATAATTTCTTATATAAAAATCTGAATACAATGTGTGTATTTATCATTCTACTTACACAAGAATCATAAATAAGAAGATTAAGTTCTACCATGACCTGTGCCCAAAATGAGAGACTTTTCTTGAAAATCACCAAAGCAAACAGGGTTAGAGAGGGTTAAGTAATAGAGGCCTTTCATAGAAAGTATAAGGCCTTGAATTCAAACCAAGTACTTCCAAATAACAAAACAACAGCAATATAACAGCATTAATCTTAGGGCTGCTAAAATATGTTTACACTCTCATCAAAGTCATTTGGCCATTTATAGTTAATTAAATTATTCAAATTATTATTATAGAAAACCTTCTTAAAAGAATGAAGCTGTTACGAAAGTTAAACATGCAGTGTCATCTTGTTAATGTTTCCAAAGCTCTAAACAATTGTAAATCTTAGCAGAAATCTTGAAATGTAAACCGAGTTCCCAGACTAATAGTCACCAAGGTCATTTGTACACATTATTTGAGTCTCTTCTTTAGTGTAAATAAATGTGGAAATGTTCTCATAGAGTCTTTCAGGGTTTCCTGAGCATAGGTGCAGCTAAATGTTGGAGATGTATCCTTTTATCCTCCACTTAAAAGCTATTGTTATAAACAAAGCCAATACAAGAATATGAACATTCTTCAAAACAAACTAAAATTACGTTGTATAGTAAAACTTGATGTTTCTTTGGCTTTGTCTATTTTTAATAATGTTTAAGGTGCTTGAACATAACCCCCAAGCTCCCTGGAGATTTTTCCCAGCTGGCCACAACAGATTGGCTAATACCCAGCTTAGAGCCGGTCACACAGTGTAACAAATATTTCAAATAAACGTTTGAAAGAGATCTCACATCATATCAGGATGGCTGGAAGGGCTTTTATGAAGCTGATACTAGGATTTTGAAAGATAGAAGGAAAACAATTGAAATGTATCATAGAAATATAAAAGAAGCACTATTTGTTTATATATATATGTATGCATATACGTATATCCTTAATATAGATACAATTAAGTACCATTCATGGAGTTATGAAAGGAAAGTGGAAAAAATAATATTTCAGCAATTATTTATACTTGATTTTGGAGTTCATTAAATGCTTTCCCTTTTTGAATTAATTAGTTAACTGCTAATGACATTTTATTGTTCTTAAAGTAATCTAATATAAATTTACATTTTTTGAGAGCAGACCACTAAGCAGTTACTAGTGCAGTGGGAAGTATTTGAGGAAAAAGAAAGAAGCTCATCCCAAGAATTCTGATGAAACTGGATGTGTGGACGAGTATGGTGATGACAATAGTAAATTTGTTTTGATTCAACCTTAGTCAATTTCCTTCCAAGTCCAATCTCATTGCTCAGAAAATGATGTTATATATTACAAAATCTATTAATTTGGTCATGAGAGGAATAATGATAATTCCCAAATGCCAAGGACACTTAGTGATTTTACAATGCAATTTTCAACTTACTTTGAACATGACAGTCATGCTCTGAGATTTCATGTTACTTAAATGTATTAATAAAGCTATCCTCTAAAGCATGGTTCAAAAGTAATATGTGTACTTATTCAACAATTCCAATTTTGTATAACTTGACCATTGCTGATGAACTTGTACAAGTTCATCACATGGAACCCCAGAGGTGCGGGGGATCAGGCTGCTCTCACAGTTCATGGCAAGAAGGGCCAAGAATAGTGCACTCCTGTTTCCTAAACTCTGAAAGTTACAGCAGCTCTGAACAGGGAGTTTGGTTAAGAGAGCAACAGTGGCAGAAGCGTTTCCCACTGATAAGATGAGACCTAAACAAGAGGAGAGAGCAGCTGCATGCACCAACCACACAGTAAATCTGTCTAGACCGAGGAGAAAGGACCTGGGCTCATTCTACTGAAAGACACAGCATGAAGCCAAACAGGGCTGCTTCATTGTGACAGGAAAAACAGCACCTAGGGGAGCTCACAGGGGCCCTTGGTCATGCTGAGTTCACCAGCCCCAACTCAACTTTGTACGGCATTATCTAACTGAATTTCCATGAGTCAGGTCTACAAGGAAGATCTAGTTGCAAACTGAAGATGACTGTAGTTTGTAGGCTTGCCTTTCAAAACTTGTGAGTCCAGACTTAATGGCCAATGCAGTTGTAATAAGATCTGGAGCCTGTGGGACTAAGTGATAAAATCTACTTCCTGGTTCAGAGTTGTTACCCCAATAGATGGACTTAGCCTAGAAAGTCCATCCATTTTGCTCTCCACCTTCCTTGCAGCAAAAAGGCCCCCACCAGACTCCAGGTGCAGGCGCTTCCATCATGGACTTCCCAACCTCCAGAATGGTGAGAAATAACTTCTTGTTCTTTATACATTACTGAATTTCAAGTAGTTTGTTATACTGATGTAAAGATAAAGAATATAGTATATTTGCCAAAAACAATACTGCCAATCATTTTCACGGTAAGAAGAAACATTTCCTCTGGACTTTAAATCACTGGTTCTATCCATAACATCACTGTGATGTCACTTAGATTTCCCATTCTCTGTTAGAGATAAAAATGGGAAATGTGAAGCGACTTCTATATTGCTGTGTGCTGCTCCATCACACAGTCTGTGAAGCCAGATCAAACAGTTTGGTTTAAAATGGCTAAGGCAACTCCCAGCAAGACTTGAAACTAGGGAAGCATTAATTTCTGCTCCTCTATGGAACACAGACATAAATGAGTGGGAAAGAAACACATTAAACAAAGGAAGCATACTGAGGATAATGCAGTGGTGCAATAGTCCTTCCACAGAGGCCCTAAGACAGAACAAAAGGAAGCAGAAGACATTTAGCAAGCTATGTTAAGACTGCGTGCAGTGGGGTAAACTGACTCCCTTCTTAGCTGAGAAGGTCTCTGAGCTCAGAAGCATTCATTATACCTACACCTCCCGCTTGGAACAAGTCAGACTGAAAGCTATGATAGCGCTCAAGCCAATCACAAGAAGTTTATTAAACAAACATGAAATTTACTCTTGAGAAAAGTGACATCCTACATCTTTTAATGCAGTAATCTCATAGATTTGATTCAAAGTCCACAACTGCTTTTTATGATACATTTTGGCATCAAGTTTCTCCTCAGTAGGAATTGATGTGACTAGATAATGGTGCATACATTTTTCAGGGTTCTTACACTAAATGTGTCTTAACTGATCATTGAAATGTGAATGTTGAATGAAAATATTTAATCTTACCTCTCATGTCTCTTCTCTATAGTAAAACAAGTGAATAAATAAATAACAATAATTTAGACAGTATCATTTAGTGCCACATTACTATTATAATTCTTACATTTTGGCAGGAGTGGCAGCATAGCATGAGGAGATAATATAAATTAGCTCAACTATTTTCCTACTGTAGATGGCTTCCAATCTTGATAGAATGAAATAGAAGCATGTCACCAAATTAGAGAGAACAATCTAATTAATAAAAAAAAAGCTATGAAAAGATAGTTTCTTCCATTTACAAATCTTTTACTATATATACTTCTTTGGCATAAATTTCTGGGTTTCTTCTTTTGCTATATATTTGACCAAGTACTCCTATGAAGCACCATGATTTAGTTGAAAATAACATTCACACTTCTCCTTGAAATATTATTGTATTTACTCTTAAGATACTTGGATTCTTTTAGCTAGGTACATTTGTCTTTGTCATTTTACTTTCAGGAAGCTTAGTAGCATCCAGTTGTTATCAACTGTAGATAACCATTATGGCACATGACCATTTCCCCTTAAATATAATAAATTTTCATCAACAGTCACTACATTAATAAGCCTCGGAACATTATGATCATTGAAGTAGTCAGAAATAATAACAGCATGTTCTTGTTTTGTGTGTAATCTTTTTTTTTTTTTTTTGGCCAGTCCTGGGCCTTGGACTCAGGGCCTGAGCACTGTCCCTGGCTTCTTCCCGCTCAAGGCTAGCACTCTGCCACTTGAGCCACAGCGCCACTTCTGGCCGTTTTCTGTATATGTGGTGCTGGGGAATCGAACCTAGGTCCTCGTGTATCTGAGGCAGGCACTCTTGCCACTAGGCTATATCCCCAGCCCTGTGTGTAATCTTTTTAAACAAAGTCAAACATATGGAAACCCATCACCAGAAACAACAAGGGATGAAAGGGCAATGGGAGATATATCTCAAAGATTATAGCATAGCATTTCATTGTCTAAGCAAAGTGAACAACCCAGACTTTCACTGACATTCTTCTTACTGAAATGATTTTTTTCACCATTGTCCTTTAAGAATATTCCAATCCAGATGCCTCTCAGTTCATGAAAGGATCAAGAAAATGTGGTTTATATACACAATGGAATTCTATGCTTACATCAGAAAGAATGACATCTCCATGTTCATAAGGAAATGAAAAGATTTGGAAAAAAAACATATTAAGTGAAGTAAGCCAGACCTCCCAAAAACATAGACTCCATAGTTACCCTCATTTTTAATAATTAGTATATGTCTAGGATAGTTGTAGCAGAGGATCACAATAGTTCAATAGCTATGTACACATTGCCATATAAAATTATGCTAATTGAAGTGAACTCCAACATACGGAAACAAGGAGTTTTTGTTGTTGTTAATGTACTGTGTGAAGTTATATCTTCTTTTTCTGTTTTTTTTTTTCTTTTCCTTTGGTTTGTCCCCTGTAGTCACTGCATTTGATGTTGGTACCCTGTGTGTTGTACATAGGTTTATTTGATATGGTCAAGAGAAGGAAAATAACAAAATGGTGAGACAAAGGACAAAGGGTGAACCAATGCAACAGTAATATTCAGAAGACACTATGTTGGAAATGAACTTCAACTTGAAGGGGCTAATCAGGGGGAGGGAAAGTGGGAGAAAAATGAGAGAGGGAATAAAAATATTTGACAAGAAATGTGCTCATTACATTACTTTTGTAAGTGTAACACCTGTGTACATACCTTTACAATAAAATTAAATAAATAAAGAAAGAATATCCCAAGCTGAGTGCTGGTGGCTCACACCTGCAATCTTGGCTACTTGGGAAGCTGAGATCTGAGGATCATGGTTCAAAGCCATCCTGAGAAGGAAAAGTGTGTGAGATGCGTACCTTCAAAAAATTCGTTAGAAAACCCGAATGGAACTATGGTTCAAAGAGGTAGAGTTCTAGCCTGGAGCCAAAAGAGTTCAAGCACAGAGCCTCGACTATGGGTTCAAGCACATCAACTTTAAAAAAAGCAATCCAAGAAAGGGGCCGTGTACTATGTAAACTGTACTCATCTTTATGCATTGCCTACATATTGTACACCTATAAGTAGGGGTCAACTTTTCTTTTCCTTAGTAAGCTGATTATAGGGAGCTCTTCTTGATACCGTACATGTGAGTAGAGTTAGAGAAGGAATGGAGTTATTGGAACAATAACGGAAGCCATGGATATATGAATCTCTTTTTCTTGGAAGTATTTTATCTTCCTCTTTAAGATTTTTGGTGATTTTAATAATTTTTTGAATTTTTATCATCTTTAATTATTTGTACAAGAATTACCATTTAATAAAGCAATTTGTCTTGATATTTGTGCCCTCAGATATTTGCTTCCTTCAGAGTCAATTTGAGCTGAATTCCCTATATACCACTTCTATTTGATGATGGAGCATTGATATGTATATCAGCTCTATTTTCTGGTGGGTTAGATAACACCCAGTTCAAATGGGTAGCTTTTGATTAATAGTAACTTTGTAACTCGTGGTCAAGCACTACCTGTATGAAGTCATATATCTATAGGCATTTATCAAAAAGGGAGTAATTATCCACATAGGACATCAGGTAAAGATCCAATATCCTAAGGTCTGAGTATGCTTCAAATCCAGGGGCCTCTCAGTGCCTCCAAATAGACTTCTGTCTGAACTGACACCACAAACATGGATAGATCAGCTAGAACATATGGTTGGACCAGCATGGCAGCCTGGACAACAGTCTGGACTCATTGCACAGGCTTCTTTTTTCTAGGCTCATGGAAAACCAGCAGCTTTTAGGGCCACTCATTTACATGGTCCAAAATGACACAGTCAAATGAGGAACATATTGCCGCAAAATCCAATGAGACACCAGAAGCACTATTTTTATTATACTGTAGGAAGAACCAATAGAAAAAACTCATCCTTCATCTTAGGAAAAAATAAATTGTACTTCCCCACATCACTAGCTCCCTAAATTTCACTGAATAAAAGGTGTAGGTATTTTTGTCAATTAAGCTTCCACCTTGTGCCTTCCTACTATATCTTGAGTGTTTATCTTCTTAATTACTAGATGCAGATATTACGATGTCATAATAATAGACCAGTAGGATGTTTGATGGAAGAGAAAGGTGATCAAAATTTCTGTGAACTAAAGTATGACAGACAGTAGGATAGATTACATACCCTGAGATAGGACAATGAAGGATAGGACAATGTGTTGCTGGCCTTAGACATGAAAGTAACATGCTTCTACTGAGCCTTATGAACAGGAATGAAGAAAAAGTCATTATCATAGCAATGCCTGTTTGTAGGCACCAGGGACTGTTAATTACTTATGCCACAAAACCACGTAGTCAATAGCAGCAAATACAGTCACCACCTGATTAGGCATACAGTAATCTACTAGCATTCTCTAAGATCCATCTACTTGTCACACAGATTATACAGATAAATCAGTATGAATACAGGAGGTGAGAGTATCTCATATTATCCAAGTCCTTGATGGTAGCAGTAATCTCTTCAATCCATCAGGTTGCAGTATTGAAAATTCACTACTTTCCTAAGCAAAGGCTTTGCTAACTATAATAGCCATGAGTCTACATATTTGGGAATCAGTGTTGGCATTCTCTACTTTCCAAGGCTACTTAATCTAATTACACCCCATGGCTAGGGAAATAGCCATGAGTCTACATATTTGGGAATCAGTGTTGGCATTCTCTCATTTTCAAGCTACAGGTTGAACTCAGAGAGGCACGAGGACTCAGTAAGAGCTGAACTACAGTGAAAACCCAGCTGGTAACTAACCTCTTTAAGCCTCTGCTTTCTTGATGGGTGGTGACATTTTATGTCTTCTGGAATAATATCATAATGACTAGTAGTTAGCAAAGGTCAAGTTATTTCTATTTCCTTTACCCCAACATAGCCTTACCCCAGTAAAAGTCTTGTAGGTCCCTTTGAAAAAGGTTAGGAATAAAAGAACAGTGTAAACATTTCTTAGCAGTTATTGGGGCTATCACTGTTTTTGTTTTGTTTTGTTTTGTTTTTGATAATTCGTGTAAGACTTGTGTATGTATACCTGACTTAGATGAAGAACTTTACTTCTTGGGCCAAATGACCAATCTAGCAATACTTTAACTCAAACCATTTTTACTGCTTTTTGACTGTGCTGTCCAATATTGTAATGATGTCTCCCTTGACTTTGGAGGTTAAGTGCCACCACTTGGCTCCTATCATTTTAGGATTCAACATTTCCCTTATATTTCAGAACCCAATTTAAGGTAGCTGTTCTGTCCTACAGAGTCTGAAGATGACTGTTGTTGTCAGTACAGTGATGCTCCCCTCCCAGATTCATTCCTCACAATCATGTTGAAAAATGAATTCCCTGAACTTTTCTATGAATGGACCATTTGTGTATGATGAATCCCCTCCAATACTACATTCCTCCTAAGTCTATGTACAATTTTCTCTGCAGTATTTCAAGGGAATTCTGGCTTTTCCATGTCATTTACCGTAGGCCTCTATTTTTGATCCATGTGTAAGCCAAGTGAACTATTAGAGTCCTTTCTAAGACATCAACATTCCCATCCCAATAAATTTGGCCTAATGAAAATTTATGTTCCTTCTACCACCATCCAGACTATTAATATTTATTTGCACACATATTTTCTAGAACTATCTCTCAATGAATTTGAAAATTTATCCAATATATTTTGAAGTTTAGTCCCTTGCAAGTCATACTTTGTACTTCCCTGATCAGGAAATTCTGGGACTTGAATCTCTTGACAGGCATAGAAGCAAACAGGAGTGGTTGGACCCTGAAGACACTTGGCATTGTCTTTCATGGAAACTACTTCAATAGATTCCATAACTCCACTGACAGAGGAGACAGAAGGATTTACAACTTCCCTTTCCCATCCTTCCTGCAATCTTCACACATACCTCTATTCTATTATTAATTCCCTGCTGCTTCCCAATTAATGTCATTCACTAACAGAGGCACTTTGTGATGGTGGCAATACAATTTGTGGTATAATTCAGTCCTTGGAAGGGTCAGATTTGGGTAACTACAAGAGATAAAGGTTCATTTTACAGAAAGTATAGAAATTCAGATCCATTATTTAGAGTTTGAGCTGGGAATTCAAAGCCCTTAGCTCATTCTATTTTCTCTAGTTTATGTTAGAGAAAGCAAGTAGGCAATCTTATTCTAGTTGACTGGCAAAACTGTTCTGTTTTTGAATGCACAATCACTAGGAAACCTACCTTATCTAAGTGTTTAAGAGTGGCGAACAATGATATTTCATGTATCCCTATTGTTTCTTCACACCATGGATTACTAATGGTCTGATTAATCTAGACATAATAAAGTTAACCATAAACTCAACCAGATGAAAGAATCAATTTTGTAAATCCTGGAGCCAATTCAGAAAGGGTCTCTTTTGGATTCTGTTCTTTAGAGCTAATGTTGGAATTAAATATATGTTAGTCTGTATTTTCCCACAGCTCTACAGAGAAGCAGAACTTGCATCTGTGTGGCTAAAATGATAGAGCTAGCAATTTTAAAATATTTTTTTATCCCTGTAGGCTAGAGGCTCTCAGATGTGCAATCTTGAAACATAATCTTTCTTGAGAGAACTTCAAAGCTTGCTTTTAAAACTTTGATACTAATTTTTGATGCCTACCTACATGACAGAGAATAACCTTTAGTTGGCTTGAGCTGACTGAGGATGCTGACTACCTCTACAGAGGACCTCTATAGATTGATGGTGATTAGTATTTGATTGAGAAACTTGGATACTGCAGCCCAGGCAGTTGGCATCTGGAATAAAATTCTACAGACAGCAAGCATTTATAATAACCAGGTGTGCAATTTCACTGTGGAAGCTATGGTAGGGATGCGAGTGTGGCTCTGTTTCACTGTATTCTTGAGTGTTCTAGGGAAGGCTCGACCCCATGTGTCATCTTCAGGCCAGAGTAAGCCAGTAGCAGCTTCTTGGGGGAGATTCTTCTTGTGCAGTGATAGACATGCCAGAGAGCAGAGGGCAACATGTGAGACATTTAAGATTACTTTACACCTTTATCATTGGGTTATCATAAATAATATTTGGCCAGTTTTTGATGATCAAAGCTGGAGCCTTGACACATCATGCTACATCACAGCCTGACATAAAGAACTTTGATGATTGTGGTTTGTTAAATTAAAGGAAAAATGAATGGTACAATAATTGATAAAGTTGTTTCTCACATGGCCATAAGTTTTTAAGATGACATAGATATGGAAGTTTCACAGATAAGAACACAAATAGCAAACTGTCTGGAGGCTGACCTGCATTTTTGCCAGAATAAGAAATTACCTTACTTATGTAAGTGTATTACCCCTGTTCATCACCTTTACTATAATTTTTTAAGAAACATAAATAAGTTGGGGGGAATAGAATGGCACATGTACTTATGCATTGGAGGTAGGATATCATTAAAAAAAGAAAAAGCCTGACCAGGCACTGGTGGCTCCCACTTGTAATCCTGGGTAATCAGGATGCTGAGATCAGAGAATCATGCTTCAATGCCAACCCTGGCAATAAAGTCCATGACACTCTTATCTCCAATTAACCACCAGAAAGCCGGAAGAGGCACTATGGTTTAAAGCAATAGAGCACCAGCCTTGAGTGAAAAAGCTTAGCAACAATGCCGAGGCCCTGAGTTCAAGCCCTGTGATTGAGCTAAAAGAAAAAAAAGCCTGTTAATTTAATATAGATACACATGATTTCATATCCAGAGATATCCAGTTGTAACCTGAGCAAATAATACCTAAGGTTTCAGGTAGTCACACTACCTTCTACAATGGGAAACAATCTTTTCCATTAGTGTGGGCTGTTTATTGCCATGTCTTTCCAAAGATGGTGGAGAAGTGTACAAAGATAATTTTACAATGGAGAAATTTGACAAATATTACCTCTGGTATGTGATTAGGTGAGCAAATGTCACTAACATTGTATTGATAGCATATGTTCTTTCTGCGTGGGTTTACACGGGTACTAGGGCTTTGACCCTTTGCTTGGCTTTATAGTACGTGGCTGATAACATATATTCTTAATTAGATGGGATTCAAAGGGTACTTTTTTTTCCTCAAAAAGTCATACTTGTATAATCATGAAAGCAAAGTAGATATAATCCTAATGGAATAACATTTCTGGCCAGCTCTCACACTGTCAAGTTCAAGTTCCCTGAAAAACAAGAAATTCTGAGAAATAGTTATAGCTAAGAGAGTCTGAGGAGAAAAGATACAATGCAATCCCTGTAGATCCGAAAAATGAAAGAGTGCAGAAAAAGGACATTAGGAAAAAAGGAAGGAAATTCCAAAAACTGAGATAGCAACAATGTGTTAATAATGTTTTTTTAGCTAAAGCAAATAAGTCACACTAAAATCAGGTGCTAATATTAGAGAAAAATAGATATTGAGCATCTAGGAAATAACTCACTGTTGCTTTCACAGATATTTATGTAAATGTAAAACTATTCTCCCACAAAAAGTTTATGAAAGAAGAAACTCTAGAATATATTAAAATAAAATGATGCAACATATATTACTCATTTTCAAATTGGAAATTGCTAAATAACAGTACTATCAAAGCAATAAAAGTTATTGTTAGGTAGTAAGTAAAATACTCTGAATCTTACATAATCGCTTTAAGTCCTATTTATCCCTTTATTTTTGTCTAACATGTTGATAAAAAAAGATGCAAGGCTAGAACTATTGAAAAGAAATATTTGTTAAAAAGTGAAACATAAATATTGTACCTATTTGAATATGTCATATGATTAAGAAATAATGTCTTAAAATGTATACACTAATTAAGTTCAGCATATAAAATAAAATATGAACATGTTTTTAGAAAATCGTTTAATATCTGAATCTATTTCTGTGGTCAGTTACTAGCAGCAAGAATTTGTTGATATCTCCTAATTTTATATAGTCTATAAATAATAAAGTTTTCATAGTTCCATAGTAAAAGCATATCCCCTTGTTAAAAATAGAAATAGGCAGATATTTACAATTTTTCAAAGGCATTTGTCAAGAGAAATTTTTAACTGGATTGTTAATCTAGAAAAAGTTACTAAATATTAAATAATTTATATAATAAAAAGAGAAATTTCTTTTATCAGATTGTTCTTTTATTTACTCAACATCTCTTGTCACCTAACTGTACTGTAATTGGCCATTATAGGCTATTAGTAAAATAAAATCAGACTCTGAATCCATATGACTTTTCCAGGAAAAGTACAACACACCATATGGCACACTCAGGTCCTACAGAAGAAGGCCAGTCTCTGACTTCAGAACTGAGAGCCACAGTATATTGGTGCCTCATGCTTGTAATCCTAGCTACTCAGGAGGCTGATATCTGAGGATTGTGGCTTGAAGTGACCCCAAGCAGACAATCCTTTGAGACTCTTATCTCCAGTTAAACAGAAGAAAACTGGAAATGGGAGTCTCACTCAAGTGATAGAGCACTAGCCTGGAAGCTAAAAAGCAAAGTGAGAAGGTGAAGTCCTGAGTTCAGTCCTTAGTACTGGCACAAACAAAACAAAAAGCTGACATTTATAGACTGTCACACTTACCTAATCATGCAGTCTTCGGCATACTACAATGAACTCTTGACATAGGATAAAATGGCTTATTATTCCAAAGACAAAATTATTCTCTGAGTAGCACAATGTTCTATTTTTAAATTAACCATACCCTTTACTTTGAAGCCTCATTTCCCTAACCATTTTATTTTTGGCCCTGCATTGTTTTGTTTTATAATATGCAAATATTATAAAAGTGGTATTTTAGTTTGTTAAATACATATGATAAAAACAAAATTCTGAAAGGAGTTTTTAATATTTGTGCATTTCTATCTTTATCCATCATTAGGTGTCCTAATATCCTCTATATGCAAATAATTATTGTATATTTGATGAATTAATTCATGCCAATTTTATCCCCTCTGATAAATAGCTTGATTCCATGTATCATACTGTTTGTGGATAAAATTCTAAGTTCCAGAGGGAATTATTCATGCATGTAGCTTTTTAATTAAAAGGAGAAAGATTAGTCAACCTTTTTCCAAGAGATAACAAGATGAAAAACAACTTTTAATTACTCCTTTTGAAGTTTTCCCCACTTCACAAGCTTGAGTTTCAGAATCCTTGGTATTGAGCTAACAATGTGACATGGAGGTTACTAATGTTGTTGGTCCCTTCTGAAGGCCAACAGGCAGAGAGGTGCATGGGAACACAAGCCCCCATCACTGAACTGTGAAGCATGGGCATCAACACAAAAACTGAGAATGAGGAATTCTGTCTTCCTTTCTCTCTCTCTCTTCCTGTCAGAATACCCTGGAGTTCTTGTACTTCATTGATATATAAATGTAGGAAGTGCTTCCCAATTTATACTGTGTTGATGTTACTATTACACTGTATGCTATGCTTACTTGTATACCATTTATCTTTCAGACTCCATCTTTTGTGGTGCCACAGCACATGGATTTCAGAACTACCTGTGAGGAGGTAGGTAGATGGTTGACTGCTTTTTTTTATGCACAAGAACAGAATACATTCTGGAAATATTTGACCAACCTTCTGCTTTGGCAGAGGATGAATGGAAAGCTCATTTCCCTCCCAGAGTACATTTTTGTGTTTCAGATCTAAGCTAGAAAAGCAAAGTCTTCCTGGGAAAGCCCCAGATTTAGAATCTTTTCTTTTGAAGACTCTAGCAGTATAGCATAATCGAACTGTTCTTCTCCATAAACCATGCATTATGTGATTTCAAGGAGTGTCACTATTGGAAGCCTTTTTTCACATAAATGATTATAAATTAGAAAACATAGAAGGTTCCTTTAGGCACAAAATCCTATGACTTAATTTAAATGTTTCAGTTTTACTTGAGATTCTCTGCTGCAGTGTTAGCAGACTTTGCTAAGTTTCAGCTAGACATTGCTGTTTCAAGGTTACTGAACATTGATCATCTGTATAGTTCAGCAGTAGTACCTACACTTGAGATTCCTTGGCATATAATCATTCTGCCTTTGGAAAAAAGGCTTTGATTGTAGTAAACATAAGTCATTCATAGCTTTCTCACTTGCTAGGAAAATGCAAATACACACAGGTTAAACTATTTTGTATCTGCTTAAACAGTTGAAAATATTTTGTATATTAGAAATCCAATAAATACAAAACTAACTGGATTGTGTATAGTAAAAATAAAAACAAAATCCTTACTTCTTTATATTTGTTAAATGTTATATATTTACATTTTTTAAAATAAATTTGAAGAAGTAATTTCTTATTTGCATCAACAGGAAAATATTTAGTTAAAATTTGTCCCTGGAGGTTTATGCCTGTAATACTAGCTACTCAGTTCAAAGCCAGCCTGAGCAAGAAACGTCATGAAACTCTGATATCCAATTAACCATAAGGAAACTGGGAGAGACGCTGTGGATCAAACTGGTAGAGCACTAGGTTTGAGCAAAAGAGTTCAGGTACAATGCTCAGGTGCTGACTTCAACTCCCACGAGTAATGAAAACAAAGCAAAACAAACAAAAAACAGTCACATTGTGAAGGTTAGAATGTAAGTATAAGATATTTTTGTTTTTTTTTCTTTTTATTTATTTATTTGTTGTCAGAGTGATGTACAGAGTGGTTGCAGTTTCATACATAAGGCAACGAGTACATTTCTTATTAAACTTGTTACCTCCTCCCTCATTTTTCTCCTACCTTTCCCTTTCCATAATACACTCTCCCCCAAATTATACAGTTGGCTTATAGCATATTATCATGTAACTATTGCTGTTGCATTGGTTTGCCTTTTATCCTTTACCTCTCCACTTTCATGTTCCCCTTTCCTTCCATAGCTTCAATAAACATATAGACAATACCCAGGGTACCAAAATCAGTTATAGTGACATCAGAGGTAAAACCATGGGGAAGAAAAAAAAGGCAAAAGCATAATTTCACTTGGTATGTTGAAAATAAGAACAACAATGATAAACCACTTGTTTCTATAAGTTAGAGTTAATTTGCTTAGCATCAGCTTATGTGTTCATATGTACATAGCTATTGAGCTATTGTAATCTGCTAGGATTATCCTAGATATGTACTAATTGTTACAAATGAGGGAAACCATAGAGTCTATGTTTCTTTGGGTCTGGCTCACTTCACTTAGTATGAGTTTTTCCAAGTCTTTGCATTTCCTTATGAGTGAACAATGCCATTCCTTCTGATAGAAGCATAGAATTCCGTGTATATGAACCACATTTTCTTGATCCATTCTTCTACTGAGGGGAATCTGTGTTAGTTCAATATTTTAGCTACAGTAAATAATGCTGCAACAAACATGGTTGTGCTGGTAGCTTTAGAATGGCCAGGTTTGTGATACTTTGGGGAAATGCCCAAAAGTGGGTTTTCTGGGTCATAGAGGAGCTCTATGTTTAGCCTTTTGAGGAAACTCCATACTGCTTTCCAGAGTGGCTGAACAACTTTATATTCCTACAAACAGTGTATGAAGGTTCCCTTTTGCTCACATCCCCACCAGCATCTGTTGTCTTTACTTATTTTGATAATGGCCATTCTTACTAGGATAAGATGAAATCTCAATGTTGTTTTGCTTTGAATTTCTTTTATGGCCAGTGATGTTGAGCATTTGTTCATGTGTCTCTTGGCCATTCTCATTTCCTCTTCAGAGAAGTCCCTTTTTAGGTCTTTAGGGAGCAGTTGGTTCTTTGAGGATTTGTTTAGGGGGAATTTAAGTTTTTGTGTTCTAAGTAGATTTTAGATATGAGTCCCTTATCTGTTGCATGGTCAGTGGAGATCTTCTCCCAATCAGCAGGCTTTCCATCTATTTTGCAAGCTATGTCTTTTGTCATGCAGAAGCTCTGCAGTATCATGGAATCCCATTTGTCCAACCTTTCTTTGATATGCTGTGTTTCTGGGCCTTCATTAAGAAAGTTTTGACCTGCGACAAGGAGTCATAGTGTTTTTCCTATTTCTCCCTGCAATGTTTTCAGGGTATCTGCATTTACCTCAAAGTCTTTGATCCAGTTGGAATTGATTCTGGTGTAGGGTGATATAGAAAGATCTACCTTCAGTTTGTTACAGGTGTTTAACCAATTTTGCCAGTACCATTTGTTGAAGCAGCTTTCTTCCATCCTATTTTTTTAAGCTCTTTTAACAAACATTAGGTGACCATAGGTTTGCGGGTTCATTTCTTGGTCTTTGGTTCTACTTCATTGGACTTCTGGCCTGTTCTGCCAACAATAAGCTGTTTTTTATTACTATTGCCTTGTAGTAGAGTTTGAAGTTTGGTATTGATACTCCTCCAGCACAATTCTTTTTGCTTAGGATTGTTTTTGCTATTTGGGGTTTTTTATTGTTCCATGTGAATTTTTGGATTGCTTCCTGCATTTCATTAAAGAATGGTGCCATTTTCGTGATGTTAATCCTCTCAATCCAGGAGCCTGGGAGGTTTTTCCATTTCCTTAGTTCTGCTTTAATTTCCTTCTTCAGGTTTTCAAAAAGTTTTCATTGTAGAATTCTTTCACTTCTTTGGTTAAAGTTATTTCTAAGTATCTTTTGAGGCTTTTGCAAAAGGAGTTTGTTTCCTGATTTCAGCCTCACTCTTCAGAGTATTGGCATACAGAAAAGCCATTCATTTTTCAGGATTTATTCCTGCTACTTTGCCAAAGCTTTGGATCAGCTCAGGTCACTTGAACTCCATTTTATGGAAATGATTGTTATATCACAGTTGTAACTACTTTCAACATCCCATGTGTATCTGTAGTTTCTACTATTGATGATGTTCGTGTATCACCTTCTTTTGATTGTATCTACACTATCTCTGTAATCTTATCTGAGTGTATGGGAAACAGTGTGTACTGGTATTAGAATTAGGAAATTCAAAGGGAATACCAAAATTGAGAGACAATGGGTAAAATAAGAGACACAACAACAAAAGCAATACTTGCAAAACTGTTTGGTGTAAGTGAACTGAACACCGCAGGGGGGAAAGGAGGAGGGGGGAGGGGGGTATGAGGGACAAGGTAACAAACAGTACAAGAAATGTATCCAATGCCTAAGGTATGAAACTGTAACCTCTCTGTACATCAGTTTTATAATAAAAACTTAAAAAAAAAAAAAGACCGTTGTCTATGTATATACAGATTAGGTTGAAAAGGAAGAAAAGGTAAACATAATGAAAAGAGAAAGGAAACACAAAAACACATTAAAAAAAAGCCAAATCAACAATAAATGGGGTGGGGGGGGGGGAGGAAGAAAATATTAGAACAACATTTAAGGAATTAAAATTAGGAGAAAAGAGTTCTTCAATGCCAGGAGGGTCGGCTGAGGGAAGGGGTAGTGTGGATGGTGGCAGGATCAGTGGCCCCTGTGTGGGACCTGAGTAGGATGGATTCTGGATTCTTCACTGAGGTCTGGGCTATGACACAGTGGAAGCAATGGTGGGTGCAGGGGGTGCAGCTCACATAACAAGGTTGGCAACACTTGTTGTTGCCTAGTGGGCACACTCTGTGGTAGAAATGACCCCTGTGACGATTGCAGTGGCGTGTGCCGCCAGCCCCAGGTGGGCTGGAGGGACAAGTGGTCCTAGGGCTTGGAGATATTGATGTGGGGTCTTACTTTGATGCTGATTTCAGCTGTGTGAGCAGTCTCTGGAGGAGTCAGCACAGGGCAGTGAGGGTGGTGGCAGGCACAATGGTCCTGGCACACCCTGTCAGAGGCTTACCCCCCTGCACCAATTGCTTTGGTGCTAGTAGCTGTAGTGTCAGAGGTGGCGGCGCTGTTAGCACGCACATTAGATGGCAAAGTTTGTGGCTGGTTCAGCAACCCTGGAAGCTCCTCTCATTCTCCATGGGGATCAGGGTGTTCCAGGGTGGCAGTGGGGGAGGCTGCGAGGGCATTCATGGGTGAAGAGGCTCTGGTGCTCAGCCTCAGTATCCCTGGGACAAGCTCTTACTTCTATGCCAGTAGCAACAATGGAGGTGACTTTGAGGCCAGTAGTGGCAATGGTGGTGTTGGTGATGGTAGTCATGCTGGGTGGGGTGAGTGGTCGCAGGCGTAGTGGCTCCAGGCCACCCACTTGGTAATGTGGATCTACCTGCGATGATTCCAGTGGCTTACGGTGGCTGGAGAAGGTAGAGGGAGCCTGGCTTAATGTGGTAAACTGTTGCCTCTGGTGCCAGGAGCAACCCTGGTAGTGGTGAAGGTGGTGGTAGTCATGCAGGCAGCAGAGAGGGGGGTGGCAGGCAGAGAGGCCCTTGCGGGTTTGCTTAGTGGTATGGAGCCTCTCAGCAGCCCTTGCACAAGGTCTGGGTGGAGGGTGCTCTTCCATACTTTCCTGGCAGCAGCAAAGTCCTCCTGGGCAGCCCTGTACACACTCAGTGTAGAGGGCCGCTGGTGCACTCTATGGTATCTTTAATATTAAATTGTCATTTTCAAAAAACTTGAGTATGGTACGCTGCATATATTAATGATAGTATTTTTTATTTTGAAGCAGGGAATTGGATTTATTTTTAATATTTATTTTTAAACTAATGTACAGAGGGGTTACAGTTACATACGTAAGGTAGTGAGTACATTTCTTATGAAACCTTTTACGTCCTCTTTCATTTTTCCCCACCTTCCTTCCATCCTCTTCCTTCCCCTAAGATGTGCATTTAGTTTACAGCATATTGTCTTGTAAATATTGCTGTTGCATTGCTTCACCTTGGTAGTACTTTTAAAATTAAATGATAGTTATTTGGTGATAATTTCTTGTTGCGTACTACACTGACCACACTAAGATCAAAGTGTATGACTTATTCACATTTTTAACTACAATTTATCAAATATTTTCATATTGAATTACTGTCTCAAAATTGTTGTATGCTATTCTAAGTTTAATTTTAATTGTGCTATATATGTTTTTAATTGCATACTCATAATTTTGGTGTAGGAAGTCTTCAATTTCCATCCAAACATTACCTTCTTTTGAATAATGATGCACTCGTGGAAATGAGTAGAAAATTATGTGGATTATAGACATTAAGGTAAAAGCAGATACCTTGAAAACATTGCAGGAAGGAATAGGAGAAACACTAGGGTTCATTGGTTTGGGTCGAAACTTTCTTAATAAAGGCCCAGAAACACAATAAATAAAAGAAAGGGTGGACAAATGGGATTTCATAAAACTGCAGAGCTTTTGCATAGCAAATGATATAGCTAACAAGATAAATAGAAAGCCCTCAGACTGAGAGAAAATCTTTACTGGCCATACAATAGACAAGGGCCTCATATCTAAAATATACTTACAACCCAAAACAAATTCTGAAAGAAGCAACTGTCCCCTCAATAAATGGGCTAAAGTCTTGAAGAGAGACTTCTCTGCAGAAAAAGTGAGAATGGCCAAAAGGCATATGAAGAAATGCTCAGCATCACTGGTCATAAAAGAAATGCAAATCAAAGCAACATTTAAATTCCACCTGACCCCAGATAGAATGGCCATTATCAAGAAAACTTGCAACCACTGATGCTGGCGAGGATGTGGCCAAAAGGGATCCCTATTACACTGTTGGTGGGAATATAAACTTGTTCAACCACTTTGGAAAGCAATATGGAGTTTCCTTAAAATGTTAAACATAGAGCTCCACTATGACCCAGCAACCCCGCTTTTGGACATTTACCCAAAGGATTACAAGCAAGATCACTAAAAAGCTACCAGCAAAACGATGTTTATTGAAGCACAATTTACCATCTCTAAAATATGGAAACAACCTAGATGCCCTTCAGTAGATGAATGGATCAAGAAAAGGTGGCATATGTACAGAGTGGAATTATATGCATCTATTAGAAGGAATGACTTTGCCCCATTCGTGAGGAAATGAAAAGACTTGGAAAACATCATACTAAGTGAAATGATGCAGACCCAAATAAATATAAACTCTATGGTTTCACTCATTGGAAACAATTAGTACTTGTCTAGAATAGTTCTAGCAGAGGAGCACAATAGCTCAATAGCAATATACATATGATCACACAAGGTGATCCCAAGTGAAATGAACTACAAGATTTTGAAATAAGTGGTTTATCTTGTCTTGTTAGTTCCAATGTACCCTATGACATTATGACTTTTTTCTGTCCTTCTTCCCCGTGGTTTTACCCCTGTTGTCACTGAAACTGACTTTGGTACACTGTGTATTGTATGTGCATTAATTGGAACTAGGGGAGGGGAACAAAAAAAAATGGAGAGACAAAGGGAAAAAGGCAACTAATGCAACAGCAACACTTACAAGACAATATGCTGTAAACCTACATCTCAGGGAAGGATAGGGAGGGGGGGTAAGATGGAAGAAAAAAGAAGGATATAACAAGTTTGATAAGAAATGGTCTCACTGCCTTACATATGTAATTGTGACGACTCTGTACATCATTTTGACAATAAGAAAAGTAAAATAAAAAAAAATACACTAGGGACCAATAGGAGTTCACTTGGTAGAGATAGATAGTGGCCAAATAATATAACAACTAAGTTGGGTCAGATGTCATAGGTTGGCATAAAATTTTCTAGGCCTGTTTTTAAGTAACACTATTTTATGGCATGATAATTCCTAGATTTATTTTAAAACAACACTGTTTTATATATTGGTTTGAGCTTTTTTATTTACAGTTTCACTTATTTTACAATGATAATACCATTGTGACCATATTACTCCTGCTTCTGAGATACCAAATCTCTACCACTAGAGACTCTGTGCTTCACAAGAAGTAGAGAACAATATTCTTATATCTTCTATTCATGGCTGGATTGACAGAACTCTAAAATATTTTGAGTATCTCCAAACATCTCTGAACATGGACCTGACTCAGAGTTTGCTGGAAATTTACAATATTATTATTTTAAGTGAATAGAAATCATAAAAATAACGTAGTATAGCTGTCACTTTGCTTTAGAAGGAATGGAGAAATTTTATGAATGCCAAGAGCTATTTAATTAATCAGAAAAAATAAAACTATAATGTGTGACTTAGAACTCCTGGTAAAAACTTAAAATATCTTTTGAACTTACTGCATTGGAGAAAATTATATACAGAGTCAAAGATGTGTTAAATAAAACTCATTTTCTCTTAACTGCTAATAGAGAATAAAGATGAATTGTGGTGTCAATGTTCCTTAGGGCAAAGTACACACACACACACACACACAGAGAGACACACACAGACACATACACACACATACACACACAAAAGCAGAGGGAGAAAGAACAGATAATTTCCATTTAAATGTACCCTAACTTTCTAATATAGATCCTAAAAATTGTTGGTTTTGTTTTTATGTAATTTCTGGTCTGGCAGGTAGAGAATGAAATGTTGACCTGAAGGTAGCGACAGAAACTGGGAACAAATATAAAATCTACAACTTAGAAGAAAATATGTACATATAGCCAGACATATTCTTGTTATGCTTTAAAAAATTGTCCTCAAAGTCTGGGCTCTGATGGCTCATGCCTATAATCCTAACAAATCAGGAGACTCAGATCTGAGGATTGAGATTTGAAGCCAGCCTTGACAGATAAGTTAATGAGACTCTTATCTGCAATTAACCAATGAAAAGGAAGCTCAAATGGTAGAGTGTTAGCCCTGAATGAAAAAGCTAAAGGACAGAACCCAGGCATTGAGTTCAAGCCATTACAAAAAACTGTACCATCCAAATGAATTAAATTATAAACCGGTATGCTTTCTTTAGTTTAGCTTTTTTCTCTAATTTCATTTTCAAATATACATTCCTTAAATTATGATCCATATTTCTGTGTTGACTATAAAATTCATTTTCTGAAATATGTATTTCTTTTCACATAGTGCTGTGCTAGGAAGAGTGGCTCATTCCTCTAGACCCAGTTTTGTGGGATGCAGAAACTGGGTGGATCATGGCTTGAGGCCAGCCCAGGTGATACCTATCTTAATCATTAAGCTGAGTGTGGTGGTATACATCTGTAATTCTAAGCATATTTTGGAGGCTCTCAGTCTAGTTCAGCCCCAAGCAAAAATCAAAAGACACTTTATGGAGAATAACTAAGGTATAAACAAGGGCTTGGCTTAGGTTGTAGAGTACCCTGAGTTCAAACCTCGATATTGCTAAATAAATAAAACTAAAACTGTTATGCAGTGTATAAGGACATTTCTGTGAATTTATGTCATCTAGTGCCAGATAAATATCTTACTTTGTGTAAGTACATTATGATGTTCACTTGACATTAAAACCACCTAACATCATTTTCAGAATATATACACATGGTATAGCAACATATAACTGTATTCAACAATTAAATAACTTGTACACATGTTATTTAATTTATCTTAAATATACTGAAATATAACTTATAGCTATTGTCCAACTGTTAAGTTCAATTTTTCCTATTGATTACTTAAAAGTTTTAGTCTATTAAAAAAAACTGTCAGCATACAGCTTGACAGAGAAAACATAAAAAAATTGATGATGTGCAGCAGAAATGTGGGGTCCACATGATAAATATAAATATGCAAAATAAAGGGCATAGTTTGAGCCTCAGGTGTCTTCTCAGCTTCTAAGACTGTCAAGCCACAAATGCTGGGGCTTAGAAAATCTGCAAGTGTTGAAAGAAATCCTGCAATGAATGAACTACTTTTGAGTCCATAGATCAATAATCTTCAATAATGATGACAGTATTAATCTACTTTCTGAAATTTTCCACCAGATAACAGCATAGAAGATAAAGCTAAAGATGTGATATAGAACTAAGTGTTACTGAAGTGAATACATGTGATGCCAACATATGAGACATATGTATGTCAGGTGTGAATATTTATTTAATGAAAGCCCTGAGTCAGAAAAGGCAGAACCTGTCCTTGGATAAATTAGTATCAGAAGATTATGTATATATATGTATATATTATATGTATATGTGTGTATATATACATATATATATATGCAAAGACATCTAATAGGATTTGGAAAAAAATCTAATTTAGCTAAGGAAAAGACTGAATGGAAATAAAGCATGAAGGAGAGTTAAATGAAGCACTTTGTCTGAAATAATGTTTGTACACTACTACTACAATATAGTTCAGTAGAATAAACTGCCTTTAAGTTAAAACCTCAAGATCACAAAACAAAGTGTATTTGGCAACCAAAATAAGGAAATAGCATAAAGAATATTTGTCGAGTATGCGCTACAGTCTTTTTGGCATTTCTAAGGTCTGATATGATTCACTTCAAAATGAGAAGAATTTAGAGTTTTAAAGTTTCATAAAGTCAAATTTTACATCTTTAAAATACTAGAATATATATGTGTGTGTATATATATATTCTAGTATTTTAAAGATGTAAAGATACACACACACACACACACACACACACACACACACACACACACACACACATATATATATATTGGCCAGTCCTGGGCTTGGACTCAGGGCCTGAGCACTGTCCCTGGCTTCTTTTTGCTCAAGGCTAGCACTCTGCCATTTGAGCCACAGCGCAACTTCTGGCCATTTTCTATATACGTGGTGCTGAGGAATCGAACCCAGGGCTTCATGTATACGAGGCAAGCAAGCACTCTTACCACTAGGCCATATTCCCAGCACTAGAATATAATTTTTTAAAACCCATTTTTTTTAAACTGGAGTTTGAACTCAGGGCCTGTCACTTGTTCATATTGCTTGCTTACTGGTGTTCTATCACTTGAGCCACTTCTTCAGTCTAGACTTTTGCTGGTGAATCGGATATTGAGTAGACTTTTCTGTCCATGCTGAATTTGAACCATGATCCTCTAGATCTCGACTCTTTGGTAGTATTATAAGCATGATCTACCAGTACCTGGAAATTCTTTAATTTTAAATAGTAAATAAATGATAGTGTATTTTTAAGTCTAAATTAGGTACTAAGTTGAAGTTAGTTCTTTAAAAAGCATAAATATGAGATATGTTTCTATAACAAATAATACATTTTTGTAATTTCACAGGCAATTTTTTTTGTTTTAATTTAGAGAAAGCATTGTTAGGGACTGGGGATATGGCCTAGTGGCAAGAGAGCTTGCCTCGTATACCTGAGGCCCTGGGTTCAATTCCCCAGCACCACATATACAGAAAACGGCCAGAGGTGGCGCTGTGGCTCAAGTGGCTGAGTGCTAGCCTTGAGCAAAAAGAAGCCAGGGACAGTGCTCAGGCCCTGAGTCCAAGGCCCAGGACTAGCCAAAAAAAAAAAAAAAAAAAGAGAGAGAGAGAAAGCATATTTAAAGATTAACTTAGATAATATTATCTTTTGATACTTAAATATTACCTTTTAATAATTTCTTTCACCAAATTGTTCCCAAGGGGGTATTTATTAAATTCACATTATGTTTCTATTCAAGGATAGAAAACCAACATTAGACTTAGTCCCATTATTATGAGTCAATTTCTTAAAATATTGTTTTGTTTGCTTTTCAAGATGACAAATTGCTACACATGTACATTGTATATACATACCTAATTATGTACATGTATATATGGAACATAAGCATAGCAACAAAATTCAGAGAGAAATAGTTGTTTGTTTATATTATCACACAAAGGAATGTAAAGCTGGGTGCTGGTGGCTCATATCTGTAATCCTAGTTACTCTGGAGTATGAAGATCACAGTTCAAAGCCACATCTGACAGAAAAGTTCATGAGACTTTTATCTCCAATTAACCACCACAAAGCTGCAAGTGGAAATATGGGTAAAGTGTTAGTTTTGAGCAAAAACATAACTGAGAGTACTAAGTCCTAAGTTCAAGTTCCATTACAAACACACACACACACACACACACACACACACACACACACACACACACGCACAATGTAAGATGAATGTGTCTTTAATTTTGTATTAAAATTAGAGGCTAATAGGTGATTTTTCATTTTGAAACCGTTTTAGCCAGGGACTGTAAACACATCAGCCCTTGCTGTTTTAGTTTGTTAGCCCCAGTAGCTTCTCTCATCCTTGACTGCCGTCAATACCCCCAAAACAGTCATGAAGGAGAGACAACAACCTTCTTCCTATATCTGGATAGGCCCCTACCAAGGCTGCTCTAGGAAAAAGGTCTTTGCTCATGGAAGAGTGGTCTCCTGCTCAATTTTGCCTTCAGTTGGTGGCTTTTTTGATACATGCTGCTCAACTAATCTCAGAATTATTCTTACCGGGTGAAGAAACTCCTGACGGCTATTTGGATGCAAGTGTCTTTGCCATTCATTGTATACCAGATGTCCAACATAGACCTCCCAAAATATCTCTTCATGCAAAGAACCAAAGCAAGCAGTAAAGAAATCAAAGCTCAATATTCAGAGCCTGGCTTTAGCACAGTCAGAAAATAAAGTGAAATAATATTTCTTGGCACACACTGAATTTTGTGTTGGTAGTTGTTAAGGTACAAATTAGGACACTCTTCCTCCTGACCTGTCATGTGGTTCCTCTGTCCTCTTGATCTCTGAAGGATTTCCATGCAGCTGTTTCCTAGTCTCCAGCATTCCTGGCTCAAAGCTCATGCTTCTTCGACAATAAGTAGATCTGACTTTTCCTATTTCCTCCTGACTTCTACTTTTCTAGAAGAAACACATTTAGGATATATATATATATATATATATATATATATTACATTACACATATATAATATATATACATATATATTATATTACACATATATAATATATATACATACATACATATATATATATATATATATATATATATATATGAACAGATTGCTTCAGCATGGGCACTTTGCTAAGACATTATATGACCTGCAATCCCTGACACATCATACTAGTGCCTTACATATTCCATTCCTCTCCTGAAATCCCTTGCTATGGCCTCTCCTGGACCACACAAGCTCAGATTCCACAGGATGCCTTTTCTTGCTTTTTACCTTTCCTTACATCACATGAGTTATCTATATCATTATTCACTTTTCCTCTTGAATAAAATGCCATATGTCACCTGTAGCTCACGCCTCTAATCTTACTCAGGAGGCTGAGATCTGAGGATCTCTGTTTGAAGCAACCCTATCAGGAAAATCCAGGAGACCCTATCACCAAGTAATCAAAAAAGATCCAGATGTGGAACTGTGGCTGAAGTGGTGGAATGCCAGCCTTGAACTCAAGCCTCAGTACTGGCACATGCACACACACGCACGCGCGCGTGCGCACCTGCACACGCTCATACACGCACACACACGAACAGAAACACATGGTGTTGTTTAATCAGATCATTGCTTTCTCAATTTAGTTTTCAAGACGAACAACACATAATTTTGACCTGAAAATTCTCCTGAAACCCATCATGCTCTCAAAAATATCTTAATTCTTCTCTACATGGTGCTCTCTTATCATGTACTACACTTTGTCCTAATTATATATGTCCTGCTTTAGTAAGTAGAAATACTCTGAAGGCAACACATTTGTCTAGATCATGTCTGAGCCTCAGTTAGCATGACATAATATTTGCAAAAGTAATATAGGAATGGGATTTTAAAATAAATTTGTATGCTCTCTAGCTACATTTTCATAGTAGAATATGTAAAAATCTATGATCCTTGAAAATGTATTTTCATGTCAATTTGTCCCCAAGTCTATTGATCTCTCTCTGTCTCTCTCTGTCTTTCTGTCTTTCTGTCTTTCTGTCTTTCTGTCTGTCTGTCTGTCTCTCTCTCTCTCTCTCTCTCTGTATCTATCATCTGAGAAGGGACTACTGAACTCCAGTTCACAAGTGTGCTAGGAGGTAATCTATAACTTTTGCTAAGGCCTTACCCTAGCTTTCTTGTTTTTATTTTGTTTTTGAAGTAGGATCTTTACCGAGACTCAGAATATTCTTACTTTCATCTCCTAGGTAGATTTGATTACATATATAAACCATCTTATTTGGCAGTAGATATATTGTTTCATGTTTCGTGTGTGTGTATGTGTGTGTGTGTGTGTGTGTTTGTGTGTGATTCTAACAAAAAGTTGCCTCATTTTGAGCTTTTGTAGCACCCAGAAGTGAGATCAAAGTCTGCTTTATGTTTTCCAGACAACTATCAAACAATTAGGGGACATTTTCCACACTCCCAAGTCACAGCTCACTTCAGCCACATTAGAAATAAGATGAGAAATGCTGCTGGCTGGATCTGAGTTTCCCAAACATTCCCAAGACAATATTTTATATCTCTTTGATGTGTAATAGTAATGCATTTCTGCTCTGGAGGAAAAGCTCTGTTTTTAAGACAGCTCTGTCTTTAAAGAACATCATTTGTTATTACTGTCTATTCCCTTACACATCCGGAGAAAATTGGCCCAGAATGTACTGTACACTGAAAAGTCATTGAATGTGCTCAATTATAATCACTTGGCCTTGATGTATTATTTTATATCATCACTCTTTCTTGTGTTCCTCAGAGTTGCCATGATGTCTCTTGTCCTAGGCCAAGTCATCTTGCAAACATGAGAGACTACTCCATGTGGAAATTCTGAAGAATCATATTTTTATATAAAAAAACTTATCATATACTTATGTTGAAAAAATACATTGTCCTCCATTCAAATAACCTAGCCATTTGAATTCACCATTGTGTAGATTATTCTTTGGGATTGACTGAACACCTGATGTATGTGGCTGCCAGACAAAGGAAAAGACATACTTAGAGTAGTTTCCATTTGTCCACAAAATGACACAGTCTTAAGAATGAACTGTGAACTCATATACAGTTGTGAATGATGGAGGTAAAATGGTATATCAGATCAGAGAGTGATCTTTGGACATTGTCATTATATTCCTGCTAATGTTATGGAAAAATCTTCCAAAGAGGAAAAATTCTGCGTGGCACAGGAGTTCAAGTTTATAATTCTAGCTATGTGGAGGTGAAAATGGAGCATTATGGTTTGCAACAAATCCTAGACAAAAGGATCTTGGGAGACTACATCTCAAAGTATGGCTTGGCAAGTTGTGGATTATCTGTCTCTTATCCCAGCTACAAAAGGAAGTAGAGAGGCTAGCTTCAGGGATGCATCCTTGTCACCTGTCATCCCCAGTGACAAAGCAAAGCACAACAAGGAGGATCAACCCAACCTAACCCAAACCAAGCATAATGTAAGACCCTACTTGAAAATAACCAATGCAAAAGGTGGTTAGCGTCGTGGCTCAAGTGGTAGAGGATCAATCAACCATACATGAAGCCCTGGTTTCAAATTCCAGTACCATCCCCAAAAAATTTTAAAAAGGAAAGGATGGAAAGAAGAAGAAAAAAAAGGAGTAGAAGGAGAAGGAAGAGGAGGAAGAAGAGGAGGAGGAAGAGGAGGAGGAAGAGGAGGAGAGGAAGAGGAAGAGGAAGAGGAAGAGGAGGAGGAGAGAAGGAGACTTTGCAGTCCTTCAGTAAAGTTTTATTTGAAGCATAAGTCAAATACTATTTGTATTTTTCTGGATATTGCACCTCTTCCATACTAGTTACATATGTATCCCTACATACTTCTTTCAGTAAAGTACAGGTCAATAAATAATTAAACTATCATTTGTAAGGTAATCATTATTCCTGTTAACTTTGGTTTGGAGTAAGAGGAAGAGATTACATTCTATGTCAAAGTTTTGTCTTGTGTCTTATTAAAAGTGCTATTGGCTGGACTTATTGGGGCATATCTGCCAGCTATGTGGGAAGCAGAGGTAGGAAGATTTTAGCCTCAATCTAGTTCCAGTAAAAATGTGAGTCCCTATCCAAAAAATACTTTAAAATATATAAAAGGCTAGAGGCAAGATTCAACTGGTAGGGAACTTGCCTTGCAAATGCCAGGCTCTTAGTTCAAATCCCAGTATTGTAAAACAAACAAATTCTACTCCTGAGGGAGAAGATACTTAACCCATGTGAATATCTTAACATCACAGTGCTTCCAGAGTGATAAGAGCTCCACAGTCTGTTTTCATAGTCTCCAAACATGTGTGAAACCAAAACTTTGACTTAGTAATAAAATATTTTAGACCTTTAATTAGACTCCTAAGCAACTTTGTTAACAGATAATTCATTTGTTTTTTGTCCTCTGTTCCTCATAATTACATTGTGTGTGTGTGTGTGTGTGTGTGTGTGTGTGTGCATGTTGACAAACAAAAATTACACCATTGTGGAGCCAAGAGTAAGTATTACACAGAAAAGTCTTTAGTCTTAAACTTAGGGTAGAAACACAAAGTGGACTGGTGCTTTGTGCTCAGGCAACAGGCTTGGACCAGTGAAGATGGTATGGGAAGGGGCTTTCTGTTACTTCTATTTGTAGTAATGAACATGTCCTCAATATATACAATTTTAAATTTGAATTGTAATTAATATATAATATGTCCATATAGCCTAAAGCTACTACTTCCTACAGTTTCACTGTAAAATAGTAAACTGAACAGCCCTTACATTAACCTTGGATATGTTAATCACTCACCAAGCCTTTGGGTGAGTTTTCTTACATAGTCTCCATTATCTGAAGGTGTACTTTGCTCCAAATACATCCCCTTTATTTCTGCATCTATGTAAAGTGTTATTTCCAACTCTCCAGTTTACATGTTCTCTAGCTCCAAAATGGCATTTAATCATGTAAGTAGTTCCTAAAATTCTAACCTGTGGACTAAGCCTATCTTTTTTATCTCTTTCTTTCTCTTGGCTTTGTGTTTCTAAAGACAAAGACAGGGATTTGCTTGCTGCAGGATGGTAATCAGGAGCCATTCAAAGTCCGGCTGCACCTAGCCAGAGATCTTCTGATTCTTCAGGAGCAGGATGTGATATGTGTGTCTGGTGAGCCTTTCTATTCTGGTGTAAGTAGCTCTTCCTTCTGTTGACACTTTGTCTGTTGTTAATGACAATGAATATTCCCTGCCAGGCTATGGTAGTTTATGTTTTTAGTCCTAGCTACTCAGGAGGCTGAGACCTGAGAATCACATTCCAAACCATCTTAGACAGTAAGGTCCATGAGACTCTTATCTCCAATTAATCACAAAAAGGCAGGAAGTGAAGCAGCTCAAATAGTAGAACATCCTAATTTTTGAGTAAAATAAGCTAAGGGATAGTACCCAGATTTCAAGCCTGAGTACCAGCATGTACACACACACACAGACACACACACACGTGCTCAAACACACATATACACACGTGCTCAAACACACACACATACACACACAAATGCTATTTCTAGAAAATTCAAAAGATATTTTCCATTCATATTGATCACATTGCTAAGTAATCTGGGTCTCTTTCTGAGGACTTTACTGAGTCATAGCGCAGTCTTTAAAGCTTATGGATCCCTTGGTGTCTATTGAGATGTCTCTGTAGATGGCAAGGAGTTTTTTTTTTAATAATCATGATGCAGTGCATCCTGACTTTTCACACAGCACCAATAGGAACATTCCATGGTGGGGTACCTAGCTCTGGTCATAGCTTGCATCAGCTTGAACTATTAGAGGGAATGCTAAGACAGAGCCCATGTCCCAGTGTGAGCAAGGCAGAGGCTTTAGGCCCTGGATATTAAGCTCAGATGATGCTTTCTGTTGGGGTTCTGGACACCCCCTTTCTCCCCCCACGGGGAGAATGGTAACCACAAACTCTATGAAAGAGCACTCAGCCTGGCCCTCTGCCAGCGGAAGGCCAAAGGCGTGCTCACATGGGCAAGCGCTAAGTTGAGGACGGGTTGCTGAAGCTTCCCCTCCCCCCAGTCCCCTCACATGTTACCGAGGCCGGAGGAGAAAAGGAAGGCATCAGGGACACGCTGCGGTGGTGGAATGCGTCTCAAAGACTTTAATATGGAAGGGCACTTATATAGAGGTAATGGCGGGAAAGAAAGGGGGCTGGCCAAAGGGTCAGTCATAGGCTAGGGAGCATGTCCATCAAGTGACATCACGAAACTTCCCTTTGTGGGCGGGACAACCCCATCATGGTGGCACGCACGTGTTCACCTCCCAAGGGGTGGAGGCCAGAAGGTGGGAGGGACTTCTATTGTCCCAAGGCTGGTGGAAGGGCAGCCTTTTCCCAGGCCATAATAATCCCCAACACTTTCCCCTGAAGTTACCCCTGAAATATGAAAGAATGGTTTAATGGTTTTTATGTGTTTATCAAGTCTTCAGCTCTGTAAGTGACATATCTTATAGCTATTAATCTAGCCTCAGAGCCACAAATCAACTTCCTAAAGTAACTGGTGTGCTTACCAGCACCAAAGCACATCAATGGAAGAAAATCCATAACAAAATGGACTTTATTGGGTAAAATAATTTGACACAACCCACGGCAAGTTGTAGAGTATCATTCATGTAGTAATACCATTAAAAGGACCACTGTTAGATAATAGACATATTTTAGACATTTTCTCAGGAGAAAATGGCAGAAAGTGTCCATTGTTCTGCTCCCTGGCTTCTCCTGACAACTGCAACTATTTAGCATGAAGATTTAATTTGCACCTTCCTAACAGACTTCCCTGGGAGAGTTTTGCTGGTGTTGAATAATGCTGAACTAGAGTTTTCACATCACTTCTTACTAACACCCTATGGGAGTCACACAGGTCCTAAATCAATAGGCCTTTGCTAACGAAAGGTAATGGGCATTTTGCAGACTGTTAACTATTCTGTTGTCACAGACCATTTAAATCATTCTGAATCATGGGTTTAAATGTCAGGGCTGATTAAACTGTTCCCATGGGGTTGTCCTTTCTTCCTCTTGCTTAAAAACACAAAGATGGTCGATTTCTTCTATTTTTTTCATGGAAGAGGTATGAGTCACAGAACACTCTGGAGTGAATATAGTACTCTTAAATTTTTATTTTTCTTATTGTAAAAGTGATGGATAGAGGGGTTACAGTTACATAATTAAGGTAATAAGTACATTTCTTTTCTAACAGTGTCACCCCACCCCTCATTTTCTCCCACTTTCCCCCACCTGACCTTGCTCCCCACCAAGGTATAAAGTTCATTTCCCAGATATTATCTTGTGTCTGTTGCATTGGTTCACCCTTTGTCCTTTGTCTCACTATTTTGTTATTCCCTTTCCCTTTCCCAAATCAAATAAACGTATATACATGACACAGGATACCAAAATAAAAAACAGTGACAACAGAGGATTAATCAAAGAAAAAATACAAAAGAAAAAAGGAATAACTTCACACAGTTCATTAAAAAAAAAACAGAGAAAAACAAAGCAACAAAAAACAGTCTTCATTCCATATCTTGAAGTTCCTTTCAATTAGCATCATTTTATTTGGTCATATGTACATACTATTGAGCTATTGTGATCCTCTTCTAGAACTATCCTAGCCATTTACCAAACTTCATTGAGATTCCATCTCTCCTAAGTTAGAATAGGCATTATCAAAAATTAAAAGTAATAATAGTTGCTGATAGGGATGTGGCCAAAAGTAAATGCTACTACATTGTTGGTGGGAATGTAAACTGGTTCAACCACTCTGGAAAGCAGTGTAGAGGTTTCTCAAAAGACTAAACATAGAGCTCCCCTATGACCCAGCAATCCCACTTCTGGATATTACCCAAACGATCACAAACAAGTCCACACTAAAGCTACCAGCACAATTATGTTCATTGCAGCATTATTTACTACAGCTAAAAAGTTGAACCAGCCCAGATGCCCTTCAATAAATGAATGGATCAAGAAAATGTGGTATATATAAAGAATGGAATTCTATGCTTCCTTCAGAAAGAATGGAATCACCCCATTCACAAGGAAACGTAAAGACTTGGAATAAACTTTATTGTAAAGGAAGCTATACCCAAAGAAACATAGGCTCCATGATTTCCTTCATTTTTAATAATTGGAATGAATGTATTACCCAAGTCGTAGATCAGCAATATAAAACTTGTTAAATTCAGGATTTACTAATAAAGGTTAGTTTTGAAATTTTCAGTTAACATAGGCAATATACAGAGATCTTTTCTGTCTCTTTCTCAAGGAAAATATTGTGTGTGTAAATAAGGCTTAGAATGTTCAGAAGAGCTCCACATTATGCAAAAACTTTGCATGGAAATGTCAAAAGAAGCAAAAAATATTTGACAAAAAGCACCAAATACTTCTAACAGCATTTTCAGCAAAACAGAAGTAATATTTAGCAGATGATGAGTATGTAAGGAATGATCCCCACTGACTATAATACTCACTGAACATTCTCTCTGTGGTTGGAACAAGCTGCTGGTCATCATGAATACCACAGCTGACACAATATGTCAGGAAATGGATAAAAATAAAATAATAATTGCAAAGGATGAGGCATTCATTGATTTCATTATTTGAGACAGATAAAAATCCTAAGAAACCCACAAAAGAAGAACAAACACATTTAGAAAGGTTGCTGGAAATAAAGACATCTCAAGTTAAACATAGGCCCACAACTTCAAGCCATGAATAAAAAGTCACAAAAAAGCAATTATACCAGGTGTTGGTGACTTATGTCTGTAACACTAGCAGAGATTTAAGAATCTTGGCTCAGAGCCAGAGGGGCAGACAAATCCTTGAGACTCTTCTCTCCAATTAACCACTAAAAAAAACAGAATTGGAGGCATGGCTGAAGTGGTAGACAGCTGTCCAGGAAGAAAAAAAGCCAAGTGAGAGTATAAGACTCTGAGTTCAAGACCCAGTACTACAAAACAAAAGAAAAAAATAAAAGAAATTTACAATATATCAAGATGTATTAGGGACACATTTATTTAGGAATAACATTTTTAGGAATAAATTTAATAAATAATATATGTGGTATATTGCCTGAAAATTATAAAGATACTGGTGAAGGAAAGTAAATAAAATAAACAAGTTAAGTGGATAAATACAACATGATCATTAGTTAAAGATTAAATATTTGTAACATAATACCATCCCAAATACTCTTAACTTCAATGTGTTTTTATGGATATATTAAAAAAAAAAGATTTTAAATTTTCCTTGGAAATATGAAAAATTCAATATAGTCAAAATTATCTTGAAAAAGGAGATATGATTGGAGCGTTTATAATTTCTGATTTCAGAACTCACTGTAAGTTTCCAGTGATAACTGCAGTGTGATAGAATCATAAATGAAGATATATGAACCTGTAGAATAGTCTACATAGTGAAGAGACAGAACTATTCTTGCCTGGCCACCTGAGTTCTGTAATGTAACATAGAATTTAACACTTTAACCATTTGAGTGCCGTTTGTTTGCAGAGTGCATTCATGTGGTGGTATAACCAGCACTAGTGTTCATATTAAGAGTTTTTAGTCTAACTTAGCCTGAAACTCTGTGCTTGTAAACCAATATCTCCCCATCCTTTCCTGCCTCTAAGATGCTAGCTATCACTTAGATATTTTGTTTCTTTCTAATGCAGCAGCTCATACAATAAAGCCACCCAATATTTTGCCTTTATATCTTGTTTATTTGACTTGCAGTAATATCTTCAAAATAAACCCATATTGAAGGGGTGGAATATGACCTATTGGTAAAGTGTTTGCCTCATATACATGAAGCCCTGGGTTTGATTCCTCGGCACCACATATAGAGAAAAAGTAGTGCTATGGTTCAAGTGGTATAGTGCTAGCCTTGAGAAAAAAGAAGCCAGGGACAGTGCTCAGACCCTGAGTTCAAGCTCCAGGCTGACAAAACAAAACAAAACATATTGAAGCATATATCAGAATTTCATTCTTTTTAAGACAAAATAATTTATATGTATACATATATACATGTTAACACATAGTTGTGTGTGTGTGTGTGTGTGTGTGTGTGTGTGTGTGTGTAATTTTTCCATTTGCCCAGCAATAGAGATTTGGTTGCTTTGATCTTTCATCTCTTATTAAAAATTCTACCATAGCCAGGTAATGAGCACTGACATCTGTAATCCATTTCACTGAGTAGACAAGGTCCAAAGCCATCACTAGCAAATTAGTCTCTAAAGCTCTCTTCTCTCTAATTAACCAGCAAAAGCTGGTAGAGGAGGTACAATTCAAGTGGTAGAACAGCCTCTTTGAGTAAAAATTAAACTAAGGAACAGGACTCAGGCACTGAGTTCAAGCTCCAGTACTCTCATACACACACACACACACACACACACACACACACACACCACACACACACACACACACACAATGCTGCAACAAACATGAGAGCACAAATATCCATTTGACTCCCACTGGTCAATTCATTTATATTCAAAAGTAGAGCTGCTAGATGATGTAATATTTTTATTAGCTAATTGCAGGACCACACCTCTGGATTCCCCAGCACTGTAGCAATTTATAGTTCAACAAATAGTATACAAGTGCTCTAATTTCTTCCCATTCCATGGAAAGCTTCTCTATTTTTATGGTTTGGAAACTAGCTACTTAAATGGGCTTAAAGATGAATCTCTAGGTGACTTTTTACCTGCCTGTCCTGCTGATCAGTAATTACCCATTTCACATGCTTATTGTCTTCTTTACAGAAACATTTATTCATACTTGTATCAGTAATACACTAGTTTTTAAATGTAAATTTAAAGAAAAAAATTGAAGTCAAGAAGTAGGTGGCATCTAATTTTCTTCTTTTCCCAACACTGTTTTGGGTCATTGGCATTCTGGAGATTACATGTGAATGAATTATAAATTATATTTTTAGGTTGGGTGAATATACTCATTAAATTTAATGTACATATGTGAAAATAGAACCATGTAACATGAGCATATGGGGTTTCTCAAAGATGGGTAGAATGATGGAAAGAGTGATGAAATCAAATGATGATGAACTAAAAGGCCTTTGTACAATTAGTTAAAGATAATTTTTAAAAGTAAAAAATACAGTACCTCTTTTTAGAAAGAATATATTTTTCGATTGGTGCAAAGAATGTCACTATCATAGTTTTAAAAACACCAAGTGCCTTCTCTCCAGCCATGCTTCATCTTGGCCACAGGCCAACAGTTCGGTAATAAACTTTTCCCTCCTGCCTGAAAAAAATCCCAAAAACAAAAACAAAAAACCCACCAAATTGTATTTGAATTAGACTCTTGACATTGATTCTTTGTTTACTGAACATAATGACAAAGTTAGAAGCATGTTGTAAAAGTAAGGAGGTTATTAGGTGGAAACTCCAAGAAAAGTGGTAACAAGCAATCTAGGAGTGATACTCTGAAGCTCCATGTGGAGAATGGGAAACAGGACAGAAAGAGCCCAGAGGGTAGTGGCAGGAATGTCATCAGCTAGTTTACTCACAAGAAGAAAAAAAATGTAGCACCATTCTTTGAAATGAGTACAAGGCATCACAATTTTTCTAGTTGTCTTAAACCCCCTTTGAAGCTATCTTTCTGTTCCCAGATCCCATTCTATTAGCTTAAAGCTACTTATAGAATTTCTAGTGTACCCAGCAAAAGCTGAGAAATAGCTTTTGGCAACAAGACTCATGCATGGCAGGCCTGGGAGTTTGTGAGGTCTGACCATGCCTCCATATCAGAAGCAGAGTTGGGAGAGGTAGGGGTCTCCAAGATGACCATGACTTATTGACCATAGGAGAAAAGCACTGGGACATGAGCCTGGGTAGAAGGCTTCCTCATAGGGAGAATGCCCAGCAGGAAGTAGCCTAAAGAACCCAAACAGGTAGAACGGCAGTATCTGTTGTTTGAGTAATAGCTGACCAGATGCACCCAGGCATATAGGCTAAGTGGTACTTTCGCCTCTTTGCTCTGAAGTTCTTAGTACAAACTAGAACTGAACTCAGTTTAAAGAACACAGAAGTGAAAACATATAGTAAGGGTGTGATGGGTTATGTATGAAAAGAAAAGACACAAACATTTATGGTGCAGGGATCCTGGGGAGTCTGGGAACATCACAGTGAGTCCAGGAGTCAGCACAGAATCACTGCAGCCTGAGGACCTTCATTAGTGGATTGTGTAGAGCCAAAGGAGCTCATCTTTGGGATGCCTTCAGAGAGCTCATAAAGAACAAACCATTAACCTCCATTAGATAAGATCTCACCCCTGCTGAGCACTCCCAGCCTGAGGAGAAAGGGGAGTCTATGAGTTTAGAACAAATCTCAAGCACACTGAGCAGCAGGAAAGGGGAGGAACATTGCCTACTTAACACACCTGACACTTTAGTGATATGCATGGCATTCCTCAAACACAGATAATTTGGAAAATTGTATGGGTATTTTCATTTATCTAGAGTCTAATCTAAGCTATCCTGAGCATTTAGTTTGCCTTAAACACCATTTTTTAAAGCTGAATTATTTTATGTCAGTGCTTTCTATTAGCAACATTACAGGATGATTCTTGGTTTATTTAGTGATAATACCACTGAAGTTTTACAATGAGTTCCTGTCAGACAGAATTTTCTTTCTCTGTGGTAATTTGAAGATAATAGCAGAGCATAGCAATATCATTCCTGATATTTAGGTGCTGACAATCAGTGACTGCTGACCAAAATGACCCTTAGTCATTGTCTTAAAGTGTCAATTAACAGAAAGAAGGCTATCACCTCCTTTTGATGCTCAGAAATCCAACATCTAGTTTCTGTCATTCTTATAAACAACTTAACACTGTAAGTCACTGATGTCCATGAATGTTCTGGTGGTATCTCTTTCAATGTGTCCTGAAAAAGGATTCAGTTTACCCTGTGTTACTTTTACATACTGACAAGAGTATTCTTAGAAGGCCAGTGGGGATAAAATCAATGCAAAATGACTATATATTTCACCAGGGAGACACCATTTTAATACAACTGCTAGTAAAAGGTAAGAAAATCATGGAGAATAAATTCCAATCATGACGCAACTACCACATGGACAGTACACAGTTATGAATCCCTCAACAGCATTCTCCCGGACATTAGACTGAAGAAGCACACCGCGTCCTCCAGTCTCTTAGAGAAGGAAAATGTGCAATTAGTGTTCCCACCAGTAAGGTTGTAATTTCCTGGTGGCAACAATAATAGAAGGTGCTATCTAGTATAAAACTTGGGTCTATGTTCACCATCTCAAGAGTGTGACAGGATGCAGTTATTTTCTTTCTCCACATCACAGGGGCCATTATTGAAATCTCTCAGTACAAATGGATACAATTCAAACCTTAAAAATCTCACATGCCAATGATTAATCTTCCACTGGAAGAGGATCTTTAACCTTTTTATTTGAAAAAGTTTTATTCTTAAGAGGGGAAGATCTGTGGATCACAGTTCATTGTAGGCCTGGGCGGATCCATCTGTAAGACAGTTATCACCAAAATAACTAGCAAGAAACTCGAACAGGAGACTTGGCTCAAATGGTAGAGAACTGGCCCTGAGTGGAGAAAATTGAGAGGCCCTAAATTCAAGTACAAAAAGTAAAATAATTGATAAATAATAATTGAAGTAAATGTGCTATTTAAAATAAGGACTTGTTCTGAGAAATATGTTTTAGCATTTTGTCATTGTGCATAGGTCATGAAAGTTCTTAGGCAAAGTAAGATCCTTATGCCATGGGACCTGCTAAAACTTATATCAAAGAAACTTGTACATATGTGTGGTCTGTTATGGACAGAAACATAATATATTAAACTTGTACAACTTGTAAACTTGTAAACTTGTATTAAACTTGGCACATAATATATTAAACTTGTACAATCAGATGAGTGGATATGTACTTATGCTAAATGCTTTTTACTGACATGTCTTCATTTCCATTTTTCCTAGCCAGTGGAAATCATGGTTCTACTCTGTATTTCTATGAGATCCACTTTTATTTTAGAGTTAGATTTTACAATATTTGCTTATTTACAATATCTACCTTATTTTAATACACATAATGTCCTATGTTCACCAATACAGTTACAAATGCAGAAATGGTTGTGATTCTTTCTATTTAATACTGAATAATATTTTGTTTTATATATGATATGTATCATATAAAATTTTGTATATATATCACAAATATATATATTTTAGCCATTCACCTATTTATGGACCCTTACTTGTATTATATAAAAATCTGATTTTAAGTAAGAAATCTGTTTAAGGTTAAGTGGTCACTGGAAAGTCAAGCTGGTAGGAAAGTTCCAGCTTCTTCCTTTTAAAAATTGGTGTTTTCTTTGGTTTTGTCAACAATTGTACAGAAATGTGTCAGTTTTTGCTTCATATCTTACTTTTTGATAACTTTGGGAGGACCTTAAAATGTGCTGAAAATGAGATATAAAACAAGAGCTTATGCAAGTCAAGTTAAAAAAACAAAAACACTTATCGGTAGGCAGCAACTATTTAGAAACTATTTAGAACTATTTAGAAAGCAGAAAGAAATAACAGGACTTGGTCCTGGAACCAGGGGTGTCCTTTTCTGTTGCTAGGATTCTAAGATAATCGAAGAATCTTCCTCTTTTGTTCCTCACCCAAGGATTCCTTTGACAATAAGCATTATCACCAAAACCCCTTGTGGTCTCTGGTTTTCTTAGATCCACAATTCTGGCCACTCTATAAATGTCTTTTAAATGTCTTCACTGAGAGCATTGTCTGTGAACTCTGTGATAGCCCTTGCAGGCCATTAGATCACTGGTAGCAGTGATCTAATCTGTTATCATAACTGCTGTGGCAGTGGCATGTGGAGAAACAAAGCAGCAGAGACTAGAGTGAGAGATTCTGCTTCCACCGACATGGAGGATGCTGTAGGAGACCTAGGGCTGAGTTCTGAAGCATCTTTCCAAATAAAAGAAAGTTAATGAAATTACAAGAACCAAAAGGCCATCTATGCAAGTGTGTCTCAAAACAAAGTTAATATTTAATATATTAAAATAGTTATGAATGGTATGACCTACCTATTGTGAACTATAAAATTTATTTTATCTTAGAAATAGTTTGAATGTCAAAACTTTTATTTTCATTTTATGTTTAGGGCAAAATATTATTTTTGCCCATTTTTGCCTCATAAAGCATTTCCCTTATTTTAGAGAAGTATCCAAACAAATGTTAAAATGTATAATTTGACCACATGCACAATTACTGAAATGTGAGTATATAAAAATCATAGAAATGTATATTTTCTGAGTCAAATGCCTCAATAGACAGAACAATAAGCTAGCATAATAAATATTAATTTATTTGATCTTCTAATAACCCTGTCATGGTTTTCATAGTTTGGACATATATATTATAGTTGATGGCTCCTTAATAACTATGCTTTATTAATTCAGATTGTTAATTTTGTTTACTATATGAACATGGAACATGTGAATTGTCCAAGGAGTGGCCTATGGATAAGTGGGTAGAGATAATAGGGAGAATGGAAGAAAGCTTCTAGGAGGAATTAAGTAGATGTACAAGAATAGAATGTCTCCATCACTGACAAAATGATTAGGAATGGAATGAGAATCAGAGCTCTTTCCTATTCAAATATTAGAACATCTTTTCTGAGCGTTGAATGACCACAATTCTACACAGAAATCATTTCAGGACTGTAGACAAATTAGCAACAAGGAAAAGAGTAGGAAACTGGAAAACACCATGAGCCATGCCTCTGAGTCTGCAGGTGAATGGGCTTCAGCACCCACACAAATATTCAAATCTGCCAATATTCAAGTCCCATACATAAAATGGCACAAGACAAACAGAATTTATTCAGTAATTATTATCTTAAAATTCATACTTCATTTTTTGATTAGGAAAAAGCATTCTTGGAATATTTTTATTTGGGTCTTCTTCCCCATGTGCTCATCCAGTGTTCCCTTGATGCTCAGCAGCAGTGAGGCACAGACTGAGAGCACTGTCTGTGGACTCAGTCAGCGATGCCACCATCAGCGTGAATCACCCCTTGAAGGTTAAAGGGCTTTTACATTATACCCTATGTACATCCTCGAAACTGTTTACTTGTAATACGAAGTACAGTATAAATAATAGGTTAATGCTCATTACAGTGTATTGTTTAAGTAACAATAATAAGAGAAAGAACCTAGGTGCAATTAGGTTTTTTTTATTCAAATATTTTCTATCTTTATTTGGTTGGATCTGTAGAAGAGGAACCTGTGGGTTTAGTGGGCCGACTTTTCACAGATTTCACCCCACATTGTAAAGATTACTTACATAGAGTATGGAATCATATGGAGATATCTAAGCATGGACCAAATAATAGAAATTATTAAGGTAGTGATCAAATTTATTGAGGGTGGCAATGGTATTGTGTAACAGCAGTAAAGGAATATGTCTGTCTTCAATACTGGAACATTTAGGGATGAAGTGCAATGATGCTTCCATCTCAGACATGGTCCAGCAGAAGTAACACCTCTAGATTCAGATCCAAAAGGAGCAAATAAGTGTGACATAAACATTTAGTTAAGTTTATATTAGGATTATAAGGGAAACACTAGCCATTATTGCAGTTATGTATTGTTTGCTTTTTTTTTTTTTTAATCTGACCTGCAAAAGTAGTTGGCAATGAGCAGTAGTCCATGGGTGTAGTAATACTATAATAAGCTTTTTTGGGTATTGTATCTAAAATTGGAGCACCATTTCCATAGAGGGAAGTGGAGAAAAAGCAGGAAAAGGAAGCATAGTAGAGAGAAAGACGTATTGTGAAAAAAGGCATTATAAAAAGTAACAGCGGTAAGGAGGTAGGGTTTTTTAGGAGATAAAGCCTTATTGTTCAATTGCTACTACCTCCTTCCTCTGTTAAGTCAGTCTCCACTCGGCTTACCAGCTGGGAACACGAACACATGATGCCCTGTGGTGTGGCGCTCAAAGAGAAAGTTTATCATAAGCCTAGTGTGCTGATTACATGTGAGATATCTCTGATATACATGTATGGGGTGAGATGTAGCCGCTGTTTGCTCACATCTGGCTATCTGCCTACTCTAATAAAACTCTTAGCTACTATTACATTAAACTGCAAAGAAAGTACTGGGAATTTCCAAAGATAGATTAATAATGACAAATTTTCAACCTACCTAAAGGAAGATTAGATCATTGTCTATAATCTGGATATTAATAGGGAATTGAAGTTGATTTATTAAATCAAAAACAGCTACATGTTCATATGAGTTCTAGTACTAATACTGATGATTTTACAGCTTTAATACACCTATAAATATTTATGATATAAAATATTTTCCAAATTATTTGAATAGAAAGTAAAGGATTCCAGTCAAACCTCCTGTTCTTCCACTTAAAAAGTACATATTTACCTGAATCTCTAAGGTCTTCTGGATATCAGATCTTCAGATAAATCTCTCTCCCATGGAGAGAAACTAGATTTTATTTAAATTTCAAATTCTATGTCTGTAAATATGTAAATGCATATATGTAAAATGCAGATATGCAATATATACATACATATTACATGCAATATCTGTCTATCCTTAACCTATACATTCACACAAATACAGACACATGCATACATGTATACTGTAGATAAACCAATATAAATGTAGTTAAATAGAATTTAGCACTTTCTTTTTTATTCTGTTTGGTTGTAGAAAGGTTAAAGTTGAGCTTTATTTTATTACATTTCGATTCCTAGACATCCATGTTGAATTCTGAAGTTCAGGAAGGTGATCAACCTATATTATTTTATTACTATTTCTATCTCTTCCTTTTTGTTTTTTAAACATTTTTATTTTTTAAGTTTTTTTTGGCCAGTCCTGGGGCTTGGACTCAGGGCCTGAGCACTGTCCCTGGCTTCTTTTTGCCCAAGGCTAGCACTCTGCCACTTGAGCCACAGCGCCACTTCTGGCCGTTTTCTGTATATGTGGTGCTGGGGAATTGAACCCAGGGCCTCATGTATATGAGGCAAGCACTCTTGCCACTAGGCCAAATCCCCAGCCCCTTCTATCTCTTCTTGAGATTTAAGAATTCATGTCCATTCCCTGCCTTCTCTCCCTTCCTGCTGGTGATCTACTCTTCTATTCTGACACATCTATCTCAATCTCTCCTTTCTGTTTTCTTTACTTGGGAGTCATAGGACTTGAATAACAGGATTTAGATCTTTCTTTTTCCAATTTAGTAGATTCTCAGCTATTTATTTTTTAATTTTTAAAATGTTTTATGTTTTTTAATATCTTCAAGTAGTTGTACAAAGTAGTTATACAAGTTGTACAATTCCATTTTTAAAAATATAGTTGCTTATGTTGCATCCTTACTGTTTTTCTCTTCAATAAGACAGGAAGGTTAAATGGGTTCTCCTGATTCTTCAATCTCTGTTTTTTTCTTACAGTTTGTCCCTGCTTGTCTCTACAAGGTACTAAAGGTACACATTTTCAGGTTTCCATTAAGTTACTGACTTTCTCTGTGGTTAGGAAAAGTCTGATACTTGAATCAGGTACTGATTTGCTGATTTTTTTTTTTTTTTTTTGGCCAGTCCTGGGCCTTGGACTCAGGGCCTAAGCACTGTCCCTGGCTTCTTCCCGCTCAAGGCTGCTAGCACTCTGCCACTTGAGCCACAGCGCCGCTTTTGGCCGTTTTCTGTATATGTGGTGCTGGGGAATCGAACCTAGGGCCTCGGGTATACCGAGGCAGGCACTCTTGCCACGAGGCTATATCCCCAGCCCCAGATTTGCTGATTTTGATTATTGTGCTTTTCACCTATAAACATTGTATTCCATCTGATTTTTATATTTGTCATAATGTTTATACCACTGTGGTATACTTGATTTATTTTTATTTCTATTGGACATATCAACAAGTCCTGTTTAGTGAGGCGACTGGATCCAGTATCTATCAGTCTTTCTAGACCTGAATCTGTTATTTTCGCCCTTGATTTGTATTGTTTCTTCCTGTGATGTCTCCTGACTCTCTCTGGAGCAATTCCTTGATATTTGCTTCTTAAATGTATTACTAAAAATAACAAAAACATCTTTGTTTGCTTACAGGACCTAAGTGCATGTCACGTATTCTTTAAATGAAATTATCCATCAAGGATATGAAACCGTAAATGTAAAAGTAATCTCATTGCAAGTCTATGTGAGAGACAATTTATGATTACAACAAACATTTGGGGAAATCACTTTCAAGTTTTTCATCTGAAGCTAAATTTAAGGTCAGGAAATTTTCTACTACTACCCTTTGGGAATCTGTACTGGCTTTTCATATTTACACACTGAAAACAAGGCATATGTGGATATCAGTGATGCTGGGCCTCACCTTGTCTCAATCCTTTGAATGGTGGCCGGTGGGGAAGTCCCGTAGGGCCACTGCCTCTGTTAAGACTTCCTCCCTGTGAGGATTTATGCTTTGTAATCTTTCCTCACAACAGAGAATTAGGAGAGAGTTGCTTTGTGGTCTGTTTTTGAGAATATTCATCTTCTTTACTTATTTTAACTTTTTTGTGTTTGTATGTGTGTGACTTTCACACTTCTAAAGAGCCTATCGAATTCATCTGTAAATCCATCAAGCCAAGCTTTCACTTTAATTGTGTGCTATAAGACTAGTTAAATGGTTTATATCTTTGTGGATCAGTTTATGTATATTGGTGGTCTCTCAGAATGCATCCATTTCTCCCAAATTCTCCAATTTTCTGGTGTAAAAGTTAGCAAAGTAATCCCTTATAATATTCTAAATATGCTTGTTATTGTGAGGCTCTCCATTTTCATTTCTAAATTTATTTATTTGGGTAATCCCTCTTCTTCTCTCAGGTTAACTAAGTACCAAAGAAGCAACTTTCTGTTTTGTTGTTTCTTTGTGAGTTTTTTAGTCTCGTATTTGTTTATTTCCAATCTATTTTTTTTAAAGTTCTTTCCATCTGCTGGCTTTAGGTTTGGCTTATTTCTGTTTTTCCAGGAGCTTGAGGTGCATTATTAGAGTGCTGATTTGAGAATTCTCATCTACCGATGTATGTAGTTATAACTGTAAACTTTCTTCTCATTACTGCCTTTGTTGTGACCCAGAAGAGTTGGTATTTTGTGAGCTTATTTATATTGATTTCCAGAAATGTTTGAATTTTCCTTCTTATCTCTTCAATGATCCACTAACCATTCAGCAATGTATTGTTCAGTTTCCATGAGTTTGAACATTTTCTGTGATGACTTTTACTGTTGAGTCCTAATTTTATTCCTCAAACTTTATTCCACTGTGTTTTAACAGGACACAGGGAGTAATTCTGATTTTCTTGAATTGGTAGAGAGTGGCTTTGTGGTCTGTTTTGGAGAATATTCCATTGGGCTGCTGAGAAGAATATATATTGTGATGCAGCTGGGTGAAAGATTCTGTAGATGTCTCTTATGTCTAGCTGATCTACGCAGTTATTTAGCACTTTGGGTAGTTTTTCCTGAATTATCTATCTGATGATGAAAATGATGTGTTGAAGTCACCAACAATCAATGTGTTTGGATATATGTATGTTTTTATATCTTTAATATTATTTGCAGTCATAAACTTTTATTGAAATAATGAATAGCTACGATTTGGTCTGTTCCCCTTTCTAATTAACTGTGCTTAAAATTTAAGTGAATACTGTGGACGAGAAATTTTGGCTAGCCATATAATATTTCTGTGTAAAACTAGAAAATAAAAATTGTCACCTCAAAAGAATTTTCTTTGAGTGAATAAGTGCCTTAAAATACAAAGAAGTTTCATTATTGTTGCTTAGGTATGGAAGATATCTACATATCATAGTAGTGTATCTAAGGCCAGGAAATTTCTAGAATCTAGGTTTATGATGATTAAACATTAACTTTGTACATATTATTTACATGAAATACAGATCAGTGGGCTATGATATAAGCATTGTGGTTCCAAGTCAGCCTCAGCAGGCATTTCTGTGAGAATTTTACCTCCAATTAACCATCAAAAAAGCTGGAAGTAGAGTTGAATATCAAGTGGTAGAGTACCAGCCGTGAGAAACAAAAAGCTAATGGAGAATGTCCAGGCTTTGAGTTCAGTATCCAGTACTAGCACTAAATAAAAAAATATAATTTAAATGAAGATTAAATAAGGATTGGTAGGCTACAATTGATATCATTCTAAAAATGAATCCCATTACAAGGTGAAATAAAATACATAGTAGTTTGAAAATAAACCTCTATAATTTATGTAAATGTTCCTATAAAGGTAAAAAACTAGGTTAAGAAGTGAAACGTCATTCAATTGTCCATTTCTTAATAATGTATTTTTTAATTCCCCCTATTTAACAACTTTACCTGTTATATGGGTACTAAAGGTAAAAATTTTAATTAAGAATAAAAAACAGTATATTTTTGTTTATATCCAAATTGAAAGAAAGTTATTCTCTCTAAATATGAGATAAAGCATTTCTGTATTTGGTCCACATAACAATTCATGATAATAATGGCCGCATGCACTCTCACTATCTGCCTTATGTGGAAACAGGATAAGATAACCAGATATTTTTAACATTAAAATTAAATTGAAGAAGGAATTTTGAGTAACCAAAGTAAAGTGTTTATACCTGTTAAATATCAGAGTACTGAAAAGAAAACACAGATTGGACATCTTTAAATCTAAAATTCACAAATTTGAATTTTTTTTTTTCCCAGTCCTGGGCCTTGGACCCATGGCCTGAGCACTGTCCCTGGCTTCTTTTTGCTCAAGGCTAGCACTCTGCCACTTGAGCCACAGCGCCACTTCTGGCCATTTTCTGTATAGGTGGTGCTGGGGAATTGAACCCAGGGCCTCATGTATATGAGGCAGGCACTCTTGCCACTAGGCCATATCCCGAGCCCCAACAAATTTGAAATTTTTAAGTACAAATATGACACTCAAAAATTTTATATGTCAGAGCATTTTGTATTCCAGATTTTGGAAGTTAAGTATTTTCAATAAGTTAATGCCTATGTGAAAAATTCCCAACCTGGAAAAATATTCAAATTTAAAATATTTCTGGTTCTATTCTCTTTGAATAAGTGATTTTCAACATGTAACTAAAATGTATCATTTATGAGACAGTAGTTGTTATTATATCTAGGACTTGAGCAGAGTTATTTTTATAATATTGATTTAAGGTGATATGCAGAGTAAAATATGAATGTGGTCTTCGTTCAAAAGGGAACTAACATAAATGATCAAATTTTCTTCATAGATTAGTATTTCTACTCTTTCAATGTCATATATAATGTTTATTTCAGAGGTTGCTTTTTGCCTCTATATGTGTGATATTAAAATGTATTTTAAACTTTTACAACTCTCACTGTGGACATGGTTTCTGCATTAACTTTAACTTGATGATAATCTGTGCTTTTGGGGAATCATTTGTTCCGCATTAAATATTCCTGACAGCCATGAGAAGTTTTTGCATAGTTGAATGTGAGTATGTATATGGGATAACTGTATAGTTGCCACTATTTCATTCTACTCTCATATGTTGTCAACACTATTTTCTTCCAGTGGTGATGCATATGGGTGTGGATACACAGGATCAATATATCAATGTTTTAAAGAAAAAGGAAGTATTTGAGTAAAAACCTGAGGCATACTTTCTTATGAATATGAGTGATGATATGTGGCCTAAGCCAGAGTAGATTTATGTGACTTCACATTATGGCTTCTAACACTGTCCCTAAGAGATAATTTGGGGATTTGAGTTGCAAATATTGTGACTTCTTAAATTTTCTTGTGCTTATCACTTGATAATGTAAAGAATAGCTTGAAGAGATAAATTCGTGTATGTGTGCTGATACTAGAACTTGAACTTAAGGCCTGGGCACTATGCCTTAACTTTTCCACTCATGGCTTAACTTCTTGAAACACAGCTCTAATATTGGAATTTTCCTGGTTAATTTGAAATGTCTTACAGACTTTCCTGACTGGGATGGCTTTGAACCAAAATATTCAGATTTCACCTTCTTGACTAGGTAGGATTAGAAGTGTAAGCCACCATTGGACAGGTAAACATTATTTTAGATTTAAATCACATCAGCATTATTATTTGGAGCACAGCACTAAAGTTTGCAGTTGGAGTTTTGTGCTTACTAGGCAGGTGCTCTATTGCTCATCTATACCCCCAGAAATATCACATCATTATTTTGAACATACACATGTAACATTGAATTTCTTCAATAAACTCCATGGGGTTTATATCTTAAGATTTATCTATTTGTAGAAAGTGAGATGGCATTAAAACTCTGCATTATTTTGAATGAAAATGGCAAGTACACACAGAAGTTGTGAGACAAAGGTAATGCAGATTGAGAAAGAATCATTACTTGAACAAGGTAGTGAAGAAGAACCACCAGCTCAAATAAGTAAAATTTCACACAAAATTCCTAGAAAAAGACAAGGAAAACAAAAATATTCAAGAAAATAATAAAGCAGAAATCAACAAAATGAAAATAGCAAAGAGGTAGATAGATCATTGTAGCAAAAATCTGGTTCTTCGAAAAGAAGAATAAAATTGAGAAAACAGCAAGATTGAAAACTAAAAAAGATTGATGGAATAATTACTCCTATTAGAAATAAGACAAGGCCTATCGCTATATGTCCTATGATGAACAAATTCAAGCATGGTATTCAGTAGACATAATGTGAAAAATAAACTATACAACTTGTAGGCAAGGACATGAGTGGGAAACTAAGGGAAAGGGAAAAGTTAGAGAAGAAGTGGCATTATCCAAAAGGAAATGTACTCATTACCTGTGTTATGAAACAGTAAGCACTCTGCCCAACACCTTAATAATGACAATAAAATTACATTAAAAATAAAAATCAAATGAAATATTGTAAGCAGTGCTATACTCATTCAGCAAATTAGCTAAAATTTACTCATACTTCCTATAATTCAACTTACCTAATGGGAACTAATTTACTTGGTTTCCAATGGCCAGTTTGGGGAACTTGAGCTCAGGTCTCATAGTGACTTGGCTTGCTTCCTCAAATGATGCTCTATCACTTGAGCTACATCTTCTGTGCTATGTTTTGTTGCTTAATTGGAAGTGGAGACTCATGGACTTTTCTGCCAAATCTGGCTTCAGATTACGATGTCCTAGATTTCAGGCTCCTGTGGAGATAGGATTATACATATTAGCTACCAAAGCCCAGCAAAGAAAATGAATTTCTAATGAAAGAACTTCCAAAAAATCTCCAAGCCTACATGGCTTCACTAAAATTCAAGAAAACATTTAAGAAATTAAAACAATTTTATAGTTTTTCCAGAGCACCGAAGCAAAGGCATATATTACATTCTACTTTTAAAGCCTATATTATTTTGATTATTGAAACAAGGTAAAGTCAGTGCAAACATGGAAGTACAGCTCAATATCCTCACAAATATAGACACTGAAAATTTTAAGGAAATACCTGAAGGTAGAATTCAATGAGATATATAAATAATTGTATGCCAAGTGGGGTTTTCATCTACAAAAACCAAGGATGCTTTATTTTACAATGTGGTTTTGTTTTTTGATTGTTTTATAATTACTTTTTTACAGAGGTAACATGAAGAGATATTACAATTACATGAATCTTTTCAAACAGTCTCTTCTCTTTCCCCACTCTCTCCTAGTCCCTCCTTCCTGTCTTTGCTCACCAGTTGTATAGTTCACTTTCATTTGTGTTCAGTGAACTCTGCTACTATTTTACACTTTACCCTCAAATTTTGTATCTTCTTTCCACATGTGAATACATCATATATAAAGAAAAGAAGACAGAATCATCAGAAATTAAAATTACAAAACAATATATAAAAATTAGATCTCTTGTTTACCTATCTTGGAATTAATTTAATATATATTTTATATAACTATAAAGAGGCATGTAGGCTTTGCACCTTTGTGTTCCTCTCCTAAGTGTATTCTTTTCTGTCCTCTCTGTGTGTATCTAGTATTTATCATATCCCAGTGCATTTTAGATGTAATTTTCACATATCAGAGAAAACATGCACCATTTGTCTCTTGATGCTTGGTTTACCTCACTTAAGATGATTTCTTCCAGTTCTATGCATTTCCCTGCAAATGACATTGTTTCATTCTTTCTATTGATTGGGTAAAACTCCATTCTTATAATGGAACCACTTTTTTGGGATCCACTCATCTATAGTGGGACATTTGGGCTGTTTCCATATCTTGGCTATTGTAAATAGTGGAGCAATGGATAATGATGTGCAGTTGTCTTTATCATAACTTTAAAGGAACCAATGAAATTAATTCATAATAGAATATAAAAAATTCTCAGAAAACTAGTAATTGAAACTTTTTCAAGCTACTCAGGAAGTTGAGATATGAAGATCTCAAACTGAAGTCAGCCCAGAAAGACAAATTCTTGAGATTCTTACCTACAACTAACAAGAGAAAAAGTAAGAACAGGAAGCATACCTGAAGTGCTAGAATGACAGCCTTGAGCAAAGAAGGAACAGTGAGAGGCCCTGAGTTCATGCTATAAAATCAGCGTGTATACACACACACACACACACACACACACACACACACTATAGAGCACAGAAAAAATATCAACTCTATTTATACATGTAATACTAAATAATTGAATGTTTTTCCCTAAATTCCGTAAGGGTGTGAAGATATCTGCTCAGACCATTGACAGTCTACAGGATACTGGTGGTGGTACTACTGAAAATCTGCCTAAGGTTTTAGACAAAAGAATTTCCTCTCCTTTCCTAGTTCCAGACTTTATAGAAAGGCATTCTGTTCTTGGAATGCTTTTTGGAGTCCTATGTTTTGGTGGTAAAGTGAATCTGAGGCCTTGAAAATGTGATGTCAGCAAAGGTGTGGTGAGGAAACAATCCCTGCAGGAACACGTTTAGTCATAGCTGTAGGGTGCACAGTTAAAGTCTGCTCATGTATACATAGCTTCCACTGTCATTTTAATGCTGTAAACAAATGAACAATGCAAGTCACTAATAGATGAGAGGAAGGAGCCAATTAAGAAAAATACAGACAATAAGTCAGGAAAAAACTTGAAAGCTGTTTGAAGAACTCAGTTAACTGGGATTGAGATAGGATGATACATAGATTTAAAAAGAAAGAAATATGGTGCAATCTTCTGAGTGAACTACTAGAAAGTGTTAAATTTATTGAAAGAAGTTTTATAGATCTGTCAATTTAGGGAGATGATCTTACAGTAGGTATATAGATACTGGGGGAAATATAAATGCAGTATATATAATCTTGAAGTGTAATTGTGTTATCATCAGTGGCTCAAATGAAGAATATCATAGTTGTGTGAAAATTATAGTTGTGTGAACATCGAATACTGATTCACAAAATAATTACAATAAAGCATCGTTTAGCTATGAATATTTCCAAAACTTCTCTCATTTTGATAATAATTCATTATTGTTATTATTACCACTAGTAGTGAGGTGTGTGTGTGTGTGTGTGTGTGTGTGTGTGTGTGTGTGTGTGTGTTTGTGTGTGTGCTGTTCCTGGGGCTTGAAATCAGGGCCTTGCCTTGGGTGCTGTACCTGAGCTTTTGTGCAGGCTAGCACACTATCACTTGAGCCATTGATCCTCTTTTGGCTTTCATTTATTTATTTATTTTGGTGATGGTGGCTGTGGTGGTTAATTGGAGATAAGAGTTTCAGAGACTTTCCTGCACTGGTTTCAAACTGAAATCCCCAGTTCTCAATCTCCTGAGAAGTTAGGAGTACAGGCACCAGATGCCTAGCTGACTACGGTAGCTTTGAGGAGTGGTAGTCTGCTGTTTTAAGAACACCCCTCTGTTGAATTTTTTGTGATGTTATCTCAAGATAAGATGGAACTTTTGTGCTCTCTGGAGTCTGATTACAAAGGTAAATGTTCAATTTATTCTTCTCATATTCCCGAAGTACACTGGATCAGACAACATGACTGTTAATGTTGGAACACATACTTCAGCCTCTGTTAAATAGTTCCACTATGACGTTAGTCTTCCCTACCCTGCCTTTTGGAAGAAAGTCACTCTGGGAAAAAGGCACTGTGAAGGACCTGCAGTTGAGGAGGTTATACTTCACTTGTGTAAGAATAGAACTCTACTTAACTATTTGCAATTCTTCTAGAGGGAAGACTTATCCATTCATTGCCATTTCCTCATTTGTACAATCAGTCCTATCAGTAAGGAATCATGGATATTTATAGTGGGAATTATAAATTAGTACACTTAATTGTTATTTATTATGTTTTGCATATGTAGTAGCACTGATTGACAGTGGCTTTTTTTCAGTTGACTTTTGTGGCTATTTAATGTACTCTTTTTTGTGGGTTTTTTTTTTTTGGTACTTGTCTTATTTCCTGACAACATTCTTTCATACTCTCAAACATTTTTTCTTGTTCCAGCCCTTTTATCAACTATTTTCTCAAAGCACGCTGGCCCACTTTATTGGAAAGCAAAGAGACCAGTGCCAGGAGTGTTGATTGCTCTCTCTAGCGTGTTTTCATCATATTGTGTTGGGCAAGGTATGGTGCACCAGACACAAATCAAGAGTAAGAAAGAGCGCCTGAGTATTCACTGGGGAGAAAGAGTATATAACATAGAGGTAACTCAGATGAAGCGCCACCATGCACTTGTAGAGGGGGAGATGTGGCCAACAGCCCTTATTGAGGTTTTCATGGGAAGAATGGAAAATTGGGAGACAAGCCACCAGATTAGGATTGGCTGGTTCAAGGGTCACTCTGGAGAACAAGGACTTTGCAGAATTGTTAGCGTCAGACCCTTAGTGACCAAGGTAGAAAGGTAGTGTGAGCGTGAAAGGGGAGGTGGTTGGGAAATGGACTGAATTAGGAAAGGGAAAGGGAACTGACAAACCTCTGGCCAGAACTTCACAATTAGCTCAAGATGGTATTAGAATAATCAATACTACATATTTAAACAATCCTTTTTTTGGGGGGGGGGGGGGAAGAGTGCCAGTCCTGAAATTTAAACTTCTGAACTTAGAGCCTGGGAATGGTTTCTGAGCGTTTTTTGTTCAAGGTTAGTGCTCTACCATATGAAACAGAGCTCCATTTAAGGCTTTTCTGACAGTTATTTGGAGAGTTATTTTCTGACAGTCTCATTGGCTTTCCTGTCTGGAATGGCTTTGAACTGCCATCCTCATATCTCAGCCACCTAAATAGCTAAAATTACAGGTATGATCCAGTGGCACTCAGCTAGCCTGTTCAAATTCATACACCTATATATTTGCAGATATGAACACTGTATTTACATTAAGTAAAAAACAGTGGTTCATTCTGTCTATAACTATTTTCCATTACTTGTGTACCTTACTAGGATTTAGCCCTTCTAGCATTTAGAAGTTCCCACTTGTTGTGAATGGACCTTTAAGACCTGGGACTGCTGGCTTTTAGCCACTCTTACTTTCTCCCGGGGTCTGGAACCTCCCTGGCCTTCCGACTGTAAGCACCTGTCTCATAATGGTGCTGGGGAACGGTCCTGAGGGGACTGTAATCTCCCCCTCTGCAGGAAATTCCGTGACATCACCGTGATGGACATGTTCACCAGCCTATCATTAGCACCTGGACAGTCCCTCCCCCTCCCAAATCTCCATATCCAGTGTCTGCTCATAAACGTAAGGGGGGCTTGGAAGGGGGGTTTCAACGGCTCTACTCCATCTCAGCTTAGTCTCAACTAGGATACGCTCTGCCTTCCCGCCGGCGGGAGTAGCGTGTAGAGCCGAGGGTCCCTCACAATTTATGTAGTCTGACACCCACTCTATCAAAGGAACCTTGTCCATGCACATAAGGTGGTCTAATTTTAGTGCACACACAGCCATAATGGAATTGTAACACTTGCTCTGAGGTGAAACCACTAAACCAACTAGCCAAATATGCATTGCTAGAGTTTCATTCATGTTGAAGCATATTTGTAATATGGATAGATCTTTTGTCAGACTGCAAACCTTCCTTAGTGCTGTCCCCCTATTTCCTAAACATTTTTTTTAAATTAGTGTACTTTAAGGTTTACTCTTTATACTTTAAAGCTTTATGAGTTTTAGCCTGGTGCTGGTGGCTCACAACTGTAATGCTATCTATTCAGCAGGCTGAGAGAGGAGGATCATAGTTTGAGAGCCAGTCCTGGCAGGAAAGTCTGTCAGACTCTTATCTCCAGCTAATAACCAAAATGCTGGAAGTGTAGCTGTGGTTCAGGAGATAGAGTACTAACTTTGGGCAAAAAAGGAAAGAGACAGGGCCAAGGACCTCAGGGCATTTGATCAGGTTTCAGTCTCCACAGATTTGTCTTCCAAAAATGTACATCTTTAAAGACACATGTGTCTTTTCAAACTGGCTTCTTTTTCTTGGCAACATATATTTGAGCTTTTGATACAACATTTTTTTGTCAGTCCTGGGGATTTAACTCAGGGAAACTTTTGCTCAAGGCTAGTCTTGAGCTACAGTGCCACTTCTGGCTTTTTGTTGTTGTTTATATGGTACTGAGAGATCAAACCCTGGGCTTCATGCATGTTATACAAGCAACTCCACCACTAAGCCACATTCCCAGCTCTGCTCTGACTTTTAAAGACCATATTCTAGAGTCGTTTTCAATTCAGAGTAAAACCAAGAGGAAAATATAGACTTTCCTCCAGGTACTTGCAGGCAGGTCCCAGGACAATAGACACCCTGACCTTATCAAAGCCTTTCCACAGAGTCATCCATTTGCTGTAGTTTGTGGATCCACATTGGTAAACTTGGCTTGAGCAATTCCAAAGCTCATTTCCTTGCCCTGCTGAGTAATATTTCATTTTGTAGCTGTACGACAGTATTTATCTACTGAAGAATGTCGTAGTCAATCACATGAATTTTAGCAATAATGAATGCACAATTCCAATCCTGTGAGTAAATACTGAAGCATGAGTTTTGGATCTTACAGTAAGACTTGGTTAAAAACAAACAAACAAACAAACACTGCCCAGTTGGGCTAGGAATGTGGTTTAGGGGTAGAGTACTTGCCTAGCATGTATGAAGCCCTAGGTTCGATTGCTCAGCACCACATATATAGAAAAATCCAGAAGTAGCACTGTGGCTCAAGTGATAAAGTGCTAGCCTTGAGAGCAAAAATTAGCCAGAGACAGTTTCCAGACCCTGCGTCCAATCCCCAGGACTGGCAAAAAAACAAAAGAACAAAAAACTGTCCAACTCTATGGCCTCCCTTATTGGGAATAATTAGTACAGGTTTAGGCAAGCCATAGCAGAGCATCACAAGGCCCAATAGCTATACCCTTAGAAACACATAAGATGATGCTAATTGAAATGAACTCCATGTTATGGAAACAAGTGATATATCACAGTTGTAACCACTTTCAACGTCCTATGTGTATGTGTAGTTTCTATTATAGATAATGTTTTGTATCACCTTCCTATGTTTGTACCTACACTATCTCTGTAATCTTATCTGAGTATATTGGAAACTGTGTTTACTGGTATTGGAAGTAGGAAATTCAAAGGGAATACCAAACTCGAGAGACACAGGGTAAAAAAAGAGAAATAACTACAAAAGCAATACTTGCAAAACTGTTTGGTGTAAGTGAACTGAACACCAGGGGGGAGGAGGGAAAGGGGGGGAGGGAGGGGGGCATGAGGGACAAGGCAACAAACAGTACAAGAAATGTATCCAATGCCCAACGTATGATACTGTAACCTCTCTGTACGTCAGTTTGATAATAAAAATTTGAGAAAAAAAAAAACTGTCCAATTGTCTTCAGGGAAACAATTGTATACCCCTTTTCATTTAACATATGAATGCTTGTGCTGAATAATCTCTATAAATATTTTTTATAGTTTTGGTTTTTTTATTAATTAAATTTTATTGGCAAGGTGTTGTGCAAAAGGGGGTACAGTTACATAATAAGGTAGTGAGTACATTTCTTGTGATATCTATTACACCCTCATTTTTCTTTCCCTTACCTAGTTCAGGTAAGCATATATACAATATCCAGTGTACCAAAATCATATACAATAATCACGTAGGGTACACCAAATTAAATTCACCTAGAACATTGAATATTTTATATAAAAATATAAATTATTTATGTAAACAATCACAAGCGCTGTGAGCACTTTATGAGTTCATGTAAGAGGTTTGTAAGAATTAGGAACCATCATCTTATTACAATTCCTTCTCCAAGTTTATCCATTCTTCTTTAATTATCAAAAGAGCAAATGATATTCCCTCTTTTCCTATACATTTTTCTTTTACAGAAAATTAGTATACACAACACATATACTATATATACTATATATACATGTATACTATATATATATATATACATATATATAATTTAATGTCAATACTTGGGCTTGAATTCAGGGCCTCTTGCTTACTTGGCTTTTTCACTCAAGGCTGGAATTCTACCAGTTAAACCACACATCCATTGAGGCTTTTTGTTGGTTAATTGAATATGCATCTCACAGTCTTTTGGATTCAAATCATGATCTTCAAGTATCAGCCTCCTGAATAGCTAAGATTACAGGCTTGAGTCTCTAGAACTCAGCTATCAATTTTCTAAATGATAAACTTGTATCTTCTTGTCTTTAGTTATTCCCATCCTTTTAAATCAATCTTTTGTGGATTTCTGTACCTAAGATATATGGTGTTAATTTTTGGTAAAATGTATAAACAATCCAATACAGTTTGTGTGATGTATCTGCATTTGTGTATGTACATACATGTATGGTTCAAGAAATATACCAAAGAGCAAGCATGATAATATTTTTTCCTACAAAGTACCATATGTTTAAAACAAGCATTATTGCATTGAGGCCGAATATGTCAATGAACTCGTCTTCTACTGTCTGATATGATTAATCTTTGTGTAAGTCTTCAGCATATATTAAGGATTGGGAATATTTCTGAAGATATTTTATATGTGAGCTGATAGAAGCACCAGTCTAAATTTTGTGTTTTAAAAAGTAGAATAACAAGTCAGGCACAAGTGGCTCAAGCCTGTTATCCTAGTTACTCATGGGATTGAGATCTGAGGATTGTGGTTCAAAACCAGTCTGAGACTCTTACCTCCAATTAACTACCGAACAAACAAAAAATTGAAGTAGAGGTGTGGCTTAAGTGGTAGATCTCTAGCCTTGAACAAAAAGCACAGGAGCAGGGCTGGGAATATGGCCTAGTGGCAAGAGTGCTTGCCTCACATACATGAAGCCCTGAGTTCGATTCCCCAGCACCACATATAAAGAAAACTGCCAGAAGTGGCGCTGTGGCTCAAGTGGCAGAGTGCTAGCCTTGAGCAAAAAGAAGCCAGGGACAGTGCTCAGGCCCTGAGTCCAAGCCCAGGACTGGCAAAAAAAAAAAAAAAAAAAAGCACAGGGCAACATCCAGACACAGAATTCAAGCCCTAGGAACAGAAGAAATAAAAACAAAAACATAAAACAACAGACAACATCTTGTTTTCCCAAAGGATGATACTTGCTTGCCAGGCCAACGGTTCTGCTACTTTGCTTTATAGGGAGAAGTTATCACTTCATTAGTGCTACTTGCTTCTTGCACTGAGTTTTTTGGGTTGGGAGTAAAGACTTAGATGTGGAGAAGTAGAAAGAGGTTATGTATTAATGTTAACTCTAACTGGGAGTCCAGCCAGACACCCAGCTGTGAGTTTGCCATTCGTACTTCCTGATGTGTCTAGTGACCAATTTAAATGTTACCCTTTTAAAACACAAGTAATTAATTTACATGATCACATTTCTGTCGAAAGGAGTTCATGAGGGGGCTGGGGATATGGCCTAGTGGGCTTGCCTTGTATACTTGAAGCCCTGGGTTCGATTCCCCAGCACCACATATACAGAAAATGGCCAGAAGTGGTGCTGTGACTCAAGTGGCAGAGTGCTAGCCTCGAGCAAAAAGAAGCCAGGGACAGTGCTCAGGCCCTGAATCCAAGGCCCAGGACTGGCAAAAAAAGGAGTTCATGAATATGGGCGGTAGTGTGAAAATATATGTGTATGCACAAGTATGCTTATGTACGTGTGTGTTCTATGTGCTTGGGTATAAGGGGGCGTGGGCATGCTTAAGTTGTGGGTGTGAGTGTGTGTGCTATGGATACATGGAGGGGAGGCTGTGCTGTGGTTGGGAGAGAGGATGGGTATGTGTTGTCAGTGTATGCGTGTTAGCACAAGTATGCCATGGGGGTATTTTGGTATGTGTTTATGTCTGTGTGTTCATGAAGGTATGGGGTTTGGGGCAGATATATGTGTGTGGGTAAGTATGCAGGTATCTATTTGGATGTGGGTATATTCAGGTGTAGGTTTGTTACTGTGTGTGAGGGTGCGCATGTGTGAAGAGGTTTGGGGTATAGGATTGTGCAAGTGTATATGTGTGCATTGGTGGGAAGGGTATGCATGCATGTATGTGCATGCATGTGACTATGGGATGTTAGATTTGTAATTATGTGTAAGAGGTGTATGTGTGAACACGTATGGGAGTGTAGAAGTGTATGTGTGCATACTTAAACGCTGCTTGGAAGGTTTTGTCAGTTTTCTGTTGACTTCCAGAGCTTCTGTCTGTGTCAGCAATTTTCTATCTGATTAGGAATTTGTTTTAAATATTCCACACTGAAGCTGGGAAGGCAGCCTGCTGGTAACAGGGAAGGCATTCCACAGAGCTTTACCATCCATGGTGCTCCCTGTTGCTATCAGAGGACAACCCTAGGCTCCTGGACAAAGGTTACTGGACCACAATGCAGTGGAACTCACCTGCTCAGCACGGTGAGGTGAGATTTCTAGGAAATCTAGGTATAGGAGTTTTCCAATTGTAAAGCATTTCCTTTGATGCAGAGTTTTAGGTTAGGGAAGCTCAAAAGAGTTTCCAACCCATTCATTTCCCAAGACTCAATGGAATGTTTAATCCTTACAGAAAAGAATTAAGGATATAGTTCCTGACATTCACAAACTTTGGTTTCATTGGAAGGTTCAAAAAACAGTTGGTGTCAGTATTTAATCACTTGTTCCTACCAAAACTTTTCAGGATTTGAAAGACTTAACGCTCTACGTATTTAAAAGTGAGGCAGTAACATATTAGACATGTAAATCATTCTTACATAGGAATCCTTATCTAGAAGGACCAGATTATTTGTCTCAATAGGCATCAAATTTCTACTATCTGGTGGCATCTTTCTCAATATCAAGCCTTAGTAGCTTCTCGGAAATATTTTGTCACGTTCTATAACTGTGGAAATGGCTCACAAGGCCTGTTAGTTTTGCCAAACATATTAAATTGTAGAGATTTACGTCATTGGTAGTTTTTCTGGCTTCAATCTCTCTCTTTCTCTCTCTATACTATATATATATATATATACATACATATATATGTGTGTATATATATATATATATATGGATATATATGTATGTGCTTGTTCAGCTGTTGCTACCACAAGAGCTAAATCTATAGCCCAGCTTCTTTCTGGTGATTTTGAGGATGGGATCTCAAGAACTTTTCTGCCTAATTTGACTTCAAGGTTGGAGTCTTAGCCTCTGACTAGCAAAAATTAAAGTAGCAAGATATTGGTGCCCAACAAAGTAACTAATTTTAACAACTTGTTCTTATCCTGTCCAATAAAATGACATTTAAAATAGTAGTTTACTTCAATCTGGAATTTTTGTATGCAGTTATATTTGCATTATACAATATTGCAGTTATATATAACACATATATGTACAAGTATATATATGTATATGTGTGCAATTATATGATTGCAAAAGCAATGTGTGTGTGTGTGTGTGTATGTGAGTGTTGATTCAACATTGGACTTCATGAAAATGTGTTACCACTTGACCAATGCCTATAGCTCTTTTGTTCAGTAATTTTTTGGGAGGTGGTAATGTTCCATAGTATATTATTTATTTACCTATTTATAGTTTTAGTTACTTTTTATTTTCTTTAACTGGTTGTACAAAGGGATTTAGCCTCAACATGTCAGTTTAAGTTTGTACAAACTTTTGAGAGAGATTATCTCTTAACTTCAGTTGTGTGGGCCTTGAAATTCTGATCTTCCTTCCCCAGCCTCTAAGTAGCTGTTTTAAAACATGTATTATCTAAGTTATAACACATATACAAACATTATACAAATGACATTTTAATGGCTTCAAAGGTTACAAGACTACAATACATTATTTTAAAACTATTGTAATTACTCAGCATACTGTAAAGAGAATTTATATTACTGAGTGTTATTTACATATACAACTTGCATCGAATATACCTTAATTTCCACCAAAAGATTTACTTTGTAGTTCATCATAAATAATAGCTAATATTTATTAATTTATAGCATGGCAATGTTGTCTGCACATTATTTTGCTTTTTGCAAATAAGAAATTATATTGGGGGGCTGGGGATATGGCCTAGTGGCAAGAGTGCTTGCCTGGTATCCATGAGGCTCTGGGTTCGATTCCCCAGCACCACATATACAGAAAATGGCCAGAAGTGGCGCTGTGGCTCAAGTGGCAGAGTGCTAGCCTTGAGCAAGAAGAAGCCAGGGACAGTACTCAGGTCCTGAGTCCAAGCCCCAGGACTGGCCAAAAAAAAAAAAAAAAAAAAAAAGAAATTATATTGGCTTCAAAGAAAAAAGTAGCCTTGTGATATCATCAGAATCATGAGTTTTTACCTGTGTTAAAATAGTTCACAAGAACCATCAGAAGCATACATAGTTCAAATTGTCTCTTTCTTGTTTGTTAATAGTGTTATGCAGTTGGCATAGTCCTTATAGAATAGGAAAGGAAAAAAGAACTCTTCCATAAGGAGAACAGTATTTGTTCCTAGAAAGTGATAACAAAGCTAAATAATGTGGGCATCTATGGCGAAGGGGAACCACCTGATGACCCCTGCCCTGAAGTCAGGGAAGGCAAGAGCTACATCAACGGCTGTTTGATTCAAGAAGATGAGTGTTAATGGGGCAGGCCATAGGCACAGTGTTCCCGCTTCTGCAATCCTCTGGAGAATGAATTATGTGAGGTTGGCTGCTTTAAAGCACAGTAACACTGGCTTTTCTAGCGGAATGGTACAGGATATGTTCCATACATCCATATGTGACTCTTTATGCTCACCATTATCTGTGAGGTGGTTTATTTTTTTTTTACTTTCAGATTCATGAACTAGTGACTGAGTTATTTTCCATTGTAGAAAGAGAAGGAATCTGATTTTGAAACTTGTTAAGGTTTTGATGATTTCTTATGTGTTTAATCATTCATTTCCTGAATAGGCTAATGAATGATTTTTATTTTTTTTTGGTCAGTTGGTGGTAGGGCCCGAACTCTGGGCTTAGGTGTAGTCCCTGCAGTCTTCAGCTCAGGCTAGTGCTTTACCACTTTGAGCTACAGTACCACTTCCAGTTTTCTGGTGGTTAATTGGAGAAAAAAGTCTCATAGACTTTCCTGACTAGGCTGGCTTTGAACCTCAATCCTCAGATCACATCCTCCTAAGTAGCTAGTATTACAGGCATGAGCCACCTGTGACCAGCCTGAGCACTGGAGACCTGGTGTGAATCTCTCATATGCTGTGATTGGCAATGTGTTGTTCAGTTCTCAGATCACAAATATGATGACTCTGAGGGCAGAAACAGAGATTGTCCTAATGCATACTTGCCTTTGACCTTGGCATACTTGCCTTTGATCTTGGCTGACTGATACATTACCAAAAGTTTGCCATTTATTAGATTAGAATATACAACATGATAATGAAAGTAAATAAAAAACATATGTCCCAAATATATGTGATAAGGACTTAACTTTTCAGAATTTATAAATTTAATAACTAAGTAATTCCTTTCATTTTGTCAGTTACTGAATTTTAATTTTAAAAGTATAAAACATTTCATTAATTGCAATATTTTAATCCTCCATGATACCAAGATTTTTTTCCTGTTCTTTTTTTCTTCTTTTTGAAGAAAAAAAAGCCCAACCCAGAGTGTAAAAATGTTTAATCATTCTTAAAAATACTGTTTTTCAGGAAAGAACGGTGACCATCAGAAGACAGACAGTTGGAGGATTCGGACTGAGCATCAAGGTAGCCATCTTTTCAGTCTGTACTCACCTAGGCTGAGCCTAATGGCCAGACTTCTGTCTATTCCATTGTTTTCTAGTTCATAAGTAGACAAGGATGGATGTGTAGCAAGCTTCTCACTAGTTCATGTGGGTTGTAAAGTAGGTTTGTTCTCATGGAACTATAGATTCCTAATCTTTTTATTACATATTTTAGGAAAGGTTTTGGGAGCTTCTCCAGACCTGTCATTGAATATAGCATATTAGCTTTCATTGTCTGGTTTCTTCTTAAATATTGTATATGATATTACATGTTTTCTTTCTACCCAGCAGTGTATAAAATATTGGCCCACAATGAATGGAACAAGACTTAACTTTCATGTCACCAATCTGAGAGCAAGCATAGTCATATTATACTGCTGAATTCATTGTATTATGTACATCTTTTTGTTTAACTTTTATTTAAAAAATCCATACATCTCTTCTTTCAATGTCAAGTTTATTTATTGTAACATTGTAACATCTTTATTTCTGAATCTCATGGACCACTAGAGATGGACTAAAATAGCAGTATATCCTCACTGGAATAGAAGAGAATTTTTAAAAGCAGAGGACATTATGTAAATATTGAAGGGTTAACCCAAAAACCTTAATGCCCTTAGCAAACTTACATCTCTTTATTCATAAGTGAAAGTTAACTTGGCTCAGGCATTCTTGGTTTAGGCATTTTCTTACATAGAGTGCAAACCATTCTACATCTCAAAGACACATTTAAAAATGTCTTAACTAGATTCAGTTTTGTATGCTCAAAAAGAAGATGGTACTCAGGTCTCTCTCTGCCAGCATCTTGGCTCCTCATCCTTCACATAAATGCCCAGTGAAGCCACAGAAACTATCCCTGCTACAGAGCAGGAGTTGCCATAGCCACAGACTGAGACAGGGTCTGGAACAGAATCTGACAGTGATGAATCCGTATCAGAGCTCGAGGAACAAGATTTTGCACAAAAAGTCACACAACGAGCCCAAATGTCAGCAGCAGCAGAAATTGATGAAGAACCAGTCAGTAAAGCAAAACAGAGTCAGAGTGAAAAGAAGGCACAAAAGGCTGTGTCCAAACTGGGTCTTTGACAAGTTACAGGAGTTACTAGAGTCGCTTTCTGGAAATCTAAGAATATCTTTGTCATCACAAAACCAGATGTCTACAAGAACCCAGCTTCAGATACCTAAATAGTTTTTGGGGAAGCCAAGATTGAGGACTTATCTCAGCAAGCACAGTTAGCAACAGCTGAGAAATTCAAAGTTCTAGGTGAAGCTATCTGAAACATTCAAGAAAACACACAGACTCCAACTGTACAAGAGGAGAGTGAAGAGGAAGAGGTTGATGAAACTGGTGTGGAAGGTAAGCACATAGACTTTGTCATGTCACAAACAAATGTATCAAGAGCAAAGGCAGTCCGAGCCCTGAAGAATAATAGTAATGATATTGTAAATGCTATAATGGAATTAAAATTGTAACCATATGAAAACAAGGACCTTTTTTGTGTGTGTCTGTGTTTCAAGAGGGTAACTGAAGCTTGGTTTGAAATTTGTACTGTTTCTATCATTAATAAAGTTATGGCTTCTTGTTCGATGAAAAAAGAAAAAAATTGTGAATATCAATCAACTCTAGTCAACTCTCTGGAAATGAGCTAAAATAGAGATCAATGTGCACTTATTATGTCACTGATGAGAATGTTACCTATGCATTGTTTTGTCTCTGTTGCTTCTGAAGCATTAATTTAGAAATATGTTTTAAAATTACTCTACTTGTTACTATTACCTTGATAGTTTATTGTTTTCTTTTACTCTTAGCCACAATGTTTATGGAGAGTACTGTGAAGTAGTTTAAAGGTAATACTTAAATTACTACAAAGTCTAAGACTCAAGCCTAATTGTCAATATTCAGTTCATTTATTTCAGACTTCTGTATTTCCTTACTCAGTTCCTGATTCCACTTCAGAGGAGAGTTTGTTTATTGCTGTTTGGTCCTTCTGCTATCTACTTAGAGTTGCTTCTCTGTAACACACTTGTATGGAAAGGCCACAGTTTAAATGGTTCATAAACCTTAAGTGTTTTTTGTTAAAGCATCACAAATTTTCTAACCCAATAATTTCAATCTAATAAATTCATCATCTACTATACATCTACTATACATCATCTACTATACATCATAATACTATAATTTTTAGGATTAAATAAGTCTGTACTTACAAAAATATTTGCCACAGATATGATATTTGAACCATGACAAGTGCCATATAGTATGATATAACCAGAAAATGAATAATGGTATTTTTATTTAGAATTAATTTGGTTTATTGCTTTACCATATCTCACTTTGTATTTCTTAGTAGTCATTTCTCACTTTTAGAATTTTGCTTTCCCTTTCTTGTTTTGTGTGCTATGGTGTGTGTGTGTGTGTGTATGTGTGTGTGTGTGCATGTGTGTGTGTGTGTGTGTGTGTGTGTGTGTGTGCATGTGTATGTGCTAGTACTAATGTCAGCACCAGATTCTTAAATTCAGGGTCATGTTCCCACTTGGCATTTTTTGCTCAAGGCTATCACTCTACCCCAAATTGAGCCATAGATCCACTTCTGATATTTGGTGGTTAATTTGAGACAACAATCTCCAAGACTTTTCGTTCCTCAGATCTCAACTTTCTAAGTAGCTAGAATTATAGGTTTGAGCCACCAGCAGCCAGCTCAAAGTTTTCTGTTTTTGGAGCTATTTTTCTTTCTGGTTATGTAGATCAAATTTGCATTTTTTTAAATTTTGAATATCAATATTGCTTTATAATTTCCTTTATGGTCATATATGACTTAGATAAATTATTGTGTTTATTAGTACTAGTTTCTTTAGATATGATACTTTTGAAATATATGTATATATAGTAAACGTTTAGAAATCACTCCAGGCTCAGTGCAGAATTAACACTTTAATGTTGAATCGTTTATTTATTTTTAGGAGCAATTTTGAACTAACATGCACATGAATATATATAAAAATTTAGCTTTAATTTTTCCACTTAAGTAATAATTACTACTACTTATATGGGAGGTTTTGTAGTGAGAAGTATTAAACTCTTAAGGTCTCATTAGAGATGGGAGGAAGGTGGTATGTTAAATAAATGAGAAGAAATTCACTCATAGTCAAGATCCCAACATGTCTTGGAGTAAATTTATTTAACTTGAGTCAAAAAACAGAGACACTCATTTTAACTTTCCAACTACTTCTTTCATTTTGTCCTGTGCCATTAGTGGGCCTGGAACACAGGACCTGAGTTCTGTCCCTTAGCTTTTTCAGTAGTGCTATACCATTTGAGCCACAAATCTATTTATAAATTATTGCTGGTTAACTGGAGATATGAATTTTACAAATTCTCCCACTTGGTTTGGCCTTTAGTAATAGGGACCATCAAATCTCAGCATCCTTATTAGCAAGTAAGATAGGCAGGACCCATCCTGGCCTTCTTAAAGTCCTCTTTTTTATAAACTTTTTAAAATTAACTTTTATAAACAGAAGGGTAATAGAACGTACTCTCAGGTTACTAAATGCTGAAATACTTTAACATGCACTCTGGGGGATGGGAACATGCCAAGTGGTAAAGTGCTTGCCTCATATACATGAAGCCCTGGGTTCGATTCCTCAGCACCACATATATAGAAAAAGCCGGAAGTAGCGCTGTGGCTCAAGTGGTAGAGTGCTAGCCTTGAGCAAAAAGAAGCCAGGGACAATGCTCAGACCCTGAGTTCAAGCTCCAAGACTGAAAAAAAACAGAACAAAACAAACATGCACTCTGGATACCAAAGCAGTCACTTGGCTCTGTGGTCTGCTAACCAACTGCCATGGGCTTCTCTGCCTTGGTGGCTTCAGTGCCTGTGTATAGGATAATCGTCACCATTCATATTGCAGTCCCAGCTGTAGAGGCTGATAAGCAATACTGCAAGGAAGATGTCTCTGCAAATTTATCTGAATGCTTTCCTGAGTGCCTTGATGGCTGTAGGTAAGGCATCATCAGGATAGTGGCTACCAGTGTCCACACATTCTTCATGTTCTTCCCCTCTCTGTAGCCCCAGACCATTGGCTTGTAGCTTTAGACCTTCCTCTCACCAGAGACAATATGAAAATGTCTGGAACCTCCATGTGCTGGTGGCTTGGAGCATGTGGCTTTAATTCTGGACTTTGGTATCTTCTGTTGAAAAGCTAACATTAGAACATGATATAGGACACATTCAGGAGAGTTGTTATCTAAAAATTTCCACAGAATAAGAAGAAAACAACAGAAATTAAAAAGAAAATGTGTTGTATTTATTTATTTATTTTTTTAGTGTTGGTTCTGGGGCTTGAACTCAGGGCTTGGGTGCTGTCCCTGAACTTTTTTGTTCAAAGTTAGTGTTGTGCCACTTGAGCTACAGCTCTACTTCTGGCTTTTTAGTTAATTAGAGATATGAGTCTTATGGACTTCATGCCCAGTCTAGTGTCATATTTTGACCCTCAGATCTCAGCCTCCTGTGTAGCTAGAATTATAGGTATAAGCCACTAGTGCCTGGCTGGATTTAATTTTTGTTATCATTTTTAGAGATCCCATTTCTTTTCTCTCCAAATGCTATCTAGTGTTATTCTATTTTTTTAACTTAAGAAACTTTGACTTCAATTATTGAGATTTCTTCCAAAATTTGAGAATCTGCTTTGAAAGTCATACTATTTTATATGATGTGCAGACATACCAAACACTCAATGTGGAACACTGCTAAAACTTTTAGCATAGGTTACATTGAGATTTATATGTGAATCTCTGATTTATCTTCTTAGATTCACTAATCTTTTAAATGGCTAAATTATTATCATTTTATATAAAAATTTATGTAGCATGAAAAGGAAAACTGGCGTATGCAGGTCTATTCTGAACAAGATCAAAAGAGAAACAGAGGCAGTGACCTCTGAGCTCAGAGGATGGCTGTGATGCTGCTGTCCTGGCTGCAAGATGGCTGCCCACAGAGCAGGTCTACCCAGACTGACATATGTGCATAGAACCCTCTGAGTCCTGTGCTCAACAAAGAGCAGCCTCCTCTTCACCATGTTCCTTTCTCTATTGATGGTTTTTGTTGCTGTTGTTGTTCCTTTTGTAAGGAGGTGTCAAGGGATTAGGAGGGAGTTCTGAAGCTTGAACTCAGGGCTACATGCTTAACTTTTTCACTCAAAGCTGAATCTTTACTGCTTGAGCCATACCTCCACTAGAACTTATTGATGGTTGATTGGAGATAGTCTCAGATTTGTCTGCTTGGTCTGGTTTTGGGCTTCTCTCAATCTTCAGATCTTAAGCACCTACTATAACCAAATGGGTAACGGAAGCAGAATTACAGAGATGAAATTTGGAGATGTGACATATACAAATATGTAGTCCACTATTATCTTTAAATGATCTTATAATGCAATCCCCTGTACCAGAACCTCAAGGAGAGCAGGTATCACCCTTCTGCTGGCATTAGAGGCTGTCTAAGGTATGTTTGCAACTTGTGCATAAAGCCTTGTATGATAAAGGCTGGAGAGTACAAACGTATTTTTGTTTGTCTTTTGTGGGCATCCTCATATACACTATAATTGTGGGTCATTTTTGTGATCTGGGTGTTATCATTATTCAGTCTTGTTCAAAACATGTTTCAGAATTCAAACACGTATGTTTTTTCTCCACTTGTATTAGTTTCATGTTTTGGTTGTCTTTCAATAGGAAATCAAGCTCTTCTATTTACAAAAGCCACATCTAGACCAAAGCACCTTAAACTACTAGTATATATGCTCTCTGCTCTCATACCAGCATTGCTTCCTTTAAAATGTCAGATAATATATCAGGCTCTCTGGTGTAGTCTGCATTGTCCTGGGGGCCATCTCCATCTATGCACATTGACCCTGCCAAGCAGGTTCCCAGAGCATCTCTGTTCCCACCAGCATTAACTAGCTTTTCTCTCAGATCTGAGCGTCTAATTCTCCTTCCCCCTGGCCCTTCTGGAAGACTTGCATCCATGTGTCTATCCCCCTAATCTGGAGCATCCTGAAATTCACCATTTCATCACAGGTAACATCTAGGATTTGCATTGCAGTACATGATAGCCTTGGCTTTCATTACAGTCACTGTAAAGGCAGTGGGGGTACAAATCCTCTTTCTTCGGGTAAGAAAGGCCAGAATTAAGGGAGCAATTTCTTAATGTCAGGAGAAAAGTATAAGTAGCACCAAATCTAATAAATCAAGGTCTTCTGTCAAAGTGACTATATTAATCCCAGATTTAACATTTATCAGGAATTAGAATGCAAGCCTATAAACATCACGCTTTGATAGAAGTAGATACATGCATCTGTATTTATCTCATCCTTCCACTGTGGATTCTTTTGACTTCAGTCTGGCTCCACTTTCCAGTATAAACACAGAACTTTCACAGACAGATATTCAAGCTTAATTTCATGATTACAGATTAATCCCAAGAATCAGTTAAGATCCCTAGAAAATTTTCATTTGAAAAGACAATTCAATAATATTATGTATCTTCACAGATATAAGTAATCATAGTTCAATCAGTTTTATTCATTTATTTCTCATTGAGGCTTGTTTTTGATAACTGAGGCCTTATGCTTGCTATGCAGGGATCTGCCACTGAGCCATACCTCTCATGCACCAGTGTAGTTTTAGGCTGTTTCCTCACCTCAAGAAGATATCCCACATCCTTTATAATCAGTTTTGACCATCCTCTTCTACTTCAACCTGAGCAAGCTCTGATCTGTCATTTGTTTCTATGGAATGACTATTGGAGACTGTTCTATAAAGACAGTCATATCATATATGAGAAAGACCAAAGTAGGTGATTCTGGTAGTTCATAATGATTCTCAGATGATTTTTCTCCCACTGTCTTTTTTTTTTTTTTTTTTTTTTGGCCAGTCCTGGGGCTTGGATTCAGGGCCTGAGCACTGTCCCTGGCTTCTTTTTGCTCAAGGCTAGCACTCTGCCTCTTGAGCCACAGCGCCACTTCTGGCCATTTTCTGTATATGTGGTGCTGGAGAATTGAACCCAGGGCCTCATGTATACGAGGCAAGCACTCTTGCCACTAGGCCATATCCCCAGCCCCTCTCCCACTGTCTTTAAGGGGTGTTTTCTAGATGGTCCCTCTACTTGTACATTTAAGCTTTGAACCAGAATTACTTGGCTGGAATCTGCTTATATCTTCTCTATTATTCTAGGTGGAAGAGCAATCTAGAGTTCCATATATCTTTTTATTTTCTATAATAAAAATATTAAACCAAAAAGATTTATTTCGCAAGATTCCCTGTGCTCTAACAGAATACTGTCATTTGTTTGGTTTTATTTCACAGTCATAGTTTCAAAACATCTTTTAGATCCTTCTCCAAAGATTTAGATGGGGCTCATAACCTTGTGCCTGCAAAAGTTAGCTGCCATAACAGTTACGCTTTGAACAAAGGGCACTACATATTGGGATGAAGGGTGTTTGGATATCTGTGCTTCCTCGTGCAGAACTGTATGACTCTCCCTCATCTTGGATCCTACCATAGGCTGGAATAACACGGCTTGGTTATTCCAGCTATTTTTCATACATGTTCACAAACATACTCCCTGGGCCAGGGATGTGTTGGGAAAATGATGAAGTGTCTGGCTGACCTCAGCCCAGGCTGTTCACACTTTAATGAAGAGAACATGTTGATCAAATTCTAATGTAAGTCACAGCCTTAATTCAGTGCTATAAAGTGGATTACTTCAAGTCAGAGATCCAGCTGTCTGCCTGCCTGCCTTAGGAATATTTTAGCTAAGTCTCAAATATTGGCAGTCATTTTTGAAGTTACAAGGGAAGCAAAAATTATTCCAGACAGAGGCAGTAAATGTTGATGTCCCTTAATGCTCATAGAGTTGAGAGTCCAGACAAAAACTAAACAAGGCTATGAAACCATGCAACAAGGGACTGATAAGGATCTTAATTTTGGGTTCATGTATAATGGGAAACTTATTGCCTGTTTTAAATCAAGCAAGACACATTATATTATCCTTACCTAGAAAACTTTAAATTTCCCTATTTAGGTCCTAAACCAAATCTAATTACCTTTAATAGGCCAAAGTTATCATCACATTTCATCCAACAAATTAAGGTAGAATCAATTAAAGTTCCAATTTATCTTCTAATTTCTGTTTTAGATTTTATTATCTAATCAATAAAGCTATTTTCTAACAGTTTTAAACTTCAGAGATCCAAATGTCTGTTCTAAAAGGGAAAAATGTGGTTGACATCAAACTATTCAAGTTTTAGGAGAAATTCATATAAAAAGAAAAATTTTGATAAAGTAGCTCCTTCTTATATCTTGTCTTTGTGCCAACCAAGTGAAAGGTGTACGGAGCCTCTCTTTTCTTAGTCCCTAGAAGCATCAGGCTTAAACAAGTTAGTGGGCCTGGGGAAGGGCAAACCTAAACCAAATAACAGGGGCCAAAAACAGCTTGACCTAGAACTGCTTGACCTTTGTAAAAGAAAGAATGAGGAAGACCAGTTTACATGTTTTAGTTTAGGGGAAGTTCCAGAAAGAGAGATTTATGGTAAATACCAGTCATACCTAGAACCAAGAATTGAACAAAGAGAGTATTTTGCTTGCCTGAATGACTTGTTTCTTTGATTGCTTTGTTAATCAGAGTTTAAGGAATTGTAATTGCTGTTTGTAATCAGACTGCCAATTCTGCTTCTGTACATCTTGCTTGCTTGCTTTGCCTAACTCACCTGACCACGTGTGTGGAACACATGATTTTTGCCTTTAAAAAGTCAGCCCTGCCAAAGCTTCGGGCTACATTTCCACTCCCCAGATGGCAGAGTGGATACACTGTGTGGTTAATAAAATCCTAGCTCAAGTAACTGAGCATCTTGGAATCTGCTTTGAATTCACAATAAAACAATTTCCACAGTGGGTTAGAGTCCCACCAACAGTCTGGCCGTGGGTTAGAATCCCACTTTGCTGACCAGGATAAAACAGTCTTATCTATGTGTTGAGGGGAAATTAGGGTTATGGAGTCACCTCAGATGCTGACAATCTGGAGCTGGCATGATGTGTCCATTTGTAATCCCAGCACTCAGGAAAGAAAACAGGTTTCCAAATGACTTCCCGGGTAGCTCATCTTTATACAAGCATACCTCAGCTCGATCTTACCAGCTTTTCAATCCCAGATTCCCTAATCTAAGCATTACAGACACTTCTGCATGTGTAGTATAATAGATACAATTAAAAAGTGTAAAACCAGCTGAAGGGAATTCCCACAATCAAGTCTATCATAAACTTGTCCTCATGTCCTCACTACTCAAATATGTGAGTTATGGTCTTGTTATCAGGCAATAGATGAGGCTTCCTTGGCTTCCATGAAAAATCACGAGTCCTTGAGATCCACATGTGGAAAGAATTTCAGACAAAGGAAAGACCCATAAGGTAAAAGTTTTGCAAGGATCTATTTTAGTATAACAGGGAGACAGTAGGCAGAAATAGAAAAGAGAGAGAACATTTCCTCCCCCCCCCCCCATAGCATATGAGAGTTAAAGACTCACAATGGCTGTTCTTCTCTGTAGCTTTTCTTTTTCTTCCTTTGCCACTTTACAAGCAAGATGACTAAGTCCTACCTAAAACACAGGTTATCTTGAGGACTTCTTTTTTTCAGTTATGCCTTTCATTCCTCTGTCTGTGCTCCTTCTGAGTTCTCCATTTCAAAGGAGAAAGAAGATTTAGATAGCCCATTCTGTATTTTAAGCTTAACATTAAAAAGGAAGTGTGCTAGAAGAGGAACTGATCTACCTTTTCGTTTTGCTTCCAGACTTTAATTTCTGAGCCTGGCTTGATACTTGTTAAAAAAAAGTTCCAGGTCTCCTCATCTATCTTTCCTGACTTAGTTCCTCAGTTGACTAATTTTACCTTTTTATATTATCTTTACCAAGTGGATGTTTCATTTAAGTTAACCGGCTTTTTTTCCCCTAAAACATGTAAATGTAGATAAAATGTTTTTGCAATCTTTGGCAATTTCCAAGTCCTTTAGAAATTACCAACAACCATAGAAAGACATTATTCGAGGTACAGTGGTTGCACTAATGCACAAAACAGGTAGAAAATAATGCCTTTGCATGATTAATATTACGGTTAGGGATGAGGAAGGAAATATTTTAAGTAATAAATGTTTGAAATTGATAAATCGTATTTAAACTAAACAGCATTTATAAAAATCAATAAATATTTTTGATAAATACTATACATTTGCAAGTTAAAAGCTGATAAATATAATAGGAACAGAACAAAATGAGGAGAGATGATCAGAAATTGATTCTTAACTAATATATATTAGTATGGATTAGTTCTAGTCTCATTGTAATACCTGTGCTTTTTTAAATGAGTCTTAAAGAGAAATGAAATAAGCACCCCACCTTTAGGCTTTCATCTCCCCAACATGCAGTGTTTGCTTTGTGCTCTGTGAGCTGTGTGTGCTGTAGATTTCTATTGCACTGTTAGTTTCTTCACTGTCCTTTTGACTAGATGGGAGGCAGATTCATGTAAAATGGGATCAGTGCTCTGGATACACATAAACTAAAAGGCAAGGCCACAATTGGGACGTTTGTAGTCTATGCATGGGCTTTCTTTGTATTTAGTGAGACTGGCATGTATAGATAATGGGTTAGAGGGAAACAAAAATAAGTTTAGAGTAATGAATTTTAATTTCAAAATGAGTAGGATTTAGTATAATATTTAGCATGCTTCCTTTCACTAGTTTAGCATTAGAAGCTACTCTACTTACAAAGAAAGTTTTGAATATTCTCACTTTTCTTGAAGATTATTTTCTATTTTATAGTTAGCTATACTCAGTAGATATTCATGTGGAAAAAATTGTTCTAAAATAATTTTTGGAGTGCACTAGGGCATACTTAGGGGTCACATAATCTCAACATATAACCCCAGTGTCTTTTAGACTACCTTTATAACTGTCCTGTGTTAAAAAGGAATGAGTTTCTTTTCTTCAAAATTTATTCCTTAGTATACTCATTTCAGCTTTTAACTACTGTTTTCAAGCTTCTCAACTCTTTAATGCTGCAGCAGGATTTTTATGCCATTTATAAGTTTAGATTGCTTGTCTTTTCCCATCATATTTTGTTTAATTGAAAATTAATATTCCAACATGTGTAGTTGTACTTTGCTATTTAAGTTGGTCCACATGTGATTTTGCTATTTAAGTTGGTCCACATGTGATTTTACACAAAGAGGACTCTAATATTCACTGGGAAGTGCAGATGATCTGTTCCTATCATGTGTGTATGCATCCTGATTTTCTTTGATCACTTTGCATTCAGAAAGTTTTTTGTAGTAGGAGAATGTTCCATTGACCATATAGAGTAATTTAGCCATAGAATCAAAGTATATAATCATGTGATGTTTGGAATCCTAATAAGAATTACTACATTAGATAGCATTCTTAAATAGGTATTTAGGGGGAAGATCTTGTCAGGCGTTTCTGCTTTGTGTAGCCATAATTCTAAATAAGAAGATGGTTTCGTGGTAGTACTATCTACCTACCTACCTATTTAGTGAAGACTTTACACAAGTCTCTGTAACCTGTCTATGTAGTTTCTTGAATAATAACTGCACTTAGGGGGATTAAAATATGATATGTGGTTTCTTTTCCTTTCTAGGGAGGAGCAGAGCATAACATTCCAGTTGTCGTTTCAAAAATTTCCAAGGAACAGAGAAGTAAGTATTTAGATAGTAACCATTCCTTTGCACAGCATTGCCATTTAGGTTGCTTCACCATCCAGCATGTGATTGATTATCTCCAGTTCAAGCAGTAAGTATGACTGAATCTGATTCCTCGGTTTATCAATTACTCCTTCATAAGTGGACATCTTTCACAGAAAAAAATCAGGGTGAAGGTGAAAACACCATGTGATTTATATAATTTAAAGATTACATATCTTTTCAGTTCTTTTGGTAAACAAATATTACATAGTAAAGATATTCCCAAAAACTTTTTCATTCAGTTTTTATGCACAGTTTTATCCAATTCATTCTTTTTATGAAGCTTCTTCTAGAAAAAACAATGAAATATAAAGAAGTTGTTTCGTTCAGAAACTGGAAGTACGAGCAGTAAAACAACATAATGTTTACAAACTGTCTTGGCACTCCTGCCCCAGATGTAGGTTAGATGGAATAGACACATTACAAATACATAAGAAAATTTATTCAATCTGTTCAGAAAAGTGACCAGGCTCTTGCAATTCTAAGATAAAACTAGAACTTATTAAATAAAAATCTCTCTGAGTTTCAGTAATGTATGTGAACTGAATCATATCATTGTATAGAATTTCAATTTTCAGTGAATCTTAAAATTCTAGCAAAATAAAACTTTTTAATCTGTCAGTTTTACATTTAATTAAAAAGAAATTATTTAATTTGTCTGAAGAAACAAGTCAATATGTAATCTTTTTTTTTTATTCATAGCGGAACTTTCAGGACTACTCTTTATTGGGGATGCAATTTTACAGGTACACATCTTGTCATTATTATTCACATGCAACCAACATACAGCCAGTTTGTAATATTACATGACACTATGCTTTTCTTTCCATTGCAGATAAATGGGATTAATGTGAGAAAATGCAGACATGAAGAAGTGGTGAGCCTCCCTTTCCCTAGTGTCTTAATTTTCCTCATGTGCTAAGAAGGATGTTAGTCATTGAAAAATATTACCTACAAAGATAAAACATGAGTTTAATCTGCAATCAAACTTTGAGAGTTTCTCCTATTGATTTTTTTTTTCCTGTTAGAAATGGATGACTAAATATTACCCAGGATAAAACAGTAATTTCCTCAATAATTGGAGGCAATATTTAAATATGATAATTTGCTATTTTTCTTTAATTAATTTGTACCAGTTTATATGAGGATATGGAGTCATTTTCTCTGTGCACTGAGGAACTGAAAGACAGGAAAGTGACTTTATCATGCAGAGCAAGTTTACTTGAAAGTGCAAGGAAAGTTGCAGAAAGGAAGGAGACACTGACACTCTGAAGGAGTCCCCAAGAGGAGTCCAGTGGAGTCCTATGGGAGAGCAGTTTTTTATAGAATTGGGCTTCTCCCATCTGCTTTCCCTGAGGCTTTGCTGGTTGCCTGTACATGTGCCTTTCATCTGCACTGTGGTGTGAGGAGGAAAGAAAGGAAGAGAAAGAGACTTAGGCCTAAGGCAGACAGTTTCACTGCTACTCAGTAGGGCCATAGTTTTTTTATTCTTACATCTTCTGAAATGTTTCTAACGGTAGATTTGGAAGTCTGAGATTGAAATTTAGCAAATTTGGGTGGGCCTAGGAGTTTGAATAACCCACATTCTACAAGATTTCATTGTAAATGGCTTCTAATCTGCACTTGGATAGAAAAGGGTTTATACTATATGAGAAACATACTCACCCATCCAAACTGAAAGGACAAACTCAAAGACAAGAAGTGCAGTGAAAAGGCAATCATTAAAGATGGTGTCTATCTACAATGGGAGTTGACAGCAACCAGTTTTTTTATGAGGTAAATTCTCAGAGAAGCCACATTTTGAAGCCACATTTGAATCTTGGAGTCTTTATTCGAGTCTGTAGGCAGCCAGTTGTTACAAAGGCTTGCAGCCTGCAGATATACTTAAAACTGTTAGGAAACGGGCCAGAGAGGAAAGACAATACCACCAAACAAATTGTGCTACAATGGAAAGCTGAAGTTGGATGCCATGGTGATTGGAGATGAGCCAGGAGACAGGACACAGAACTGGAACACAGAGACCTGTGGCAAGGCATAATGGCTCCTAAGGTGGTCTGACCCTAAATAGGGGCAGGTCAAGGGGCAGCATCACAGGAAGCTCCCATTCCCAAGCACTGGACTGACAGGTTTAGTAGCCTATAGGCCAAGTACCCACCCCTGTCAGCAGGGATTCAGGAACACTCATCACCTGGAGGTGGGACTTCCCTTCCTCTAGAAATTCAGGCACACCCATCAAGACAAGAGGCCAGATCCTATAATTCACCATGTGGCCAAGATGGCATGGGCCAGACTTGACCTCCTTACTTGAGTTTTACACCTAGCATGTGGTAATTCTTCCAGCAATTCTTCTTTGGTTGGAAGATTATGAAGTTTACGTTCTCTTCCACATGTCACTTAGATCAATAAAACATGGTCTTGAGATTGGTTAAATTTTAGAAGTGGCTTTTGGGCTATCTCCACCCCACTTTGGTTTTAGGGGGACAGGAATACTCTTCTGGGCATATGTCTTATGAAATATACACAGTTTCTATGTATTTTCTCATTTTATTTCAGTCCAGTTTTCTTATCAGTCCTGTTAGTCTATGGGTTTGCCAGTGCATGAAATTTCTCTCATCCACAAGTTGCTATGCAAGCAAGCTACTGGTAATTTGCCACTCAAGGTCAAATGACTTGTGTGGAAAATGGACCACCATTGAGTTTATTTCTAGCATGTTTAGAGTGAAGACATGCCATAAAAAGCATAGAGGAAGTAAGACAATGTTGTGTAATTGTGGGAATCCGCATGCATAGATTTAATGGATTCTGAGATAGATTTTTAAGGGAAGGAATAGAGGCGATAGAGGAGATAGAGGAGAAATCATATTTCAAAGCCCATACTCAAGGATCAAACAAAATGAAGATCCTGTACTTCCTTTGCTAATCATAACTCCAGTTTATTTTGTTTGGGGGTGAGCAGAGGGAGCTATACTTCTCTAAAAGCTTTCACAGGTAGAGACACCGCAGAGCAGTTGAGGAAGAGCACTTGTCGAAACTGCTAAAGGTTTGTTGGGACTCACCACTTGACTTTGCTCAAAAGCTCATCTGTCTACACTCATACCACTCTATGTTGAAAAATCATGTAAAAATTGTGTACTCCCAGTTTCAAAGTTCCTGCAAAAATATAGAGAAAGGTAATATTTTAGAGAGAGATTTCTGAGCAAATGAACAGCACAGCAGAGTGCCAATTTTGTAAACCCCACATAACTTTTAAATATAGCCATGTAAGCAAAGACACTTTTAAGTTTAGTCTTTTATTTTTTTTCAAGTGCAAAATGATTTTAAAGTCATTATCCAGGGGATAAAAACCGAAGTGCATTCTCTTTCAAAACCTCATGCTGTTAGATGGAATCATGCTTGTAATTTGCTCTTCAGAAGCAAAGGGCGTCCTCAGAAAAACTTCCACAGAGCTTTGATTAAATAGATTAGTGTGATATAAAAGCTTAGAGCATACTAGTAGTGCCTCTTCAGATGGTGCTCATTCTCATCTACAGGAACAAACTTTGAGGTTGTATTACAAAGTACATTTAGCCCTTCATAACAAACTATATTTTGAGAAGATTCACTGTACTAGCTCTGAAATACAGGTACTAATAGTATTATATTTACTTACTTTTTTGTGCTGTCCTAAGGCTTGAACTTAGAGCCTGGGTACTATCTCTAAGCTTTATTTCTCAAAGCTAGTACTCTGTCACTGAAACCACAACTCTACTTCTAGCTGTTTTAGTGCTTAATTAGAGATAAAAATCTCACAGACTTTCATGCTCAGGCTGGCTCTGAACCATGATCCAAAGATCTCAGACTCCTGAGTAGCTAGGATTGCAAGAGTAAGACACCTGTGCCCAGCATGATACTCCTATTTCATTATTGTATGTGACTTTCCCAAAGAAATAGTATTATAATTTTTTGGTTCTCAGTACTTAATATTTAAGTAAATAGACTTAACACTTCAAAAAGATGGAAGAATCAATTAAATGTAAGGAATGAATTTTTAGCTAGCCTGTAATCCTAGCAACTCAGGAGTCTGAGATCTGAGCATTATGGTTTAAAGCCACCCTGGGCAACAAAGTCCATCAGACTCTTATTTGCATATTTAACCAGCACAAAGCCAACAGTGGTGCTATGGATCAAGTAATAAAGCACAAGACTTCAACAAAAAACTTAATAAGAGTGCCTAAGCCCTGAGCTGGTCCCAGGACCAGCACCAAAAATATACATACATAAATAAATAAATAAATAAACAAACAAACAAATAAATGAACTTCCGTGGGCTAAATAAAGCACAAAAGTAAAAAAAGGATGTTAAGTATTTTTCAAATAGCGTACGGATACACATGGCCCTTAAGACTTCCAAACTCAGAAATCTGGACAGGCATGACATGTTGTTGTTTCCTGTAGCTTTTCCTTTTTGTTAATTTACTCTGCCATTGACTTTGTTAGAAATTCTGCATTAAGTGTTTGACTGTATTTCTTTTTGTGAAGACTTCAATAATGTTGTTCCTTCTATGTAGGTATCCTAAGTTTTGGTCTGTACAGAAGATTCTGCCATGTTGTCCACTGACAAAACACCACACACTTGATGGAATTCTTTAGCAAAATCTCTAATATTAAATCTCTGGAATACATGTATTTATAAGTTTTTTATGACATCATCTTGCACTGAAATAAGTCCGTTACAGACTGTCCACATACAACCTACTTTCTGAAAGATAGTTATTAAAGAAGAACATCATGCAGTCTCCACATTAAGAAAAGAAAATAATCTGGGTGGTGATGGAACATTCCTGTAATTCTAGCTCTTCAGCAGTATTACGTTCTGAAGCAACAGGGTTCAAACAAGTTCTGGAAGAAAAGTCTGCAAAACTATATCCTCAAAATAACTGCAAAACCTTGTGTTAGAAACCAGGCACTGTTTGCTCATACCTGTAATCCTAGCTACTCAGGCGTCTGAGAGCTGAGGATTGAGGTTCAAAGCCAGCCCAGGCAGCAAAGTCCATAAGACGTATCTACAATAAAGTACTCAAAAAAAAAAAAAAAGTAGAGCTGTGGCCATTCTGGCTTTTTGGTAGTTAATGGGAGAGAAGAGTCTCATTTACTTTGCTGCCCAAGCTGGCATTGAACTGTGATGCTTAGATCTTAGCCTCCTGAGTATCTAGGATTATAATTATGAGACACTGATGCCCAGATGTGGGTTTCATGTTTTAAAAAATTAAATAATGAAGAAAGTATACAGAAAACTGGAGACAATTATCCAGAACTGGCAATATGAAAATAATGTTTATTTACAATGTTTTTTTTTTTTGGAATTTAACAATGGTGATGTCTTTATAGTCACATATGTAAATATATGGGAAAAAAGTGTCGCTTTGTTTTTTTGCCAATCCTGGGGCTTGAACTTGGGGCTTGAGCACTGTCCCTGATTTTTTTTTGGGAAAAAAGTTTTGACATAGGAAAAAATCTTATTGAATTAGAAGACACCCTGGCTCTAAAAAAAAGAATCTTTTGGTTTAACTTAAATTCCCGTGTAATAAGACTTTAAAAATACAGAAGGCAGTCATTGGGGAAAGCAAGATGAATGGACAGATAGTTAATTCTAGTATTGTTTTCCAAAGAAAAATCCTTGAGTTTAAGATTTGTTAGTTGCTACAAAGAGATTCATCTGCTGTTGATTTTTGAAGGTTATGATTGGACATTGTGTAATTTGAAATGTAAATAATTAGCATTTTAATTTTATATTTGTAGTTTTAAATGAAATTACAAGAAAAATCTTTATAATTCTTATAAAAGCAGAATGAGTGGCTAACATTTTGCTAGTTAAAAAAGACACATGCATACAATGAAATGAAAACAAATGACGACAAAACAAATGGCAAATGCTGATTAATATGGTCAATTGTGATACATACATCACTAAATTTAAAATATCCTATTCAAATAAAATAAACATTTTGAAGAGTGAATTAGATTAATCAGAAAACAACATTACAACAGTTACATTACAACGATAATCTATAGTATGGACATACATAAGATGTAATCTGAACATATAAATCATGTTAGAAAAGCTGAGTCTTAATACCCAAGTTCAAACTCCAAGAGTCCCATGTCAAATCAAACTCTTTACCCCTATATGGCAAAGAGACATAGCGAAGGCCAGAGAAAGGAGATTATTATATGGAAAGTTGGGAAATGATTGTATTACCAATCAACCAATCAAAGTCAGAAATCTATATACTTAACATCTAAATTCTTGTCTAATATGCCAAATGTAATATGAGAAATTTAGGGCAGTTTAACAACTTTGGTCTTTGCATCTGGGAAGGGAAAAATTCAGGCAAGATGTGAACACAATAAAGGGGATAGTGGAGGATTATTAGAGGACAAATTGACAAGGAAAGGGAACAATGGCATAGATATACCACAGGAGGATGGCCCTTCAATCTATCTTTGCCACCTAGTGCCTTCTTCCTTGTTATAGACTTTAGCCTTGTGTTTAACAGAGAATTGCATGGCTTTCTGATCGGTGGGTCTCCTTTCTATTTCCTAAAAGGTTGTGGCACAAAACAATTCAGTGCTCTGTTCTTACTGTCTCATCTTTTTGTCCTTCTTCCTCATTTTTATGGGCCTCCCTGCCCCTATTCCCCATTTCATTGTCAGGCATGTTTTGGCTTATCAGTGTATCCTGCCATCTGCAAGTTCTATAAACTATAATTCCATATCTACCTGCCAACTTTTGTTCTCGTTGTTACTAACTCTTATCAACACTTCAGTACATCTTCAGCCACCTTCAGCTGTCTTCATGGGACTTGCATTTGCCTTAGGTAAAATAAGGAGAATTGGGAGTAGAGAGTAAGAAGGTAAGTATAGCTAAAATAATCGTATGTCATGGACAGGTTCAGAGTTGGTCAGAGGAGATGGCAAGTGGCCTGCTCTTCCATTGTCTCAGGAATGTTCAGTGAGATCTTCTCATAGTAAGGGTCCTTGTGTCTTGGCAGGTAGTCTGTCTCTTCCTGGATTCAGAGATGGCTCCCAAGTGACTGCTGAAGGTCTCAGAATATAGGAAATAGGTACAAAGTGCAGGATTCTGGACTGCCTAGCTGTTATCCTACTCCTAACTAGTAGGATAACTTAATGACCCAAGTACAAAGTCAATGTTTCTTCAGAGTTTTTAAGAAATTTTAAGAAAACATTTAAAATGTCTTTGAATTTCATATCATGCATTACTCAGCCCTAGCAATTACACTGTTCATAATTTAGAAAATTCTTTTGAGCTATAGCTGATTAATACTTTCTTGAGCATTCAAATCATGGTGAATACTTTTATTTGAATTAACTTCCACAAAAGAAAGCCATCTATTAAATCATTAACTTTTAATATTTCCCAGTAGGTTGAGAAATGTTAAGTGGAAAAAGATCAATAATACTATCCATCTGATTTGGAAAAGAAATGTCTAGAACTTGCCTTATATTTCTTTAGATTAATATCAGCATTCTTAGGTGTTTCTTCTCTTTGAACCTACATATGGCTCTCACCTACTTAGGTTACAAATCAAAAAGGTACAAGTGACAATTTAATGTCATATCCATTTCATGTGTGTTTGTGTGTGTGTGTACCAATTCTGGGACTTGAACTCAGGACTCCATGCTCTCACTTTGCTTTTTTCTGCCTAAGACTAGTGCTCAAAGCTAAAAAGTTAAGCAACAGTTCCATGTCAGATTTTTTTCAGGTTAATTTTAGATAACAGTCTCTTTTTATTTTCTTTATTGTCAAAGTGATGTACATAGGGGTTACAGTTTCATATGTAATAAAATGAGTACATTTCTTATCCAACAATCTCTCTTAAAAGTCCTGCCTGTCTTTGCACTGGAATGCTGAAATCTCAGTCTTCTGAGTAGGTAGAATTACAAGTGTGAGCACCAGTACCTGGTCTTCTCTTGGATTACTGATTCTCATGAAATCCTTATTTGTAGTTTTATTTGTTGAGCAAGATGAACAAGACAGCTTAAAGGTATGATCTTCCTGAGACACTAATTGAACCAAATTCAGATTGATGATGTACTGACTTTTTAGGACCCTCACCAGTTCCCATGCAGAGAACTGGACATGGGACACAGCACCAGGCACATCTAGACCATCCTATATTGAGAAGAAAAGATAAAGAGCCACAAAGAATACAAGCATGTCATTCTCCTGCCAGAGTTTGGAATAAGGAAGCTGGGTACACATTACATAATTTTCACATAGCTGATGTTTTATTTTCAAAATGATGAACTGCTCAAACTAAAAATCAAGGACAATAAAACAGAGAAAATCCAAATTTGAAGAACTATGTTAAAGCTTCTGTCACAGATCTTTTCTGGCTGTGACAGGTGGATAAAGACCTAAATCTCTCTCACCCTCAATTTTCTTATCTGGAAGACACAGAGGCTGAAACAGACCATGCTGGATGTCTTTCCAACTTAAAATACTTAGTAATTTTATTTTAAAAAGTAACAGGCAATTTTGGTAAAGCCCAGAAAAGTATATATGACAAAAGAGTGAACTTAAGGTAGTAAAAAGTAAATGTCAATGTGAGTCTATCAGTGACAATGAACTTACCATAATATAGAAAGACCAGACCACACAAAGGAAATCTGTGAGCATAGGAATGATGGTGTTTCAGATGAAAGGAAAGATATGCAAGAATCCTGAAAACAGAGATGCCACATTGAGAACTGGCATAATTATATGTGTGTAATTTTTTTTGTTTTTACTAGTACTGAGTTGTTGTTGGTATTTTTATTTGCAGATAGAATGTAAACAGGCCAATGTTGACTGTCTTCAAGACTGGAAAAGTTGTAGGTAAATCCAGCAGCTAGCAGTTATTCAGAAGCTTGGCATTAGGCAGGATTTGAGATAGCAGGATTATGAGAGGGGATAGTGAGGCATGATTATTGGTTAAAATTCAATAAGTGTCTCTGAGGTCCAACAAATGGTAAATCTCTGCCCTAATATAAAGTGAGTTATGCATTCTTGCTCTACTTTGAACTCTCAGAACTCTGTAGCTGAGTTTATTTTTTTCCACCAAGAGTGGAAATGAGAAGATTTTTCATGAGTTAAATTAATCTAAGAGAAATAACCTACAAATGATGCATTTGGACTTTCCCAGTGCAGGTTAGGTTTTCACTAATCAAACCACAATGGACCCCAGCTGTGGATAAACTTCCTGTTCTATATCCAAAGCTGTCTTGCTTTGAAGCACTGACTGATACCAAAGGATCATTCTCATTTGAAGAAAATCACCCACATCAAAGGCAGAGGCTGAAACACAAAGAGAAATAAATGGGAGGAAATAGACCAAGCAAGGTTTAGATAAAAAGCACTTAATATTATAGTTACAGATAGAAGGCAAAAATATATTACAAATGAAATAATACCAGAAAATTATTTATAAAAAGAGCATATACAGAGAAAAAGAAGAACTCCAGGATATTATAGCTTTGATGGCAGCATTAAAAATGTGACTCATGTAGAAAATAGAATAAAATAGCAAATATGCAAGTGACATGTGTAAAGAATACTAGAGATAGTCCAGTCCAGTCCATGATTTTTATATAACATGACAAGAATTAGGAAAGGAAGTAAATTTATTTTATATCCCTTTATGAATATCTCCTCCATTGGTCTTTGGATCATTCAATATAAAATCATTATTTATATGGGTAAATTAAGACTAGTATATCTGTATTTTTTTCTTTAAAAAAAGTCTTCATTATTTTAAAAATTTCCATTGTTTAAGTTAAGCATTTTACTTAGCCCTCTACATTTCTTCTCATCAAATCAATTAATATACATAAAAATAATGAGTCTTGAAATTTCCATTATACATTAAAAGATATGTGTATTATCTTAAAGTAGTTGTACAAAGGAGTTGCCATACACCAAGGCAGTTTATGAAAACAGTGCATCTTGATCAATATCACCCCTTTCACCATTCTTACTCACCTCTCCCAACACACCCCTTCCATTAACAATTTTTTTTTTTTTTTTTTTTTTTTTTTTGCCAGTCCTGGGCTTGGACTCAGGGCCTGAGCACGGTCCCTGGCTTCTTCTTTTTTTTTTTTTTGCTCAAGGCTAGCACTCTGCCACTTGAGCCACAGCGCCACTTCTGGCCATTTTCTGTATATGTGGTGCTGGGGAATTGAACCCAGGGCCTCATGTATACGAGGCAAGCACTCTTGCCACTAGGCCATATCCCCAGCCCCCCCTTAACAATTTTTAATTTTTGTTATTTATTAAATTTTTGCCATTTAGCAGAGTAGTTTATGTCTGCAGAGAATTTTCGTGTGTTTTGTCACTTCAACATCTTCACCCTCTTCCCGTCACACTTTGATCCACACCTTCCTTTATATTTCTCAATTCTGTGACATATACTAAGAATTCTTGCCTGCATTTTCTCCCCTTCCCCCTTCATCTTCTACCACTCTCCCCTTGGCCCCACCCTACCCTCTTTAAAATAAAATATTTATTTTTAGCACTCCTTGTGTCCTGTCAAATAGTAGTATCCTGATTAACAGATAGGACAGCAGGATAAAATTTTCTTTTCTCCCTTCTCTATGACATTGTTAAAATTCATTTCACTCATCTGTTCCCTTTAAACATGCCAAACATAGTTATCATTACAACTTAGAAGCAATAGTTGCTTCCAGCCAAGTAATACTGAGAAAAATATGTCAATTTGCCTTCATTCATTCCTGCCTTTATAGGTATTCTTTCATTTATGTGGGACTGGTTTCCAACATATTTGCTAATGCTTACAGAAATGTGTAGAATACTCCCTGTAAGGCAGCACATCTGGTAAAGCCAGCTCTGCTCCTGTGTGTCTGGAAGTATTCACTTTTTTACTTCATTGGGATCTTTTGGGGGGATATACTGAATTCCATGTGTAACTCTCTTTATAAAATAATAATAATTAATAATAATAATTATTATTCTGTAGTTGAAAAAAGAAGTTACAATTTCATAAGTTGTGAGTGCAATGCTTCTTGATCCCTGTCACCCCCTCCATCATTTTTTAACCCTTTAAATGTTTCAAGGTCTTCTTGCTTCCAGATTTCTTATGAGAAATCTGTAATTCTCATTCTTCATCCAACACCTATTAGTTGTTTCCTTCATTCTCTCTCAGAACTTCCTTGTCCTTAGAGTTTCTGTAATGCACATTATAATGAGCTTATATGTACCCCAAACTCGTTCATAAGACCATCACTTAAAATGGCTCAGTATAGAAACATGCTATCCACTGATGAGTAGAAAATCAAAATGTAATATACCTACATAATAGAATATTCTTTGCAATAACAGGAATGAAGTATTGATACACATTACAATATTATTGGACCTGAAAACATTTTAAGTGCTTTCCATCGCTGTCACAAACTATTTATGATAAAATAAAGGAGCAAAGTTTTATTTTGAACATGGTTTCAGAGATTTCTCCCCATGGTGGTTTAGCTATATTACTTTGTGCCTTTATTTACTTGGAGTACTATGGCAGGAGTTCAGGTAGAAGAATAGGGAGAGAAAGAGAGCTGGTGACCAATGCCACTTCAACATACAGTCCTCAATGACCACATGTACTCCAAGTAGGCACCCCCTCTAAACAGTCCCACAACCTGTCAATGGCAACATAGACTGACAGCCAACACTTTAACATGTGAGCCTTTAAGGGCACATTTTAAATCCAAACCATAAACTAAGTACAAGTCAGTAATAACAAACCACACATGTGATATGATTATATTTATTAAAATTTATCAAAAAGACAAATTTATATAGAGAGAAACAGTGATGGCCAGAGGCTGGTAATAGATAGTGCCTATTAACAGAAGTGGTGAAGAAGTTGGTGAGACTGAGTAAAATGTTCTAAATTAGGTAACAATGATTATTATATAACCCTATCATTATATGATTACCAATAAAATGCTACAATATAAATGTATCTATACTTGCATACATGTTTGCATATACTTTGAAGGTTATTCACATTTTAATTTTACTTCACTTAAATTTTTGTGAAAAATAAAAAATAGCTAGATAAAACCTTTAAACTGAAGCTTGGGATTAGTAAAGTATTTACATTCAGCTCACGTTTTAATCATTACCATGCCAGGAAGCATAATTTGGCCTATTAACCTAAAAAATACCCAGTATACCCATCCTGGTCCTCACTTTCCAAATGCAACCATTTGGTTGGTTTGCTATATTAGTTTGAGCCTTTATTTACTCAGAGTGCTATGGCAGGAGCTCAGGTAGAAGAACCTTGTTTATCTTATAGTGGACAAGAAGGACATGGAGGGACAAAGGATTGGTTATAGTACTCAGTGACCACTCAAGTAGGCACACCTTTATTTGTGGGATTTTTATTCTGTCACTACACAATACTGTCAGTTTTTCCTAGTCCATGATAATTTGCTACATAATTTGCTACTTTCCTTCTTTCTTTTTTTCTTTCTTTTTCCTTCCTTCCTTCCTTCCTCCCTCGCTTCTCCCTCCCTCCCTTCCTTCCTTCCTCTCTCTCTCTCTTCTCTCTCTCTCTCTCTTTCACACACACAGGCAAACATCATCATCATCATAATCATCATCATCATCACCAGGGGTTGATCCAAGCTTCATATGTGCTAAACACATGTTGTACTGGTGAACTTCTTACCTACAAAAAGTAGCGAATGTTCTTAATATTGAGATTTTTTGTGGAGCTATTGTCTGAAACCTATTTGATAAAAAGTAGAATTATTTGAATAACCAACAAACCTACTTGTAGGTGTGAATTGAAAAGAATAATGTCAGAGGTATTTACTTGTCCGATTCAATTAGTGTGATTATTTTTCTAGTAATGATAGGGAATATCTATTGAGTAAATAATTTAGTTTTTCTTCCCTGGAGAAGAAGCATTTTTAACTTTACTATGTCTTCCATGAGTCTGCAAGTAGAAAAATGCTCCTCTGGAGTGGGTTTCCCAGTATTGATCTTCTGCTTCCTTTCCTCTTGAGAAAGACATCTTAGCCTCTTTCCTTTTCACATTCACCTTTTCTCCACATACCTATGACCCTTCCCTGGTCCTCTCATCTGCACAGAATCTGATTACAAGCCACCTGAGGCTGTTAGGTACGGCTTGGTCTTTAAGGGACCTTAGGGGACCTTATGGGAGCTCCTTGTCTTTGATCTAGGCCCCAGAGGAGTAGACTGGGGTCTACTTCCCATCTCTATCAGGTGCTGGTAGGTTTCTGATGTTTCCTCACATTCTCCTGCTGAAGTTTGCTGTGACACCTAGATAACACAGCTCCACCAGAAACGCCTAACTTGGTTCCTGTGAACTATACCCTGACAACTCCTAATGCTTCTCTGTATTTGAAGTTTTTCTGGGCTGTGTGTGTGTGTGTGTGTGTGTGTGTGTGTGTGTGTGTGTGTGTGTGTGTATGTGTGTGTGTGTGTGAGTGAGTGCATGCGCGCGTGCATGCATGCATGAAGACATTACTGAAGCTTCAACTCAGGACCTGGGCATTGTCCCTTACCTTTCCTACCCAAGCTTGCTTCTTTCTACAACTTGAGTCACAGCTCTACTTTCAGCACTTTGCTCATGGATTGGCTATAAGTGCTTCATGGACTTTCATGCCTGGGCTGACTGAATCAGAATGCTCAGATCTCAGCCTCCTGAGTAGATAGGATTGCAAGTGTGAGTCATCAATGCCTGTCATGTCCTAGGCTGTCAATGTGTGGCTGTATTTTGTTTTCTCTGTCGAATTCATTAAATTTTTATTGGAATAGTAAACAGGATGAGAAGGACTGCAAGAATAAATTCACTATCAATGGAGGATTTCCACAAGAGTAGAGCTGTGACTAACGGAGGATGGAACACCTCTAGTGGTAGCTGCATATAATATTTCTTGAAGGATAGTACTTATTATTTCTTTGCTTTTAACATGTCTGACTCACTATCTCAAACTGTTCAAATAACTTTTTTAGTAAGTCACTTTATCTCCACTTTATTTTTTTAAGGTAGGAAGGGATTTTATTTACAAATGGGTTTTATTTACAAAGGAACTTTATTTACAAGTTAAAACCCAGAACCAGAGCAGCCCTCCACCTCTAAATGCTAGTCTGTGACTACTTTGTCCTGGGCTAGTTACTCAGAACCCAGACCTGAGACCTGACCTGAACTGTGAACCTCCACTTCATAACCTCCAACCACCTCAACCTCCAAACTTCCAGAGGAGCAAGCTTCCTTCCTGCAGGCCTCGCCCCTCCTCAGGCTTCAAGCCTCAAGCCTCCCCACAAGCCTTAGTCTTCTCTGCAGGCCTTAGGCCTCGGGCCTCTCCTCAGACCTCAGGCTCCAGGCTTCCACACAGGACTCAGGCTTCGGACTCCTCCACAGGCCTTAGGCTTCAGATTCCTCTACAGGATTCAGGCTAAGTACTCTCCCTCAGGCCTCTGGCTCCTCCCAGCTCAGCTCTGTTCTCTGGTTTTTGCTGCTTCATTCTGCTCCACTCCACTGGCAGGCATCTCCCGCTTGTCTTTCCTCATCTCTACTTTAAACCAAACATATTTGTATCTCTCTCTTTTATTTTTTTTCAGATACTGGGGCTTGAAATCAGGGTCTCACATTTCCTCAGTTTACTTACTATTCTGATGCTCCATAACCTGAACCACAGCTCCAGCCTGATTTTTTCCTGATTAATTGGGGATGAAATCTCACAGACTTTTCTACATGCCCTGATGTCACAGTTTGATCCTCCAGATCTCAGCCTCCTAGGTAGCTATGGTTAGAAGGGTGAGCCAACAATACTGACTTAGTATATTTATATTTGTTCTAATTGTGGAACTGAAAAACTTCATGAAATACTGTCATCTTTTTGCTTCTTTATTATGTTTTCCAAAATGAATCAATTTAACTTGGGACTGGCTCAGGATTAGATGTGTAAGACCCCTTTGAGATGTAAGGGGCTATTATTAGTTCATTGATTAACCATATCTTAAAAATATACAGGACAGGGATGGGGATATGGCCTAGTGGCAAGAATGCTTGCCTCGTATACATGAAGCCCTGGATTCAATTCCCCAGCACCACATATACAGAAAATGGCCAGAAGTGGCGCTGTGGTTCAAGTGGCAGAGTGCTAGCCTTGAGCAAAAAAAAAAAGAAGCAGCCAGGGACAGTGCTCAGTCCCTGAGTCCAAACCCAGGACTGGCCAAAAAAAAAAAAAAAAAAATGGCAGTGGTGGCTTCTGGGTATCATTTAGTTCAGTGAACCAGAAGTTATTTCATATAATATCACACACAGGTCAAGAAAACCAAAGGAGGCAAGCAGATGGGCTCTCCTGACATGAAAAGATTAACAAAAAAAGCACTAATAAAGTCATTGATAATCTTTCAAATGTTCCTTTCTTTCACCTGGACCTGATGTGGAAGGTCTGTTCAATGTAGTTGTTCATTCTAAAAAAATTGCATTTTGATGGTCAGATGTAGAATATATTGTGATGTAATCATTGATAAACAAAAATATTTTACCTCAATGACAGAAATCAGCCTATGCTTAAAAGTAATAATAATAAAAAAAAGCCAGCCACTAGCAACTCATACCTATAATCCTAGCCACTCAGAAGGTGAAGACATGATGACTGCAAATTGAGGCCAGCCTAGGCGGGAAAATCCATGAGATTCTTATCTCCACTTAACCACCACAAAACCTGAAGTGGTGCTGTGGCTCAAAGTGGTAGAGCACTAGCCTTGAGCAAAGGAACATGGAGACAACACCAAGACCCTAAGTTAAAGCCCTAAAATTGACCAAAAAGAAAAAAAAAAGAAACAAAGAAAGAAAACAGCTATTGAACTGTATACCAAGGACAGAGGACTGCACTTGCATTACTCTGATTTCACAGAGAAGTTACTGTGTTGATCTGAGAATTCTCATCAACAACCACATAAGGTCACACATCCCCCACTTACATCAAGGAAAGCTTGAAAAATGAAAAATGACTAGTCATTCTTTTACATATCTCTCACAAAGTAGCATCAAAGGCATGCTTTCCAGTTCTCAATTCTTTCTTTTATAAGGCTACCTTTGTTTCTGTGAATCAGTGTTTTAATTTCTTCCCAATAATGGAAGTATGACAGTCAATTCCATCAACTAACACAGCCATGCTGCTCTTAGATATTCCACAGGGCACGCTGTGTGCTCCAGACATATTTATTCAGTATCGAGTTTATGAAGCCAAGAGAGGAACAGAGTAAGCAGAGTTGTAGTGATTTCCCAGTCCAGTGATCTGACAAATTGTGGCTCCAATCAAGCTGTCAGGATGTCATTCTCAGCTTTCCTCCTTTCTGACACCAAGTTACCTTTGTTAGAGGAGCTGTTGGGGGGTTTACTGCCCCATATTGCCATGGAGACTGAGCAGTCACAGGGACGTTAAAGTGGCTCCCTTTCCCCCTCAATTACCAACAACCAGAACTCTAAGCTTGCTCAAAATTTTTAGGGTAAGTAAAGCAGTGGAGTATGAGTAAATGGTTTTCAAAGTCTTTGGCTTCTGCATCTTTAATTTTCCATACATGCAGGAAGCCCAGCTTTCCCCATTTCTACTTGCCTTACAAGTGTGTGATTTATGAAAATCTCCATCAGTAGGTTTCATTTGAAAGTTTTATTTGTGAGCTGAGCTTATACATTATCAACAAACATTCATTCTTTTATGCCTAACTGAAGATCAAACTTCCACACTTGCAAATTGGCAATCACTGATTTCAATTTACTTAAAAAATAATTTTAATTATTCGATACTGACACAATACAGAAAATGCCATTAGGAGGTGTGAAGAGACTTAAATGGTGGGTATAGGTGTGTTTTACATGTTGATATGTGGGCTTTTTGGACATACGTTTGAAATAAGAGGATGACATTTGACTTTGAGAAGAATGGAGATGAGGCTGAAATGTGAACCCAACATAAATACAAGATTTCTCTTCTTCTTTTTCTCCTTCCTTCCTTCCTTTCTTCCTCCCTTCCTTCTTCCCTCCCTCCCTCTCTCTTTCTTTCTTTTTTCTCTCACTTCCTCCCTCCCCTCCCCCCTTCTCTTCCTCCCTCTCCTATCCTCCTTCCCTTCCTCCCTTCCTCCCTTCCTCCCTTCCTCCCTTCCTCCCTTCCTCCCTTCCTCCCTTCCTCCCTTCCTCCCTTCCTCCTTCCTCCCTTCCTCCCTTCCTTCTTTCCTTCTTTCCTTCTTTCTATGCCAATACTAAACTCAAGGCCTAGGCGTTGTCCCTTGGCTTTTTTTCCCCATGATGCTGGCACTCTGCCACCTGAGCCACAACTCCATTTTCACCATTTGAGGTACTTAAGCAAAGATGAGAGTTTCAGGATCTTTCCTATCTGGGTAGGCTTCATTTTTAACCATAATCCTCAGATCTCAGTCTCCTATGTAGCTAGGGTTACAAGTGTGAGTCACTGGTAACTAGAGAGATTTTTTTTTTTTTTTCTTTTTTTGCCAGTCCTGTGCATTGAACTCAGGGCCTGAGCACTGGCCCTGGCTTCTTTTTGCTCAAGACTAGCACTCTGCCACTTGAGCCACAGCGCCTCTTCTGGCCTTTACTATATGTGGTGCTGAGGAATCGAACCCAGGGTTTCATGTATTCGAGGCAAGCACACTACTACTAGGCCATATTCCCAGCCCCCGAGAGATTTCTTAATGGATTTTTTTTCTTTTGGACATTTAGAAACAAGGTAAAGGGAACAGAACTTTAAGACTTGAAACAGAAAAGTTGGCTAGAAATAATTCCCTTCAGATAAATTAGAAAGTCCATCACATTACATTACTAATATAATAAAGGTCGATTCAACCTTTCCTAGTGAATAAAAAATAAATTACTCTTACATATTCACACTAATTTCTGTTGTATGACGAACATGCATGATTTCAAAATATGTATTTAATATTTAGAAATCTGAGAAATTCTCTGCATCTTGTATAATTTGATAAATATCTTAATGACTTGCTGAACACCCAAGGTAGCTCTACATAGGACAACTCATTGTCCCAGTACAGAAGAACTAACTACAGGCTGTGCTGAACCAGGCCTAGACATCCATGGTCCCATCTATGTGGCTGATAGCACGAGTATTATCCCATGCTCAGTGCCCATGATGGGGATTGGCACTTGAAATTCAGAACAGCATATTTAAATAACTCGTGCAATAGACAGAAATGACAATACATGTCAGAAGTAATGTAAGCAGTTTTTCAATATTTACTTCTTAGATCTGTGTTGTGCAAACATTTCATGATAAATGTGCATAAACAAATATTTAGCGACTATATTTGAAGCTGCAGATCTGACGTGGGTGTGATAACATTTGGCATTGCTTTTTCAGATCTTGTCAGTTTATTATACTTGAGATAACCTTATTTAGAATTTCATAAAATAAAAGAAAACTTGTTTCTTTCTATATTTTCCTTCAAGAATTCTAATTAATTCAATTAATTCTAATTAAACTCGGCCTACAGGAGTTCTACTAATATGGATTCCCTATGGGAAGCTAAGGCAAGTGGATTACAAATTCATAACCAGCCTGGGTTACAGAGCAAGATTCTGTCTCAAAAGTAACAAAGAAAAAAAAGAGCTACAATCTATTCAGCTTGTAAGAGGTGTCTTTTCCTCCACTGTTTCTTAACACCCACATATCATGCGGCAGTTGCTTTTCATGAATGAAGGAGAGGCACTAAATTAAAGCATCTGAGTTGAATTTTGCAGAAGTCAGTAAACACTTGATGACAACTGATAGAAAGGAATGTTTGAGGACTGCAAGGCATTTTTGGACATAGGAACAATGAGTGCCTTTAAAAGACTAAAACCTTGGGAATCTCCTGTCCATAGGCAGCTTACAGAGCTTTTGTTTGTTTGCATTCATGTTCTGACCACTTAAGAAAAAATTTAACATACATGTGGTATTGGGGCTGGGGATATGGCCTAGTGGCAAGAGAGCTTGCCTCGTATATAGGTGGTATTATAATATAATATCATGTATCATATATTATATTATCATAATACAATATATCATATATGATATATAGCATATATATGAGTGACACATATGAATTATATATACTAGCAAGAATCATATATACTAATGCTATAACATGTGATTTCCTATATATGTTATTGGAATTGGGCTGACTGACTTCTTAAACATCTTTCAGTTTTGTCATGGTAAAAGTGACAGTCACTATGTTTTCCTCTACTTTTGAGATACACAGTGCACATTGTATAATGGGGCATAGGACCAGAATGGTTTTTCCTATATAACTATTCTAAGTGAGGTAAGTCAGATGTAAAGAGACAAGTGCAACATCATTCCAACCCTTACATGAAATATATGAAAGTTAATTTTTTTGTGTAACTGTGGGCTCAGTCCTTTGATCCTAGCTATTCAGGAGGCAGAGATCTGGAGAATGGTAAATCAAAGGCAGCAGAATGGAAAAGTTAGACTCTATCTCCAAAATAACCAGTACAATGGTATAGTTGTGATGTCAGCTTCCTAGATGCCCCTCAGTAGATCAAGAAAATGTGGCACATATACACAATGGAATTCTTTGCCTCTGTTAGTCCTAGCAGAAGATCACAATAGCTCAACAGCTATGTACATATGAACACATAGGATGATGCTAAGTGAAAGGAACTCCAAGTTATGGAAATAAGTGGTTTATCATTGTCGTTGTTATTTTCAATGTAGCATCTAAAATTATCCCACTTTCTTTTGTCTGTTTTCCCCAGGGTTTTATCCTTGATGTCACTATTACTGATTTCGGTTCCCTGGGTATTGTATATGTGTTTATTGGAACTAGGAAAGGGAAGCGGAATATCAAAATGGAGAGACAAAGGGTAAAAGGAGACCCAATGCAACAGCAATACTTAAAACTTTATGTTGTAAACCAACGTACAACTCGGTGTGTGTGGGGGGGGATTGAGGGAGGAGGTAGCAAGTTGGATAAGAAATGTACTCATTGCCTTATGAAACTGAAACATTGCTTTGACAATAAATTTTTAAAAGTCATTTAAATATTAAAGAAATGGACCACTACAAGGACATACTTGAAGAATGGTTCAAGTGGCAGAACACCAGCCATGCAATCCAAGCATGAGGCTCTGAGTTTAAACTCCCAAATCTGAAAGAAAGAAAGAAAGGAAGAAAGAAAGAAGGAAAGAGAGAAAGGAAGAAAGAAAGAAAGAAAGAAAGAAAGAAAGAAAGAAAGAAAGAAAGAAAGAAAGAAAGAAAGAAAGAAAAGGAAGGAAGGAAAGAAAAAAGGAGGGAAGGAAGAGAGGGAGGGAGGGAGGGAGGAAGGGAGGGAGGGAGGGAGGAAGGGAGGGAGGGAGGGAGGGAGGGAGGGAGGGAGGGAAAGAAAAAAATGATTTTATAGAAGTTAGGGGGATAAACAATTTCCTACCAACTTTTCTCGGAAATTTACACAATAGAAGGAAGAATGAACTTATTTACAGTTGTACTTTGTCAGTATACTGTATATTATCTTTCCTATTTAGCAAGTCATTCTGCTGCTCAATATTTTAAAATTGTCATTGTGAAATAAAAGATAACAATTTTTGTTTTGTAGGCCTGATTTTACACAGAACTTACAGAGACTATTTAAGTCCTGATTATTCATGCTAATTAGCACTTTGCAGTGTTATTCATTTAAACAAATGGGAATGATCAAACATCTAGTTGAATATAAGATTTTATATAGACACAAATTAACAAATCAAAAGAACTTCTGGTCATAGAATGTGTCTAATTATCAGTTGTTATGCTGAATTACTAAATATAACAGCATGAAATACTGGGTATTTTAATCATGTCTCTGTGTCACTGTGTTAGAGAGAATGTTTAACACCCATTGAAGTATATTTCAGTAAATTTAAAACTTACATCAGTTCAAGAGAGGGCTTTCTTAGCATTCAGGAGTTGGTCTTCGCCATGCTTTCCCATACTGTTTCCACGTGGGTTTCCACGGTTTGAAATTGACTGTGATGCCAAGATCAAACTAAATTTTCCTATTGCTTCTTTGCAGTGGAGGAGAAGCAGGGTAAGAGTTTGTCTTTCTTATGTGCAGGATGCAGAAAATCTATAGCCTGTAGTTATTTTCATTTCTTTTTAATGCCAGGACTGAGGCTGGACCTGAGGGCCTTTCCCTCTTGCTTTGTTTTGTTCATTCATGGTTTGAAATTGGCCAGTTGACCCACAGCTCCAGCTTTATCTTTTTGGTGGTTAATTTATATTTTACAAAAATTTTCTTAATAGGTAATAAACCTGCTGAGGAAATAGAAAAGAAATAACAGCAATAATGAAAACACTCTTGTTTCCATATCTTGGAGTTGGTTTAGCTTAGCATCATCTTATAGGATAATATGTACATAGCTGTTTCATGTTTGTCTTTTAGAATAACTAAAGATATCTATATTCCTAAGAGTTTTGTTGCTATTTGCTTTGGAGTACAGAGATTTGAATTCAGCCTCATCCTCACCCAGCTTTGCTTTCTTGGCTGCTGCTATAGTACTTGAGTCATGATTTCTTTTTTGCTGGAGTCTCATGGACTTTTCAACCCAAGATGCCTTCAAAATGAGGTTTTATAGATTTCAATCTCCCAAAGTAGCTAAGATTACTGGCATGAATGACCAGCCAATAGCTCGTATACAGTTTGGGCAAAGCCAGACTGAAAAAAGCAACACTTCTTCCATGTGATTCCACTTTGAGTTTATTAACTTGTGTTGGAGTTTGTTCCTTTACAGTGATTTGTGTATTCTAATATCAGTAGAATATTTGTTTTGCTATATTATTTGATATTATGCTTTCATTGCTCACATTGGCAGCTCAACTTCTCTCAGCTTCTGTTTGTGATTTTGTTTCAAATATTTTAGAATATTTTAAATCTTGTTTACTGACTGTGTCCTTATAGAAAATGCACATGTAAGAAAGTATTATTTTCTGTCACTTAAGAAGAATTAAAATGGTCATCCTGACACCTAATGCCTATTGATTAAATCTTTAAGAATTGTATAGATTTTTTTCAGATGTTTTTGTTTCCTGTGCTGTTTATTGCTAGCATAAAAAGTATTATTTCTCTAAATTTTAAATAGTTGTACAACAAAGTTGTCATGAATGAAAGCTACTTCAAAGCATAAACAGGGAGTTTTTGTTGTTTTCTCTTAATTTTATTTGCTTTTTATTGATTTTGAGGGGCAGTGTTGGAGTTTGAACTCAAAGAATCTCCCTCACTTAACAGGCACTTCTTACCTTGCCTCCAGCAATGGCTTTGCTGTTTTGTTTTGAGAAGTGGTCTTCCCTCCTGCTCAGGTACTTGCCTGGGTGTTATCAGCCTATGTTAATCTTCCTGAGAGCTAGGATAGTGGGCTTGCACAACTGTGTTCAGCTCTTCTTTGAGGAGTTCCCCACATTTCTTTTTGAAAGAGTTGGCCTTGATCTATGATTTCACAGCCTCTCAAGGAGTGAGGATTGCACATGTGAACCATTGACAACCAGTTCAATTGTATCTTTAATAGAGAAAGCATTCTTTTTTCATAATTCATAGAAAACAATTTTGATTCCTCTTTTTACTGTATTTACCAGAACTCATAAGATATTTCTGCCAAAATAATGGACAATGGACCACCTTTACCTCTAGGACACTTCTTAAATTGACTTTATCAAACTTACTCCATATTATTGTATGAAGGGCTTCTGGGGGCCAGCTCTCTGAATACATGTGCAAACAAGAAAGAATTTCCTGTTTCTGTGAAGCACAATGAACAGACAGAAGACAGGTTACATGGGTCTGTCTGTGGACACTGTAAGCACTATAAGCATGGTTGGTTGGAAAGTGTTAAGGGGAGAATGATGAGGTGAGCAGGTAAATAGGGGCAGGGGTTTATTGTGAAAGATCTGCTGGTGAAGATAGAATATACTGATGTGGTTTCTGGGCAAAGAGTAGAAAGAGGAGATGCCATCCTTGCAAATACTTAAGGACAGCATGTTCAGGGCAGCCTTAAGTGGGGAATGACCAGGGTTCTACTAATGTTACTCCCTATACAGGTCTTTTAAAAAGCTGAATTGTATTGTCAAGATGATGTACAGTTCCATACATAAGGTAGTGAGTACCTATCTTGTCAAACTTGTTACCCCCTCCCTCATTTTTATCTCACTTTCCCTTACCCCAAGATGTACAGTTAATTTCCAAAATATTATCTTGTGAATTTCACTATTGTATTGCTTCACCCTTTGTCCTTTGTCTACCCATTTTGATGTTCCCCTTCCCTAATTCAGATAAACATATATACAATACCCAGGATACTCAAATCAAATACAGTGACAACAGGTGATAAACCATAGGGAAGACAAACAAAAAGAAATAAATTCACATAGTACAATAAATATAACAACAACAGTGAAGAACCTCCTGTTTCCATATTTAGGAGTTCATTTTGCTTAGCATCATCTTATATTATCATACGTACATAGGTATTATCAGAAATTGTTGCTCCTTTTCACTAAATAGCATTTTGGAATCCTGTAGCACCATTAATGGAAATGTGTGTGCGCAGACACACACACACACACACACATACATACACGTACACACAAATATATATTGATTTTGTTTTAGTTTTTGGTGATGAAATTTATTCTTGCCAATAATTTCCTACTTGGTATTATTAATCACTTGGTGGATTCTAAATACTGTATTTATAGTATACTATTAGCATATGCTCATATTAATAATGGTATAGCTATCATTTGTTCTGTTATACTAGCCATGTATATCAATTTTAATTTTGATTACTTTTTAAGAATTTATTTTTGTGCCAGCACTGGGACTTGAACCCCAGGCCTAAGCATTGTTCCTTAGCTTTGATCCTCAAGGCTGGTTCTCTACCACTTCATACACACCTTCACTTTTTGGTGGCTAAGTGGAGATAATAGCCTAAAAACCCTTAAAGGTTTTTCTGTCTGGGCTGACTTTGAACGAGGATCCTCAGATTTCAGCCTCTTGAATAAATAGGAATACAGTCTTGAGCCACCAGCACAGAGCTTATTTTTGGTAATTTTAATTGAAAGAACTTTAATTATATTCTACTGGAGTCCTCTATTCTTTTGTTTTTTGCCAGTCCTGAGGCTTGAACTCAAGGCCTGTGAACTGGCTTCTTTTTGCTCAAGGCTAGCATTCTATCATTTGAGCCATAGCGCCACTTCCGGCTTTTTCTGTTTATGTGGTACTGAGGAATCAAACCCAGGGCTTCATGTATACAAGGCAAGCACTTTACCGCTAGGCCACATTCCAAGCCCTGGAGTCCTCTATTCTTTATGAATGAATTAAAACTAATATTAACTCTCATTTTTACCTTTCTGTTCCCAGTATCATTTTAGATAATGCTATTTTTAATTGTAAAACTTAAGTTAATCTGCATAATGGAAGGTTAACTTAATGGAAGAATTAAAAGACAAAGTAACATACTTTTAGAGCCACTTAAGAAATTGTATTGGTGTTTAAACAGATTTGGAATGGTAGTTTATTCAGTCTCATGAACTACCTAACAATATATCCTACTATAGTTAAATTTTAACTGAATTATGATGTGACTTTTCATATGTATATACATATTTATTATACAGAATCCTGTTTGTTGGAGGTCATTGAGAAGATTATAATTGTTTTTGTTGTACCTTTAAATATTATAATAGAACTGAGGGCTGGGAATATGGCTTAGTGGTAGAGTGCTTGCCTAGCATGCATGATGCCCTGGGTTCAATTCCTAAGCACAACATAAAAAGAAAAAGCCAGAAAGAATATAATGTCAAGGCATGCATGGGGAAAATTGGTAAAAACTTATCTCAAAAATCAAAGGGCTGGATGCAGCTCAATTGGAAAAACACTTGCCTAATAAGCGCAAAGTCATACAGTCAGTCCCTAGTAGAGAAAAACAACAACAAAAAGGCAAAAAACAAAAACAAGAAAAACAAAACAAAAAAAAACCCATCACTATTTAGCCTTCCTGAAAACTGTCAGCTATTTTGTCCCCATGTTCAATGTGTAAGTGTAAATACATACATTTGTCCTGAGCTACAGACAGGTAGCATGTCCTCATACTCTGCTATACCAAGGTCACATTGGTAAACCAAATGTGTGAGTAGATAAACAGTGGAATACACAGACAACTTCTGCAGCACAGTGGAAATTTAAAGTTTTGCCAGGCACTGGTAACTCCTACCTTTAATCCTAGCTACTCAGGCGATTGAGATCTGAGGACTGTAGTTCAAAGCCAGACAAAAGAGGAGGTGTGGCTCAACTAATAGAGTGCTAAACAAGAGTGTGAGGTCTGGAATTCAAGCACCAGTACTGGCCCTAAAAAAAGAAAAAGAAAAGAAAAAAAATTGAGTTTTTCCTTTTGTCAATAGCATGTGATAAGTTGGGTTCTTATTTTCCCCTCTATTAAAAAGCCAGTGTGGGGTCTAGCACTTTCCTGCAGATTTTATTTTTAGTCAAAACTATCCCTCTTCCACTTAAGTCATACCATCACTTTCAAACTTTTTGTGGTTAATTGGAGATAAAAGTCTCCAAGACTTTTCCTGCCTGGGCTGGCTTCCAGCTGTGATCCTCACAAGTCAACCTCCTGAATAACTAGAATTACAGGCAGGAGCCTCTGGCTCCTACTTTAGAGATGTTTCATAATTATTCCAGGAGATATTGGCAGTGTCCTTTTCATTTAAAAACAATCTCAATTCTGGGCAAAGTTGCCTTCATTTATCTAGGCAGCAGTAGCAGGCATCATATTCAACTTTCAAGTATCTTATTAAATGAAATTGCTTACAAAGAAAGAGAAATAGAGTACAGACAAAAGAAAAAGGAGAAGGTCCTATGAACTTGAGTGGGTTTTTATCCAAACAAATGAATAGAAATTGGGAGTCATTGGTTCATAAACAGAGTTGTTAGATTTGTACTAGTCTCAATATTAAAGTAATGAATATCTTCTAATCCTATTTCTCTTTTCCACTATGATTGTTACCATTTACCAACTTCTGAAATTTTACTCAGGTATTAAACTTGAGGCAGTTTGAAAAAAATTATCTGTGTTAGGATTACGATTTACATTTAAGTCCTAAAGTGTGAACAACAAAAAGGTAACTTATTTCTTAAGTAACAAGTGTGTGTACGTGTGTTCATCCTCTAGTAGTCTTGCTTACAAATGTTCAATAAGTGTTTGTCACAAGGGAAAAAAAAGATATCTGTATTTCTTGGTGTGCATTTCTGATTTAACAGGAAATGATGAGTCTTCCTTATAAGACCCATGCTATAAAACCTGCATTTTCCAACTTAACTATATCAGGAAAATAAAATGTGCCATCAAAAAAAGTTAGAAACATGAAGATAGTTTAATATACACACTGAAAAGACTAATGACCTTGCATTAATTGAGAAAAGTGTGTGGGTCAAAGGTGTGAAACTATGATGTCATACAGAGATACCAGTGGTCTATTTACAATTAAAATCTCTCTATGGAGAGCCATTATAATTTTTTAAAGTTATGTGCTTTCAATTATATATGAACAAATCAGATTGAAGCACAGGTTCACAACCTTACAAGAAACACAGTCATCCACTCCATTGTCTTTTCCTTAGATAACAGTATAAGTTTACACCTGTCACTTTTATTTCCATAACTGCATTAAAATTCTTATTTGTATATTTAGCTTACTTATTCCACTGCTTCATATTTGACTTCATCACAAATTCTCAATTCATATGATATGATGGTGCCAATTCTGTCTATTATATAATATTGATGCGAATACAAAAACTGAATTAGTGAATTCCGACTGATCTGCAAAGTTAAAAGATATTTCGTGAAATTCTCTTTAATTGACATAAGAACAGAGCAAATTAGATATATTACATATAAAGTCACTTAACAGTGTTTGTCTGGCTTCTTTCACTCGATAGATTGGTTTTACATTCTTTTATCTTGTAGAATGTCTCAGTTATATATTCCTTATTCCTTAACAATGTTCAGCCTCATCCCATTTTAAGGGTATACACGTATCTGATCAATGTTTGACAAACATTTCTGCTGTTTCCAGTTTCTAAGGAATAGCTACTATGAGTTTTCATAAAATGTATATGTAAAGACATAAGCATTCATTTCCGTCCATAAATTTCTTAGGTTTTCTTTTGTTTGTTTTGTTTTGTTTTGTCAGTCTTGGGGCTTGAACTTAGGGCCTAGGCACTATCCTTGAGCTCTTCAGCTCAAGACTAGCACTCTACCACTTGACCCACAGTGCCACTCCTGGTTGTCTGGTAGTTAATTGGAGATAAGAGTATCATGGACTTTTGTGCCCTGGCTGATTTTGAGCTGCAATTCTCAAATCTTAGCCTCCTGAGTAACTAGGATTTCAAGCATGAGCCATTGGAGCCTGGCTCCACTTGATAAATTTCTAAAACTAGATTTATGGGATCATAGGGTAGGTGGATGTTGCAATCTTTGGAGAGTGCCATCTCGAGAGTTTCATGTCCTCCACAATCGTCCTGTTGTCTTAGGCATTTGTTATTTAGACATTCTGGAAGAATTACAGTGATACCACACTATAATTTAAATTTCCTTTTCCCTAGTAATAGACCACAGTGAGTGCATTTTCATGCATTAATTACCTATGTTCTTTGGGCAAATTTTATTTTTTTTTTATCATTGACTTTTACAATTTCTTGACATAGCTCTATTTCATTTATCAGATAAAGATATTTTCCTACAACTTGTGGTGTTCTTCATAGGGAAACAGAATGATTAAGTTTGTGATTGCCAACTTAACATTTTTTTCTTATAAATGGTGCATTTTGTGTCATCATTAAGAAATCTTTTCTGGGGCTGGGGATATGGCCTAGTGGCAAGAGTGCCTGCCTCATATACATGAGGCCCTGGGTTCGATTCCCCAGCGCCACATATACAGAAAATGGCCAGAAGTGGCGCTGTGGCTCAAGCGGCAGAGTGCTAGCCTTGAGCAAAAAGAAGCCAGGGACAGTGCTCAGGCCCTGAGTCCAAGCCCCAGGACTGGCCAAAAAAAAAAAAGAAAGAAATATTTTCTGCCTTAGGGTCAAAAAGGTTTTCTCCAATGTCTATATCTAAGATTTTCATATTTCTAGGAATATATATATATATATATGTGCATGTACATTTCTAGAAGTTTTCCATTCTCTAATTTATTTTGACATATTATTGGGATATCATGGGAGAGTCTTCCATTAAAATATAAGACTATCATCCTTGCAGTATTTGTTGGAAAGATTTGGCTTTCTTTATTCCATTTTTCCTTTGAGAGTTATTGTCCGTTTTTATTTGTGTCTATTTCTGAATATTGCTCCTGCTTGACAATAACACAATGCACATGTATGTAAACAAGGAACTGCAGGACAGAAATAGGAGGACATTTGTGGTTCTATCAAAAAACGTTGAATAAGGTTTTACTTATTTTTGGTAATTTTCTGACCACTGTGGGGAAAAATGGGGTATGGGAAGAGCAATTTGTAATTAAACAAAAATTGTAAAAGTCATAATAATTACATTTTTTAATTCTTTTTATTTTTAGGTTCAGGTTCTCCGGAATGCTGGGGAAGAAGTGACTCTAACAGTGTCATTTTTAAAAAGAGCCCCTGCTTTCCTCAAACTCCCATTGAATGAAGACTGTGCTTGTAAGCATTTGCAAAGCATAACTAAACATTTACACTGTATTTACTCACTAAACTTCTATTTTCTGATTAGTAGCTAACTATTTTTCAGGATTGGAATGCCTGACTTAATGTAAATATTTTTAAATACAAGATATCCTACTGATTTTAATAAGAAGGCAATGGATTTATATTTGTTTTATTACTTGTCATATTACATCTGTTTTACTCCATAAATAGGGAAGTATTATTTGTTTAAAAAATTCTCATCATAGCTGGGTGATGGGACCTAGCACTTGACACCCCAGCTACTAAGATATGTTAAATTGTATACCTACTGATACCTGGAGGATCATGATTTTCTGCAAGCCAGTGCAGAAAAAGTGTGTGAAACTCAACTGACAGCACCATTCAAGTTTATAAATCAAGCAAGTGTGAAACCCCAAATTCAAACTTGAGTAATAACAAAGTAAAAAGAGCTAGGTGCTAGTGGCTCATACCTGTATTCCTAGCTACAATAGAGGTTCAAAGCCAGCCAGGGCAGGAAAGGCCATGAGACTCTTATCTCTAATTAATCACCAGAAAATGGAAAATGAAGCTGCAGGTCCAAGTAGTAGAGCACTAGCCTTGAGGAGAAGAAGCTCAGATAGAGCTTCCAGACCCAGAATTATTTAAGCGCCACTACCAACAACAAAATAAAATAAAAAAGAATGTACACTGAGACACACATCATGTCCACACTCTATTGCATTCATGATAGTTGGTTAATATTAAGATTTTCTAGACAAAAAAATGGTATAGTTGTTAAGCATGAAATTACACTTCCTTGTCCTTAGAAGAAAGCATTTCTTTGAGATAATACAAAAGCTTACAAAAAAAGTCAGTAAAAGTTCCATACCAGACTTTTCTGTTTTCTTTTTCTTTCCTGAAACGAAATGCATATTCTTTAATACTTTTTCTAAAAATGTTTTAAGAAGAAAAATAATGAATTATTATAATTATGTGCAAAGATAGGCAATAATTTTAAGTGGTCAATTGATTCAGTCCTGAAAATGCGAACACTTATTTCACACCCACTCCTGACACTCATGGAGCATTTCCTCTTCATTTGCTCCCCAGTCACCAGCCGCTGTCGACCTGCACTTCCTTTCCGTCCTACTCTTCCTCTTCAAGAATTATATACCGTGGGCTTATTCTCTGTGTCATTTTTTCACAACTACTTCTTTGCTTATCAGTGATTTCTTTATGATTCACCCATGTTATATTAAGTAAGGAGTTCTCTATAGCACTGTTTAATATACCACTAGGTGAATATACTAAAGATTCTTAATGTGTTTCCCAGCATTTTCCTATTGTAAATGAAGCTGCTATAAGGGTTTTGTACAAAGCTATTTCTGGCACTTTTTCCATTCTATTTTACTATAATAAGCATTAAGAAATTTGATTTCTGAATGACAGGATAGATGGCATTTTGGTATGTTAGTAAATTCTGAAAGTGTGTATATTTTTATTGCATTAAATACACGTATCATCAAATTTGGCATCGTAAGTAAACATGCACAGTAGGCATACCTTTAGGCACATTGCACTATTACATTTATACTAATTTCTTTTTCATTTAGCCAAACTGAAACTCTGTACCCTTAAAAAATAATGTAGCTTTCCATCCCTACTCTCTAGTAAACGCTAGTCTATTTCAAAACCCCAATAATGCAGTATTTGTCTTTTTGTGATTGCTGTCTTTCATTTAGCATTGTGTGCTCAAGATTCATTCTTATCATAGTCTAAACTGACTGTCTTTTTAAAATTTTATATCACTCAGAATGTCTTTCCTATCTGCCCTCCTCTGCCTGTGATAAACACTATTCTCTCTCTACTATTATGAGATCAATCTTTCAAGATTTCTTGTGTGAGAGAGAACATGGGGCATTTGTTTTGCTATGTCTGAATTATTTAATGTAGCATCTTATCCTGAAGGCCATTCACATTGCTATAAATGACAAGACATGGGTAAAATAAAATAGCATATGTATAGGCTACATAAACACACACACACATCAGTGTGGTTGTTCTTGGCTTTATATTTTCTTGGGCTACAGTACCTTATGATAGTAACTTATTAACATGTTTCTGGAATATTCTTATAAAATTTTTAGTTTATGCTGTTGCCTTCAACTCAGGGAAGACTGGAATTTCTACTACACCATCTTGCTGAACTGTATAGAAACCTAAGTATTTGTAAATATCACCCATTTTTTCATTGTAGCGATGCATGTCAATTCTGAAAGCCCTCCATTATTTCCGATATGTGATGATCAAAGACTGTCACCCTGCATTCTATTGAGTGTGTAGTGAAATTTTACTGTAGGGTTAATTTATATTTCCGAGATGACTAAGGACAGTCATTGTTTATCTTTTGCTCAATTACTATTTTTGTATCTTATTTTCTAAGATATCAGCTCAAGCCTTTTTTGTTGTTGTTGTTTTTCCTTTTCTTTTTTTTGCCAGTCCTGGGGCTTGGACTCAGGGTCTGAGCACTGTCCCTGGCTTCTTTTTGCTCAAAGCTGGCACTGTACCTCTTGAACAACAGCACCCACTTCTGGCTTTTTCTGTTTGTGTGGTGCTGAGGAAACAAATCCAGGGCTTCATGCATGCTAGGCAAGCAACTCTACCACTACACTAAGCTACATTCCCAGCCTCATTTACTTATTGATATGAAATTTTGCTATTACATTGTAAATGTTTTCTATATATGTCTTTTTCAGTTATATGACCAGTGAAGTACATATATTTTCTGTCAATCTTTGGACAATAATACTGTTTACCTTTAGGTATCTTTTGTTAAGCAGAAGTTTCTAACTTTTAGGGAATATTCAAATTATTAATGTTTTGCTGTTGTCACATCATTACTGTTTATTTTAACCTCTCTAAAAGTATTTCCAACATCAAAATTGAAAAGATATTCCCTCAATTTTCTCCTCAGAGCAAAATGGCTATGAGTCTTCTATTTAAATTTCAATCAAAACTTATATAAAGCTCTTCTATCCATATCAAGTATGAAGTAAATTACACACATGCTCACACACAGAGTATTATTTAACCATACATATTTGAACCTATTCTAAATCTGTTTGTTATTTATTATTCTCATTAATAAATATGTCTATTTTTCTACCAAAATCACACTGCTCACCATTGCAGCATTGTATGTCTTCATGCCCCTTAGGACGGGTTCTTTAACTCCAGTTTTTCAGAATTACTTGGATGTGTTAGATCATTCCCATCACTACATGTATGTTAGGAATGACATGCCAATTTCTACAGAAGCTTGTTAGGATTTCTGAATGGGAATATATTAAATTTATAGAATTAACACCCTAGTGTTTTGCTTTCCCACTCTAGATATTTATTTTCCTCAGTAGTATTTTAGATTTTATAATGGAGAAGTCTTTAGGTATTTTACACTCTTTAATTCAATTACAAGCAATACTTTAAAATGCTATAATCCAGTAATTGAGAATTCATAAATTATAAAGCTGACAGTTACTAAAATGCTTAATTTTATAATTATTTATAGGAGGGGTTATATCTATCTGTCTATCTATGCCTCTACTGGGGCCTGATCTCTAGGTCTCACATCTTTGCTCAGCACTTTGCTCATGAGTCACATCACTACTTCCAGCTTTTTAGTTGTTTTTTTATTTTATTTTATTTTTCTTTTATTCATTTATTTATTTATTTGGCCAGTCCTGGGCCTTGGACTCAGGGCCTGAGCACTGTCCCTGGCTTCTTCCCGCTCAAGGCTAGCACTCTGCCACCTGAGCCACAGTGCCCCTTCTGGCCATTTTCCATATATGTGGTGCTGGGGAATCGAACGGAGAGGTTCATGTGTAGGAGGCAAGCACTCTTGCCACTAGGCCATATTCCCAGCCCCATGCTTTTTAGTTTTTAAATAGAGATAAAAGTATCTCAGACTGCTTTTATGGGCTTTCTTCAAACAGTTATTTTCAAACCTTAGGTTCATAAGTAGCTAGGATTGTAGTGGGGAGACACAATCATATAGCTTATAGTAGCATTAAATTTTTAAAAATATTCTTCTGCATATACAATTATGTCATCTGTCAATGAAGAACTTTTCTTTATCCTTTCCAGTAGACATCCTTTTCATTCTTTTTCTTAGTAAGTGCAATGGCTAAGACCTCCAGAAAAGCTTTCAGAAAAGACATTATTTTTTTAATTTAGGGAACAAATGTCCAGGTGTTTGTAACTTGATTATAATATTAGCTGAATATGTTGACAGAAACCTGTCATCAAGGTGAGGACGTATGTTCTATTTTAGGATACTGAAGTGAGTTCTAAATATTAATTGATGTTGAATTATCTCAATTATTTTTGTAGATTTGGTGATACTTTATTCTTTACTTTGTGAATTTGGTCAATTGTGTGTGTGTGTGCGTGTGTGCATGTGTGTGCGTACATGTGTACTGGTGTGTGAGAGGCTAGAACTTGAGGCCTGCATACTGTCCCTGGGCTGTTTGCTGTCCCTGAGCTCTTTTGCTCAAGGTTCTTCTACTTGATCCAAACTCTACTCCCATCTTTTTGGTATTTAATTGGAGAAAAAGAGTCTCATGGACTTTCCTACCTGGACTGGCTTCAATCTGCACTGAAGTTGAATCAGAATCCTCAGATATCAGCCCTCTGAATAGCTAGGGCAATAGGTGTGAGCCACTAATAATTGGCAGATATGGCTAATTTTTAAAAATGATTTTGAATGTAAGACTAAGCTGGCATTCACTTCTTCCTGCAGTGAAATTTTTAATGAAGTGAACCACTCAGTTTGAATATTTACATATATAAGTGTATATGATCTTAAGACTTTTTCTTATAGTCATGAAATACTTTGGTACTTTTCTATTCTTCTTGTAATGTTTAGTGAAGTTGCAGCATCAGATTTATTATGCCTTCATGTTGGGGATGGCTATACCTTTAAGACCTGGGTCTGCTTGGCTGTTAGTCACTCCTACCTTCTCCCAGGGTCTGGAACCTCCCCTGGAAGAGGGAGCTAAGCCAGCCCCGCCCTCCATCTGTAAACACATGTGCCACCATGGTGCCAGCCAAACCCAGGGGACCAGTCCTGGGGAGACTGTGATCTCTGCCTCTGCGGGAAGTTCCGTGACATCACCGTGATGGACAGTTCACCAGCCAATCGTTAATACCCAGTTAGTCCCTCCTCTTCCTGCCACCATTACTGTTATATAACCCCGCCCTCCGAACAAAACCTTTGGAAGCTCCTGAAGTTTACTCTGAGATGTCCACGTGTACCTGGCCTCCTTGGCGAGTATGGGGGGGGGCATTCTCGAGGCCACACCTGGTCCGGAGCTTACCTGTGGCCCTTGCTCCTGTGTTACTTCCTACTGGCCAGAGGCTATGCGTGAGAGCGAAAGAGGAACACATGGAGGGGGTAAATAGGCCTGGGCTCTCCACAGAAGGGGGTTCAAAGTTACCCCGGCACCTTCACATAATTGTGGAATGATAGTTTCTTTATTTACAGGAACAATCTATTTAATCAGCATATTGTCTCCTACTCAATGATTGAATAGAAACATCAGAGCAATAGTCTGAGTCTAGAGTTATGTTTCTTTTGTTATTTAATATTTAGAGTGAATCTAGGAATCCTTTGTTACTCTCTTTAAAATAAATCTTGGTAATTTTTTTAACTATGTCATAAATTAATTTCTGTGAGGTTCACCCTATGTCTTCATTATTACTTTTAACATCTGCTCACTTCACTACTGACTCTGCCTTCATTTCTCCATTGCTATTTGTGCTTTTTACTTTCTGAAGAACTCATCTTTGATTTGGTAAATTTCTTCTATTACTTTTCATATTTATTTAATTTCTTCCAACTTTTATTCATATTTTTATCCTTTTTCTGGTTTTATTTACCTTGGTTTAATTTTCTTAATTAATATTATTTTCTTTAGATACAGTAGAAATTTATACCTGCATTTATATTGTCTATAAATACACAGGGTACCAAAATCAGTTACAGTGACATAAGGGGTAAAAAACATGGGGAAGAATGAAAAAAGAAAAAGTCATAGTTTCACATGGTACATTGAAAGTAACAACAATAAACCCCTGTTTCCATAACTTGGAGTTCATTTCACTTAGCATCATCATGTTCGTATTTACATAGCTATTGAGCTATTGTGCTCTTCTCTTAGGATTATCCTAGACATGTACTTATTATTCCTGATAAGGGTAACCATAGAGTCTATGTTTCTTTGGGTCTGGCTCACTTCACTTAGTATGATTTTTTTTTTCCAAGTCTTTCCATTTCCTTATGAATGGGGCAATGCTACTCTTTCTGATAGAGGCATTGTGTATATGTACCTCGTTTTCTTGATCCACTCATCTACTGAGGAGAATCTGGTTTGATTCCATATTTTAGTGATGGCAAATTGTGCTGCAATGAACATAGTTGTGCTGGTGGCTTTAGTACTTGTAATCTTTTGGGTAGATACCCAAAAGTGGGGCTTCTGGGTCATAGGGGAGTTCTATGTTTAGCTTTTGAGGAACTGCCATACTACTTTCCAGAGTTGTTGAACAAGTTTACACTTCCACCAACAGTGTAATAGTGTTCCCTTTTGGCCACATCCCCTCCAGCATCTGTTGTTATTAGTTTCCTTCACAGTGGACATTCTTACTCGAGTGAGGTGGAATCTCAATGTTGCTTTAATTTGCATTTCTTTTGTGGCCAGCAATGTGGCCTTTCTTCATGTGTCTCTTGGCCATTCTCATTTCCTCTTCAGAGAAGTCTCCTTTTAGGTTTTTAGCCCATTTGTTTAGGGGGAAGTTAGTACTTTGAGGATTTGTTTTGGGGGAATTTAATTTTTTGAGTTCTACACATATTTTAATTATGAGGCCTTTGTCTGTTGAATGGCCAGTGAAGATCTCCCAATCTGAGGCCTTTCCATTTATCTTGCAAGCTATGTCCTTTGCTATGCAGAAGCTCTGTAATTTGATGCAATCCCATTTGTCCAACCTTTCTTTGATTTGTTATCTTTCTGGGCATTTCTTAAGAAATGCTCTTCATGTGACAAGGATCCCAAGTATTTTTCCTATTCTTTCCTGCAGGATTTTCAGAGTTTAACTTCATTTTTCCCTATTTGGATCCCCTTTATATTTGCCTCTTACCTAGGAATTCTAATACTATGTTGAAGAGGAGTGGAGAGTAGACATCCTTGTCTTGCTCCTACTTTTTTTTTTTTTTTTTTTGCCAGTCCTGGGGCTTGGACTCAGGGCTTGAGCACTGTCCCTGGCTTGTTTTTGCTCTTGGCTAGCATTCTGCCACTTGAGCCACAGCACCACTTCCTGCTTTTTCTATATATGTGGTGCTGAGGAATCGAACCCAGGGCTTCATGTATACAAGGCAAGCACTTTACCACTAGGCCATATTCCCAGCCCCTTGCTTCTGATTTTAATGAAAATGGCTTTGCCTTTACACCATTAAATATAATGCTAGCAGCTGTAAGTTCATCATAAACAGCCTTTATGATATTCAGGAATGTTCCCTGGAATCCTAGTTTCTCCAAAGTTTTCATCATAAATGGGTACTGGATTTTTCAAATGTTTTTTCCGTGTCTAAAGACATAATCATGTGATCCTTGGCCTTGCTCCTATTGATGTGATGAATTATGTTAATTGACTTGCATATATTGAACCAGCTTTGCATCCCTGGAATGAATCCTATTTGATCATAGTGTATCTTTTTTTTTTTTATGACTTCTTGAATTCGATTTTGTTGAGAAGTTTTGCATCGATATTAATCAAAGAAATGGGTCTAAAGTTCTCTTTCTTTGATGTGTAGCTGTCTGGTTTGGGGATAAGGGCATCATAGGATGTGTTTGGTAGCAAACTTTCACTTCCAATTTCATTGAAGAGTTTGAGGAGTATTGGTGTGAGTTCTGCTTTGAAGGCATTGTAGAATTCTGCCATGAATCCATCTGGGCCTGGGCTTTTCTTGAATGGGAGATCTCTTGCTACCATTTCTATTTCATTGCTTGATAAAAGCTTTAAATTTTAAACACCAGAAAAATGAAGTGTGGGTTAGTATACCAAAGGAAACCTATGGCTCTCTTTTTCCAAGTAGGAAAATTAAGAGAATTTTATAATAATAAAAGAGGAAACAAAGTCTTTCATTCTGTTGAGGAGTATGATATGTTAGGGATGATATATAATTTTTGAAATTAAAAAAAAAATAAAAGCTGGGTGGCAGTGGCTTATACCTGTAGTCCTAGGTACTCAGGAGGCTGAGATTTGAGTATCATGGTTCAAAGCCAGTTAGGAAGAAAAATCTATGAGATTCTTATTTCAACTAACCCATAGAAAACTGGAAGTGGCATTGTGATTGGAAGTGGTAGAGCATTAGCCTTGAGCACAAAAACTCTTAGAAAAAGTACAAACCCTGAGTTCAAGCCCCATGACTGACAAAAAAAAAACAAGAAGGATTTAGATACATTATGAGATTACATTTTTCTTTTTTTTTTTTTTTTTTTTTGGCCAGTCCTGGGGCTTGGACTCAGGGCCTGAGCACTGTCCCTGGCTTCCTTTTGCTCAAGGCTAACACTCTGCCACTTGAGCCACAGCGCCACTTCTGGCCGTTTTCTGTATATGTGGTGCTGGGGAATCGAACCCGGGGAATCGAACCCGGGGAATCGAACCCAGGGCCTCATGTATACGAGGCAGGCACTGTTGCCATTAGGCCATATCCCCAGCCCCATGAGATTACATTTTTCAACATTATTGACTCTAAATTAGTGTTCTTTATAAAAAAAGGAATCAGTAGACAGGAAATATGCATTGTAACCCAGACTCTAGTCCTTACTAAATGCTACATTTTGGAAAGTTACAGGTATCTAAGACACAAATTATGCATCTTTTAAAAAATAGATGTTACTATGTTTCTCATGTGAATTTAATATAAAGTTTGTAACTGCAATTTTACAAAATGAGGTAGATTTGGAAAGGGATTTGAATATATACCAAGAGGACTTACAAAGCAAAAGCCCATAAAGGGATTTATATCATGGATAGCTATGATTTCTAAATATAGAATTTGCAGCAAGGCTGATATCTGAACTCTGCAGATGAGTATCATCTTAAACAATTACATATCTGGTGTAGATCACTTTGGATAATGAAACAAAACAATGCATAAGTTCAGATATTTTCTAAAGATATAATGTTCCAAAATAAAACATAAATATTCATGAGTCACATTCAGTATTCAAATACTTGTAACTGTCTAGCTTACTTGCAAAACTCAGCCTTATGTTTAAGTGAAATATTAGTTTATATTACCATGCATTTACTTATGAATATTGAGAATTATTGCAATTGTATGTGGACTGTCAGTCTAGAAGGTGTGGAATTATAAATGGTGGGATGTTGTGATTTTTGTTTCCTGCAGGTGCTCCAAGTGACCAGAGCAGTGGCACCTCTTCTCCTCTATGCGACAGTGGCTTGCACCTCAATTACCATCCCAACAACACAGTAAGAAGCCAATATAGTTCAGATTAATGCAGAGATAGCATAAGGAAAACCAGGAGGAAATAGTCATCTTTGTAGTCTGCTAACCATGTTGTTGAATCTGATTCCCATAAGTACAAGATCCTTGTTTCATCAGCTAAGCAACACAATAATTCAGGAAAGAACACTAAGAAGCCTGCTATTGTTTTTATGCTATTTTTCTGCTCTTGGGTCTGTATGAACTAAGATTTTGGTAAGCTATGGAGATTTTCTAATTCAGAAAAATAACAAATAACATCACACAACCATTTTAGGACATTTCATTTTCTAATTCAGAAAAATAACAAATAACATCACACAACCATTTTAGGACATTGCATTTTATATGTAATTTCATGCTCTACATGATTTGATGTCATTTTTATCTTTTTTTCTTTTTAAATTTTTTGGATAAAAATGCTTATTATTTGCTATAATTTGTTACCAATCTCTATGCTAATACCAAAGACTGAAAAATAAGAAAGCTACTATACACCTTACAATGAGATGTAATAAATGTCAAACTGTACATGCATTGAATAAAATATTGAATTAACATGTTCATTTGATAGATAATAATTTTGATAGTTATTTTTCATTTGTATTTTGTAGTAAATAAGTTTTCTATTAACTGAGTATTTTTGAAACATGTCATATTTCAACTTTCCAAATACATATTCTCAGGATAAAAGAATTCTCTCTGGTTATATATAAACCTGACAATTATCCCCTGTGCTCATAAATATAAACTGTTACACAGCTGGCCCTCAGTATCATTTTCTTGTTAGACATACTGAAATACATAAAGCCTTCAGCTTCTGTATGTGATTCATATACTTCATCCCCTATTTGAAATTATTTTTTCCTCATTGGGGTATTTTTATTTAGAAGGATCCTTTTTAATATCTTCAGGTCCAAGGGGCCTTCCCTGTACCCAACACATAAGCATTCTGCTTAGCTGAGTACTTCAGGCCCCAGGTCCCTTACTTTTCCTTCCTTTCATGATAAAGTCCAAAATTCACTGCTACAAGTGCAAGGATACTATATAAATTCAACTATATTTGAATAGACTTATTGAAATCTTTTCCATTTTATTTGCCAGAGAATAATTGTCTTATAATAGATAATACTTTCAGAAGGAGTCTTCTGGGGTATATACAAGTGCTTGAAAATTTTGGCTTTTTGATGAGAAAATTATGTGAATTTTTTTGGTCTTTCTCATGTCTGTAGTTACCCAACAATCCCCTCAGAAGTTTTCTTTTCAGGGCTTATTCAGGGCAAGGCTGGAACTCAGGGCCTCAACATGCTGGTCAAGGCCTCTACACTGAGTGACTCTCCCATTCCCATTTTTCAACCTCCTTACTGATAAAATTGTTTTGTGGTTTTCTTCTTTTCCAATCTACGTAATGCCCATGATACTTATGACACTCTTCCACTCCCCTTGCCAAGATGGCTTGTTAGCCCAGGCTGATGCTAGAGTTGGCTATCCCTGTTCACAATTGACCTCTCTAAGGGAGACCCTCATTTGGAAGCCAGAGGCCCCCAAACTACACTGAAAGCATATGTTTCTGGATGACTTGATGAAAAAGGCAGGGACCCTCCAGGGCAGAGAAGACAGAGGATGGATTCCAGTCAGAATATGGATCACTTCAATCTCTCCTTCCCTCAGTCTTCACTGGCTTTGAGACTTTTCTCTCTATGTTATAAGAATGAGTCTCTACATTTCAACTCCACACACAAAAAAGAAAATTATTATAAAGTTACATTATTTCACAATGGGAGAACACAAGATGGTAAAGTTTAGATACTTGACAAATTTCCTTGACCTTCTCTGTAATAATGAGAAGTAGAGAAGATGTAAAAATATCTAAAGGAAGAAGCCATTCTTGTTTGTTTTTAATTTATTCCAACAAAGGTAAGTATGAACTAAAGTCACCCTTCTACTAAAATTACAGCAAGAAAATGACTTGATAATTCTACAACATGATTGCTTCAAATGAATCCAATTGTATTAAATTCATAATATATGTAGCTCTGTTTTGTTTCATTTTTCCACTGTCTTTCCATTTCAAACCTGCACTCTGTGTTCTCATTTTGTGCTAGCATTGCACTTTCTTTGGACATTGCTGGAATATTTTTACTGTATGGCAATTAAAGGTCCTTGTATTTTAGAGTTACGACACAGATAAATGCAAATAGAGCATATTCAAAAATAAGAAAATATTATTTCATAACAACCAAGTTAATTTTTGCTATTAAACTACAGTGTAGAAACACTGTGCTAGGTATTTTGGGGAGCAGTCAATTATGATTCTTAACCCATAAATTTAAACTCCAGATTTGTAGATGAGTCCACAATATTGACTTTCACATAATCTGACAAGTTCAGTGGTGATAAACTTTGTTATAACAGACAAAGCTGGCAACTTTGGACATCATTAGTTGAATTCTAGGTTTAGAAAGTACAAACAAAGTGTGCACACCTTTGTTCCCACTGAATGTGTTTTTCTTCTGTGCTAGTGCATATTAAATGTAGGAAGGGATTTCAAGAAGGTTTTCCACACATGCATATCACATGCCTTTATCTCATTTACTCCTGAGGGCAGATGCAGAAGAGTGGGTCTTGACCACAGTCAGATTCTGTAGCTGTACATGGCTGTGAGCTCCTTGCTTCTCTCTCATGTCATGGCAGTTTCAGTACAGCAGAGCAGAGGCAGTGCATCTCCTTCAGTGCATCCTCAGCAGGAGGGTGCTGGGGAGCATAATTGCCACAGGCCTCTGAATATGGCGGCCATAAAGAAACATTGGAATCTATGTAGAGCTTAAATCCTCACTTCTGTCCTATGCCCATGAACTTCATTTTTCCCTCCAGTTGTTTTTATTTTTTTCCTTTTTTATATTTGTAGCTTTTTTTTGTTTGGGCTTTAAAAAATTATCTTCAGTTGTACAAAGCAGTTATCATTTAACAAAGTATGTTATGAACTGATATATACCTTGATGGATGGCTACCCCTTTCAACAATTTTACCCATATCCCCTTACATACTCCTTTCTTCACTTTTATTAATTTTGTAGGATGTACATTGAATTCTTGATGGCATTCTCCTCCTCTTCTCCTTTTCTTCCATCCACCTCATATCCCTTGACGCCATTCCAAACTTTCAAGTGTTTATTTTGTTGGTCTTTGACTCTGTCTTCCTAAGGAATTAAACTGAGTACTCCCTTGAATATATCATATTTCAATTAACAGAGTAGAATAAATTCCTTTCTGAACTACTACATAAAAGCACAGAGTTGTATGAGCTCCAGTTTAATTTAATTTAATTTTAGTGGTATAAGCATTTGAACCCAAGCCATTGTGTTTGTTTTGGGGGGCTTTCTTGCTTTCTTATTTTTCAGACATCATCTTACATTTGTTCCTGGAGGCCAATCTCAGGCTGTAATTCTCCTGTGTTCTTGCCAATATGCGAGGTGCATACCACAGCACTCAGGTTGCTAGTTTGAGAAGGGATCTTGCTAATTTTTGCCCAGATCAGACACAAACTTAGATCTTTCTAATATCTAACTCTTGGGTAGGTAGGGTCACAGCCATGTGCATTTTAAATGCCTATGCTTTCATAGTCTTTAAGAAAATTTAGGGTGACTATATACTTGATTTTCTGAAACATCCTCACCACATTTTATAGAAGCAGAAATCCTAAGTATCGGGGTAAAAAAAGTCTTATATTAGAATGACTTAAACATTGCATATCAAAATATAACCTACCAAGTCTAGGTTTTCTAATTTGAGGGTATACTCTATTTTAATTAATACACAGACTTTGGAACCAAGCTCAGACCCAGTGAGTGTCTTCTCTCTGGTGATGAAGACAACAATTGGTTCTGTGCTTATGAAGAGACTATGACTCAGATCGTCATTCCAGGAAATTGAGAAACATCTTTTGTGATCATAAGCTCTAATGACTGCTTACTGTGTCAAATTATTTATATTCCAAGTCCTTAAACAGCCTACATCAACATTTGTCATGACTTGCACTCTGTTTTGGTAAGAGGATTGATTTGTAATTATTGTGGGGTATACAATTAGTTTGAGGCAGAGTCTACTTTAAAGTGAGGAACAAGTACATGCTGGTTTTCTTTTTTCCATTCAAATTACTGATATTTTTTTTAAAATATGTTCTTGGCATTATAGCATAAGTTTGTTTAAAAATAGCTGTGATTCTTATGTTCATAAAATGTATTTGTAGGTCATTTTATATATAGGTTTATATACAGTTTCTATCCAGTTCTAATTAGTTCTGATTGCTGTAACAAACAAAAGATTGCAGAGTAAATTTCTAATCCCTTTTGGTAATTTCAATAAATAATTTTAAATGATACTAGACATTCCACTGACAATAACTCTTCCACATGTAATATGTCAGGCCTGATTATTCTAATAAGCTTAAGCTGGACTTAATTCAAATTTATTTTCTTTTTCTTGCAGCCATATTGGCGTTTTAACCCAGAGTTTCACCTGCTAGGAAGGTGCTATATTATTTGAACCACCTTCATGGATTTCAAAGAACTATTACATTTTATGAAAGTTGGGAATCATCTTTAACTTCCCTAATGTCACATAACAACGAGATGAAAAATTCTCAGCTTTCTATTATTTCACATTTGATTAAGCCTTACGTGTGGTGATAGGTATGTTGCCCCTGGAACTGAGATGCACTGGCCTGGGAGGATCCTGCACTGTGGAGTGCACATGTGCTCAAGGTCCTGGTGGGAGCCAGTGTTCAGCTGCCTTGGGCTGAACTATGGGCCATGCTGTGAGCTGACAACCTGATAAAAGTCCCACAAAAACTGTGCTGCACAGGAGGCATGGACCGACATTGAACCCACAACAGCTCTGGATGAGCCACAGCAACCAATCTATTTCAGTCTGGCCTCCACAGGCGTTGATTCCCCATGGGACCTCTTGCAGACAAAAATAATTGACCTTTCTTTTTAATGTGGAGTTTATATTTATTTATTTGTACTTTAAAAAATTCTCTCAAAGGTTTCAGCCTACTTTTAGAAACAATTTCTACATTGTTTCAATATTCTTGTAAATAATTTTTATCTTTTTCATCTACTGAGAAGGTATGTCCACATAGTCCATCATAATCTTAAATTAAATCAAGTTTGTAGGTTTCCAAAATTTTCTGCCCCATTCAGAGTATCATCATCATGCTGTAGCAAGTAATGATGTTTTAAACTTATGTAAATTTCTCTTCATGCTTACATTGTTATAGCTCTTATTATATCTTTCCCTTCTCCTACTAAATAATTCACCATAGAAATATATCCCCTCTCCAGAGAACACAAGAGCATACCTTTTGCAAATAAGATACAATGGGTTATACTAACCAATCCATCTGAAAAATAGCCTTTTGGTTTTGTTTTTTTCTCTGCAAGATGATCAGAGTAATATTTTTGCCTTGCAAAGCTATCGCATGAGGCTTAAACACTGGAAAGAAGTTTAGGGAGAGATTATTAAGTAGCAGTTGTGAGGCTACTGCTGGAGCTAATGAGAGTGTTTATCCTAGAAACCTTGTGTCTCCAAATCATCTGGTCAATTATTCGACCTGATTAGTTTTCTGAAAACCTATGCTTTGCCACTGTTCATTTACTGCTATGGAATGATGCTTATGATCAGCTGGCTCTTACCTGCAAAAGTCAAATTTCCTTTAGCCTTCTGAAAGTACAAATATTATCATGAATCTCAGTGCTAGGTTATCAGCTAAGCACTTGAGTATTTCTTCCTGACTGTATTTTTACCAAGTGTGATTGCTATTACAACCAATTTGAGAATAGGCACAGCAAGAGAGGTATTTTAGGGTACTTGACTCTCAGTTAATGGAAAACTCAATTGGAAAATTGACGTTTAAACATGGGTAGTCTGGTTCTCACTTAGAACCTAAGTCTTCACCACCTGGTAAGGATTGTCACCAGCTGTGTCACTTGCTGAGCACCCACGATCTCTGACATGAGCCAGGAGATAGACTGACATGAAAACCTGGACAGCTGTGGTCTAGAAACAGAAACAAGTTTATGTCTGCAATCACCAGGTCAGCACTGAAAGCAAGGATTTCCCTTTGAAGGGCTCAAAGTTGAGAACTAAGGCAGCCTCTCCACTTCCACAGCCTTTAAACATGCACTGTTGGCATTTTCTGAGCAACATTGTATTTCCATTCCTAACCCATTTAAGAAATTACTTGAGGATAATGACTAATAATATTTAAACATAGACTTAACTCTAGAGTAAAATAGACTCTTTTAACATTATTACTCAAAAATTAGTGAATAAAATATTAGCGAATAAGCCAGGCACCAGTGGCTCACAAAACTGTAATCTAGCTACTGATGAGATCTGAGTAAAGCCAGAAATGGAAGTATGGCTCACATGATAGAGTGCTAGCTTTGAGCAAAAAGCTATGGAATAACATCTAGTTCAAGCCCTGGTACTGCTACACACACACACACACACACACACACACACACACACACACACACACTTAGTGAATAGAGACAAAGTGAACCATGACATAATCTGTAAATGGCTCATTGCCAATGCCAAAGAAGTATTTCAAACTTGGAATAAACTCTAAAGTGTAAAAGCTCAGGTTTCCCCCCGCCCCCAAAGATATTACTTCACCATACAAGGACCATTCATAGGACATACCTACACAAGGATATTCATAGCAACAGACAAAAAGGCTTAATAGCTATATGCATATGATGATATAAAATAATATTTTTCAAAATGAACTCCAAAAAATGAAAACAAGATATTTTTGTCATTAAAAAAATGTGAAACCTCTTAATGAAAATTAAAATACATACAATTTTAAATCAACACTAGCTGCCTTGATATGATAGAAAAGAACTATAAGAAATTGTTAAAAGTTTATGAAATGAAGCTAAAACTAAGACTTAAATCTTCCTTGGAAATGGTTTTGTAGTAATTCTTATCGGAAAAAATAATTGCAAGTAACTGACAAATGAGAACACTTGTAATGGCTCTTAGCAATGAATACATCCAAAAAAAGCTTGGCTAACTGAACAATAGCTGCTTGTACTTTTGTCTTGCATCATTATTTTCAGTTTCACTTTTGCTACATCTCTCCCATTATTGAGAGAACTTAGTTGTGAAGCTCATATTTTTTTTCTGCCTCTCCCCACTCTATGATTTCCATGAATCATAACACTTAATATCTGAATGAACTCTTCCTCACTTCTCAGAGAATTGTATTAGCAGTGACCTTAGGAAATGAAATTCTGGTGTTTGCAGTATTGATGTTTCATAGAAGAAGAGATAATGAAGATTTTGAAAGTCGATAAATGGGCGGGGTGCTGGTGGCTCAGGCTGGTAATTCCAGCTACCTGGGTGGCTGAGTGCTGAGGATTGCCATTCAAGACCCAAAAACCGGGAAGACAAGTGTGTGACACCCAAATTTCCAATGATGCATCCTGAACTCAGAAAGGCTTGGCTCAAGTGATAGCATACCACTCTTGAGCACAAAAGCTTAGCAAGAATATGATGCCCTAAATTCAAGCCCAAGTACCATCAAACAGGTGTGTGTGTGCTACACACACACGCACACGCACACGCACGCGCACGCGTACACACACGAGTCTATAAACATTTTGAATGTGTAAGAGATGGTAATATCCCTGAAGAAGGCTTGGTTTTTGATACACAGACTTAAGACAACAGAAGACAAAGAAAGCCTCCTGTGTGTGCTGTGTGCCCTTTGCAGGACTCGCTGTCGTGCTCCTCCTGGCCCGCCTCGCCGGGCCTGCGCTGGGAGAAGCGGTGGTGCGATCTGCGGCTCATCCCCCTGCTGCACTCCAGGTTCTCTCAGTACGCGCCCGGGACCGACCTCCGAAGGTGAGTCCATGCGTGGGGGCCGCGTCCTGTGACTGAAAGACACACTCTGACTCAAACTTGAACACCATAGTTTGTACTGCTGAGCACATTTCCAAACAGAATGAATTGCAAGACTTCAGCAATTTGTAGTAAAAAAAAAAAAAAAGAAAAAAGTTGCATAGCTTTTTAACTACCTTACTAATTATTTTGTTATACTAGGAGATGGACCTCTATGCCTTGTGCACAGCAATTAAATAATTGCTTTAGCCCCGAGCTACATTCCCTGTCCTGTGTAGCTTATCTTCAAATTGTTCTGATATTAGCATCTTTTAAAGTAAATGAATGAGAGAGTATTCTCTGCTGGTGGTTGAAATGTATTTTTACTCTCTCAGTCAGTTTTGCTAGACATTAATAACTTCTGTCATTTTTCCAAAGGATATTATGTATTTTAAATCAAATCACTGATCCTGTGAGTGTTTGGCCGAATTGGGAGCCATATATTATGGCCAAAGGATATTCTGGCTTAACTTCTATATTTTTAAGTCCTTTAACTAGCAGAGTACAGGCTTTCCCAGAGTTTTTCTTGTTTGCCATTGGCATTTGGGGGTTGGAGACTTCTAGAAGGTCATATGGAGAATATGTAAGAGGAAATAACAAAAGCCAGGAGTCTTAGCATTCTATTAGTCAATGCCCAGGTCCCACAGGAATCAGTCTTACTTGCTAGCTCTCTCATGTGGAAGTATTTTAGTTGCATTGGGGAGCACGTTGAAATGATGAGGTTACTTTTTCTTGGCCAAAGTTGGAAAAGCACAAGAGTTGATATTTGTGTCTTTTCATTTCTTAAATTTTGAGCCGCTGACAACTTAAAGGTATACTGCAGATTTCATAAGATTTGAATCATTGCTTGTGTTATTGTTTTTTTTAAATGTAATTCCATTTCCAGTGCTTTGGTATTTGCTGAGACTTGATTTGACCAAGTGTGTGAATAATTTGGAGAAATATTCTATTTCACACTAACAAAGGATTACTTTTTTTCAGTTTTAATGCAATGGTCTGCAATAGCTCAGTGAGGTCATATGTGGTTATTAGGGTTTCTGACCCATTGTGTTTTTTCTTAATGATGTTTCTGTCACTGAATTGTGTCAGATATTGAGATGGCTGTTGAATCTTTCATTATGAAAATAGATTTTTATATTTCTTCTTTTAGTTTGTTGATGTTTTCTCTTTGTATTTAATTCTGTTACTGGACAAAACAAAGATTTAGATTTTTGTAAATTTCTTTGTCTTAATATTGATTATTGCTTCTAAGAATGTTTTACCTGGGCTGGGAATATGGCCTAGTGGCAAGAGTGCTTGCCTCGTAAACATGAAGCCCTGGGTTCGATTCTCTGGCACCATATCTATAGGAAATGACCAGAAGTGGCACTGTGGCTCAAGTGGAAGAGTTCTAGCCTTGAGCAAAAAGAAGCCAGGGATAGTGCTCAGGCCCTGAGTCCAAGGCCCAGGACTGGCAAAAAAAGAAAAAAAAAAGAGAATGTTTTACTTATATTATTCTAAATAGATGACTGGATTTTAATGATTAATAACTGCTAGCTATTTCTTTCAGCTTGCCATAGTCCTCTAGAAAAATATCTCTTCTGGGTTTCATATGTTGTACACTATCTTTTTATGTTTTTAATCCAAAGGATAAATTTTAGTCTTTCAGTTAGATTAGTCAGATTCCTTTTCATGTAATTATTGTTATACTTGGGATTGTATCTCTCCTAGTATTTGTCTATAGAACAGTAGTTTTCAGTGATTTAATTTTGTTTATAGATAACTGTGGATTTGCTTAATGTTGTAATTAAAATAGAAAAAGGCATTGTGTGAGTTTACTCATTTTTAAATGTCAATATCTCACAAAAGTGAAGTCCCCTTGTAATGGTGCTACAACAATGATGGCATCCCTTTTGCCCTGCTACCCCCTAATGCCCCAGCACATAACAATTACTAATCTGTTCATCACTATCACTTTAATGTTTTGAGAACATTAGGTTAATATAATGTTATACCTTGTAACCTTATTTGATTGGTGTTTTTGGTTAGCATAATTCCCTGGAGACTCTTCCAAAGACTTAGGTTGTTCCATTGTTTGTTCGTTTTAAGAGTAGTATTTTATAGTATAGACAGTCTACATTTCCATATTGATCATTTGAAGGAAATCAACTCAGAAGCTCTTCTACATCAGAATCCTATGGATATAGCAGTAGAAGGTGTTTTGTTTTTTTTTAAACTTTTTGGATCATAATTACTGGATCATATTATAGTATGGTTTAATCTTTTAAAAATAGATTTACTGGGGATGACTGTTTGAACCAGACTTGTAATTTTGACCCCTCTACATATCACCTCTATAATAACAATAAATCATTTTTTTTAAAACAGAACACACAAGTGATCTAATTTCTTCAGCACTTTGCCAACACTTGGTTTTGTCACTCTCTTCATTTTGCCATTCCAATAAGTATGTAGTGATATGTCATTGGTTTTTGTATTAATTTTATCTGTCTGTCTACATTTTTTTTCAGTCATTAGTATTTCTTCTTTTGTAAAATGATGGCTGATGTCTTGTATCTATTTTGTACCTGATTTCCTTCATTCCTTCCCCTTCCTTCCTTCTTTCTTTCCTTCCTTCTTTTCTTTTTTTTCTTTCTGTCTCTCTCTTTACTACTGACATTTGAGAATCTATTATAGTCACAAAAGAGGCAAAATACATTTTTAATCTTCTACTTTCTTACAACTTTATTTTATAATTTAGCATTTTAACATTTATTATTTTATTTATTACACTGTTAAAAACACATGTACACATATACTTTTACTGTTGTTTTAATTTTGCCTAAATTTGTTAATATAATTAGCTTTCACTCAGGAAATGCTAGAAATATGGAATTCTTTGTGCCTTGCCTATCTTTGGGGACAATTTTTTGATATATTTTCTTTTATCAATATATATGCGGTAATGTTTCAAAATGTATTAGTTCTTTCAAATAACTATTGAGGGGCTAGGAATATGGCCTAGTGGCAAGTCTTTTTGCCTCCCATACTTGAAGCCCTAGGTTCAATTCCTCAGCACCACATATATAAAAAAGGCCAGAAGAGGCACTGTGGCTCAAGTGACAGAGTGCTAGCCTTGAGCAAAACGAAGCCAGGGACAGTGGTCAGGTCCAAGCACCAAGCACCAAGCACCAAGCACCAAGTCCAAGCACCAAGATTGGCAAGAAAAAAAAAAAAAGAACCAAATACCTATTGATTCTAATATACCCTGCCATTTATCTTTCTATTCTTTCATTCTAGTCCTTCAAGAATTCTTTTAAATTGATAGGTATATTTTTAAAGATACATATCTTTTCAGTTTTTGTGTGAAAGTATTTATATAAATTATTTATATAAATTAATTACTACTCAAAAGGAATTGTTTGAATGAATCCAGATAACTCTTCACCTCTTTTTTTTTTTTTTTTTTTTGCCAGTCCTGGACCTTGGACTCAGGGCCTGAGCACTGTCCCTGGCTTCTTTTTGCTCAAGGCTAGCACTCTGCCACTTGAGCCACAGCGCCACTTCTGGCCATTTTCTATATATGTGGTGCTGGGGAATCGAACCCAGGGCATGTATACGAGACAAGCACTCTTGCCACTAGGCCATATTCCCGGCCCAACTCTTCACCTCTTTACTGTTCTGGCACTTCAACACATCAACAGCTTTTAGCAAGTAAATTAATTACACTCAACAGTATTACAGTCAGAAGAAATTATAGACGTGGCACTATTCGGAATGGATTTCATGGCAATTCAGATTCAAGAGCTATTTTGTTGTTCAGTTATTCCTTAAATAAAGACTAATTCAATGCATGTAAGTTGAAGGCATTTTGCTTGTACCTTTCCATGAAGAAACTTGCTAACTAATGGTAGTGGATTTAATGAGGAAAAAACTTATCCATAACTGACTAGTGATGACTATTATAGAAAAGTTAAAAAAAAAAAAAAAAACCTTTGTTCCAAATCTATGATATGCTGACCTCTGGAGGCTCACACCTGTAATACTAACTACTAAAGACTCTGAGGTCTTGTGGATTGAGGTTTGAATCCAGCCTAGGAAGAAAAGTCTGAAAAGACTCCAACATCTCCAGTTAATACACAGAAATCTAGACATGGTTCAAGTGGTAGAGTAGAGTACCAGCCCTGAACCAGAAAGACAGGCAGGCAGGCTGAGAAAATGTGAGACCCTGAGTTCAAACTACAGTATTGCCAGAAATAAAGGAAGAAACAAGAAAGAAAGAAAGAAAGAAAGAAAGAAAGAAAGAAAGAAAGAAAGAAAGAAAGAAAGAAAGAAAGAAAGAAAGAAAGAAAGAAAGAAAGAAAGAGTGAGAGAGAGGAAGGAAGGAAGGAAAGAAGGAAGGAAGGAAGGAAGGAAGGAAGGAAGGAAGGAAGGAAGGAAGGAAGGAAGGAGCTCAAACTACAGTATTGCCAGAAAGAAAGGAAGAAAGAAAGAGAGAGAGAGAAAGAGAGAGAGGAAGGAAGGAAGGAAGGAAGGAAGGAAGGAAGGAAGGAAGGAAGGAAGGAAGGAAGGAAGGAAGGGAAGGGAAGGAAGGACCTAATATATCCTTTATTGGTGGTGTTCTCATGAAAACACATAGTTTCATGTTCAATTATATTATTTTTCTCATATTTACAACCCAGTTTTATTCTTACCACATACTCTTGTATACATGTGAATTGACACATTACAATGTGTTTATTATTGGCAAGAAAGTTTATGTTTACCATGTTTTAGAAATCCCTGGTTAAGAAATAAATACCCATTTTGTTTCCTTGTTTATTTATAATCTTTCAGTAGTTATACAAAGGGAGTATGGCTTCTGAGGCCTGAACTTTGGGCATGGATGCTATTGCCTAGCTTTTTCTCATTCAAGTCTAGTGCTTTTCCACCTGATTCACACAGCTCTACTTCTATATTTTGCTGGTAAATTGAAGATAAGATTCTTGTGGACTTTCCTACAGAGGCTGGCTTTAAACTGTGATTCTCTGATTTCTGACTAGCTGGATTATAGGAGTGAGCCACTGGCATCAGACCATATTTTCAAATTCCATAATACTAATGTTACTACAATGTTCAGGATATTAAAATAGGAAATGATTGAAATATTTTCTTGTCTTTTACTCTTTTTTCCTGATGTGAAAAACAAGGATATGCATATATATGATTATGGATATATTTATTATTATTATTATTGCTAAATTATTTATGTATACTTTTACATCTCTAAAAGCCACAATTTATAACCAAAAAAGTATAAAGACACAAAATATTGTTTTGCCTTTATTTGGACACTAGACTTTCAAAATTTAGGAAGTAGCACATTCGAGAAGGCATAATTCAGAAGTTGAAGGACGGATACTGTGGCAGAGTAACTGTGGCGGACAGATTATTAAGGTTAAGAAGTGTAAAATTACTTACATGTGGGCATGTAAATTCATCAAATGTAATGCTACATCTGCAAGGGAAGAAAATGATGAAGTATACAGGAAGCTCTGTGGATCCTGGATCCCCAGGCATCTGGTTGTACTGGGACTTTTCTTTTTAACTAAGCATTGATAAGCTGTCCAAAGGAAGTTTAACTTAACTTGTCCACTTATGCATACAATAAATATCAATCAGTCACTTCCTGCATCATTTGCCTCCTCTTTGTTCCCTTTCTAGACACTCTCATCAAGATTTTTTTTTTTTACTTTTCCTCTGTAAACTACCTTTGTCAAGGAAGAAAAGGCTAAATATTTAATTCAATTGGAAATATTCAGAGTTGAAAATCACTAAATAAGTGTGGGTTGCTGGTAGGTCACATCTTAATTGGAAGCCTGTCTGGCAGAAATGTCCACAAGCCTTCTCTTTAATTAACCACCCAAAACCAGAAGTGGGAATGTGAATCAGGTGGCACAGTGACAGCCTTGAGCCAAAAAGCTAAGGGACAGTACCTAGGCAGTGAGTTCAAGCCATAGTACTAGAAGAAAAAAAAATAGAGCCAAGTAGAAATCCAGGTACTCAAAAGTACTAGATGGAAAAAAATTATGGTTTGTCTGAATGAACAGGAAGCCTTGTATGAGGAAGAATGTTGATACAATCCGAGTAGATTTATTTAATAGACAAGGCCAGTTGGAAAGGATAACATAAAAAATAGGTATGCTAATTTAGTGGAAATGGAAAGGAAGAGGTTACAGAAAAAAACACACAGAATTATTAGAATACACCTCAGGTAGGGGCTTGTTTTTACTGATAACAGATGTCATTTGTCAAAAGCAGGGCCTTGCTGAAGTAAAATGAAGATGAAGTTTTGTTTTGTTTCTTTTTGCTAATGCTGGGCCTTGAACTCAGGTCCCAGGCACTGCCTTTGAGTTTTTGTGTTCAAGAGTAGCACTCCTCCACTTGAGCCTGGGCTCATTTCTAGTTTGTTTATTCATGTCTTTAAAGTGATGTACAGAAGGGTTACAGTTTCATACGTAAGACAATGAGTACATTTCTTATACAACTTGTTACCACCTCTCTCATTTTTCCCCTGCCTCCCCACTTCCCATTTCTAGTTTTTTGATGCTTAATTAGAGATAAGATTCACATGGAATTTCCCACCTGGGATGGCTTTGAATTTCAAGGCTCAGATCTCAGCCTCCTGAGTAGCCAGGATTACAGATCTGAGCCAAAGGATCCCCAAATGAAGATAACATTTGCAAAGCAAAAATTAAGGAAATATATAGGAAGCTCCGTGGAACCTGGGTCCCCAGGCATCTGATTGTACTGGGGATTTTTTTTTAACTTAGCATTAATAAGCTGTCCAAAGGAAGTTTAACATGTCCTTTCTTTTGGTAAGTTCAAATTAAAGAAGGACCACTGTTTGCACCATGAGCAGCAGGAAGTCAAACTCTTGGCCTTTCTCCAGGAGCTTAAACTAATAATATTGGTTAAGATGCATTGTAGTCATAAATGGACTGTTGAACTGAAACCCCTCTGTACAAATACTTAAAGATAATACAATTTTCAAAGAAGGATGCTATGTAGCAAATGCACAACAAGTCTAGCTCTGGAAAGAATAATGTAAGTATTGCAAGAATGAACTGGGGAGTGTTTTGATCACATGAGTGGGGGAAACTCGGAGCAAACTTAGGAGGTGCAAAAGGGCTCATGGTTTGTGACTACAAGGCATATTGCTGGTATATTGTACAGCTACTTAAGAATAATCAAAATGGGGCTGGGAATATGGCCTAGTGGTAAAGTGCTCACCTCGTATATGTGAAGCCCTAGGTTCAATTCCTCAGCACCACATATATAGAAAAAGCCAGAAGTAGCACTGTGGCTCAAGTGGTAGAGTGCTAGCCTTAAGCAAAATGAAGCCAGGGACAATGCACAGGCCCCAGTGTTTAAGCCCCAGGACTGGCAGAAAAACAAAAAACGAACAAAGAATAATAAAAATGAATGAATGAGTAATAAGGTATCATAGATAAGGTGACATCTGAGTCATATTCTTATATGCTGAATCTTGACCTTTAGAAACATTGTAACTCATACTTTTTAACAAAATGATAAGCTTTCAGCAGCCTGGTCCATAGAATTCAAAATAGAGCATGGTATAAACAAGACAGGGGTTGCATCCTTCATTTCACGGGTAGATAAACTATAGGTGAGAGTTACAGAATGTCAGTAATTCCCAGAAAATAGAAGTAGATATAGAAGGAATCCCAAAAAGGGGGAATGATACAGTTACATTAGAGTACCAAGTTTCTCTAAGGAATAACGACTCCTTTCAGATCACAAGGAATACTGATGAATAATGCTTAGAAGATAGGTAACAAGTATAGTTAAGAAGGAACCTTTATGGACCTCAATAAGCACTTTCATATTGGAGTCTGTAAAAAAAGGAACTACAAGAAGCAATGAAAAAGCACAGCCAGAACAGAAGGGACTCCTAGTCCACTGCTTGTGAATTGAGCTCCATGAGCAACTCGGCCATCACTAGCCTGAGAACCCACCTTTTCTTTCTTTGCTCTGACATCCCCTTCACTAACGAACTGTCAGATCACCTAAGTGCTCTGATTTTAGTAGACTCCAGTCCACTGCTGTTTCTTCCGTGCACAGAACCACTATATGGAAACTGATTATTATATTTTTTCTCTTCCATATTGCAATCATACCCTTTTCTTGTCTCTCTTAACCTTCATTCCCTTTCCTGTCTTGTTAAGAAGCACAGAGAGATATTTCTAAAATACTAATGTGATCTTTTCATTCCAAAGCTGAAATGTTAACATTGGTTCTCTCTGACCTCAAGGTGAGGTAGAAATGTCACAGCCAGATACAAAAAGCTCATACCCATCAGGTCTAGCCTTTTTTCCAACATCATGTATTCGTTCAAACATGACCAGTGACCTGCATTTCTCACAATTTGCCATGCATTTCAGGTCTCTGGTATTTATTTTTGGATTAATTATCTCTTGTCTACAATTTGTGCTTTCCTTTGTCTCCACCAACTCTAGTCATTCCACTGCTTGGGTCTGAAAATCTGGAGTAACTTTGACTGTACTCTGTCTATCATCCTGTTAAAAAACAAATACTGAATCAACTGCTTTCTAATGCCTTAAAATCTGTTTAAATAATTGTTTCATTCTACTGCAACTGACACTCTTTAACCTAAATTCCATATCACCTCATACTTATAAATTACAGTATCCCCCTCAGTTATCTCAGACCACCCTCCATGCTTCACAGATTTAACCACCTTGGTCGTTCTGCAAAGTTCATTCACGACACTCAGAAAGCTTCATACTCCGTGTAAGAATTAAAGAGCCTTCTGTGTACTAAGCTGGATTCTTCATATTGATTTTCTAGAGTGTCTCTTCACGTCAGTGGCAAACCAGTGATTGCAAATATATATGTTTTAGATTCTGAAATTCTTGTTCATTTTGCAAAATACTTCAGAGTCTTCCTTTTTCTGTTTCACCTTTCATGAGATTATCCTGCTACCTCTGCTTTCATGTGGTATAATATCAACAATTATTCAAAACATGAAATATTAATGGTATTAATAAGAAATGTAAATGTATTCATATGTATGCATATGTTTGATTAAAAACTGCTTGTGAATTCTTACTGGAAGCAGTGTGTTTTTCATATAAGGAAGACTCATTCGTATTTTAAATGAGTAAAACTACTCTGAAATTCAATAACAGTTGAAAACAGTTCTTATTGTCAGAGCTATGATCAAGTGTTACCAAAGTGTTAAACAATTTTGCAGAGTGGAAAATCAATCTGAACTTAAAATTTAAGATAATTAACACTGTAGCTGTATCACTGATATCTTCTGCAATTTCTGTATCAAATTAACAAATTAGCATGAGTATACTCATGACTATTCTATTATTATCATGAACATTAATGTCTCATAGTACAGAATTAATGAGTTCATACATCTCTTGGTTCAGAATATATAGCACTAAATAAATTGAAACCAAAAGATGGATCACTACTAATGCTGTAGAGTCCTAGTAGTATCTATCTAAAGCTGCAATTAAAATTGTAATGTAATTCTGCTAAACAGTTAAATGAAATGTCAAGTCTGTTTGTTGCCATCCTTAGCAAAATGCATGCTATGGTCAGTATCCATTGTTGCTTGATCATTTTGAGGATCTTTGTTGTTGTTGTTTTAGATTTAATTTTATTTTATTGTCAAGGTGATGTACAGAGGGATTATAATTTTATATGAAATATAGTGAGTACATTGATTGTCATACTTGTTATTCCCTTCCTCATTTTTCTCCCACCTTCCCTCTCTCCACCCCTCCCCTTGTTTTCATTTTTTAAATTTTCCCATTGAAGGACTAGGAAAGATCATGTTGAGTGAGACAAGCCAAGAACAGAGACAAATGGTGCATTTTGGGGATCTTTATTCAAAGAGCTGCCATACTATGTGATAGTGCCTGTGAAGTACCAATTACTCAGAAAAATAAATAATCAAATCTATATACCAGATCATTCTGGTTTGCCTTTTGGAGAAACTGAGGCATAGAAGTGAATTAATTTACCAATCATTTTTAGTTCATACTGGAGAAAGACCTTTGACTCAGATATATGGAATATTCACGAACAACCCTTTTTTCCTTAGTTTTTGGTGCTACTTTTACAGACAAAACTCATTAACTTAGAGTCAGACCATTGTCCCCGAGCATTTTGCTCAGGACTACCACTCAAGTCACAGCTTCACATCTGGGTTTTTGGTTGTTAAATGGAGCTGAGAGCCTCAGAGACCTCCTTCCCAGACTGACTGAAAACTACCATCCTTAGATCTCAGCCTCCCAAGTAGCTATAATTACAGTTGTGATCTACTGTCTCCTATCAACCAGTCCATTATTAAAATTATGCCATACATAGTGAAAGAAACAGTTCAAAGACATCATAGAAGGGTTTCTATCAGCTTTGAAAACAGTATGGAACCTAAATTGTTTTTGTGTCCAGGGAGAGGTTCAGATTTATAAAAGATTATTCCCTGAAGATTACAGTACATGGCGACTCAGAACATGTACAGTTGTATAGACTGCAGATTTTATTTGAATGTATTTACTTAACGATCTAAAAATACCTAGCTCTCATGATGAATTTAAAGTAGGGAGGACAGATATGTTCAAAGCATGCTTTAATTTATGACATGTGAAGCTATGGTTATTCTAATCAGAGACTGGCAAGAAATGCATATTAATAAATTCAAATTAGTTCTTGTTTTCTGTAGATGGCTGAACCTCTGTTTGGATATTTGAAATATATTAGTTACTGTTGAACTGTAGAATTAAACCTAAAAAATGTACAAAATGTACACTAGCATTTGTAATATGCCAAGTGTGTTTTTACTGTAATTGGTTTCAAAGAACACATAATGACACATAATATATACAATATATACTTCCTAAAGTCATTTAATATGTTTTTAAGGTATGTACATATATAGAGAGAGACATATATATATATATATATAGAGAGAGAGAGAGAGAGAGAGAGAGAGACAGACAGACAGACAGACAGACATTCCTGTCTGTTTTCAGCAGAGAGATCTGTGTCAAGGACTGGGAATATATAGTCATGTTCTTAGAAGTTTTCACCAGGCTCCAGTGGCTCATTACTGTAATTCCAACTGCTCATGGGGCTGAGATCTGAGATCACAATTCAGAGCCAATCCAGGCCATAAAGACTGTGAAACTCTTATCTCCAATTAACCATCAAAAGCTAGAAGTGGAGCTCAAGTGGTAGAGTGACAGCTTTGAGCACAAAAAAGCTCAGGGACAGTGCAGAATCCCTAAGTTCAAGACCCAAGACTGGCAAAAAAATAAAACAAAAAGAAAAATTAACAATTTGAATGTAGAGAGCTTTTGATGCAGAGAGGCCATGGGCTCAGTTCTGAGATTGCAATAGTTTAAAGAAGAGACAGAAAGACTGGAGCTTACATGTGTACCTAAGCTAGCTGTATATTTTGCTTTTCTTATATTTCAGCAAGTAAGTGCCTAATATACACAAATATCCAGCTGCAAAATTCAGAAGTACCAGGAAACATGTTCCTTTAGAGAAAATATTTTAATTTTTGCATAGCATTTAGAATAATTAGCTACAGTTTTCTATCTTTCATAATTACTTGAGAATTACTTTGTGCCTTTCCTAAAATGCATTTTGTTGCATGCCAGGGGAGTTCTCCAGGATAAGGCATTTGGCTAGCTTTTATTCGTTTCTGGGTGTTATCCACAATACATTTACACCTGAACCTTGTAAGAAGTTGATACAGGACAAAATGTAATAACTCACGAAGATTTTTTAGAACAACTGTACCTCCTAAAGTTCTTTTGTAAATAATGTAGGGGAGTGTTGTTTAATATTCTGTATCCAACACAAATGCCAATTAAAATCATGGAGGTCCTTACACTGGTCATTACAATTTTCAAAGAAAGGATTTCTTGAAAATTTCAGCACTGACGGAAGTAGAAAGTAGAAGTAGAAAATTTGTCTTTAGCCCACTTATTAATGTGGTGGTTATTTTTTGAGGATTTGGGGGCATTAAGTTTTTGAGCTCTAAATATATTTTAGGTATGAGGCCTTTGTCTGTTGTATGGTCATTGAAGATCTTCTCCCAATCTGTGGACTTTCTATTTATCATTCTAGCTATGTCCTTTGCCACTCTGAAGCTCTACAGTTTAGTGCAATCCTATGTATCCAATTTTCCTTTGATTTGTTGTGTTTCTTGGTGTTTATTGAGAAAGTTTCCACCTGTGCCAAGGAGCCATACATTGAGGTCTTAGATCCATTTGGAGTTTGGTCTGGAATAGGGTGATATCTAAGGATCCAATTTCAATTTTCTACACTAAAAACTTAAAGAGAGACTTCTCTGAAAAGAAAGTAAAAATAGTCAATAGACACATGAAGAATTGTTCCACATCTCTGGTCATAAAAGAAATGCTAACCAAAACTATATTGTGATTCCAATTCACCCCAGTTAAAATGGCCATTATCAAGAAAACTAATAGCAACAGTTGCTGGTAGCAATATGGTCAAAAGGGAATGTCACTAAATTGTTGGTAGAAGTGTAAACTTGTTCAATCACTCCAGAAAGCAGTATAGAGGTTCCTCAAAAGAATAAAAATTCAGTTCCCTGATGACCCAGAAATCCTTCCGGAGCTTTTACCCAAATGACCACAAACAATATCACACTAAAGCACAACTATGTCCCTTGCAGCATTATTTACCATAGTCAAGACAAAGAATCAATCCAGACATCCCTCAGTGGATGAATGGATCAAGAAATTGTGGAACATATACATGATGGAATTCTATGCTTCCAGTAGAAAGAATGACATCATCCTATTTGTAAGAAAAATGGAAGGACTTGGAAAAAACAATAATATTAAGTGAAATAAACCTGATCCAAAGAAACATAAGATCCCTAGTTTTACTAACTTGTAGTAATTAGTATATGTCTAGGATCACATTAGCTTAATAGCTATATACATATGACCTTATAAAATGATGCTATTGGAAATAACTACAAGATACAGAAACAAGAGGATTTGGGTTTTTTGGTGGGGGAGGGGTAACTTAGTGTACTGTTTGCAGTTATTTCTTTCGTCTTTAATTTAAAATTTTTTCCTCTGGTTTACCCCCTGTTGTCACTGGTGTTTTTTGTTTGTTTGTTTGTTTTTGTTTTTGGTACCTTTCGTATTATCTGATTATCTAATTTGGGGATGGGACAGAGTATCACAGAAATGGAGAGACAAAGGAAAAAGGGTAAACCAATGCAACAGTGATATTCACATGACACTGTTGGAAATGAACTTTACAACTTGCAGTGGAGGTGGAGAATTGTGGGAGTGAACAGGAGAAAATGAGGGAGGGACGTTAACACTGCTCAAAAAGAAATAAATATACTCATTACCTTACTTACGTAACTCTAACCCCTCTATACATCAACTTTACAATAAAAAGGAATATGTACAAAAAAGAGAGAGAAAGGAAACATGGTCATTGAGACAGATGAAGAAGACAAGAGACCCTGACTTTCAGCCATCTTTGAGAGGATATATAAGTTGAGTCCACCATGGATAAGAACTGACAAGATGCTACTGCATGGGAAAGTCAAGTGAATTTTAAGACAACTTGCTGAATTTTTGTGTTTGTGATCTTTCCAATGTGAGTCAGAAAATGCACGAGGAAATGCCAAGATGACATTAGCTGAAATTTCGAAATGTGTTTAATTTCAGATTAGGTTGGGAAAATACACTTCAAAATTTCTTATATGCACTGCTATTTACATGCTATATGTTTCACATTTCTATGGTTGTCCATATTTACTTGAATCTAAGGATGCCTCCTCCTACTTGCTTGAAATTATCTCATATGTAGGTGTATGCATGTTGGCCCATTAAAAGCAGAGATCTGTGTAAAGGGGAGTGATTACATTTGAATGTGGAGGCTGATGCCTATTTGGAATGAAAGAAGAGCTTTTCCACAGATACTTTCATGCATTTACATATGTGAATGGCATGAGGTTTTGATGTTTCTTTTTTCTCCTTTGTCTCTCTTAACTGCAGGCAGAATGCCTTTCAAGTTGTTGCTGTGGATGGTGTCTGCAGTGGAATTATTCAGTGCCTCTCCACTGAAGACACTATTGACTGGCTACAAGCAATAGCAACTAATATTTCAAACCTCACAAAGCACAATGTAAGTAGTGTTTCAAGGAGTAACTAAGTATCTGACTATTAAGGTTTCTGGCCTTTGTAGAGTTTCTCAGTATATATTTATCTTCTCATCAACTGCTTTGTGTTCATCCAAGAAGGAATCATTTCATATCTCTTGTGAAACCCCTCTGGAACACTTATTAGAAAAAAAATAACTTTACCATGGAGTTTCAGTTTACTATTAGTTCAAGAATTGTGTTACAAACAATTTTTTTTTCTTTCATAAACATCTGAGCTCTCAGCTTCAATTATGTAAAAATCTAAGAATTTAGTGTAATAACACTAAGTATACAAAAGTAGGAATCCAGAAATATTTAAAATGACATTTCAAAAAGGTAAATTATTGATTGTAGAGTTGAGTCATTTCATGGTGGTGGATGCCAGTGTGGAAAGAGTTAACACAGAAATTAGCATCTTTTATGGGAATTTGTAGGCATAAAGTAAATGTCATTGGAAATCTAGTAGCTTGCATAGTACAGCTGGGTCTCTACTTTTAGTAATTACTCATCTTTCAACTTTTTATCATGATTTCCATAACTTTATTGTTTATTTATGAATTAATAACATAATCTACTCTCCATCATATTTACAAAAGTCTAAAAAATACAAACCATAAACCTTCCTTCACTGAATTGTGACTTCCAAATTATATGAAACAGTACAAAACTAGTGGTCATACAGACTAAAAGAAGTCCACCAAACAAGAAGAAAGGAAAGCAAAGCAAAACAGAATGTTAGACAAGCAGGAAGCATAGAGATGATGACTTAGATTCAAATATACTAAATATAATAAACTCAAGTAGATCATATCTAAACAATGTAGTTTTACATACAAACAAACCATTTCTATGTAAAAATGATCTGAATGAAAAACTACATACATTATCATTTTAGAAGAGAAAATAAAATGAAGATGTCGAATACAGAAATGTTCCCAAACCTATAATTTAAATAATTAAATGTTTAGGAACATGGAAAATTTCAAGAAAGTAGAATTTACAGCAAATATATTACTAAAGATAGATTGTGTCACTCTAGAATAATAAAACAAGAGGAAACAAATGAAAATGTTGAGACACGTGGATTAAAAATATTGATTATGTGAGTTATAAAAATAGATCTAAGGAAAAGGAAATGAAATCTACAGTCCCAGAACTAGAATCACAAAGTAGGTAAGGCCTATCCACAAGGAAATGGAATGTGAAATATGAATTATAGAATCAGAAGAGGAAAATAAGTTTCAGGCTCAGCATTCACTGTAAGTGATAGATGGTCATTACCATCGTCTTTTATCATGGGTGGGTAGATATTTCTCAGTGAGCTGAGAATTCATTCATTTAGCATTGAGTGAATCTTGGCTCTCTCCCAGATTCTTTCTGAAAAAAATAGTACTGCTGAGAATCTTACCATCTAATATCTATCCCATAAATGTCCTCTAAGTGCTATCTGTCCTAGAAGGAAGATAATGGCATATAATTTTAATTTTTCTTTTCTAGTTTTATAACAAGTTACAACCTAGGAAGAAAATTGAAAATGTTATTTTGTCAATAATTATCTGACATGAAAAATAATATCTGACCTGAAATTGGATTTTTTGGTCAAATTTTAACTGTAGCAAACTGTAGAAGGCAGAATTAAACTCCACTCAACCCAACTATATTTTAATCTCCTTAATCTTGTGAAAATACTACATCCCATGACAAAGAAATATTACAGTTGAAGATATAATAAACATTATTAATCCACTGATTAGGGAGATTAGCCCACATTATCCAGCAGGCCCAAAGAGTTTCCAGTGTCTTCCAAAGTGGGAAAAGGTAGAGTATTAGCACAAAACATGGCAGTGCAAAAGGAAACTAGTATAGCAGTAAAGCCCTACAAATAACCATCTAGAAAAAGTTCATCACTTGTCTCAAAGGGTGTTTACAGTAGGTCTGGTCTGACCTAAGTCACTCTGTTACTTAATTATTTCCTTTCCTCATACCTTTTCATATCTTTCTTAACGATTTTTTCAACTCTATTCTAAAATTTATACTGTGAAATAATTTTATAAACCACTTAAAATATACTGCATCTGGGAGAAAATCAATCCATTGCTCAAGAAGAGGTTGAAGGAAATGTAGTTGAGAAATCAAAAAAGGAAAGTAAAAAAACACCACTGAGCTATTGTAATCAATGCAGTTAGATTAACAGATCTTAGTATAAGGCCCTGTTTCAGATCCAAATAGCCAGATATCCTTATCTTAATGCTTCAAATCAGTACTTGGATATATGAACAGTCACCATTTAAAATCCATGTGGCCCCAGACCAGATCTTACAGCCCGTTGAACAGACCAGGGCTCTCAATATACACCTCATGTTAGTCCCTTCTTTTTTTTTTTTCAGCTGCGAGTCATTCCACACATTATCTATGTATTACCATTAGTAACTTTCATTCCAACCCCTACTAGACAACTCTAGCATTCCTATGGACCCACTATAAAATATTCTAGGCTATCAGCAGGAGTAAGTCCCTAGCTTATGCTGGAGGCACCCCCCACGCCAGGTTTCTCTTCCAAATTAATGCATAATGGTGTTGAGCTATCTCTTAATCTATTTTATGTGTATTGTAAACCTAGTGCTCATTACTTTTGAGCTGACATCTTCTTCAAGAGCAGAGAGAAGTATCTGCACCCAGTGATAAGTAACTTTCAGACACTGTGAGGATAATATTGAACCAAGTTCTTCGAAATTCTTTAGTTGCAAACTAAAAATGAGAAAGAATTCCCTCTTCTACTTGCAAGCTCTTCCATATATTCAATATGGATGTCTTTTATTGGAATAAATATGTGACTTTAAATGTATAAAGTATATGTTTGCATGCATATATGTGCATGTACAAATATATAAATATACAACATTATGAATGATCTAATTGCTTAAAACAAGAAGAACATTGTATATTGCTTGAAAAGATTGTTGTGGCTTTATTTTTCCACTTGACAAGTTTGCTAAGTTGCTGAGTTTCATTGATTTAAAGATACCACAAAGACCTCAGTTCTGGAAACCTTTCCTGCCACCATCTATAGAATGATGATTTTTTTGTAACTGTGTTTGCCACTCCGTGCTTATATGATGGCTATAGAAGTTAAAAAAAAATAGCATTTAAATGTTTAAGACAGGAAAGAAAAGGAAAAGAGATAAGTGGAGCAAGCACAGCTGTTGCCATCCACCAAGGAAAGTGAAGTTTCCCCAGAAATCTTTTTTGGGTTAGTGCTCATTTCTCACCCTAAACTCAGACCCATTAACAAGCCTTACTTTCTTTGTGAGTTGAAGGGGAAAACTGACATGTGGCCAGAATTTATCTTTCTTCTAAACTTCTAGTGGGATACAACAGAAAAAAAAAAAAAAGATTGTGAACAGCTTTTGAAAGAATCAAACAACACTATCTACTAAATTGCTTACTGATAAAAAGATACTAATCTTAAAGGGGAGAAGGGGAAAGCCCAGGGTTGGCGGGCGGGGGGTGGGGAGAGGCAAAAAGGAGGAGGGAGAGAAGAGGGAGAGAGGGAGTGGAGAGAGATAATTTAATCATCTATTTGCATTTACTCGGTAGACCTTTCACCTATATTCCTATATTTTACATATTTAGTTTTCAGATACAATTCACATCTCTGATTTAGAGAGATCTACATCATTAGATAGTACACACAATTGAAAACAAACCAAACACTTTCTTCTATAAAGATATTGTCTGTGAAAAGCTGAGTAAAGACTTCTGTTATGTCAGCCAAATTGAAAAGACTCAGCAAAGCTTGTAGGTGAACTGAAAGTCAGGATAGAATAAGGCCTTCAAGAAAGATTTTTCTGGAAGTGAGCTAACAGCTGTGATCAGAGGTCATGCATGGAGGGTGCTTGTGAATGGCATGGGTGTCACTTCAGGAGACCTTTACTTGGTCTGTATAGCGGCTGCCACGTCTGAGTTCTTGGATGTACTTTTAGTGTTCTTGTGTTGTTCTGTGTGAGGAATTTTTCTTGTACATCACAGAGTGAGTGTCAGACATGTAGATGTCAACTAAAATGTGTTATAGCAAGTGAAATTCAACAACTATGGTGACAGTTGCCTAAATAAATATAAGATCAAGGTTGAGTTGGCTTACTATAATGTGTGCAGACTTTTGGCCATCCTCTTTTCTACTTTTTATATCACAAGAGGTTATTTTAGTAAATTGTGTTAGGAAAGATGCCAATAAAAGAGCCTAGTTTGTCTCCTAGAAAATTATACAACAGAAGTTAGTTTCTTTTAAAACAGAACTTAGTTTAAACAAGGCAATTTTGATGTTGGGGATAATCAACCAACTTTTATTTATCACAACCCAACATATCATTGATGTAAAATTTATAATACAATCATGATAAGTTATCCCAGAATTATTGTTCATGTCCCAAATCAGCTGGCCCTGTCTGGCTGCCCCTGTCTCTTTCTTTCTGACCAGAGAGTGCCAGCTCTGCTACATTCCAGCAGTCTTCCAGCTATGGAAACTGTCTAGGGGCCTCACCTAACATCCTCACCCCATTACCTTTCCAGTGCTTGAGGCTGCACTTCTGCCTGGTCTTCATCATTCCCCAGTGGCAGGAACAGATCTTAGCATATCTATCAGATCCTCTAGTCTTGATGGATGTGATCGGACCTACTTTGTCCATCCAGCCCAAGACCAGGAGCAAGAAGAAGCCAGCTAACAAACTGCTCTCTCTTGCTTACCAGCTGAACTGTCTTGATTGAGGAAAGCAGCTATGGTATGGGCTGGTAGACACAGCACACCAAGACATAACCATGCATTCTGGGGCAGCTGTGAACAGTTCAGCTATGGTATGGGCTGGAAGAAACAGCATGCTGAGACATAATTATGCATTTCTCCGGCAGCTGAGAACAGCTCAGCTATGGTATGGGCTGATAGACACAGCACAGTGAGACATAATCATGCATTCCAGGGCAGCTGAGAACAGCACAGTGTCTCAGGCATCTCACTGCCCAGTGTGCTTTGTGGTGGAATGCCTGGCTTCATTTTAGCTTTTATCCTTACTTCCTTGGGACTGAGCACTCTCCCTCAATACATTTTAGCATATCTGACTTTGTGTCATACTCAATTTTTAAGGAAATAGGAGCCTTTATCTCTCCATGCTCATCATAGAACATAAAATGGAACAGAGGTATAAATGAAGTCTGCTAAGTTGATGGATGAAGGACTTAAGCAAAAAATCATTTGGTTATTGTAGTCACTCAGATCACTATATTGTAGACATCTCTCATTCAAAATGGAGCTTCAAAGCTAATGTCTGAGCAAGCTATAAAGTTAGCCACCATTCAAAAATGGAGCTTCAAAAATAATGTCTGAGTAAACTATAAAGGTAGACATACCTGAAAATGTCATACCTGAAAATTTACCTTGGGTTTTCACATTTCCTTTTCTTAAATACTGAGAAATAAATTTGAAGGGTAAAGTTAGTTTTATTTATTTATATATTTTTTGTATTTAATACTGGAACTTGAACTTAGGGCCTGTGTACTGTTCCTTAGCTTTTTGCTCAAGATTAACACTCCAACACTTCAGCCACAGCTCCACTTCTGGCTTTTTGCTAGTTAACTTGAAATGGTCTCAGAGTTTAAGATGCTTTAATGTCAGCCTCCTGAATGGCTAGGATTACAACATGAGCTACCAGTGTCTAAGTTTAAAACTATGTCCTAATGCTAACAGATGAACACAATTTTTTGTTATTTTCTGAAACCCCTGCAGCCAGTTTACTCTTATTCTTCTATAGCTTCTTGTATCATATTTATCCAAAAGATCTAGAATTCTTTGTTGAAAAACACCGACAATTTTTGATCATATATTATAGTAACATTTAACGTTTCTATGAACCTTCTTTGAAGAAAGTGATTCCGTTTCGATTGGTTTTGTTTGTTCTGTATCCTTTGCCTGAGGCATTGTGATCAGCTCTACATTAATGTCAGATTAAGTCATGCAATCTTGTAGCTACCCATTCACAAGCTGACAACAATTCAGTAGACAAAAAACATACTGACACACTTAAGGTAGTTTTTTTAGTTGAAACTTTATGAGGACTCTGTTAATACTAATTTTTATGTAATATGTGCACCAGTTTATTTTTCTATTATTGAAATGGAGGCCAAAACACCTAGTTATGAAACATGCCTGAAAACAAAAAATGAAATATGTTGTGGCATTGACACAACTAGCAGTTTCCCTATAGCTTTAATAATATCACTGATAACATTGTATGCTCAAACCTACTCCAGCCTTTCTCCACACATAGAATCCTGTCATTGAACGATCACAAACCCAAAGCTCATAATTCTCTGATTGGAATGTTGGATGCTCAGTCCTCACTGGGGTTTAAAGCATGGATGCTTGTGGATACTGCTCTCACTCCTGTATCCCTTATATGAATACACCCTATGTTCCAGTGCACAGGGATGATAGTGGAATAGTATGAGCCAAAAGGAGCAGGCCAGACAGCTTCAAATACACACCAGTCCTTCCAGTCAGAATCAAATACACTGTTTATTTCTAAGAGATACTTGTAAATCAGGTATACATATTTATCCCTATTTTTGTCCAAGAGTCCTTTTTAGCCTTTGTTTCTTTGAATTTAGCAGTATTTCTTTCCCTTACTTTTTAGCTGATTACTGTGATAAACATGCAATATAGAGCTTTTTCTTTTTTTCTTTCCTTTTTTGGTACTGGGGATTGAACCTAGGACGTTGCACTTGCTAGGCAAGCACTTTGCCACTGAGCTACATCCTAGCCCAAGAGATGTTTTTCTCTTAAAAATGTTTGGTACATTCTAAGACTGATTTTCTCACCTCTGCGTGCATGGTTCTCCACATTTAACACTAGATTTTCTCTTTGGACATATTTGTAGACTTAAAAATAAACCATAGTATCCTTTTCTGAATGCTTGTAACTCAAGTAGATAATTGCTACTTATATCCAGCTACTAGTTGAAATTTATTGGTTTTTAACACTTGTTTTTGGTGACAGTTGTTTTAGAAGTATCTATATGTATATATTATACCATCTCCAATTTGGTTGATTTTTTTTTTAATCCTTTTTCTTTCCTGTTTACTTTTGCTAAGACTGTACTGAATAACAGTGGCCAACTCTCGCATTCCTGCCTTGTTTCTGGAGATGTAGAAAAGCTTTCATTCTTCTACTACTGTAAACAATAATTGTGGACTTCTTTTATATGACTTTTACTATATTTGGAAAGTGCCATTCCATTCCTAGTTTCTTGGGTAGTCTTGTGAAAGCGTATGGATCTTGTCAAAAGCATTTTCTACTTCAATTGAGATGTGCTTTTTCCCTTTGTTCTATTAATATGGCGTTCTATGTTGATTGATTTCAGAATTCCATTTACAAAATACTAGCCTATAGAAGCATGTGCACAATATAAGATCAAACCTGAAACCTCTTCTGTAATCATCTACATTTTATCAAGAGCCTATGAAAATATGGGAATGTGAATACTCATTTATGATGTCCAGTTGCATTATATGACAAATGATAGGTTTAAAAATCTCCTCTATAGTTGGATAGATGTAAGTCACTAACAATAGCCTGGGAAAGCAGACATTAAGAAATAAAAATGAGAAGGTATATGTCATGGTTTACTGAATAATCCCTCTTCCTATGTTTCAGAAGAATGTTTCTTTTAAAGCAAAAATCATGTAAGTGTTATTACATTCAATTTGCCACTTCTACCAGTACTAGAATTCAGCCATTTGGTGTTAAAACAAAAATTTTACTTCTTTTCCTACCCAACGCCTTGCAGAGATTATGTCATGTGAACTCTTCCCTGAAGCTCTCTTTACTTGGTATGAATAGCTACTTTTCACTTGATGTACCTGTCCTATGGCTCTACCCATACCTCAAGGTCATGTCTCACAGAGCTTAGTCTCTTACAGTGTTGTGGGGAAGACCACCACACAGACGCAGAGTACAATCCATAGAAAGTTTATGACTGGCTGGGACTACACTGGGCAGTTGGGTGCCCAAAACTGTAGTCCCAAGCCTTGTCTCGTGGTACCTTTTAAAACAGAAAACCCACCTCTTTATTTGTTTATGGGTGGAAAGTTCCTAATGGTTCTTTCCTGCTGGTGAAAGCCATGTGGGAAGTTATAGAAACATAAGCTAAGGCAATGCTGTAAGTAAGCATTGAGGGAGGGCAGTATGACCGGTTACCTAGGAACATAAACAGTAGATACAAATATGTTAAAAGTTAAACCATAAGGAAATTGTCTCATGGGTATGGGTGCAGGCCTTTCTTTAAGATGGAGTCACAAAATCAAAATGGAGCTAAAGTGTATACTCTAAGACAGTGAGGCTGAATAAGCCTTTTTATGATAGTATTCCCAGATGCAGTCTCACCAGTACCGAGAGTATGGCAGAGTTTGGATGTTCTTATTAGTGTGGAAACATTTCCCATAGTTATTGAGTTTCTGTTGCTTGAGATCCCTTTTGATGAAGGGATCCTGTGATATTTGGAGACATCTCACCATCTGTGACTTCCTTTCTGGTATTTTCTCTAACATAACATTTTCAATGAGCTACCAAGCTGGTATTTTCCCACCCAGTCCTTCAAGCCTAGTCTAAAATATCAAGTTGAGAGACTCAAAATCTCTTTGTCTCTCTCCATATTTGGTCTCAGGTTAGAAATAATGCTTCCTAGAAATATATTTTGTTGTTGTTTTTTTTTTTTTGCCAGTCCTGGGCCTTGGACTCAGGGCCTGAGCACTGTCCCTAGCTTCTTTTTGCTTAAGGCTAGCACTCTACCCCTTGAGCCACAGCGCCACTTCTGGCCATTTTTTATATATGTGGTGCTGGGGAATCGAACCCAGGGCTTCATGCATATGAGGCAAGCACTCTTGCCACTAGGCCATATTCCCAGCCCCAAACCTTCCTGTGGTTGTATCTACACTATCTCTGTAATCTTATCTGAGTATATTGGACACGGTCTATACTGGTATTAGAACTAGGAAATTGAAAGGGAATAGCAAAATTGAGAGACACAGGGTAAAAAAAGACAAACAACTCCAAAAGCAATACTTGCAAAACTGTTTGGTATAAGTGAACTGAACACCTCATGGGGGGAAAGGGAAAGGGGGAGGAGGGAGGGGGAATGAGGGATGAGGTAACAAACAGTACAAGAAATGTATCCAATGCCTAATGTATGAAACTGTAACCTCTCTGTACATCAGTTTGATAATAAAAATTTGAAAAAAAAAAGAAATAATGCTTCCTGTTAAATGAAAACTTGCCTTTAATTTCTAAAGCATTCGTTCAGATTTTTAGTATGCTAGATGCTCAATTTTTTTTTTCTTGCCAGTCCTGAGGCCTTGCCTCAGGGCCTGAGCAATGTCCCTGGCTTCTTTTTGCTGCCACCTGAGCCACAGCACCACTTCTGGCCTTTTCTGTATATGTGGTGCTGAGGAATTGAACCCAGGGCTTCATGTATATGAGGCAAGCATTCTTGCCAATAAGCCATATTCCCAGCCCTAGATGCTTTAAATTTTGAAGCTATCGAAATGATAAGGAAATTAAAGCTCAAGGTTTTAGCTTATTTTTTTTCTTTCTCAATAACTTTCATTTTAGTCCAAGTTAGAGCCCAAGCCCAAGCATTTGCTTTGGTTCTGTCTGAGCTGTTTGCTGTCTTTTAATTTGTTTAACCTGTATTTATCATGCACCTTTTAAGACCTGAACATGGCCCCAGGTGCTAGTGGTGGTGTGTCTGATGAAACAACAGAAATCTTTGAATTCACTAATTGATAATAAAGTATAAATTATAAAAGAATAATGAAATAGATCACATTAATTGATGATAAGTGATCTGTGGGGGGGATCACGGAAAGGCAAGTGGTAGTAGAGTATCAGATTATATTTTTATTCTACTGCCATCAGGCCTAGATGATATAAAGAATCATTCATTTTCTTCCTCTTCTTCACAATGTGAGAACAGTGTGAATTAAGATTTCATTGATTTCTCTTTGTTCACTTCACTTGTTTTGCTAAATTATTTTTGTTCAGATAACTACTTTTTAATTTCAAAGTAAAATTACTCAATCCATTCCCTAACAAGATATTGTGCATCCAAATCGACCATGGAATCAGTGTAGTTCTTCACACATTGTTGGCAATGAAAAATAAAGCAAGGAAAATATGCTTTAAGTATGTGTGTAAGAATGTGTGGCTGTGTTTATGTGAGTTTGTAGTTTATACTGTTTATCTAAAAGTATCTTTTTCTACTTTAACTAAAGTTCTGCAATTTGTGATTCAGAAGAAAATATTCTAATCCAATCTTAAAAAGATAAATTAATACAGCATATATAATGTAAAATTAGAAAGACACCTATCTCAAAAAATAAGCTATGTGTGATTATAGTTCAGCTATATATGAGGGTGCAACTAGGAGAGTTACAGTCTCAGGCTAGCTCCAAGTTAAAAATAAAGTAATAAAATAAGCCCTATCTGAAAAATAACTAAAACAAAACAATGATCCGGGTGGGAGGCTTAAGTGGTAGATAGTCTGCCTAGCCAAGTGTAGGGCTCTGAGTTTAAAATGCAGTACTAGAAATGAAAAAAAAAAAAGGCATTAGGCTATATAATGCAGTATTAAAAAAAACAAAGATGTTGAGCCCGAGGCCAGTGGTTCATGCGTGTAATCCCATCTAACTCAAATGGCTGTGATCAGAGGATCTAAGTTCTAAGCCACCTAGCAGGGAAGTCTATGAGACTCTTATCTCCTATTAACCACCAAAAGAAGCAAGAAGCTGGAAGTGGAGGTGTCCACGAGTGGTAGAGCACTAGTCTTTAGAAAAGAATACAGACCCTGAGACTTGTTTCTATGATATTTGCTTTAAAAGTAACTTAATTTTAAAATTTGAGTTATTTGATAAAACGTTATACATAGGTATATCTCATTTGCACAGTAAGAACTTAACATCATTCAGATTTTGTTTCTTTTCTGTCCATTGTACCATCTTGAGTCTAGATATCTTTCCTAATACAGAAGAGTCACTAACCAATTCATATGTTTGTAAAGAACTTCAAATGGAAAATTCCAGGCAACAAAGGCTCTCTAGCTGTAGACATGTGGTTCTCAGTCTCAGGTATGCTCTGCTGTAGTCATCTTCTCTCAGGGAACTTCCAGAGTACATTGCATGGCCACACACAAGCAGAAAAGATAGCATGGTGTTCATTTCTGCTTAATTGGTAGTCCCCATCAAGATTACAAGTTTCTATAAATCCCCTAAAACTGCTAGCATTATATGGCACATGTTTCTCTGCTCAGAAGTCATGGGGCTGTCCTCAGGGTTGCAACAAGGTCTGTGATAAAACGGGCCAGATGTCTGATTGTCTTTGAAAGAAATATTTTCAATTAGGGTAACAAATGAACTCCTAAATCTACATGCCTCTTGAGAATAGAATATCCACCTGCCTAGGATATCTTCCATTTCCCCCAGCCCCCAAATTATTTCAGTACTTTATCTTTTACTTATACATATAGACTTTGGAATACTTCATGCACATATATATTAAAGTTGGGTGAACTTCTTGAGAGAGTGAACAAGTGTGTCTTCCTGCACACCATGTAAACCATTGTCCTGTTTCTCATTTTAGCTTGAATCACTTTATAGGCCATATGTTTTGTCAACATATAATGAATGTATGTTTATATTGTAGGTAGAGAATGATAGGCAATGTTCCTTCAAAGGAAGGATTCATATTTGAGGAAATATCCTCCAAGAGTGCAAAGTGTTTACATTTTCCTTCAATATGTGCACATTTGCTTAATGTGAATAGGATTGAGGAGGTGTGTGTACACAACAAAGAAACAAATTTAAGAAGGATATCAAGATCCAGCCTCCAATAATTTATGTAAAACAGACCATGAGAATGTCAATGTAATTACTATGACTATAAATAATAAACTAAGGATAGAAGACAGAGGCCTAATCAAAAGCCAAACTGGGACTACACTGTGAGAAGTAATCTCTCTAGGTATCAGCCAGAAATGAACACATAAATTAGGAACACAGCTTTTGTTTAGGAAGGACTACAGCCTTACAGGGCTTTCTTACAACAATGCATCTGGCATGCTTGCAGGTTCTATTATTGGTTGTCATTGTGGAATTCTTTATAGACAGCTCAGTATAGGTAATTTTCTCCTTTATATTCTGAGACTAGTAGCACAGCATCAAGTTCCTAAACATTTGGCTTGATGGCATAGACTGCAGACCTGTCTTCTCCCCTCTAAGAGTTTGCATGTTCCCACACTGTTTTTTTTCTCAAGATCACTTGTCTTTTTCAGCTACTTGGAACTAAAACTGTAACTTGTGATAACATGAAGATTATGTTGGCCTCTCAGAAGCTTAGCATGAATAATAATGCAAAACTATTGCTTTTCTTCTTTGAAAAGCACTCTTTAACTATATAGAGAACTTAGGATTTCCATTATTTGGACAGAGCTCTGCTTCCAAGAACAGCAAATTTTAAAATAAATTTTGTTGCTAGGGATATAGTATTCATGGTTTCATAGTTTATGTGACTAACTCAACACTATCACAACCCTTAGAACAATGGTTCATTTTAAAAATAAACTCACAATAGGATTATTAGATACTTTTGTTGGATCTTAAATCGAATCTGCTTTATTTATATTAGTTGTTCTGATTGAAAGCACTTTTCAGAAAAATTACTGTTAGCATTTTCTACATCAGGAGCTCAGAGCCAGACACTGGTGGCTCATGCCTGTAATTGTAGCTACTCAGGAGGCTGAGATCTGAGGATCATGGTTGGAAGCCAAACAGATGAAAGACTTTCTGATACTCTAATCTCCACTTATCTACCAAAAAAGCTGGAAGTGCAGCTATGGCTCAAGCTTAGGGACAGCACCTGGGCTCTGAGTTCAAGCCCCAAGCCTGGCATAAGAATTAAATAAATAAAAGTACAGTCTCATCAAGGAACAAGGTATGTTTATGAGGACATCAGAATGAAACCTCGTGTACAAGTAAATTGATGCTAATAAAAAAAACTGAGGGAAAGAGTTCATGTGTAATTTGGGATTCCAAAAATATAATTGCAAATACAAAAGAAGCCAGCAATGTGTAGATTTAATGATAGCTAGTATCGTTAGAGACATTGTAGTGTTTTCCATTAACATTGTAAACAATTTACCATGGTTGGATTTAAGAATTTTCAACCTAAGTAAGATGTGTTTGGTAAAATAATACTTCAGATTTTGAGCTTTTCCTCTATTGGAGACAGGAGGTACAATAACTAATCTACCTTGTTGTGGGTGACTGAACTGCACTATTCAGTAGGTTAAACTGATTAAGTGAATTTTCAAGTTGTGATAGGCTTAGCAAGATATAGCCCCACCATAGATTATCAAGGAGTATCTGTGCATAAATACGGATACATACTACAGAATGAATATTTTATACATCTATACATATAAAATGTAAAGAATGGTTAGAATGGTTAGATTATAATTGGATGAACATTAGAATTCTCTTTTTTTATGTTAAATTTGAAAGCTTGTCACCCCCAGTCTTAGAGCTTGAACTCAGGGCCTGGGAGCTGTCTTTGAGTCTCTTTGTGCTCAAGGCTAGAGCTTTACTACTATAGCCACGGTGCCAAGCTTTTTCTGATTCTCATGTACTTTTCTGCCCAGGCTGGCTTCTACCTTTGATCTTGAGATCTTAGTCTCCTGAGTATCTAGGACTACACCCTGAGCCACAGGTACCTGGCAGGAACTTAAAATTTCAATCCTCCTCCTCCTCCTCCTCCTCCTCCTCCTCCTCCTCCTCCTCCTCCTCCTCCTCCTCCTCCTCCTCCTCCTCCTCCTCCTCCTCCTCCTCCTCCTCCTCCTCCTCCTCCTCCTCCTCCTCCTCCTCCTCCTCCTCCTCCTCCTCCTCCTCCTCCTCCTCCTCCTCCTCCTCCTCCTCCTCCTCCTCCTCCTCCTCCCCTCCCCCTCCTCCTCCTCCTCCTCCTCCTCCTCCTCCTCCTCCTCCTCCTCCCTCCCCCTCCCCCTCCCCCTCCCCCTCCCCCTCCCCCTCCCCCTCCTCCTCCCCCTCCTCCTCCCCCTCTTCCTCCTCCTCCTCCTCCTCCTCCTCCCCCTCCCCCTCCTCCCTAATACTGTATTAGTAGTAGTAATGGTAAACCAGTTCAAGAATTAACCTCAGTTCCTTCAAACATTGCTTGACCATTTTGCTCACAGCTAGTGTTCTACCAATTAGTATTGCTGATTCATTGGTGATAAAAACTCATACATGTTTCTGTCTGGGCTGGGTTTGAAGCATGATCCTCTGTTCTCAGGCTTGTGAGTAGCTAGGATCACGTCTGAGCCTGTCCTCAGTTTTCAATTCATGTGGAAATGAACACATCAAGATAAACAGTTCCTATGACAGGTGTCATAACAGCTATGGCGCATACTTCTGTTCCTGTGGTCATTTGATTCTTTAGGCTTACATTTCAATTAGTACATGAATGAAGAGACATAGATAATTTTATCCACATCACACAATTAAACTGTAGATAGAAACAAAGTTTTTCATTGCCAATTAGATTAACAATGTGGTAGCAGTTTCTAAGTATTAACTCATTCTGTCTGATTAATTTTATTCAGATTCCTGGAGCAAGTGAGAGTAATTATTCAAATATATGTTATTGAGTAAGTACAAGCATTATACAGCCCAGCAATGTAGCATAGTTGTATGCACAGGCCTGAAGTCACTGCTTCTCAGCAGGCAAATGCAGCGTAATTATGAGTTCAAGACCAGCCTGGTCTGGTCAACAATCAGCAAAACAAAACCGTATCTTAGATAAATAGCAGAATGAGAAGCAGGAAGGTTAAGATCACATTATTGGAGAAAGAGGAGTACAATTTATTAGAACTTCTAATTGAAAGCACATTATTTTTTCATCAATTAATTCAATATTTTCAAGGCTTCCTTCTACTTTACTATTATATTTGTCATCAACTATAAAAATATTTAGAAATAAATTCTGAAGACCACTGCAAATTTCCCAAATATTTATTATTTTATTTTATAGTCATTACTATTTAAGACTATTCTCCTCATTTACATATCTCACTATTCATTAAAATACTTTTTTCTTAAACTTTTCTGATATTTTACTTTTATAGCTGATCATAATTCAATTTCCATTTAAAATTTTTATTATAAAGGTAATGTACAGGAGGGCTGCAATTTTATAAGGCAATAATTACAATTTCTTTGAAAAGTATTAACCCTTCCCTCACTTTATCCCACACAACAACCCCCCAACAAGTTGTAAAGTTCATTTTCAACATAGTGTCTAGTGAGTAACATTGTTGTATTAGCTCACCCTTTGTCTCACCATTTCTGTGATTCCTCTTCCCTTCTGCAAATCAGATAAACTTATATACAAGACAATGCTACAGAAATAAAAAAAAACCTGTCATCAGGGAATAAACTAAAAGGGGGGAGGGGGAAGAAAGAAAGAAAAAAGACATAACCACAAACAGTACCCCCTCCACACACTTGTTTCCATTTCTTGGAGTTCATTTCAATAAGCATCGTTTTGTATGATCATATGCACATAGGTTTTGAGCCCTTGTGATCCTCTACTGAGAATATTTTAGATATATTCTAGTTATTACAAATGAGGAAAATCATGCAGCCTGTTTGTGTGTGTGTGTGTGTGTGTGTGTGTGTCTAGCTTACTTCACTTAAGATAATTGTTTTCAAGTCTTTCCATTTCCTTATGAATGGGGCAATGCCAATTATTCTGAGGGAAGCACATTTTCTTGATCCTTTCATCTACTGAGAGGCATCTAGGTTTATTCCGTATCTTAGCTATGGTAAATAATGCTGCAGTGAACATGGTTATGTTGGTAGCTTTAGTGTGACCTTTTTATGGTCATTTGGGTAAATGCCCAGGAGTGGGATTGCTGGGCTGGGCATAGGTGTGTGTGTGTGTGTGTGTGTGTGTGTGTGTGTGTGTGTGTGTGTGCACGCATGTGCACGTGTGCCAAGCACTTTTGCCATTCCTGGGCTTGAACTCAGGGCCTGGGCTCTGTCTCTGAGCAATTTCCCTCAGGGCTACTCATCTCCACTTGAGCTACAGCTTCATTCTCAGTTTTCTTGTTGTTAATTAGAGGGAAGAATCTCATGGACATTCTTGTCAGGATTCACTCCAAGACAAAATCCTTAAATCTCAGCCTCCTGGCATTTGGATTTGATTTCTTTTTTTTTTTCTTTTTAATTTAATTTTACTGTCAAGGTGATGTACAGAAGGGTTACAGCTATATATGTAAGGTAGTGAGTGCATTTCTTGTCAAACTTGTTACCCCTGCCCTCATTTTTCTCCCACCTTCTCTCTCCTCCCAACTCCCCATCTGAGTTGTGCAGTTAATTTCAAACATATTGTGAGTATTTCTGTTGCTTTGGTGTCATCATTTGTTGTACCCCTTCCCTTCCCTAATTCTGATAAATGTATATACAATACCTAGGGTACCAAGACCAAGTACAGTGACAATAGGGAATAAACCATAGGAAAAAAAATGAAAGAAAAAAGGAATGATTTCATAGTACTTTAAAAATATCAACAATTATTAATACACGATGCTAGATCATCAGCTCTTTCTAGATATATTCCCAAACCACTCCAGTTTAGCTTTAGCAATTAGGAATCTTGGGGCTCCTCAGCACAATCCTCAGCAGAGCAACAAAGAACAAGAAAAGTTGAAATAATTTTATCAGTGTAAGTAGGATAACCTTCAATTTCTTCTGTGTTAATACTTTAAATTTTATGAATTAAATTAACTAATATTAAAAAATTAACCAATACAAAAGGAATTTGGGAAAAGGAAAAAAATAGAGCCAAGTTCTGGTGACTTATACCTGAAATCCTAGATAATAGAATGCTGAGGTCTGATCAAATGAGCCAGGGTAGAAAAGTTTGCTTGACTTCATCTCCAAAATAACGAGTAAAATTTGGAGATGAGGCATGCTTGATTCAAGTGTAGAGTTTCAGTCATGAACAAGACAGTCTAGTAAGTACAAAACCCTAAACTCATGCCTTCTTTGCACACATACACACGTGCACACACACACACAGAACAACAATGAAACAATTTACCATTGAAAATAGACTGTGTATAGTCTGATGTAAATTTATATCATATGGGGCTAGCATTTTTAAGTTTCTCTAGAAACTCAATGAAATATAATGATTAATTTTAGTCAGCAAGAACACTGTTCAATAGACACTCTTATATAAGGCCATTTGTCTAAACATGGTATGTATTTTCATTTTATTTGTTTCCATGGTGAACAGCAAGAAGATGGCTCCTCCTAAGCTTTATTATAAATTTTTGTGAAATGTTATTCATTAAATTGTTTTAAAGTAAATGTTATACTGTATTTGGTATCCTAGGTGAAAGTGTTTCAAAATGTATCTTCTGTTAGTTTAGTGTTTCATTATTTCATTTACTCTGTTCTCTTGAATCTGGTAAAATCTTGAGCCTTTGAAATCATAAGATTTCAAAGTAAAAATATCATCAAGTTACTCTATGTGCAGGCTGATAATCACTTAAATTTAATGGAAATACTGGCTTTTGATCACTCATAAAATGAAAACAAGAATATGGAAAGTTTTTTCCAAATGTTTACATATAACATTTAGTATAATTATGAGGGATAATTAAAATTGGTTTGTGTTGTGCAATGAATGATGTAACTAGGTTAAAGTAGTATTTTTCTGTGTGTTAACTCATTAAATAGATTTCATAAGAATCTGGGACTTTATGTGAGCCTTATTATTCTCACTTCTTTATCACTGCAGATTAAGAAAATCAACAGAAACTTTCCTGTAAACCAGCAGGTAAGAACAAATAATACTTACCATCTGAATCATATATTTCTTCAGTAGTATCTTTAACTGAATGTGATTTCAATGCTGTTTGATTTTTATCAAGAAATAATTATTAATATTTGTTATCTTCAACAGAAAATGATAATTCATAGATTCATTTGATGACATCTAATAAATATTCATCTCTGATGACATTAAGATAATTATATTTGTTTGTATAGTAAACCCATCTAATTACATCTACTTATGTTTTGGGTCATATACAGTTACAAAACAAGAAAGGAAATTTAAAAATTAAGAGATTTCCGTATGTCCATTACACAGCCCAATTGAGGAACTCTTAGCTTCTTATCATTGTCACTTGTTTCTCAGTCCTTGAGTGATATTCTGAGTGTTTCTCTGCCATTCATTTTTTGAAAAGCTGTCCTCTCAAAAGTAGTCTGTGCCCCCAAAGGATAGTGAGAGTGGTTTTCTTGATTGAAGTTATAAAGTGAAAATTTGATATTTACTGAAAGATGACAAGTTTTTAGCAGAAGTTGAGAGCATCATTATTGGAACGACTAATTGAGCATTCACATTACAGCATCAATTATGTTTATGCTGAGCAAGTTTGGGTTTTCCTCAATGGTATCTCCTTGGAACCATAGACCAGCACACACCAAGAGTCTGTTGTGTTCAGTGTTGAGGATTTGGGAGTACCATTTTAGTCAGACAGCTTTAGCATATCCTTACTTTGGGAAGGCACACTGTAAATTGACCTCAAAGATCAAGAAATTTTTTTTTCACAATTTGCTGACAGTATTTCTAAGGAGTCTACATTAGTGTATAAAATGAAAGCAAATCACAATGGATCAGATTTATGTTTAACATCAGCTTGGATTTGCAACAATTGAGCAAAATCTAAATCTGTGATGATACCTGGGAAGCTCTCTATAAGAGATTCATCTTATGTCAGTAGATAATTGTGAATCTGAAAGATCACATGAAATAAGGTAGGTATGAATGATATGTAAATTACGAATCAAGTTCTCTCTCTCTCTTTTTTTTTACATTTTATTTTGTCAATGATAAGGCTTGAACTCTGGGATTGGGTACTGTCTTTGAGCTCTACAGCTCTACCACTTGAACCACAGTGCTCCTTCTGGTTTTCTGGTGGTTAATTGGAGATAAGAGTTTCATGGACTTTCCTGCTTGGGTTGGCTTTGAACTAACCTTTATGTCTCACCCTCCTGAGTAGCTAGGTTTACAGGCATGAGCTACCAGCGGCCTGGATTCAAGTTCAATTTTTTTTTTTTTTGGCCAGTCCTGGGCCTTGGACTCAGGGCCTGAGCACTGTCCCTGGCTTCCTTTTGTTCAAGGCTAGCACTCTGCCACTTGAGCCACAGCGCCACTTCTGGCCATTTTCTGTATATGTGGTGCTGGGGAATCGAACCCAGGGCCTCATGTATACGAGGCAAGCTCTCTTGCCACTAGGCCATATCCCCAGCCCCTCAAGTTCAATATTTTAAAACTCTAAATGTCCTCAAATTTGCCAAATTACTTTTAAAATTAAATTTATAATTCATTATCTTCAACAGTTGTTTAATGGCAATTATATTGAAAAGTTTACTAATTTGCAAATACACTTAAATTAACACATGACATAATATTGTTAGTATTTCTAAGTTTTACCACGTGTTCTTTGTAATACAGAAATATGTTGTGTACAAACTGTGTCATTAATCATATTTCTAACTTATGCTAACCCACAAAGCCACATGGAACTGCAATGCTCATGAGAAAGCTCAACCTTGGAGAAATAAATGTGTTAAAATGCATCTTTTCATCCCTGGGCACCTTTCCTAACATGAAGGCTTCATCCTTGGTGCTAATTAATGTTTTGTGTAGATGCAGAGATTGAGAAGATAGACCACATTCTATACCTTCTGCAGTTGTTCGGACAGCCTTGTTTTCAGTGGCATAGGTTCTCAGGTCACTACTCTATGATGAAGCCTCTCATTTTATCCCAGATGATTCTAGTTCAAGTGTGTAACAGATAACATCTAAGAACTCCACTTTAATGATTTCATAGACCTACAGGGAAAATTCCATTAAGGAGTCCTTATCCAAATAAAAGAAGTATCAGTTCGGGGAGTGGTGGGGGGAAGGGAGTTGTAATAGGTATCTGCAGGGACAGCTCATTTACAGTCAGATATATAAACATAGAAATGTATGGGTTTTGAAATTCTTGAATAAAATGAAAATGATGAGCATTTCTTTGATTTAAGAATGAATCTAGATGGGCACTGGAGCCTCACTCCTGTTATCCTAGTTACTTATGGTGCCAGGATCTCACTTGGTTAAGGTAGGAAAGGTCTATGAGTCTCTTATCTCCAGTTAATCACTTAAAATCCAGAAGCGGAGTTGTGCCTCAAGTGGTGGAGTTGTGCCTCAAGTGGTAAAGCAGTAGCCTTGAGGACAAATGCCCAGGGACAGTGCCTAGGCCCTGAGTTCAAGGCCTAGACCCACACATTAAAAAAATTTTAGATACCAGTTTGGAAGACACACAAGTAAAATGTGACTTCTCTCTGGATGTGTTGGAGAAAACAGAAAATAATTTAAAGGAAACTATAAAAGTCCACTTCTGGAGTGGCATCAGAGGAAAGGGGAGTAATGATCTCTAAATTTAAAGTCATTACTTTATTTAAAGTCATTAAATTTAAAGTCATTAAATCAATTAATATCTAGCAAAATGATCATAATCAGCTTTTCAGAAAAAGAAATCTACCTTTATTATTATATGTTGGTTATATATTCTTACCTATATCCTATATTCTTATAAATTTTTTACATTGTATATTAACTGCATATTTATATGTGCTTATTCACACTAAGCATATGTGAATAAACATGACACGGTATATATAAAGTTAAGGGCATTAATATAGAAGAAGTGAGATACCATGGTGAGGGAATATGTATTAGGTTAACCAAAGACTTAAAAGCTAAATTCCAAGCTAGACACTGGTGGCTCATGCTTGTAATTCTAGCTGCTCAGGAGGCTGAGATCTGATGATCATTTTTCAAACCAGCCTGGTATGAACATCTGTGAGACTCTAATTTCCAATTAACTACCAAAAGGCTAGAAGTGGAACTGTGGCTCAAGTTGCCTAGTGACAACCTTAAGCAAAAATGCTTAAGGGCCTGGAAAGTACCCAGGCCCTGAGTTCAAACCTAATCTCTTTCTCTCTCTCTCTCTCTCTCTCTCTCTCTCTCTCTCTCACACACACACACACACACACACACACATACACACACACATGCTGAAATTCAAATCTACAGGAAGTTCTTATCTTCTAGCAATAGGAGACATCCTTTGTCTCACCATTTTGTTGTTCCCCTTCCCTTCCCCAAATCAGATAAGCATATATACAAAACACAGGGTACCAAAATAAAAAAACCCTGAGAATAGGGGGTAAACAAAAGGGAAAAAATGAAGCAAAAAAGGAAATAACTTCACACAGTACATTAAAACAAAAACAGAAACAAGAAAACACCTAAATGCAACAACAATACTCATATGACAGTATGTTGGAAATGAACATTATAACTTGGGGGGTTAGGAGAGTTGGGGGGAACATGAGAGCAAACAAGAAAGGGGTAACACTGTTCAACAACAAATGTACTCATTACCTTATTTATGTAACTGTAATCTCTCTGTAGTCACCTTTGCAATACAATTTTAAAAAACAATAGCAAACATGCCTCCAGCCCCACCTTTTGCCAGTTTCTTTGGACACAGGGTAATAGCACACTTTTCTACCCTGCAGGCTTCCTACAATGATCCTCCAGATCTCAGCCTCCTGAGTAGCTAGACATATAGCCATGAGCCAGTGGCACCCAGAGGACCTTACCCTTCTTTATTGTCCTCCTCAGACTGCTTTCTGTCACTACAAACAGTTCAATTTTTCAGAATTTTATATAATAGGGCCGTACAGTATGTCTGACATTTTTCTGGGTACTCTCACTAGATGGAACTATTTTAGGTTTGCCCTTGTGACTGTGTGCATCTGTACTTCATTTCCTCTCCCTGTTGAGGAGTTGCTCATAGATTGCTGTATTGCTATGTGCATATTGACACTCCTATCCATTTGTTCTATTTTAAATATGGGGGCATACAAACAAAATTACCATAATCACTTACGCCCAAGTCTTTCTATTGACGATACTGTGAATCCTTGGGATAAAATTATGTAGGGAAATAATTAGATAATATAGATAGGTATGTTAAATATTTTCTTTTATTTTATTTTTGTGTGTCCACGCTAAGGTTTGAACTTTAGAACTGGGCACTGTTCCCTAGCTCTTGTACCCAGGCTAGAGTGCTACTCTTTGGGCCACAGCTCTGTATCTGGTTAATTAAAGATAAGAGTCTCATGGACTTTCCTATCTAGGCTAGATTTGAATCCCAATCATCAGATGTCAGCCTCCCACAAAGCTAGAATTACACGTGTGAGCCACTGGCACCCATCACAAAACTCAATGTTTTCTGAAGGGTTTTACCAATTTCTGTCCATAATGCTAATTGCTTTCAAATGTTAAGCCACGTTTTTTACTTTGCAGATACACATCACAGATTATCTCTTGGTATTATTATTAATAGTAGTAGTTGTTGTTGTTGTTGTAGTACTGAGTTCTATTTCAATGGTTTCAGAAAAACATTGCTGACAATTTTTTTCTTCTCTGTTTAGGAGAGATAATGTTATGTTTCTCTTATTTTGAAACCACAGTAAATATAATTTGCTGCATTTCCACTAATATTCCCTTCAAGTTAGCTTCTAGCTTATTTAACTTTTCTCAAAATTTACACATACATAGGTGAAAGTGTTACTTATTTTTTAAATAAGTGAATTTATGTGTTTGGATATTAGATTGAATTTGGAACAATCTCCCTTTCTGGATTTCTAGTAGGAGTTTATGAAGCATTGGTGTTATTGTTTTGTTACTTGGTAAAACTCTTTCAGTAAAACAGTCCAGAATTGTGATTTACTTTATGTATATACAGATTCTCAATTAAAGTGTATATCCTTTCAGTTCAGGTATTTATTTCTTTCTGAGTAGGTATTGTCAGTGATGTCTTCCTAGGATTTCTCACATTTCATTTTTCTTAACTAAGCTATCAACATACATTTACACATACTATTCTTTACACACTCTTGCTTTCACAATATGGCACTGTCTTTTTAAATAATGCATCAGTCTACAGACCACAATGTTCCTTAATTTTTTTCAGAGTATTTTTTTCTTTTGTGTCAGTCCTGAGACTTTAACTCATGATCAAGTGTTTATTGTCTGTGAGCATTTTTGCTCAAGAGTAGCACTCTCCCACTTGAGCTGCAGCTCTAAGACTAGTATTTTTTTTTGGTGGTTAATTTAAAATAAAAGTAATACAGACATTTCTGACTGGACTGGCTTTGAAGTACAATCCTCAGATCAGAGCTTCCTAAGTAGCACATTGACCAGTGTATTGGTTTTGAATTTTCCTTTCTCTATATTGCTTTTCCTTTGTATATTTCTCTATTGCTTTTCCTTTATTTATTTATTTCATTGGTTTTCACTGTGATATTTATGATTTTCTTCCCTCTTTTGGGTTTGGAATGATTTGCTTTTCTATACGATCTTAGAAGTATAACCTACCTTGTATGAAACTATGATTTCTTTTGGTCTCAAATCAAGTTTAATTGCCTCTCATTAAATTTTATATGCAGTTTTACCTTGTACTTTCCTCATGGCATACTACAATTTTTCCTGTGTTTGCAAATGCCAATAGACAAAGTAATTCTTTTCACCCAAGAGTGGAAGCGAAGCTGGTAGTGGGAACATTGAGACTGTAAATTGCTTGAGTTCTTACACATTTTGAAAGACAATATTCTTTCATTTATATTCTGCCTTCAGATGTTCATATCAACAGTTAAATATTAGCCTTTAAACTTGTTATATGTTGTTAGTGTTTGTTTTTTGTATCACTCATGATCTTGATAGATAAGAGATCATTAGACAATTAATCCAATCATTTGAGGATATTAAAATTAAGGTACTATTTGAAATAGAATATAATGTGAAATCACTGTGGAGACAGTATATAGAACTGAAGATGTAAGTGGAAAGGGGACTAGTGTGTGGCTGCTGTAAAATTCCCTAAGTAGTAATTTGGTGGTTGCCTGGCTCTCAGTTTTAATTTGAGTTATTCAGAAGGCTGATGTCTAAGGATGCCAGTTTGAAGCCAGACTAGACAGACAACTGTGTGAGATTCCTATGTACAATTAATCATCAAAAGACTAGAAATAGATGTGTGGCTAAAGTAAAGAACACCAGAGCCTGGAGTTAAAGCCCCAGTGACAGCACGCACGCGCGCGCACACACACACACACACACACACACACACACTATTTGGTGGTTGAATTGAAACTCCTTTCTACAACTACTGAGAGATAATAAAGTAAATAAACAAATAAATCAAATAAATTAATATGACCCTAGTGGGTTTTTATTGTTATAGAATTAAATGTCATAACATACCACCTAAAATTGTATCCCAATTCATATTCTTTGATTTTTCTCTAACTAATTAGCATTTCCAACAATTATTTGTTATTTGTCTCCAATAATGTGAAAAGAATCATCTAGTGAATACAGCTGAGAACAGTGGTACATGCCCGCAATTACATAACTCAAGAGAAGTGCATCTTTGATGCTAGTCCAGGCTACACAGTTGGACTTGTCACAAAAAGCAACCAAAAGGAGAAAGATGTAAGGGGTGACATTGATCAAAAGTCACTGTATGTATAAATTGACGTATTGAATAAGAATTTCTTGTAAAAATACCGAAAGACTATAAAAATGAAAAAACAAAAGAAAATAAACAAAATGTAATTTAATGAATGAAGTAGTCTAGCTGGATATGTACACTTCTGTAAAAAGACTTTCCTCATCTTTTATCATTGTATACAAACATTCACCATCAACCCTCCCACTTACCGTGTGGTCTACACATAGTGACTGCAACAGGAGGCAATGGAGTAAGTACAGACACAGAAAATAGTTGGAAAAATAAGAATCATCTCTCATGGGGTCATCTTTGTATCGTAACTGAGGCATTTGTAGCTGTATGTAACTGATAAGTGTCTCTGTTTGTTGTGTCTATATGTATGGAGAGATGTTTTCATGGGAGACACATAAAACCAATTACATCTCACCAGGTTCTGGTGGTAAACCTCTACCATCTCAGTTACTCAGGAGGTTAAGATCTGAAGAACAGTGGTCAACGCTAGCCTAGGCAGAAAAGTTTGTGAGACTCTTATCTCCAATCAACCATCAAAAAAGCCTAATGTGGCTCTGGATTTAAGTCCCACATGGGGAAAGGAAAGGGGAAATCAATTTTGAGTCACACTATTTGATATGTACTATATATTAAGTAGCAGACACTTCACATCACCTTTTGAACCATTTAAATTATCAAACTGAGTTGACAATAAAAGTAGCTATTTAAATGTTGAATATTGTATTTTTCTACTACTGTGTGACTCTTAAGTGTTCTAGAGACTACTCATTGCCATGATAACAGCTAAAAGAACTTTTGAAGGCTAATCTTTTATATATTCTTAATACAGAAAAATTTAGTTCAAACATGTCTAAATTTAGTAAAAATTGAATAGCATTCTCATTCATACACTCTCCTCTGTGTTACTAAATATAAGGTTTATTCTAATTCTCTGGTTTTCTTTTTTAAAAGGCAACTAATGAGAGATAGAATTCAGCAGTTCTCTTGTTTTCCATTTTGTCTGTGATGTATTGAACTGCACATTAGGGAATAATGACCCATCTTCAGTTCTGAATGAAATGCTGATGGTAATAGAAAGCAGATGGAAGGGGGCTGGGAATATGGTGTAGTGGTAAAGTGCTTGCCTCATATACATGAAGCCCTGGGTTCAATTCCTCAGCACCACATATGTAGAAAAGTGGCACTGTGGCTCAAGTGGTAGAATGCTAGCCTTGAGCAAAAAGAAGCCAGGGACAGTGTTCAGGCCCTGAGTTCAAGCCCCAGGATTGACAAAAAAAAAAAAAAAAGCAGATGGGAGACTGGTGTGCCAAAAGTCAAGTTAAAATCATGATTATCACTTGTCCTTTGTTCAGACACTGAACTTGCCCTGCCTAATATGCTTCCTTATGTAATTCTGATTTATGGTCCACACCAACTTGAATATAAATAAGATTTATTATTGCCTTCCATTAGATAGAAGAGTGTAAATTTCTCAAATCATAAACCAATGAGGTTCCAGAAATTAACTCTAGGTGCCTGCTTAGTGTCTTGCATCTAAAGTATAGGTTTTATCTGAGTAGCAGCTGGGCTTGGAGATGTGGTTATCTCAAGACAGATGATGTTCTGAAAGGCAAGCAGAGTGTTAGGCAAAGGACATCTTCCTTAGGGAGGTTAAAGCAACAAGCAGTATAATGAAACAGGAAGAAAACACCAGGCAAAATTCCTAAGTTAGCAATATTGGACTATAAGCAACAATGCAGGACTGGTCTTCAAGGCATTCACTGATTACTCAAACCTGTAATCACAGTTATTCAGGAGAATGAGGTCTAGAGGACTGAGGTAAGAAGCCAATCTAGGCAGAAAACTTTATGAGACTCATCTCCAGTTAATCAACAAGTAGCAGGAATTTCTGGTGTCACACAAATGGAACAGCACAGTCCTAGGGCAACAAAGCTAAGGGAGAGTCAGACAGGCATGAGTTCAAGCCTCAGTACTATAACAAAACTAGGTCCCACTTAATAGTGAGAAAAATAACAAAATCAAACTGGAAAATTACAACTCGGTGATAAAAATTCAAATCTATAGCAAGTCTCAATATGCAATTCAAACACATGACTTCTGTACAGGGAGCATGTATGAAAGTCTGGGTCAAGGGGAGATAAGAGAAATATATCAGCAACAAATGGAGCTAGTAAAATTGGCTATCCACAAGCAGAAAACTGAAGCTTGATCTTTATATATCACCCTACACCAGAATCAATTCTAAATGAATCAAAGACCTTAATATAAGGAAAGACACCACAGAAACGTTACAGGCAAGCGTAGGAGACACACTAGGGCTCCTAGGCATGTGTTGAAATTTCCCAAGTAAAGAGCTAGAATAGCAACAAATCTAAGAAAGACTAGATTAATGAGACTGCATCAAACTGAAGAGTTTCTGCAAGGCCAAGGACATAGCTAATAGGATAAATAGAAAGCCCACAGGATGGAAGATTTTTTTTTACTAGCTATGCATCAGAAAAAGGGCTTCATATCAAAAATATACTTACAGCTCAAAATATTAAACTCCCCAAAATAAACCCTCAAAGAAACAACAAACCAATTAATAAAGTGCAAATTAAAACAACATTGAAATTATACCGCACCCCAGTTTGAATAACCATTATCAAGAAAACTAACAGTAATAAATCATGGCAGAGATGAGGCCAAAAGGGAACTCTATTACACTGTTGGTGAGAATATAAACTTGTTCAGCCATTCCATAAAGAAGTATGGAGGGTCCTCAAAAGATTAAACATAGAGTTTCTCTGTGACCCAGCAATTCCACTCGTGGGTGTTTAGCCAGTAGACTGCAAGGAAGGCCTTACTAAAGATAACAACAAAATTGTGTTCATTTGTAGCATTGGTTATCATAGCCAAAAATGGAATCAACCCAGATACCCCTGAGTGGATAAATGGATCAAGGAAATGTGGTATATATACACAATGGAGTCCTATGCTTCCATTAGAAAGAATGAGATTGTGCTATTCCTAAGGAAATGGAAAGACTTGAAAAAACATGTTAGGCAAAATAGCCCCAAAGAAACATAGGTGGCATGGTTTCTCTCATTTGTGGTAACTGGAATGTGCCTGTAAATGCACAAGCAGTGCAGTGGATGATAAATGAACAAAAGTATGCTGGGATATGATCAATTATGCAAGTCTCTGGACATTCACATATTGACATGAAATGCGGATATTCTGAGGAGAGGATCACAAAGGCTCAACAGCTATTTGCATAAAATCATATAAAGTAATATTTTTCAACTTATCTTTTATCTTGTTTGTTAGTTTATCTGTCTTTGGAAGGTTAAGAGGAGGGCAAAGAAAGAGTGGGACAAAAAGTAAACAAATGCAGCAGCAATATTCAATAAACACTGTGTTGACAATGAATTATACAACTTGTAGATGGGGAAGGGAGGGAAAAATTGGGAGAGAGTGAAGGAAGGGGTGATATTGTCCAAATAGAAATGTACTCATTACCTGGCTTATGTAACTGTAGCCCCTTGGCACATCACCTTTACAATTAACAATGATATATACATACAATAAAAATAATAATATAATAGGTATCTACATGTATCTTATAATATATTATATGCATTATACTATAATGTACACATTATATTCATTATACAATATACATTATATAGGTATTATGCATATATAATATACACATGTATATTATCATATAGTATATGTATACTATATTTTACATAATATATTTGTGTATGTATGATGAATGTATCAATGACTCTCCAGCTTCAGAGTTCAGAATTCTTAGTGTAATTTGGAAGTTTCACCTGCTTTTGCGAATAAAAAGATCTCTATTGCAAATAAATGAAATGATGTATTATTTGATCTCATGTAGAGTCAATAATATTTTCCTGTAGAGAACAGTTTAAACAAACTTGTAAATACAAAATAAATAATATGAATTAAATCATTTCATTTTAGTCAAGCAGGGAAGGAAAAATAAGATTTAGAAAGATTCATTTTAGCTAATTGTAGAGTGCTTCAATGGGTTGATATTGAGTGTAGATATGTTTCTATATACAGATATCATTAATTAAAGAATGTTCCTGTGTTTGAAAAACATGTTTATCAAAATATCAGCTCTCATATGCTTTAATCTCCAGAGATGAGGGTGTCAATTTTTTAGGGAAGTTTTGTATGAATTACAATATGGGATTGGAAATGTGGCTCAGTGGCATAGTGCTTGCCTAGCAAGCAAAAAGCCCTGGTTTTGGTTCCTCAGCACCACATCAACAGCAAAGTCCAGAAGTGGCACTGTGGCTCAAGAGGTAGAACGCTAGCCTTGAACAAAAAGAAGCCAGGGACAGGACTTAGGCTCTGAGTCCAAGCCCCAGGACTGGCAAAATAATAATAATAATTACAATATGAAGTATACATGTGTTAGAATAAGTTTCCTGTTTTGTTTGTTTGTTTGTTTTCTTTGTTTTGTTTAGTGCTGATTCTGGTGCTTGAACAGAGGTTCTGAGTGGTGTCCCTGAGACAGTTTGCTCTAAGTTAGTCCTTTACCACCTGTTATAGCTTCACTTCTGCCTTTTTAGTAATTAATTGTGTCTACGAGTCTTATAGACTTTCCTGCCTGGGATGGTTTCAAATTGTGATTCTCAGATCTCAGTCTCCTGAGTACCTAGGATTATAGACCTGGCTACAAGTTTCCTTTTTAAAAGAATATTGCTAGTAAAGCACACATAGTAAAAAAAAAACTAAAGACTCCATGTGTGTCCTGTAGCCTTATGACCAGTTCATCAATATAGTAACATCATCCTGCTCCAATAGGCTTATACCTGTAAAAAAAAAAAGTTCTAAAATAAAACAACCACAGATCATGAAATGATTGTCGTTATTGTTTTCCAATGCTTATGTGTAGATAGTTTGTTTTAATTTTAGGGTGATATGTCTGTGATTGTTAGTCCAGAATGGCCCCCTAAAATAAGCCTGGATTTGGTAAAGTGTAGACCAAACTTTTATTCTTTATTTTAGAAATGAGTTGATTTATTTTTACTGTATGTCTGCTTAGAAGTTCTTATCTAGTCATGTAAAATAATATTCATGGAATCCAAGGAAGTGGAAAAAAGAGTGTTTTCTTTATTAATGTGTTTTTTTCTTCCTTTCTTTTTGTCATGTTTGTTCATTTATCAGTATTTATCTGTATTGTTCGTTTATCTGTAGAGACAATGAGCGAACAAATGTAGCAGTGGTACTCACTAGACACTATGGTGAAAATTAACTATAAAACTTACGGTTGGGGGAAGTGGCATTCCTTGAGCTGAAGAGCTTAGGGACAACCCCCAGGCCCAGAGTTCAAGCCCAAAACAAACAAACAAACACACAAAATAACAACAACTTATGGTTGAGAAGGAAAAGAAATGTACTGTATTTGACTTAATTTAACTGTAACCCCTCTGCACATCATCTTTATAATAATAATGAATAAATTTAAACATACAAAAATATTTAATAACTTGAAATGTAACAAGTAAGTACATGTCACATAAGATTACATAGAAATGAGAAAGATAGATGGGATATATAAGTCTGAGACATTATAATTCATAGTTTTAATTAAATTTTAACTGTTCATTGTATTTTGAAGAACACAAAGGTGTTTATGCATATAGAAAAGTGTCACTTGTAACAGATAAGTTATTTCTGGATTGTCAGGTGACTGTTCTCCAGAAGCAAACTGTGTCCTCTCCAATTCCTACAAACCAAGAGCTAATGTTCTCTCATCAAATAGAGATTTTCTTGCTTTGTTAATTTTTATTTCATCACCCCAATGAAATCAGATATGTAGTAGAAGAATTAATTTTTCAAATCTCAAAGTATATTGTAACAAATTGACATGAAATAGTATTTGATGTTATTTTTAACTATTCAAGGAGCAATGATCTATGTTAAAATTTGCATTTTAATTACATAACCTTACCCAGTGAGGCAAGAGTGGATGTCAGTCACAGTTTGAACAACAGGAAGCTTAGGAAAATGACTAAAATGGTTGTGCTTAATATGAATTTGTTTTAATGGATTGAACACCTTATAAAAGAGAATATTGTATGCATGAACAGACTATCAATGCATTTTATACACAGAGATGTGCCTATGTAAAACATATGAACATGCTTATGTAAAATATAAAAGCAGTTAGTACCTAAAATACCTCAGTATTTCTGATTGTACAGGATATCTCATTGTGCTGTTTGCAAAAATATGGTTCTCAAGGGAAAATGATACAGTACACTTAGAATTTAATACACAACAAATATACAATCATAATTTATAAGAACAAACAAAATTAACAGCAGAATAGATCTGTGGATTAAAGAGAAAAACTCTCAACTGAAAACTTAAAGTCAGACAGCTACTCAGGAAGCTTTGAGTGATCTAAGGATCACAGTTTGAGGCCAGCTCAGGCAAAAAATAAAAAAAGCCATGAGAGTCCTTTCTACAATTAACCAGAAGAAATCTGAAAGTGGAGCTCTGGCTCAAGTGGTAGAGCACCAGCCTTTAGCAAAACCCACAAGCCCAGGGCTCCTGAGGCCTTGATTTCAATCTGCAATTCCAGCACCAAATAAATATATAAGTAAATAAATTTTAAAAAAAGGAAAGGAAAAAAGTGATTAAAGATTAAAGAGTACTTATGGCATTTTTGATGCTTACATTAATAAAAGCATCTAGACTCCCATGGGGAGGAAACTTCCACTGGATGTTTTATAGGGCCTTGAAAAGGGGATGAAGAAGGAAGCAAGCCTAATTGACACCATGTTTTTGACCTTAGGTACTTGTTAGAGAATGAATGGTATGTGTTTCACAAAATCACTCCCGTGGCTCTAATACACCCCAAATAACCATAATGGAAAGCATCAGCCAGAGTCCCATCAAGAAAGAGAAATCATTTAAAAAATTATGTTATTCTTTTAATTTACTGATTTTTTCTTATTCAGTTTTATTGACTGATATTAGTTATAATTGGGGTACATTTTATTGTTACAATTCTATACATGTTTTTATCTCCATTATATTTCAAGGAAGATCATTTTTCAATTAATGTATACACAGGTATATGTGTACATCTAATCAGTAATTAGCTTGTCCATAACTTAATCTATTTTGTATCATTTCTTTAAAGTGTACACTTTCAAAATCTACTCTTCAAATTTTATCTTAGCTTTTTGTTAGCACATAATATCTGGACATACTTATGAGGTACAATGTGATTTTATGACCAGCACATACATTGGATAATGATCTAGTCAAGATAATTAATCTTTCCATTATTTGTATCACTCTCTCCTCCATTTTAAAATGCACTATGTGTTTCTGTTGTTTTTATCACTCTGAGAACCCTAGAATAAAATAATTTTTTTATTAATAGCATTTTACCAGTGGATTGATCTCCCTCTTTTTCCCTATTCTCCAGTCTGATTACCATTTTCTGCTTTCACCTGTTACACAACCAACATTTTACAATCCTTCAATATTTGTCTCTCTATGCTTGACTTATTTTGCTGAATATAATGCTCTATGGATTCACCTGTAGTGCCATGAATAATAAGGTTTCATGCTGTTTTGAGGCTAAATGATTTTCTATTGTACACAGTGAATACTTTAATCTACTGTTAGGCATTGAGGTTAATCCATGCCTTGTGTGTTATGAATATTACTACAACGAACAAGAACTACCAGTTCAACACAAGGACTTAATGTCCTTTGGGTAAATAACCTAGAGTGCCATTGCTGGGTCATATTCTAGCTTCTTTATGATTTTAAGAAACTTCCATTCTGCTCTCCCTAAAAGTTGTAGTAATTTACATTACCATCAACAGCATGTAGGAGCTCTCTTCCTTCATGTCATGGTAGGGTTTACCATCTGAAAACATATGTTGAAAACAGCCGCTTTCACTGAAGCAAAGTTGCCTCTTGTGGTTTTCATCTTTTTCCAAATGAATCATCATGTTGAGTGTTTTTTTCACCTAACTGTAGCAATTTGTGTGTCTTCTTTTAAGAAATATCTAGTCAAATATTCAGCCTTTTTAAAAAATTGATTTGGAGCCATAATGTCACTTTATAGCCAAGGGTCACTTCACAGCCTCAGTCCTCTTAACTCTGCTCCTGAAATGCTGGGATTACAGGTGTGTGCTATCATATTCAATAGACCTACTTCTCAATATAATTATTTTTGTGTCTTTTGTTTTTATTCATAAGTTCCTTATATATTCTGGGTATTACCCCCTTGTCAGATGTATAGTTTGCAATTATTTCTTTGCTGTATAAAAGCATTCATTATATTTTGATGTCCCAGTTTTCAATTTTTGTTGCCAGTATATTTAGGATCAAGTCCAAAACAAGTATTGCCCAGCAAATAGTTTGAAATACTCTCATTCTATTTTCCTTTAGTACTATGTCTGATTATTAAGAGTGTGGTATTTAGATTTCTTATATACTTTTCTTATTTAGTTTTATGGAGGTTTACTTCAGCTTCCAATTTTAGTAAGATTTGTTTCATATGTTTAAGAGATCGAATGATATATATATAATATATGTTCATATATATATATAATCGTTAGCCCTCATGCCATATGATGCCCATCATTTTGTCTATTAAACTTTTTCATTTATATGTGGCTTTGTTTGATGTTTTGATACTGAGTTCTGCTCATTTTGACCATAACTTATGTGAATATATTGTTGTTGTTTCATTTTTAAACTATGTTCTTATTTCTCTTATATGTAATGTGACAAAGTATAGTTCTTTTTCTTTCTTTTCTTCTTTTATCTCTCAGGATGACTTACATATTTGTGGCAGAACTCAATGTAGTTATACTTAATTACTGATAGGAGTAATCTTACTACTGTCATTTTGTTTTCTGTATTTTCTGTAGCCTTTATTCCTTAACTTCTCACTTGTTGCCTTTAGTGATTAGCTGCTTTCTTTAGTAAGAGCAATTTTTTACTTTGTAAATGAAACAAATTATATTTTTAGTTATTAAGTATTAAAATACATTTATAAAAATTTGGTTTTGTTTTTAAATCACTTTAGAATAAAACATAGTTAGGGTACAAAAATTAAGGACACATAGTTTGATTTGTTCATATTACCTTTTCTAGTTAACTTTACATTACCGGCTAGTTTCAAACTACAGTCTAATATGTTTTAATTTTTAACTGAAAGAAATTGCCTTTAGCATTTTTACAGGACTTACATAGTGCTAATGAATTAACTCAAATTTTGTTCATCCTTTAATGTCTTTATTTATCACTTGTTTTTTAATTACAGTATTTTCCAGATGGAAACTCTTTGGCTGGAAGTTACTGTTTTTTTTCAGTGGTTGTTACTGCCTTCTGGTCCACAAATTTCTGCCCAAAGTTCTGTTGATGAACTTGTCCAGAATGAATTTTTTTTCTACTTTCATGATTTCTACTTTTCTGACTTTGGTAATAATACAGTTCAATATGTATTTCTAAAGGTTTATCTATTGGAGTTCATTTTTATATCAAGGTATTTATAGATCTAGATATTTTCTCCTTTGGAAATTTTCCAGCTTCTAATTTTTTAATCTCTGCCTCATATCCCTCTTTCTGCTGAGTCATTCTTTAAAGTATTCATTTGTGAGATTGATATCAATCATGCTACTTTCACTTAATATGATTTTTCCTATTCAGATGCAAATATTCAAATATGCTATCTTTATAGGTAACTTTTTAAAAATTTTGCTTTGCTGCTGAAACTTTTGTAAATTTTCAATTATGCTGTTGTATTTTTTATCCTGTTGTATTTTATTTCTTTGGCATTTAAAAAATATTCTTTTCCTCATTCAACATTCCTAGTTTTGTTCATATAGCATTTACCTATTATTTTTCTTTTAGTTCTTTATGTATCTCTTAAGTGTGTTAGGTGGTGGTTTTAGAGTTGTTGTTTGAAGCCTGGACTCTTGAAATTCTTAGAGTAGATTTTATTTCCTCTTAATGGAATTTATTTCACTTTTTATGTATTATTAACTTAAAAATGGACATTAGAATAATTCATCCCCTCATCACCTCATTTCTGGATTGATTCTCCTTTCCTTGTCAGCTCCTGTGAATACAAGGTTTTTCTGGGTATGTGTCTTCTATAGACCTAAGCATGAGCTTTTCCTGAGCCTCTCATATGCATGGCTCCTTTCAAATGCTTTCATTTCTACAGGAGTTTTACCTTTACACCCTGCTTTTTCCCAGTTATTAGATGTTCAATTGTGATTTTTTGCCCTTAATGAACACAATTTCACAGTGTCTCCCTGAATTTTATGTGTTCTGACATCAAGCACTGCCTTTGGCAACTTCCATCTTTTGAAGCAAACTGTGTCACTATTCCCATGGTAACTAGATGTCTAGCAAGATGGAAATCAGTTCTTGATGGAGGACACAGTCAGGCTAGAATATCCCAGTCGCACTGTAGCTTTTCTTTCAACCCTGATAAGGCACTGGAATGTAAATGCCTACTGGCTGAGCCTTGTGATAGTAGGGATAGTAGAGCATGCATGCTATAGTTGACATACAATTTGTTATTGTAGCTTTTACTTCATCTGGCATTTGCATGCATGCTGAAGATTTGTGGATTGCTTTTGTAGCTCTACTGAGGCATTTTAGTCAGTATGTTACTGTTTTCCTAATGATTTCACTTGAGAGCCTTAAGCTTCCAGTCAGTAATCTTTCTGAACTTACCTCCATGCTTTCTTGTTTTTAAAGGTTATTAATTTTAGTTAATTTGTCCTGGAATTAGGAATTAGTATAAGTTTGCATACTATAGAATATAGTTTTGTTAAATTCCTTTAGCTATGCCTCTCTCTTTAAGGATAACTTTGGTATGATTTATACGTCTTAGTTTTATAAAGTAAGACCTTCTAGTGGTAGTTAGTGTGTAGTTTGAAGGCACTTGATAAATGGCAATTCATCTATACAACTTATTACAATATAACATTAGTCTTGTGTTAGAAGATAAATTATATTAGTCAAAATAAATTACTACCTTTTTTTAGTGTGCCAGTCTGGGGCTCAACTTCAAGGCCTGAGTACTACTGTCCCTGAGCCTTCTAGCTCCAGGTTATAACTCTACACGTTGAGCTACAGCCCCACTTCTGGATTTTTGGTGGTGAATTGGAGCTAAGATTGTCATGGATTTCCCTGACCATGAAGCCTCCAATTTCAGCCTCCTGAGTAGCTAGGATTATAAGTATAGGTCACTGGTGTTTGGCCGACTAATATAGTAATATAATATTAATAATAAATTCAATAAATTTAAAAAATCTCACACATACTGTTTTTAATATTGTAAATATTTGCACAACAGGGGGCATATTTCTTTTTCTCTTAATAATAATTTAAAAATTATCTTTAGTTCTACAAATGGGCTTTTCAATTGGAATATCTGTATATGAGCATAATGTGTCATGTTCAATGTCACCCACAATATTCATACTTCAATTGTCCTTGGAATAATTCAAACAAATATCTCAAGCACTACATTGCTTTACTTAATAGAATTTAAAACAAGTTAGAATTTTTTTTTTTTTTTTTTTTTTTTTTGCCAGTCCTGGGCCTTGGACTCAGGGCCTGAGCACTGTCCCTGGCTTCTTTTTGCTCAAGGCTAGCACTCTGCTACTTGAGTCACAGCGCCACTTCTGGCCATTTTCTGTATATGTGGTGCTAGGGAATCGAACCCAGGGCTTCATGTATATGAGGCAAGCGCTCTTGCCACTAGGCTATATCCCCAGCCCAACAAGTTAGAATTTTAAATGTCATAATATATATAAATGTGAACTATTCCCATCTCACTTCCTTAAAGGAGGTTATTTATTAATCTTGTGTTTACATATACAAAGATGCACTAGTAATACTTCATAGAATCTTGTTTGCTTGGTACTTTAAGTTGTTTCAGGTATTTTAAGGTGAAAATCATTTGTTTCCTTGTTGGATGAAATGAGTTCTAGAATGCAGAAAAAAAAAGTTGACATTTGAGAAATGCAATCACTGTGCTGACAGTCTTCACGTTGTTAGTCTTTTTCCACATTAATATTTTATGAATTTTAGAAATTCATTCCTCAATTCATTCCTGAGGTCAGCATGAAAAATACTGTATCTTTCCCAAATTTTTATTTCATCATAAAAGTAAATATGTTTTAAATTACTATGTTTATGTACTGATTTTGAAATAAATATATTTAACTATGAGAAACTGGAAACTGTATTTGAAGAGATGTAAGAAGCCTATGTCTATCAATTTCATTATGCAGAACTGATTTTAAGTCATTACTATGTGTTTCTCTATGTCACTGTTCTTTGAGATGCTATTTCTTATTGCTATAAATTTAGAATTTATATCCAATTAATTTATTGTGAAATTTATCTGCATTCTTCTGAAGTCTGATTTGCAATAGTTAGGCCAATCTATGTGGAAATAGTGTTACCTTAACATAAATTTACCTTTTCTATATTCTTTCCCCTTACAAACATTAATTCAATAAATAGCTTTGTGCATATTTGTGTGAATTTCTAATTAATTCTCAGAAATATTCCTGAGAACTTAATGAATCTGAGATGATTTTCGTGGCTATACAGAGTCATATATCACAAAACTGACCTGAAATCATATTATAAAAGTACCTTCATATATCCTTGCTTGAGTAGCCCTAGATCCATCTGAATTTCAGAGCCTCACAATCAACTCAAATCTTACTCTCTTTTGGGAGATGATTTGGTTCTTGAGTTCTGGCAGCAAAAAGCTAAAACCACCTATGTTTACCAATAATGGCAAGCAGCTTTTATAACTTTATTTGACAGGCTTAAAGCAGTGTTTTATCTTCCCATGTATCAAGAGATTCTGATTATTGTCTGGACTGCTCTGGCCATACATCAACTACATGTAATTTTGAAAAATGGACCTGGAGGTTGTTTCCATTCTGAAGAAGTGAAGATGGAAAGTGTTCCCTGAAATCTTTAGGAGGAAGTCAAGACCAACTTTGTAAGTTAGTGCTGCTATTAGAAAACCTGGTAGATTTGGGATTCAGCAACCTGAGTTTCTGTAACTCTTATTGTACTGTAAGATAACAGTCTTGAGAAAGGCTATATGTTTCATAACTTGTCCAGTATTTCTCAACACCTTCTTAGCTGGCAATACTTAATCATATATGTATATATGATAAACTATATATGTAAACTATATATATGTGTGTGTATATATATACATGTATGTATATATACTATATATGGTAAACTAGAGAGACAGAGACAGAGATACAGAAAGTGGGAGAGAGAGATAGAGCTTTCCTTTTCCTGTGATGATACTTGGGCTATATCAAAGCCAAGCTGCTTTTTCTTAGCTTTCAGTGGTTAATTGGAGATAAGAATCTCAGGAACATTTTGCCCCACAATGTAGTAAATATCTCAATAAAATAAATGACAAAAATAATATCTCAGATACATAAAAGTTATGTAATGAGTATACTACTAGAGTTCTTTCTGAACAATTCATATAACTACAATAAAAATGTTTACTTGCTATAACAGTTTAAGGATTATCTGACCCTCGGTGAGTTGCAATCTTATTGCTTCAGTGTTGATGGCTGCTGACTACTCAGGCTGGTGGTTGATGAAGGCAGAGGTAGCTGGATAATTTCTTAAAATAAGAAATCAATGAAGTGGGCCACATCTGTTCACTCTTCCTTTCATGGGAGATTTTTCTGATACGTGTGATACTATGGATAGTATGCTATCCACAGTACAATCTCTTTCCAAATTGCAGTTCATCTCTTCAGTTACTGTTGCTGCTTCATACTGTTTATTCTGCATCCTCTGCTACCATTTTAATGATGCTTACTGAATATTCACCAGGACATGATTCCCACTGCAAAAACCCCCTGTGTTTACGTATTCACAAGAAGTGACTCTCCAACCATTCATGTTTTCTCACAGTACCACAATAATTCAGTGTTGTCTACAGGTCCCACTGTAAATATGGTTTGCTTATTATTTCCATTGTACCGCTGGTATTTCCTCCACTGCATGGAAACCTTCCAACTAATCCAAGAGGTTTGCAAACAGATTCTTCCATACTTTCTTTCTTTCTCTCTCTCTCTTTCTCCTTCTCTCTCTCTATGTATATTTATGAGACATTTTTAAAATTTGTTATTTATTAATTAAACTTTTTTGACAAGGTGTTGTGAAAAAGGTGTACAGTTACATAATAGGGAGTGTGTACATTTCTTGTGATATCTTACACTCTCATTTTTCTTTCCCTTCCCTAGATCAGGTAGGCATATACACAATACCCAGTGTACCAAAAACGTATTCAGTAACCACGTGGCATACGCCAAAGGAAATTCACCTAGAACTTTAAATATAATGTCAACAATAGAGTTTGCTTATCCTTGTTTTATATGATCATACATATATATGAGCTATTGTGGAACACTGAGAGGTCTATTTTAGAACTTGTTATGTTTAGTAGTTTTTTGGTTTTAGTTACATAATGTAAGGTAGTTGACCCAAACCTGTGGGAAATACCATATGACAAGAAGTTTTTTGTTTCATAGTCCTAATCTTTAGTGTTTCCCTCCCCCCACCACCACCTTAACAGTCATATATCAGGGAGAACATGCCCCTTTGTTTTCTGTGTTCTAGGCTTGTCTCCCTCAACATTATTTGTTCAAGCTCTGACCATTTCCCTGCGAATATCAATATTTTATCATTCCTAATCGCTATGTAGTATTCCATTGTGTACAGGTACCACATTTTTTGGATCCATTCATCTGTGGAGGGGCATCTGGGTTATTTCCATGTTTTCGCTATTGTGAATTGTGCAGTGATAAATATGGAAGTGCAGATTTCTTTTTGATATCTTGGGACCTGTTGTTTAGGATAGATGCCTAGGAGTTGTATGGCTGGGTCATAGGGTAAGTCTATGTTGAGCTTTTTGAGGAAACTCCATACTGTTCTTCAAAGTGGTTGTACTAGTTTGCACTCCCACCAACAGTGGAGAAGGGTTCCTCTTTCCACGCACCCCCTCCAGCATTTTGTTGTTGTCTGAGTTCAGAGTATAGGCCATTCTAACTGGAGTGAGGTGGTATCTCAAGGTTGTTCATTTGCATTTTCTTTACTGCCAGTGATGTTGAACATTTCCTCATATATTTCTTTGCCATTTTTATCTCTTCTCCTGTGAAGTCGTTCTTTAGCTCCTTTGCCCATTTAATAAATGGTTTACTACGTTTGGAGGGGGTTAGTTTTTTTAGTTCTCTGTAGATGACAGATATTAGGCCTTTGTCTGTTGCTGTTCTGGAGAAGATAGTTTCCCATATGGTTGGCTGTCTTTCTAGTTTGGTGGCTATGTCCTTAGCTGTGCAGAAACTTTTTATTTTGTAGTAGTCCCATTTGTGGAGTCTCTCCCCTAACTGTTGTGCCCCTGGGACTCTATTCAGGAAGTTCCTTCCTGTACCTATAAGTTCTAGCATCTTTCCTACTCTGTCCTTCAGTAGTTTCAAGGATTCAGGTGTGTTGTTGAGTTCCTTGATCCATTTTGAGTTGATTTTGGTGCATGGTGATTGGCTAGGGTCTACTTTGAGTTTTCTGCAAATGGCTACCCAGTTTTCCCAGCACCAGTAGTTAAAGAGGCTATGATTTTTCCATTGTATGTCTTTAGCTCCTTTGTCAAATATCAGGTGAGTGTAAGAATGTGGCTTTATTTCTGGGTCTTCTATTCTATTCCATTGGTCTTCAGGACTGTTTTATACCAATACCAGGCTGTTTTTGTTATGATGTCTCTATAATAGAGCTTGAAATCTGGTATTGTGATACCTCCTGCACTGCTTTTTTTGCCTAGAATTGCTTTGGCTATTCTAGGTTGTTTGCTGTTCCATATGAATTTATGGGTTGCTTTCTCTATTTCAGTGAAGAATGTATCTGGGATCTTGATGGGGATTGCATTGAATTTGTAAAACAATTTGGGCAATATAGACATTCTCACTATATTGATTCTGACTACCCATGAGCATGGGAGGTCTTTCGATCTCCTTGTGTCCTCTTTGATTTCCCTTTTTAGATTTTTTTAGTTCTCATTAAATAGGTGCTTCACGTATTTAGTTAGGTTGATCCCTAGGTAATTTTTTTTTTTTGCTTATTGTAAATGGTATTATTTTCATAATTTCCTTTTCTTTTTGTACATTGCTGGTGTACAGAAAAGCTGCTGACTTTTGTGGATTGATTTTGTATCCTGCTACTTTGCCAAAATGGTTTATTAGGTGTAGGAGTTTGGGGACTGATTTTTTTTGGTCCTTCAGATATAAGATCATGTAATCTATGAATAGGGATAGCTTGATTTCTTCTTTTCCAATGTGGATTCCTTTGATGCCCTCCTCTTGCCTTATTGCTATGGCTAGGGATTCCAGCATTATGTTGAAAAGAAGTGGGGAGAGTGGGCATCCTTGTCTTGTTCCTGAGTTTAGGGGGAATGGTTTTAGTTTCTCCCCATTTAATATGATTTTAGCAGTTGGTCTGTTCTATACGGCTTTTATTGTTTTAAAGAACGATCCATCTATTCCTGTTCTCTCTAGGGTTTTTAACATGTATGGATGTTGTATCTTGTCAAAGGCATTTGGGGCATCAACTGAGATGACAATATGATTTTTGGTCTTAGCTCTGTTTATGTGGTGAATTACATTGATTGATTTACAGATGCTTAACCATCCTTGTGTCTGTGGGATGAAGCCTACTTGATCACGATGTATAATTTTCTTGATCAGTTTCTGGATCCTGTTAGCTAATATTTTGTTGAGAAGCTTTGCTTCTGTGTTCATTAGTGATATTGGTCTGTAGTCCTCTTTTTTTGTTGGGTCTTTGCCTGGTTCTGGGATCAGTATAATATTAGCTTCATAGAATGAGTATGGGATTTCTCCCTCTGTTTCTATTTCACGGAAGAGTTTGAGGAGTATTGGTATTAGTTCCTCACTAAAGTTATATAGAATTCATTGGTAAATCCATCCGGGCCTGGGTTTTTCTTTGTTGGGAGGCTCTTGATTACCCACTGTATCTCTCTGTAAGTGATTGGTTTATGTAGTTGATTTATTTCTTTTTGATTCAGTTTGGGCAGTTTATACTTCTCTAAGAATTGATCCATTTCTGTAAAATTATTGTTCTTTAGTGAGTAGAGGTTCTGGAAATAGTTCCTTTTGTTTGTTTGAATATCGTGTGCATTTGTTGTAATTTTTTTGGTGGAGTCCCTGATCTTACGGATGTGAGTCTCTTCTCTTTTTTTGTTAGTCTTGCAAGGGGTCTATCAATTTTATTTATTTTCTCAAAGAACCAGCTTTTAGTCTTATTTATTTGTTGAATGGTCTTTCTATTTTCAATCAGATTTATCTCTTCTTTAATCTTTGTGATCTCTCTCCTCCTTGTCATTTTAGATTCAATTATTTCTTGTTTCTCCATACGTTTTAGTTTAATCGTGAGGTTATTCACCTGCTCTGCTTCCATTCTTTTAATGTGAGTGCTGAGGGCAAGATCATTGCCCTCAGCACTGCCTTACCTGTATCCCATAGGTTTCTTTGTGATGTTTTTCATTTCGTTGTGGCTTACAAATTCGTTAATTTTATCTTTAATTTGCTCTGTGACCCAGGTGTTAGGTAACACTGAGAGGTTTAGCCTCCAAGTATTTGTATAGTCTCTGTGGTATCCTTTGTTATTGAGTCTTACCTTGACTCCCTGTGGTCAGATATAATACATGGGATGACGTCAATACTCTTGTATTTGCTGAGGGTCTTTGTCTGGTCTATGACATGGTCTATTTTGGTGTATGTTCCATGGGCTGCCGAGAAGAATGTGTATTGGGTCTCTGTAGGGTGAAAGACTCTGCACAGATTTGTCAGATCCATTTGGGATATGATGTTACTTAGGTCCTTGGCTCCCTTGCTAATCCTCTGGGTGTTTGATCTGTCTCTTGGAGAGAGTGGAGTGTTAAAAATCTCCCATTATGATTGTGTTTGGGTCTATCTTGTTCTGTAGTTTTGTGAGAATTTGTTTGACATAGGTAGGGCCTCTTTTGTTTGGTGAGTATAAATTTATCACCGTGATGTCTTGACTCTGGATTTTTCCTTGTATTAAAATGTAGTGCCCTTCTTTATCTTTTTGAGCAGATTTTAATGAGAAGTCCAGCTTGTCTGAAATCAGGATGGCTACCCCTGCTGTTTTGGTAGGTGTGTTTGCTTGGAAGATCTTCCTCCATCCTTTCATTCGGAGCCTGTATTTGTCCCTTGTTGTAGGATGGGTCTCTTGAAGACAACAGATAGTGACTTTTTGTTTGCGCATCCACTCTGTCAGTCTGCTCCTCTATATCAGGGAGTTTATACCATTTATATTCAAAGCGATCATGGATACGTGTGGTTTTTTCCCTTCCATTTTCCTGTTAGGCTGTTTTACCTGTCCTTTTTTTCTTGTATTTATTGAGCTGCTCTTCCTGTTGGGCTCTGGCTATTGTAGTTTCTTTCTGTTTCTGTCTGGGGTCCTGTACATTTTCTTTTGGGTGGGGTTCCCCTCTTAGAATTCACTGTAAGGCTGCATTTTTTAATTCACATAATACTTTAGGTCCTCTTTGCTATGAAAAGATCTGGTTTTTCCCTTGAAGATGAATTCTAATTTTGCTGGGTGTTTAATTCTGGGTTGGTTGTTGTTGGCCTGGAGGACTTGGATTGTGTTCTTTCAGGCTCTTAGTGCATTTTAAGTTTGTGTGGAGAGGTCTGCCATGATTCTGATCTTTTTTCCATTGTAATATTGCTCTTTCTTCATTTTGACTGCGTTCAAAATTTGCTCTTTATTTTTGAGATCTGAGGTCTTGAAAATTATGTGCCTAGGCGAGGATTTTCTAGGGTCTGGTCTGCCAGGTGTCCTATAAGCTTCCTTTACTTGGGTGAGGTTATCCCTTGTGAGATTGGGGAAGTTTTCTGCAATAACTCTATTGAATATGTGTTGTAAACCTCTGCTCTGGTACTCCTCTCCTTCATCTGTTCCGATTATATGCAGATTATATCACTTCTCCCTGTCCACTATCTCCTGGATTATTCTACCGTGGAGTTGGACAGTTTCTTGGAGTGTGGTAATCTGGTCCTTATCAGATGCATCGTTGTCCAAAAGAGAGATTCAAGATTCAATATGATCAATTCTTCGTGATGTGGCTTCGAGTGTGGTTTGCATCGAGGTGAGTGAGCTGTTTATGGTTGCCAGATCAGCTCTCATTGTGGTAATTTCCTCTTTTATTGAGTTGTGTTTTGAATCTATTTTTTCATTCATTTTGTTTCTCAGAATGTTAAGGTCTTCTTTAATGGAGGCATAGACTGTATTCATTTTTGCTTCCATTTCTTTCTTGACTTCTTGAAGGTCCTTTGAGACTTCCATTCTAAACTCCTGGAACTTTTTTCTGAATTCGGTCCTGAGGCTTCCCATCATTTCTTCTATCTTAATCTCAGTTGTTTTTTTATTCTCCATCTCCTCCTCAGTCATACTACTTTTTGGAGTTGGCGAGTTGGCTTGACCTTTCATGAAATTTGTAATATTTCTTTGTGATTTATGCATCTGGAGATCTGCACCTGTAGGTGGTGCCTTTGGCTTTGTTTTGTGCTGGTTCCTTCTAGTCCATCAGTGGGGACTTACTTGTTTGTGTCCTGGCTCTGGGTTTGAGTTTGGCTGTTGAACCTTACTGCCCAATGGGTGAGCGTGACCGTCTCAGTTGTTGCCGAGGTGGTCGCCTTCACTGCAGTTAGGGATGGGTAGGTTCTGTGTCATTCTCTGCAGGACTGTGCTCTGCCGCTGTGTTGTGCTGACCCTTGTGGGCCCCTGTTGGGGGTTCGCGGGTCACTGATTCAGTGTGGCATGGAGACTTTTGTCTTCTTTGATTCTTTCCCCGCTAGTTGCCATGGGACAAGAGAGTTCACCTCTCAGATTGAGAGTTGCCGCTGAGGGGCGGCTCACCCACCTGTGTGGAGTTTCCTGTCAGAGCGGGTTTTGCCGCTGGGGGGCCCTGCCCACCTATGCGGAGAGCATCTATCAGAGTGGGTGTTGCTGCTGAGGGGGCAGCCTGCCCACTTGTGTGCTCCCATGGAGGGTTCGGTGCAAAATCCTCCTGCTAGAGGGCTAGCACGCTGACCCACACTGGGCCTCTGGGGAGGCACATGCGTGTCTGCTCTTGTGCTTCTTTTGGGGGCGTGCTGCCCCGGATTGTTGGAGAGTGTTTGTGCCCTCTCGCAAATCTACTGTGGGGGCGGTATGCGTGGTCCCCAGCAGGTTCCAGTGTCAGGGCGTGGGTTGGTGCCCACAGGCTCTCTGCACTTCTGTTGTGACGGGGGGGGGGGGTGTGCTTGAGCCCAGGTGTCCCTGCTGGGCTGGTATCGCACACCAGCAAGCCTGTGATTGTTGTTCAAAAAGTCCAGGCGGACCAGGGCACCTCAGGTGGCGTTCAAATGCCTACCAGTCCCCGGGTCCCTTCATGAGACATTTTGATGAGTATTTTTTAATTTAATTGTAAATGTAATGTACAAATGAATTACAGTTACATAAGTAAGTCAATGCGTACACCATCCGTATTCTTGCTAGCATTGCTGTTTGGCTTCCTCCAGGAGATACACATGTCTCTAATGACACTTGCAATGGTCAGTCCTTCCCTGAAGGCTTTCAGTTGACTTTGTCCAGATCTCTCAGAAGACTACTGTTATGGCAAGGTATAGTCGTATAAAATGGATGTCTTAAGTGATAAGATTTGAAAGCCAAAATTACACATTGATTCATGGGGATAGGATGGATGTTGTACTAGTAGACATGAAACAGCATTAGTCTCACTAAACAACTCTATCATAGTTCTTAGGAGCCCATGTGTGTTGCCATTGTATAGTAATCTTGTTTTCTAAGCAATATGCTTCAACAGGGAGTTTACAATATTCAATAAACCATGTCGTAATAATTGTGTCATCATTTCGGCTGTGTTACAGAGCACATACAAGAGTAGATTTTGTATCATTCTTAAGGGCTCTATGTCCAGAAATAGCTGCATTAGCCTCTCACATGAGTCAACTCATCCTTTGGAAGACAAGCACGGACATGCACACTATACCTATGAAAGTTTTAGATGGCGTATTTCATCTGTACGAAGTCTTCTCTAGATTGCAAATCTGTGATTTATTACAGTTGCTTCATTGATGGTCTTAGAAAACCCTTGAGCAGCCTGCTGCAGCTTCTCCTTCAGCATGTGCTCTTTCTTCTGAACTTTATTACTGTGAAAATAGCTCTTTTCTTTAAGTCTCATGAACAAACTTTTATTGGCTTTACCATTTTTTTTTTACAGTGTCTTCCGTTCTCCCTGTTCCCTTGAAATGAAGAGTTCGGGGTCTTCCTGTGGCTTAGAATAAGGAATGTTGTAGTTGCTTTGATCATCTGTTCAAGCCACTAGTGTTCTCTCCAAATTAAAAATACAACTTAGAGTTTATCATTCATGTCTTCACTGGAGTAGCATATAATATCCTTCAAGAACCTGAGGATATCCCACAATGTGCTTAGGTGTTTGACACAATAGTTCTGACTTTGAGACTGTCTTAGCTTTCTACATTACTTTCTTCAATATTTCTGTAAGTTTTTTTCTAACTTTTCCCTTTATCCAATTATGTAGAGGTTACTGTGGATCTATTAGTTGGCCTAATTTCAATATTATTATGCCTTAAGGAAAGAGAAATCTAAGCTGAATGTGAAAGAGAGGGGAGAATTATAGCTGATAATGAAACATCCAGAATGTACATATGTATTAAGTTTGCATTCCAGAGGAACATCTCTCATGGTACACTAAAACCACAAAAGAAACAATCATCTGGGCACTGTGGTTCACATTTATAATTCTAAAACTGAAGAAGCTGATCATCCATCACCACACACAGATATATGAAAAATGAGAAATTATGAAAGATTCTTGGATTTACCAAGCTTTTACATAAAGTCATGAATTAGGTACATGCTCTTGTAAAGTAGTTTTGATAGACTTGTTCAAGGAAATGTTGCCACATTTCCTTATTTTATGAAGTTGCTACATTGGAGAAGCACAATAAACCAAGATACACTTATGCTGTTGAGTTAAACTGGAGTGACAATGACCCTCCTTGTGCTAACTTTACTGGAGAGGTTCAGAAACCTCTCAGGAGATTTAGGATTGACTGGACAGGTTCAGTGGCATGAGAGAAGTGTGAGAACAGGATGTTGATGTCCCCTCTGGACACAAACGACATCCTCCATCTCTTCAGCTGTGGAGAAGCTTTGTCCTTTGTGTTTCTTATGGAAGTTTTGTTGCATCATAAGGCATTGATGGCCAGACTAATCTTTTATCCTTAGAAAATACAGGTGTAGCTCACAGTTTCAACCTTGTAATCATGCTTTAGTCTTTGAGCTAGAAATCATCTCTTTAGCATAGGATATAAATATTTTTCATAACAGACACACCAGGGATTTTCTTTTTGTCTGAAAGTAGGATGGAAAATAGGTATATAAATCTAGGCACCTGGGCTTCATGCCAGTAATCCTAGCTACTTAGGAGGAAAAGAAAGTCTTTGAAATGCTTATCTGTAATAAGCAACTAAAAAGATTGAAGTAAAGTGATAGTTCAAGTGTTAGAACACTAGTGTTGAGTTGAAAAGCCAAGGCAAGCACTTGGGCTCTGATTCCATGTCCAGTATACACACACACACACACACACACACACACACACACACACACACACACACATCCACAATTCACACATAAATAAATATTACACAGAATCTTATTTCACTTCATTCAGAATATTACTTTCTTGTATTATAGTTCATTGAGCTCTACTGCTAATTTTTCAATTATTTGCTTTATGATGAGATTTCTTTATGTACCCAACCAACTAATTTTTCCCTCTTTTATTGAAATTTAATGTTTTTATTGTCTTGGTCTTCAGGATTGTTTGCTCTAGTTTTAATTACTCCTGGAAGAGTGTGGGTTCATTTAATGAATAGATTTAAATCATTTCCATGTTCCAATTTTAATTCTTTTTTTTTTTTTTAGTTTGAAGAGTTGAACATTCTCAGAGCACCAGCTTATCACTGGGTTTTACTTATTATTTTAAAATTATTATAAAGATGAAGGCCAGAGGGGTTACATAAGTTAGGAAAAGGATACATATCTTTGAGAACAATGTCACCCCTTCTGTCACTCTCCCAGTTTTACCCACCTACAAGATGCATAGTTCATGTTCACCCCAGTGTCCAGTATCATTGGTGCATTTGTTCACCCTTTGTCTTTCCATTTTGGTGCCTTCCCTTACACTCCCAAAGACATACAAATGAATAAACAGAAGAGAAGTGAGGAAACACAGTAGAAAAAAATCTCTTATTTTCATTTCTTGGAGTTCGTATCCATGAATATTATTCTTCCTTTTTTTTTTTTTTGGCCAGTACTGGGGCTTGAACTAAGGGCCTGAGCACGGCCCTGGTTTCCTTTTGCTCAAGGATAGCGCTCTACCATTTGAGCCACAGCACCACTTCTGGCTTCTGTTTATGTGGTGCTGAGGATGAATCCAGGGCTTCATGCATTCTAGGCAACCACTCTACCACTAGCCACATTCCCAGCCATGAATATTATTCTTTATAGTCAGATGCACATAGACATTGTGCCTTTCTAAGAGTATCCTCCTTAGGTTTCACTATATGTGAATGCTTTGAAACCTGTGTGCTTTATTATGTAACGGTCATATGAGAGAAAACACGGTCTGTTTGTCTCATCATGTGTTTCTAATAGTAGTTAATTGGAGATAAGAGTCTCAGACTTCCATTTCCTGGCTGGCTTCAAATAACAATCCTCAGATACCAGTCTTCTGAGAAATAGAATTACAGGTGTGAGTCACCAATGTCCAGTTGAACATACTGAATTTTAAAGTATCAGGCACAACTATGTTCAGAGGTGCTGGCATAACTATGGTGAGTATTGAGGGAAGCAGAAGCGAATATACAAAACTTGACCAAAAGTTTACCCAATTGATCATCAAAAAATTATGGGGTTTCAAGGTATGAATAAGTCTTCATATAGACATTTACTAGATTTAAAAAGCAGAAGAATTAACTAAAACAGTGTAAATGATTCTGAAAATGAGTATAATAATTAGAAAATGAGGCATACAAACGTATATGTTCCAATTTTGTAAAAAATATAAAAATAAATTCTTCAGGGAAGAAATGGGAGGAATTGGGTGGATGCAGGAAGTGGCAGGTCCTTTACCTGGGCCTGTTCGAGGCATGGTCAGGCCCCAGTAATCAAGAGGCATTGGTTCCACAGCCCTCAGAGGCCTGCAAGAGCAGCTGGGGGAGGTCTGGGCTGGCTGGTATTAGCAGTCCTGCCAGTCCCATCCTATCTATCTTGTTTGCTTGAGGAGAGATGAATTCAGCCCAGGCTGTGCAGCCAGTCCTGCCACATTTTACCTGATCTCACCTTTTCAGAGGGTTTCTCTTTAGCAGGATAACGGTCCTGACTCAGGACACCACCTGGGAACAAGTCCAGGCCATCCTGTTACTACAGGCAAATGCAGGCTTCACTTATACTGTCCTGTCCTGCCCAGTGCAGACCTGGCCTCTAAATGCCAGTTGGCTCTGGTACCTTTAAATATTTCTTATTTTCTCTCTCTTTTTTTCTTCTTCAAATTTTTGTTATAAAAGTGATGTACAGAGAGGTTACAGTTTCATACATTAGGCATTGGATACATTTCTTGTACTGTTTGTTAACTTGTCCCTCATACCCCCCTTCCTCCCCCACCTTTCCCTCCCCCCCCCCCCCGGGAGGTGTTCAGTTCACTTACACCAAACAGTTTTGCAAGTATTGCTTTTGTAGTTGTTTCTCTTTTTTTACCCTGTGTCTCTCAATTTTGGTATTCCCTTTGAATTTCCTACCTCCAATACCAGTAAACACGGTTTCCAATATACTCAGATAAGATTACAGAGATAGTGTAGGTACAACCATAGGAAGGTGATACAAGAACATCATCAATAATAGAAGCTACAGGGGCTGGGGATATAGCCTAGTGGCAAGAGTGCCTGCCTCGGATACACAAGGCCCTAGGTTCGATTCCCCAGCACCACATATACAGAAAACGACCAGAAGCGGCGCTGTGGCTCAAGTGGCAGAGTGCTAGCCTTGAGCGGGAAGAAGCCAGGGACAGTGCTCAGGCCCTGAGTCCAAGGCCCAGGACTGGCCAAAAAAAAAAAAAAAATAGAAGCTACAGATACACATAGGACGTTCAAAGTAGTTACAACTGTGATATAACAATTGTTTTCATAACATGGAGTTCATTTCACTTAGCATCATCTTATGTGTTCATAAGGGTATAGCTATTGGGCCTTGTGATGCTCTGCTATGACTTGCCTAAACCTGTACTAATTATTCCCAATAAGGAAGACCATGAGTCCATGTTTCTTTGGGTCTGGCTCACTTCACTTAGTATAACTTTTTCCAAGACCTTCCATTTCCTTACAAATGAAACAATGTCATTCTTTCTGATAGAGGCATAAAATTCCATTGTGTATATGTACCACATTTTCCTGATCCATTTGTCTACTGAGGGGCATTTGGGTTGGTTCCAGATTCTCGCTATGAGAAATTGTGCTGCGATGAACATTGTTGTGCTGGTGGCATTACTGTGATTTTGTTTGTGGTCTTTGGATAGATACCCCAAAGTGGGGCTGCTGGGTCATAGGGAAGTTCTATATTTAGCCTTCTGAGGAATCTCCATACTGCTTGCCAGAGTGGCTGAACCAGTTTACATTCCCACCAACAATGAAGTAGGGTTCCCTTTTGGCCACATCCCCTTCCACAATTGTTATTATTAGTTTTCTTGATATATGACATTCTTGCTTGGGTGAGTTGGAATCTCAATGTTGTTTTGATTTGCATTTCCTTTATGGCCAGTGATGTAGAGCATTTTTTCATAAGTCTCTTGGCCATTCTCATTTCCTCATCAGAGAAGTTTCTTTGTAAGTCTTTAGCCAACTTGATGAGGGGGCTATTGGTTCTTTGCGGTTTTGTTTTGGAAGAAGGTAACTTTTATGTTCTGCATATATTTTAGAGATGAGGCCTTTGTCTGTTGAATGTCCGGTAAAGATCTTCTCCCAGTCTGTGGGCTTTCTGTTTATCTTGCGAACTATGTCCTTTGCCCTGCAGAAGCTCCATAGTTTGATGCAGTCCCATTTGTCCAACCTTTCTTTGATTTGTAGCCTTTCTGGTTCTTTGTTAAGGAAGCTCCATCCTGCGCCAAGGAGCCCAAGTGTTTCTCCTACTCCTTCCATTAGTGTTTTCAGGGTGTCTGTTTGATTTCAAGGTCTTTAATCCATTTGGAATTGATTTTGGTGCAGGGTGATATATAAGGATCTAGTTTTAGTTTGTTGCATGTGTTGAGCCAGTTTCTCCAGCACCACTTGTTAAAGAGGCTATCTTTCTTCCATACTATTGTTTTAGCTCCTTTATCAAAGATTAAGTAGGCGTAGTTCTGTGGGTTTAATTCTGGGTCTTCAATTCTGTTCCATTGGTCTTCAGGCCTGTTCCGGTGCCAATACCAAGCTGTTTTTATTACTATAGCTTTATAATACAGCTTGAAGTTGGGTATTGTAATTCCTCCAGCACGGTTCTTTCTGCTTAGGATTGTTTTTGCTATTCTAGGTCTTTTATTGTTCCATATGAATTTCTGGATTGCTTCCTCTATTTCATTAAAGAATGGTGTTGGGATATAATGGGTATTGCATTGAATTTGTAGATAGCCTTTGGCAATATTGCCATTTTGATTATATTAATCCTCCCAATCCAGGAGCATGGGAGGTTTTTCCATTTCCTTAGTTCTGACTTAATTTCATTTTTCAAGCTTTTAAAATTCTCATCAAAGAGGTCTTTCACTTCTTTGGTTAAGGTTATTCCTAGGTATTTTATGTTATTGGGGGCTATTGCTAAAGGAGTTGCTTTCCTGATTTCAGCCTCAGTCTTCGGGTTGTTAGCATAGAGAAAGGCCGTTGATTTTTGAAGGTTTATTTTATATCCTGCAACTTTGCCAAAGTTTTGGATCAGCTCTAGTAGCTTGGGGGTAGAGTCTATGGGATTCTTTAGGTATAGGATCATGTCATCTGCGAAGAGAGAAAGTTTAACTTCATCTTTTCCTATTTGGATCCCCTTTATATTTTCTTCTTGCCTAATTGCTCTGGCTCGGAATTCTAGTACTATGTTGAAGAGCAGGGGAGAGAGTGGACATCCCTGCCTTGTTCCTGATTTTAAAGGGAATGGCTTTAGTTTTTCACCATTTAGAGTTATGCTTGCTGTTGGTTTGTCATAAACTGCCTTGATTATATTCAGGAATGTTCCCTGGAATCCCAGTTTTTCCAGGGCTTTTAGCATAAATGGGTGCTGGATTTTATCGAACGCTTTTTCCGCATCCAGAGATAAAACCATGTGGTTCTTTAGCTTGCTCTGGTTGATGTGGTGGATTACATTAATTGACTTGTGTATATTAAACCAACTTTGCATCCCTGGGATGAATCCAGTTTGATCGTGGTGTATGATTTTGTTGATGACCTGTTGAAGTCGATTGGCCAGAATTTTGTTGAGAATTTTTGCATCTATGTTCATCAGGGAGATTGGTCTGTAGTCCTCTTTCCGTGATGAGTCTCTCCCTGGTTTTGGGATGAGGATTATACTGGCTTCATAAAATGTGTCTGGTAGTGAACGTTCTCTTTCAATTTCTCTGAAGATTTTGAGAAATATTGGTGTGAGTTCTGTTTTGAAGGCCTTGTAGAATTCTGCAGTGAATCCGTCTGGACCTGGGCTTTTCTTGGATGGGAGATCATTTATTGCCATTTCTATTTCAATACTGGATATGGGTCTGTTTAGAAGGTTTAAATATTCATGGTTGAGTTTGGGGGTATCAATTTTTTCTAGGAAATCATCCATTTCTTCCAAGTTCTCAAATTTGTTGGCATAAAGGTTTGCAAAATAGTCCCTTATTATTTTCTGAATTTCGGTTATTTCTGTGGTGATGTTACCAGTTTCATCTCTTATCTTGTTTATTTGAGTGTGCTGCCTTCGTTTTTTTGGTCAGGTTTGCCAGGGGTCTGTCTTTCTTGTTGATTTTTTCAAAGAACCAACTCTTTGTTTTGTTGATTCTTTCGATGGTTTTTTTCTTCTCTAATTGATTTGATTCTGATTTGATTTTAATTATTTGCTTCCGTCTATTGACTTGGGGTTTGGCTTGCTGTTCTCTCTCCAGAAAATTAAGGTGCTTCCTTAAATTACTGAGTTGCTGTTTCTCCAGTTTGTTGATGTATGTACTCAGAGATATAAATTTTTCTCTGAGTACTGCCTTTGCTGTGTCCCAAAGGAGCTGGTACTTTGTGTCCTCAACTTGGTTTAAGTCCATAAACATTTGAATTTCCGTTTTAATTTCTTCAATGACCCACTGATGGTTCAGCAGTGTGTTCTTTAGTCTCCATGAATTGTGGGATTTTCTGTGGTGGCTGATTGAGTTGAGCTCTAATTTTATTCCATTGCGGTCTGAGAGAATGCAGGGAATGGTTTTGATACTTCTGAATTTGTACAGATTTTCTTTGTGCCCTAAGATGTGATCTATTTTGGAGAATGTTCCATGTGCTGCCGAAAAGAATGTGTATTCTGTCCTTTCTGGGTGAAATATTCTGTAGATGTCGATTAAGTCTAATTGGTCTATGCAATTGTTTAGTTCTGTGGTTTCTTTGTTCAGTTTTTGGCGTGTTGATCTGTCCAGAGGTGATAGTGGAGTGTTAAAGTCCCCAACTATCAATGTGTTTGGGTCTATGAATGTTTTTAGAGCCAGTAGTGTTTGTTTGATGAAGTTGGGTGCTCCTGCATTTGGTGTGTAGATATTTAGGATGGTTATTTCTTCCTGTTGGAGAGATCCTTTTACTAGTATGTAGTAACCTTCTTTGTCTCTTCTTACCTTTTTTAATTTGAAGTCAATGTTGTCTGATACTTGGATTGCAACTCCAGCCTGCTTATGGGGGCCATTTGCATGATAGATTTGTTTGCAGCCTTTCACTTTTATAAGATGTTTACTTTTTCTGGATAGATGTGTCTCTTGGAGGCAGCAGAAAGATGGATCTTGATTTTTTATCCAACTTATGAGCCTATGTCGTTTGATTGGAGAATTAAGTCCATTAATGTTGAGAGTTAGGATTGAGAGATGATCGTTTGTTCCTTTCATTATCACTATCTTGTTTAAAGCTGTGTCTTCCCATTTCTTGATCTAGTGTTTACTAATTAGGGTTCATTTCTCTGTCTGTGTTGGGATCTTGATTATTTTCCCTGTATAGCACATCTTTAAGGATTTTGTGTAAGGCTGGTTTGGTGGAGATATATTGTTTCAGTTTTTTCTTATTGTGGAAGACTTTTATTTGACCTTCGGCTATGAAGGAGAGTTTGGCTGGGTACAGAATTCTTGGTTGGTAGTTATTTTTATTTAGAGTTTGGTATACTTCATTCCAGGCTCTCCTTGCTTTCATGTTCTCTGCTGAGAAGTCTGGGGTAATTCTGATTGCTTTTCCTTTATATGTGATTGTTTTCTTTGCCCTAACAGCTTTGAGTATTTTTTCCTTGCACTCTGCTGAAGCTGTTTTGATCACAATGTGTCGGTGGGATATCCTATTCTGGTCTGGTCGATTTGGGGTTGGACTTCTTTACTTCATTAACTTCATCACTTTGGTTTTGAGTGTTGTCTCTCAAATCTTTAAACTGGGTAGCTATCTTTTCATTTGACTCTTGAAGTTCATTTATCTTTCTATTTGTGGATGCCATGAAATTCTCCAGTAATTTTTGCTTTGCCTCCTCACGCTCTAACATAATTAACTGAAGAGATTCAAACTTTTCATTTATCATGTTTATCAGTAGACTTTGTAGAGCATTTTGGGGGTTTTCTTCTATGTTTTTGATTGACTGCTCTGCTTCCTGCTTGGTTTGAGTGGGGGATAAGACTTCATTGTTTGCCACCTTTCTTGTGTTTCTTCTGCCCATTTGAATTGGGAATGCCAGTCTACCAGCACCTGTGAGCACCGTTTAAGACCCAAAGAAGCTCTTACCAAGCACTGTTGTGTAAATCTTACAATTTCACAATTATATACACATAACTTGTATACCTGTCTATAAAGTTAGATTTGGTGTTCCTAAAGAATACAATTTCAATATAACAACTGATCCTGGGCCCTGTATTCAGTAGTTACTTATTTACTGTTACAACCCTATACGCAATTCTTGTTTTTATATTAAGTTCTTTTAGGACTGGCTTTCTCTATGAACCCCTTTGATTCACTCGTATTAAGCTGGGATACCCTCTATCCAATAACCAGGGGTCAATGGAACGTGGAGGTCCAGGCAATAAGTCAGGAGTGTAAGTTGGAGGTAGTAAAGAGAATAGAGTAAAATGTATTGGGGGGGTGGTGGTGATTTTGGTTTAGTTTCAGTGATGTGGAAATGTGGAGAAGAGTAGAATCAGTAGAAAGAACAAGGTTAAAATGACAGACACTGGAGAGTTAGCAGAAGAGAGTGGAGGTGTTATTCATACGATAGTAATTTTTAAAGGAAGAGAACGCAATGAGAGAAATAAAGTAAAAATACTGGAAGACAGATAAACAAAACAGAGACAAATTATTTAAAAAAGAAGAAAAAGTAAATAAAAAGGAAAATAACAGAAAAGGAACAACCCAAACAAATAAACAAACACAAAAAAACTTGTTAAAACAAACCAGTAAAAATGGAAAACAAACAAACAAATAAAAAACAAAAACAAAAGAAACAACCAATGATGTTTCAGATGTGAAAAAATTAAAAAGAAAATTAAAAAAAAAGTTTAAAAAAAGTTTGAGAAGAAAAAGAAAAAAAAAAAGAAAAAGGAGTCCTCCTTTTTTGGGTGGTTTCTCCCCAGTCTCTGGTTTCCCTGCCATGGTCTGCAGTCTATTTTCCTGATTGGCTGGGTTTGACTTGATTTCAGTTGGCAAGGGGTGGATCTGTTCTGACCCTTCTCCCCTGTTGGTGCAATCCTGGGTCTCTGAGGTTCGCACAGCTTGCAGGCAGGCCTTGGGCGTCCTCTGTAGAACTGTGGCTCCTCTGTCTGCTGTGGGGCTGCTGCCTTTGATGCCTGGACTTGACTAGGCTGTGAACTCAGCAGGGCGGGGCGCCTCTGGCCTGTTTTGCTGAGAGTTGCTTGCCTGAGGGAGGTGGCCTCCTTGGCATAGGTGGGTATGGAATGCAGCTCCATTTTGGGCTGGGAATTAGCTTCCTCTGTGACGGGCCCATTTAGCTGTCCCAGGAACTGTTTGTTCCTCCCTCTAGTGTTTCCGTGTCCCCAGTAGCTGCTCGCAGCTTTTGCTTTAAATTTAGAAATTCCGGCGGGCAGGGCGGGGCACCTCTGGCTAAGCCTCGGCCCAGGACTGGCCTCCCGCCAGGGCAGGGGGCGTTCTTCTGGGCGGAGCTGGTTCTCACTGATTCCACCCCTCCTGCCCTTTTCAAAGATGGCTTTTTTGACCTCGCTTTCCCCAGGCCCGCTTCAGTTCCAATCTGGTCTGACCCTATGCCAGTGGCAAAGATGGCGCTTTGCTCTGGTGGTGGGGACAGGGATGCCTTCCAGAAGTTGGTCTGTGGGCACGAGTGAGAATATCTTTTGTGGGGTACTCACGCTGTCTCTGCGATGTCAGGTTGTCCGTGCTCAGCCACTGTCTGGAGTATTTCTCGCTTTAGCTGCGCTGAGTGTGGGGTGCTGTGCCGGGCGCTGTGCCGGTGCCGGCACTGGCGCGGTGGCGGGACGCCGCCCGGAGCTCAAATCTGTGTTTTCAGACCAGCAAAGTAGATTTTTCCTTCCTGTTCAGAATCCCTGTACTGTTAGAACTTACTTTGGCTGTCTTTCTAGGAGTAAAAGTTTCTATGGGGTGAGATAACTACGATATCGGAGGGAGTCTGCTAGGGCTCTGCTTCTCCTCCGCTGTCTTCCTCGGGAACCCCAATTTTAATTCTAATTTCTCTTAATCTTTATATTTGTTTTAACTCCTCTCACTTTATTTAGAGTCAGGACAAAGCACATACTGGATATTAGATATTTGTTGTTCTTCTATCATTACTTGTTTACTAATCAATCCTTTTGCATCACATTAATTTGTCTCATTTATTTCTCAGTCCTCCCTCCATTATTTAAATGTTCTGACCATACTTTTCAACTTCATTATGCAAAATTCAACTTCTTCCTATTTATTTTGAACTGAATAACTGTATTTTTTCTGTTTTGTATTACTTTCTTCTGCTTTTCATTTTGCTTTTAAAGAATAACAGAATAATATGTACTATGAGGCTACATATATATCTTTGACTTACTTATTTAAATTGAAAAGAAAAGCAAATCATCAGGTGTATTTGATGAGTCCTGCCAAAGCCTTTTAACTGTGGGGCATGAATCTTTCTGGAGAAGTGGAGTATTGCTGATTGTCTCAGAAAATCACTGCATTCCTTGTCTAGTAATGATAGACAAGCTATTGCAGAGAAATAGTGCTGTCTCCTCTCATGAAGGCAGTTAGTGGACAGCAACAGCATGCTACTGAAAAAACTTCAAGTGGACAAATTAGTTGAAAAATGGCCAGACTGGAAGCTTATGGAGCCTCCTAACTAAGGGACTAAATAGGAAATTAAAATCAAATGAAACAAAAAGAAAAGAAAAAATAAACAAGACATGTCTTGTAGCCAGATATAGGTGGGTACTAGTCATTAATTCTCCAGTCATCCATTTCTTTGACATTAATGCTGATTTTCTCTGAATGTCAACAGCTGTTCTGGCTTCTTTAACTGGAAAGATCTGGTCTTTTTTTGTTTTTAAAATTACTGATATTCAATGTTTTATTAAAGTAAAATAATTATGAAACTTGGATCAAATAATGCTCATTAGAAAATCTAAATTGACTAACTGCTGGAATGAGACAATTATATCACTAATATAAATACCTATACTAATATTGTTACAAATTCTAAAGCATATTCTGGACAATAACAATTATTGACGCATGCCATGTTATGTTCTGCATGCCAGTCATTGTATGTACTAGGCACTTATAGCAGTTGAGAAAAAAAAAAAAAAAGATCTGGTCTTATAACAATAGTTTCTCTGGTTCCTTTTATCTGAAGTAGCTAACTATAACAGCTAATAGCTTAATCATTCAAGTTTAGGCTTTTCTTTACAACTCAAAGCATGAGCAAAGCAAAGAAAATAAGAGGAAAGAGTCTTTAAAGGAAAATTTAGTTTGTTGAAGGTATTGAACCAGTTTTGTCTGCACCATTTGTTAAAGAGGCTATCTTCCTTCCATCCTATTTTTTTTAGCTCCTTTATCAAAGATTAAGTAGGCATAGTTCTGCGGGTTAATTTCTGGGTCTTCAATTCTGTTCCATTGGTCTTCAGGCCTGTTCCTGTGCCAATACCAAGCTGTTTTTATTACTGTAGCTTTATAATAGAGTTTGAGGTTTGGTATTGTAATTCCTTCAGCACTGCTCTTTCTGCTTAGGATTGTTTTTGCTATTCATGATCTTTTATTGTTCCCTATGAATTTCGGGATTGCTTCCTCTATTTCATTAAACAACTGCAACAAACTAAAACTAGATCCTTATATATCACTGCACCACAATCAATTCCAAATGGATTGAAGACCTCAAAATAAAAACAGATACCATGAAAACACTAAAAGAAGGGGTAGGAGAAACACTTGGGCACCTTAGCACATGATGAAACTTCCTTAATAAAGACCCAGAAATGCTACAAATCAAAGAAAGGTTGGACAAATGGGAATGCATCAAACTGCAGAGCTTCTTCAGGGCAAAGGACATAGCTTGCAAGATTAACAGAGAGCCCACAGATTGGGGAAAGATTTTTACTGGCCATACAACAGACAAAGGCCTCAAATCTAAAATATATGCAGAACTAAAAAAATTAAATTCTTCCAAAACAAAACTGCAAAGAACCAACAGCCCCCTCAACAAGTGGGATAAAGACTTAAAAAGAGACTTCTCTGATGAGGAAATGAGAATGGCCAAGAAACATATGAAAAAGTGCTCTATGTCATTGGCCATAAAAGAAATGAAATCAAAAGAACATTGAGATTCCATCTCACCCCAGTAAGAATGTCCTTTAGAAAACTAACAATATAAATATTGTTAGAAAACTAACAATAACAAAGGATGGATGGGATGTGGCCAAAAGGGAACCCTACTTCATTGTTGGTGGGAATGTAAACTGATTCAGCCACTCTGGCAAGTGGTATGGAGATTCCTCAGAAGGCTAAACATAGAGCTCCCCTATGACCCAGCAGTCCCACTTTTGGGCATCTACCCAAAAGACCCCAAACAAGAACACACAAAAGCTACCAGTACAACAATGTTCATCACAGCACAATTTGTCATAGCTAAAATATGGAACCAACTCACATGCCCCTCAGTAGACGAATGGGTCAGGAAAATGTCGTACACACACACTATGGAATTTTATGCCTCTATCAGAAAGAATGACATTGCCCCATTCATAAAGAAATGGAATAACTTGGAAAAAAATATAGTGAGTGAAGAGAGCCAGACCCAAAGACACATGAACTCTATGGTTTCCCTAATAGGGAATAATTAGCACAGGTTTAAGCAAGTCACAGCAGAGGATCACAAGAGCCCAATAGCTATGCCCTTATGAATGCATACGATAATGATGGTGAAATGAACTCCATGTTATGGAAATGACTGTTATATCACTGTTGTAATTACTTTCAACATGCCATGTGAAACCGAAGCTTCTATTGTTGATTATCCTCTTATATCCCCCCTTTCTGTGGTTGTACCAGCACTATCACTGTTTCTTATTTGAGTACATTGGAAACTGTATATAGAACTAGGAACTAGAACTGTATATAGAACTGTATTAGAACTAGGAAAGTGAAAGGGAATATCAAAATCGAGAGACAAAGGATAAAAAGACAAACGACTACAAAAGCAATACTTGCAAAACTGTTTGGTGTAAACCAACTGAACAACTAATGTGGGGAGTGGGAAAGGGGAAGGGGGGAGGGAGGAATGAGGGAGGAGTTAACAAACAGTACAAGAAATGTACCCAAGGCCTAACGTATGAAACTGTAACCTCTCTGTACATCACTTGACAATAAATAAGTTAAAAAAATAAAAATTAAAGGAAAATTTGCAAAGGATAAAATAGCTAACTGATTAGGTGACTTCAAAAATGTCTCCAGAGTGGTATCTTTTTCCTTGCCTACAGAAAGACAAATGCTACGTGATATCACTTACATATGAAATCTAAGAAGTAGAAGCCATAGATTCAGAGAATAGAAGAGTGCTTATCAGGGGTGAAGCATGGAGGCAGCAGCGATATTTTTCAAAAATCTCAGAATTTTAGTTCAAAAATGGACAGGTTCTGAGGTTTAACATACAGTCTGATGACTATAGTTTAAAATGCTGACACTATATTTACTTCTCTTATATCCTCTTTTTTATTCTCTAGGAAAGTTTGGACAATTTCTTTAATTCATGAAAATTTTATTATGATTCCTATTTTATTGCATTAGTCCTTTTGAATAATTTTTATATTGAAGAATATTTTTCATTCATCACCTCTTTTATATTGTTACATATGTTTCCAGTTATACTATGAAGTGAGTTTTCAAAGACATAGACAACTCTATTCAGATACACAGTAAGTTTCCTGAAATAGTTAATAATACTATTAATAATAATTAATACTATGTTATCTAACAAATACTTACTCTTGGATAAATAATATAATTGTTTCATTCAATATTGTTTCCTAATTTTAGGTGGTTCTTATGACTGTGATATTGAGGAAAACTTAAAGCATGACACACAGAAAAAATCCAACATGGTGTCTCATGTATTTGTAAAACAGAAAAATCCTTTTCATTGAGGGCTGACTAGCTTGAAGCAGGAAATAAAATAGCTCAAATGTGCTTCCTGACTAGATGGCATCACAGGAAATTCCATATATATTAATTGGAAGGCGAGAAGTGGAGCACTAGGCTTTTCTGCAGGCAAAGGCTATCCTCTGGCCCCTTCCCAGATCACATGTTTTATTTTGGGAACAGTAATCTTGTTTGATGTAGTGGATTTCAAGTTAGTATGTCTAAAGGTCAATGAATAGATCAGCAAATTTCTCAATAAATCCATTTTTGAAAGAAAAATTTCAGTGCCCTTAGTTAGACACTGGAGCATTGCCTGGAAGGTAATATATATGGGCACAGCTATTTATCTAAGGACTTCTTTTCTCTTTTTTCATTTCTTTATTGTCAAAGTGATGTACAGAAAGGTTACAGTTTCATACATAAGGCAGTGAATACAATTCTTATCCAACTTGTTTTGTCTAGGTGTGTCCTTAGTTGATTTCAACTGGTGATTGTTTAAACCTGTCTTCCTCCATAATGGCTGTTTTTAGAAGCTGTGAGAATGATGAAATACTTAAAATTATAGGTGAAGTCTCTATTTATAGAACCCTGCTCTGCTTATACTTCTGTAATATCTGCACAGTGCACTGCATTTTAGCAGTGTCAGAAACTTGTTGATTCCTCTGATCATGTGTACTACAAATTCCTTACATCTCTCTTTCTTAAAATGCTAACCTAGCCAGGAAAATTGGCTCCCCACATTCAATCTCAGCTATATGGAAGGTGGAAATTGGTAGAATTATGGTCAAAGGCCATTAAAAGTTTTTTGGTTTTTTTTGTTGCTGTTTTTGTTTTCTTTACCTTTGCGTTGTTTGTAAATTTATCTGCCTGGGGAGGATAAGGAGAGGGCATAGAAAGGGTGGGACAAATGGTGAATAAATTCAGCAGTGATATTCACTAGACACTATGTTGAAAATGAATTATACAACCTGTGGCTGAGGACTGGAGGGAAAAACAGAGGGGTTGGGGGAAGACACAGTTGAAAAAGAAATGTACTTTTTGCCTGACTTATGTAACTGTAACTGCATCTCTCTCTGTACATCACCTTTATAATAACATTTATACATGATTATAAATGTCAATCTGATAGAAGCATAGAAGTTCATTGTGTATATATACCACAATTTCTTGATCCATTTATCTCCTGAGGAGCATCTGGGTTGGTTCCATATTTTGGCTGTGGTAAATAATGCTGCAATGAACATGGCTGTGGTAGTAGCTTTTAGTATGGCCTTGTTTGTGATCCTTTGGGTAGATGCCCAAAAGTGGGGTTTCTGAGTCATAAGGGAGCTCTGTGTTTAGCCTTTTGAGGAACCTCCACACTGCTTTCCAGAGTGGTTGAAAAGGTTGACTCTCCCACCAACAGAGTAGTAGAATTCTCTTTTAGCCATATCCTCTCCAGCATCTCTTGTTATTAGTTTTCCTGATAATGGCCATTCTCACTGAGGTGAGGTAGAATATCAGCGCAGTTTTGAATTGCATTACTTTTTTTTTTTTGCTTTTTCAATTTTATTTATTTTTTAAAGTTTTTATTATAAAACTGATGCACAGATAGGTTACAGTTTCATACGTTGGCATTGGATACATTTCTTGTACTGTTTGTTATCTTGTCAATCATATCCCCCTCCCCCCCTCACCCTTTCCCCCCTTGAGGTGTTCATTTCACTTACACCAAACAGTTTTGCAAGTATTGCTTTTGTAGTTGTTTCTCTTTTTTTTACCCTGTGTCTCTCAATTTTGGTATTCCCTTTCAATTTCCTACTTCTAATACCAGCATACACGGTTTCCAATATACTCAGATAAGAGTACAGATATAGTGTAGATACAATCACAAGAAGGTGATACAAGAACATCATCAATAGTAGAAGCTACAGATACACATGGGATGTTGAAAGTAGTTACAACTATGATATAACAATCATTTCCATAAAATGGAGTTCATTTCACTTAGCATCATCTTATGTGATCATAAGGGTATAGCTATTGGGCTCTTGTGATCCTCTGCTGTGACTTGCCTAAACCTGCCCCTTGGCCATTCTCATTTCCTTTTCAGAGAAGTCTCTCTTTAAGTCTTTAGCCCACTTATTAATGGGGCAGTTTCTTGGAGGATTTGTTTTGAGGGAACTTAATTTTTTTGAGTATCAGTATATTTTAAATATGAAGCTGTTGTAAGGCTCTTGTATGGTCTGTTGTATGGCCAGTGAAGATCTTCTTCTAATCTGAAGGCTTTCAAGCTATGCGAGCTTGAAAGCTTGCAAGCTATGTCCTTTGCCATGAAGAAGTTCTGCAGTTTGATGCAATGCATTTTGTCCAACCTTTCTTTTTTTGTGTGTGTTTTTGGGTATTTATTAAGAAAGTGTCAACCTGTGCCAAGGAGCCCGTGTTTTTCTTATTCCTTCCTGCAATGTTTTCAGGGTATCTGCTTTTACCTCGATGTCTTTGATCCATTTGGAATTGATTCTGGTACAGAGTAATATATAAGGACCTCTCTTTAGTTTTTTCAGGGGGTTAACCAATTTCCCCAGGACCATTTGTTGAAGAGGCTGTTTTTCTTCCATCTTATTTTTCACTTCCCTTTTCAAAGTCCTGTTGGCCGTAGGTCTGCAGGTTCATTTCTGGGCTTTCAGTTCTATTCCATTGGTCCTCAGGCCTTTTCTTGTGTCATTACCAAGCTGTTTTTATTACTATCACTTTGTAACCTTAGTTCTGCTTTAACTTCCTTTTCCACGTTTTTAAAGTTCTCGTCATAAAGGTCTTTCACTTCTTTGGTTAAGGTTATTTCTAGATATTTTATTTTTTTGAGGCTATTGCAAAAGCAGTTGATTTTCTGATTTCAGCCTCACTCTTCTCATTGTTGGCATACAGAAAAGCCATTGATTTCTGAGGATTAATTTTATACCCTGCTAATTTGTCAAAGTTTTGGATCAGCTCAAGTAACTTGGGATTGGAGCCTATGGGGTTCTTTGAACACAGGATTGTGTTCTCTGCAAAGAGTGATATTTCTTTAGATATCATGATGTGTGACCTCAGCACTACAGAGTTGGGATTTGATTCTGTTTTCACTAGATGAAATTTCAGTGAATTTTATCCAGTGACTGTCCAGTTTTATCGTTCCAACATTCAATTTCCACTAAACCAGTTGGGATACAATAATATAATAAAGGGTAAGTACAGGTAAGGGCCAGTGGCTCTCACCTGTAATCCTATCTATTCAGGAGACTGATATCTGAGGATTGGGATTTCAAGTAGCACACACAAATCTCCAAGATTCTTAATTCCTTATTAACCAGAATAAGGCTAGAAGTGGAGCTGTTGCTCAAGTGGTAGAACACGAACCTTGTATTAAAAAAGGTAAGCAAGATCGTGAGGCCCTAAGCTCAAGCTCCAGTACCAACAAACACAGAGACAGCTAAGCAGGGATTGTGAATGGCTTACATTTGTATTTATAATTATCTGTCTATCTATCTATCTATCTATCTATCTATCTATCTATCTATCTATCTATCTATCTATCTACCTATTTGTCTATCCCAGGCAATGTACTGTCAATGTCACTCACCCCAGGACCAGCAGGTAATACCTAAGTGTGAGAGATGAGAAGAAAGGGGATTTTTTTTTTGTCATATGTGGGGGGTTAAATATCACTGCCCACTTTGTTCTTAAAGGAGAGATGGAACAATTTTGAAGTTGGATACAAAAGGTCTTGCTTCTCTACCTAACTTTAATGTAATTTCTTCCCAAGAAGCTTCTAAGCTCCTGGATTTGGAGAAACCCCCCTGCAATTCTCCAAGCTATACTTTCTCTGCTTTCAAGTATATGTCTAGTGGTAATATACCCCAGGTTTCTGAGAAGCTTTGTGCAGTCTGAGGTCCTAGACTGGGCTATGCCATGGGCCCTCTTAGTGCTATTAAATCCTTCTCCTTAAGATCAGAATATTCCCATCTATTTCTCAAGTTATGTGAAAAGAAAAGTATCTGTAGTGGAATTAAAGACAAAATTCTTATCTTGTTCGACTTCTTTCTCCTGTCTCAGAGGGCTGTGCTTTGTATGAGTCCAGGCAGGAATCCAGAGAAGTTTTCTTTCCTCACAGTACTGAAAAAAGACACAATTCTTCTGAATGTAAGTGTTTTTGTGAGTTTTGTTTCCTTCATGAAGACTAGATAGTAATCTTTTTTATGTTACTTCCTAGGGATAGGAATGTGGCTAACCAGAGCTCATTTTGTATGCTTCCCTGCCTGAGCAACATTCATTTCATATATTAGAATTGTTTATCACAGTTTATTGACCTCATCAAATTGGAAGTGAATAACTCTGAATCCCATAACCAAAAGGTTAGTGCAAGGGGGAAATTACATTTATGTAAACAAATTAGAGAAGAATAACACAAGCCCCACAGATGAGTATGTTTATGTTTCAAAAACTGCAAGCACAATATAAATGCTGTATTCTGCTTCATTTATCACTCCTTTAACTGAGATTTAATTGGCAAGAATTTTAAAATCCATCTCACTTAATACATGGAGGGAACTGTAAGTGATTAATGCCAGAGACAAGCATGGTTGCAATATTGGCCTGGGAGATTCATTCATTCCAATTGGGGCTTAATGGATTGACTCTGTGCCATAGAGTACCAAATTGGAAGAAAGTCTTCATTACTAACATTCCTTCTTCCAAGTCTTAGATGATGCAGACGATGATGCAGGCACTGAAATAGTGTTCATATATTCTAAATTTTACATATTTCTAGTTTTTACTATGCTGCTGGCTCTCCCAGACTATGTCTTGTGTAGAATGGAAACCATACACAGTCTAGGGATGAGACAAATGCAAAGTGAACATTCATTACAGTAACAAGGAAGAAAAGGCTTAGAATATTTGTGGGGGTTTTTGAAGAAGAGGTAAGGACTTCTAGCCATATGGACAAACCTGTTGTCCTGAGCTCAAGATATTCTATATACTTATTATAACTCTTCTCTCAGTTTTTATTATGCTAATAATTAAAATGAGGTTGTCAGTCAACTCTGGATCACATCCACTGCCATCTTTGCTCTGCAAAGGTTTTTCCCACTTACCCCACACTCTCACCTTTCAGCTCTGTTTGGAATTCTACCCATTTAATGCAAAAAGAAGTAATCCCTGTTAATCCCAGGCATATACATTCTGTCTGGATCCCACTGGGCTTCAATTAGTTGATGGTTAGCTATTGCATTAGTTACTCAATGTTAGATACAGTGTTAGTTATTATATAAATCACTACACCATTATTAAATTAATTACTGTATTTTATTGAAGAGTGGGTTGTTCCTAATGTCTCTCCTCATCTACAAGTATTGCTTGCCTTCCTGCTTTATATCATTAGTTGAAGTAGATCACACCATGATTGGAGCTCAGAGCAGCCTGAGATACACTCTTGGACCTTGAGCCCAAATCCAACTTCTCCCTTTATAAATTGCCTCTCCTTGGGCATCTCTTTTTACAGAGACATAAAACCCACTAAGACAAAGCACCAAGGGCTTAGTAGAGTAAGTCAGGAAAGGGGTATCATAGAGGAGAGTTTTGGGGGCTGGGAATATGGCCTAGTGGTAGAGTGCTTTCCTTGTATATATGAAGCCCTGAGTTCAATTCCTCAGCACCATATGTATAGAAAAAGCCAGAAGTGGCTCTGTGGTTCAAGTGGTAGAGTGTTAGCCTTGAGCAAAAAGAAGCCAGGGACAGTACTCAGGCCCTGAGTTCAAGCCCCAGGATTGGCAAAATAAGAGGAGAGTTGTAAGGTCAGGTTGTGCATGTGGTATTCTGGGTATCTTCTATTAGTGAAGGTGAGGAAAGGTTGGTTTCTCAGGTAAGAGCTCTACATTGTTAGCTAAATTAGTAAAGAAATGAAATATTTCATATGAATGAGGCAAGATTTTTCAAAGAAAACTGACAACTCTGCCAAGCATTATTGGGACACACTGATACTTGAGAGACTATCACATAAATAGCTCTTTTTAGAAATCTACTCTATTTAAGATCCAAATAATCATGGAAAAGAAAAAAGCAATAGTGCCACCAAAGGAGTCCTCAAGGGCTGTGAAGCATTCTTATCAGCCTCTCTCTCTCTCTCTCTTTCTCTCCTCTTCTCACTCTCTCCCCCCTCTCTCTTTACATTCCTGGTATTGTTTGTGAGCAGAAATATTTTTGCTTCAGCCTGCCTTCAATGATATCCATATAGTAGGAAATTTTATGGAAAGCTACAAAAAGGAGTTCTTTTCAGAAAAAAGGCAGGTTTAATTATTGTCCAGCAAAGAGAGCTAATTGCTGACACAGTATAATGTATTTTGGTTCCCTAAGCTCAGACACCCTCTCTTGTATTACCTCCTACTTCATGTGCAGATGTGCTAGACCCAGTGTTTTTCTATACCAGATGTCTGCTGTCTAATCTAATGATTAATGAAATCATCTGTCTTCTTTCAATGATGTTGTGTCTCCTATTAATATCAAAAAAGTGATGCTTTATTGTATTATTTCTTGTAAAATCTGAGCCATCAGGGACCAGCCAGTGGGCTGGGAAGCTGAGATGATGACAGAGACATGGCTTTTGAGTACACAAAGGATTAAATTCTCAGAGAATGATTACAATGATACCAGTAGTAAATATACTTACTCAATTGTTTGAACTAGCAGGACATAAAGTTATCCTTTTCTTTTCTTTTTTTTTTTTTTTTTTTTTAAGTCCTAGGGCTTGGACTCAGGTCCTGAGCACTGTACTGGCTTCTTTTTGCTCACAGTTAGCACTCTGCCACTTGGGCCACAGCATCACTTCTGCCCATTTTCTGTATATGTGGTGCTGGGGAATTGAACCCAGGGCTTCATGTATATGAGACAAACACTCTTGCCACTAGGCCATATTCCCAGCCCTGAAGTTATCCTTTAGTGTCTACTTTTTTTTTCTTGCTGATGATTTTTTTCTTGTTTATTGTTAAGGTGTTGTACAGAGAGGTTACAGTTTCATCTGTCAGGCATTTGATACATTTCTTGTACTGTTTGTTATTGTCTACTTGAGAGGAATAATTTTAGGTTCTAGGTAGAAAACTGAAAATTAAGTTTAATGACAGATAATTAGCTGGTACATTGAATGTTTCTCATTGTTCTTCAGACTGGTTTCCAACCAATCTATCAAGGTATTACCCCAAAATGGCTAGATGGGTGGTGTGTGTGTGTGTGTGTGTGTGTGTGTGTGTGTGTGTGTGTTTACTGAAGTGGCAGAAAGTTCTCTTTCAAACAATGGTTTCCATATACTTCTGCACTCAATATTTAGGGAGGTAATTCACAGTCACTAGGAGTGGAAACCATGGGAGTAGTAAGAATTTTATGTAGCTCACATGAGAGAGGAGACAGTAGGGTACATAATGTCCCTAAAGGATCTGTTACAAGAATTTTGCTCTAAAGGAAAGGAAATGCACCTGGCTCATAGTACACCAGCCAAAAGTATCAACTTATTCTGTATCTGCTCTAATCATTCTCACCTCTCGAGGGGAGGTAACTCTCTCTATTCTACACAGAGTAAATACTTAACAATACATATGTGTTGGGGAAATTTAAGGCAGGAAGATACTGACAATTCTGTTGCTTCATTTCAGTGAAATTTGTATTCTTTCTTCCTGTTTATATGGGGAGAGGGGAGGTTGCATTCAACAAATAACACTTAGGAATCATTTATAATAGCATATTGGCTGTTTGGACCAATTCAATGCGTGCACTATTGCTGTTACTTATACTTCTATACATGTAGGGAGAATTGATTATTTATATGCCTTACGTGTCTGTCTCATAAGACTCGGAGAGAATATTCTCCATTGAGAATAACACATGTAGAAAAGAGTTCATATCCTGGTAACTTCACAAACTGCATGACCCTATTGAGCATCTAATTTACAGATCATCTTTGTAACTGGAATATCTGGCCAGGGAAAGTATCTTGCTTTTAGACTCCTTGTGTGTCCAACACAGCCACCAGCTCTTTGATAGCACACTCTTTCAAATAATAATATTTATAAAAGTTTGCTTTTCTGTTATTTTGGGTTTTTTGTTTGTTTTGCTTTGCTTTGTTGGTCATGAAGCTTGAACTCTGGGCCTGAGCGCTGTCCCTGAGTACTTCAGCTCAAGGCTATTGCTCTACCATTTCTGGTTTTCTGGTGGTTAATTGAAGATAAGTGTCTCACAGACTCTTTCTTGCCTGGGTTGGCTTTGAAGCATGATCCTCAGATCTCAGCCTCCTAAGTACCTAGAATTACAGGCGTGAGCCACCAGCACCTGGTTAGAAGTTGTTAGCATTAAAAAAATTATTGTTGTAAAGGGAGGGAGGAAGATGGCACCGTCACAATAGGGAGGCACCCCAACCCACTCCAACCGAATAGTGAGCTGGGAACTCCAGCACCCAACACCCCATCAAGAATCCAGCAAACCAAAAAACCAGAAGCAACAGAGAAACACAAGAAACAAAAAATAACAAGAAAAGAAGAACCTATAACCTGCACGGCACTGGAAAATCTCTGGGGTACCCTCCCCCCAGGTCGACCCCTGTCCGAACAGGGCCAGGCTGGGAAAGGGGACCCAGCACTGGCAAACGGGACTGCAGACCTTCAGCGACCAGAGAAGCAACAGCCAAAAAGTCACGCCAAGAGTCCAGACAGCAGGAGCTCAGATGGACCCCAGATGGAGCGCAGACTGACCAAGACAGATGGCGGCAAGGGACTGAAGGTGCGGGACCTTACAGACGGGAACAGATATAAACAGCAGGGGAACCAGGCAGCGCAGACAGGGAGAGCAGGACAGAGAGAGCCAGGACTGCCACTACCAAATGACCCATCGCCACACCCCAGCACCCCAGCCCTGAGAAGCCCACAGCAGCGCGGGACACACACACAATGCAGGACCAGTAAGTCCCCATTGCCCCCCCCCAATGGGAGACCAGCTCTAGCAGAGACCCAAACCCTACAAAGAAGCTAGATCTCCATCCCTCCCCCTCCCTACCCCGAGGGAACAAAGGGGCCCCATATCTTGCGGCTCTAGGACCCTACAGCCTCTGGGAGGACACGGGAGCTAGCAGAGGTGGAGCAACACCCAACAAAGTGACCAGGAAACACCTTAGACAGGCACCCCCCAAAGCCCCAGCTAAGGAGCCTGAACCTGGCCGCACCAGCTCTGTCCCCTCCCCAGCAGGGGCCCGGGGACTGGTAGGCATTGGAAGCCCCACCTGAGGCACCTGGTTCATGCGGACTTTTTGAACAACAGTCAAGGGTTGCTGGTGTGCAATACCAGCCCAGCAGGGACACCTGGGCCCAAACACATGACCCCCTCACAGCTGAGGCACAGTCTGTGGGCACCAACCCGCACCCGAACACTTGAACCTGCTGGGATCCACACATATTGCCCCGTCAGCAGACTCTTTAGAGGGCACAAGCACCCTCCAACAACTTGGGGCAGCATGTCTCCAAAGGAAGCACTGGAGTGCACACGCACGAGCCCTGCGGAGGGCTGGCGTGGGCCAGCGTGCTAGCCCTCCAGCAGGAGGATCTCCTGCCCAAACCCCCGTGGGAGTGCACAAGCGGGCAAGCTGCAACACCTGCTCTGATACACGTACTTCGCACAGGTGGGTAGGGCCCCCAGCATCAGCGCCTGCTCTGATAGATGCTCTCTGCCCAGGTGGGTGGGCCACCCCTCAACAGCAACACCTGCTCAAACAAGAGCAATCCACACAGGTGGGTGAGCCGCCTCTCAGCAGCAAATCTCAATCTGAGATGTGAGCTGCTCTGACCACTGTACCGAGTGGGAAAAGAATCAAAGAAGAGAAAAGTCTCCATGCCACCCTGAATCAGCGACCTGCAAACCCCCATCAGGGGCACGCTAGGGTCAGCACAACACAGCAGCAGAACACAGTCCTGCAGAGAAAGACACAGAACCTACCCACCCCCAAGTGCAGTGAGGGTGACCGCCTCGGCAACAACCGAGATGGTCATGCTCACCCATTGGGCAGTAAGTTTCAACAGCCAAACTCAAACCCAGGGCCAGGACACAAACAACTCTCCACTGACAGACCAGCGGGAAACAGCACAAAGCCAAGCCAAGGGCACCACGTACAGATCTCCAGATGCCCAAATTACAAAGAACTATTACAAACTCCATGAAAGGTGAAGCCAACTCGCCTGCTCCAAAAAGTAGTACACCTGAAGAGGAGATAGAGAATAAAAAAAAACAACTGAGGCTATAAGAGCAGAAATGATGGAAAGCCTCAGGAAGGAATTCAGAAAACAATTCCAGGAGTTTAGAATGCAAGTCTCAAAGGACCTTCAGGAAGTCAAGAAAGAAATGGAAGCAAAAATGGATACAGTGCAATCCTCCGTTAAAGAAGACCTTAACATCCTGAGAGGCAAAATGCATGAAAAAATAGATTTAAAACACAACTCTTTAAAGGAAGAAATTTCCATGATGAAAGCTGATCTGGCAACCATAAATAGCTCGCTGACATCCATAAACTCCACTCTAGAAGCCACAGCACAAAAAATTGATCATATCGAATCCCGAATCTCTCTTTTGGATGACGATACAGCCGATAAGAACCAGAAAATAACCACACTCCAAGAAATGGTTAAACTCCAGGGCAGACTAATCCAGGAACTAGTGGACAAGGACAAGAGATATAATCTGCGCATAATTGGAATAGAAGAAGGAGCCGAATACCAGAGCAGAGGGCTACAACATATTTTCAATAGACTTATTGCAGAAAACTTCTCCAATCTCACAAGGGACCTCACCCAAGTAACCAAAGCCTATAGGACACCTGTCAGACCATACCCTAGAAAATCGTCACCCAGGCACATAATAACCAAGACTTCAGATCTCAAGAATAAAGAGCAAATTTTGAATGCAGCCAAAGAGAAGAAAGATCTATACTACAATGGGAAAAGGATCTGAATCACAGCAGACCTCTCCACACAAACCTACCATACACAAAGAACATGGAAGAACAGAATCCAAGTCCTACAAGCCGATAATTGACAACCCAGAATTAGATATCCAGCAAAACTAGAATTCACATTCAAGGGAAAAATGAGATCTTTCCATAGCCAAGAGGATCTAAAGTAATATGTGAATAAAAAAACAGCCATTCAGCAAATTCTAAGAGGGGAACCCCACACAAAAGAAATTGTACAGGACACACAGGCAGAAACAGAAAGAAACTACAATAGCCAGAGCCCAACATAAAGAGCAGCTAAAGACAAGGGAAAAAAAAGGAGGGAGAAAATGCCTAACAGGAAAATGAAAGTGGAAAAAACACTCTTATACTTGATCTCTTTGAATATAAACGGTATAAACTCTCCGATAAAGAGGAACAGAGTGACAGAGTGGATCCATAAACAAAAAGTTGCCCTTTGTTGTCTTCAAGAGACCCATCTTACAGCAAGGGACAAATACAGGCTCTGAATGAAAGGATGGAGCAAGATTTTCCAAGAAAACGCACCCACCAGAATGGCAGGAGTAGCCATCCTGATCTCAGACAAGCTGAACTTCTCATTAAAATTAACTCAAAAGACAAAGAAGGACACTACATTTTAATACAAGGAAAAATCCAAAATCAAGACATCACGGTGATAAATTTATACTCACTGAACAAAAGAGGCCCTACGTATGTCAAAAAAATTCTCACAGAACTACAGAATAAGATAGACCCAAACACAATCATAATGGGGACTTTAATACCCCACTCTCTCCAAGAGACAGATCCAACACCCAGAGGATTCGCAAGGGAGCTGAGTACCTATGTAAAATCATATCCCAAATGGATCTGACAGATCTGTACAAAGTCTTTCTCCCTACAGAAACCCAATACACCATCTTCTCAGAAGCCCATGGATCATACTCCAAAATAGACCATGTCATAGCCCACACAAAGAACCTCAGCAAATACAAGAGTAATGACAGAATCCCATGTGTTATGTCTGACCACAGTGGAATAAAGGTAACCCTCAATAACAAAGGATACCACAGAGGATATAGATATACTTGGAGGCTAAACCCCTCACTGTTATCTAACACTTGGTCCACAGACCAAATGAAGGATGAAATTAACGAATTCATAAGCAACAAGGACAATGAAAATACATCACAAAGAAACCTGTGGGATACAGCTAAGGCAGTACTGAGGGGCAAGATCATTGCCCTAAGCAATCACATTAAAAGAATGAAAGCAGAGCAGGTGATTAACCTCACGATGAAGCTAAAAAAAAATGGAGAAATAAGAAATGATAGAATCTACAATGACTAGGAGAGATCACAAAGATTAAAGAAGAGATAAATCTGATTGAAAATAGAAAGACCATTCAACAAATAAATAAGACTAAAAGCTGGTTCTTTGAAAAAATAAATAAAATTGACAGACCCCTCGCAAGACTTACAAAAAAAAAGGAGAGAAGCGATTCATATCCGTAAAATCAGGGACTCAACCGGAAAAAATACAACAAATACACACGATATTCAAACAATCATAAGGAAGTATTTCCAGAACCTGTACTCACTAAAAAACAATAATTATACAGAAATGGATCAATTCTTAGAGAATATAAACTGCCCAAACTGAATCAAGAAGAAATAAATCAACTAAATATACCAATAACTTACAGCAAGATACAGGGGGTAATCAAGAACCTCCCAACAAAGAAAAGCCCAGGCCCAGATGGATTCACCAATGAATTCTATAAAACATCTAGTGAGGAGCTAATACCAATACTCCTCAAACTCTGACGCGAAATAGAAACAGAGGAAGAAATCCCAAACTCATTCTATGAAGCTAATATCATACTCATTCCCAAACCAGGCAAAGACCCAACCAAAAAAGAGAACTACAGACCAATATCACTAATGAACACAGATGTTGGGGTTTTTTGACCCTCCCGGCTCGGACTCTTTCTTCTTTCTTTCCACCCTCCTTTCTCGCCCTCTCCCCTAATCACCTGACCTGCAGGTAAGTTAGAGTGGAACGGGGGTCAGCTCCGACCTGACGCTCACGGGATCAGCCGCAGATGTGTGCCCGCCTCCAACGTACACATGCAACAGGGTCAGCTTCTTAGAGCGAACTGACTTTATTAAGAGAAGGACAAGGGGAGATGATTCCGAGGGATGGGTTTGGCCAGGATGTCGATAGGCTGAAAGGTATCACCTGACCCCCAAGGGCTAATGTCACTCGAGCGCGCCGAACCAGGGCGGGTTGGTAGGCGGGTTGGTAGGCGCCAGGCTGGCTAGAAGGCTGGGGGCTGTTTGCCCAACCGGTTTCTCTGGATTCCAATCCAGAGGGGGTAGAAGGGCCGCATTCCCCAGGGCTAGGGGAGGTGCATCAAGCCCCTTCCATCAAGGGGAAAGATGGATCCCAACACACAGATGCAAAGCTTCTCAATAAAATATTAGCTAACAGGATCCAGAAACTGATCAAGAAAATTACACATCATGACCGAGTAGGCTTCATCCCACAGTCACAAGGATGGTTCAACATCCGTAAATCAATCAATGTAATTCACCACATCAACAGAACTAAAATCAAGAATCACATTGTTATCTTAGTCAATGCCCAAAAAGCATTTGACAAAATACAACATCCATACTTATTAAAAGCTCTGGAGAGAACAGGAATAGATGGAACATTCCTCAAAACAATAAAAGCCATATACAACAGACCAACTGCTAATATCGTATTAAATGGGGAGAAACTAAAATCATTCCTCCTAAACTCAGGAACAAGACAAGGATGCCCACTCTCCCCATTTCTTTTCAACATAGTGCTGGAATCCCTAGCCATAGCAATAAGGCAAGAGGAGGACATCAAAGGGATCCACATCGGCAAGGAAGAAATCAAGCTATCCCTATTCGCAGATGACATGATCTTATATCTGAAGTACCCAAAAAAACTCAGTCCCCTAACTCCTACACCTAATAAACCATTTTGGCAAAGTATCAGGATATAAAATCAATCCACAAAAGTGAGCAGCTTTTCTGTACACCAGCAATGTACAAGCAGAAAAGGAAATTATGGAAATAATTCCATTTACAGTAGCCAAAAAAAAGAATAAAGAACCTAGGGATCAACCTAACCAAAGACGTGAAGGACATCTTTAATGAGAACTATAAAAATCTAATAAGGGAAATCAAAGAAGACACAAGGAGTTGGAAAGACCTCCCATGCTCATGGGTAGGCAGAATCAATATAGTGAAAATGGCCATATTGCCCAAATTGTTATACAAATTCAGTGCAATCCCCATCAAAATCCCAGCTACATTCTTCACTGAAATAGAGAAAGCAACCCATAAGTTCATATGGAACAGAAAAAGACCTAGAATAGCCAAGCAATTCTAGGCAAAAAAAGCAGTGAAGGAGGTATCACAGTACCAGATTTCAAGCACTATTATAGAGACATCATAACAAAAACAGCCTGGTGTTAGTATAAAAACAGACCTGAAGACCAATGGAATAGAATAGAAGACCCAGAAATAAAGCCACATTCTTACACTCACCTGATATTCGACAAAGGAGCTAAAGACATACAATGGAAAAGCAGAGCCTCTTTAACTACTGGTCGTTGGAAAACTGGGCAGCCATTTGCAGAAAACTCAAAGTAGACCCTAGTCTAGCTCCATGCATCAAGATCAACTCAAAATGGATCAAGGACCTCAACATCAGACCTGAATCCTTGAAACTACTGAAGGACAGAGTAGGAAAGATGCTAGAACTTATAGGTACAGGAAGGAACTTTCTGAATAGAGTCCCAGAGGCACAACAGATAGGGGAGAGACTCCACAAATGGGACTATTACAAAATAAAAAGTTTCTGCACAGCTAAGGACATAGCCACCAAACTAGAAAGACAGCCAACCATATGGGAAAGGATCTTCTCCAGAACAGCAACAGACAAAGGCCTAATATCTGTCATCTACCGAAAACTGAGAAAACTAAGCCCCTCCAAGCCCAGTAAACCAATTAGGAAATGGGCAAAGGAGCTAAGGAGAGACTTCACAAGAGAAGAGATAAAAATGCAAAGAAACATATGAAGAGATGTTCAACATCACTGGCAGTAAAGGAAATGCAAATAAAAACAACCCTGATACACCACCTCACTCCAGTTAGAATGGCCTATACTCTGAATTCAGGCAACAACAAATGCTGGAGGGGTTGTGGGGAAAGAGGAACCCTTCTCCATTGTTGGTGGGAGTGAAAATTAGTACAACTACTTTGGAGAACAGTATGGAGGTTCCTCAAAAAGCTCAACATAGACCTACCCTATGACCCAGCCATACCACTCCTAAGCATCTATCCTGAACAACAGGTCCCAAGATATCAAAAAGACATCTGCACTTCCATGTTTATATCTGCACAATTCACAGTAGCCAAAATGTGGAAAGAACCCAGATGCCCCTCCACAGATGAATGGATACAAAAAATAGGGTACCTATACACAATGGAATACTACATAGCGATTAGAAGTGGTGAAATATTGGTATTCGCAGGGAAATGGTCAGAACTTAAATAATGTTGAGGGAGACAAGCCTAGAATACAGAAAACAAAGAGGCATGATCTCCTTGATATATGACTGTTAAGGTGGGGGGAGAGAGAGACAGTAGAGACCAGGTCTGCGAAATCGAAAACTTCTTGTCAAATGGTATTTCCCACCGGTTTGGGTGAGTGACCTTACATTATGTAACTAAAACCAAACAACTACTCAATATATAAAGGTAAAAAATAGACTTTTCAGTGGATCACAATAGCTCAAAAGCTATGTATGTATGATCATATAAGACAAGGATAAGCAAACTCTATTGTTGACATTACATTTAAAGTCCTAGGTGAATTTTCTTGGGCTTGGCCACATGGCTACTGTATGTTTTTGGTACACTGTGTATTGTATACATGCCTACCTGATCTAGGGAAGGGAAAGAAAAACAGGGTGTAAGATATCACAAGAAATGTATACACTCCCTATTATATAACTGTACCCCTTTTGCACAACACCTTGTCAAAAAATTGTTTAATTAATAAATAAATTATAAAAAATTCATTAAAAAAGTGATGTACAGAGGAGTTGCAGTTATATAATAAAGTAGTGAGTACATTTCTTGTCACTTGTTACTTCCTCCCTCATTTTTCTCCCACCTTCCTTCCCCATCCCCCAATAATTGTACATTTAGTTTACTACATATTGTCTTATAAGTATTGTTGTTGCATTGGGTCTCTGCTAACATTTTGATGTTCCTCTTGTTTTCCCTGATTCCGACAAACATATATACAATACCCAGGGTACCAAAGTCATATATAGTGACAATAGGGGGTAAACCATAGGGAAGATAAACAAAAGGAAAAAGAAATAATTTCACATATTGTGTCAAAAAGAACAACAACAATTATAAAGCACTTGTTTCCATATCTTGGAATTTTTTTATGACTCAATTATAGATGAATACAAAGCTCTCAGAAATAATAACAGACTTGTGTAGCATATATGAGTTTTACACCATAAAATAATTTTAAAGACCTTGTATGATAACATAACAAGGGTATTGACCTAGACAAAATCCTTTCATATTGTATAGACTGTTTTGGATTTTATCTTTTTCCTTTCTTGTGTATAATTAGTTTCATACAGTTTTAGAATATAGACATCTTTACATAAGGATAGAATATCCATCATGATACTCCCTTGTTCTTTCATAACCTTCCACACACTCTACATTGACCTTTGAAAATAGTATTTTCTATTTATATAGTCTTATCATCTAAAATATAAATATATACGATGACATATAATGAATGATATAATGGTATAACAATATGATATGATGAATGATAAGATGAAATTTTTATGAAGCCAAGTATTGGTGGCTCACATTTGTAATCCTGACTACTCAAGATGCTGAAATCTGAGGATCATGGTTTGAAGCAGTCCAGGCAGAAGAATCTGTGACACTCTTATCTCCAATTAACTACCAAGAAGCCAGAAATAGTGATACTGAGGCTCAAGTGGTAGAGCTCAGGGACAGCACCCAGGCCTTGAGTTCAAGCTCCAGAATTGTCTCACTCACTCACACCACACACACACCCACACCCCCCCCCACACACACAAATGTTATGTCAATACAATGATACATTATACAATCTTTGGTATCAGTCTACTACATTCTGTTCTGGAATCTAATGCCTAACATTGCTTCTATATGTAAATACATTCACCCTTTGAACACAGCAGTAGAAGTGTCCCTGGTGCCTACAGCTGAAGTTGTTCTGGTTCAAAACAGTGGCAAGTATAAGCTCATAAGCTCAATCATGGCTACAGAGCTAGTGTAAACTGGACTTGTTTGCCTGTGTTCTTGGTATTACTTTCTTTGTTACTCTTCCTCTTTTCATACTGTGGCAAGTATTTATAGCTAAGTAGTTTTATTTATCTGCTTTCTATGAATACAACTTAGAATTAGCCTCCTTTCAATTTCCATCCACTGTGTCTCTCTTGTAGTCCAAGTTGACAGTAATTCTGCTGAAATAACTTTCTTAATTCGTTATAAAGTTCTTGCACTTTTCAAAGTACTTATTTCATTAGCTGAAGCCATTGCATGAATATTATTGAACTAATCCTCTATCATGGCATCTGATGAGATGGTTGACAGATCATTCCTTTATAATTCCTGATACTCTGGTTTTGTTGTGATTTCTGAGTCATATTTTCTTATTTCTGAGTCAACATGTCCATTTAGGAGTACAAGACACTGTGTTCAATACCACCCTTTCCATCATTCTCTGCCTATGATCCATCCATCTCAACCCCACCTATCCTCTCAAGTGACCAAGTTTCATTTTTTCCTAGGTACATTGATTCCTATGATTATATTTGTTCGTGATTCATTTCTACATTTACCTGCACCCTTTCTCTTTAGTTTAATTTTCCCTGAAAAGTTATGTTTCATCTTCCTGGTATTCATTTTGTTAAACTGTATGATGGTTATTCTAATCTTTTTAAAGGATCCAATATGTGAACTCTTAAAATTTTTTTCTGAGACTTTCAGCAAGAGATTGTGTAGTCACATGCAGACCTTTCTCTAAGCCAAAATTCAGAAAGCATCTAGCTTTGGGTATATTATACTATGAGGAAGGTAAGAATATTTTAAAAAATCATTCAGTTCTATTTCATGTTAATATCTTTGAAGTTCAGATTTCTACTAGTAGTGCAAATTGATTAAGATTTCTCTGGGGAGCATGGGACATTCATTTTCAGTATGTGCATCATGATCCTTTCCAGCCTCCTCATCAATTCCAAACTGCTCTCTCATATTTTATGTACCTGTGAAAATGACACTGGGCTTCCAGTACCAAGATCTGTGTTAGTGTGCTAATACAAATCGTAACATATCTAGTTATTACATTTGTAGTGACTTTTCTTAACACACTTTATTATATCCTAATTACGTAAGTCAAGAGTTTAAGTTTGGCGCAGCTGGGGACTCAGCTCTGTGTCTCACAAGGCTGCAATCAATAATTATTCCTTCTCCAAAAAGTGGCAGTTCACTACTTCATGGCCCATATGAACGTGTTTGTGTATATGTGTGTATGTATGTACAGACATATGTATGTCAAATGTTTCCAAGTTTTGTAAATGGCTAACCTGATTAAGCTCCTTTTCATTCAATTGTATTAAAGTAAACCATTTGGGAACTATGTTTACATATTCCTTCATTCTTACTAGGCTCAGTTAGGATCAATGAATTATGCAAGAGTATGAGCCATTAAACATCATGCTGATTTTGAATTTGACTTTCAATTTTGCATTTTCTCTATAAGATATATTCCTTCAAATTTTCTAAATAGTGCTAAATATTATTGCATTTCATGATAATAACTTTAGTCCATTTAGGCTGCTGTATCTAACTTCCACACATAACATATACTATAAGCAACAGACATTTAATTCTTGCATTCTGCAAACTGAAATAATTGTTAAGATTAAAGCACCAGTAGATTTTCTGTCAATTGAAGACCTGCTTTTTTAGGCATAAATGGCCAAAATATTGTTTTAATGGTGGAAGTAGGAAAGACCTCCCTGCAGCCACTTTTCAGATGGGCTCTGATTCTTCTTATGACAGCTCCATCTTCATGAGAGTATCGTCATCCAATGGCCCTTACTCAGAAATGCTCTCATATTATGTAATATCACTTAACATTGATTGAGGGAGGAAAATGACTCTCATAATATATAGTAAGTATCTGAATATATATTAATTTACAGAATCAATGGGAATTAATATAGTAAAGAAAGAGGAAATTAATGCACACCTATCATTTACTGAAATAGATAAAATACTAAAGGGATGTTACATCTTGGTTCCTGAAATATATTCGTACATAATTACATAATAGAAGTGCTTTTAAAAAACTGTAGTAACACTTCCAACATCAGAGAAAATGATTAATAAATTAAGGCAATACCAATTTCTCTAATCATTTCATTAATTAGGGTAGAAGAAATTTCAATTTCCCAAGTGTAGAAAGCCTCAAGCATTTTATAAGTTACAGTATTTTTTTCTATCCAACAGTCTAAGATAGGTGTTCTCAATTGAGAGACAAGTTCCTTCCACACAGTACATTACAAATGTGTCTTACAGCTCTGTCATCTGACATAGAATTGGTATAAAAGTGAATCCAAGTAGAAGAATAAGATAGAGGAACTTAGAATGGACATACACAAACCTTCTCTGTTAACATTCCATTGGTAAGTTCTAGTCACATGATCATGCTTTCCAAAGAAACCTTAGACAAACAATCCTTTGGAAAGTTAGTATTCATCATTTTCATTTACCAAAATTGTGTTTAAATCTTTGTATTTTCTCTCCTGCTTTCTTGGGGCCCAGATGGGTTTTTGTTTTTGTTTTACAATTGAAGTTTCCAGACATGATCATATTTATTACTACTATGACATCTGAGTTCAGTTAGACTTCAGAATTTGTGAATTTATTCTTCTACTTTGCAGAGAGAATGATCTAGAAGGTTAATTTAATTTTTAATCTTTTTTGTTTACTGTATGTGACAACTTTATAAGATTCTATTAATACCAATATTAAACAAATAGTCCTTACTTTTTAGAACTTTAAAATATACTCTTGATTAAATGGCTTACTCACTCTCATAAAGTAGACAAATTATAGACTCAAGATCCAGATGCCAAAATGTTATTTCATTAAATATTTTAGTGCAGTCTTTAAGAAATTACTGGATTGTATTTTTCTCTAATCCAATTAGGGTATAGAATTAGATGATATATCTTATTGAAGCCAGGAAGATAAGTAATTAAAAAGTCCTACAGCTTATATTGCCTCCACATTTTATACTATAAAATTACTAATATTGGATTTTCCCTTTTCAAGATTTTATTATATATAGTACTTTTTAAGATTGAAGTAATTAAAATATCAGAATTTATTTACAATGAAATTGCATAGTTATATATAACATAATTCTCTTAAACCACAGAAATACATTAAACTTTAATGTCTTAAGCACATTTCTTAACATTTATTCCTGTGAACTTGCTTTCAATGAATGAATTGCAAATAATGTGAGGAGAAGATTAGAAATCCCTGAAGAGGTGTAAAGATCTTAATCCTTGGTACCCAAGAATATGATACTATACATAGGAAAAGCAGAATATTCCATAGTAAGTTAAGAATATTGTGTGTTGAGACAAGGATATTTTTTTTGGTTTGTCCAGATGTATCCAGAGTGATCACATGCGTTCATAAAGGTGACAATGATCAACATGCATTTTAAATTGATATGAACTGAAACACTTTTGTACAACTATTTAGAGATAATATTTAAAAAAAATAAAGGACTGGGGAATATGGCCTAGTGGCAAGAGTGCCTGCCTCATATACATGAGGCCCTGGGTTCGATTCCCCAGCACCACATATACAGAAAATGGCCAGAAGTGGCGCTGTGGCTCAAGTGGCAGAGTGCTAACCTTGAGCAAAAAGAAGCCAGGGACAGTGCTCAGGCCCTGAGTCCAAGCCCCAGGACTGGCCAAAAACAAAAATAAAAATAAAACAAAGTTGGGAGTTATTTTCAAACTAAGGGGAATAGCAGGGAGAGAGAGAAGGGATGGGGGGAGTGAGCAAGCAACCAAGAGAGAGATTAAAAAACACAGTATATCTGGTGTGACCAAGGACAGCTATGATGAGTAAAACTAAAATATAATCAATTTGTGCTGTTTTAGGCTACTTAGGGCTGAAGTGTTGTTTTCATATTCAAAAGAGAAAACTAATACAGATTTTAATATCTGTAAGTGAAGTTCCACTATGAAGTATTGAAATTTGCACCTGTTTACAATTTTGATTCAAAGCCTATATGTATAGATAATGTTTATGCATGTATATAAGTATATGTACGTAAGTATACATATATACATATGCATACTTTTCTTCATTTGCTTTCTGCCACATGTTTTGAGTGAAAAATCAAGGAATAGAGATCTAATACCAGAATACCAGGGAAATGAGAAAGGGTGAATTAAAAAAAAATGCTTCTTGATGTTTTACTAGAGCATGCTTCTCAAAGTACTTGTATGAATATCATCTGAATAGAGGGGGAAAATGTTTCTACTTTCGGAGTCTTGAATTTCTTTGAGAATCTTCTGAATATTCTAAGAATACAAACTTCTACCCAAGAAGAGGTAAGCATCCTGAATCTCAGAGATATTCTTCCCTACAAAGAAAAATCCTCAAGTTTTCCACTTTAAATGCTAATTTACTTCATTGAGGATTTTTCTGAAAATTAATATTGGGGTTTACAACATGGTAGGTATAAATCATGACAGCTTTTTCTACACCAATAAGAATATCATATGTTTGTAAAAATGTCTATGTCTATCTTACTTATTCAAAATTACAACTTCATATTAAACACAATGTATTATTTATGTACAGATAGGGAAAGGGGGAGGAGGGAAGGGGGGTATGAGGGACTAGGTAACAAACAGTACAAGTAATGTATCCAATGCCTAACGTATGAAACTGTAACCTCTCTGTACATCACTTTGATAATAAAAATTTGGGAAAAAAAGAACCTAATAATCCCAGCCTCAGATAACATAGCAAGATCCTGGTAAAGCATAAACACTAAATAGTATAGATCCTAAATAAATACTATATGGAAAGGCAAGTCTTTTAGAAGCAAGAGCTGGTTATTTTTTTTATAAAGTAGTTCATGAGTGAGCAAATGCTTTTCAGAAAATAAAAAAATCCACATATCTATTTAATACCTTGTTTGTTTTCTTTATGGTTCATTAGTTGTTAACCTCTACCAAGCCAAGCTTGTAATAGTTTCTTGCCCTCTTGTGTTTTATTTGTTAATACCATTTTAAAAGCTTTATACACGTGTTTGTTCTCTGATATTATGAGAAAAAATGCAGTGATATTATTGCATTCCTGTATGAAAATGAATATTAAGAAAAACAATGTGACTTTATTGCTTCTATACTAATTTCAAATATATATTTCTTTAGGTGCTAAAACATGCATTATATTCTGCAACATAATTCTCTACAATCATGCTTATAAAGTCATAATGGAAAATTGATACAGATTATTGATGGAAATAATATCAATTATATCTCTACTACAGTAACACATATTTTAAGACATACTTGTATTAAGATAACAAATCAAATAAATGCCTGCTGTGAATTCTTATAAAATGAGTTATTTTACCATAACTAAATCTTATCTTTTAGTGTATTATGAGCTTGTAAGAATAAGACTTGATTTCAACAATTCGTTATAATAAGATTTTTTTCCCCCTATGGCTGTTTTTCAATAAATTTTTTCCCATCCATAAAATCTACTTACTAAGTGACATGTTATAAAAGTTTCTTTTCTTTTCTCTCTTTTTTTAAAAAAATATCCCATTCCTTTGGTCAAACCAAGTTCAAATTTGGTCATGAAACTTTTTGGTTACATCGTTGTGGATTTAAACTCATTATAATATTAACACCAAAAACTGAACTTCACAAATTGCTAAATAAGTCAATTTCAGAACTCAAAGGAAAATTAAATTAGATAATAGCAACCAATTAGATTGTTTAGTGAAAACTTTTATTGTGTAAGAACTGTGGTTAAATGCAGAAGTAGGAAGCTCTTTGATCATGAATCCAGGTGAGTGCCCTTGATTTGTGTTTGTTCATTTTTTTTACATGTTTTTCTCTTTTGCCACTCTCTTATTCTCAACATAGAGGTAGATACACATGTACAGACAAGGTCAGTTAGCTTCAAATCTTCTTTACTATATTTTTTCAAGCTACCATTTTCCTTCCTGCAGTAAATGAAACCTCACTCTCCTGTGGAGAATTGTTCAACATAGCAGAGTCCTCAAATGGTATATAATTTTATTTCCTAAATCTTTCTTATTAAACTTAGAAATGGATATATATCCATATTACCTACTTGTTTCTTTCTCCATACTTCTATTACAAGACACACACACACACACACACACACACACACACACACACACACACACACACACTGAAGCTTACTATACTATTTACTGCTATATCTTTACTTCAACAAAACTATTACTGACATATTTTTTTATTTTTATTTTTTGGCCAGTCCTGGGCCATGAACTCAGGGCCTGAGCACTGTCCCTGCCTTCCTTTTGCTGAAGGCTAGCACTCTGCCACTTGAGCCACAGTGCCACTTCTGGCCATTTTCTACATATGTGGTGCTGGGGAATCGAACCCAGGGCTTCAAGTATATAAGGCAAGCTCTCTTGCCACTAGGCCATATTCCCAGACCCCTACTGACATATTTTATATAAGAGACCAATCAAAAAGAAATGTACTCATTACTTGGCTTATGAAATGGTAAGCCCTTTATGCGACACCTTGATGATAAAATTATTATTATTATTTTTTATTTTTTTATTTTTGGCCAGTCCTGGGCCTTGGACTCAGGGCCTGAGCACTGTCCCTGGCTTCTTCCCGCTCAAGGCTAGCACTCTGACACTTGAGCCACAGCGCCGCTTCTGGCCGTTTTCTGTATATGTGGTGCTGGGGAATCGAACCTAGGGCCTCGTGTATCCGAGGCAGGCACTCTTGCCACTAGGCTATATCCCCAGCCCCGATAAAATTATTTTTTAAGAAATGAGAAAATATAAGTTTCCTGGCCTTTAAGTGTCTTGACCTGTTCTTATAGACACCTTAATTTTCATGCATCCTCCGCTAGCCTCATAGACACTTACATTTTGTATATTAGTGATAGATAAGTATAATTTAACCATGTTCTTAACTTGAAACCTTTGCACTAGAATGACACCTCCAAGCCCTTTACTATTGTTAGGGTGAGGAGTGCCCCACTCAAAGCCTATGTATGAAAAGTTTAACTGGAACCTTTAGGACATGGGACCTAGCAGGAGAAACTTTGGCCTTTGGGGATGTGTCCTGAAAGTTGACACTGAATACCTCATCTCTTCTTTCACCATCTAGTTCCTAGTTGATATTAGGTGCATAGCTTATCTCTACCATGGTTTTGTCCACGATATTTTGTCTTACCACCAGCCCAAAAGAAAATGAAGCCAGAGGACTATGGAATAAAATCTATAAAACCATGAGCCAGAATAAATCTTTCATCCTGTAAGTATATTAAAGTACTCCAACTCTAATGCAGTCTTCAACTTTTTGAATCCATCTCTTTCATTATACCTCATTCATTTTACAGTACTTACCCAGAATAAATTCTATGATTTATTGCTACTCCCTAGCAGGTATTCTTTTCTCATTTACTTCTTGTTCTTCTTTGATTTTAAATAATTCAGACTAAATTCAGCTTTTCTTTGTTATGCTTTTTCCAGTTATCTGTGTATGGCTGAAGCAAAACAGACATGGTAATTTAGCTCACTTTTAATTCAAAATCACGGACTTCAAATGGGCAACTAAAGCAGCTAATAGTTCGTTCACCCATCTTCTCCCAGTCCATTCTTTCACTGTCTTCAATTAACTCATGATGTCTTCTTAAAGTTCCAAAGACCAACTTCATCATCAGTCTCAAAGGACAAAGTGAGCCCCTGCTTCACAGAGAAAAGAGAAACCATAAGATAGAAATAAATGCTCCTTGGCCCACTTCAGTGTGGTGCAGGAGGGTTGTGCAGGCTCCGAACCATTGCTGTTGCTCACCCCAGCATAGAGTTCTCCACCTCTCCCTTATGTGTGCTTGCATCAACAGCATGCTTTCTCTGCAGGACCTTGTTGGGCTACTCCTCTTCCCTTTCTCTCACAGGAAAGATAACTAAGAGAAACTGTGATTAACATTAGTTGTTTTTTTTATCTTTTGCATCAAATCCAACTGTGGTTTAATCCTGTATTCTGGATACAAACCTTGTTTCTTCAGTCTAGTGATCTAGTTTCTTCAAACCTTTTTTTCTTCAATCTAGTGATTAGTTTCTCAGTTCTCCTTGATGTTGAGTCTTCCATGGCAATTGATGTAATTGATTACCATTATTTTACTTATTTTTCTTGACACTGAATTGTGTTAGTTTGTTCCTCAGTATTTATTGTTTTCTTCTCTACTCCACTGTCCTGAAACATGGGTTACTATAGTACCTATACATCAGTTCTTTCCTTTTGGTACACATTCATTGCAAGGCCTTAAACTCATGGATCAAGATTATACATGACAAACTTTGAGTACTCCCTTGACTGACAAAATATTTGATAAGATCTCTTTATATTTTCACATTGTCCTAGATATGTTATAGTCTAAAAATGTCTAAAACATTGCTCAATTTTTATCCACACATGGGTTCCCAATCTACTAATTATATCTTCCATTCTTCTGTTGCAAAAGTCAGAAGTTTCACACTATTTTTTTCATTTCTTTATTGATAAAGTGATATACAGAGAAATTACAGTTTTGTACGTAAAGCAGTGAGTAAATTATTTATCCAACTTTATTATTTATTTATTATTTACCTCCTTCCTCATTTTCCCCCCAAGATCCTCCTCCTCATTGCCTCCATGAGTTGTTTTACACCACAGTTGGTTTACACCATATAGTTTTGTAAATATTGCTGTTTCATTGGTTTGTCTTTTTATCTTTTGTCTCTCAATTTTGGTATTCCCTTTACCTTCCCTAGTTCCAATAAACGTATATACAATATCCAGGGTACTAAAATCAGTGACAATGATATCAGAGAAAGAAAGAAAGACAAAGAAAAGGGCATAATTTCACATAGTATGTTCAAAATAACAAAGATAAATTGCTTGTTTCTATAACTTGGAATTCACTTTGCTTAGCATCAGCTTATGTGTTCATATGGACATAGCTATTGAGCTATTGTAATCTTCTACTAGGACTATCCTCGATGTGTACTGATTATTTCCAAAGAGGAAACCATAGAGTCTGTGTTTCTTTGGGTCCAGCTCACTAAAGGCCCAGAAACACAACAAATCCAAGAAAGGTTGGACAAATGGGATTACATTAAACTGCAACCCTTTTGCATGGCAAAGGACATAACTTGCAAGATAAATAGAAAGCCCGCACATTGGGAGAAGATCTTTGTTGTCCATATAACAGAAAAAGGCCTCATATCTAAAATATACCTAAAACTCAAAAAATTAAATTCCTCCAAAACAAATCCTCAAAGAACTAACTGCCCCCTCAACAAATGGCCTAAAGACCTAAAAAGAGACTTCTCAGAAGAGAAAATGAGAATTGCCAGGAGACACATGAAGAAATGCTCAACATCACATCACTGGCCATAAAAGAAAAGTAAATCAAAACAACACTGACATTCCACCTCATCCCAGTAAGAATATTATTCATTATCAAGAAAACTAATAACAGATGCTGGGGAGAATGTAGCCAAAAGGAACCCTACTATACTGTTGGTGGAAGTGTAAACTGGTTCAACCGCTCTGGAAAGCAGTGTGAAGGTTTCTCAAAAGGCTAAACATAGAGCTCCCCTATGACCCAGTAGCCCCACTTTAGGGCATCTACCCAAAAGTTTATAAGCAAGGCTACATTAAGGCCACCAGCACAACTATGTTCATCACAGCACATTTTGCCATCGCTAAAATATGGAACCAACTCAAATGCCCCTCAGTAGATGAGTGGATCAAGAAAATGTGGTACATATACACAATGGAATCCTATGTCTCTATCAGAAAGAATGACATTGCCCCATTTGTAAAGAAATGAAAGGACTTGAAAAAATCATACTAAGTGAAGTGTGTTTCACACTATCATTAACTTCATGGGTTTTTTTTTCCACATTAAATCTTGAAATTAGACTTTCAAAACACATACACAATCCTACTACTTAACAATTGTACCTGCTGTCAGTTTTCCCCAAGCCTTTAAAAACATTCTGCGTTAAAGCATATTTTATTACTGTACATTAATTGTATAGAGGGATACTTTATAATTATATTTCCACATGTTTGCCATATATTCCAATCAATCGCATATCTTCAATCTGCCTTCTCTGTCGAAAAATAATTTAAAAATTTTATTGTGTTTTTATAGTTAGAAATAATCAATTTTGATCATATTCATTCTTTTTCAAAATGTATTTCAAAATTATTACCCTTCCCATTTCTTTATTTCTGATCATTCTTTTCAATTGTGTGTGTGTGTGTGTGCCAGTAACTGAAACTTCAGGGACTGGATGCTATCCCTGATATTTTTGCTCAAGATTACTTCAGCTACATCTCAATTTCCAGCTTTTTGCTAGTGAATTGTATGTAAGTCTCATAGGCTTTCCTGCCCAGGCTTGCTTCAAACCAGGATCCCAGATCCTAGCTTAATGAGTAGCTAGATTACAGGTATGAGCCATCGAAACATTCATTTTTGTGTCTCTGTGCCAGTCTTGGGTTTTGAACTCAGGGCCTGGGCACTGTCCCTGAGATGCTTTTGTTCAAGGCTTGTGCTCTATCACTTTAGCCACAGCTCCATTTCTGGCTTTTTTGAGTCGTTTATTGGGGGTATAAGTCTCACAAACTTCTGCCTGCACTGGCTTTGAACTAAGATCCTGAGATCTCAACCTCTTGAGTAGCTACGATTACAGGTCTGAGCCACTGGCATCCAGGCCCATCGTTCTTAGTAAGACTCTTGCTTTTCCTGTTTCCTTTTTCAGTAGAGATGTTCTGTAAAATAAAAATAAAATTCTCATTTTTACAACCCATCACCTGGCTTCCATCTGACTCAGAGGAAAAAAATATCCAAGTTCTCAGTGTCCTACAAGGTTGTGCAAATATGAAGTCACAGTCCATTTTACCTCATGCAGGATTTTCCTATTCTTACTCATTGAATGGTCTCACCACTCCTCAGCTTCTCTTGAATTCGGGCCCTCGTCTTTGCTGCTCCCTCCTTACATCTTGACATTCTTTCCCTTAACCCTATGGACATTTCTCTGGGTTGTCAAAAATTTGTATTTAAGTGCGCTGTGATGACACCTTATAGCAATCTTAGCTGAAGCTTCAGCCCTAGCCCTTGGTTCTCTATCTTTCCTTCCCTGGGTTATATACTTCTATTTCTCTTTTGCACTGCTTCCTATTTAAAATCACACAATAGATGTTTTGTTTTGATTATATGTCATCCAAAATAGAATGTAAGCTCCATTGTCTATATATTTAGTTCACTTCTATATATTTTAGTGTTTATGACAGGGACTTCATTGGATCACTTTATTTTTCTTACCAGGTTCTAGTCATCAGGAAATGGTACTCTCATATGCACAATTCATGGATGTCACCCGATAATTCTCTTGGCAGGAAACCAAACAAATAACCTTGAGTTTTACTCCTTAATCATTCATCAAAGTGGCTGGGAATATTTTAATGGAGCACAGAAAGTCACCATAAGACAAATAAGTTATTCTTGATAGCATTGACACATATTGCCAGAGAACATACATTTTCTTTTCTATTAGCACACTGGACCCTGCTGTCAAATCTATCTACTTTCTTTGGTGACCTTTTCTTCTTTCTGGATGCTAATCTCCAAGTGCTCTGGCACCATCCCAGACTGCTTACTTGCAATGTCTTGATGAAAGCCTGTATAACTCTTTGTGTGCTGAGCCTGTGAAGTTGCTGTGGTCCCCATTTGAGGGCCTTTGTGCTGCTGTAGCAATGCTGGTTCCACAGTAGATTTCGGAAGCATCTGGCAGGAGGAAAGGAGCTTGTTTTCTATTGCTGATATAAAAATGGCAATAGCTTCATTTACAAACTCACAATCAGCCATGTGCCTTCCACCACAAGTGAAGATGACCTCTTTCTAGTTTACCAGAGCACTTGGGATGTATTTAGCTCATTTTGTAACTCTTTTCCTATTGAAGGCTATCGTTCAAATTCACTATCTTAAGACTCCATTTAGAGAAATATTAACACAGCAAAATTCTTGTGAGGGTCCCTCAAAAGATAATATTCACATCGATTAGATAATGGTTGACTGACGATAGGATTTTTAAATTTTTTTTTTATTTTCATGCTGGAGAAAAGAGACAGTAGCCCAACCACTTACCCAAAATGAGGTTGACTGTAGATCCCAAATACCCGGTAGGAAAGGCTACAATTATACATTGTCTCTATTAGTTGAACTGAGTGGATTTCAGGAGTGACTGGTACTTCCTGGATCAGGAGAACAATGGAAGGAGAGTAGAGATGCTTCCACATTAGAAAGCAGGTAGATCAACTCCTGGGAACCCCAGATGATTCCCAGAAGAGAGAAAGTTGCAATGGTTGCCCTTGGAAGCCCCCAGTGAAACAAAGAGTGGTTGTAATGGCAACACTGGCAACAGTGCACTCTGTTTTATCAGATATCTGTGAACAATGTTAAAGGCAGATATCTGGATTTGTGCTCTTGGTGTTTCCCTCTGTATTAGGGCCTGATGACACAAAAGGAGGAAGTTCTGGATGAGGTGTCCCCCAAACCAGGCTTTCTCAGCAGGTGATTTTAACACAATCATAATTTTTGCCTTCTCTAGACATTTCAGATAGCTGTAGCCCAGAGCAGCATATGTGACTCAGAGGGGAATTTAGTTACCAGGTTTAAATTTCCGATAAAAGGCTATATATTTAAACATAAAGGGTAGAAAATTGGTATTTTAAAGAAATGCTGCTGCTTTTTTCTACAAATTGTGAATATAGTGACTGTATGAGTGACATAAATCTATGTTATTCACTAATGTACCACATAAGCTTTGAGAAAAATCTGTACATTGAGTTTCTAGGATTCTATCCTCTTTTTTTACATATTTGTTTTATTACTTTTAAATTTTTGTTTAAAACCATAATATTGTAATAACCATATAATAATTGAACATATTGAGCAAACTTCGTATATATATATGTCAAAATACGGTATTGTTATCAATTAAATACATTTTGCAAACAGCAGTTTTTTTTTCAAATTTTTATTATCAAATTGATGTACAGAGAGGTTACAGTTTCATACGTTAGGCATTGGATACATTTCTTGTAAAGTTTGTTACCTTGTCCCTCATAACCTCCCTCCCTCCTCCCCCTTTCCCTCCCCCCCCTCCCCCGGAGGTGTTCAGTTCACTTACACCAAACAGTTTTGCAAGTATTGCTTTTGTAGTTGTTTGTCTTTTTTTACCCTGTGTCTCTCAAATTTGGTATTCCCTTTCAATTTCTTACTTCCAATACCAGTATACTCGGTTTCCAATATACTCAGATAAGATTACAGAGATAGTGTAGGTACAACCACAGGAAGGTGATACAAGAACATCATCAATAATAGAAGCTACAGATACACTTGGGACATTGAAAGTAGTTACAACTGTGATATAACAATTGTCTCCATAACATGGAGTTCATTTCACTTAGCATCATCTTATGTGTTCATAAGGGTATAGCTATTGGGCCTTGTGATGCTCTGCTATGACTTGCCTAAACCTGTACTAATTATTCCCAATAAGGGGGACCATAGAGTCCATGTTAAGTACGAGTCAGATTTCCGAGTCAAATCTGGTGTGCATATATTATTCTTGCTCTTATCCTTATGTCTTGAATTGTAGTTTTGTCTCTTTGTATAGTTCACAAATTTTGATTAAAGAGTTTATAAATACATAGATACCTTCTGAAACTCCAAATGGTGTTAACTTCCTTCAAGGAATTTACTGTGAATTGTGGCAAAATAAAAAGTTAGTACAGTAGTGGTTTTATCCTAATCATGATCAACAGCTGTTGAATGAGACCTAGCTTCATTCATTTCTTCCTTGTGCTCTGTGTCTTGATATGTTCTTTTTCTGGGTAGCTTCTGAAATCTCACATGTGTCACTTAGCTTCTTGAAACCCTTGTAGCCTCCTAGCAAGTGTGATACCATGGAGAAAGGCTGAGGGACATATTAGTGCAGGGACGTCACCCCTGAACTTCCTTTGCACTGGGAGCTTAGTCTCTGTTGCTTGATAATCTTGTAACATTCTTCTAAATGTTTCCTTTTCTGTTAAAGATGTTGACTTCTTTTATTCTTTATCCTTAGGTTAAGAATTTGTTCTACTAAGAGACACTCTTCCACTTTCCCTCTGGAAATGTCCTAGTTTAAAACAAACAAACAAACAAACAAACAAAAAACAAAACAAACAGAACATCATTACCTTTATTTTTTCAAGGCCCAGGGCACTTACATTATGACTCTGTCTGAAGGAGCAAGCTGACCAGCTGTTGGGATTATAACATAATTAAGTGATCTTTGCTATGATTTAAGAATGGGTATCAGTCCAAGCTATAGGCAGCATCAAAAATTATCTGGAGAATTTGTTAAAATTTTAACAGCTGGATCCCTGAAGGATATTTCTCACATGCTCAGGATCGAATAGGGTATAAGAATTTGAGTTTTAAATTTCCCAGATGACAGGAGGCAACACTATCAAAGAAAGAATACATAAGCATGCTTTCTCACTTCACTTTAACTGAGAAGAAATTACAAATTCATTAAAAAGAATGCAATAGTTTGAACAATAATGTGAATAATAACAATTTTATTAATAAAATTCACATTTGCTTTACTTGTATTTATTTCAATTCTGATCATTATTCTTAATATTTTGTTATATGCTCTATTTTTAAAATTTAATTTTATTGTCAAGATGATATACAGAGGGGTTACAGTTCCATAGGTAAGGCAGTAAGAAAATTTCATGTCAAACTTGCTGCCCTCTTTCTCATTTTTCTCCCACTTTCCTATCTCCCCTAATCACTCACCAATTGTAGAATTCATTTCCAACATATTGTCTTGTGAGTATCATTGTTGCATTGGTTTGTCCTTTGTCCTTTGTCTCAACATTTTGTTCCTCTTCCCATCCCTAATTCAGATTAACATATGTACAATACCCAGGGTACCAAAATCTAACACAGTGACAACAGGACATAAACCATAGAACAAAAAAATGAACGAAAATAAATGACTTCATATAGTACATCAAAACCAACAACAAAGAAAAACCTCTTGTTTCCATATCATGGAGTTCATTTCACCTAGCATCATCTTATATGATCATATGTACATAGTCATTGAGCTATTGTGACCCCCTGCTAGGACTATCCTAGACAAATACTAATTATTACAAATGAGGGAAACCATAGACTTGGGTCAGGCTTATTTCACTTAATATGATTTTTTTCAAGTCTTTACATTTCCTTATGAATGGGGAGATGCCATTTTTTTTCTGATGGAAGCATAGAATTTCATTGTGTACATATACCACAAACTTTTTGTTGTTGTTGTTGGTTGTTCTAAGCTCTTCAGCTCAAGGCTAGCACTCTACCACTTTGAGCCACAGTGCCACTTCCTGTTTTCTGGTGGTTAGTTGGAGACAAGAGACGTGCACTATGTGAAAGTCATTGTCAGGAAGATGAGAGAAAGCTGGAGAGAAAAGAAAATTGTAAAGGATATGATAAAATACTATTATCTAAAAATATGAAGAACTTAAAAACTCAATAATAATAAATAATGAAAGAAACATCCTGGATAAAAACAGGCAAACTACCTTGTGAGATGTCTTACCATAAAAACACAAGAGGTTTTTTGTTGTTATTGTTGTTTTTAATGCATTATGTGAAGCTATTTATTTTTTCTTTCATTTTCCCCCTGTGGTTTATCCCCTGTTGTAACTGTATTTGATTTTGGTACCCTGAGTACTGTACATACATTTATTTGAATTAGGGAAGGACAACAGCAAAGCAGTGAGACAGAGGTCAAAGGGACAACAAATGCAACAGTGATACGCATAAGATAATATGTTGGAAATGATCTGTACAATTTGGGGGCAGGGGGAGAGAAAGTGGGAGAAAAATGAGGGAGGGATAAGAAGTTTGACAAGTAGTGTACTCATTACCTTACATATGTAACTGTAATCCCTCTGTACATCACCTTGACAACAAAATTAAATATAAAATACATGTCACAAATGTGTCTTTCCTTGAAGGGAGGATGATAATGAGGTGAGTCACAAATATGAGTGGTGAAAAGGTATGGAAAATCTATTCTTTCTACTCAGTTTTGCTACAATCCTAAATTTGCTCTAAAATTATTGTCTATTTAAAACTGATAAACATGACAAATATAACTATAGCTCTGTAGCAGAGGTCCTGGTTTGGGTCCCTAGGATTTTTTTTTTTTTTGGGCCAGTCCTGGGCCTTGGACTCAGGGCCTGAGCACTATCCCTGGCTTCTTCCCGCTCAAGGCTAGCACTCTGCCACCTGAGCCACAGCACCCCTCTGGCCGTTTTCCATATATGTGGTGCTGAGGAATGGAACCTAGAGCTTCATGTGTAGCACTCTTGCCACTAGGCCATATTCCCAGCCCATTGGCTCCCTAGTATTAAGAAAAACAAAGATAAAGGGAGAGATAAAGAGGAAAGGGAGAGAAAGAGGGAATATAGCAGGGAGAGGGAAAGACAGGGACAGAGACAAAGATAGAGACTAAATGTATGAAACTGCAACCTCTCTGTAATTGAGTTTGATAATAAAAAAATATTAAAATTTAAAAAAAGAAGTCAAAACAAAACAAAAAAGTCTCGAAGAGCAGAAAATAATTTAGGTGATAATATTGCCATCTCCCCTCCTCTCTAGTGGGGGGAAAATATCGTTTTCACAATGTCATATTAAATGTAGTAAAAATGGAACCAAGTTAAGCAATCGAGAGATGTTTTAAGGCATTGTAGAAGGCTGTGTGCCATTGCTAAAAAATAATGTCACCAGAATAAAACTAATAAAAATGGGGTAGTTGAACTAAAAAAAAAAAAGACAAGAAGGGATGGAAGAAGAAAGGGAGGAAGGGGAAGGTAGGAAGAAGGGATGAAAGGAATGAAAGAAGGAAAAAGGAAGGAAAAGATGTACAATAAAAAAGACTAAAAAATAAATTATAACATGCTTTGATAGTTACATATTAAAATGTTTAAGTTTCCAAAATTTTTGTGAAAATGATATATGCTTAAACATCCCCTTGATATTCCACAGGAAGAAGTTTCCTTTAAATTCTACTTATTTTTAGAATTTCATTTTTATTATGTCTACTTCCCCCTTTGCACATCTTAAAAATCAAATAAGAGAATTTTTGTTTAGAATCACTATTTGTTGTCACATATAGGAATTCTTCATAAAAAATACTTGTATCTTTTCATGCAATTCTTTCACATGAGTTTGGCGATCATGAAAAATAAAAAGTGGCTTTGGCACCTGTGGATCTTTTCAAAGGCCTCTTTCTTAGCATGGAAATGAACAAAAATGGCAAATGAAAAGGTGAGCTTTTGGCCCACATGTGAGAGTGATGAAACTGCCCTTATTCAGATGATGATCCCATTTTTGTTACTTCTATCTTTAATTCCCTACATTGACAATTGGCTCAAAATAACAAACTTATATTTCATGCTGATACTTCTCAATTTTGTATTTTAGTTTGCAGCTAATTACTGAGGTTGAAAGTGGCAATAAATTCAGATTCTAGCCTTATCATGAATCCTACCTGCTTATGCTTCTGTATACCAAACATCATTTTTATTTTTCTCCAAATACAGAAGAATGCAGAAATTCTGTGGATTCCATAATTGATTTAAATTACTAACTCTGATCTAGTTGACAAATGATGAATGAATAATAACTGATATTTAATCTTAAAATGGCATAGTATTGGTGACAAGCCATATTTATCACAATGTTCTCTTTTTGAAAAACTCACAGAACTTTATAAGTTATTTTAAGGATATATTGGTATAAAATGGTTGTTACTAGCCCATCATATGCTATTTTAAATAAAAGTTCATTAAATATAACATGTATTTTCTTAGATCCTTTTTCTTTCTATAAAATATATTCAGGTTTGATGAGGTACAAAGAAAAGAAGTTTATTGAGCTTATAGTTCTAGCAGGAGGGAAGCTGAAAATGGAGAGGACCAGGGGGCGCCTCTTAGCCATGTGCTGTGTTTTAGCAGGGGACCAGGGAGTCACAACTGAGCTATGTGTTGTGTCGTAGCAGAGGACCAGGGGACCACATTTTAGCCATGTGACATGTCTTAGCATAGCAACTGGAATCTCATCATGGGAGCAAGCATGAGGACAAGCAGGGAAAGCCAAACTTGATTTATAATGACCTATCCAATCCCAAGAAATGTAACACACTCTGACAACCCACACATTAATTTCTGCTGAAAGTTAGACCCCCCCCCCCCCCCCCGTGATCGGGCTCTCTCAAGCTCTGGCAATTTCTCCAAGGGCCTAGAACCTTTCTATGCATTGCCATAGGGACCAAGCTTCAAGCCCATGAAATTTTGGGAAATCATATCCATACACAAGTACAGAAACTTTTTAAAATGTAAGTACACAGAGTAATTATTACAAATCAGCTTCCTGTGTCAATAATTTAATAATCACTATACTTTGTTTAATAATGATAGAAGGAATGACATGATTAAGAATGTCAAGGTACATTTTACTTATTGAGTTGAATCCTTTGTACAACTACTTAAATATAAAAAAAGAATAAATTTAAAATAAACAAATAAATGTTAATGTATACATAGCATACATACATAATAACCAAAGTATGGTATATGCAAGGAAATTAAAATGTTGTAACTTAGAATTGACTCACAGTCCATAAAAATGAATACCAGGAAGCTGGTACCTGGGATGTGAGGAGAATGTCAAGGGGAAAGGGATAGATGAATTGAGAGAATAGGAGAGAAAATAATATTAATAATATTTAATGTGTATTCTTTGAAATTAGGAAAATTGAATGGAGGGATTGGTTTGGGAGAATGGGGAAGAACGATGAAATAGTTGATACTGATCAAAATGCATTTTACTAATAAATTGACATATTGAATGGTAAACCCTTTGTACAATTATTTAAAGAAAATAAAAATTATGATAGACATAAATAAAAAGTAGTTAAAATTACTAGAGTTCATTGGAAGTGACACATATACACGGGTATATGTATATTTTATGGCATTATATATATGTATATGAATGTGTGCATGTAGACACACTTCCTTTAGTTAATAGTATAGTCTATGAGAAGCATTCTTGTTGTTTTATGGAACTCTCTTATAATAATTTTACTTGCCATGTGCCCTGAAACTACAGTTTATTATTGTATCCACCCACCCAACACAATGGAAAATATGTAGTTTATTTTATATATATTTTCAAATGCTGGTGTGCAGATGTAACAATTCCAAGTAAAGCTGTGATGAGTACCATACATGTATCCGCATGCACTTTTATCCCTAGTAGTGTGCAGTAGAGGTTACAGGTGAGTTCTTCAACACTCATGTTATTTAAGAACTTTTGCAATACCATAGCTCACTGAAACCCAACACTTCTTACCATTTTAGTTATAAATACATTGGCAGTTATCCACAGGATTTGCTTGGTATTTATTAGTATTTTTCTCTATGAGCACTTGGGTTCAATATTTTCTAGCAGTGGTAGAAATCACTTTTACTGCAAGCCACATTAATACTATTGCTTACAATGCCAATTATCAAATGACTTTTATTTTCTACCATTTCTTGTTCATAATGTTGCTTTCAACTTTTAAATTTAAATTTTTTCTATTATTTGCAAGGGTTCTTAATAATACAATTTATTTTGAATAACAATTTTTGTGGTACAACATTGCTAAGTGTATATTTCAGGTATCAAAATTTGAGAATATTTTATACATTTGAATTACTACTAAAAACAAAAATGGTGACTATTTTTCTTCTAAACCTAACATTCCAGTTGTTTTTGTTTTTCACACAACGTTGTGTAAAATCTGCAATTTCTAATTATTGATCATTGGTAAAAATGTATTTTTAATGACTTTAAAGAAAAGCTTTCAAGAGCTCTTCATTATGCTCATTGTTTTAAGAATTACCAATATCCTCATGTAGAGTACAAAAACTTCTATTCCAAAATTTTCTTTTTCTCATAAATTCATTTTGAATTTTATGAAACATTTTCTATGTGTTTTGAGGATTTAGTATACATCAATACTTCGTTCAGTCTTGATAAACTTTGAAGTGTGCCTGTGCTTTTCAATATCATTCTATGGCTGTGCTTATTTAACTAATAAATTTAGAACACTTGCTATTTAAAGAGTGATTAAAATGCAAATTTCCTCCTCACAATGCACACCCTTCTCAGCTCCGCTGCTAAGGTTAGGGTGACCTCATATTGAGCTGGTAACTGAACATTCTTTTGTTCTATTCTCTGGAATACTTTATAACCATTTTCGTCAATTTTAAAAACAATTAGCTTAAATTAAAAAAAGGTATTAATGAAGTCCTCACATTTTCTTGGGGGTTCATTTTTGCAAGTTTTGAATATTTGTATTTTTCCCCTCTTTGTACAATTTTTATTCTTCTTGCTGAATATTTTTTTCCTATTTTTTTCTACTGCCTGCATCTACTAGCATCTTTTCATTCAGTTTATTTTGGTCCATTTCTAAGCTATTTAAGTTTCTTAATCTATCTCCCTAATTTATTTCCTTTTCGAGCTTCAATAAAAGTATTCTGCTTAATTGTAAAACATTTTGGGAATGGAGACCCCAGCTATCTGTGACCAATCCTCTCTAATTCAATTTAAAATTTGAGCATACCATTTGAAGGACAAAAGTATTTGAAACTTTAACACAAATATAGTAACATAATGATTATATAATTGTAACTATTTCTGGTAATTTTCGGTGTGCATGTACATGATTTTTGTTACACTGTTTGTATTTTGGTGTTAGAGAAAGTAAGCAGATCGATTGTTAAAAGTTTTGATTCCTCAAGGGAATTTGGCTCTTTATTCAGTAAATTATGCTAAAGCCTCATATGGCTGTCTGTCTACTCTGTAGTTATTCTGCTGATTTTTCATTTATGCTTTGAGAGAATATCGTCAGACACATTGCTGTCTTTTCTATAGATATGATATTTCTACATCATGAAGTGCTCCTCTTCATTTCTAGAAATGACTCTTGCCTTATGTCTGCATTCTAATGTTAGTGTTGCGGCACAGTTTATTTTTTGCCTTGTACTTGTTCAGTATGTTTTCCAGTGCCTCTTATTTCTAGCTTTTGCACTCTGATGCTTTTAATATGACTTTTGAGACAAAATAAAAATCTGACATTTTGATTCTGCTTTATTTTTTGCACTGGCTTACGTGTTATCAGCAGTATGAAATCTAACACAGGACCAAAGTTATTTTAATTATCTGTATAGCACAATTAATTCCTTCTGCTGGTTACCTTCCATCCCCTCAGTATATCTTCTCAATCTTTCCATTATTCTGTTCCCTGTTGGCTACCTGACTTCCTCTGGACTGACTAGTATTGTCTCACATATTTCCTTCTGTTTATTTTCAGGTTTTATAATTTTTGTCTAAAGTACTTTTCTCTACCTAATTTTAATAAGTGATCACCTTAGTGATTACGATATTCAATGTAGTTTTTATTTTTTTCAATGGCTTTTAGAGTTTGTTTTGAGGCCCCTGGTGATTCTTTTGTATTTTTAGAGGTCTTACATAGTCAAAGTTATTTTTATGAAATATACATGATATTTAATTTTTCCTCATTATTTCTATCATAAATGTAGAGCAGGTATGTTGTAGAAACCAAATGATGACTGATATCAAGATAAATGTTCTCATGTGTTGTTTTTAATAGGCTTTATCGATCATATTAGTTTGTTTTAAACAAATTAATATATTTTAAATAGATAGTTTTATTTTCTTCTATAGGAAACATTAGAAACATCAATCCATTAAAAATCTTTGAGGTCTTTTCAAATTTAAAATGTTAAGCAAACCTGAAACTGGGCAACTGTGACTGAAGCCTATACTGCTAGATACTTTAGCGGAGGTTGAGACCTAAGAATCAAGACTGACATCAGTTTGAGTCAAAAAAGTCTGAAAGATCCCTTCTCCAATTAACCAGCAAAATACAGGCTTAGAAGCATGGCTCAACCGGTGGAACCCTAGGCGTAAGCAAGAAAGCCTGGCAAGAGTGTAAGATCTTGGGTTTAAGCCCCATTATTGGCACTAGAAACAGAGAAACATATTAAAGGGAACATATTCAGAAAATCTATGTTATTTAAATGTATTCCCTTAGAGCTTTTCACAGAGATTATTTTTGAAATTATCACTTTTAAAGAAGTGGTTACTTTCAAAATGTATTCGTGACAACTAAAGTACAGTGTTAACTGTAGCTTATATCATCTTCAAATGGTGCAGAAAACTGAGATTCTTGGTCCAAAACTGCCTCCTACTGAATTTGAATGTTTCTATCATGTTGTAATTAATAACAAATCTATGAACATTTTTCATCTTCTTTCTCTTTCACATTTCTAGCATCTGTGTCTCTGCATCATCTATTATGTTGGGTTCTTCAAGGTTGACTTTATCCCTTCAAGTCTACCAGTTATTAAATCTGAATCTCATCTTCAATTTCTTTTGTATAGAAAATGTAGTCTGGCTCTCATTTTCATTCTATTGATTGAAGTTAACTTGAATAATATGCTTCCTTACCTTGTTTCTTTTGAAAAATCAGTTATTCTAATTGTAGAAATGTCATATTTCACAGAAATGTAATATTTTGGCCTTGGGATGTGGCTCAGTGGTAGAGTGGTTGTGTAGCTTTCACAAAGCCCTGTGTTCACATGCACCGCATACACACATACACAAACATTCACACATGCCATATTTTTAAAAATTATTATTGTTTTAAATGTGATGTGCAGAGGGATACAGTTGCATAAGTACATTTCTTTTATTTTAACATAACTTTAAGTAGTTGTACAAAACAGCTGCCATTTAGAAAAGCAGTTTATGAATATAGTATATCTTGATTGATGTCATCCCTTTCAACATTTTCACCCCTCCCTCCTTTCCCCTCACTCTTACTTCATTTTGCAGGATATACATTGGATTCTTTTTTAAAAAATGTATTTTATTGGGCTGGGGATATGGCCTAGTGGCAAGAGTGCTTGCCTTGTACACATGAGGGCCTGGGTTCAATTCCCCAGCACCACATATACAGAAAATGGCCAGAAGGGGCGCTGTGGCTCAAGTGGCAGAGTGCTAGCCTTGAGCAAAAAGAAGCCAGGGACAGTGCTCAGGTCCTGAGTCCAAGCCCCAGGACTGGCCAAAAAAAAAAAAAATGTATTTTATTGTTATTGTAGAGGTGATATACAGAGGGGTTAGTTTTACGTGTGTCAGCTAATGAGTGCATTTCTTGTTGAACCACATACAAATTTTTAAAGGTAATAGTTTTTCCTGAACTTTGGCCACTTTAATGTGCATGGTTTATACTGGTTTTCTGAATACTCATGATAAAGTACCACAGTGTAATGATAACCTTTTATGAATTTGAGAAACTTTTCACCTATCATCTCTTTATCTGTGTTTTCTGTCATCTTTTTCTATCTATTGGAACTCAAAAGCATTTTATACTCTCTTGTAACTTTTTTTCTTTTATTCTTTGTTTTTCTTCAGCTTTAGTCTGCATAGAATATTTTTCTAGAAAATTTTAAAGAATGTTTCACAATTTCTTCAATGTTTTTAAATGTTGTGAACACCAAGTATAAATTTCAAATATATATTTATCTAATATATTTATTTATTTTTCCTGTTGCATGTTTCAAGCTCTCATCTTATCTCCTTGCTTATGGCAAGCATAGTTTAGATATCCAAATATTTCAACATCTGGAACTTTTCACTTCATTTTTCTCTTGTTTCTGTTCTGTGTGTTAGTCTTCTCATATTTTTCAGGAGAAACACACAAATTTTAATTTTTACATTCTTGCTTATTTTTGTTATGCTTCAGGAAACTTATTACGATGATGTACTGAAAATAGAATATGGTCATCACCCCAAGGTTTCTATTACTTAAATGCTAAGAAACTATAGTTGAAAATAATAATAAGATAAAGAAAAATTGCAAAACTGTCAATTTCAGGATTATTTTAATGACATGCCAGAGCCCTAGTCCTAAAAGTGTTTCATGGCCTCTTTCTCAAAACTGTTATTAACCACTGGTATTTATGGCTTTAGATTAAAGCTAATGTTTTTGGTGGGCAAAGGATCCACATTTTGAAAATCCTGGACATTAACATTTTATGTACTCTCAACTGGAGAGGCTGAAAGACAACTTGGTCTCTCATATGACTTTTCAACATAGAACATACCTTAATATCAATATTTGTCTATGCTTACATTCATAAAAAACTGTTCCAACTTCTACATAACTATGGATTTTCCTGGTTAATTTTTCATATTTTGTAAATATATAGTATTTTTAAAATATTGTTATCTTTCTAGCTTTACAAGGAAACTTTAGTTGTTATATGACGTTGTTAATGAAATACAACTTCCAAGGCAAAATCTAATAAATTCCTCTTATATGCCATTATATATAAATATATATATGTATATACATATGCACATGTGTGTATACATGCCCTTATAATGTTATTTCCTTTGTGAAATTGTTAGCTAGTCAGATTTGCCTTTGAAATTATGAGATTATTTTATTTTTATGTATATAACAATATAAGTAATATAAAATAAGTATTACAGCTGAGTTTTTTGACTAGTTTCATTATGATATAAAATGTAAAACACGCACCAGAAATTTAAGAGATTAAAGAACACATAATTTAAAAAGCAAAAATCTTTGGTTCAAATTCTTGTTTTAACTTATACTAACTTTCATTCACTCATTAAGCTAATTTGATTAAATCACAATGTGTTACTTTGTTAAAATAAGACTTTGATGTTGTAATACATTCTGACATATTAAGATGATGAGCAAATTATTAATAGAGTAGAAATAAGTATAATATACTGGAAATAAGATGGAATCTGTGGATAAACAGATAACTTGTTGCAAATTATTTCATTGTCATCATAGCATTAAAACCTTAAATTAGGTGGTTTGCTGGGAAAACACTTCTATCTTCAAGTGAGTTAATGTCTGGCATTGGCCACTAAGCAGGAGTTGGCTGAGTTTGGGTACAGACTGTCACTTGTGCAATGTTAATGCACATCTTATACCTCAGGTATGTCTTTTCTTAAAGAAATGGGAGTAGCACAGTTTACTAGCCCAACGACACACATATCATATGTATTAATGTTCCACTGGCCATACAGATAACACAGCAAAAAATGAAAGGTAAAACTCTGTCAGTCACAAAATAAAACCAAATTATAAGAGAGTGGAAGTATATCATCTCACATGGGATTTTGTTAAGAGAAAAATGCAATTTAAATAAGTTATGCAGACTGTCATAGTCATGTAGCTAATATTTATTTATATGTTTGAGTTTCACAATAATTAAATAATGGAAAAAAGAGAAAGGGCTGTTATCTTGTGGCTTTCTTTTGAAAATGGATCAAGTATCTCTAAGAGCCAGGAACAAAGAGTAGCTAACATTGACTCTTGATATACAAAACATAATAGAATATTGTATATCCATATGAGATGAAGGATTAGTCCATCTCTATCAAGGCCAAGGATGATGTGTTTTGACATTATGGTGTTTGGGCCTGCCAGATGTGTCTCTTTCACTTATCTCTCCTTTGCTATCTTAGCTATCTTCTATCAGTATTACATTTCTTCATAATAAAATGACCCTAATTGGAAACTAATGAGGGGAGTAATTCGATTCTTTTATAAGTAAATATTTTATAGTAAAAACTGGGAACATAAACCATTCTATTGGGGTTGCATAAATGAACATCTGATAAATGCTGAGTAAAACACAAAGACTTATGAGAGGTTCATGTTCATTTACTAAAGTAAATCTGTTTCAGTATAATTTTGTCATAAGTTAACCTGATAATTTTATCAGAGAACTCAATATAAAAAGATATTAAAAATTTGAAAATAATTCTGTGTTTTGACAATTAGAGTTTTTCTAATAAGAGTTTTGACAATGATGTGAACTTTTCTTGCAGATAGTCTACATGGGTTGGTGTGAAGTACGGGAACATGATCCCCTGCAAGACAGAGTGTACTCTCCAACGTTCCTCGCCCTCCGGGGCTCCTGTCTTTACAAGTTCCCAGCACCTCCAGTAAGTGTTTGTATCCAAATGTACAGGGCTTTGAAATGTTATCATAACCAATGTAAATCAATTGACATTTGTTAAATAGCATATAATCAATATAATATGAAAAAATGTAGAAGAGTTCACATTTTTCTGATATTTCACACTAGAAAATAACCCTGCATAACAAGGTTTAATCTTTTATGACCCTTGAAAATTTTAGAAGGAAGTTTTGGTTTTGAGCCTAGAAAATAATGAACAAAATCCCAATACATTGACACTGACATAGGAAAGGACTTTAAAAATATTTACAAGCTTATGTCAGGATATATAGTTAACAACAAAAATTAAAGAAATTATTGTGTTAACATTTGAATGTACATGGAGTGAGAAATTTTAAAGGTTAATTATATATTATTTAACATGAATGTTATCACTGTTTCTCAAAGAAAATTTAAAGAATCGTTTGAGTATTTGAAACTTTTAGTTAGCAGTAAGTTTTCTATTTAGACTTGAATCATTTTCAATAAATAAATCTCAAAATAAATTTCATTTTGGCTAGCAGTTTAATTTAAAGGTTTTAGTCCTTGGTTCCTTGGCCCTGTTGTTTTGGCCTGATTGGAACATGTAAAGCAGAAGGATTTTCTACTCCATGGCAGCCAGAAAGTAGAAAGAAAGAAGGAAAGAAAGAGTCTCAATATCCCTTTCAAGGATTCCCTCATAATCCGCATTTCTTCCACCTGGCTTCGCTTCCAAAAGGTCTCACCACTTCTCAATAGTACCATAGACATAGGACATAGTCATCAGTATATGAAGGTGGGGTTTGTCAAGATCCAAAATATAGCTGTGAACTATTCTTTGCAACTATCAGAATATGTTCATCGATGTTGCCCCAGTGTCTTTAAGCCAAACCAGTCATTTTGTTAATGCATTATATTCTAAATTCTAGCCACTGGAATTTCTACAAAATATGTGAATGCATTACATCAAAAGCCATACTTTCAGAAATATGCACCATACTGAACAATAAAGACTCAATAAATATTTATTATATATAAATACTAATACGTAGAGCATGCACTGACAAATCTGATAATACACAGAGCCTAGGAGTTTTCAAGCCTGACTTAATCTTCTCTTATAGTTGAAGAGCATCAACTTATTTTCAATATCGATGTCTGCATAATGTCATAAAGTGTCTTTTCCTGTTTTCTTAAAAGAAATCACAGTTTTTTTTTAAATCAAAGCCAGTGTTGATATTTCACATCCTTCTCTATGTTTAATTAGGCTCAATTACCAAGCATTTGTGAAACAATTTCTCAGTAATTATAGCGATAACACACATTATTCAGATCATATACAATAAAATAGTTTTAGCAGATAAAAATGTTTCATGTAAAATGAAAGTGTTTAATAAAATAGGGAGATAAATGGTAATAAAGACTAGCATAGATTTCTGGATCAAGACATAGCACAGAAAGAAGCTTCTCCCATGTGATTCTGCCCATTACAGTAGAGTCATCAAAGGACAGGCTCTTTTCTGAAGAGAGAAATAGAAAAAGGCATTTGAAATGACACAAATGACAGGAAACCTGAGAAGCACAAAGAAACAGGAAAGCTAATCAGAAGTAAGTAAAATCTCTAATGACAGCTCTCTAATAATGAAGGGAATCTGAAAAGAGAACCACAAGAACGCCAGGCAGCACAACAACTGACAGTGCTATCCCCAGGACGAGCTTGAATTTCTTATGCACATTGAACCCACTGTGGAGATCTCATGTGGCAGTGACTCCTCCTATGAGACTGGCCAGCATTGGACAAGAAATTCATTTTGCTGCTCTCCATATCTCAGAGATACCTACCTGGGTACCATCATAAGAGAGGATCTATTTGGGATTCAGTTACTCTAGGAAAAAAAAAAGGGAAAACAGCATGCCAAGGAATCTGAGGGTGTTCACCTATAGTGTTTAGATAGGAAATAATCATAGAAGAAAGAAGGTCAGACATTGACCATTCAGAAGTTTTGGCAATAATGAATTCCTACTCTGATAGATGAGGGAATCAATCTTCTTGGCTAAACTTCTGGATGGTCAATGTCGGACCCTTTTTCTTCTATGAGAATGAAATATTCAGTAAATCAACTAAAAATACACAGTAGAACATCTCATCAACAGACTAGATCAAACAGATGAAAGAATATGAATGAGTAAAGAGACACTTGAAAACTGGATATATTCTAATAACAGGAACAAAGTAAGTGAACCACAACTGTCAAAAACACAGTGATATGGCCAAGGAATTAGATTTAACAGTGTATCTGGTAGAAAAAGAAACTGAAGTAAAAATGAAGAACAAAGAAAACATATTCAATGACATTGTAGCAGAAAATTCTCCAAATCTGAGGAATATTATGGCCCTCCAAGTACAGAACGCATGTAGAACCCAAATTGAAATGACTAGAAAGTATTTCACTGCGTCACATTGCAGTCAGTGAACAATAGAACAGGAAGAAATATTAACGCCTGCAAGAAAAATAAATTATCATCTTACTTAGGATGGTAAATACCATGATATTTATATCAGCCTCTAATCAGAGTCACAAAAAGCCAGAAGGGTTTATAGTAAAATATTTCAAGCTCAGAAAGTACTTGATATCTGACACTCAATTCTTCTGTATCCAGGAAAGTTATATCTTAAATTGATGGAAAAAATAAAGACTTTCCAACATATCTATAGAGTAAGGGAATTCATGATCATTAAGGACACTTAAAGGGATTCTACACATAGATGAAAAAGAAAGTCACCAACATGAGAGCTAGTGGAAGAAAATTTTTCATGAGGAATAAAAAAGTGAATAAAAATAAATGAATAAAACATGTTCAACTTATAAACTAGCAAATGCCTAACATAAATATAGTGAAATAAAAGAACAACACTCAAATCAATCAGGGAGAAAACACAATGAAATAATTAAAACTGGAAAAGGCTTTTCAAATTAAAATTAAAATCATTGTAACTGTTCAGCTAAAAGATGTGGTCTAGCTGATTGGATAAAAACAAAGTCTGGTCTTCATTAGCAACGAGTGAAAAGTGGAAAGTGAAAGGATTGATAGTAATGTACTAACCAAATGGGAACAAAGCAATTAAGAATGCTCCTAACTCTAACAAATTGAATCTCAAGAAAAAAAGTCAGTCAGAAGATGTAAAGACTGTGACATATAACAATAAAGGAACAAAGCATCAAAAAGATATAATAGTGATAAGTTCATATACAGCTAACTATGGTAGATCTAACTTTCTGAAACAAACATATTGTATGTAAAGACACAGTAGCCTTCAAAGACAATAATTATGAATGACTTCAATGCCCAATTCCTATCAACAAATGAATTTTCTAGAAAAAAAAGTAACACAGAAACATTAGAGCCAGACTTCCACGGCTAATGCCTGTAATCCTAGCTACTCAGGAGGCTCAGATCTGAGGATTGCGGTTCAAAGCCATCCCCTGCAGGAAGTCTATCAGACTCTTATCTCCAATTAACAACAAGAAAACAGGAGCCACAGTGGCAGCACTGTGGCTCAAAGTGGTAGAGTGGTAGCCTTGGGCTGAAAAGCTGAAGAGCTCAGGGACTGCATCCAGGCCAAGAGTTCAAGCCCTATGACTGACAAAAAAAAAAAAAAAAAGCATTAGAATTAAACTACACCACTAACCAAATATCTAAAACATATTCCTTCCAACACCATAAATTCTTCCTAGCAAGTGATCATGCATTCTCCAAAATTTATCACATTTTAGGCAATAAAGCAAATCTTAATAAATTCAAGAAAATTAAAATAATGTTTTAATTCATCAGATAAAAAAAGATTAATCAATTATATATCAATATTGCATACAGGATCAATACAAACAGCATAGACATTGAACACTAAAATTTTGAATTTTCAGTAGTTCTTTGAAAAAATGAAGAAAGAAACTTAAAACTTTCTAGAGTCAAATGAAAGTAAAAACACAAGAAATTTCTATTTGTAGAACACAGTAAAGGGAGTCCCAAAAAAAGCTATGAATGCATGTATTAAAAATTTCACAAGGGGGGCTGGGAATACGGCCTAGTGGCCAGAATGCTTGCCTTGTATACATGAAGCCCTGGGTTCAATTCCTCAGCACCACATATATAGAAAAGGCCAGAAGAGACGCTGTGGTTCAAGTTGCAGAGTGCTAGCCTTGAGCAAAAAGAAGCCAGGACAGTGCTCAGGCCCTAAGTCCAACCACCAGGACTGGCAAACAAACAAACAAACAAAAAATCACAAGGATCTCAAATAAATAACCTAGTAATAGACTTTCAGATCTTAGAAAACTAAGATCAATTTAACTACAAACTTAGCAGATAGAAAAGTCTAATAGAATTGAGAGTGTTACTTAGCAGATAGAAAAGTCTAATAGAATTGAGAGTGTTAATTAACAAAATGAACATTAAAAGAATAATAATTAATAAAACAAGGAACTGGCTCTTGAAATGATAGACACATAAGACAAATCAAGCCTTAGATAAAAAACTAAAAGGAGAGCGAAGATCCACGTTTATACAATTAGAAACAAACTTTGCTATTATAACAGATACCAACAAAATTTAGAGAATAGAGTATATTTTAATTCACAATAAAAATAAGAGGCAAAAATCTAGAAGAAATACATAAATATCTAGACATATATGATCTACCAAAATTGGGCCTAGGGAATATAAACAAGTTAAAATATTTATAATAAGTAATGACGTTGAAGCACTAATAGCATCCCACAGTAAGTAAAACCCTAGGATTTACTTGATGTATTCACAGCTGAATAAAATCAGATATTTAATGAAGAATTAACACTAATGTTCCTCAAATTATTCCATGAAATAGAAAGGGACAGAAAATTGTCAAATTCATTCTGTGAGGTCACTATTGCTGATAGCAAAATGAGATAAGAACTCACAAAAATACAAATCAATTTAATTGATGATCATAGACATACAGTTCTAAATAAAATGTTTACGTCCAATTCAATAGCATATTAGAATGATTATACCCCATGATCAACTGGAGTTCATTCCAGGAATGCAATATAGGATCAATTACTATATATCATACCTATATATCATACAGTAGCAGAAGGAAGGAGAAAAATACATGATTATTTTAACAGATGCAGAAAAATGTAATACTAAAATTCAGTTTCCTTTCAGAACAAAAGTTCAAAAGGAACTAGAAATATAAGGGTCATACCTCAACATTAAAATGGTTACATGGGACAAGCCTACAGACAACCTTGTACTAAATGGGGAAAACGGGTAAACATATTCATGGAAAGAAAGATAGGGCTTTCTGCTCTCTTTTTTCTTAATCAATATAGCTCTTGAATTCCTAGCTAGAGCACTAAAATTAAGAAATGAAGGGTATAGACATGGGAAAAGAAAAGAATCAAAGTATGACTCTTTGCAGCTGGTATGGTCAAATAGTTAAAAGGCTAAGTGTTCCATCAGAAAATTCTCATATCTAATAAACACAATAATTTAGCAGAATTGTTATAACATACAGAATCAGTAGCTTTTCTATATATAAAGCATAAATATCCTGAAAAAACAGGAAAACAAATTCATTTTCACTAGCCTCAAAAAGTAAAATTCGTAGGAATAAAAACTTATGGTAGTAAACTAGCTGTCCAGTGAAAACTATAAAACAGAAAATTTGAAGAAGATAGAGGAATCTCATGTGTTTCATAGATGAGCAGAATTAGTATTGAAGATATGCTTTTATTTCCCAGAGTGGCTACAGACTCCACACCATCATGCCCAAAATCCAATGGCATTCCTCATAGATACAGAAACAAAATACTAAACTTTATGTGGACAAATAAAACTTCTCAAGTTGCAAAAAAGTCCAGTGCAAAAACAATAATGTTGGAAATATTATAACAGACTTCAATTATATTGCAGAGGCATAGTAACAAAAACAGTATCAGCACAAAACAAAACAGAACATCAACATCAAGAAATAAGGTTAAGCTGACACTGTTACATGATTCTTGACAAAGATGATGAAAGCATACACTGGAGAAAAGATGGACTTCCACACTAGTGCTGGGAAAACAAAATGGCTAAGTCTTTATCTCTCACTCTGTACAAAACTCAGTTCAAATGTATTGGAGACATAATTGTAATTGTAAAACTCTAAAACTTCTATGACAGCATGGAGAACGTTTATAGACAATGTAATAGGCAACGGTGATCAGAAAAGGACTCTAGTTGCTAGGGAAAATAAGAGCAAGAACTGACAAAGGGATTGTATCAAATTTGAAAGCTTCTGTGTAACAAAGAAAACAGTTACTGAATTCCAGATGCAGCCTTCAGAATGGAAGAAAATCTTCCCCAGTTTGCATCACTCATGGGAATAACCAGAATGCGTAAGGAGCTGAAAAAATTAAATACAAAATATTTCCAATTAATAGATGGGGAAATACACTGAACAGATAATCCCCAAAAGCAAAAATGTTATTGACCAAAAGATTCATAAAGAAATCAGACTTTAAAATTTTCATCTTACACTCAGCAAAATGGCTTCCATGGAGAAAGAAGTGACAAGCAATATTAGCTAGCACCCTGGGAAAGAGGAATGCTCATACACAGTTAAGAGGAGTGTAAGTTAGGTCAAGCACTGTGTAAATCAGTAGGCATGTTCCTTTAAAATAAAAATAGAAACCTATCATAAAATTGTCTTATACAAGTCCTAGCTATGTACCCAAAGAAATATTTATAAGCCTACAATAGGGAAACTTGCACAATCATGTTTGTGCTGAACATAATAGCTAACTTTAAGAATCAGCTTGAGTGGTTCATCAAAAAATAATAGATAAAAGTAGCATATATATACACAATACAGTATTATTCATCCATATTACATAACACCAAGAAAGTGGGTGGAACTGGAGATATTGCTAAATGAAATAAGCCAGACTCAGAAAAACAAATCTGCATAAGCACATTCAGATGTAAAAAATAAACAAAAACATGAATGTAAAATAGAGGCTATTTGGAGAGGGAAAAGCAGGAGGTTGGCAGGTGGAGAGAGAGATGGGAGGATCAATATGATGCAAATACATCGCATGTATCTATAAATGTGTGATAATGAACCCTACTTTAAAAAGGGCATTTTAGAGGTGTAATGTACCTCAGTGGCAAAGTGCTGAGCTGCCAAGTGCAGTGCTGGGCTTAGTCTTCAATACTAGAAGACAAAAGACAAAAATAAAAGCATTTATTAAGAGGAGGAAAGTAGGGAAGAGTAAGAAAGAGAAATAGAAAGACTGAATATGATTAAAATACATTGTGCATGTATGGAAATGTCACCCCTCTAATATTGTACAATTAAACTACAAAAATTAGAAAAAATATATTAAAGAATGAAATGCTTCCCCACAGAAATAAATTGGAGAACAGTGGAACCTAAACTATGGGATTTTATTGTTGTCGTTATGTTTAATGTATTAGGTGAATTTCCTTTGGCGTACCCCCTGTGGTAAGTGTATATGATTTTGGTATACTTGATATTGTATATATGTTTATCTGAGCTAGGGAAGGGAAAGAAAAAATGAGAGAGGGTATAACAAATATGACAAGAAATGTACTCACTGCCTTATTATGTAACTGTAACCCCTCTGTATATCACCTTGACAATATTTTTTTTAAAATATTGGCAACATGAGAATGACTTGAATTGAGAGACTTAGATGCATCTGTGAAAGCATCACTGTCATAGTGTATTAAAGCATCACTCTATTATAGGAATGAAATAAAGAGGAGAGTAAGATCTATTTTTCTAAAACAAATGACATTATTTTTTCATCTCTTAAAGGTGACCACCTGGGATTGGACTCGAGCAGAGAAAACATTCTCAGTTTATGAGATTATGTGCAAAATCCTCAAGGTATGGTCAATAAGTAGCAGATATATTAATGGTGTTTCCTCAGCAAATAGTGGTTTTTGAACTCTAATGACCTCATGGACATAAAAGGAAAGAATATGGAAAACAAAAGGGGGAATATAAATTAAGAGAAAATTCAAGGTACAGACAAATGCATTGAACCTTGTATAACTCACCAGCCTGGACTGCCATTCCTCAGCCAAGGAGAGCTTTCAGATGGTGTCCCTCATAGGGAATAGCTCTTACAGGAATAGGCTAATCATGGTAGAAGACAAAAATACCCCAATATCTATACCAATATGACCACATAAGGAGATGCCAAGTGAAATGAACTCCACGTTATGGAAACAAGAATTATAATTATTCTCAACATGCCATGTCAACTTGTACTACTCTTTTCTCTTTGTCCTTGTCTGTTTGTTTGACTGAGTTGTTTGTCTAGTTTTGTTTCTCTTGTAGCCCCTTCCTGTGGCTGTACCCTCCCTACCACGCGATTACATCCGAGTACCCTGGATATTGTCTGTGTGGGTAATAGAACTGGGGAAGGAAGAGGGAATATCAAAATTGAGAGACAAAGAACAAAAAGACAGACCATTCAAAAAGCAACACTTAGTGTACTTGGTGTAAACCAACTGCACAACTCTTGGGAAGAGGGGAAAGGGGGAAAAGAGTGAGGAGGTAACAAGTAGAACAAGAAATGTACTCACGGCCTTTCATATGAATTTGTAACCCTTCTGTATCACACTTTGACAATAAAATTAAAAAAAAAATAACATCAGGAAAATGTAGAAAATTACATCCAGTCCAACTATAAATCTTCAATTGTTTAACAGGTTTTTTTTTGGTGGGGGGAATAGTAGGATTTTAATTCAAGGTCTTATATTTGTCAGGCTAGAGCTCTATCACTTGAACCACACAAATTAACCTCTATTTTTTTTTGCTTTGTTTCCTAACTGAAATTTGGAAAACATTTGGGTGAGGCTTGACATTTTAAAAAAGTAGACAAAAATAGGAAATTATTAATTTGTTTTTTCATAGAGTCTGGCTCATCTCTATGCACATGTAAAAGAATATGTATATATAAAATATTGTAGATATTTTGTGTGATACCACACAAAATTATTGCTACTGCAAGTCGTTAAAAATTCTGAAATTTTCCAAATGGTTTAATATCCTTCTGAAGAGTTACAGTAGGAATAGTTTTACAAATCATTTATCCAGTTGGTTTTTAAAAGAACTGTTTTGGTGTATGTTTAAGTTATGTATCATGATGCTGTCTGATACATGAAAAATAGGACAAAGTACTACAATGAAGTAAATTCACCCAAAACCATTTCATAAAATCACCAAATTATTTTTGATTTGGTAGCAAGCTCAGGTCAAATCTTCACATTCAGCATAGATAGAATATATATTTGTCCACATCATTTTACATGTCCTATGCTTCCACTCACCCGTATCCTTCCTTGTCACCATTTGGAGTTCTGTCTGTTTAAATTGTGGGTTTTGTTTTAGATATAACAGTAAGGACGTGTAATATTTTAACGTTTGTGTCTGGCTTATTTCCCTTAGCATAATGTTTCCCAGACTTATCCATGGTATGCCAAATGGCAGGATTTCATTCCTTTTAGGAACACTAGGTATATGAGCTATAGTTTCTTTATCCACTGTCTATCAGCAGATACTTGGGTCACTTCCACATCTGGGTTTCTGTCAATAATGCTGAAGGAAGCAGGGAGCACAGATGCCTCTACCAGGCAGTGACTGGGTTTCCTTTACCATCTGCTATCTGTCCCCAGATGAGGTACTGGGTCACAGAGTGGATCTATTTTTGAACTTCTTTAGAAATCTTCATCTATAATAGTTTTGGCCAAATTTCCCAGATGTGGTGCTGAAATTCATTTGTACATATTTGTGTCAGCCATTTATATGTCTTCTTAAGAGAATGAAGTCTTTTGCTACTTGTTACTGAGATAAAAAAAAATACTCATCTTTAGGAATTTGCATTTTTGTAATTCAATATATATACACAATGTATATGTACACAAAGTAATAAGCATTTCTATCTTTTCAACAATGAAATAATTTGATGAGCTGAGAATTCTGCATTTCCTTTTGTCATCCTGAAATCTATTAAATGGCTTTAAACCACAGTCACTCTACAAGTAATAGAAAACTCAGAACTAATTCCTGAGGTCTGAGTGTGCCTTGTTATGTCTGCCACCATTTTCTAGTCTGTGACCCTACTCTTTGCATTTTTTAGGAGATTTATTCAGTTTCCACAAATGAGTGAAAGCATGGGTGATGCTTTTCTTTCTGCTTATTTCACCACATGCAATGACCACTAGCTTCTACCATGGTCCTTTCCCATTTTATTGTGTTATTTCTACTATTGAATATTTTTGAGAATTGTTTATAATGATCCCTTTAAAGATAATAGGCTATGTAAGTATTTATTACCAGCGAATAGGAATCTATTTAATGAATTATTTCTTTTGTTTTTTGGTAGACCTATTTTTTTGTTACTTTTGTGGTCTGGGATTTTACTGTGGTATTCAAAGTATCATCAAGAAAAATGATTTTAAGTTTTCCTTGAGATTGTTTTATAGGACATTTAAAGTTTCTGGTCTAAGATTAGGTCCTTATTAATTTTGCGTTGATTTTTCTATGGGATATAAGTAAGCTTCCAATAACATTCATTTGCATTTGGAAATTCAATGACCTTAGCACCGTTAGTTGAAGAAGGCACCGTTTCCCAGTGTCTCTTAATGGTGCCCTTGTCGGGAGTTATTTGACTTTTATATTTTATGTTTTCTCTGTTCTGTTCTACTAGTCTATGTTTCTGTTTTTATGACAATGCTATATTGCTTTGATTTCTAGGGGTTTTGTTACTTAATTTTAAATCAGGGAATGTGAGTAATATAACTTTGTTTTCTTTTTTTTAGAATTAGTTTGGCTCTTTGTGGGTCACTTTGCTTCCATATTCATTTTAAGATTAAGTTTATTTCTTTGAAGATTAAGGATTTATTGAATCTGTATAATGCCTTGGGTAGTATGACGTTTTAAATTTTTATTTTGGGGCCATAGCTGTAGGATATCTTTCCACTTGCTTCTTCAACTTCTTTCATTAAAGTTTTAGGATTTCTGTGTAAAAAATCTTTCACCCACATGGATAAATTAATGCATAAGTATTTCATATTTTTGATACTGTCAGAACTTGAATTATTTTCTTGAATTACTAGGTAGGCCATTAATTACTTGTCTATAAAAAATAACTGATTTTCTGTTTTGTCTGTGTGTTTCTTTTAATTTTATTAATTAATTTGAATAGTTAATCAAATCTTCAGAATGATTTGTGCATAAACATACATACATATCTATACAGAATTCTGTTGTTTATAAATCCTTTCTGGTTTGTGCCTCTCCCTTTTATCTTGTGTGATTAAAAATGATAGTGCTTACAGTATCAAGATGAATTCAAGTAGCAGGTGTTGGCTCTTTTCTTTATATCAGATCTTGTTGGAAAAGTTTTTTTTTTTTTCCTCCTTGACGATAATAGTACCAGTAATATTTTTTTTCATTTTTTTTCTTACTTATTGTCAAAGTGATATACAGAGAGGTTACAGTTTGATATGTTAGGCTTTGGGTACATTTCTTGTACTGGAGGAGGTAACAACCAGTAATATTTAAATAGCATTATGGTAAGTGATTTTATCAAGTAAATGTTTTCCTTAGAATTAATAGTCATGTGGCAAATGATTTTTATAGAATTATTATTTTAATTGTTAATTATTTTGTATAGTTGATATACAGAGGGGTTACAGCTACATGAGTTAAGTATCAATCAATACAATTCTTTTTGAACCATGTCTCCTCTTCTGTAATCTCTCCCAGTCTTTACCTTCTGTCCCCACTCATAATATATCCAGTTCATTTTTCATGCAGTGTCTAGTGAGTATTATTCTTATATTTGTTCATCCTTGGTCCTCTTTTATGTGCCCTCCCTTACTTTCTCAAATACAAACAAAAACACAACAACTCACTCAACAAATGGGCTACAAACTTAAAGAGAGACTTCTCAGATTAAGAAAAAGACTAGTCAATAGACACGTGAAGAAGTGTTCAAATCTCTGTCCATAAAATAAATACAAATGAAATCAACATTGAGATATCACCTCACTCTATTTAGAATAGCTATTATCGGGAATACTAACAATAACAAATGCTGGCCGGGATGTGGCCAAAATAGAATCCAATTACACTGTTGGTGGGAATTTAAACTTGTTCATGCACTCTGGAAAGCAGTATGGAGATTCCTCAAAAGACTAAACATAGAGCGTCCCTGTGACCCAACAATTTCACTCCTGGGCATTCATTCAATGGACCACAAACTAGACCACACTTAAACCACAAGCTCAATCAGGTTTATCACAGCATTGTCTACTATAGCCAAGATATAGAATCAATCTAGACATTGTCCCTCAGTGGACAAATGCATCAAGAAATATTACACACACACACACACACACACACACACACTTACATATATACATATATATATATTGCACCATTTGTAAGGAAATGTAAGGACTTGGAAAAAGTTATATTGAGCAAAGCAAGCCATAGCCAAAGAAGCATAGGCTGCAGGTGTTCCCTCATTTCTAGAGATATTTATTTGAACACATTTTAACTCTTTCATTCTGTTAAAATGACACCACAGTGTTTTGGTATGAAAGCAAACTTGCCTGCCAAGGAACAAATCCCATAGTATCATTGTGTGTAATTTTTTTCCAATGTGCTATTCAATTTTGTTTATAAAATAATTTCTTGAGAATTTTGTTGTTGTTGTTGTTGTTGTTATTGTTATACTGGGATTTGAACCCAGGATTTCATTCTTACTAGACAAGCCCTCTACTGCTTGAATCATGCCCTCAGTCTTTTTCTGTTTTAGTTATTTTTCAGTTTAGACCTCATATTTTCTTTACATGAGCCTGGTCTTGAAACCCAATCTCCTACCAGAGCTAGGGTTATAGGGGGGTTATAGGTGTGAACCACCATGCCACGTCTGTTTGTTAAATAAGTCTCTAAATATTTTCCTGGGCTGAAATTCGATCGGATCTTTCTGATCTCTCTTTCAATTACCTTGAATTACAATATGCATATACATGTCTAAATTTTCTTGGAATGTTTGTGTTACTACTCATAAGGTAAATTGCACTGTACTTTTATTTCCTTATGATGGCTTTGCTTTAGCCATATGGTGAGGCTGGTCCTCTAGTCTGTTGTTTTGAAGACCTTATTATTAATAATTTTCTATGAGATTACCAATTTTACTCTTCTGATTTTCATTCAGCAAGCTTTAGTTTTATTTATTATTTTCTATGTTTTTTTCAGTAATCAATTTGACTAATTTATATCTAAATTTATATTCTTGGCTTCTTTCTGCTAATTTTAGATTTTGTTCTTACTTTTATAATGCTGGGGTATTATATTGGACTATTTGTTTGAGATCTTCCTTCTTTCTTATTGTTTACTCCTAAAACTTTCCCTTCCTAATTGCTTGTGCTACATCCCTCAGGATTTTAAGGATTGGGCTTCCATTGTCACTAGTCTCAAGTTCTCCAGATATTTTACAGGGCTTTTATTTCTAATAAAATTATTGGTGAGCTCTTCAGGTTTTCTTCTGTCATTGCTATCCAGTTATATGTCATTACATTATTTTCTACTATCTTTAAGTAGTTGTACAAAGGAGTTTTAGTTCATCATGTCAGTTGTGTGTATAGCACATCTTGATTAATTTCACTTCGTCCATACTTCTCCTTCATTTCTCCCAACTCCACCTACCTCAAGATACCTGGTTATTTTTCAAATATGTACATTGAACATATGTCTCACCATATCACTCATCCTTTCTCTCTCTATTTTCCCTTCTCAATGACCTACCCTTTCACGACTCATGTTTCAGCTTCCAGATATTAATTTTGATAAACTGTAAGTTATCCAGAGGAATTACCCTGTTGGAATCTCCCCTGAGTATATCATACTTTATTTAGTATCTTTGGTAGATGTATATGACTCTGTATATGTTTACATATATTTAAAGTTTAGATTTAGATCTGATTTAGATCTAACTTTCTTATATGAGGGAAAAAATATGCCCTTTGTCTTTCTGAGCCTAACTTATGTTATGTAACATATTTTCCAGGTACATAAATAAAATTCCCCTGTATGTTAAATATATTAGATATGATACTGATCTTTGATTTACTAAGACTTTATTTTTCGAAATTTTAATTTGGTTTATCCAGTGAAGCACTCCATGTGTGCTAGAGAAAAATGCATAGTGTATTGCTATTGGACACACTGTTCTTATTCTACCTGTTAAGTCTATTTGTTAAAAAGGACAATTAAGTCTAGGGTTTCCTTATTTACTTTCTGTCCAGTTGGTCTAGCTATTATTGAAATGTGGTACTGAAGATCCCTACTGGGATTTCAGTCACGTGCTACAGCGCAGGATTCTGTCCTTTCTGGGTCTCATTCGCTGGGGATACCTTTCTTAAGTCAAACATTTTTAGTTTATGTAGGTGCTAAATGTTAAGTGCATCTCTTTTTGGATCTTATAATTTGTATTCACCTTCTGCTCTATGATGTTTGATTGAATAATTTAACCTACTTACATATAAGATTATCATTGCTTTATGAATTTACTATTCCCATGTCATTTGCTTTCTGGTTGTTTTGTATCCCCTTCCTTTTTTTCATGTATACAATGGCAAATTTTAAGTTTCTATATCACTACCCAGCCATTTATCCTTCTCTTGGTATGTGTAGTTTTATTATGGCTGTAGATTATTTTGAAGTCATGAGGCTGATGAAAAATTCTTGGTTAAAAATGTAATCTTTTAAGGTGATAATAACTAAATATTGCTGCATACAAAAACCCTGAAATTTTGTAAGTCATAAACAAATTTTGTTTGCAATGTTATAATTTATGACTTTTATTGTAGCTTCAGTTATTTTTGATTGCTTTGAGTTTTAGCCTTTATATTACATATAATATGTACTTTGTATTTCACTAATACAGTTTGTGGATGTTATATATGCAAATAAATTTTTATCAATAAGAGTTTTGCCTTCATATATATTTGTTCTTTCATTTCTTCCCAAAGAATTTCTGTAAGTGATTCTTGTCAGGCACTTGTAGCAATAGGAATCGCCTCAGCATCTGGACTGTGAAGACTTTACTAACCCTTAATTTTCAAAGGACTGCTTTTCTATGACAACTAAGGTTGTTTTTCTTTGTTGTTATTGTTGTTTCCATTTAACATTTCCAATCCATACTCATCTCTCTTGGCCTGCAAAGTTTCTACGATGTTATATGCACCTTGTTTTGATACTTCATTTCCTGCCTTTAAAATTCAAGCTTGAATTTTGACTATTTTCATCATAACCTTTTTTGATTGAATCTACTTGGGAATATTTCCATTTCATGGATTTTAATGTCTGTTTCTTTCCTAATACAGAAGTACTTTTTAGCAATTATTTTTAGTATAGTTTATAAATCATCTGATTATATAAGCTTTCTTATTTTGGCTCTGTCCCCTTCATAAGTAGCACAATGCAGACATGTGTTCACTTAAAGATGTCTGGTAAGTCTTCTGAATCGTATTTTATTTTCTTTTTTCTCTCTGAATTTTAAGGGTCTTCTTATCAAGTTTACAGATTCTTCTATTTTTCATTGAAGCTTATAGTTGCATTTTTAATTGTTTTTAATTTCATTAACTTAGTTCTTCAAGTGCAAGATAACTTCTTAGTTCGTTCTATTTGAGTTTCTCATTCATATGACAAATTGATTCTTGATTTCATTCAATTATTAATTGGTTTTCTCTCTCAATGAGCATCCTTAAGGCATCATTTTACACTCCTTTTTAGGCCATTTCCTAAATTTCCTCTCTTTAGAGTCAATGACTAGGTTTTATTTCATTACTTTGTTGTGCATTTTTTCTGTCTTGGAGTTCATGTCTATATCTACTTGTTTGTAGAAGAATAATTTGCTCTGCTCCTGGGCTCAGGGCGCTAGTGCTCGGGTGCAGTGCTTTTGTGTACAGCTGAGCATAGTGAGGTGATCGCCATGCATCTTATCCAGTTAATCACTGCTGGTGAGAACTGAAGGTTGATCCGTAAAGTAGGCTGAGGAGCTACTGACACTGATGAAGGCTGTGTGAAGCATTCAGACAAGGGCTTTAGGAACTTTTCTGTGTTTAGATTCCTCATGGTTGGATTGGTAGCAGCTGAGGGGATGTTTCTTGGTATGGAATATGGCATATTTCCTCCATTCGGGAATCAAGTGTATGAAAAGGCTATGGAATCATCTTCCCAGTCTCCCAGTCCTGAGAATCCCAGGCAGGTCTGAAAATTGCAACCTTCTCCATGGTTCCAGTAGAAAACCATTTCTGACACTGGGACTCTGTGATATCCCAGCCTCTCAGGAACAATGGGCCTAGATGAAATTGCTCCTCAGACTCCAGGGCTTAGTTCATAACTCTGGAACAAGCATGAGCAGGAATTCTCAGCATCCAGCTGAGTTCCAAAGCTGTAATTTAGGCCCCAGAGATGATAGGGTCCAAGATCCAAGGTGGTGGAACTCTGGACCCAGATGGTGGATCAAGGCAGAAGCCCAGGGTTTATGAGGCCGGAAACAACATCATCCAGGATGCTAACAATATCCAGGATGTCATCCTCAGAATGAAAGTACCTTACTTTGGCTGAGGTAGCCATGACTTCCTTTTCTAGAATTGAGGAATGGGTCTCAGCACCTTTGAGTGTTGGTGTTCATCCAGCTTCATGTACGTGGGTATCAATGTAGTCAGGAGAGCAGGTGGCCCAGTCCACTCAACCAAGGCTCTGCTTCATTGAGACACAGGCACTACATCCTCTCAGTCCCAGAAACTGGGGTTGTGGGGATCATTGAATGTTCTAGAGCCTTACTGGTGCTAGAGTTGGAGGTGCTCTGGCATGTCAGAGGTTTGATCTGCAGGGAGATGAGTTGTCCGTTCTCTGCCTATCCCCATTCTGGCAGCAGCATTGGCAGAGGGGGCCGCAGAAGCCTGAGGTCACTGTAACATGATTCTATGTCTATGTCCTAGGACTGGAGCCACAACTGCTTCTCAGTGCTGGGAGCCAGAGAAGACCAACAGTGTGGTGCTACCCCAATTGTGATGCTAGAGGCTATACTGTACAAATAGATCAAAGATCATGTCCCCAGAGTGATGGATCACTAACCTCAGCCCTAAGGAAAGCAGGGCCGACCCTGAATCTGCTCTGCAGAAGATCCTAGAGGACAGGACTGGACAAAACTGCCAGGGGGGTGTGATGCAGAGATTGGACCTCAGGGGTTATATGTTTCTGGTGCTCATCCCCAGGTAGGGGATTGGGGCCGTAGATTGGAGGCCAGGATGGTATGAACCATAGTAGCATAAGCAATGGAAGCAGGGCTGACTTGAGCTTAGAAAGTTCATATTGTGTTTGGATCACATATGCTAAATAGATGAGAAAAATACTAAACACCAGTTTTAGTTCACAAGTTACTATGCAAATTCTGTCATCCACTTATATCTAATTCCTGAGCTTGGTGTATCTTAGGTGGAAAATATTTTAATATATTCAAAGCCATCTGCAAACGTCATACATTAAGTCACAGTGCTCCCACACACATCAGAGTTTAGGGAAAATGCCCAGGACCTGAGATTAAGCCTCAGTCTCACCCAAAAAATATTTTTTTAAAAAGAGTGTGCTTTATTAGAGTATAGTTCCCTGCTTTGTTCCTCATTCACTTGTAAGTTGGAAGGAAATGAGAAGCAGAGAGGCTGCCTGACTGAAGATAGAACAAATGTTTCAGAAATGGGAAGCCTTGGCAGCAAACCCCAAATGTGTGATTAAATACATTGTCTTTGCAAAGTAGTGGGCACTGAAACTTGAAATTTGAAACTTTCTTCATTTATTAAATGTGAAGGCTATTGTGATGTCAGCCATTCATTAATTGATTTGTGAGAGTATTTTATTTGCTAATTCACATTATAGGTATGTGTTGAGTACAATTGAGTTACCAGGCACTACATTTATGCCTTAGGAATCAACACAGGGAGAGCAAGCTAAAAAATATCTAATCAAGGAGCTCAGCATAGATATTTTGGAGAAAATCTTAACTAAATTGAAATCTAAAAGAGTGCTTAAAGGTTGAGCAGTTGAGTCTATGTCTGGATGGGTTTGAGATTTGGTGAAGGGAGAGGAAAGAATATCCTGGAAATAGTAGGATACAAAGTTTTTTAGGTGTAATACAAAGAGAATGGTGTGGTTTAAACAACCCAAACTCATTTGCTACTATACTTAAAGGCTGTGGCTCATTTGCTCATACACACAGACATCAGCAATGCTGTCTTTTACTCCTAACATACACATGCTGACCAGATCTCTAAACAACCAATTGATGTGAGTAATAAAAGTGCTACAGGGCTCAAACATGGGATTGCACAGTTGTAGAGAAGCCAGAAACACATGACAATGACAATTTTAAAAATCAGTTCTCTCAGTGTTTATAGGGTTTGGTATAAGAAGGAGATAGAGCTCAGAAGATTTAATAGACACCATCAGAATGGTTAGCTGTGTGGTACTAGAGAACCACATTGGCATACATCAGCATCAGAGTCTGTTTTTGTCTATCCACAGAGGTGAGTTATGGGAAATTCATTAATTCAATGTAGGGCCTTTGTACACACATCTACCAGACATGTGGATAGCTAAAGTCATATGTATGCATGAAAATGTGTCTATATGCTTATGTGCACCTCATACCTTATTTATCATCAGAGAGCAGGAAGTATTAAAGTCCTCTGAAGCTAGATACATATTCAGCACTCAGTTATTTCTAAAATCTATAACCTGTACAGAACTTTTGATGGATGGGGTGAGTGATAGAAAGTCAGAGATGAGACTATGTCATTTTATTGTGTTATAAAATAAAGACATACAAATTGGGATGTGGCAAATTGGGCTCAGTGGCAAAGTGCTTGCCTAGCAAGTGCAATGTCCTGGGCTCAATCCCCAGTACCAAAAAAGAAAAGACAAAAAAATACAGTTAAAAAAATAAACAACCAAAAAAATTATAAAGACATACTAAAGTCATTGTAGAGCCATATTAATGATATGGAAATTAGGCCAAACAGGCAAATGTGATATAAATAGAGCACAATTTCAACAAATATGGGACAAAACAAATATTAAATTAATGGATTATACTCCATGGATAGGTAGGAACCATGAATTGATCATCTAAGAATAAATCAGGGAGAATCTGACCAAGGATAGGCACTGGATCAAATTACTGCCCACAAAGTACTTAATATAAAAGGAGAAGGTAACAAGTTTGACAAATGTACTCACTACCTTACCTTATGTATGTAACTGTATCCCCTCTGTACAACACCTTGGCTATAATTTTTTTTTAAAAAAAAAGAAGCAGGTAAGTTTGCAAAGATAGGACTGGCAGCACCACCTAAGCGAGTGAAGAGACCAGAACCTTATATTCATGTTTATTAGTCATTGATAGAGTGACAGGAGGATATTGCAATTAGAAGAATAAGGTCATAAACTTCCTGCAAAAGCTGTGTAAAGCAAGCATAGCTAGGAGGAAACGTGTAGTGTAATATAATACAGGGATAGCCCAATGTAGTCTAACCAAGTTTAATGCCATTGAATCTAATGTGCCCTAATCTTGAGGAAATGCCTCGCAAAGCCAGTTGAGGCATATTATATAAAATAACTGTCCTGTTGCTCTCAATATTGCTAAAGTAATGGGAGGCAAAAAGACCAAAACACGGTTCCTCTAAATTCAGCCAAAGAAACAGGATAGCCTTATCCAGGAGATAACTCTCAAGTTGTGAGCTGTCAATGCTGTTCAAACATGAGATGGAAATAGGAAATATCCAACCCTTTGTGTGGTTATATTGTATGTAGTTATAGGCGAATGCCCTAATTCATCCCATACACCGAAAATACACACTGGGCTGTGGAGTTTGGATGGAAATGAGTTGTTCACAAGCAATTATGAAATCATTCAAGGGATAATTCAGAAGTTGCTAAGTGACGAGAACTGTAAAATAGATGAGAGAAATTAATCTGTCTCAGGTAGTCTATATAATAAATAGCAATAGAAATTCATAAAGGTGACCATTCTAGTAATAAACTTTCCTAGACAGTGCTGATTAAAATTGTGCCCAAATTAACAATATCTGAGAAGAAATACTACTAAAAATGAGTAGTAGAAAGGAATTGAAGCAATCAGGTGCTGGTGGCTTATGTCTGTAATCTTAACTACTCAGCAGCTGAGATCTGATTCTGTGAGACTCTTTTTTTATATTTTTTTATGTAAAATGTATTGTAAAAGTGATGCACAGAGGGGTTACAGTTACAGTTAGGTAATGAGTACATTTCTTTTTGAACAATGTCACTCCTTCTCTTCTTTTCTGCCAGTGTTTCCCCCGATCCCTTACAGCATAGTCTCTAGTGAGTATCACTGCTACATTTGTACACCCTTTGTCCCAACATTTCTATGCTCTTATCTCCAATTAACCACCAGAAAACTAGAAGCAACAAAAGCTGTGGTCCAAAGAAATGCTAGCACTGAGCAAAAATGGCTAGATAAAGGATAAAGGGCACCAATGCAACAGAGATACTTAAAAGACAATATGTTGGAAATTACCTTTACAATGGGAGGGAATTGGGGAGGAGGGAAAGTGGGAGAAAAATGAGGGGAGAGGTAACAAGTTTGACAGAAAATATACTCAGAACCATAAATATATAACTGTAACCCCTCTGTACATCTTCTTGACAATAAAATTTAAAAAGAAAAATTCAGGGATGAGGCTCAGGCCCTGAGTTCCTACCCCACGAAAAAGAAAAAGAAAGGAAGTAAAGCTCATTAAATAACAACAACAACAACAATAACAACAACAATGCTCAACACAGAAGTCCCTAAGTGGCTATTTTGGGAATAGAGTCATAAGAAGTTTTCTGACTGTGCTGCCTTTGAAGTGCAATCATCTGGACCTCGGAACAGTTAGAATGAGAGGTGCGAGCCACCAGCACCTGGCAGTGACAACCATTTATATGAAAGATTACATCTTGATTCTGAAGTTAGTACTTTCAGAAGTGGTTGGTTTCTATGAAGACTATCTTTAGTAAAACTAGACTCACATCTTCATTTTCGTAGTATACTTATGCCACATTCCATTTTAAATGTACCAGTACTTTGTTATGAGTGTGTTCATTATGTTAAATTTTACTAAATAATTTAAATGATGATGGCTTTGGTTTCTTAATGTATCATTTGGTAACTAAATTGTTATAAATAGTTTGAAGAAAACATCTTAAAATGTCTTTCTCTCTAAGCGAAATATTTTCCTGGTGATTCATAAAAGGTTTTCCAAGTTGTTACATGAAGTTGCAGTGTTACTGTTCTGGGTGGGCACAAGATTCACTTCATCTGAATTCTGACCGCTTAAAACCATAATGAACATATCAAACTGAACAGTAGCATGGTAACACATATTTATAATCCCATCACTCAGAAGCTGAGCCAATCTGAGCATGGAAAAAGCACATGATAGAGGCAGTTTCTACCCAGCAACTTAAAATCTAGCTTCTTTTCCTAATAACACAGAATAATTGTTATTGATAAAAATATGATCCTTTAAATTTTGTTAATTTTTAAAAACTATTTCCTTGAATATAGTAACATTTTAGTAGGTACCCCTTATGTCAGTGCATTTCAAATATTCACTGGAGATATAAGGAATACTATTTTTCAAGGTATCCTCAAGTCTTTGAGTATTAATTAATTAAATCTCATTCTTAACAATTTTCTTCATCAGCCAATATGTGCTCTTGGAAGCCAACATGGCTCAGAGATGCATTTTCTTTCTCAGCTTTACTCTCTTCCAGGCTGATGATTCTTCTAGAGCCTTATCTAGTGGCACACATTTCACTATCTTGTTTATGTTCCTGAATTTCATTCTCATTGATCTTATGACAGGTATGATCAAAGCATGAGTTTTTCATGGAATGTGGTTGCTACAACTGATGTTTACTATAAGGTGGTTTGTCTTGGTGTTTTCAGTTAAGTGTCTTTTCCATGTTCTCATGGAATTATTTATTAAAACTAAACTATCTAGGGCTGGGAATATGGCCTAGGCAAGAGTGCTTGCCTCGTATACATGAAGCCCCAGGTCTGATTCCTCAGCACCACATATATAGAAAACGGCCAGAAGTGGCACTGTGGCTCAAGTGGCAGGGTGGTAGCCTTGAGCAAAAAGAAGCCAAGGACAGTGCTCAGGCCCTGAGTTCAAGCCCCAGGACTGCCAAAAAAAAAAAAAAAAGAAGAAGAAGAAGAAGCGGAAGAAGAGGAAGGAAAAGAAGAAGAAGAAGAAGAAGAAGAAGAAGAAGAAGAAGAAGAAGAAGAAGAAGAAGAAGAAGAAGAAGAAGAAGCAGCAACTAAGCTATCTAAGTAGAAGTGTATAAGAAGGTGTGACCACTAAATTTGTTAAGAAATAAATATGCAGAAGATGTTCAGGTCTGTTGTATTGGTGAAAATTACAGATAACAAAATGTACCCAAGTCCTCTGCTTTTCCAAAATTGAAAAGAGTATTGAGCTTCTTTCCTCTTCTAAGTTTCTCAATGGGCAATATGTTCATGATGATTAGAAACATCCATGTTGCATGTATCTAAACTCCACCCAATCTAAAGCTCCACCCAAATATCATTCACATATCAAGCCTAGAGGAAAACTTTACTTTTAAAGCCTAACATTTTAATTCACTCCAATAATTTTAATTAAAATTGTGAGGGGATAGCTATATTAAGATCACCCTAAAATTTCCAATTAAATATCTATAAAACAAAATCGTGTAAAATAAATAATGATTTATATTTCATAATGATATTCTCATTAATAAATTTTATCTGAACATTTAATTGTTTTGTTTTGTTTTGTTTTTTTGCCAGTGCTGGGGTTTGGACTTAGGGCCTGAGCACTGTCCCTGGCTTATTTTTTCTCAAGGCTAGCACTCTGCCACTTGAGCCACAGCGCCACTTCTAGCCATTTTCTATATATGTGGTGCTGTGGAATCGAACCCAGGGCTTCAAGTATATGAGGCAAGCACTTTTGCCACTAGCCATATTCCCAGTCCCTTATCTCAACATTTAGAGAGAAAATGTCCTTAAAGCAAAGGGAAAGCCAAGGTTTAGGATTATTCCTTCGGGAGAGAACTATTTATATCCTCTATTCAAATTAAATTCTTTCTTTCAGATTTTCCTTTGATCTTTCTGGACTTCATCGTTTTTGAACTTCTGTTTAAAGAAATGTTGTGACTTACAAATTCACTATATAAGACCATAAAACAATTTGACTAACCAAAACATTGTATTGTGGTTTTTAAAATAAAAATAGAACTTAATATCCAAGGAGTCTAAGCACCTTCCTCCTCTGAGACAGATTTCATTAAAATAATTAAAATGTATGTATTAAGCCACTAGAAAATCCTTAGAACTTATTTACAACATGTTTTATAAAATGACACAGTGGGATATTTTGCCATGTCATTACAATGACACAGCACTGTCATTTTCAATGCATTCTTTTGTTATTAAAAATTCACAATTTATTTGCTTTTTCATATTGCTTTATTAATATTTTTAATAACTTTTGCTATTGTTTTTCTTTGGAAAGCTACCAACTTGTCAGTGAATTTTATTTTATTGTATAAGTTCAGCAATATAAATCAGATTCTTTATAGTTACTGAGCCTTTGAGTGTCTTCAAGAATGTAGGATTAGTTCTGTTGCTTCCATAGGTGCTAACCTTTCACACAATAGAATGCATGGAATGTAGTTCCAGGCACTACAAATTAAGACATAAAAAATAAAGGACCAGGTTGCTGTATTCACAACTTCTACCAGTCTCCTGCTAAGCCACCACCTTCTCTCCCTTTTGCATTCCTTTATTTATCAGTCTTAGTTTGACCCACAGTCCAACTGCAGTATCACTCGGCTCAGGTAATATGGAAGGACTGAGATGTTGTGTGAAAGCAAGAACAACGTCAGTGCCCCAGCTACGTGTGAGATCTTAGCTCTGGCACTGCTCACAGACCACTGACAGCAGAAGTCTGTCTGTCAGTTGACAGATGTTTTATCCACATTGACACCACCAGAACATCTCTCAGAACTAGCAAATAGGGAATAAACCAAAGGGGGAAAAAAGAAATGAATATAAACAGCACAAAAAAAAAAAAAAAACAAGAAGAACAAAAGAACTCTAGCTTTCATTTCTTGGAGTTCATTCCCATAAGCATTATTTCATATAGTCATATCTACATCGCTACTGAGCTTTTGTAATTCTCTACTAAGAATATCCTACACATATTCTAGTTATTACAAATGAGGGATTTTGATTTCTGAATCTTTGTCTGACTTGAGGAAAGGAAGGGGAATCACAAAAACAGTGCAACAGAAGGTGAACCAATGCAACAGTAATACTCACTAGAAATGCTGGAAATGGTAGAAGTGTTGGAAATGAACTTTACAACTTGGGGGGAGGAGTTGCAGGAGGATGGGGGAAAATGAGGAAGGAGTTAACCTTGTTGAAAATGAAATGTACTCATTACCTTACTTATGTAACTGCAACCCCTCTCTACATTACTTTTACAATAATTTTTTAAGTACTCGAGAACACTAACATGCAAACACATCTTAAGAAACTAGGCATAATAGAACTTCATTTAGTTTGATTTGTCTTCTGTTCAAGACTTCTGCTTCTGGAGACATGTTTTCAAATAAGTGAAAGCCATAATCATTTCAACAGAATCATAAATTGGCATAGGAAATATGTTTTTAATTAAACTGATCATTTGGAAGCTATTGTAATAAATGCTATATAATAAAGTGCTTAGAAATTTTAAGAGTTTTTCAACTTGGAGTGCATAAATAAATGTTTATTTGGACAGAAAATGCTATTAATTTTAATAAGTGTACACACATACACACACTTGTATTTTGTTTATCTTGAAACATAAAATAATATATAGCTCACTATAGTGCATATAATTGTTTGGTTATTTTTTTTCCTTTCTGTTGTTCCTTCCTTCCTTCCTTCCTTCCTTCCTTCCTTCCTTCCTTCCTCCTTTTCTTCCTTCCTTTATTTTCTTTCTTCTTGCTTTTAGGGTGCACATACAGGGTCTTGAACTTTTCCTGAACTCTGTTCCTGAGATTTTGCATTAAAGCCTAGTGCTCTACCACTTGATACATAGTTCTACCTCCAGCTTGGTGGTTAATTGGAGATAGGAGTCTTATAGGCTTTTCTCCCTAGTCTGGCTTGAAACCACAATCCTCAGATCTCTTGAGTAAGATTGTAATTGTGAGCCACTGCTACCCAGATCACATTAGTTCTAAAATGACAGAAATGGAAAGTAGCTAAAAATAGCAAAGAAGAAGAATCTATTCTTTATGAGTTATAATCTGCTCAATTTTTCTCATAATCTCATTTTCTTAGCCATATTTCATAAGTTAAAATGAATTTAATCACCCTATGTGTATATTTATGGTATAATTCTAAATTATACATTGTTTAATATACATACAGTGCAACTTGTTATTTAAAAGAAATAATTGGAACATATGATAATGCTATTTGGGGACTGTGAATGGCAAATTATTTTTTGCAATACTTTTTATTGGCTACAGTATTTTACAGGAAAATAAAAGTGGAAGAATAAAACATACTAAAATTGAGCACTATCATCCTTTGTGCTCACTTGCTATATTTTAGGTAGATATTCCTATCCAAGTTCTAATTTCATTGAACTAAATACTATTTATTTGTCAATGATTCTCAGTTTATGGATCTCCCCTTGCATTCCAAACAAATAAATGTATTGACTCTGGATGCTTCCAGGTAAATGTGTAATAACCATACACCCCATATAACTACCTTAATAGAAATACAACTTACTAATTATTCATGTCAATGCCATTGGAGTCACCTCTGGAACCTATTTTTATTTATTTGTTTATTTTAGCATTAGTCCTGGGTCTTGAACCCAGAGTCTGGGCACTGTCCCTGAGCTTGCTCAAGACTAATGCTCTACTACTTGAGCCACACTTATGCTTCTGTGGGTAAGGGGGTTGGTGCTTAATTGGATGTGAGTCTTGTGGACTTTCTCGCCAATGTGGCTTGGAACTGTGAGATCTTAGCTTCCTGAGTAGCTAGAATTATGGGCGTGAGTCACTAGCTCCTGGCCTGAAACTTCTCTTTAACATGGCCCATTCTGAGTCCTCAGAAAACACATTCCCATCGTTGCAGTAATACCCACATACTCCCTCTGTATTAATCCCATCGGTTCCCAATGAATTCCCAATTTCAACTCTTTTCTCCTGCTGGCATCCCAGTAGAATCATAGTGAAAGTTGTGTAGATGTTGTACAGCTGTTCATCTCACTGGTTCCTCAGCTCTCCCCTCTGCTCTGACAATCCATACTCCTGTGAAGTATTCACCCCAGTTCTGCTCAGTTCTCTCACCTCTGCTCTACCCTCTGCCCTGATCTGGAGTATTCTGCTGTTAAATTCTGCCTCATGCCAACCTCCATTTTTGGAACCTGTGGCCTTCTTCCCCAGTACCTTGGCATTTATTCTTTTCATGTGTTTCTCTCAAAAGCCACCTATTATCATTCTAGATAAATAAAACTGCCCCTTAGTAACACTCCCTAAAACTTCTAACTGGATTTATCATGTATTAAGCATTTTCTTGCTGATCTGATGATTTGTCCTTGTCCCAACCAAATCAAAGCTCAATGAAGCAGAAATGTCATTTGCTTTGCGCTGTTGTCCCTCCCCACATAGATGTACACAGATGTGCAAAATACCTTTCATTTCACTTCTTCCAGAACATAGAACTTTCTTTTTCAAATGTAGTTATATTGTCAAGGTGATGTACATATGTAAGGTAGTGAGTACATTTCTTGACAAATTTATTACCCCCTCCCTCATTTTTCTCCCACCTCCACCCTCAACCCCCCAACAGCTTTAGTTTCATTTCCAACACAGATCTGGCCACAGAGCAGATCTGTGTAAAATGCAGCCAGAGGATTAGGGACAGTGAGTCCTTTAGGGACTCACTTGAAAGTATTTCCAGTTATTCATACTTGTGAAAAACAATAACAATAGGGATGAAACTATCGTGCCTACATCTGGGATGAATATTACACTCTTCATTTCTGAGCAATTCTTTAGAAGAGATCCTGAAGCAGGGCCAAAGATGACATCACCTATATTAATGAGTGCTAATTGAACGTTTTGGCTCCCAAACTTCCTCTTCATGTGACAAGATGTGTAGCTTTAACTGAATCCACTTTATGAGGGCTTTTGCAGCCAGATACTGTTTTCCACAATGATTAACACTTCTTATACCTCCCTAGGCTAAGCAGAAATACCACAGCAGTAGGACTTTTAAAGGGTCATATGATTTTAGACGACACTTGATCCCGTTGTACTTGCCTCAGAAGCCTCTCCTGTTATTTACGGCTTTGACTAGGTGGTAATGGTGAGATTATTACACTTAAGTAGGGAAAACATGGCACCTAAGAGGAAAGTGCAGTTATTTGCTTTATTTGGTTTTGTACCAAGAAGCTCAAGTGGGGACTTGGTCCTTGTCCTCAGATATAAAGTGACGTTTTAACATATTTATGGCCAGATATGTTTATTTACATAAGCAGAAAGAGAAAAACTAGCACAAATTGCTGTGTGATTGACAGAGCACCATTGAAGCATAAACTCCACCTACCAAGTGTTAAAGACTAATCATTAGAATTTCATTTTTTGCAAACTTCTTTTTCTTTGGTCACCCTAAATTTTGTCTCCCTTAGCTAATGTTTTCCATTCTGCCACTTGAGCCACAGCTTCACTTCTGGAGTTCTCTTGGTGGTTACTTGGAGATAACAGTCTCATGGACTTTACTGACCAGGCTGGCCTTGAACAGAAATCCTCAGATTTCAGCCTCCTGAGTAACTAGGATTATAGGTGTGAGCCACTGGTGTCCAAGAATCCTGGATGTGAACTCAACCACATGATCCTTCATGCTCTGAGTACTCCTTATTTTTTTATATAAGGTCTCATGGTTTTTGTTTGTTTGTTTGTTTTTGTTTTGTTTTTTGCCCAGGCCAGACTAGTACACAAATCTGCATCTTTTGCTTTCCATGTACCTGGGTGACAAACATGTACCAGCGTTCCCAGCTTTTGTGTAGATGGGGAGCTTAATTATTTGAAGATATTTAAATGATTTAATTGTTTTTTCAAGGCAGGATATGATAAGTAGCCACATATTTGACTGTCTTTGCCCATATTCAGAGCAACAACTACCATTTCCTAAAGCCATTTATTGAGCAAACCATAAGTTCTCTTCATTTGGGAGTTCCTAAAGCCAGACTAGGAGGACATGTTAGTATGAGGCACTTACTCCCAAAGGTGGAATATTATAATTAAAATCTAAAAGATGAATCTTTCAGCCATTAATTAAAACCATTAATCTCATCAGGAAATTTTGAAAGTTATTCCATTAAAAATATTCTAGAAAGATAAATATTATTGTTTTGTGTGTTAGCTTTTCTAGTTTCAGTAATGCTAATTTATGGTGGACATTCTTTAGATATCAATCAGAACAGTAATGAAAACAACTCAGGTATATTAAATAAGAAATTAAGAATGCAAATAAAATATAATGATGATAAAAGATTCATTTTGGTAGCTACTTTCTATTTATCGTGCCATTATTTTCTAAAAATTTAAGATGTCATAAAAAGAATATTTTCTATTTGAAGATAAATAGCATTTTCCCATGTGGATGAGTTATCTATATCACAGAGTTTTTTTGTTTGTTTGTTTTTAAGTAGCATCTCATTCTTCTACATTCTACAGGGTAGTAAATCTAAGATATAGTAAAGCAGTGAAGGGACATAAGATACAAGGTATAAATACATTTACAAACAAAATAGTTAAGTGTCTCGTAAAATACGGGACATGTTAGAAAGACCAGAAGTGTCTTAAAGGCCCATATTCCCTGCTCATGTGAATCATGGAAAATAATCCTGTATGTGTTTGCTTCAATATATCAGTTGCTCCAGAATCTCATAGAATTCAGTGTTAAGAGATGCTGTTAGGAAAAATTTGGCTTTTTAAATTTCCTGTCCTAGGCAATCACAGCCAATTCAGGGGAATTCATTCTAATTTTATAACATGAATTTGATTCCTAACAATTTGAAAAGCTCTGCTGTGGTTAATATAGTTTTCACAAATATATTTACCTCTAAACTTTAAAAATCCATAAATGTAGGGCTGGGAATATGGCCTAGTGGCAAGAGCACTTGCCTCCTACACATGAAACTCTCGGTTCAATTCCCCAGCACCACATATATGGAAAATGACCAGAAGGGGCGCTGTGGCTCAGGTGGCAGAGTGCTAGCCTTGAGCGGGAAGAAGCCAGGGACAGTGCTCAGGCCCTGAGTCCAAGGCCCAGGACTGGCCAAAAAAAAAAAAAAAAAAAAAATCCATAAATGTTAACTATGTCAATTTAGTTAACCTTTTAGTAAAACCACTGTTATTGGTCTCATGATTGAATTAATTTCTTTAACTGATTTATTTGTGATGAACACATTCAAATTTCTGTCTTCTGTTATTTGAAGTATGTAATGCATAATCATCATTTGTAGTCACCACACTGTGAACAACACACCTGAACTTGATCCTGTGAGGCTGTAACTTAACACACACTCATTTGTCTCTGCCTATCCTCCCTTCTTTTTCCCCTAGCTCGTGAGTGTGTGTGTGTGTGTGTGTGTGTGTGTGTGTGTGTGTGTGTGTTAGTACTGGGTTGAACTCAGGACATGGGTGCTGTCCCTTAGCATTTCAATCAACACTGGCACTCTATCACTTGAGCCACAGCTCCACGTCTGACTTTCTGGTGGTTATTTGTAGAAAGTCTCATAGACTTTCTCCTAAACTTTGAACTGTGCTCCTCAGATTTTAGCTGTGAGTATCTAATTACTGGCTTTAGCCACCAGTCCCTGGCTCCGACTCCCAACTTTTAGGAGACAAGTATTTTGTTTTTTTTCATTGTTTGTTTAATTAGGCAGTGCCAGAGGTATTTCACTTACTCTACTTGCTTTCTCAGCTAGTGCTCTACCACTTGAGCCAGGCCTAGAACCCAGGCTTTTGCTGGTTAATTTGGAGATAGATTGAAGCAAACTTTTCTATTCTATATAGGTAATTTTTTGTGGAATGTGGGTTGCAGTTACTTTTTGTTAAAAATCCCTTAATTGACATAAATTATTTTTACACTTCTTGACCACTCATTTAGTATTGCCTAGACTTAGAGTGCAGAATGCAAGCTTTATAACATCATGGATAAAGACTGAACTTCAGTACTGGAAAGGCTGGTCTGCTACTTAGAGATGTGTGACAGATCTAGGACAATTTGCTAAACCTTTTAAAGCCTCAAATCCCAGTTTTATCGACTCAAGGACTTTCTTTACTTCTGATTATCATAGGCTGTTTAATCTCAGAGAACTGAATAACAGTACTGAATGTTGTAAATGGTGCTCAGTAATTTTTCCATTGATGTGATATTTGAACTATCAACTTGTTATCAAATTTTCTTTTTATTGTTAACTTTCATTGTTATTATAAAGGTGATATACAGGGGTGTTCCAGTTACATAAGTCAGGAAATGAGTACATTTCTTTTTGGTTAATGTCACCTCTTCTTTTGCTGTCTCCCAGGTTTTCCTTCCCATTCCAGCAATCAACTTTCACTGAAAAAGGGTCCCAAACTTAATGCCTCTTCTGCAGTGTTTCTATTTTCTCATCTACCTGCTCCTCTCTCAGATGGCCAATTCTGCCTGGTCCTATGTGAAGAGCACTGTAGTTTTTCCAGAAATTCCTTCACCTGAGTTTTTGTGGGAACAGAAGCTGCTTCATGCTTGTGACTGATTGTTCTTGTATTTGTCTTGAAGTCTTTTATTATACTACTGCCTCTTCTTTAGCTAAAACTTTCCCTGTCTTCTTCCCTACAACTGATTTATTGTTCCTTCTTCTGTTTCCTTAGCACTGTACTTCTGTAACCCTCTTGTAATTGCCTGCTATTGTTTTTCCTGTCTTCCCAATAAATGGAGATGGTACCAAAAGCCCATTCAGATGCACAAAGCATGTTCATGTTGAGAATGCATGAGAAATGCCTTTTAATGCTAGCTGCAAATGACAACAATATTCAGAGATGTTGAAATTACATTTGTAGAGTTAATCATATAATGCTTTGTCTGAGAGCTTCAACCACCTTGGATAATATAACAGAAGATACTATATGGAATTTGAAAAGAATAATGAAGTCAAATTCTGTTGTGAGAATATAAATATCATATATGAAAGTAATTTTAAGATTCTATTGGAAGATGTGATTCATGAGAAAAAAAGATACCAAAATTGTCTGGCTAGTAATGACACAGATTGACTTTTTTTTATATTTCAAGGGACTTTAAAGTCTATGTAGCAGGGAGCTGGTGGCAGCTGCAATCCTAGCTATTCAGGAGGCTGCAATCTGAAGATCCTGATTTGAAGCTAGCCCAGGCAGGAAATTATGTGAGACTCTAATTTCCAATTAAGAAGTCAAAGGCTGGAAGTAGAGGTGTAGCACAAGGGACCAAGATCTAGCCTTGAGAAAAAAAAAAAAAAAAAAAAAAAAAGATCAAGGAGAACATCAGGCCCTAGTAAGTCTAAATACCAACACAAAATGAAAAAAAAAATGAAAAACTCTGTAATATACCATAAAATTGACAGTTTCTGAAAATGCTGCAATAAATGTTTATGTTTATAGATTTATACTAATATTATTAGTGTTTTGTGTATGTATATAACAGTCCTGGGGCTTGAACTCTAGGACTCAGCACTGTTCCTGACCTTTTTGGCACCAGGCCATCCAATATCACAGTGGAAAACTTGGTGGAATACCACTTGAGTCACAGTTCCACTTCTGGCTTTTTGGATTGTTAATTGGGGATGAGTCTCATGGGTTGGCCTGCCAGGGCTGGCTTTGAACTGCTATCCTCTGACCTCAGACCTCTTGAGTAGCAAGAGTTACAGTCATGAAGTCACGGACACCTGGACAATATACTAAAATATACAAGTTAATTCAGATCTTAAAATTTCTGCAATGCATAGAGAATATTGAAAGAAAAAAAGAAAAAAAATCATACCCTGGTAACTGATCATTGCCTGGTCAAATGGTCAGAGACCTGATCCCCACCCTAGTATTGATTCTTAATATCACCCCTCCTGTGAGTTTCTGTAATGTTCTACTCCTTCACACTTGCTTCAGTGTGTCTTGTCTATATCATTTTTACTGAAGAATTCATTCTTGCTTTCCCATTTTTTACCACGATCTCATTTTCAGCCACTGATTAACTCTTACTTCCTCAAGTGCATTTTCTAATCTAATAACCACATGGTTATATTTATAATGGTATATATAATAGTGTGTACTTGCATTTTTATTGGTGTGGATATTCATATCCTCTGTCACTGACATTGTCCCTAGAAAGTAAAAACTCCAAATTACTGATACGGAATTTTATGATCTACTTAATTTGGACTATATTCACAAGATATGACATCTGCATTTTTTCTCCTTTTATAAAAGTAGAAAAGTTGTAGTAAAAATGTACTTTCTAAACATCTTCTGACAGCAAGTACATGAGCAAATTCTCTAAAAGCAAGTGACTTTTTTTTAGCTTCCTTCAAGAACTTATAAGAGCCCAGGGAGTGGGAGGCAAAGAAAACAATTGTTTTAAATCAGTATCAAAGCAGATTTTGCTTTAACATTTCCAGTGTTTAATGATCATATATATGCATGCATGCATACTAACATCTAAGAAAATAATTAAAAACACTAATGACTAACCTCATGACAATTTTAGCACTCTCTCCCTCACTCTATTATATCTATATCCATATCTATATCTATATATTCGAAAAGTAATAGATGACATTAACTTACCTTACTTAATTCTTCGCTTGAATGTTGTCAATATTTTAACATTTCTGAAATTATGAAACATGTTGGAAGTAAAATATATTGGAATGGGCAGATAAATTGAAATGGAAAACTTGATGGATTACTTGGAAATTGACGGTGTCAAAGTCTTTTTGACTTAAAGAAATGCAATTGCGGGCTGGGAAGCCCTGGGTTCGATTACTCAGCACCACATATATAGAAAAAGCTGGAGGTGGTGCTGTGGCTCAAGTGGTAGAGTGCTAGCCTTGAGGAAAAAGAAGCCAACGACAATGCTCAGGCCTTGAGTCAAGCCCCAGGACTGGTAAAAAAAGAAAAGAAAAAAGAAAAGAAAAGAAAAAAAGAAATGCAATTGCATAAGCAAGGGAATTGTGCTCTTTAAAGGAAAATGCCATATAACTGCTGGAGACAAATTAGATGCATTTCATGATAATTTCATGAAATGAAACTATGGATCATAAGCACTCTTTAGTTTCCACAGCCTGACAGCTCTGTAAGGAAAAGAGGAGATTGCGTGTCATCTCTTGAGAATCCTAAACTGGGTTTTGTGTATGGTCCTTTAGAAGTTACATTGCTTTTAAGAATTGATGGCAGAGGCCTTTTCTCTGTGTTACAGACCAGGCTTGTGACTGTAGACTCTGCATCTCACATTAGTCACCACTGATGTAAGGTCTGGCCCTGTCAGCACTAGTTGATGTGTGCAGTATGTGTAACTCCAGGTTTTCATCAGGACAGTGACCTGCTGGACCGGAGGAAACACTGCTTCACTGTGCAATCTGAGTCTGGAGAGGACCTCTACTTCTCTGTGGAGTTAGAGTGTGACCTTGCCCAGTGGGAACGAGCCTTCCAAACAGCCACCTTTCTAGAAGTGGAGCGGATACAGGTGAGGGTGTGAAACGCAGACTTGTGAGGCTCAGAGTTGTGTGACTCTTCCTCTAGAGTTCTAACAGAAACTCAACAGAGTTCTGAGAGGCTTGGCCTCTGTCTCAAGTATGTGCAGTAATTCATTATTGTTAAGTGAATAACAACGTATCTCTGAAAAACATTTTAAATTTTCTATCATTTCATCCTTTTAAAGTATTTCCTACAAGATAGTATTTGGTCACATGCTGCTCTAATATGAACATTATATAGAAATGCTCCAATTTTTGTTGTTTACAAGGTGTGTCCTGTTCTCCAAACATGATTGTTTATTTTCCACCTTTATATACTCTTTCTTTAGTTGCATTGATCTTACTTTTAGAAAGTCCTTCATTCATCTATGCCCTTCATCAACATTACATGGAGGTTGAAACTTGCTCCAAAGGTTAAATAAACCTTTATATCTGCCCCCTGATCTCCTCAACCATCCATACTCACCATTCCCTCTTTCCACCTCAACAAATATTTTGTAAAGCCTCCACTCTGTCTTGTGCTGCAATGACACACTTACATTCTTTGCACTATCAGAAGTGAAAAGCAAATATTTGATTTACTGTTTCCTTTTAGCTTTTAATTTTTGTATATTCTTTTAAGCTTCTTTATTGCTATAACAGAAATTTGCACTCATTTGCTTAATGTTTTGGTAATGTTGCTGTCAACATTCCAATGTATGAGTATATTTATGTGAAAAATCATAATTATCCTTTATTTTTTCAATAATTCTGTCACTGAAGTTCAAACAAAAGTAAGGTGGGCAATATAGGAGATTAGATGCAATTATACATGTGTATGAAGACAGCATAATGAACCTACCAAACACTGAAAAGCAAGGAAAGGGGGAGCATGGAAACATGTCAGATGAGGTGAGCTTGCTCAAAGTACATTGAGCACATCAGTGGAATTCCATAATGAAACTCTCATGCATTATTAATGTTTGCTAATTTAAAATATATTTTTTTTTCCAGTCCTGGGGCTTGGACTCAGGGCCTGAGCACTGTCCCTGGCTTCTTTTTGCTCAAGGCTAGCACTCTGCCACTTGAGCCACAGCGCCACTTCTGGCCATTTTCTGTATATGTGGTGATGGCGAATCGAACCCAGAGCTTCATGTATACGAGGCAAGCACTTTTGCCACTAGGCCATATTCCCAGCCCCTAAAATAAAATTTTCAAAACAGGAAAATAAAGAAAAAAAATCTGTTCTTTTTTAAATAAGCAGGAAGAGGAGTAATGAATTGATTCATTATTGATGAATTCATAAATAAATTTACTTATTACTTTGAAATTGGCTTTAATTAATAAGGCTAGAATTGGATTTCATTAATAAGACTTTAAAGAGGATAGACAGCTTCTAGCCAGTTCCTTTATAAATTTTCATATTGCTTTGAGTCTCTAATTCATTTCATATTGATATAAATATACACAGATTTATTTAAATGGATGATCCAGAGGAAATATATTTCTGAAACATTTCATATTGCCATTTAAATAAACACTTTAAAATCTGAAAAACATAATGAACATTGAAAGAAAGTAGCAATTTATATAGATACCTTTCCCCTAGCATAATGTTAAACTTAATGAGAAAAATTGAATTCACTACAGCAAATAGTTTTTATCTGAAATATTCTTTTTTAAATGACAGTTCTTGAAAGTAGCAAACAATTAAGCCTAATTAAGAGTAAATTGTATAGCCTTGAACATTTCTTAATGTTGATAGCAGCTTTAATAAAGTACTAATGAGTAGATTTGAGTATGGGAGATGCCTATGTTTTAAGCAAATAAAATTATACCCCAAATGCAGCACGCACACACACACACACACACACACACACACACACACACACACACACACACACACACACATACCTATAAAATTTTAGCCACTCTGGAGACAAAGATACAAGCAATGCAGTTTGAAGTCAACTCTGGCAAAAATATGAGGAAGATTTTATCTTTTCAGTCCAACCACAGTGGCACATGTCTGTAATCCTACCTACTCAGGAAGTAAAGATAGGAGGAATAGTTGATGGCTAGCCTCGGAAAAAGCACAAAACTCTATGTGGGAGAAAACAGCAACCAAAGTAAAAGGACTAAAGCGTAACACAGCGGTAGACAGTTTTTCTCACTAACTCAAGGCTCAAAATTGAATCCCCAGTATCACTGAAATAAACACATCAAATGACAGAAAATTCCAAACATTTCTTGTTTTGTTTTTGTTTTGTTTTGTTTCTTTTTATTTTTGTCAGTCATGAGGCTTGAAGTCCTGGACTAGGACTTGTACCTGAAGTTTTTGCTCAAGGCTAACACTTTGAGCCATAGCACCACTTCTTCATTTGGTGGTTAATTGGAGATAAGGGTCTCCCTGTCTGGGCTGGCTTCTATCTGTGATCCTCTGATCTCACCAAGTAGCTAGGATTACAGGCATGAGCCACCAAAGCATGTCTCCAAATGTGTTTTATGTATGTCAAAGAGGGACAGGTTTTGCACAACATAAACACATAGCAAAGTGCAAAGCATGATTAGAAATCTCCCCCTGCATGCCCTCTGGGGAAATCAAAGGAATATTCTAAGCTTCGAATTTGTCAAGTGCAGATGTTAATAAAATAGTTGCATATGCTTGTGTAAATATTGTTGATATTAAGTATTGTATATGAAAATAGGAGATGTCCCCTAGGCCCAGATACTGATATTGTGCCAACAATTTAGAAACTAACAGTGTTCTCTCTTCTGTCTAGTGCAAGACATATGCATGCGTGCTGGAGAGTCACCTCATGGGCCTCACCATTGACTTCAGCACAGGATTTATATGCTTTGATGCAGCAACAAAGGTAATGGTTCCAGTCAGCATGGAGAAATATGTCTCTAACCTGCGCACTCATGAACCAGTAACGGCCTTCTAACTCCTGCTAACATTTTAATGGGTCATCATGTGTCAAGTTTTATTTGTCATTTTTGTCCATAGAAGATAAACTGTATTTTAATGTTTTATAGAAAATTATTTGATGCTTTAACATGTGGTAAAAAGCAAACATGCTAAACTATATGTCAATTTCCACTTATAAGTACAAATATAGAGATAGGCTGACAGAGGTATAGACAATAGATACATTTTCTTTTATATCTCTTCTCTGAAAGACATGGATTTGCACTAGAGAGGACATTTTTCTCCCCTTTAAAATTTCATAGAGGTTCCATTTATGAGTTTTCTGTATCACAATCTACAAGAAAAACTAAGGAAATCTTGTCTTTACTCTTTCATATTTCATTATTGAGAAGTGATAGAAAGAATGGTAGCATTCTGAGATTAGGAGATTTTTTTACCAGGAAGTTTGTTTATTATGAACATGTGACTAAATAGGCTTTTGTCAGTTTTATAAATGTTCCATTCCACAAAGTATGCATCTCTGAAATGTATGTACAATGAATGATAAAGGGCATGTCTTCAGCTTGTCATTTCTTTTATTTTTATTAAAAAAAATAAGATTTGGTTACAATGGACTGACAAAGAACAAAGCTAAATTCAACTGGAAGCGGATCTCTCAAGGTGCGTGGTCCCAAACCTCCAATGCTAGTCTTCTCCCTTCAGTATGTGATGGTCTTCAACTGTGTCCTCCTCACATCTATCCCCCATCCTCAGTGCTAATCTCCACCCTGCAATGTGTAACTCAGCCTCTGGGCTGCAGGAAAAGATATCCTCCTCCTCCTCCTCTGCTTCATTCTCTTTCCCCTTTATCAAAGTCTGCTATGAATGAAAATGGTCCTTCTTATTAAGATTAGAGAGTATCTGTTAGATAATCTTTGGCTAGGAAACACATATTCAATTTTGAAATTAAGGTGGGTGGAGAACTTTTCAAAACCAAGTGTCAATAAAACAATACAGTGACAGGAATGGCTGAGGGCCAGGGAGTGTAGGAGATAGTGGGGGTGCTCTGATCTTTGGATCCAGCTCTTCTTAGGTAGAAAGGACACCCCATGGTGTGCTATAATCATCTATTCTTTCCTTGTCAGCAATTGAGATTGTCATGTCCAAGTTTTTATGTTATCTAAGGATGGCCACTCTTTTCTTTTGATTAACATCGGGAGAGTTAAGTGACACAATGATGAAGGTCAGGTTAACCATCCAGTCTGTGGCCTTTGCAGAATACTCAAATATTATACACTAGGATTTTAGACACCAGTGGCTATTTTTATGATTCATAATGAGACCTCTATCAAATCAGGATAAGCCCATGGGTATTAAATTAGTTTCATGAATTAATTTAGTGATTAATCACTTTGAGTATTAAATCAATTTACTAGCTTTAGAAATAAGCTAAATGGATTAGAAAGATAGTAAAGTCTAATTTAAAAAGGGAACATTGTCCCTAAAATTGTCATCAAACTCTTTCCCATCAGTGTGAAAAATATCATACATTAGTAAATGGGGTAGAAATCAGTCATCTGAACACAATTGCAAGTCTCTAAGTCTCTTCGAGTTTATTATAAGGCTCATCTATCCCGCTTTACTATCTGGTTTGCTCTTAGTGTAATGAAGAAAACCTCAGTCCTCACACCCTCTCTGACATAGATGTCTATTTGTGTCCTGAGTATGCTGGGAATAAATGATTACAATGGAGAATCAAAGCCGAGTTTTACCATTCCTCTAGGTAAAACAATGAAAATATCTTCAATAGAAGCCTAGCATTGAGAAATCTCAAGTCCTCCCTACTCTTCCATCGTTGGTAGCATCAAAATCAAGGCAACAAAAATCTCCAATCTAGGTGTCATTGTTTCAAACTTGTAATACTAGCTACTCAGGAGACTACTTCCCATCAAAAAGAATGACATTGCCCCATTCATAAAGAAATGGAAAGATTTGGAAAAAATAATAGTAAGCTAAGTAAGCCAGACACAATGAAAAATAGGCAGCATGGTTTCCATCATTTTTAATAATTAGAATGCATCTATAAATCTACAAGTTAATCCAATGGATAGTAAAAGGCAAATAATTACATGTGGCTTAGTGTGAATGAGTTTGTGGTGATGTTCATAAATACCATTTGGTTCGTAGGGAAACTCTATGTTCAGGTTTTTGGTGACTTCTATACTGTTTTCCAGAGTGGTTGAACAAGTTTTCATGGTAGCAGTGTTACCTTTTGATAACATCCCTGCTAGCATCTGTAGTGATTACTTTTCTTGATATTGGACATTCTAACTGGGATGAGGTGGAATCTGGAAGCACAGGTATCAGCCATCCCAGAGGACCATGTGGAGATAATCACAGGCAGGAGAAGAAGGTTCATAAGGAAGTTTATCAGTGGGGCCATAGTTCCCATGGGAGAGGGAGCTACATGGCCTCTGCACCTTGTCCAGGTGGCAGCTTCTCTCTCTGGGGGTAAAGGGGAAGTAGTTAGGTAGTGAGTAGGAGTGGCTCATTAGGTATGGGTGGATCTGGGGGCTAGTGGGAGGAGCTGAGGACCTAAGGCTAGGGAAATGCTAACATTCCCCCATTTGTTGTTTATTAATAACAGAGGAGGGGTACCAGGCCGGGAGTATGGGTGGAGGTTGTTTCCTCTGGAGCTACTTCCTGCTGAAAAGGGGCAAAGTAGTCAGGGGTTCCTGATTCATCATTTGGCCTGGTACCGTCCAGTTTGGTTGGTAAAAGTCCTCATCATTTCCATGAGAATGGTTATCAGGGCCAATGGGTGTCATGGTCTCCTCTGGCTACCTCCTGCATCTTGAGCACATCAAGGATCACTGGGGCTGGGGTCTTCAGGGTCCAGATCTGTGCTGGGCAGAGAAGTGTAGTAAGAGGATGGCCTTGAACTGCACGTTCCCAGGTGGCATCCAGGGTGAGGATCCTGTTAAAAGAGACTTTTAAAAAGGTCAGACAAGGGCTGGGGATATGGCCTACTGGCAAGAGCGCTTGCCTCATATACATAAAGCCCTCAGTTTGATTCCCCAGCACCACATATACAGCAAATGGCCAGAAGTGACGCTGTGGCTCAAGTGGCAGAGTGCTAGCCTTGAGCAAAAAGAAGCCAGGGACAGTGCTCAGGCCCTGAGTCCAAGGCCCAGGACTGAAAAAAAAAAAAAAAAAAAAAGGTCAGACAAAAGGCTGACAAGTTCACAGGACCAGTTAATATGAACGACATGGGAGGGAGAACACACCCTGGACACAAGCCAGAAAAGTTCCATTTGGAACATAAACCCAATGGTGGCCCATTACTAGGAAGGAGGAATAACTGGACTGGGGGCAGGAAGGAAGTGTTTAGGGATAGTAGACTGGTTGGGAGTAACCAGTCAGAGGCCATATATATATATATATATAAATGGCAAGTAACAAAGGCAAGAATGCAAGTTTCTGTCCAGATGGAAAATGGACAGGTATGGACATTAGGTGAGTAAACAACTATTCCTCTTGATCTCCCAGCTCTAATTAATTTTGGAAGGGCAAGTTTAAATTGACTCCATTTAAGATGAGACTTCATCTCTTCTTACTCCTCTCCATGGTGTCTCATTGTCCGGATTGACCTCATCCTGAAGGTCTAGGTGCTCATTGCTTGGATAGCTTGTCCCAGTTGGCATTCATGGGGTTTGAACTCAAGGCCTGGGCACTGTCCCTGAGCACTTCTGCTCGAGGCTAGTGCTCTACCACTTGAGCCACGGTTTCGCTTTCAGCATTTGGCTGGTTCTCTTGAGCCAAGCTTCCAGTCTGGCTCTTTGCTGGTTAGTTGGGAGATGGAGTTTTAGAGGGATATATATATATATATATATATATATATATATATATATATATATATATTTTTTTTTTTTTTTTTTTTTTTTTTTTTTCTTCTTCTGCCCGGGCTGGCTTCAAACTGCAACCCGAGGAGTTTTAGCCATAAAAGCCCTTTTTATTTCCAATTAAAGCAACAAGGAGAACAATAGGAATAGAGCTTACCTGTAACTTTTTGAGAATTGACCATAGTTCTGCTATAACACTTAGAGAACAGCAGACTGAATGAAATCCATGTGCCATCAAATCAAATCATCATTTAACCTTACTAGCAGGTGGAAGAGAGCACAAATGAGTTAATAATCAAGAAGGCAAAGGGTTAAGACAATGTAAAAGTATCAGCTTCAGAAGTGGCTGTGTCTTCCATCCTGGATCATCAGGCTTCATTAGTCATCTGTGATGGAGGCAGGCAGGAGAGATGGGTTTGATCTAGGCAAGGCTGCAGTGGCATCTCTCAGAATCCTCTGGATATATTGTCACACCTCCTGCTGAGTTGACTGCAAAATTCTACACAGACTGGTTAAAGACATTTAAAATCCCCCAATATTTCCTGGTTGCTTACTCTGAGTACTATGGCTTTTGTAGGCTGGTACCCTACTGGTTTAAGCAGGGTGACAACTTTAAAAGATTGTAGAAGGCTTGGGCCTTTAACCATCTTCCTAGTCACAAAATCCACATGGACCAAAGGCCAACCAAGTCTGTTCTCTGCAGCAGCCACAACAGTTTCTGAGACATGGAGGGGGAAGACACCAATGTTATCACAATGCAACCCTGTGGCCACCAAACACAACTCTGATGTTTTTAACCTTGGAGTAAGTCTTGGTTGCAACTCTGTCATCATAGGCCTGCTATAAGCCCAACTCTAATCTGGGGGTGGGGGGCACAGAGCCAGGGCAGGAGAAATCTGGGCCTGTCAAAACCTTCACAGGACTCCTAGATTCCCTGAGGAGTTTTTCCTGCAAGAAAGAGAGAATAAGGAATCACTAGTAGTGAAACTAGGCAGTTTAGGAACAAACTGTGGAGGCAGCTTCCTGTAACTACGGACTGCCACAGTCCACGCAGCTAGCACACTTGTCAACCTGCATCCTATAAAGCAAAATATTAATCCTGGGTCAGGAAAATTGAGGTTAGCGGCCACAGAATGACTCTGGTCCCTTGATCTTAAAGAGTTTATGAGAGCACAGGAGAGAAAAATGGAAGAGCAAAATCTTAGTCTATACCAAATAATTGTCAGGATCAGATGCACACTTGACTCAGCATAGATGGACATAACACACTGGTTTTACATCACTGTACTTATACCACATGCAGCATATTAGAACCTTTTGGAGTATTTTTTTAGACACATTTGTTTGCACCCAAACATGATCAGTTTGGGTTTAGAACCCGAGTTTTTTTCTTGGAGTCTGGTGATGAGTCAGGATTGCCTCTAGGCTGTTCACTGTGACTCCACCCACAGGCTGCAAAGACTTAAGTAAGTGAAAATAGTAGTCAAAAGCAAGTAATTTTGAAACCATGATACCAGTCTTTACATGTTTTACCAACAGACAGACAAACAGACATACAGACAGTTGTGCACAAGCTTTGGGGAGCGCTTAAAATTTTTTTTTTAAATTTGCCATGTAAGTTTTCTGGAATTCCAGTGGCAAAATTATATTATTTTGCCCATATTTTAGAACCACGTGGTCAGTTAGAAAACAAAAACCTTTTCCTAGGAAACAAAAATTTTCATAGATTATCTGGCGAGGAAATGAAGAAGCCACTTTTTGAGAAACCAGTTTAGCTGGGGAGCTGAAGTGGGATGCTAAGACCAGAGATGGCCCAGGAGATGGGAGACAGGACACAACACAGACATGTGGCATGGCATAATGGCGGCAGAGCTGGTCAGACCCTTAGCCGGCTCACAGCAAGACACATTCACCTTCCAGCATTTGAATTGCAAGGCACAGTTACAGAGTTCAGGGTAGGGGGCAGGGTTACAGGGAGCATGAGTCTCCACATCCCTGCCATGCCTGGAGGAATTTGAGGAATTTGGCATGCCCATTACCTGGGGGATGGGTGGGCTCCACCTCCAAGAGTTATTGGAACCTTGATGGAACCAAGATGGTGCTTGCTAAAACCAATTTTATTGTCCACCACGTGGTCAATGCTAAAGAAAACAGGATTTAGCCAACAAGCAGCAGAACTTAACCGAATTTCCAAGCTTAAAAAACATCAATAGATGTTAAACAAATATTAGTACCTTTGGAAGCTAATACCAGCCCATCACAGGCAGGCAGGCATAGAGAGAAGCAAAAAGACAGAGAGAGAGAGAGAGAGAGAGAGAGAGAGAGAGAAAACTCCATCTGCCCGAGCGCTCATAGAAGTTATGTGAGTCCTGTAAAATATTCCAAAATTGTAAAATTGGGCTCAAAGTTGAGCATCTTTAGACTGCTCCCCACTTGATGAGTGACCAGCGGAGCTGAACTAGAGAAAATCCAAGCTCCCGGCTAATGGTCACTCACCCTGGTTGGAGTTTCAAATCTGTTGTGGTGGATGATTGTGCCCTTTCCATGGTAAGTGATTAGTGGAGCTGAGGAGTTAATACCAAGCATCCTCAGTATTACTCTGGTCAGCTGAAATGTGAGAGACAATCAGCGATGGAATCGTCACCCCAATCACTGTGTCTCAGACCGAGCACGGAGTGTGGCCCTGTGGCCGCGGCCACATAGGGCCTGTGGCCCTATGTATGGTCATTGAGTGTGGCTTGGAACTTGGTGCCAAGATTTTTGGTGTAGCCCAGAAGCCACGGCCCTGTGGCCCTATGATAAATCAGAAAATCAGATCCGAGCCCTCATTTAGATCATCACTTACCCTGGGTGTGAGGGCAAATTTGTAGATTGTCGTGGGGAAGTAGAGCACTCAGTCAGGAGAAGTTACCTCGGTGGTCATCTGGGTGGGCTTAGGACAGCTGAATAGGTCCCGGAGACAGCTTGGATCCCCCAGAAATGAGGGAGCAAATCCACCAGGGAGCCTATCCCGAGTTTTGGCACCAATGAAAGCATAGTTATCGACCATCCCAGAGAACCATGTGGAGATAATTACAGGCAGGAGAAGAAGGTTCATAAGTAAGTTTATTAGTGGGGCTATAGTTCCCATGGGAGAGGGAGCTACATGGCCTCTGCATCTTATCCAGGTGGCAGCTTCTCTCTCTGAGGGCAAAGGGGAAGTAGTTAGGTAGTGAGTAGGAGTGGCTCATTAAGTATGGGTGGATCTGGGGGCTAGTGGGAGGAGCTGAGGACCTGAGGCTAGGGAAATACTAACAGAATCTCAATGTCATGCTCATCAAAATCCCAACAACATTGTTCAATACCATAGAAGAAGTAATCCAAAACTTCTTATGAAATAAGAGAAGATCCCAAAAAGCAAAAGCAATTTTAGCAGGAAAAATAGTGGAGAGTACTACCAATACCAAACTCCAAACTCTATTACAAAGCCATATTAATAAAAGCAACTTGGTAATGGCACAAAAACAGGCCTGAGGAATAGAATGGAATATAATCAAAGACCCATAAATGAATCCACAGAGCTATAGCCACCTAATCTTTAATAAGGGAGCCAAAAACACAGAAGGGAAGAAAGATAGCCTCTTCACCAAATGGTGTTGTCAGAACTGGCAATACACATGCAGAAAACCACAGTTATATCATTATATATAACGCTTCATCAGAATTAATTCCAAATATATCAAATACCTCAATGTAAGACTAGAGACCCTGACAATATTACAGGACAGGATAGGGGAAACTCTAGGAGCAGAAGTGCAACAAATAGAAGAAAATATGAATAAATTGGACTACATTAAGGTGAAGAGTTTGTGCCTGGAGAAGGATATATAGCAAGATAAAAAGAAAGCCCACAGAATAAAAGATCTTTACTAGCTATAAAAAGACAAGGGCCTCGTATAAAAAAATTAAAAAAAAATATACCAAATATTCCCAAGTTACTTGAGATGATCCAAAACTTTGGAAAAGTAGCAGGATATAAAATTAATCCTCAAAAATCAATGGCTTTCGGTAGGCCAACTAAGTGAAGAATGAGGTTGAAATCAGGAAAGCAACTGTGTTTGCAATAGCCCCCCAAAAATACATAGGAAAAACCTTAGCCAAAGAGATAAAAGAACTCTATGAAGAAAACTTTAAAAACCTGAAAAAGGATATTAAAGCAAAACGAAGGAAGTGGAAAAACCTCCCATGTTCCTGGATTGGGAGGATTAATATCATGAAAATGGCAACACTGCCAAAGGCTATCTACAAATTCAATGCAATACGCAATAATATCCCAAGAACATTCTATAATGACATAGTGGAAACAATCCAAAAATGCATGGTTGATTGAGTCTACACAGTTCAGCTATATCTCTGCTTCAATTTAGACTAACAACATATAGAGAGGTTTGCTTTCTACTTTTCTGTTTCTTTCAGAGTTACTGAGTGATTTCTTTGCACATACAAAAATAACTTTTAGCTCACGTAGGTATTGGTTATAACCACTCTCAATAAACCATTGCCTTTTCAGTAATGGATAAAATATTTTCACAAAAACTGGACCAAAATATATTTTTGGAGTCGACGTAGGTAAAAATAAACACCTGTTTCCATTACATTCTTGCAAACTTATTTGCACTCATTTATTATTTATTTTTTTTTCAAATTTTTATTATCAAACTGATGTACAGAGAGGTTACAGTTTCATACATTAGGCATTGGATACACCTCTTGTACTGTTTGTTACCTCATCCCTCATTCCCCCCTCTCTCTTCCCCCTTTCCCTTTCCCCCCATGAGGGGTTCCGTTCACTTACACCAAAGGGTTTTGAAAGTATTGCTTTTTTAGTTGTTTCTCTTTTTTTACCCTGTGTCTCTCGAATTTGGTATTCCCTTACAATTTCCTAGTTCTAATATCAGTATAGACAGTTTCCAATATACTCAGACAAGATTACAGAGATAGTGTAGATACAACCACAGGAAGGTGATACAAGAACATCATCAATAGTAGAAGCTACAGATACGCATGGGACGTTGAAAGTAGTTACAACTGTGATATAAGAATTGTTTCCATAACATGAGTTCATTTCACGTAGCATCATCTTATGTGATCATAAGGGTAGAGCTATTGGGCTCTTGTGATCCTCTGCTGTGACTTGCCTAAACCTGTGCTAATTATTCCCTATGAGGGGGACCATAGAGTCCATGTTTCTTTGGGTCTGGCTCACTTCCCTTAGTATAATTTTTTCCAAGTCCTTCCATTTCCTTACAAATGCGGCAATGTCCTTCTTTCTGATAGAGGCATAAAATTCCATTGTGTATATGTACCACATTTTCCTGATCCATTCGTCTACTGAGGGGCATCTGGGTTGGTTCCAGATTCTAGCTATGACAAATTGCGCTGTGATGAACATTGTTGCTTGTTGCTTCCTCTACTTCATTCAAAAATGGTGTTGGGATATTAATGGGTATTGCATTGAATTTGTAGACAGCCTTTGGCAATATTGCCATTTTGATTATATTAATCCTCCCAATCCAGGAGCATGGGAGGTATTTCCATTTCCTTAGTTCTGACTTAATTTCGTTTTTCAAGCTTTTAAAGTTCTCATCCAAGAGGTCTTTCACTTCTTTGGTTAAGGTTATTCCTAGGTATTTTATGTTTTCAGGGACTATAGCAAAAGGAGTTGCTTTCCTGATTTCAGCCTCGGTCTTCAGGTTGTTAGCAAAGAGAAAGGCCGTTGATTTTTGAGGGTTTATTTTATATCCTGCAACTTTGCCAAAGTTTTGGATCAGTTCTAGTAGCTTGGGGGTAGAGTCTATGGGATTCTTTAGGTATCAGATCATGTCATCTGCCAAGAGAGAAAGTTTAACTTCATCTTTTCCTATTTGGATCCCCTTTATATTTTCTTCTTGCCTAATTGCTCTGGCTAGGAATTCTAGTACTATGTTGAAGAGCAGGGGAGAGAGTGGACATCCCTGCCTTGTTCCAGATTTTAAAGGGAATGGCTTTACTTTTTCACCATTTAGAGTTATACTTGCTGTTGGTTTGTCATAAACTGCCTTCATTATATTCAGGAATGTTCCCTGGAATCCCAGTTTTTCCAGGGCTTTTAGCATAAATGGGTGCTGGATTTTATCGAACGCTTTTTCCGCATCCAGAGATAAAACCATGTGGTTCTTTACCTTGCTCCGGTTGATGTGGTGGATTACATTAATTGACTTGCGTATATTAACCCAACTTTGCATCCCTGGCATGAATCCAGTTTGATCGTGGTGTATGATTTTTTTTTTTTTTTGATGACCTGTTGTAGTCGATTGGACAGATTTTTTTTTTGTCTTTTTTCAAATTTTTATTATCAAACTGATGTACAGAGAGGTTACAGTTTCATACGTTAGGCATTGGATACATTTCTTGTACTGTTTGTTACCTTGTCCCTCATACACCCCTGCCTCCTCCCCCTTTCCCTTCACCCCCCCCACCCCGAGGTGTTCAGTTCACTTACACCAGTTTTGCAAGTATTGCTTTTGTAGTTATTTGTCTTTTTTTACCCTGTGTCTGTCAAATTTGGTATTCCCTTTCAATTTCCTACTTCCAATACCAGTATACACGATTTCCAATATACTCAGATAAGATTACAGAGATAGTGTAGGTACAACCACAGGAAGGTGATACAAGAATATTATCAATAATAGAAGCTACATATACACGTTGAAAGTAGTTACAACTGTGATATAACAATTGTCTCCATAACATGGAGTTCATTTCAATTAGCCTCATCTTATGTGTTCATAAGGGTATAGCTATTGGGCTTTGTGATGCTCTGCTTTGATTTGGATTGGCCAGAATTTTGTTGAGAATTTTTGCGTCTATGTTCATCAGGGAAATCGGTCTATAGTCCTCTTTCTGTGATGAGTCCCTGCCTACTTTTGGGATGAGGGTTATACTGGCTTCATAGAATGAGTCTGGTAATGAACGTTCTCTTTCAATTTCATTGAAGAGTTTGAGAAATATTGGTGTGAGTTCTGTTTTGAAGGCCTTGTAGAATTCTGCAGTGAATCTGTCTGGAACTGGGTTTTTCTTGGATGGGAGATCATTTATTGCTGTTTCTATTTCAGTACTGTATATGGGTCTGTTTAGAAGGTTTAAATCTTCATGGTTGAGTTTGGTGATAGGAAATTTTTCTAGGAAATCATCCATTTCTTCCAAGTTCTCGAATTTGTTGGCATAAAGATTTGCAAAATAGTCCCTTATTGTTTTCTGAATTTCGATTATTTCTGGGGTGAGGTTGCCTGTTTCATCTCTTATCTTGTTTATTTGAGTGTGCTGCCTTCGTTTTTCGGTCAGGTTTGCCAGGGGTCTGTCTGTGTTGTTGATTTTTTCAAAGAACCAACTCTTTGTTTTGTTGATTCTTTCGATGGTTTTTTTCATCTCTAATTGATTTAATTCTGATTTGATTTTAATTATTAGCTTCTGTCTATTGACTTGGGGTTTGGCTTGTTGTTCTCTTTCAAGGAAAGTAAGGTGCTTCCTTAAATTATGAGTTGCTGTTTCTCCAGTTTGTTGGTGTATGTACTCAGAGATATAAATTTTCCTCTGAGTACTGCCTTTGCTGTTTCCAAAAGGAGCTGGTACTTTGTGTCCTCATCTTGGTTGAATTCCATAAACATTTGAATTTCCGTTTTAATTTCTTCAATGACCCACTGATGATTCAGCAGTGTGTTGTTTAGTCTCCATGAATTGTAGGATTTTCTGTGGTGACTGTTTGAGTTGAGCTCTAATTTTATTCCATTGTGGTCTTAGAGAATGCAGGGAATGGTTTTGATACTTCTGAATTTGTACAGATTTTCTTTGTGTCCTAAGATGTGATCTACTTTGGAGAATGTTCCATGTGCTGCAGAGAAGAATGTGTATTCTGTCCTTGCTGGGTGGAATATTCTGTAGATGTTGGTTAAGTCTAGTTGGTCTATGCAATTAATTAGTTCTGTGGTTTCTTTGTTCAGTTTTTGGCGTGTTGATCTGTCCAGAGGTGATAGTGGAGTGTTAAAGTCCCCAACTATCAATGTGTTTGGGTCTATGAGTGTTTTTAGAGTCAGTAGTGTTTGTTTGATGAAGTTGGGTGCTCCTGCATTTGGGGTGTAGATATTTAGGATGGTTATATCTTCCTGTAGGAGAGATCCCTTTCCTAGTATGTAGTAACCTTCTTTGTCTCTTCTTACCTTTTTTAATTTGAAGTCAATTTTGTCTGATACTAGGATTGCAACTCCAGCCTGCTTATGGGGGCCATTTGCTTGATAGATTTGATTCCAGCCTTTCACTTTTAGAAGATGTTTACTTTTGCTGGATAGATGTGTCCCTTGAAGACAGCAGAAAGATGGATCTTGATTTTTGATCCAACTTATTAGCCTATGTTGTTTGATTGGAGAATTAAGTCCATTAATGTTGAGAGTTAGGATTGGGAGATTATCGTTTGTTCTTTCATTATCACTATCTTGTTAAAAGCTGTGTCTTCCCATTTCTTGATCTGATGTTTACTACTTAGGGTTCATTTCTCTGTCTGTATTGGGATCGATTATTTTTCCTGTATAGTACATCTTTGAGGATTTTCTGTAAAGCTGGTTTGATGGAGATTTATTGATTCAGTTTTTCCTTACTGTGGAAGACTTTTATTTGACCTTCGGCTATGAATAGGAGTTTGGCTGGGTACAGTATTCTTGGTTTGTAGTTACTTTTATATAGTGTTTGGTATACCTCATTCCAGGCTCTCCTTGCTTTCATGGTCTCTGCTGAGAAGTCTGGGGTAATTCTGATTGCTTTTCCTTTATACGTGATTCTTTTCTTCTCCCTAGTAGCTTTAAGGATTCTTTTCTTGTACTCTACTGATCTTGTTTTGATCACAATGTGTAAGTGGGATCTTCTATTCTGGTCTGGTTGGTTTGGGGTTCTAAATGCTTCTTGTATCTGTATAGGCCTATCCTTCTGGATATTTGGGAATTTCTCAGCTTATGTTCTGTTAAATAGTTTGCCTATCCCATTAACTTATTTCTCCAAGTTTTCCTCAATATCTATTATCCTTAAATTGCGCTTCCTGATCGTGTCTTGCATCTCCTGTAGTGATCTGTTTTGTTGATTGGACTGGATTTGTATTGTTTTTTATCTTTCTCCATAGGGTCTAGGGAGTCTTCAGCTCCTGATATTCGATCCTCTGCTTCAGTTAGTCAGGACTGTAGGGTAGCTACTTGATTTTGAATCTCTTTTCCTTCTGACTGGTCTTTCCTGATGATTTCCATGTCATCTCTTAGGTCTTGCATGGACTTCTTTACTGCATTAATTTGGTTTTCAGTGCTGGGTAGCTATCTTTTCATTTGAATCTTGAATTTCATTTATCTTTCTATTTGTTGAGGCCATGAATTAATCTATTACTTTATAGAAAGATTGCTGTATTGATTCAAACTTTTCATTTGACATGTTTATCAGTAGACTTTGTAGAGCATTTTGAGGGTTCTCTTCTATGTCTTTGATTGACTGCTCTGCTTCCTGCTTGTTTTGAGTGGGAGAAAAGACTCCATTGTTTGCCATCTTTCTTGTGTTTCTTCTGTCCATTTGGATTGGGAATGCCCATGTACAAGCACCTGTGAGCACCGTTTAAGACCCAAAGCAGCCCTTACCAAGCACTGTTGTGTAAATCTTATAAGTTCACAATTATATCCAGATACCTTGTATACCTGTCTATAAAATTAGATTTGGTTTTCCTAAAGAATACAATTTCAATATAATAACCGATCCTGGGCCCTGTATTCAGTAGTTACTTATTTACTGTTACAACCCTATGAGCAATTCTTGTTCTTATATTAAGTTCTTTTAGGACTGGCTTTCTCTATGAACCCCTTTGATTCACTCGGATTAAGCAGGGATACCCTCTATCCAATAACCAGGAGTCAATGGAACCTGTAGGTCTTGGCAGTAAGTCAGGAGGAAAATTTAGAGGTAGCAAAGAGAATAGAGTAAAATGTATTGGGGTGGGGTGATTTTTTGGTTTAGTTTCAGTGACATGGAAATGTGGAGCAGAGTAGAATCAGTAGAAAGAACAAGGTTAAAATGAAAAACAATGGAGAGTTAGCAGAAAAGAGTGGAGGTGTTATTCATAGAAAAGTAATTTTTAAAGAAAGAGAACACAAAGAGGTAAATAAAGTAAAAATACTGGAAGACAGATACACAAAACCGAGAAAAATTATTTGAAAAAGAAAAAAAAAAAGGAAAAAATCCAGAAAAACAAACAACCAAAACAATCAAACAAAAAAAGACTTGATAAAACAAACAGGTAAAAATGGAAAGAAAAAAAACAAACAAAACAATGACGTTTCAGAAGTGAAAAAATTAAAAAAAAAATTTTTTTTAAAGTTTAAAAAATGTTTGAAAAGAAAAAAAAATGGAGTGCTCCTTGTTTGGGTGGTCTTTCCCCAGTCTCTGGTTTCCTTGAGATGGTCTGCAGTCTATTTTCCTGATTGGCTGGTTTGACATGCTTTCAGTTTGCAGGGGGTGGATCTGTTCTGACCCTTCTCCCCTGTTGGTGCAGACCTGGGTCTCTGTGGTTCGCACAGCTTGCGGGTAGGCCTTGGGCCTTCTCTGGAGATGGCGACATGAGCAGTCTCGGGAACCGTGGCTCCTCTGTCTGCTGTGGGACCTTGGCCTTTAACGCGTGGCTTTGCATAGGCTGTGGACTCAGCAGGGCAGGGCACCTCTGGCCTGGTTTACCCAGCTGAGAGTTGCTTGCCTTGGGGAGGTTCCTCCTTCCTGGCCGGGGCCACCTCTTTGGCAGAGGTGGCTATGGAATGCAGCTCTGTTTCAGGCTGGGAATTGGGCTTCCTCTGTGACGGGACCATTTAACTGTCTCAGGAACTGTTTGTTCCCCCGTCAGGTGTTTCCGTGCTGCTGGTAGCTGCTCGCCACTTTCGCTTTAAATTTAGAAATACCGGCGGGCAGTGCAGGGCACCTCTGGCTAAGCTGTGGCCCAGGATGTGCCTCCCGCCTGGGCAGGGGGCGTTCTCCTTGGCGGAGCTGGCTCTCACTGGTTGGGCCCTCTTACCCTTTTCAAAGATGGATCCTTTGTCCTCACTTTCCCCAGCCCCGCTTTAGTTCCAATCTGGTCTGACCCTATGCCAGTGGCAAAGATGGCGCTTTGCTCTGGCATTGGGGGAAGGGCTACCTTCCAGAAGCTCCTCTGTGGGCGCGAGTGAGAATATCTTTCGTGGGGTACTCACGCTTTCTCTGCGATTTCAGGTCGTCTGTGCTCAGCTGCCGTCTGGAGTATTTCTCCCTGGTCTATGCTGTGTGCTTTAGCCGTGCGGAGTGCGGGTCACTGTGCTGGGCGCTGTGTGGGCGCTGGCACTTGTGCGGTGGCAGGATGCCGCCCAGAGCTCAAATCTGTGTTTTCAGATGAGCAAAGTCTATTTTTTCTTCCTGACCAGAATCCCTGTACTGTTAGAACTTACTCTGGCTGTCTTTCTAGGAGTAAAAGTTTCTATGGGGTGTGAAAACTGCGATGTCAGAGGGAGCTCAGTTAGGGCTCTGCTGCTCCTCTGCTGTCTTCCCGGAAGCTCTGCACTCATTTTTTAGATGTTAGGCTTCCAGGTTGAAGGAAAGTTTCACAGAAGTTGCCTTTAGGTTTAGACAGCAAGAGGTGAAATTATAGAGACAAACATTTCTGGATAAGAAAAAAATGACAGAATTTGAGGGCATATGATATGAGAGATCATATCTGTGGGTAACTATGACCCAGATTTTGATAGAAATCACAGTGAGGGTTTTAGGTTGATTTTAAGAATAGCAAATTACCCCGGAGAGTTTGCGACAGAAAAGAAATGACCAGCAGCAGTTCTTGAGAGCAGAAAATTCATGGATGTGTGAGTAGGCTCAGTGAGCCAGATGAAGCACAGATTATATATCATCAGGATGTCTCTTCCAGTACACATTATCCTGTCTGAGATCCTGAGAAACTGTGCATAAAGGAAAAAGTCACAGGAATATCAGGGTGAAAAGTAGTCTCCGTTTATCGACACAACTATAAGACACTCCAGATAAGTGAAAGGGAAGGCTCAAACAAGGATGGAACTTCACAAAGAACTGATACACAGGACATAGATCCAGTGTGTTCTTGATTATATTGAATTTACACTATGGAAGGTCAGTCACTCCAGCTGAGGTATAGATTGCATTGATGGGTAAGGACGAATTTGAAGAAATGAACATTTGTGTTTCTTGATGATTTTAAATATAATTAAACAATAGTATTTTGCTTTAAAATGATGAAAGGAATGCCTTTTTTTCATTTGTGTCAAAAGTAATTCCTAAATTCTAATAGTTACAATAAGGCTGAGGGAATAAACTCCCTAGGGTCATTTACTAATCGAAATTATTGTATTCTGATTGGGTTTTCCCTTTTATGCTTTAATAGTTGAAACTGAGTGTTTATGGTTTAGAATACTTAAAATAGCTTCTTGTTAGAGGAAATCTAAGAGTCAGTACATGTAAAAATGTTTTTTTTTAATCACGATCATCTCTGACATATAAAGACAAAAAATAGAACGTAAAAAGTCAAGTTTTTATGCATTTAATCTATCATATTAAAAGTTAATATAATAATTTCATGTTTTTATTGTATGTAAGTCACTAATTTTTGTTGAAGGTAAATTATAATTATTATCTTTTGAAGTTTGTAAAACCTGTGCCAATGTATGTTGACCTTAATTTTAGGAACATGTGTTCTATGCAATAAGAAACAACATAATATCAACTAGAAATCTTCCTTTGCATCTTCTGGCTTGTCTTTTTAAAATTAGAAGACATAATCTAGCTTTTAAATAATTGCATTTCAGAATTAAGTTCATTGTTAACCAATAGCATGTATAATTCATGAATATCTTAATCTACATAATCTTTTTGACTCTTTAAGTCAACATTGAGTTTTAGAGTATTTCGAGGGTAAAATTTGAAAGAAAGTTAATAGCGGTTATATTTATACTTTTCCATTTCCAAGAGTCTTTGTTATGGGCTGGGTATTTTAAAGAGTTCCAAGGTGCTGTTTCTCTTGTAAGCATAAGACCTTATGTGCTCTCTCTCTCTTTCTTTCTCTCTCTCTCGCTCTCTTGCTCACTCCCTTGCTCTTCTGGTTTTTATTTGATTTTATATATACTATATAAAATTGGATTGGTTAAACTTCTCAAATTAGAATTAAACTTTGTTTCTTTTGTTACCTACTTTCAATTATTTCATATTGAAGGTAATTTTTAAAAATTCAAACTGTAAATTAATCAGTATTTCTTGCTACAGTTTACCAGAGTTCTATGTAATGTTCATCCTGGAACCTTCTTTCAGAAGCACTTCTTTAAATAATCTGATTTAGCAGACTTGTGTTTGAGGGCCAAGAGTGAGAAACATAACTCTGCATAAAACAAGAGACTGCAGTGGAGCCTGACAGGGATATTAACACTAATCTCTTTATCCAGAATTGATGTTTAGGCATGTAGAATTAAACTAGTAAGAAATGAATATGAGAATGACTATAATATCACCTAAGGATATGAGCAAAGGAGGGATTAAGCTTTCATCAAATTTTGTTATTTTTTGTTGTTTCCGTCTTATTCCATTATTGCTACTCACATTCATACAAATTGTGACATATATATATATATATATATACATATATACATCACAATTATGTATATATCACATATATACACACACACACACTGTGGGGGTATAGGTGTGGGTGTGTGCACATATGAATTTGTGCATTGAGATAATGAAGTGTTAAAGCTCTAGTTTGGTGAAAATTAAGTAGATTTGACAACCTAAAGTATCCCTTGATATCTGTGAGAGTTGGCCTCCCCATTGACACCCAAATATGCAGATGCTCCAGTCCCTTAAAGAAACTGTTATACTATCTACATGTGTTTTCCATATCATTTAGTGCACTGTAAGTTATCTCTAGTTTGCTTGTAATAATTGATAGAGTGCAAATCATATAGTGCAAATGCAATGTAAGTCCTTATACTTTATTTTCTGAGGAAAAATGACAGGGAGAAATGTCAAAGTTTTAAAAATAGATTCTATTTTTATTTGGTCAAATCTGCAGATGTAGAATCCATGAATACAAAGGGCTGCTGTACTTAATTTTGTTTTGCTTAAAAGTTTCACAAGAAGCTGGGTTCTGGTGGCTCAAACCTGTAATCCTAGCTATTTAGGAGGCTAAAATCTGAGGCATAAAAGTCCGTGAGATCCTTATCTCCAACTAACTACCAGAAAACCAGAAGTGGTGCTATGGCTCATGTTGTAGAGTGCTAGCCTTGAGCACAAAGAGGCTCTGGGTCAGTGCCCAGGCCCTGAGTTCAAGCACCATGATTAGAAAAAAAAAATCACATGATTGGAGACAAAATGAGAGATGTAATAATAAATACAGAACTGTGGATTTTCTAAAAAAAGATCATCTAGTCTGTTTTCTACCAAATGTGACTCTGTAGCTCTAACATACATACACATGCAGACACATGCACACACACACACACAAACACACACACACTAACAAACAGAAACTGATTTTCTTAAAAAGCTTAGTATTTAAACAGATTAAATTTATAAAGGGCAAAAAGGAAGTTAAGATGTGCTTATGCTTCTTGTTGAAGATTCACAGTGTTGCAAGATGGAAACAGATCTTTGTGAAATATTACTGACCTTTTAATTTGAAACTCATGGAAACAAGGAAAGTTGGCTCACTCTATAATTCCAGCTGCATGTGAAGTAGACAGGAATATGGTGGTTTGATATAAGCCTATATAATATCTCTTTTCAATCAATAAATCCATGTGCTGGCCATATCTGTCACCCATCTAGGCTGGAGGCCTAACGTAGGAGGAGCATGGCTTGAGGTTAGTGCTAGGAAAGAAAATATGGATCTTGTATGAAAAAATAACAAAATCACAAAGGACTAGAATCATGGCTCGAGTGGTAAAGTGCCTAGGTAGCAAACATGAGCCCTAAGATAACATCACTTAATTCGTTGAGAAATTAATTAGTGGACTATATTGCTCAATCATCTGCTACTGAAGAATCCTTGATGTTGTATGGAACATTTGAAACAAATATGTTTCAGTGATCATTGCATCTATATCTCTGCCACTTGTAGTGGCCAGCTTTGCAAATCTGTCTTTTAAATTAAGTTCGGCAGGCTTTTATCCTTCTGATTGTAGAACTCAAAACCAGTAGAATTTAGAAAGCACTGAGTTAATTCTAGCAGCAGATTTTATTCAAATGATTAGTTTATAGGGAGGGTTTTATTTTTTTTTAAGTTGAGGAGCAAAAAAAGCTTAAAATTGCATCAGTATTATTATGAAAAAGTGATGATTCAGGACAACCTGTGTTTGAGTGACTTAGTAAATTGCCCTCCCAGGCTTAGTGTCTGGGTTTAAATGGGATTCTGATTATGTGCTGTAGTTTAAGAAAGAACTCATAGCATTTGCAATAAAATGTTCTTTTATAGTCATGCTCAATAAATGGCTCTCTGATGTTTGGTTAGGGAAATAATTACTGAATAATGAAGAGTCAGGTTGGATAAAAGATATTTGAACTATGGAAAGTATTTGAAAAAAGATATTTGAGCTATGGGAAGGACAGATTTGTGTTTATTCCTACTTATTAGTTGTAAGATATGTGTATATTATTTTTACTTAATTATATCAATAATTTTACTACAGGCCTCTTGCAAAAAATCAGAGCTAATATTTGTAAAGGTCTAGAAGGATGTCATCTTCTTTCTTATAAATAACAAATATAATTCTCCATTGAAAGGGAAAAGTAGACTGAGAGTATTTCACAAGCACAAAGTGAAATATTTTTAGATTACTTATGATTGATGCTTATGTTTGCTCACTAAATGTTTCAATGACAAGAATAAACCATGAGCACCTATTATGTGCCTCTTGTCTTGACTTGAAATATTCTACTTGACAATAGCACAACTTAATGCATGTGCTGGTTGAACATTCTTTGTAATCACACTATGTGAGGATTGCTAACCTGATTAAGAAGAGTGATCACTAGCTAGGCACCAGTGGCTCAACATATAATTCTAGCTACTCAAGAGGCTTAGATCTGAGTGCCATACCTCTACAAAACAGGGCAGGAAAGTTATAAAATCATAATCTGAATTAATCCCCTAAAAGCCAGAAGTGGAGCTACATTTCAAGTGGTAGAGTGCTAGCCTTGAATATAAAGGCTCAGAGAGAGTGCCCAGGACCAGCAAACACTACACATTACACCCTCCCCCCCACACACACAGTGATCTTAAATTACAAACCACACATAATTGGTATTTTTTGCATTTCAATATATTTTCATACATTTCTTCAAAAACGTGTCTCTCACACACAGTAACATGTAGGTAAATGACTAACAATTTCATTTTACTATGGATACTGTAACTATGAAACTAATTTGGTCAGTAAAAATCACTATGTAGGTTTGCATAACTTACTTCCTCTTTGCCAATTTTCAATAACTTAGAGCTAATATATTCAAAGTGTTATAATTTCTTATGTGGCTCTTTCCTGTGGTTTTCAGTCATATAAATATATATTCAAACTTATTTTGATATAACAGGTTATCTACCATTTCATCTAACTACTCAAATAATAAACTTAAATCAATATAATTTTTCATTGTTAAAATAAACAAATTTATGTTGAATTGAAACCCCTCTGTACAACTGCTTAAAGATAATTAAATTTGATAATAATTAGCTTGACTTCCTTTGGAGCAGTAGGAGATTTAATCCCCAACAAGTTTATGCTTGAAATCCTACATGTTAAGGAGGCTGAGATCTGAGGATCAAGATTCCACGGCAACTCTAGCAGGGAAGTTCATGAGATCTTTATTTCAAATTAGTCACCCAAAAGCCAGAAATGAAGGTAAGGTTCAAGTGACAGAGTACAAGCCTTGAAAAAAAAAAAGCCAATGTACAACAATAAGGCCCTGAGTTCCAGACGTGTGACAGCACAAAAAGTATTAAAATAAAAACAATAAACTTTTATGAATTCTCTTAACTCTCCATATATGCAACAGTTGCACATATTCACATTTCATTACTACATAATATATGGAGATATATTTCTATATATAGTATATATAGTTATATAGATATCTAGATCTATCTATAATATAGATATTGATCTATACAGAGATATAGATATCTATCTATATCTATATCTAGATAAATATATCTATCTAGATAGATCTATCGAGATAAATCGTTATCTAGAAATTTATATTTTTATATTATTATATATTATATATAGAGAAATATTATATATCTCTATATTTCCAGATCTTTCTATCTGTCTATATCTATATCTATCTATATCTATCTATTTTATCCAAATAGAGATCATATACTTATCTAGATAGGTATTTAGATAGATCTAGATATATAGAAATATAGCTATAGGATATATCTCTTTATGGATATATAAACTAGAGGAGAAGAAATTTAATTTCACATTACTTGGAATAACCAAAAGGAAATTTGAGTCTTACCTATATTGGTTATTTATGATAATAATAATGGCTAGGAGATTCACTAGATCTTTGGAAATTAGAATAGATACAATTTGAGGCAACAACTTGGCTGCCATTTCCACAGTGAATGCTGAGAAGATGGAGGAAAAAAATACAGAAAATATTTAAGATTAATTGAAAAAGTGCCTCAAGAGAGAGATGAAAATCCAATATATCTATTAAAAATACTATAGAACATTCAGCCTGTATTACATTAAATTTCCTTAAGAAGTGTTCTTGGGGAGCTCCGGTGGCGCAATTGGTTAGCGCACGGTACTTATAAAAAGTGTTCTTGGCGTAAACCATTAGCAAATGATACTTCTTTCAACTAGGGAACAAAAGCTGGAGAACTGAAGTTTCCACTCCAACCTACTCCAGCCTCATTCAATCCCATTGTTTCACACTTAAAGGGACATCAGGATTTGGACTGGTCTTGTGTAGTAGGAAACTAGAGAAGGCTTTGTGGAATAATAATCAGTTCTCCTGCTGTGATGGATAGAAGGCAGTAACAGACAGTGTCATCTCTTCTCTGCTCACCATTATAGATCTGCCTCACTATGATGCTCTGACCTCCAAGGATCAGAACACCTTGCAAACTGAGCTAACCTGACTCCATCCCCAAAGTGGAACCTTTTTACTCATGATGCCTATTTTTCCTTTTACCATTCAATCTGGCAGTAACCACATATAGGGACATTTAGTAGAATTACTAAAAATCAGATAAAAGTTATACACTGTCTCTTCTTCTTGGTGAGGTCCGTTGCCCTTTATAGATGATGACTAATTCCTTGCCTGTCAAAAATTTTTGGAACAAAGGACCTAGAATGGCCAGAAAACATACAGATATTCCACATAGTTCTGGGTGAAAGGTACAGGATATCTTACCCTTACATGTGTAACTGGTAGTGATAGTGGCTGTGACTAATTCTAAATCCATCTCTTCCTTATCTGATAAAGTTTTCTACCCACTAATGGCACAGAACTTTACCCTGGTCAGAAATGTAAGGTATATGGCAAATCTTGGAAATGGTGGTTTTTTCTTACAGTACAATGAGGTGACACACTAGCTATAATATAAGAGGCCAGTGAGCTATTCCTTCTTGAACCAACGTTTTGGCTGATTTAAGATTAGGAGCACAAGTATGGAAATATTCCCTCTCTGGAACTTTCTTTGTTGTTGAGTGATTCCATGGATATTTTCTGAATTATGAGGATTTTTGTGAGTACTAAATTATTGAAGTCTCATAGCAGAAAACACAAATATATCTCTATAATGTGTCTATTCCTCTCTAAATCAACTGAAACCTCTCCAGGGTGAACAAGTCTATAGAGGACATCAGTCCATAAACAAATGGCCAATTTGTTTGTTCAGAGACTATTGGGCCCATCGTGAACTCCCACAGTTGATGCTGATTATTTCCTTTGACTATGGCAAAATCTGTCCTATTGTCATGTGGTTGGGCTCATCTTTGTGCTAAATACACAGTACATTGCTAAATAACTACTAAAATATAAATGGTCTTGTTCCTTGTCCTTTCCTCGAAGTTCATCATCCTTATTTTCTGGTATTGCTCCTTTTCAGTTCCCTAACAGTTCAAGTCTTTCACTTCTGTTTATGAGTCCATTTTCATTCTTCTCGAATGTCATTTATTTTTACACAAAATAGATAACTAGATGCATTAATCATACCTAGAAAGTGAGGATAATTTTCTCTTCCCTGATGTCTATTAGGATCACCATCTAATACAGTGATTTTTATACAGCTTCACTCAGTATTTAGCTTGCAACACCATGCTAAGTCTGCCCATCTACAAACAAGCCCTATTCCTTTTTGTTCTATTTTAGGAAAAAACCCTAAATGGCTTTTTCCCATGTGGCAGATCTGTGAGGTTACACAGTGGTATTGGTGATGAGATGGGGCTGTTTGCCTGCCAGTTTGAGTAGCTTGGTTATGCCTTCAGTCTGGTCATGTATGACTACATCCTGGAATGTAGTCATACTGGGGCCACCTTGAACTGGTGGTTTGCGCTTGTAATTCTAGTTACTCTGTAGGCTGAGACCTGAGGATCACAGTTTAAAGCCAGCTCAGGCAAAAAAGTCCATGAGACTCTTGTTTCCAATTACCCACCAAAAAATGGGAAGTGGAGCTATGACTCAAGTAGTAGAGTGCTAGCCTGAGCACAAAAGCTATGCCCTGAAATCAAGCACAAATAACCAGCACAAATAACAACAACAAAAACCAGACTTCTTGGGGCAGGCCAAGTCCAACTGTGAAGTGAAACTGCAGTCACATGCAAACTTCCATCTCTATAAGGGCCCATCATCATTCCAGTGGATGTCTGTGACCTGGTGTAAGATTGGCTGTGAATGGCATTGCTTAGCTCCAGAACCAGGCCCGGGGGTGGTGGGGGGGGTGGTGGTAAGGGTGGATTATGTCATGACTCTCCTTTAAGGGCTCACTATAAATCCCGCACCATTTGGCATATATTTTTTTTTAAAGAACAGATGCCTCCAATGCCAGGGATCTGAAAGATTGTAATTAGTATGGTTAAAGAATTTTCTACTCTACCAGTAGTAAACTTTGTAATTTTAGCTAAATAGTAAACAGCATGTGCCAAGAGGCCATGTTTACTTCTCTGTTACAATAGGAGATGCACTTGTATGGAGAAAGACAGGCTAAAGAAGGGGGATAAGCTGATGCCCTGGTGATATGTTTTAAAGCTGATGACATCCAAGGATATGAGGTGGCACACAGTAAGTTAGCCTCAGCAGTAAACAGGAACAGCACAGAATGGCTGGGTTTCATATGCAATATCATCCACGATTTAAGCATTCTAAGACTGTTTCCTGTGACTAAGGTGTACACTGTATGAGCCACAGATAGGAATCTCCAAGAGCAACAGCCTGGAACCAGCTACCTGGGGAAGCACCCTGTGTTCAGGGTACAGTCTGTGGTACTAATAAGTGCTCAAGTTTTGTGGTTGTTGTTGTTTTTTTAAATGGGAGCCATAAAGAAAAGTTTACCAGTCAGGTATCATAGGATACTGGAAGGGAAAAATGCAATGCAGAAAATGGTTCACCTATACTTTGGAAGGTGTAACATCCTTCCCTTTATGTAGATGTTTTGAATAGTTTACAGTGAAACTTTGGAAGCATGAGGAAAAAACAGATTTTCTCAGTCAAGCATAGTCTGTGAAGGAAGCTGCATTACACACTGAAAAGGGCTTTGTTGAACATTAGAAGCACAAAAATAATCTTGCTATTTCAAAGGTTTTTGAGTCTTTTATTCTCATATCCTGCATGAGGAACAGGAAGTGTATATCTCTTCTTTTCATTTCTCCTTTATTTGTCTGGTTATACTAAAATTACTCTTTGCTTAAAACTTTATAAAAGCAAACAGGATTTTTTTAATGTACTAAAGAATGAAAAAATTTTTTTCTTGCTCTGTTTGTGTCTATCTCTGTCTCTCTAGCTCTTCCTCCCCACCCCATCCCACCCCCATGTAATTTGAACTCATGGCCTTGCACTTATCTTCAGCATTTTTCCCTTACTTATTTTTTTTTTTTAATGAGGTCCCAGTTTATGTACTGGCAGACCTGGACCAGTCATAAGAAAATTCACCTGTTTGTGCTTTCCACAAATCTGTGATGAAAACACATATCAAAACACTTAGGTTTTATTGGTTGATGATGGAGTTGTCATGATGATTTTTCTAGGTTGACCTCAATTGTCTTTCAAATATTAGCCTCCTGAATAGCAAGGATTACAGGCATGAGGTATTAGGCTTGCTATATGCATATTGCTTAAAAAGGATTAGCACTCACAATCAAATCACTATCTGTTACCTATATTCCCACAGTATTTCCCCATAACCCCTCTTTACTGTGACATAAGAAATATTAAATACCAAAATGCTTATTTATTAAATAAAAAGAAAAGACAAAAGAAGGGGAAAGAAGAAAGGCAGGTGAGAAGAATGTGTTTTACAGACATAATGTAGCTGAGAATTAGGAACTCAAAAATGCATTAATAATATGGAAAAATCATTGTACACATCAGTTAGGGTAATTTGTGAGTTTAGTCACTTACATATGAGCTGAAATAAATATTCCAATTTACAAGCAAATGTGAAGCTTTTCTTGTCCTAGAGAAATATGGGAAAATTCATCATGATCTTATGAGGTCATATTTACCTTCTGAAATTTCCCAGCTTTGTTCCTTTGTCCCCAGAATTATCAGTGTTACACAACTTGATCCTGGCATAATCTCACACTAAAAATTACTATCTGCTCATTGTTCTCCTGGAAAAATTCAACTAAATTAGTCTGAGTTAGTAGAGAGAAAAATCTTTGCAATTTACAAACTAATTTCATGAGCATTTTTAATCTCATCCCTTTTCACAGTAACCTTTAAAATAGAAAAGTGGAGTATTATTACTGCTACTTTACAATAGGATATACTCAAGTTTCAGTTAATTAACAATCTTGCCCTATGTCACGTGGCTCTTAAGTAGGAGGTAAAATTTGGATTACACTTCAGGACTAATGGCACTAAAATCAACATTTATTTTCATTTCAATACACTACTCAAAAATATATTATGTTTCTTGGAAAGCATGAATTACAATTTGGGAAAATCAACTTAAACTTCTGTTCATAGAATTTAGGGTCATCTATGAAAGGTGGAGGGCACAAAAATAGGTGAATGAAAAGGAAGGTAATTGAGAGATGTATGATAGACATACTATGTCTGATGAAAAGATAGGTAGATAGATAGATTATAGATAATCAAAATCAGGTTTGAATTGTAGGATCATGCAATTATGCTTAGTCAGCATGCTTGGTGTTCTACCACTTGAGACATGCCTCCTGACCTGCTTTTTACCAGTTGAATAGAGATAGAGTTCATGGATTTTCATACCCACACTTGCTCTGACCTGAGATCTTCCATGTCTCAGCCTCTTATGTAACTAGGGTTACCGGCTTGACCCACTGGCATAATCTCCATAATCTTCCCAGTTTTATTCTATAGAGGCTACTTCACAATCCCAGTATACATAAACATTAGTATACATAAACTCTGCTAGTACAGAACAGTCAAAATAAATTTACATGTTTTTCTGAGTTTCAGCATGGCATTATACAAACTCACTTTTCCAATAATGTTTGACATGCATTTTGTGGAGAGATTACTGATGTGATTTCAACAGCTTTGGGTTATTTTAAATTAACAGGTAAAATTGTGTTTACCATATTCAACATGATGTTTTAGAACATTAAAGAATGTCTATAGCTAGATAATTGATATTTATTTTTTATAGTGCCATTAGTAACTGCATGGTAGTTTCTTTTCTATTTTAATGGAAATAGTTTTAGGTAAGGTATATCTGTATCCATCTTTTAAATTGCTTGCTCTTTTTTTCTAACTGCATTAAAATCTATTTAGTAACCACAAATAGTCCCTCCCTCCAGGCTCATTGTAGTGTTTGCTCAACATTATCTGCACTGTGCCCACTTCACAGGCAGCTATCAGGAATCAATTATTGGATCCACCTAGAATACTACCAAGTTCATGTTATATAAAACAGTGGTATCTACTTATCTTTTCATCATGCATATTCTTTTGTCAAATGTTTGATTTTTGTCATGTTAAGAATAAAATGTTGGCATAAGAAACAGTTATATCCAGATGCTATGGCTCAAGACTATGATCCTAGACACTTGGGAGGCAGAAATTAGAAGGTTACAGTTTGAGGCCAATCTGAGCAAAAAAAAGTTTTTAGGATTCCATCTCAATAGCAGAAAGCAGTGGCAAGTGCTTGAAAACGCAGGAACAAGTAAAGCACAATACCTGAGTGCTGTGGAAAGCACAAGTAGAATGGTTGCATTCTAGGCATAAAGTGATACCCTATCCTAAAATATAAGCATTGCAAATAGGGACTATGGGCATGACTCAAGTGGTAGAGAGCCTGCATGGCAAGCAGAAAACCCTGTGTTTAATCCTCAGTACCATAAAAATATTAAAGAGGTTATCAAAGAATTATTTTTATTTTTTTCTGGTTATAAGTATGGCTTTATTTTTTTTCTTTTTTTTCAAATTTTTATTATCAAACTGATGTACAGAGAGGTTACAGTTTCATATGTTAGGCATTGGATACATTTCTTGTACTGTTTGTTACCTTGTCCCTCATACCCCCCTCCCTCCTCCCCCTTTCCCTTCCCCCCCCCCCCCCCCGGAGGTGTTCAGTTCACTTACACCAAACAGTTTTGCAAGTATTGCTTTTGTAGTTGTTTGTCTTTTTTTTTTTAACCCTGTGTCTCTCAAATTTGGTATTCCCTTTCAATTTCCTGCATCCAATACCAGTATACACGGTTTCCAATCTACTCAGATAAGATTACAGAGATAGTGTATGTACAACCACAGGAAGGTGATACAAGAACATCATCAATAATAGAAGCTGCATATACACAAGGGACGTTGAAAGTAGTTACAACTGTGATATAACAATTGTGTCCATAAAATGGAGTTCATTTCACTTAGCATCATCTTATGTGTTCATAAGGTATAGCTATTAGGCCTTGTGATGCTCTGCTATGACTTGCCTAAACCTGTACTAATTATTCCCAATAAGGGAGACCATAGAGTCCATGTTTCTTTGGGTCTGGCTCACTTCACTTAGTATAACTTTTTCCAAGTCCTTCCATTACCTTACAAATGGGACAATGTCATTCTTTCTGAAAGAGGCATAAAATTCCATTGTGTATATGTACCACATTTTTCTGATCCATTCATCTATGGAGGGGCATCTGGGTTGGTTCCAGATTCTCGCTATGACAAATTGTGCTGCGATGAACATTGTAGTGCTGGTGGCATTACTGTGATTTTGTTTGTGGTCTTTTGGATAGATACACAAAAGTGGGGCTGCTGGGTCATAGGGGAGTAAATAATTATTTTTTGAATTTAATTTTATTGTCAAGATGATGTACAAAGGGGTTACAGTTACATATGTAAGGTGGTGAGTACATTTCCTGTCAAACTTGTTACCTCCTCCCTCATTTTTCTCCCACCTTTCCTTCTCCCCAGCCCCCCATGTCCATTGTACAGATAAATTTCCAACATATTGTCTTGTATCACTTAAAAAATTTTATCACTTTTATTGATAACCATTTTGGTTCAGGTTACTCTAAATAGGCCTTAGTTAATTCCTTTTGAGGGTTAATATTTACTATTTGCTTTGACTGACTGTTCTACCTTTTCCTACATCTTGGCATTCCTCTATACAGAGGAATCATGCCAATTATTATATGCATTCATTATTTTAGTCATCTTTTGAGATCCTACTTGCAGCCAAAGGTTCCTGTTCTACATTCAACAGTCCCCAGCTTCCTATATTAGCCTTTAGTTTGTGTACTGAAAGAGATCTTAGTTTCTTCCAGGCTTAGAAATTTTGCATAAAACTACTCCAAAAATCATCTTTATTCAGCATCTTTGTAAAGATACCAAGGAGTATAATGGTTGCATCATATAATAAGCGTATGGGTAATAAGGTTATTTTGAAATTAATATATGCATAATATTGCTAGAAACAGTGTGAAATTTAAAATTTTCAAATTAAAATATGTTTGTCTTAAAATTTTAATATAAATTGATTCTGAAATTTCATTTCTAACAATTAGCTGTGTGATAAATAAAAAACAAAAGAAAATGTCAAATATTTCATTATTAATAGATATCAAAATGTAAGATACCTAAATACTGTGCAATGCTTATATAAATTTCAACTGCAGTAACTTTGTACCTAAGGGAATGAACTTCAAGACTCCAGTAGAATCTCATACTCATATGAGTAACACTGGAGCCTTGAATATCTGTTGTCATAGAAACATGCCTATGGATTTTAAGAGCAGTTTTATATATTGTGGGAACCTGTAACTGCATAGCCATAAGGTCGGCCTTAGAGATTTGGAACACCATTCTCTGTCCCTCGCAATGCTGACGGCGATCTTGACAAGACCTATTGTGCTTAGCATTACAGTGGCCACTGTTTCCACCCTCATGATAATCCTGGTCTTCACTGGACCTTGGAGCTTGAAAGTGGCCTATTCAAATTGGCTGATTACTGCTCATTTTCACATCCTATTTTCAGGAAGTCACTAATACTAGGATTGTTCCTCCCACTGAAGTGCCCTTATCTCTTACAGATGGCTACCTTGTTTTCTTCAGGCACTCTCCTCTTTGATAATGAGTAAAAGCCCTGTTCATGGGAACCTCTGGATCTGTTGCTGGAGTGAGGCAGCAGGTCCCCTGATAACCCTAAACCAATTCCGCGGTGTGATCTCCATCATTGCTTTGCTCCTGGCCTTGTTCCTGGCTAGGGACAGTTTGCAACAATATGCAATTTCTAAAGCTTAGAAGCAACAAAGATCTCTTTGAGTAGGCAAATGAATGGAAACGCTGAGGCATATTCAGAAAATAGAACATAATCACTACTAAAAAAAAAAACAACAACAAAAAAAACCCAACTATGTTGACCTAAAATGATGCAAAACAAACTTAGGTTCATACTGCTGAGTAACAGATACTGATTAGAAAGGAATATACTGATTCAAAGTTCAAAAGATCCTGGGAAAGGCAAAAGAAGAAACAGTGGAAGAAAGAGGAATTAATCAGTGTAGTACAGAGGACATTCAGTGAATCAAATCTGCATGGTGCTACAAGAGTAGGTAAATATTATTATTATAAATTGCTCCAAATGCATAGTATGTATGGCAGGAAGACTGAATTCCAATGTAACTATACACTTTAGATTATAGAGATATGTCAATGTAGGTTTATCAACTCTAATTAAGTTCACCATTCTAGAGAGGGAATGCTGATAAAGGAAAGGGCTATGCAAGTGTAGGAGTAGGACATATAAGAAAAATCTTTGTAGCTTTTTACATCAGCTTGCCATGAACCTAAAACTTTTCTGAAAGAGTGTTATTTACTGAGAGTGATTTCAAATAGATTTGTTCTACATATTTCTCACTCAGATTATTCAGTGTTCATATACAAAAAAGCAAAAACAAAAAACAACAACTGGTGTTTGTATGTTGATATTTCATAATAGTGTCAGTATGGAATGTTATTAGATCTAGAGGTGAATAACTTTAACCAGAAGGGTGAAAGATATCTACAGTAAAGCTATAAAATATTAAGTAAGGAAACTGAAGACACTAGAAAATGGACAGAACTCTTATTGCTGCAGATTGGCATAATTAATATTATAAAAGTAGCTATGCTACTAAAAGTAATTAAGTAGTCAATCCTGATCAAGGTTATCATTTGTCACAGATAAAGAATTCAATGCAAGCTCTATCAAAGATATATTCTTAACAGATGTCGAAAAATCAATCCTAAAATTCATTTGGAAACAGAAAAGGCCACAAAGGGCCAAAGAATATTGTGATAGAACAAACATCAAAAACAATAATGAGGGGCTGGGGATATATCCTAGTGGCAAGAGTGCCTGCCTCGGATACACGAGGCCCTAGGTTCGATTCCCCAGCACCACATATACAGAAAACGGCCAGAAGCGGCGCTGTGGCTCAAGTGGCAGAGTGCTAGCCTTGAGCAGGAAGAAGCCAGGGACAGTGCTCAGGCCCTGAGTCCAAGCCCCAGGACTGGCCAAAAAAAAAAAAAAAACAAAAAACAATAATGATAGTGGCATCTAGACTTCAGACTATATTGCAGAGCCATAGTAGCAGAAATAGCATGATACTCATATAAACACAGCAGAAAGATGAATGAAACAGAATAGAAGACCCAAGGATAAATCCATGCAGCTACACCCACTTAATAGTTGATGAAGAAAATGAAAATATTTCTTGGAGAAAAGATAATCACTTCAACAAAGGATGCTAGGAAACCTGCACTTCTCCAAGAACAAGATGGAAACTGGGTCCCTGTTTCTCACTCTGTACTTATATCAGCTCATAATGGATCAAAGATCTTAAGGAAAGACATGGAAGAAGAAAATAGTTAAACAATGGAATACTATGACATAAGAAGCGGTAACTTCCTCAATAGTCTCCAATGACACAGGAATTATTAGTAAAGATAGACAAATGGGGATTGCATTAAATGAAAAAGCTTCTCCTCATCAAAAGGAATAGTCATTAGCATTAAGAGACAGCCTACCCAGTGACAGAAAATCATTGCCAGCAGCATATGTGACAAGAATTAATAAACATATAGTGAGTTGAAAAGAAACACTCAAATAAGCAATACACCAATTAATAAGTGGAGAAATAAACAACTGAACAGACAATTCTAGAAGAAGAGGCCATTAAGTTCATGAAGAAATGTTGAATATATCTAGTCATAAAGGAAATGCAAATCAAAATTGCATTGAGATTTCTTGTCATTTCTTTCAGAATAGCCACCATTGACAATACAAACAACCAAAATATGGGCAAGGATTCTAGGAGAACATGTTAGTCCAACCACTGTGAAGTTTCCTCATAAAACTAAAAATAGGCCAGGTGGCAGTGGCTCACACATGTAATCCTAGCTACTCAGGGTGCTGAGTTCTAAGGAACGTGGTTCAAAGCTAGCATGGCCAGCAAAATCTGTGAGATCCTTATCTCCAATAAATGACACAGAAAAAGTTGGAAGTGGGGCTGCAACTTAGTGGTAGAACACTAGCCTTAAGTACAAAGAGGCTTAAAGATAGCACCCAGGCCCTGAGTTCTAGCCAGGGACTGGTAAAAATATCTAAAAATAGAATTACCCTACAATCCAGAGTTGCCACTTGGGCATCTATGCAAAGCAATATAACTCAGAATACAAAAATGGCCCCATATGCAGCCATATTTATTATAGCAATATTTACAATAGCCAAGCTTGAATATTAGTGTATTATGTGTAATATATCATGTCATATAATACATTAATATATTATTAATTTAAAATATTAAAGTAATATACATCAATATATTAAACTAATATTAATATTAATTAATCAAATTAAACTAATATATTGATGTATTATATTAATTTAATATATTAAATATATTAATAAATTAACTTAATATTATTAAATTAATATATTAATGTATTATCTGACATATGATATATTACGCTTACTATTTAATATGTTTTTATTCACATGGCCTTATGGCTAAATGACATAAATTTCAAATTGTGTTAAGATTACCTAACCAGGTTTAACAAACACCACACCCTATGCAACATGTCTTAAATGAGATTTACAAAATTTGTGGTTCCCTATTTAGTTTCAACTAAATCTTTAGCTCAAGCAGTCATGAAAAAAAAAAAAGAGAAGAAAAAAACATTGATTAAATTTGAATAGGAACAATTCTGCTACATTACCTGAACATATTTGTGAAAATTGTCAGGACAGTCTGACAAGGAACTGAATGCCTGTTTAGTAAATGGAAAGTGATTTTATAATATCAAAAGATATTAGATTAAAACCGAGGACAGCTGAATTAATGACAGGTCTAGCTAATGATTATCAGTGATGGTTCACTTACATTGACACTGGGCCATGGTAACTTGAGAACAAATCTAGTGTGCAGTTCTTTCACTTTTCTATAAATCTAACAAATATGAATTTCTGTGCTCTTCAAACTTTTTAGTTGAATTTTATCTCACCTAATTCAAACAATAAGAGCAAAAAAGAGTGCACTTTTGTTTTCACGTTTTTGTTAAGTTTTCTTTTATACTTTCAATTTATGGATTTGAGGCATGGCTCAAGTGATAGAGCCTCAGTCAGGAAAAGCATATTCAATTTGTTTGTATTTACTTTGTTTAATTTTAGTTTGTGTTCTTACTCTTACATAGACTACATGCTATCTCAACCTGATATTGCTATACCAGAAGATGCATTATAGTCAGACAGTATATGCCTATGGAAAGAGTTTTCATGTAGCAAGCAATAAGCCTCACTATTGGAATTCCTCCTTGTTGCTAACAGAGCCTCAGATATTCTTGAAGCTCCAACTTTAGGGAAGTATTTTATCACACTGTAGATGGTACAGATGCTCCATTGCTTGGTTTAAGATTACACCTGATAAACACTCTTTTAACTGAAAAGTCTTAAGTCCAAAATAATTTTAGTACATCTACCAACATAGAGTATCTTTGCTCACCTCGGGGCTGACTGGGGACTATGGTGAACTGCTCAGATTGTGAAAAATCTCACACTTTTATTGCCAGCCTAGAAGATCAAGAATAAACAAAATTTTAAAACAAAAACCAACCCAGAGCCCCATAATTGCACAGCGTTTGAAGTTTCAAAATCAGATAGGTATTCCCCTAACTACCTCTCCTTTTCTTTGTTTGGGGAGGGGTATTGTGGTTCAGGAATAGATATTATATATAGCTGTATCCAGTGAAGAAATCTGTTGTGAGCAATAAAATATCTGAACTGATAGGATAACAGGATGAGCCACTTAGACACAGCCTAAATGGAAACAAATACATGGTTTCCAATATACTCAGATAATGTTAGAGAGATAGTGTAGGTACAACCACAGGAAGGTGATACAAGAACATCATCTATAATAGATGCTACAGATACACATGGTATGTTGAAGGTAATTACAACTGTAATATAACAATCGTTTCCATAACATGTAGTTCATTTCACTTAGCATCATCTTATGCATTCATAAGGGTATAGCTTATGGGCTTTTGTGATCCTCTGCTGTAACTTGCCTAAACCTGTACTAATTACTCCCAATAAGGGAGACCATAGAGTCCATGTTTCTTTGTGTCTGGCTCACTTCACTTAGTATAATTTTTTCCAAGTCCTTCCATTTCCTTACAAATGGGGCAATGTCATTCTTTCTGATAGAGGCATAAAATTCCATTGTGTATATGTACCACATTTTCCTGATCCATTCGTCTACTGAGGGGCATCTGGGTTGGTTCCAGATTCTAGCTATGACAAATTGTGCTGTGATGAACATTGTTGTGCTGGTGGCTTCACTAGGAAATTGAAAGGGAAAACCAAAATTGAGAGACTCAGGGTAAAAAAAGAAAAACAACTACAAAAGCAATACTTGCCAAACTGTTTGGTCTAAGTGAATGGAACACCTCATGGGGGGAAAAGGGAAAGGGGGTGGGAGGAGGGGGGTATGAGGGATGAGGTAACAAACAGTACAAGTAATGTATCCAATGCCTAATGTATGAAACTGTAACCTCTCTGTACATCAGTTTGATAATAAAAATTTGAAAAAAAAGAAATGATTTAAGAACACATGGAATATGGAAATTAGGGATATGGGAATAGCATTCCTTAATAATGACGTATGTTGCATTGCACAGCAAAAGACTCAGAACTTTTCCCATTGCAGTCAAACGATTATTATCATGACCAATGTCATAGTACTAAGTATTAATATCTAACTAAGTTTGATTTGATTGTTGGGGTTATGCTTATCAACTAAACATATTAAAAATTAAATACACTTTTTAAAAATAAATAAATAAATGGAAACAAATGCAGTCTAACTCTCAAACAATTAGGAATCAGTGGACTGAAGAAAATGAAGTAGGAAAGAAGTACCACAGATAGAATAGCAATGAAGAGAAGAAAAAAAAAACAAGAAGAAATTTTTTAAAAATTAACAATAAATTCTCCACTTTGTTCGGGGATCTTGTGTCTCTCCCATATCCACTATTCAGTCTCTTGATGGAGTTTTTGATTTCCTTGTAGTGGTCTCCCCTCAGTAGATGAATGGATCAAGAAAATGTGGAACACATACACAATGGAATTTTATGGTTCCATCAAAAAGAATAATATTGCCCCATTCTTAAGGAAATGAAAAGCCTTGGGAAAAAAATGGTTAAGTGAAGTGAAACAGACCTCCCACCCCCCAAATAGGTTGCATTGTCTCCCTCATTTGTAATAACTAGAATATGTCTAGTATAGTCTTAGCATAGGATCACAATAGCTCAATAGCTATGTGAATATTGCTTATGGAAATGAACCCCAAGAAATGAAAACAAGAGGGTATTTTTTTTAGTGTACTGTTTGCATTTTCTTTCTTTCTTTCTTTTTCTCCTTTGCTTATTCCATGTTGTCTTTGCTTTGGATTTCTGTACCCATTGTCTTGTGTATAAATTTATCTGTTTGGGGAAAAGGAAAGGGAGTCACAGAAATGGTTGGACAAAAGGTGATATAATGCAACAGTGATACTTACTAGTCACTGTGTTGCAAATTAACTTTACAACTTGGGTGGGGAGAGAGAGAGGGAGTCAGAGGAAAAGCAGGAGAAAATGAAGGAGGGGTTAAAACTATTAAAAAAGAAAGGTACTCATTACCTTACTTATGTAGCTCTATCCCCTCTGTACATCACCTTTGTAGTAAAATTTTATGAAAAGGAATGAACTGTAAAAAAAATTCTTTAAACAAGATAGCAGAAAACTTTTAACTAGCACCATTACAGTGCACTAATACTGTGGGGAATCTTTCTTAAGTAAGGTGCTACTGGAAAGATTTTTTTTCTGACCACAGACCTTTTTTGTTGCACTCTTCCTTGAGCATGCCTAAACACCTGATTTCACTTTGTGTATTTCAGGGTATTTTGAAGTTCAATTTCAAAACCTGCCAATGAGTGTGTGTGTGTGTGTGTGTGTGTGTGTGTGTGTGTGTGTGTGTGACTTAATTTTTTTTTTTTAAAGATTGGCTTATAGGCATGGACTGTGTTCTGATGGATTTGGCAGACTGGTAGTTTATAAGGAAGGCAGGTTTTCAGGCCTCCACAAACTCTAGTACAGATACTAATGGTTCATGCCTGTCATCATAGCTACTCAGATGATTGATATCTCAAGGTCAGTGTGACAGGAAAGTCTGCTAGACTCTCCCTAAAATAACTAGCCAAAAGTAGAGCTTGGAGGGATGGCTCAGGTGGCAGAGAACTAACCATGAGCACAAAAACTGAATGATGGTGAGGCCCAATTTTAAACACTAGTGCCGACAAAAAATATAAATCAATACTTTAAAAAAGACATACAAAAATAAGTAAATGAATTAAAGAAATTGTATTTGGCCCAGCTACTTGTATTTTACTAGGTTTTTACAGGTGATTCTGACATGGCTACAGTTTGACAACATGGTCTGGGTCATGCTCTCACCTTAAGTCTGCTGTAGTTTGGTAGGTTATATACCTTCAAGAGTTAATTTCATTATTGGAAGTAGCAGGGCTGAGGGAATTGTGAGAGTATTTGTAAAGAGGGCCAGCCTGGAGTATAGGGAGATGGGCTGGAGGTAATACTTACTGACATATCTACTGGTGATATAACAATACCAAGACAAAGGCCATTAGTAATGTCTACTACTTATCAACCCAGAATAGCTGAACTAAACAGTATCTTAAGGGAATCTTGAGGAATATTTGCTGTGAGGTGTTTGGTTTCAGTTAAAGGTCTACTTATGCATTTTCATTTTCCCTTAAAAAATCCTTTATAAAGTTTATTAACTGTCTTTCTGTACTTACAGGATAAGATAAAATGGGGGAATCATGCATTTTTCTCAGGATTGATTTTATTTTGAAGAATATGTTGAGAAAAGTTAAGGCTTAAAGAAATGTAATTTTGAAGAATCATTGATACATTTAAATTGATTTTTGTACAATTTACTCTTAGAAGGCAACATGAATATCTTCACATGTGCATATATGATTATACACTTTCATTCTTAGAAAAACTTAATATTCCGTATTATAGAATATGTTCTATATAACTGAATCTCATCCTCTATGATAGAAGTCACAGTCAAGGTATCATATAGACTGCCTTTACACAAATGTATCAGAGCCATTGACTTAGATAGGGCTGCCCTAAACAAATCCACCTATGTTATCTATAAAAAGTTATTCATCATAAGGCATACTTTGTTGATTGCCTTTATTTACATAATGTTCAAATGACCCAACTGAATGAATGCTATAATGATTGAAAACAAAACCATTACACTGTATGAGAGAGTTCTGGATCTTGAACTCAAGGCCTGGGTGCTATCTCTGAGCTCTACCATTTAAGCCATAGTACCACCACTTCTGGCTTCTTGGTAGTTAATTGGTAGTGTTTGATATCACACACACACACACACACACACACACACACACACACACACACACACATACCCCTCAGGCATGGAGCGATATGAAATACAAGGCTTAAGGAATCATAATTTATAATTATCACCGATTGCCAAGTTGATCTTTTTTACCTCCATTTTGTAAGTTAGAATGAGAATAGATTTATATTTCTTTTAACTACAGATACTTGTATTTTTAAAATACTGTATTTCAGGGAAAGGCTCTTCCTCATGAGACTTGTAATATACACTTTATGTAGAAGGCTAGTAGAATGCTCAATTCTGGCTCAAACTCATGAAAGCTCCAAAGACACTCTTACACTAGTGTTTATTCCAGCTAATGTATTGTCTGGAGAAAGCAACAGATCAGTAGTTTGAGCTTTAAATGAAAGCTCCAAAATTTTCAGCGCAAATCACTTCACTTTTATTGATTTAAGAAAAAGTACTATGATTCCATAATCATACTGAAAGCTATTTATTGATAAATATTTACACACATTCAACTGTCTTACATTTGCACATATATACATATATATTCATGTGATTTTTATATGCACATATGTATTTATCATAGGTAATTAAGTTATTTTTGGAAATTTAATAGTATGTTGAATATTAAGTTATAGCTAGTAGTCACTATACTTTAATTTGTCCTTTAATATTGGAATATAGCCCAATCATTTCAAAGAAAACTATTTCTTGGATTGAATGTCGATATTAATTAAATTAACTTGCATATGTTTCTGTTTTTCCTTTTAGGCTGTACTTTGGAGGTTTAAATTTTCTCAGCTTAAAGGCTCTTCGGATGATGGCAAGAGCAAAATCAAATTTTTGTTTCAAAATCCAGATACTAAACAAATTGAAGCTAAGGTAAACACAAGAAATCCATCATCTAACTTACCTCTAATTACATTGCTACCATTAAAAAGCAGAGGAAGAAAATTTGGGAACCCAAAAAGTGCATTCACATTCTCCATTTACTTGACATATCCTGGGGACCACCACAGTAAATTCACTTTACAACCGTAATGATGAGTTTTTACTGAAAGGCATGAGTTAATATGAACTACAAACAACTAATTGCATTTCTTAGTTTAATTCCTTATGAACTAAATGTGTACCACACTAAAATAACATCTTGAAAAATAAATGGATCATTTGGGCTCTTAAATTTGCATTCCAAACAATAACTTAAAATATTTTAAAAACTGACCTTATTTTATTATTCCTTTTTTAATATGGGTACAAATTCAAATTATTTTAAATCTTTTTTGATAATCATATTATTTCATATTGTGTAATGGTATATTGTAAAAATTGAAAATAAGTGAATTATTTTTACCTTACCTTATATGATTTTGCAGTATACTGGAATACAGTAACTATGCTGTCTTTAACTTATCAGAGAGACTACTTGTGTTTTCTGAGTATATCGTTCTCTATGTACATATTTGTTAATGTTTAAAATATAAATTATTCCCTTTATTCATTAAAATGTATAGTAATAATGGTATGGCTAAATCATAAAATGTCCCAATGTGGAGAGAAAGAACGAATAATAAATATCAGCAGGAAGCTCAATACAATGTTTCAAGTCTATAATCCTGGCTGTTGTGAGAGTTAGAGGATAGCCAAGTCAAAAGTTTAGAAAGAACCTATCTTAGAAAACAAGCCAAGTTTGCAAGTGCAGAATTAGGGGGTTGGGGGACCAAGCCAAACCAGGGCAAAAAGACCCTATCTGAAAAAGACCTGAGGGTGTGGCTCAAGTGGCAGATTGCTTGCCCTAGGAAGCATGAGGCCCTGAGTTCAAAAACTGCTATTCTCTTTTGCCCATTCAATTCCATGTTTTTAAAATGTCTTACCTGGCATTAAGAGTCATCCAAGGCTTGGCCAGGTATGATATTCTAGATAGTCTTTTGTAATCCTGTACTGTATTATGATCCTGCCCTTCTTTTTTTTAACATGGTGACTGCTTGTCTCTAATGTATCTGTTAATATTTTCCCCTTAACTTTCCTTCTTCATTGTTTTGTCTGCATCCTTCTAGGATATCCATTGCATTTTCTCTGTCTTTGGACTTGTCTTTCCACCATCTACATTCTGTGCAGGTTGTTTAAACAGGGATTGTGGACATAGTTCCCTTACAGTACCTCTTTTCTTCCCTGTTTCTTTAAAACCTTGGTTTTGCCATGATCATGGTTGCATGTATTTACACATTAAAAAATATCTTAGTGACTTTGCCTCTCCTTTATTTAACTGGTTTTTCGTTTTCAATTTCTCATTACCAACAGCTGTCTTCTCTCTGCCTCCTGCTCTTCCTCCTTTGTTCCTTTACTCACAGCCAAGTGTGGACTCTTCATTTTGTGCCAGTCACTTACACTGCTCTTCAAATTGACTTCCATTTCTCAATGTACAAGATACATGCTACTCCTGGTGAATTCATTTTCATAGCAACAGTTTTATTTTCTTCTGTAAATGAGATAGCTCTGTCACCACCTGTTGCTACAAGTATTGATTTTTAGTTGCTACCTTCCTAACACTCCCCAAACCCAGGACTAAGGATTGAATTTTATGTCTCTCTCTGGGATTTCTTTATCACAGCTGATACTCTACCATTTGAACTGAGCCTCCAGACCAGCTGTTTGCACTATTCTGTTCAATCTGGCTTTGAACTGTGATCCCACAGATCTCAACCTCCTGGGTAGCTTTAAAGGCATGAACCACTACAGTGTTGCCTATATAGTGCCTTTTAATGAGCACACAAAGAAAACTATTAATCTAATCCAACAAGTACTAACTGCAGTATTTAGAATTTAACTTAATCTAGTCTTACGTAGGCGTTATACAACTGATAATACTTATCTTTTTAGTTATTTTTCAAATACTGTCAACAAATAAATATTATTTGTTTCATTATTCTAACATCTTAAGCATTATTTAACTTCAGGTATAAGTTTAGAAACAGAGTAACTGGAGAAACAGAAGGAGCAGACTCAGTAGATGCTGACTGGGCACCAGTGACTCATATTTATAATCCTAGCTACTCAAGATGTTGGTATGATATGATAATATTTTTAAATGATATGATAATAGTTTAAAGACAGTACAAGAAGAATAATCTGCAAGACTTCATCTCCGAAATCATGAGGAAAAAGCTAAACTGGAGATGTTGTTCAAGTGGGAAAGTACCAGAGAAGCATGAGACTATTTAACAAGAGGCAGGACAGTCAGAATTTTCAGTTTCATCATTGTCAGTCCATCCTTGTATGATTATAACCTCTGTTGGAAGTATAGAGATTATATCAGAATTGAAATTAGAAAACTTCAAACATTAAAAAAAAACTTTATCACTATAATTTGTGAATACGTAGCCTACAATCTGAGAAGTGAGAGAGGAACAATAGTGTGGAGGCTCTTAAGTGAATGCAAAATTTTATGTGTCTCAGATCAGACAATTGCCCAGAGCACAAATTGATGGGTGTGGGATTTTTTGTTGTTATTGTTTTTAGTTCTATTGAAAAAGTCAGATCATATTGCAGATATTACAAAGTCACTGTGATAGTTTGTGTCATTCTCTTCCTCCACCCCATAGCAGTGCACAAGAGATCCAGTTTCTCCACCATTCTGCCAATATTGGGTATGGTTTCGTCTGAAGCCGAATTCTTAGTGAAGACTTTTGTGTACCTGTTATCTAGTGGTGATTGCCTTTGGTGAAATTATTATATCTTGTTTACTAGCATATTGTGAATTATATTCTTTTGTCCAGTTAGAGTTTTGTCTTGATTTTTAGTTTTTTGAGACAGTCTTGCTTTGTAGCCCAGGCTTACCTATATCTCAAGACCTAGAACTCTTATAACTGAAGCACCTAAGTGCTAGAATTAGTTTGAGCCCACCACACTTGGGTTTTTATTAAGTAGTTTATAATACTAATTATTTGCCACTGCTTACTATTGGCTTAGAAATAATAATTTTTAAAAACTAGAAATTTAATGCAGCTGCAGTTTAAGTACCAATTGCTGTTTATGTGTGGAGCTTTCACCCAGATAAATGAAATATTTGTATAATTAAGACCCAGTTGTTGAAATATAAATTGCTTTAAAGGATTGGAAGATTATTAAATTTTTGGAAATAAAATATTTTTGAGTAGAAATAATATTTACCACTTTATCTTCATGTGTACCCATTCCAGTTGTGAGACCACAGACATTTAACAATTACAGTAAATGTTTTTAAATTGGCAGTGGAAGATCCTTGATTTTGTTTTTCATCTGTCTCCTGTGGTGACAGATATCTTATTAGCTGTTTTTGTTCCTATGCCAGAGATGGGACAATTTGCAGCAAGCAAACACTTATTTCCTCACAGTTCTGGAGGCTAGGAAGCCCCAAGAACATGGCATATGCACATCAGGTGACAGGTTTTATTTTATTTATTTTTTTTAACAGCATCATATTATGGATGGTCATGAGACCACACAGGAGATAGAAGGCCAAGAAAGTGGAGAGAGTTGGGTAAGGGAAAGATAGAGAGACAGACAGAGACAGAGAGAACATTTTGGGTGGGTGGGGGGCTGGCTTTAAGAACAAAGCCATCTCAGATATCAAGCTGATCTCATTGTTGATCAACAACCTAATGATCTCATCACTTCTTAAGTCTGTCCTTCAGATTTCCATTATTACAGTGAAAATTAGATTTCAACAGAAGAACATTGACACAATAAAAGCATGTTGTATTTTGAAATCATGATTGTTTATAATAAATTAAAATCCTTTGGAAGTAAATTACTAATAAGTGAAGAAATACTTTCTTAATTTGTAAATTATTTTTACTTGTTTTTCTTATTGTAAAGGTGATGTACAGAGAAGATAGTGTTATATAAGTAAGGTAATAAGTACATTTCTTTTTGAACAGTGTTACTCCCTCCCTCATTTTCTCCTGCTTTCTACCCTAAACCCCTCCCCTCCAACATAATGTCTAGTGAGCATCACTGTTGCATTGGTTCACCCTTTGTCCTGCTGTTTCTGTGATTCCCCTACCCAAAATCAGAAAAGCTTATATACAAGAAAAAGGACACAGAAATCAAGAGAAGTGACAAAGGGCATAATGCAAAGGGAAAAGAAAAGAGAAAAGAACTCCAAAATATAACTCTAAACAGTACATTATTGACACTTCATGTTTCCATTTCTTAGAGTTCATTTTGATAAGCTTTATTTTAAATGGTCATATGCACCTAAGAGAAATATTTTTCTCATCAAAGTTAAAGCAAAAGTGTAAGATAATGTGAAATATAGATCTAAAAATGTAATTAAATTTGGCATACAGAATAATTTTCTTTTCTTCTGAATAAGCTATTTCAGTTCTTATATTATAGAATAAAAAGGATAGATCTTTCATCAAAGAACAAGTAAGTTGGTAGGTAAGAGGTTTATATATATATATATATACATACATACATACATACATATATATGTATAATAGATTGATGGTAGAAAGACAGACAGGTACTCAAAGGCAAATATTTTATAATCACAGTATATGTAAAAAAAACTATGGTTTCTTTGATGTACATAATTACTTGTATTGCTGTAAATGCTTGCATTACGTATTTAGAAGAGTTTAAATCCTTGATTGTAAGAAAATCTCGGAAGTATATTAAAAAGTTATGTAGAATTACATAGAATTAAAAAAAAACGCTATTTTGATGTTTGCTATTGTTTTGAGCCCTATGAAACTAGAGTTATACCACAGAAACAGGTTATATACATAGTTTCCCTGAAAGTAGGAACTCAAATTCTGACTTCATTACATAGAAGCTTAAAACATTTCCCATCTGTTTTCCAAAGCCTCATTGAACTTCTTGTAACTTTCCTGGTAGAACAGAGGAATGGTTCCCAATAAAAGCCAGGGGTGATTTTATAGGATTGCTTGTTTGTTTAACAACCTATACAAAGATCAATTGCTTGCCATCAGGATCTGAGGTAGCACTCCAAGTATATGATGATTATTTATGCTGTTAACATACAGAAAATATATCTAGTATTGCCAGTATTTTTTACAGTGATTTAAATTAAAATTTTCAGCAAGCATAATTTTTCTTTGCTAGTTCCAATAGTACATATTTATCTAAACATATATACATCTTTCCATACCTAATATTTTTATTAACATGGCCAGAAATTGTCTGATTTCAAAACAGGCTGTATTCTACTTTTTTTTTTCATTTCTTTATTGTAAGAGTGATGTACAGAGGGGTTACAGTTTCCTACATAGGGCAGTGAGTACATTTCTTATCAAACTTGTTACCTCCTCCCTCATTTTCTCCCACCTTCCCCCCTCCTCGTTTCCCTCCTTCCCTTGAGTTGTGCAGTTGGTTTATTTCATATAGTTTTGTAAGTATTGCTGTTGCATTGGTTTGTCTTTTTATACTGTGTCTCTTGATTTTGATATTCTCTTTCCCTTCCCTAGTTCCAATATGCGTGTATACAATATGTATGGTACCAAAATCAGTTACAGTGACATCAGGGGTTAAACCATGGGAAAGAAAGACAAAGTAAAAGGGTATAATTTCTCATGATATGTTGAAAATAAGAAGAGTGTTAGACTACTTGTTTCCATAACTTGGAGTTCATTTCACTTACCATCATCTTATTTGTTCATATGTACACAGTTATTGAGATATTGTGCTCTTCTGCTAGGATAATCCTAGCCTTGTACTAATTATTCCCAGTGAGGAAAACCAAATATTTTATGTTTCTTTGGGTCTGGCTCACTTCACTTAGTATGACTTTATTTCAGGTCCTTCCATTTCCTTATGAATGGGGCAATGTCATTCTTTCTGATAGAGGCACAGAATTCCATTGTGTATATGTACCACATTTTCTTGATCCACTCATCCGCTGAAGGGTATCTGGGTTGGTTCCATATTTTAGTGATGATGAATTGTGCTGTGGTGAACATGGTTGTGCTGGTGGCTTTGGTGGGATCTTGCTTGTAATCTTTTGGGTAGATGTCCAAAAGTGGGGCTGCTGGGACATAGGGGATCTCTATGTCAAAACAGGCTATATTCTAAAAGACTAGAGAAATTTTTTAAAATTGAATTTACAATTCCCCCATAGGAATTTTCTCTGCTAGTATATAAAGTATATTCATCCCAATTTATTATATTTAATATCTGGAAGGCAGAATGGAATAAGCCCTGAAAGAGAAAAAAAGTAAATTTCTATTTATTAGAATAATGAAGTCACACTTAAAAAAATAAATTTGGCTTTGTGAGCTTTCTTGCAAATTTCTACCAGTCCACAGCTACTATCTTTGGGACTCTGTGCTGCTTGTGTAGTTTTGTCAAGTACATTAAACATTAGTAAGACTCAATCAGAAATTGAAAATAGACTTACCAAAATGTCACTTTTAGCTCATCTCTATAAATCTCAATTTTTCTCATTATATATTGTGGATAAAAGTACTTACCTTAAAGAGCTTATCTAGAAAATAAATGTTCTCTGACTGGGCCACAGAAATGAATACTGAACACAATGGATGCTTAATAAATGTATGTTGAAAACCCTCACTAAATAATTCATAAAGTGTTCACATTTGTATCTTGAAAGAGACTGATAAGAATATACATGAAACCTCCTTTGGCCCTGGAGGCCTCAAAATGAGGTAGCTTAATATTCACAAACCAGGCAGGTATTTGGGATCCAGAGTCTCTCTGCATCATAAATGAAGGATTGGCTCCCTGTTTGTCCTGCTGTGTACAATCTCTGTCTCTTGTTGGGACAAAAGGCTTTCTAAACCTTAGAGAAGTGCTTAATCTTACCACAAACTATCCAAAACCCAGTGGTTCCAACTACAGAGGACAGAAATAAGAACAGTCACCTACTTAAATATGAGTACACGAATCAGGGTCAGGTGGTGCTTCATGATGTGTAACATAAACTGAAGAAGACAATAAAAAATTAAGACCAAAAATTTAAAAAACTCAAAACAACATGTGTGGGGATATGTGAGGGGAGGCGAGACTCACATATCAGCTTCTTCTACATAAAATTTCATTTAAAATTTAGCTGAGGAGAGAGCGGGGGAAAGGGGAGACATTGTCCAAAAAGAAATGTATTCATTACTTGACTTATAAAATTGTAACCCCTTCATATATTGCAACTATGTAAACACATATACATATATCAAAACTTTTTTTTAGAAATAAACTATCAAGTGTATTCGGGCTAGGGATATGCATATAGAAAGGCAACATCAGAACAGGGAAGCATCTCAGTCTTAGAAGAGCTTTGAAACTGGAAGGTTCTAGATTCTGAGAGTTACTGATAAGTAATTTTTATCTACTCATAGATAACAAGATTCTAGAATATTCTTTTTCATAGAAAATTATACAACTTAAACTGATATTTTCTGTTAAAATAAATATATTAAATTCTTCTACAATAGGCATGTATTGAGAGGACTGCTTTCATGACTCTGTTTAATCTGGTCCCTTTTGTCAAGAAACACCATTTACACATTCATACATTTTGCAAAACCTGTAATTTAAAGCTTTTAATAAGAAATAATGTATGTTGTGTTTCTAGACTGGCACTTTGAGGACTTCTGAAATTTTAATTCTTTATGAAAAGCAATGAGAAAATTCATTATCCATATTTTTTCCAGAACTCTAGAAATTAAGTATTTTAAATAAGTCGAACACATTTATTAAAAGCAGATAAACATTTTAACTTATTTTAGCTCCCTTCCTCTCTGTAGTGTTTCACTGATGCCTTCGAAACACATTTAGCAGTACACATGGTTGCTCTGAAATCCATCTCCCAGAGCCCACTGTGGAAAGCAAGGTAGGTTTGGAGCTCCTCAGAAAGTTTATCCCCAAGCCGGATACTAGTCACATATCCTATCTGAAAGCTTCCTGGTAAAGTCTGTCTGCACAACTAGCCATCATTTGACCTGACTCAGGCTTTGCTCTGTGGGAAAATATATAATTCCAGGTATCTGCTGAAAGCAGCTATCAGTAGTCATTTAAAACCATAGCTACCTGAGGTGACAATGCTAGCTATGGCAAATAATAAGCTTGGAGCAGGGGAACCCTCAGTGTTCTGAGGAGTGAGATTTCCTCAGCAACTTGGGGAAACTTCCATAGATTCCTGAGGTCTGAGGATAGACAGACACACAAGATAGGTACAAGATCAGGAAAGCTGCCCTAAACATACAATCTGGCTCATATGAGACTGTGAAATAAGTAATAAGAGACTTCTACACACTTGTTTTAAATTTCCAGATCTGAAGGAGCACCACAAATTATATGAGACTTAGAGAACATTCAACGGAGTGTTATTTAGAAAATTAATTTTCAAATGTTCAGGTAAACAGTAAGCAAAGCTATGGAGAACGGATATGGTTATCTTGAAAGAAAAGAGACCTTACAGAATTGCTTCAGGAATTCACAAGAAAGACAATACTTGGAAGGGACTATTATCTGAGGAAAAACTGTTAGTTACCTTCCAAATGCAACATGGAAGCAGAAGGCAGAATTCCATGCTGAGACAATTCCAGTCCAACAAAAATCCTTGTTTTATTAGGGACCACAGCATGCTGGTACCATGGCTTGAACTCAGAGACTTGATCTTGTGAAGCTTATTTATAATTGGTGCTCTATAACTTAAGGCAGGTCTCTGGCCCTGCTTTTTGCTGAGTTGTTTTGATGACTGGTGGACTTTTTTGCTGGGCTGGCTTTCAACATCAATATTGCAATTTTAAACTTCCTGAATAACTAAGATGAAAGATGTAGGCTACCCTCGCCCAACTTAGATTCTTCTAAAAACTAGTGAGAGTTGGGTACCTCTGGCTCACATCTGTAAACCTAGCCTGTCAAAAGGCCGAGATATGAGGATCCCAGTTCAAATCCAGCCCTAACAACGAAGTCCTCAAGATGTTTATATCAAACTAACCACCCAAAAGTCATGGCTTAAGTGGAAGAGCACTAACTTTGAAAAAACAAAGCATAGGATTAGTGCCTGGGCCCTGAGTTCAAGGCCCAAGATTGGCAAAAAAGACAAACTGACAAAAACTAGTGAGAAATTAAACCATTATTTCATTAGAAAAACAAGTAGAGAACTGTTATGAATAAACTACAAGAAAGAGTCTATCAGAATAAAATGAAAAGATAGTAAGTGGTCAACCCATACATTGTTTTAAGAACACTGTTAAAGATACCTAAATAAATATATATGATAAAACAAATGTATTATACTTGTATTTTATTTTCCTAATTAATTGAAAGGGCAAATGCACGAAATAGTGATTGTAAAACTTCCATTAGTGGGCTGGGGATGTGGCCTAGTGGCAAGAGTGCCTGCCTCATATACATGAGGCCCTGGGTTTGATTCCCAAGCACCACATATACAGAAAATGGCCAGAAGTGGCGCTGTGGCTCAAGTGGCAGAGTGCTAGCCTTGAGCAGAAGGAGGCCAGGGACAGTGCTCAGGCTCTGAGTCCAAGCCCCAGGACTGGCCAAAAAAAAAAAAAAAAACTTCCATTAGGTTAGTGAAATAAGAAGATATAATTTAAATGACAGTAATATCACACAGAGTGAGAGCAGTATGGAAGAATACAGGAAAATGCATGAATATTATAGAAATGTAATTGTTGGTCTGATTGTTTTACTATTTTAATAATATGTACAGAAATACAATAATCTAGTTAAGAGAACTAAAGATCCAAATACCTCAAGATAGCAGCTGGTGGTACATGCTTTGAAATCTTTGCTACTCAGGAGGATAAATGTGAGGGATTTTTATTTGAAGCTGGCCTGGTTAGGAAAGCCCATAAAAGTCTTATTTCTAATTTACCACCAAAAAGCTGAAAGTGGAACTGAGGCTCAAGTGATAGCTTGAGCAAAAACTTCAGGGACAGTGCCCAGGCCCTGGGTTCAAACTCAGGACTAGCAAAAACTAAATATACAAGTAGAAACTATATATACACCTAAAATATATACACACAAAATTGAAAATGGTAATAGAGAAATTAAAGATACACATGAAATTGCATCATGGTAGTATGAATTCCTGAACCAGCACTTGGGGAGCTAGCATAGGCAATTTAAAGTCAAACTAAGCTATGTATTGTGACCTTGCCTGAAAACAAAACAACAAACTATATACATATATATATGTCTATATATCCATATATCTACATATGACATATAGACATATATATGGAGAGAAAGTAAAGAGTGCAAATATTGGCATGTTTTCCTTTTTTAGATTTACATTAAAAGTAAATTTTTAATTTTCAAATTGGAAAGCAGAGATGAGCAAATCAAACCCTAAAAGTTAAATAAAAAAATTATATGATATAACCAAGAAGAATACTTAGTTTTACATTAAGCTTCATACTTCCAGATAATTTTGTTTGTTTTCATTCATTTTTAGATATGCACCTTTGCTTTTTCATGATCATCCTAAGACTAAACTCCTGCAATAGTTTCTTATACTTTAGGATTACAGGCATGTATCACCATAACCATCTTGTTCTTTGAGATAAGGACTTGCTACTTTTTGTCTGAATTGGTCTTGAACTTGTATCCTTCTATCTCTATGTCCCAAGGAATTAAAATTTTAAGAATAAGCCAGACTTCCTGACTCTAGATAATTATGTTGATTTGTAGGCATTTGTTAGGAACTAACACAGTAAGATCCTATGAACCTTACCTTTTCTCATTAAATCATTAGATTTAGAAACTACTGTAGTACAGAGTCTTTTTATAAGCCAGTAATGAACAGGCCAAGAGGGAAATAAAACAAACAAACAAAAGTCCACCCCATTCATACTATACTAAAAATGTCATCGTAAAAGATATACTTAACTAAGGAGGTGAAAGACCTTACAAAAAAAATAGCAACCACTGGAAAATAATATTGAAGACACTAGAAAATTCAAAGACCTCCCACATACATGGATCTTCAGAGATATTTTTGTGAAAATAACCATAGTACAAAAATTGGTCTACAAATTCAATTAAATTTCCACCAAAATCCCTGTCATTCTTCACAGAAATAGAAAAGGCAATTATAAACTTTATATAGAAAAATATCTGGGTACAAGTGGCTCATGTCTATAATCATAGCTATTCAGGAGGCTGAGATCTGAGGATTACAGTTCAAAGCAACCCCAGGCAGAAAAGTCCTCATGAGACTTATCTCTAGGTAAGCAGTCAAAAGTAGCAATAGAGCTGTGGGTCAAAGTGGTAAAGCACTAGACTTAAGCAAAAGAGCTCAGGGACAGTGCCCAGAGTTCAAACCTTATGATGGACTTAAAAAAAAAAAAGAAAGCTTATATGGAAACTCTAAAACAATCAAATAACAATAGTAATCTTGAGCAAAAAGAGCAATGGTGACTGACGTTATAATTCCAACATTCAAGCCATGGCTAAAAAATTAGCGTGATCCTATCATAAAAACAGTTTCATAAACCAAAAGAATAGGGTAAACATTCTAGAAATAAATATAGAGAAGTACAACTATCTGAGTTTTGACAAAAGAGTCAAGAACAACCTCTTCAAGAATGGAGAAAGGCAAGCCTTTTACAAGCCTTGAACACTGGATAGCTCCATAGAGAAGACCAAAATTAGACCTTAATTTTTTAGCCTAGGCAAAAATCAATTCAGAATGGGTAAACTATTTTACTCTGTGAACTGAAACTTTGAGACGACTCCAGTAAAATCTCTGGGACAATACTTGAAATACAGAGATAAATAACTTTTCTGAAAGATTTTTAAGTGGCTCAGAAAATAAGAAATAAATTGACAAATGAGACTGCAAAAAAAAAAAAAACTGAAACAGCTTCTGTGCAACAAAGGAAATCATTGCTGAAATTAGGAGATAAGCCACAAAAACACCTTCACCAGCTCTTCAATAGATTAAGAGCCAGAATGAATACGAAGAAAGCAAAAAAGTAGACATCAGAAGAATAATCAGGTTAAAAGTGGCCAAGTGAGTTGGGCAGATAGTTCTCAAAAGAAGAAATGGAAGTAGTTAATAAATACATTGAAAAATGTTCAATGTTCCTAATCCTAAAGGAAATGCAGATCAAAAAGCATTGATACTCTATCTCACCCCAGTTAGAATGGCAATCATCAAGAAAACAAATAACACATTCTAGCGAAGATATGGAGCAAAAGCATCACTCAGAAATGAACCTGTGGTAGAGACTTGAGCCAGATTGCTCAGGAACAGCACCCAGGCCCTGAGTTCAAGCCCCACAACTAATAACATTAGGGAAAAAAGGACACTTATATAATGCTATTCACTAAAATAAATTCAGCAACTTCGGAAGTCAGTATAGACATTTCTCAAAGAACTTAAAAAAAAACACCCTAGAAACTAGAAATCCAAAAGAGTGTGAATCTACATACAATCTATATACAAATGTGTGGGAACATCCACACATCCATGTTTATTTCAGTACTACTCATAAAGCCTAATCTATCGAATCAGCCTAGGTGTCCTACACCTGATTAATGAGCATAATTCAGTTAAATAATGTTGAATGATGTTTGCAGAAAATGGATAGAAAGGATGAATATCACCTTGAACAAGATAAGCTAAGCTCAAAAAGGCAAATATCACATTCATTCATTCACATGTATAATCTAGACATGAAATAATAATGACAGCCATAATAATAGTAATAATGGGACATGGGCATAAAAGGAGAACTGTCTGATGGGGTAATCTATGGAAGGGAAAAGTGTAAAGAGAAGGTACTGAGTGAACATGATGAAAGTATATGAAACCCACACCGGCACATATGTGTAAATGTGCACGTGCATGTGCCAGTGTATATGTACAAGTATGTAAAGAGAAGTTACTGAGTGAGTACAATGAAAGTATATGACACCCACACCAGCACATATGTGTAAATATATGTGTGCATGTGCCTTTGTGTGTGTACAAGTATAACACAATGAAACACTAAATTCTGTTTGAAAGAAAGGGAAGAAAAAGAGACAGGAGGCTAATAGTATAATAGAGGAGAATAATTTGATCAAATCTGTTGTGTATGTCTATGGAACTATGACAAAGAAACCTCTATTATGGAGTTCAACAACTAAAACTAAATCATTTAATAAAGTATATTGACAATGAAATTACTAGCTCACAGAACACTTGTATTTTGGCAGTTTTACTTTTTTTTTCATTTCAGTTCTCTTGGGCTTTTGAAATGATTAATTTTGAAAACAATTTATTCCAATTATGATGTTTCATTTCTAAGTATTACAAGATGTTTTCTCTTAAAATTTTCATTATGGCCAAGATCACACTCCTAATGATGTTATTTATTTTCCATTTACTGAGTTGTTTTATGCCAAAGAAAATTGTCTTTTGTGACATATTTCCCATAGAAACTTGCAAATAGCATGTAATCTGATTTTGTTCATCAAAGCCCTTTAAATTCAACTAGATCTTAGTGGATCATGGTATTATTATGTATATTCTTGCTAGTTTTCTACCTAAGAAAACTGAGGGGAAATTAAACTTACTATTCCATAACTTCTCTCTTGGTGTCTAAGTTTCTTTGCTCCAAAGTCTAGTTGATCTAAGGGAGTCACTCATTTCCTTCATGAAAATGATTTATATGTTGTATAATTATTGCTTTTAGGAGAGTAGCATAACTACATTTGAGCTTGCTTATAGATAATACACATGTAAGCCATATTTTAAAATTAATTATGGGATGTAAACCATTTGATTTTAATGTGATCACAAATATATTAAGACTTATGTACTCAACTCTATTTTTCTATTTTTTCTTTTCCTTTATATTCATATATTATATATAGTGAATTTCCTGAACATTTGTTTAAGTTTTTAGGCCAGAGTGATTGCACATATTTGTAACCATCGCAATCAAGAGGCTGAGTTAGGAGGACCTTGCATATGCAAAATGTAGCAGAAAACAAACTCTCTCCTAAATTTCAGTGATTTCATTAGGAACTTTACGTCTGTAAAAGAGACACATATGTAGTTAAATGTGTAAATATATATGTATATATATGGATAGACAAACACAAATTGTATATTGTTATATTCTAGTGGCAACAATGACATAAAAGATCAATTTTAGATAAGAAAATTTATTTCAAGTCCCTTTGTCAATTTTATTTTACATTTTATAAAATATGTAATATACAGTATATTTTAAATATGAATATAACATTTATGAATTTCTAAATACATGTTTATCAATATATTTACTGAATGTTATATGTAACATTTCATATTATCTTATGGAGAATATTTTAAAGTATTTTCTCTACATACATTGAAATCTACACTAGACAATATAACTTTTTTTCAGTACCAAAATATGATTTAGAAACTCAAACAAAAGGATACTTATGCTTATCTTTCTATCCCCCACATGACTTTTTCCCCTAATGTTCCAAAGTTCTTTTCATTATTCTTTTTTCTGTCTTTCTCTCTCTCTCTCTTTTGTGCCCATCCTGGGGCTTGAACTTAGGGCTTTAGCACTGTCCCTGAGCTATTTGTTGTTGTTGTTGTCATAAAAGTGATGTACAGAGGGCTTAAGGTTTTATAAGTCAGGTAATGAGTACAGTTCTTTTTGGATAATGTCACCCTTTCCTTCTCTCTCTCCCAGGTTTTCACTCCTATCCCTGCCCCCAAGATGGATAGTTCATTTTCAAAATAGTGTCTAGTGGCTTACATCACTAAACATCAATTGTTCTAGGTCCATCCATTACCCTGAAAATGGTGTAATATTATTTTTTCTAATGGCTGTGTAAACTTCTATTTTGTAGAAGTACCACATTTTTTAAATCAATTCATCAACTACAGGGCAACTAAGATGCTACCATAACTTGGCTATTGTGAATAGTACAGCAATGAACATGAAAGTGCATTTATTTTTTCTTTCTTTCTTTTTTTTCTTTTTTATTTATATTTTTTATTTATTTATTTATATATATATGTATATATATATATATATTGTTTTGTTTTGTTTTGTTTTTGTTTTTGTTTTTGCCAGTCCTGGAGTTTGGACTCAGGGCCCTGGCTTCTTTCTGCTCAAGGCTAGGTACTCTGCCACTTGAGCCACAGTACCACTTCTGGCCTTTTCTATATAGATGATGCTGAGGATTTGAACCCAGGCCTTCATGTATACAAGGAAAGCACTCTTGCCACTACGCCATATTCCCAGCCCATGTGCAAATGTCTTTATAGTATCCTGGCTTGTGATGTTCTGGGCAGATGTTGGGTCATAGAGAAGGTGTATATTTAGTTTTTTAGCAATCTCCAGATTGCTGTCCAGAGTGGTTTTGTTTGTTTACATTCTCATCAACAGTCCAATAGGCTTTCTTTTCCCCCACATCCTTGCCAACATTTGTGTTTTGAATTCATGTCATAGGCCAATTTATCTACAGTTGTAATGGAATCTGAGTTGTCTTGGTTTGACTTACCTTTGTAGCCAGTAATATTGAGGATTTCCTCATATGTTTCTGTGCGATTCTTACCTCTTCTTCTGAGAAGTCTCCCCTTACTTCTTATTCTCATTTAGTGATTAATTTATTAGCTGTGGGAGGAGTTAATTTCTTGATCTTCCTGTGTATTTTGGATATTAGACCTTTGTCAGATGTATTACTGCTAACCACCTTCTTACAGTCTGTTGTCTGTCTTTATAGTTTAATAACTATGTCTTTTGCTGTGCAGAAACTTTTATTTTGATGTAGTCCTATATGTTCAAGTCTCTCTCCTATCTACTGTGCTTCTTGGACTCTCTTCAAAACTTTGCTGCCTATAGATGCATAGACTAATGATGCCCTTTATTAGGAGGTATGTAGTCATAAAATGTGTTTCACATATTGATATGTGGTCTTCTTTTTGGAGATTTGTTTGGAATGATACAGTGACATTTGGATTAGTAACTGTCATTTGCTATGTAAAACCTTTTTGTTGTTCTTGGTATGAGGCTTGAACTCAGGGACTGAACACTATCTTTGAGCTTTTACACTCAGGATAATGCTCTAACACTTTAAGCCACAGCTCCACATTTGGTTTTCTGTTGGTTAATTGGAAATAAGAATATCAATGACTTTCCTGACTGGCTGGCTTCAAACTGTGATCCTTAGATCTCAGCTTTCTGAGTAGTGAAGATTACAGATGTGAGCCACCAGTGCCCCATTCAAAAATTTATTTTGAAGTAATCCCATTTGTCATGTCTCTCTCCTATCTTCTGTGCCTCTGGGAAGTTTTTCCAAAAAGTTTCTGCCTATGCCTGTAAGTTCTACTGTTTTTCTTATTCCTTCTTGCAGTAATTTTAAGTTTCAGGCCTGATGTTGAGCTATTCAATGCACTTTGAGTTGATAATAGTGTATGCTGATTAATAGGGATCCAATTTTAGTTTCCTTAATATGGATACCCAGTTTTCCAACACCAGTTATTGAAGAAGTTATGTTTTTTCCATGATGTAGCTTTGGGTCCCCTATTAAATATAAGATAACTCTAAATATATGGTTATATTTCTAGATTTTCTTTTCTGTTTTTTGGTTTTTGTGTCTGTTTTTGTGTTAATACTAAGCTGTTTTTGTTATAGCTCTGTAGTAATTTCAGGTATGGGATTGTGATACCACCAGTATTGCTTTTTTTGGGCACAGAATTGCTTTGCCTATTGGCGATTTTTGTTGTTCCATATGGATTTTTGGATTATTTTCTCTGTTTCAGTAAGACTGTCATTGGAATTTTGATTAGGAGCATGTTAAATCTGTGGATCATTTTTGGCAGTATGCCCATTTTCACAATGTTAATTCTACTTATCCACTAATACGGGAGTTCTTTCTAGTTCATGATGTAATTATTGATTTCTTTCTTCAAATTTTAATAGTTTTCACCATTAAGGCCTTTTTTTTTCTTACTTTGTTGGGATTATTTCCAGATATTTTACTTTTTTGAGGTTACTTCAAATGGAGCGGTTTCTCTGCTTTTTAAATCAAAGCTAGAGCTCTACACACTGCTCCACATTTCTACTTCCAACATTTTTGCTAATTAAATGGAAATAGAGTCTCACCAACTTTACTTCCCAGGCTGGCTTCTACCCCAAATTCTCAAGCATACTGAGTAGCGAGGATTACAAGTGTGAGATATGTGAAACTAGCTCCATTTTTCAGTTATTTTTTTGAATCATTCTTTCAGGTTAGGACTTCTTATATTAGAGATGGTCTTAAATTCCTTTTGTTAACTGAGGCAATATTTTGCTGTATATAGGATTCAGTATTGACAGTTCTCTTTTAGCAGTCAGAAATTCTTAAGTCACTTGCTTCATTCTTTATGATTTCTTGTGAGAAGGTTCTGTCTTTGAATTGTATTCTATAAGTAAGGATAAGTAAGGTTTTCTTTCTCTCTTGCTGCTGTCAATACTTCTTTCTGTCTTTGGTTTTGAGAAGTTTGAATCTGCTATGTTTTACTCAAAAGTTCCACCTTTACCAATTTTCTCAATTTTTCTGTTATAGTATCTTTTGGTATTTTCAGTTTTTCAATAATTTTCTTTTTTTTCTTATTTATTGTCAAAGTGATGTACAGAGAGGTTAAAGTTTCATATGTTAGGCATTGGATACATTTCTTGTACTGTTTGTTACCTCCTCCCTCACTCCCCCACCCCCTCCCCCTTTCCCTCTCGCCCCATGAGTTGTTCAGTTGGTTTACACCAAACAGTTTTGCAAGTATTGCTTTTGTAGTTGTTTGTCTTATTATCCTGTGCCTCTTGATTTTGGTATTCCCTTTCACTTTCCTACTTCTAATACCAGTATATACAGTTTCCAATGTACTCAGATAAGATACAGTGATTGTGCATAACCACAGGAAGGGGATACAAGAGGATCATAAACAATAGAAGCTATGGTTTCACATGGCATGTTGAAAGTAATTACAACAGTGATATAATAGTCATTTCCATAACATGGAGTTCATTTCGCTTAGCATTATCTTATGCATTCATAGGGGCAAAGCTATTAGTCTCTTGTGATCCTCTGCTGTGACTAGCCTAAACCTGTGCAATGATAGCCTCTTTAACAAGTGGTGCTGGCAAAACTGGTTCAACACCTTCAACAAACTAAAATTAGATCCTTATATATCATGTTGCACCAAAATCAATTCCAAATGGATCAAAGACCTTGAAATTAAAACAGATACCCTGAAAACACTAAATGAATGAGTAGGAGAAACACTTGGGTTCCTTGGCACAGGACGGAACTTCCTTAACAAAGACCCAGAAATGCTAACAAATCAAAGAAAAGATGGACAAATGGGACTGCATCAAACTGCAGAGCTTCTACGGGCAAAGGACATTGCTTGCAAAATAAACAGCCCACAGATTGGGAAAAGATCTTTACCGTCCATACAATGGACAAAGGCCTCATATCTAAAATATATGCAGAACTAAAAATATTAAATTCCTCCAAAACAAAACCGCAAAGAACCAATAGCCCTCTCAACAAGTGAGCTAAAGACTTAAAAAGAGACTTCTCTGATGAGGAAATGAGAATGGCCAAGAGACATGAAAAATGCTCTACATCATTGGCCATAAAATAAATTCAAATCAAAACAACATTGAGATTCCATCTCACCCCAGTAAGAATGTCCTTTATCAATAAAACTAACAATAACAAATGTTGGAGGGCATGTGGCTAAAAGGGAACCCAACTTCATTGTTGGTGGGAATGTAAACTGATTCAGCCACTCTGTCAAGCGGCATGGAGATTCCTCAGAAGACTAAACATAGAGCTCCCCTATGACCCAGCAGCCCCACCTATCGGCATCTACCCAAAAGACCACAAACAAGAACACACTAAAGCCACCAGCACAACAATGTTCATCACAGCACAATTTGTCATAGCTAGAATATGGAAGCAACCCAGATGCCCCTCAGTAGACGAATGGATCAGGAAAATGTGGCACATATACACAATGGAATTTTATGCCTCTATCAGAAAGAATGACATTGCCTCATTCATGAGGAAATGGAAGGACTTGGAAAAAATTATACTAAGTGAAGTGAGCCAGACCCAAAGAAACATGGACTCTATGGTCTCCCTCATAGGGAATAATTAGCACAGGTATAGGCTAGTCACAGCAGTTTTTGAATAATTTTCTCTTCTTGAACTCTGATGACATAAATTTTGTATAATTCTTGTGATCTCACAGCTTTTGGATGGTAATTTCTCTTTTCATTTTTTTTTAAATACTTCATGCCATGTGTTTATTTTCATGTTCTTTTATCTGGTCCACTGATTTTTCTCTTATGATCCTTGCTTCATCTTATTGATCCCAGGCCATTTTCCATTTTACTTATTATGTCTCTAAATTCTAAAACTTCCACTTTCTTCTCTTTTATGTCTTCTTTTTGTTTTCTAAGGTTTCATTGTCATTGCTCAGATTTTCTACATTTTTATTACACATGCTAAGAAATGCTTCTGAACCATTTTATCGGTCCTATTTAATATTTACCAGATAATGCTAAACTAATGATCTTATCAATATTGGCAACGATTGATTCATTTTAATATTATTCTGACTGTTAGTACAGTGAATGGTGTTTAGAGACAGGATTCTACTTAAAATTCTGTCTTAAGACAAGACACTGTAGATGGGCTAACATTGGAATTAAAGGCCAAAATTAAATTCACCTCTGTCTCCTGCTGTCCTTTCTAATTAAATGGCATTGCTACCTACCCACCTTCCTCTTCCAAATAAAGATGTAAAGGTGTTAAAGTCCCAATTTCCATAAAATTATTGACAGATAATTAACAAGATGGGTAGGAAAAACTGGACATATTATTCTTTCTAAAAATGCATGCATTTTGAGATATTTGAGGATTTCTGTAATCAAAATATAATGATAAATTTAAAAATACATCAGATACATTCTTAGAAGAAAATTCTTGTTAGATTATTTTGACCAATTATAACATTTAACAATATTTTTCTCACAAGAATGAATTCAATATTTTCATTATTGTTTTATTTTCAATAATGCACAGAAAATCTTGAATTTCAAATCAGGTGACCTTGTTAAAAATTGTTTTACACAGAAATTATTCTGTGTAGTAGACAACTAAGACAATTAAACTGGCTGCATAAGGAGCAATACAGTAATTTCAGGGTGAGTTTAGGCAAGATGAAACCTTTAATTTGTAAGCAACTCATCATTCATTAATAACACTTCAGTGTGACAATAGCTCAGGCCTGTAATCTCTGTCATACAATAGGTAGAGACAGAGAAGATTCTAACTCAAGGCCAGGTTATACAAAATACTTTTAACCAATAGCTGGACAAAATCAATGGTGATACTTGGTAAACTGGTAAATTCTTGTCATTCCAACTATGGTAGAAAGCATAAATAGGAAGATCATGGCCCAGGCCAGTACTGGAACAAAGTAATAGCCTACCTCAAAAATAACCAGGGCCAAAAGGGCAGGAGATGTGGCTTAAGTGGTAGAGCACTATTCTTGCAAGTATGCAAAACTGGATTTAAATATCAGTACTGATGGTAATGAATTACAGATTTTAGGAATGACAATTTTAAAATGAATGTTTTTCTTTTATTTTCTGGAATAAGGCACTATTTGCCACTGCAAACTGACTGAAAAATACAGAAGATTCTAACCATGAGATATCAGAACTCCTTCTCTGTGGCTCATGCCTATGAATATGTTTACTCTCTAGTGTACCCCATATCTCAATCAAAAAATACCCTTATAGTGATTTATTTTGTTTAAATGGTACTATGATACATATCAATATTTTAATGAGTCCTAATTGATTAAATGATTTGTATTATCTTCCACTGCAAAGAGTATGAATTATGAACACGGTGATTAGTATGCAATTTAACTGTAATTCTGCATCCTATATTGCAAATATGTAATAAAGTTGCAACAAGTTGATCTGTAATTTCAATAATTTATTACCTATTTGTTACCCAAAGTTGGACAAGTTCTGCGTATTAACTTTGTTAGCATACAAATGTATTCATTTTCTTTTAATCATCATTGCATAAAAACATGTTTATAAGACTACTGTTGTTCTTACATAAAAATAATAATGCCATTAACTCTTAAAAATCTATTGTAAACATCACCTTACAGTTTTCCAGCTACTCTAATCGCATTTGTAAGCTGAAAAAATATTTTCTGTTTTTCTTACAATATAAATCATTTTGTCACTACCAATAATGGGCAGTCAACAAATTTTCTTAAACATCTGAGCTGATCTAACTGGGAAACCTATTTATAAAACTGCAAAACAGATTAGCAATCCCTAGCTGATTTTTATTTTCTTTACCGTATTAACTACTACTAACAATTAATTTCATCATTAACTGACACAATTATAGTTAATGAAAGAATTACTTGTGTGTTTTGACTCATAGCAGCACGAACATTCTTACTTCTTGCTTTATAAGTTCAAATGCCATTTAAATGATAGTTATTCATTCTGGAAAAGGGTAAATACATTTTTAGTTATTTTAAATTAATGCTATTATTTAACGTGTGCATAAAAACATACAATTATTCCTTAAAGTACTCTCAAAATTTTCTGGACTGCATCAACAGTAAAATTCAACTTTGTTCAGTATTACTAATCCTGAAATGAGTTACATAGATGATAAGAATATCTAACCTTTTATCTCTATGCAGATGCAAATCTATAATGTATATTATGACCAGAAAAGAAAGTCTACACTAGAAACTACTTTTCATGTATTATATTTTGATAAGTTTACAGCACTTAAAATATTATTTACTAGAGTAGTTTTCCAAAAACATCTATTTTTGTGCTACCTGACCTATTTCTCTTTTCCTTTCAGGAATTGGAATTTTCGAATCTTTTTGCTGTTCTTCACTGCATTCATTCATTCTTTGCTGCCAAAGTAGCTTGTTTGGACCCTCTATTTTTAGGCAACCAGGCTACTGCTTCTGCTGCTACCAGCTCTGCTACTACAAGCAAAGCAAAGTATATGACTTGATATATTGATGTCCACCTTGACACTTAACGTGACTAGATATACAAACAAATGCATTAATCAATTTGCACCCTGGAGAAAAAGTGATGTCATCAAGTCAACGTGGAGTCAGAATAAAATTTCAGCAGAAAAAGAGGTCATGAGGCATCTCTAACATGTTTCTATTCTGGGAGACATCTGTAAATAATCCAAAAGGAACAAAACAGACAGTTCTCATTTATTTGGTTGATTTCTATAAGTTCACTGCTTTTGCCAAATTGGAGACAAAAGAATATGTGGTATAACGAGTATGTAAATAATATAAAAATTGTAAGCTACCTATAAATAAAATACCAACTAAATGGTTATTTCTGTATTTTAAATTATTTTGTATGACCAATACATATTGGGCCAGATCGTGAACTAATGCCCTACCATTGTATTATGAGTGTAAAGAGGTTTAAAAAAATGACAAGAGCATGCAAAAAAAACACATATTAAAAAAAATCTCATCAAAGAAGGAAGCATTTAATTTGCTGATGTAAGTTTTTCTTTGTATCCTCATGTCATAATTTTGCACTCAGTTGCCAGTTTATCTGATTCTCAATACCATTTAAGAATAATGCAACGAGTACCCTGAGTATGATTCATAAAACACAAAATGAACCATTTCTCCCTGGCATTGCTGAGATTCAGATGTTTTATTAGCTGCCAGTGTTAATATTCCAAAATATTTCCCAAAATGTATTAATTTAATCATGAATGACGAAAATATGTATGAGTATCCTCTTCTACCTCTTATGTTAAATAAATTTATATTTACTTAGTGAAATTTATTATTGAATTAATTTCAAAAATTCTCAATGGCCCTAAGACCTTTGTGTAGAGAAAATAACAAGTAGGGTATAAGTATTTTTAACCTTAAACTTCAATGCATTCTCAGAACTATTATGTTATTTTCATTTGAGTAATATTTTTATCAAGGGATTATGTAAAAGGTTACAATTCTATATGAGAGATTATGAACAAAATATATCTTATTTTATGATTCCTCATGGCGAGGTATGAAAAATCCAAGTTAAAAATATGTACCATAGCATATCATTAAGAAATATTAAGAAATGCCAAACTCTATGGGTATTTTACTTTAAAAAATATTAGGACGAGCTAGAAGTTGGAAAGTCTTGGAGATAAGCACCCATGACACAGTAACTGGTTTTACTATGTGGAAATTTTCCAAGTCATTCATTAGGGATTTATTGATGTCTACTTTTAAACAACCAGCTTTTTATTAAGAAGTCACACAAAAATAAAAAATACACACTCCTTACAACTTACCTCTTTCTAACTGAATCTATCACAATATGTATTCTAGACAAATTAGCTAAGTGTCATTCACTTAAGACACCAAAAAGAAATAAAATTATTTATTTGGTTTTTTTGTTGTTGTTGTTGTTTTTGGTTGGTTGTGGGGATTGAACTCAGGGCAGAGGCACTGTCCCTGAGCTTCTGTGTGCTCAAGGCTAGCACTTTACCACTTGAGCCACAGCTCCATTTCCTAAAATTATTTATTTGTATGGACACAGGTTCACTATAGTATAAGACCTCAATATCTAACTTTTTATATGTATTAGAAATAATTATTAGTACATCAGATTATTAAAATACATTAAATTAAAAAATGTATTCATAATTAGACTTGAGAAAGTGTTAATTTGGAACTCAGATGTGTTATGAAAAGCAACTGGGCAAGTCGGTTGTTAAACATTGTTAAATATGTTGTATTTTATCATAATATTGTATACATAATCAGAATTAAGATAGCAAATTGCTATTACCATTCAGTGCACTAACCAAACACAACACTTACAGCAAAATTTGAGGATTTTGAACCCTTGCAAGTGGTATGGACCTCTTCTAGTTAAAAAAGTGAAATCTCAGCATGGCCTGGGCATGAAGAAGAGAACTCAGGTTCAATGATTTCTCTGCTGCTGTCAAAAAGCAAAACAACAAATAAAAATAAAAATTTTCTAACTGTTATATATCATTCAATCTTTATATTTAATGTCAAATTTTATAAAATTTTATTTTAAACAACAACAAACATTTAATCAAGTCAATATTTTTGTCATTATATGAAAATCTAGCCTGTGCTTAAGTATATAACAACAGAAAAACTGTACAATGGTATATATATGAATATATGACTTTTTGCCCCAAATGCACACAGACACATATATCAATATGTGTATATATAAATATGATAAATGATCTTAAATTATATTGAAAGAATATGTTTCATACACATGAAGTTAATATACTTTAAATTACATTGCAAATTGTTACTTGAATTAAAACCTATGATAATATCCTTATTGTTATTTTTGATACTATTGATTGGAAAAAAATGCCAAGCCTCAATTGGCATTTAAGATGATTACTAGCATAGCAACCAGTTAGGAAAATACACTTCGGATTTTCATAAGTCTAACAATTACAAGTAGATATATTCTTTACAGTGTGATGATGAGCCATTGTCATTCATTATGACTTAGAGTACTTCAGTAAGAAAGTTTAGAAATGAACAAAAATACCCATAGATTTCTGTTTCTCATGCAATTTAGGTCAAATATAAAATTATTTTTCATAAAATTCTCCTCGTGTATTGAGTATAGTTCAATAACAGAATGTTAAATTGTAGGTTAACTCCTCCAGTGCCTTGGCATACATATGTGTGTATGTATATAAGTGTGTGAATGTGTGCCTGTGTGTGTAATCATGAAATGATTCATTACAGTGTACACAATGCAAGCTTAAAGAGACATAAGTAGTTCACTCAGAAAAGAGAGTTCAGGATTATTTGAACACTGCAAAATAACAAAAATGTGTTTTGCTGAATAAAGAATAACAAATCATTTCAGCTGAAGTACATTAAAGTGGGGGCATTTTTTTATTTGTTATAATGCCAAAAGTATTTATTTCAAAAATACTTTAAGAGACTATATAAATGTAATCCATTCCCCTAGTACTTGCCATCTAATCTTATTTTTAAAGAAGAAGAATTAGCTAACCATTTCTTACTGATATTTCAGAAATGAGCCAACTTATTATTTTAAAGCTTCACTCATAAAACTGTCATTCTGCAAGAAAAAGAGCAATTATTTGAAAACAATGCCTATCCACATTAGTGAGCAGAGAAATCGGGCCTCCTTTGTGTGCATTGGTTTATGGATGAATATTTCCCTCATTCCCAATGAAAAAGCTTGTTCATAAACTTTTTCTACACTGAGTGTTCCGATTTAAAAGAAGTTTGATTTAGTAATTTCAAATTACTGCTTGAAGTCAGTGGTGTGGAAAAGCTTTAAAAGTCCAAGGTCAATTTTTTGCTTAACTTTTTAAGGTAAGTGTAGGTAGGTGTTACAACATTAATAATAATAACAAACCTTTTGCTACTATTACTGCTGCATTCATTTTCCTTCAGAAATCACTTTATCTTTACTTCTAAAATTGTTATTCATGATTTATTCTTATTATCTAAACGTAAAAAATTACCACTTCTTTGCACATTTTAATTTAGTTTTGAAGAAAAATAAAATATTATAAATGTTCTATATTTTATACATAATAAAATACAATGGAAATATCAGAAATATGAAATGTAAATATATTTATTTCATTTTAAATTGTTTTAGTGGGTGTTTGTAAACTGTAAATTAACATCCTTGACAAAAACTAGTCATTTGGTTCTTTCAGTTCATTAATGTACTACTAATTAAATTGTATCTTTTTTAATGAACATACTGGAAAATAAAAACAATTTTTTTTACTACATCTGTGTTTTGGTGTTGTTGGATTTTTGTTCATTTCTGCAGCTTTGACTTGCAAGCTGCATATATTTTGTAAAATATGGTACAGTTATCTCTATGAAGGGAAGATCTAAACTGTTTACCAGGAAATATAAACGGTTGGCAACATCAGTCTTCTTGAGAATTTGATTTCTGTCCTGTGAAAGGCCCCAAAGACAGAGGAAAGATGCTACTTGCCAAATGGCTTAAAGAACCAGAGTTATAACTGGCCTGGGCACTGTCCCAGAGTATCTTTTACAGAGTGAGCACACTACCACTCTGAGAAACAGTATGGCTTTCAGAGTTTTTGAGTAGTTTTAATCGGAGATAAGAGCCTCATAGAGTTTCCTATTCCAGCTGGCTTCGAACCGGGATCCTCCATTCTAAACCTCCTGAATAGCTAAGATTACAGAAATGAGCCACCAGTGCCAGGCTGAGTTACAACTTCTGAAAACATAAGTCTGATAGCTTTATAAGGTCCATTAGAAAGTGAATCTATATTGAGAAACAAGGGTTGAGAGTCACCTTGTCAGCGACTGAAGGGCATTTCATCATGGTGGGTCCCATAGGATTACATGTCCCAGGTGATTGCAGAGTCATGGACAGGGGTGAAGGGATTTTTGTGGTCATAAAAATAATTTTAGAAAAAATTCTGATACTGTATTATCCTTATTACTCTATGATGATATTTATTACCTTCTCTTGCCTTTGCTTTCACGTTTTGTTTTGACAGAACAAAAATAAAATAAGTTCCAAACTGGGCTCTGGTGGCTCATATCTGTAATAATCATAGCTACTCTGGAGGCTGATCATTGAGGATCTGGGTTTGAAACCAGCATGGGCAGGAAAGTCTGTGAGACTCTTATCTCCAATAAAGTACTTAGAAAATGCCAAAAGTGGTGCTGTGGTTCAAGTGGTAGACCACTGGCCTTGAGCACAAAGAGGCTCAGGGACAGAACCAGGAAGGCCCCAAAAAACCACTACTGAAAACTCAGTGCATACCTCTCAGAGATGACTGGCTTCAAAAGCCTGGGAAGAAGTCAGGTTCTGGTAGCTCAAGTCTGTAATTCTAACTACTGACAAATCTGGTTTGAAGTCAACTAGGACAGACAAGTAAGTGAGGTCTTGCTTCCAGTTAAGCAGAAAAACATGGAATGGAAGGCATGCCGGAAGGCTCCAACTGTGACTAAAAATGCCAACTATGGCCCAAAGTTGAAGCCCTACAAATGGTGCCAGGATATAAAAACCAATACAATGGAAAATAAAGTGGTACTATATTACATCTTACCACAACTAAAATAAACACAACTTATTTTTGATGAATTATATTGTATGTATATCTTTGTACACATCAACAAAGAAACATATTAGTATAATATATTAGTATTTTAAAAATACTTAGGGCTGGAAACATGGCTGGTGGCAAGAGTGCGTGCCTCGTATACATGAAGCCCTAGGTTTGATTACTCAGCACCACATACATAGAAAATGGCTGGAAGTGGCACTGTGGCTGAAGTGGCAGAGTGCTTTGAGCAAACCAAAAAGCCAGGGAGAGTGCTCAGGCCCTGACCCCAAGCCCCAGGACTGGCAAAAATAAATAAATACTCATACTGGGGTACAGCTCAGCAGGATTTTACTTGTCTAACAAACATAGGCCTTGGCTTTCATCCATAGTACAGCAAAAATATAAAATAAAATACAATGTAAAATAAATAACTAAAAGTAATATGAAAACAAAAATGGCTATTTAAACTGAGTAAAAGAGTTTGTACAGAATTTGACAGATAAATACATATTAGCAAATTGTAGTATTATGTCCATACACTAAAAGAGTCATGGTTTATGTTCTCAAGAATCTATCTATATATCTGTCATTAATTTCATATATAATTTTTTTAAGTTTGATATTAAAAATCATCTAGTTTAGAAGACAGCTCTATTAGATCTCACAAGTGTATATAATTATGTATCACCATATTCAAGGTTAAAATTTTGAACAATTTAGTTTCATCAAAAAGTAATCCATACCAGGCACCAGTGGCTCAAGCCTATTTTCCTAGCTATTCAGGTGGCTGTAATCATAGGATCAGGTTCCAATTCAGCCTTGGCAGGAAGTTTTGTGAAACATTTATCTCTAATTGACAAAAAAAAACAACCAAAAAAGAAAAAAAAATGAACCAGAAATGAAGCCATGGCTCAAATGGTAGAAGACTAACCTTGAGCAAAAATATTTCAGGGACAGTGCCCAGGCCACAGGTTCAAGCCCTTGGACAGGCACAAAAATAAAATGAAAGTTTCTGATATCACTTTGTAGATGTCCTCCCCACTTCCATAGCCTACCTACTGCTGATCTGTTCCCATCTCAGCTTTTGAATGTGCACTGTGCTATTTTATGACCATGCTTCTTGCAGAGCAGAATGCCTTTGAGGTCTTCCAAGTTGTTTTCATATCCACTGCTTGCTCTCTTCCATACTGGGTAAGATCACATTATGATGTACTCTGTCTATTCCCCAGTGGAGGTGTACTTGGCTTGTTTCCAGTTTAAGATAACTACACAGCCCACATAACCATTTGCATAAGACTCTTTTTGCATACAGACTCTTTCATTAGGCGTTAGTAAATTCTATGGAATAGAACTTCATCCCATGGCAAGAGCATGTCAAACTTTAGAGAACCCACTACACAGTCTGCCAAAGGATTGTGCCATAGTACTCTCGCACAGTGCCTACAGCTGTCTGTGAAGAAGGTATGGAGAATTGTTATCCTAATGACCAGTAACACTGAGAATCTTTTCCTATGGTACTTTGACATACAATGATTTTTCCAGGTTAAATATTTCAATATCATTGACTATTAAGTCACTTCTATTGAATCACATTGTTTTCTTATTGTTGAAAACTTTCATAAACTGGATATAAGTCCTTCATGAGATATGCAAACACCTCTGCCAAACATTTTCTGCCACAACTATTTCTCCCCTCACAACTGGGGAGTGTGTGTGCTGATGCTGAGACATGAACTCAAGACCTGGGCACCATCTATGAGCTTTCTTCTCAAGGCTAGCAATCTACCGCTTGAGCCACACCTCCATTTCTGGTGTTTTTTTGTGGATAATTGGAGATCAGAGTTTCATGGATTTTCCTGCCCAGGGTGGCTTGAACGGTCACCCTCAGATCTCAGCTTCCTGATTAGCTAGGTTTCCAGGCATGTGGTACTAGCATCCAGCTTGCAATTACTTTTTGAGAACAAATGTTCATAACTTGGTAAAATTCTCTTGAATTCCTCTTAAACTTACATCTTTTTTCAATAAAACAAAACCTCTTCCTTAGAAATACTAATCAGTAGCCACAAAGATTTAACCCTATGTTTATTTCTGCAACCTTTATAATTTTAGGTTGTAACTTTAGAAACAGTTGTGTCAACTATTTTAGACTAATTTTTACCTGCCTTTGTATTTTGGTCAAAATTTAATGAATTAGATGTATTTATTTCTCAACTATAATTTTTTCCATCTGTCCAATTTTCTCAAATACTATTTCTTAAATAATAATTTATGCTACTAAAATTAGTTCTTTCTATGTGACTTTATTCCTCAAAATTGTTATAAATTCCAATTTCTCTTAATTTCAATGAATCTACTGGTCACAATTAACAAAGACTTCTGATATTGATGATACTGATATTATCACTTTGATGTTAACCATGTTTTTTTTTTTTTTTTTAATTTTTTTTTTTTGGCCAGGCTTGGACTCCGGGCCTGAGCACTGTCCCTGGCTTCTTCCTGCTCAAGGCTAGCACTCTGCCACTTGAGCCACAGCGCCGCTTCTGGCCGTTTTCTGTATATGTGGTGCTGGGGAATCGAACCTAGGGCCTCGTGTATCCGAGGCAGGCACTCTTGCCACTAGGCTATATCCCCAGCCCGATGTTAACCATCTTGATACACAGATCTGTATGGAAGAAACTGATACCTTAATATTATTGAAAATTTCAAATCATGAACATAGCATATCCCTCCTCCATTTATCTAGATCTTCTTTTATTTCAGTTTTGAATTTTCATCACACAAACATTAATAGGTTCTGTAGATATGATGCTTCCAATACATTTAAATAGTAATTTTTACATTTCAGTTGACAAAGTTTTGGTGCTTTCATTAAAAAAAATGTAAGTTTAGAACCAGTGTGCAGTGTTGTGCACCTATAATTCCAGTGTTCAAAAGGTGGAGGGAGAATGATCACAAATTTTAGTCCAGTGGAAACAGTTATAAACCCCAGTTTTAATACTAAAGAATTTTGATGTGGTGCACTGGTGGCGCATGCCTGTAATCGTAGCTACTCAAGAGGTTGAGATCTGGGAATCCCGGTTCGAAGCGAGTTTAGGCAGGAAAGTCCAAGAGACTCTTATCTCCAGTAAGAATCAGAAAAGAGCTGAAATAGTTCTGTGCCTCAAGGGACAGAGCCCAGGCCCTGAGTTCAAGCCCAGGAAACAGAATACACACAAACACACACACACACACACACACACACACACACACACACACACACATTTTTTATATGGGTGAATAGCCTTGCTCCAATTTAATCATCTTCCAAGTATTGCACCAACTGTTATGTTTTATTCAATACCCTTAATCTAGTTAAGCAAGTTCTTAGGCATTCCTGGGTTGTGGAAAATCTTTATAATGAATAGATCTTGAATGTTAGCTAGGCTTTCCTTCATCACTAAACGGTTGATATGATTTTCAGTAAAGAATACTTTTATATGTTAATACACCATTGCATTGCTAGGTTATACATTTGGTCATGGCATATTATCTGCTTTAGATATTTTTATTCAATATGGGTACTCTGCCCATTTTATTGTGAATATATCTCCTCAAAAAGTCTTCTTAGAGAGAGAAAGATGGTTCCGACACAGTAGGGAGGCACCCCGACTCGCACCAACTGAATAGCGAGCTGGGAACTCCAACACCCAACACCCCATCAAGAACCCAGCAAAACCAGCAGCCAGAAGCAGTGGAGATATGCAGGAAAACACAAAGGAGTAAAAAAGAAGAGCCAAAAACCTACACGGAGCCGGAGAATCTCTGGGGCACCCTCCCCCCACCAGCCGACCCTGGCCCAAACAGGGCCAGGCTGGGAAATGGGACCCAGCAATCGGCAGACAGGCTGACAGGAGCACAGAATTCAGACAGCGGGAGACCCCACGGTCACTAGAATGAGTGCGGACCAAGACATACGACGGCAGTGACAAGAAGTTCGGGTCCTCACCGGGTTCGGACGGAAGGCAGCTGGGGAACCCAGCGTGGCAGAAGGAGGGAACCAAGGACAACACCACGACACTTAGCCACCCCCTGAAGGACCAGCGGCTAAGCAGGACACACACACAATCCAGGATCAGTGAGTCCCCCGTTATCCCCTCACCCAACGGGAGACCAGCTATCAGAGACCCAAGCCCTACAAAGAAGCTAGATCTCCCTCCCTCCCCCTCCTCACCACGAGGGAACAAAGAACCCCCAAATCAGGTGGGAAGCTCCCATCAGGCACTGGGAAGTCAGTTTAGCAAGGGAAGGGAAGAGCAGCCCCAAGGACACACAGGATCCAGATCTGGCTGAATCGGCCCTGCCCGCTTCCCAACAGGGGCCAGGGGACCGCTGGCAGTGCAAGCCCCACCCGAGGTGCCTGGACCTCGCAGACTCTTGCAACTAAAATCACAGGCGCTGGTGGGCAATACCAGCACAGCAGGGACACCTGGGCCTGATCATGTTCCCTCCCCTCGCAGTGGAGGCGAGGTCTGAGGGTGCTAACTCATGCCCGGACAGTCAATCTCACTGGGCCCCACACATACCACCCCCCCCCAACAGACTCGTGGGAGGGCGCAAACACAACCCAACAAAACGGGGCTCGCTCTGGGAGGTGTACCCCGCTAAAGTGGACGGGGCCACAGCGCCAGCGCCTGTTGTAGCGGGCGCACAGCGCACAGGTGGGCAGGCCCCCCGGCGACAGCGCCCGCTCTGGTAGGCGTACCCCACACAGGTGGGCGGGGCCACAGCGGCAGCACCTGCTCTGGTAGATGCGCCTACACAGGAGGGAGGGCAGAGCTATAAACCAAACCTGAGAAGTCATCCACAGATCTCCAGAAGCACAAATCACAAAGAAATATAACACAGTTCATCAAAGAGCACGCCAACTCGCCAGCTCCAAAAAGCAGCACGACTGAAGAGGAGATGGAGAATAAAAAAGCAAATGAGGCCATGTTAACAGGAATGATGGAAAGTGTCAGAAATGAAGTCAGAAAACAATTCCAGGAGTTTAGAGCGGAAATCTTGAAGGACACCCAGGAAGCCAGGAAAGAAATGGAAGCAAAAATGGATACAATGCAAGCCTCCTTTAAAGAAAATCTTAACATCCTGAGAATTGAAATGCATGAAAAGATAGATTTAAAATACAACTCTTTAAAGGAAGAAATTTCCACAATCAGAGCTGATCTGACAACCATAAATAGCTCTCTGACATCCATAAACTCCGCAATTGAAACCATAACACGAAGAGTGGACCACATGGAATCCAGAATCTCTCGCCTGGATGATGAAGCAGCCGACAACAACCAGAAAATGACCACACTACAAGAAACAGTGAAGCTTCAGGGCAGACTAATCCAGGAACTAATGGACAAAGACAAGAGATATAATCTGCGCATAATTGGAATAGAAGAAGGAGCCGAATACCAGAGCAGAGGGCTTAAACATGTTCAATAAAGTTATTGCAGAAAACTTCCCCAATCTCACAGGGGACTCCATCCACGTAATCGAAGCCTATAGGACACCTGGCAGGCCAGACCCCAGAAAAGCCACCCCAAGGAACATAATATTCAAGACTTCAGACCTCAAGATTAAAGAGCAAATTCTGAATTCAGCCAAAGCAAAGAGAAATTTTCTACAATGGGAAGAGGATTCGAATAACAGCTGACTTATCCACACAAACTTACCAAGCATGAAGTGAGTGGAAGAACACCATCCAAGTACTTAAGGCTAACAATATGCAACCTCGGATCAAATATCCAGCGAAACTGGAGTTCACATTAGAAGGGAAAACCAGATCTTTCCACACCAAAGAGGAGCTAAAGGAGTATGTGAATAAAAAACCAGCCCTACAGCGAATTCTAAGAGGGGAGCCCCACCCAACAGAGATCGTACAAGACACACAGACAGAATCAGAAACAAACTACAATAGCCAAAGTCCAACAGAAAGAACAGCTCACTAAAGACAAGGAAAAAAAAGAGGAAAAAACAGCTCAACAAGAAAATGGAAGGAGAAAAAACACCCTTATCCTTGATCTCTTTAAATATAAATGGTTTAAACTCTCCAATAAAGAGGAGTAGACTGGCAGGATGGATCCGCAAACAAAAAGTTGACATCTGCTGCCTACAAGAGACCCACCTTAGAACAAGAGACAAAAACAGGCTCCGAATGAAAGGATGGAGCAAGATTTACCAAGCAAATGCACCTACCAAAATGGCAGGTGTAGCCATCCTGATCTCAGACAAGCTGGACTTTTCATTAAAATCAATGCAAAAAGACAAAGAAGGACACTACATATTAATACAAGGAAAAATCCAGAATCAAGACATCACGGTGATAAATGCATACTCACTGAACAAAAGAGGCCCTACATATGTCAAAAAAATTCTCATAGAATTACAGAACAAGATAGACACAAACACAATCATGTTGGGTGACCTCAAAACCCCACTCTCTCCAAGAGACAGATCCAACACCCAGAGGATTAGCAAGGGAGCTGAGGCCCTAAGTAACACCATATCCCAAATAGATCTGACAGACCTATATAGAATCTTCCACCCTACAGAGACCCAATACACCTTCTTTTCAGCAGCCCATGGATCATATTCCAAAATAGACCATGTCATAGCCCACACAAAGAACCTCAGCAAATACAAAAGTATTGACGTCATTCCATGTATTATATCTGATCACAGTGGATTAAAGGTAACCCTCAACAACAAAGGATACCACAGAGGCTATACACACTCTTGGAGGCTAAACCCCATGCTGCTATCCAACACTTGGGCCACAGACCAAATTAAAGATGAAATCAACGAATCCATAAACCACAATGACAATGAAAACACATCACAAAGAAACCTATGGGACACAGCTAAGGCAGTACTGAGGGGTAAGATCATTGCCCTCAGCACTCACATTAAAAGAATGGAAGCAGAGTAGGTGAATAACCTCACGATGAAACTAAAACAACTGGAGAAACAAGAAATGACAGAATCTAAAACGACTAGGAGGGGAGAGATCACAAAGATTAAGGAAGAGATAAATCTGATTGAAAATAGAAAGACCATTCAACAAATAAATAAGACTAAAAGCTGGTTCTTTGAGAAAATAAACAAAATTGACAGAACCCTCACAAGACTTACAAAAAAAGAAGAGAAGAGACTCATATATATAAAATCAAGGACTCCACCGGAAAAATTACAACAAGTACACACGATATTCAAACAATCATAAGGAGCTATTTCCAAAACCTCTACTCAGCAAAAAACAATAATTTTACAGAAATGGATCAATTCTTAGAGAAGTACAAACTGCTCAAACTGAACCAAGAAGAAATAAATAAACTAAATAAACCAAAAACTTACAGTGAGATACAGGAGGTAATCAAGAACCTCCCAACAAAGAAAAGCCCAGGCCAATACTCCTCAAACTCTTCCTTGAAATAGAAACAGAGGGAGAAATCCCAAACTCATTCTACGAAGCTAATATCATACTCATTCCCAAACCAGGCAAAGACCCAACAAAAAAAGAGAACTACAGACCAATATCACTAATGAACACAGACACAAAGCTCCTCAATAAAATATTAATTAACAGGATCCAGAAACTGATCAAGAAAATCATACATCATGACCAAGTAGGCTTCATCCCACAGTCACAAGGATGGTTCAACATCCGTAAATCAATCAACATAATTCACCACAAAAACAGAACCAAAATTAAGAATTACATTGTTATCTCAGTCGATACCCAAAAAGCCTTTGACAAAATACAACATCCATACCTATTAAAAAGCTTTGGAGAGAACAGGAATAGATGGAACATTCCTCAAAACAATAAAAGTCATATACAACAGACCAACTGCTAATATCATATTAAATGGAGAGAAACTTAAATCATTCCCCCTAAACTCAGGAACAAGACAAGGATGCCCACTCTCCCCACTTCTTTTCAACATAGTGCTGGAATTCCTAGCCATAGCAATAAGGCAAGAGGAGGACATCAAAGGGATCCACATCGGCAAAGAAGAAACCAAGTTATCCCTATTCACAGACGACATGATCTTATATCTGAAGGACCCAAAAAACTCAGTACCCAAACTCCTACACCTAATAAACCAATTTGGCACAGTTGCAGGATACAAAATCAATCCACAAAAGTCAGCAGCTTTTCTGTACATCAGCAATATCCAAACAGAAAAGGAAATTATGGAATTGTCCATTTAAAGTAGCCAAAAAAAGAATAAAGTACCTAGGGATCAACTTAACCAAGGACATGATGGACCTATTTAATGAAACTATAAAAATCTAATAAGGGAAATCAAAGAAGACACAAGGAAATGGAAAGACCTCCCATGCTCATGGGTAGGCAGAATCAATATAGTGAAAATGGCCTTATTGCCCAAATTGTTATACAAATTCAATGCAATACCTATCAAAATCCCAGCCACATTCTTCACTGAAATAGAGAAACCAATCCATAAATTCATATGGAACAGCAAAAAACCTAGAATAGCCAAAGCAAATCTAGGCAAAAATAGAATTGCAGGAGGTATCACAATACCAGACTTCAAGCTCTACTACAAGGCCATCATAACAAAAACAGCATGGTATTGGTATAAAAACAGATCGGAAGACCAATGGATTAGAATTGAAGACCCAGAAATAAAACCGCACTCTTACAGCCAACTGATATTCGACAAAGGAGCTAAAGACATACAATGGAATAAACATAGCCTCTTCAACTACTGGTGCTGGGAGAACTGGGCAGCCATTTGCAGAAAACTCAAAGTAGACCCAAGCCTATCACCATGCACCAAGATCAACTCACAATGGATCAAGGACCTCAATATCAGACCTGAATCCTTGAAACTACTGAAGAACAGAGTAGGAAAGATGCTAGAACTTATAGGCACAGGAAGGAACTTCCTGAATATAGTCCCAGGGGCACAACAAATAGGGGAAAGACTCGACAAATGGGACTACTACAAATTAAAATGTTTCTGCACAGCTAAGGACATAGCCACCCAAATAGAAAGACAGCCAACGATATGGGAAAGGATATTTACCAGCACAGCAACAGACAAAGGCCTGATATCTGTCATCTACAGAGAACTCAAAAAACTAAGCCCCTCCAAGCCCAATAAACCTATTAGGAACTGGGCAAAGGAGCTAAAGAAAGACTTCACAAGAGAAGATATAAAAATGGCAAAGAAACACATGAGGAAATGCTCAACATCCCTGGTAGTAAAAGAAATGCAAATCAAACCAACCCTGAGATACCACCTCACCCATTAGAATGGCCTATACTCTGAACTCAGGCAACAACAAATGCTGGAGGGGGTGCGGGGAAAGAGGAACCCTTCTCCATTGTTGGTGGGAGTGCAAATTAGTACAACCACTTTGGAGAACAGTATGGAGGTTTCTCAAAAAGCTCAATATAGACCTAACCTATGACCCAGCCATACCACTCCTAGGCATCTATCCTAAACAGTAAACCCCAAGATATCAAAAAGACATTTGTACTTCCATGTTTATCGTGGCACAATTCACAATAGCCAAAATATGGAAACAACCCAGATGCCCCTCCACAGATGAATGGATCCAATAAATATGGTGCTTATACACAATGGAATACTACATAGCGACTAGGAATGGTGAAATATTGTTATTTGCAGGGAAATGGTCAGTACTCGAACAAATAATGTTGAGTGTGACAAGCCTAGAACACAGAAAACAAAGGGGCATGATCTCCCTGATATATGACTGTTAACAAAGGGAGATGGAGAGACAGTAGAGACCAAGTCTGTGAAACCAAAAACTGCTTGTCAAATAGTATTCCCCACAGGATTGGGGCAGCGACCCAACAGTATGTAACTAAAACCAAACAATTACTCAACATATAAAGGTCAAAAATTGACCTCTCAGGGGAATACAATAGCTCAAAAGCTAGGTTCATATAAGAGTACTGTCGACATATGGTCTAATATCGACATTACATTTAAAGCCCTAGGCGAACTTTCTTGGGCGTGGCCACGTGGCTACTGTATATGTTCTTGATACATTGTATATTGTATATATGTCTACCTGACCTATAGAAGAGATAGAAAAACAGGGTGTAAGATAACACAAGAAATGTACACACTGCCCTACTATGTAACTGTACCCTTTTTGCACAACACCTTGTCAAAAAATTTGTGTTCAATTAATAAATACATAAATAAAAATGTTTATACAAAAAAAGTCTTCTTGATTATTTTTTCTTCAAGAGACAGCAAGAATTGCCCACTTTCACTGTCCCTACAATTTTTTTCTAACCACCTCTGACCCATGTCTCCTGAACATCTGAGTTCAATCAAAAGCAAACTGAAACAGCCTCAGAGTTTGCACACATGAGTTAGATATTATTCCTTCAGTTCTTGTACACACTAAGGACCACTTGTCAATTAAGCATTTGTCAGTTTTCTGAAGGTTTGTTGCTTCCTTGATTTGTAGATGGGGAAACACCAGTTCTTACATTGGGAAGAGAAAGAGAATTGACATAAAAGTCATACAACTCAAAAAGTTTCCCCAGATATTGGAAAATGAATATGGAGAAGTATGGAGAGGTATGGAGAAGTATGGAGCAGGAAAGATATGTTTCAGTGTGAGGTACTTATTTCCATTTAAGAAAAAGATCGTGGCAGAGGGGATAGCTTGGTAGACCACTGACCCAGTCTGTGCCAGGCATTGAGCTCTCTCTTGAATACATTCACCCACCCCAAATACATTTGCATTTGTAATACAAACATCTCTCACATATGGTAGGTAAATACCACAGAGTTATACCCCAGCCTACTTTCTTAACTCTGCCTTCTGTATCTGCCCTCTTACATTTTCTACAATAAAAATGCCATACTGGAAGCTCTATAATTCTTACTCTTGGCAGTCTATTGTTGTGTCCCCCCTTTCAATACTGAGGTTTTTACTCAAGTCCTCATACTTGCTCACACCTAGCATTGTAACAATTGAGACATGTCTCCAGCCTTGCTATTTTTCTGGTTATTTGGAGATAGATTCTTGACTTTTCTTCCTGGGCTGACTTTGAACTTTAACCTCCAGATCTCAATTTCTTGAGTAGCCAGTGCCCTGCCTATTTCCTTTCTTTTGATTAGATTTCTTAATTTCTACTGTCCTATCTTCAAGGTAGAGAGCCTGCTGTGAGCAAAAACGTTGAGCAGCAATGCAAGGCCCTGAGTACTGGCACAATAGCAGAGTGTCTGCCACTGAAGTGATGGCCCTATTCCTCACTGGTATTAACATAAATTCCTGGTGTGTATACAAGGAACAATCCAATGAACTCAGAATATCAATAAAAACAAGAAATATAGGAAGAAAAGTCCAACTCAGGATAAGGAAAGCAAGAAGCCAAAATCCCAGTCATTCACACATGTTTCAGTGTCCAATTATAAATAGAAAATAAATCGAAACCTTCACTCACCTTTCTAGCTACTCTGTGCCTCCATTTAGAGTGCAAGCTTATTATTAACCAATAGTTTATACTTTACTCATTTATGTACCTTTTTTCCTCTATTTCTCTTAGCTGATTGGAGCTTAAAAAAGAAGAAATTTGATAACATAGATGGGACACAATTTAGCCTATTTTAGCAACAGTGATCCTATATGTTTTGAAAGGGTCTTTCTAGAGGCATTCTCAAGGCAGTCATGGATTGTGTTCTTTATGGCTTTCCTTCTCCTTTACACTAGAGCTTGTCCACCAGAACTGGGAACTCACACCAGCAAGACTGCCTACCTTTTGTGTACTACAAAAATGTATTTGGGGTTGCTGTTTCTTTAAGATTTTTTTGTGGGGGAGGTATAATTTTTTTGAGCTTTAGGTATATTTTAGAAATTAAGCCCTTGTTTGATGCATAGCCAGTAAAGATCTTGTCCCATTGTGTGGGCTTTCTATTTATCATGATAGCTATGTCCTTTGCCATGCAGAAACTCTTCAGTTTGATACAATCCTATTTACTTAGGCATTCTTTGACTTCTGTTTCTGGGTTTTTACTTAGGAAGTTTTTACTTATGTCAAGGAGCCCTAGTGTTTACTCTCTCCCTTCCTGTAATATTTTCAGGGTATTTTGCCTTACATTGAGGTCTTTGATTCATTTGGAATTTATTCTGAAGCAGGGTGATATATTTCTTTTTTCTTTCTTTTTTTCTTCCTTTGGTTTATCCCACAATGTCACTCTTTGATTTCTGTATCCTCAGTCTTGTATAGAACTTTGTGTGATTTGGGCAAGGGCAAGGGATCAGAGAAATGGTAGGACAAAGTGTGAACCAATTCAAAAATGATACTCATTAGACATGATGTTGCAAATGAACTTTACAACTTAGGAGGGAGGGGAAAAGTGTGAGAAAAAGAGGGAGAAAATAACACTGTTCAAAACAAAATGTACTCATTACCTGACTTGTGTAACTGTTCCTCCTCTGAACATCACTTTTACAATAAAATTTAAATTTATAAAAAGAAACTACCTAACGAGTTACACAGGAAAAATTTTAGTTGACATATATGTATATATAATTCATACTTGAAACAATTAAAAAAATTATGCACACTATCACATGATTGATCTCTACAAACTGTTCTAAGTGACAGAAGCTACGAAGGCCACATACATTTTATTTATAAGATAAATCCTAAGAAAGAGAACATACACATGGTTTAGGAACTGGGGCAAAAAAGGTAGAAATGAACATGTGTAAAACATGCCTGTAGATAGTGGACTTTACTTAGGAATGATGAGAATGACCATCAAATGGATCCCTTTAAAATAATTGATTGCATGCTCTGTAAATTGTAACTGTGTAAGGCTTATTTGTTTATTTATTTATTATACCAGTACATAGGCTTGAACACAAGATTTGTTTGTTTGGGCTGGATCTGAACTGGGATCCTCAGATCTCAGTTTCCTTAGTAGTCTCTCCTATGGTCTATAAATTATTCTTTGTTCTTTTTTGTTTATTTGTTCTAGTCCAGTGGCTTGAACTCAGGGCCTGGGCACTGTTCATGAGTTTTTTTTTCCTCAAAGCTATTCTGAGCTACAGTTCTAGTTCTAGCCTTTTGGTAGTTTATTTGAGATAGTCTCATAAACTTTCTGCCCTGGCTGGCTTCAGACCACAATCCTCAGATCTCAGTCTCCTGAGCAGCTAGGATTAGTATAGATGTGAGCCATTGATGCCTGGCTTTATTTATTTTTATTTTTTGCATTTTTTTATTGTCAGAGTAATGTACAGAGGGGTTATAGTTATGTATATAAGGCAGTGAATACATTTCTTATCAAATAGTTCTCCTCCTTCTTTGTTTCTCTTCTATTCCTCCCCCTCAGCTCCCTCCCCAACCCTCCCCTGAGATATACACTTGGTTTAAAACATATTGTCTTGTAAGTATTGCAGTTGCATTGGTTCACCTTTTACCCTTCGCCTCTCCATTTTGGTGTTCCCCTTCCCTAGTTCCGATAAATGGACATGCAATACCCAGTGAACCAAAGTCAGTTACAGTGACAACAGGGGTAAAAGCATGGGGAAGAAAGATAAAAAGGCATAATTTCATAGTACATTGGAAATAACAACATCAAACATAAACCACTTATTTCCAAATCATATAGTTCATTTCACTTCAGATTATTTTACATGATCAGATATACATTGCTATTGAGCTATTGTGCTCCTCTGATAGGACTGTCCTAGCCCCATTTGTGAGGAAATGGAAGGAATTGGAAAAAAAAAATCATACTAAGTGAAGTGAACCAGACCCAGAGAAACATAAACTCTATGGTTTCACTCATTGGTGCCTGGCTTCATACATTGTTTTTTTTAAAAAAAAAAACAAACAAACAAACAAAAAAAAACAAACAAACAAAAAAAACAGAATAGTTGGTTATTTGCAACACTTTCTATGGGAAAATTTATGGTAAGTTATTAGAATGCAATAGACTTTTAGAATACCCTATTTGTTCCTGTTTAGGGGAATCCCAGTGCCAGTTAAGACTAGATCAGGTGGAATGACACTGGCAGAAGAGACCATGAAAGAGAGAGACCAACAAAATCATATTCAGGAATAAAATGATTTTGTTCCACTAACCATTTTGTGGAAACAGTTGCAAATCAAATCTGAGAATCTCATTACTGAACTTTCAGAGTCTATTAGAAATGTCAGCCTCGCATGTCCAGGGTGACTCGCTTCTGATTCTTTTCTTTCATTTATCTTACTTACTGGATAAAATCACTAACTTGAGAAAAGAGGAGTTAGGGCAATTTCTGGTATCCTGAATATTGTTATGAAACTGCTTACTGGATGGGTGGGAAGGTTTCTTCCCCTCTGTCTGTCATTCTGATTATATTCACCTTTCAGAATGCATTTTGCCAAATGCTCAGAGAATCCCATGCTCATCTCTGCATTTATGTGTTTAGCAGTGCTAAATTTACAAAGCCTTAACTTTGATATTATTTCTGGATTCTTTGAACTCAGGCTAAATGGATAACTTAGTTACTAGAATATATTTATACAAAAATCATAATGAGAGATGAACAATATCAGACTTTCAAAAATAAGTACAATATAAAGAGAAGTATCAGCCTTTTTTCTTATCTCATTGGCTAATGCTTTATATAATTAATAGCTCCACAAATATACAAACTTCACTGAGAAGTGTTTTGGAAACTGAGACAATTATGTCAGCATAATCACTAACATAGCATAGTACTGCCTTCCTTACTACTGAACAGAGGACAAATTTCATTACTACTTCTGTTAAAACTGCACTTGCTTAAACTTCTGCTCTCTTCCAAGCTCAATGCTCAGAGATGAGCACACTAAACTGCACAAAATCTACAAAGCCTTTTCCTGCACAGCAAATGATGTGTGGGAAAGATGATCAATTAGGGAAATAATAGTAACTAAAGTGGCCAAGTTCTGAGTGTTTGTGAGAAAATATAGTGGTTCCAAAGAAGGAATAAACATACTTCCTACAAAGATTTTTTTAATTCTTTTGCAGTACAGATTAGTCTCAAGGCCTTTCACTTGCTAATTTGAGACTTTAGCATTTGAGCCATGCCCAGAGACCTCCTCATGAAAAGATCTTGAGTTGTTAGTCTTCATATGAGATTATCCAGTCCCTAAATTTATGTCAATGAAGGGTAAGACTAAGATTTAAACATCAAGGGTCATGACAGCCAGGTAGGTCTGTGAGTCTCATATCTCCAATTAATCATCAAAAAATCTAGAGGTGGAGCTGTGGCTCAATTGGTAGAGTACTAGCTTTGAGCAAAACAATTCAAGCCCCGGAACCAGCACAATAAATAAATAAATAAATAAATAAATAAATAAATAAATAAACAAACCAAACAAGATAAGAAAAAACAAAATTACTGACAGTCTGACAGCTGCGAATTCTATAGATCAAAATTCTGAATTTGTTTATCACATTTCTCCAAACCTTGACCTCATTGCTTTTGTTTCAAGAACAATGTCTCCTTCACAGTGTTATTTTGTGATTAAGTAATTTAATTCACACTGTGTGATACAAGCTACCCATTTAATATCAGCTCCTTTTCTGCTCTTGGCCCAAAGATAAATCCAAAATGTTAAAAAAAGAAAAGAACATGAATTCACCTATTATAAAAGATTTAGTGTAATTATGGTAATTGACACAAATTATTTCTTGATTGAATAAGAATGTGTCAAAAAAAAAGAAAAAAAGAATGTGTCTAAGATCTAAACAAGATCTCTGTCCCCCACCCCCACCCCCAAATGGAAAAATTGCATCTTTAAGTCAGGAAAGTAAACATCTTAGGAAGTACAGGAGGAAGATGAGTGGCATGCCCTTTCTGCATTGAAGTTGGTAATTAACAACTCCTGCATGCTGGGACCTAGAGTCAGCATACTGGTCATCAGTCCCCAAACAAATACCCAACTACTTGTGAAAAGGCTTCTGAAAACAACGTGCTTGAATGCTCACGTAATACAAAGACAAGTGTCCACAGATATCATTTTTGAAAAACAATAAAATCTATTCAGGACCTAGTCATCAGTTTCTGATGTATTTATGGTTCCTTCTACTACATAATTTTGTGCTGTAACAGCAACAATAACAATAATAAAACTCAGCATGTGTTGGAAGTTGCATAATAAAATGTGAAGCAATAAAAATCATATGGCAATGTTATGTTCATTAAATTATGTATTACATATAGTACAATATTAGCTGAGAGATTTCAGGGAAAATCAATCCTGCTAATAATATCCTCATTCTGGCCAGCTACTCTCCTGAAATTTGAGAAAATAACTTTCTGTTTTGCAACTATCAAGCCTGTGGTACTTTTGATAATTCTAACAATCTGGCAAACCAATAGTTTAGTTTGTCTATGTATATTAATTATGAAAGTACCTTCTTTTATCAACAAATTATATTTGAACTGGACTGTTAGCCAGATGCCAGCGTCTCATGCCTTTAATCCTAGCTAGTCAGGAAGCTGAGGTCTGAGAAAGGATAGAGCCTTAAAGCCAGCTCCAGAAGACAAATATGAAATACTCTTATCTCCAATTAATCAGCCAGAAAAGCCTGAATTGGAGGTTCAAGTGGTAGAGTGCCAGCAAAACTTCAAGTGAAAACATGAGGTACTAAGTTCAATTTCCACTACTAGCATTAAAATAAAGGACTATACTTTAAATTAAAAATAGAAAACATATACCACAAAATCATGAATCATAAAATAGCTAAGGCAACATTAAGATTACAGTAAAGTAGCTCTTTGCCTACCATCCTCACTGGCTGGCATCACTGACATCTTTTTTCTGGTTTCCTGAATCCTATTTGAAAGGGTGCTGTATTTCGATCATAATGTATTATAAGTAGCTGTTGCACAAAAAATGACTGTATAGATATAGTTATTAACTCATGGTTATGTTTTAATTAATTAAAATATTTATATGCACCACCAAAATAATATAACTATATTTAATGAATACATAGAATATTCCCATAACAGTTATGTTCAATATGTATAAGGATTTTTATCAGGAATAGAATTGGAAATTTTAAACAATGCATTTATGATCTATCTTGTTTTTTTTCCTCAAAGAACAAACTAAAACACTACTTTGCATAAGTCTTTTGTCACACAGCTTAAAGAATATAATCACACTTAAAAAGTAGAAACAAATGAAAAATTGTGTATAAAATATTTATGTTCAAATAACATGTTTCAACAAAAAATCCATTTTTCCTTGCCTGTCCATCAATGCAAAAATAATATATTTCTCAGATTGGAGAAAATTAATCTTTACATAATTTCTGTAGTCAATTCTTTTAGTCAATTAATTAACACTTAAAAATAAACATGAAGCTAAGTACAAATGGCTTGTGCTTGTAATCCTAGCTACTCAAGAGTCTGAGATCTGAGGATTTGAGTTCAAAGACAGCCCAGGCAGGAAACTCTGTGAGATTCGTATCCAACCAATCTTCCACAAGCCAGAACTGAGGATGTAGCTCGAGTTATGGAGCACTATCCATGAGCAAAAAGCTTAGGGAGCACACTGGATGCTGAGTTCAAGCAACAAGACTAATATACACACTCACATACACACACATAGATATAAAACAAAATTATATAATACATAACTCATGTAATAAACAAAACCTATGGTGGCAATGAATGGCATTTATTTTACTTGGCTAATTTGATAGATCAACATGGGTGGCCTGCAGTGCACAGTGGGCTACGGATTATTTGGTAAATCTCAAGGATGAAGTCTTGGATGACGTTTCAATGAATGGACCATGTGTATTGCAATGTTTCTTCTACACTGTGGGCTAGTCTCAGCCAAATCAGTTGAAGGCCTTAAAAATATAAAAGACTGGCACTTTCCCACCCTCCAAGGGAAGAGTGAATTCTAATAGAGAGATTTGTTGTTCTTTTCGCTCTTTACTTTCAGTTTATTGTGAAATTTCAGTTTATAAGAGATTGTGTAACCCTGAAAACACTAAAGGAAGAAGTAGGAGAAACACTTGGGCTCCTTGGCACAGGACGGAACTTCCTGAACAATGACCCAGAAAGGCTACAAATCAAAGAAAGGTTGGACAAATGGGACTGCATCAAACTGCAGAGCTTCTGCACGGAAAAGGACATAGCTTGCAAGATAAACAGAAAGCCCACAGACTGGGAGAAGATCTTTACCGGCCATTCAACGGACAAAGGCCTCATATCTAAAATATATGCAGAACTAAAAAAATTACCTTCCTCCAAAACAAAACTGCAAAGAACTAATAGCCCACTCATCAAGTGGGCTAAAGACCTACAAAGAGACTTCTCTGATGAGGAAATGAGAATGGCCAAGAGACATATGAAAAAGTGCTCTACATCACTGGCCATAAAGGAAATGCAAATCAAAACAACATTGAGATTCCATCTCACCCCAGTAAGAATGTCATATATCAAGAAAACTAACAATAACAGTTGTTGGAGGGGATGTGGCCAAAAGGGAATCCTACTTCATTGTTGGTGGGAATGTAAACTGGTTCAGCCACTCTGGCAAGCAGTATGGAGAATCCTCAGAAGGCTAAATGTAGAACTCCCTTATGACCCAGCAACCCCACTTTTGGGTATTTATCCAAAAAAACACAAACAAAATCACAGTAAAGCCACCAGCACAACAATGTTCATTGCAGCGCAATTTGTCATAGTGAGAATCTGGAACCAACCCAGATGCCCCTCCGTAGACGAATAGATCAGGAAAATGTGGTACATATACACAATGGAATTTTATGCCTCTATCAGAAAGAATGACATTGCCCCATTTGTAAGGAAATGGAAGGACTTGGAAAAAATTATACTAAGTGAAGTGAGCCAGACCCAAAGAAACATGGACTCTATGGTCTCCCTTATTGGGAATAATTAGCACAGGTTTAGGCAAGTCACAGCAGAGGATCACAAGAGCCCAATAGCTATACCTTTATGATCACATAAGATGATGCTAAATGAAATGAACTCCATTTTATGGAAATGATTGTTATATCACAGTTGTAACTACTTTCAACATCCCATGTTTATCTGTAGTTTCTACTATTGATGATATTCGTGTATCACCCTCTTGTGATTGTATCTACACTATCTCTGTAATCTTATCTGAGTGTATGGGAAACAGTGTGTACTGGTATTAGAATTAGGAAATTCAAAGGGAATACCAAAATTGAGAGACAAAGGGTAAAATAAGAGAAACAACAACAAAAGCAATACTTGCAAAACTGTTTGGTGTAAGTGAACTGAACACCGCAGAGGGGGAAAGGGGGAGGGGGAGGGGGGTATGAGGGACAAGGTAACAAACAGTACAAGAAATGTATCCAATGCCTAATGTATGAAACTGTAACCTCTCTGTACATCAGTTTTATAATAAAAACTAAATAAAATAAAATAAAGAGTTTTGAGTACTAAAAAAAGAGATTGTGTAAATATGTTTTCATGTGTTTTTAAATTTTATTTTTGTCTTTAAATAGTTGTAGAAAGGAAGAAGGTAGTATATGAATCTTGATCAATACCACTTATGCTGAAATCATGGCTCTTTTCTGGCTTTCCGGCTTGGCAGAATAGGGACTTTCTGATCTCTAATACTGCATGCACTATTCCTAAAATAACTTCCTCCCCTCATCAAACAAAAGTGTATGTTCTATTGGGTACATAGCCTATTTTCCTAAACCACATTTAGTAATATATCAGCTTTAATGCAGAGGCCTAGAACGAAAGTAAAAGAATCATTAAGTAGTAGTTGACAGAGTTAGAAATTCTTGTAGATTAAAGCATTTCCACAACTTGGGCAAAAACAAACACATAAAACATTTAAGTTGCCAATGCCTTTCAACAATGACCTTACTATTTTTTTAATTTATTATTTATTTATTAATTTATTATTATTATTATTAATTATTATTATTATAATTATTGCCAGTTCTGGGGCTTGGACTCAGGGCCTGGGCACTGTCTGTAGCTTCTTCTTGTTCAAGGCTAGCATTCTACTTCTTCTTTTTTTTTTTTTTTTGACCTTACTATTTTTATTTGCTATGTCCAGCAAGCCCCACAAAAAAGTGTTCTCAGTGCTACTGAGAAGATGACCCCATGGGTGACCCTTATATGACGTCTATACGTAACAAAATAGTCTTCCATGCTTAACTGAATCCCAAGGCTGCTATCTTAGTGAGGCCCCTGAAACGCCTGGGTCATTCCTAAGATCTTTGTGAGTGATGATCTAACCTGAGTGCTCCGTACTGCTGACGTTCTGCTTGACAACTCCAGGTGTATGGCTGAGAACCTGTGGATCCTGACTTTCAATTACAAAGCAGATTGTGTCTATTCAAGGGATATTTAGTTCGTTTCAACTATATTACTCATGTACTTAACATTTACTTGAACTAATCAATTAATTTAATAGTAACAGATTAATCTCAGCCTACTCATTATGGTGTCTCTAGGTAGCAGTACCTGTAGTAAGCACTTGAATATGGGATAAAGAGAAATTATTAATTTTTATTTCATTTTCTACTGCTTTTGTGACTTCTCGTTCATGAAACAATGTTGGTGATGAACTTAATTGCTACGCAATGGTATATTTCAAATGTTGATCATAATTCATACTACCTATTTTTATTTTTAATACAAATGCTTGTTATCTGGTAGAAATAGGACTGTTATGCAATTATTTTTTATATAATGTCTATGCAAATTAGTATATAACTTTGGTACTCCTTTTATAAATAGGTGGCAAAGGCATCAAGGTGACACAGCTCTGCAGTACATATTATACTGGAACAGATATGGATATTAATATGTGATTTTATTTTCTTCAGTGACACATTTGGGAGCAAGAATGGATCCTATTTTCAAGCTTAAGACATCTATGTAACAAATGGATATGTGACAATAAAATTATCTTTCCTGCTAAGATGTTTGGAAACAATATATTTCACACATGTTGACAGCAGGACATGTAATGTGATTAGTGCTCATAGATAGAGTTCTCCTTAATTACTTCACACTAAATAATGGTGTATGGCCCTTGTTCCTTTAAAAATCCTGGTAAGGAGATGGGATGAAATTAAAGCCTTTTGTTTATCTGCACACACCTAATTGAAGAAAAAGACAATGGCTTTCCCTCCAGAGCAATTCATACTCTACACATTCATGAGAATGAAAATCATGCTTTGTGGGTGTGTTTGGTGCTGGCATGGGGGATTGAACTCAGGGCCTGTGTTCTGTCTTTTAGCTTTTTTGCTCATGGCTAATTCCCCATCATTTAAGCCACCAATCTGCTTCTGGCATTTTGCTGGCTAATTGGAGCTAAGAATTTGATGTTTGAATCATAATCCTCAGATCTCAGCCTCTGGAGTAGCTAGTATTGTAAGTATGAGCCACTTATTTTTAACTTATCTAACTGAAAAATCAAGATTAACAACTTTGGGGGCACGATTACAGCATATCCTAGAGAAATGAGTGAGAAGGTTGTCAGAAAAGGCAGGGGAATTGAGAATGCTGTAAATGTGATTCAGTAAATGTTTCTTAAAATCAAACTTAACAAGTACAATCCCAGGAGTATCATGCCTTTGATTTTATTAGTGAACATTACCAAATACTTAAATCTGTTCAAGGCAAATATTAACTTATGGAGGCTTTTTGTCATGAATGATATTGGGGTCTGATAAATGCTGTGTCTGTATTATTACTGTTATTATTATTATTATTATATTGGTCATGAGGCTTGAAGTCTGGGCCTATGCACTGTCTGTGAGCTCTTCAGCTCAAGGCTAGCACCCTTCCACTTGAGCCACACTGCCACTTCTGGTTTTCTAGTCGTTAATTGGAGATTAGAGTCTCACAGACTTTCCTGCCCAGCCTGGCTTTAAACCTCCATCCTCAGTTCTCAGCCTCCTGAGTAGCTAGGGTTATAAGCATGAGCTACGTGCCCGGCTTGCCCTGTTTTTGATGTAACTAAACACTGTTGGGCACATGGTTCATTGCAAAAGAACCAAACACTATTCCAAAGTACATAATTCTATTCTTCAACTATTTTGTGTGTGTCCTAGCACTGGGGCTTGTAACCAGAGCTTGGCACTCTTGCTTCTCTCTTTCTCTCTTCTAGTCAAGGCTGTGGCTCTACCACTTGAGCCACACTTCCATATCCCCAAAGTACATACTTGCCTTCATTACAAAATTGTCATGCTCACAATCAGACAGATAGTAGTTTGTTAGGAATATATGCGCCAAGGTGGTTTGCATCATTCAACTTCTTTTCAGTAAATTCTAAAACATAAAGAGAATTAAGGAGTCCATTGTAATGTCAAGGATTTGATCAGGAATGTTAAACTCTCTCAGGGTATTCCATTAGTTCCTTCCTGAGCTCATTGATAAAAATTCTACCCTGTCCAAAAACCTACTATTCCATATTTCTAGAACTATTTTAGAAGTAAATATTTGATTTTTTCATCTCTAATTTGAAGAATTTCAGAAATTTCCTTCTGTGTTTATTGGACATTTCAATCTCTTACCATGATTGAGAGAAAATTATATGAAAATTGTATGCAATTGCTAATAGTACCACATTTCCTTCCCCATTCATATTTGAGTCACATTAAATTGTGGGTGATGACTTAGATGCATCACATCCTGTTTCACACTCAACCTTCACCTTTGTGTTGGTCTCCTTACCAGAAATGCCCTCTCACCAACCTCTCTCACTTTTTCAGTCCTTAACCCTGAGAATTGATCAATTAAAAAAGTTGAGTCTCCCTTTCAACACCTGTCAAAAGCTCCATTATGTGCCTTGATTCTCTATTTCCATAATGACTTATGTAACAGCTCTCAGGAACTTGCAAAGTGGAGATTTAATTGATCATTAACAGCTACCTGAAAAGAAATCATGAGCTGCTGGAATCTTAGCATTGTTTTTCCTTTTATTTGTGTATTCTCTCCATAAGAACAGCAAAGCAAATTAGTAAATACTATAGGACAACTATATATTGAGAATAAAATATTGAGATAATGATGTGGGGCTTTATTTCACTTTGTGAGACATAACTCTTTCCAAATGTTTGTTCTCACACTTCATCTAGTTCAACTTTAAATTGGATGAGGTCTTTACTTGCATCTCATTTGTGTTATCAAAAATGTAGAAAGTGGCAAGGTAATAGTGGCACACACCTGTAATCTTAACTATCCAGCAGACTGGTATCTAAGAATCACAGTTTGAAGACAACCCAGGCAGAAGGTACATAAAACTTGTATCTCCAACAAACCCGTAAAAAGTCAGAAGTGAGGTGTGGCTCATTTGGGAGGGTAGAAGATTTGAGTGGAAAGTACTGAAAGACAGGGGACAGGTGTTGAGTATAAGCTCTAGTACAAACACCAAAAAAAAAAAATTTAGAAAGTGTGAGACATAATTCCTTAATTTCCTTAAGGCTAGATATGCTATTAAAACATTGCACAGTGCAATTCAATTCTTAACTTAAAACTGTTAGCATTTCTACCTCCTTAGGTCCTCAGCTCCTCCCATTAGCCCCCAGATCCACACACACCTAAACTCCCTGCCCTAGAACTATAATGGGCCACGCCTATTCATCATTAAGACCTACCTACTTCCCTTTTAGCCCCTGAGAAGCTGCCTCCTGGATAAGATACAGATGCCATGTTGCTCCCTCTCCCATGGGAGATATGGCCCCGAGATGGTTGGGACATATCCTTTCATTGGTGCCAAACGTGGGATAGGTTCCCTGGTGGATTTGTTCTCGCATTTCTGGGCAGTCCGAGCTGCCCCTGGGACCTATTCTGTTATCCTAAGCCTACCCAGAGGACCACCTAGGTAACTTTCTCCTGACCAAGCATTCTACTTCCATCCACCACCAGGACAACAGATTTAAACCTCCAACCAGGGTGAGTGACCATTAGCTGGGGGCTCGGATCTGATTTTCCATAAGGCCACTGGGCCAAGGCTGCCAGGCCACCACACTGACTGAAGTCTGAACACCAATTTCCAAGCCCTACTCCCAGGGACCATAAGCCACCGGGATAGGTCAAGGGAATCAGCAATTGTGGTGAGGACTCCAATTAACTGTTTATTCCCTCACAGAACAGAGCTCCACTGGGATGCTGGTGGGTAGCTCTAGTTCAGCTCCTCTGGTCACTCATCAAGAGTGGGGGACTGTCCAAAATGCTCCAGGAAAGCTGCTCAAGTTTGAGCCCAATCTTAAGCCTTGTGCATTCAAATTTGCCCCCAAATTTGGAACTCCATGTGGCCCCTTCATGGGACCACCTGATATTTTACAGGACTTACATAACTTCTATCAGCACTTGGGCAGATGGAATTCTCTCTCTCTTTCCCTTTCTGACTCTCTCTAAACTCTGCCTGCCTGCCTGTGATATAGGATGGGTTGGTACCAAGTTCCAAAGGGACCAATGTTTGCTTAACATCTGCTTTGAAAGACACAAAAGAAGGTTTTCTGTTCTTGTTAATGATGTTTGTTAAGCTTAGAGATTCTGTTAAGTTCTGCTTGTTGTTGGCTAAATGCTAAGTTTTCTCTAGCATTGACCACGTGTGGACAATAGAATTGATTTTAATAAGCGCCGTCTTGGTTCCATGAAGGTTCCAAAAACTCTTGGAGGTGGAGTTCCCCCACCCCCCAGGTAATGGGCATGCCGAATTCCTAGAGGCAAGGTGGGATGTAAAGACTCAAGCTCCAGGTAACCCTGCCCCCCACCCTGAACTCTGTAACTGTACCTTGCAATTCAAATATTCAAAGGTGAAGGTATCTTGGTGTGACCCTGCTAAGGCTCTGACCAGCTCTGCCACCATTATACCATGCCACGTGTATGTGTTCTGTTTGTGTCCTGTTTCTCGTCTCTTGGACCTTCTCTGTTCATAGCATCCCACTTCAGCTCCCCATTGGGGCTGAACTAGTTTCTCAAAATGTGGCTTCTCTGTTTCCTTGCCATATAATCTGTGACAACTTTTGTTCGCTGGAAATGTTGTTTTTGCTTTCTAATTGACCATATGGTTCTAAATATGGGCAAAATAATGTCATTTTGACACCGGAATTCTAAAAAAAATACATGGCTGATTTAAAAAAATAAATCTAAGCACACCCCAAAGCTTGTGCACAAGTGTCTGTCTGTGTATAAAATATGTAAAAACTGGCATCATGGTTTCAAAATTACTTGCTTTTGACTACTATTTTAATTTTAAGTCTTGTGTTGCAGTGTTCCTTGCAGCCTGTGGGTGGAGTCACAGTCAACAGCCTGGAGGCAATCCTGACTCCAATCACCTGACTCCAAGCCAAAAGGAAAAAAAAAGTTTTTAAACCCAAAGGATCATGTTTGGGTGCAAGCAAATGTGTCTAAGAAAAACTCCAAAAGGTTCAAATATGCAGCACGTGGCATAAGTGCATTGATGTAAAACCAGTGTGTTATTTTTTATGTCCATCTATGCTAAAAGTAAAGTATATATCTGATCCTGACAATTCTTTGGTATAGACTAAGATTTTGCTTCTCCCTTTTCTTTCCTGTGCTCTCATAAACTCTTTAAGATCAATGGACCAGAGTCATTTTGGAATGAGTGTGCAAAGGTGGGTGCTGACCTTGATTTTCCTGACCCAGGATCGATATTTTGCTTTATAGGATGCAGTTAGTAGAGAATCATGATGCAGTTCAACATGTGTGCTAGCTGTGTGGACTGTGGCTGTGTGTGTCTACAGGAAGCCGCCTCCACAGTCTGTTCGCAAACTGTCTGGTTTCACTACTATTGATTCCGTGTTCAGTCTCTCTTTCATGAGAGACTGCTCAGGGAACAAATGAAGTATACTTCACACCCTCCTCAGCATGGGTGTCTCCCCATTCCTATCCAGCCTAGGCATATCTAGGAATCACTGGTGGTGTTCCTGTGAATATTTTGACAAGCTTAGTGCACTCCTGCCCAGGCTCTGCCTGCCTCAAGTAGCTCAGTTCTGAAAGACTCAGTACTGTGTATACTTCTAAGATTAGAGTTGGGTTTAAACAGACCTGTCATGACAGAATTACAGCCGAGACTTCAAGTGTGCAATAAGTTAAGACACATGTCTGTGATTCTTACTCCAAGGTTAAAAGCATCACAGGTTTGCACTGGTGTAGCGTTGGTGTCTTCTCACTCCATGTCTCAGAAACGGTCATGGCTGCTGCAGAGAGCAGACTTAGTTGGGCTTTGGTCTGTGTGGATTTTGTGACTGGGAAAAGGTTTGAACATGAGGACCAACTGTGAATTTTAGACTGTACTTGCAAGAAATGGTTACAGACTCAAGCCTTCTAAAATATTTTTTTTTAAGTTGTCACCCTGCTTAAACCAGTAGGACACCAACCTGCAAAACCCAGAGTAGTCAGAGTAAACAACCAGGGAATACTGGGAGATTACAAATGTCTTTAATCAGTCTATGTAGAAATTTTTAGGCAACAGAGCAGGAAGTGTAGCAATCCATCCAAGGGACTCTGGGATATGCTACTACAACCTTCCCCAGATCCAACATATCTCTCCTGCCTGCCTCTATCACACATGACTAACTAAGCCTGCTGATTCGGGATGGAAGACACAAGCCACTTTGGATCCACTGAAGCTGAGACTTTTACATTGTCCTGACCCTTTGCACTCTTGATTATTATTCATTTGTTTTCTCTTCCACCTACCGTAATGTTAAGTTAGACAACAAGGGGTATATTTGCAAAGATGCTATTTTGCAGTTAGATACATTTTGGTAAATAGCAAAAAAGGTGCCAAATTTGGATTTGGGTACAATGCTAGTGCTTATAATTCTTGAATTAAGAAAATGTTGTTTGAGTTCAAAAGTTTTCCGAGAATTAATTCAGAACACAGAAAACAGCACAAAGAACTCTAAACTGCTAATCAGTTGTCATTTGAAGATTCCTATCATATCTACTGAGTTTTGTCATTGTAGAACTCTGGCAAGTATTTGTTGGTCAATTCTCAACAAGTTACAGGTAATGTATACTCCTGTTATTCTCGTGTTGTTTTAATTGGAAATAAAAAGGGATTTTGTGGAAACTTGCCCTTTCAAAATTAATCAGAGCTGGGAGATCAAGAGGAATAGTTGCTTGCCCACCTAATGTCCATACCTGTCCATGTTCCAACTGGACAGGATCAAGAGGAATAATGTCCATACCTGTCCACTTTCCGTCTGGACAGGAACTTGCATTCTTGCCTTTGTTACTTGCTATTTGTACATATATTAGCCTCTGACTGGTTACTCACAACCAGTCCACAAATCAGTTGCCTCCCCCCCACAAAAATACCCATAATCACTCCCTTCCTGCCCCCAGTGCAGTTATTCCTCCTTCCTTGTAATGGGCCATAATTGGGTTTATGCCCCCAAATGGAACTTTTCTGGCTTGTGGCCATGGTGTGTTCTCCCATGTCATTCACATTAACTGGTCCTGTAAACTTGTCATCCTTTTGCCTGACCTTTTCAAAAGTCTCTTTTAACAGGATAACATCCGTTACTCAGGACAGCACCGGGGAACTTGTGATTCAAGACCATCCTGTTACTACTGGCAACTGGAGGCTTCACTTATACTGTTCTGCCCAGCGCAGATCTGGATCCTGAAGACCCTAGCCCCAGTATCTTCTTGATGTGCACAAGCTGCAGGAGGTAGCCAGAAGAGACCATGATACCCATTGGCTCTGATAACTATTCTCATGGAAATAATGAGGACCTTTACTAACCAAACTGTCAAGCAAATACTTCTTGGATGGTACCCGGCCAAACGATGAATCAGGGAGCCATGACTACTTTGCCCCGTTACAGCAGGAAGTTGCTCCAGAAGAAACAACCTCCTCCCATACTCTTGGCCTGTACACCTCCCCAGTTATTAGTAAACAACAAATGGGGGAATGTTAGCATTTCCCCTGCCTTAGACCATCAGCTCCTCCCATTAACCCTCAGATCCACACACACCTAAACTCCCTGCCCTAGAACTATGATGGGCCACGCCAATTCATCATTAAGACCTACCTACTTCCCCTTTAGCCCCAGAGAAGCTGCCACCTGGATAAGGTACAGATGCCATGTTGCTCCCTCTCCTGTAGGAGGTATGGCCCCACTAATAAACTTCCTATGAACCTTCTGCTGTCTGTGACTATCTCTGCATGGTCCACTTGGGATGGCTGGGAGATAGCCTTTCAAAAACTACCGGGAAAGAATTCTTAGCAACACTTAAGTAGCATGTCAAACTTGATAAATGGCTGTTGTAGGCAATTAATCAAATCTTATCAAGGAAAACAAAAATCTAATGAGACAGTAGTACCTCAAGCAAGTGTGAACATCTTTTGAGGTTGCTTTGATTGAACAAAGTATTTAAATTAGATTTCACACTCAGGCACTCAAATTCATCAACTATGGATAGAAAGAAAACTTAAAGTAATTGACAGAAATTTGTACCAAATGTTTCATATCACCAGAATGATTTGCCAATCTTAAAACCTTTACAAAATGTGGAACATCTTAAAAGTCCACCCTACCAACAAGTTTGCGCTATCTTTTCAATTATTCACTTCACATGGATAGTATTATTCTGATGATGTATATCTTGTTCTGTTTGTAAGAATAAGGATTCAGAGTCTCATAGGAAATGGCCAGAAAAGTCATTCTTGTGTGATATCTGCAGCCTGCCTGTGTGGATTCTAGCCATTGTTTCTTTTTAATTCACAGTTCATTGTAAAGGCTAATTAAGTGCACATCCCAAATTTTCTAGACATTAATATTTTAAGCTCTTTCTTAAAATATTAGAAACGTTTTAGATTTCCAAAAATTACTGTAGAACAATTTAGCAAACTGTTTCGAGAACTACCACTTAATTTCTATGAGTGTGAATCATTTTGTATATGTGTAACCTTGGCTTCTTTAGGTTTAGTTCCATAATTTAGATTTATCTCATGTTTATGGACATGTGGATAGCTTTGTAAATAATTTCGTCCATTTTTCTAGTATTCAAAACTATTAAGACCTCAACAACTAGAACTCAAGTTATTTACTTGTTCTGGTCAATTCTGTTTTGATTCCTAGGTACATCATCTAATGCAAAGTTTCAGTCCTTTTTACAAACTGCTGTGGCACTAAGAATCTTCTTTAGAGCAGTCAAACCCAACCTGAGAGAGGCACTGAGTATCAAAATTCATGTAGCCACCATGGAAATCAGTCTGGAGACTCCTTGAGGACAAAAGTACAACTTCCACATGTTCCAGTTATGACACTTATACTCAATGTGTCCAAAGGAATCAGATGAAGGATTCACATACAATAAAGAAACCTGCATACCTGGGCTCCTCTCAGCTCTGTTCATAATAGTCAGCTGGTGAGATCAGTTTAGATGCTCATGGACAGAAGAATGAATAAATAAGTCTGGTACATTTATACAATATAGTATAATTCAGCTATACAGTAGGATGTAATTATGTAGATATTATTATTCAGGAAAATGAAAGAAACTGGAGATTATCAAATTGCACAAATTAAGACAGACTCACAAAGACAAGTGTTGCATGTTTTCTTTCATGTGTGGAATGTGTGTATGTGTGGGGGGAAAGACATGAAAGTAAAATAGGGAGCAAATATAAACAAAGAGGGATACAGGGTTTAAATATGTCAAAATACATTCTAGGCATGTATAAATATATAATAAATCCCATTACCTTATATGATTACGATACATTTAATATATGTACATATATATGACGTTTAACACACATATTAAAAAGCTTATCTATCTGGTAGAAGTGGTAACACTGATGAAAATGTGTGGTTCTAAATCAACAAGATAGACAGATCCCTGGCAAACCTGACCAAAAAATGAAGGCAGCACACTCAAATAAATAAGATAAGAGATAAAACAGGTAACATCACCACAGAAATAACCGAAATTCAGAAAATAATAAGAGACTATTTTGCAAAACTTTATGCCAACAAATTCAAGAACTTGGAAGAAATGGATTATTTCCTAGAAAAAATTGATATCCCCAAACTCAACCATGAAGATTTAAACCTCCTAAACAGACCCATATCCAGTATTGAAATAGAAACTGCAATAAATGATCTCCCATCCAAGAAAAGCCCAAGTCCAGACGAATTCACTGCAGAATTATACAAGGCCTTCAAAACAGAACTCACACCAATATTTCTCAAACTCTTCAATGAAATTGAAAGAGAACGTTAACTACCAGACTCATTCTATGAAGCCAGTATAACCCTCATCCCAAAACCAGGCAGAAACTCATCATGGAAAGAGGACTACAGACCAATTTCCCTGATGAACATAGACGCAAAAATTCTAAACAAAATTCTGGCCAATCGACATCAACAGGTCATCAAAAAAATCATACACCACAATCAAACTGGATTCATCCCAGGGATGCAAAGTTGGTTTAATATACGCAAGTCAATTAATGTAATCCACAACATCAACAGGAGCAAGGTAAAGAACCACATGGTTTTATCTCTGGATGCGGAAAAAGCATTCTATAAAATCCAGCACCCAATTATGCTAAAAGCCCTGGAAAAACTGGGATTCCAGGGAACATTCCTGAATATAATCAAGGCAGTTTATGACAAACCAACAGCAAGTATAACTCTAAATGGTGAAAAACTAAAGCCATTCCCTTTAAAATCTGGAACAAGGCAGGGATGTCCACTCTCTCCCCTGCTCCTCAACATAGTACTAGAATTCCTAGCCAGAGCAATTAGGCAAGAAGAAAATATAAAGGGGATCCAAATAGGAAAAGATGAAGTTCAACTTTCTCTCTTCGCAGATGACATGATCCTATACCTAAAGAATGCCATAGACTCTACCCCCAAGCTACTAGAGCTGATCCAAAACTTTGGCAAAGTTGCAGGATATAAAATAAACCTTCAAAAATCAACGGCCTTTCCTTTCTCTATGCTAACAACCAGAAGACCGAGGCTGAAATCAGGAAAGCAACTCCTTGTGCAATAGCCCCCCAAAACATAAAATACCTAGGAATAACCTTAACCAAAGAAGTGAAAGACCTCTTGCATGAGAACTTCAAAAGCTTGAAAAATGAAATCAAGTCAGAACTAAGGAAATGGAAAAACCTCCCATGCTCCTGGATTGGGAGGATTAATATAATCAAAATGGCAATATTGCCAAAGGCTATCTACAAATTCAATGCAATACCCATTAATATCCCAACACCATTTTTGAATGAAATAGAGGAAGCAATCCAGAAATTCATATGGAACAATAAAAGACCTAGAATAGCAAAAACAATCCTAAGCAGAAAGAACCATGCTGGAGGAATTACAATACCCAACTTCAAGCTGTATTATGAAGCTATAGTAATAAAAACAGTTTGGTATTGGCACCTGAACAGGCCTGAAGACCAATGGAACAGAATTGAAGACCCAGAAATGAACCCACAGAACTATGCCTACTTAATCTTTGATAAAGGAGCTAAAACAATAGTATGGAAGAAAGATAGCCTCTTTAACAAGTGGTGCTGGCAAAACTGGCTCAACACATGCAACAAACTAAAACTAGATCCTTATATATCACCCAGCACCAAAATCAATTCCAAATGGATTAAAGACCTTGAAATCAAAACAGGCACCCTGAAAACACTGAAGGATGGAGTAGGAGAAACACTTGGGCTCCTTGGTGCAGGACGGAACTTCCTTAACAAAGACTCAGAAAGGCTACAAATCAAAGAAAGGTTGGACAAATGGGACTGCATCAAACTGCAGAGCTTCTGCACGGCAAAGGACATAGCTTGCAAGATAAACAGAAAGCCCACAGACTGGGAGAAGATCTTTACCGGACATTGAACAGACAAAAGCCTCATATCTAAAATATATGCAGAACTAAAAAAATTACCTTCTTCCAAAACAAAACCGCAAAGGACCAATATCCCCCTCATCAAGTGGGCTAAAGACTTACAAAGAAACTTCTCTGATGAGGAAATGAGAATGGCCAAGAGACATATGAAAAAATGCTCTATATCACTGGTCATAAAAGAAATGCAAATAAAAACAACATTGAGATTCCATCTCACCCCAGTAAGAATGTCATATATCAAGAAAACTAACAATAACAATTGTTGGAGGGGATATGGCCAAAAAGCAACCCTACTTCATTGTTGGTGGGAATGTAAACTGGTTCAGCCACTCTGGCAAGCAGTATGGAGATTCCTCAGAAGGCTAAATATAGAACTCCCCTATGACCCAGCAGCCCCACTTTTGGGTATCTATCCAAAAGACCAGGTTTAGGCAAGTCATAGCAGAGCATCACAAGGCCCAATAGCTATACCCTTAGGAACACATAAGCTCATGCTAAGTGAAATGAACTCCATGTTAGGGAAACAATTGTTATATCACAGTTGTAACTACTTTCAATGTCCCATGTGTATCTGTAGCTTCTATTATTGATGTTCTTATATCCCCTACCTGTGGTTGTACCTGCACTATCTCTGTAATCTCATCTGAGTAGATTGGAAACCGTGTATACAGGAAATTGAAAGGGAATACCAAATTTGAGAGACACAGGGTAAAAAATGACAAACAACTACAAAAGCAATACTTGCAAAACTGTTTGGTGTAAGTGAACCGAACACCTGGGTGTGGGGGGGGAAGGGAAAAGGGGAGGAGGGAGGGGGGTATGAGGGACAAATAACAAACAGTACAAGAAATGTATCCAATGCCTAACGTATGAAACTAACCTCTCTGTACATCAGTTTGATAATAAAAATTTGAAAAAAAAAGAAAATGTGTGGTTCTCATAAGTTGAGTCTTGAATTTGTAAAACTGTTTAAAACTTAAAAAAAGACTGAATTTCTTAGTTTTATTTATTTTTCTGCTAGTTTATTATTTACTTGAAATTATGCACAAGAGCAATTATTACATTGTTGAAAATTAAAGCAAGATGGTCTCTCTTGGATTTGAGAGTGTAGAGAGGCGCAGACTTTCAGGTTCCCTTTCCATGGACTCAGGTTTGAACTTTTACGTTTCTAACAGACTTTCATTAGTGGTTGACAATGGCCTCAAGATTATGCTTTTCATTGGTTTATACAACTTTATTGAAGAAATACACCAATTACTAGCAGAGGTATTAGCTTATTAGTTGATCACTCATCCATGAACAACTTGCATCATTTATTCAGTGCTATATTAAACAGTGTATTGAAAGATAGATTAACTAATAGTTCCAAGCCTCCTAACAATTTAAATGAAAATTACAAAATGTTTGAGACCCTATTTTAGAATACAAAGGGTGTTTGACTTCCAATTTTCATTCTCTGTAGAACAAGAACAGGTCATTCCTTAATTGTCATGCAGAAAACACATCACATTTTCTGTTTTTTTCTGATGCTGTAAATTCAATACCAATTCTCCAGCCACATCAGTTACGAGCATAAAGTATATCATGTAACCTCAGATCTCTAACAGTGGAAGGCTTAACCAAGAATGGATGCTGATAGGATGTTGTTTCCTTTTATGTGACAACCAAGCATCCACCTCCCTCCCCCTCAGATGGTTTATTCAGCATGTTAGAGCAGTGAGAAATGGTTTAGTCTCATAACCAACTTATGAGTTGGCCACATAATACACATGATCCATTTTTAAAATTTTCTGAATCTTGAGCAACTGTTCTCTTGTAACTACTTTACAGTTTCTAAAAGCAGTTATTGTCCAAAGCTGGAAGAACTTAAGTCTTCTCAGATGAGCATGTGAATGAATGGAGGGAGGTAAACAAAAAATAAAATTAAAAAAAAAAAAGATGAGGTCTGATAGGTGAGCAGCCAGATAAGAAATCAAAAAAGTTTATTACAGCTATAATGCATGTTATTCTGAGTTTAAGGTAGCATCACATGGGATATTCTGAGTCCATTCCCGAGATATTCTGTTGTACTTATCTCTGTCTGTTTTATAGATCCGTGCAATCTCTGCCACTAGGGGGTCATCTGGGTTTGGATCACATAGCAGTGAACAAATTAATTAACTTTAGAAATAGTTAAAGCAGGAGACCACTGTGACCTTAGAATATAAAAACAAGTACTGCCATTACTGTTAATATTTGGAGATAACTTCTTGTTGCAAATGCAACCTTAGGTGGTTTGAAGGGCTAGTATGTAGGTAAATGAATTGTCAAAAAGAATACACCACCTTGATATGGGCTGTCATTAGGTCCCTTAATTGTGGCTTGCAAGTGAAACATGTCATCCCCAACTGGACCTGGAGAACATTGTGCTGGAGGGTCATGGGCCAAATCACTAAATTCCTTATTAATCCGTTTCAGCGCCATATTCGGTGCTTTTCTCCTGGCTCCTCACTATGACGGTGTGTGCTCAAAGGTTCCAGCCAAAACTCTTGATTATCCAGGTGGCTGGAGAAGTACTGTATCTTTGTCTCACACCAGCTCAACCAGACACAGGTGCTTGCTGTTGAGGCAAATCTTACGAGAACCTAGTAGCCAGCTATCCCCCCTCAAGATTATTTTTAACTACTCAGAAAATGCTCTAATATTTTCAGAAATCCAAAGAGACAAAATCTACTCCATTCTCTTTCTCTTGGAAAAGACACTGTTGAATAAGCAAACAAAATAGTTCTAGCAACATGTCTTATGAAATGAAATGCAGAGATGGGTTCACTTGGAAGGGATTTCTCAGTAGAGAGAGTACAGTGAAAGACTGTTCTTCAGAGAGCTTTCATCCTGTGGTCATGCTGTTGTCTTCTTCACCCTCAATCACCTAGGAGAACAACACTTTTTGTAACTCAGAAGTGGCAGTGACATAGCAATTTCTTTTGCCCAAGTAACTAGAGGGCAGATCTAGTACATTGTTGAATAGGGCAGAGTACAAAAACATTCATTCAAGTTAGGAATAATAATGACTGTTTTTGTAATGGGAAAAAATTCATAGCTACCAAAGTTTTGGTCTTGATCTGTCTTTCAGTAGAGAATGAAGAGGTCCAACACAAGCTTCCCAAGGAGAATCTCTGAGTAAACTTTAATGTTCATATAGATGATTGGTATCTAATAGCTATAAATCTAAGCCTAAATTATTAATCCAAACAAGAAATCAGTGAGTAAAATTTATAATGAAATGTATAATGAATGAAGTAAAAATGGCCTGTGGGAATGGCTCAAATGGTAGTGTGTTTACTTAACAAGAACAATGTTCTAAGTTCAAATCGCAGCATAGTGGAAGGGAAGTTAAATATATACACATATGCATATACTTAAATTAATCATTAGCCTAATATACTTGAACTTGTAAGACTGCATGCTTTAACTCATTTGAACCATTGCTTGGTGGTTGTGAATCATTTGGTTTAAATTGAATTATCCATAATTTCATTTGTTTAAATATGGTTGGCTGTTGAATTTTCTGCTTCCTAAAAATAGCTTTTTTGCTGGGTGCTGGTGGCTCAGGCATGTGCAGAGCCTGAGATTTGAGGATCATGGTTGGATGCCAGCCTGGGCAGGAAAGTCCATGAGACTTTATCTCCAAATAATCACAGAAAAAGTCTGAAGTGGCACTGTGGCTCAAGAGATAGAGTGAGCAAGGGAGCTCAGCGACAGCTCTCAGTCCCAGAATTCAAGCTCTACAACCAGAAGAAAGAGCAAACAAAAAGCTTTTGTGCCTTCTCTGCAAGAAAACATCTTCTCTGTGAGATGTTCTGTGGCATTGTCTTCATTTCCACCAGAGTGCTTTCTGCTTCTCATTCCTGCTTGGCCATGCCAGGGAGGCACTCTTGCAGCCTGAAGCTTATGCCTCACTCTATTTTTATGTTTTTTTTCAGTGAAAAATTGTTTTGCCTTTTATGTAGTAAATTTTTACCAAGTTTATGCTTTATGCTTTTAGGGAATTAAAAAATTCTATTTACAGCAGTGATATAAAGACAATACTAAACATTTCTCTCTAAAATGTTATTTATTTTGTCTTATTTTTAAGAAATCAGGAGTAATTTTGTGGTGGAAAGCAGGATGATGAGACAATTTGTCTGTGTATGGACACCTGGCCAGCAGCCTCCACACTTAAACATGTTCCCTTGACCTTAGGGATCATTTCCTCATCTCAGTTACATACTTCACTACTATACAAGATTATGTGTATGAAGCTCTGTTCTTTCACTGCTTTGTTTTGTTTAGACTTGTTCAATGAACAGTCACTAAAAAAATAAATATAAAATAAGATGCAGATATGACTTAAGTTTGAATATAAATAGACTGTGTTGTTAAAATTTATATTTTAAAAGTAAAACACTAAATCAGTGACTCAGGACTATAATCTACTGATACCTGAATAAATTTAATTTAAACGAGACAGAGCAGAGAAATTTAGGATATTCCATCTACAAAATGATGATGATGATGATGATGACGATAAGCAAAAGCAAAGATGGAAGTGTTGCTCAGGGAAAACACTCATAATCAAGAAAGCTTAGTAAGGGATTGAAATTCTGAATTGTCCAAACTCTGATACCGGCACGTAAATAAATAAACAATAGGAAAATATCTCAGCAATTCTTTTGAACCCTTAAATTTTTTTAAAAAGTCTTAATAGCTCAATAACTACATACATATGAACACACAAGATGATGCAAAGCAAAATGAACTCCAAGTTATAGAAACAAGTGGGTTATCATTCAACATACCATGTGAAATTATGCCTTTTTCTTTTGTCTTTCTTCCCCATGGTTTTACCTCTGATATCACTGTGACTGACTTGGGTACCCTGGATATTGTATATATGTGTATTAGAACTAGGGAAGGGGAGGGGAATATCAAAATGGAGAGACAATGGATGAAAGACAAACCAATGCAACAGCAATACTTATAAAACTATATGCTGTAAACCAACTTACAATTCATGGGGGGAGGGAACAGAGGAGGCCGGAAGACAAGAGGGAAAAACGAGGGAGGAGGTAACAAGTTGGATAAGAAATGTATGCATTGCCTTACATATGAAACTAACCCCTCTGAACATCACTTTGACAAAAATAAATATAATAAATAAATAAATAAAAATAAAAGTCTTATTTGACATTATCACTGATAATTCTGATGACCTGGAAAAGGTTTGGATTTAAGTCTTGAAAATTTTATATTTAGTCCCAAACATAAATCAAATTTAGAAATTACTATGTCTGTTTCCCCAGATTTCAAAGCCAGGCATCCATTTGTTTTGGGCCTGAAAGTGACTGAGTCTAACAGACAACACCCAAATGAGCAAATATGTACTGAACAAGTTTTATGAACTTTGCAATAAACTTAGCAGCTTTACTCAGTTGTGTTATTTACTTTTATTTTGCCATAAAAAGAACACAGAATTGTCATGAATTTTTCATCATCTCTGCTTATTACATATTCCAGTTCTAACTCTTTAACTGGCTAATGTGTAAATAATTGTTGGCATTCAGACTCTCATAGCAGGAAAAAAAACACATTGCTGTTCAAAGAATATGTTTTGAGAATTGTTTAAGTTTACACTAGTTATACAACTTGTATCTTCAGTTCACATACTTTTAAAAGTGCTTTCCAACATCATTGAAGTCTATTATTAAAACTGACTGAACAAGGCCTAACTAAATACTATAAAATAAGTTTTATGGTGTTATAGTTTATTCACAGAACTATATAGCGCTCACACAGTTAAGGCTTTTGTGGTTCAAGTGGTAGGGCTCATGCCTTGGATTCAAACCAATCACTTCCAAAATAATAAGAATCACAGAAAAAAGCCACAGATTCATTACCAGTCCATCTTAATTTAGATATCTCTTCAGTCTGCGAAAACCACCAATTTATATTCTGTTTCAAGATTTGATTATAGTAGATATTTTAAATAAATGGCATGATATAGGATATAAGCACTATGGTTTGTGACTTCCAATTAGAGTAACATTTATCATTGAGGCCTGTGACAATAGGTTAATCTTTCCTGTTGTCAAACAATTTATAGTTACATGAAAACGTTTTCCTTACCTATTCATTACCTGATAATATTCAAGTTAGTTCTACTTTTTGGCTGTGGGCAATAATGCTACTATGAATATTTATATACAAATGTTTGTGTGTATGTAGGCCTCCAGTTTATTTTTTTATGTTAAAACCCAGGAATGGAGTTACAGAGAAACTCTAAGTTTAAATTTCTGAGTAACTGCTTGATCATTTTCTACAGTGCTTCATATATTGTATATTCCTCAACAGCAATATAGGAGGACTGTAGCTTGTATACACATTTGCCCACACTGGATGTTATTAGTGTTTTGGGATATCCATTAGATATCTTTGGTCCTCTGTGATACTATGTTAGATTTGGGTATAACCCTAAATTCCTAATGCAGTAATCCTGAATGCTGAAATCCTGAACCTTCAAAATCTGTAATGTCTAAAATTCCTGAAAATATGGTTCTGACAAAAAATAATAATATAATCTAAAAGTCATTTCTTTACATTTTAAGTGGTGAATCATTTGAGAAACATAAAAACATGAAAGAAGCTTACAAATTACTGTAGAATAAAAGAAACAATAAAACATTCATAGTTTTACAAGCATAAACACTCAGGTATACTAACATGGTATGCACGTGTAGAAGAGAAGCAGGAAAATTATATTCATAAGAAAAGAGGTAGCTCATATCTGTAATCCTAGGTATTCAGGAGGCTACAATTTGAGGATCAAGTTTTAAAGTCAGCACAGGCTGAAAGAAATTAATTGCTTTGTTTCATATAAAAGATGATTTTGTTGCATTGGTTCACCTTTTGCCCTTTGTCTCACCATTTTGATGTTCCCTCTCCCTTTCCCGGTTCAGACAAACATATACACAATACCCAGGGTACCAAAATCAAATACAGTGTCAACAGGGGCTAAAGCATAGAGAAGATAGACAAAAGAAAAAAAGAAATAACTTCCATATAGTGCATAAGAAATAACAACAATGATAAACAGTTATTTCCATAACCAGTGCAACAGCAATACTTAAAAGACAATATGTAGTAAACCAACTATACAACTCGAGGGCGGGGGTAGGGGGGTATCAGGGAGGAGAGAAGTTGAGAGAAAAATGAGGGAGGAAGTAAAAAATTTGATAAGAAATGTACTCACTATGTTACATATATAACTATAACCCCTCTGTACATCACCTTGACAATAAAAAAATTTCAAAAGATGATTTGGGGAATTTGCACTTAATTCTCTTTCAAAACCATGGAGCTGAGAGTAATCTAGGATTATGCCTGTAAGCTCCTATCTGAGTATGTAGGTCCAAAGTTATTTTTTTTTTGGGGGGGGGGGGCCAGTCCTGGGGCTTGGACTCAGGGCCTGAGCACTGTCCCTGGCTTCTTTTTGCTCAAGGCTAGCACTCTGCCTCTTGAGCCAGAGCGCCACTTCTGGCCATTTTCTGTATATGTGGTGCTGGGGAATCGAACCCAGGGCCTCATGTATATGAGGCAGGCACTCTTGCCACTAGGCCATATCCCCAGCCCAGCCAAAGTTATTTTGATCAGGAAAAATTCCACAAGATTCACACCTCCAATTAATTACAGTAAGCCAGAAGTGGAGCTGTGGTGGTGTGGCTTAAGTGGTAGAGCTCTAACCTTGAGGGGAAAAAAAAAAGCTCAGGGTAAGTGCTCAAGCCCTGAATTAAAGATGTAAGGCTGGCAAAATGAGAAGAAAAAACAAAAATTCATAACTGAGCCTGATTCTGGTAGCTCACTAGCAGTTCCAGAGCCTATGATCTGAAGCTTATGGATAGAAGCCAGGAAAGGCAAGAAAGACTCTTACTTCCAATTAAACCCCAAAAATCCAATAGTGGAGATGTGGTTTAAGTGATAGAGCACCATTTTTCAGTGAAAAAGCTAAAGGACATTACCTAGGCTCTCAGTTCATACTACTACTACTACACACACGTAAAGACACAAAATACACGTACACTTACATCTCAGTTTGACTGGGAATTTGTACACCTGGATTATAACTGACATCTTTTAAATATACAACCTACATAGTGACAAGATCATTGGTAAAACACATGGCTTACCACAGCACATACAATCACTTCAAGCAAATCAGCTTTTGAGAACTTTCACCTTCCATAAGTGACCTGCACAAAAAGAATATCTCTTTACTTACTGAGGAGGTTTCTCTATTTTTCATACACACACAATGCTTCCATGTGAAGTGAATGCTTCAAGAAAGTCAATTTTGCAAAAAGGGTATAAAGTGAACTAAAAGGGTCTACACAATATATAATAATTTGGACAAAATAAAGTTAAAATATATAACACGGCAAGTTGTAAGAAAAAACAATGCTGATGTTTAAAAGAGTGTGGTGAGCCTGAAAGAAGAAAAAATCTGAAGAGCTATAAGAAAAGTTGATGCATAAAGCATCACATTACAGAGACAGCATAGAGGCCACTCATTGCAAGAGCAGGTTGCAGGACCGGGCTTCTCATGACTGCTTTAAAGCTCTAATGTGTTACAAATAGTAGTTTTCCCCTCCACTTACTTCTTTTTAGAGCATGGCTCTCCTTGAAGAGTATTTTCACATTCATTTTCTGTGTAACCATAATCATTTTGAAATTCTTTTATGATGGATTGTACATCAATGTGAGAAATTCCCTAAACATTTTTTCCAACCTGTGAGCTGTACCTCTTTCTTATTTGGGGAATAGAGAATGTATTTTGTGTCCCTTTATATGGAAACCACAGGTTTGGCAGAAAAAGGTTGAATGATCAAAAAGCAAGTCAGTTGTGCAAGTCTTCATATTACCTATGTAGGTAGCTGTTTTCTGACCAATCAGAAACTTTTCTGACTTCTTTGGGCAAATGTAGTTTTACTTCATGGAAAGTTCATTGAAGAAAAGGCAATCTTATTTTTCTTGCAATTTTTGTTACTGTATATAAATAGTATTAGATATTGGGCTTCATCATGACATCTTCACACACATATTTAAGATGATCTGATTGTGTTAACTTCCTCTTACCCACACATTTCCCTTTTTTCCTTCTTTTCCCTTCTGAAAGAGGCCTTTACCTACTTGCACATTTGGGGTTTTTTGTGCATGTTTGTTTTTTATATTTTTGTATGTGTCTGGGAGGCTGTGTGTGTGTGTGTGTGTGTGTGTGTGTGTATGGTGTGTGTGTGCGTGTGTGTGTCCTGGGCTTGAACTCAGGGACTCAGTCCCTGACTCAGAGGCTCTTTTGTAAAAATTTAATATTATTGTCACAGTGATGTATAGAGGGGTTACAGTTACATGTGTAAGGTATTGATTACATTTTTTGTCAGATTTCTTACCTCCTTCCTCATTTTTTCCCACTTTCTCTCCCCCACAATGTCATCGCCCCCTCCCCCCTGACAAGTTGTACAGATAGTTTCCAACATGTTGTCTTGTGAGTATCACTGCTACATTGGTTCACCATTTATCATTTGTCTCACCATTCTGATGTTCCCCTTCCCTTCCCTAATTTGGATAAACATATATACACTATCCAGGATACCAAAATCAAATACAGTGACAATAAGAGATAAACTACAGGAAAGAAAAATGAAAGGAAAAAGAAATAATTTCACATAATACATTAAAAATGACAACCGCAATGAGAAAACTCATGATCATATCTTATATGATCATATGTACAGCTATTGAGCTACTGTGATCCTCTGCTAGGACAATACTAGACATATACTAATTATTATCAATGAGGGAAAGCATGGAGCCTATGTTTCTTTGTTTCTGACTCATTTCATTGAATATGATATTTTTCCCCAAGCTCTCCATTTCCTTATGAATGGGGCGATGTCATTCTTTCTAATGGAAAGATAGAATTCTTAAAGCTATCACTGTACCACTTGAGTCACAGCTCTTCTGACTTTTGATAGTTAATTGAAGATAACACTCACATAAGCTTTTCTCTCCATGATGGCTTTGAACTTTGATCCTCAGATCTCAGTCTCCTGAGAAGCTAGGATTACAAGTGCGAACTACCATTGCCCAGCCATGTTGATTTGTTTGTTTGTCTCTAATTCAATAATGAGAGACACCATTATTTTGTCTTTCTTCAGGTGGATAATTTCATTCCTCACAATGATCTCTAATTCAAACTAGATTCATTCAAAAACTAAAAAATAAAGATAGATAGATATAGATAGATGATAAATGTGTATGTACATGTATATATACATATGTGTAATGTATATATGTGTGTGTGTGTGTGTGTGTGTGTGCGCATGTATGTATGTCTACCATATTTTGTTTAGTGATTTCTATTGAGGCACCTAGGCGTTATTGTGAATAGTACCCCCATGAACACATGCACATGCACACACACACACATCTCTATTGTAAGATGTCTTTGATTGTTTTCAGTATATATCCAGCCAACTTCTCATCCAAATGCTTCCCCAGAATTCAGCCTTCCACCCATCTAAACAGCCTTCCTCCCCCACTCCCTCATAGCAGTTGCAGGCATTGAGATTTCAGCTCTTGGGCATTCAACAATTGAGATTTTGATATTTTGAGAGTGTTTATTTGGGGGTTTTAGGTGGTTGACTTTCAAACTAGCGAGTTGGGGCTTTTGAGATTTGGGCATTTGGGAGTTGGCATTCTAGAATTATGTCTTTCCAGAAAATGATCAGCACAATTTGTACCTACAAAATAATTTCCAAGTCAAAGATAATAAAAGTACATTCCTATGTTTTCTTCTGAGGCTTTTATTTTATCTTACTTATACATTTAGAAATAGCTTTGCATGTGCAAAGAGTTGAGGTTCCTTATTTTGTATTTTACATATGGATATTCCTTTGTCCTTGGACTGTATCTCGAAACTATTCTTTCCCGTTGAATCTTTTTGGCTTGCTACTCAAAGTCAACATTCTGCGATGTGAAGGTACATTTCTGGACTCTTGATGTTTCTCTGTTGACCTACACATCAGGCCTCATGCTAAGACCACACTGTCTGGAATTTTTTATGTACAGGAAGTTTCATTTCAAAGCTGAGTTTTTCAGATTTATTTTATTTTTCAAGAAAATGTTTGTTGTTGTTCCTTTGCCTATAAGATGAATTTAAGACTCAGTTATCAGCAGAGATACGCTGACTAATATATGTTTATGGCACTATGTCTATAGATAGAGGAGGAACTATTGGAATTTAAACACTACTATCAAAATATCCAAGCACTAGCTTGGATAATGGGTTTTTCTCCCGTGTATTTTGGTTATATTTAATTTTTTGCAATGTTTTGTGGCTTTCTATATGTAATACTGCAGTTCTTTTGTTGAATTGATTCCCTAGTATTTTGCCATACTATTGTGCACTATTAGGCTTTACAGTGACATTTCAACCAAGATAGCATATAGAAACTGAGTTGGCCCCCCAAAATGATAATAGTGTGAAAATTTCCTGCTGTGTAGTGATGTGAAAGCTGTTCAACACATTTCTCAAGTATTTGTAATGATGCTCATGTTAACAAACCTGCAGTAGTCACATATTCTGCATTGTACAATATAGACCATTTAGTAATGATAACAAATGGCTTAGCAAAGCTAGTTGTTTATGTATTTACTATGTTAAACTTCTTATTGTTGGTATAAAGAAACATTTACTCTAGCAGTGTATGAAGTGATGCCAGAGTTACCTTACATTTCTTTGTACCAGGTCTCTTGATGTTATCTAGGTCAATGAGCCTTGAGTAGTTCATTCACAGCTACTGAAGATACTAAAATCCAGAGGACCACAGTTCAAGTCAGTCCATCCCAGCCAACAAACAAACAAACAAAAAAGTTTGCTAGGTTCCATCTGCAAAATAACCAGCAAAAAGTGAGGCTGTAGATAAGCTCAAATCATAGAACATTAGACTGGGGGAAAAAAATGGGCTTCAGTCAAATACTGCCAAGCACTATGTTTGTCTATATATACTTTATGGGGTTTACACAGGGACAGAGTTGACTAAAATACATTGCTCACTACTTACCCACATCAGTAACCATTTTACATTGTATTGAAAATCAAATTGCTTTCTTTCTTTTAGTTCTAAAGTTTTGCTTGATAGTATATAAAACACAATTATTTAATAAAATATAATGATGTAATATCAGTTGTTTATTAAATATTCTTAATATTTATTTAATATTAGTGTTGTATCCTACAATTTTTAACTTGTTTATTAATTTAAAATTTTATGTAGATTTATTTTTTGAGAGTCCTGGGGCTTGGACTCAGGGTCTGATGTCTGTTCCTGGTTTCCTTTTGCACAAGGCTAACACTCTGCCACTTGAGCCACAACACCACTTTTGGCTGTTTCTGCTTATGTGGTGCTGAGGAATTGAACTCAGGGCTTCATGTATGCGAAATAAGTATTCTACTCAGTAGGCTACTCTCAGCCCTAGGTAGATATTTTTGAAGTAAGATAGCTTTCCTTTTTCTTTCAAACGTAGAAACTTCTTTTTGTTCTTTGCCTCTCTGACACCTTATTAAAATGTTGAAAAAGAGGAGAAAGTGAACACATCCCTACCATGTTCCTAAACCTAAAAGCAATGAAATCTTTTAGCCTCAAACATGATTTTATATTTTTTGATGTCTTTATTGAGTCTAAAAGGCTCTCTACTCCTAACTTATCAAGTTTTTTTCCTTTTATCTTATTTTTTATAGGGCATGGTCTTAAACTCAGCGTCTGGTTGCTGTCGAGCTATTTGTGCTTAAGGCTAGCACTCTACCACTTTGAATCACAACCAGTTTTCTTTTTTTTTGTTTGTTTTCAAATTTTTTTTCCCTCAAATTTTTATTATCAAACTGATGTACAGAGAGGTTACAGTATCATACGTTGGGCATTGGATACATTTCTTGTACTGTTTGTTGCCTTGTCCCTCATGCCCCCCCCTCCCCCCCTTTCCCTCCCCCCCCCAGGTGTTCAGTTCACTTACACCAAACAGTTTTGCAAGTATTGCTTTTGTAGTTATTTCTCTTTTTTTACCCTGTGTCTCTCAAATTTGGTATTCCCTTTGAATTTCCTACTTCCAATACCAGTAAACACAGTTTCCAATATACTCAGATAAGATTACAGAGATAGTGTAGGTACAACCATAGGAAGGTGATACAAGAACATCATCAATAATAGAAACTACACATACACATAGGACGTTGAAAGTAGTTACAACTGTGATATATCACTTTTTTCCATAACGTGGAGTTCATTTACTTAGCATCATCTTATGTGTTCCTAAGGGTATAGCTATTGGGCCTTGTGATGCTCTGCTATGGGTTGCCTAAACCTGTACTAATTATTCCCAATAAGGGAGGCCATAGAGTCCATGTTTCTTTGGGTCTGGCTCACTTCACTTACTGTAACTTTTTCCAAGTCCTTCCATTTCCTTACAAATGGAACAATGTCATTCTTTCTGATAGAGGCATAAAATTCCATTGTGTAAATGTACCACATTTTCCTGATCCATTCATCTATGGAGGGGCATCTGGGTTGGTTCCAGCTTCTCGCTATGACAAATTGTTTTCAAATTTTTATTACCAAACTGATGTACAGAGAGGTTACTCATACGTTAGGCAATGGATACATTTCTTGTACTGTTTGTTACCTTGTCCCTCATACCAACCTCCCACCTCCCCCTTGCCCTTTCCCCCCCTGAGGTGTTCAGTTCACTTACAACAAACAGTTTTGCAAGTATTGCCTTTGTAGTTGTTTGTCTTTTTTTAACCTGGTCTCTCAATTTTGGTATTCCCTTTCAATTTCCTAGTTCAAAAACCAGTATACATGGTTGCCAATATACTCAGATAAGATTACAGAGATAGTGTAGGTACAACCACAGGAAGGTGATACAAGAACACCATCAATAATAGAAGCTACAGATACACATGGGGCGTTGAAAGTAGTTACAACTGTGACATAAAAATTCTCTCCATAACGTGGAGTTGATTTCACTTAGCATCATCTTAGGTGTTCTTAAGGGTATAGCTATTGGGCCTTGTGATGCTCTGCTATAACTTGCCTAAACCTGTACTAATTATTCCAAATAAGGGAGACCATAGAGTCCATGTTTGTTTGTGTCTGGCTTACTTCACTTAGTATAATTTTTTCGAAGTCCTTCCATTTCCTTACAAATGGGACATTGTCATTCTTTCTGAAAGAGGCATAAAATTCCATTGTGTATATGTACCACATTTTGCTGATCCATTCGTCTACTGAGGGGCATCTGGGTTAGTTCCAGATTCTCGCTATGACAAATTGTGCGGTGATGAACATTGTTGTGCTGGTGGCATTATTGTGATTTTGTTTGTGGTCTTTTGGATAGATACCCAAAAGTGGGGCTGCTGGGTCATAGGGGAGTTCTATATTTAGCCTTCTGAGGAATCCCATACTGCTTGCCAGAGTGGCTGAACCAATTTACATTCCCACCAACAATGAAGTAGGGTTCCCTTTTGGCCACATCCCCTCCAACAATTGTTATTGTTAGTTTTCTTGATATGGGACATTCTTACTGGGGTGAGATGGAATCTCAATGTTGTTTTGATTTGCATTTCTTTTATGGCCATTAATGTAGAGCATTTTTTCATATGTCTCCTGGCCATTCTCATTTCCTCATCAGAGAAGTTTCTTTGTAAGTCTTTAGCCCACTTGATGAGGGGGATATTGGTTCTTTGCGGTTTTGTTTTGGAAGAGGATAATTTTTTTAGTTCTGCATATATTTTAGATATGAGGCCTTTGTCCGTTGAATGGCCGGTAAAGATCTTCTCCCAGTCTGTGGGCTTTCTGTTTATCTTGCAAGCTATGTCTTTTGCCATGCAGAAGCTCTGCAGTTTGGTGCAGTCCCATTTGTCCAACCTTTCTTTGATTTGTAGCCTTTCTGGGTCTTTGTTAAGGAAGTTCCGTTCTGTGCCAAGGAGCCCAAGTGTTTCTCCTACTCCTTCCTTTAGGGTTTTCAGGGTGTCTGTTTTGATTTCGAGGTCTTTAATCCATTTGGAATTGATTTTGGTGCTGGGTGATATGTAAGCATCTAGTTTTAGTTTGTTGCATGTGTTGAGCCAGTTTTTCCAGCACCATTTGTTAAAGAGGCTATCTTTCTTCCATACTATTGTTTTAGCTCCTTTATCAAAGATTAAGTAGGCGTAGTTCTGTGGGTTCATTTCTGGGTCTTCACTTCTGTTCCATTGGTCTTCAGGCCTGTTCCGGTGCCAATACCAAGCTGATTTTCTTACTATAGCTTTATAATACAGCTTGAAGTTGGGTATTGTAATTCCTCCAGCACTGTTCTTTCTGCTTAGGATTCTTTTTGCTATTCTAGGTCTTTTATTGTTCCATATGAATTTCTGGATTGCTTCCTCTATTTCATTCAAAAATGGTGTTGGGATATTAATGGGTATTGCATTGAATTTGTAGACAGCCTTTGGCAATATTGCCATTTTGATTATATTAATCCTCCCAATCCAGGAACATGGGAGGTTTTTCCATTTCCTTAGTTCTGACTTAATTTCGTTTTTCAAGCTTTTAAAGTTCTCATCAAAGAGGTCTTTCACTTCTTTGGTTAAGGTTATTCCTAGGTATTTTATGTTTTGGGGGGCTATTGCACAAGGAGTTGCTTTCCTGATTTCAGCCACCGTGTTCGGGTCGTTAGCATAGAGAAAGGCCGTTGATTTTTGAAGGTTTATTTTATATCCTGCAACTTTGCCAAAGTTTTGGATCAGCTCTAGTAGCTTGGGGGTAGAGTCTATGGCATTCTTTAGGTATAGGATCATGTCATCTGCGAAGAGAGAAAGTTTAACTTCATCTTTTCCTATTTGGATCCCCTTTATATTTTCTTCTTGCCTAATTGCTCTGGCTAGGAATTCTAGTACTATGTTGAGGAGCAGGGGAGAGAGTGGACATCCCTGCCTTGTTCCTGATTTTAAAGGGAATGGCTTTAGTTTTTCACCATTTAGAGTTATGCTTGCTGTTGGTTTGTCATAAACTGCTTTGATTATTTTCAGGAATGTTCCCTGGAATCCCAGTTTTTCCAGGGCTTTTAGCATAAATAGGTGCTGGATTTTATCGAATGCTTTTTCCGCATCCAGAGATAAAACCATGTGGTTCTTTAACTTGCTCCTGTTGATGTGGTGGATTACATTAATTGACTTGCGTATATTAAACCAACTTTGCATCCCTGCAATGAATACAGTTTGATCGTGGTGTATGATTTTTTTGATACCATGATGAAGTTGATTGGCCAGAATTTTGTTAAGAATTTTTGTGTCTATGTTCATCAGGGAAATCGGTCTGTAGTCCTCTTTCCGTGATGAGTTTCTGCCTGGTTTTGGGATGAGGGTTATACTGGCTTCATAGAATGAGTCTGGTAGTGAACGTTCTCTTTCAATTTCTCTGAAGATTTTGAGAAATATTGGAGTGAGTTCTGTCTTGAAGGCCTTGTAGAATTTTGCAGTGAAGCCATCTGGACCTGGGGTTTTCTTGAATGTGAGATCATTTATTGCCGTTTCTATTTCAATACTGGATATGGGTCTGTTTAGAAGGTTTAAATCTTCCTGGGTGAGTTTGGGGATATGAATTTTTTCTATGAAATCATCCATTTCTTCCAAGTTCTCGAATTTGTTGGCATAAAGGTTTGCAAAATAGTCCCTTATTATTTTCTGAATTTCGGTTATTTCTGTGGTGATGTTACCTGTTTAACCTCTTATCTTGTTTATCTGAGTCTGCTGCCTTCGTTTCTTGGTCAGGTTTGCCAGGGGTCTGTCTATCTTGTTGATTTTTTCAAAGAACCAACTCTTTGTTTTGTTGATTCCTTCGATGTTTTTTTTTGTCTCTAATTGATTGAATTCTGATTTGATTTTAATTATTTGCTTCCGTCTATTTACTTGGGGTTTGGCTTGTTGTTCTCTGTCAAGGAAATTAAGGTGCTTCCTTAAATTACTGAGTTGCTGTTTCTCCAGTTTGTTGATGTATGTACTCAGAGATATAAATTTTCCTCTGAGTAGTGCCTTTGCTGTGTCCCAAAGGAGCTGGTACTTTGTGTCCTCAACTTGGTTGAAGTCCATAAACATTTCAATTTCCATTTTAATTTCTGCAGTGACCCACTGATGGTTCAGCAGTGTGTTGTTTAGTCTCCATGAATTGTAGGATTTTCTGTGGTGGCACTTTGAGTTGAGCTCTAATTTTATTCCATTGTGGTCTGAGAGAATGCAGGGAAGGGTTTTGATACTTCTGAATTTGTTCAGATTTTCTTTGTGCCCTAAGATGGGATCTTTTTTGGAGAATGTTCCATGAGCTGCGGAGAAGAATGTGTAATCTGTACTTGCTGGGTGGAATATTATGTAGATGTCGGATAAGTCTAGTTGGTCTATGCAATTATTTAGTTCTGTGGTTTCTTTGTTCAGTTTTTGGCGTGTTGATCTGTCCAGAGGTGATAGTGGAGTGTTAAAGTCCCCAACTATCAATGTGTTTGGATCTATGAGTGTTTTGAGTCAGTAGTGTTTCTTTGATGAAGTTGGGTGCTCCTGCATTTGGTGTGTAGATATTTAGAATGGTTATATCTTCCTGTAGGAGAGATCCCTTTACCAGTATGTAGTAACCTTCTTTGTCTCTTCTTACCTTTTTTAATTTGAAGTCAATTTTATCTGATACTAGGATTGCAACTCCAGCCTGCTTATGGAGGCCAGTTGCTTGATAGATTTGATTCCAGCCTTTCACTTTTAGAAGATGTTTACTTTTGCTGGATAGATGTGTCTCTTGGAGGCAGCAGAAAGATGGATCTTGATTTTTTATCCAACTTATGAGCCTATGTCGTTTGATTGGAGAATTAAGTCCATTAATGTTGAGAGTTAGGATTGGGAGACGATCGTTTGTTCCTTTAATTATCACTATCATGTTTAAGGCTGTGTCTTCCCTTTTCTTGATCTGATGTTTACTATTTAGGGTTCATTTCTCTGTCTGTATTGGGATCTTGAATATTTTCCCTGTGTAGTACATCTTTGAAAATTTTCTGTAAAGCTGGTTTGGTGGAGATATATTGTTTCAGTTTTTCCTCACCATGGAAGAGTTTTATTTGACCTTCGGCTATGAATGAGAGTTTGGCTGGGGACAGAATTCTTGGTTGGTAGTTATTTTTATTTAGTGTTTGGTATACTTCATTCAAGGCTCTCCTTGCTTTCATGGTCTCTGCTGAGAAGTCTGGGGTAATTCTGATTGATTTTCCTTTATATGTGATTGTTTTCTTCTCCCTAACAGCTTTCAGGATTCTTTCCTTGTATTCTACTGATCCTGTTTTGATCACAGTGTGTCAGTGGGATGTCCTATTCTGGTCTGGTTGGTTTGGGCTTCTAAATGCGTCTTGTATCTGTATAGGCCTTACCTTCTGGATATTTGGGAAGTTCTTAGCTAATATTTTGTTAAATAGGTTGCCTATCCCATTAGCCTCTTTCTCCAAGTTTTCCTCAATACCTATTATCCGAAAATTGGGCTTCCTGATCGTGTCTTGAATCTCCTGTAGCGATCTGTTTTGTTGATTGAACTGGATTTGTATTGATTTTTTATCTTTCTCCATAGAATCTAAGGAATCTTCAGCTCCTAAAATTCGATCCTCTGCTTCAGTTACTCGGGACTGTAGGCTAGCTACTTGATTTTGAATCTCTTTTCCTTCTGAGTGGTCTTTCCTGATGATTTCCATGTCATTTCTTAGGTCTTGTATGGACTTCTTTACTTCATTAACTTCATTAATTTGGTTTTGAGTGTTGTCTCTCAAATCTTTAAGCTGGGTAGCTATCTTTTCATTTGACTCTTGAAGTTCATTTATCTTTCTATTTGTGGATGCCATGAAATTCTCCATTAATTTTTGCTTTGCCTCCTCACGCTCTAACATAATTGACTGAAGAGATTCAAACTTTTCATTTATCATGTTTATCAGTAGACTTTTTAGAGCATTTTGGGGGTTCTCTTCTATGTCTTTGATTGACTGCTCTGCTTCCTGCTTGTTTTGAGTGGGGGATAAGTCTTCATTGTTTGCCATCTTTCTTGTGTTCCTTCTGCCCATTTGGATTGGGAATGCCAGTCTACCAGCACCTGTGATCACCATTTAAGACCCAAAGCAGCCCTTACCCAGCACTGTTGTGTAAATCTTACAAGTTCACAATTATATACAGATACCCTGTATACCTGTCAATAAAATTAGTTTTGGTGTTCCTAAAGAGTACAATTTCAATATAACAACCAATCCTCGGCCCTGTATTCAGTAATTACTTATTAACTGTTACAACCCTATAAGCAATTCTTGTTTTTATATTAAGTTCTTTTAGGACTGGCTTTCTCTATGAACCTCTTTGATTGACTCGGATTAAGCAGGGATACACTCTATCCAATAACCAGGAGTCAATGGAAACCGGAGGTCCAGGCAGTTAGTCAGGAGGGTAAGTTGGAGGTAGTAAAGAGAATAGAGTAAAATGCATGGGGGGGGGTGATTTTGGTTTAGTTTCAGTGACATGGAAATGTGGAGAAGAGTAGAATCAGTAAATAGAACAAGGGTAACAAGATATCAAAAGGACATTTGTACTTCCATGTTTATTGCAGCACAATTCACAATAGCCAAAATTTGGAAACAACCCAGATGCCCTTCCACAGATGAATGGATCCAAAAAATATGGTACTTATACACAATGGAATACTACATAGCGATTAGGAATGGTGAAATATTGTTATTCGCAGGGAAATGGTCAGAACTCGAACAAATAATGTTGAGCGAGACAAGCCTAGAACACAGAAAACAAAGGGGCATGATCTCCCTGATATATGACTGTTAACAAAGGGAGATGGAGAGACAGTAGAGACCAAGTCTGTGAACACTGTATATGTGCTTAATACATTGTAAATTGCATTTGGGTCTACCTGACCTAGACAAGGGATGGAAAAACAGGTTGTAAGATATCACAAGAAATGTACACACTGCCCTACTATGTAACTGTACCCTCGGTGCACAACACCTTGTAAAAAATTTTTTTTTCCTTAATTAATAATAAAAAAAATTAAAAAAAAAAGAACAAGGGTAAAATTATAGACAATGGAGAGTTAGCAGAAAAGAGTGGAGGTGTTATTCGTAGGAAAGTAATTTTTAAAGAAAGAGAATGCAAAGAGAGAAGTAAATTAAAAATTCTGGAGGACAGATGCACAAAACAGAGAAAAATTATTTGAAAAATAAAAAACATAAAAATAAAAAAATAAAAAAACAGAAAAGGAACTGCCCAAACAAACAGAAAAAAAAAAATCTTGAGAAAACAAACAGGTAAAAATGGAAAACAAAACAAAACAATAAAAAAACCGACGATGTTTCAGAAGTGAAAAAAAATTTTTTTTTTTTTTTAAGTTTAAAAAATGTTTGAAAAGAAGAAAAAAAAATGGAGTCCTCCTTGTTTGGGAGGTCTTTCCCCAGTCTCTGGTTTCCTTGCTATGGTCTGCAGTCTACTTTCCTGATTGGCTGGTTTTGACTTTATTTCAGTTTGCATGGGGTGGTTCTGTTCTGACCCTTCCCCCTGTTGGTGCAATCCTGGGTCTCTGTGGTTTGCACAGCTTTCAGATATGCCTTGGGCGTCCTCTGTAGATGGGGACTTGAACAGTCTCAGGAACTGTGGTTCCTCTGTCTGCTGCCGGGCCACTGCCTTTAACGCCTGGCTTTGAATAGGCTGTGGACTCAGCAGGGCAGGGCGCCACTGGCCCGTTTTACCTGGCTGATAGTTGCTTGCATGGGGGAGGCTCCTCCCTCTTGGGAGGGGCGGCCTCCTTGGCGGAGGTGGCTATGGAATGCAGCTCCGTTTCGGGCTGGGAATTGGGCTTCCTCTGTGACGGGACCATTTAACTGTCTCAGGAACTGTTTGTTCCTCTTTCTGGTGTTTCCGTGCCACTGGGAGCTGCTCGCCGCTTTCGCTTTAAATTTAGAAATTCCAGTGGGCAGGGCGGGGCACCTCTGGCTAAGCCGTGGCCCTGGACATGCCTCCCACCTGGGCAGGGGGCGTTCTCCTGGGCGGAGCTGGCTCTCACTGGTCGGTCCCTCTTGCCCTTTTCAAAGATGGCTACTTTGCCTTTGCTTTCCCCAGGCCCGATTTAGTTCCAATCTGGTCTGACCCTATGCCAGTGGCAAAGATGGCGCTTTGCTCTGGCAGTGGGGGAGGGCTGCCTTTCAGAAGCTTCTCTGTGGGCACGAGTGAGAATATCTTTCGTGGGGTACTCACGCTTTCTCTGTGATTTCAGGTCGTCCGTGTTCAGCCGCCGTCTGGAGTATTTCTCCCTGGTCTACGCTGTGTGCTTTAGTGGCGCAGAGTGTGGGTTGCTGTGCCAGGTGCTTTGCCGGGGCTGGCACTGGCGTGGCGGCGGGTCACCGCCCAGAGCTCAAATCTGTGTTTTCAGATGAGCAAAGTCGATTTTTCCTTCCTGGTCAGAGTCCCTGTACCGTTAGAACTTACTCTGGCTGTCTTTCTAGGAGTAAAAGTTTCTATGGGGTAAGAAAACTGCGATGTAGGAGGGAGCTCAGCTAGTGCTGTGCAGCTCCTCCACTGTCTTCCCAGAAGTCTCTCACAACCAGTTTTCTAGTGGTTAATTGGAGGTAAGAATCTCAAGGGGAATTTTCAACCTGTGCTAGCTTAAAATTATGATCCTTAGATCTCTGCCTCCTGAGATTCAAATATTACAAGGATTAGCTACTGGTGTCCTGCTAAATATTTTCCTTTCAAAAGGAAGTTCTTATTCTGTCATGAATTTTTTTCTGCAACTATTTAGGTTATTGTGAATTTTTTTTTATTTTACTGATGTATTATATTAAATTAATTCATTTTCTCATATTAATCCAGTCTTCCAGCTGGAAGTATAATAATACTCTCACATATTATCATAATATACTTGCTCATGAGATATATGTTTTTTGTCTTTTAGTAAAATTCAATTGTTTTCTCTTGTTATAACATCTTTATCTGGATTATTAATGGAATCAAATCTTTGTACTTGTTTAGATGTAGTTAGATTGGATGTAAATGGGTCTATTTATTTGTAAATGCTAGTGAATAAACTGATGTTATGCTATTGAACTATGCCTCCCAAGTGTTTTTCTTATATAATTTTGTATTTGTTTTTCAAAAATAAAAGCCTTTAGCTTTAAAGACTTTCTATATTACTTTCTAATATCAGTTTCATTTATGTCTAGTCATATTTATTATTTCTGCTTATTATAGAGATATGATTTGGGTTGCTGTCATTTGTTTCCTGTTTCCTTCATTCCTTCCTTCTTCTCTGTGTTTTGTTTTGTTTTAAATTGAAATTTATTTGGTTAGAAAATCAAGTTACTAATATAATGAGCTATTGTTTTCATGGATATAGAAAAGTATGGATTTCTTCTAAAATCTAATTACTTTGTATCTCATATGTTCTCTGATTTACTTTCAGTAATACCACAATTTACTTTGTGAGTATTTTCTGGCTCATTTTATTATAAATTTTCTGTTATTTTTGAAATAATGATGAATATTCCAAGTTACCTTCCATTACTAATTTGTTCTTCCAATCTATATGATTCAAAATTCATATTTTATAAAAGTGCATTAGTTTTAATGCTTGTTTTAATTTCTCTTTTTTTAAACTTATTTCTGTAACTTTAGTGGCTTTCAGGGGATTATATTAGTCCTTTTGAACAAGTTATTTTGGATTGATATTAATTAATCTCAGTGGTATGTGACTGTTTTACTTCAGTGTAATTCCCTTGCCCCTTTTCAATTTGCACTTCTATTGCCCTTAATTTTTTCTTCCTGTTCACATGTAGCATAAGACAGATCTGAGATATTAGTGATCTCTGCTCTTTCATGTTATAAGCTCCTTGGTGTCTCAATTCTGATCACTATTTTGTAATTTTATATCACCTGTGAATCTCTCATCACTTATATTTTCCTTTAAATTTTAGAGGCAATGTTTTGTCAGCACCATAGGTTGTATTTTACAAATCATCATTGTGAAAGGGCTAACTCAGTTAGTTCTGGCAAGATTAATAGGAGGAATCTCTGAGGATGGACTCTATCTGCAAAGTCCTTAACAGATCAAATAGGTCTAATTCTCTGGAATCGAGCGCTCTAATCTTGTACTTTTCAGCCTATTTTCCACATGTAAACACCAAGTAGTCTGCTGTTTTTTATAGATGCCATTACTAAACAATGTTTACAGTGATACTGTATATAAGACAAATTCATAACATTATCTTCACATATTTTTATTGATGAACCTATTTTATTGATGAACCTATTTGGGCCATTATTCAAGATGATTAACTTTCTTAGCATCTAAAGAAGTTTATTTTTACTAAGTGTTCTTGTGCATTTTGGAAGAACATATATTCTTCAACAATTGTTTTATCCTAAGGAAAACAAAGAGAAAAAAAGATGGCACGTGTGGAACAGAGTATTAGAAGAGAAAGCATCACTGAGAAAGAGAGAAAAGATTTGTTTCTTTCATTTCAATTTCATGATTTCATAATAACATTAGCTTCTCCCTTTTAGGCTTTTTTTATTGTTATTTGGAAGTTTACATACAGAGAGCTTACAGTTACATGAATCAGATGACAAGTAATGAGTACAACTCTTTCTAAACCATGTCTCCTCTTCAGTCGTTCTCTCCTGGATTTTCCCTCTTGACCCCACCCATAAGATTTACAGTTCCTTTTCCACATAGTGTCTACTGCATACCACTATTGTATTTGTTTACCTTGTTCCACCTTTTCTGTGCCCTACTTTACCCTCTCAAATACAAACAAATGAACAAGACAAAAGGAAAAGAAAACAAAAATAGCAACAATTGCAACCAAAATGGCTGTTTCTTTTTCATGGATTTCATTCCATTGAATATTATTTTGTATCATCATATGCACATAGCTATTATCACTCTTAGATTTGAATAGAGATTTTACTATATGAAGTTTGAGATGAAATTCATATATAGTTGTTTTGTTATCTTAAGAATAAGAAGGAATATCTTTCTTTTGAAAAGAAAAGCAATAAATGTGTTTTTCCTGTTAATTTGTTTTTAAGACACTTTATATTATTTGTTGATTTCATATTATGACCATACTTTCAATCTTCAACTTTACAATATTATTTTTTTAGAATGATTATTATCTTTTGCATATTTATAGCTCATTACTCTTATTTCTCCTTCCTTTAATTTGATCTCTTTGGGTGACTCCTCTTTCATGAACTCTAGCTGCTAATTCTCTTCCAGAAGCCTAGGTTTTTCTTCTTTATACTTTAGTTTAACATAGTTGCATATTTTAATTTATTTATCAATGGTGTTACTCCCATTGGTTGAGGTGGTGTCTAGCTAATATTTTCCCCCAGGCTGGTCTTGAACCAGTATCCTCGTGCCGGGCTAGATTTACCTCCCCTGGTGCGGGGATGCTAAGCTTACTCCCTTATCAGTGCTCCCCTTTTCACCCTCTCCTCCAGGTGCCTAACCAGCAGGCAGCCAAGGTGGAGTGAAGGGACATGGGCAAGCCTAAAGTGCACATGGCCGAACGAGATCCCCTTTTCTTCCCTCCTTACCCACCAAGGAAGCCAGGCACACACGGATCTCAGAGACCCTTTCGGAGAGCAATCCAGTTTACTCAGGAGCAGCTCACAGTAATATAGTAGTGATGACAAGGATTGAGCATTAGCTGGCGATAAGCTGGCGAGCTTGTCCATCCAAGAGCAGCTCCCAAGGACCTCCCTCATGGGCTAACGTCACTTCCCATAGTACCGCCCTCTGGGAAAAGCCCATGAAAAAGGGGCACATGTGCTCGCTGGCGGAAGGTGGGGGATGGTATCAAAGCTATCCCTTCTGGTTCCAGACCCAGAAGGAGATAGGTGTGGCTCACTTCCACACTACCCCAGGGCTGGGGGAAGGGTGGCATCTCGGGAGCGCTCTCATTGCCCTTCCCCACTTAAGGCCAAGATGAATCCCCAACATCCTCTTATCTCTTCTGCCATATTAGCTAGTGATACAGACTTAAGCCACCACACTTGGCTTGTCTAATTGTCTCTTAAAGGTCAGTAGTCCTAAAGATGATGCACTTTGGATATAAGATTCAATGAGTAAATTTTTCCAAGTTCTTCCATTTCCTTACTAATGGGGCAATGTCATTCTTTCTGATTGAGGCATAAAATTCCATTGGGTATATGTACCACATTTTCCTGATCCATTCGTCTACTGAGGGGCACAAGAGCCTAATAGTATGCCCTTATGAATGCATAAGATGATGCTAAGTGAAATGAACTGCATGTTATGGAAACGACAGTTATTTTACTGTTGTAATTACTTTCAACATGCCATGTGAAACGGTAGCTTCTATTGTTGATGATCCTTTTGTATCCCCTTCCTGTGCTTGTACCCGAACTATCACTGTATCTTATCTGAGTACATTGAAAACTATATACTGGTATTAGAACTAGGGAAGTAAAAGGGACTATCAAAATCGAGAGACAAAGGATAAAAAGACAAACAACTACAGAAGCAGCACTTGCAAAAACCGTTTGGTGTAAACGAACTGAACAACTCTTGGGGGGAGAAGGCAAGGGGGAGGGGGAAGAGGGGAATGAGGGAGGAGGTAAAAAACAGTACAAGAAATGTACCCAAGGCCTAACATAAGAAACTGTAACCTCTCTGTACATCACTTTGACAATAAATAGAAAAAAAATAATAAAATAAAATGAACAAAAAATAAAATAAAAGATTCAAAAAAAATTCAGTGAGTAGATATATAGTGTCTCCTGAAGTAACTCAGACATACAATATGACAGGTAAAAATATGTATAAGTCAAATAGCAGGGCAACCTTTTTAATTTTTATGACCTCTAATTTGTCAATTTTTTCTTGAGGTTATATAGATTACAGCTTTCTTTTTAAATTGTGAAAGTGAAGTACTGAGGTGTTACAGTTTCATAAGTAAGACAGTGAGTACATTTCTTATCCAACTTGTTAACTCCTCCCTCATTTTAGATTACGTCTTTGGTGTCACATTCTTGGGAAAATCTTACAAACTTTGAAGTTCTCCAGATCTCTTATCAGCCATTATTTTCAGTTAATTTTATCAAGCATAATGCATGACATAGGTTTTATTGTGATGTGTATGTGTATGTTTGTGTACATAGGCAATATATATACATGCAAAATATTTGGTGGAACTGTATAAACATTACATATATGAGCTATTTCCAGCATGTAAAGAATTTGTATATCACAGGTAACATATATGTACATATGTGTATAGATTTATAGGAAAATATATAAATATGTGTATTGCAAATATCCAGTTTTTATGTTATCATTCATTTAAAAGGCTCCACAACTACAGCTTTGCAAAAAATCAGTTAGCAATCAAATATGGAGCTACTTCCTAGTTATTTGCCCCATTCATCCATGTGTCTACCATGATGACAAAATCACATTCTTGATTATAACACCTAAATATTAAGTTTATGGTATGCCAGTGTACATGGCCCTGCCAGAGGTGAGAATGCCTGTATGCTCCCACCACATAAACTCATAGAGAAGCATGAATGATCACTGCAGTAAAAGTTTTTGAAGTAATGGGAACAGCCACACAGGAAGCTTTGGAGATGTTATTGACTTGGCTGACTGAAGATAAGACAAAATTAAACAACACAAGATGAGTTTCTTGATTTTGGGAAGTGTGAAAACACCCAAGGAATGATAATTTCTGTTATAAAGAAATAATAACTATATTAATGAAACCCTTCCAGAAAATCCAGAGTTTGTCAACAAATTAGGTTATGAAGATGGTTGACTGACCAAGCTATATTGCAGTATCCTTTGGTACTAGATATAATGAGTAGAGAATCATGTGACAAATGCAGAAAATCTAGTGAGGAGAGAAAATAGCCCCCTACATAACCTAGTGTGAAATTACTTTTCCAGTACAATTGTATTGTTAGTTGTAAACATGTAATTTAAAATAATGACATTTAGTCATAGTCACAGAGAATGCAACTGTTTCTAACATGACTACTGGAAGAAGATAATGACTGCAGATAAACACTTTTATTTTTTCCTCCATATTCTATTATTTATAGACTGAACTTTGACATCCAGAGTATGCAAAATTATCTACAACAGAACCTAGTTACTAGTAGCTAGGGTGTCTGTGGCTCAAGCCTGAAATCATGGTTACTCAAGAGCCTGAGATCTAAGGATTGCAATTCAATGACAACCTCAGTAGAATAGTTCAAGACTCCATTTAACCATAAAAATGCCAGACTAGTAGCATGATTCAAATGATGAGTAGTCAGACATGAACAAAATGCTGAAAAGTAAAGTGAAAGCTTGAGACTCTGAGTTCAAGCCCTGGTACAGGCAGACACACATAGCCAAAACCATTTACTAACTTATATAATTCAAAAACAGTATTGGTACCTTAAGTTATATATGTCATACCATGTAGGCCTGGGGAAACAGTTTAGAGGTAGGGCTTTTGCCTAGCATGCTACTCAAAATAGTAGGATTGATTTCTAATACCACAAAAAGAATAAGGTATTGTAATTTGCTTACCTTCATCCCTAGATGTGATTGAACATTCCCAACATGGAAGCATGATTGAGAGGTACACTTTTGTTAGCTGTGTAGTTAAGAACAACACAGTCCTACTTTGTAATATTCTACATTCACTGGTGCTACTTTTAGAAGTTGAAGCAATATGTTTTCAGTAAAGAAAAAGTCTAAGTTCTTCCAATGAATATATGAATAAATGTTACTGGGACTGAGTGGAATGGTTTCTGCCATGTCAGTTTCTGCCTTTTTAAGAGTTAATGTAGTTATCTTTAGTCTTTTGATAATTGCATGATATTTCATAATTATGTCTATATCTTTAAAAACTCATTGACTTTGGCAGCAATTGAATTAAATTTGAGGGGAATAAATTTAAGGATAATTGAAGTCTTTCCTATACTAAATCTGTGACCATGACCTATTTAGATCTATTTCAATTTTCTTAGCATTTTAAAGTTATTAGCATCTAGTCTAGTATTTTTCTGCTAGCTTACATACAAATATTTCATTTTTAAAGTACATGATACTTTCACTTCTTATGCATTTATTGGTATGTGAGGAAATACTGATTTTCTATGTTGAATTCTGTCTTCTCATTTGTTTCAGTTAATAGGGGATTCTGCTGAGGTTTTGGTAAATTTGTACCATCATAAAATAGATTTTTAAAGAAAGCAAGTCTATGAAAGACATTGTATGCCCATAAAATTATACATATTGTTTCTTTAAGAAACCCCTGCTGCTTTAACTATTGAAATAAAGCACAATGCCAGAGTACCCTTTTAATTCAATTATGTTCAGTCCCTAATTAAATAGCAAAGGCATAGGTTCAGGATCATTTGCGCATGTACATACACAAGCATGTGAACTAAATTATGGTACATACAGAGGAGAATTCCAGTGGTGTAACTACTCTGAATAACTAACTTATAGTTTAACAAAATAAACACCAGGAAGCTGGACTGTGTGCTGGGTTGGGGTGGGATGAGCTGAAGTCAAGACGAGGGAGGTAGCTGAATGGAGAGAGGTGTATAAGTGAAAATGGTGTCAAGTAAACTGAGAAGATGGGTGGGGTTGGGAGAGATGGGGAAGAATGATGAAAGGAATGACACTGACAATATGAATTGCACTTAGAAAGTCACATGTTGAATCAAAACCACTCTGCATAAATACTTGAAGATAAAAAAAGATGAAGTTTTCTTATAAAATTTGATAAAGCAATTACACTTTAGGAGGAATAAAAATGCTTAATTCAAAAAATAATAAGATATGTATTCATAAACTTAATTTCAAGTTTTCATCAGTACCATATTTATTCATATCAGTATTCAATTTCTGGGGCCGGGTCATTTTTATTACCAATGATTACATAATAACTAATGATGCAATAACTTAAATTTGGACCGTTCAGCCACCATGAAAACAGTCTAGCTATTACAAAACTATCATTCTGCTAAGAAACTGAAGTACATCACAAAAATTTACAGAGACCCCTAAGATTGCATAAAAGACGGGGTAAATCTGTGTCCCACAAGCTACTCCAGTCCCTCACTGTTTCAAGGTAAGCCCTTAATGGCGACCCCATGAGGACAGCTGACGCAAAGGTGCTCAGAGGAACCTTTTGTTGAAATCCCAACTCTAGCAACTGTGAGAAAAAGGGGATTATCCTTTCAAAATTTTATTTCTACAGAAGTTTGCTAACTATTTCTCACATACTATTTGCCAATGAATTTATAGTGTATTGTGTAAACAGTTATAATTTGTGTGTGTGAAAATGTGCTAAGTGCTAATATTTACATATTATTCATTGAATGTGACAAGCATAATGGATATTGGTGACATGAATGTAAATTTATCATCAGTTATTTGTAAGTAACCTTCAAAATTTTGTATACAGAGACAGGCAGATAGAGATAGATGATAGATAAATGATAGATAGATAGATAGATAGATAGATAGATAGTGTATATATACCACATTTTCTTGATCTATTCATCTACCTACTGAGGGACATTTGAACTGGTTCCATAATTTAGGGATGGTAAATTGTGCTGCGATAAACATAGTTGTGCTCATGGCTTTAGTTTGGGCTTGCTTGTGAGTAAACAACCCAAAAGTGAGGTTGCTGGGTCATTGGGAGCTCTATGTCTAGCCTTTTGAGGAACCTCTACACGATTTTCCAGAGTGATTGAACAAGTTTACACTCTCACCATCAGTGTTGTAGGATGCCCTTTTGGCCACATCCCTGCCAGCATCTGCTGTCATTAATTTTCTTTTTTTTTGTTTTTTTGTTTTTTTGTTTTTGCCAGTCCTGGGGCTTGGACTCAGGGCCTGAGCACTGTCCCTGGCTTCTTCCCGCTCAAGGCTAGCACTCTGCCACTTGAGCCACAGCGCCGCTTCTGGCCGTTTTCTGTATATGTGGTGCTGGGGAATCGAACCTAGGGCCTCGTGTATCCGAGGCTGGCACTCTTGCCGCTAGGCTATATCCCCAGCCCCTGTCATTAATTTTCTTGATAATGGACATTTTTACAGGGGTGAGGTGAAATCTCAATATTGTTTTGATTTGCATTTCTTTTATGGCCAGGGATACTGAGCTCCTCTTCAATTGCCTCTCGGCCATTCTCTTTTCCTCTTCAGAGAAGTCTCTCTTTAAATCTTTAGCCTATTTATTAAGGGGACAGTTGTTTCTTTCATGATTTGCTTAAGGGGATTCAATTTTTTGAGCTCTAAGAATATTAAGATATGAGGTCCTTGTCTGTTGTATGGCCAGTGAGGCCTTCTCCCAATCTAAGAGCTTTCTATTTATATTGCAAGCTATGTCCTTTGCCATGAGGAAGCTCTGAAGTTTCATGTAACCCATTTGTCCAACCTTTCTTTGATTTGTTTTGTTTCTGAGTCTTTCTTACGAGAGTTTCAACCTGCACCAAGGAGCCCTGTGTTTTCTCCCATTCCTTCCTGTAATGCTTTCATGGTATCTGCTTTTACTTCAAGGTCTTTGATCCATTTCAAATTGATTCTGGTGCAGAGTGATATATAAGGATGTAGCTTTAGTTTGTTTCAGGTGTTTAACCACTTTTGCCAACACCATTTGTTGAGAAGGCTGTTTTTCTTTCATCTTATTTTTTTAGCTCCTTTATCAAATATTAATAGTCATAGGTCTGGGGGCTCATTTCTGAGTTTTCAGTTCTATTCCATTAATCCTCAGGCCTAATAGACACTATTGGTTATGTATATAAGGATGAAGTAGAAAAAGAGGAATTTGAGGAAATATTTAAAATTTTAAAATATTTTAAAAATTTAAAAAGAGAAAAGAAAATAAAAGAAGAAAAAAGGGGTGGGTATGGGAAACTATATATATGTATATGTATGGTAAAAATTAGAAACAATTTACAAAGTTATAATTAGTGAAAGGAAATTTTCATTATTTGGGTGCTCTTGTATCTCCCCGGTGCCCACTGTCCAGTCTTTCAGTGGAGCCTCTGACTTCCTTGCGATTATCAATTTTCCTGTAGCTTAGTTGGTTTCTTAAGTCAGTTTGTTTGAGTTGCAGAAAGTGATCTGCCATATTGTCTCTGTGACCCTCCTCTCAAGTTAGTTTATTCCTAAAGCTGTCTGCTTTGTGTGTCTCACAGAAAGGAGTTGGGTGATTTCTGGAGCTTGGAGTCACTGCTGGGGTCTGCCTGGGATCAGTGGCTTTTTGAGAGTTCTGGTTGCTGCAGCACTCTTTGGCTCCTGCCTGGAGCTTCTCTCTGCTTTTCAGGGCCAACCATTTTTTTTTGAATCTGAGAAATAACTATATGTTTTATTCCCCTTCCTGCCCCAATATAAATATACTGATAATGCTAAAGTCATATGAGTAAGTTGGTTTCCCATGTCACTAAGGGATATTTACAAATACATTAACATTTTCATGTCCATGGCACATTACAACACTAATTTCACAAATAAACTTGGAATTTTCAGAAAGCTGATATCATCTAGATAGTGACTACACCCCAAATGCTCAGTATTTTGCTCCATTACAAAATATTGATGAAGTAAGATTCCTTCTGGGAAACTACATAGAAAAATATGCTACTGATTATTATGCTATTTAGTACCATAATTCTTTTTTAAAATTTATTTATTGTCAAAGTAATGTACAGTTGCAGCAGGCTAAGCTGTAGGTCTACAGAAGGGTGGGTCCACCTCAGGCTGTGTTTACCTGAGTCTGAAAGCCTTCACACCTAGGGGGAAATTCTTCCCACTTGGCTGGGGAGACCTTTCCCTGTTGGAACTGACTTTCACTGCTCAGATTACTTTGCCTTTTTGAAAGGCGGCCCTGAGGTCCTCGCTATTCCCTGGACCAATATCTGGACCAATATCTTCTCTGGCTAGGTCTGCACCAGAGTCAAAGATGGCATTTTCTCTAGTGGTAGGGGAAGGGCTACCTTCAAAATGGTGTTCTGTGAGCTCAAATAAGAATGTCTTTTGTTGGGTACTCATGCTTTCTCTGGTTTTGAGGACCATCCTCCGTCTGTGTCTGTCTGTGGGCAGCAAGCTGAAGGTTTCCACTCCTAGTCACTGATGTGTGCTGGAGGTGAGTGGAGAGCTACACACTCTATCTCCGAGGCTCTTAACCTGGGTTTGTCTGCCAATGTAGTAGTGGGATGCCAGCTGCTGCCATAACCATCAGCACTCAAATCTGTCTTCTCAAGCTGGCTGCCTAATATTCCCTCTCTGACCAAAATATCTGTACTATTATGATTCACTTGGTGTGACAGTCTAGCTGTGGGTCTTTCATCCACTAAAACTGGATTCTTGGAGAGAGCTCAGGTAGTGCCCTGATGCTGCTCCTCCATCATGTTGAAACTCAATGTTACTGTATCTTTTCATTTCCCAGCTCTGACTAATACTGAAAGGGTGAGTGTAAAGTGACTCAATTTAGGATGTGACATCATTCTCCTTCTACTTCCGTCCATGGTTCCTAGTACCCCAAACTCACTGAGTTCCTGGAGTCAAGGTGCTCATTGCTTGGATGGTTCATGCCAGTTGGCATTCATGGGGGGTTGAACTCAAGACCTAGGCACTTCCCTGAGCACTTCTTTTTTTGCCAGTCTTGGGGCTTGAACCCAAGTTCTGATAACTGTCCCTGGCTTCTTTTTATTCAAAGATTAACGCTCTACCACTTGAGCCACAGTGCCATTTCTGGCTTTTTCTGTGTATGTGGTACTAAGGAACTGAACCCAGGGCTTCATGCACATTATGCAAGCACTCTATCACTAGACCATATTTCTATCCCCAATGTCTGAGCACTTCTGCTTGAGCCTTGCGCTCTACCACTTTGAGCCACAGTGCTACTTCCAGCGTTCAGTTGATTAATTAGACAAAGGAGTCCCTTGAGCCATACTGCCAGCCTTGTCCTTTTCTGGTTAGCTGGGAGATGGAGTTTTAGAGGGATTTTTTTTTTTCCTGGGCTTGGCTTTGAACTGCAATCAAAAGAGAGAGCAAAAAGACCCTTAATGCAAATGACTTCTGACCATTTATCATTGCAGTGGCAAAAACTGTATCTCTGAAAATATTTTGACCAGGCCTTATTGCAATTGCAAGTGGCATTACATCTGAGTATCCCAGCTTGGGCATGACTCACAGAACCCCATTAAAAGTGCAGGAGGGAGTCAGTCTGGTGAGTGAATGAGAGCTTACCAGACAGAAGCAGTGTCCCAACTTCCCCCAGTGACCCTTAGGAGAGAAAAAGACAAGCCTTTATAGTTAAGCATCCTCGACTTCAGAGGTGACTGGGCCCTGAGCTTTAGAAGTTCTCTGGTGTGGTGCTATATCTGGAAAGAGAGACCAACAGAGAACCTGTAGACTAGTTTCACTGACCAGAGCATAGAAGTGGTGTTGACATGGATGTGGAAGCCAGCAATGGTATTGATGAAAAGTCTTGCATAGCATCTCACAGCAGTTTGGTTTTTAGAAAAAGGGTTGGTCAGAAATTCTTCTATTCCTATCTCAAAACCCCTTTATTAATTTAATTAATAAAAAATAATAATAAGTAAAGCTACATAGTGCTGACCATGTAATAGGGATTGTTATCATTTACATATTGATTCTTATAATTATCACAACAACTCTTAAAAAAAAAAAACCCTCCCAAGTTCATGGCACTATTTATGTTAGGTTAATTAAGCCACCAATAAGGAGAACACAAGATGGTATTCAGTGAGGAGAGAACAGTTTATTCCCGAACTGCTGGGCTATGGCCGAGATCACACATGGCCAGAGAAGGGCTGAGCCACTTCTAGGCCATGCCTTAGGGCTGTGGCAGGAAGGTATGGCCAGGTGAGGGGAGGTGGTTGCCTCCATGTGTGCCAGTAACCTAAGTAATGCAGCTACTTGGTGGAGAATGAAAGGAGGGGACATCTGCATGGAGCTCTGCCCCACCCTCCCTACCGGGTAGACCTTATACCTTCTAGCTGTGTTCTCCCATGGTAGAATACACAAGAGTGTCTTCTCAAGCCTCTTTTAATAGCAGTAATTCCTCTAAGGATGACTCTGTTCTTATCACCTCATCACTTCCCAAACCATTCCTCCTCATTTTATTATTTTCAAGGCTACAATTTTAACAGATGAACTTCAGCAAACTAAACATTGAGAAGATAGCATGCAGAAAGCATGTTGCATTTGCTGTGGCTTCTCTGTGTAGCAGCGCTAATATTTCTCTCCATAGCATATAGTTCATGCTTGCTAAAGACATTGGAAATAGAGGTGTTGCCTCCCATTTAGCTCAAGGCTTGGAATTTACTACTCAAGATAACAATCATAATCTCTTCCTGGAAAGTAGGTTCACTGAAAAGCTCTATTTCTTTTTTTTGTTCTAATTTTTTATTGTAATGCAACATGTTTGTCAACTCACACTTTTCATAATGGCATTACGAAAATTGAGGGTAAAGGAACTAGCAGGAGAATACCAATGCTCTGGCAATTGGCATTGCTATCACTAATGATTCCCAGCACTCAACTGGGTGGCTCATGTCTTCTGCCAACACTAATGTCAGAAGGGAATCTCAGAGACTTCACAGTATTTGGTATCACTTGTAGTTTTCATTTTATTCAGATTTCTAATTAATTTTAATTTATCATTTTAATTGATACAAGCATTTTTGTGGCCAATATCTTAGGCAACAAAATAATGAACAAAAAGGATAGAACCAGAGTACCTTGCTTCAAATTCCTCTATCACTTATAGCTGCAATTATTTCAAATAAAAAGGGCTCTGGTGTCTCATATCCATACTCTTAGCTACTTAAGGGGGCTAAGATCTTAGAATCTTGGTTCAAAGCCAGCTCAAGCACAAAACAGCAAGATCCGTATCTCTAATTATCCAGCAAAAAGCCAGAAATGGAGGTATGGTTCAACTTGTAGAGTGCCAGCTGTGAGCCAAAACCAAGCTGGTAAATGAAGTGATTGTATTTTGTTTTGTTTATACTCAGTGTCACACTTCAGTTATGGTTGTGCTTTATGTTGAGGATTTGCTTTTTTTCTCTTTCGTGGTGCCGTTTCTGGAGCTTAAACCTAAAGCCTGGGCATTTTCCCTGAACTTTATTGCTGAAGGCTAGCACTCTACCACTTGAGTCACAGCTCCATTTTTAGCTTTCTGTGGTTAATTGGAGATAAGAGTTCCACCTTACTTTGTAGTCTGTGGAGCTTCAAACCACAATCTCCAGATCTTAGCTTCCTGAGTAGCTAAGATTACAGTGCAAGCCATTAGCACCTGGCTGTGGATTTGGTTTCTGAGATGTTCCTTGAGTATAAAGCTGAAATTCAAGAAAGTGTGATAAGCCTATTAAAAAAATAATATTATTGGCTATGAGTTCTATGTTAATAAGACAATACACTCCCTACTAAATAAGCAGTTGAAATCATAAAGCAGGGTGTGTAGTATGTGTTCATCAGTATAGAAGAATGTTTGTAATGATGAGAAGTCAAGAGGACCTGAACTCTCTATTTCCCTCTAAACTATTATTGTTCAGTACCCACTAATTCAGTGTTTGCAATGACTTTATAAAACATAATTATCACAACTAATGAGATTTAACAGTGTGCAAGTAAATTCTACAGATCCCTTGTAAAACCTTTAATAGCTCCATTTTTAATGCATAAGTGTCACATAAACTTGCTTAACCTTTACTATATGTAATGGAAACCATCGTTTTAGGGAATGTTCACTCTACATTTACCTATACATTCTCTTTCTCGCTGTGTTTTCATTTAACAGAGAGGTCTTATAACACAGACAATTTTTTAATGCTACATACAAATGAACAAAAACACAGAGTATCAGTTTCTTATTTGAATGATATGAGCACTTTTTCTTGGTTTTTAATTTATAGGTAACTTAATAGCCAGCCTGGCTCATGCTAGAGCTGGTATTTCAGAAGCATTTACCTCAATGAGAACAGTAGAATGGCTCTTCTACCACTTATACTCAGGAAGAGAAGAAGTAGACACAAAACTAATAAAATTCATTATTTACTGTTGGTAGTATAGAAGAATTTCTCTTTCAATTGATTATTGTATAACACAGATTGTGACAGTAACTTAAAATTAGACAAATTTTAAAATTTATTTTAGATAAAGTTTCTAGTATTAATTCGTTATATATGCTATCCACAATTCTAATTCCCACAAAAAGTACATACATGCCTTAACTCTGAGACTTAACTTGGATTTGAATTATAAAAGCAGTACAAAACAACTACACTTAAAGATTTTAAAAGAACTATTTGTCCAAATCAGTCAGAGAACTAAAAATACCAAAAACTATGAATTAACAGTCTTCTTAACACACAATTTAAGTCAGTATTCAAATACATACATTGATGATACAGAAATTTGTAATTGAAGTATGAAATACAATATTTTATAAAAACTGGTTATTTAGGTGGGTATAATGGCAATGTATAATTCCAGTTACTCTAGGATTTAAAGTAGAAGAATTGACAGCATAACAGCAGGGTGGGCAATTTGGCGAGATTCTATATCAAATAAACAACAACAAAAGGCTGAGCTCATTTTATGAAAAATTTAATCTTCTAATTATCAGCTTCCTAGAGTATATCTTAACCATGTTATCAACCTAATTTCTGTAGAGTCACAAGCAATGTGTATTACATGTATAGAAAGAAAGCTACTTTTTCTAGAATTCTGTAGCCTAATCATTGTGATTCTTTATCAGTGGAAAACAGTACTTGGTATTATAGCTATTGTTAACCTACTTTTTGATCTACTGTTTCTTTCCTGTTTTCCTATGACAATTACCTGAGCAACTTTGAGAAAATCTTAAGTCCAGGCTATGCCCTAGAGTAAATAAGGGAGCTTCTAGCCATATTAATTCTCAGTGCTTTCCAAGTAATGTGCAGCCAAGACTGCAATCAAGTACTAAGCATTGTAGTTCAGACCTGAAATACCAGCGTTTAGGGTGTGGAGGCAGGGAGATTGCAAGTCTGTCTCTCATATGTGCACACACACAAGGATTGTGGAAACTACTAGAAATCAGTGGCAGTTGACAGTCCTCTCTAAAAATGCTGTAGATTTGCCACTTGTTTGTATATATATCTGCTATATGTATCTACAGAGACTCGTATGAAGTAGCCAGTTAAAGCCTAGAGTTAGATAATTTAAGAAAGCCTATTAAGAACTGTTTCTCATTTATTTAGGTTTGTGCAGCTTGTTCCTGTGCATTTGACTACTTAACTTACAAAGCAAATGCCTTCCTTATCCTGTTAAATGAATGTAGGAATAAACCCAATCATTTCCTTCGTCTAACAAATAATATCAGCAGAGATGAGAAGATTAACCCAGCATTTTTAAAGGAATTTCAAATGCAAGAAATTGTGGGACTTCCTTCATTAAGGTATTGTGTCTTCGTGTGGAATTGCAGTAAGGAAATTATTGCTAAACTTTTTATTAAAGTTTAAGGAAGATCAACCATGGATGGGTATTGGTATGATTGAATCTGCTGTGTACAAAAGGATAAACTTCACTTTAAATGTCCATTACTAAGGTTTATTCTCATTTATGCATATATGCATATATGTATGTATATACTTATGTAGTAATTTTCTAATGCCAACTATCTACTCTCCTTTTATTATCAACAGTCTTTGTTTCTAGGTACACAGCAGGTTCATTTCCAAGCTTAATATTAACAATCAACTGTTCTCCATTTTAATTTTATATTCCTCTAACAAGGAAAAAAAGCTCAAGTTATCTGAAGCGATGATTAGTCAGGATATTAAAGTTGGTGGGTTTAATTCTTTCTGCTGTGTAAAAACATATACAAAGTAGGCATAAAAGGGACTATTTTATACTATACATACACACAAAGGATGGCCTATTATGAATCAGGTAACAAAGTAAGGATAAGGCTCAGGGAGGACTAGTTTCTCTGAAAAATCTCTCAATTTCTAGAGTTCCAGTTCATATTTTTTTCCCCCTCAAATTGATTGGAGGAGTAAAATCTCAACATAAGCTTCAAGGTCCTGTCTCCGTGAGTTTCAAGGTCCTGTCTCTGTGAGGTACCAGAAGATCCCTTGGGAAGGAAGTAAACACTGAGAAGAATGGCTCTCCCACTGTCACTAGGACAATCAAAATGGAAAGTGTACTGCCAGTGAGAATGACAGTGAGCTGAAGCTTTATTGGTACTGAATTCCCTAAGAGATTTCTTCTAGAGACAAGAAACTCAGACTCTTCCTCACACTTCAGCAGTTTTGTTTTTTTTTTTAAAAGGACAAGAGAAGGCCCGAGAAGGGAGCCATCTGTATAGCCACATCTGAGACCATAACAGAATCCCTGAAGGTTGGACACCCTTAATAGTAGAAAAAAATAGTTATCACCAGGACAAAGAACATCAAATGAGACAGGAACCAAATTCAAATTATCTGGGAAAGCACTCAGGAATTCAAGGAGTTCCAGGGCCAGCTACGGTCATGTGCATTACAGCTATGAGCAAGAACCAGCTCAACTGGCCCACTGGGGTGGCCCTCACTGGTGGGGTGTCCATCCGTCATAGGATGGGCACACTACCACTCAAATACTTGAGCTTAGTAGGCATGACCAAACAGGCCTATTGTGTCACAATGGTGGCAAAATGTCTAGAACACAGATGAAGAGGGAGAAGATGAGGTAGATGAGCCAAACCTGTGAGGAGCAATAGAAGGAATAATAGATCCAGAAACAAAGCTCCCCATAATCAGAAGGGCAATTACTGAAGAGTCCATTTTGGAAAAAGTCTACGAGACATTCTTTAAGAATTAGATGATGTCAAAGAATAAGTTTAAGCATGGACTCTCCAAAACCATTCCGCAAACCACTTCTGGAGAAGGGCCATGAAATGCATACTTGGTTTAAGCACAGTGAAGATTCCTGAAGAAATAAAGAGCACAAAACCGAGTTTTATGCGTCATGATGGTGTTAGTTTTTTGTGTATGTGGAAAATATTATGGGATGTCCTTCCTTATCTTCCCCAAATCTTACCCATGAACTCCTCCATCTTCTCCATGGCATGATGGGCTAGCATTGGAAACATGGCTTCTTCTTCCTAGTGTACTGGGCATGTTTGCTCTTCATCCACACATGGGGTGAAATTTACCCACTGCAACTTGTCTTCCAACAGTCTAAATTCAGTGAGTTCCATTATGCAAAACAGTACAGCACAGATCCTGTAGAAAATTTTCAGAAAGTAAAAATCAAATCTTCATTTTTAATTATGGTACTTTTATGGCAGCTTCTTCAACTTCTTTTGATATATCTATTCCAAAAAGACATTTTGGCTCATAAGGGATGCCATCTGTGTCATGTAAAATGCCCAAGCCAGCAAGTAATCTTTCAATGCCATTCCATGTGATCATAATGCCATTATCAGTGCACAGTTTGGGAGGAGGACACAACAAAGTACATTGTGTTGCGTTTGCTACGATTTCCAGGGCTCTTCGAATATACAAGTTACTTGCAACACCTCCAGATACAACTACTACTGCATTACTTTGAGGTAACAAGCCTCTCTGCTTGCAAAAGAGAATAGCAGGTGTGTTCTTTTTGCAACATGGCATGCTGTTGTGTGCTGGACTGCAGCAGCAATGTCTGCAGCTGAAGACAGGATCTGTCCCTTCTCAATACCTTCTTCTTTTTCCTTTTACATTATTATTATATCAATAACATGTTGAAGCCCAGAGAAAGAAAAATCACAGTTTTGGGGCTGGGGATATGGCCTAGTGGCAAGAGAGCTTGCCTCCCATACATGAAGCCCTAGGTTCGATTCCCCAGCACCACATATACAGAAAACGGCCAGAAGGGGCACTGTGGCTCAAGTGGCAGATTGCTAGCCTTGAGCAAAAAGAAAGCCAGGGACAGTGCTCAGGCCCTGAGTCCAAGGCCCAGGACTGGCCAAAAAAAAAAAACAAAATCACAGTTTTTAGCACATTGCATAGGCGGACTGATATCAAAATGAAATCTATTTCCTTGTTTAGCCAAATATTATATAGCCTTCCCACCACTCATAATGGAACATTCTGGATGTTTGATTAAAGAAAGTCTCCTTGCTACCTTGTCAAGCATGTCAGCTGTTGAGCTCCTGGAGGAATAATCTCACTTTAAATGAACTTCAGTTTGGGAATGTATTGTTTTTCCTAAGACATTTCCACTTTCATCCACCACAGCAGCTGCTGTATCATCACAGCTTGTTTCAATTCCCAATACCAGTTTATGAGAAGTTGTGGTCCGGGATGAAAATTAAAAGTTCTTAAAAGTCCAAAAACTTTCCTTTTTGATGGTTTGGGGAAAACGCCCACCTGTCTTATTCAGTATGAGCATGCTTTCTATTCTATAGATAATTCCAAAGAAATGGGCAAAACCGGGGAATCAGGTCAACAATGGCTAGTGGTAGAACGCTTGCTTAGGAAGTGGAAAGCCTGGGATTCGAATCCCAGCATCGGAAAAATGAGGCAAGGCAGCGAAAACTGTTACAATGCCATGCAGAGATTAGACGCAAGACCTACTTGCGGAGGGACGTCTAGGGAACCTGAGGCGGCAGGGGAATTAGACTAGTGCTAGGTCGACACGGGCACGGCTGAGAAGAGCACCACTGGGGCCAAGAACGCTGCTCTGCAGCGAACCAGGTGACCCCGGCAGGACTTTCGGCCCGATCAGAAGAGAGGGGCGCTGGCCAGACCCGTCTTCTCAGGTGTGGGTGGCCTTCCGCCGTGTGAGCGGTGAATAAGCCCACCCACCTTCCTGCAGATCCTCGTGTCCAGCTCATGCGCGGACTCCTACCCTTTCCCAGCCCTGGCCACTGCGGCCCTCGCTCCACACCAGCTGACATTGCTGGATTTGAAGTTTGTAGTATTCATCCATGAAATCACTTGGCCACAACGCTTTTTTTTTTTTTTTTTTTTTCCTGTCCTGGGGCTTGGACTCAGGGCCTGAGCACTGTCCCTGGCTTCTTTTTGCTCAAGACTAGCACTCTGCATCTTGAGCCACAGCGCCACTTCTGGCCATTTTCTATATATGTGGTGCTGGGGAATCGAACTCAGGGCTTCATGTATAGGAGGCAAGCGCTCTTGCCACTAGGCCTTATTCCCAGCCAATGGCCACAACTCTTGTAATGTCCATAATACTTTAAAAAAACACAAAATTTCTAGGAATGATTAAAGTTTTTCATTTATATTTATATAGGGTCAATAAAAATCAAATAAATTGTAATGATTTTTAAATGTATCAAGAAAGGGTTATGAAGGCATAAATATTCCCATGCTCTGGTAGCTCTACTTGTAATCTTAGCTACTCATAAGGCTGAGATCTGTGGAGTGTGGTTCAAAGTCATCCCTGTTCTCAGATCTCAGCTTTCTAGGTATCAGTTATTAGAAGTGTGAGCTACTGGCAATCAGCTTTGCCTCTATGAATTTCATCAATCTAAAACAAAGAATATAGCAAAACATTCCATTTAAGTAACCTCTTAGTCAATAATTTTCTTTTACTTTTAAGAATGTTTTATTTACTAGCCTATATATATCCATTACTCTATATTTTCAATTTGAATTGGATTTGTTATTAAATATTTTAAATGTGTTCTCTATTCTGCTCAAATATCTCTACCAAATATATTTACAAAAAAGACTTTCCTCTTAACTCTAAGATGATTTTTAACTGTTTTGTCATTTCAATATTTATGTTATTGAGAATAATCTTCGGAGTGAGGTTTAAAGAAACATGATTGCTAGCACAAGTTGGTCACTTCTTGGATAATTCATCCTCCTTCTGTGAGAAGGGAACTATGATGAAAAAATTAGGTAATGTGCTTTGTGTAAATGCACATATCATCTCTGAGCACCTAGTTCATTTAAGGAGACAGTAGGGTTGCTAATGGGTCAAAGACTCAGAGCATAGTATGCCAATGAGAGGATCCCACCATTTTCTCATATAACTGTGAGTGGCCTCATGAAAGGGATTAATACCGGATATCAAATAATACATTCTTCCTAATATAGCAACTAGAACACAGTCAATTTTTGCTCTTAAGAGTCTGTTGATTTAATCAAATTGTTCTATTGAATTATAATGAGAAATAGTTTTAGTTGCAATATCCAAAACTCTGCTGAATCTTCAGTTAAGAAATGTATATGTAATGCCAGGACTTTTTGATTTTTTGGGTGCATACTTACATGTTAATTTAATAAACCATCTGGATTTCTGAGGTTTATCTTCCATAAAAGATTATTAGATCTACTTTCTTCTCATTAGATATGTACTTTATAACTAATTTGCATGGTTTATCTGTGGCCTTTTAAAATTTGTTTTATTGTTAAGGAGATGTATAGAGAGGGGTTATAGTTACATATTTAAGGTAGTGAGTTCATTTCTTGTCAAAACTGTTACCTCCTCCCTCATTTTTCTCCCACCTTCCATCCTCCTCACTTTCTCCATCCCAAGCTGTACAGTTAGTTTACAACATACTATCTTGTAAGTATCTCTGTCCCATTGCTTTGCCTTTTGTCCTTTGTCTTTATTTTTTTTATTTGGAGACATTTATCTTATTGTGTCATTTTCTCCTGTTTCTTTGTCTCTGTCTCTTTCTGTGTCTCTATCTCTGTCTCTGTCTCTCTGTCTCTGTCTCTGTCTCTGTCTCTGTCTCTGTCTCTCTCTCTCTCTCTCTCTCTCTCTCTCTCTTTGAGTGCAGTGTTTCTCTATGGACCCTTGGTCCCCCATGGGATACATGCTCTGATCCTTCACACTTGCTAATGTGTCTTTCTAGGCTGGGTGAATGAAAGGCCACAAGCTGAGAGCAGTCAGTTTGTTTTTATCCCTAGAGTTAAAACTGCCTTGCATTCTTGCATGAGTGAATGAATTACAGGAATACTGAGTATGGGACTTTTCTTCATTGGGTAAAACTTTCTGCTAAGAAGTCTACAAATGCTACTTTTTCCCCCATTCTCTATCTATAAGGAAACAATTATCTCCTCGCTTTCTCAGTTAGAATCATCCATCTCTTGTGTGTGTTTTCTTTGTATGCCAGAGAGGCTACTTTCCCCCCTTACATTGTCAAAATAATCTTCAGTGTCAATTTTCAATATACAGCTTGGAGTAAATTTTATCACCAACTCAAATCATTTTGTGTCATCACTCTTTTAACAAATTTATTTTTTGTTTTTATCTAAACATAATACCTGTCCATTATTGTGGGGTTCATTACAGTAATTAAATGCATGTGTACCATGTGCAGCCATCTAATCCAGGCAACGAGTCTCCCATCTCCCTGGAATCAATCATTCCTGTAAGTTGGCATTTTTTCCCCTTCCAATCATTTTGAAACATCATAGATTGTATTAGTGTACAATTACTCTACCAGGTGAAGGAAGGGCCATACACAATTCCTCCTCCCTCACTTCCTGCTTTTAGTGTCCCTTGTTGATCATACCACCCACATTTCCCTCACTCTAGTGACCACCATACTATTTGTTATTTTCAGTAAATGAGTGAGAACGCAAGGCTAATTCCACCTAAGAAGGAAGATAATACAAATTGTTGGACTCATTGCTTTCCATTTTACTGCTTGAGATCTTTATTCTCAGATATGTTGAGAATATAAAGCAGATGCCATTTCAAATTTATTTTTATGTACTGTAAGAAATCTTTTGCAAAATTTACTTTTCTCATTTATTTTCCCTTTGTATCTTAGGGATTTTTCCTCACAAGTCCTTTGCTTGGCATGCTGTCCATTTATCCATCAGTGATGAGCATGTATGCGCTCAGTGTTTCAGCAGGTTGCAGGGCTAGGGGGCGGGGTGTTACTTCCAGATGAGTCAGAATCTGCTCTCAGAATTCAAGTTTAAAGGTGTAATGATTTCCTCCCTGTATGTGGGTTTTAGGGGGTTGGTACTGGTGAGAGAGTGCTGTCTGCGAGTCTTAGTTCAGTAGCACAGGCTTGCTTTCTCCCTGGAGCTGAAGTTGCATCTTAGTTTTTCCATCTTATCTGAAGGACCTGAGTTCTCAGGCTAGTCTGGATTTTTCTTTCCTCTGCTCTGCACCTTGCAAGCTTTTAGATACTGGTGCCTGTAGCTGGGTTTTGTCTCACCTCTTCCAGATCATGGGTTATCTTTTGATACTAGGAAGAAACCTCTCATGCTCAGGAGGTTACTCCACTCTCTCAAAGTTGTGATTCTAGTTCCACCAGAAAAATGAGTTTGTAGTTTGTAATTTTTACAAGATTTGGACTAACATTTATTAATTACACATAGCAATGAGATTTAGTGTGATGTTTCTACATATGCATACATCATGCAGTGAACTAATTCCACCCCCCCTTTTCCACTCTCATTTCACCCCACCCCCCAACACACACCCAGAGACCTCTACCATGTGCTGCTCTATACTCAGGTTGACACATGGAGGAAAGAGCAAATTCCTATCTTTCTGTGTTCAATCCTTTTTTTTTTTTTTCAGTTAACATAATACTCTCCAGTTCCATTAGTTTTAATGCAAATGACAGGGATTTTTTTTTTATGGCTTAATACTATTAATTGTTTTAACTCCCTCTGACATAAGTAAACAAAGCTCCTATTATATGGTGACTGCTAACTCTCCTGATTTGTAATACCAATGCTGATTTTATTATCAAAGTTATCAAATGTTATCTTGGAATGATTAGAATTTTTCTGAGTATGTAAGTTTTCATAAGGAAAATGCAAAGGCTACAGTACTTAGGTACTTAGATCATCCAGTGCTTCATATGTTAAGATCTCAAGTGACTCATTTATCTTGAGTACTTTGCTGAAACCGTAATGGATAAAACCCTTTTCTGCTTTCTCTCCTGTTTCATTGTACCCCATCTTCTGATTTACTGCTTAATAGGTATAAAACAAACAGATCAAAACAAGCAGATCGAAATAAGGATAAAATAGGGGCTGGAAATGTGGCTTAGTAGTAGAGTGCTTGTCTAGCATGCATGAAGCCCTGGGCTTGATTCCTTAGCACCACATAAACAGAAAAGGCCAGCAGTGGCACTGTGGCTTAAGTGGTAGAGTGTTACCTTTGAACAAAAAGAAGCCAGGAACAGTGCTCAAGCCCTGAGTTGAAGCTCCAGGTCTGGAAAAATAATACTATACATTATAGGAAAAAAGTAGCAAATTATATTAGAAGCATGATAGTGTTTTCCAAATATGTTCCACAGTAATTTGCAGAGTTTATGTTTCTTTGTTGGTTCCTTGATGTCTGTGTGATAAGCCACCAGTAAAACATTCAGGCAGCAAAATTTTACATTATTTTTGCCTACATTTATCTATAATGGTATCTGACCCTAAAACTGTTAAGCATTCTCATGGATATTGATTTCTATTTTCAAATGTGATATTCAAAATAAATTTATGTTGGTGTAATAATATTTCAACTAATGTCACTTCAGTAAGTCACACAAGTAAAAGAACAATCTGATGAGCCAATACATAAATACCTCAAACTTATGTTAGTTTGCCTTTTTTGAGGGCAGGGGCAGTCTTGGGGCATGAACTCAGGGCCTGACCACTGTCTCTGGCTGCTTCTTGCTCAAGGCTAGCACTCTCCCACTTGAGCCATAGTGCCACTTTCACCTTTTTCTATATATGTGGTGCTGAGGAATCAAACTCAGGGCTTCATGTATACGAGGCAAGCACTTTACCACTAGGCCATATTTCCAGCCCCCAAACTTACGTTAGTTTGATGAATGATTTTTTAAATTTACAATGGGTCAAAAGGCATACACATTCAGTAAATGCCATACTTCTAGTTTTGAAGTTTGTCCTTTCATAGGTTTTTTGGGAGATGGTCTCATCCTCTCTCGGGAGGCTGAGTAGCAACAGAAATATGAAACTCCACAGGCTACAGGATTAGGAAGCAAGAACACCACATGCAGCACAAAGCCTTGCTATAGGACACATGGTACTCATTAGATCAGGAACAGTAGGTATATTTTTAACTTGTTTTTATTTATGAAGGATTTATAAGACATCAGCTCATTCTAATTCAAGGAGCATCTCTACTTGAAAAGATTTGTTTAATGTGTTTGTCTTCTTTGTATCAGAACACTCCCAAGGAGTCCAAACGTATTTAATATCACAAGGTCAATAGCTCTTTTAACAGGTACATTAATGATTACCTGCACTCTCTCATGAGATAAGCATCTATGTTAAAAGGCAAAAAGAAGTCCCTCCTTTCTTATGTGCAAAACGTTTTCCCTTTTTAAAATGTTTGTTTTACAAATAAAATAAATTATATAATGCCTATGTGTTGCTTGACTTCGCTGATCATATTAATTCTATCTGTGGTTGCATAAAAGTCCCCTAGAGTTACACCAAGGAATGTATTCTAATCATTAGAGAACTGAGAAATGACTTTTCTCCACTCATCATAGCAACTTGAAAAGCAATACCCCGAAGACCTGTCTTTAAGAAGTAACTACAATTGAGTCTCATGCATTATGGATTTGCTGTGAGGACTGATTTTTCTAGATTAAATAAATAAGTGAAAGAGAAATCAGATCTTGAAAGCAGCATCTCAATATCCAAATTCTGCACTCCTCAAATCCTTTAATAAGGAACTAAAATGATATCAAATACTATTTATTTATTTCATACCTCAGACGATTTTTTTTTTCTGTGTAAAATCCAGGCACATATTGCCCCAAGAAAGCAATTGAACTGGTTTACTCAGCAGTTAAAACTCAAACTCATGCCTATAATCCTAGCTACTGTGGAGGCTGAGATCTGAGGATCACAGTTTGAAGTCATCCTGGAGAGGAAAGTCCATGAGACATTTATCTCTAATAAACTATTCAAAAGTAGTACCAGAAGTGGCCCTGTGGCTCAAGTGGTAGAGCACTGGCCTGGAGCAGAAGGAGGGACAGGCAGACCCGCCAGGCCCTGAGTTTAAGGCCCAGGACTATCAAAAAAATCATACCCCACAAAAAAGAATATGCCTAAGAATAAAAAAGGCATATAATAACTGTGCAGGAAGGATTTGCAGCCTGTCTTTGTATGTGCCAAATATGATTTTACCTGTTCTCCTAACCCATGTGCTAACCTTATGCCCTACTTCATAGACACAAAGTTATCTCATTTCACAGCCAATTCTGCTCTTTGAAACTTCCCTTCTATGTTTTTGAGATTTTCTTATTAAGAGTCTGTCTTATTAAATGTCTAAATGATATGTGAATGACCTTATAACAAGTGTTCAATGTTAATATTATTCTGTAAATATAAAAGCTAACATATGTAGAGGAGCCCTTTCATAAAACCCTAGGTGACACAGGCTAATGAGATGATGCCCATGTTTTACAAATGTGAAGACTGATTCTCTAGAATAGTTTGCCTGTGGTAGAGCAGCCAGTGAGTGGGTGATCAGGCTGAAATTTCCTTTTGAAGTCTGGAGCTTCAGAAATATCAGCTTCTTAGACATCCCAGACATTCACTCTGCTGTGAATATAAATCTTGTTATCCTAGGAAATCCCGAACTCTATTCATGCGTCAGTGAATGATGCCTCCTGGGCAGCTGCTTGGGACAAAACAGTTGTAGGTTCTGGAGTCTTCCCTGCATCCACACTCTGTGCTCTGTTCAGCTTGCTTGCTAGCCAGGGCACTACATCAGCACTCTGGGCTCTGTTCAGGTTGCTTGCTAGGCACCCCACAGAGCTCCACCTGCTGACCCACTCTGCTCAGCCTCAGGCAGGAGCTTTGAGTCTTTCTTTGCTGAGATCCTTGGGATGACTTGCTAGAAGCTGCTTCCCCTTAGATGGTGGGCACAATCTTATGTCTTTAGTGATTTTTTCTGCCTTCCTCAGTTAGTGAGCACCTCCACTTACTCTCAGAACAATGACACCAGTCCAAAGCTGAGTCATTCCTATTACTCAACATCTTAAACCACACTGTCATCCCCCTGAGTTTCAGTGAATAGCTGGCATAACCTTCAGATTAACCATTTGATGGTACTTTCTATTCCACTGTGATAACAATTTGAACACATTTCAAAATTATTGTGCTTAATTTAAACATCCAACCTCAAAATCACATACTGTATGCCATCTACATAACATTCTAGAAATAGAAAATTTTAAATAGAGAACAGAAAACTAGGGCTTCAATATGGGCAGGAGAGGAATAAATACCATAATAATCTTTTATGACAGTGGTAGAGTTTGAACTCTGGGCTTCTTGATTGCTAGACAGGCATTCTACCACTTGAGCCACAATCTTAGCCTCTAATGCCATCTTGAAATGATTGAATTACTCTTTTTAAAAAAGTAATAGTATCTGAAACTACACACATAATATTGGATGCTAGTAAGGGATACCTAGAAACTACCTCAAATTCTGCTGAGTTACTATTACAATAATGACAACCAAAAGAGCACATAGAAAGAGCACATTGTTCAAAAAGACATTGTCCAAAAGAGCACATATAACAATGAAGAAGACAAGAAAAAGAATATTGCCAATAGCCAATGGCCAATTCATAGTAAGACAACTCTATATAATTGGATATTCATAGCTCAAAGGAAAACTAGACATAGACCATATTCTCCCATATAAACTAACCCACAAAGGTTCATAGATATATGAAACACAAATTATAGAAATCCTTAAAGACAATAAAAGAAAATCTAAATGACCTAGCTCTAACAACATCTTTTAGATACAATAATGGAAATATGATCCATGAAAGAAAAATTGATTATGTTGGACTTCATTCAAAAAATGAAATATCAGTTTCAGAAAAACTATAATTAGTATAACATTTAAGAGGAAAATAATTTGCAAAAGTATATCTGATCAATCAGTGGAACCCAAAATATATTTTAAAGAATTCTTAGAGCACAAAAATGTAAAAACCAAAAGGTAAAGCAAAATGGGAAAATATATGGACAAACATTTTACCAAAGACAATATAAACATGACAAATAAGGCCAGGTATGTGGTTTAGATCTGTAATTCTAGCTACTTAGGAAGTTGAGATATGTGGGATGGTTTAAGGCTAGTCTAAACAAAAAGGAAAAGAAAAGAAACAAAGGAAGAAAAGAAAGAAAGAGAGAATGAATGAACAAACAAATGAACAAAAGAAAGAAAGAAAGAAAGAAAGAAGAAAGAAAGAAAGAAAAGAAAGAAAGAAAGAAAGAAAGAAAGAAAGAAAGAAAGAAAGAAAGAAAGAAAGAAAGAAAAGAAAGGGAAAGAAAGAAAGGAAAGGGAAGGAAAGGAGAAAAAGAAAGTATTAGCAAGACTCTATCTCATAGAATAAACGAGGCTTAGTGGTTACTTTAGAGACAAAGGCAGGAAGCTGGTGGTTTTATACTGGAAGTAGACAAAATGTTCAAATTTCTATTTGAAATGTAACTAAAGCAAAAAATGGATGGAGATGTGAGTCAGTTGGTAGATCAATTACCTAGAAAGTAAGAGAACTGGAGGCCAAGTCTTTAGTGCTGCCAAAAAGAGAAGGTAAGGGCTAATAACAAATAAGTACATACAAATATTCTCTACAACGAAGATCACTGGAGAATTGCAAGTTAATATCACAAAAGAATGTCAGTGTACGTGATTAGAATATCTGAAACTTAACACACTAACAAGTGATGGCCAGGATACGAAAAAACAAGAAGTTCTGAGACTATAAATGCTACAGTTACTTTGGAAGATAATTTGGCAGTTCCTAAAACAAACAAAAATAAACATATATCCTGACTATTCAAAGAGCTTGCATCAATTTATTTAAAGGTTAAATTCCTAGGACCATAAGCAATTCTCAGCAGGGACAAAGGTTGAATAAATACAGCAATACCCACTGGACTCTATGAGGAAAATTAATGTTACAACTTGTGGGGAGGCATGGGAGGGAAAAACTAGGAGTCAAATGAGGAAAGGGGTGACATTGTCCAAAAAGAAATGTACTCATTACCTGACTTATGAAACTGTAACCCCAACTGCGTATCACCTTAATAATTTTTAAATAAAATAATTTTAAAGAGAAAAAATAGACAAACATATAAACATACAATAAATATGTTTTCAAGGGCCAACCATGTGATTTATCAAATCTATAGTTTCTTTAGACCTTCAGCCATCTCGTCAGCAAAGTATGATCTGAGATGTTTCAGTCATGTTACTAGAATTCTTTCTCTATAAATGCTAATGTGATTGTTATCAGCCCCTATTGGAAAATATATTGCAGAATGTCAAATGGGCTTTTTTTCTTCCCCCTTGGCAGGCTGGGGCTTGAACTCTTGGCCTGGGCAGTCTGCCTGAGTATCTTTTGCTCAAGGCTAGTACTCTACCTCTTGAACAACAGCGCTACTTCTGTCTTTTTCTGCGTATGTGATACTGAGGAATTAAACCCAGGGCTTCATGCATGCGAGGCAAGAACTCTACCACTAAGCCACACTCCCAGGCCCTGGGCTTGCATTTTTATACAATATTATATATGTGTATATATATATACATATATACACATATATATCACCTATTTTATACACATATTAAATATATTGGACATATTTTGTTGTAATATATTACATAATGTTGAGTATATAATATGTGTATGCCTATATATGTGTGTTTACTTTGGTATACAACTATTTAATCTTATATATCTAGTTTAATAGATATGATAAATATAGATACACATAGATACAATAAGAACTTGAGGTAACAAGTTGTTATTTAAAGCACAAGAGCTATGAAGTATGTGACCAAGAATTTGATTTGGTTAATATTCAAAGAAGTACAGAAAAACGTATTTAGTGCAAACTGCAGTTCAAAAAATATTCTATTTTAAATGATCACAAGCACAGACATATTTTTATAGAAATTGCAATTATTTAACTCACTGTTTCTGTTTGTTAATGTACTTCAAATTTACCTTGTGAGTTGAACTCTGAGTTAATCTATTACTCAGGTAACAAAGAAGGCTGGGGATATAGCCTATTGGCAAGAGTGCTTGCCTCATATACATGAAGCCCTGGGTTCGATTCCTCAGCACCATATATATAGAAAATGGCCAGAAGTGGCACTGTGGCTCAAGTGGCAGAGTGCTAGCCTTGAGCAAAAAAGAAGCCAGGGACATTACTCCGGCCCTGAGTTCAAGGCCCAGGACTGGCAAAAAAAAAAAAAAAAAAAACCTAACAGGTTACATGGAAGGATGTTTTACTCATTAAGTTACATGATGGAAAATGCCGTTCACAACACCCTGGACTCTCATATCATTATGCCTATATAGCATAACTTCTGTTTTCCATTACAGCTTCCACTCAAATCTTATCAGTACTTCTCATTTATTCAGTCTCCCTAATAGGCTCCCTGGCGACTAGAATATAATTTTATTAGTTTCTTCTCTCTGTGATAAAAATTAGACAACCCAAGATTCTGTAAGGAAACTGTGAGATTTGCCTTGCTTTTCTTAATCTTCTTTATGGGATGTACTGTCATCTTTAATTTATGCTATGGAGAAAAACTACATCATAAATTGTCTCCTGTCAGCAATTGAAACTATATTTACATGACACAGAATGAGCTAAGTGGACTCTTCACTGTCTATCCATGACTCTAAACATCTTCATATTTATGAAACACCCCAATTATTATTGAACTATTTTCTCCTCTGACTTTAATCATCCAAGAAACATGACAAGTGATATGCAAATAAAAGCATTAGTAAATTGAATGAAATGACAGAGGGATGCCTTTATCTGTTTGCATTGTTCAAGCCTTAAATCTTTGTTGAACTCAGGGCATATACTGACTCCAAAGTGAGGACTTTAATTTCAAAAAGTAAATACTCATGCCAGTTAACTGTTTAACTTGAATTCAGCAAACATTTATTGAACCTATATCACCACATACCAATTTATTAAATTATTTCTTCCATAAAATTGTCTGGTAAAAGTCATTTTATGACATATAGTAGACATCAGAAACTTGATGAATTTTAAGATGTTTTATTTTTTATGTATTACTTTCTTCTTCTTTTATTGTCAAAGTGAAGTACAGCGGGGTTACAATTTCATATGTAAGGCAAGTACGTTTCTTATCCAACTTGTTACCTCATTCCCTCATTTTCCCATCTCCCCCCTCCCCCATCCCCCGCCATGAGTTGTACAGTTGGTTTAAACCAATTGGTTTTGTAAGTATTGATGTTACAATGGTTTGTCTTTTTATCCTTTGTCTCTCAATTTTGGTATTTCCGTTCTCTTCCCTAGTTCCAATACACGTATGTACAGTATCCAGGATACTAAGATCAGTTACAGTGATATCAGAGGTAAAGCCACAGGAAAGAAATACAGAAAAAGGGTATGGTTTCACATGGCATGTTGAAAATAACTACAACAATGATATAACACTTATTTCCATAACTTGGAGTTCATTTCGCTTAGCATTATCTTATGTGTTCACACTGGTATGGCTATTGAGCTATTGTGATCTTTTCCCTGACTCTACTAGTGATGTACTAATTATTCCCTATAAGGGAAACCATAGAGTTCAAGTTTCTTTGGGTCTGGCTCACTTCACTTAGTATGATTTTATTCATAGTCCTTCCATTTTCTTACGAATGGGGTAGTATCATTCTTCTGATAGAGGCATAGAATTCTGGAAAGCAGTGTGGAGCTTCCTCAGAAGGCTAAACCTAGAGCTCCCCTACGACCCAGCAGCCCCACTTTTGGGCATCTATCCAAAAGATTACAAGCAAGACCACACTAAAGCCAACAGCACAACTATGTTTATCATAGCACAATTTATCATTGCTAAAATATGGGACCAAGCCAAATGCCCCTCTGGAGACGAGTAGATCAAGAAAATATGTTACATATATAGGAGATGTTTTATTTTAAGAGTTACAAATTTTCCATACTTTAAGTTTGGCCATCTTTGCAAAGTTTGCACTTATTGAATTATAGAAAAAACATGAATGGACTTTAAAAATGAATATGGAAAATAAATACGTATCCTTCTAAATATACTTTTCTCTTAAGTTTTGGTTTTCCTTCTGAAATTTAAATTTCAAAAATCTCACTAAACAGGCTTCTCTGTATATTTAGAACAAAATTTTATCCACTTACAAATTGTAGTCCAAAGATTATATAGATATTTATAATTGCTTTCTAAATATTACTTGACTCTGCCTTGACTCTTAAGCAAAGCCTGTATAGTTCTAAAAGTTATGATGGGTATATGAGAAAGGATTGCTGGACGTGATCAACTACACTCAAATGTAGCCAGTTCCAGTGGCTTCTGTATAAAATCCATGCACCCTGCCTTATCCAAGGGAATACTGAAGCACATTCCATATCCTAATATAGAATCATGATTGAGCTATCAAAATGGCAGAGAGAATGTGGAGACCAACTTACCTTTAATTACTCAGTAGCAGCTGTTTGCCCATTACAGGCCATGAATGTCATTGCCATCAGCTCTGTCCTCAGCTCATACACAGGGGCGTGATGACTCCAGATGAAGAGACAGAGCTGCTTCTCAGACTTGGAATCCTGATGAGCTGGCAGCTACCTGATAGCTTGCTTTCTCTCAGACAGGCCTCAAGCACTTGCACAGGGGAACAATTGGGTTTATTTAATGTACAGCTCTCTCAAGAGTCCAATATGAGTGAGCAATGCCCTTCAGAAGTTCCTCCTCTTAAGTACACCCCAGGCTAGAAGAAGAGCATCTGTATGTTGGCTTCTAAATGATCCTATGTTTTATAGCCAAGATCTTGCTTCATTTCTGTGATAATAAATGATACGCATGGACTAGAGTAGCCTTGTCAAAGCAATACGATTATTAGAAAAGGACACAAAATGCTTTTTCTATGATATTGGAACATGAGTGCTTATCTCTAGAAAACAATGTTAATAGAAGGGAAAGTTGAAATAAATATGGCTTCTAATAGCTGTAAACACTTGTAACGTGAGAGTAACTATAAATATAATTTAACTAGAGATGAGAGAAAAGTAAAAATTATTCAAGTGGCATATGATAAAAAAAGAACTTAGTTTTACTTGTATGCAAAAACAGACTGTTAATAACCATGTTGCTACCATCAAAATTGTGATATCTAGACACAGAATTTTCTAGCATTTCTCACAATGGAGAGAGACTATTTCGCAAAGTTTTGCATCTTACATGGCTTTGTGATATGCTTTTCCCAACATTCACTTTCCTCTGTGGTCAAGGTGATGGAAGCATGTTCTAAGCAAAGGGACCGACATTCCTTGGACTGATTTATGCACAGCTCAAGTGAGCTCCTCCGCATTTGGACAAACACATTGCATAAAAATTCCCAAGTTATTCTGTTGGACACATGGATACAAAGTGTCCATCTGATTCATTTCCATCACATCACATCAGTCTTGGCATGTGTCCTACAAGGGCACAATAGACCATCACCCGCAATTCTACAAGGTAACATACACATGGAAAAAACATCTTTTGTTTAGTAGAGTGCTGATTTTAAAAAAATGCAGCTATGTTCATATTTGTAATTCTAGCTACTCAGGAGATGAGATCTGAGGACAAAGTTTTGAATCTAGCCAAGACAGTAAGTCCATGAGTATTTTATATTCACTTAATCAAAAAAGTTGGAAGTATATCTGTGACATGAATGATAGAGTGCTAGCCTTGAACAAAAAAAAGATAGGGAACAGCATCCAAGTTCTGTGTTCAAGCCCCCATGCTGGCACACACACAAAGATGGAAATAAATAAATAGATAAATAAATACATAAACATATGTACAATAAACCAAGAAAAGATGCTTAATCCTATCAGTGATTAAGAAAATTCAACTGTATGCATTTCTTAAAAGAAATGTAAATTTGATTAGCAGGAAACAATTTGAGTGGAAAATCTGTACCACAAGAATTGGGTATAGCTGGGTACCGGTGGCTCACATCTGTAATCCTAGCTATTCAGGAGGCTGTGGTCTGATGGTCATGGTTCAAAGCCAGCAGGGCAGAAAAGTCCCAGTGAGACTCTTATCTCCAATTAACCACTCAAAAACCAGAAGTGGCTCTGTAGCTCAAGTGGTAGAGTGCAAGCCTTGAGCACAAAGGCTCAGGGACAATGCCCAGGCCCTCAGTTCAAACCCCACAATTAAAAAAAAAAAATAGCACCAAGTATAAAACACTTTAAAATAATCAAATAAAATATTTTAATGATTTTTTTACTTAGTAAGATGAACATATAAAATTTAAAATTATGTCCATTTTTACATTGTACAATCCAGTGGCATTTATTTAATTTGCAAGGTTAAATGATATTCACCATTATCTTTGTTCCAAATACTTTCATCACCCAGAAAGAAAGCCATCCCCATGAAGCAGTCATTCTTCCTTCTCTCTCATAACCCCAGAAACTACTAATCTTCCTTTATATATTTGCTTATTTGAAGTATTTTATATAAAAAATTACAAAGTAGGTGGCTTTTGTATCTGCCCCAATTATATGATTGTTACATTTGTATAATAATTTTATGCTTTATCCATATGGTAATATGCATCTAAACCAGGATATTGTGAAGGCTGAATAGTATTTCATTGTATTAATATATTATAATTTTTTTCATTTGTCAGTAAATGGATAAATGACAGAAAGACAGTTATGCTCTTTAACCTGTAGCTATTATGAATAAAATGCCTATGGTGTTTGCTGAAGCTTTCTTTTGGGTTTTCTATAGCATACAACTACCTGTAAACTTGCTGGGTGATATAAATATGTATATTTATGTATGTATACATATGCATGTATATATAAATATATATGTATATATAATACATATAATACAAATATAAAATCAATTCTTTAACTTATTTAGGAACATCTAAATTGTTACTTCCACAGTGGTTGTAATAACATATCTGGCAGAGTGTGACAGTTTTAAGTCTTGCACAGCCTCAAAACTTAACCAATAGATAAATACAGCCAACCCAGCAGTGTTACATAGTATTAATTTCACTGCTATTTTCATTTGCATTTCCCTAACACACTTTCATCATTTAAGTGCATAGTAACATCTATTTTGAGAAATTTCTTATAAATTCTTTCACCTATCTTTTCATTTTATGTAAGGGGAGGGTCAAAAGAATGTGAAGTTGCTAAAGGGATGACATAGACCAAGATGCATTGTATACATAAATTTCTTTGTTAAATGGGAATATAATTTAATATGTAACCTAAAAATTAAGAAAAGTGAGAGAAGAGGTGGGGTGGGAGGGGTGGGTGAGAATGTTAAACAGAGAGACATTGTTCAAGAGGCACTGTACTTATAAACTGCTCTGTTGTAAGGTAAATCATTTGTACAGTGACTTAAAGAAAATAAATATATTTTTTAAACACAGCATATAATATATACTGATCTTTAAGTTTAGAATGTGGCCATTAGTAGATACAACATTTGTAATGATTACTTCTATTCTGTTCATCTTGCTTTCACTCTCTTGACAGTCTCCTATATGACATACATATATTAGTTTTTAATTTTTGTAGAATGTGTCTAGTTTATTTATTTTTCTATTATTTTCTGTGCTTGGTAATACATCAAAAATCATTATCAAACCCAATTTCTAAAGCCTTTAAATGTAGTTTCTTCTGAGAATTTAAAATTTTTCCTTTCTGTGTTTATATCTTTGCTTTATTTTGTGTTACTTTTTCCATATGTGAAGTGAGCACTCAATTGACTTCTTTCACACATGACCATGCAGGAGATGTTTAAAATCTGCTGTTGCTGGGAATATAGGTTTGTTAAAAGCAAGGGAAAGGTGTGGTATCTTAGTTTCCATTTTTGTGCTTCTCTGTGCTCTAAGACATTCTCTTTAAAGTCACTTGGCAATCACCTTGGAATCCAGGAAGGACAAGACTGATCTTTGAGCAGCAAGATCTTTATGGGCTTCCTCCAGCAGACAATCCACTAGGCAATGATGGCCGTGATAACTTTTCTGGAGCCTCTCCCTCAAGCAAGGACTGACATAATGATTAACCATGTTATACTTTGATCAGGACCTATTAGTAATTATGCATATCTCTCTGCTGATTTCTACTCCCTATTTAAGATCTAGCTCATGTTGATACCCTAAAGAAAATTGCAGATGGACTGACATGTGCTATCTTCTTGTGCCCTGTAATATAACTCCTTTCTCTGCTCTTTCCTGTCTCTGTATTTAATGTACGGGGGACAAGGGCTCACCTTGACATGTAGAATTCCTAGAGTGTGTGCCTGAGTCTACCAACTCTGGTTGTAACTGTTCATTTGTTCCAGTGCCATTTATTGATAAGATTGTATTTTCCTCTTGTCTTAGCTCCCTGTCATTGGATACATAGGCTTATTTCTGCACTTTCTATTGTATTGATCTGCATCTCTGCTTTTGATAAAGACTAAATTAATTTTGTAATGGCTTCAGGAAAATTTTCCATCTAAACAATGTGAAATCTTCCAATCCAATCCACAAGACATCTGTCTAGTTGTTTAGCTTTTTATTAATTCCTTCCAGGAGTGCCTGTACTTTTCCATGTGCAATTCTTACATGGTTTTTTTTTTTTTTTTTTTTTTTTTTGGCCAGTCCTGGGCCTTGGACTCAGGGCCTGAGCACTGTCCCTGGCTTCTTCCCGCTCAAGGCTAGCACTTTGCCACTTGAGCCACAGCGCCACTTCTGGCCGTTTTCTGTATATGTGGTGCTGGGGAATCGAACCTAGGGCCTCGTGTATCCGAGGCAGGCACTCTTGCCACTAGGCTATATCCCCAGCCCTCTTACATGGTTTTGATTAATTTTATTTCTAAGTATTTTATTATCTCTCTCCCCTGTCTGTCTTCCCTCACCCCATCCTCAGCCACTCATAAGAATTTTATCCTTCTGGTATTACTATGCATTGAATTGTTTCCTAATTTTCTTTTGTGTTGTTCATAAGGAACAAACTATTAAAGATAATACCAGGGAGATGGAAAAGGAGGCTCAAGGGTTGTAGAAGCTTTTAGTTTTCAGCTTATACATGAAACAACGAGATTTTTTACTTTTTGTTTTCCATCATTTTCTGTGTTTTTATATAAAATTTCAAAAACAAGAAATTACACACATATAAAATTCCACTGATATAAAATTATCTCAGGATGACAGTCAAGGATTTGTACTTCTTTAGATCATAAGGAAGTCTGGGACTAATTTTTCATCCTAAATCTGCTTTGCTACTGCTTTGTTCTTCTCAACAAATCCCAGAGATCCAGTCAATATCCCTTTTACTGAAATAGTTATAACCTCAGGCTCAGTACAGTGGGGCCTGTCTCCCAACTGTTGCAAAATTAGGCCTTGATTATAAGGCTTCAGAGGCTGTTAAAATTCCCTAAATGTTTACATTTTCTCAGATCATTTAACTCATAGGTTGGAAAATGAGAGGCAGTATCTGATCACTTGGGGGGAAATAGCTCACACTGGCTTATCTGAATGGTACTGATTCTGGATATCACTATAAAGATTATTGTATGTACAGCTTTCCCTTCTCTCTCCTTAGGCACAGTAAAGTGAGACTTGAAGGATGAATGAGTGCCTTTGGGAAATCTGTAATTACCTAGAAAATCTAAGTATTTTTATTTTAGCTGGGTCTGTCCATGAATAAATACTTTGTTTCAGTCTGTTTTCACTTTCATTATTAACCTTCATGATTTCGCAACCATTGCCTTTTGAAATTCCTTCATCTACCTCCAAGATTAAGATTACAGCCAGGAGCCAGTGGTCAGCTGGGGAGAGAATGTCTGTGAGACTCTTATCTCCAATTAACTATCAAAAAAAAAAAAAAAAAAAAAGACCAGAAGTGAAGCTGTGGCTTATGTGGGCTTATGTGGTAGAACACTAGCCTTCAACAAAAGAGCCCCAGGATAGCTCCCAGGCCCTGAGTTCAATTCCCAGGACAGATACCAAAAGGAAAGAAAGGAAAGTAAGAAAAAGAAAGAAGATTACAAACAAACTAAAAATTTATATGTAAAGGATTCATTTTTTTTGTTTCCTACAAAAAAGAAAAAAAAAGAATTTGACCTTCTGATTTCTGAAGAAGGGCAATAGTTGGCATTAATCCAACTAAAACTAATTTTTTTTTTTGTGTTTATGAGTCAGGAGGTAAAAATAACAGGAAATTGCTATTATTAATAGGAAATGAGAAGCAAAGAATATTGCCCTTTATCTAAGACAATCAAGTCTGTTGAAACACAAGAATTGTTTATTTCATTACTTTTAAATCGCTGTGGTTCCGTGCTAAATGTGTGTATAAATGTATACAAAGCTAATAGAAGGCATAAAGCTCTGTAATTAAGGTATACTCAATATAAAATACTGTGTTCTCAATATTGGATTTATTGTAATCTCTTCTATCTTCCCATGTCTCAGGAGAGGATCTCCCTGGGAGATCATTTCCATCTTATTTTATTCATATCCTTTCTATCTCATGTCTTAGACTTTCTTATCTAGTTTTATTTTGACTCAGACACTTGTAAATTATCTGTTTGTTGTGAGTGTGAAACCAAAGTTGATTTAAAAGTGGGGATTCTAGAGTATAGGAAAATCCTGTGATAGAAAGTTCAAAGAAGATTTTTGTTTAATTATGAATTCCAAATTCAAAACAAAGTATTTTTCAAAGAATTTTATAACTTAAAAGAAACAAGTAAAAGGAAACCTACAGTTCTAGTGAAGATATGTATAAGAACCATTTTAGCAAAAGGAAATATATCCATTCCATGGCATTCAGCCACATGAAGAAACACTCAGTGCTTCTTTAGTAATTTATTGGATGTTGATTAAACCAAGTCCATCTGAAGCTCTCAGACAATAACTATTATCAATAGGTAGATTCATAAACTAGAGTGGAGCACCAGAGAATTTAAAACAGACTTTGAGTTCCAAATTCGTATATTTCAGTTTCTAAACCTAAGCAGTAAGTTATCACCTACAATTCATTAGCTAGCTCTGGGTATTTAGTTCAAGCTCCTATACTCCTAATTAGGCAGTTGGTCTTCCATGATTTCTTCTAGTGTTTATTCCTATGGTATTTCTAGGAAGGATATTGTGATCAGCCAGGGGGTGAAAAGGATGCACACACGGGAAGAATTTAAACCAGAAAATAGGGCTGGTAGTGTGGCTTAGCGGTAGAGTACTTGCCTCGCATACATGAAGCCCTGGGTTCAATTCCTCAGTACCACATATATAGAAAAAGCCAGAAGTGGTGCTGTGGCTCAAGTGGTAGAGTGCTAGCCTTGAGCAGAAAAACCCAAGGATAGTGCTCAGGCCCCAAGTTCAAGGCCCAGACTGGCAAAATAAACAAAAAACAAAACAAAACAAAAAAACTGAAAACAAATATTTCCTAAAAGAAAGACTTTTAGTGCAGCAAAATTCATGTTTTCTGGATTAGGATTGTTGCACTGTGAAATTTTAGAAAGTGAAAGAAGGAAACTTTGGACTGATTTGGGGTGAAGTTAATTTCATACAAAAAAATACATTTAGGGACCTAGCTGGCAGAAGTAGGTCCCAGGAAGTATGTCTTTGAAGGTTCTAGATGTTCTTGGTTCTTTCTCACATTTTGCTTTCTGTCTGTCAAGAGGTGAAGATCCTATTGTCATCTTCTCTTCCTGCCCTAATGCTCCGCCAGGTGCATGGGGCCAAGCAGCCATGTACACAATCCTCAGAAGCAGTGAGCTAAAATAAATCTTTCCTCATTTAAAAAGTTCTGAATGAACTATGATAAAGCAACTAACATAAAACATCAGAGAAAAGGAGGCATTGCTGTGACTTTTACATAATAATATTGTTCAGCATTTGGAACTGATTTGTGGGGGAATATGCAAAAGTTTGGAGATGTATGCTACCGAAATCTTACAATGATGTCAGCAGAGCTTAAAATGTGATTCTAGTAGGTGCTAAAAAGCCAAGCTTCTGAAAGGAAATGAACAGGAAACACTATATTCACAAGGTTTCTGGTGCAAACAAGGAATCTATCAGAGACTGGACTAGAGCCATTAATATTACATAGCACATTCTTGGCTTTGGAGGGTTGGGAGGGCAGGGAATAGGGGGCTCTGAGTCTGGGCACATTCCCTTAGCTTTTTTGCTTAAGGCTGATACTCTACTACTTGAACCACATTTTTTTCTTCTAGATTTTTGCTGGCTAATTGGAAATTACAGAATCTTACAGACTTTCCTGCCCAGCATGGCTTTCAACCATAGTCCTCACATCTCAGCCTTCTATGTGGCTAGGATTACAGATGTGAACCATTGACACCCAGGGATACTGCACATTCTATCTATGACCTGAGACTTTGTGGGAGGCTGAGATTTAAAATGACAGAATAATTTTCTGAAAGAGATTTCAAGGCAACCCAGCAACCCAGTTACAACTATCTGCTTTTAGCCAGGTTTATAGTAAGAATTGGGATTTAAAATGCTGACCATAGCCAGGCACTGGTGGCTCATGCCTGCAATCCTAGCTACTCAGGAGGCTGAGATCTGAGGATTGTGGTTTGATGCCTCTTATCTCCAATTGATCACTGTAAAGTTGGAAGTAGTGAGGTGGCTCAGGTAGTACAGTGATAGGCTCAGGGAGAGTGTCCAGGCAGAGCCCTAGGACCATCCAAAATAAAATAAATAAATAAAAGCTTACCATGGAAATTTAAAAAGACAGTAAATAATTACATGTAAAGTTGAGGTTAAAGAGCACTTGATTTCATGAGATTAGTCTCATAAATAGGCAAGTATTTCTCTGGGGGATAATGGGAAAAATGTCTTGAGGCTATCTCAGCAATCAGCAAGACCCCTCCCTTTTCTGCTCCATAGTTAAGAATAAACTAATGTGTTTATTGGCCATTCTTTTTTTTTTTTTTTTTTTTTGCCAGTCCTGGGCCTTGGACTCAGGGCCTGAGCACTGTCCCTGGCTTCTTCTTGCTCAAGGCTAGCACTCTGCCACTTGAGCCACAGCGCCACTTCTGGCCATTTTCTGTATATGTGGTGCTGGGGAATCGAACCCAGGGCCTCATGTATACGAGGCAAGTACTCTTGCTACTAGGCCATATCCCCAGCCCCTTATTGGCCATTCTTACTCAGAAAAGTCTCCTTTTAAGTCTTTAGCCCACTTATTAATTTGGTTGTTGTTTCTTTGAGGATTTGTTTTTGGGGGTGTAATGTTTTGTGCTCTAAGTATATTTTAGATATGAAGCCCTTGTCTGATGAATTGCTCGTAAAAATCTCCCATTATGTGGGCTTTCTCTTTATCTTGCTAGCTATAATTAAATAGCATTCTAAACATTTATGCAGTAAGAACAAAGGAGAATATTCTTAAGAGAGGATTGCAAGTTGTGGCTCAGTAACTATTTGCATATGACCATATAAAATGATGCTTATCAAAATGAACTCCAAGAAATGTAATCAAGAGATTTTTTTATTGTATTGTTTGTGGATATTTCCTTTGGTTTATTCTCTTTTGTAACTGTTCTTTTTTTAAATTTCTGTACCCTCTGTCTTGTATATAAGTTTATCTGATTGGGGGAGGAGAAGGAGAAGCACAGGAATTGTGGGACAAAGGGTAAACCAATTTTTTAGTGATACTCACTAGGCATTATGTTGGAAATGAACTTTGCAACTTGAGGGAGAAGAGGTAGAGGAGAAAAAGAGAAGAAAATGAAGGAGGGGATAACAGTTTTCAAAAAGAAATGTATTCGCTGCCTGACTTATGTAACTGCAACCCCTATGTATATCACTTTTACAACAAAAAATGTTTTTAAAGGAAAAAACTCACTTAAAAGACTTTCCAAAGGCAGGTGCTGGTGGCTTTTGCCTCTATTCTTAGCTCCTCATGGAATATAGATAGTGGGTCTAACTGGCATCATCATGGCATCTTTGTGGAAAATAGGAACTTTCCCCAAAACTCATAGAGGTGAAACCCCACCCCCCACCCCCAGGTGATTGACAGACCTGAATTCCTAGAGGCAGAGCAATACTTGGACAATAGGTTACTGGACCTGCCAGACCTGTAATATGAACTCACAAGACTCTTTGAACTCTCGAGTTCTCTGTGACTCTGCCCCCTTACCAAGACCCTATTTAGGCCCCTCCACCTCTGCCACTATTAGGAGCCATGCCTTTTGTTTCCTGACTTCTTCAACTCACCATGGTGTTCATCTTCAGCTTTCCTTGAGAGTTGAACTGGTTTGTTGAGATTGTTTTCTTTACTACCCTCATGGCTCATTTTCCTAAAAGTATTAAATGCATTCAAGGCTGCAAGTTTTGGCGGGACATGTATCTGCTCATAGTCACCAACTTTCTAATAAAGATTCCCAATCAACCTCTCAAAATGTTGATTCTCTGTAATTCACAACTGAATTCCTGTTTAACACTCAGGAGGCTAAGATCTGAAGATAGTGGTTGGAAGCCAGCCCAGGTAGGAAAGTCCACGAGACTCTTAGCACCATTCAACCACCAGGAAACTGTAAGTGGCACAGTGGCTCAATGTGGTAGAGTGTTAGCCTGGAACAAAAAGATCTCAGGGACAGTGCCCAGGGCCTGAGTTCAAGCCCCACAACTGACCAAAAACAACAACAACAACAACTAACTTTTCCTTTAAACAATAGTACCACTTGGGCATGTTCCTCCCTGTTAGGTTTGCCAGTAAGAACAGTCCCTCCCTTTCATGAAGGACAGCAAGAAGCCTTACCAGAAATCACTTACCCAAAACCAGGAATCACCTATCAATTACCTGGCTGTGAGTCAGCAAAACGACCCCTGGAGCTGAGGTCATTTCCACATCCCTACACGTGGTGCAGGGTGGCAGTTTGATTCTCCTAATAAATTATCTTATGTTAGAACCATGTTAAAGTCTCCTTTCGACAACTCTTATACTCATTAAGAACAACAAAAGAAGTTGTTTACCCAACATTCACTTCAACACACTCAACTTATCTAGTTATGTAGAAGTCACTGCAGCCATGATCCAAGGGAACCCAGTTACTGCTTGAGATGACAGTAGACCTTGGCATTATTCTTGTTACAATGGTGTTTCAGGAAGACAGAATGCAACAATGCCTTCTGAGGAATCTCCATACCATTTTCCAGAGTGGCTGAACCAGTTTACATTCCCACCAACAATGAAGTAGGGTTCCCTTTTGGCCACATGCCCTCCAACATATAATATTGTTAGTTTTCTTGATAAAGGACATTCTTACTGGGGGGAGATGGAATCTCAATGTTGTTTTGATTTGCATTTCTTTTATAGCCAGTGATGTAGAGCACTTTTTCATATGCATCTTGGCCATTCTCATTTCCTCATCAGAGAAGTCTCTTTTTGAGTCTTTAGCCCACTTGTTGAGGGGGCTGTTGGTTCTTGGTGGTTTTGTTTTGGAGGAATTTAATTTTTTTAGTTCTGCATATATTTTAGATATGAGGCCTTTGTCCATTGTATGGCCGGTAAAGATCTTTTCCCAATCTGTGGGCTGTTTATCTTGCGAGCTATGTCCTTTGCCCTGCAGAAGATCTGCAGTTTAATGCAGTCACATTTGTCCATCCTTTCTTTGATTTGTTAGCATTTCTGGGTTTTAGAGATCCCTTATGACCCAGAAGCCCCACATTTGGGCATCTACCCAAAAGATTACAAAAAAGAACACACTAAAGCCACCAGCATAACAATGTTCATCACAGCCCAATTTGTCATAGCTAAAATATGGAACCAACCCAGATGCTCCTCAGTAAATGAATGGGTCAGGAAAACGTGGTACATATACACAATGGAATTTTATGCCTCTATCAGAAAGAATGACATTGCTCCATTCGTAAGGAAATGGAAGGACTTGGAAAAAATTATACTAAGTGAAGTGATCCAGACCCAAAAAACATGGACTCAATGGTTTCCCCCATAGGGAATAATTAGCACAGGTTTAGGCTAGTCACAGCAAAAGATCACAAGAGCCTAATAGCTATGCCCTTATGAATGCATAAGATGATGCTAAGTGAAATGAACTCCATGTTATTGAAACGACTGTTATATCACTGTTGTAATTACTTTCAACATCCCATGTGAAACCGTAGCTTCCATTTGTTGATGATACTCTTGTATCCCCTTCCTGTGTTTGTACCCACACTATCACTATATCTTATCTGAGTACATTGGAAACTGTATATACTGGTATTAGAACTAGGGAAGTGAAAGGGAATATCAAAATCAAGAGACAAAGGATAAAAAGACAAATGATTCCAAAAGCAATACTTGAAAAACTATTTGGTGTAAACCAACTGAACAACTCATGGAGAGAGAGGGAAAGGAGGAGGGGGAGGGGGGAATTAAGGAGGAGGTAACAAACAGTATAAGAAATGTACTCAAGGCCTAACATTTGAATCTGTAACCTCTCTGTACATCACTTTGACAATAAATAGAAAAAAAAAGAATGCAATGATAACAGGGCCATGGGCACTTCCATTTAGATTTAAAAGGAAAGTCTGGGAGGTCAACCAATTGGGGTAATAGTGGCAGTGTCCCTGAAGGCAGTCCCCTACATGGAAATCCATGAAGCTGTGGAAGTAAAGCATAAATACAAATGGAGACCTCAATCCAACTGCTGAGAAAACTTGTAAATGAACAGAACCAGCCCATGATATGCTATTGAGCTGCAAATATTAACAAGGCCATGGGCAGAGAACTAGCCTATAAGAGCCTAGATCAGACCAGCAGGTGCCTCTGATGCCACACAGGGAGCTATGTGATTTAATGATTACCTTATGGGTTTTGTCCTTGCTGTATTTTATTCCTTCTTTCTATATCTCCATTTCTGTATTTTGGAGTGGGAATGCTTCTTTGTCATTATGTGTTGGCATATGTAACTGATTTTATATATTTTAGAAGCTCAAACTAAGAGGATTGACTTGCATTTCAGTAAAGACTTTGAACGTAACACTTCTGAACTATATTGAAATGGTTAAGTATTTAGTCTGTCTGAGAGAGATTAAAATATCCTAACATAAATGTATTAATTTAAATTTTTAGAATTTGGATTTGAGAGTTGAGTAGTATAACATTTAATAGGCTTGTGTGAATTTTTCAGGCATATACATAATCCTGATCACTTAAGAACTTAGAGCAAATAATCTGACTTTAAACTAATTACTAACCCTGACTCCAAAAAATCAAATATAATTTGCTAATTATATTTCACTGCTTTTAACATTATTATTCATTCCTGATATATATGCTATTCACTCTAGATTTTATATGGTAATGAGTGTGAGAGAAAAGCTGATAATTAAATCTGAAAGATGATGACTCAAAGAATACTCATGTTTGAATTTTGAATGTCAGATGCTCAGTAAATTGACATTCATGATGATGAAAAATGACAATAGACACACAAAAGGGACAAGGTGATTCTTTTTGCTTTAAACTCATTTTTACTCTATTTACAAGCTTAACATCTAAGCAGAATGATTCTTCATCCTCTTTTGTGCTGTATATACATTATTCACTCAGTAATAGTTTTCCAGTGGCATATTGCTGACCTCAAACTTCTACCTAATTAGATTGTGCTGCTTTAGAAAGCCAAGTTAAGAATGTTAATATATCTTTATAATATGGTAATAAAGATAAGAACTTTACTGCATCTACAGTATACTATAGGATACAAATATAAATTTCTAATATATTGGAGTCCATATGTATAGCACATTGGAATCTGTACCAAACTCGTGCTATGTAGTTTTCGGTGAGGTATTTGAACCAAATCTGGTATCCTGCACATGTAGCTTGAGGAAAGAGATGAATTTCCTAAAATTTCAGGTAACTGTTCATATCCTTCTTTTGTAGAAAATACCCCCCAAACTATAGGAAAGTTGTGACATTATTCCATACTTTAATAACTCTTTATTATGTAGTATAACTTTATTAATTGTTGCATTTCTCTTATCAAGGATAATGTTAACCCAGTGCTGGTGGTTCATGCTTGTATAGCTATTCAGGATGCAGACAACTCAGGATCATGATTTGAAGGCATTGTCTTTGCAAGTCTGTGAGGATATCATCTCTAATTAACCAGCAAAAATCAAGAACTGGATATGTGGCTTAAGTGGCAAAGCACCAGCCTTGAGTGAGTAAGCCAAGTGAGAGAAGAAGGTTCTGAGTTCAAGCCTCAAAAATGGTGAATGGGTATGCATGCATGCACGTGCACACATACACCGCCCCCCCCCCCCCCACACACACACCACGCACTTGCATACACATGGAAAGCTGATTTTAAAAGAGTGAAATCCTGGCTTGAGTGTGACCAGATCATTTAAATTTTCCATTCTTTGTTAATATTTTTTCTCATAATTTGAGTGCCTAGATTGTAGATTGGCTCTGTTAACATCAAAACCCATTATATCAGTTTTTTTTAAACCTGTCATTACTTAATTATCCTGAGTAGCAGACATGGTAGTGTATAAAGTGAGGCCCAAACATTCACTTTTGAGAACTCAGATGGCAGAGGGTGAAAGGGCAGGTATTCTGCATATTCTGTACACATTATAGTCTCTGATGGGTCCCTAGTTTAAGTATAAAGACTTTCAAGTTGAGCTTCAGTGGCTCATGCCTGTAATCCTAGACACACACATGGCTGAAATCTGAGGGTTGTAGTTCAAAGCCAGCCCAGGGAAACAAATCCAAAAGATTCCTATCTCCAATTAACCTATATAATTCAGAAGTAGACTTGTGGCACAAATGGTAGAGTAGTAACCCTGAGCAAAAAGCTCAGGGATAGTACACAGGTCTTGAGTTCAAACTCTTGGACCAGCACACACACACACACACACACACACACACAAACACACACAGAGAGAAAGAGAGAGAGAGAGAGAGAGAGAGAGAGAGAGAGAGAATAGAGAACTAATGTCTCAAGTTGCATCTTTTAGTTCTTAATTTATTTTTGCCACTAGAGTTTAAAGATGACAAGGTTGATTCTGTCCATATCATTTTGAGGTTGGCTTTGGTTAATGGTCCCATCAGTCTATTCCCAAGGCAATATACTATCCCCATTGGTTTCATTGACCACTATTTTAGTTTTTAAAATTTGACTATTTAAGACTGTTGGAACCTTTTAGAAAATGAGTTCATCTCTTTTCTGACATTAGTCATCTTATGACTGACAACAAAATCTCAGCCTTCACTGAATTTTCTGTCTTTTGACCTTACCTCATAAAATCACTTCATTTTTCTTGATCACTTTAGCTGTCTTTCTCAAACTTGACAGATACATGTATGAAGCTCCTTCTCATCTCAAACATATTGGGTGCCATGTGTGAAGCAACATATTCCTTCTTGGTTGTAATAATGTCCTCATTGATGTCCTTGAATGTTTTGTTTTGACTGGGTGCACCAGCACAATGAGATAGTATAGTAAAGCACTAGGGAAAACTATAGCATTTATCATATCCAATTAGTTCAAAGTCAGAAGTCTTTTCACTTTAAAACTGAAATTCCAATTGCAAGGTAGGATCTTGTTCAAATGATTTCATTACCTTGTGCATAATGGGTTATTTCTCAAACACATACATAGTTTAAATGTTTAACCCCCCCACACACACATGCACACACATACAGAATTTTTTGTTATGCAACGTCCCTCGCCATTCAGTGACAAAACACACTGAGAAAAAAAATTAACTTCTCTATTTCATTTTATTTTTAATATCATTAAGTAATTCAAATGGGTTTCAATCCAACATGTCAATTTTAGAATAAATTCTTGATTGTCTTTTTATTGTTCATGAATACATTTATAGAAACTAAAATTACTTTTTCCATCCTGCAGAATGAGTCTTTCTAAGTCTACTCCTCAATTTTTCCACGCCTAGTATCATGGTACAAACCCATCTCTTGCTTAGAAGACAGCCACATTTTATTTAACTAAACATTCAAGGCATATGTCATACATCAATATAAAAGCAGGAGTCCTAGATTGTGCAGACAGCTACTTCCAGAGTATATATAAGCTTGTTCCCTGGAGTGGTCATCTGTAGAGTCACATCAGGTAAAGGTCTGACCAGAATTGAACAGGTGAGTCCTTCTGTATCTCCTGAGAGCAGCGGTCCTCAGATGCTTGTTTTGTGATTGTTATTTATTTAGATAGCTGACTCAATGCCTGTTTTAATTGTATATATGATGGAAGTGGCTATGCATTCTGTTGCACTTATCTTTTCACCCAGGATTTAGAGATTAATTCAAACCTCCATATGCTTAAAAAATTGAATGTCCCTGATTCTATAAATAAGCATATTTGTTCTTCTGTCCCATTATAGGAGGATAGGAGAACTGTCAAGATCTGGCTCTCTAACTAACCCTTTATCCTTAGCAGTAGTTAAATAGGGCAACATTCCATTTTTCTTAGGCTCTGTGAAGTAGTCCTAACTATATTATCTTCTTGAGTTTTACAAAAGTCATATACTCTTTTCCCATTTCCCTAATTCATAAATCACTTACATTCTTCTGTTTGAAATCAGTTTTCAAATTCTATTTGAAAGGTGGAACAGAGCAGCCAATAAAACTATATTAGAATGAGAGTTACAATTGGAAATGACAAGAGAATATAGGGCAGTGAACCTTGAGCTACATAGAGCAGGCTTCCTGCCATCCAGTTTTATTTAGCCTGGTGTACTATCATTCATTTTCAAGACTTTATTTTTAATTTTTAAAATCATCCTTAAGTAGTTATATAAAGAGGCTTCAAATCAACAAATCATTTATGAATACAATGCATCTCGACCAATGTCACCTTTCCATCATTCTCCTTCATCTCTCCCAACCCTTCTTATCTTAAAACTGTATTAAGAGTTTAGAGACATGGATATCAAAAACTTTAACAGGTTTATTGCAGGTAAAAGTCATTAAGTGGTGTAACAATATTTGATTTTGCTAGAGAAAATGCAGTAAAATTCTCATAAACATGTATACACTTTGGACTTTGGACTTATATTTTAAGCAAGCAAAAGCATGATAATACAATCTTACAGCTAAGAGTGGTTGCCCTGTGCCATATTCATACACAGACAAAATGTATTTCATCATTTCCCCCCATAAATCTCTTTCTTGTTCCCCCTTGTCTTCACAGACAGTTTCTGGATTATAATTATAGTCATGTACTGTGTGTGTGTGTGTGTGTGTGTGTGTGTGTGTGTGTGTGATTTTATTGTAAACTTGATGTACAGATGAGTTACAGTTACATAAGATAATGAGTACTTTTCTTTTCAAACAATGTTACCTCTCCCTTGTTTTCTCCTGCTTTCCTTTCCCCCCAACTGCACTCTCTTCCCCCAAGTTTTAAAGTTTATTTCCAACATAGTGTCTAGTGAGTATCACTGTTGCCATTGGTTTGCCTTTTTTACCCCACCATTTCTGTGATTCCCGTTCCCTTCCTCAAATCAGATATACTTATATACAAGACAAAGGATACAGAAATCAAAAACAGTGACAACAGGGAGTAAACTACAGGGGGAAAATGAAATAACTTCAAATAGTACAATAAAAAAATTCTTATTTGGGAGCTGGGAATATGTCCTAGTAGTAAAATGCTTGCCTTATATACATGAAGCCTTGGGTTTGATTCCTCAGCACCACATATATAGAAAAGGCCAGAAGTGGTGCTGTGGCTCAAGCAGTAGAGTGCTAACCTTGAGCAAAAAGAAGCCAGAGACAGTGCTCAGGCCGTGAGTTCAAGCCCCAGGACTAGCAAAAACAAAAACAAAAACAAAAACAATAAAACAAACACCTGCCTGTTTTCAATATAGAATTAGAATTCCTAGTTAGAGCAATAAGGCAATGATAGTCATAGAGGGGATCCAAATAGGAAAAGAAGAAGTGAAAGACTCCCTCTTTGCAAATGATATAATCTTGTGTTTAAAAAACCACATAGAGGCATAAAATTCCATTGTGTATATGTACCACAATTTCCTGATCTATTCGTCTATGGAGGGGCATCTGGGTTGGTTCCAGATTCTCGCTATGACAAATTGTGCTGCGATGAACATTGTTGTGCTGGTGGCATTACTGTGATTTTGTTTGTGGGCTTTTGGATAGATACCCAAAAGTGGGGCTGCTGGGTCATAGGGGAGTTCTATATTGAGCCTTCTGAGGAATCGCCATACTGCTTGCCAGAGTGGCTGAACCAGTTTACATTCCCACCAACAATGAAGTAGGGTTCCCTTTTGGCCACATGCCCTCCAACAATTGTTATTATTAGTTTTCTTGATATATAACATTCTTGCTGGGGTGAGATGGAACCTCAATGTTGTTTTGATTTGCATTTCCTTTATGGCTAGTGATGTAGAGCATTTTTTCATATGTCTCCTGGCCATTCTCATTTCCTCATCAGAGAAGTTTCTTTGTAGGTCTTTAGCCCACTTGATGAGGGGGCTATTGGTTCTTTGCGGTTTTGTTTTGGAAGAAGGTACTTTTTTTAGTTCTGCATATATTTTAGAGATGAGGCCTTTGTCTGTTGAATGTCCGGTAAAGATCTTCTCCCAGTCTGTGGGCTTTCTGTTTATCTTGAGAGCTATGTCCTTTGCCGTGCAGAAGCTCTGCAGTTTGATGCAGTCCCATTTGTCCAACCTTTCTTTGATTTGTAGCCTTTCAGGGTCTTTGTTAAGGAAGTTCTGTCCTGTGCCAAGGAGCCCAAGTGTTTCTCCTACTCCTTCCTTTAGTGTTTTCAGGGTGCCTGTTTTGATTTCAAGGTCTTTAATCCATGCCTCTATCAGAAAGAATGACATTGTTCCATTTGTAAGGAAATGGAAGGACTTGGAAAAAGTTATACTAAGTGAAGTGAGCCAGACCCAAAGAAACATGGACTCTATGGCCTCCCTTATTGGGAATAATTAGTACAGGTTTAGGCAAGCCATAGCAGAGCATCACAAGGCCCAATAGCTATACCCTTATGAACACATAAGATGATGCTAAGTGAAATGAACTCCATGTTATGGAAACAATTGTTATATCACAGTTGTAACTACTTTCAACGTCCTATGTGTATGTGTAGTTTCTATTATTGAGGATGTTCTTGTATCACCTTCCTGTGGTTGTACCTACACTACCTCTGTAATCTTAGATCTGAGTATATTGGAAACCGTGTTTACTGGTATTGGAAGTAGGAAATTCAAAGGGAATACCAAATTTGAGAGACACACGGTAAAAAAAAAAGAGAAATAACTACAAAAGCAATACTTGCAAAACTGTTTGGTGTAAGTGAACTGAACACCTCGGGGGGGGGGGGGAGGGAAAGGGGGGGAGGGAGGGAGGCATGAGGGACAAGGTAACAAACAGTACAAGAAATGTATCCAATGCCTAATGTATGAAACTGTAACCTCTCTGTACATCAGTTTGATAATAAAAATTTGAATAAATAAATAAATAAATAAATAAATAAATAAATAAATAAATAAATAAAAAATAAAAAACCACATAGATTCCTGGTCTGCTTTTCTTCTCAACAAACACCCGTGAAGCTGAGGTTGTAGCACACATGTTGTGTACACTTCTCACATCATGTCTGTAACATAAAAATCATGTGCATGTAGCCAATCACCAGTGGCTCATGTTTATAAACCTAGCCACTCAAGAAGGTGTATATTCAGAGAAATAAAGTTTAATGATAATCCTTTTAGAAAAACCACCTAGAATTCATCTACAAAAATAACCAGCAAAATAGCCAGACTGAAGATGTACCTCAAGTTGTAGAATGCCAGCAGAGCAAGCAAAGCTGAGCAATCACAAGACCCTGAATTCAAACCTAGTATCAGTAAAATGTGAATGAAAGTGTTAAAATTTGTTAGAATCAATTATTGTTTCTGACTCACCTAGGATATATTCAAACAGCTGGTTTTAAGAGTCCATGGGTTGCTACTATTATCCAGAGTCTATGCCTTTGTCCCTGCCAAGGAAGAAGTAGATTCAGCTGTCACTTTTTGTGCATCATTAGTACATGTATTAGCACCATTGAACAAGAAAGTCCCATTCTATTATTATCATCAAAACATTTTTTTTTTTAATTTAAAACCCCTCTGAGGGATTTTGGGGATGTACTTTGAGAGCTATTCTCTGAAATGAGTAAAATGAAGATATTTTGAAATGCAGAGAAAAACACATTAAAGGACTGGGAATGTGGCTTAGTGGTAGAGTTCTTGCCTACCATGCATGAGGCCCTGGGTTCGATTCCTCAGCACCACATACACAGAAAAAGCCAGAAGTGAGCACTGTGGCTCAAGTGGTAGAGTGCTAGCCTTGAGCAAAATGAAACCAGGGACAGTGCACAGGCCCTGAGTCCAACCCCCAGGACTGGCAAAAAAAAAAAAAAAAAAAAACCATTTAAAGACGGGAGAAGAAAAGATCTTTTTCCAAACACTTTAGAAAATAAAGAAGGTTCTCAAAGCAACCACAAGGTATATGAAAGAGTATTCACTCCCCCAAACTCCATAACTTTGTTTTTAATTTACTAGATGAATCACTAGACCATCTGTGCCCCCACTGTAACAGAGCAGATCATATTGCTCAATTGTCAAGGCACAAATATTTTTTTCAAAGATGTTTAAAGTTGCTTTAAAAACCTTAATTTATGAGAGATTTTGAAAATAAAAATGACTAGAATTTTCAAGCAAAGGAGAATTTTAGACATCCTACTCTTTGTACTTTCTATACTATCCACTTCATGCACAATAAAGTTAAACTTCAATGAATTTCTCATCTGAGTGTCTTGTAGCTTGATAAAGGCAGAGGCAATTAACCTATTTATTCTCCAGATTTTGCACCTTTTTCTGTGTTTACTGGAGTGAAAATTGTTGCTTTTCCACCATTTCATTTAGTTATCTTTTGGCTTCATTCTACTACAAGTCCACCACACTGACTTACACGGACCTTTATTTTTCATTTATACTTAGGAGTCTAAAATTAGGCAGCTTGTTAGGCTGTTTTGGGGCTTCAGTGAGGTCACTTTGAAATCTATTTGTTACAGAATCGTCGCTGTGAGTGAAGCCTCATGGGAAGTTTATGGAAAGAATAAATGAAGAAAGCTGGAGAGAAGCACTGAAGACTCCTTCAGTCACAATCAAGCATTTTCCCTAGAAGAAAAGAATCATAGCCCACAGTCATGCACTGCAGTCAGGCAGAGGAGAACCGTCTGTGACTGGTACAATGTGAAGTGCTGTCACTGTACATTTTCCATTATAGAAGTTGGTATTTCCTCCAATGGGCCCACTGTTTCAAGTAGAGTTGGCCACTTTCCTAAATCTACCATGTGTGTGAGTCTCTAGGTACTCTGTGTGTTTGCAGTTGTTTTAGTGACTCAGGCTTAAAACAATCACCATTCCATTCTTTACGCAATTAAAATTAATAGTCATGTCACCTATCTTCAACCTTCTAGATCTGCTAGTTGAAAGTACCAGTCCAGAAAGTCATGAAGACTACAGTCATGTAGTCATCTACAACGAAAGGAGCTTATTGTCAGAAGGGGCTGACAGGCTGGCTCCCATCGGATAGGGATTAGCAGTCTATCCTTGTGCTGGGAAAATGTTTTTATATTGCCAGGGAAGTTGAAGGCATGACAGGAAGGCTAAAGACAAGTATTTGCATGGAGGCGGAAAGTACTCTGTGGCTGCAGCTGGACACTGCTGCACGTAGCAGTGATAGCACGTAGACAGGAAAGGATGTCCTGTAGCTCACACTTAGCCAGGGCAGGATGTCCTACTGATGGATGCTAGAGATAACATGTGGCTAGCACAAGACATAATGATTGCAGCAGCAGCCTTTTGCTGACACAGCTGGGGCCTAGAGACACAGGCAGTTTAGGTGGGACTGGGGAATTATGGCTGGGCCTGGCCTGTAGAGGACCTACGATGGAGGCTGTCAAACCAAAAGGAGGGTGGATATGCTAGCACTAGTAATGAAATTTTTCTGCTATAAGCCTACCATAAAAGACTCTTAGGGTTTGGATTTTAATATGACATCCAAGAGCTGTTAAGATTTGGATATTAATAACAGTTATTGAGGTTATTTCAGGGTATCAGATAGATTACTTCAACATCATTTTATCAGGATTGTTGCTACAAGTGGGCCATGCTGGAAGTTTATAGATAGGAAATATATGAACTTTACACACAAAGGATCAGAGGTTAAAGATATGGCCCACAGGTAATGAAGCTTTGGAGAAGTTTTGGAACATTTTGGAGTTTGGAGACTAGTAACAAGGAAGAGAGTTTCATAGAATTGCACTTGCAGTTACACTTGGGTCTTCCTGAGCTCCATACTCTCTCTTTGCTTCTCAGAGATTATAGACATTCAATATTGTTCACCTATCCACTTCTCACCATAATGTATGGTTCTCCAAAGGGCCAAAGTAAATGAAGACAACCAACATTAGACCACAAAGAGTGAAATTACAAACCAAATAAATATTTGCCTCATATAAGTTGATTATTTTAAGTAGTTAGACACAGTACAGAAAGCTGAGCATTAAAATTATTTTATATTTTGTGTTTGTGTGTTTGTTTGCATGTGTATGTGTGTGTAAGAGAGAGAGAGAGAGAGAGAGAGAGACTGAGAGAGTATTTCTCTTCATATATCCAGATCCATGTGTGAATCTCAGACTTGTCATCTCTGACTCAAATATTTAGAGTAAGAAAGAAACCATGGTAATGATACTATTTGAGTTCCTATTTCTTATAGCTTAACATAAACTATCTGACACACTACTGGAAAATATGAATAATTCAAGTTTCCATTCAAACTAAAACAGTTTACTGAGGGGTCATCACAGAATAGGACAATCTCTTTTAAAACTTTATTTTAATAAAAGTGTATATTAATTACTAAGACAAAATATATACCTGCAAGAGTAACAAAGCTGATCTGAAGTCAGTAAAATTATACAGCAATTAAAATATTAAGGTTGCATATTAGAAAGCAGGGTTATTACCTGGATGCATGTGTGTCAAAAATGGAGAAGAATGCATAGTGTAGGTGGGGAAAATATGAGAAAAGGCATATCTAGATATTTCTGGATTATCCTCTACTCATGTTTTCAGAAATTTACTATATATGACAGCTAATATATACAAGTTTGTCACTAAAACATATAGCTCACTGTATTGTATAAGGAATAAAATACTGTATATGTAATAGATGATTGGGTAGGCTTTGGAACTTTAAAATAAGGAAATAATATTATTGGCCTTTGTTTTGAAATGTCAGTCTTATCTGTTAGGTAAACTGGAGAAGGTTAACTTGGGAGAATATTGAGATATTTTAAACAAAGTTCAAATGATTACAAAGGAACCAGATAATTCATATTCCAATATGAGTCCCACAGTTCCATGAAATTAAAACAAAATGGAACCTAAGAAGAGACAAAACATGTACAGCTATCAGACAACTTGTACAGAATTTTTCTGTTGTAAGCTAGAAATACTAAAATGGACTTGAATAATGTGAAAGTGTTGATTGGATGGACATTTGGATACTTGAAGGAACAAATGCCACAAAACCAACCACAAAACCAACCATTAGCAAGGATAAGAAAGTGGATAAATCTGGAGTAGAAAGTAGCCTCATATTCAGCCATCTGAAAAAGCAGCACATATTTCTTTCAGTCTAATATTTTTCCCATTATTCAAATTCTTTTGTTGCACAAAAAATTTATTTTAATATAATTTGTTAGTTCAGTGTTGGTTTCCTGTGTACTTGAGATCTTATCTGTAGCCTTGTTGGAAAAGGAACAAGCATGGTACTGAAAAAAAAAAATAGTTGCAGCACTTTCCTTTTGGGAGGAAGTTAGCTTTTTGAGGAAGTAATATGTTTACTTTTTACTGCAGATATTGCCAAATTTTTATTGTGGCATCAACACAAAGCAATGTACAAGAGAGTAGGTGATATTCAATATCAGATGACATTCTCATGATGATTAGAAAGGTGCATAAAGGAAGAAGCAGAAAAGTGATTTCATATTACTTTTCCACAGACAAAACACAGCTATTCCAAGAAAAAAAAATCCAGATTCTTTAAAGAAAAGTTTCCTCTTGTTTAAATATTATGCTTTAAATATAAATTTATAATGTAACAGAAATCATCACCTCACTTCCTCATTTTTCAAGATTAGCTTTATTAGAAGGAGTTTACATGTAATTTAGGCCTAGCTATTTCTAGAAAAATGATAAAGAATTATTTATATTAAGGTATATATAATGATGTGATATCTTGGAAAAGTTTGTAAGCACATCAACATTTTAAAGACTGGAAAGCACTATAGAATTTCAACATCACTTTAGTAAAAGTATATTCATGTAACATATTATTGTACCTATTTCTATTGGCAGGGAGAATTAACATAATTATGGAAATTCTAGACCTGAATGTGCCATGGGTTCCACTAACATTCTCACATACAATATGCAATACAAATTTTCTTATTCAATTTGGAAATGTAGAAGACAGTAAAATAAGAAAGATGTTACTCACAATTTTCAATTAAAATAATTAGGAGAGTCAATCCTGGATATGGTTTCCATGGGTTGAATTGTATTATGGTTCCCTATTAAAAGTCAAGACACAATAAAGATAACTGCACATTTATGTTCTTTGCTCCACAATTCATCATAGCCAATTTACAGAAACAGCCCAGATGCACTTCAATGGATGAATGGTTCAAGATAATGTAACACACACACACACACACACACACAATGAAATTTTACTCATCTCTTAGAAAAATATGTTATTTTCAGGGAAATGGATAGACATGGAAAAAACTATGTTAAGTAAGTCAGACTCAGAGAAACAAATGGTGTGAGTGTTTTCTCTTATGTAGAAGTTAGATCTACAATACAAACACACCTGAAAAGATATATATATATATATACTTGTATATATATATATGGTAACATGCAGAAATAAACAAATTGACTGAAATATGTAATACAGGTAAGGATTCCAATGATATAACTCCTCTGAATAACAGTTTAACAAAGTGAATATCAGGAAGGTGGGTTCGATTCCTTGGTACCACATACACAGAAAAAGCCAAAAATGGCACTGTGACTCAAGTGATAGAGTCCTAGCCTTTAGCATAAAGATCTCAAAGACAATGCCTAAGCCCTGAGTTCAAACCCCAGGACGGGAAAAAAAAATGGAATTAAGAGTGTGATTGTGATTGCCCTTTATAGACTCTGGAACTAGAAGCTTTACCCACATTAAGTTATGTGGAAAAATCTCAAATTATATGATATGGATATAGACCCTGCTTACTTAAAAATTCTGTGAAGGCTTTCAGTATAATTCTATTATGTGCAGAGATAGAAATTACTGAAAACAATATTAAAATTTATCATGTTCATTGGGAATACAGATTTCACTCTGATTCACAACATGCAATAAACCATCTCTCAAAAATAGCCAAGGTACGGTTGCAAGTTTTAAATGTATGGATATCATTTCTGTGTTCATAAATACAAATGAGAACATCTGCATACAGATAAGATTTTCTACATTTAAAAGTACAATTATCTTTTCTATAAATTTAACTTCTGAAATAATTGCTAAATACTTTTTTCAAATTTCATATTTTACAATTAGTTAACAGGTAGGACAGTAGTAGCAATTATTCAGGACCATGTGCCCTGTTTCTGCAGCTTCTGTAACAGCTAATTGTTTGGTGACAGAAGTAAAGTCAGCGTGTTTGACCACTTTTTCATTTAAAAAGTCCCATCTAATGGGCTCAGTTTAGACCCTCTGGGAAGAAAGTTAGAGGACTGCCAAGATTGGGCATCTCACATTACAATGGCACAAAAGGAGTTCTATGTTCCTCATTTCCATCTACCTCAGAAACAGGTTTAACTTGATCTCTAGAAATTTGCTTCAGATATTTGTACCACAATCAGTCTTAACCTGGTAGGAATAAGTAGTTCCATGACAACATCATCTTCACAAATTGTCTGACACACAAAGGACACTAGGACGGATGCAGAAAAATGACTTTGTTTTCTCATCACTATGGGTTGTGTTATCATATATAGTACATGTTATTTATATGCATATAAACATTGAGGTGGTAATGTCTTATTATTAGGTCATTATTATTGTCATTGTATATATCCATCACTCAGACATCTGTGAAGGCCTACATCTTGTGTCTATTGTTTAATGTAGGGGTTAATTTAGGAGATTCATATATACAGTGTTTGCTAAGTAGCTTTTAAAACACATTTTATTATTTCACAGTGAGAGAAACTGATAGGCACTGTCATAACCTTTAGAGCAACTGATTTATGGACTGAATTTACCTGGAAAAAATGATAAAGATAAGCACTTGCTTTAAAGCATTAACAAATATCACTATCTCACAAGTAAGTGTTCCCAAGGCAAATCCCAGGATAGATCCATAGCCAAATGTGTACAGTAAGTGAGAAAACCGGGCACCAGTGCTTCCACAACTATAATCCTAGCTACTCAGGAAGCTGAGATCTGTGAATTGCTACTGTTAACAAATTGGTAGGTATAAGAGTTTTTGTAGCTGGGAATATGGCCTAGTGGCAAGAGTGCTTGCCTCGTATACATGAAGCCCTGGGTTCAATTCCCCAGCACCACATATATAGAAAATGGCCAGAAGTGGCACTGTGGCTCAAGTGGTAAAGTGCTAGCCTTGAGCACAAAGAAGCCAGGGACAGTGCTCAGGCCCTGAGTTCAAGGCCCAGGACTGGCCCCCCCCCCCCAAAAAAAAAAGTCTAATGCTAAAGAGTTTTTGTACTCTATCTTCCAAATTTAACATTTGTTCAATATATCTTGATTGCACATTTGTTTTGTGCTAAGAATTCTGCCTATGATCTTAAAAATAAGAGAGCATACAAACATATCCATATACAACAATAAAATAAGATGCTTTATTTAATAGTATTTTATTAAAGAATAATGTAGAATGAAAAACAATAACACATCTGCTACTGAAATTAAGTCATAAAATTAAGACATAAAATTTCTGCAGAAGGACTGGTGTTGGTGGCTCACACCTTTAATCCTAGCTACTCCAGAGGCTGAGATCTGAGGATCACAGTTAAGAGTCAGCCTGGACAGAAAAGTCCATGAGACTTAATTCCCAATTAGACAAAAAAAGTTGAAAGTGGAGCTGTAGTTCAAGTGGTAGAGTGCTAGCTTTGAGTGCAAAAGCTCAGCAAAAATACCTGGCTCTGACTTCAAGCCTCAGGACTGCTACAGGAAAAAAAAAAAAAAAAAGAGAAGAAAATCTATAGGATCTGATATATTAACAGCATTAAAATTATTTATACAGATTTTTTTGAAATCATGATTTGTTTTCTAGGAGGATATGAAAATTTAAGAGATCATACCCAATTTTATATTCAAAGGAAATATTTCTCTTTAATAAATATCCTAATGAAAAATCCTAGAAAAATAAATCTTTATGGATGATAATTACTTACTTACTTGCATATATGAAAAGCTGGTGTATTAACTTTATGCAGATTTATATCAAAGTGTAGGAATAAGTGAATGTGAATATGAAATTAAGGAAAGAAATTTACATAGCAGAAAGATGTAATTTTAATTAGGTAATATACTAAATTATTAAACATATTCAGGAAGTACACATTTGAACCAACATATAAATATGCTCGATTTATCTATTTTTTCTCTTGCTGAAAATATTAAACATGAATGCTTTTGAATTTTATGAAAACACTAAAACTAATTTAGTTTTTGGAAAAGTTATTTACGAATAAGCTCTCAACTTCCTTCTCTTCTAGGAGCAGAATTATGTTAATCACTCTGCAGGCCAAATTAAAAATGTCTGCTGTTATATGGAAGGCATCACACTGATTTGAGAAAGTGCTATTTGTGTACTGCTGCAGACAAAACTGAATTTTAATTTTTTTCTATCAAGGAACAATAAAGAGACTGATATCTATTGTATTCTAGCAATGGAATAGAGCATCACATGTGTTCAGAGAAAAGGGTACTTACTGATGACTCATGCTTGTGACGCCTACAATCCTAGCTGTCCAGCAGGCTGAGGTCTGAGGAACTTGGTTGGAAGAAAGCCTAGAAAGGAAACTCCCTGTGACTATTACCTCCAATTACTCCTAAAAAACCCACAAGTAGTTCTATGGCTCCAGTGGTAGAGCACTAGCCTTGAGTGAAAAAGTTCAGGACAGGGCCTAGGCCTTGAGTTCAAGGCCCAGGACCAGCACCCAAGAAAAACAAAACAAACAAAAAACATCGAAACAGACTGAATTTCAATCCAGTCATACACTTCAATTACTGTCAACTCAATCACTCAAAAATTAAATATGTAACAATCATTTACCTTATTATCTTGTCTCAAACAAAGGTAACTATGGTCAGAGTGATTTAAACTTATTGCAGAGCAATTACTTATTTGAAGATTAAGAGTCAAATGATTAAATATGGTTTTGTGGTACGTGGCATCTAAGAATGTTGAACGGAATTGGAGCACTTCAGCAAACTTCCTAATTCCTACAATAGAACTTAAGCCAGATAGATCACAAATTAGTTCATGAAGAAGTAAATCCAAACATTCTGCCTTGAGCAAAAAGAGTCTTTGAGGTCAAGTGTCTAATGACTTAACAGTATGCTTTATTTCTTTCACTTGTCTTTAAATTACAAAAGTATAGAAATGAGTTCTTTTGATCATAGCCCAGATACTGAAATATAGAAAAAACGCACACTAATAGATCAATATCAAACATCTAAAATCTAAAAGAGATTTTTACTTATCACGCAAAGAGAATAAAGAAAAAATTGTATGATCATCTTCACACAAGCAGAAAACTGATTTAAAAATATCTCAGAATGACATATAAAAGGAAAATAATTCTTTTGGATTAAAATTGCTTTTAAAAATGAACTTTGGGGGCTGGGGATATGGCCTAGTGGCAAGAGTGCTTGCCTCATGTATATGATTCCCCAGCACCACATATACAGAAAATGGCCAGAAGTGGCACTGTGACTCAAGTGGAAGAGTGCTAGCCTTGAGCAAAAAGAAGCCAGGGACAGTGCTCAGGCCCTGAGTCCAAGTCCCAGGACTGGCCAAAAAAAAAAAAAAAAGAAAAAGAAAAATGAACTTTGTAAATACAGTTCTATCAAATTTTTTCATCCAATCTACAAAAAAGGAAGTAATGATATCTTAACATTTTAGTCAATATTTTTTAGACTAAAAACATAACAAAAGGCATAAGATACAGAAAGCAATGATTAACTTTTTTATTCCTATCAGATACTAATGTCTATTAAGAACAGTCTGAAGAAAAATAACAAAAGAAATCTTTATTGGAATTAAGTTAATAAGTTTCCAACATAGAAGGGAATATATAAAAATTAAATGTAACCCTTTTAAAATAGAAAATAAAATTGATAATGTGACCATCTGATGAGATTGAAAAAATATTCTCTTAAAATTTAGATGGAACAGTAAACTAACTGGAAAAATTTTAAATTCGTCTCCAAAGAAAATACACTGTAAAATATCTATTTAATTTTGATTTACATGCAGGTATAATATCAACACAATACAGAACAATTAACAGGTAAGATCAATTGCATGTGGAAATAGCTCAATACTCTGACCTTTAACAAAGATGTAAAAGCAATTCAGTCAGTGAGGGATGCCCTTTTAAGTCAATAACTGATTATCCATAGACAAAAAATTAGAACCTAAACCTAAACTGCACAACTTCCTTAAGTAGTTTTGAACTTGAACTGCAGATAAATCATAAACATAAACACAAAGTAAAACTACAACTTTTCCTAGCCCTGAGAGAGTAGAGCAAAAATATTATTTTCTGCTGGGCACCAATGGCTAACACCTATAATCTTAGCTACTCAGGAGGCAGAATTCTGAGGATCACAGATCAAAGCCAGCTGTGTTAGGAAAGTGTATGAGGCTCTCATCTCCAATTAATTCCAAAAAGCCAGAAATGGAACTGTGGCTTAACTGGCAGAGTACTAGCCTTGAGCTAAAGAGCTCAGGGAGAGTGCTCAGATTCTGAGTTCAAGCCCCAGGACCAGCAGCCCTCCCAAAAAATAAGTTAAAAATTAAAAATATCTCTATACTGAGAGATACATGTTACAGACATAGATATCTATCTATACATAGATATCTAGAAGTACCTATAGATATATATTTATATAGATCTTTACATAGATCTATTTCTGTATCTATATATCTATAGATAGATCTATATAGACATATAGATATGTATATGCATATTTTCTCTACATATTGTATATATGTATTTATATCTACATATCATATAATTAAATATTTATATTTATTTATCTTTGTTTTGTTTTATTTTGTCAAAACCTGGGGCTTGCACTCAGGGACTGAGCACTGTACCTGGCTTCCTTTTGCTCAAGGCTAGCACTCTACCACTTGAGCAACAACTCTACTTCTGGTTTGTTCTGTGTGTCTGGTGCTGAGGAATTGAACCCAGGTCTCCATGCATGCTAGGCAAACACTCTATTGCAAAGCCACATTCCAAGCCCTATTTATTTACTTATATATTATGTATTTATCTGTATATACAAATACTTTTATCTATCTATATCTATTTATCTATTTATACATGTGTGTGCATATTATTCTTTTATGTAAATCCTTTTACAAATAGCTTCCATCTAATTACAGAGGCTGCAGAGATCTGAAAAATCATTGTTCAAAGCCAGCCTGGGTAGACAAATCAAAGAGACTCTTATTGCCAATTAACCAGCAAAAAGCCAGAAACCAAAGATGTGGCTCAAGAGATAGATAGCCAGACAAGAAGAGTGTGAGGCTCTGAACTCCAACCCTAAGAGTTGCACACAAAAAAATTAAAGAAAAAAATAAGTATAATTGTTCGAACAGAAATATTTTACATTTATTTAATATAGATACTATTGTAATATATTAGTATGCTATTATTATTGTTGTTATGTTGTTCTAGCATTAAGAGAGAATTTTCATTTTAATCTCTCAACCTAATTAAGTTATTTTATGATGGAATTTATATTTAGTGAAATATTTATTCCTTCCAGAGAATATTCATGATTAAAACAATTATGAAAACAACATACAAATTGTAAAAATGTAATAAAATCAACAACAGGATAAACATTGATAAAGTAAATGCAAATGGACACTTGTTAGATTAATATCAACTGCACACATTTATTATATTCTCCTTGAATGTTATCACTATATTTAGAAACACTAATTCTCACTTAGCCTACGAGAGCAGTTTAAAATGTTCAGCTCAAGAGCACCAACTTTTTCTTAATTCTTAAAAGTTTAATGTCTCCCATGGCATCATATTAAGAAAGACATTTTTACATGCTCTAGATACGAGCTATCTCAAACAAGAAGTTTAATATTATGTCTGAAGTTAAAAGATACTTAGAAATTGTATTTCCTTTTTGGGAATTCCTGGGCAAACCTTGGAGGGTAAATGAGGTGCTTCAGACAGGATATAACTGTGGTCCCCACTACCTACCAACTTTGAAGGAAGTTGAATGGACAAGTGGCATTTAACTTCTTTCTGTTTTATTTCATTGTATTTATTTTTTATTATTGTATGTTGTTGCACAAAGTGGTTCAAAGTTATCATGATAATTATTGAGAGCAATGAAGTATCACTTCTTTGATCCTCTACCTTCATCTCTCTCAAATTCACCCATACTTTCAAGTTATACCGTTTTGTTTTTAAATATGTACATACTGTGATTTTAAAACAAAAATTGACAGCAGTAAATACACTGATTTGATTTTCATAGCAATCCTATATACTCCTGCTCAAAATCATAAGCAAATCCTTTCTAAAATTATTATTAGATGATCTTTGATGCATGCAATAATAAAAATGCATCCTGCCCATAAATTCTGACATTACCCATCACTGCATGACTGTAACTCATCATCTACTCTGTATTTCCTTTAGTGACTCCCAGCTGTGGTGGCTGCTAGTCCTTTTTGGATCTAGAAACTAGAGACTGGGTGCTGTGAAGTTAACACCGGTGAAAGGCTGTCCTTGAACTCTATTTTAAGAAACCATACCAAAAATTTCCTCTACAACAAATAGTCAGTGCCTCAAAGTAGAGCCCCAGAATTCTCAGCTCAAGGCTCCTCTGACTTTCCAGATTATGCACCTATCCCTAGATTCAAGGGAGAACTAATCCACCAATCGGGATTCTCCCAGCAGTAGCTGACTTTTCATACTTGAATGCCTTTTCAAAATCTCAGATAAGATTTTTATCATCAAATCCTCCCTTTAGCTCTTCCTCAATCACTTTTCTGTTTACACATAGGAAAGAAGATAACAAAGATGTCTCAACTGATAGACTCTTCAGCACTTAGCTGTTAGGTATGTCATTCCTCTCATTGACCTGATGTTCTAAATGTTAAATTGCAAATCTGTCTTTGAGATCCCCACTTTTACATGCCTTCATTGAATATAGGAGTCACCCAAAAACATAGCACTGATTTTTTAGTTAAACTGTGCCAAAAACGGAGTTAGCAAACCAAAAGAAAAATAATAAGGAAAAGGTATAATTTTGTTGTGCCTCTTGTGTTGAGGACTAACAGACTTCTTTTGGAAATGGTATTCTAATCCATTTATTGCAAAGGCAGGTGCCTCATTGCTGTGCCACCATCCAAAGGAGAAAGCCTCTGCTCTTTCCTGTTACTTTGCACCCTAATATCTGAAGTACCTGCTCATAATGAGGAATACTGTCTTGAGCCGTTTATAGGCTTTGACTTAAATCACAGTGCAGGCCTTTAAGGGTGAAAGACAGCAATGCTGTTAACTGTAGATCATACTGGCCTCTAGGACCCCTAAAAAGAAATATGAAAAATAATAGATACACATGTAATAGAGTAAAAGTGAGTTATGTACCTATAATTGAATTCAGTAAGTAGTTCAAGTATATATGTAATTAAAATTTATTTTAAAATAAAAGAAAATACAGATTTAGCATTGTTTTAATCTGCACTTCAGGCTTTTGATAGATGTTCAATTTTTAAATTTCCAAAACTTCAGACAGTGTGCCACCACAGTTTTCTAAGTGCATCCCGCCTTTAGTGCAGTATTTCATGTCAGTGGATGTAGGTGCTCAGACTAAGCTTGAGCTTGTATCATATTTGCGATCTTCCTTCCTCAGCCTCCCAAGTGCTAGGATCCAGTCTTTGAAACAGCATCTTGGACTAGCAGGGGAAATCAGATGTAAATGAGATTTTTTTTGTAAAATTTTGACTCTACACCTCCCTGGGGCATCTAGTTTCAGTAAACTTCCTGTGACCCTGGGGCAAGGGTTTGCATACAGAACCTGTTGAGGAATTAGCAACCCAATCAGAATATTGTAGGACCTGGCCCATAAAGTGTATCTCTTAAAGCACCTAATTAGGACAGGGGCAAGCAGTCAGAGAACAGCCCAGGATACAAGAAACCCTAGATTTAGAGAAGTGCTGTGGAGACAGACAGAGACACAGAAATAGCCAGCTGAAGAAGAAGAGAGATGGCAGTGGTGGCAGCAGCCACTTTTCCTTTGAGCTAGATATTTCCCTTTAAAATAAAATTCTTTACTCTCATCCTCCATTGCCCTGGACATCATTCTTTGAACTCAGTGGAACTGCAAAACAAGCAGACATTATCTGCCTTGAGCTGTAACAATAAGTAGGTGTTTCCTGCTACAGGACTACAACCCTAGTGAAATCTGCCAGCTGCTGAGATAAAAGGACTATGTGAGTTCTGCCTACTGATAGGAATCACAGAATATTCTGCAGCTCCATTGCTTTTTAATACGTCAGATAGTTCTTAGCATATCTGTTCTGGTAGCAAAGACAGAACTAGCAATTACAATTAAACTTGGTTGCATTATTGTTGATATTTAATCTGTTGTTAAAGATATTAATTTTCATGTTCTTTTTAATTCATTATTATCATTGGGTGACAATATTTTGATGATATTTAAAAGATACTGAGTTTATTATGTGTTCTGTACACTTTAAGTACTTAGGATACAAATGAGTTGCCGATGTTCCCATTTGTTAACTGGTTGGAAGTTCTTTTGAGAAACAGAAATAATGATATCTAGTTGTAAGGATAAACTAAAAGAAAGGGCTCTTCACAGGTTGTTAGAATAAAGACAAAGAAAATTACTACAATTGAATTCAAAATATAAACCTTTGAAAGTTTGATCTCACAGAATTTTATAAAGTTTAAAATAAGATTTTGCCATAGATGACGAATGTAGCTTATTAATGTTTGGCTTACCAACATTAAGTATAATATTCCACAGAGTATATGGAAGTGTAAATTTTAGTTAGAACTGCTACTAGAAAAGAGAGCAGAAAAAGATGAAAGAACCTTTGAAATCATCTCTAATAATTTTCTCAAAATCCAGGACTCTACTACAAACCTTCCATTGAGTAATCTTGCAGTCTATCTGATAAGTTATCTGCCATTGATAAAAGGAGAACACACGATAGGAAAAGAAACTATAGAACCACTCCTCTTTGGGCTACCAGTTTTGGAAGCCTGAGTGATTCAATCATTCATTGCATGCACATACATATTCAGTGTCATTCATATTTTAGGTTCTAATGGTAGGATTAGAAATTATTTCTAATGGAGTTTTTGCTTAACTTGGGGCTGCAGAAAAGATAAATAGTCTTTTTATACCATTCAGAATTGTAATATTTAAAAATGTGATAAAATACTTATAATTTCTTTGTATCAGTTTTGTATCTGATAACCTAGCTAGTACAATTAATTTTAAAGATTTATCTTGTTTCTTTCACATACACAATTGTGTTACCTTAAAAAACCACATACTTTTAAATGATTACAACACGTATTTTTTTCCTCTCCTATAATAATGGCTAATCTCCAGTGTGAAACAGAAATAAAAGAGTTTGACTGTTTATGTACTTTTTTTTTTTTTTTTTTTTTGCCAGTCCTGGAGCTTGGACTCAGGGCCTGAGCACTGTCCCTGGCTTCCTTTTGCTCAAGGCTAGCACTCTGCCACTTGAGCCACAGCGCCACTTCTGGCCGTTTTCTATAAATGTGGTGCTGGGGAATTGAACCCAGGGCTTCATGTATGTGAGGCAAGCACTCTTGCCACTAGGCCATATTCCCAGCCCCTGTTATGTTTGTAATAGAAAGAAATTTTAGAAGGTTTTACTTACAGCTATGATATTTACTATTTACATAGATGTCTGATAAAATGAATACTTATATTTAATATGCACAATTCTAATTATACCAAATATCAGCCTACATTCATTGGAAAGATACCGTGATTTGGGGAACTAAATAAATATTATAGAAATAGCACTACATTATTTTGATATATTATATAAAAGTGATAAATGAATGATAGATTGAGATATAGGTATAGATAGTTATAGATGTCATATTTATTCATTATGTGAATTTTTCTCACAATGTTTCAGGTTTTATATGTATCTCCTTGACACATGAAAACTATAACTTCTTTTATTTTAATATCCACATCAATTTTTAATAGCGAGAATAGACTATTCACTTAAAAATTATTAGTTGGGGGCTGGGGATATGGCCTAGTGGCAAGAGTGCTTGCCTTGTACACATGAAGCCCTGGGTTCAATTCCCCAGCACCACATATATGGGCACTAAATGGCTCATGCCTGTCATCGTAGCTGTTCAGGAGGCTTAGATCTGGGAACTGTGGTTCAAAGCCAGCAAGAGCAGGAAAGTATGTGAGACTCTTTTCTCCAACCACCAAAAAGCTGAAAGGGGAGGTGTGACTCAAAAGCTTAGGGACAGTAGTCATGTTCTACCTTAGGACTTGCAAAAATAATGAATAATATAACCAAGTACAATAAAATAAAATAAGCAGAATCATCTTTGTCCATTACCTAAATTTTTCAATTGTATCATTTCCTTCCTAATTTACCTTGTTTGAACGAATTGCCTGTGTAGTCATATTATCATGATGTTTTTATTGCTTTTATACTGATTAATGATTATTTTAACAACTTCATAGAGTTTAGACTTTTGTTGACTCTTATGTAGTTTATCACTAGTTATATTTGTTAGGAATTTTTTAAATTTTTAAACAAAATTTAAAATGGATTGAATGAAATTCTTCATAATATTATTATATACACTGTTAGATATAATTGAGGTGAATATTATAGATACTAGATTTATGATATGCTTTATTTTTACTACTGTGGTCAAGACCTGAATCACACTGAAAAATACTCATGGAAAGAAAAAAAAAACAATGGAAAGAGCCTCCCTGCTGCTCTGCGTTCATGTGGCTTTTCAGGACTCATCAGAGTTCAGATGGGGAAATATCACTAATAATTGCTCAAAATAGCTGAGAGTACATCAAACCCATAAAAATTATAGACTTCCATAGATTATCAGCAAACTAGGATCAAAACAAATTAAATAAAACCATGGAAAGAATGTCATCTTTACACTGCTCAAAATGACTGTACTGAGTAAAGTCTTAAAAGTAACCACAGGGTTGAAAAACACATCTGAAAAAGCTATAATTGAAAATCCATTTAAAAATTAAGTATTTTTACTTCCAAATTAAAAAAAATACATGAAGCAAAAATAAATATAAATTAATTACTAATCAGAAGCATTCTAAATTATAGTTGGAGAATTTACTATCCCTTTCACTATTGTATAGAACAAGAGCACAGAGAAATCTTACACATATAGATGTAGCCATTGTGGCTTTCCCTAATTTTTATAGACACTCCACAAAGCAGCAATGTCTCGTTTTTCTGCACTTGTTGCAGATAAACCACACACTGAAAATTTAAAGTTGCACAATATAATAAGTTAAAACTATACTGGGTATGTTCCAGTAAGACATTAAATCAATTAGGAAAGTATTAACTAAAAAGTATCTGGAAAACTAGCAAAATTGGACATTTTAACAATATGTTTTAATGCATGATCACAAAAGAAATCTCAAAAAGGAGAAAGAAATGAAAGAATAATAGAGGGTGAAGAATTTTGAAATACACTTTGAATAATGATGAATTCAGTTGAAATACACTGTAAGTATGAAAATTAAAAAGGAAGCCTGTTGAAATTATTTTGGTAAGTGATTTGGTAAGAGATTTATTGGAACATATTGTATGTAATTAAAATATATTGTATACAGAGAAAAATATATTGCAATATATGTACCAAATCTCTATAACTAATGTAAGCTACCACAGACAAAATAATGTTGAAATAAAATTATTTAAAAAGAAATCTTAAGTAAAAATCTGAAAATATTTTCAGCTTACTGGAAATGAAAGTGACAATTGTTCAAATTGGTGTAACAGAATAATGATACCATGTCCACAGGAAAATTTCAATTAATCACTTATAAAAGAAGATCCAAAAATCATTGATTTAAGTGTTTGTGTCAATGACTATGAAAGAGCATTTTCATTAATACACAAGAATGAGAATTTGGCCAGGAATCCATTAAAATTATCAATATATAGTTACATCAATGACAATGCTTGTTTCACCATAAAACCTAGTCTCATCTAACATTCAGGATTTTACTGAATCCTGAGTATTGAGATTATAGAAATGTATCATGGCACCTAACTTATGATTGTATGATATATAATGTAATAGGACAAAAATGAGTAAACATACCAATACATGCATAGAAACCATTTATCAAAACTTTAACAACTATTCATGGTTAAAACTCCTCAACAAACTAAAAAGAAATGAAAATGTTATAAATCTAAGTAATCCTAAGACTTCCCATTAGAATAGCAAATATCCCCCTTCAGATGAGAATGAGACAAGGAACACTATCATTCATAACTCAATTTCACTCTTTCTGGAATAAGCAGCCACCGTAATGCAACAGTAAAGGATACATAGGTTATACAGATCAGAAGAAAAAAAGCTATGGCATCTTTATTTGCAAATATTATTATCTATCTAATGGACACAATGGAAATCTTCCAAAATTCTTCTTTAACAAAGGAGTTAGAAAAGTCAAATAAATATGGTTGCTCTCTAGAAATCAACTATATTACCAGCAACAAAAATTGACAACTGAAATTTAGAATATAACTCTTATAATGGAATCCTGAAAACTTAATGAATTAAGTGCTAAGAAGTTACCTAAAAACTACAGAGCACCCCTCTCTCCTATTGTGGTAATCTGATTGCTGGCACATGCTCTAATATTGAGCCAAATCTCCAGCTCTTTTTTGCTTTTGTTATTTTTCAAACAGGGTCTCACTTAAGTACCAAGCCAGTATGAAATGTAATCCACTGGGTTAGGCTCTGGTGTGGCTGGAATCACAGCCTGCTTCAGTATGTCTAACTTTCTATTGGTTGAGAAGGCATCCTGCAAACTTCTGCCTAGGCTAGCATCAAATGTTGTACCTTCAGATCCTACTCTTCCAAGTACTTAGGATTACAGAGAAGTAATGACACCCAGTTTACTACTGTGAATTACTGAAAGGTATTTTAAATACCTATGTAAATAGAGAAGCACAGCATATTCATAGATTGGAAATTCACTATTTTCAATATGTAAAGCCCTAACTGATCTGTGTAATTCCAATAAAAATGACCAAAGCAATTTTGTGGAAACTAAGTAAAAAACAGTGTGTGTGGGGGAGGGGGGCGGAAGGGGGGAAGGTAACTACATAACATGTAGAAATTTAAAAGTATTTGGAGAGAACATGAGTCTTTTGGAGTATACATATGACTTAATTTCACTATAATGTGGTAGCTATCGAAACAATTTTGCATATGACCATTTCAGTGGTACAAAATAGAGCATTCAGAATGAATGGTCGTAAGTTCACTCTGATAGCTCTTCATAAAGGAAAATTAAATTTGTATTCAGCAAATTTAATTAGACCAACCAGATTTTTTTTATAGAAAGATGTCATCATGGATAAACACTAACTTTAAAAAGCTAGTATAACTGAACACTGGTGTCATTCTTCAGGAGACTGACATCTGAGGATCATGGTGCAAAGCCTGCCAAGGAAGGAAAGTCGATGAAACAACTCCAATTAACCACCAAAAAGCCAGAAGCTCAAGTGATAGAATGCTAACCTGGAGCAAAAATGTTCAGAAAGAGTGCCCAGGCACTCAGTTAAAGCACCAAGGTACACACACACACACACACACACACACACACACACACACATACACAAACACACACACACACAGAGTCAAAGATAACTTCAGATTAAAGTTATCAAGCTTTAAGAAAAGGTAAAGAGAAATAAATATGGCTAATTGTCAAATCCAAAATTTTCTTGAAAAGCACATATAGTACACAATAAAGAAAAATCTACACTACACACCTACACTCAAACACATCAAGATGTCATGTCATTTAGCTTGGAAAAAATATTAAATTATTATTTGTTTGTATAAAAACTGCACATAAATTTCATTTCTGCTATTTTCATAATAGCCAAAACTAAAAACATCTGAAATATACATTAAAAGGTTTATGCATAAACAAAAATATAATAAATTCATACCTACTCAGAAGGAAAATGAAATAAACTAAGATAATAACCATAGATTGGGTGAATCCCTAAATCATTATATATAGGCAAACATATATAGGCAAACATAATCAAAAGAAAAATAATACACTGTATAATTCCATTCACAATTAACTTGAAAATTAAGTAATGACAGACTAAATTATAGTGACAAGACATGATTAGTGATTCTCATGGGCTTAAAGAAGGGGAGGCAGATTAAAAACAGGAAGTGAACGATATGTGTGATAACTATGGAACAAACATGTGCTTGCTTCAGCAGCACATATACTAAAATTGAAATGATACAGAGAAGGATGACATGCAAATTCATGAAGTGTTCCATATTGTTAGACAGAGAAATGAACCCTCGCTAGAAAACCAGGTTATTAGAGCAAGAATTGGTAAGACACAGCACTTAAAAAGACAGGCATAATGAAAAGAACAATCATCTCTCAATCCTAATTCTCAATATTAATGGACTTAAATATCCAATCAAATGACATTGACTCACAAGTTGGGTCAAAAATAAAAATCCATGTTTCTGCTGCCTCCAAGAGATACATCTAACCAGTAAAAGAATACATATTAAAAAGTGAAAGGGTGGAATAAAATTGATCAAGCAAACAGTCCCCATAAGCAGGCCAGAATTGCAATCCTAGTATCAGATAAAATTGACTTCAAATTAAAAGGAGTAAGAAGAGACAAAGAAGGTTACTACATACTAATAAACGGATTTCTCCTAGAGGAGGATATAACCATCCTAAATATCTATACACCAAATACAGGAGCACCCAACTTCATTGAACAAATACTACTGACTCTAAAAACACTCATAGATCCAAACACACTGATTGTTGGAGACTTTATCACACCACTGTCACATCTGAACAGACTAACACACCAAAAACTGAGCAAAGAAACCTCAGAACTAAACAACTGAATAGACCAAGTAGACTTAACCGACATACAGAATATTCCATCCAGCAATACCAGGATATACATTCTTCTCGGCAGCACATGGAACATCCTCCAAAATACATCACATTTTGTGGCACAAAGCAAATCTGTACAAATTCAGAAATATTGAAATCATTCCCTACATTCTCTCAGACTAAAATGGAATAAAATTACAGCTCAACTCAAAAAGTCACCACAGAAAATCCTACCACTCATGGAGACTGAACAACACATTGCTGAACAACCATTGAGTCATCAAAGAAATCAGAACAGAAATTAAAATGTTTATGGCATTAAACCAAGACAAGCACACAACAGCAACAGTGCCTTTGGAACACAGCAAAGGCAATATTCAGAAGAAAATTTATAGCTCTGAGTTCCTACAACAAGAAACTGGAGAAATATCAATTAAACAACTTAAGGAAACACCTTAGGCTTCCTGAAAGAGAACAACAAGCCAAACCCAAGTCAATAGACAGAAGCAAATAATTAAAATTTAATCACATTTAAAATGTCAAAATGTCATAATGTCATGGCAAGAATCAACAAAACAGTTGGTTATTTGGAAAAATTAACAAAATTGGTAGACCCTTAGCACATCTGACCCCCAATAAAATGAAGACAAATGAACAAAATCAGAGCTAAAACTGGAAACATCACCACAGAAACAACCGAGATTCAGAATATAATAAGGGAATATTTTGCACACCTATATGCTCATAAGTTTGAGAATCTGGAAGAAATGGATGAATTCCTAGCAAAAACTGATATGCCCAAACTTAACCATGAAGATTTAAACCTATGAAACAGACCCATATCCAGAAATGAAATAGAAACTACAATAAGAGATCTCCTATCCAAGGAAAGCCCTGTTCAAGATGGACTCAGTGGAATTGTAGAAGGCCTGCAAAACAGAACCCACACCAATATTTCTCAAAATCTTCAATGGCATTGAAAGTGAAAGTTTGCTACCAAACACATTCTATGATACCAGTAAAACCCTTATCACAAAACCAGACAGAGACTCAAAAAAGAAAGAGAACTATAGACCCATTTCCCTGATGAACATCAATACAAAGTTTCTCAACAAAATTCTGACTAATCAACTTCAACAAGTCATTAAAAATAGGGCTGGGGGGGCTGGGGATATAACCTAGTGGCAAGAGTGCCTGCCTCGGATACATGAGGCCCTAGATTCGATTCCCCAGAACCACATATACAGAAAACGGCCAGAAGCGGCGCTGTGGCTCAAGTGGCAGAGTGCTAGCCTTGAGCAAGAAGAAGCCAGGGACAGTGCTCAGGCCTTGAGTCCAAGCCCCAGGACGGGCCAAAAAAAATAAATAAATAAAATAAAAAATAAAAATAAATCATACATTGTGATCAAACTGGATTCCTTCCAGGGATGCAAACCTGGTTCAATAGACACAAGTCAGTTAATACAATCCACCACATCAACAGGAGCAAGGTCAAGAATCACATGGTCATTTATTTACATGCAGAAAAAGCATTTGATAAAATCTAGCACCCATTTAAGATAAAAAACAATGGCTACTTAATCTTTGATAAAGGAGCTAAAAAATAGGATGGAATAAACACAGCCTGTTTAACAAATGGTACTGGCAAAACTGATTCAACACCTGTAACAAACTAAAACTAGATCCTTATATATCACCCTGCACCAAAATTCAATTCCAAATCAATCAAAGACCGCAAAGTAAAATCAAATATTCTAAAAACACTCCAAGAAGGCATAGGAGAAACACTTGGGTTCCTTGGCATAGGTCAAGACTTTTAATAAAAGCCCAGAAATGCAACAAATCAAAAAAAAAAAAAAAGTTGGACAAATGAGACTGCATGAAGCTTCAGAGGTTCTGCATGGCAAAGTACATAGTTTGCAAGATAAATACAAAGCCCACAGATTGGGAGATCTTTACTAGCTATACAATAGACAAAGGCCTCATATCTAAAATATAGGTAGAACTCAAAAAATTAAATTCCTCCAAAACAAATCCTCAAAGAACCAACAGCCCCCTCAACAAGTGGGTTAAAGACCTAAAAAGAGACTTCTCTGAAGAGGAAATGAGAATGACCAAGAGACACATGAACAAACGCTCTACATCACTGGCCATTAAAAAAAAATGCAAATAAAGACAACACTGAGATTCCACCTCATCCCAGTAAGAATGTCCATTATCAGGAAAACTAATAATAACAAACGCTGGAGGGGATGTTGGTGGGATTGTTGGTGGTAATGTAAACTTGTTCAACCACTCTGGAAAGCAGTATGGAGGTTCCTCAGAACGTTAAACATAGAGCTCCCCTATGACCCAGCAGCCCCACTTTTAAGGATCTACCCCAAAGTTTACAAGCAAGACCACACTAAAGCCACTACCACAACCATGCTTATCGAAGCACTATTTGTCATTTCTAAAATATGGGACCAACCCTGATGTCCCTCAATAGATGAGTGGATCAAAAAAAGGTGATACATATACAGAATGGAATCCTATGGCTCTATCAATGACACTGCCCCATTAGTAAGGAAATGAAAGTACTTAGAAAAATACTCAGTGAAGTGAGCCACACCCAAAGAAACATGGACTCTATGATTTCCCTCATAGAGAATAATTAGTTCATGTCTAGGATAATCAAGCAGAAGCTTGATCCTGTGGCTAAGCTTAATAGAGAAATTTCCCCGTAATGGGCCCTACCAGTTTGTCACAGCAAAGCTTAGTGGAATGTCAGCTCATGGCAGGAAGAGGTGAGTTTATGCATTTAAAAACGAGACCAACACATTTGATTTTTGCCAACAAGGCTCTTCCATAAAGGAAGTTCTTGTGCCTGGGACTCATTGTTCTGGAGAAGGGGAATACTCAACTCTACCCCATTCCAGCCTTCCAACTGGGAGAAGGAAAACACCCAATTTTAATCCCATCTCATATTCCTTTGCAACCAAAAGAGCACCTGAGAAAATTGCCCAGGTGCACTAACAGATGGCTACCTACACATAGGCATATGAACGACTTCCCAACCATAAATAAACACCCAACCAATAAAGGTCCAGTATAGTGGCACAGAATTACAACTGGAAGTATGGGAAATTGTGGGTATTATTCAATAAGAGATATAAAGGCAATGGGAAAGACACCAGCAGAATTATTAAAAAGAAATTTTAGCCTCTGTGACTTATAGCTATAAACAATTTTAAGCACAACTTTAAAAATCTCATACTAAAAAATTCCTTTTCTAAATATTTAATTTTATTGTCAAGAGGTTACAGTTACATATGTAATGCAGTGAGTACATTTCTTGTCAAACTTATTACCCCTCATTTTTCTCCCACTTTCCCTTCCTGCCAACCCCCCTCACAATTTGTACAGTTAATTTCCAACATACTGTCTTGTGAGTATCGCTGTTGCATTGGTTCACACTTTGTCCATCATCTCACCATTCTGATGTTCCTCTTCCCTTCCCTAATTCAGATAAACATATATACAATACTCTGGGTATGAGTTCTAAGTATAATTTAGAGTCCTTGTTTGTTGTATTGCTAGTGAAGATATTCTCCCAATCTTTTTATTATCTATTTTATTTATTTATCTATTTTTTTATTTATCTATTTTATCTATTTATCTATTTTATCTATTTATCTATTTTATCTATTTATCTTGCTAGCTATGTCCTCTGCCATGCAGAACCTCTGCAGCTTCATGAAATCCCATTTGTTCAATCTATCTTTATTTTTCTGTGTTTGTGGGTCTTTATCAAGGAAGTTTTCACTTGTGCCAAGGAGCCCTAGTGTTTCTCTTATTCTTTCCTGTCATGTTTTCAGGGTATCTGCTTTAACCTCATGGTCTTTGATCCATTTGGAATTGATTCTGGTGCAGAGTGATATATAAGCATCCAACTTTAGTTTCTTTTTTTTTTTTTTTAAGATGTTTAACCAATTTTGCCAGCACCATTTTTGAAGAGGCTCCTTTCTTCCACCCTACTTTTTTTTGTGTCAGTAATAGGGCTTGAACTCTGAGCCTGGGTACTGTCCCTAAGCTCTGCAGCTCAAGGATTCATTTCTGGGTCTTGTATTCTATTCCATTGATCATAAAGTCAATTATTGTGCTAGTACCATGCTATTTTTTATTGCTATAGCTTTGTAATAGAGTTTTAAATTTGGTATTGATATTCTTCTAGCACTGTTCTTCCTGCTAAGGATTGTTTTTGTTATCTATATAAATTTTGCATTACTTCCTCTGTTTCATTAAAAATTTTGTTGGGATATTGATAGGTACTGCATTGAATTTGTAGATAACCTTTGGCAGTATTGCCATTTTCATTATGTTAATCCTCCCAAATCCAGGACATGGGAGGTTTCTCCATTTCCTTAAACAACTTCATATCTCAATGCCTTTACTTCTCAGAACACACATACATACAAATTACAAAGAATATACAAAAATGTTGGTTGAAGGATTAGAGCCTAATTGTAGATGGCAGAGAAATTGAGATTCTGAGACTGATGCAGTTGAAACTACTGTACAAAACATTAAAGGTAGGTATCTGGAGGTAGGTGGGCACAGACTAATTCTAGTAACTTCAAATATCAGATAAAAATAAAATCTAAACTAAGTACTCCTTTGAAAAGCTCTATAATAGAAATGGTTGATAACATGGAGAGAACATTTATAGGAATTCTCAAGACTGAAATACAAAGGAAAATGAATTCAAAGAATCCAGAAGTATATTCAGAACTATGGAGCACTTCATGAATGTGTGGCTTATGCATAATGGAAATGACAGAGGAAACAAAAGAAAATGACAGATGATATATTTTAGATAATGAAAACTGAGACATTTATAAAATTAGTGAGACATAAAACCAGAGATCCAGAATCACAAAGAATGCCTAGGAAAATGAATAAACAAACAACCAAAATCTTCTTGCTAGCCTTGGGTATCCTAGTTACTCAGGAGGTTGAGATCAGAGGATGAGTTTGAAGCCAGGCCAGGCAAACAGTTCAGTTAACCAGCCAAAAAGCTGGAAGTTTAACTGTGGATCAAATGGTAGCGAACAAGCTTGGAGCAAGAAAGCTCCGGGACAAAGCTGAAGAACTGCACAAGATATTAAAACCTGCCCACTTGTGTTTCAAACAGATAGTGAAGGGAAAATGATGAAAGTGATGACACTGATCAATATGTATAAATGTCATAGCAAGTCATAAATTGACATGTTGAACTGAAATCTCATTTTTCTGATTACTTGCTAATAATATTTTTTAAAGTCTTGCAAAAACAATAATCAGAAAAGCTGGAGAAGAGAGTAGGAATAAAGATGGGAGGAAAGGAGACAGGCAAGGTGAGAGGGAGTAGGGAGAGACAGAGTTTTGAATCAACACAAAATGTTGTAAAGCATTGAAAATTATAAAATTCACTTTTGGACTGGGAATATGGCCTAGTTGTAGAGTGCTTGCCTTGTATACATGAAGCCCTGGGTTCGATTCCTCAGTGTCACATATATAGATAAAGCCAGAAGTAGTGCTGTGGCTCAAGTGGCAGAATGCTAGCTTTGAGCAAAAAGAAGCTAGGGACAGTGCTCAGGCCCTGAGTTTAAGACCCAGGACTGGCAAAATATTTTGTTAAATTCACATTAGAAATACATAAAAACATAAAGGCAATCATCTAAACTTCAAAATTAGGAACAAAGAGCAAATCAAAATAAAACTAAGCAGAAGAACAACATAGGGAATATGTTTGATCAGAAAGGAATGAAATTGGGAGTAGGGGGAAACTACTAGAAAAATTCATGAATCAAAACATAGAAGTAAAGGTCAAAGCAAATGGTCAACTATTTCATACAGATAGACCAGAAAACAAACACACAATGTCAAGTTTTTCTAAATTTGTTGACAGATTCAAGGCAGTATGATTCAAAGACCCAGAAAGCATATCTCAAGAAACAAATTCTAGTATTTAATTAAAAAACAAACTTCCCTTTTACTACTTCTTCCTTTAAAGTCAAATAACTGATACTGGCTATCTTTTAGGCTTACAATAAAGCATCTGTAATAAAAAGAGCACACTCATAGTGAAGTAATAAGTAGATCAATGGAATAGTATAGATTGACAGATCTACAAAATGAAATCAACCGATAAGAAGCAAAGGAGTAATGGAGACTAAGTAGAAAAAGAATTCCTTTGCAATACTGGGATATCCACATGGAAACAAACATATTTCATTTAACAGCTTAAATCTTTCTGTAAATTAATTTAGAATGAATCATTTTGTATTAAATATAACATGAGATACTACAATACATGTTGAAAGCAATGGCTGTTGAAAATAACTACAACAGTGATATACCACTTGTTTTCATATTTGGAGTTTATTTCCCTTAGCATCATCTTATGTGCTCATACAGGCATAGCTATGGAGCTATTGTGATCTTCTGCTAAGACTATCCTAGACATGTACTACTTATTCCCTGTGAGGGAAACCATAGAGTCCATGCTTCTTTGGGTCTGGCTCACTTCACTTAGTATAATTTTTTTCCTCAAGTCCTTCCATTTCCTTATGAATGGGACAATGTCATTCTTTCTGATAGAGACACAGAATTTCATTGAGTTTAAGTACCATATTTTCTTGATCCACTCATCTACTGAGGCACATCTGGGTTGGTTCCATATTTTAGCAATGAAAAATTGTGCTGTGATGAACATAGTTGTGCTGGTGGCTTTAGTGTGGTCTTCCTTGTAATCTTTTGGGTAGATACACAAAAGTGGGGATTCTGGGTCTTAGAGGAGCTTCTTCAGCCTTCTGAGGAACCTCCATACCACTTTCCAGATTGGTTGAACAAGTTTATACTCCCACCAACAATGGAGTAGGGTTTCCTTTTGGATGTGAAACCGTGCCTTTTTTTTTTTTCTTATATTTCCCTTCCTGTGGTTTTACCCCTAATATCACTGTCACAGATTTTAGTAACATGGATATTGTATATACGTGTATTGGAACTAGTGAAGGGAAAGGGAATACCAAAATTGGGAGACAAAGTATAAAAAGACAAAGAAATGCAACAGCACTACTTACAAAACTATATGGTGTAAACTAATGATACAATTCATGGACAGGGGTAGGGGGGAATGGGGAAGGGGAAGAAGGAGGAAAAATGAGAGAGGAGGTAACAAGTTGGATAAGAAATGTACTCTCTTGGGGACTGGGGATATGGCCTAGTGGTAAAGTGCTCGCCTCGTATACATGAGCCCTGGGTTCGATTCCTCAGCACCATATATATAGAAAAGGTCAGAAGTGGCACTGTGGTTCAAGTTTTCCTTGGGCAAAAAGAAGCCAGGGACAGTGCTCAGGCCCTGAGTCCAAGGCCCAGAACTGGCAAAAAAAAAAAAAATGTACTCTCTTACATATGAAACTTTAACCTCTCTGTACTTCACTTTGACACTAAAGGAAAAAAAAAGAAGAAAAAAAGAGAGCAATGGTTGTGTTCAACCAAACTTCTAGACAGCCAGAAAGACAAGTGTGTATGTAATGTAATCGGGAAAGAACAACAACCTGAAGATTTAGGATTACATGCTCCTGCCTATGTAACAGTGCCACCCAAATTCAGGGTAGATCTTCCCTCTTAGCTAAACTTCTGTGGAAATACTTTAGACTTACCCAGATATATGCGTTATTAATTTCCACAGCACAGTCTAGTAAAAAATTCTACAAGACAAAATATAAAATTTTTAACATAAATTTCACATATCTTTTATTTTCCTGTCAGCTAGATCCAACTTATTATGAATTGTTTTCACTGGTAGTCTTGTTTGAGAGCAAGAAATATTATGGGAAATGATACTGCTGGCATTGTTTGGGGAGACAAGAAGAAAAAAAAGACATCATTAGTGTGTTGTTTTTTTCTTAGTCCACTAAAAATTATAAAAAAAATCCTTGAATTCCCCCTTGGGGCAGATTCTTGATTCAATAACAAAATGTATCTTGAGTAAGTATACTACAAGTGCTTATGCATACTTTGTGATGTCAAAGATAATGAGAAAATATGGGAGCTACCAAGCAATTCAGAAATTGATAAATGTTGTATCTTTTCAAGTAGTATAACAGAGAACTCCTCTACATAGAAGTACAAATTGGAGGGTCTAAAGGAAGACTGATATTACTATTAATTTCCCATGTTTTATATTATTTGAAAAGAATTTTGAAATTGGGTATGCTGTGTATAACTATAATCCTAGCACTTGGGAGGATGAGGCAGGAAAACTGTGAATTGGAAGTAAGACTGGAGTATGCAGCATGACTGTCTCAGAAAACAAACAAGCCATAGTGGGGAATTAGAAGAAAAAACACAAATGAGAGACAGAGAGAGACAGACAGACAGACAGACAGAGAGAGAGACAGAGAGAGAGAGAGAGAGAGAGAGAGAGAGAGAGAGAGAGAGAGAGAGAGAGAGAGAGAGAGAGAGGAGAGAGAGTGTTCCTGAAAGGTTTCCTCATATTTATTGGTAAAATAAAACAAACATTGATTTAGCTGGGTATACAGGCCAGACTTAAAACAAGTTGAATATGGAATGTCTGGATACTCACAAATCTCAGTAATTGAAAACCATTTATTAATTTTTAAAAATCTAAGAAATTTGTTGATTTACTTTGAATGGCGTGGCAACTGATGCCACCATCTATATCTAATCCTACACTATAATATTTGAAAGAACTTATGTAATCCACCGGGACAAATAAACAGATATTACTCTGAAATACCATTTAGCCTCAAGTGTTTTTATAGTGTTCCCCTTTATTAAAATCTCTTCTCATAGATTTTTTTTTTTTAGTAAAAGTTATATAGACCTTTCCTCTAAAAATTTAAAAAAAACAACTCGGGTTACAGTTTAAGGGTAGAAAACAGAGCCTGTGATTTAGACTTGACCTTCAAATGTCTTTCTGGGGCTCTTGCCTCCTTAATTGATGGTTTCCATGAAGCTGAATTTTGTTGTTTTATATTTGTGGAAGGCTGAGAGGACTGCAGCTTCCAGATGTTTCTAATGATAGAAATTAAGGATTTATGAAAACATGATTCTTTCCACTCCCCCCCGGCCCCTGCACAAGGCATGGGAAGCTATCATAGTAAGAACTTGGAGTTCATCAAGTTAAAACTCACCAAAGTATGGTTCTTCAGAACTGCTCACCCCACCCTACTTATCACCATGACAGAGAGTTTCTCACTGGCAGATGTGCCCAAGCTTAGGTTATAGCAGTTCCTCCATTATAATTAGGTTTTCCTGCTCTAGCCCTGCCTATCTTAAAGATTTCAGCTCCAGTAAATTGGAATTCTGTTTCCACTCTTTTGTCTCTTCAGTTTGGCATCAATGGCTTGCTCTTGATCACTGGTGTGGCTGAGATGAATTGTTGATATTTAATTTGAACTAGATTTTGTTTCAGGTTACAATTTGAAGCAATTTTGAACAACCATTGCCAATCAGACATGCCCACTCCTATTTTTAATTGTCTACTCATTTCTTTGGATAAATCTCCTTTCCCCCTCAAGTTTTTTTTTTTTTTTTCATTAGCTAACTTCTCATGGCTCAGTTAAACCTCAATTCCCATTTTAACAGGGTAGATTAGATAGTTCTTTCTACTCAGTATTCTCTTTTCACAAAGTTATTAATTACTAATAGGACTTCTTTTGCAACTATGTTTTGTATGTTTTATCTAAAACAAGTTTAAATTTTCCTGTTCTGTTTTTTTTTTAATTCAATTTTCTAGGGGAATGGGGAAGGGAAAGAGAAATAAGCATTGTGATTGGGGTGATACTAGCTGGGCAGTTTTGTTAACAGAAATAATGGAGGATAAATAAAGTCAAAATAGATAATAAATGAAAATAGAACAATCAACTTGTTGACATAATTTTAGGAAGGGGGAGAAAGTAAAGGAGAGTGATATGGATGAATTTCACTGTAATATATTATGAACACTTGTGAAAATTAACAATGGAATTCCCATGTCTATATAATTAAGTTAAATTAATAAAGAAAAAGCTTTTGTTATAACTGCCTCCTTAGTAAAGTTGCACAATGTTCTCTATATTTAAAAATATTTAGTGCATTTACCTTTTATTTTCAAGAGGATCTATGTTAATTTATAATTAATTCCTTTGCAAACAAACATGATTAGATTTTTAATATAATATGTCAAAAATTACCTAGTAAGGATTCCAACTTTTTCCCCCTCTTTACATTTTTAGCTGTATTGTTCCTTCTCAGGTTATCAAATTTCTGTAGCTCCTTAGATATCTTTGGTTTTTCCACTTCTGCAGAAGATGACTTATGGATTTTCTGTGTGTGGGCAAGAGAAAACAATAGGAACAGCTAAGAGCAAATGAGTGAAGTGGCTGCTACAACCGAATGAAGGCTTTCATATGAACTTTCCCTGGTTTGTCTATTTCCTCAAAACTTTCCCATTTATTTAAGAAATGTCCCTTGTTTTCAAATGAGTTTCTGATTACTTTTTATGCATACACTATCTCAGTAGGTAGTTGTCATCTGAATTTGGTACAAAATAACTTGAGTATCCCAAGCACAGAGTTTTGCATATTTCTCTTACCTATTTTTTTATTCCTGTGATTCATCACACCTGTAATTTCTACATCTTCAGTCTGTTTAGAATTCTCCCTTTACTAAGTTGTCTGTCTTCTATAGTCCTTGTCTGTCCCTTGTGGTCTTCTCTTCTCTCCCACTCCCCACCCCCCACATTCCTCCTATTCTACCACAGCAGTAATCGTGTTTTTGGTTTTGATTTACATTTTCCATGAATTGTTTCTCAGAATTTTGTAAATCCTCCAGGTTCATTTTATGGAAATGGAATTTTTAGTTGTGTTATTCTTTCACTATAATGTTAAAATGTGAGCTAAACATAGTGGTTGACACCTATAATCTTAGGTACAGGAATCAGAGGTTGAGAGGATCATGTTGTAAGATTAGCTCAGATCTAACAAACAAAATTTCACATTTTTGAAATCAATTAAAAATCAAAACACAAGTTGCAATCCCAGTGACACAGAAAACATTGGGAAGAGGTCTACATATGTAGGATATATAGGCCAAGGCCCGCTCTGTGCAATAGCTGGAGGCTATATATAAACAAGAACTGAAATGTGAAGGAGGGATTGTTAGAAACATATCTGTAAAGCACAAAACCCTGACTTCACATTGTAATACCACAAAAGCAGTAATCACTGTAAGCATAAAATAACAAAAGTGAGTTAATTTCTCCCAATGACTAACTGATGGGCTTTATGACTTACACAATACATCTCCTTTCATTTGCCTATCAACACTAGAAAATGGTCAACCCCATTTTACAGTGAAAGCAGTCAGTATTTCTTTGTCAAGTTTCTATCATCCATTTGTCCCCTACCTTGTTGGTGCGATAAGAAGTGTCACCAAGCACTCACTGGTGGGTTGTAATCCCAGATATTCAGGAGGCTGAGCCACCCTGGGCAGGAAAGACTGTGAGACTCTTATCTCCAATTTACCACCAGAAAACCAGAAGTGGAGCTGCGGCTCAAGTGGTAGAGACTAGTCTTGAGGTGAAGAGGTCAGGGACAGCCCAGAGTTCAATCCCCACAACTGACAAATTGAACAAAAGGAAGAAAGAGAGAGAGAGAGAGAAAGTTCAGAAAGAAAGAGAGAGAGAAAAAAGAGAAAGAAGGAAAGAGAAAGAATTAAGGAAAGAGAGAAAAAAAGAAAGAAAGAAAGAAAGAAAGAAAGAAAGAAAGAAAGAAAGAAAGAAAGAAAGAAAGAAAGAAAGAAAGAAAAAGAAGGAAAGAAAGACAGAGAGAAAGTGAGAGAGAGAGAGAAAGAAAGAAAGAAAGAAAGAAAGAAAGAAAGAAAGAAAGAAAGAAAGAAAGAAAGAAAGAAAGAAAGAAAGAAAAGAAGGAAAGAGAATAATTATACCTTGGTTGATAGTCTGGTTTGGATACTTGTTTTGGCAGCGGTGAAGGGTGCTTCATGCAATCTCAGGCTGGAGTACTGAAAACTGAGAGGACATTTGGAGGAAGAAGGCATCTTTCAGGAAACCTCTGAAGCACCTGGAATGGAGTCAAGAAAATAACAATATAGAGGACCAACACAAAGCTAAATCACCAGATGAATGCTGTCCTACCAATAGATGACCACATCTAATGACTCATGTCAACACATGAGATCTGCCTAAATCCCTCACCTACAAAATCCTAATAAGATGAAGCTTGTGTTAAGCCATTGGTTTTATGTGGTAATTACAGACAGAGATAAGTAGGATGGTAAGCCACTTAGATAGTATGTGTGAAACTGGAATTCATGATCAAATCTATGTAAACAAGTACCTAGATGTTCAACTACCACTCCAAACATCTGTAAACTACTACAGTATGAATGTGGGTTAGATGGGTTCAAGCCTTTTTGCAATATACTTTACTTCCTAATATATGAAATATGAACAGAATACAAGAAGTAATACCATTACTATTCAGCAGAACAAGCGAAACTGACATAAAGCCAGACAAGTGACAAAAAATACACAGCAACAAATGAAGAAATAAGAGAAATAAGGAGTCAAATGCATCAAAAACTTGATTTTTATATTTCCACCAGCTCCTACTGCCTTGTGATACCTTCAAAACTAGCACAGTCAATATTGCTTGCAATGTATGTCGCATATCATCTCATAGTTTCTGCAATTTTTTTCTCCTTATCAGAACTAGTATGGAAGATTCAGCCCATATATCTTTAGTCAATGACAATGTGGGTTTTTTTCTAATTATAGAAAATAATTTCTAGGATGAGTTCACCTTCTCTAAACCTAAAAACATACTCAACTTGGCTGCATTCATAAAACACTATTGATGAAACATACTGATGAAATCATGACATTCATTTTTCCTTGACGACATTAACTATTTTTAATTCCTTGCACATTCTTGCTGTCATAAGCAATTGAAATTTTTTATTTTATTCATTGTGGATCTTGAACACAGGGCCTGGGCACTGTTCCTGTGCTCTTTTTGCTCAAGGCTAGCACTCTACCACTTTCAGTTTTTAAGTGGTTAATAGGAGATAAAAAAAAAAACTCATGGATTTTTCTGCCAGGGCTGGTTTTGAACAGCAAACCTCAGATCACAGTGCCCAACTCCAAAATTTCTTTAGATCAAGATAGCTTTGAAATAAATGAAGAATTCCTTTGAATTCCTAAAAGTAACTTTCTATGTCCTGTATATTCATTTCTGGAACCCCAGGAACAGAGTAATCTCCATCAGTCTGCTTGCCACCCAGTTCCTGAATCCATGATCATTCGCCCCAGCTCTGGATGACATGTGACTTAGTTAATGCATCTATGTGAATCATAGGTACTACTTCCCTAGTGACAGCCTTTCAGTCTTTACTACAATGTTCTCCATGACAGTGGAGAAGAAATTGCCATAAAGTGGAAGAAAGATAAATCTATGAACTCTTTATCTAGTGAATGAATAGTCCCAACACATAAGTCGTTGTGGGGAATGCTGTACATTCAAGATAATGGGAAAGCACTGGAATATTATGATTGTATTCACCCACACTTCCTCTCTCCTTCCATCTGTTCCCCCTCCCTTTGATCTCTTTCTCTTTGGACAAAACATATTTAAGCTTCATAGTATTTATTTTATATACTACCAGATAGAAATCTGCAAGGGCTTTATTACTACAACCTTCTCTGTGAATACCATACTTGAAATCATATGTTTATGTATAAATGCATATGAACTTACATGTATTTTCATATATGTTTATTATTTAGACCCTAATATCTACATATGAGAGAAAACACATATCCTTATACAGCAAGTATTTATAAAAATGTTAAAGATTCCTTAAAGACTGGAAACTTAGGTCTAGTAAAAACTTATTAAATACATATCAATTCACTTATCATATGATATTCCAAAGACTCCTCAGGAACAACTCTATGAAATGAACATACTTTAACCTGCTCTATTTATTAATCATGTGATTCATATACATGAACATTGCAATGTCTTAATTTTTGTTCAGATCCCACTAAAGAAGGCATAGTGAAAAAGCAAGAATATAATTCACATAACCCTATTAAAAAGTAAGCTAAATTTATGTGAGCAAAAATCTCGCTCTCTCTTGGGGCTGGGAATATGGCCTAGTTTTAGAGTGTTTGCCTCATATACATGAAGTCCTGGATTCAACTCCTTAGCACCACATCAACAGAAAAAGCCAGAAATGGCTCTGTGGCTCAAGTGGTAGACTGCTAGCATTGTGCAAAAAGAAGACAGTGCAGTACTCAGGCACTGAGTTCAACCCCCATGACCAGCAAAAAAAAACAAAAAACAAAAAACAATTCTCTCTTCTTTTTGTTGGTCATGGGACTTAAACTCTGACTCAGCACTGTCCCTGAGCTCTTCAGCTCAAGGCTAGCACTCTACCACTTGAGCCACAGCACCACTTCTGGTTTTCTGGAGGTAAATTGGAGATAAGAATTTCACAGACTTTTCTGCCTGGGCTGGCTTTGAACCGCAACCCTCTCAGATCTCAGCCTCCTGATTAACTAGGACTGTAGGTGTGAGCCATCTGGGCCTGCTCTCTATTTCTTTCTTTTTTTAAAAAAAAATCTAATTTTGTTGCCAAGGTAATGTGCAGAGGGGTTACAGTCACATATATAAGGTAGTGAGTACATTTCTTGTCAAACTTGTTATCCCCTCCCTCATTTGTCTCCCACCTTCCTTCCCTCTCCCCCAATCCCTTCCCCTATACCTCCTCAGTTTTACACCTAATTTCCTACCTCTTGTTTTGTGAATATCACTGTTGGGTTGGTCACCTTTTATCTTTTGTCTAAGGCCCTGAGATTAAGCTTCATCTCTGTCTCTGTCTCTGTCTCTGTCTCTCTCTCTCTCACACACACACACACGTGGATTTATAGAAGAAAAAACATAGATGTGATAAATATTTGAAGTTAAGTAGTCAGAAAAACTATTATACTGAAATTCCTTTGAAATATATAAATTCATCTCCAAATCTATATGAACCTTAGCAATAGAATTTCTGTACCAACATGCCAGTGTTTCTATCCAGCCCAATACTAAGAAAAATTGTAGATAACATGAAATTCTCAGTTTTAAGCTGTCAGAACTATTACATATGATACGACTTTATAATTTGTGATAAGCTAGTAACACTATGCATAGCATGCTCTAAAATAAAACTAAACAAAACCAAACTTCTTTTTATATGCTGTAGAAAAAAAGATGAGAAAACGCTTGATTTGATCATGAGCAAATGTTTCATTTTTTAATCTTCATTAGATCAGCTGATCAGAAGACGTTAGAAGAGCTGAAGCACATTGTCCTGGCAAAGAGAGCTTATTCACAATTTGACATGAGTTGAAAGCACCCTCACCAAACACCTTTCTCTTATCCAAAAATATCCTCCTATTGGATACTGCTGAACTGAAAAGTCAATGATAACTAGATTTGAAGAAATGAATGTAAAATGAAAGAGAGGAGAATTACAAGAATTAGAATTTCTTTTGTCAAAGGGATTTCTTGACATGAGTATTACCATTCTTAGGTCAGCTGCCGTCTTACAAGTAGCCATTTTAGTTAAGCCACGACCTGTTCTAAAAATTGTGTTCCTAGAGGTTAGAAGCATGGCTCAAAGTGGTAGAGTTCCAAGGGAGGAAGAATTGTTTTTCTGACAGTTTGGCCCTGTTTGGACTTATTGCTCAGATAAACAATTAACCCCTTTCAAATTCGCCAGTTGCAAAAGATTGTGAAGCTAAATTCTGACCAATAAAAACAAAGTGCAGTGATATATGAGGTATGAAACCTGGCTAGACTCCCCTACAAGCGTGCTCTTCTACCTTTCTTCTTGTTAGAAGCATGCCTTTTGTTCTGCAGAAGTAAACTGCCTTAAGGAGTTCCTTTCAAGTGTTGTCCTATTCCTGTGTGACACCCTAATATCCTGAGATACTTCCAACACCAAAGTAGTTCCTGAGAATCAAGGACCCAGAATCCATGTTGTGAAATCTAATGTTATGTGGAGGTAAAAGCCTTGCCTCTTACAGGAGGAATAATATGAATGTCTTTGTGAAAGGTCTGAGAATATATGACAAAGTGGCCAGTTTTTCTTTAGAACTCCACTGAAGTCTCATATGCTTCCCCCAAATCCTTTACATCTCCCTTTCCCTCAGAGGATGGAGGGGTGAGGAATGAAGTGCAGGAGAGTATGGTAGAGGATAGTGAGCACAATCATTCAAAGATCCCTTTGTCTTGTACATTTTACTGCTTTGTTTTTGGTTCCTAGTAGATCTGTAATCAGACTGTTGCAACATACCAGACCACACATTTTTATCAGCTATAGAAAGGTGGAATAACCTGAGCACTTTCTCTGTCTATAACATCTGAAATTTCCTCATGTACATGTGTTGGTCAGCACTTTGCTGGATGTTGAAGCTGAATTCAACAGATTTCTAGGGTTCTCACTGTGCCTCTTCCTTTTCTTGTATGTTCAGTAAACTAGTGCTGCCTTGGCTCTATGAGAACCTCAGCTGCCTTTTCTCACCTTAGAAAATTTCCTCCACTTTACATTATGGCCCTTTCCTGCATCATGGTAGGAAACTTGAATAATCTCAAATATTTATATTTAATAAATTGTATTTTGTACTTTTTCTTCATTTCTGTAAGTGGGTAAGTAGTTTGCTATTATTTTTTGGTGTTTTTGCTAATACCCAGCAATTGTTACTTTGCAATAATTCTCCTATTTTAAAATTTCTGGTTTCTTTATCTGTGGGTGTGATGTTTGAGAAGTCCTGAAAGTTCAGGAGAACACAGGCTGATTTCTTCTAGGTGTGAGGGCTCATTTCTCCTTCAGGTGCTTACAAACCATCGAGGATTCTCTGAATGCATGATTCAGGTTTCTAAATACATTGATAATCACTGGCTCTCTTGTGCAGCCTTGTACAGAAGAGGAAAGGAATGTAGTCAGAAACAAATTTTCCCAGTTAATGACTCCCAACCTGCACAGGTCTTTCAAGTAAGCTTGCGCTCTCCCATTTGTGCTGAGGTGTCAGTTCTTGTGCCCCATTCTGGAACTGTCTACAACTCTGTAAGAATTTTCTCCTTGATAGGATTGATGGATGAGATTTCTGACCTTACATATTTTCAGTAAATAATTTAATTAGTAATACTTTCCTTTTTCCCATTACTATAATTATTATGGATTAATTTCAAAATACATGCATGATATACTCATACATAATTGTTAATATTTGGATGGAAAAGAGAAGTTGTATATATGTCTTTAGTCTGTTATGTTACCTGGAGGTCTGAGAATGTACTGGTTATACCAAAGACTCATATCTTCTAATTCCATGTATATGTTTGTACCAGGATCCACACATGTTTACATATACCTGGATCTAAATGTATTTGTATGTAATAATAAAACTTGCATATCATCTATCAGCTTCGTAATCCTTTCACAATGGCATGCTATCACACAGGGAAGTCTTGAAAATGAGAAAACACATACAGGGAAAACAGTCTGTTTGCTTTTGAAAGAAAAAAGCAATATGTTTGCATTTTGAAGGATATTTTGATTAAATTAACAAGGGTTATTTTTCATCTGTTTGACATTTGTTTTCTAATGTTGATCTTGGTGCTTGAACTCAAGATGTGGGCGCTGTTACTGACCTTTTTTGCTCAAAGCTAGCTCTCTGTCAGTTGAGCAACAGCTTCACTTCAAGTTTGTGCTTAATTGAGAATAAGAGTCTCAAGTATTTTTCAGGCTGGCTTCCTACCCCAGTCTTTAAATCTCCTCCTCCTGAGTAGCTAGGATTACAAGAAGGAGCCACCAGCCCCCTGCACAATAATTTTTGTACTAATGTACTATTGCATTGTTTCATTATTTTACATTATTGTTTAAGGAGTATTGTTGTTACCATTTTAATTGTATGTGAGTATACACATACCACCATTTATATTTATCTTCATATTTTATAGCTATAAAAATGTGGAGCACCTCTATGTACTTAAGTCATTTGTAGCATACATGATATATTAAGATTTTACTATTTGCCTAGCTCTAATACATACTAGATAATTTGGTGGAGAAATAGGTCCCAGTCCTCTTATGTAACTTATCATTTGTAAAGAAATATAGATAAAATAAAATATTTACAGAGAAAATAGGCTATATATTTAGAACAATCTAAAAACATTGAATGAGGTGAAGAAAAGATGGAAGATGTGGGGCGGCGGTGCTAAAAATTAAGCTCTAAAGACAGAAAAAGAAGGTAGATCAAGTTTATGTGAACTAAAACTAAATGCAGTACAGTTATGAATCCTAAGACCTGGGACCTGAGGGACAACCTAGATGGGCAGATGGAAACAGTCAAAGTCACCTTTAAAAAAAATTGAGATATGGGAATTAGAGGCTCTCATTTTTCAAATGCAAATAAGCTGTCTAAATATCAGTTTATTTAATACTTGTTTAATTCTCAGTGACAAGTGGTGCTCCTTGTGTTATACATAATAAAAATTAATGAGATTGGAGCCTATTCCTTCTGTTCCATTTTGTTTACTTTTATGTCCATGCAAGCCTTGCTGATTCTCTTCATTTAACAAATTAAATACTCACATGACAGTGACTAGAGTAGCATTCTCTCTTAGGCAAATTATGTTCTACATACATAAGCACTAATTATTCAATTATTTCCTTTGGTAAATATACTTTTATTACTTAAAATATGACGTGTATTTTCTTGACAAGAAAACTTATCTCCTAAATAATAGTGGTAGAAGACAGATATCAATAAAAAGAGTTGGGTTGAAGTACAGTCAGCACCCTTAAAAGCACTAGAAATTAGAAATACAAACTCATTTAAAATATGTAGCATTTTGTCTTGCCTACCTTGTGCTATGAATGGTGCTTTAGAGATATGTACAAAATGTACAGTATGTACTATTACATTTGTAGCATGTACACTTTGTGATAGTTAACCCCAGCCAGGATGATTCAAGGGTTGTTCTATGATGATATGCTTTCATATAGGAGTATCAGGGTAACTAAGAAAAAGGCAGAGGCAGAGATAAATTAACAATTAGAAGTAGTGGTGAGAACAAGAAGGAATGGACAAATGATGACAAAGAAAGGAGCAGGGTGGTAGGTAAGCCTTGTGGAACACCTTCCACTGCTTGTATTTTATCCTCAGCTTATTGTTCAATATTTTAAGAGGATGGTGAAGAAAGAGGGTGAGAAGATGGTGAGTCTAATGATCGCATGCAAATTTAGAACAACAACAACAAAGATTTAAAAGCATTCTAGATAAAATGAGAGGAATAGTGAGTAAGAGTCAACTTAGGGGAGGTGTGTTAGGAAGATACTGCAGAAGATCAAGAGGGAGGTGATAACTTTCTACAAGAGCATGGTGCTGTGTGAAAAAAAATTGGATCTCCCCAACAGATGAAAAATTTCAAAAGAAATAGCAATGAAGTTTTGCAATTGGGATAAAAGTCCGAAATATATACAAAGTGGATGATAGAAATAAAGTGATTGATTAATCAGCAGATTATTCATGAATATAAATAGATAATAGATAAGACAGAAGATAAACAAATCAAGACAGGCAAGAAAATATAGTAAATAAAAGATAGAGAAGACAGACAAGATCAACAAGAAAGATAGACACATATAGAAATATATAAAGACATGTCATTTTCAAGTCTTCTTGTCATTTAAATGATGTATATTTGAAGGCTATTGTGATTTTTCATGGCTTATGATGAGTGTATCTTTCCTGGTAAGTATGACATCAAGTATGTAAGGATCTAAAGTTCTTTTAGTGTGCTAAAAGGAAAAACCTAAACAAATAAAATTTAGCAGTTCAATTGAGCAGAGAGTGATCAAGAGTTGGGCAACCCTTAAAAAATAGGAGATGATGTAGTGCAGTCTGTAATGCAGTCAGAGAGCATGTATGGACGGATTGGGAGAGATGGGTTTATCATTTCAGGTTGGCACTATGATGTACTTGAGTCTATTCTCTGGAATGATAGAAGCTCATAATACCCTGTGATGCTGAGGGATTAGTATCAATTGCAAGTGACAACTGTTAGGCTTTTGTGAGTTCAAACACTAAGTTAATACAGCTGAGTATGTAAGTACAGAAGCATCTCCAGGCCTGCCTTAGTTTATATTAACAGGTGTTATGGATACAACCTACACATGTATGCATGTGCATTTGTTTCTGCCAGCTCCAGTACATTCTGGCTTCTTCTTTCATGGGCTTCATCTTTGCTCCTGCTCATATTTTTTTCAAGCATAATTAGCACATATCCTGAGGACTTAAGTAGGCTTTCTTCCAGAGAGAATTTAGATTCTTTCCTATAGAAAATAGAGATAGTACCACAGTTGGACAAATGTGTTCAGCCTTTCTAAACTGATGGTCCAAGATTCACTGATTCATCTTATAATATGTATTAATTTATGAATGGGTATGTTTTCCTCAACTGACCACCACTGCAGAGCTCAGGGACTGGGTCACAGCCCTCCTTTGGTTCTCACCAACAATGAATCCTTTTGATTCTTATAGAGACATAGAGTATCAACTTTTGGAAACAATAGAAAGATGAAAATAATGGAAAGGATCATTGTAGCAACAACTGAACTTTCCCTTCTATTCTGTATACAGATATCCTCAGGACAGCATAACTTTGACCAGCCACAATTTTAGTTAAGGAATGTTAAAGTATTTTTAGGATTTGATATTTTATGATTTTATGATCATGAAGATAATTCAAAAATCAAATAAAATTTACTGATTTTAAATATACTAGAATACATTCTAGTCTCCAATTAGTCTTTCATAAATCTCACATATATCATGGGATCTTAGGTTAATTTTTTTAATATCCTACTGTCTATTTTGCTACATTTGCCATTTAGCTTTCTAATTAGGTCAAGTGCTCATTATTGCATGTAAATTATTCCCCGCTAGGAAAACTACATGATATAAAAAATTGACAATTTATCTGTTAAGTAGAAATTGATAAACTATGGCTGAATACCAAAAGCAACTTGTCTCCTTTGTTTGTTTGCTTGTTTTGTTTGTGCTGATACTGGGGTTTAAAATCAGAGCCTTTACTTACTAAGAAGTCATTCAACTACACTACAACCAAAATCCAGCCCCTTCACTTTAGTGTTCAGGTAGAGTTTCATGTTTTTCTCTGGGTTATTTTGAATTATGATTCTCCTTATTTTTCCCACATAGCTGAGTACAGGCTTGGGCCACTATGCCTGGAAAAGATTTGTGGGGTTCCATTTAAATGCATTCATTACTTACTGTCTGTAACTGCTTTCACAGTACATGCAATAGGTGGAGACTGTATTGTTCATAATGTTGAACTGTTTGCTATCTGCTCATTTACAAAAACATTTGACTACCATTGACCTTAGAAAGAACCCTATGTACAAATGTAATAAACTCATGATTTCATTCAGTTTTTATTACATTTCACAAAATTCTGTATTTAAAAAATGATTCTAAGGAGATTTGAGAAACTATAAAATTGCTCTTCAATTTTATTGAACACAATTGAAAATGAGCTTCCCACTCTCTTCCAGTAATGAAAATCAAGAAAAAATATTGGCAGATGAGGATGTATCACAATTATTAGAAAAAGCAGAACATAATAGCAATAAATGGCAGCAGTTGAGACCATAATGGCGACCATGAATGTAAGCATAAAGATGAAGTGAACAATGTCAGAGGCAGCACCCTAGTAAATTTCTTTCAGCTCAAGAATTTCTAAGAAGAAAATGTACAGTTAAGGAAAAAAATAGCAATGTAATTATTATCAGTGTAATCATTCATCAGGAAGAACTTCTTTATGAAGCATTTTATAATAAAAATTCTTCCAAATTCCATTTTGTTTAAAAACCAAGTCTAAATCTGTGTTTTTGTTTTTACCGTCCATTAGATCCAGGTGCCAAAATTTGATACTATTTGAAACTGAAATATGATGAAAGCAAGTGTGAAAACAAAGATTATTGAAAGGAAATTAATTTTGGAAATCACTGAATGGATCATTCTAAATGATGCTTAGAAAAGATCTGTGCAATGAGATGGCAAACAAGATGGCTATTTCTTCAAGATAATTATGAACATCAAAAGTTTCCAAAAGTGTAGGGGTGCTGTTTTTTGGGAAACGAATCACCAGTAACAAGCTGAAACCTGTTAGAGAGCTGTAGGATTTGATAGTAGTATTTACCAAACAGATACATTGCACACCAATATAGAACAGCTGGTAAGTAGTTACTTCCATTTGGAGGATATCACTCATCATGACTACACAGAAACTGAAAACCAGGGAAATAGTGAATAGACTTTTGTGTTTCTAACTTTATCACAATATGTAACAATGTTTTTCTTTTTACTTTTAGTAACAGTTTATGACACTTATATATCTTTAATAAATCATTTTTATAACTATCATGATAACCCCTGGTTTGGAAGTGCAAGAAATGTTAAGATCTGTTCTCTACCAGGGGTTCAGTCAGAATGGCAACAGAGTTTCCCTGAATTTCTTAGACTTCTAGCTTGCTCTTTCATCTTTGATCTGAGATTGTTCCACAATTTAGACTTGAGATTTTAATTTTTAGATTTTGTAACTTCTTTTGACTCCTGGGAATAATTTACATAATTTTAAGGTAGTAAATATTAATTTACAAGATAGTGTGTTTTATACAAATATGCAATTCACTATATTATATATAAAGTTATTATTATACACATTTATGTAATGTGGTATTATATAAATTTAATTAAAATATTTAATAGAAATTTCTTCTTGGGTTAAAAAATACTTTGAATGAATAATATCATAATCTTCTATTGTTTGGTCTCCAGATGATGTGAAAAGAAAGAAAGTGATAGTTTTATAAAAAACTTATCTTTAGTTGTACAAAAGTTCTTGAAAAGATGAATTAGAAATGAAAGTTATAAACTCTATAACAAAAACGTAATAGTAATGTGACTACAGTTTTCTAAAACAACTTAAGTACATTTAAAAACTGTTGGGGAAATAGCCCATAATTCAGCAGAGAATGCTTGTCATGGTTTGATTCTCTCCTCTCCCAAAGGCTGATGTTTCAGGGCTTGCCTTTCATCATGATGGATTAGGTAAGTGGTAGAACCCTTAATAAGTGAGACCCAGTGTAAGGCCGTAGGTCTAAGTGTGCCCTAGAAGTAGATATGGACTCCTGTTAATTCCCTTTCTCACCTCCAGCCAGAGTGTGGATGAGATTTATCTGCCATGTGTTGCTGTAACAATATGTTGCCTCACCTCAGGCCAAAAAGTAACAAGGGCCAATCAGCCAAGAACGGAAACCACCATAACACTGATTTAAATCTTTTCTCATTTTTCAGTTGGCTTATTTCAGGTATTTCTTATAGTAACAGAAATCTGACTGCCAAAATTGTAAAGTTTTGAAAATTGTGGATAAAAAGTAGAGTAGAATCTTACTTGATTTTTTAAAATAACAAAACCAAGGCAATGGCAAGGAAAGACATGAGTAGCTTTTATTCTGAGTCAGGCAAATAAAAGTTAATTACTTCATTGACACAGTGCTTTCAACTCACATTCAAATACCAAGTACACACAGAATGTTAAGAGCATCTAGGGAAAGAAAAGCTAGATTACTTTAAAAACAGCAGAATTCTCAGGGCAATATTAAAAGCTACAGTATATTACAATGTTCTCTTTAAAATTCTTCTGGAAAATTTCCTATGTTGTTTGTATTCTGTAAGCAGCTGCATGTTACCCAGGAAAAAGAACTGGTATAAGGAACCTATTTATGAAATATTGGGTCTTCACCATTGCTGCTTGCTGACTTCTGCTGAAACAATTGCCAGTCTCTTCTCTTTACTCACAAAGTGAGACATTCTGCTAGGAAAACAAGTGCCCGTGCCCTTTCCTCTTGAGCATCAGCAGAACCATTCTCTTGCCCCGGATCATTTCCCTGCCTACACTTTGGACAACTCTGTTTGGTCCTATCTTACCTGGAAAGTCACAAAGGCCACTACCCCTTGCTGGGAGAATATGGTAAGAAATCTCGATAGAAACCAGATTTTATTAAATGTGCTTCAGGTTTTAGTTACCGGAATAAAAATTCTTAAAGATATTATTATTCTTAAGGATAGGGATATTGGTGAGATTGAGACTTTTCTAATAGGTACACATTAGACATATTGGTGTTTTTCAGAATACAAAAAGCAAACACTGATCTTCCATATGTACGGAAGAAAGAAGACAGAGCAAACTAGTCAAAGTCAGAAAAGAAGGAAAAATACAACAAAAGAGCAGTGTGCTATATAGAAGCATGAAAGACAAGGAAAATCTCTAAGTATAATACCTAGTAGATGCTTCTGTATGTTTTCCCAATATTCTTAACTGTGCATACACACACACACACACACACACACACACACACACACACACAGCCTTTAGGAATAGTTGATGATACTTATGTGTCTCTAATAAAAAATAAAGCTTTTATATCTATCATGATAAAATTCATGATGAGATTTATATATGAATATATTATGTATTAATTTATATGAATATATTATGTATATTCATATATTCGTGGCAAAACATGATGGCTCACACCTGTAATCCTAGCTGGTTAGGAGGCTGAGGATCTGAGGACTGTAGTTTGAAACCAGACTAGGCAGCAAAGTCCCTGAAACTCTTATCTCCAATTACTTTACAAAATAGGTGGAAGTGCAACTGTGCCTTAAGTGGTACAGACTAATCTTGAGCAAATATGCTCAGTCAGTGCCTAGGTGCTGAGTTCAAGCTCTATGACTGGCATCAAATACACACACACACACACACACACACACACACACACACACAATTTTTTTTTTACTACTATTTGCTCAGGAGAAATGTACAACATGAAATGCATACTTCCAGAAATTCTTTTTTTTGTAACTCTCATGCTGAATGAAATGTGAGAAAATGTTTGATAAATGTGAATATTATAAAGAAGGATGCAGCTCTACTTGTATGGAACTAGAGCTCCAGAGATCTTTTCTTTAAATATGAATAGATCAGAGCAAATGAGCAACTATGAGATCTCCATTTATGACTCATCAATAGATCAGGAGTGAGTGGGGGACTGAAAGATCCTTCCTCCATGACTCACTCAAGAAGTTATAGCAGGAATGTCTGTTATTGATATTCCCATAACCATTCCCCACTGATGAAGAGTCTACAGGGAGTTTTCTGCAGAATTCAAATATAGGGGCTGGGGATATGGCCTAGTGGCAAGAGAGCTTGCCTCGTATACATGAGGCCCTGGGTTCGATTCCCCAGCACCACATATACAGAAAAGGGCCAGAAGTTGCGCTGTGGCTCAAGTGGCAGAGTGCTAGCCTTGAGCAAAAGGAAGCCAGGGACAGTGCTCAGGCCCTGAGTCCAACGCCCAGGGCTGGCCAAAAAAACAAACAAACAAACGAATATAAGCCAAGCCGACATAATCAGCCATCTGTGTTGATGAAAATATATTAAGTGTAATTTTACACGTCAAAGGTGAAAGAATTAGATTAAAACCAAACTAATCAACACAATATAAAAAATCATCTAGGGCTGGGAATTGGCCTAGTGGTAAAAGTGCTCGCCCCCTATACATGAAGTCCTGGGTTCGATTCCTTAGCACCACATATATAGAAAAAGCCGGAAGTGGAGCTGTGGCTCACGCAGTTGAGTGTTAGCCTTGAGCAAAGAAGAAGCCTGGGACAGTGCTCAGTCCCTGAGTCCACACCCCAGGACTGGCAAAAAACAAAACAAAAATCATCTACATGCTGATTCATAGAAGCACATATAGAATTTAGGAACAAAGAAAGAGTTTAGAAATAAATGTGTAAAGTACTATACATGCTAAGCCCCCTGTGTACTTTTTCCACTTGTTCTTTCAAATCCATTTTTACCATTTGCTGTTTTTGTTCTGTTCCTTAAGAGGCTGCCTGTGTGACATTTATGGCTTCCTGCTAGGTCAGTTCAATGGGATGTATTGGTTGACAGGTTAGGATACACTGAATGATAAAGTCAGACATTTATGTCCCAGAGGACCTGACTGCTAAATTGCTGCACTTTGCCTTTCCCTTTAGTGGAAAGCTACAGTTATTCTCTATTTAGCAGTTCCCTCATGAAAATCTGTTTTTAGTAACTGAACACTACTTGTCTCTCTCTTCATGTCTAGAATATAAGCCTGGTCCTGAGTGAATCTACAATGAACAAACAGTCTTCAATTTATAAGAAATTCCGTATACAGCTCTTTCTAACTCTTCACCTACCTCCTTGAACAGGGCGGTTTTAGTTGACACAGGAGGAAACTTCAAGGACTAGAGAGTTTTGAAATCACATTTTGTACTGGCTCTGACTACACATGAGAACACACACTAAATTCTTTTCCTACTCAATGGAGGCTCCAAGATATACTTAAGGAATGTATAAGGAAAGGAAATCACATCAGTGAGCAGTGTTTGTCTTCCCTTATTGTGAAGAAGAACTGACTCTGGGTTTAGATGCATGTCAATTTTTCTATGTGTGTGTGAAGTTCTGGGGCTTGAACTCAGACCTGAGTGATATCTCTGAGCTTCTTTTGCTCAGGGGCAGTGCTCTACCACTTGAGCAACAGTTTCATTTCCAGCTATTTTCTTTCTTTCTTTCTTCTTTTTTTTTTTTTTTTTTTGAGTAGTGTGCTGTAGATAAGAGTCTCAAGTACTTTTTTGACTTGGTTGGCTTTGAATTGTGACCCTCAAATCTCAGCCGCCTGAGTAGCTAGGATTACAGGCATGAGCCCCTTCCTGGTGTATATTGAGTTTTGAATAATGGCTCATGAGTGGACCAAATATTAGGAAAGGAAAAATTATAAAATTGGTGACAAGAATTAAAATAGACATGTATGAATAGGCTTTTTAGATTAACCTAGCTTGCAGAAATATTCCTCTTCAGAACATCCACACCAGAGGAAACATCAGAGAAACAACTCAATGCATATACTCCAGTACTTGTGCAAAAGACCCTTCAGAAGATGGCACTTCACACTGTTTCACAACAAGAAAGGCCTATCTCTTCATGTGATGCCCATTTGCCAAACCTATTCATGTGACAACTCAAGATGTTTCTCCACAGCCAGTGAACCAGAGGCCTCCCTCAATTCTTGGATTTATTATCTTTGATTTACATTTGAAGCCCAGATCACAACATGCAAGTTGTGACCACCAAAAAGAACAGGCATGAGAGCAAAAATGAGGCGAGCTATACTGACCACATATCTATTGGCAAAAATAATCTTGAAAGAGATAGCTCATCATTTTGCTCTAGTTGGTTTGTTCAAATTTAGTTATGCTTATAATCCTAGCACTTGGAAGGCAGAGGCAGGAGAAGTGCAAGTTTGAAGCCAGCATGGACATAGTAAGACTGTAAAATGCCCCCCATACACATACACACTAACTAAGTAATAAAGCCTAAAGTTTCTTCCTCACTCCAGGCAAAGGCAGTACATAAGTACTCAGGATGTGAGCACCTGTTGGGGAAGCTTACTGGAATCTTCCATTGAAGCTGCTTTGCTTTTGATCTATTTTGGAAATTCTGCTAAGTAAAGTAAATCAGACCCATACAGATACAGGACACATGCTTTCTCTCATTTGTGGAAACCAGAACTAATTTGTTAGTGTACAAGTAAACACATCAAAATAGAGTGCTCACCTTGAGCAAAAAGAAGCCAGGGACAGTGCTCAGGCTCTGAGTTCAAGCCCCAAGACTGGCCAAAAAAAATTGTATTTGGGGAAGAACTTAAACACTGTAATTCCTTATAAAGATTAACTCAAGGTCCAAAATAAATACTAGGAAATGAGTACTTGAAAGGTTGGCAATGAGATCAAAGGAAGAAAGGAAAGAATATAGTCACAAAATTCAATGTATATCCTATGAAAGTAAGAAAACTGAGGCTGGGAATATGGCCTAGTGGCAAGAGTGCTTGCCTCCTACACATGAAGCTCTCGGTTTGATTCCCCAGCACCACATATATGGAAAATGGCCAGAAGGCGCGCTGTGGCTCAGGTGGCAGAGTGATGGCCTTGAGCGGGAAGAAGCCAGGGACAGTGCTCAGGCCCTGAGTCCAAGGCCCAGGACTGGCCAAAAAAAAAAAAAAAAAAAAAAGAAAAGAAAACTGAGAAGAGGGCTTGGGCTAAGAAGGATAGGGAGGAATGATGAAAGGAGTGACATTGATCAAGACACATTGTATTCATAAATTGCTTTGTTACATGGGAACTCCTTTGTACAGCTACTCAAAGATAATAAAAACATGATCAAAATAATATTGACTTTGATTAACGTTGTTTTTCTGTTCTTTGATGATTAAATTCTGGAAATCTTCACACAGCTTTCCAAGAATAATCCAAAAGTTTTATAAATGATGATTGGCTGTTGAAGACATGCTCCTTTACCTAATAACTATTCTTTACATTAGCATAGTAATATAATAAGGAAAAAATATCCAAGCACTGATGGCTTATTCCTGTAATTCTAGCAACTCAGGAGGTGGAGTTATGAGGATTGCAGTCCAAAGGCATCCCGGACTGGAAAGTGTTACTTGATAATTCCAATTAATAAGAAAAAAACAGCCAAAAATGGAGGTGTTGCCCAAGTGGTAGAGCACCAGCCTTGAGCAAAATGAAGCCAAATAATATCATGAGACTTCAAGAAGAAGAAAAAAGCAGAAGGAGGAGGAGGAGGTGGAGGAAGAAAAGGAGGAGAAGGAGGAAAAAGGAAGAAAGGAAATGCATAATTTCGTAAGTGACAGAAAAATGTTTTAAAATAGAGCAGTGGAAATCTTAAATTTCTCTGGATATTTTGCCTAAAATACATAGACTATAGTAGTAAGGGAAAATATTTAGAAGTTTAGGGAGTAGTATGGAGTGAGTTATGAAAAATAATAACCAATATTGCCTGAGTGTGAACTATATGCAAGTCAGCACTTTATATCCTCTAGTTAGTGGGGCACTGGTGGCTAACACCTGTAATCCTGGCTACTCAGGAGGCTGAGATCTGAATATGAAGGTTCAAAATGAGACAAGGCAGGAAAGTCTGTGAGACTCTCATCTCCAATAAACTACTAAGAAAAGGTTAGAAATGGGGACTTCCGGGAAGACGGCGGAGGAGCAGCAGAGCCCTAGCTGAGCTCCCTCCGACATCGCAGTTTTCTCACCCCATAGAAACGTTTACTCCTAGAAAGACAGGCAGAGTAAGTTCTAACAGTACAGGGATTCTGGCCAGGAAGAAAAAATCGACTTTGCTCGTCTGAAAACACAGATTTGATCTTTGGGCAGTGTCCCGCTGCCACGCCAGTGCCGGCACCAGCACAGCGCCGGGCACAGCAACCCACACTCCACGCAGCTAAAGCACACAGTGGAGACCAGCGAGAAATACCCCAGATGGCGGCTGAGCACAGACGACATGAAATCGCAGAGAAAGCGTGAGTACCCCACGAAAGATATTCTCACTCGCGCCCACAGAGCAGCTTCTGGAAGGCAGCCCTTCCCCCACAGCCAGAGCAAAGCGCCATCTTTGCCACTGGCATAAGGTCAGACCAGATTGGAACTAAAGCGGGCCTGGGGAAAGCGAGGTCAAAGTAGCCATCTTTGAAAAGGGCAAGAGGGACCAAACAGTGAGAGCCAGCTCTGCCCAGGAGAACGCCCCCTGCCCAGGTGGGAGGCAAGTCCTGGGCCTTGGCTTAGCCAGAGGTACCCCGCCCTGCCCACTGGAATTTCTAAATTTAAAGCGAAAGCTGCGAGCAGCTACTGGCGGCACAGAAACAACAGACGGGGGAACAAACAGTTCCTGGGACAGCTAAATGGTCCCAATTCCCAGCCCGAAACGAAGCTGCATTCCATAGACACCTCTGCCAAGAAGGCTGCCTCCCCCAGGCAAGCAACTCTCAGCCAAGTAAAACAGGCCAGAGGCGCCCCGCCCTGCTGACTCCACAGCCTATTCAAAGGCAAGCATCAAAGGCAGCGGCCCCACAGCAGACAGAGGAGCCACAGTTCCCAATACTGCTCACGTCCCCATCTACAGAGGATGCCCAAGGCCTACCTGCAAGTTGTGCGAACCACAGAGACCCAGGATTGCACCAACAGGGGAGAAGGGTCAGAACAGACCCACCCCTTGCAAACTGAAATCAAGTCAAAACAGCCAATCAGGAAAATAGACTGCAGACCATTGCAAGGAAACCAGAGACTGGGGAAAGAATACCCAAACAAGAAGGACTCCATTTTTTTTTCTTTTGAAACATTCTTTAAACTTTTTTTTTAAAAAAAAAATTTTTTTAATTTTTTCACTTCTGAAACGTCATTAGATTTTTGGGTGTTTGTTTGTTTTCCATTTTTACCGGTTTGTTTTATCAAGTATTTTTGTTTGTTTTTTTGTTTGGGTTGTTCCTTTTCTGGTTTTTTTTCCCTTTTCATTTTTTTTCTTTTTTAAATAATTTTTCTCTGTTTTGTGCATCTGTCTTCCAGTATTTTTACTTTATTTCTCTCTTTGCGTTTTCTTTCTTTAAAAATTACTTTCCTATGAATAACACCTCCACTCTTATCTGCTAACTCTCCATTGTCTGTCATTTTAACCTTGTTCTTTCTACTGATTCTACTCTTCTCCACATTTCCACGTCACTGAACCTAAACCAAAATCACCACTACCACCCCAATACATTTTACTCTATTCTCTTTACTACCTCCAACTTACCCTCCTGACTTACTGCCTGGACCTCCAGGTTCCATTGACTCCTGGTTATTGAATAGTGGGTATCCCAGCTTAATGTGAGTGAATCAAAGGGGTTCATAGAGAAAGCCAGTCCTAAAAGAACTTAATATAAAAACAAGAATTTCTCATAGGGTTGTAACAGTAAATAAGTAACTACTGAATACAGGTCCCAGGATCGGTTGTTATATTGAAATTGTATTCTTTAGGAACAACAAATCTAATTTTATAGATAGGTATACAAGGTATCTGTAAATAATTGTGAACTTGTAGATTTACACAATAGTGCTTGGTAAGGGCTGCTTTGGGTCTTAAATGGTGCTCACAGGTGCTGGTAGACTGGCATTCCCAATTCAAATGGGCAGAAGGAACACAAGAAAGATGGCAAACAATGAAGTCTTATCCCCCACTCAAAACAAGCAGGAAGCAAAGCAGTCAATCAAAGACATAGAAGAGAACCCCCAAAATGCTCTACAAAGTCTACTGATAAACATGATAAATGAAAAGTTTGAATCTCTTCAGTCAATTATTCTAGAGCATGAAGAGGCAAAGCAAAAATTAATGAAGAATTTCATCCACAAATAGAAAAATAAATGAACTTCAAGAGTCAAATGAAAAGATAGCTACCCAGCTTAAAGATTTGAGAGACAACAATCAAAACCAAAGTAATGAAGTTAATGAAGTAAAGAAGTCCATACAAGACCTAAGAAATGACATGGAAATAAACAAGAAAGATCAGTCAGCAGGAAAAGCTATTCGAAATCAAGTAGCTAGCCTACAGTCTCGACTAACTGAAGCAGAGGATCGAATCTCAGGAGCTGTAGATTCCTTAGATTCTATGGAGAAAGATAAAAAATCAATACAAATCCAAAACTGCAAAGAACCAACAGCCCCCTCATCAAGAGGGCTAAAGACTTACAAAGAGACTTCTCTGATGAGGAAATGAGAATGGCCAAGAGACATATGAAAAAGTGCTCTACATCACTGGCCATAAAAGAAATGCAAATCAAAACAACATTGAGATTCCATCTCACCCCAGTAAGAATGTCATATATCAAGAAAACTAACAATAACAATTGTTGGAGGGGATGTGGCCAAAAGGGAACCCTACTTCATTGTTGGTGGGAATGTAAACTGGTTCAGCCACTCTGGCAAGCAGTATGGAGATTCCTCAGAAGGCTAAATATAGAACTCCCCTATGACCCAGCAGCCCCACTTTTGGGTATCTATCCAAAAGCCCACAAACAAAATCACAGTAATGCCACCAGCACAACAATGTTCATCGCAGCACAATTTGTCATAGCGAGAATCTGGAACCAACCCAGATGCCCCTCAGTAGACGAATGGATCAGGAAAATGTGGTACATATACACAATGGAATTTTATGCCTTATCAGAAAGAATGACATTGTCCCATTTGTAAGGAAATGGAAGGACTTGGAAAAAATTATGCTAAGTGAAGTGAGCCAGACCCAAAGAAACATGGACTCTATGGTTTCCCTTATTGGGATTAATTAGTACAGGTTTAGTCAAGTCATAGCAGAGCATCACAAGGCCCAATAGCTATACCCTTATGAACACATAAGATGATGCTAAGTGAAATGAACTCCATGTTATGGAAACAATTGTTATATCACAGTGATAACTACTTTCAACATCCTATGTGTATCTGTAGCTTCTATTATTGATGATGTTCTTGTATCACCTTCCTGTGGTTGTACCTACACTATCTCTGTAATCTTATCTGAGCATATTGGAAACCGTGTATACTGGTATTGGAAGTAGGAAATTGAAAGGGAATACCAAATTTGACAGACACAGGGTAAAAAAAAAAAGACAAACAACTACAAAAGCAATACTTGCAAAACTGTTTGGTGTAAGTGAACTGAACACCTCTGGGGGGGAGGGAAAGGGGGAGGAAAGAGGGGGGTATGAGGCACAAGGTAACAAACAGGACAAGAAATGTATCCAATGCCTAACGTATGAAACTGTGACCTCTCTGTACATAAGTTTGATAATAACAATTTGAAAAAGAGAAAAAAAAAGAAAAGGTTAGAAATAGTGCTGTGGTACACTTGGTAGAGTACCAGACTTGAACAGAATTTCAGATATAGTTCCCAGGCCCTAAGCTCAAGCCACAGGACCAGTAATAAATAAATAAATAAATAAATAACTCCTCTAGTTTTATAAACTCGTGTGTGTATGTGCGTGCATGCACACATGTGTACAGACGCTTCCTGGTCATGGGGGCAGAGGGCATTGTCTTTGAACTTTTTTCTCAAGGCTAATACCCCATCATTTGAGCCATAGACCCACCTTTACAATAAGGATATTAAATCTAAAACGATTTAGGAAAAACAGAAATCTGGGATCTGAAGTCCAACATGTCAGAAGAAAAGCTGGAAACTAGGCTTTGAAGCCTTCACTACAGTGAAGACTACCACTTTCTTTTCCACACCATTCAACAGAAACATTTTGTTTGCTTTATTAAGTATCGTTGCTCCAATTACAGACCTAGGTTTTAGCTGTAAAACCCTGACTTGCTGCATTAACTCCATTGGCTCACACTTTCAGGTGCTAATGTCCTTAGGAATACTTCACTCAACATGATCATAGTTGTGGACTATGACCTACACTCAGGTAAAGTTGAGTGTAACTTTAGGACAGTCTATAATTTCTCTGATTCATCTCCTTTTTCTTTCCACCCCTGATTGCATAATATTATTTCCCGGTTGCTGCTGTGATCAGCTAGAGCAGACTGGGTGACTTATACAATAGATCTATTTCATGTCCTGCAGTTCTGGAGGCCAAAGGCCATTCAAGGTGTCTTCAACTGTTTCTCCTAACACCTTTATTCTTGACTTGAAAATGGCTACCTTCTCCCTGTGTTTTTTGTCCCCTTTCCACTATGGGTATTTGTGGCTTCTTTCCTCTATGGATATTTATGTCCCAATTGTATCCTATTTGTGTCCTCATTGTATCAATACAGTGATAATATTAGATTAGAGGTCATCTTAGAGTCCATACTCAAACTTTAACTTTAATATGGAAAAACACTTGTCTCCAAATACGGGTGTATTAAGAAGCAAGTGAATTTTTAATGAAAAATAATTCAGCCCATAATATAGACTGAACAGGAGAGAAGAAAAGATGTAAATAGGAAGGAATATAATTTAAAGTTACTTTTGAAGGTATTTTTGAAAAGGTAGAGTGATAGCTAACTTCCAGGAGGCTGAGATCATGTTTGGAAGTCAGCTTGGGAAGACAAACTTGAGATAGTCTTATCTCCAACTAACCAGCAAAAATATCATAAGTGGAGTTATAGCTCAAGTGCTGAAGTGGTAGAACACTAGTCTTGAGTGGAAAAGCCAAAAGAGACTGTGAGGCCCTGAATTCAATCCTCAGTACCAGCACAAACCGCCTGCCAAAAAAAAAAAAAAAAAAAAAAAAGGTATAAAGGAGTAGGGAGATAGAGGGTAGACAAGGTGATCTCAGCCAGGATTTCTTTAAATAATGGAATGATACATCTTCAATGTAATAGTGTTTCAAAGTTCAAGTCACTGTATACTTTGTTATTAGATGTAAAAGGAAATGTTAGTAGCCACAGAAAATAATGTAATTAATGTTTCTTTAAGTTTACTGCTCCCATATGGATAAGAAAGATATGAAAGACATTCTGGAATAATGTTTCAAATTAGAAACAGATAAAATATAGTGGAGGAAAATAGTTCTATCATTACTATATGGCAATATCTAAAGCCACAATTAACAGAATGTTTTTGTGTCGGGGTCCTTCGCCCCCAGCACTCTCCTGACCAGCGGGAGAGGCGGGGAAGCCTGCCCCGACCAAGGCGGGACAAGAAAAGGTGAAGTGTCGACGGACCGCCTGCACCCAGCCCCCTTTTGCCAGAGGACAATCAGACAGCCCAGGAGAGTGGGGAGAATGTCACGCACAGTCTCACTTTATTTGGGAGGAGCTTTGGCCTTAAAATGGCAGGAGGGGGAGGGGTGTGCGCACACCAAGCTAGGGACTGAGGGGAAGCCTGAGCTGTCCATCAAGGGTGGATGGTTGAAGGACCAATCCTAAGAGGCAGCCTAATTCTATGTCACAGCCCACAGGACCGCCTCTGGGTTCACCACTGCCGGGCTAGATTTACCTCCCCTGGTGCGGGGATGCTAAGCTTACTCCCTTATCAGTGCTCCCCTTTCCACCCTCTCCCCTGGGCACCTGACCAGCAGGTGGCCAAGGTGGAGTGAGGGACACGGGCTAGTCTAAGGTGCATGTGGCTGAACGAGATCCCCTTTTCCTCCCTCCTTACCCACCAAGGAAGCCAGGCACAGATGGATCTCGGAGACTCTTCGGAGAGCAATCCGGTTTATTCAGGAGGGGCTCAAAGTAATATAGTAGTGATGACGAGGATTGAGCATGAGCTGCGATAGGCTGGTGAGCTTGTCCGTCCAAGAGCAGCTCCCAAGGACCTCCCTCATGCGCTAACGTCACTTCCCATAGTACCGCACTGTGTGCTCGCTGGCGCAAGGTGGGGGATGGTCTCAAAGCTACCCCTTCTGGTTCCAGACCCAGAAGGAGATAGTTGTGGCTCACTTCCACACTGCCCCAGGGCTGGGGGAAGGGCGGTGTCTCAGGAGCGCTCCCCTCGCCCTTCCCCCGCTTAAGGCCAAGATGAATCCCCAACACACCACCAGACGCCATCTTGGCTACACGTGGTCCCAAGGCTGGGAGGCAGGGCCAGCTAGAACCGCCTTTCCAGTTCCAAATAATAGCCATGAGGCCCCAGAGCTGGAAAAACAGGCGGGGCCAGCTAATTGCCTCTTAATGATGCAAGGTGTGTCCCACATCTCCCCCTTTTGTTTTTAATTAGCAGGAGGTCACCCTACTTGAGAGTGTGCCTGTCTTAGGTCGCCCCCCCTCTGGAGATCTTACCTGTCATTGGCTACCACTCTAGCTCTTCAGGCAAATCTACCTGCAGGGCTTGCCAGCCCAGTGGAAGAACTCGGGCGGGGTGAGGGGGAGAGTAATTGCCACTCAAGAGGCGGCCCTGTTATTTTTGCCTCACGCCTGTACACCACGGTAGGCTGCACATTCTCATAGGGGGCCATCACAAACCTCATAGGGTTCCCAATTGGCTAAAAGCAGCATCATGCTGCCAGACCACCATTAACTGGACAGCTCTGTCTCATTGCTTAAGAAATAGGGGAAGCCTATTTACCCTTGCAAGGGTCAAGTGTAAACACAGAGGCAAATGTAAACACAAGGCAAATGTAAACACAAGGCGAATGTAAACACAGGATTTAGGGGGGGTTCTCTCCCACAATGGGGAGAAGGTGAGGGAGCCACCCATTTAGCTCAGTCCAGGGAGGAGCAGAAAGAAATCCACCACAGTCTTTTTTATTCCTAGAGAGAATAAGGAAGCATAACTCAAGAGAAAGTGCTCTTGGGTAGTTATTTTGGTGAACAGTATTTTAGGTCTCTAGCAGGTACCCAAATTGGGCTTGGTACCCTGATCAGGAAAACAAATCTGAAGCCCCTTCCCACACTAATAAGTGGGTCAGGACCTCGCCATGATCCAGTAAGGGGGTCCTTCCATCGGACTTCCACCTTTAAATAAGGTGTCTGATCTGACCAATGCCTCTGAAAAGCAGTCAAAGGTTGGTCTTTGGAGAAATTTAAAATATTTAGTATAAGCATGGCTGTCCTTAACTGGTCATGGGGGCTCCCTCCCCCTTTTGTTTTTTATTAATTGGTCCTTTAGGGTCTTGTTATGCCTCTCGATTAAGGCTTGACCCCTTGGATTGTATGGTATTCCAGTGGTGTGCTTAATATTCCACATTTTAGGGCTGGGGATATAGCCTAGTGGCAAGAGTGCCTGCCTCGGATACACGAGGCCCTAGGTTCGATTCCCCAGCACCACATATACAGAAAACGGCCAGAAGCGGCGTTGTGGCTCAAGTGGCAGAGTGCTAGCCTTGAGCGGGAAGAAGCCAGGGACAGTGCTCAGGCCCTGAGTCTAAGGCCCAGGACTGGCCAAAAAAAAAATATTCCACATTTGAAAAAAATCTTTGCAATGGTTTGCTTATAAAGCAAGGCCCATTGTCTGTTTACCTATAGGGGTAGCCCCAGGATGGCAAAATGTAGGGGTAGCCCCAAGATGGCATAAGGCAGACATGAGCGTAAGCAATCGTAATACAAGGCAAATGCAAACATGAGCAACTGTAACACATGAGCAATTACAACACAGGCACAAAGCAATGGAGGGTCTCTTATCTGGCTTAGTCCATAGGAAATAGAGGAATCCTGGTCCATTCTGGTGTCACTCAAGGTAGTGCAGATGGCTCTCCCTTTCCTCGATGGTGAGGTAGAGGTAGGTTCAGGCCCTGGTAATTTGGCAACCAGGGTGCTGGTAACTTAACAATTGAGGTGAGTAAACACTTTATAGTAAACATTGCAGCAAGGTGCCAATCCCTTGCTTATTGTAAACATTAATCATAAAACATTAAGGTGTCCAAATCCTTTAGCTCCTATTTCCCTCCAATGGGGGCCCCTAAGATAAGCAGCAAAGGGGGGAGAGAAGGGAGGAACAACAGTGTGCAAAATTTCCATTTGGTTCTTGTGCAAGGCTGTGGGCCACACTGCCACAGCAAACATTACTCCAAAGGGCACCAGGCAAGGTCCAGGGAAGAAACAGGGCCGACACTGGGTCCATCGCCAGTACAGGAAGGCTTTCCCGTTTCTCCATAGAAAAATCCACCACGGTCTTTGTTTTCCTGAGAGGAAACAAGGAGAGACATACCTCAAGGGCAAATGCCCTTGGGTGGTCATTCTGGTGAACAATATTTTAAGTCTCTAGCTGGTATCCAGATTGGATTCGGTTCCCTAGTTGGGAAAACGCATGTGAAGCCCATTCCTGCACTGATATGTGGGTCTGGGCCTCGCCATGCCACTGTGAGGGGGTCCTTCCAACGGACTTCCACCTTTAAGTAGGGTGTTTGGCTTGACCAGTGTCTCTGGAAAGCCGACAGAGGTTGGTCCTTAGAGAAATTTAAAATATTCAATGTAAACATCACTGTCCTCAGCTGGTCATGGGGGCTTCCCCCCCTTTTTGTTTTAATAATTGATGCTTTAGGGTCTTATTATGCCTCTCAATTATGGCCTGACCCTTTGGGTTGTATGGTATTCCAGTGGTATGTTTAATATTCCACATTTGGAAAAAGGGCTGTAAAGGCTTACTGGTGAAGCAAAGTCCATTATTTGTCTTTACCTGTAAAGGAAGCCCTAGGATAGCAAATCATTGTAAGAAGTGGCTTTCAGCATGCCGTGCTCTTTCCCCCGCATGCAGAGAGGCTCGGCAGGCACCAGAATATGTGTCAATAGACATAAATATATATATATATATTTTAGCCTTCCAAAAGGAGCGTAGTGGGTTACATCAGTCTGCCAGATAACATTGGGCTTTAGGCCTCTGGAGTTAACCCCAGGAGATTGCAGGGGAGGGACTTGCAGGAAGGGCATACATGATTTGCAAGTCCTTATAATCTTTTCTAAGTCTTTTATAGGAATTGAAGGAAATCTCTGATGTAACCCTTTCCAATTTAGGTGTGTACGCTCATGGAGTCCTTGGGCCATTTGAAGGTTTTGAGGTTGTACAATGGCCAGAGCTATAATGGTCCCATTAGTGGCCAGCTGGTCAGCCATACGATTACCTTTTGCCAGGTCCCCATGCAATCCTTGGTGTCCATGAAGGTGCTGTAAAAATATAGGCTCACCCCGCTCTTTTAACAGAGACGTGACTGGGATTATCAGAGGGGTGATTGGGTTTTCATCTAATTTAATGTATGAGAATACCAGGTTGGGTAGCAAATTAACCACATACAGACTATCAGAAAGCAAGTTCATTGGCTGTTTGACATGGGTCAGTGCCAGGGCGACTGCGTACAATTCCTTAAACTGTGCTGATCCAGTGACTGCTTCAAAGTAATGGGTGTTTTCTTTCTCACTGGCAGGGGGCGAGGCGGAGTGTACCACTATGGCAGCCCCCTCTCTTCCCCCATCTGTAAACACATTGGCAGCCTTGACAAGAGGCCTGGTAGAGAAAAGTACAGGAAGTGTCCATTGTAGCCTGGAAAATGAGGTCACCCACCTCGAGGTGCCATAGTGGCAATCTACCTTTCCCATAAAGCCCTCCAGGGCACTGGACACATGTGCATTATTTCTTCTGACCCATTCAAAATCTGACAACCAGTAGGGAATGGTTAGCACATTGGGATCGCTCCCATAATGTCTCAGGGAAGTATCCCTGCCCTTAATTACCAAGTCAGCAAGCTGGTCTAGCTGGGAATAAACACTGGGAGCTCCCCCCACTGAGGCATGCACCCATTGGAGAGGCTCGTCTGACTGGGTAACAGTGGCTGAGGAAAGCTCAGACCCAGGGAGGATCCAAAGGCAAAGTGGGCACTCAGGCTTATAGTGTGCCAGCTGTGCCATATTTAGGGCCATTTGGATTTTCTGGAAGGCTGTTTGGAGTGATGGAGTTATTGTAATAACATCAGTGGGCGCTTTGCCCTTCAAGGAGTCATGGAGCAGAAGCAGCTCCTCTGTAGGCAAGTGAAGCCAGGGTCTTAACCAGTTAATCTCACCTAACAATCTCTGCATTTCCACCAAAGGATAAAATGACTGGAAGGATAACTGGGGCTTAAGGGGGCACACAGAGTCTAATTTAAATTCTGCGCCCAAGATCTTAAAGGGGTATACTTTCTGAACCTTGTCACTGGCTATATGCAGTCCTCCTCTTTGTAGGAGTGTTTGCACCTTGCTATAGGCAAAGTCCAGTATATGGATATCTGATGCTCCAATAATAATGTCATTCATATAAACATATAAAATAATATCTGACTGGTTCTGAAGAGGTTGAAGAACTTGTGACACATAATTTTGGCAGAAGGAAGGACTATTAACCATGCCCTGAGGTAAGACTACCCACTCATACCTCTGGTCTGGCCCCTGGTAGTTAACCGAGGGCACAGAGAAAGCAAACTTCTCACAATCCTGGGGGTCAAGGGGAATGGAAAAGAAACAGTGCTTGATGTCAATTGTAATGAAATTAAGATCCCAAGGAATAGAGGGGATCCATGGCAGCCCCCGTAAAGGAGTGCCAGCGGGGATTATCCGCTCATTAATCTTTCTTAGGTCCTGTACCATCCTCCATTTACCTGAGGCCTTTTGTACAACAAATACAGGGCTGTTCCAAGGGCTCAGCGAAGTTCTAATATGCCCGAGGGACAGTTGTTCTGATACTATTTCCTTTAACTTTTCTAATTTGTTTGAGGGAATAGGCCACTGTTCCACCCAAATTGGGACACTCGGGTGCCATCGAATGGCAGGGACAGTAGGAACAGTGGCCCTTAGGATTGGGGGTGAGGCCCTGTAGAAGAATTAGGAGTCTCCTGCCCCGAGGCATCAGAGGGAGGTGCTCTTTAGCAGCCACTAGGGTCACCTGACAGGTCCTGGCCTGTGATGACTGCGGCCTTAATCTTTCCCAAGATATCTCATCCCAACAGGTTATCTGGAGATTTTGTTATTATTAAGGGATGTACTATTCCCTTGCCACCATTCATGTCATCCCAGGGGAGCCAGTCCCTGCTTGTCTCACTCTTAGCTGTGCCTCCCACCCCCGAGATCTGGGGGCAGGGGATTAAGTCCCACCATGGAGGCACTAGTTCCTTCTTTAATATGGTACTATCTTGGTCAGTGAAGAATCGGTAAGTCAGGCCGTAAAGCAGATGCTTTGCCTAGGGTGTGTTCGGCCCGCCTCTCTCACGGACCACCCTCCTGAACTCACGGAAATCTTTAGTTTCCTGCAACTCTCACGAAGTAGTAAGGGCTCCGACTTTAAAACCAGCAGGGCCATTTGCGCTCAGTGGCGAAGCACCGCGGGGCTCCAGGAATCTGCATATGTATGGAGCCTAGCCTGGCCTCCAGTGGGGGAGGGGTAGTGAGCTGGCAGCATTGCGCACCTCTCTAAAACATCGTCTTGATTGGGGTCCCGGGGATCAAGCTCGCGCTCGTCCCTGGGCCTCTCGGAGTGGGGCGTCGGGCCCGCTCCGGACCAAAATTCCCTCTGGCTGCCCTCTCCTGAGTCCAGGGACTCTCCCCTGGGTCCGAGGAGAAGCAAGCCTTAAGGGTCTTAATAGCTTGCAGGGCCACGAGTGGGAGTTCTCACCATTCCGTCTCCTCTAGCTCCCGCTCTAGCCGGTCCCAAGTTTCCCACGAGAGTGGGTTGGACTCAGCGAACCACGAGACCCTGTGGGGCAACTCCTCCCAAATTCTTATAGCACAGGGTTCCGAAATACTCATCCCCGCGTTTTGGAGGGTGAACCTCAGGATTTTAAGGGGCGAATTACTTTGCCTAGTTTGAATCTATCCCATCCTCTTTGATGACCCTGATGGGAGGACCACGCGTCAATTTCCCTGAGGGTCTAACGGGAGCCACGGACTTCCTTGAGGGGGTTTTGTGCCCCATGTTGGGCCACCAAAAATGCCAGGCTCGGGTCGCCTCCCCTGGCATGGAGGGTCAGGCTCTACTCTACTCTAATCGCTCCCTTTCTCACCCTCTCCCCTGGTCACCCAACCCGCAGGTAAGGCCAGAGTGGAGTGGGGGGCTCAGGAAAGACCTCAGGTGCATGCGGCTGTACGAGATCACTTTACCTCCCTCCTTACCCTTGAAGAAAGCCAGGTGTACGCGGATCTCGGACATGCTTCAAGAGCAAATCTGATTTAATAAGGGAGTGGCTAGCAGTTGATATAGCAGGGGGTGACGAGAAAAGGGGTGATCGACCAAAGAGCTGGCGATAGGCTGGCGAGCTTGTCATAGGACCCCCTCATGAGCTAACGTCACTTGGATAGCACCACCCAGGGGCAAAAGCCCACGAGAATGGGGAGCACATGGGCTGGTGAGAAAGTTGGGGGGCTGGTCGCAAAGCCAGTTCTTCTGGTTCTGGACCAAGAGAATTGTGGCCTGCTTCTGCATTTCCCCAGGGCTGGGGGAAGGGTGGCGTCTCAGGAGTGCTCTCCTCTGCCCTTCCCCCTCAGGCCAAAGCTGAACCCCAACAAAAAGTATGGGGGGAGTCCACTGTAACCTCAAAAATGAGGTTACCCATTTTGAAGTGCCATAATGGCAGTCCAACTTTCCCATGAAATTCTTTAAGGCACTAGACACCTGGTTATGGTTTCTTTTAACCCACTCAAAATCTGACAGCCGGTAGGGAATAACTAGCACATCAGGATCCCGCCCATAATGTCTCAGGGAAGTATCCCTGCCCTTAATTACCAGGTCAGCTAGCTAGTCTAGCTGGGAATAAACCCTGGGAGCCACTCCTACTGATGCCTACACCCATTGGAGAGGCTTTCCCGCCTGAGTCATGGCGGCTGAGGAAAGCTCTGAGCTGGGAAGGATCCAGAGACAAAGGGGGAATTAGGGCCTATAATGAGCCAATTCTGCCATATTTAAGACCGCCTGAATTTTTTGAAATATTACTTGATGTGATGGAGTTATTGTAATAACATCAGTGGGGCTTTATCCTTTAAAGAATCAAAAAGCAGAAGCAGATCTTCCATAGGCAAGTAAAGCAGAGGCCTTAACCAGTTAATCTCACCTAACAGTTTTTGTACTCCACCAAAGTATAGGTGCCATCAAATCAAATCATATTATATTATTTAACCTTAATGGCAGGTGTTAGAGAGCACAAATGAATAACAATCAAGAGGTCAAAGGGTCAGGACAATGTTCAGCTTCTTCCATCCCGAATCAGCAGGCCTTATTAGTCATGTGTGATGGAGGCAGGCAGAAGAGATGGTTTGGGCACCTCCTGCTGGGTTGCCTGCAAATTTCTATATAGACTGGTTAAAGATATTAGTTTGGGAGCAGACTGTGGAGGCAGCTTCCTGTAGCCACAGAACACCACAGTCCATGCAGCTAACACACATGTCAACCTGGATCCTATAGAGCAAAATATTAATCCTGGGTCAGGAAAATCGAGGTTAGTGGCCACATTCCAAAATGACTCTGGTTCCTTAATCCTATAGAGTTTATGAGAGTACAGGAGAGAAAAATGGAGAAGTAAAATCTCTTTTTATTTTTGGCTTGGAGTCTGGTGATAAGAGTCAGGATTGCCTCTAGGCTATTTACTGTGACCCCACCCACAGGCTGTAAAGATCAATTAAGACTTAAAGTAAGTTAAAATAGTAGTTATAAAGGCAAGTAATTTTTAAACTATAATGCTAGTTTTTACATGTTTTCCAACAGACACACAGACAGATGGACATACAGACAGTTGTGAACAAGCTTTGGGGCGTGCTTAGAACCCCCCCTTTTTTTGGTTTTGAATTGGCCATTTAAGTTTCCTGGAATTCCAGTGGCAAAATGATATTGTTTTGCCCATATTTTAGAACCATGTGGTCAGTTAGGAAACAAAAACTTTTCCTAGGAAACAAAAATTTTCACAGATTACAAGACATGAACATATCACAGACACAATTGTAAGGCCACAGTTGCAGACTTTAGGGTGGGGGGGCAGGGTTTTTGGGAGCTGGAGTCTCCACATTCCTGCCCAGCCTCCAGGAATTTAGCACACCGATTACCTGGGGTGTGGGTAGGAGGCGCTTACTAAAAAACATTCTACTGTCCACAGAAAGCTTACGATTTAGCCAACAACAATCAGAATTTAACCGAATCTCCAAACTTAGCAAACATCAACGAAAGAACAGGAAACCTTTCTTTGTCTCTTTCAAAGCAGATGTTAAGCAAATAAGCCCTTCTCCTCCTGGGCAGGCAGGGGGCTGTCTCCCCTACATCCAAGAGATTTCTCAGCAAATGCTTCCCAGGCTCTTTAAGGCCACCTCTGGAGTGGGAGAAGTGAGTGTCTTAAAAAGGCCTTTACTGTCCTCAGGGCGATCCACTCCCGGGTCCACGAAAGATGGTGGGAAGCCTCTGGTGGAGGAGGGGTGACGAGGTGGAGGAGGCCGCCCCCACCCCCACCTTGCTCGTCCGCCGCACATCCCGGGGCCGAGGGGCTTGGCCTGGGATCTGGGGGATCAGGCCAAAACTTGTCTATGGGCTCATCAGAGTGAGGCATTGAGTCCCTCTCCTCCTGGGCAGCGGGAGGGCTGTTTCCCTTCCATCCAAGATGTTCCCCTGCAGATCCTTCCTGGGCCCAGATGCTCCTCCTTAGGGGTTCTGGGGAAAAGCAGGCCTTAAGAGCCCAGAGGATTGGGAAGATTACGAGAGGGAGCTCCTCTCCCAAGTCGACTTCCCTCCTTTCCACTTCCTGCTCTACACGTTCCCATGTAGCTCAGTTAAAGAGATTAGCCTCTGCCAGCCAAGGAGTGGCGCATCAAGGCCTCCTGGATCCTTTTGGCCTGGGAGTCTGAGATGTTTAGTCCTATGATTTGCGTGAAGCTCAGCACCCAAAGTGCCGGATCACCATGCTGACTTTGATATTGCTCCATCCTTTCCAGGGATACCGTTACCTCTTGGAACTCGCTTGACTTGGCTTGCCAGTAGTTTCTAAACCCACACTTCCTCATGCCCCATGTTGGGCACCAGCTGTCGGGGTCCTTCACCCCCAGTGCTCTCCTGGCCAGCAGGAGAGGCGAGGAAGCGCACCCCGACTGAGGCGTGCCAAGAAAAGGTGAAGAGACGATGGACCGCCCGCACCCAGCCCCCATTTCACCAGAGGACAATCAGACAGCCTGGGAGAGTGTCACACATGGTCTCGCTTTATTTGGGAGGAGCTTCAGCCTTAAAATGGCAGGAGGGGGAGGGGTGTGTGCACACCTAGCTAGGGACTGAGGGGAGGCTTGAGCTGTCCATCAAGGGTGGATGGCCGAGGGACCAATCCTAAGAGGCGGCCTAATTCTATGTCACAGCCAACAGGACCACCTCTGGGTTCACTAACAGGCACCATCTTGGCTACACGTGGTCCCAAGGATGGGAGGCAGGGCCAGCTAGAACTGCCTTTCCAGTTCCATGTAGCCACGTGGCCCCAGGGCTGGGAAAACAGGTGGGGCCAGCTAATTGGCTCTTAATGATGCAAGGCTTGCTCCACATTTTTGCAGTGACAAAAATCATTCAAATCAAGTTTTACTCACATAACAAATTTTTGAGACAGTATTTTCCAGATTTATTCTTAGATTCTCACAATAGCTGTCAGAAGCTTCTTACATTCTAACCATTATTAGATTATCTTATTTAAAGAAACAATATGGAATTACTACAATTTAAAAACTCAGCTATATTTGCAGCATTCTTGATTTATGAATATTTATTACCTGTTCTTTGCCCTAAAATTATATTTTACTTGTATTGGTTCGTCTTATTTTTCACTTACCTAAGTTTTATTTTATTTTTTTGAAGGGTAAAAAATTTAATTTCATATTTTGAATTCAGATCATGTACATTAAGTACTATATAAGTTTGTTCCTTTAGGGTATTCAGTATTTGGCTTACTTATTGGAGACATACATAATTTAGCTGTTTTACTTCATCAAAGTATTAAATTATCCAGGCACTGGTGGTTCGTACCTGTTATCCTAACTACTTGGAAGGCTAAGATCTGGTTCAAAGCCAGCCTAGGCAAGAAAGTCTGTGACATTCTCATCTCTAAGCATAAAAAAAAAGCCAGAAATAGAATTGTGGCTCAAGTGGTAGAGTGCCAGACTTAAGAAAAAGAAGCTCAGGGACAGCACCCGGACCTTGAGTTCAAGCCCCAAGACTAGCACATACACAAAAAAATTATGGTATCAAGTTAGAAACAGGACATTAACTTGTAAATTGTCCACATTTTTCTGACTTGCTTAGGGCTAACTGTAGCATTTACATTTACTCCTAAGATTGGCAAAAACACGTCATTGTGATTGTGCAAGGAATTTCATCTTTTGCATAAATAGCCTCTTACTCCCACCTCCTTGCTAGACTTAGTCCTGATGAAAAAAAAATCTGAAATTACTAGCACCAAACACTGTAACCAGGTATAAGAATTGGTGAAAGCCTTAATGCTCAGTCCTTGTAATAAATTAATGTATATAAATATTTCAGTATTTTTAAGTATTTCTTTAACATCTGAAATGAACTTAAAAAGTCAAAGGTTTAAAAGAATTTTGAATTTCCTTGCTAGGAGGTTTTATCTTAAAGATTCCTTTTAGGCTTACTTTAGTGTTCAGGATCTCCATTTATAATTGTAGTCACTTATTTCCATATTTTGTAAAAACGATTTCCCCAGTAGTGGTATTTGACTAAGTTGTTTCAGAGTCTCAGAGTGCAAACCACAATTAGCAAGATCCTTATGGACAACTTCTTTATCTAGTACCTTACACAGCAGCGAGCAGATATTAAATACAGTGGTCAGCTCATGTAGATATAGTCCTGCAGAGAATGACCCACTTATAGCATTAAGGCTTAAAATCAACATTTGATTTTACTATTTCCATAGTTTCTGGTATGAAGATGATACAAACATTTTAAACCTTAAGTAGCTTGGAGTAATATTCTCTCTACAACTAATTGTAAACTGGGTGGAAATCTGAATTAAAGTGTTTCATTATAAATGGGAGGAAAAAAAAGAATTGGTGAAAGCCAAAATGAATTTTGGGGTTTAAACGTGGGGTGGGAGGATACTGTACTATTGCATCTTATATCTCTCAAAAATAGGAAGTGTTTAGCAGCTTAACTTCAGCTATAATACAGAATGTATTACAGTAGAATTTACTTTGAAATATAGCATACACCCAAATCAATTTTGAATATACTGGCACTTTAGCACAAGGGCAAGCTAAAACTGCAGGGACCTTTAAAATTAGGCCATAGCATAAAAAAACAGTCCATGATCTTACAGTCTGTAAATTCATACTAAAAATAGTATTTTGTAGGATAAAAGCCAAGAAAACTTTACATATACTACAGGCTTATTACATGTAATTACATGGCTCTTTCTTCCCTCAGTACTTAAAACTTTCACATACAACTCCTTTTAGGCCAGCTTTGCCGGGGGATATGTGAGGCCAGATGACTTTCAGAATAGCTTGTACAGTTCTATAATACAAAAATGTTCCTCAAACTACTAAGTGTCTAGGAGCCAGTGGCTCACACCTGTAATCCTAGCTACCCAGTAGGCTAAGGATTTTACAATCTCAGTTCAAAGCCATCCCTGGCAATAAAATCTGTGATTATCTCCAACCACCAAAAAAGCCAGAAGTGGAGCTGTGGCTCCAGTGGTAGAGTACTAGACTTGAGCAAAAGAGCTCAGGGACAGCACCCAGGCCCTGAGTTCAATCCCCAGGACTGGCAACAACAATAATTTAAAAACTACTGAGTGATCATTAATATTATTTCTGTGAAAAGTTTTGGTGCATCTATTGGCAGATAGCTATTTACTACATTTAAGAAATCAGACCACTGGGGCCTAGTGTGCCTCATTCTAACAAGCCCCAAGCACCAGTTACACATTTGTTACTGTACAATTCAGTAAAATGCTGCTACTATTAAAAACAATTCACATTTTCTTCTGGCAGTGCATTAAGCTATTCACATGTTACTGGTTTAGGTTTTCCTAGAACATTAAACTTTCAAATGTCAGCCTCGTTTTCAATCTTTTCAACCTCAAATTGCTCGGAGACAACAGAAAAGATTAATTCCTTTAACATTCCTCCCAAATCTAACCTTCAATGGTCTCATTTGAAAAGTTACTCATTTAAGAACACTCTTAAATACAATCACTTAGTTATTTGAAGTTGCATTGGCACTATTACACAGTGAACAGCACTAAAAACATGACATAGTCTGTATTTTTACATTATTGGCAGTTTTACACAAATAGATTCATTCTCTAATGAAATTTGAGAGCGGTCAAGCAGTATTTGTAACTGTGGCTAAACTTAAACATTAGTACCTAATCTTATACCTGTACTTCAAGTAAGGTTTTCAGTTGAAAGGTCACTGTTTCCCTATCTGAAGGTTTCAATGACACAGAAACCCAGTGGCTGGGTGGTTTGGCGAGAACACTTGGAGATGGTGGCTCACTGAATTTGGCTCCTGCATAGTTTTGATTAGCTTGAGACTTAAAAAGCACACTAGGACTTGAGGCGTTCCAATTTGGCTTATTTGGGAAGTTTTGGGTCTTCCTCCCATTTTACATAGCTTACCACGCAGCTGCTGGTGAGTTATAACCATGTCCTCTTTCTTTTTTTGAATGAAAAGTCTTCTGTCTACTAAGCTGTGGTTGGTTCTTACTAACATTTAGAGATTGAGGGTCTAGAATGTTAAACCTTTCTCCATCTTCAGCTTGTGTCACCTTGCAGTTGGCTTTTCAGATTGCTGGTTTTCCGCCTGTACTCTTCTTTGGAGCCACGCCCACAATAATAGGTGTTCTTTTCTCCCAGATCCTTTCCTTTGTCTCAAAACAGAAGTTTTCATGGGCCAGACTGCCAAAGTTCAGCCTAAGAGCTGAGGCCAGCATCTGAGTCTCCTCAGCTCACAAGCTCGAGAGGAAGTCTCAGTGGCTGCCTTCCAATGTCGAGCCCACCCCCCCCCCCCAACCTCCCCTGTCCTGGAGAGACAAGGAACCGATGGAGCGGCCAGGAGCACCAACAAGCTAGCTGAGGACTGCCTGCAGCTCTGCCCCGTTCCCTCCGGCCTGCACCTATAAAATCTTACCTACGTTTTATACCTCCTACTTTGAGCTAACTGAATTAGGGGCCTGAATCATACTGAAAAGTAGAGTGGCAGAAAAGATAAGTATAGAGTTATGGCTTCAGTAATAATTTCTGAATGTCTTTCACAGAAATTATAATCTTAATAATTAATATGCTTGGATGTTTCAAATGGTCACTCAAAGTCAGGGAAGATTATGAGGACTAGGAATGTAGCTTAGTGGTAGACTGATTGCCTAGCATGTGTGAAGCCCTGGGCTTGATTCCTCCGTACCACATAAACAGAAAAAGTGGGGAATGGTGCTGTGGCTCAAGTGGCAGAGCATTAATCTTGAGCACAGAGAGCCCAGACCCTGAGTTCAAGCCCCAGGAAAAGTAAAACAGAAAAGAAGATCATGCATACATGCTAGCTTTGAATGGTTATATTTTATTGTATTTTTTTTACTAACGTGATTTTGTTATCTTTAAATAGTTCTGCAAAGGTGTTCCATTTTAACAGTGGAGCTCATAATTATAAGTACAGTACATCTTGATCCGTGCCACCCCTTGTAATATTCTCTCCATCTATCCCAACTTCATACCCAACTTTCTACTTCATTTGTGTTATTTTTAAAATATTGACCTTATTATAGTTTTGCATAGTGTAATTAGAAACAATAGACAAGTTTCATATACTTTTTCTCAAATTTCACAAATGGTAGTGTTGTGCCAAGTCGTGAAACGACCACCAAGAAGGCCACTGAGACTCAGATGTTCCGAAATGCAAAAGAAAGGCAAGGCTTTAATTAAGCAAGCTGCAACTTGGGCCACGTCCTACCCACTGACACAGCGGAGGTTAGGAGAAAGCCCTGAGCTGCGATTGCACATGTCTTATAAAGGCAAAAAACAAAGTTACAGCCCTCAGGTGTTCAAGCAAGCAAGATTAGGACACAGGTACAAATCTGATTGGCTCAGGGCTCAAGGCACTCTGGGGGCAGTTAGAGTTAAGCATTCCCAGTGGTTAGAGTTCTCGACTGGCTGGGCCCTAATAAGCTTGTCCTGAGTTTGCTCACAGGGCCTGCTTATCTCAGGTTCACGTGGTAAAGTGGGGTTCATGTGGTAAAGTGGGGCCTGACTTCAAAGTCTGGCTCTTCATTTCCTCCTTTTCTCTTTGGTACATTGGGAGCCAATCATGGCTCCATTCTGTCCATTTCAATGGCTTGCATGTCTAGGGGATGATGTAGAGATAAGTCATGGGCCAATAGGGCCCAAAGTAATAACCAAAAAAACAACTCTGGTCCCTTGGTTTTAAAGGGGGGCTGATGGGTGAAGATCATCCATCTTCTGTAGCTTCTTCAGGCTGACTGAGGGACATTGACCTTACCTATCCAGGAACCTATAACCTTACTTTACCAAGGGACTGCAGGATTACTTCAAATTGGAAATTAACTTTCAGCTATGCAGACTTACCATTAACTGTATAGTGTTTAGTATCCAAATGTCAGCAACAAAATAATACATAAACTTCTCAGCTGTGCTCTAAATGTCGGGTGGCTATGCCCGTATTCCTGAGCAAGCCCAAAACTACCTAAAATAAGGGGGTCACCTCCCTTTGGAGTGAGCTGCCAAAATAACATCAACATTAGCCTGGGTAGCAAGGAAAGAAGGCAAAATAAAATTATAACAATATTCAGTCTTTCTTTTCTTGAGGCGAAGGCGAAGCGGCTGAGTCGGGTGCTTGGAGACCTCCTATCCACCATCCAGGGCAAAAGGGTCAGCTGGCCTGGCATGGGAGCAATGGACCCAAGTGGCAATGCCATCTACATTGAGGGCGATGGGAGTAGTCAGTAGCACCACGTATGGTCCCTTCCACCGTGGTTCTAAGGATTTGGGGTTATGCCTCCGGACTAACACCCAGTCCCCTAGTCTGAATAAATGGGGGATAAGGACAGAAGCAGAACCATATAATGCCGTAAGTTGGGGCCACATTTTCTTGTGCATGAGCTGCAAATAATCAAGTTTACACAAAAATTCAGTATCATCCAAATCAGCAAGCAATTCAGTCTGAAGGCTAGGGATAATGGGCGGGGGGTACCCGTACATTATTTCAAAAGGAGTAGAGCCAAGCTGATAGGGAGAATTTCTTACTCTAAGAAGAGCAAAAGGAAGGAGTGACACCCAGTCTGCACCAGTCTCTAAGGACAATTTAGTTAAGGTCTCTTTTAGAGTCCGATTCATTCTCTCTACCTGTCCTGAACTCTGGGTTCTATAAGCACAATGCAATTTCCAATCCATCCCCAGTGCAGTGGCTATTCCCTGACTTACTTTTGAAATGAAAGCTGGTCAGTTGACTGACCCAATGGTAGATGGGAAGCCATACCTGGGTAGGATTTCTTCCAGAACCTTCTTAGCCACTATATTCGCAGTCTCATGCTTTGTTGGATAGGCTTCCACCCATCCTGAAAAGGTGTCTACAAAAACTAGCAAATATTTGTATCCAAATTTTCCAGGTTTACTTTCTGTGAAACCTACTTCCCAATACACGCCTGGCCTATCCCCACGGAGGCGAGCTCCTTTAGTCATGCTTTGTTGATTGGGGGCATTGGTAAGCTGACAGGCCTTGCAATTTTTAGCACTATCTTCAACAAGTTGATTTCCTTGTCTAATTTTCACTTTGGAGTATCAGAGCAAGTCCTGCATTCTTCGGGTTCCCATGTGAGAAGCTCGGTGGATTCTTTTAAGGATCCCCTTACCCAGCCCTTGTGGCAAGATAACTTTCCCTTCACCAGTTTTCCACCAGTCATTGTTTCCTTCTCTGTCTGGGGTTTTGTGGGCCATGGGAATTTTCTTTATCCACGCCAAGTCTTCTTGGGAATACTGGGGTACAGGAGGCAAAGCTCGTGGCTCTGGGTCTACTAGAGTCAATACTTCTGCTCTGTGCTGGAGGGCTGCTTCCTAGGCTGCCTGGTTGGCCAGATTATTCACTCTAGTCACCGAATCAACTCCCTTTTGATGACCATGCATAATGGCAATCTTTGCTGGTTCCCATAGGGCCCTGATGAGGCTTAAAATCTCCTGCCTGTTTCTAATGGCCTTTCCTTCGGCTGTCAGTAGCCCCCTTTCTTGGTAGATGGCTCCATGGACATGTACGGTGGCAAAAGCATACCGGCTGTCCGTATAGATATTTAGTCTCTTTCCTTTTCCCATCTGTAAGGCTTTTGTTAGTGCCACTAGTTCTGCTCTTTGTGCAGAAGTTCCCTGAGGGAGTGCCTCTGCCCATACTATCTCAGTGTCCATAGTAATTAACCGTGGCACCCACATACCTTTTTCCATCCCAAATGAAGCTGCTGCTATCAGTGAACCAGGTGTGCTCGGCATGTGATAGCGGTAAATCCAGCAAGTCTGGCCGGAGGCTATGTGTTTGGGCCAGGATCTACTCACAATCATGCAGGGGCGCTTCCAGATCCAGATCCGGCAGCAGAGTTGTTGGGTTTAATGCTGTAGGTACACAGAAGCTGATACGTGCCGGGTTAAGTAACAAGGTTTGGTAATGGACCATGTGGGCATTGCTCATCCATTGGTCGGGCGGTTGTTTTAGCACCCCCTCTAGAGCGTGTGGAGTGGCCACAGTCAGGTTCTGTCCCAGAGTCAACTTATCTGCATCTTTTACCAAGAGGGCAACTGCAGCTATTATTCTTAAGCATGGAGGCCACCCAGCGGCGGCGACACGATCCAATTTCTTTGACAAGTAGGCAACCGGCCGTCTCCAGGGCCCAATTGGCTGGGTGAGCACCCCTTTTGCTATTCCTTTCTTTTCAGCCACGAACAATGTGAATGGTTTATTCATGTCAGGTAGGCTTAAGGCTGGGGCTTCTAGAAGGCTTTTCTTGATTGCCTCAAAGGCTTTTTGCATCTGCTTAGTCCAATGAAATTCTGGGAGGTTTTTGGTAGCGTCATATAGAGGCTTGGCCATCTCAGCGAACCCAGGTATCCACAGCCGGCAAAAGCCCGCTGTTCCCAGGAACTCTCTGACTTGTCTGGCTGACTTAGGCACAGGGATTTTCAGCACAGTCTCTTTTCGTGCATCTGACAGCCAACGCTTGCCCTCTTTTAATATGAAGCCCATATAGGTGACTTCAGGTTTACAAATTTGTGCCTTTTCATTGGAGGCCCTATAGCCCAAATTCAGAGCCTAGCTGTTCCCTTTAGACAGCTATTTTTGTCTGGAGTGGCTATTAACAAATCAACTACATATTGCAATAGACTTATTCCAGTATTTTGGGAGCGATACTCACTCAGGACTTCATGTAACGCCTCATCAAAGATGGTAGGCAAATTCTTGACTCCTTGAGGCAGCCTTTTCCAGGTCAATTGACCGCTGATCCCAATTTCAGGATTATGCCAAGTAAATGCAAAGTATCTTTGGCTCTGTGGGGCTAAGGGCAGGCTAAAGAAAGCATCCTTTAGATCCAACACAGTATACCACAAATAGCTCGGTGACAGGGAGCTCAGCAGGGTATATGGGTTTGGGACTGTTGGATGAATGTCCATTACTCTCTTGTTAACTTCTCTCAAGTCTTGCACTGGTCTGTAATCATTAGAATTAGGCTTTTTTACAAGCAACAGTGGAGTATTCCAGGCTGACTGGATGGGCTTCAGAACTCCTAAATCTAACAATTTTCTGAGACCTGCCAGCAGAGCCTGGTGATAGACAAGGAGTCGCTCCCTACATTCAGCCATATTGTAGTCCCATGCTGGTCGGGTCTCAGGAAAATAGGTGTCAATCAAGGCAGCATTCATGATGGGCATTCCGTTGGGGCCGGGGATAAGTCTCTAGGCAGCTTCTTGGATACGACCTCTCTCCTCAGTGGTGAAAAGGACCTGTAAAAGCTGGCTACAATCATCACAAGTGGGCTGGTGAGTGAAAAGTATAGTTTCAAACAAGCGAATTAAGTCCCGAGGTTTCTCAGAAAAAGGGGCATTTTGGGCACGCCAATTGTAAAGATCACTAGTAGCAAATGGCCAGTATTGGAATTGTTGTCCACCATCTGCATCCACAGGACTTATAGGGCGTAAGGGAAGGGCAACAGAATTATGAAGAGATGTAATTCTTTGACGCTGATGAGTTGATTGAGTGGGGTCTGCCGGGATGGAGGCCCCAGATGAAACATCTTCCTCAGAGTCTTCCTCTTGGAGAGTTAACTGGGGTGGGGAGTATGGAGGGGGAAGCATTTCCTCCTCCATGCTTCCTCCCTGGAGGACAGGTGGATATAATTTCTTCTCTCCCCTCTTAGTTTCTCTCTTGTCATCCTGTGTCTTTTGAGTAAATATTGGGGTAGGGGAAGGAGTGGAGGAGGGAGTCGGTAAGAAAGGCTGAACCCAAGCTGGAGTGGGAAGTCCCTGTCAACTAGTTCTCTCCAGGTGTCTATATAAGGAATCTGGTCTATATAGCCTGAACGAGGGGCTTCGATTAGGCTTTGTAAAGTACTGATCTTAATTATGTCAAAGCTCCCCTCAGGTGGCCAATTAGCTCTCTCAAGGATGGGCCATTCTGACTTACACAGGGTGATCCATTTTTCCTCCTTAAGGGCCACACCTCAGTTCTGAGTTATCTCCTTGATCTCCCTCCAATGATCTAGAGTCAAATCTAGGGGGCTAGATGGACATCCCCAAGATAGAATGTTACCCATAGCTCTGATCAGATGTTTAGTCCAAAAAGCTACAAAAAAAAAAGAAACCAAAACAATTAATACAAAAGGAAAAACACATAGGCAAGAACAAGAACAAGAAAAACTGGAGATCTCCCAAGTTGGCCCACCCAACCTCCTGCAAGGGTGCAGAAAGAGTGAGCTCAAGTTGAAAGTGGGGCTCCAGAGGTCCCCCTTCAAAGGTGGGGAGTCTGGGGCATCCCCTTGTCTCCCCAGGATTGCTGAGTAAGTGCATCTGTTTTGACAACCCCTTCAAGAAATAAGCAAAAGCAAAACAGACAAACAGACACATTACAAGACAAATGAGGCTGTTTTCTTACCTTCAGAGTCTGGGGTCTCGGGGATCTCTGGGGCTATCCCAGACGAAACCCCAAATGTTGTGCCAAGTAGCGAAACGACCTCCAAGAAGGCCACCGAGACTCAGATGTTCTGAAATGCAAAAGCAAGGCAAGGCTTTATTTAAGCAAGCTGCAACTCGGGCCATGTCCTACCCACCGACAGAGCGGAGGTTAGGAGGAAGCCCTGAGCTGCGATTGCACATGTCTTATAAAGGCAAAAAACAAAGTTACAGCCATCAGGTGTTCAAGCAAGCAAGATTAGGACACAGGTACAAATCTGATTGGCTCAGGGCTCAAGGCACTCTGGGGGCAGTTAGAGTTAAGTAAGCATTCCCAGTGGTTAGAGTTCTTGACTGGCTGGGCCCTAATAAGCTTGTCCTGAGTTTGCTCACAGGGCCTGCTTATCTCAGGTTCACGTGGTAAAGTGGGGTTCGTGTGGTAAAGTGGGGCCTGACTTCAAAGTCTGACTCTTCAGTAGCATCTTGTGCAACTAATGGCACAACACTACGAGTTAGGAACTTAACACAAAGGCAATCCACAGGCTTTAGTTTGCTTGTACTTTTAGTTTTATCATCTGTGTTTTAGTGTAGAATATTTTATTCTGTGTATTTATGTGGTCCTCACTATAGCAAACACCAAGCAGCTCTAACATAGATTGCTTCTGCTTCCCACTGAGAGAGCCACTGTATCCCTCTCCCCTGACTTACCCCACACCAATCATATCTTATATAAGTGTTTGAGACTGGCTCTTTCCCTTCCTGTATCTCCTTGAGATTTATGCAGGTTGTTGCATGCATCAGTAACTGGTCATTTTTATTGCTTCACATATCCCATGATACTGATGTAATTTATTTAATCACTCACCTGGTGAAGCACATTTGAGTTGCTTTGTGATTCTGACTGCTACAAATAAAACCACTATAGGTCCTCAGCTATCGATTTTCATTTTTCTTGAACAAATTCACAATAGTTTAATGTGCATGTAAAACACTGAATTATTCTTTATTCTGGTAATCAATATTTGTACTGCTCACAAGTTTTTTTTTCCACAATTTTTAAATTTTCCCTAATGTCATACAATTTTATTGGTGATGTATCACCAATACATGGGAAATGTGATACATCATCTATTATTTTTTCAATATCCTTTCTTCTTCTTCTTCTTTATTGTAAAAGTGAAGTACAGAGGAGCTACAGTTTCATATGTAGGGCAACTACATTTCTTATCCAACTTGTTCAATATCCTTTTTTATGATGTTAAGATATATTTTGAGACAATAGTATGTGTTAGATGAAAGTTACTTATCATTGTATCCTAATTGTTCTTCAGTAATTTTGTATTGACCACCATTATCTTTAGTTTCTTTTAATGTTTTATTAATTAAATTAAGGTAGAGCTAAACAAGCTTATTTAGTTACCATATTGATGTAATCTATTTTTAGTCTGTTTTTCAAAATACTTTTATATTCTTATGCCTTGTAAATAGACTCTATTTTGAAAACCAATTATTACAGCAGGGTGTCAAGGGCTCACACCTATAATCCTATACAGAAGGCTAAGATCTGAGGATCAAGGTTTGAAGCCAGGTGGATCAGGAAACACTGCTAGACTTTCCAGCTAACCATCAAAAATCCACAAGTTGAACTGTGGCTTAAGTCGTAGACTGCCTGGAGTGAAAAAGCTCAGAAACATTGCTCAGACCCTGAGCTCAAGCCCCAGGACTGGCAAGTACATACACACGAACTATACCCTACATTCATAATGATTACTAATATTTTTTATTTCTGCTTATTTAGGAAATTTTTCTAGACTTTTAAATACACATTCATTCTCTCTCTATTTCTCTCTCCCTTTCCTCTCATCTCCTTCCCACTCTCAGTCTCTTTTACTCTTTGTTATATGTATTTGTTTGAATGTTTCATTATTCAAAAGTTTTCCAATAGCTATTCTGAAGTACCTTGTCACCACAGAATTCCATGTACCTTAATTTATTGATTTGAAGAATTATTATTATTATTATTATTATTATTATTATTATTGGTCATGTTGCTTGAATTCAAAGCCTGGGCACTGTCCCTGAGCTTTATTGCCTAAGACTATTGCTCTACCAATTTGAGCCACAGCACCACTTCTGGTTTTGTAGTTAATTGTAGATAAGAATCTAAGGACTTGCCTTTGAACAGAAATCCTTAGCTCTTGCCTCCTGAGTAGCTAGGATTACAGGTATGAGCCACCAGTGCCCTGCTCAGTTTTGTTTATTTTTACTTATATTCTGTGTATTGTTTGAAATTCTTGTCCTGCAGTGGAGTCTATTCTTGGGGGGGAAATAGCACTCGTTTCTTCCAGGTACCCAGTGGCACTACAAACCTAAGTCTACTTTAAAGTGAATTCCTAAGAGGTTGATAGAAATGCAGACACACTGGCTTCAGGCTCCAAAATCCTATGAAACCTAGATTTGACAAAATTTCTCAGTTCTTTCTTTCAGAACCAAGTAAGGGTCACGGATTCCTTACAATCCTCTGACAGCAGAGGAAACGATTATATATTTATGAATTTATTCAATAGCAGATTATTGAATATCTGTTCTGAATCACTTAGGACCTATAAAACACTTCTAAGTATTGTAATGCATCTCTATCCAAAGCCAGAAACATTCCCTGCCTCTGTGGAGGCCTGCCACAGGATATTCACAGTGACTTACTGTATGCACGATGCAAAATCTTTTTCAATTTTCCAAGCCCATAGTGACCAGAGGTCTTGGACAAACAAAATTAATTTTGAAATAACCACAATGTAGACATGCAGGTGTTGATTGTAAAGATTTATTTACTTTAGAAAGACAAAGAGAAAAGGAAAGAAAGTAGAACAGATGACAGAACCTTCTATCAAGCTGTCAGAAAATGGGAGCTAAGGCTCAAAGAACAGTATTTATCCCAGGTGTATTTATATCTCCTTCCTGGGCTGGAAGTTTCCATTTCAGAACTAGTCTTCTGGAGGTACAGTTATCTAGCAACTGAGTCATACTCAGGCATGGACACTACGATTTAGCATGGCCTTGCAATCAAAGAGTCCTGTGACATGGATGCATTTTCTGACTTTTGTGATACTTTCTAAAGTTTTATTCCAGTCACAAATATACAAAAAAAAAGAAAGAAAGAAAGAAAGAAAGAAAGAAAGAAAGAAAGAAAGAAAGAAAGAAAGAAGGCAGGCACTAATTACTCCTCCTCTGAGGCAGTATATTTTACTTTACATTTAGGAAAGAAGAGGGATGAAAAACAGAATGTCTATGGTCCCATGGCAAGGGAAAAGGTCACAGGAAGATAGTGACTACAGATACCACTCAGTCTATGTCATTATTATTTGTTGATCTCAGACCAGAAATGACTCTCTTGTCAGTATTTTCTATGTGAGTCACTAGTGATAAAAGTTAGTACAAAAGCAGGCAGTCTGGGGATTACTGCCTATACAATCAACCTGTGGCAGGACAACAGAGAAATTCCAATAAAATACCAATTACACTTACATGAAGAGTAACAGTAAATATTGTGGTATTAAGCAGTTAATGTATTTTTTGTTTGGCTTATCATTATGTGAAGAACTGAATAAATCACAAGATATTCAATTGGTGTTACAAATAAGAAAGAGAGAGAAAAAACAAAGAAAGGAAGGAAGAAAGAAAGGAAGAAAGGAAGAAGGAAGGAAAAGAAATGTCTATTCACTCATGAATAAACATAAAGGTTTAATTTTTAGAAAAACAGGGCTGGGAATGTGGCTTAGTGTTAGAGTGCTTGCCTAGAATGCATGAAGCCCTAAGTTTGATTCCTCAGCACCACATGAACAGAAAAAGCTGGAAGTGGCTTGGATGCGGGGCCTAAGCACTGTCCCTGGCTTCTCTTTGCTCAAAGCTAGCACTCTACCTCTTGAGCCACAGGGCCACTTCCAGCTTTTTCTGTTTCTGTGGTGCTGAGGAATCGAACCCAGGGCTTCATGCATACTAGGCAAGCACTCTACCGCCAAGCCACATTCCTAGCCCTAATTATCTTTTTTAAATTAATAAAAAACATATAAAGTAATATTATACCAACCACAGGCTGTAGCTCACACCTATAAATCTAACTACTCAGAAGGCCTACTCTGAAGAACTGCTCAGATCACTGTTTCAAGCCAGACTTTTATGTCCAAGTAACCAAACACACGCAAAAGCTGGAACTGGAGCTGTGGCTCAAGTGGTAGAGTGCTACCTTGAGCATAAAAGCTCAGGTCAGTGCCCAGGCTCTGAGTTCAAACCCAGGTGGCACATACATATACAAAAAGAAAGAAAGAAAGAGAATAGACCATTTACACAGTCACATGTATGTACATTAAGTTTTGGGTACAAAAATAGCTCAAAAATGGAAATTGGCCATATTAATTTAGCTCTCAGACATTTTCCTCACCATTCTTCTCCATGGACTACCAGGGGCATATCTAAAGATGTCTCCTTTGCTCTGCTTTTCTTGGTTTCCCTAGAATCAGAATTTTGATTCCCCCTTTCAGCAGTCCTCTCTCTGTGAATAAGTTTTCTGGTGCACTTAACACCTCATTGGAGTTTTCTTGTGCCCCCCCCCCCATTTTTACTCACCCCCTCCCTAGTGCAGTTTTCTTATACAACCTGAGTGTATTTCCCTTGTCTCTAACGTTTTTTCTTCCCTAGTAGCAGAATGACACAGAGACAGGACTCAGACTTCATGCCCTTTGTGTCTAGGAGACACCTGTCACAACTTAAACAGAAATTTAACTTAGCGGAATACCCAATAACCAAGACAGTACTTATGGCATCAAGTTTCCTGCCTTGGCCCAAGCTCAAGGTCACAGAGTAATTGAGCTTCTTTCTTGGGCCTGTTTCCTGTACTGCTTATTAACCTTCAATTTCACATCCACTGTCAGTAAGTAGCAAGGGTTCAAGTTTAGCTTGGCCTGGAGGCTACTCAAGAGGGGCAGTGGGATGCATCTATTCTTAAGGAAAGGATCCCAGGACTCCTCTTGGGTGATAGGAAATTCCATCTAAATTTTAACCTTGTCCTTTGTTCTGATTGGTCAGAATTTAGATTCACATTCTTGCATGATTGGCTAGTTTGAAAGGGTTTATGTTTATCTGAGCAATCAAACAAAACCAAGACATATTCCTGAATTGTCAAAAACAAAAACAATTCTTGCTCAGCTGGAGCTCTGTCATTTGAGCTACACCTCCACACCCTAGAAAAACAATTCTTAAAGCAGGATTTGCCTTAACCAAAATAGCCTTTTACATGACAGCAGGTACCTTTAAAATGGTGGTGCTTATGTCAATAATTCACTTTGACAGAAAAGATTCTAGCTTGTGGAAGAGGTCAGTTAGGCTGGCTTGGGGAGGGGTGGGAGGAAGGGCAGAAAAAGAAATGCACTTGTTACCTTACTTATGTAATTCAACCCCCTGTACATGCCTTTACGATAAAATATAAATTTAAAAATTTTAAAAATTTTATAACTTTGTTTTCATTTTGAGTGCTACTAGAGTTCAAAGTCAGTGCTTGCCAGACAAGTGTTCTATTACTTGAGCCATACTTCCAGCCCTTTCCCATTGAGTTGTGCTTCAGAAATGATCTTGCTTTTGCCTGGCACCAGACTTGTGTCATGACCTTCCAAGTACCTTAATCTCTCATGTAGCAGAAATTTCAGATATTATTACCATTCTAGTGTGTGTGTGTGTGTGTGTGTGTGTGTGTGTGTGTGTTCACATGCATGTGTGCCATTTCTAGAGCTTGAACTCAGGGATTGAGTACTACCTACAAGCTTCATTGCTCAAGGCTAGCACTGTACCACTTGAGCCACAGTTCTACTTCTAGCTTTCATTATAGATAGTCGAAGATAACAGTCTCACGGGCTTTGCTCTCTGGGCTAGCTTCAAACTGTGATTCTCAGATCTTAACCTTGTGAGTAGCTAAGATTGCATGAGTGAGCCACTGGCCCCTAGCTACCTTATTTGTTTAGAAGAGGTATTGATAATTTTCCCCCTTTGGTCTTGCATTGAACCACAAGGCCCCTTACCTTCGCCTCCTGTCATTTAGGGCTATAGACATGTACTGGCACATATAACCCACTTTGTCTGTTAAGTGACATGGAGGGATAATCATGCACTAGAAAATAGTAGAGAAGGCTCTCATTTCTCCCATAGCATGTCAGATGGAGATGCTACTCCACGGTGGAGCTCCTGATTATTATGTACAAAGCTCTGAGGCCAATTCTTTAACACTTCAAACAAAATAAGTAAAAATATAAATACCACTTTGTCAGAGATCTGGAAAGTACTCATATAATTACAGCAAACAAATAAATGCAGAATTCTAAAACAGAACCTACAACTACCACCATATTTGTTATTTTCTTTTCCATCTGATCTTTTAACATGTTTATGATAGTTCTTTCTATTTCCTTCCTAGCAATTGAAGCATCAGAAACATAGCAGAGTCTAGTTCTAGCAACTATTTTATCCTTAGTTTGAGTCATGAATTGGCTTTTGGATATTGCTACATTTCAGTGTATGGCTCATACCAAGTTCATATTGAAATTTAATCTTCAGAAATAGGGTACTTGGGAAAGAGCCTTTGTGAAAACATCATCTTTTTTTAAAAGAGGCTTGAGAGACAACTGAGCTCTCCCACAGCAAGGCACCATTCTTAAAGCAGAGAAGATACACTCTCCCACCAGAAAGAATACCTTGTAAGTCTTTGATCTTGGACATTAGCATCTACAACTATGAGAAATGAAGTTCAATAGTTTTATAAATTACTTAGCACAAAAAGACAAGTTTCCTTAGAATTTTTCTTATAAGTAGAAAAGGCATCATATGGTAGGACTTGAACTAAGCAGAATTTAGTATCTTCATTTATATTATTTTTAGTAATAATTACTATTTATTGTAAAAGTGATGTGCAGAGGGGTTACAGTTTCCTACATTAGGCCAAGGGTCATTTCTTGTACTATTTGTTACCTCCTCCCTCATTTCCCCCTCCCCCTCCCCCTTTCTCTCTCCTCCCATTAGTTGTTCCATTGGCTTACACCAAATGGTTTTGCAAGTATTGCCTTTGGAGTAATTTGCCTTTTTATCCTTTGTCTCCCAATTTTGATATTCCCTATCCCTTCCCTAGTTCTAACACCAGCATATACAGTATCCAGGGTACTCAGATGAGATACAGTGATACTGCGGGAACAACCACAGGAAAGGGATACAAGTGGATCATCAACAACAACAAAAAAAGCTATGGTTTCACATGGTATATTGAAAGTAATTACAACAGTGATATAACACTCATTTCCATAACATGTAGTTCATTTCACTCAGGATCATCTTATGTGTTCATAAGGGCACAGATATTGGGCTCTTGTGATCCTCTGCTGTGACTAGCCTGAACCTGTGCTAATTATTTCCTATGAGGGAAACCGTAGAGTCCATGATACTTTGGGTCTGGCTCACTTCACTTACTATAATTTTTTCAAAGTTCTTCCATTTCCTTATGAATGAGGCAGCATAATTCTTTCTGATAGAGGCATAAAATTCCATTGTGTATATTTACCACATTTTCCTGATCCATTCGTCTACTGAGGGACATCTGGGTTGGTTCCATATTTTAGCTATGACAAATTGGGCTGTGATGAACATTGTTGTGCTGCTGGCTTTAGTGTGTTCTTGTTTGTAGTCTTTTGAGTAGATACCCAAAAATGGGGCTGCTGAGTCATAGGGTAGCTCTATGGTTAGCCGTCAGAGGAATCTCCATACCACTTTCCAGAGTGGCTGAACCAGATTCCCACCAACAATGAAGTAGAGTTCCCTTTTGGCCACATCCCCTCCAACATTTGTAATTGTTAGTTTTCTTGATAATGGACATTTTTACTGGGGTGAGGTGGAATCTCAATGTTGTTTTGATTTGCATTTCTTTTATGGCCAGGCCTGAAGACCAATGGAACAGAACTGAAGACCCAGAAATGAACCCACAGCACTATGCCTACTTAATCTTTGATAAAGGAGCTAAAAAAAATAGGATGGAAGAATGATAGCCTCTTGAACAAATGGTGCTGACAAAACTGGTTCAACACCAGCAACAAACTAAAACTAGATGCTTATATATCACCCTGCACCAAAATCAATTCCAAATGGATCAAAGACTTTGAAATAAAAACAGATACCAAGTAAACAATATAAGAAGGAGTAGGAGAAACACTTGGGCTCCTTGGCACAGGATGAAACTTCCTTAATAAAGCCCAGAATTGCAACAAATCAAAGAAAGGTTGGACAAATGGGTCTGCATCAAACTGCAGAGCTTCTGCAGGGCAAATGACATAGCTTGCAAGATAAACAGAAAGCCCACAGGTTGGGAAAAGATCTTTACCAGCCATAGAATGGACAAAGGCCTCATATCTAAAATATATGCAGAACTAAAAAATTTAAATTCTTTTAAAACAAAACCTCAAAGAACCAGCAGTGCCCTCAAAAAGTGGGCTAAAGACTTAAAAAGAGACTTCTCTGATGAGGAAATGAGAACGGCCAAGAGACATATGAAAAAGTGCTCTCCATCACTGTCCATTTATATTTCTTTAGTTCAGATTGGGCTGTGTTTACTGTTTAGTTTAGGTACAGATGAGAACATTAAAAGAGGGCTGGGGATATGGCCTAGTGGCAAGAGTGCTTGCCTCATATACATGAGGCCCTGGGTTCAATTCCCCAGCACCACATATACAGAAAGCAGCCAGAAGTGGTGCTGTGGCTCAAGTGGCAGAGTGCTAGCCTTGAGCAAAAAGAAGCCAGGGACAGTGCTCAGGCACTGAGTCCAAGCTCCAGGACTGGCAAAAAAAAAGAACATTAAAAGAGCTTGGCAAGGCAATCAGGCAATGATACCTCCACCCATGGAGACAAAGTACCTGATCCAGATGATGCAGGTTTTCAGTGTCATAGAAAATAACTAAGCATTGATGTTTATCTGATGTCCTTATTTTTGCATTTTTTTTCTGCCAGAAATTCTATTCCATATGAATGGCTTCTCCAGAGAAAAACATCTAACAATGTACTAGAGTCCTACATGAGAAAACCTGATTATGTGGCAGCTCATTTGTTTACTTTGAGAAAATAAGGTAATATGTAGAAAAACAAATTTACCAAAAAGTTTTGGGAAAGCAATGGAGAGATAAAATCTCTGTCTCTGCCTGAATGGATCACCATAGTGTCACAGCTGAGAAAATGGATGAAGAAAACATTACGAATTAAGGATAGGCATATCATTTTTCTATCAGCTTCTATCTTCTGCACACAGACAATCTTTACTCCTCACACTGAATTTCTGAGAAGAATCCACTTTTCCATATCTCCAGGTCCAATAGATTTGCAAGGACAGAGAGAGGAGAGATTTGATGCCAAGGATCGATTCTTTCTTCCTCATTTTCTTTTTTGTTGTCTTTATTTTCTCAATATTTTGTAGCCCTTTGCCCTCAATTTGATTTTCAGAGAGGTTTTGGTTTATCAGCTGCATAGGCCACCATTCTCTTATTGGCTGCCTCACATGTGTGAACACCTGCCTCACATGTAGGAGGTACTGGGTTCAATCCCCAGTAGCACAATCAATGTAAATTATGTCTTCACCCTTACAGAAACATTCAGAGTGATGGACATTTCAGCAAATATGTGGATATGTGCCTCTGGGCTTGTCAAAAGTACCCTGAACATAATCCTGTACTGCTCTTCATAAAGCCTGTCTGTAGAAGCCATTTATGTTGTGACTATGTCACCAGAAAGACATTTGGAAAAGAGATTTCCATGACTTTCCATGCTTATTGAGATGCGCAGGAACTTGGACTAACAATCAAAGGAATTTTGAAGTAATCTATAAAAAGCCATACTGATATCAGGCAGAGAAGTTTTATTTAGTCTGGGAAGACAAAGTAGGGAGAAAGGAGAAAGGGGAACAAGCTGATAGCACCTTCTGACAAATTTCCAAATGGTGGGGCATAGGACTGCCCATATGGTCATCATTACAGGGTATCCATATTTAGTAACTGAGCTGGAGGTTATCGGTTCAGAACCACTCACCTGGATGTAAGGTTATCTAGCAACTTTCCAATTATCTGTCTGGATAATATTACTCAAGTTGGCAGACAAAGGGTCTTGTGAGATGAATCTGTTCTTTATGGTCAGTTTTCAGGCATTATTTTTAGAACACGTAATAAAATGCATAAAACCAAGACAACAACAAAAAAATGAACAACAACAAAAAGAAAACCTACACTTTTTGCCCCAGGACCTAATTACTCTCCTTGGGAAGGCTGTTTCACGTGACATCTAAGAAAAAAGGTAGGTGATAGAAATAATACAAGTGAAATACAGGTGATTTAATCCATAACTTTTATAGTAACTTTTTTCAGCCTTCATTCCTGGTTGTATCCAATCTCCTAAACCCACTTTAGTGCTTTGAATAGTAGATAATGTCTCTGTCACTTTGCTCTATTTATCCCGTCTCAAGAAAGAGGCTCCCTATAGCAGTGTAACTGAATCTCAGTGTTTAGTTTGGCCTTGTGTTGAGGCCCTCCTCAGTGTTTCCCAATAAAACAGCTTGTTCATATTCACTTAGTCTCTTCCTACGGTCTGCCCAGGATATTTCTCAGAATTATGAATTCCTGCGATATTGGTCTCCTCTCATCCACAATGATAAAATGAGGCTGGAAAGGGCATCAGTGTAGGGCCTTCCTTTCTTCAACCAAAGGTAAAATCTTAGCATTTGGATTCTGCCTATTTTCCTCTAGAGTGTAGCCCTCTGTTATGGAAAAAAAAACAAAAACAAAAAAACAAAAAAAAAAACCCAACAACCCTTAATATTTTCACTAGTTGCTTTCCCAGGAGGACTTTCACACAGAATGAACTTGGTTGAGTTCCTGTACAGAAAGGCCAGGAAAGCATGCATCCTAAGACCTTGAGTGCCTGTAGTTCTCACTGACGTACTACTTCATGTTCATAGTGAAACTGTTTTCCAAAATGACCTCTATAGTGTCCCCATCAGTTTTCACTTCCTGTTACTTCTGCATCCTAACAAACTTTTATGTCTCAGCATTTACCTATCTACACATAATTTAGAGTGGTGCATTGTCTCAATCTCTTACAATGTGGGGGAATTTTTTTGTTGTTGTTTTTGAGACTTGAACTCTGGGACTTGGTGCTGTCTCTGAGCTCTTCAGCTCAAGGTTATCTACCACTTGAGCCACAGTGCCACATCTGGTTTTCTGGTGGTTAATTAGAGCTAAGAGTTTCAAGGACTTTCCTGGTTGGGCTAGCTTTGAACTGCAATCCTCAGATCTCAGCCTCTAAGCAGGTAGGATGACAAGCATGAGCCACTGGCACCCAGCTAGAGAAAGATAAATTAAAACTGTTTTTTTCTCTGAAAACCTTCCCTGTCATTTGAGATCACTTTGCAGGGATGGTCACCTAGGGAGCATACCCAACTCCATTGGGTCACAGAGTATGTCTCCTTCCTTGTGTGGCTCAAGTGGTTTAAAACTTCCTATTGTTGAATATATATATATATATATATATATATATATATATATATATATATATATATATATATTCAAATATCTCGAACCCATTTTTTTCTTCAAATTGTTTTGACTGTCATTTTATAAATAATTCAGAAATAATTTCCAATGATTTGAATATTATTAGCAATTCATTAGTTAGTATAAGACTTCTTAATTTCAAAATTCATATTTTCAGCCAGCGGTCTCCCCAATTTTGAGATGCATACACAATATATTTTCCAAACATTTGCTTGTTTGCTGGCAGACTGCTTCAGGATGTCTATCCTAGCAGGTTTAGATAAAAGCAGAGAAGAGGTGTGAAGGACTTAATTAACAGCTTTATTGAAGATAAACAGGAGATTAACATTTTTTTCACACATTTTAAATAGAAGGGAATTCTTATTCAAATGATTAGATTATGTACCTAATGAATTCATGGGCTGGGAGGATTGGGGTGGGTGTTAATCTACATTATCTAACTTTTTGTTTAGAAAAGGTCACCTAGCATTGTAGACTACAATCAAAATAGGTATAGACACAAACAGTATTAAAAATCATTCTAACATTACTTTTCAGGTGTTGGGCTCAGATCCAGTTTAGAAATGGTTTTAAATTTTACTTTAGTAGCTAGATTAATTATTCTGCAATGGTAAGATATTGAAGAGCATTTTTGTGTTAGTCTGCCTCATTTTATTTCAATAGCCTAAAAATAATTAAATCTCAAAAAACAAATATTTTTAATTGCTCAAACTAACTTGATTACTCCTATAGTATTAACTTTAAGTGTTTACAAAGAATAGCACATGTCACATAAATTCAGGGCTATTGAATGATTTTAGAGCTCCGAAACAAAAGGAACACAATCAACTTCTAAGATACAGAGAACAACTTATCACTATACTTCATAAAGATACCATAAAATGAAGTATTCTAGACCAAACTCACTTCCAATATCAACAGACAGGTCTAAAATAAAGTGGAACAAACAGAATCAAAGTGTACATGGAAATAATAATGTATCATCATCAGGTGGGATTGATTCAGCAATAAAAATGTGTTCATTATCAAGAAATGCCTAATGTTACCAGAAATGTAGCACAGTAATGAACCTCAATCTGATTCAAGCAAGATGTTTATTAGAAAAGAAATATGGCAGAAAACAAGACTGTTTAGTATAAACATGCAGTGGAAATACAGCACTTCAGATTACTCCCAGCCATCTTCTCTTGTCTTTAGGGGTACATATTTTGGCCTTTGATTAAACTGGAAGTTTATGAGAAGTTATGAATAGATTAAGCAGCCCCAAGACACCAGAAATTTCAGCAGGACAGTTAGGTAGTCTGATAGTCATTGTCTTGATACTGTTAAGTCAAGGCCTTGTTAGAATAAGTCATTAATACCTGGCAGGTTATCTGTTCTTTTCTGGATTCCAAGATGGCTGAAAAATATAGGAGAGAATAGCTCAGGAGAATTAAGGCCCTCTTTAGGACCAGTCCTGGGTGACAGTCATTGTCCTAGTTTTTAGTTTTTACTGAAAAGTATTTACACACACACACACACACACACACACACACACACACACACACTTCTAGTTAATCCTAGGTTTGTTGACTAGAAAAGTCAGTTATCTTTTGTTTAACAATTACTTGTTGAAAAACCTTAGGCTGGAATAATACCTATCATTAATCCTCATATGGATGAAGCAGTCAAAATGAATAAACCATCTTGTAACATTTGATGAAATTAGTGGCCCAGTACATAGGTTACCTATAAGTTGGACAACTTAATTACAGCACTTTTTCTCAAAAATTCTTTGTTTAAATCTTCATTTTAGATATTCTTTGCATTTCTCATCACTCATAGCTAACTGCTACCTTTCCCTAATATATACAAACATATGCATATATAGTATATAGATATTATAGATATATATGTATGTATTATAGGTATTATATCTATATTATTAATATGTATGTTAATCAACATACACAAAAACATTTTATAGAACATAATGGCAAATAGTAATGAAAAATTAAGTAGAAATTCATGCGTTTTCATTACATGCAAAATGTTAAAAGTTATATTCTCAGCCTAAAACCCATAGTTTGTTTTGTTTTGTTTTTATCTATATCTATGTCTGTCTATCTATCTGTCTATCTAAGGTTTATAATTATGTAAGGAACTAGGCAGGGAAAGTCATTTCATTGATAATGGCAGAGGAGAGAAATTCAAAGGTTGTCCTTGAAAAACACTAGAAAAAGAAATGAAGAAATTCAGCAAAATTGTTCTGAATATACTGAATTTGAGGAAATGTCAAAGGTTTAAAAAAGTAAGAATTCATAATCAAGAAAAATTAACTTGAACATGATAATAAGCTTTTCTGACACTTTCACTTGGTATTATTTTTCTTCCTTGGCTGGGAAACGGTTTTGAATGTAGTGGTCCTTAATCTCAGTGTGAGTACCTGACTATGAAACAGAGTGGTGTTTATTTTCCAGGAAATGCATATCTGTTTTTTTTTTTTTAACCTGTCTGAGGGTTCCAGGATTTATTCATGCAAATACTTACATTGGCTTATTTTAAACTCTTTCAGGATATGGGAGTATTTAAGAGAATGGCATTATTGGATACAAAAGCATAGAAAAGAAAATACAACAACTTCCTGGGGTAAAATATTATATTTTCAGTAAAACATAAACAAACGAATTACCCTTTATGAGAAACTAGAAGGATAGTTATCTTGGGAGAATAAAAGCATGAAAAGGAATATTTCGAAAATTATATACGTATCAAGAAAATACCATGCTCAGAAAAGAACTGAGTAGGCTCTATACTTTTACCTTCATGAGAACTTTAGAGAAAGTAGGAAATGTAGAATAAAGTAGTGATCTAAATAAGCTGGCTAAAATTATTGGTAAACTCAGCTTCTCTTTTTCTTTTTCTCTTTTCTTTTTAAATTTCCTGTTCTTTCCTTTTTCTTACCTTTGTTTTAGATTTCTATGTTTAGCATTTTATAACACTGACAATGTCTATTCTTTAACAAAATATAAGACATGTGAAGACATAACAAGAATGTAGCCTTTTTGAGTAAAGGAAAGAATTAACTTATTAAATTGTCTTTGATGAAGCAAAAAATATAGACAAATGAGATAAAGACCCGTACTACTTTATATATACTCAAAACTATAATAAAATATAGCAAAATATCAAAGAAAAGAAGATTCTATCTTAGCAAATCATAAATATTAATAAAAATAGACTTTTAAAAAATAATATAAATTCTGGAATTTAACCGGTACAATAAATTTTAATAAAAATTTTACAAGTGTCTAATATTAGTTTTAAGAAGAAAGGTTGCCTGAACTTGATAAAATGATTGAAGCTATCCAGTTCACAGAGCAAAATTGAAAACAAAAAGAAAGAAAAACACGAAAAAGTTTCTATGAGAACCTGTAGGTCATTGTTGAGTATTCCAATATGTACATAGTGGCGGTCTCAGAATAAGATGGGAAAGATAATGAAGCAAAAGGCTTATTGAACAAGTAAGGATTCATATTTCCTAATCTAGGAAGAAGACATATTATTGTAAAACTACCAAAACCTAATGACAAAGAAAGGTTCTTCAAAGAGGAAGTATGTACACTCTAAGTGCAGTACTGAGACTGACTTTTTATCAGAAACCCAGGAAGCCAAAACCAGTGAGATTAGAATGCTGAATATAAACAGTCTGCTGAGAGTATCATAGCTCTTAAACAACCACTCAGAAACAATGGAGACAATAGGATTTCTGTACAATAAGCTGAGTTTTCTCTTAGAATTTCTGCAAGAGATAATCTAATGGAAAAAAATGACAGTAGATAGTAACAGGAGACAAACAAAAAGTATAGAACTCTGTTGATGGTAACTGCATGGGAAAATATTAACACTAGTATTGGTGAAGTTTGGGTCCATAAATCCTCTTCCTGCATGACCTGAAAGTGCATACTGTAACAATTGTAGTTCCATGTTAAAGATGATACACTGTACAAGGATGTGCTTCGTGAGGGATTAAACTTGAAGAAACAGAATTTTTGCATTGAAACTGATTTGGATTAACTGAAACTACAATTTTTATAAACCAACATTGTCATTTGTTATCCCAAAGTTAACCATGAAAAATATAACTTACAAATGTACAGAAGAAAGATAAAAAGAGAACCAAATGGTATTGTGGGAAAAAATACTAAACGTCAAAGGAGGCAACACAGAGAAAGTGAAAAAAAGGTTAAAGATATCAAGGAAGCATAGCACAAAATAATGGAACTCACTTGTGAGTAATGCTGGTTTTCTACATAAATAATTTATCACTCCTAACCAGCACTTACCTTTACATGTATGTTAACCTCTCAATTAAAAAACATAGACTGGCAATAAAAGTTAAAAGAAAATTCCAAAAATATGCTGTTTATAATATATTCATTTTAGATGAAAAGACACACAAAAGTTGGAAGTGAAAGAATAAGAAACTGTATTTTATGCAATTAATAATGTAAAGTGAGCAGGAATGACATTACTAACTGTGTTAATCAGCTTCCCATTTCCATGACAATAAACCAGGGAAAATAAATGTGTAAGTAAGAAATATGTATTTTCTTTCATAGTTCAGAAGCACTGATTCATAATGTCATGGATCTGTTGTTTTGGTCTGGAATGAGGCAGAACATCATTGCAGGAAGGACTTTCTATTATCAGAGCTGCTCACTACATGGTGCTCAGAAAGCAAAAAGAGAAGAAAGGATTCAGAGCCTGCCCCCCAAATGACTTCCTCAATGATACCTCCTCCCCTGTGACTATTTTGCTTCCACCATGCCCACATCTTAAAGTTTCCATAAGCCTAATAATAACCAGAAATGAAATACAATGAAAAGGGTTGGGCATGATTATGCATGCCTCTAATACTATCTATGTGGAAAATAGAAATAGGGGACTAGGGGTTTGAGGCTATCCAAGGTGCAAACAAGACAAGGTTGGCTGTACAGTAAGGTATTTCAAGCTATGTAGGAGACAAAGGTAGGAGGATTGAGACAAGCTCTGGACAAAGAGTAAGAAACCTATCTGAAAAAGGAAACAAAAGCAAAAAGGACTGGCGGAATGGCTCAAACAGTAGAATCTGGGCATAGGTAGAATAAAGTCATGAGTTCAAAGACTAGTACTGTTCTCCCCACCTAAACACACAAAGAAGATTACAAATTGACAAATGAATACTTTATTAAGAATATGTATGTGTATCGAAAACACACTAAAAATGCTAAGATTTGAAGAGAAATGGATTATTACATAGGAACACTGGAAATTTATTAGTAGTTAAGCCAATTAGATATATAATTAATAAAAAAGTAGAGTGAGAAAAATGTCCTAAGTCAAGTAGGTCTAACAGACAGCTGTAGACCATTCACAGCAGAATATCAGTGTTTATAAAGACTATGTAAAACTTATAAAGTATCTATATTTACCGAAATATAATAAAGTGAGAAATCTAGAGCCAAAAGAAAGAAAGACCCACAAGTATGAAGAAATTAAACAGTAAATCCTTTGAAGAAACAAATTCATCCAAGAGCTAGAGGCGATTTAGTTAAAAACAAATTCTAAAAAATACACCATTGTAAAGCTCAAAGCTCAGCGAAAACAGTGCTGATAAGGAAACTCATATAGTAAAGAGAAGAAAGATTTCTAATCAGTAGTAACCATAAACTTCAAGAAGATGGAAAAGGGAGAGAGAAGATGGTGCCATCACAATAGGGAGGCACCCCAACTCACTCCAACCGAATAGTGAGCTGGGAACTCCAACACCAATGCCCCAACAAGAGAGCAGCAAACCCAACAACCAAAACAAACATAGAAACACAGGAAATGAAAAAGAACAAAAAAAGAAAAGCCTACAACCTGCACGGAGCCAGAAACTCTCCCTCCCTGGTACCCTCCCTGGTACCCTCCTTACCCTGTCCCAAACAAGGCCAGGCTAGGAAAGTGGCTCCGGCACCAGTAAACGGGATTGCAGGCTGTCAGCAACCAGAGAAGCAACAGCCAAAAAGTCCCTCCACAAGTGCAGAGACCAAACAGCAGGAGCTCCACAGGCCCCAGACTGCGCTCAGACCCGACTGAGACAGACAGCGGCGCGGGACTGATGGCTTGGAACCAGACAACAACAGCAGGGGAACCGGGCACCTTGGATGGGGAAAGCTGGGACTGCCACCACCACAGCCCGGAAAAGCCCACAGCAGCATGGGACACATGCACAACCCAGGATCAGTAAGTTCCCCATTGCACCCCCTAAATGGGAGATCAATTCTGGCAGAGACCCAAAACCTGATGTAGAGCTCATCACAAGGGGACAAAAAGCTAGCGCTCCCTGCCTCCCCCTTCCTACCCCGAGGGAACAAAAGAGCCCCATATCTGGTGGCTCTAGGACCCTACAGCTCCTGGGAGGACACAGGAGCTAGCAAAGGCGGAGAAGCACCCAACAAAGTGGCCGTGAGACACCTTAGGCCAGCTTCCCCCAAAGCCCCAGCTGGGGAGTTGGAATCTGTCCGCACCAGCCCCCCCCCCCCCCCAGCAGAGACCCAGGGACTGCTAGGCATTTGAATGCCACCTGAGGCACCCTGGTGTGCATGGACTTTTTGAGCAACAGTCACAGGCTTGTTGGTGTGTAATACCAGCCCACCAGGGTTACCTGGGCCCAAACACACGCCCCCCTCACAGCGGAGGCACAGAGAGTCTGTGGGCATCAATCCATGCCCAGACACTTGAACTTGCAGAGGACCATGCATACCACCCCCACAGTAGATTTGCAAGAGGACAAAATCACCCTCCAACAATCTGGGGCAGCGTGCCCCCAAATGAAGCACAGGAGCACACATGCACGCGCCCCCCCAGAAGGCCAGCATAGGTCAGCATGCTGCCCTCCAGCAGGAGGGTCTCGCGCACAACCCCCTCACCCCCCCCCCCACTGCAGGAGTGCACAAGAGGGCAAGCTGCCCCTCATCAGCATTGCCTACTCTGATAGGCTCACACTGCACAGGTGGGCGGGGCCAACGAGTGGCAATGCCCACTCTGATAGGCACACTCTGCACAGGTGGGTGGACCATCTCTCAACAGCAACACCTGCTCTGACAGGAACACTCTGCACAGGTGGGCAAGCCGCCCCTCAGCAGCAATATTCAATCTGAGAGGTTAGCTCTCTTGACTCAAAGTAACTAACGGGGAAAGAATCAAAGAAAAGTATCCATGCCATGCTGAATTGGCAACCCTGAATCCCCAACAGGGGCCCACAAGGGTCAGCACAACACAGCAGCAGAGCATGGTCCCTCAGAGAAAGCTACAAAACCTACCCACCCCTAACTGCAGTGAAGGTAATCGATTCAGCAACAACCGAGACTGTCATGCACACCAATAGGGCAGTAAGGTTCAACAGCCAAACTCAAACCCAGAACCAGGATACAAACAAGTCCCTGCTGACGGACCAGTGGGAACCAGCACAAAGCCAAGCCAAGGCTGCCACCTACAGGCCCCTGAGTGCAAAAACTCCAGAAGCATAAATCACAAAGAAATATTACAAATTTTGTGAAAGGTCAAGCCGACTCACAACTCCAAAAAGTAGTACGACCGAGGAGGAGATGGAGAATAAAAAAACAATTAAGGCTAAGATAGCAGAAATGATCAAAAGCCTCAGGAACGAATTCAGAAAACAATTCCAGGAGTTTAGAATTGAAGTCTTGAAGGACCTTCAGGAATTCAAGAAAGAAATGGAAGCAAAAATAGATATAGTCTACTACTCCTCTAAAGAAGATCTTAACATCCTGAGAAACAAAATGCATGAAAAAATAGATTCAAAACACAACTCAATAAAAGAAGAAATTACCATAATGAGAGCTGATCTGGCAACCATAAACAGCTCACTCACCTCGATGCAAACTACACTCGAAGCCAAGTCACAAAGAATTGATCATCTTGAATCTCGAGTCTCTCTTTTGGATGACGATTCAACTGATCAGGACCAGAAGATTACTGCACTCCAAGAAACTGTCAAACTCTAGGGCAAACTAATCCAGGAGATAGTGGACTGGGAGAAGAGATATAATCTGCGTATAATCAGAATAGATGAAGGAGAGGAGTACCAGAGCAGAGGTATAGAACACATATTCAATAGAATTATTACAGAGAACTTCGCCAATCTCACAAGGGATAACCTCACCTAAATAACAGAAGCATATATGTCACCTGGCAGACCAGACCATAGAAAATCCTCCCCTAGACACATAATTGTCAAGGCTTCAGATCTCAAGAATAAGGAGCAAATTTTGAATGCAGCAAAAACAAATAAAGAAAGAACTATATTACAATGGAAAAAATAACAGAATCACGACAGAACTCTCCACACAAACTTACAACATACGAAGAGCCTGGAAGAACACAATCCAAGTCATCCAGGCCAACAACTGCCAACCCAGAATTAGATATCCAGCAAAATTAGAATTTACCTTCAAGGGGAAAACCAGAACTTTCCATAGCAAAGAGGAACTAAAAGATTATGGAAATAAAAGAAACAGCCTTAGAGCGAATTCTGAGAAGGGAACCCCACCCACCAGAAAACGTACAGGATCCCCAAACAGAAACAGAAAGTAACTACAACAGCCAGAGCCCAACAAGAAGAGCATCTCAATAAAGACATGAAAGAAGGGAGAGGAAACACAGCCAGCCTAACAGGAAAATGGAAGGGAAAAAAAACCATACTTATCCATGATCTCTTGAACATAAATGGTATAAATTCTCCAATAAAGAGGAGCAGACTGACAGAGTGGATCTATAAACAAAAAATTGCTATCTGTTGTCTTCAAGAGACCAATCTTACAGCAAGGGCTCAAAAACAGGCTCCCAATGAAAGGATGGAGCATGACCTTCCAAGCAAACACACCTACAAAAATGGCAGGGGTAGCCATCCTGATTTCAGACAAGCTAGATTTCTCATTAAAATCAGCTCAAAAAGATAAAGAAGGGCACTACATTTTAGTACAAGGAAAAATCCAGAATCAAGATATCACGGTGATAAATTTATACTCACCAAACAAAAGAGGCCCAAAATATGTCAAACAAATTCTTTCAGAACTACAGAACAAGATAGACCCAAATACCATCATAGTGGGAGACTTTAATACTCCACTCTCTCCAAGAGACAAATCCAACACACAGGATTAGCAAGGGAGCCGAAGACCTAAGTAACACAATATCCCACATGGATCTGACAGATCTGTACAGAGTTTTTCACCCTACAGAGACCCAATACACATTCTTCTCAGCAGCCCATGGAACATGCTCCAAAATAGATCATGTCATAGTCCACACAAAGAACCTCAGCAAATACAAGAGTATTGATGTTATCCCATGTATTTTATCTGATCACAGTGGAATCAAGGTAACCCTCAATAACAAAGGATACCACAGAGGCTACACAAATATTTGTAGGCTAAACCCCTCACTGTTATCTAACACTTAGGTCACAGACCAAATTAAGGATGAAATTAACGAATTCATAAGCCAAAACGACAATGAAAATACATCACAAAGAAACCTATAGGATACAGCTAAGGTAATGCTGAGGGGCAAGATCAATGCCCTTAGTGCACACATTAAAAGAATGGAAGCAGGGGCTGGGGATATGGCCTAGTGGCAAGAGTGCCTGCCTCATATACATGAGGCCCTGGGTTCGATTCCCCAGCACCACATATACAGAAAATGGCCAGAAGTGGCGCTGTGGCTCAAGTGGCAGAGTGCTAGCCTTGAGCAAAAAGAAGCCAGGGACAGTGCTCAGGCCCTGAGTTCACGGCCTAGGACTGGCCAAAAAAAAAAAAAAAAAAAAAAAAAAAAAGAATGGAAGCAGAACAGGTGAATAACCTCATGATGCAGCTAAAACGTCTGAAGAAACAAGAAAGCCCAGGCCCGGATGGATTCACCAATGAATTCTATAAAATATTTAGTGAGGAGCTAATACCAATACTCCTCAAACTCTTCCACGAATTAGAAACAGAGGGAGAAAACCCAAACTCATTCTATGAAGCTAATATTATACTTATCCCCAAACCAGGAAAAGACCCAACCAAAAAAGAGAATTACAGACCAATATCACTAATGAACATAGATGCAAAGCTCCTTAACAAAATATTAGCTAACAGCATCAAGAAAATTATACATCATGATCAAGTAGGCTTCATCCCCCAGATACAAGGATGGTTCAACATCCGTATATCAATCAATGTAATTCACCACATCAACAGAGCTAAGACCAAGAACCACATAATCATCTCAGCCAAACCCCAAAATGCCTTTGACAAAATACAACACCCATACATGTTAAAATCCCTGGAGAGAACAGGAATAGAGGGAACATTCTTTAAAACAATAAAATCCATATACAACAGACCAACTGCTAATATCTTATTAAATGGGGAGAAACTAAAACCGTTTCCCTAAACTCAGGAACAAGAAAAGGATGCCCACTCTCCCCACTTCTTTTCAACATAGTTCTGGAATCCCTAGCCATAGCAATAAGGCAAGAGGAGGGCATCAAAAGGATCCACATTGGAAAAGAAGAAATCAAACTATCCTTATTCGCAGATGACATGATCTTATATCTGAAGGACCCCAAAAAATCAGTCCCCAGACTTCTAGACCTAATAAACCATTTTGGCAAAGTAGCAGAATACAAAATAAACCCATGAAAGTCAGCAGCTTTTCTGTACACCAGCAATGTACAAGCAGAAAAAGAAATTATGAAAATAATACCATTTACAATAGCTAAAAAAAGAATAAATTACCTAGGGATTGACCTACCTAAAGACATGAATGACCTATCTAATGAGAACGATAAAAATATAAAAAGGGAAATCATAGAGGACACAAGAGATGGAAAGACCTCCCATGCTCATGGGTAGGCAGAATCAATATAGTGAAAATGGCCATATTGCCCAAAATGTCATACAAATTCAATGCAATCTCCATCAAGGTCCCAGCTACATTCTTCACTGAAATAAAGAAAGCAACCCATAAATTCATATGGAACAGCAGACCTATTATAGCCAAAGCAATTCTAGGCAAAAAAAGCAGTGCAGGAGGTATCACAATACCAGATTTCAAGCTCTATTATAGAGACATCATAACAAAAACAGCCTGGTATTGGTATAAAAGCAGACCTGAAGACCAATGGAATAGAATAGAAGACCCAGAAATAAAGACATATTCTTACAGTCACCTGATATTCGACAAAGGAGCAAAAGACATACAATGGAAAAAACATAGCTTCTTCAACTACTGGTGCTGAGAAAACTGGGCAGCCATATGTATAAAACTCAAAGTAGACCCTACCCTGTTACCATGCACCAAGATCAACTCAAAATGAATCAAGGACCTCAACATCAGACCTGAATCCTTGAAACTACTGAAGGACAGAGAAGGAAAGACGCTAGAACTTATAGGCACAGGAAGGAACTTCCTAAATATAGTCCCAGGGGCACAAAAGATAGGGGAGAGACTCAAAAAATGGGACTACTACAAAATAAAAAGTTTCTGCATAGCTAAAGACATAGCCACCAAAATAGAAGGACAGCCAACCATATGGGAAAGGATCTTTACCAGCACAGCAACAGACAAAGGCCTAATATCCGTCATCTACAGAGAAGTAAAAAACTAACCCCCCCTCCAAACCCAGTAAACCATTTTTTAAATGGGCAAAGGAGCTAAAGAGAGACTTCAAAGGAGAAGAGATAAAAATGGCAGAGAAACATATGAGGAAATGTTCAACATCCCTGGCAGTAAAGGAAATGAAAATCAAAACAACCCTGAGATACCACCTCACTCCAGTTAGAATGGCCTATACTCTGAACTCAGGCAACAACAAATGCTGGAGGGGGTGCGGGGAAAGATGAACCCTTCTCCACTGTTGGTGGGAGTGCACATTAGTACAACCACTTTGGAGAACAGTATGGAGGTTCCTCAAAAAGCTCAGCATAGACATACCCTATGACCCAGCCATACCACTACTAGGCATCTATCCTGAACAACAGGTTTCAGGATATCAAAAAGACATCTGCATATCCATGTTTATCGCTGCACATTTCACAATAGCCAAAATATAGAAACAACACAGGTGACCCTCTACAGATGAATGGATCCCAAAAATGTGCTACTTATATATAATGGAATACTAGATAACAATTAGAAATGATAAAATATTGATATTCGTAGGGAAATGGTCAGAACTTGAACAAATAATGTTGAGCGAGAGAAGCCTAGAACACAGAAAACAAAGGGGCATGGTCTCCTTGATACATGACTGTTGGGGTGGGGGGGACAGTAGAGACCAAGTGTGCGAAACAAAAACTTCTTGTCAAATGGTATTTCCACAGGTTTGGGTCAGCGACCTTACATTATGTATCTAAAACCAAACAATTTCTAATCATAAAAAGGTCTAAAATAGACCTCTCAGTGGATCACAATAGCTTAATAGCTATGTATATATGATCATATAAGACAAGAATAAGCAAACTCTATCGCTGACGACAAAAAGTTCTAGGTGAATTTCCTTTGGTGTATGCCACGTGGCTACTGTATATGATTTTGGTACACTGGGTATTATAAATATGCTTACCTGATCTAGGGAAGGGAAAGAAAAACAAAGGTGTAAGATATCACAAGAAATGTACTCATTGCCCTATTATGTAACTGTACCCCTTTTGCACAACACCTTATCAACAAAATTTAATTAATAAAAAATAACATAAAATAAAAATTAAAATAAAAAAAATTTAAAAATAAGATTGGAAAAGAAGTAAATAGTAGACCCGTGTTTAGATAAAGTATAGTAAGTTCAAATGAAAAAAAAAATGAAATCCAAAGTCAGGTTTTTTATTCTTTGCCTTACGTTAACTTTAACTCTTCATTTTTTAGCATTTTCAAATAAAACTAATTTTTAAGTTAACTTTTGCAATATTAACAAAAGTGGCCAACTTTTATCTGTAACTGATGAGAAGAAAAAGAGAATTCAAATGAAATGAGAAAAACTGATCCACTATAACTGAACATAGAAGATGGTGTAAACAATTGTATGTCAATAAAATTAGGTACGTCAGATGAAGTGAGCAAATATCTAGAAATGTAGCAATCACCGAAATTGGTGGATAAAGAAAGAAAAATCATAACAGGTCCCCAGGAAGTAAAGAGATTGAATTGGTAATCAAAAGTTTGCCATCAAAGAAAATCTCAAGAGCAGAAGCTTTTACAATTGAATTATATCAAACATCCAAGTAGAATTAAAAACAATCCTTCTCAAACACATACAAAATGGGAATACAAAAAGAACACAAGTAAGTCATATTATGAGGCCAGGAGTTTTCTCACATTAAAGCCAGACAAAACCATCACAACACAGGGAACTAAAGACTAATGCCCTGTATGAATGTAGGTGTAATAAATCTCAAGAAAATACCAGAAAATTGAATACAACTGCATATAAGAAATTTTCATACTACGAGTAAATTGATTTACTTGATAACATTCCAATCCTAGCTCCAATAGGGCTCAGGTCTATCTTCTAATGCAACATGCATTCTGCCCATTTCCATGAATCCCCAAAGATTTAACGGTTTCAACATGTTTCAGGAATCCAAGTTCAAAATCACCTCTGAGGCTGAATGCATGTTTTTAACTAATAGCCCATGTTCACTTACAGGTACTGAGCCTTGAATTTATGACCTGGGCATTGCCTCTTACCTCTTTTGCTCAATGCTGGTGCTGTACAACTTGAGCCACACCTCCACTTCTGGATTTCGGGGTTTTGTTGATGATAAGAGTCTTGAAGACTTTCCTGACCTGTCTTGCTTTTTAACTGAGATCCTGAGATCTCAGACTCCTGAATACCTGGGATTTCAGGTATGAGTCACTGGTAGGCAGCTTATTAGCATCTTTTTTTTTACTTTATATACTTCCAACATACAATATAACGGTAAACATTTCCATCCCAGAAGAGAGAATGAAAGTGATTGGATCATAGAAAGCAAAGCTAGGCCCAAACAAGACTGCAGCCCAACAGGACAAACATTGAAGACCCATCACCAGCATTTGGGGCACATGGTGGCCTGTTTTGAGCTCCTGGATGGTTGAGCAGTTCTTTCTATGTGTCCCACATGATGCCTGTCTTGTTTTAGTTCCTTTTACCCTATTTCCTGAAGTTTCCCTTAGCAAGCATCCCTTATACCTGTCACCTCAGCATCCTAGAATGCCAGTGAATCTTTGATTTAACTCTTATGCATCCATGCATTGCCATCTCATGGGCTGCCTGTAATGGCCCTGACTATGCCACACATTGCCTAGCCTCCTGGGCCTTCCTTTGACTTCTGAGGTAGGTCAAATGATTTTGAGGATCATATAAAGTCCACAGACTAAATCCCCATCACTTAGGTCTGGCAAATGTGAAGCTTTGAAACTGTGAAAATTATGTTATGCCAATGAAAAGCATTCAGGGTGAAACAACTAATGTTTGTTATGTCTAAGTCATTGCATATTACTACTTTGGATTATGCATGAGGTGGCATAATGAAGTGAGAGCAATAGTTGTATCTTCCAGACACAAACCTTTGATTTGTTGTTGTTGTTGTTGTTGGTAGTGGTCCAGGGGCTTGAGTTTAGGGCTTTGACCTTTTTTACTCAAGGCTAACACTCTACCTTTTTGAGCCACAGCACCACTTCCAAGACACCACTGAACCAAATATGATTGGGTGCAAACTTACTGTAAGATTGTCTGAACAATTTTATCTCATGCTGTCACAGAGCTAAGAGAAAAGACATTTCTTAGGAAGAGTAGACACAAAGGCATGCCATGGAATGAGGAAATTGTGGCCACTTTCTCTGTTGCATTCATCAAAGAGATCATCTCTATGCCCACCTTTATTATAGAATTTTCACTTTTTTGTTCACACCACACATTTTACAATGACTTACTCATAACAATACGTAAGGCAACTTTCAGGTGAGACAAAATTGCAGACTATTTCCTTTCTGGTGACAGATGTTTAAGTGAACTACAAACAACTCAATGTTACATGAGAGATAAGAGAGGCAGAGAAGGGCTTGAGTTGCTAGAGTACAAATTATAAAGATCACATGTCAGAAGAGACTGAAACTCATTCATTTTTTTCCTGAGGCCCCTTACACAAGGTTTTACTATGGTTAAAGCTTAAGGACCCAGGGACAAAAAAAACCTGAGGGCTTGCTAAGTGACTAATCTAATCTAGAATACTTTAATGCTTTGTGCTAAGACCCCAAAAGGCTTCATTTAAGATTAAATATGAATAGGAGTAGATTTGTTGTGGTCCTATCCCAACAAAAGATATTTCTTCTCTTGTACAAATCAGGAAATAAGAGCAAAGAAAAGAGAAGTGTGCTTGTTCCTGGGTAGAGAGCATGCAGGTTGAATGTTCTTCAACCTGCAGCCTCCAGGGCAAGGAGGGCCTCAGATACTTGCAGAACCAAAGGCAAGTCTTCATAATATTCAACAACTTTGTAGGAGAAGTTGCATTGGAGAAAGAAATGAAGCATATAAAGAAAATGAAGAGTAAATTGAAGCATAGACTTTATAAACAATGTATTTCTGGAGTCAGAGATTCTGACTGGAGAAAATAATTTACTAATATTTGTTGGTGATATGAAGATACTTTATTATATCTTTGTTCTGCATATTGAAAGTTACTAATTAGAATGACTGTGTCATTTTATTTCCCTCTTGCTAGGAATAGTTAAATATATACATAATTACTAACATGCACAAGGTATCTATATATTGACAAACAGGAAAGATAGGAAATTTTTTTTTCCCCTTTGGGAGAGGAAAAGTAAAACCTACTAGAAGATGAAGGAGTACAAAATTCTAGAAGTCATGGGAAGTATAGCTTTTTCTAGTGAACAGTTTTTAGTGTGGTAGGTGAGATCATACAGAGGTGCTTTTATAACAAATCTATAGAAATCATTTAACTTCCACTCAGTAATAAGTTCCCATTCATAGAAGACCAGATAGGTTATCTAGAGAGCAGGTTGTTATGAAGGGTACAGCACTTTAGTCTCTTCCTCTGTCTTTGCATGATATATTGTAATTCTATTGTTCTACCACATATAAGACAGCTTGAAGACCCCACCAGAAGCCTGAACATGCTGGCACCAGGCTGTAGGGCATCCAGAACTAAGAGAAAAAAACTCTTTTCTTTATAAATTATTGCTTTTCAGATACTCTATGACAGAAAGAGAAAACAAATCTTGATGTTATTTACTGAAAAACAATGGAAAAGTCTTGTGAAGGATAGTTAAAGACTTAAGTCTTTAATTTAACTTTAAGTCTTTTTATGTTATGCTCATTAAATTTTTGAACAAAAGTTTGAAACTGATGCATAGGTTAAAAATACAGCTCTCGTGAGGGTTTAAAGTAACCTATGCTTTTTCAATATAATTATTATGATAAAACTAGTTGTGAGTAAATTAGGAGAAAGTGGTGATCATTAGAAAACTCTAGGCAGAATTTTCTTTTGATAATAATGTACACGTGGATTTTTTCTTATTTTCCAACAGGTAAGAGTACTGTAAGAGATGATAAAGAAATATGTTCATATTTTCATCTAGAATTCTGAATTTTGCCTTGCATCTCTCTCTCTGCTTCTGTCTTAGTCTCTCTCTGTCTGTCTGTCTCTCTCTTTCTATATATAAATATACATATATGTATATATGTATATACATACATACATATATACATATAATTTTGTGCTATGAAGACTCTGAAGATTGACCTCAGGGTCTGGGCATTATTCCTTAGCATGTTCAGTCTCCTACTCTACTGCTTAAGCTAGGAATCTACTTCTAGATTTGGGCTGGTAATTGGAGATAAGAATCTCACAGAGTTTCCTGACCAGGCTGACTTTGAAACACAATCCTCAGATCTCAGCTTCCTAAGTAGCTAGGATTACAGGTATGAGCTACCAGCTCCACTTTGCCCAGCTGTATGATATATCACATGTCGAGCATGGAAACTGCCTTATGACTCCTCTCAACCAAGGAACAAGCCTCATGTGGTGACATAGGCTCCTTTCCTTCTAGTTCATCTCCTATTCCTTTCACTTGAATCTCTGTCTCACATATTTTAGCAGAAAATTAAGGGAATGAAAGAACCACAAGACTTTCCCTATTATTCCCTACACTTTAGGAAAAAATTACCTCCCTGTAATTCTCTCAAATTATTTTCTGTTTACCCATTCCTCAAGAACACACATATCTGAGAAAATGGAATGCCAAAGACTCCTATGGCAACACTTCCTTTTGCAACTCTTATCCTGAAAAAAAAAAAAATTCTTTGTAACACAAGGCTAAATTGCTTCCATAGGAGTTAGAGCTAATTTTCTTTACTTCCATCTTTAGGGAAAAGAATGTAATTTTTTCCCCAATTCAGTGTCCCTCAATATAATTTAATTTACCTTCAGTTTTCTCTATCCCATATATATTGGCTATGGACCTTTTAATATAAAGGCTAGTTATGTCTCATACCCTTATAAATCTGAGATTGAAATGTTCCAACTTGCCGCAGTCACAAATCATAATTAGAAATAAACACAGATAGTAAAAGACAAAAAAATTACACTTGGACATGATAAATTAAATAGGACTCTCAAAATTCCTACAGTGAGACCAAAGGAGAAAATTCTTAGGAGAGGATCACAAAAGCTCAATAGTTATGTGTGTATGATCATATAAAATGATGCTTATTGAAATGAACTCCAAAAAGTGGAAAAGAGAGGTTTTTTATTTTACTTTTTGTGATTCTTTTTTCTGCCCCTCTTTTGTTGCTGTATTTGATTTCTGTACCTTTTGTCTTTTATGTAAATTTATCTGATTTGGGGAAGGGAAGGGAAAGCAAAGAAATGGTGGGACAAAGGGTGAACTAATTCAACAGTGATACTCAGTAGACACTATGTTGGAAATGAACTGTACAACTTGGTGGGGGGGCAGGTTGGCAGGGAAAAATTGAGAGAAAATGAGGAAGAGGTGACACTGTTCCATAAGAAATGTATGCACAGCCTTACATATGTAACTGTAACCCCTCTGTACATTACTTATACAATAAGAATAAAAACAAAAAAAAAAAGAATACTCATCAGTATAAAAGCTGTATCCAAGCAAAGAAAAAAACAGCATCAGTTTTTCTGCACTGCTTCTCCAACATATAAATCACTATATGTATGTATGTGAGTGTGTGTGTTTATGTGTATGCTGTACCTAATGTATCATCTCATTAACATATCTAGAAACATCACTCTATCATTGTCTCATTATCAGTTGGGTCCGACAGTCTTCTGTGTACTTTTCTAAGATATCATATTGTCATATACCCAATGACAGAAACAATCAACATGAAGATTCTCATTGGATATAGAATGTTGACACAATGAACTAGCTAAATATGAAGATCTACCAGTTTTAAAAACATAGTTTTGCTGCAATGAGATTACCTCAAGAAAGTAAATCCTGAGCAGAACATGAACCTTCTTTTGTTTATTTAGAACTTCAAGGTCATTTGAAGTAGTATAAAGGTTAAGAGGCTGGAACTATGTTGCTCAATACCACAGCTATTAGCTTCTCTGGCTCCTGAGCATTTGAATTGTGGCTTGTCTAACTGATGTGCTGTTATGCAAGATAAACAATGGAATTTGAAACTGTAGCATTGAACCAAGAATATAAGTCATCTTTAATAAAACTTTGTTCTCATTACATGTAAAATAAAAAAATTATATAATAGGGTCAGATAAAATATTCTAAACTTAATAACATTACTTTTTTCAATACTAAGTAGGAGATTTCAAATTAAATATAAAGGCCAAGCACTCGTGGTGCATGCATGTAATGCTAGCTACTCAGAAAGTTAAGATGTGAGGATCTTGGTATGAAGTTATTCAGGGCAGATGAGTCCCTAAGTTCAAGTCCCAGTACTGGCACTACAATACAGTAAAATAAAGTGAAATTAAATCAAATGAAATAACATGAAACAGCTCATGTTTATAGCCCATATTATATCTCGCCTGGATAGTACTGTACAAAAATAGGGATTAGATAACTGTTGTTCCTGATCAAACCTCAACAGTCACCTGTTTCAATAAATAAAGATTTGCTGGGAATCATTTCTTTACCCAGGCTAATGACACATTTTTGCGTGTTATAATGAAAGGGGTAGCAAAGGTTCTTAGACCACAAACTATATACAACCTAAAATTTTTCTCTGTTTTTTATTAACTTATTAGTAAAATAAAATGATCATTTTATTTATTTTTCCAAAGGATTTTATTGTGATATTTTCAAACATGCAAACATTCACCTCCTTATTACTCTTTCTTATTAATATCTGGACATCAAAGTTTATTAGCCATGTTTAACCAAAAGGGAAGATCTAAGTAAGTACTATACCCTCTATAAAATTACAAAAAAGAAATCAAAATGTATAGCTAAATGAGACCATACTTTTTCAGCAGTATCATCTGATTGTATGTGTTTCATTTTAAGAAAATCTAATTTATCCTTTCATTTTCTTCTGTAAAAATTTTTTTTTCATGTAAGAAACCTTTTTCTCACCAAAAATTTCTCTCATGTTTTCTCCTAAATGTTTTAGAGTTTTAATTTATATCTGTAAGTCAGTAATGAATTTCACATATTTTTGTGTGTAGTGTGATATGTGATATGCTAGTTTGCATGTAGGCTTCCATTTTTCCCATTATTTGTTGAAATATTTGCTTCAGATGGAAAATCTTGTCATCTTTATTGAAAAATGGAAACAGCTGTTTGGGTGTAAAGGTGATTAATATGTAGCCAGGTGTTTTTTAATGGGATGATATGCTCAAGGCTGTTCTGGTAATAATTACTACGATGTTGAACAGAGGAACAATTGCAAACGACCACCAAGAAACATCCTCATTTTGACCAACAAAGGTTGCAGGAGGTCTTTAATGTGATTGATGAGAGTAGATTTCATTTCATGGAGACAAAAGATTTGCATGAGAGACAGATTCTGCATTGGTGGAATAGTGACAAGGAAAAGCCAGAGATTCCTCTCGCCAATCAGACACAAGGAATTACCAGTGAATTACAGCTCAAGAGAGGACACGAGGTAAATTATAAGTAGGTAGAGTTAAATGGCAATCAACAATTATCAAATCTTAAGCTTCTCAAGGAGGAGGAAGAGCAAATAAAAATCTCATTTATGGATTCTGTGACTATGGCCTAGTGGCAAAAGTGCTTGCCTTGTATTCATGAAGCCCTGGGTTCGATTCCCAGAACCTACATATATAGAAAAACGGCCAGAAGTGGTGCTGTGGCTCAAGTGGCAGAGTGCTAGCCTTGAGCAAAAAGAAGCCAGGGACAATGTTCAGGCCTTGACTCTAAGGCCCAGGACTGGCAAAAAAACAAAAACTCATTTATATTGAGTATCTGTGGCTTGGTATGGGTTGGCACAAGTATGTGTTTTGACAGAACACATTGAGCCATTGCTGCAGACTTGGGTCTTGTGATTTTTCTTTCTTCTTTTTCCTTTGGTCCTGAGACTCATGTACCCAGCACAGGAGTGGAGGAAAACAAAACAGAAATCCTGATCTGAAGGCGGGGAGGCTAGCAAAAGATGCTAAAAAGTGGTGTATTCTCTGAGGGTTCCACAGAAGAAATAAGAAAGAACCTTCATACTGGATGCGGCGGGGGGGGGGGGGGGGGGGGTCTCTACATCAAAATAAATAAATAAATAAAAGCAAAGCTTCTACACAAGAGGAAGTCAGGAAGGAGGCTGCACAACCATCTACCATGGAGAGATCAACCTGAGCCCCATGCAAGCAGGGGGATTAGGGCTGGCAGACCCTTGTTCCCAGACCAGAAATCTACTCACAGCCTGATCTAGCAGGTGAGAGAATGGCCCCCAAAGGGGCCCTACTCATGCAAATACAAGCAATGTGGGACCTTGCTTCAGCTGTTGGATGATTAACTCACCCATGAACCCCACCCAAGTAGGAAGAAGTGCTGTGGGACACTGCCAATATCCAAAGCAGAGGATATGCAGCCCACTCATGCCAATCACTGAACATGACACTCAGAATGGAACTGCCTATCATGTTCAGAGAAAACATTGTCAGGGAGAGGCTCAAAATCTCTACAAAGACAGAATAGTGACTATTAAAACCTGAGAGCGAGAAAAATCCATGGAGGCACAACTAAAGTTGGGAGGGGTGGGGAGGTAATTATAAAGGATCTCTATTTGCAACCTAAAATTCAGAGCTAGAACAGCTCTCCACCTCCAAATACTGGTCTGTGACTACCTTGTCCTGGGCTAACTATTCAGAACTCAGAACAGCCCTGACTTCCAAACCTCCACTCCTTAATCTCCAACAGCCTCAACCTCCAAACCTCCAGAGAAGTGATCTTTTTTTCTATTCCTCCTTCCTGCAGGCCTCTCCTCTGGCCTCAGGCCTTTTCAGACTTCAGGGGCTTCAGACTTCCCCACAGTTCCTTCAGGCTCCTCCACAGGCCTCAGGCTTCCGGCTTCTCTCAGGTCAGCTCAGCTCAGCTCTACTTGGCTCTACTCCTCCGGCATGAACCTCACACACCCTCACCTCTTCTCTCCCCAACCTTCAAACAGGCAGCATATATATATATATACACCCCGCCCTCTGATGCCCCGCCCTTCTCTAGCTGCCTGCACGCTTAGAAGTGCCACCAGGCAGTGAAGCCAGCGTAGGGCAGGGCTTCCTAGGCTGCTCCTCCCACACTCTTGATGCTCCCATAGCCTAATGCCACACCCCCTCTGTCTGTCCATGTGGTGCTGACCACAGGCACAGGGCAGGACTTCTGGCAGGACTTCTCGCCCCACTGGGTATTACACCGACTGCATCAGGGGCTTTTTTCCACTCTTCAGAGAATGTACAAGTGTCTAAAAGTGTGAGTTTAAACTTTCATGTATAAAGGTTAAGACTCATTTCAATTACTTATTTGTTGGAGTTGATTGCTTTATTTTTCTCTCTGATTTATTTTCCTTTTCCCTTCTTTCTTCTCTTATTAGTTTGTTTCTTTTTCTCCCCATTGATTTTTCTGGTGAAGTCTTTCCTCCTCACTTCTCCCTTAGAAATTTAATATTTGTTATTTATAACTAAGCCTTCATATCACCACTCCACATCACAAATGAGCTACATAACAATACTTAGTATAGTCCACTTCACATCTCAGTACCTACCTTATACCACACCTCTTGTCTCATCCCTCCTACCCTAAAGCGCTAAGGTAACATTACCATAGGAACTCCAACCCTATGAACATAGAGCAACATTGGAGCCATGGATAAAGTGAACAATGGTATCCTACTGTATGTAAGATTTCAATCTATCAAGATCAGGATTAGGTCCTAGAGCAGACAGATATAAACCAGTAGAGGAACATCTTTTTCCAACCACCAGCTACCTAGTCAACAGTGAACACAGAGAATAGACCAATAAGCAACTGAAAGTCAACACCAAAATGATCTCCATAACAGAAATACAAAACACCAGGGAACGACAACCCTCAGAAAACAACAACCATAAAAGATATGAACAGAATTACAGGAAATAGAAGAGATTACACACACTAGGCTCAAAGATTTGCTGATAAAAATAGTCAATGAAAATATAGAGAAAATCTATAAGAAATTTTGTGAATGTGATGAGGATAATCAAAGAGTAATGGAAGAATTCATGGAGAAAATTAATAAAAACGGAGTGAATTCCAAAAGAATGCAAATGAATCCAATGAAAAAGCAGCTGCAAGTTAAAAGAGATCCAAGAAAGCAAAGATATAGTAATAAAATAAGGAAGTCAGCTTGGGTTCTGGTGGCTCACTCCTGTAATCTAAGTACTCAGGAGGCTCAGATCTGTGGATCATGGTTCAAAGCCAGGAATGTTCTGGGCAGGAAAGTCCAAGAGACTCATCTCCAATTAACCACATGAAAACTTGAAGTGCTACTGTGGCTCAAAACAGTAGAGTACTAACCTTGAGGAGGCAGCACCCAGACCACAAATGCAAGCCCACAATTGCCACCAAAAAAAAAAGTCAATGTGAGATTTGAAAAAAAAGATTTCAATAAAGAGATAAAATCCCAAAAGATGATCCAACTGAAGACACAGAAAAAAATGGAAGTTTAATTGGAATATGTTGAAATTAGATCAACTATGGGAAGACTGGCATCTAAAAAGAATTCTTCAGGCATTGGTAGATCACTTCTATAAGCCTAGCACGTCAGGAGGCTGAGGTCTGAGTATGGAGATTTGAAGCCAGCCTGGGCAGACAAATCGTGGAGACACTTACTTTCAATTAACTAGCAACAAGCCAGAAGTGGAAACCTGGCTCAACTGGTAGAGAGACAGAAATGAGCAAGAAAATGTGAATCCCTGAATTCAATCCTCATCCCTCTCCTCCCTCACAAACAGAAAAAAAAAAATACAGTTCATGAATATGGAATATCTGTTAATGTTTCTTCATCATTGTGTGGTTTTCATCATATGAGATTTTTGTATATTAGGTTAATTCCTAAATATTTTGATGTTATTGTAAATAATTCAGCATAACTTATCTATATAAATATAAACATATTATATTTATTACTACATAAAAATTAAATGGATCATTGTGTATAACTTCATATCTACTCTCTTGCTGATATCACTAAATGAGTAGTTTCTTTGAAGACTGAATGAGACTTTTGACTTTTTAAATTAAGAATCGAGGAACTTAAGTAATAGAATCTATACTACCCAGACTGCAATTATCTCTGCAAAATCTATCTCCTGCTCACTCTCTTTCTCTTTTTTCCTCTCTCTTCTTTTGCTGGGTTATTGTAGTTAGAACTCAGGGAAATGTGATTGTCTGGCATGTACTTTACCACTTGAACCATGCCTCCCACCCTGCTTTTGCTATTTATTTTACAGATAAAATCTTGAGTATTTCTCTGCCCATGCTGGCATTGGCATTAAACAGTGGTCTTCTAGATGTCAGCCTCCTGAATATCTACGAGTAGAGGCAGCAGCCACAAGAACCTGACTTCACTGTTGTATTTTTAAAGCAGGAATAATTTGGGTCACGGACAGCATTCATCCCAATCCTTTTCTAAGCTTGCTTCTGCACTCATGTTGTCCCAGGTTTCTATAATTGGAAACCAGCTCTGTATCATGGTTTCAGTTATTGTTACTCAAATGGTGTTTACATCCAATGTTCTTGCTTTTATAAGGCTAGTGATAAATCTGGCCAAGGTAGGATTCAAAGGTGAGAATGTTGTTACTAAAGCGTATCTAACATGAGTGGAAACAAATTCACTAACATATAAAGAATATGAAATGAAACAAGTTGGTTAAACTTAAAGTTAGTGTGTGGACTGACTCCTCCCCTGGCCACATACACAAGGACTGAGGTATTGAACGCTTGTCCCCAGGTGATGGTACTGTTGATAGAGGATATTGGAAGATTGGAGTTAGTGGAAGCAAAAAGGCAATTGTCATTGTGGGCTTGTCCTTAAAGAGGTATGGCACTCTGGCATCTTCAAACCTCTCTCTCTCTCTCTCTCTCTCTCTCTCTCTCTCTATCTATCTCTCTCTCTCTCTCAATCTCTCAATCTCTCAATCTCTCTCTCCCCCCAGTAAATATTTCTTCCTTTGAAATTGTTTTTTTTCGGACCTGTTGTTACAGCAACAGAAAGCTAACACATAAACAAGAAAAAAAATCTATAGGAAAAAAGTGATCTATATAAAATGATTTTTCTAATTCCTGAAAACATCATTATTTTTTTCTGATAGTAAAGGGAGAAATAAGATTCAAATGAGTCCAGGTTACTCTAAAATCCAGGCAAGGAAGTCTTTGGAGTAATTTAAATTTTTAAAACTCATTTTTATTTTTACTTCCAAGATGCTTGGGATTGAACCCATAATCTCAAGCATTCCTTTCCTGTACTTTACCACAGAGCTATATTCCCAGGCCCTGAAGACACTTTATTAGGGGGAAGGGGCAAGACCAAGCCTCAATATGTAGGTTAGGTTGGTCTCAGAGTTAAAATCTTCTTGCTTGCCCCTCTGGCGTTCTGAGGTCAGAGTAATTTTACCATTTGGCTTGTCCTTAATTTGAAACCTATTACTGTTTTGCACATTTTCTCACAGAATATCGGGGCTAAGATTTGAGAAAATTCTCCTAACATTTATTGTTTAAATAAGAAGGATTTTTAAAATACCCAAACATTATTTAATATTTTCAGCGGTTTAAAAGTTTCAAATAATGAAATGTAATACCAAAAATTTATAGGCCCCACTACTTAATTTTACAATAGACTTGGTTATCCACTATTATAATTGTCTAAGGATGTGCCCACTAACATCCACTGTTAGACAAGGACCAGACCCTTTTCAGTGTTTCTAGTACCCAGACTAGAGTACATTCAGACTAACAAACCAGATCAGTCTATAAGTTTAATTAATTTGTTCGACAGCGTAAAAATGGAGGATGTGCCTAAAACCAGAGTCATAATGCAGTCACAGGCAATAGTGCCAGGTTCTCTTTAAGTTTTACTTTGCTTTAGGGGAATATTCATTGACTTTTTTAACCAAAGAGTGATGTGAAGGTCTTAGAATCATTCATGAGAAAAATAATACTCTGTTTCTGGGCAAATGAAAACAGTAATAACTGGCATATAGAAAATATATGACCTGACTGGTTTCTCCACACAGGGGAAGTATTTGAACCAAACCTACTGCCTGTAATGGACATTCCTCAACTGTCAAGTTTCCTGATTGCACAACTCTGCAGGAAGTAATTTTAGATATCTTCTCCGTGTGTTTCCCTCCAAACCACCAGTAAAGAATAACTCCTGGCATAGCTAATTCAACACTATATTGAGAATAACAATATGTTAGACTGTTCTAAGAATTTTATTTTTTCTTGCCCTTAGCTTGTCAGATAAGGTTATAGCATCAGAAGCATCTTCCCCATGACATAATCACACCACAAACTCTTACATTGAATCGGTTTCAATTCTTAGCTAATTCTTTATATATATTTTATTCATTTATTAAAAATATGCTTTTATACTCAAATGTATACTGGATGAAGTTTTCATTTAATGACTTTACATAACATACAAATATGTGGAATAAAAAATATGCATAGCTATGATCTGGTGGTTCACTCCTACCTACTCAGGAGACTGAGATATGAGTATCATGATTCAAAGCCATCCAGGGCAGGAAAGTCTGTGAAACTCTTATCTTCAGTAAACTACTCAAAAACAACAACAACAACAAAAAACCACCCAGAAATGGTGCTATTACTCAAGCAGTAGAATGCTAGCCTTGAGCACAGAGAGATTCAGAGACAGAGCCCAGCCCCTGAGTTCAAGCCTCAGGATGAGCAAATGTAAATATGCACAAACAGTAACATAGATATAGAGACCCATTCACCTCCAGTGTCTTCACTTTTTGCAGGATTCCTCTGGTCTTCATTTCTTTTAGCCAACACATGTGAAAAATGGTACATGACCATAGAAGAGAATCAAAGCTCATGACTGTAATGCTAGCTACTCAGGAGGCTGAGGTCTAAGGATAAAGATTGGAGGCCAGCCCTGGTAAAGAAATCCATACTTGCAAAAGCGTTTGGTGTAAACAAACTGAACACCTCATAGGGGGAGAGGAAAAGGGGGAGGGGGAAGGGGGAATGAGGGAGGAGGTAACAAACAGTACAAGAAATGTATCCAACGTCTAACGTATGAAACTGTAACCTCTCTGTACATCACTTTGATAATAAATAAGAAAAATAAAAATAAAAATAAAGAAATCCAAGTAACTCTTATCTCCAATTAACTAGCAAAAAGATGGAAGTAGAGGTTTGACTTACATGGTAGAGCATCCTCCTTGAGTGTTAAAAGTGAAGCAAGACCATGAGATCTTGAGCTCAAGAACCAGTAATCACACACACACACACACACACACACACACACACACACACACACAAATTTTGAAGGTGCCAGTGTCAGCTTGTACACTGAATAATAAAGGAACTTTATTATTTTTTAACTTTAAAATAAAACTTCAGTATCTATTATCCCAACACCCATAGAAATATTGATTGTTTCCTTACAAATGTTTCTACCTTCTGTAATATTAGTACATGTTTGACAGGAAAGAGTTAACAGGACAGGTATAACCATTATGCTGAAAAAGTCCTCCTTGAGATATCTGTTCTTGGATTGTGAAAGTGTAGACCTCTCCAGGGCTCTGGTAATTCCATTCACAGGCCAAACAGTAATGGTTCACTGCCAGGTCCCTATTTTCCTCCTGGGAGTCTTAAATTTGGTGTTAAGCAAAGGATACCAATGAGACCAACCTCCCCACTAAAAACTGTGGGGCACACCTGGAAGTCAACTAGCTGGCCCCACCTGGTTTCTTAGTCTTGGGGCCACTTGTGGCTAATATGGCAGTGCCTAACAACAATGCGCAGCTGCTACAAGTGTCTTTGGTTGTAGCCCGGAGGCGGTTCTGTGGGCTGTGACGCCCCGGCTCTTCCACCCTTGATGGACAGCTCATGCCTCCCCTTCCTGCCAATCTTAGACCTGATTGGCTCCTGTGCCTTATATTAGTGGCATGTACTTCCCCAATAAATGAGATCTTGCGCTGACTTGACTCCCAGGCCGTCTGATTGTCCTCCGGTGAGGGAGGGCTGGGTGCGGGCAGTCTGTCAACCCTTTCCTTTTTTGGCTCATCTGGTCGGGGCATGCCTTCCCCGTCTCTCCCACGGGTCAGGGAGTGCGTGGGGGGGGGGGACTAAAAACCCCAACAAAAACCATCAACACTGATTACTTAATAAGCTTCCAAGGTAACAAATATTTCATACATGTGACTGCAACCCATACTGGAGGAATCTAAGCCCATCTTGAAAGACTCCCTGGAAGAGCCTTTGGGGAGTATGCACCTGGCTTTCTTTTGATTTACCCACATGCCTCTTCTCTTATGATTTGGCTTCATTTCCTAAACCATAGTCATAAGACTGTACTGTTTCTTAGCAAATCATTGCAATGGGGTGGATGGGGAATTCTTGCAAAATGGCTAATAAATATCTGCCCAACTGATAGGAAGAGAAATACCTACCAAGTTTGTTTTTATTGCATAATATTTTTCTGATATACTCTAACCATATCTAAACCTTAACTAAAGTTACCAATCTCAAGATATATATTTTTGACAAAACAACAAAAGGTAAATTTATTAACAATCTATCTTATACCCATGAAAAGAAAAGAGCATTTGGGGAAATATGTTAAAACATCAACAAGTAGAGCATATATATTACATGTATAATTATCATGTAACTTCAGATGTATTTTTAGAATTTCATGCAAATGAGTGTTTTGCAATACATAGCACAGCAAATGCTTTCTTTTCCAGTGCTCTTTTCTAATATTCTCTTTTCTTTTTTCTAAAACGGGCTGTGTGTTATAAATTTTAAAGGTTGGAAACTGGGGATCTAACCTACTTGATTCATATTTTACATGTATTATATAGCCTAAAGTTGATAGCACACACTAAAGAAGTTGGCAATGCAAACAATTTCAGTTTACATAGCATCAATTATATAAAATTTGGCCTTACCACTTCTGCATACATATTTTATGTTTTGTGTAAAAGTTTCTCCATACATGGTAAACTGTAATAGACAGATTGCAACTTACTTTTGCAATGAAGACCTAAGTTATAAGCCAATTACAAATCAAATATGACTGACATATGATGTAATCATTTGGGCTATCCCCCCCCCACCCCGCATGATTTCTCTTTTCCCTAGGTCACTCATTTATTTTGTGTATGTATGTGTATTATTGTCAAAGTGAAATACAGAGGGGTTACAGTTTCATATGTAAGGCAGTGAGTACATTTTTTTTTTTTTTTTTGCCAGTCCTAGGCCTTGGACTTAGGGCCTGAGCATTGTCCCTGGCTTCTCTTTGCTCAAAGCTAGCACTCTGCTGCTTGAGCCACAGCACCACTTCTGGCCATTTTCTATATATGTGGTGCTGGGGAATTGAACCCAAAGCTTCATGTATATGAGGCAAGCACTCTTGCCACTAGGCCATATTCTGAGACCTGTGAGTACATTTTTTGTTCAACTTGTTACCACCTCCCTCATTTCCCCCTCTCCCCGCTCCTCTGTACCCTGTCTCCCACCCCATGAGTTGTACAGTTGATTTACACGAAATGGTTTTGTAAGTACTGCTTTTGGAATAGTTTGTCCTTTTATCCTTTGTCTCTCGATTTTGGTATTCCCTTTCCTTTCTCTAGTTGTAATACACATATATACAGTATCCAGGGTACCAAGATGAGATAAAGTGATAGCAGTGGTAAAACCATAGGAAGGGAATATGAGAGAAAAAAAGGTACAGTTTCACATGGAATGTAGAAAATAATTACAACAATGATATAACACTTGTTTCCATAATGTGGAGTTCATTTCACTTAGCATCATCTTATATGTTCATAAGGCATTAGCTATTGGGCTATTGTGATCGTCTGCTATGACTAGCCTAAACATGTACTAATTATTCTCTATGAGGGAAACCACAGAGTCCATGTTTCCTTGGGTCTGGCTCACTTAACTTAGGATAATTTTTTCCAAGTCCTACCTTTTCCTTACAAATGGGGCAGTGTCATTCTTTCTGATAGAGGCATAGAATTCCATTGTGTGTATATACCACAGTTTCCTGATCCCCTAGTCTACTGAGGGGCATCTGGGTTGGTTCTGTATTTTAGCTATGACAAATTGTTCTGCGATGAACCCAGTTGTGCTGGTGGCTTTAGTGTGGTCTTGCTTGTAATCTTTTGGGTAGATGCCCAAAAGTAGGGCTGCTGGGTCATAGGGGAGCTCTATGTTTAGCCTTCTGAGGAATCTCCATATGGCTTTCCAGAGTGGTTGAACAAGTTTACATTCCCACCAACGGTGTTGTAGGGTTCCCTTTTGGCCACATTCCCTCCAGCATTTGTTATTGTTAGTTTTCTAGATAATGGACATTCTTACCAGGGTGAGGTAGAATCTCAATGTTGTTTAGATTTGCATTTCTTTTATGGCCAATGATGTAGAGTACTTCCTCCTGTTTCTCTTGGCCATTCTCATTTCCTCTTTCTATGTGGTGTTGGGGTGGGAGAAGGGGACATTGTCAACTGCTTTTGCATCAGATTGCTGTTTGATTCTAGGATCACAAATAAATCCAAATAATCTCTGTAAAACTACATTTGTGGCAATTTTCCTTTAACAATAAAATAGAATGGAAATTACAAATCTCAAACCAGTTCTGGTTTTCCTCTAATTTTCCCATTTCTGCAATTACCAATAAGCCCAACTTATTTAATTACTGAAGTAAAGTGGGATTCACTATAATGAAATGGGATTCCCCACCAAGGGAGGGGATTCCTGGTTCCCCCAAGGATCTACCACACAGTCTCCAGCTACAAGATGATAAAAAGATGGATTTGTTGGGGAAGTAAAACGTGAACAAAAAGTGAACCGACCGGCCTTGGTCGCAGCCCAGACTCAGGAGCTGAAACTGCTGACCACATATGCAGGGTCGTGGCCCAGACTTGGGGGCCGGAACCGCCTGCACGTGTCCAGCCCAGACTCGGTTGCTGGCCCATATGGCCTTCCAGCCTGGTTTTAAGGCAAACATCACAGTCAAACTTGTCACGCTGGTGGCCAATGAGGATACAGCATGTAATTACAGAGCATGCTAGGCCACACGCTTGTGGTCAATAGGGTTACAGTCTGTCTCCTAGTATATGTTCGGACCAACCTATCATTCTAGTTAGAATTGGCACATAGATTTGACATCACGTGGATACGCCTACCCATGGGAGGGCACATGTTCCCTTGAAGCTCCCAGGCCTCAGGTGGTCAATTTACATAACTTATCAAAATAAAGGGGAGCTTCCCTGGACAGGGTGGGGGAGATCCTAGTGAAAATGGAGTCAACTTCTGCTCTAATCTGAGCTGGATGCAACCTAAAGTCCCTCCACAGTTAATGATGGCACTGGCCAGATCTGACTGCCTTACTACAATTACAATTGTACTCTGGTGGTGTAAGATTGATGGGTATTGAATGACTAGTAGAGCTTAAAATTTGAATCCACTCAAGAATAAAATGAGTCCTTAAATATAGAATTTGATAAATTTAGTATTCTCAATTCTCATCATTTTATGTATGAATTATAAACTGAATCTTCAAAGTTACTTTTGAAAGGATATGTGCCCGCCATCCCAGGGGCCATGAGGAGATAGTCATGGACAGGAGAAGAAAGCTCATAAGGGTGTTTATTAGTGGGGCCATATCACTCACGGGAGAGGGACCAACATGGAGTCTGTACCTTATCCAAGTGGCAGCTTCTCTGGGGCTAAAGGGGAAGTAGGTAGGTCTTAATAGTGAGTAGGAGTAGCCCATTAGGTATGGGTGGATCTGGAGGCTAATGGGAAGAGCTGAAGACCTGAGGCAAGAGAAATGCTAACATTCCTCCATTTGTTGTTTATTAATAACTAGGGAGGGATACTAGGCTGGGAGTATGGGCAGAGGTTGTTGTCTGGAGCTACTTCCTGATGTAAAGGGGCGAAGTAGTCAGGGGTCCCTGATTCATCGTTTGGCCGGGTACCATCAAAGAAGTATTTGCTTGACAGTTTGGTTGGTAAAGATCCTCATAATTTCCATGAGAATGGTTATCAGAGCCAATAGCTGTCATGGTCTCCTCTGGCTACCTACTGCAGCTCAAGCACATCAACGATTCATTGGGACCGGGGTCTTCAGGATCCAGATCCACACTGGATAGAGCAGTGTAAGCGAAGCCTCCAGTTGCCTGTAGTAACAGGATGGCCATGAACCGCAAGTTCACAGGTGGCATCCTGGGTGAGGGATGTTATCCTGTTAAAACAGACTTTTGAAAATGTCAGACAAATGTCTGACAAGTTTACAGGACCAGTTAACATGAATGACATGGGAGAACACACCCTGGCCACAAACCAGAAAAGTTCCATTTGGGACATAAACCCAATTATGGCCCATTAGAAGGCAGGAGAAATAACTGGACTGGGGGCAGGAAGGGAGTGATTAGGGGTATTTTTGTGTGTGGGGAAGCAACTGATTTGTGGATTGGTTGGGAGTAACCATTCAGAGGCTATCATATATACAAATAGCAAACAACAAAGGCAAGGATGCAAGTTCCTGTCCAGATGGAAATGGACAAATATGGACCTTAGGTGGGCAAGCAAGTAGTCCTCTTGATCTCTTGGCTCTGATTAATTTTGAAAGGGAAAATTTAAATTGACTCCATTTAAGATGAAACTTCATCTACTCTTACTCCTCTCCATGGTTGCTCGTTGTCAGGATTGACCTCATCCTGACGGTGTAGGTGCTCATTGCTTGGATAGCTTGTCCCAGCTGGCATTCATGCAGTTTGAACTCAAGGCTTGGGCACTGTCCCTGAGCACTTCTGATTGAGCCTAGTGCTCTACCACTTGAGCCACAATGCCGCTTCCAGCATTTGGCTGGTTATTATAATATGAGTCTCTTGAGCCAAGCTTCCAGTCTGGCTCTTTGCTGATCAGCTGGGAGATGGAGTTTTACAGGGATTTTTTTTCTGCCTGCGCTGGCTTTGAACTGAAATCAAAGGAATCTTATCCATAAAAGCCCTTTTTAATTCCAATTAAAGCAACAGGAGAACAATAGGAGTAGAGCTTACCTGTAACTTGCTGAGAATTGACCAACAAATGCTTGCCAGAGTTCTGCAATATCAAAACTCAGTAGATGTGATAAGAGTCATCAAACAACAACTGATTAGCTCTTTAGAGCTCCTTGGGCTATTTAACCACTAACATTTTGCCAAGAATCCAAACTTGGCACCTTTTTGCTATTTACCAAAATGCATCTAACTGCAAAATAGCATAAAAACCAAATCATATCAGTTAACATTACTGGCAGGTGGAAGAGAACACAAATGAATAATAAGATGGCAACCTGTCAGGACAATGTAAAAGTCTCAGCTTCAGTGGATCCAGTCACTTGTGTCTTCCATCCTGAATCAGCAGGCTTAATTAGTCATGTGTGATAGAGGCAGGCAGGAGATATGGGTTAGATCTGGGTGAGGCTGTTGTAGCATCTCTCAGAGTCCCTTAGGTGGATTGTCACACCTCCTTCTGGGTTGCCTGTTAATTTCTACACAGACTGGGTAAAGACATTTGAAATCTCCCAGTATTCCCTGGTTGATTACTCTGAGTACTCTGGCTTTCGCAGGCTGGTGCCCTACTGGTTTAAGCAGAGTGACAACTTTAAAAAAGATTTTAGAAGTCTTGGGCCTATAACCATCTCTTGCAGGCACAGTTGATCCTCATGTTCAAACCTTTTCCCAGTCACAAAATCCACACAGACCCAAGGCCAACAACCAAGTCTGCTTTCTGCAGCAGCCATGACAGTTTCTGAGAAGGCACCAATGCTGCCCCAATACAAACCTGTGGCCACCAAACACAACTCTGATGCTTTTAACCTTGGAATAAGAGTCACAGACATGTGTCTTAACTTACTTCACACTTGATGTCTCCACTGCAATTCTGTCATGACAGGCGTGCTATAAACCCAACTCTAATCTTGGAAGTATACATAGTCCTGAGTCTTTCAGAACTGAGCAACTTGAGGCAGGCCGAGCTTGGTCAGGACTGCTCTAGGCCTGTCAAAATCTTCACAGGAACACCACTAGTGATACCTAGATATGGCTAGGCTGGATAGGCATGGGGAGAAACCCATGCTGAGGGTGCATAATGCACTTCATTTGTTCCCTGTGCAGTCTTCCATGCAAGAGAGACAGAATGAAGAATCACTAGTATGAAACCAGGCAGTTTGGGAACAGACTGTGGAGGCAGCTTAGCAACAGACCGCCACAGTCCACACAGCTATCACACATGTCGACCTGCATCTGGACTCTCTACTAACTGCATCCTATAAAGCAAAATATCAATCCTGGGTCAGGAAAATCAAAGTCATCAGCCACATTTGCACACTCATTCCAAAATGACTCTGGTCCCTTGATCTTAATGAGTTTATGAGAGCACAGGAAAGAAAAGGGAGAAGCAAAATCTTAGTCTATACCAAAGAATTGTCAGGATCAGATGTACACTTGACTTTTAGCATAGATGGACATAAAAAATAACACACTGGTTTTACATCAATGCACTTATGCCACGTGCTGCATATTTGAACCTTTTGGAGTTTTTCTTAGACACATTTGCTTGCACCCAAACATGATCCATTGGGTTTAAAAACTTGTTTTTTTCCTTTTGGCTTGGAGTCAGGTGATTGGAGTCAGGATTGCCTCCCGGATTGACTCCACCCACAGGCTGCAAGGAACAGTGCAACACGAGATTTAAAATTAAAATAGTAGCCAAAAGCAAGTAATTTTGAAACCATGATGCCAGTTTTTACATATTTTACACACACTTGTGTAAAACAAGACACTTGTGCACAAGCTTTGGGGTGCACTTAGATTCATTTGTTTTAATCAGCCATGTACGTTTTCTGGAATCCCAGTGGCAAATGACATTATTTTGCCTATTTTTAGAACCATGTGGTCAGTTAGCAAAATAAACTTTTCCAGCAAAGAAAATTTTTCACAGATTATATGGCGAGGAAAAGAAGAAGCCACATTTTGAGAAACCAGATGAGCTCCAATGGGGACCTGAAGTGGGATGCTATGACCAGAGAAGGTCCAGGAGGTGGGAGACAGGACAAGAACAGAACACAGACACATGTAATGGTGGCAAAGCTGGTCAGAGCCTTAACAGGGCCACAGCAAGATGGCTTCTTCACCTTTGAATATTTGAATTGCAAGGCGCAGTTACAGAGTTGAGCATGGGGGAGGGGGGCAGGGTTACAGGGAACTTGAGTTTCCACATCCCATCCCTGCCTCCAGGAATTCAGCATGCCCATTAACTGGGGGGTGGGGGGTGGGGGGGTGGGGAACTCCACCTCCAAGAATTTTTGGAACCTCGATGGAAACAAGATGGCGCTTGTTAAAACCAATTCTATTGTCATCCACTTGGTCAATGCTAGAGAAGACTTAGGATTTAGCCAACAAGAAGCAGAATTTAACAGAATCTCTAGGCTTAATAAATATCATTAGCCTTCCTTTGTGTCTTTCAAAGCAGATGGTAAACAAACATTGGTCCCTTTGGAACTTGGTACCAACCCATTCTATATCACAGGCAGGCAGGCAGGCAGGCAGAGTTTAGAGAGAGGCAGAAAGGAAAAGAGAGAGAGAATTCCATCTGCCCAAGTGCAGATAGAAGTTATGTAAGTCCTGTAAAATATCAGGTGGTCCCAAGAAAGGGCCACATGGAATTCCAAATTTGGGGGCAAATTTGATTGCATGAGACTTAAGATTGGGCTCAAACCTGAGCAGGTTTCCTGGAGCATTTTGGACTGTCCCCCGCCCTTGATGAGTGACCAGAGGAGCGTCCAAGTGGGGCTCTATTCAGGTGGAGTCAATTGTGAGGGAATAAACAGCTAATTGGAGTCCTTACCACAACTGCTGATTCCCTTGACCTAGCTCGGTGACTTATGGTCCCTGGGAGTGGGGCTTGGAAATTGGCATCCAGATTTCCATCAGTGCGGCAGCCAGGCTCCCTTGGCCCAGTGGCCTTATGGAAAATCAGATCCTAGCCCCTGGCTAATGGTCACTCACCCTGGTTGGAGGTTCAAATCCATTGTTGTGGTGGTGGATGAAGTAGAGCACTTGGTCAAGAGAAAGTTATCTTGGTGGTCCTCTGGGTGGGCACAGGACAGCAGAATAGGTCCCTGGGGCAGCTTGGACCCCCCCTGAAATGGGGGGAAAATCCACTGGGGAACCTATCCTGGGTTTGGCACCAATGAAAGGATATTTCTCAGCCATCCCAGCGGACCATATGGAGATAGTCATGGACAGGAGAAGAAGGCTCATAAGGATGTTTATTAGTGGGGCCATATCTCCCATGGGAGAGGGAGCAACATGGCATCTGTACCTTATCCAGGTGGCAGTTTCTCTGGGGCTAAAGGGGGAGTAGGTAGGTCTTAATAGTGAGTAGGAGTGGCCCATTAGGTATGGGTGGATCTGGGGGCTAACGGGAGGAGCTGAGGACCTGAGGCATGGGAAATGCTAATAACTTCGACTAATCTTGCTAATGAACATAGCTTCCTTTCTCAACCTGTTCACCAATTATATTCTCTTTTTCTCATTGCCCCTGCATCCTTCTCCCAGAGAATTCCTCTGTCCTGCATGTGTATATATTGTCTAAAACATTTCTAATGAGTTGTCACATCAGTATTTCCTGCCAATCAGCCAGCTGTGACCTGTGTTTTCCTTCCATGGTTTCTCTTTATTCCATTTTATATAATCCTAAATTAAACTTTTGTTTTTTTTCTTCTCCTCGGGCTTGATCACGGGCCCAGATGCTATCCTGGAGCTTTTGTGTTCAAGGCTAGCACTTTATCACTTGATCCACAACTGTACTTCCAGCTTTATTGGCACTTTATTGGACAAAAGAATCTCACCGACTTTCATGTCCAAGTTGGATTTGAACCAGAATCTTCAAGTATCAGCCTCCTGAGTAGCTAAGATAACAGGTATGAGCCACCAATGCCTTAAATTATTATTTTTAAGTAGCTAATAAAGGTGTTTCAATTTACCATCAGTTTGTGAATACAATGAATCTTAATCAATGTCACCCCTTTCATCATTCTTACCCATCTCTTCCAATCCCACACATCTGCTCAAGTTACCTAGTTCCATTTTACATTCCTAGTTCCATGTGTACATTCAATATAACAATTGTATTCACTCACCTTTCCCTCTCCATTTGTACTGACCCCTTGACCTCCCTATGACTTCCTCATAACAAAACATGTTTTAGCCTTTTAGTGTTATTTTTGTCAAATTATATATATTTAAAGGAGTTAATGTGCTTTGTTTTAAAGGAAATTTAAGGATTGTGGGATACCTGAAACTAGCATATTAAATAAATTTCTATGTAAAATTAATTGTTTACTTCCTTTTAAAGTATTCAAGAACCTCTCAGCTCTGATACAAAGTATTTCTGATAAAGGAAAAAATTCCACAAAACTTATTAGAGGGCAGGAAAGCTTTTATGAATTGAGAGATATTTGGAAATAATATAGGTAATAAAATGATTTTCTTACAATTGTATGAACTTGGTACATGTATGCTTAAAATATATACATTGGGGTTGGAGACATTGCTCAACTGATAGAGTGCCATCAGTGAGCAAAAGTATCAGATACTATGCTCAAGTCCTAGTCTAAGGCAAGAAAGTAAATACAAATAAAATATACACACAGAACTGAAAGGGTTATGAGAAGATACTTCATCCTGCCCCAAATTTTGTCATGGTCAGAAATCGAGAGTTTATTCCTAGAGAAAATCTTGGAGTCTCAGGCAGAGTGTATATGGTATGTGATTCTAAATCTCAAATTATCCTTTGTCCATACCAATATGGGAAAAAAAGTTGTGTCCTTTGTCCTGGAGATCAGAAGTATCAAACAGGAGAGGCCGCCATTGTCCAAACAGTGCCGTAGTTTTGAATATCAGAAATCAATAGGGGCTGGGGATATGGCCTAGTGGCAAGAGAGCTTGCCTCGTATACATGAGGCCCTGGGTTCGATTCCCCAGCACCACATATACAGAAAACGACCAGAAGTGGCGCTGTGGCTCAAGTGGCAGAGTGCTAGCCTTGAGTAAAAAGAAAGCCAGGGACAGTGTTCAGGCCCTGAGTCCAAGGCCCAGGACTGGCCAAAAAAAAAAAAAAGAAATCAATAGATGACTTAATTATCATCCTTAGAGATACTCTAGAAGAAATCAGCTAATCATTTGATTTTCTAGCTTCCAGAGTCCCTACTACATATGTCTGGTATTTGAAAAACTCCTTGGGCTTTCTTTATTGGAAATAAACCTAAGGTCTAGCTCAAAGAAATAGAGGGTTCTCTGTGGTCAGAACATTAATGGAGTAGGAGATATGAGGTGTGGTGCCAGATATTTTTCCTAAATCTGAGTGACTCCTAAAAGTGCTGGAAATCTCTTCCCATAATTGCCAGTTAGTCAGATTTAGGTTCTATGAACCATATGTGTTTTGTTGTAACTAAACATTGTTGAGGTATGCAAGTTGTGGCTGAATAAGCCTGACTACATTCTATTTACTAGTACTTTAATTTAAAAATACTGAAATTCAAACTTTATATTATTTTCTTTATTTTACTTTCTACACAATCTAAAAGGCAGAAAAACTCACCTTTTGGGCAATGCAAAAATGTATTTTAAAATCCTCATCATAAACATAAATTTATAGCTTTACTCTCTAAATTGTCTTATGTTTTCATTTAAGTATATAATCCAGATCAAATTACAAAAGAAGAAATGAAGAAATACAGGACATCTATAAAAAATTCTGAAAAGATATGTGCACACAGTATTTTATTCTCTAGGATTGGAATATTTTTCTAGTAGTATTTTTTTTTTTTTAGGTAGTCTTGTTTCCTGTCTGGGAGCATCCCTGGACTGTGATCTGCCTATGTTAGGCTTCCTGTTATAGCTGGGATGGTAGATACACACCACTACATCCTGTTATTTTTTGTTGACATGGAGTCTTGAGGACATTTCTGCCCAGGATTTGCCTCAAATCTCCATTTTCCCAATTTTTTTTTTTTTTTTGGCCAGTCCTGGGCCTTGGACTCAGGGCCTGAGCACTGTCCCTGGTTTCTGCCACTTGAGCCACAGCGCCGCTTCTGGCCGTTTTCTGTATATGTGGTGCTGGGGAATCGAACCTAGGGCCTCGTGTATCCGAGGCAGGCACTCTTGCCACTAGGCTATAACCCCAGCCCCTCTAGTAGTATTTTGAATATTTTATTCAATTTTTTCAAATTAGTTGCCTATGCTATAATTCTACTTCCCAAAGAAAACTTTCAAACATTCAGATGTGAAAAATGTAAAGTGTGTATACTACATGATACCACATAATGACTATATATGAATTTTCTAAGTATAACACATTAAGTACAGGCAGATGCTAGTGGCACACACCTATAATCCTAGCTACTCAGAGATCAAAAGATCACACTTCAAAGCAAGAAAAATCCATGAGACTCTGATCTAAAACCAGTAATGGAGCTCGCTTTAAGATAGAGAGAGAGCCACATGTTACTATCTTCCACTTATGTTTAAGGAAATGGAAGGATCTAAAAGTTGAATAGTGTACCTAAAGTTACATCGTATTGAAATCATTAATTTTTTTTCCCTCCCATGGTTAGGCCATCCTCCCCTAAGCCAAGTGGTGAGACTGTCTAGTTGAGCTCACTGGCCTCAGTGTCATCGTGTTTACTGCTCTCTGCATACCCTGAGTCTCTGGATGGAGTGGTCATAATTAAAGCACTCCTCCACCCACCTCCTGATTGATGGGCTACATTTGAGGTTAGACAAAACTTCTAGAAAACAATTCCACAGACGCTAGAAGAATGTAGCTATAAAAGAGCACTGTACCCCTGGAGATTTGCATAAAAGTTTCTAAAACACACCTCTCCATTGGGGGATAGAACATAGGGGCAAGAAAAACACACTTTTAGACTTGTTATTGGTACTAGCAGTTTTCTCTGGAGGGCTTTCTACTGCCTTTTTGTGCTTCAGGTCTTGTGTCTTCTAATTTGAGACTGCCTCTGAATTCTTGTTTAATAAATGTAACCAAGTGCATGGATAAAAACACTACTCACTCTTGTCCATGATTCTGCAGTTCCCATTTCTAACTACTCCCTGGATGGTCTTTGCAAAATCTGCTTGGATTCCCTCATAATCTCCCTAAGTTTCATTACGAGAAGACAAATAGAAGTAATTGAGAGCTTTCATTTTTAATTTGTTTTTTAATACTGAAGTCTAGCTCTCTGCCTGTGCCAGGTGAACAGCTGTGTGCTTTTCATGATCTGAGATAAAATGGAGTTGTTTAATTTGCAATGACATGATCACAGGTGGGACAAAGTCATTGCTAAGATGACACTCTTCCAATTGTGAGGCAAAGGAACTGATGTCTCTCCTTTGCAGGAACAGTGAGGATCATGTGCAAGTAGTGGGTTGGGGAACACAGAGCAGTTTTGTTTTGTTTTTATCTATGAAGACTGGGACTTTCAGAAATAGAAAGCTTGACCAGATTTGCAGAAAACCAGGGCACACTTATTGGTCTGAGGCAGAAAAAAGGGATGGGAGACAAAGAAAGACAAAGAATGAATTACTTATGATCAAGCTTTTACTGATAAACTTATTCTTTTATAATCCTATTTTGAAGGGAAAAAATAGGATCATAGGAACCTAAGGCTATAGGGAACTCTCAAGCTGAGTTGTGAGATCAGGAAGGAGTTAAGAGCTTAGGATGCCACCTAACCAGTGCTCAGAAGTCTGAGAACTGGACTGTATGAAGGTTGAGATTATGGAAGTAAGATAAATGTCTAAGTCACTGTTGCAGATATGGAAAGAATTTATCACTTCTTTCTGCTCTAACAATAAAGGAGTTAGTTATCACTCTGTACACAAACTTTGTCTCATGTCAATGACTATAATAACAAAATATACTGACTGATACCTTGCATTCTGTACATACCTATGGTAGCCTTCCCTGTACTATGTTAAATAAATAAGCTTACTTACAGTAATGTGGGGCTCATGTGCTCTCTTTACTCTCTATATCTGTTCTCCTTTGTCCTGTTCTGGTATCCCATCATGCTGTTCCAGGTTGCAGGGAAATCTAAGGCAAAAGAGAAAATGTGTTAATAGAAATGGGTAAGCTGGTCACTAATGGTCACACAAGTAATTCTAGCTACTCAGGAGGATGAGTTCTTAGAATTGCCATTTGAAGCCACCCAAGGGATGAAACTCCATGAAGCTCTTGGCTCCTATTAACCACCAAAATAAAAACCTGAAAGTAGAACTGTAGCTAAAGTGGTAGAGTGCTAGCCTTGAGCACCAGAGCACTCAGGCTGTAGTTCAACACCAGAATTTGCTTGCTACCAAAATGAAGAAAGAAACAGGTGATACTGGCTTCCTATACACCATGATTCCATGCAACCACAGCATGTGTATATTAGCCAGAGAGTTGTTCCACACTCTGGCTATTCATCCTACATACAGGTTATGCAATATGCAAACACTTTGCCACTGCAGTGAAAGTAAACACTTCTACCAGAATAAACATATTCCCTTAGATGAAGTTTAGAGAAAAGCCCCCTGAAAGATTGCCCTTAATAAAGCTGTCATTCTCAGAATAACTTGCAAACTAAAAAGCTAAACAAACAATATAATGAGGTAAATGAAAGAGAAAAGATAGTATATAAAGGAGAAGAAGGTAAAATTTATTTTTAACCCAGCTTGTTAAATTCTAGTGTTCTTGCCCTTCTACCCCAATGTGTATGTTCATGCCTGCCTTGTGGGTGTGTTGGTCTGGTTGGTTGGAATGTCAACTAACTCTCTTTAAAGCCACCTGCAAGGCCACACAGGAGATCCATGAATACAATGGAAATTACACTGCTGTTTTGGAAAAAGGTCTAAAAGTCAAGTGAGCCCCCAGGCCTCCAGGAAAATAATAAAGCACTCCTTCACTGGAAACCTTGCAGGCAAATAGAAAGTGAAAATGCCACACTTCCATTACATTCTATAAAGAAGAGACAAAATAAATCTCCAGCACTGCAGGACACACCATTAGGAGTTTCTTAGACCTGTGTCTCTGGAAGAGCTGCCACCTCACAATCACAGAGAGACTTATTTATGATGACATCAACCTGGCAATGTGTAGGGTGTCAGGGGGGCAAGAAAAAACTGGCAGTTGCTATTGTCTGTTTGGGTTTAGGTTTTGCTAAAATGGTACCATTTCTCATATTGTTCTATTATTAAGAAAATTCCTGAGGTTCATAGAAACCAAACCAGAAATGGTAATAGTATTCAGGTTGGGAAGGAGAAAAGCAAAGCCCAAGCAAGGTTCAGAGGATGCTGATACAAGGATGAAGAGCAGACATATATGACCTAGAAGGATTGGTACTTTCTTTTGGCAATTTCCTAGCCATAAGCAGAAAGATTTTTGTATCCCAAAGTATTTAGAAAGAGGACTTAGCATGTAGGTGTAAGATACCATATTTTTGTTCATTTTATAATCAACAGTGGGCAGACCTTTCTTGCTTAATGCCTAATACTGCTAATTAGTAAGTAAATAAATAAGAGCTTCTTATAATTTTGAGATAAATATATTTGCAAAACCTTTTGAAATTAGTATAGAAATTTCTATGCTGAGTGGAATTTGTATATTTTTGCACTTAATTTCCTGAATACTAAGATCTTTTAATAATTGATTACATTTTCATCATTAATAAACCAATTTTGAAATGCTATTGACTAGAAACCACACTTATTCCTTGTTCAGATTACCTTAGATTTTGCCTTTTGATCTTTTCTGTTCTCAGTCTTTTAGTTATTGCATTGCAGTTAGTAGTCATATCTGTAAAGGCTACTTGAGGCTATGACAATTTTTTCCATCGTCCCTTATTTTACATGCCTCTGATAGCTTTGATCAGTACTGATTAGGTACAGAATAGTTTTCCTTTACAGATTTTTCTGATATTGTGTTATAAGGTGACTGGGCTTATGAGTTTATTGAAGGAAAAGCTAAGCCAACACAACACTTACCATACTGTAAAGGTAAACATTATCAACATGACTTACAACTGTTGACATGTTTAATTGGCTGTCAAGGTTGCTATTCTTATGTTACTACACTTTGAAGTTAATGTTTTTTTCTCTCATGTTACTTTCTACTTTGATTCATAGAAGTCAGGAATCGTGCTTCACTTCCTTATGTAGGCAGATTATCTGTACATAATATTGGAATTTTTCCAGAAGGAAGATTGGTCTTTTTTCTGTACTATTTTAATTTAGCCATTAATTCATATCTGTATATATTGATAGATACTTGAAAGTTATATATTTGATTCCAAAATTATTCCCATTTGGGCTATCCATGACTCTTATCTGTTACCTTCTGCGAACCTTTGCTACACTGTCATTATTGTGCTTATTAATCAATATTTGATTAATTACTGGTGACTCAGGGTCCTTCTAGCTCATCTTGTTTCTTTTCCCTGCCATTCCAAGAGCCAGTCTTTCCTCCAATAGATTCCAGTTTCTTTTCTGGCGAATAGTGTTAGGAAGACTTCTGGGGGTGATGTGCTCATTATTAAGTGAATGTCCTAGCTGGATAAGTTCTTAAAGCTAAGAGAGAAAGATAATACACATGTTCATGCTAGCCTGTGTATTTATGCCATCTATAAATAAAAGTATCTATAAACATCTGCATCTGTATTAAGCCAAAATAAATTCATTTTAACTCTAATTTATTGACAAACAAATCACCTTAAGCCTCTTAAACTTGCTTATGTGCAACTTTACATTCCAACAGTTAAAAGAACAAAACAAAGAAAAAAAAAACCTGATTCCCACCTCCAGAATACTCTTACTTAATTCTGTGTGCTTCAATGCTATCAGATTTATTTACCTATATTTCTGTGGGATACATGGAATGACTTTCAGAACCATCTCCTATCCTCTCTTTTCCTCTCTACTTTTCTCTTCTCCTCTGCTTCTTTGTCTTCCTTTCTGTCTTTCTCTATTTCTGCCTTCTTTCTCTCTCTTCCTTCCTTCCTTCCTTCCTTCCTTTCTTTCTTTCTTTTTCTTTCTTTCCTTTTCTTTCTCTCTCTGTTTCTTTCTCTCTCTGTTTCTCTCTCTGTTTCTCTCTCTTTCTTTCTTTCTTTCATTCATTCTTTCTTTCTTGCATGGGGGATATACTGGGGATTGAACTCAGAGCCTGGTGCTGTCCCTTAGCCTTTTTGCTCAAGGCTAGTACTCTGCCACTTGATCCATAATTCCACTTCTGGCTTTTGATGGTTAATTGGAGATAAGATTCATCCACTTTCCTGTCTGGATTGACAGCAACTTACAATCACAAGATCTCATCCTCCTGAATATGTATGATTATAGGCATGATTCATGAGCATTTGGCTTGTACTTTCCCATAAAACTCTTGTGCTGAATTAAAATGAAGAAATATTGAGACCTACCAGTAGGATTCTTCCATAATTTTCCTTTCAATGTACATAGATTTGTGTTAATTCAATTCTCTACCACCTCTTTATGACCATAACTTGCTCTTATATGTGAAAGGAATTCCAAATGTTATATCCAGGTATAAAAAGGTTTCCCAAATCTTACTCTAAATCCTACTCACCACAGAAGGCTTAGTCCAAAGACTGTTAGCACTGAAAAGTCCACTTAACAGGCAGATTAAGGTAATCACCTCTGTCCATTTTTGTAACATACTGGCTATTCCTTTAATGTGGCATAATTCAACAGACATTAACTATTCACTCATTGACCTATTCATATTAGGTAATATCAGTTACACAGGGGGAATTTTTTTATTTTAATATGTACTAAATTGGGGTTACAATTACATAAGTAAGGTAATGAGTATATTTCTTTTTAAACACAGTTACCCACTCCCTTATAGTGTTGTGCTTACCCCTCCCTACTCCTCTCCTCCCCCCCCCAAGTTGTATAGTTCATTTCCAACACAGTGTCTAGTGAGTATCATTGTTGCATTAGTTTGTATTTTGTCCTGCTATTTCTGTGATTACCTTTCCCTTCCATGGAGCAGATAAACTTATATATAAGAGAAAGGGTACAGAAAACTAAAACAGAAAAAAAAAATGATACAATATGAACCTCTTGTTTCCAATTCCTGGAATTCATTTTGATATGTTCATTATATATGGCCCTATGCACTTAGTAATTGGACTACTGTGATCCCTACAGGGGGAATTTTATTTCACACTGCTATACCTGATTATATTGTATTATAATCAATTTTGCCCCTTTATATACTTCCTTACTCCTGACTCTCAATATAATTATCCCTAGTAAATTCTTTTGTTCCATTTTTACAGTTGCATTTCAAGATTACTCAATTTCCTTTATCTTCCTCATTGTTAATTTTCTATTTATTTACATGGTTTCTTCCAAAATAGACTGATGAGAGAAGAAAAATATTTGTATTGATATGTAATTAAGTAATGTACAATGATTATAGGCACTTAACCTCTTGTAAATATTTATGAAGCATATTTAGAAAAAAATTATTTTTATGCAACTTTTATTATAGTTTCAAAAATTGTTATGACAAGCTAGACATTCTAACTACTCAAAAGGCTGACATTATGAGTATCTCAATTCAAGGCCAGTCTAGGTGAACCAAGTCTCAATAGCAGAAGCTATGTGCATATGATCATATAAAATGAAGCTTATCAAAATAAACTCTGAGAAATGGAAACCAGAGGATTTTTATTGTATTGTTGGTGTTTTTTTTTTCTTTTCTTCTCTCCTTTTTTCTTTAGTTTGTTCCTTTGTCCCTGTTTTTTTATTTCTATACCCTTTGTCTTGTACATAAATTTATCTTATATGGGGAGAAGAAGGGGGAGCACAGAAATGGTGGGACAAAGGGTGAAGCAATTCAACAGTGAAACTCACTAGACACTATGTTGGAAATGAACTATACAACGTGGGAGGGAGGAAAATCAAGAGAAGAAAAACTGAGAGAGAATGAGGGGGGATACATTGTTCAAATAGAAATGTACTCATTAATTGACTTATATAACTGTAATCCCTCTGTACATCATCTTTAAAATAAAGTGGTGACAAGTATGGTGAGTAGTATAAATAGTAAAGTGATCCAGGCCATCTCAGCCAGAAGGTGAGACATTATCTCAAAATAAACTGAGATCTGGTTCAAGTAGTAGATTGCTTGCCTAGGAAGATGAAGTCCTGAAATGAAACCCCAGCACAGCTAAAGGGAAACAAACATCAACAACAGAAAAATAGAAAAAAATTGCATTAGTAGTTAAATGCAAGCACAGACTTTCTCTAAAGTTTATTTTAATCATTGTATCCTATTTATTTTTGACCATATAAGTTATACATTTTATGCTTTATTTCATAGACTTCCCATTCAAAATATACAGTTTGAATTTAGGGATAACAGAGGTAAATAAAGATGATAACAATAGCTATGTACATATGATCACATACAATGATGCTAAGTGAAATGAACTCCAAGATACGGAAACAAGTGGCTTATCATTGTTGTTGTTATTTTCAATGTACTATGTGAAATTATGTTTTTTTCTTTTGTTTTTATTTCTATGGTTTAGCCCCTCTTGTCACTGTATTTGATTTTGGTACCCTGGGTATTGTATATATATTTATCTGAATTAGGAAAGGGAAGGGGAACATCAAAATGGTGAGACAAAGGGTAAAAGGCAAACCATTGCAGCAGCAATACTTAGAAGACAATAGGGTGTAAAACAGCTGTACAACTGGGGGAAGGGAACTGGGGAGGAGGTAAGGTGGGAGGAAAATGAGGGAGGAGGTAACACATTTGACAAGAAATGTACTCATTACCTTACATATGTAAATGTAACCCCTCTGTACATCACCTTGACAATAACTACAAATAAAATATATTTAAAATACAATAATAATCCAGTCCAGACAGAAAAGATTTATTGTTATGACTGAAAACAAATAAAAATGATCACTCTGGGCTGGGGATATAGCCTAGTGGCAAGAGTGCCTGCCTCGGATACACGAGGCCCTAGGTTCGATTCCCCAGCACCACATATACAGAAAACGGCCAGAAGCGGCGCTGTGGCTCAAGTGGCAGAGTGCTAGCCTTGAGCGGGAAGAAGCCAGGGACAGTGCTCAGGCCCTGAGTCCAAGGCCCAGGACTGGCCAAAAAAAAAAAAAAATGATCACTCTATCATTTAGTATACTAAATGCACTGGGCACTGGTGGCTCATGCTTATAATTCTAGCTCCTCAGGAGGTTGAGATCTGAGGACCACATTTTAAAGCCATCCTGGGCAGAAAAGTCCATGACAAACTCATCTCCAATTTAGCACCAGAAAACCAGAAGTCTCCACTTCTTGTTCAAAGGGCGCAAAGTGGTAGATCACTATCCATGAGCAGGTACAAGCACCCAGGCCCCGAGTTCAACAAAAAATAAAGATAAATCAAATAAATTGGAATTTAAATGTCCAATATAAGGACCATGTTTCATTAAAAACTATAGGAGCTTATGTGTATAGTTCAAGTGACTGAATCCCTGAATTCAGCACCATTCGAACATTAGTACTGCCCCAAATGGAAAAGTGTTTTCTCTTTACAAATTTTGCACAGTTTTTTTTGGCAGTATTTTTTTTAAATTATCAAACTGAATTACAGAGTGTCTGGGAATATGGCCTAGTGGCAAGAGTGCTTGCCTTATATATATGAAGCCCTGGGTTCAATTCCCCAGCACCACATATACAGAAAACAGCCAGGAGTGGCGCTGTGGCTCAAGTGGCAGAGTGCTAGCCTTGAGCAAAAAGAAGCCAGGGACAGTATTCAGGCCCTGAGTCCAAGAACCAGGACTGGCCAAAAAAAAAACAAAGAACAAAAAAAACCCAAACTGAATTACAGAAAGGTTACAGTTTCACACATTAGGCATTGGATACATTTTTGTAATGTTACCTCGTCCCTCATTCCCCCCTCCCCCTCCTTTTTTTCCTTCCCCCTCCCCCCCACGAGTTGTTCAGTTGTTCAGTTCATTTTCATCAAACAGTTTAGGAAGTATTGCTTTTGTACTTGTTTGTCTTTTTTTACCCTGTGTCTCTCGATTTTGGTATTCCCTTCCAATTTCCTGGTTCTAATACCAGTATACACGGTTTCCAATATACTCAGATAAGATACAGAAATAGTGTAGATACAACCACAGGAAGGTGATACAGGAATATCATCAATAATAGAGGCTAGAGTTACATATGGCATGTTGAAAGTATTTACAACTGTGATATAACAATCGTTTCCATAACATGGAGTTCATTTCACTTAGCATTATCTTATGTGTTCATAAGGGTATAGTTATTGGGCTCTTGTGATCCTCTGCTGTGACTTACCTAAACCAGTGCTAATTTTTCCCTGTAAGGGAAACCATGTAGTCCATGTTTCTTCGGGTCTGGCTCACTTCACTTAGTATAACTTTTTCCAAGTCCTTCCATTTCCTTACAAATGGGGCAATGCCATTCTTTCTGATAGAGGCATAAAATTCCATTGTGTATATGTACCACATTTTTCTGATCCATTCGTCTACTGAGGGGCATATGGGTTGGTTCCAGATTCTAGCTATGACGAATTGTGCTGTGATTAACATTGTTGTGATGGTGGCATTACTGTGATTTTGTTTGTGGTCTTTTGGATAGATACCCAAAAGTGGGGCTGCTGGGTCATAGGGGAGTTCTATGTTTAGTCTTCTGAGGAATCTCCATACTGCTTGCCAGAGTGGCTGAACCAATTTATATCCCCACCAACAATGAAGTAGGGTTCCCTTTTGGCCACATCCCCTCCAACATTTGTTATTGTTAGTTTTCTTGATATATGACATTCTTACTGGGGTGAGATGGAATCTCAATGTTGTTTTGATTTGCATTTCTTTTATGGCCAGTGATGTAGAGCACTTTTTCATATGCTTCTTGGCCATTCTCATTTCCTCATCAGAGAAGTCTCTTTTTAAGTCTCTAGCCCACTTGACGAGGGGGCTATTGGTTCTTTGCGGTTTTGTTTTGGATGAAGGTAATTTTTTTAGTTCTGCATATATTTTAGATATGAGGCCTTTGTTGAGTGGCTGGTAAAGATCTTCTCCCAGTCTGTGGGCTTTCAGTTTATCTTGCAAGCTATGTCCTTTGCCCTGAAGAAGCACCATAGTTTGATGTAGTCCCATTCGTCCAACCTTTCTTTGATTGATTTGTAGCCTTTCTGGGTCTCTGTTGAGGAAGTTCCGTCCAGTGCCAAGGAGCCCAAGTGTTTCTCCTCCTCCTTCCTTTAGTGTTTTCAGGGTGTCTGTTTTGATTTCGAGATCTTTGATTCATTTGGAATTGATTTTGATGCAGGGTGATATATAAGGATCTAGTTTTAGTTTGTTGCATGTGTTGAACCAGTTTTGCCAGCACCATTTGTTAAAGAGGCTATCTTACTTCCAGACTATAATTTTAGATACTTTATCAAAAATTAAGTAGGCATAGTTCTGTGGGTTCATTTCTGGGTCTTCAATTCTGTTCCATTGGTCTTCATGCCTGTTCTGGTGCCAATACAAAGCTGTTTTTATTACTATAGCTTTATAATACAGCTTGAAGTTGGGTATTGTAATTCTTCCAACACCGTTCTTTCTGCTTAGGATTGTTTTTGCTATTCTAGGTCTTTTATTGTTCCATATGAATTTCAGGATTGCTTCCTCTGTTTCATTAAAAAATGGTGTTGGGATATTGATGGTTATTGCATTGAATTTGTAGATCGCGTTTGGCAATATTGCCATTTTGATTATATTAATCCTGCCCATCCAGGAACATTGGGAGGTTTTTCCATTTTGTTAGTTCTGCCTTAATTTCATTTTTCATGTTTTTAAAGTTCTCATCATAAAGGTCTTTCACTACTTTGGTTAAGGTCATTCCTAAGTATTTTATGTTTTTTGACGCTATTGCAAAAGGAGATGCTTTCCTGATTTCAGCCTCTGGGTCATTAGCATAGAGAAAGGCCATTGATTTTTGAGGGTTTATTTTATATCCTGCAACTTTGCTAAAGTTTTTTTTTATCAGCTCTAGTAGCTTGAGAGTAGAGTCTATGGGATTCTTTAGGTATAGGATCATGTCATATGAGAAGAGAGAAAGTTTATCTTCATCTTTTCTTTGGATCCCCTTTGTATTTTCTTCTTGCCTAATTGCTCTGGCTAGGAGAGAGAGTGGATATCCCTGCCTTGTTCCTGATTTTAAAGGGAATGGCTTTAGTTTTTCACCATTTAGAGTTATGCTTGCTGTTGGTTTGTCATAAACTGCCTTAATTATATTCAGGAATGTTCCCTGGAATCCCAGTTTTTCCAGGGCTTTTAGCATAAATGGGTGCTGGATTTTATCAAACTCTTTCTCCGCATCGGGTGATATGACCATGTGATTCTTTACCTTGCTCTGGTTGATGTGGTGGATTACATTAATTGACTTGCGTATATTGAACCAACTTTGCATCCCTGGGATGAATCCAGTTTGATCATGATGTATGATTTTTTTTTATGATCTGTTGAAGTCGATTGGCCAGAATGTTGTTGAGAATTTTTGCATCTATGTTCATCAAGGAAATCGGTCTATAGTCTTCTTTCTGTGATGAGTCCCTGCCTGTTTTGGGGATGAGGGTTATAATGACTTCATAGAATGTGTCTGGTAGTGAATATTCTCTTTCGATTTCATTGAAGAGTATGGGAAATATTGGTGTGAGTTCTGTTTTGAAGGCCTTGTAGAATTCTGGTATGAATCCGTCTGGACCTGGGCTTTTCTTGGCTGGGAGATCATTTATTGCTGTTTCTATTTCAATACTGGATATGGGTCTGTTTTGAAGGTTTAAGTCTTAATGGTTGAGTTTGGGGATATGAATTTTTTCTGGGAAAGCATCCATTTCTTCCAAGTTCTCTAATTTGTTGGCATAAAGGTTTGCAAAATAGTCCCTTATTATGGTCTGAATTTTGGTTGTTTCTGAGGTGATGTTACCTTTTTCATCTCTTATCTTACTTATTTGAGTGTGCTGCCTGCGTTTTTTGGTCAGGTTTGCCAGGGGTCTGTCTATCTTATTGATTTATTCAAAGGGCAAACTCTTTGTTTTGTTGATTCTTTTGATGGTTTTTTTTTTGTCTCTAATTGATTTAATTCTAATTTGATTTTAATTATTTGCTTCCATCTATTGACTTGGGGTTTGGCTTGTTGTTCTCTTTCAAGGAAATTAAGGTGCTTCCTTAAATTATTGAGTTGCTGTTTCTCCAGTTTGTTGGTGTATGCACTCAGAGATATAAATTTTCCTCTGAGTACTGCCTTTGCTGTGTCCCAAAGGAGCTGGTACTTTGTGTCCTCAACTTGGTTGAGTTCCATAAACATTTGAATTTCCGTTTTAATTTCTTCGATGACCCTCTGATGGTTCAGCAGTGTGTTGTTTAGTCTCCATGAATTGTAGTATTTTCTGTGGTGGCTGATTGAGTTGAGCTCTAATTTTATTTCATTGTGGTCTGAGAGAATGCAGGGAATGGTTTTGATACTTCTGAATTTGTACAGATTTTCTTTGTGCCCTAAGATGTGATCTATTTTGGAGAATGTTCAATGTGCCGCTGAGAAGAATGTGTATTCGGTTGTTGCAGGGTGGAATATTCTGTAGATGTCGATTAAGTGTAGCTGGTCTATGCAATTGTTTAGTTCTGTGGTTTCTTTGTTCAGTTTTTGGTGTGTTGATCTGTCCAGAGGTGATAGGGGAGTGTTAAAATCCTGAACTATCAATGTGTTTGGGTCTATAAGTGATTTTAGAGACAGTAGTGTTTGTTTGATGAAGTTAGGTGCTCCTGTATTTGGTGTGTAGATATTTAGGATGGTTATATCTTCCTGTAGGAGAGATCCCTTTATTTGTATGTAGTAACCTTCTTTGTCTCTTCTTACCTTTTTTAATTTGAAGTCAATTTTGTCTGACACTAGGATTGCAACTCCGGCCTGCTTCTGAGGGCCATTTGCTTGATAGCTTTGATTCCAGCCTTTCACTTTTAGGAGATCTTTACTATTTCTGGATAGATGAATCTCTTGGAGGAAGCAGAAAGATGGATCTTTACATTTGATCCAACTTATGAGCCTATGTCATTTGATTGGAGAATTAAGTCCATTAGTGTTGAGAGTTAAGATTGAGAGCTGAACATTTGTTCCTTTCATTATCCCTATCTTGTTAAAGGCTGAGTCTTCCCATTTGTTGATCTGTTATTCTGGTTTACTATTTAGGGTTCATTTCTCTGTCTGCATTGGGATCTTGATTTTTTTCTCTGTATAGTACATCTCTGAGTATTTTTTGTAAAGCTGGTTTGGTCGAGATATATTGTTTCAGTTTTTCTTTACCGTGGAAGACTTTTATTTGACCTTCGGCTATGAATGAGAGTTTAGCTGGGTACACTATTCTTGGTTGGTAGTTATTTTTATTTAGGGTTTGGCATACCTCATTCCAGGCTCTCCTTTCTTTCATGGTCTCTGCTCAGAAGTCTCAGGTAATCCTTATTGCTTTTCCTTTATATGTGATTGTTCTCTTCTCCCTAACAGCTTTAAGGATTCTTTCCGTGGACTCTACTGATCCTGTTTGATCACAATGTGTTGGTGGGATGTCCTATTCTGTTCTGGTCGGTTAGGGGTTCTAAATGCTTCTTGTATCTGTATAGGCCTTTCCTTTTGGTTATTTGGGAAGTTCTCGGCTAATATTCTGTTAAATAGGTTTCCTATTCCATTAACTTTCTTCTCGAGGTTTTCCTCAATACCTATTATCCTTAAACTGGGCTTTCTGATTGTATCTTGAATCTCCTGGAGCAATCAGTTTCGTCAATTGGATTGGTTCTGTATTAATTTTTTTATCTTTCTCCATAGATCCTAGGGAATCTTCAGCTCCTGAGATTCGATCCTCTGCTTCAATTAGTCAGGACTGTAGGCTAGCTACTTGATTTTGAATCTCTTTTCCTTCTGACTGGTCTTTCCTGATGATTTCCATGTCATCTCTTAGGTCCTGTATGGACTTCTTTACTTCATTAACTTCATTAATTTGGTTTTGAGTGTTGTCTCTCACATCTTTTAGCTGGATAGCTATCTTTTCATTTGACTCTTGAAGTTCATTTATCTTTCTATTTGTGGAGGCCATGAAATTTCCATTAATTTTTGCTTTGCCTCCTCACACTCTAGAATAATTGACTGAAGAGATTCAAACTTTTCATTTATCATGTTTATCAGTAGACTTTGTAGAGCATTTTGGGGGTTCTCTTCTATGTCTTTGACTGACTGCTCTGCTTCCTGCTTGTTTTGAGTGGAAGATAAGACTTCATTGTTTGCCATCTTTCTTGTGTTTCTTTGGATTGAGAATGCCAATCTACAAGCACCTGTGAGCACTGTATAAGACCCAAAGCAGACCTTACTAAGCACTGTTGTGTAAATCTTAGAAGTTCACAATTATATACAAATACCTTTTATACCTGTGTATAAAATTAGATTTGTTGTTCCTAAAGAATACAATTTCAATATAACAACCAATCCTGAGCCCTGTATTCAGTAGTTACTTATTTACTGTTACAACCCTATGAGCAATTCTTGTTCTTATATTAAGTTCCTTTTGGAATGGCTTTCTCTATGAACCCCTTTGTTTCACTCGAATTAAGCAGGGATACCGTCTATCCAATAACCAGGAGTCAATGGGATCTGGAGGACCTAGAAGTAAGTCAGGAGGGTAAGTTAGAGGTGGTAAAGAAACTATAGTAAAATGTATGAGGGGGTGATGACTTTGGTTTAGTTTCAGTGACGTGGAAATGTGGAGGAGAGTAGAATCAGTAGAAACAACAAGGTTAAAATGATAGACAATGGAGAGTTAGTGGTAAGGAGTGGAGGTGTTATTCATAGGAAAGTAATTTTTAAAGAAAGAGAGTACATAGAGAGAAACAAAGAAAGAATACTGGAAGACAGATGCACATAACTGAGAAAAATTATTTTAAAAAATAAAAAGAAAAAAAACAGAAAAAGAAAAAAGAAAAAAAAAAGAACAACAACAACAAAAATAAAGAAAAAACTTGATAGAACAAACAGGTGAAAATGGAAAACAAAAACAAACCAATGATGTTTCAGAAATGAAAATATAAGAAAAAACAATATAAATGAAAGCTTAAAAAACTTTTGAGACAAAACAAATAAACAAACAAAAAAAGTCTTCCTTGTTTGGGTGGGCTTCCTACATTCTCTGGTTTCCTTGCAATGGTCTTAAGTCTAATCTCCCACTTGGCTAGTTTGACTTACTTTCAGTTCACATGGGGTAGATCTGCTTTGAACCTCCGCCCCTGCTAGTGAAATCCTGGGGTTCTGTGGTTCACACAGCTTGCAGGTGGGCCTTGGGCATCCTCTGTAGGTGGCAGACATGAACAGTCTTGGGAACCGTGGCTCCTTCTGCTGTAGGGCCACTGCCTTTAACGCCTGGCTTTGAATAGGCTGTGGACTCAGCAGAGCGGGGCGCCTCTGGTCTGGTTTACCCAGCTGAGAGTCGCTTGCCTGGGGGAGGGTCCTCCCTCCTGGGTGGGGTGGCCTCCTGGGCAGAGGTGGGTATGGAATTCAGATCTGTTTCGGGCTTGGAATTGGGCATCTAAATGGGACCGTTTTTCGGTCTTGGGAAGTTTGTTCTCCCGTGTGGCTGTTCTGTGCCACTGATAGCTGCTCGACACTTTCGCTTTTTAATTTAGGAATTCCAGCGGGCAGGGTGGGTACCTCTAGCTGAGCCGAGGCCCAGGACAAGCCTAGCACCTGGGCAGGGGGCGTTCTCTTGGGAAGAGCTGGCTCTCACTAATTGGTCCCTCTTGCACTTCTCAAAGATGGCCGCTTTGTCCTCACTTTCCCCAGGCGGGCTTTAGCTCCAGTCTGGTCTGACCCTTTGCCAGTGTCAAAGATGGCACTTTGCTCTCATGATTGGGGAAGGATCTGCTCTGTGGGAGTAAGTGAGAATGTCTTTCGTGGGAGTACTCACGCTGTCTCTGCGATTTCAGCCCATCTGTGCTCAGCCTGCAATCTGTCTGTACAGTGCCGTCTGGAGGATTTCTCCCTGGTCTCTATTGAGCTGCGCGGGGTGCGCAGCACTGTGCTGGTGCCGGCACTGGTGTGGCGGCAGGACTCCGCTCAGAGCTCAAATCTGTGTTTTCAGACCAGCAAAGTTGATTTTTCCTTCCTGGCGAGAATCCCTGTACTGCTAGAACTTATTTGGGCTGTCTATCTAGGGGTAAAAGTTTCTCTGGGGTGGGAAAACTGCAGTGTTGGAGGGAGCTCAGCTAGGGCTCTGTTGCTCCTCCGCTGTCTTCTCCCGAAGTCCCTGCACAGTTTTTATAGTTTCCTCCATAGTTTTCATAGTGTCAGCATTAGCACATAGCATTAACTTATAAAGGAACTTCTGAATGACAAAATGGCTTAATGACATAAAGATTTAAAGTCTTCGTAAAAAATCACCAAATTCTATATTTAATGCCCACAGCCCACAATTGTTGGTCTCCCTTATGAAACCAATTTTTATTATCATAGAAAAAGATGGTTATTATTCAACCAACCTAAAAGAGTAAGGATAAAGTCCACAGCTTATTGTAGATGTCATATCCAAAACAGATTTCTTTGATTCAAGAAAGATGTGCAAACAATATTTGATGGCTCAACACATTTTCATGTTATTATTTAAAGGTCTGCTGACTGTCTAAGATTAGATTCACTGGGATGGAGACTCTGGAATCTGATTCCACACAGCATATTATTGATGACCTTTTTTAAAATCAAGACCTGTCAGAGAAAGAAGAAATGGGCAATTGAAGAAGTTGAATTGTGATGTAGACACAAAAAAAGTTTATGCTCCCATAACTGAAACTCTGCAACTGACTCCGAAGACAGGAAATAAGGGCATCTGTGGGAGAGCTGCCCATTGCACAGTGAGTGGGGGCATGTGTGTGCACATATGCATGAATATGCATGCAGCTTTATTGGTGTGCCAGTGAATTTCTGAAAAAACTGTTTTTATCATTATTCTATCTGAAATAAGTACACTGTCTTATTCATCATCTCATTTGGACTGACATCCCACTGTATAGTAACTGAAGTAAAGTCACTGAATATCTAATCTCTATAATTAGCCTTTGGAACACTCAGCTAAAAACAGGCAATAAAATTACTGCCTTGATTGATAAGGATAGCATGATCATTTTAATTCAAACTTTTTATTGAATAACCTCATAAAGAGGCAATGATACAATCTTCAGTAAGAATTCAGTACTGTGAATGGGAAGATGAAGATTAACTGAGCATTTAGTCTATCTTACAGAAGTGAAAGGTCATAGTAATTATTTTAATATTTAGTACCTAATAAAATGGTTTATCTACTGTTTTGGTTTATTAGCCAGGTCATAGGGTACACGCATTAAAGTCAGCTAAAAGTTATATCTCTTTCAAACAAACCTACAATACCAGCATCTTCAGCCAGCATGTAATAAAACTGTCTGGCATATAACTGACTGGGACAGTCTTTTAGTGTCATATTTACAACAGCTCATAATCAAAGCTAATAAAAAATATCACTTAAGGCAGCTAAACAAGAGGCAAAAAATAATGTGAACAGTTTGTCATATTAATTTAAAAATGTTTAACACCTAACATATGTCTTTTGGTGTTCTCATTAGGGCTAATTTTCATTCCCTCATAAATTTAAGCATCAATTCAGAATGTATTCAATTGGATTTAAAGCTGTGATGTATAATTCTCATTTTTATTTTTTATAGATTTCTTTCCCCTTAGTGTCAAATGGTATTAAGAGACTATATATTTTTTTTAATAATGCACTCCTTTTTTTTTTTTTTTTTTTTTTTTTTTACTGCCGAAAGGTACTAGGGATATTTTAGTTTTCTATGATATGGTCATCAAACCTATGACATTTCCTTATAAATCTTAGGATGAATCCTGAGCAAGAAAATAAAACTATTGTCTGACTCCTAGCCACTCTGAAGGCTGGCCTATAAACTAAGCAATGCAGAGCCCAATGCACAGTGCACTGAGTAAAGTGAAGCCCCTTACAGAGAAAGGACTTGTATGCAAGTGAATGGAAGTTTTGTTTCAGATTTCAGAAATCCAAGTTCTGTTCTTTGATTACAAGTATACTCAAGAAAAATAACACTGAATCAGGCCTTCCTAAGGTCTGACATATTTCCTATTTAACTAAATAGGCATCAGAAATCTGCTAATGCTTTCATGCTTCTTAGGAAATTTTTAATATGATAGACTATGTGTAACTGAGTGTGTGTGTGCATATGTGTATGTGTGTGTGGTGTGTGCTAGTAGTGGTATTTGAACTCAGGGTCAGAGCACACTGTTTTAGCTTTTTTGTTCATGATTGGCACACTACCACTTCAGCCATACCTTCAGTTTCAGCTTTTGTCTGATTAATTGGAGATAAGAGGCTCATAGACTATTCTGCCTGGGCAGTGGGTACAGGCATAAGCCAGTGGCACCTCACATTGTCATTGTTTTATAATATTAATAACACTGTAATTACATGGTTAGTAAGAAGGTGACATACGATGACAGGCTGAAATGAACTGCACATGTAAAATCACTTTAGACAAAATTTGTATTTCACTAATATTCTTGATTTGCTGAAATCTGTACTAGAATATGGAATCTGTAATATAGCTACTAGACTTCCTTTTTCTACTCTTTCTACTTCCCTTTTCTACTTCCTTTTTTTCCTACAACACCCCACAATTTGCTAAGCTGTGAGTTTCCTTAAAAGTGTACTTTTCCATGGATTATCACACACACACACACCTGTTTTAAAGTGAAAATGTATCAGTTTTTGTTAATTGCAATCTCCTGAAGACTAGCAAGTTATTAGGAACTCATAATATAAACGAGACCTACAATTTTATGCCAGCCAAAAATGAATACAATGTAAATCAGACTAGAGCTTCCAATTCCATCATACCTGTACCAGTATATAACACTTATAAAAGTGAAGGACATAAGCACTTAATTTTCATGAAAAGATTGCATGAGAGTTTTGTACTTTGCTCATAAATGTACATCTTTTTCATCCAAGGTTCTTCATTTAAAAATAGAATTAAACTGTTTATCTCACAGAGGTTGGAAAGAGCACATAAATTTATGTGTGTAAAATGTTAGAAAATTCTAGTTATATAAAGTAATTGACTAAAAAATCATTTTATGTATATTATGTAGATGGTATATATTACAAATCCATGCATAATTGTAAATACTGACTCATATGCCTGAGTGCTGGCCTTATAAGTAGTCCATCATGTGGACTAGTTCTTAGATCATGCAGTGTTATACAAAGTGCACCTCATATTCATTTATCTTTCAAATGAGAGGGAGGGCAAGATTATCCAAAAAGCTAAAAAAGTAATAAATGGCCCTTTTAGGAAATACATGAATACAATAAACTGAGGCTTTCATTAGCTTCCAATTTTGGTCATTGTTGGGCTAAATTCATTGAAGGCAGATTTTGAATGGGATCTATTTAATGTCCATATTCACTTTCACTCAATAAATATGAATTACTATTTCTTTTCTTTTTTTGTCGGTGGTAGGGGCTTGAACTAAAGTCCTACGTGCTGTCCCTGAGGTTTTTTTTTTTTCCTTAAGGTTAGTGCTCTACCACTTTGAACCACGGAACCACTATGAATTATTATTTCTACAGAAGTTACTAGGGAGAAATTCAAAGTTCAATTTTGCCAATTGAAAAATATAAGTGTCAGACAATCAACCTACTAATAAGTTGAATGAGCCAAATCTGATCCATATGTAGAGTAGCTGGCCTATTCTGTTTATTATTTAGTATGTCAATTATTTTTTTTCATAAAATAAGTAAAAGTATCTATCTATCTATCTATCCATCCCTCCATCTATCATCTACCTACTAATGCCAGTACTGGAGCTTGAACTCAGGGCCCTGAACTCTCACTCAGTTTTTATTTTCTCACAACTAGATCTCTACCACTTGATTCGTGCTTCCAGTCTGGTATTTTGATGGCTAAGTAGAGACCTATAGTCCTCCAGGTCTCAGCCTCTTTAGTAGCTACAATAAAAGGCATGGGCCACAAGATCACATCTCATAATATTTATTTTAATCCCCTTAGGTAAATCAATGATATTTCTAAACATTTAGAACATTACTTCTCACATATATTTTTTTAAATAATTAGATATGAAAAAGAAATGTGTTATTTACCCAGAGATAGCATAAAGAGAAAAGTCAGTCTCTAAGTTGATTTTTCTCCACTGTGTGATTTGAGTGTATTATCATGGCCCTGATATCCCTCAAAAAACAAATATCAGGAACTAAAAACCTGCTTGACTTTCTGTAGGCAATTATTGAAGAATATGCAGATGACTACTGAATCTCATATATAATGTTGACTTTGGATTATTAGTCTGTGTGAACTGACTGCCCACCTAAGTTCTTAGCCCAGACTAACTCAGTAGAGACTCTCTTATTTCATTTACTTTCAATTATAGTAAAAACAATACATCATAATATGTACTTATTTTTTCTTCTTGATGATCAAGTCTAGCACTAAGACTCTTGAAATTTTAGTTGTGATCATTTGTAAAAGAGAAATCAACTCTAGATTTCCTTCGGGGGTTTCAAATTCTTTTTCTGGATTTTGTCATTCTGTTCAAATATTTTTCTTCTGGTTTTGTTTAATTACCTATGCCATTTAATGCAAAGAATTGCATAAACTTCTTTGCAAAATAATTTAGGAGCCTGCATTTGGACAGTGGTTTCTGAGGATCTACTTTTATCTTTTAGGTCATATTCCAACCCTCTTTTTATTTTGTACATTTTATTATATTTTTGGCATTTTGGGCATTTGAGTAAAATGATACCTGACCCATTCTTTATAGGAATCAGAAAGAAGATATTTACCAGTCAGTCTAGCAACATATATGAGCCTCCTAAACTCTCCTCACAGTATACTTCCTTAAGATTTGTGTATGTGCTTTCAAAAGGAAAACACAAATCCACTAATCTCCATTCTATTTTAATGACATATACATATATGTGTATTCATGTATATATGATATTTAAAAGCATATATCTTATTTTATTTTCCTTAAGTGGATCACTACTGTTTCATCTCAGGAGTTTTAATTTTTACTTAGCTGCACTTCTTTGGCCATAATTGGTTCCTACTCCCTCATACCTACCTACAAAACTTCAGGCTTTCTGCTGCTCTAACATATTATCGAAATCACAGATATAGCTAAAGTATACCACTATATCTAAACCATAGTATCAAAACTTTGCCTCCTACCAGTGTTCTGAGACAAGGAAGACAGAGACAATTCTTTCATGAAGCCCCAGCATGCCAGCCTTGCAGACACCAGTTCTGTTTTCCTTCTATTAAAAAACATAAAGTGAGAATAATTTTTGTATGTTTTTAAAATTTTTAAACTGCTTATATTAGTTGCTGGGAGATCAATGTTATATTTACACATTATACCTACACATGAAGAGCAGCATATTTTAAGGAACTTTTCTCTTTTCTCAGTGTAGTCTCATCTTTGTCATTTGTTTATTGAAATTGCAGGACATTACCATTACCCAAAGTTTTCACATTGGTGTTTTGGTGAATTTTTGCTATTAACTAGGTAACTCCAGGAAGGTCCAAAGGCCTGACCCTTCTTAGTCTACCATTTTGCTATCCTGTCATCTTCTATTTTAGATTCCTAATGAGCCACATTAGGTTCCCAATTTCAGTAAGTCCTCCTTTCACTGTACATGAAATACATGAAAATGAAAACTCACAACAGTGTCACAGATGCGAGAATCCCCTCCCTCATTACAATGCCTCAGTGCCCTCTTTATGAGAGTTTAGTGCTCATACTGAGGCTTGAACTAAGGTCCTCACTCTTGGATGGTTATTTTGCTTAAGCCTGGCCTACTATCACTTGAACCAGACATCCTCTTCCAACTTCTTGCTAATTTATTGGAAATAAGTCTCTCATATTTGTCTGCTTAGGCTGGCTTCAAATTTGTATCCTCAGATCTCAGCCTCTTGAATAGCTAGAGTAACAGGAGCAAGCCACTAAAAGGAGCTTGAGCTTAACATTTTTATTTGCATGCAGTACAAAACCCTTAAATTAAGTGAAGCTCTTGGTATCTACACCTGACCAGGTGGTTGTTAGTATGCCATTTAGCCTAAGTGGTTCCATGTTATTTAGTCTTTACTCTTAAATAAAAATACCTAGAAATTTTCTACTTCTGAAATGAAAATGTAATGAATAATCTTCTTAACTCTATATAGTTTCTCAGTTGGCACCGTGCCCTAAACTTCACCTTTCTTCTTCATTCAAGAATGGGAATTCAGGGCTGGGGATATAGCCTAGTGGCAAGAGTGCCCGCCTCAGATACACAAGGCCCTAGGTTCGATTCCCCAGCACCACATATGCAGAAAATGGCCAGAAGTGGCGCTGTGGCTCAAGTGGCAGAGTGCTAGCCTTGAGCGGGAAGAAGCCAGGGACAGTGCTCAGGCCCTGAGTCCAAGGCCCAGGACTGGCCAAAAAAAAAAAAAAAAAAAGAATGGGAATTCAGATAGGCAGAAGAAGATGGCAGAGGAGTAGCAAAGCCCTATCTAAGCTCACTCCAAAAACCCAGTTTTTCTTTTACAGGGAAAATTTTAACCCTAAAGTCATAGCCCAAGCCCAGTATAACAGTACAGAGCTTCAAGTTAGGAAGGAAAAAATGAGATAGCAGATCCAAGAATCCAGATTTCAGCTGTAGGCAGTGCTGCTGCCGCCAGCCCACCACCAGGAACCAAATCTACACCCACCTCCAGCACATACCAGCGACGAGGAGAGAAATCCTCCAGACAGCAGCAGATAGACAGTCCACAAGCAGAGCGGAAAAGCCCCAGAGAACCAGAGGAAGCCTGAGTACTCCACAAAAGACAGTCTCACTCGAGTCTGTACCCACAGAACTCCATTTGGAAAGTAGCCCTTCCCTCCATCCACCATAGTGAACCTCCATCTTTATCCCTGGCATAGATGGCCAGACCAAACCAGAAATAAAGTGCACCAGGGGAAAGTAAGGTCAAAGGGGCCATCTTTGAAAAGGGCAAAGGTGCTGGAGTATCATGCCCCAGCTCTGTCCAGATGAAGGAATCCCGCCCAGATGGGAGAAACCTCCGAGAGGTGAGTGGCCCTGTGAGCGTCCCTGAAGCACCAGTAAACACAAGAGGCCCACCTCCAGGCTGCCATCACTGCTGCTACCGCTGAGACAGCAACAGACTGGTTTCCCAGGCCAAACATTGTCCACCACTGTCTGGGGGTACCCAGCCTCTTCCTGCAAACCCAAGCGAAGGACACAGCCTGGAGCTGTGGAGCCCAGGAGGGAGGAACTTCCCTGCCGGCAGATCCATCCTCCCAGCCAGAGCTCCGCCACGACCTTCAGCAGCCCAAGGTCCCACCCAGGGCCTACCACAGGCAGTTCAGGAATCACAGCTTGGGCTTGGCAGGCAATTCGGGAGTCGCAGCCCTGGCAACACAGGCAATTTGGGAGTTAAAGCCCCCTTGTGGCAGGCAATTTGGGACTTGAAACCCCGTCCCCACAGGCAATTCGGGAGTCAAACTCAGGGCCCTGCAGGCAGTTTGGAGGCCTGAGCTGGGGCTCCACAGGCAATTTGGGAGGGCCTACCCAGAGCTCCACAGGCAGTTCAGGGGTCCGAATTGGGGCTCCATGAGCAGGTCAGGGATCCCACCCAGGGCTCTGGCCACAATTCAGGGGTCCCAACCTGGGCTCTGCCCCACATTTCGTGGGTACCACCCGGAGCACCCCAAGTGACTCAGTGGTCTCAGCTAGAGTCCACCATCCATGGTCAACAACACAGGTGTTCCAGCCGGGGTTGCAGCAGGCAGTTCAGGGGTCTCAGCTGGAGTCTGATGCCCACTGTCACCGCCCAAAGATCCCAGCTGGGACCCCCACAAGCAGCACAGGGGTCATAGCCAAAGCCCACCGCCCACCTTTGGCAGCCCAGGGGTCCCATGAGGGACCCAATGCAGGCAGCTCAAGAGGCCCAGCCAGAACTGCCACTTGCCCTCAGCATCCCAGAGGTCCCAGCTAAGTGAAACAGGCCCCACTGCCTCTGAGATAGAACAATGCTGCTGACAACACCTCAGGAGCAAGAGACTAGTTCCCCAGGTTGACCACAATCCCCCAATTACTAAGGGCACCCAACTTCTACCCACAACCCTCAGAGAACCACAGCAGCACCACTGCCCAGGACCTCCAGAATCCACTGAGACCAGGTTAAATGGTAGGCAAGATAATAGGCATCCTGGCACAATCTGAGAGAATCAAAGTTGTTCCTAGAGCAGTTGTATCAAGCCAAAAAGAAATAACAACAAGATTGTAACAGTATAAAATAGAGCTACTGTATATGGGGCTCAGGGTTGGTTTTTACTTCCAAAGTATAATTTGTGAGGACACCAAATCTGCTGCTATACCCCAAAAAAGAGAGAGAACATACCTGTCTACGTCTGTATACCTATAAGAATAGCACAACAGGACCTGATAACGTCTGGTTCAGGTCCTAAACAGTACCAAAGGGGGATAGCAGACTAGCATTCTAAATCCAATGGGCAGAAGAAACACAAAAAGTATGGCAAAACAGGGAAACTCATCACCCACTCAAAACAAACAGGAAATGCAGCATTCAATTGAAATCCCAGAGGAGAGCCCTCAAAATGCTCTACCAACTATGCTGATAAAAAATGATAAATGAAAAGTTTGAGTCTCTCAGACAAGTATACTAGAGCGTGAGGAGGCGAACCAAAAAATAATATGTGAATGTGATGAATCCAATCATAACTTAATGAAGGAATTTATGGCCTCGACAAACATGAACTCCAAAATAAAGAAAAAAAAGAGTCCTCTGAAATGAAAAGATAACTACTCAGCTAAAAGAGATTAGAGACAGCACCCAGAACCAAATCCATGAAGTAAGGAAGTCCATACAGGACTTAAGAGAGAGTTATAGAAGAGAAACAGAAGCCATCAATCCATGGGCTGGGAATATGGCGTAGTGGCAAGAGTGCTTGCCTCCTACATATGAAGCTCTCGGTTCGATTCCCCAGCATCACATATATGGAAAATGGCCAGAAGGGGCGCTGTGGCTCAGGTGGCAGAGTGCTAGCCTTGAGCGGGAAGAAGCCAGGGACAGTGCTCAGGCCCTGAGTCCAAGGCCCAGGACTGGCCAAAAAAAAAAAAAAAAAAAAAAAAAAAGAAAGATCAATCCAAAGGTAGAGAGATAAGAAACCAAGTTGTAAGTTTAGGGAGCAGACTGGACAATGCAGAAGTTCAAATCTCAGGAATTCAGGACAGCCTAGACATTATGGAGAAAGGAAAAAAATCAATACAAAAAATCAAGCTTCAAGACACAATCAGGAGGCCCCATATAAGACTAAGAGATATTGAAGAAAATGTAGAAAAAGAAGTCAAAGGAATAGCCAACTTATTTAATAGAATATTGTCTGAGAACTTTCTAAACATCCAGAAGGAAAGGCCTATCCAGATACAAGGAGCATTTAAGACCCCAAACAGACCAGACTGGAACAGGACTTCCCATCAACATATTGTAGTCATAACAGGCTCAATACAGGCCACAGAAAGAATCCTTAAAGCCCCTAGAGAAAAGACAACAATCACATATAAAGGAAAATCAATCAGAATTACCCCAGTTTTCTCAGCGGAAACCATGAAAGCAAGGAGAGCCTGGAATGACGATTTCCCTATTCTAAAGAAAAATAACTATCAATCTAGAATTCTGTACCCAGCTAAACTCTCATTCATAGCCAAATAAAAGGCTTCCATAACAAGGAAAAATTGAACCAATATATCTCCACCAAACCAGCATTACAGAATATCCTCAATGATGTCCTCCACACCGAAAACCACCCAGACCACAATCCAGACTGAGAAAGCATCCTTAAATAAAACTCTATATTAGTAAAGCAAAAAGGGAAGACACAGCCCCTACAAAGATAGATTCAAGGAAAGGAACAAGCAATCACCTCTCAATCCTAATCTCAATATTAATGGACTTAAATCTCCAATTAAATGATATATGTAAACAAGTTGGATCAAAAAACAAGATCCATCTTTCTGCTGCTTCCAAGAGACACACCTTGCCACCAAAAGCAAACACATTCTAAAAGTGAAACACGGAATAAAATCTATCAAGCAAGTAGCCACCACAAGCAGGCCAGGGTCGCAATCTTAATATCAGATAAAACTGACATCAAACTAAAAACAGTAAAAAGAGACAAAGAGGATTGCTACATACTAATAAAAGGATATCTCCTGTAGGAGGACATAACCATCCTAAACATCTACACACCAAATATAGGAGCACCCAAATTCATCAGACAAACACTACTGACTCTAAAAACTCTAACAAACCCAAACATATTGATTGTCAGAGATTTTAACACCACTGTCTCCTCTGGACAGATTAACATGCCAAAAACTGAGCAAAGAAACCTCAGAACTAAACAACTGCATAGAACATCTAGACTTAACCTACATCTAGAGAATATCCCATCCAACAACATGAGAATATACATTCTTCTCAGCACATGGAACATTCTCCAAAATAGATCACATGTTAGGGCACAAAGAAAACATGTACAAATCCATAAACATTGAAATCATTCCTTGCATTCACTCAGACCACAATGTCATAAAACTACAGCTCAATGCCAAAGGCCACCAAAGAAAACCCCATAAGTCATGGAGACTCAACAATGCATTGCTGAACCACCAATGGATCAGCGAGGAACTCAGAACAGAATTTCAAATGTTTATGGAACTAAACCAACATGAACACACAAATTACCAGCTCCTCTGGGACACAGCAAAGGCAGTACTCAGAGGAAAATTTATAGCCCTTAGCACCTACATCAACAAATTGGAGAAGTCCCAATTCAACAACTAAACAAAGCAACTCAATATCCTTGAAAGAGAACAAAAAGCCAAACCCCAAGCCATTAGAGGGAAAGCATATAATTAAAATCAGAGCAGAATTAAATGACTTGGAATCCAGAAAAACCATAGAAAGAATCAACAAAACAGTTGGTTCTTTGAAAAAAACTAACAAGATAGACAAACCCCTAGCAAACCAGATCAAAAGATGTAGACAGGACACCAAAATAAATGAGATCGGAGATGAAATAAGTAACATAACCACAGAAACAACAAAGATCCAGAATATAATAAGGGACTATTTTGCAAACCTATATACCAACAAATTTGAGAACCTGGGAGAAATGGACAAATTCTTAACAAATATTGATAAGTCCAAACTTAATCAAGACTATGTAAATCTACTGAACAGACCCATATCCAGCAATGTTATTGAAAATGCAAAAAGTGATCTACCTTCCAAGAAAAGCCCAGGTCCAGATGGATTCACATTGGAGTTCTACAAGACTTCCAAAACAAATCTCACACCAACACTACTCAAACTCTTCAATGAAATAGAGTAAAAGCTCACCACCAAACACATTCTATGATGCTAGCATAATGCTAATCCCAAAACCATATAGTGAAACCTCAAGGAGAACTATAGACCCGTCTCCTTGATAAACAGCAATGCAAAGCTCCTCAACAAAATTCTGACCAACTGACTTCAACAAGTCATCAAAAAAGTCATACACCATAATCAAACTGGATTCATCCCAGGGATGCAAAGTTGGTTCAATATACGCAAGTGAGTTAATGTAATCCACCACATAAACCAGAGCAAGATAAAGAATCACATGCTTATATCCCTAAATGCAGAAAAGGCATTCGATAGAAGCCAGCACCCATTAATGATAAAAGCCCTGGAAAAACTGGGATTCCAGGAAACATTCCTGAATATAATAAAGGCAGTCTATGACAAACCAACAGCAAGCATAATTCTAAATGGTGAAAAGCTAAAGACATTCCCTTTAAAATCAGGAGCAAGACAGGGATGTCCACTCTCTCCTCTCCTCTTCAACATAGTACCAGAATTCCTAGCCAGAGCAATTACACAAGAAGAAAACATAAAGAGGATGCAAAAAGCAAAACTAAAGTTCAACTTTCTCTCTTCTCAGATGATATGATCCTATACCTAAAAAAAAACCATAGACTCTACTCCCAACCTACTAGAGCTGATCCAAAACTGGCAGAGTAGCAGGATATTTAAAAAAAATAATCTTTAAAAATCAATGGCTTTTATATACGCTAACAACCTGAAGAGCGAGGTTGAAATCAGAAAAGCAATTCCTTTTGCAATAGCCTCCAATAACATAAAATAGCTAGGATTAACCTTAACCAAAGAATTGAAAGATCTCTATGATGAGAACTTTAAAAATTTAAATAAGGAAACTAAGGCAGAACTAAGGAAATAGAGAAACCTCCCATGCTCCTGAATTGGGTGGATTAACATCGTGAAAATGGCAGTATTACCAAAATCTATCTACAAAATCAATACAATACCCATCAATATCCCAACACCACTCTCCAATGAAATAGAGGAAGCAATTCAGAAATTCATATAAAACAATAAAAAACCCAAATAGCAAAAACAATACTATATAGAAAGAACAGTGCAGGAGGAATATCAATACTAAACATTAAATTGTACTACATAGATATAGTAATAAAAACAGCTTGGTACTGGCACAAGAACAGGCCTGAGGATCAGTGGAATAGAAGTGATGACCCAGAAATGTACCCACAGACCTATGGCTACCTAATCTTTGACAAAGAAATTAAAAATATAGTTTGGAACAAAGACAGCCTCTTCAACAAATGGTGTTGGCAAAACTGGGTCAACACCTGTAACAAACTAAAGCTAGACCCCTATCTATCAGTCTGCACCAAAATCAACTCCAAATGGATCAAAGACCTGGAGATAAAATCAGACACCGTGAAAACTCTACAATAAGAAGTAGGAGAAACTCTAGGACTCCTTGGCACTGGAAGAAACTTCCTCAACAAAGGCCCAGAAATCCAACAAATCAAAGAAAGGCTGGACAATTGGGACTGTATCAAACTGCAGAGCTTCTGCAGGACAAATGATATAGCTCCCAAGATAAATAGAAAGCCCACATACTGGGAAAAGTTCTTTACCAGTCATACAACAGACAAAGGCCTGATATCTAAAATATACACAGAACTCAAAAAATTAAATTCCTCCAAAACAAATTATCAAAGAACCAACAGCCCTCTCAACAAATGGGCTAAAGACCTAAAAAGAGACTTCTCTGAAGAGGAAAGGAGAATGGTCAAGAGGCACATGAAAAAGTGCTCTACATCACTGGCCATAAAAGAAATGCAAATCAAAACAACAATGAGATTTCACTTCATCCCAGTAAGAATGTCTATTATCAGGAAATCTAGTAATAGCAAATGCTGGAGCGGATGTGGCCCAAAGGGAACTCTATTACATTGTTGGTGAGAATGCCAAATTGTTCAACTCCTTCAGAAAGCAATGTGGAGGTTCCTCAGAACGCTGACCATAGAGCTCCCCTGCGACCAAGCAGCCCCTCTTTTGGGGATCTACCCAAAAGTTTACAAGCAAGACCATACTAAACCCACCAGCACAACTGTGTTCATTGCAGCACAACTTGTCATCACAAAACATGGAACCAACCTAGATGCCCCTCAGAAGACAGCAAAATGTGGTACAAATACACAATGGAATTCTATTCCTCCATCAGAAGGAGTGACACTGCCCCATTCATAAGGAAATGAAAGTAATTGGAAAAACTCATGCTAAGTGAAGTGACCCAGACCCAAAGAAACATAAACCCTATGATTGGTCCTCATACAGAATAGCTAGTACAGGAATAGGCTAGTCATGGTAGAAGACAAAAATATCCCAATAACTACAACCATATGACCACATATGAAGACGCCAAGTGAAATGAACTCCACGTTCCAGAAACAAGAGTTATACTACTGTTGTAATTATTCTCAACATGCCATGTGAACTCGTACTACTTTTTTTTTCTCTTTTTCCTTGTCAGTCTGACTGAGTGGTTTGTCTAGTTTTGTTTCTCTTGTAGTCCTTTCCTGTGGCTGTACTCTCGCTACCACTATACTACATCCGAGTACCCTGGATATTGTCCGATACAGGTAGTAGAACTGGGGAATGGAGAGGGAATACCAAATTCAAGAGAAAAAGAACAAAAAGCAAACCATTCATAAAGCAACACTTAGAAACTATTTGTTGTAAACCAATTGCACAACTCTTGGGGGTAGAGGGAAAGGGGGAAGAGGAGGGGGGAAATAGGAGAGGAGGTAACAAGTAGAACAAGAAATCTACTCCCGGGCTGGGGATATAGCCTAGCGGCAAGAGTGCCTGCCTCGGATACACGAGGCCCTAGGTTCGATTCCCCAGCACCACATATACAGAAAACGGCCAGAAGCGGCGCTGTGGCTCAAGTGGCAGAGTGGTATCCTTGAGCGGGAAGAAGCCAGGGACAGTGCTCAGGCCCTGAGTCCAAGGCCCAGGACTGGCAAAAAAAAAAAAGAAATCTACTCCCTGCCTTTCATAGTAATCTGTAACCCCTCTGTATGACGTTTTGACAATAAAAAATTTTGAAAGAAAAAAAATAGAATTGGAATTCAATGCTGTAAGTAACTTACTTAGGAATTTTGCTTCCTTAAAGTGATGTTAATTACCTTTTTGAAAACTTAAATTTAAAACTTCACTAGGATTAGTTCACTTGGGAACTGAGCAAGGAGGTTATTAACTTGAATATACAATCACAATCTGTTGGGATGTATTCCAGTCTAAATCTTAATTCTAATGAGAAGCTTCAATTTATGCTAATAGTTACTTCAAAATAAAAGAATGTTGTACACACAGAGAGAAGAAATGCATTTGTAATGATTCTTTAGTTAAGATTTTGTATGTTTTGAAAATAGCTAACTGCATTCTGTACTGTAATTAGCAAAAAAAAATACAAATCAGTCATTTTAGATGACCTGCTTCCTCTTCACAAAAAAGAGGACAATCAGTAATTTGTAGGCACACACTGAGAAACAGTAATAAGAATTAAAAGGAAAAATGGTAGCAGATATTTGTGCTAATGGTAATGCTCTATAGTTCATGTCACCTAAAAATTGCGTGCTGTGATATACATAAGGAAGAAAATTTGAAAGGCATCCTAAAATATTCATTTTTATGGAAAATTTACTATGTCATCTACATTATTTCTCTGTGTAGATCTGAGTTGCTAATGCCATAGCATTAATGGGTTGACTGTGAAGATGGGTGACATAAGAACAAACTCTTAAACAAAGTGTATTATATTAATTGTGTAATTATAAACATATCCATACTATGATCTCTTTGTGTATTGATTGGTGCAAACACTTACCTTAATATAGAGCAACTCTTCTGAGATTAGTAAAAAAATCACACTAAAGTAAAATAAGCCAGACCCAAAGAAACACAGATTGTATGTTTTCCCTCACCGGTAATTATTAGTTTATGTCTAGGATAGTCATATCGGAGGATCACAATAGCTCAATGACTGTGTACATATGATGATATAAAATGATGCTAAGTGAAATGAACTCCAAGATATGTAAACAAGTGGGTTTTCATTGTTGTTATTTCTCATGTACTATGTGAAATTTTTCTTGCATTTTTCTTCCCTATGGTTTAGTCCCTGTTGTCATGGTATTTGATTTTGGTACCCTGGGTATTGTATATATGTTTATCTGAATTAAGGAAGGAAAAGGGAACACCAAAGTGGTGAGACAAAAGACAAAGAATAAACCAATGTGAAAATGATATTTACTAGACAATATGTTGTAAACTAACTCTACTACTTGAGAAGGGGATTGGGGAGGAGGGAAGGTGCCAGAAAAATGAGGAGGTAACAAGTTTGACAACAAATGTGCTCACTACCTTATGTATGTAACTGTAACCCCTCTATCACCTTGGCAATAACATTAAATTAAAAAAAAGAAACTAGAACCTTTATTTCTTGTTTAGGCAATTTCTGCTAACATGTCTGTTAATAGGATATGCTTGTACTGTAACAGTAATTATTGTAGAGTATGAGGCTCTGCCTGTTACTCAGAAGTTACACTATTCAAAATAGCCCCAGAGAAAGTAGAAAATAATGGATTTCATATTAAAAGTAAAATTTGCAAAATTATCTGAGGAATTTCAGGCAGTGGTAAAGATTCTTCCCTTAGACCTTGTGTCCTTTACATCTTCTTCAACCGGAACTCATAATTATCCTAATGTGAACTTAAAGCAATATACTCTCTTCTAGGGGAAACTCATCCTCTCTCATTTACTCACGTAAAAGTTAAAATGTTCAGATAGTATGGAAGCTTAAAAGACATAGTGCTGTTTATAAGCAATATATCTAAAAGCTGTACAGAATAAAATTTATAGGAATCCATGTATGATTTTTATTCCAGAGACTTGAAATATCAGCAAGACATCTAGCATACACCAGCAAGATATCTAGGACATCCAAATATAAACATTTTTGAGAGGTGCCTACAGCAGATAGCATCAAAGACACAGGGGTGGCAGACATAAGCAATTTCTATCCAAAACTTTTGAACCAAGGCTTGTACTAAATTTAAAAAATAATGTCATACACATATATAAGCATATATAATATATGTTACTTTGTGTGTATACATACAGAGACACAAACACACATGGAGATAAAAGATGAAACTGACTTGTCAAGGGAAAATTATGTCAAACTTCTTTTCATTATGGACTTGAGTTTGGGATAGAATCAGTTCCAGATTCACATAGACAGGATCTTGGCCTAAATGAGGCACTAAGTTTCTTCTCGTAGTTCGACATTAGTGCTTCCAAGTAATATCACTTTGGGGTTATACAGTTTATAAAAACAGGTTTAATAGAGTCATTTGAATTAAAATTGTTTTATGGATCCAAAAGGCAAAAGTCTCCAGAAGTTCTTATTAAAGTCATCACCAGTAATCAGACTACATTCTACATGAATTGCACAGATTGGAAGTTTTGCATAGATTTAGGCTTTGATGGGACCTAACAATGAGACACAGTCCTTCTGTTGACACAATCGACTGGCTCTGAGAAACATGAAAGGAGTGAAACTTACAACCATCATGCTCACCTTTTCTTTAGCTATTAGAACAGTAGATGGCTTTGCATGAACAGAAAGGGGAAATGCCATGGGAAATAAGATTCCATTTTTGATTGAGAGGGAGGACTCACACCCCAGATAGCCCCACCTTGGACCAATGATTAAAATAATGGCCCTACATCCTCTTTAACCAGCTCAGTCTCCATGCCGAGGTTGGGTATTGGTTTTGAGAACCCATGGTTGAGTATTGATTTGAAGACTGTTATGTGACCTTCTCCTGGTAATACTAAAAGAAGGCAACAATAATCAAATGAGTAAGTTCCTGGCTTCACCTTCTTAAAGACACAGGTGTAGGATTTCTAACACCCATATAATCAATGTGCAGCTGGTGAAAGCTGTATCTTTTGCTAAATCCAAATTACTCAATAAGTGGCTGATAAACAAAAAGACAATCACTCTTCAAGGAACTATTTAAAATAAAATAGTCCTCAAAATATCTGAAGTTAAGTTGATGACTCCTGTTCAAGCTCTCTCTATTCCTTTTCATTTTCAAGGTAAAAAATGTTCTAAGGGTTTTTCTTTGCCTCAGAATTGTAACTAAATTCTTGCATTTCATGGTTCTGTGATCCTTTCCATATAATACAGTAAATAATTCCTTAGATATTAAGATTTCTGTAGCCCTGAAGAGTATGTTGAACATTTGAGCCATCAAAGATATATCTGTAGTTTCATAGTCCTACAAAAATTGAACAGTACATATGCAAATGTTCTCTAGTCTGTAATACATTATGTAAAATGAGAAAGGGCAAGATTTTACCCAGAGGCAACTTTCCTAGAATAACTAGCATAAATATGTCTTTTCTATGTCAACGTTGATACTAAAAGACATTGCTTTGCTAATTGGAAGAAGCATATAAAAAGTCCTTTTGGCACATTAATACATCACACTTTATAATAAGTACTCTATCTTGGCAGAAGAATGGTTTGGTTAGATCTCTACATATGTGCCTTTATTGCTTATATTAGCAAGGAAGAGAAGACAGGGGGTATATGGTTGGTTGATACTGCTCACATTCACCTACTATGAAATAAAAAAAGGAAGAATGAGAAAAGAGAGGAGAGGAACAGAGATGCAAGGAGGGAGGGAAAAAGGGAGGGAGGGAGGGAAAGAGGGAGGAAGGCAGAGGAAGAGGAAGGGAGGGAGGGAGGGAGAACAACAGCAACCACTCCCTGATGGATTGTTATATGCTCAGTATTATGTCAAGCATATGATCTGTGTCAGAAGCTTTAGAAGCTGCTTGCAAATCAAGGTTTCTCCAACCTTATTTGGTACAGGAAGAGTTTAGGAATTCCCTTATCTGACTAAAGAAAGTTTCTTTCAATAGGAAGGCAATGCCTAAAAATTCTTCCCCAGAAGTTGCATCAAATAACCAGAAAAGTTTAACTATGGCAAAGTTGCCATGGGACCAGATTTTTACTTCTGAGAAAAGCTGAAGGTGTTACCTAAGAAACTTCATTCTGCCCTCCATCCATTCTCTCACCTCCTCCGCCCCCAGTAAATATCCTTACCACCTTCCAGTATCCCTCAAACACTTGCTATCCAGCCTCTAGTCATTTCTGTGGTTCTCTATCCAGTCCTCAGGGATACTTATAATTTTTTCAAGACCCACCTCTTTCCCCACCATACATAAATTTCCTGGGTACATGTAAACAAATTTAGACACCTATCCTCCTATTAATATGGCAGCTCATTTCAGTGTACCTTCAGAGGGGAAAAAGAAGTCTTTTGTTACACTTTTAAAAATACATTTGAAGCAAGGTGCCTGTAGCTCATACCTGTAATCCTAGCAACTCTAGAGGTCAAGACCTGAGGATCAAGATTCAGAGCTCACCCAGGCAGGAAAGTTTATGAGATTCTTCTCTCTAATGAGAAGAAAAAATGCTGAAAGTGGAGCTGTGGCTCAAATGATAAGCACTAGCCCAGAGCAAAATGTTCAGGGATAGCTCCCAGGCTCTAAATTCAAGCCTCAGTAGTGACACATACAGAAAAAATTTGAAAATATGTAAATCAAAAAAATTTTAAATGCATAGGTTAAAAGTAATAGAGCTAAAATTTGGGTCTGAGAAATGTGCCTGTAAAACACTGTCCCAAACCACTAAAGTAAACTCTATCCTAAATCACCAGAGTACCTGATTCACATCTATGGGCAGGTGATTCCAAGAGTACACCACACTGAGTACAGACTGCATGCTCAGAATGCATAAAATTCAGTACTATGCTGCAGATGCTTGTTTCATTTTTCCAGTAATACCACCCAACTTCTGCTAAAAACATGATACAATTACTGGAAATTCAGTCCCTTTGTGGTCCATAGTATTTATTCAACAGAAAGGAACACAGAGTTTTGGAGGAAGCAGAAATAAAGCATATTATTTATTATGTCCCAGGAAAATAAGGAGGATAGGTAAATCCAAATGTCTCAAAGCTTTTGAGAAATATATCTGCTCTTTAAAGAGGGAGTTCAGAGACTCAGTTCTGGAAAACATGACAGAGTACCTGCCTCATACTAGATGGAGGCATTGATCCTTAACTCCTGGTTTACTGGCATCCCTGAATCTTACAACTTGTTTGAAAGCAGTTTACTCCTTCCCAGTTTCCATAGAGAAAGGGAGGGGACACTGCCTGATTCCATTAAAAACAGAAGTGTTAAATTTGGGATCCCCAGTACTGAGAAGATATGCATAAATATCAATCCATCCTTTCCTTCCTTCCTCAATTCCAAAGTGTTTGTTTCCTGGTAGCTATGTACCAGGCACTATTAAATATATGTTTGCTGAGTCCTGGAAATTAACTAAAATGCTTTCAACTTTCTGTCTCTGTTTTGTGATCTGATCTGTTCTCTGATTCAATTATGTCAGAATCATCTTGGGCTCCAGGAGAGATAGGATTAACTGAGGAGCATCTTGTGACAAAGGGCAAACTGCCTCTCAAATATGCAATGTCATCTTATCATCTTAAAGAAAACAGCCAACAACACAGGAGACCACCTTCCAGGAAACTCGATTAGTCCTGTTCCAATGATAAAATGATAGATTTTCCCACAGAGACGAAGCTGGGATAATAGTAAACCAGTCCATATCTGTGACTTGAGACTCTTAACTACGCATATCTTTCTCACTCCATGCCCTCACTTCTTCCTATTTAACCCAAGGCCAGTTTCTATATCCCTGAAAATAGATGAAGATATACTGCTTCTCCATGGCTGCTGTATAATGCATTTCCTTTCTATGCCTTCACCATGTCCATTGATTTTGTAAAGGAGGGGAGTGGATGGAGCTGATGTAGGACTCCTAAACTACTACTGGCTTAGGGTCTAAAAACCAGGTTTCAGTCAGAGGTGGTTATTATCTCAGGTCAGATGGACTTCCTTATAATAAGACAGTCAGTGCTGCTTGGAGGTGGTCTGTGTTGTGAGGCCCTATAGTTTATTTTCATATGGATAGTTTTGATTATAATGATGCTATGAATGAATCCTGCCATTCCTGGAACCTAATGTGATTACTCAGAAGAGAGACTCGTAGTTAAGGAGACAGATACATGTAACACAGTAGCAGGAATGTCAAGTCCTTATTCTGCTTTTAGCTCACTTTCAGACTAAGTAAGGAGTCAGTGACTTTCAGGAAAAGCAGTTTCTAAGTACTTGATGTAAAAATAATTAACCTGTCAGTTTGTTCTGAGATTTACTGAGATAAGAAATTTGCTAAAAGAAATCCTCCGTGAAAGACTAGTTGTGAAGTAGCAAGAATGAAACAGATCATCAGAAGAAATTTAAAAACAATTTCATATTTCTACTTCTAGCCCTGATATATATATAAAAAAAAACCCTGGAAAACATGAGCACTAGTACACAATAAGAAAAATAAGAAAAGGCTACACAGTCTGAAAATCAACAGCTTCTCTTTAAACTATCAGAGAACTGAGGTTGCCCAAAAGCTGATCCTCCAGAGGCTGAAAAATCCAACAAAATATAGAGAGACTGTGCTAGCACGGAGGGGACCATGTCAAGGTAAGTTTGGCTCATTTCTACAGGTCACTATGGAGTAGCCTGCAAATGAGAAATGATTCTTACCTGCATTCTTGTAGAGACCTCCCACTTTCAGTTCATGAGTTTTCCTTTAGTGTCTTTTCCAATAATAGAAATTCAAAATTGAGTTCTCTCATGCCATCCCACACTTATCCAGTATAACGGAGTTATATAGTTATATACTAGCACCTCTCAATTTGGAATAGCCACAATATAAGATGCTAAGCGAAATGAACTCCAAGTTATGGAAACAAGTGGTTTATCGTTATTTTAAACATACCATGTGAAATTATGCCCTTTTTAAAAATCCTTCTTTCCTGTGGTTTTACTGCTGGTATCACAGTAACTGATTCTGGTACCCTGGATATTGTATATATGTGTATTGGAACTAGGAAAGGGAATACCAAAACCAAGAGACAAAGGATTAAAAGACAGACCAATGCAATAGCAATACTTACAAAACTATATGGTGTAAACCAACTCACTGTACAATTAATAGGGAAAGGGGCGGGGGGAATGAGGAAGGGGGGAGGTGGGAGAAAAATGAGGGAGGAGGTAACAAGTTGGATAAAAAATGTATGCACTGCCTTAAGTATGATATTGTAACCCTCTGTACATCACTTTAACAATAAAGAAATGGGGGGACAAAGAATGGCTGGTGGCAGCAGGGGCTCTGCAGAAAGTTCCCCCCCCCCCGTCCCTCCCAGGAGTCCAGTCTTCTATTCTGACCTCACTGATACCCCCCCTCTCTTTCTTGTGGTTCTTGCCAGTGCACAGCCGAGCTGCGCTTGAGGCCCAGCGCCTGGCGCTGCCAGGCACATCATAGAGGCCCACCAGCGGGACAGGAGAGAATGATCCCTACCCGGCCCTGCCAGGGCAGTCTCCAATACTCACATGCTTTCTCACCCCTGGCCGGATATCCTTGGAAGAAACGGAGGGTTTGCCACTGAAGAACCCGAGACAGGCAAGTAGGAGCCAGCAACTCGCCAGAATCTTCATACATCCGGAGCCAGGCTTCGGGACCCCCACACATGCACCTCCTCCACCTGCCTCCCGCATCCAGGAGAGCGAATGTGGTCCTTTCAGCTATGCTTACCAGATACATATGTCCTGTTTCAGTAAACTTCGATCGTTAAATTTTATACTCAGTTATTATGATATTGTATTGAATACAGATAAAGAAATTAGCTAAATAAATATTCGTGATTTTCATTCTAATATTTCTCAAATAATATCTAAGGATTCTGTAAAAGTGTTCTTAGCTTTTCAAAATCTATTCTTATTTCTGATAATGTAGAAATCTCTAAGCTATTTGCATCTCACATGAAATGAATTTTTGCCTGCCAAAATATGTTTTCTCATATGAGTATACTATAATTCAAGAAGATTTTGTCAAACTTCTCTCATTGATTATATCACTACAAATATAGCTTTTGCCAGGTGCCATTGGCTGACTTCTGTAATCCTAGCTACTCTGGAGGCTGAGCTCTGAGGATTGCAATTCAGAGCTAACACTGGCAGGAACGCCTGTGAGACTCATCTCCAGATAGCCACCAAAAAAAGCTGGAAGTGAAGCTATGGCTCAAGTGGTAGAGTGCTACCCTTGAGCAAAAACCCAAGGTACAGCACCCATGCCTGAGTTCCAGCTCCACTACACCACGCACATGCACACCAGCATGCACCCGTGCACACACAACTTTTGTGCAGACTTCAAAATATTAAATGTTATAATACTGGATGCACTTTCAGCAAGTCCCACCTTATCAAGTTTTCCCATTATTGCTCTACAGGACTGTTATATCCTGAGAGCCAGAAAAATCCGTGGAGGCACAACTAATGGTGGAAAGGGGGTGGGTATTTACAAAGGATCTCTATTTACAACCTAAAATTCAGAACCAGAACAGCCCTCCTCCTCCAAATACTGGCCAAATACTGGTCACAACTACCTTGTTCTGGGATAATTATCCAGAACCCAGACCAGCCCTGACCTCCAGACCTCCAAACCTCCAAACCTTCAGAGGAGCAAGCTTCTTTCTTTCCTCCTTCCTGTAGGCCTTGCTGCTCCTCACGTCCCAGGTTTCTCTACAGATCTCAGGCTTCAAACTTCCCCACAGGCCTAAGGCTTCACACTTCCCCAAAGGCCTTTGGGCTCCTCCGCAGGCCTCAGGCTTGGTCTCTGCTTCTCTGGCAGGCAACACCTGCTTTCCTCTTCCCGCCCACTCCTCTCCTCCTCCTCCCTAACTTCCAAACAGGCAGCCTATATATACACCTGGGCCCTCTGACGTCCCACCCCCCTCCAGCCAGCAGGCCCACTTAGAAGTGCCATCATCGCAGTGAGACCAGCTTGGAACGGGATTTCCTAGGGTGCTCCTCCCATACTCCGGATGCTCCTGCAGCCAGGCCCTAATGCCATGCCCCGTCCTGCAGTCTGTGGCAGTGACACCTGCACGGGGTGGGACTTCCCACCCTGCTGGTTCTTACAGGATATTTTTCATGTTTACTCATGTAATAGGACCACACATTTCTTAATTTTGTTTTGGTTTTTGTTTATTTTTCAGATACCATGGAGACAGAGTCTCATAATCCAAGCCAGGCTGTAACCTGCTAGGTGGCTCAATTTGGACTCCAACAACCATCTTCCTGTCTCCACCTTCTGCCCTGGGTATGCAACACAAAGCCTGGCTTGCTTCATTTTCTTTTCAGTTTCATATGTTTTAAAAGTTGTGACATTGTAGTATGTTTTGTAAATATATCATGTTACAGAACTGGTTTTCTACTGATAGTCCTTCCTGTATTTCTTCTATCCCAAATAACATTATGAAAAATATCCTTGTATTATTGTTTTAGATATGATAGTTGTGATTTCTTTTAAGGTAAGAAGCCTCAAAAAGTGTCACACACAATTTTTTTTTCAATCTGAATAAATTCCTACCAGGTAAAATAAAGCCAGTCTTGCAAATGAGGTCTTCCAGGGAAAATAATGGCAGGTATCTTAGAATAAGGCTTGGAAGAAATCCCATCCAGATTGTGTCCATGTAGATCACTACCAGGCTGGTGGCTTTGCTCTGGGTCTTTGAATATCCCAGCTTTGCCCACTAGGAAGAAACTTTATGAAAAAGAGTTAGAGATTGGCTAAATTTTAAAGGAACCAAATACATCCTACTCTAATCAAGATTTGTGGGCTCTTACCTGTGTAAAAATCCTGGCTTAATTGCGAGAGTATAAAAGTGTTGATGCTGCCCATTTCTTGCTAATCTTTATTTTGCTTTTCTGAAGAAGGAATCTTTCCAATTTTTCATTGTGACACATTTGCTGACTCTTAAGTATAAATTGATTTTATATTGACTTGCTATACTGTGTTCTTACAAATTCATTTTTCTTCTTAATAGTTATTTCATAGTTTTCTTAGTATTTCTTTTATATTTGTGATCATTTTCATATAACTATAAAGACAGTTGGACTTCTGTTGTTGGAACTTGCAATTCATTGTTTCTCCTTTGCACAGTCTTATACAGGCTAGGGCCTCTGTTGTCATGCTGGATGGAAGTAGACTTCTCACAGATTTTAAGAGGAAAGCTTTGATTTCAATTGCTAAATAAGCTGACAGCTGTGGTTTTTCATGGACATGGTTATCAGTTCAGTACAGTTCTTTCTGATGCCTGGTTTTCTGAGTTTTATGAAGAGCCATTAAACTTGGACAAAAGCTTTTGTAAAACCATATTTACTTACACCAGGAGTCGGCAAACCTTTATAGTTAACATAGAGGTAGAGAGTCTTCTAATATGTCCAGGCTAGAAAGAGTCTACTGTAAGAATACAACTCTGCTATGGTATAATACATTAGCGACAAATAGTGAGTAGATGTGGAAAATTTTATCTACAAGGGTAATCTAAATTTGGTCCATGTTGTTGCTTATCTGAATACACAAGCATTTTCTCTTTTTAATTTGTACTGCTAATAGAAGAACCTCATTAAATTATTTTAAGCGTTAAGCTTTCCCATGTTAATATCTCCATAACTGAGTGAAACTTTCCATCAAGGTGCCTGAAGAGAACTGTCAGGCAGGCAACTGTCATACTTTTCATTGTGGAAATATGGAAACATGTCCATATTGTCATTCATTTTTAGATATATGAATCATTAGTTGCATATATTTTTGGCTTAATTAGAATTTCAGGTGTTAAATTACATACAAAATTGCATATAAAAATCACGTATATGCTGGGTGAAGGCGCCTCATGCCTGTAATTCTAGCTACTCAGGAAGGTTAGATTTGAGCATTGAGTTTGTTCAAGGACAGCCTGGGCAGAAAATTCCATGAGACCTTTATCTCAAATTAAGCACCCAAATCAATTGAATTGGAGCTGTAGCTCAAGTGTTATGAGTGCTAGACTTGAGCATAAAAGTTCAGGGACAATTCCTAGGCCCTCCCAAATCAAACCTCCCAAATTACATTTAAACTACATATAAAATCCATATGTTAAGATTACATATTTCATATGTTAAAATTATACATTCAGACAAAACTATATCATGTACTGCTGAGAAAATATTACAAAATGATATCATATCACATAAAATCAGATATAAATAAATATTCCTATGAGGGCAAAGCCCAGACAACCTAAATTCCTCCAGTTGTGCCTTACTTCTTAAAGGTTCCACCATCTCTCGGAAGCAATTAGCTGAGAACTAACTTTTTTTTTTTAATACATGGAGTGCTTGGAGTACATTTCAGATGAAGACCATTGTAAGTAAAAATCACTACAAGAAAGAGTATAATTTCAGCTTGTTGACTGAGTATATTCCAATAATGTATTTTACAATAGCCGAGAAAGCACCAACATTAAAATCTATGGGATGGATGTCAGTGACTTGGAAGAAAATGCTGGACAGGAACTTTCTTATAAGAAAATCTTTGTTGCATCACTTCATATCACAAGAGATTAATTTGTAGGAAAATATGATGTCATGGTTTGGATACAATATGTCTCCTCCCACAAGCTTGTGTATTGAAAATTTAATTCTCTATGGAATGTCTTGGAGTGGGAGGAACTGAAAGAATCCTGAAGGTTCCGAATCAGGGGTGAAACTGTGAATGGTTTCATAATTTGATGAAATTGCTGAGAAGTAGTAAATTTGTTGGGGCATACAATTCAAGGGAATTTTTTTTCTTTTAAGATCTGATTTTGTTTATTTTTGGAGACAGAGTCACTTTCCATAGTCCACACTGGCCTTAAAAGACAATCTTCCTTCCTTCGCCATATATATATATATATATATATATATATATATATATATATAATATGTATGTATGTATATATATGTACACATGCATCCTTCACATCCGCTCTCTATATATGTATATATACATATATATGTTTATATACATACTATATATGTATATACATATATGCATACATGTATATATTATGTACACATACTATATGTACATATGCATACTATATACATATATACTATATATATATGAGCTGATAAATGAGGGTTAGAGTTACATAACTAAGGTAATGAGTACAGTACTTGTTGAACAGTTACCCCCTCCCTCAATTTTTCCTGCTTACCCCTCCCCACTCCCTTCATCCCCAAGCTGTAAAGTTCATTTCCAACATAGTGTCAAGTGAGTATCAATGTTCTATTAGTTTATCCTTTGTCCTGCTACTTCTTTGATTCCCTTTCCCTTCCATGGATCAGATAAACTTATATACAACAGAAAGTGTATATAAAACTAAAACAGATAAAAAGAAGAAATAAATGCAAACAGAACATAATAAGAACCTCTTGTTTCTAATTCTTGGAGCTCATTTTGAATGAACTCCATTCATTAAGTATGGTTCTATGCACTTAGTAATTTGCCTGTTGTTATCTATCCACTGCTAAGACTATCGTAGACATATTCTAATTATTACAAATGAGAGAAACCAAGCATCTTACATTTCTTTGAGCTTAGCTTGCTTTGCTTAATATAATTTTTCCAAGTCTTTCCATTTTCCAAGGGGATTTCTTGCTTTGGTCCTTTTCCTGTTTTTCTCTACTTCTTGGCTACCATTAGATTAGGTGGTGCTCTTCTATATGCTCCCTGCTGTGGCACTTTGCCTTGTCACAGCAAGGGTGCCAAGTGAACATAAGCCAAAATAAGTCTTTTCCTCTTCAAGTTACTTTTGTCAGGTTATTTTGTGACAGTAATCAAAAGTAACTTACATGTATGCTAGTAACTTTAAATTAAAATCCTATAGGAATGAATTAGAATTTAGAACTGGAAGATGTTTCATGAATATATTGGTAATTTATCTTCTATTTTCTATTTTAATTCTTTCAGTTTAAAAGTATTTAAAATTTTATTTTTGTATTTACACAAGTGACACAAAAATATGCTTAAATAAATGTACAATTGAGGAAGTCTAGAAACATAAAAGACACCAACAAAAAATAAAATCACTTTTGCTAGTATTTTAAATAATGGTAAATATTGCAACCTGTGATATTTTACATTAAAGGATATGCTAATATTGTCATCCTTTTGTTACAAGACATTTTTTAAAGCCAAATAATTCAGGATATACTTTATGTCATGCCTTGCACATAAATGATGTTTTGGTTTTTTTTTTTGCTATAATTCTGCTTCATAAAAAAAAAAGGGCTTAGCTGTAGCACTGATATCTAATAAGAGGAACATAAAAACACAGTGTTCACACTAAATTTAGCCTGATATTCTTCTTTACATTGAACCTTTAAGTAAAACACTGCATCCTAACTTACTATATAACAAATTAACAGTTTAACAGTCTGAGGAGCTTATTTCTAACATCTGGCTTCTTTTCAACCAGTCACCCTAGCTGAACTCCAGCCAATCACAGGATGTCAACCAATGCGATCATGTCCAAAGAAGGCAAATGTACAGCTTTAATCAATCAAGCTGTTTCTGTACCTCACTTTTATTTTCTGTTTACACATGATTTCTGCCCAGGATGGGGGGAGGAGCTCTGAATCTCTTCTAATTCTAAAGGTTGCCTAATATGAGAATCATTCTTTTTCCAACCAAATTTTGTTAAATTTAATTTATTCAAAACCTTCCTTCCTGGCTTGCTTCGTGTGTGTGTGTGTGTGTGTGTGTGTGTGTGTGTGTGTGTGTGTGTGTGTGTGTGTGTGTTTAGCAAGCTTTATGGCTTCGTACACAGCTCTTTTATTAATTCTACTTTTGCTTTTGCTGTTATTTATCAGAACATGGGTACAAGATCACATTGTTTAGTGGCTGCATCTTCAGGGAATAGCATTGTATTTTTTCATTTGATGGCATGAGTGGAAATATTAAACGCCAATGTTTTCCCTCATGAAATTATTTCTTCCATTGCATGCAGTTTTAAAATTCAGATTTGTTGATTTTTTAATCAATTGTTATTGGAATTCAAAAAAGATAAAGGCCATGTCTTCAAAAATAAGGTATCATGAAGTTAATCAAATGGATGTTTTGAACACACACTAGATATCATTTTATAACATACAATAAATGACTAAAAATTAGCTTTTTCTTTCCAGATTTTTTGTGTCCTAGTGTTGCTACCTTAACTACTATTATCTCCTTTGTGCAAATTCAAAGCATATTAGCAAAAAGTCTGCAATGTACTAGATGCATTATTTGGTACAGGAGACCCAAGAATGAATAAAACATAGTTTCTCTACCCATTATGACTGCTTATATTACAAACATTATTAATGTAGAATCTTGTTGTACTACCTAGTAAGATGTAATTATTAAAACAAATGCACCATAGCATGTGCTGGAAGTATAACTAATAGAAATAGAACATACATGCTTTGGAGGAGTATTAATTGCTTTCCATATATCAGGTAACTTGCATTCTGCTGCTGTAGTTGTCTTAACTCTGATGAAGAAATTGAAATTGACTGAGTACTTTATTGAAGTTTAATGACTCATACTGTAGTCTTAGAGTTTGAATCCACGAAATCTAATGAGTAAGGATTATTGAATAGTGGTCATCATAGCATGAGACACTAAGTTATAAAGATTGTTTCAGGAAGTTGGATGGATAATAATGAAACCCAAGTTAAATTAATGATTACAAAAATCCTCCCTTACGCATTTCCTAACTAGGAGTCTTTACAGGTTTGTTAGGGCTTTTCCATTTTAAATGGAATCAAAGCTGATTTAAAATCACAGCTTTCTATATGTTCTTCCAGAATGGTTAAGCTTCCCTGGGATTCAACAGTTCTCTTATATAAGAGCAGGATAATAATATATTTTATAAAACCTCATATTGTGAAACATCTACTATCTATTAGTACTACATTTTAAAAAATGGTTACTAAGCAATTGCATGCAAGGGAATCCTTTGAATTCTGTGTTTCACAGAAATGACTCTAACTGTGTAACTTTATAATTAGGATTGCCAACAGACTTAATTTTAAGAAGCATTACTAAGTTCACATATTAGTTTCAGAGCTCCTTTAATATTTTACATCATCAGGCATAACCAACATTTTCAATTCTATGTTATTTGACATGACCATCATACTTATACATCTTTTTAGAGTAAGATATCAAATGTTCTTTTGTTTAGCAGCTGGCCATAAAACAACTGAAATATTCTAACTTTTCATTATTCATTGACATTCCAAGACCTTTGGCTCAGGCTATGTTTTCATAATCATCTTCTAAAATATAGTTGCTTTTTTATACTAAAATTATTTCATTTGTGTTTACTTCTATGAGTATGTCTCTACATATAGAAATCTTATATTATATATCTTTATTGATCTCAATTGATTAGATGTCCCTTCCAATTCCTTTTCAAAAGTTCTGGTAAACTCAAATGGCTGTCCATAAACTAATTATGGTTAACATTTATTTTGTAAAATAATAAATTATTACAAACATATCAGACATGAGCAAACACAACTTCTTAGGAATGTGGAATAAAAATATGTTGTAATAATATTCAGAGTCCATAGTTTTTAATCATCTAGCTTATGAGATTCCTCCTGTGTCAACCTAATTTATGAGAAAAAAGAACAATCATTACTTAAGGTTTCTGAAGTACTTCTTGTTGAAAGATTTGTGAAATTTGCAGAAATTTTGCAGAGAACGTTATTAAGTATATTTCAATCAACATGAGTGTTCTGTACTTTATGGTTTTCTTTTAGGCAAATATATTTCTCAGAAGGTATATTTTAAGTTAGGTGAAATATTTTTTAAATATACAACCACCATGGACATATTAGAGTTGGAGGGAAATGCATGAAAAATTGCTAATAATTTTACAGTAAACCTTGTGTGAATGGCCATGGGAAGGAGTCCTTTCATGGGAAATAGTGAGCTTTGATTTTCACTGGGGTTTGGTTTACATCCTTCCTGACTACTTTTCATGGGAAATAGTGAGCTTTGATTTTCACTGGGGTTTGGTTTACATCCTTCCTGACTACTAGTCTTGAGTTAGTATTTCTAATATGCCACTTGAAGAGCAAGTAAAAAAAATATGAGAGAACTAAAATAAGATAATTACTTGTTATAGGAACAGAAATTTGTATGGCACAATGTGTGGCTATCACAAACTAATGTCCCATATATATTATATCATACCTAGCACTGTTAAGGGGTGATAACAGTGATAGAATAATAAAAGAAATAGAAGTAAAATATTCTTCTAAATTTAGTTCTGAATCCTGAAAGGTATCAGCAGATGGTTTCATTGACTCAAGTTAAACATAGCAATACAGAGTTTTTTGTTTCCAAACTGGTTTTCAAGTAATAATGAGTCCTTAGTATCCCTGGGAATCACAATTGTTATACAAAATCTGATTGCCTGTGAGGATGAAATGTTCTGTTTCATCTTTCTGAAGATTTTTCCTCTATTGTAATCAATGACACTAGGAAGATCCAAATATGTCAAAGTATCTTCTCTGCCAAATATACACAAGCCAGCATGTCTGCAGGAAGCACTCCCTGTTACCTGAGACCTAAATCCCAAAGTCTCCAAGCAAAAAGGAAGACAATATTAAACTGTTCATGTGTGTGGATTTAATCCTTTTCCAATTTATTTACTTGAATACAAAGTCAATTTTAACTCCAACAAAAACAAATAAAACCATTCTGGGTTTGGGTAGCATTCACTATGGGGTTTGCATCACTGATGTTTGTTTTATAAGATGCCAATACTGGGGATTGAACTCAGGGCCTCACATTCTCCTTTGCTTTTTCACTCAATGCTGTACTCTACACCTTGAACACATGTCCACTTTCAGCTTTTTGCTGGCTACTTAGAGATAAAAGTCTCTTGGATTTATCCAAGTCTTTCAAAGCCTGGACTGACCTTGACTCAAGATATTCAGATCTCAGCCTCTTAAGCAGCTGGAATTATAGATTTGAACCACCAGTACCCACCTGAATCACTGATTTTAAGGGATGTGCTTTTACACAGTTTTTTCTAAGAAAATGTGTAAAGAAAATTACATATGAGAAAGGGTTAACATTGAAAAATAAATTAAAATGATAAGGTATAAAATAACAACAAAAAAGCAAGTGGTTAAATAAAGTACTTCACACACAAAACTATAGAATAGCTAATTAAACTCATGACCAGGATAACTAATGAGAAAACAAAAACTAAAATCATAGTGCAATAGTGCAAAATGGAGAAATCAAGTATTATGACAATACTAAATTTTGACAAGCTGTAGAAGAACCAGAAGTCAAGTATTACAGATAGGATTAGTTGTGTAGCTCATGTTTTGTTTAATTAGTCCTTTCTTCAATAGCCAACGCTGGAATTGAACTCAGCATTCTCCTTCCTCAATTTTCTGAGTGCTAGGATTACAGGTATGCCATTGCATAGTGCAGCTATGTGGCTTCTTATAAACTTGCAGATTCTTATGAAGTTAAGTATTCAGCCATGTTCTCTACCAACAGTTGACAGGTGCTTTGTAGCAGGGAGGGTCCAGCAAATGGTTCTACAGCCACCAGACATGAGCCACCAGAGTGATGGTGGTGCCTTGGGTGAAAACTTCTCTAAACCATCCATCATTGTGTCAACAATCCTTGTCCTAAACTAGTGTTACTTCTATTTTGAGTTGAGAACTTCTATTTTTCAATAACTGGTAAATCATATCAATAATCAGAACACTGAAAAACTAAGGATAGATTTTTTTTTCAGTCTTAAGTCTTGAACTGAGGGCCTGGGTGCTGTCCCGGAGCCTCTTTGTGCTCAAAGATAGCACTCTACTTCTATATCCAGCTTTTTTTAAGCTTATTGGAGATAAGAGTTTCATGGACTTTTCTGCCTGGGCTAGCTTCAAACCATTATCCTCACGTCTCAGCCTATTGAGTAGTTAATATTACAGGGTAGATTTTTTTTAAAAAACTATAAAAATAACTTACTAAAGTTGTTTTCTGATAGAGAAAGGCAGGGAATGCAGTCATAAAACTCAATGCATATTCTACACAATTAAAAAATTGAGTGAAGGATTAAACTTGGAAAGAATAGGGGAGAATAATGAAAGGGTAACACTGATCAAGATTTATTGTATTTATATATTATATTGTTGAATGAAAACTCCTTTGTAAAATTACTTAAAGATTTTTTCAAGTACTTGTCTACCATGTATGGTTGCACATGCTTGTAATCACAACACTAAGCTATGACAAGTATATCAAGAGTTCAAAGCAAGTCTCATGCCATTGGGAAATGCCTGTAGTACTATCTACTCAGGAGGCTGATCTGAGGATCATGGTTTGAAGTCATACTGGACAAGAAAATCTTTGAGACTCTTATTTTTAATTAACTAAAAAAATCCAGAATTGGGGATGTGGCTCAATTAGTAGATCACCAAAGTTAGTTTCAAACATTAAGAGATGGCCTATAAACTTGAGTTTAAGAGTCAGCACCACATGGCATGTTGAAAATAATTGCAACAATGATATAACACGTGTTTCCATAATGTGGAGTTCATTTCACTTAGCATCATCTTATGTGTTCATAAGGGCATAGCTATTTGGGTTGTTGTGATCTTCTACTAAGACTAGCCTAAGTATGTACTAATTATTCCCTATGAGGGAATACATAGAATTCATGTTTCTTTGGGTCTAGCTTACTTCCTTTAGTATATTTTTTTCCAAGTCCTTCCATTCCTTTATGAATTGGGCAATGTCATTCTTCCTGATAGAGGCATAGAATTCCATTGTGTGTTTATACCACATTTTCCTGATCCACTCTTCTACTGAGGGGCGTCTGGGTTGGTTCCAGATTCTAGCAATGACAAATTGTGCTGCAATGAACATTGTTGTGCTGGTGGCTTTAGTGTGGTCTTGCTTGTAATTTTTTGGATAGATGCTCAAAAGTGGGGTTGCTGGGTCTTAGGGTACCTCTATGTTTAGCCTTCTGAGGAAACTCCATATGGCTTCCCAGAGTGGTTGAACAAGTTTACATTCCCACCAGCAGTGTAGTAGGGTTCCCTTTTGGCCACATTCCCTCCAGCATTTGTTATTGTTAGTTTTCTTGCATCCCCACTATCACTGTATCTCTTCTGAATACCCTGAATACTATATGTGTATTAGAACTAAGGAAGGGAAAAGGAATATCAAAATCAAGAGACAAAGGATAAAAAGACAAATGATTCCAAAAGCAATATTTACAAAACCATTTGGTGTAAACCAACTGTACAGCTCAGTTGGGTAGGGGGGAAAGGGAGAGGGGGAAAATGAGGGAAGCGGTAACAAGTTGAACAAGAAATGTACTCACTGCCTTACATATGAAACTGTAACTCCTCTGTACTTCACTTTGAGAATAAAGGTTGAAGAAAAAAAGAGTCAGTACCAGTATACATACATACACACACACACACACACACACACACACACACACACACACACACACAGAATTCAAAGTAAACCTAGTCTAACAAAACCCTATGGCAACAACAAACAAACAAGCTTTGTAGTTATATAGTTTTTTTTTATATTAAACACATCAGAAAGTAGGTGCAAGATATGCCTAAATTGTAGCTCAACAGGATGGTTCTCTTGAACTTCCATGTGGCCTCATAAATGTTGACAGAGATGTGCCATGCTGGCATGTCCCACGTATTTTGGTTTTAGCATTGTCTGCATTGGACTAGAATGATGTGGGGATCAGGCTGTCACTGACTGATTACATATATTTTACAAAAAAAAATAGCAAATTTGGGGCTCTGCTTTTAATTTTTTTCTGGCCTATGCATGGGAGGCAGCCAACTAGGCTTTGGCTTTGGCATTCAGCATAAGCATCAACAATGTTGTTCGAGAAATTACAACCTATGTTCATTTCAATTGCTAGAGCTAGTCTACTTTCAAGTAAAAGACCACTAACTTTAAAAGTAGGTGAACATTTTAGAAACCAAAACATTAACCAATAAAGTAAAAATTATACAACAGACTTGAAATTGCTGAAGAAAATTTAATGAACAGATTATTGTCTCTCACAAAACTAGGAAGGCAGAAAGCCTAAGTTTGAATAGTATAGGTTATCTTTGGAGACGTTGAAGAAAAATTAAGACATCCAACACAAATTAAAAATCTAAGACATAAATATAATGGAAGAGGGAGGGGGGAATGAGAGATGAGGTAACAAACAGTATAAGAAATGTATCCAATGCCTAACGTATGAAACTGTAACCTCTCTGTACATCAGTTTGATAATAAAAATTTGAAAAATAAATAAATAAATATAATGGAATTTCTGGAAGACAAAAAATCAGAGAAGGGGCAGAGGAAATGTGCAAGGACTGTGGCCAACAGTGTTCCTAGAAATTGGGACCTAAATCCTCAGATTGTGGGTGAGGTTGGGACAAATGGGAAGGTAGGAAGAATGATGGAAGAAGTGACATTGGTCACAAGCCAATGTATTCATAAATTGATATGCTGAATTGAAACCTTTTTGCACTACTACTTAATGATAATAATAAATAAATAAAAATATGACTCCAAATAATGATAAATAGAACAAAATTTATACTTTGGTAAATAGAAGGTAAGCTTGGGTTCTCTGCAAGATGCAATATACACAGGTGATGAATTGAATTGGATTTATCTCCAGGAATCAGAAGGAAGTCAGCATATTAAAGGATTCATGTCAGCAATTACATAAACTTATTGTAAAAAGACACATGAATAAGCTCAAGTTTCCTGAGTCTAAAATGTTTGCAAGTTCTAGAGGTTTGAGTGAAAATAATTGCTGAGTAAGTGACTGTCTCATTAGATCATCAAGAGGTTCAACAATGCCTCTCAAGGAAAATCCATATAATATGCAAAGATGTGCACAGATGTGTACATTCACACAAGCACAAACATGCACACACACCTAGGATGGTTTGAGCATGTCTGTGCATTGACAGATGGCAGAATTTATGTGACTTTTTTAACCTTGAGGAAATAGAACTACAGAGGTCATTGCCAGAAAGGGTTTGCATGGAGTTGTCCAACTTTAATTCAAATTCTAAATATAAATAAACTAATCCCTAATGTAATACCTTAAAATGGGGAATAGAATTTAATACTCACATCTTTATGAAGCAGACTATCAGACTTGTGCAAATAACAGTGAAAGTGAAATTTTGAGCAATAAAACCTTTGAAAACCTTGCAGTCAATAATAAGATCAGCACTTGTTTCAGAAATGATAAAATAGTCTAAGATATATTAACATCTTTAAAATGCGAAGTGTTATTGCTGTTTATTCAGATTCTATGTCAATATGGTGGCAAACTATAATCCAAAAGTTAAAATAAATTAAAGGCATTTTTAGAAATGAAACTAGGTGCATAAACCCTTTCGTGAAAACAATTACTAGCTAGAAGGTCAACATAACAAGAAAAATCAAACCAGAATAAAATTATGTGAGTAATGCATAGCTAAAGAATTGTCATAAATGTTAAGAAACTGCTAAATATAATTGCAGTTATAGTAGTAATTATATACATGTGGTTATTGTTAGAATAAAATGAGGATAACTATATCACAGAAACTGAAAGAAGTAATTATTCAAAGAATCATTCTTATTGTAAAAGAAAGTAAAGTTCCAAGTTAATATAAGCCTGAAAAAAATATGAGTCTAAACACATAACAAAATTCAAAGAAATTTATGAGAAAATGCTAAATATAGTTAGACATTGATTCCTGGTACTTGTAATTCTCCATACTCTGGAGGTCTTACACACTAGAACACCACCCTCCCACTTGACACAGATAACTTTTTATCCATGCTTTTTATTGGCCTCAGCCCACACCTAACCACCACTCACTCTCTGTGAGTGGTCCTGTGAATGATATCAGGCAGTCATATCAGGGTAGGTCTTAAGAGTTAGCCGTTTTAATGGACTTTGCCATCATCAACTCACAAAGGTCTCATTGTGATCCCTGTGTGTCTTGAAAAGCGAGCAGGCAGTGCAATATTTGTAAGACCTTTCTAAAGTGTTCATTACTACGATTAATGTTCATCTGCAGGAATTATGCTATACTGTACCAGTTCCTTTTCTTCAATGTGTTTTTCACACTCTTATCTTCTCACATAAGGAAAAAAAAAGACAAGTTTATATCACAAGAGAAAAAGTGGGCAAAGTTACAAACCAATAATCTAGGCTCTTGGAGGTATGGAGAATTAGTCACCAATCAATCTTTCTACTTCTTGCACCTTAAAAATACCAAAAGAATCCCAAAGATGATAGAAGTACTATCTTCTGAAGAAAAAAGCGTATGTCAGAAAGGGATTCAGAGAGGGCAGAAGTGTTGAACTTTTCACCTAATATTTTATAAATATATAATATTTCATAACTTTTCACCTAATATTTAATAATAAGGTAGAGAGTAGCCAAAGAACACTACAGTCTGAAGTTAGCATGGGAAGAAAAGTTCCAGAGACTCTATCTTAAATTCAAAAATAAAAATAAAAACCAAACCGTAGGTGTAGCACAAGTGGGAGAGCACCAGCTATGAACTAGCAAGTTGAGCAAGTCCAAATCCAAGATGCCTGAGTTCAATCCCCAACAAGCAAAAAAAGAAAGAAAGAAGGAAGGAAGAAAGGAAGAAGGGAAGGCAAGAAAGAAAGGCGGGAAGGAGGAAAGGAAGAATGGGAGAGAGGAAGAAAGAAAGAAAGAAAGAAAGAAAGAAAGAAAGAAAGAAAGAAAGAAAGAAAGAAAGAAAGAAAGAAAGAGAGAGAAAGAGAGAAAGAGAGAGAAAGAGAGAAAGAAAGAAAGAAAGAAAGAAAGAAAGAAAGAAAGAAAGAAAGAAAGAAAGAGAAAGAAAGAAAGAAAGAAAGACAGAAAGAAAGAAAGAAAGAAAGAAAGAAAGGAAGGAAGGAAGGAAGGAAGGAAGGAAGGAAGGAAGGAAGGAAGGAAGGAAGGAAGGAAGGAAGGAAGGGAGAGAGAGAAAGAAGAAAGGGAGGGAAGAATGAAAGGAGGGGAAGGAGAGAGGGAAGGAGGGATGAAAGGGAGAAGGAAGGAAGGAGGAAGGGAAAGGAGGAAGGACAGAGGAAGGAAGGAAAAAGAAACAAAGACACAAAGAAAGAAGGTGATAGACCACTGGAAATGACTAAACGTTTTAAAGAGAAGAAGTAATTACATTTAATTTTTGAATTATCACATTTCAATTGCAAGTGCATTGCATTATGATAGTTTCACACATTTGTCATTTATACACTGTATTTTAGACAAGTTCACTTCCTCATTTATATTCCAATCCCCTATTCCTCTTTTCCTCTTTTCTAATTGTGTTTGGTGTTGGTGTGTTTCACTAAGTTGATATATGTATATATACATATATATAAACACATAAACATATATGTATATAAACACACATGTAGACGTATGTATATAAAATGCATATATACATATATACATATATAGTACAAGTATACAAACATATACATGTATATGACATATATGCACTTGTATGTGTATATAATATATATACATAACATATATATGTATGCATACACACATACATGTATATACACATATATGTATATGTGAACATATATAGAAAGAGATCTATAGATCTATACATACATAGATATATTCTATCTTCTTTCCATTCTTCCTTCCCACTGATGTCCTCCCAGACAGTTACTTATAACATTCATGCATTATTATTTTCATCGTCATCATCATCATCATCATTGATATCGGCTTTTAAGGTCCATAATTTACAAATGAGCAAGAACTTAACTATAAGTCTGTCCTTTGTAGTCTTATGCTGTTTGAAGGTGCATCAAAGAAAAATGGCACCTTATAGTGATTATATAAGTTCATGTCTTATATAAATGACTAAAGAATTCAGTGTGTGAACCAGTGTGGAAAATTCCCACAAGCACTAGGAAGTATTTTATTATTATGGTCATTTACTGAAATTAACTCACCAAGCTTAGTCAAACAGTAGCTCATAAAAAGGACAAGCTCACACATAGGTGTAACTGTAGAATTCCCAATCCTGATCATCATGGTGCCATGACAATAGAGAAGACATGTAGTGAAAATTTATGCCATCACAGTAGCAAGTATGCTGAATACCTGAAACCACAGGAAATTATGAGGTTGCCCAAAGAAAAGCAGAAAATTAAGAAAAAATGGAAACACTGAATATATGTATGTATTATATATACAAATGTGTATATGTATATATAAATATGTGTGTGTATGTGTGTGTATGTTGTGTAATGTGAGGTAAGATAGATCTAGCTAGGATTAAACGTGCTTGGAGCACGGGAAGGGAAGCCCACTGAAAAAAGAGTAGTTTCAGGATGAAAGATGACATGTTGATAAGTGTAAGTATGAGTTTCAGTAAGGAAAAATAGTGCTTGAATTAAATGAGAGCATCCATAAAATTTAGAGTTGTTTTATCAGTGTTGTAGAATTGGAAGAAAAATTTCAGAGGTAGAAATTTGATAAAGAACTCTATATAAGTAAATTGAGATGTAGGTATGAAACCTTTTATTTATATAAACTTCACTTCAAAATAAAAAGTAATATTTTGGAGAGTGAAACAAGGTCAATATTGTGCTTCTTTCTCTTCAGTGGGCTGGTAGAAAAGTAAAACTATTATCGTTCAAGGAAAAACAGTCCTAGTCCAAAGAAAAATTAGAAACATAAGGAAGAGAAAAGAAAGATCTCCAGTAGGGGAAATAGGTTGGAGGCATAACAATATCAACAACAAAAAACCCTAAAACAAAAATAACTCCTATTGTACTTTTAGAAACTCATAACTGTTGACTGAGATGTTTGACATACATGAAGGATCTCACTGAGAACAATTAGAAAATCATAAGTAAAATACCAAAAGTTGTTTGAGAGCACTTAAAGAACTTCAACCTATTTATGGCATAAAGTCAATGAGTATAATATTGCATATTTGGTTGTATTAATTATCTGGATAATGGCAATCAGATTCTAAATGGTACATTTTGAAAAGGAAATATCTTTCATTGGTTTATGTGTTAAAGAATTGGATTCCAGGCAGTGGCGACATTTCATAAAGCCTTAGGAACTCCAGGAGGTACAGCCTCAGAAGAGGACAGAGAACACTGAAGGTGAGTCCTGAGAGATATCTTGTTCCTGGCCACTTCCTGTCTCCTCCTCTCTACTTTATGTCCTCAATGGTGTGAACAAGCTCTCATAACACATATTCCCAAAGCTATGATATTCCCTCCCAAGTGCTTGGGATTAAACAACCCTAGACCAAACCCTTTAAAACAATGATCCAAATAAATATTTCTTCTTTCAGTTTTTCTTTCTGGCATTTTTGTCACAACTATGCAAGAGCAACTAATATGCTCAGAGGTGTTTTATAAAATTCACTCAAACATTAAAAATTAAAATGCAATAATTGACAAAGAAATAGGAGGAATCATGGAAAATTGGTATTGATGAATACTTTGCATTTACTTTGAAAACTGCCTGAAAGGGACTACTAGTGCATGTTGATACGAAGTTCAAAAACTGCAAGACCAATCTGTGAGAAGAGAAGTACAAAACTGATAATTTTTAGAACAATGAGTAGACTGGACCCAGAAAAGACTTAAAGAAAGGGGAAATTTGAGGGTCATCTCTGTACCAAATCACATTCTGTTAACTACCTTTTTTTTCCCTTTAGCTTCAACCATAGCAGGTATAGAACCTCAACAAGGTGTGTTTTTTTTTTTTAATTTCAGGATTTTTTGATATTGTTGTTTACAATATTCTGCATCATTTCCCTGAGTCTTTGTCTTCTACTAAGAAGTAATCTATAACATCCATATGGTATAACAATAGGAATACACCTGGATATTTTAGAAATCATGTAAATATTTAAAGTTGGTCATTTATAATTTCCTTTTCTTAGTTTTCACAAACAAGATCTAAGGTGTATTTTTTACTGATTTTCAAAACTTCAACTACCTTAAGCCTTAATAACCCATAACAGTTGCTAGCTCAATATGTATTTTTGCATTTGATTTTCATCTTTATAAGTTTATTATTTATATTCTTAATTATATTTTTAACAACTTCCTATATATAGGCACTTACTAGTAATTCTTAGTGCATTATCCTGATCACCCAGGACTTATGCCCAGGACAAGAAAGTCACCAGCACTCCAGAAATTGGGCTAGGAGTCTTTATTTAGCTGTGCACAGCATCTGTTCTCCATCATCAGGATGGTAAAGAACAGCAGTGAGCCACCGTAGGGCTGGATTTTTAAAGGTAGAAGCTATGCACTCTAAAGCAGGTGGTCACATAGCACAGATGCAGGAGGTCAATTCAGCAGGTAGAACAAGTCACAAACGGGTTTAGCAAGCCATTTAGAGAAGCAGAATTTCACAGTCAGGCTGATCTAATATTAACTTTATTTTAACAATTGTTACCATGTTTTCCTAATATCAACTAAGCAAGCATGAGCGAGCTAAAACAATCCAGTGTTCAATCATAATTGGACCTACCTAACAGTCAACATGGCAGTTCTATAACTACTACTATGATTATTTCTATAACTTATTACTATAATCATTTTTACAATCTGTTACTATGATTGCTACCTAGATACAGAGAGGAACAAGAAGTACATATATTTTTAAATGTCAAACTGAGGAACTAGTCTCATGGCTGGGAATGTAGTCATCTAGCATGGAGTCACCAAAATGGAGTTACAGAAGCTAAGATTAAAATCTAAGACAGTGAAATTTTACAAGCCTTATTGTTTCTAGGTGCTGGGATAGGGACTACACTTTTCCTTGGTTCTCACATGTCATCTCAGCCACTGTCTTTTGTAGAAATCCTAGCCAATCATATGGATTCAAATCTTATTGCAAATGAAATTAGATTATTAAGAAAGGGTCTCAGTGTGTGATAACATAGTTGCTAAAACTTGACCAGCAGTTTATTATAATTATATACTAGTTTAAAATGAAGCATTACCATTGCCCTAATCACCAATGTGGCAAATGAATGCATCATGACCTGGTAATTGCCTAGCTTTGTTGAAGATTTTATACTTCTTTGAAGAAGATAATAGTATATTCAGATTAACCTAGCTTCAGCCAAACACACTGTGAGAAAGACAAAATTCTCCCATAACAGTAGTTAAAGAGAGTTATAACCTAGTGAAACTAGAGGATACAATGAGCTAAATTTAGGTCTAGAATGTTTCTCTAAGATAAGTCAGGTACAAAAATATACATTAATATCTACTATGCCAATGTTAGAGAAAAGATTCCACATAGGGAATGGTACATAGATGGCAAGAAAGACAGATGGAATGACAACTCCAAGGGATACAAGTTCCATGGACTGAATGTGTCTTCTTCCCTAAATATGTACATTGAAATTCTAAGCCCAAGTGACCATGAAAGCGCTAGAACAAGGTAAAAATTGGAAACAAATGTAATTTGAGTTACTTAAAAGAAAATAATAGTTTAAAAGGATGAATTAACAATGGAAAAATGCAATTTCCTCCAATTTCTCAATGCTTTTTTTTGTTTTTAATTCAACTCTTTATTGTCAAAGTGATGTACAGAGGGGTTACAGTTTCATACATAGGGAAGTGCGTATATTTCTTATCCAACTTGTTACCTCCTCCCTCCTCCCCCCATTTCTCCCACTTCCTTCCCCCACATGAGTTGTACAGTTGGTTTACACTATACAGTTCTGTAAGTATTGCTGTTGCATTGGTTTGTCTTTTTATCTTTTGTCTCTCAATTTTGATATTCCCTTTCCCTTCACTAGTTCCAATACATGTAAACACAACGTCCAGGGTCCCAAAATCAGTAGGGGTAAAACTATGGGAAAGAAAGACAAAAGAAAAAGGACATCATTTCACATGGTATGTTGACAATAACAACAACAATGATAAACCACTTGTATCCATAACTTGGAGTTCATTTCACTTATTATCATCTTATGTGTTCATACAGGCTTAGCTATTGAGCTACTGTGGTCTTCTGCTAGGATTATTCTAGAAGTGTACTAATCCATCCCTATGAGGGAAACCATAAGTCTATGTTTCTTGGGTCTGGCTCACTTCACTTAGTATTATTTTTTCCATGTCCTTCCATTTCCATATGAATGGGGCAATGTCATTCTTTCTGCTATATACCACATTTTGTTGATACACTCATCTACTGTGGGGTATCTGGGTTGGTTCCATAGTGTAGTGATGACAAATTGTGCTGTGATGAACATAGTTGTGTTTGTGGCTTTGGTGTGGTCTTGCTTGTAATATTTTGGGTAGATGCCCCAAAATGGAGCTACTGGGGCATAGGAGAGCTCTATGTTTAGACTTTTGAGGAACCTCCATGCTGCTTTCTAAAGTGGTTTAACAAGCTTACACTCCCACCAGCAAAGTAGTTGGGTTCACTTTGGCCATATCTTCTCCATTCCAAATTTCCAATTCTCGTGTTGGGGATTCAGCTTTGGCCTTGAGAGGGGAAGGGCAAGGAGAGCTATCCTGAGACGCTGCCCTTCCCCCAGCCCTGGGGCAGTGTGGAAGCAAGCCACACCTCTCTGGGTCCGGAACCAGAAGGGGTAGCTTTGTGACCAGCCCCCCAACTTCTCACCAGCTAGCACATGTGTGCTCCCCTTTTCGCGGGCTTTGCCCAGTGGGTGGTACTATGGGAGTGATGTTAGCCCATGAAGGGGTCCTAGGACAAGCTCGCCAGCCTATCACTGGTTCCTGGTTTATCACCCCTTTTCTCATCAGCATTACTATATTAACTGTTAGCCACTCCCCTATTAAACCAGATTGCTCTTGAAGCTTTCTCCGAGAATCCATGTGCGCCTGGCTTCCTTGGTGGGTAAGGAGGGAGGAAAAAGGGGATCTCATTCAGCCACGCACACCTGAGGCCTACTCTAGCTCCCCCACTTCACCCTGGCCTGCCTGCAGGTCGGGCAGCCACAGGAGAGGGTGAGAAAGGGAGCGCAGATAAGAGAGTAAGCTTAACATCCCCGTGCCAGGGGAGGTAAACCTAGCCCGGCATTTGGCGCCCAATTTGGGGCACAGAGCCCATGGGAGTAAGTCCATGGCTACCAGTAGGCCCTCAGGGAACTGGAGTGGAATCTCCGGGACACGTGGTTCTCCCATCAGATCAGCAAAGAAGATGGGACAAAGTCAGAGTAGGCAGAATAATTTGCCCCTTAAAATCCTGAGGTTAACCCTCCAAAAAGCGGGGACGAGTATTTCAGAACCCTGTGCTACACGAATTTGGAAGGAGTTGACCCTCAGGGTCCCGTGGCTCACTGGAGCCAATCCACTTTTGTGGGAAACTTGGAACCAACTAGGACGGGAGCTTGAGGGCAAGGAAGCAGAGTTGGGAGAGGAACTCCGCCTTGTGACCTTCCAAGCTATTAAGACCCTTAAGGCCCGCTTTTCCTCTGACCCAGAGGAGAGTGGGACACAGGAGAGGGCAGCAGGGGGAAATTTTGATCTGGAGGGTGGCCCGACACCCCGCTCGGAGGGGCCCAGGGATGAGAGTGAGCCAGATCCCCAGGACCTCGACCTAGACGCCACGTTCGCGGCAGGCAAGTGGCACGCACAGCTGCTGTCTCATCACCCTTCCCCCACCAGACGCTCGGCTCCACTGTATGCAGATTCGAGGAGCCCTGCTGAGCAGCTGTCTCACAGCCACCCACCACGGCACTCATCCACCGAGCACAGGCAGTCCGACCAGTTTTACACTGGGAGCCATTACCACCTGGTGGCGGCCGCAGCAAGACAAACATTTTCGAGAGTTCAGGAGGGTGGTCCTTGAGAGAGGGGGACCGAACACCCCCTGGGCAGAGAATCTCCTTTATGGCCTGACTTACCGATTCTCCACTACCCAAGACTGGCGAGACCTGGCCCGATCTATGCTTACTAAAGAAATACATGTAGACTGGTGCTCTTTCTTTAGGCATGAGTGCCAAGCTCAAGCTGAGAGAAACCAAACTGCCGACCCCCCAACAGCATGGCCCACAGCATTGCACAAGAACCAAAGGGAAATTTTGCACACTGTTGTTCCTTCCTTTGCTCCCTCCTTTGCTGCTTATCTTAGAAGCCCCATTGGAGGGAAATAGGAGCTAAAGGATTTGGACATATTAATGTTTTATGATAAATGTTTACAATAAGCAAGGGATTGGCACCTTGCTGCAATGTTTACTATAAAGTGTTTACTAACTTCAATCGTTAAGTTACCAACACCCTGGCTGCCAAATTGCCAGGACCTGAACCTGCCTCTACCTCACCATTGGGGAAAGGGAGAGCCATCTGCACTGCCTTGAGTGACACTGAAATGGACCAGGACTCCTCTATTTCCTATGGACTAAGCCAGATAAGAGACCCTCCATTGCTTTGTGCCTGTGTTATAATTCCTCATGTATTACAGTTGCTCATGTTTGCATTTACCCTGTGTTACGACTGCTTATGCTCATGTCTGCTTTATGCTCCCATTTGCATTATGTTTACATTGCCCTGTGCTAGACACATTGGTCTCTCATATTGTAAGTGATAAGCCAGATCTGTCCAGACAACAAGTGGCCTTTGGCCTTTAGCCATCTACGAACCCCATGAGTTTCAGCACACGCCCATTAAGACCCACTGCTCACTGAGGTCTGCTGGCATGAGAAAAAAAAATTAACAGGGCTTTCTTTCAAGTGCCAACCCCACTCTCCCTGAGTCCTCTCATCGGGCTGGCCAGCCCAGCAGGTAGGTTAGCCTGAAGTGCAAGTGCATTAGCCCAGGACTGGTAAGACCCCCCAAGGGGGGGGGGCAACCTAAGACATGGCGCACCCTCAAGTAAGGCGCCTCCTGCTGTTTAAAGAAAAGAAAATGAAAAAATAAAAATAAAAGGGGCAGATGTTGGGGATTCAGCTTTGGCCTTGAGGGGGGAAGGGCAAAGAGAGCTATCCCGAGATGCTGCCCTTCCCCCAGCCCTGGGACAGTGTGGAAGCAAGCCACACCTCTCTGGGTCTGGAACCAGAAGGGGTAGCTTTGTGATGAGCCCCCCAACTTCTGGCCAGCTAGCACATATGCTCCCCTTTTCGCGGGCTTTGCCCAGTGGGTGGTACTATGGGAGTGATGTTAGCCCATGAAGGGGTCCTAGGACAAGCTCGCTAGGCTATCACCAGCTCCTGGTTTATCACCCCTTTTCTCATCAGCAATACTATATTAACTGTTATCCACTCCCCTATTAAACCAGATTGCTCTTGAAGCTTTCTCCGAGACTCCATGTGCGCCTGGCTTCCTTGGTGGGTAAGGAGGGAGAAAAAAGGGGATCTCGTTCAGCCACGTGCACCTGAGGCCTACCCTAGCTCCCCCACTCCACCCTGGCCTGCCTGCAGGTCGGGCAGCCACAGGAGAAGGTGAGAAAGGGAGCACAGATAAGAGAGTAAGCTTAGCATCCTCGCGCCAGGAGAGGTAAACCTAGCCCGGCAGTGGTGAGCATAGCTGCTTTCCAAATTTTCAATTCTTAACCAGTGTTTGACAATTTAAAATAAATTAGCCAGGCCAGGTGCCTGTGGCTCATAATTATAATCCTAATTGCTCAGGAGTCTAAAAATGGGAATATAAAAGCCAGCCCAGGAAGAAAAGTTTTCTAGAATTAATCTTCAATAATAAACAGCAAAATATAGGGCTGGATACATGGCTAAACAGTTCAAGAAGCAGAGAACCAGCCCAGTAAGTTCACGGCTCTGGTTTCTAAACCTAGTAACAACAAAAATAAGTATATAAGCTAGGTGCTGATAGCTCACACCTGTAATCATGACTACTCAGGGGGGTGAGATCTGAGGATCACTGTTCAAAGCCAGCCTGGGCAGTAAAGCCCCTGTGAGACTCTTAACTCCAGTTAACCACCAAAAATCAGAAATGGAGCTGTGTCTCAAAGTAGTGGAGTACTAGCATTGAGAAAAAGAGCTCAGAGACATCTCCCAGGCTCTGAGTTCCAGCTCTATGACTGACAAAAAAATAAGCAAATAAATACACACATATGTACATGTGAACATTTCTAAATTATATATATATATACACCATATATATGTATGTATGTATTTGTATGTATTTACATACACATGCCATATGTAACTGTGAAAAGAGAAAAATTGTCAGAGCAATTGCATTTCAGAAAATATTTTCAACTTATATATACAATATACAATTTGTAATACCCCAATATTACCAAAGGGAGATAAAGCCATTTATCAGAATACATATGAACAAAATACACTGGCTCCATTCACCCATGCGAGACATTGTTTAATATCTGAATGATAACATATGTGTCAAACCCTTATATAAAGGATGATTTCACTATTTAGGCAGGGTGATTTGTCCTGTAGCTGGTTAGAATAGCTTTTCAAGTTAGCCATGCCATGCTTGCATAATGGCCTTCCAAAAAAGTAGCCTTCATCTCTTTCAGAAGTATGGACTCTATCTAACCATGACTGCTGCTTCCGGGGTACCATCTATGCCAAAAAATATAATTTCTCCAAAGGCTTCCTAGGAGCACACCAATAGAAACTGAGCCACTGGTGCCTAGTTTAATTTATCTTTAAACTGTTGTGATGCATTAAAAGAGCTTTATCATGCGTGTTTGAGCATCTGTTTATCTGTGTATATGTGTATTGGTTGGTGGGATGGTACTTCCATGCTTGTGTGTGCTGAGTGGTTGAGTGTGTGTTGTTTGGTAGGGTAGTGCTTCCCAGCTTGTGTGGTTGTGTGTGTGTGTGTGTGTGTGTGTGTGTGTGTGTGTGTGTGTGTGCTGGTTCAGGGGAAAGTGCTTCCTAACAGGTGAATAGTGACTGTTTTGATAAATTCAAAGCTGTGAGTCCTTCACATTTTTAATTTCCCATGGTGGTTGACTACTAAACAATGAAAGGAGTTTCTCTATTGATAGAATTGACACTATTGTAAGGATAAAGCCTGTTGTTACATAATACAGACAAAAAGTGTGTCTAGAACCCCAAGGGTCCATATATTTATCCCTTGGTGTATGTAGGTATAGTGATAACTATATAACAATTTTTCTATTTAGGAGCAAATAAGAACAAAAAACACTAAAGGCTCTAATCTTTATACTGGTCACTTCACAGGGTAAGAGAAATCTAACATGTATAGTAGAAAAATAGGCATTCTGAATTACTATGAACTTAATTCCAGCCACAGACTAGTGATTGATGATAAACATCTGATATGATTTTATCGTGGAGATTCTGTGATGATCATCTGCTAAGGATTGTACCAACTTCTCATTGTACCATAGTCTCTGGATCAGTCCTTTAATACATGGGCCTTAATATTTGAGATCAAGACTATAGACAATTAGACAAAGAAAGCTCATGCAAATAATCCTAGATACTCAGGAAACTGAGACCTGAAGATCTCCATTCAAAGCCAGCCTGGGAAAGGTAAGCTCATGAAACTCATATTGCCAACTAACCACCAAAAAGTCAGAAGTGGAACTGTGGTACAGACAAGCCTTGAGAGAAAAAAAAAATCTAAGGGACAGTGTCAAGGCCCTGAGTTCAAGGCCAGTAATTTTGTTGGTGGTGGCGGTGGTTGTAATGGTGAAATTCAGGCCCTGGGTGTTGTCGCTGAGCTCTCTTGCTCAAGGCTAGCACTCGATTACTTTGAGCCACATCTCCGCTTCCAGTTTTGGGATGGTAAATTGGAGATAAATGTCTCACTAGAATTTTTCTCCTTAGGCTGGCTTTGAAACATGATCCTTGGGTCTCTGCCTCCCACATAGCCAGGATTATGGACATGAGCCACCAGTGTCTGGCTCACAAAAATTAATTCAAAATTTATAGAGGTTATGCTATTATTTTGTGCATTGATGCTATTGTTCTACTCTGATTTGATAACTCATATTTCATACCTTAGGCAAAATGTCACACTCTTAAGGAACCTTTGAGTGAACTCAGGGACATTTCTACTGCTACAGAACCATGTACTTCTCCACTTGTGAAACTCTGTAATTGTTATAATGATTCAATATTGCTCTATTGATTGAAAAGTAGATCCTTTGAGGGTAAAATGTATGTTTTATGCATTTTTATCTAGTTCAATATTTGTTGAATGAAGTCAAAACTAATATTATCTCTCATTGACCCCTATTTCTGCTCTGTGATCTTAGTCTCCTTCTCCAATCTGTATTGGAAACCCAGAGGAAAATATCAATGACTGCAAGCTTTATACCAAAAAAAAAATATGGCTTTAAAAAAATCCACCACTAAGTATTACAAATAAGTTATTGTAGGCATACAAGAAAGCATGAAGTGATTATGCAGTGTGAGGCCTCAGGGAGGATTTAAGTGTGGAGATAAGTTTAACAGAAAGAGGGAAGCTTGAATTGACAGGAAGAATTAATATCAGAAAACTCCCCAAAGAAAAAGTGTTGCAGACTCATACATTCAGCAAACATAGTTACAGGCATACAAAGATAAATATCCATAAGCCTTTCTATCAGGTGCTAAAAACACACAGGAGGAAGTGAACAACACATCACACTAATGAAATCTGAAAAGCTCTCTGCAGGAAGTTATGCAGTGTATTATATTACTTCTGGCCAAACACCTGCATAAAAAGCCAATACTATATGGGTTTATTTCTACCATGCACTGAGAAGTCAGAGTAGGTGAGTATGAACTGATTTAGAGGCAGGACTTTAGAGCTTTGTGTAGCTTCCAAGTGAAGTAACATACTTTGGAGTCTTGCTTGTAAAGGTCCTACAGCAATGCCAGGGAGCATTACCTAGAATACAAGTGCTCACATTGGTCTTCACCTCTCACAGTTCATCTCTTTTATCTCTGCCAACATCATCAGCACAAGTAAGGATGGGGATAACATAGCAATGTTTTAGCAAGGAGCATGTTGTGAAGATAACTAATGTCTCCTACCCTGAAAATTACTGAACATTTGTAAGAAAAGAAATTTAACATCTATGGAAGCTCTAGCCAATCAATGGTGTGTACACTGGAGAAATCACACTTTATTTGTTCTGACTTAATAAGGAAAATCTTAAAAGCGGGACGATTCCTTATAGATTTTGCTGGGGATCAAATATGTCATTGCAATTGGGGAGCATCAAGAGCACAGTCCCTGCTATTCAGGTCCAAAAGGTTGATGAAGCCATTGTCAGTATTTGCATGTGACTGGCTTGATTTTGTCATTTTGATTTTTGCTCCCATATCATAATATTAGTGATGCTGCCCAGATGTCCTTATTTCACATGATACTTCTCTGCTGAAACAACATCTATGTTGTAACCATAAACTTCTTCCAGATTCATATATGGAATATTGGTGGTGAGATTTGTGGGACAAATTAATTACAACTTGAAGGAGGACAAACCGTGGAAGCATATTTTTTCGTTGTCCTCACTCCAAAAAAACATTTTCTAAAACTCTTGGAATATTAGCATTGGTAAGGGGTCTGACAACTCAAATACTTGGTGGCAGGGACTCTTAGAGAACATTAGGGTAGAAGCTAGTCAGCAGTGAAAGAGCTATTTCTCCATGAACTCTGGAAAGGCAAAAGGAGTTAGAGGGTCAGTTCAGCCACCAATGGGAAATGATGCAGTTATGCAGATGCAACCAAGGCTCTGTGGAAACCGTTAAATAATGGCAGTAGGAGAGCTTTCAGATCATGAATATAGTTGGGATTGAGAGAGTGTGTCCATGAGAGAATATGGAAGCTCTGCCCCTTCACTGCCTCTTCCCTTAGGCTGCTCCCAGGTTGTGTTCTTTATACCAGAATAAAGTGGTGTCTTAAATTCTGTGTGTCATTTTAGAAAATCATCAAACTTTGAAATGATGTCTTTGGAACTAATAAATTTGGAATTGGTAAGATAGAAAGGCATTTGGGGAAATTCATTTGTGGCTGGCACACACAATGGAGTCTGGTGGAATTGAGCCTTTAAACTTATTTGATATTAATTCTGAATAAGCAATGTTTGAATTAAATTAAATTACAGAATGCCCACTTACTGGGAGAAACATGAAAGAAGTGGTTGAAGTCAGAACATGAGACATGGATATAGTTCAGCAAGATAGGGTAGAACAATGTGACATTGATCAAGACGCATTGCATTCATAAACTGACACATTAAATGAAGATCTCTTTATACAACCACTTTAAAATAATATGATAATTTTACAAATAAGGAAAACCAGTCATTTTGCTGGTGGTTATACATGATAGGTGATAGATAGATAATAAGAGAGATGTGAGATAATAGATTTCTTTATTGATTTTCATTTTATTGTCAAGGTGATGTACAGATAGGTTAAAGTTACATAGGTAATATAGTGAGTACATTTCTTGTCAAACTTGTTATTCTCTCCCTCATTTTTCTCCCACCTTTCCTCCTCTCAAATCCTCCTATCCAAGTTGTATAGTTAGTTTACAGCATAATATCTTGTAAGAATTGATGTTCCATTGATTAACCTTCTAGCCTTTATCTCACCATTTTGGTGTTCCCTTTCCATTCCCTAATTCAGACAAACATATATACACTACCCAGGGTATCAAAATCAAATACAGTGACAACAGGGGTTAAACCATAGGGAAGATAAATAAAAGAAATAAGTTCACCTAGTGCACTAAAAATAACAGCAACATGAATAAAGTGCTTGTTTCCATATCTTGGAGTTCATTTCAGTTAGAGTCATAAGTGATCATATGTACATAGAGGTTGAGCTATTGCGATCATCTGTTAGGACTATCCTAGACATACACTAATTATTACTAATGAAACTGTAGAAACTATGTTTCTTTGTTTCTGGTTCACTCACTTAGTATGATTTTTTCCAAGTCTTTCCATTTCCTTGTGAATGGGGCAAGTGATAGAAGGATGAAATTACATTGTGTATATATACCACAATTTCTTGATCCATTCATCTACTGAGAGGCACCAGGTTGGTTCCATATATTAGCTGTGGTAAATAATGTTGCTATGAACATGGCTGTGTTGGTAGCTTTAGTGTGATCTTGCTTGTGATCCTTTGAGTAAATGCCCCAAAGTGGGGTTTCTGAGTCATAAGGAAGCTTGATGTTTAGCCTTTTGATGAACCTTCACACTGAATTTCAGAGTGGTTGAACAAGTTTACACTCCCACCAACATCATGGTTGAGTTCCCTTTTGGCCACATCCCCACCAACATCTGTTGTTACTAGTTTTCTTGATTACAGATATTCTTACTGGGATGAAGTGGAATCTCAATGTTGTTTTATACTTGTTTCTTTGGGGGGGAACTTAATTTTTTGAGTTCTAAGTAAATTTTTGACATGAGGCCCTTGTCTGTTGTATGGTTAGTGAGGATCTTTTCGAAATCTGTGTGCTTTGCATTTAGCTTGCAATCTATGTCCTTTGCCATACAGGAGCTGTGCAGTTTGATGCAATCCCATTTGTCCAACCCTTCTCTGTTATGTTGTGTTTCTGGGAGTTTATTAAGAAAGTTTCAACATGTGCCAAGGAGTCAAAGTGTTTCCTCTATTTCTTCCTGCAAAGTTTTCAGGGTATCTGCTGTTACCTCGAGATCTGGGATCCATTTGGAATTGATTCTGGTGCAGGGTGATATATGAGGATCTAGTTTTAGCTGTTTTTGTTTTCATTTTTTTTAAACAAATTTTTAACCAATATGTGAACATTAAGAAGAAGGAAGCTGAAATCGGGGAAACAACGCCTTTTACAATACTCTCAAAAAATTAAATAAAATAATATACTTAGGAATAACCTTAACCAAAGATGTGAAAGACCTCTATGACGAAAACTGTAAAAACCTGATAAAGGAATTAAAACAGAACTAAAGAATTGGAAAACCCTTTCATGCTTCTGGATTGGGAGAATTAACATCATGAAAATGTCAACACTGACAAAGACTATTTATAAATTCTATGCAATACCCATCAATATCCCAACACCATTCTTTAATGAATTAGAAGAAGCAATCCAGAAATTCATAGGGAACAATAAAAGACTCAGAATAGCAAAAACATTCCCTAGCAGGAATAAAAGTGCTGGAGGAATACCAATACCAAACTCCAAACTAGATTACAAAGCTATAGTCATAAAAACAGCTTGGTACTGGCACAAGAACCAGCCTGAGGACCAATGGAATAGACCTGAAGACCCAGAAATGAACCCGCAGACCTACAACCACCTAATATTTGATAAGGGAGCCAAAAAAAGTAGGATGGGAGAAAGACAGCCTCTACAACAAATGGTGCTGGCAATATGGTTAAAAAGGGTGATTTTGTGATGTTTTTATTTCCAGCTTTTCAGAATCAAGCCAAAAATGTTTCTAGAATTTTTAATTATTCCAAGTATTATCTGTATTGCACAGATTTTTCAGACCATGTCTCTTGAAACCATGAGGCTCCCTAAAATTTGAACCCTCGGTAGAGACAAAAGAAGAAGAGGAGCAGCAGAGCACTATCTATGCTCTCTCCAAGAACCCAGTTTTCTTCTACAGGGAAAATTCTAACTCCAAAGTCATAGCCCAAGCCCGGTATAACAGTATGGAGCTTCAAGTTAGGAAGGAAATAAAATGAGAGAGCAGATCCAATAACCCAGATTTCAGCTGCAGGTGGCAGTGCTGCCAGCCCATAAGTGGAACCAAACCCACACCCATCTCCAGCACGCACCAGTGAGGAAGAGAGAAATTCGCCAGATGGCAGCAGACAGACAGAGTCTGCAAGCAGAGCAGGAAAGCCCGGGAGAACCAGAGAAAGTGTGAGTACTCCACAAAAGACAGTCTCGCTTGAGTCTGCACCCACAGAATGCCATTTGGAAAGTAGCCCTCCCCCCATCCACCACAGTGAACCTCCATCTTTGACCCTGGCACAGATGGCCAGAGCAAACCAGAAATAAAGTGCATCAGGGGAAAGTAAGGTCAAAGGGGCCATCTTTGAAAAGGGCAAAGGTGCTGGAGTAGCAAGTCCCAGCTCTGTCCAGGGGAAGGAGTCCCTGCCCAGATGGGAGGAACCTCCAAGGGGCGAGCAGCTCTGTGAGCAGCCCTTCAACACCAGTAAACACAACAAGAGGCCCGCCTCCAGGCTGCCATCATTGCCGCTACCACTGAGACAACAACAGACTGTTTTCCCAGGCCAAATATTGTCCACCAGTGTGTGGGGGCACCCAGCCTCTTCTCACAAACCCCATCAAATGACACAGCCAGCCTCACCCTGGAGGGAGGAACTTCCCTGCAGGCAGATCAATCCTCCCAGCTAGAGCCATCCACCATGCCCTTCAGCAGGCCCAAGGCCTCACCCAGGGCCTGCCACAGGTAGTTCAGCAGTCACAGCATGGGCTTGGCAGGCAACTGGGGAGTTGCAGCACAGGTGTCACAGGAAATACCAGAGCCAAAGCCATTGAGCTTCAGGCAACTCAGGAGAAATAGCCCAGCCTTGACAGGCAATTCCAGAGTCACAGCCCAGGTGCCACAGGCAATTCAGAAGTCCCAGCCCCTGCTCTGCAGCCAATTTGGGAGATGCAGCCTGGCCTTGGAAGGCAATCCAGGAGTCTCAGCCTGGCCTTAGCAAGCATTTTGGGAGTCACAGCCTGGGTGCCACAAGCAATTTAGGAGACACAGCCCGGGTGCCACAGGCAACTCCAGAGTCGCATCCCGGGTGCCACAGGCAATTCTGGAGTCCCAGCCCCCACACCACAGGCAATTTGAAAGTCCCAGCCAGGCAATTAGGGAGTCACAGTTCAGGCCCCACAGGCAATTTGGAAGTAGCAGCCCATCATTGTCAGGGAATTCAGGAGTTAGAGTCTGAGTGCTACAGGCAGCTCAGGAGTCACAGACTGGTGGCCACAAGCAATTTGGGAGATGCAGCCCAAGCACCACAGGCAATTTGGGAATCACACTCAGGGCCCTGCAGGCAGTTTTAGGCCCAGAGCCAAGCCCCACAGGCAATTCGGGGTGGGGGTACCCAGAGCTCCATAGGGAGTTTGGGGGTCCAAGTTGGAGCTCCCGGGGTAAGTCTGGGATTAGACCCAGGGCTCTGTCAGTTCGGGGTCCCACCCAGGGATCCACCCACAGTTCGGGGTCACACCTGGGGCGCCCCAGGCAACTAAGTGGTCTCAGCCAGAGTCCACCACCCATGGTAAACAGCACAGGCCTTCCAGCCAGGGCCACTGCAGGCAGCTCAGGGGTCTAAACCTGAGTCCGCCTCCCACTGTCACCAGCCCAGAGATCCCAGCTGGGACCACTGCAGGAAGCAAATAGGTCACAGCCAAAGCCCACTGCCCACCTTCTGCAGTCCAGGGGTCCCATTGGGACCCACCACAAGCAGCTCAGGTGGCCCATTCAGAACCTGCTGCCTGCCCTCAGCAGCCCAGCCCAGAGGTCCCAGCCGAGGCCACAGGCCCAATAGCCTCCAAGGTAGAACACTTTTGTCAGCAATGACTCATGAGCAACAGACTTGTTCCCCAGGCCAGTCACAATCCTCCAATTAATGGGAGCACCCAACTTCTACCCACAATCCTCAGAGAACCACAGAGTCACCACCACCTAAGACCTCCAGAATCCATTGAGACCAGGTTAATGGTAGGCAAGATAATAGGCATCCAGGGACAATCTGAGGGAATTAAAGGTGTTCCTAGTGCAATTATATCAACCCCAAAAGAAATAACAAGATTGTAACAGGATACAATAGAGCTACTGTACACGGGGCTCAGGGTTGGTTTTTACTTCCAAAGTATAATTTATGGGGACACCAAATCTGCTGCTATACCCCAAAAAAGACAGGGAACGTACCTGTCCAGAAATGTGTACCTATAAGAATAGCACAACAGGACCTAATAAGGTCTGGTTCAGGTCCTAAACAGTACCAAAGGGGGATAGCAGACTAGCATTCCAAATCCAAGTGGGCAGAAGAAACACAAAAAGTATAGCAAGACAGGGAAACTCATCACCCACTCAGAACAAACAGGAAATAGAACATTCAATTGAAATACCAGAGGAAAGCCATCAAAATGCTCTACCAACTATACTGATAAAAATGATAAATGAAAAGTTTGAGTCTCTCCAGACAAGTATCCTAGAGCATGAGGCAAAACAAAACATAATTCATGAATGTGATGAATCCAATCATAAGTTAATGGAGGACTTCATGGCCTCCACAAACAAAATGATACACACACTCCAAAAGAAAGAAAGAGTCCAGTAAAAGATAACTACTCAGCTAAAAGAGATTAGAGCTAGCACCCAGACCCAAACTATTGAAGTAAGGAAGTTCATACAGGACCTAAGAGAGAGTCACAGCAGAGACATAATAGCCATCAAGAAAAATCAATCCGAAGGTAGGGAGATAAGAAACCAAGTTGTAAGTTTAGGGAGCAGACTGGACGATGCGGAAGATTGAATCTCAGGAATTGCAGACAGCCACGTCATTATGGAGAAAGAACAAAAAATAATACAAAATCAATCCAAAAAGAGAGAGATCACTTCAGGAGCTTCAAGACACTATAAGGAAGCCCAATATAAGGCTAATAGGTATTGAAGAAAACCTAGAGAAAGAAGTCAATGGAATAGGCAACTTATTTAGCAGAATATTGTCTGAGAACTTTCTAAACATCCAGAAGGACAGGCCTATCCAGATACAAGAAGCATTTAATACCCCAAACAGACCAGACCAGAACAAGACTTCCCATTAACACATTGTAATCAAAACAGGATCAATAGAGGCCACAGTAAGAATCCTTAAAGCCCCTAGGGAAAAGAGAACAACCACACATAAAGGAAAACCAATCAGAATTACCCCAGATTTCTCAATGGAGATGATAAGAACAAGGAAAGCCTGGAAAGATGTTTGCCACATCCTAAAGAAAAATCACTATTAACCAAGAATTCTCTATCCAGCTAAACTCGCATTCATAGCCAAAAGTCAAATAAAAGTCTTCCACAGCAAGGAAAAACTGAACCAATATATCTCCACCAAAACAGCGCTTCAGAATATCCTCAGAGATATCCTCCACATTGAAAACCACCAAGACCACGATCCAGACTGGGAAAGCATCCCTAAATAAAACTCCAGATTAGTAAGCAAAAAGGGAAGACACAGCCCCTACAAAGGTAGATTCAATGAAAGGAACAAGCAATCACCTCTCAATCCTAATCTCAATACTAATGGACTTAACTCTCCAATTAAATGACATAGAGAGACAAGTTGGGTCAAAAAACAAGATCCATCTTTCTGCTGCCTCCAAGAGACTCACCTTGCCACCAAAAGCAAACATATTCTAAAAGTGAAACACGGAATAAAATCTATCAAGCAAATGGCCCCCGGAAACAGGCCGAGGTCGCAATCTTAATATAAAATAAAATTGACATCAAACTAAAAACAGTAAAAAGAGACAAAGAAGGTTGCTACATACTAATAAAGGGAACTCTCCTACAGGAGGACATAACCATACTAAATATCTACACACCAAACATAGGAGCTCCCAACTTCATTAAACAAACACTACTGACTCTAAAAACTCTCACAGACCCAAACACATTGATTGCCAGAGACTTTAAAACACCACTCTCATCTCTGGACAGATCAACATGGCAAAAACTGAGCAAAGAAACCTCAGAACTAAACAAATGCATAGACCATCTAGACTTAATCGACATCTAGAGAATATTCCATCTAACAACACGAGAATAGACATTCTTCTCAGCAGCACATGGAACATTCTCCAAAATAGATCACATGTTAGGGCACAAAGCAAACCTGTACAAACTCAGAAACATTGAAAAAATCCCTTGCATTCTCTCAGACCACAACGGAATAGAACTAGAGCTCAACGCCAAAGGCCATCAAAGAAAACTCCACAATTCATGGAGACTCAGCATTGCTGAAACAGCAACGGATCATCGAGGAAATCAGAACACAATTTCAAATATTTGTCGAAATAAACTAAGGCAAACACACAAATTACCAGCTCCTCTGGGACACAGCAAAGGCAGTACTCAGAGGAAAATTTATAGCCCTGAGCACCCACATCAATGAATTGTAGAAATCTCAATTCAACACCTTAACAAAGAAACTCAAAATCTTTGAAAGAGAGCAACAAGCCAAACCCCAAGCCAATAGACAGAAGCAAATAATGAAAATCAGAGTAGAATTAAATGACTTGGAATCCAGAAAAACCATGGAAAGAATCAACAGAGTTGCTTCTTTGAAAAAATTAACAAGATAGCAACCCTCCCCCCCCCATATGACCAAAAAAAAAAAAAGTAGATAGTACACCCATATAAACAAAATCAGAGATGAAACTGGTAATATCAAGACAGGAACAACAAAGTTCCAGAATATAATAAGGAACTATTTTGCAAACCTATATGCCAACAAATTTGAGAACATGGAAGAAATGGACAAATTCTTCACAAATATTGATAAGCCCAAACTTAATCAAGAGGATATAAATCTACTGAACAGAGCCATATCCAGCAATGATATTGAAACTGCAATAAGTCATCTACCTTCCAAGAAAAGCCCAGGTCCATATGGATTCACAGTGGAATTCTACAAGACTTTCAAAACAGATGTCACACCAACACTACTCAAAATCTTCAATGAAATAGACAGTAAAAGCTCACTACCAAAAACATTCTATGATGCTAGCATAATGCTAATCCCAAAACCATATAGTGAAACCTCAAGGAAAGAGAACTATAGACCCATCTCCTTGATAAACATTGATGCAAAGCTCCTCAACAAAATTCTGGCCAACCAACTTCAACAAGTCATCAAAAAAATCATACACCATGATCAAACTGAATTCATCCCAGGGATGCAAAGTTGTTTCAATACACGCAAGTCAATTAATGTAATCCACCACATAAACCAGAGCAAAATGAAGAATCACATGGTTATATCACTAGATGTGAAAGGCATTCGATGAAAGCCAGCACCCATATGATAAAAACCCTGGAAAAACTGGGATTCCAGGGAACATTCCTGAATATAATAAAGGTAGTCTATGACAAACCAACAGCAAGCATCATTCTAAATGGAGAAAAGCTAAAGGGATTCCCTTTAAAATAAGGAGCAAGCCAGGGAAGTCCACTCTCTCCTCTCCTCTTCAACTTAGTACTAGAATTCCTAGCCAGAGCAATTAGGCAAGAAGAAAACATAAAGGGGATCCAAATAGGAAAAGATGAAGATAAACTTTCTCTCTTCTCATATGACATGATCCTATACCTAAAGAACCCCATAGACTCTACCCCCAAGCTACTAGAATTGATCCAAAACTTTGGCAAAGTAGTGGGATATAAAATAAATCCTCAAAAATCAATGGCTTTTATATACGCTAACAACCTGAAGAGCGAGGTTGAAATCAGAAGAGGCACTACCCCATTTGCAATAGCCTCAAATAACATAAAATACCTAGGGCTAACCTTAACCAAAGAAGTGAAAAACCTCTATGATGAGAACTCTAAAACCTAAATAAGGAAATTAAGGCAGAACTAAGGAAATCAAGAACTTCCTATGCTCCTGTATTGGGAGAATTAACCTTGTGAAAATGGCAATATTACCAAAATCTATCTACAAATTCAATGCAATACCCATCAATATCCCAACACCATTCTTCAATGAAATAGAAGAAGCAATTCAGAAATTCATATAAAACAATAAAAAACCCCGAATAGCAAAAACAATCCTAAATAGAAAGAAGAGTGCAGGAGGAATATCAATACCAAACTTTAAATTGTACTACATAGCTATAAAAATAAAAACAGCTTGTTACTGGCACAAGACCAGGCCTGAGGACCAAGGGAACAGAACTGAAGACCCAGAAATGAACCCACAGACCTATGGGTACCTAATCTTTGACAGAGAAGCTAAAAATATAGTTTGGAACAAAGACAGCCTCTTCAACAAATGGTGCTGGCAAAACTGGGTCAACACCTGTAACAAACTAAAGCTAGACCCCTATCTATCAGTCAGCACCAAAATCAACTCCAAATGGATAAAAGACCTGGAGATAAAATCAGACACCATGAAAACTCTACAAGAAGAAATAGGAGAAACTCTAGGTATCCTTGGCACTGGAAGAAACTTCCCTAACAAAGGCCCAGAAATCCAACAAATCAAAGAAAGGCTGGACAAGTGGGACTGTATCAAACTGCGAGCTCCTGTAGGGCAAAGGATATAGCTCCCAAGATAAATAGAAAGCCCAGAGGATTGGGAGAAGATGGCAGAGGAGCAACAGTGCCATAGCTGAGCTCCCTCCAACAGCACAGTTTTCCCACCCCAGAGAAACTTTTACCGCTAGATAGACAGCTCAAATAAGTTCTAACAGTACAGGGATTCTGGCCAGGAAGTAAAAATCAACTTAGCTGGTCTGAAAACACAGATTCAAGCTCCGGGCAGAGTCCCAACGCCACACTAGTGCGGGCACTGGCACCGCGCTACTCACCCTGCGCAGCTCAATGGAGAACAGGGAGAAATTCTTCAGATGGCAGTGTACATATAGATCGCAGGCTGAGCATGGACAGGCTGAAATCGCAGAGACCGCGTGAGTACTCCCACGAAAGACAGTCTCACTCGCACCCAAAGAACAGCCCCTCCCCCAACCAAGAGAGCAAAGCGCCATCTTTGACACTGGCAAAGCGTCAGACCAGACTGGAGCTAAAGCCCGCCTGGGGAAAGCAAGGACAAAGCGGCCATCTTTGAGAAGGGCAAGAGGGACCAATTACTGAGAACCAGCTCCACCCAGGAGAATGCCCCTGCCCAGGTGGGAGGCGTGTCCTGGGCCTAGAGGTGCCCACCCTGCTCACCGGAATTCCTAAATTAAAAAGCAAAAGCAGCAAGCAGCTATCAGCGGCACGGAACTGCCAAACGGGAGAATTCCAGGGACAGATAATCGGTCCCATTTAGATGCCCAATTCCCAGCCCCAAACAGAGCTGAATTCCATACCCAGTTCTGCCCAGAAGGCTGCCCCGCCCACAAGGGTTGAACCCCTCCAAGGCAAGTAACTCAGTAAACCAGGCCAGAGTCGCCCTGCCCTGCTGAGTCCACAGCATATTCAGAGCCAGGTGTTAAAGGCAGCGGCCCCACACCAGAGGGGCAGAGCCATGGCTCCCGAGACAACTCAAGCTCCCACCGACAGAGCACACCCAAGTCCTTCCTGCAAGCTGTGGGAACCACAGAGACCCAGGATTGCACCAACAGGGGAGGAGGGTCAGAACAGACCCACCCCTGCAAACTGAAGGCACATCAAACCATCCAAGTGGCAGAATAGAATGCAGATCATCACAAGGAAACCAGAGACTGTAGAAAGCCCATCCAAACAAGGAAGGCTTATTTTTTTTTGTCTCAAAAGATTTTTAAGCTCATTTTTATTTTTTTTCTTATATTTTCATTTCTGAAACATCATTGGTTTGTTTTTGTTTCCCATTTTCACCTGTTGGTTCTATTTTTTTTTGTCTTTTGTGTTGTTGTTGTTATTGTTGTAGTTGATCATTTTTTTTTCTTTTTCCTTTTTCTGTTTTTTTCTGTTTTTCCTTTTTATCTTATATTTTTAAATAACTTTTCTCGGTTATGGGCATCTGTCTTCCAGTATTCTCTCTTTATTTCTCTCTATGTATTCTTTTTCTTTAAAAATTACTTTCCTATGAATAACATCTTCACTCTTTACTGCTAACTCTCCACTGTCTATCATTTTAACCTTGTTGTTTCTACTGATTCTACTTTCCTTCACATTTCCACGCCACTGAAACTAAGCCAAAATCATCACCCCCCGTACATTTTACTCTAGTTTCTTTATTACCTCTAACTTACCCTCCTGACTTACTACTAGGTCCTCCAGATCCCATTGATGACTGGTTATTGGATAGAGGGTACCCCCGTTTAATTCGAGTGAAACAAAAGTGTTCATAGAGAAAGCCATCCAAAAGGAACTTAATATAAGAACAAGAATTGCTCATAGGGTTGTAACAGTAAATAAGTAACTAATAAATACAGGGCTCAGGATTGGTTGTTATATTGAAATTTTATTCTCTAGGAACAACAAATCTAATTTTATACACAGGTATAAAAGGTATGTGTATTTAATTGTGAACTCCTAAGATTTACACAACAGTGCTTGGTAAGGTCTGCTTTGGGTCTTAAACGGTGCTCACAGGTGCTGGTAGACTGGCATTCCTAATCCAAATGGGCAGAAGGAACACAAGAAAGATGGCAAACAATGAAGACTTATCCCCTACTCAAAACAAGCAGGAAGCAAAGCAGTCAATCAAAGACATAGAAGAGAACCGCCAAAATGCTCTACAAAGTCTACTGCTAAACATGATAAATGAAAAGTTTGAATCTCTTCATTCAATTACTCTACGGCGTGAGGAGGCAAAGCAAAAATTAATGGAGAATTTCATGGCCTCCACAAATAGAAATATAAATGAACTTCAAGAGTCAAATGAAAAGATAGCTATCCAGCTTAAAGATTTGAGAGACAACACTCAAAACCAAATTAATGAAGTTAATGAAGTAAAGAAGTCCATACAGTACCTAAGAAATGACATGAAAATTATCAGGAAAGACCAGTCAGAAGGAAAAGAGATACGAAATCAAGTAGCTAGCCTACAGTCCCGACTAACTGAAGCAGAGGATCGAATCTCAGGAACTGAAGATTCCCTAGAATCTATGGAGAAAGATAAAAAATCATTACAAGTCCAGTCCACAAAACAGATAACGACAGGAGATTCAAGACACAATCAGGAAGCCCAATTTAAGAATAATAGGTATTGAGGAAAACTTGGAGAAAGAAGTTAATGGGATAGGTAACCTATTTAACAGAATATTAGCTGAGAACTTACCAAATATCCAGAAGGAAAGGCCTATACAGATACAAGAAGCATTTAGAACCCCAAATTGACCAGACCAGAATAGGACATCCCATCGACACATAGTGATCAAAACAGGATCAGTAGAGTACAAGGAAAGAATCCTTAAAGCTGTTAGGGAGAAGAAAACAATCACATATAAAGGAAAAGCAATCAGAATTACCCCAGACTTCTCAGCAGAGACCATGAAAGCAAGGAGAGCCTGGAATGAAGTATACCAAACACTAAATAAAAATAACTAGCAACCAAGAACTCTGTACCCAGCTAAACCCTCATTCATAGCTGAAGGCCAAATCAAAGTCTTCCACAATAAGGAAAAACTGAAACAATATATCTCCACCAAACCAGCTTTACAGAAAATCTTCAAAGATGAACTATACAGGGAAAATAATCAAGATCCCAATACAGACAGAAATGAACCCTAAATAGTAAACATCAGATCAGAAATGGGAAGACACAGCTTTTAACAAGATAGAAATAATGAAAGGAACCAACGATCATCTCTCAATCCTAACTCTCAACATTAATGGACTTAATTCTCCAATCAAAGGATATAGGCTCATAAGTTGGATTAAAAATCAAGATTCATCTTTCTGCTGCCTCCAAGAGACACACCTATCCAGCAAAAGTAAACATCTTCTAAAAGTGAAAGGCTGGAATCAAATCGATCAAACAAATGGCCCCCATAAGCAGGCCGGAGTTGCAATCCTAGTATCAGACAAAATTGACTTCAAATTAAAAAAGGTAAGAAGAGACAAAGAAGGTTACTACACACTAATAAAGGGATCTCTCCTACAGGAAGATATAACCATTCTAAATATCTACACACCAAATGCATGAGCACCACACTTCATCAAACAAACACTACTGACTCTAAAAACACTCATAGACCCAAACACATTGATAGTTGGGGACTTTAACACTCCACTATCACCTCTGGACAGATCAACACACCAAAAACTGAACAAAGAAACCACAGAACTAAATAATTGTGTAGACCAACTAGACTTAACCGACATCTACAGAATATTCCACCCTGCAACAACAGAATACACATTCTTCTCCGCAGCACATGGAGCAATCTCCAAAACAGATCACATCTTAGGGCACAAAGAAAATCTGTACAAATTCAGAAGTATCAAAACCATTCCCTGCATTCTCTCAGACCACAATGGAATACAATTAGAGCTCAACTCAAACAGACACTACAGAAAATCCCACAATTCATGGAGACTAAACAACACACTGCTGAACCATCAGTGGGTTATAAAAGAAATAAAAACAGGAATTCAAATGTTTATGAAATCCAAACAAGATGAGGACACAAAGTACCAGCTCCTTTGGGACACAGCAAAGGCACTACTCAGAGGAAAATTTATATCTCTGAGCGCATACACAAACAAATTGGAGAAACAGCAACTTAATAATTTAAGGAAGCACCTTAATCTCCTAGAAAGAGAACAACAAGCCAAACTCCAAGTCAATAGATGGAAGCAAATAATTAAAATCAAATCAGAATTAAATCAATTAGAGACGAAAAAACCATTGAAAGAATCAACAAAACAAAGTTGGTTCTTTGAAAAAGTCAACAAGATAGACAGACCCCTGGCAAACCTGACCAAAAAGCGAAGGCAGCACACTCAAATAAACAAGATAAGAGATGAAACAGGTAATATCACCGCAGAAATAACCGAAATTCAGAAAACAATAAGGGACTATTTTGCAAACCTTTATACCAACAAATTTGAGAACTTGGAAGAAATGGATGATTTCATAGAAAAAATTCATATCCCCAAACTTAACCATGAGGATTTAAACCTTCTAAACAGACCCATATCCAGTATTGAAATAGAAACGGCAATAAATGCTCTCCCATCAAAGAAAAGCCCAGGTCGAGACGGATTCACTGCAGAATTCTACAAGGCCTTCAAAACAGAACTCACACCAATATTTCTCAGACTCTTCAAGGAAATTGAAAGAGAACGTTCACTACCCGACACATTTTATGAATCCATAACCCTCATCCCAAAACCAGGCAGGGACTCATCACGGAAAGAAGACTATAAACCAATTTCCTTGATGAACATAGATGCAAAAATTCTCAACAAAATTCTGGCCAATCGACTTCAACAGGTCATCAAAAAAATCATACACCACGATCAAACTGGATTCATCTCAGGGATGCAAAGTTGGTTTAATATACGCAAGTCAATTAATGTAATCCACCACATCAACCGGAGCAAAGTAAAGAACCACATGGTTTTATCTCTGGATGCAGAAAAAGCGTTTGTCAAAATCCAGCACCCATTTATGCTAAAAGCCCTGGAAAAACTGGGATTCCAGGGAACATTCATGAATATCATCAAAGCAGTTTATGACAAACCAACAGCAAGTATAACTCTAAACGGTGAAAAACTGAAGCCATTCTCTCTAAAATCAGGAACAAGGCAGGGATGTCCACTCTCTTCCCTGCTCTTCAACATAGTACTAGAATTCCTAGCCAGAGCAATTAGGCAAGAAGAAAAGATAAAGGGATCCAAATAGGTAAAGATGAAGTTAAACTTTCTCTCTTCGCAGATGACATGATCGTATACCTAAAGAATCCCATAGATTCTACCCCCAAGCCACTAGAGCTGATCCAAAACTTTGGCAAAGTTGCAGGATATAAAATAAACCCTCAAAAATCAACGGCCTTTCTCTATGCTAAAACCCGAAGACTGAGGCAGAAATAAGGAAAGGCCTCATATCCAAAATATATGCAGAACTTAAAAAATTACCTTCTTCCAAAACAAAACCACAAAGAACCAATAGCCCCCTCATCAAGTGGATAAAGACTTACAAAGAGACTTCTCTGATGAGAAAATGAGAATGGCCAAGAGACATATGAAAAAGTGCTCTACTCCCTGGCCATAAATGAAATGCAAATCAAAACAACATTGAGATTCCATCTCACCCCAGTAAGAATGTCATATATCAAGAAAACTAATAATAACAAATGTTGGAGGGGATGTGGCCAAAAGGGAACCCTACTTCATTGTTGGTGGGAATGTAAACTGGTTCAGCTACTCTGCAAAGTGGTATGGAGATTCCTCAGAAGGCTAAATATAGAACTCCCCTATGACCCAGCAGCCCCACTTTTGGGTATCTATCCAAAAGACCACAAACAAAGTCACAGTAATGCCACCAGCACAACAATGTTCATCGCAGCACAATTTGTCATAGCTAGAATCTGGAACCAATCCAGATGCCCCTCAGTAGACGAATGGATCAGGAAAATGTGGTACATATACACAATGGAATTTTATGCCTCTATCAGAAAGAATGACATTGCCCCATTTGTAAGGAAATGGAAGGACTTGGAAAAAATTATACTAAGTGAAGTGAGCCAGACCCAAAGAAACATGGACTCTATGGTCTCCCTTATTGGGAATAATTAGTACAGGTTTTGGCAAGTCATAGCAGAGGGTCATAAGAGCCCAATAGCTATACCTTTATGAACACATAAGATGATGCTAAGTGCAATGAACTCCTTGTTATGGAAACGATTGTTATATCACAGTTGTAACTACTTTCAATGTCCCATGTGTATCTGTAACTTCTATTATTGATGATGTTCTTGTATCACCTTCCTGTGGTTGTACCTACACTATCTCTGTAATCTTATCTGAGTATATTGGAAACCGTGTATACTGGTATTGGATGCAGAAAATTGAAAGGGAATACCAAATTTGAGAGACACAGGGTAAAAAAAGACAAACAACTACAAAAGCAATACTTGCAAAACTGTTTTGGTGTAAGTGAACTGAATACCTCATGGGGGAAAAGGGAAAGGGAGAGGAGGGAAGGGGGGTATGAGGGACAAGGTAACAAACAGTACAAGAAATTTATCCAATGCCTAACATATGAGACTGTAACCTCTCTGTACATCAGTTTGATAATAAAAATTTGAAAAAAAAAGACAACGAAAAATAAAATAAATAAATAAATAAATAAATAAATAGAAAGCCCACAGATTGGGAAAAGTTCTTTACCAGCCATAAAACAGACAAAGGCTTGATATCTAAAATGTACACAGAACTCAAAAAATTAAATTCCTCCAAAACAAATTATCAAAGAACCAACAGTCCTCTCAACAAATGGGCTAAAGACCTAAAAAGAGACTTCTCTGAAGAGGAAAGGAGAATGGTCATGAGTCACATGAAAAAATGCTCTACATCACTGGCCATAAAAGAAATGCAAATCAAAACAACATTGAGATTCCACCTCACGCCAGTTAGAATGTAATATATTATCAGGAAATCTAATAATAGCAAATACTGGAGAGGATGTGGCCAAAAGGGAATTCTAATACATTGCTTGTAGGAATGCAAATTTGTTCAACCCTTCTGGAAAGCAGTGTAGAGTTTCCTAAGAAGGTTAAACACTGAGCTCCCCTATGACCCAGCAGCCCCACTTTTGGGCATCTACCCAAAAGACTACAAGCAAGACCACACTAAAGCCACCAGCACAATGATGTTCATTGCAGTACAACTTGTCATCACTAAAACATGGAACCAACCTAGATGTCCCTCAGTAGACGAGGGGATCAGCAAAATGTGGTATATATACACAAAGGAATTCTCTGCCTCCACCAGAAGGAATGACAGCCCCATTCTCAAGGAAATGAAAGCACTTGCAATAAATCATACTAAGTGAAGTGACCCAAACCCAAAGAAACATAAACCCTATGGTGTTCCTCACAGGGAATAGCTAGTACAGGAATAGAGTAGTCATGGTAGAAGACCAAAATACCCCAATAACTACTAACCATATGACCACATATGCAGACGCCAAGTGAAATGAACTCCACGTTACAGAAACAAGAGCCATACCACTGTTGTAATTATTCTCAGCATGCCATGTGAACTCGTACTACTTTTTTTTCTCTTTTTCCTTGTTAGTTTGTTTGACTGAGTGGTTTGTCTAGTTTTGTTTCTCTTGTAGTCCCTTCATTTGGCTGTACTCTTGCTATCACTGTATTACATCTGAGTACCCTGGATATTATCTGATACAGGTAGTAGAACTGGGGAAGGTAGAGGGAATACCAAAATCAAGAGACTAAGAACAAAAAGACAAACCATTCAAAAAGCAACATTTATAAACCATTTGGTGTAAACCAACTGCACAACTCTTGGGGGGAGTAGGGGAGAAGGAAGGGGAAAGGGGGGGGAAATGAGGGAGGAGGTAACAAGTAGAACAAGAAATGTACTCCCTGCCTTTCATATGAATGTCTAACCCCTCTGTATCACACTTTGACAATAATGAAAAAATTTGCTCAAAAGTTTTGAACTCTCCTGCTTTATTTCCCATTAATTTCTAACTGTCAATAATGTGATATTACTGACTTGTGTAAATTTAATATTACTTTATATGTTATTTATTTGAAATCTAAGCTTCTCCGTGCTTCATCAGATTATATTATCTACTAAACCTAAAGAAAATATTTATTTTGTGAGGTTTTGGGTAATGTAACCAAGTGCCACTGCCAAACTGACAAGGAAGAAAAGAAAAAAATAAACTTCTAACCTTTATGAGTGTAAAATTTATAGAAGCAACACTTACAGTAACACTTTTACAGGGAAAATAGTAAATAAGATGCTGGAAAGTAGAATTACACTTTTAAAATAGTAACATCTCTGTACAATGAGCTCATTTTATGAAAAATATTATTTACAGTAATAAGATTTATTAGCAATATGTTTTCAACAATACCAAAAGAGGTTGGGCACCAGTGGCTCAATCTGTATTCTTAAGTTTCTCAGGATGCTTCTGAAATCTGAGCATCACAGTTCAAAGCCAGTCTGGGAAGGTATGTCTATGAGACTCTTATCCATAATTAACTGCCAAAAACCTGAAAATGGTGCTGTGGCTCAAGTGGTAGAATGCTAGCTTTGAGCAAAAAAGTAAAGGGTCATGTCCAAGGTCCCAAGTTCAACTTCCAGTACTGGAACACACACACACACACACACACACACACACACACACACACACACACACACACACACACACCAAAGGAATAAAACATTATTTACTTGATTATGTGTATAATGGTATTTGAAATAGCTGACCTTATTTTATTAAATATCTCATTAAAATTAAAAAATTTATTTCATAGCAAGATTATGTATAGCATAAAGGTAGCCTTGAAAAAAAAATCAGTTACTGACCTCCAATAGCAACACCATGGTTTGGAGCTATATCAGAATACATCACAATATTTCACAATGTGGAAAGCGTATTTCAAACAGTATAAGTAAGTGTGTTTAATCTTTGTAATGCCTTTGCCACTTCGGTGGAGAGGCCAAGGAGACAGACACCTGGGAAAGTAGGGAGATAGCCTCCACTTCATAGCTGAGAAAGGAAATGTTTAGCCTTCCTGCTGCAGAGGATTGTAGGAAGGAGAAGCATCTAGACAAAAGGAGTGTAAGTGTAAGGATTAAGACCCCTTCACCCATATGTAGGACTATTATTGATAGGAATATTGATAGGAGAAAGTCGAAGGAGGAAGAAAGAAATATTGCCCGCTTTCCATATGAATAACTCAGATTATTTCCCTTTGTTGATTTTAAAGTACCTTACTTAATTTTTAACAGAACTTTGCTTCTTTAGAGGTAAGAAGAAATCTGAACACCAGATGTCAGATAGAACTCTCTATTAGCAGCTCTGTGCAATCACTCTATTGGAAGGGTCATCACTCACACTTTAAAGAAATACAACCCACTATGTAGGAGGGCAGTTCACACCTCAGCACTTTGAAGATCAAAGTGAAATTATTGTGGATGAAGTGCATTCACTTTAACAGGGAAGTTCCCTTCCCTTAGTTACTTGGCATCTTCTTGGATGTACTTATATTGGGATATAACCATTGTTACATCTTACCTCATTTCCCCAAGTCTTATCAGTAAAAATAATTTGTCAGGGGTAGGCAGAAGAGCTACAACCACTATAGTCTGGGAGCATGATTATACAGGGTACTTTTTGACCCTCTCCACTTGCCTTTTCCTACCAATTAGGAAGCATGATGGAGAGTCTGTGTTGATTGACACTCTATCATGGATCTTCCAAGTTTGCACAAGTTCAAGGATGAAAATGAGAGAAATGATTAAAGGGAGTGATAAGAATAAAGTACCACAGTCGTAAAGAAATTACTGGAAGCCAAGGGTAAGAGGGCAGATCTCCCTACCTGCAGGAAATTCAACAATATATCAAGAAACATCATAAACTTGTGAAAAATGAGAGCAGATCACAGACAGAATTTCCAAGTTTTCTCATATCAGACAAGAACTGATGCTGGGTTCTGATGTAAGCTGAATACAACTTGAATAACCCTGATTAGACTCAAAAACACAGTGAAAAGCATAGAGCAATCCACAGCAGATCCTCCATGGTCCCATTACTCCACTGCCCAGGAGGCCTCTTTGACATACTCATACCATCTTGAAGAAAAACAGAGAGAACAGTTATAACAGAGTCCAAGGCTTATCCTAGAAACAAACTATCCCAAAGAGAAGCTTTAAGTTAACAGAAGGTATGGACATAACTAACTCATTTAAATAGATACTACTATCTTTCATTTACATAGGTATAGAATTTTGGGGGAAGGTATTAGGATTTTATTTGGGGTCTTTGAAGTCATTCTTACCACTACTTCATGCCTCCAGCCATGTTTTATGTTGTTTGTTTGTTTGTTTATTTATTTATTTATTGCCAGTCCTGTGCATTGAACTCAGGGCCTGAGCACTGTCCCTGGCTTCTTTTTGCTCAAGGCTAACACTCTACCACTTGAGTCACAGAGCCACTTCTGGCTGTTTTCTATATATGTGGTGCCGAGGAATCTAACCTAGGGCCTCATGTATGCGAGGGAAGCACTCTTGCCCCTAGGCCATATTCCCAGCCCTATTTTGTTTATTTTGAAGTTAGGTCTCACTTCCAAGAGCATGTATGATTTTAATCTGCCTGTGTTGGATGTCCCCTGTAACTAGCATTTCAGGAGCATACCACCATGTCCCACTTTTCATTAAGAAAAGGTCTCACAAAATGTTTTGCCCAGTCTAGCCTTGAACTAAAATACTCCCAAGTTACTAGGATTACAGGAATAGGCCAGTAGAACCTGGTTGATACTTTTAATAAATTAGAGAAAGTAGATAATCAAAACTTTAATATTTTTAAAGACCTCTATCATGTTTGTGGGTATAAGATACTATAAGTATACACTGCCTATAAACTATCAGAAGCAGAAAATAATATAAATAGAAGAAAATTGGTGATTTCTAACATTAAAAACTAGAAAGTTTTGTAATCCCAGATCACCAGGAGTTAGAGGAAGGAAGATGGTAATTTTAAGCCAGCCTGGACAAAAGTAACTAGAGAACTAGGTTTAGCTTAATTGACAAAGTTCTTGTGAACGTGGATTTAAATCTTGGTACTGAAAGGGGGGGGGGAACAGTACAATATCTTATCACAGAAATATTCACAACCACCAAATCATAGAATTAATGTCAATACTAATTAATAGTTAGTGGAACAAAAAGCATTCTTCATATACAGAGCATTACTTAGGCATAAAGAAGAACAAAATTATGTCATTTGCAAGAAAATGCACAGAACTGGCATTCATGATGCTAAGCAAATAAGCCAAATATGGACAAGTTCTGCCTGTTCCCTTTCATATGTGATGCCTAGACTTTAAAACAACCAAACAAAAGAAGACACAAAAGTGGAGAATGGACTACTCAGAAAGAAAAGATTCAGTAACTACAAAAGAGAAAGTTATTGACCTTGGCACACAAGTAAATAAAGTTAGTGACTAATGATTTCTTTGTTCTTGTTCTGGGAGAACTAACTTTACAAGACTAAAAACAATCAGTCTTTTGAGGACACTAAAATAAAATCTTAACTAAACATAGATGTTGCTCATGCTTCCCTCCGGTAATAGTCTATGTATGCAGACATTGCAGCTATGTGCCCATTTTTAATGCTACTTGTGAGCACAGGAGAGAAACATGAACCTATACATTATTTTCACTCACTCAATGATTTATTAACATGTTTCTATTATAGAACTTTGTCCTCAATTTTATATTTGGTTATTCTGCCTTGTATTTCATTACTGGGCAGGGAAAGGTTTGAAGATAAGCTGCCTTTAGGAAAATGGTTTATGTATTTACTATGGACTTAGGGAAAATTCTGTTTGTCCTTGTGATAGTTTTGTGTGAAAGAAGGTGTGAGCATTCTTAGGGTTCACAAAGGGCCACTGTGCTGTAGGTTTGATGACGTCTTTCCCTCATTCTAGTGGCCAAACTTTGAAGGAAATGGATGTAGTACGTCAGTCTAGGTTCTTCTTAGACTGCTGTTCATCCTTCTATCCCAGCTCATAATAACGTTGGCTTTCTGCAATTAACAATTTAGGAGTTTAGGATTAATCAGAGGTGAGGAAGAGAAGGTGCGGTAAGGCAAAGCTGGCATTGGTAATTGAGAGATAGGAGAACTTGGACTCCTCACAATCAAGGAGGTAGAGGTGCTGTGTTTATGACCAGGTTCAATATAAATATTACTGTTTTTATGTGGCTATCCTCTTGAAACTCTTGAACTCTCCTTTAAATTCATCTTAAAAACACCAGAAGTATGTTTTCAAAAGTTCTTTCAAAAGAAGGCACACATTTTCTGAGTCCCTCCATTCCCGAGATGATTTTTCTGTTTACTTCAATCACCACAAACAGATTGCTTGACCTACCCACCTTTTTGCTCTTTACTGTCTGAAGCCTTTTGATGAAGCTTAGATGGAAGAAAGTCCTGTGTGGGTTGACTCACCAGCAATTTCACGTGTGGATTTGTTCCCAATACACAGGTCTATTTTCAGAGCAGAAATGCTTTGTATAATAATATGTTGGCATTTCTTTGGGTTCATTTGTCAAAATACATCCTCTGATCCACCCTTTCTTTTAATCTTGCTTCCTGGGGAAGACCTGCCATGGCCTCTGATGTCTGTTAGAATATCCTCAGGCACACTGGGCTTTCTGTGGGAAATGCTGCTGTCCCCATCCTTCACCAAGAGCTCTCACTCACAGTCCGTTGATGTCGCATCTGAAACGTTGGATGCCGGTGCTGGATGTCCTCTGCTGGGAGCAGGCTCCTTCTGTGCTGCCACTTCCCTGTAGGGAGAACTTGTGCAAGGTGCTGTTCTCCCATTTCAATCAGCAGAAGGTAGTGTGACAGTACCAATCTTGAGGTTTGGTGGCTAAAAGGTAGTTAATTATCCACTATTCTACCTCTGAATCCGCATAAACAATAAAAATGTGAATGCACATGAACTTCATAGTCATAATTTCCAAGCTATTTTTACTGATTCAAGGTGATACTGATTCCAGCCAGGTGACTGATTTTCTGGCTCTCTCAAAGCAGACAGGAGACCAGTAGCCTGGATTCAGACATTCAAGGAGGATTTCAAGCAGAATACTGAGAAGAGGTCTCACTGTACATTTGCTGCTGCCTCCGGCAGCTGGGGTACATTTTCTTTGATGCCCCTACTCTTCCACAATTACAGAGCAAACTCTCCCCTCCTCCCAGGAGCAGCTACAGCACCAGTTAATCTCCAGACCTGAAATAAAGATCTCTGACCCATATTGTTTTCCATAGCACATCTCAATTAAATTATTCCTTTTTAGCATTCTTCCTTGCCTTGTACCTCTGTTCATTCTGTTTCTTCTTTTTCCATTTTTCTTTCTCTTTAGATAAGAGGCAGCTTTCAATTTCCATTTCTTTTTTCTTTCTTTCTTCCTATTTTTGGGAGGGTGGGTGGCATGGAGTGGGGTTGGTCCTGGAGCTTAAACTCAGGGCCTGGGTTCTGTCATTTAGCTTAAGGATGGTACTCTACTACTTGAGCCACACTTTCACTTCTGGCTTTTGGATAGCTAATTGGAAGTAAGATGCTCCTGGGCTTTCCTGTCTAGGTGAGTTTTAACCTTGATCCTCAGGTCTCAGATTCCTGAGTAGTTAGAACTACAGATACGAGCCACCAGCACTCTCCTTTTCTTTTAATGAGATACTTTAAAATTTATTTAGTCTAAACTACAAACTCATGAATGAAAGAGACTGTTCCTTTTTACTGAGATTATTTCTAAATCATTTCCAACAATAAATCTATCAGATAAAATCAGTCTTTCAGAAGATTTTCCTGAAAGTACCTGGTGAGGAATATGACAGAACTTGGTCATATATTAAAACCCTGAACATCTGTTGACTTCACTTAATTTTAAATACTGCCTAGCAATATAATAACATTCACTTTAGAATATACATTTTTCTATGTATTATATTATTTAGTTGGTTTTGTATTTTCAATTGCATAAATGTAACATTTTATGAGAATTTTGGGTTAATTGTCTCAGTAGTCAATGATTCATTTGTGTCATTAATATAGCTTCATACTGTATTAACTTCTCCTTTACAAAGCTTCAGATTTTGTTGAGGTGGTATCTTTTGTTCTGGGTTTGAAATAGTAGTTTAGAGTTCAATAATTCATGAATAAATGAATGTTCTGACAGTAGTCAGGAAATGTCAGGGCCATTTTTCAGGTGGTTTAAATTTATTCTTGACATTTAATGATTTAAATCTTGTCCTTGAAACGTCTATTTTATTTTCATATTCTGAAATGAAATATTTATCAGTGAATTCACCTGGGATATCATTTTAGATTAGAGATAGAAGACAGTAATGATGATAGGCAACAATTACTTTATTATGATGGTGACAGTGGGGGTGGTATATTAATTATGGAATGCTTATCTGAAAAGTTTAAGCAATTAAAATAGACAACTAGAATTTCCCAAGAGATTGATGGCTAGGCAATGCTGATGGCATTTCCTTGAGATATAAACCACTATTAGAATAAGATGGTTGAGTCATTTTCAAATGTACCCAGATTGTGCCAAAGACAAGGACAATCATGTAATGGTGTCTACTTTGTCTAAAGTCGGCAGACAACTTTTTTCAGTAGCTAGTACTTTAGATGGATGAATCAGTAATGGCTTTTTAATTAATAGTATTTTATCAATTCATTGAGTTGTGTCAGACTGTTCTGAAGAAGATTTGTGATATTTGAAAGATATATGAACTGAGCAGAACAATAAGGTGCCATCCCATGAGGTCCTTCATTAGTAAAACATGAAGTGCTTGAGTTTTGACAGGGTAGGTTTGTTATGCAGCCTTAAGTTGATTCCACACCCATAATTTGAACTTTAGTGGTGAAATTTCCCTCCAAAATGTCACGTCTTATTTCACACATGTCAGCCCTCTGGGAGTTACTGAACTCAGCCACATAACTTCATCTGAGGCTGGGGGGGGGCGGGTTTGCTACTATTCTGACTGTAGAACACAGATTTTACCTTGTAGGAGATGCCAGAGTTTCATTAAAATATTGGGTGGCCTTTATATGGAGGATCTCCAGTGTCAGTGGTGATCAAGCAGACTGGCCAGTGCACATGTCCAATTACATCACAGACTGCCTCCCCACAGGGGCTTGCTTCTGTGCTAACTGAGCACCTGGACTTCAGACATTTGAGAAGGAATTCTCACAGAGTAATGTACCTGTCTGCAGAATATATTCCTTGTGAATTTGGTTCATGCTTTTCTCAAGTTCTTTATGTGCAGTAAATCTAAGTCTCTTTTAGCATAAAAGAATGTGTGATTCCCATGAATCACAGCAAGTAGAATGGTAAATATATAAATATTCAAAATTAAATAGTACAGCTTTAATGGAAAGTTACAAACACTCAGAGAGGTGTAGGAATGTGCCAGGCACTGTGGGCCAGGGACAAGAATGAATCATTGGGAAGAAGAAACTTGTGAACTAGTAAATTCCCTATAAATTACCAAAATGCTCTGCAGGCAGGGTCCTAGTAAATGGTATCTTTTCCTTAAAGGGTATACCCAGGAGAAGTCAGCCTCTTCTCTCCATGAGGCTCCCAAGGTAGTGGCAAAGTTTAGAAAGAACAGCTGTACGTTTCTAGAAATATAAGGAAAGTCACTGTATCTTGTCTCTAAGTACCCATCAAAAACATTGTCATTGCTCTGCGATGAACATTGTTGTGCTGGTGGCATTACTGTGATTTTGTTTGTGGTCTTTTGGATAGATACCCAAAAGTGGGGCTGCTGGGTCATAGGGGAGTTCTATATTGAGCCTTCTGAGGAATCTCCATACTGCTTGCCAGAGTGGCTGAACCAGTTTACATTCCCACCAACAATGAAGTAGGGTTCCCTTTTGGCCACATCCCCTCCAAAAACTGTTATTGTTAGTTTTCTTGATATATGACATCCTTACTGGGGTGAGATGGAATCTCAATGTTGTTTTGATTTGCATTTCTATTATGGCCAGTGATGTAGAGCATTTTTTTATATGTCTCTTGGCCATTCTCATTTCCTCATCAGAGAAGTCTCTTTGTAAGTCTTTAGCCCGCTTGATGAGGGAGCTATTGGTTCTTTGCGGTTTTGTTTTGGAAGAAGGTAATTTTTTTAGTTCTGCATATATTTTAGAAATGAGGCCTTTGTACGTTGAATGTCCGGTAAAGATCTTCTCCCAGTCTGTGGGCTTTCTGTTTATCTTGCGAGCTATGTCCTTTGCCCTGCAGAAGCTCTGCAGTTTGATGCAGTCCCATTTGTCCAACCTTTGTTTGATTTGTAGCCTTTCAGGGTCTTTGTTAAGGAAGTTCCGTCCTGTGCCAAGGAGCCCAAGTGTTTCTCCTACTCCTTCCTTTAGTGTTTTCAGGGTGTCTGTTTTGATTTTGAGGTCTTTAATCCATTTGGAATTTATTTTGGTGCAGGGTGATATATAAGGATCTAGTTTTAGTTTGTTGCATGTGTTGAGCCAGTTTTGCCAGCACCACTTGTTAAAGAGGCTATCTTTCTTCCATACTATTGTTTTAGCTCCTTTATCAAAGATTAAGTAGGTATAGTTCTGTGGGTTCATTTCTGGGTCTTCAATTCTGTTCCATTGGTCTTCAGGCCTGTTCCGGTGCCAATACCAAGCTGATTTTATTACTATAGCTTTATAATACAGCTTGAAGTTGGGTATTGTAATTCCTCCAGCACTGTTCTTTCTGCTTAGGATTGTTTTTGCTATTCTAGGTCTTTTATTGTTCCATATGAATTTCTGGATTGCTTCCTCTATTTCATTAAAAAATGGTGTTGGGATATTAATGGGTATTGCATTGAATTTGTAGATAGCCTTTGGCAATATTGCCATTTTGATTATATTAATCCTCCCAATCCAGGAGCATGGGAGGTTTTTCCATTTCCTTAGTTCTGACTTAATTTCGTTTTTCAAGCTTTTAAAGTTCTCATCAAATAGGTCTTTCACTTCTTTGGTTAAGGTTATTCCTAGGTATTTTATGCTTTGGGGGGCTATTGCAAAAGGAGTTGCTTTCCTGATTTCAGCCTCGGTCTTCGGGTAGTTAGCATAGAGAAAGGCCGTTGATTTTGAACCAACCCAGATGCCTCTCAGTAGACGAATGGATCAGGAAAATGTGGTACATATACACAATGGAATTTTATGCCTCTATCAGAAAGAATGACATTGCCCCATTTGTAAGGAAATGGAAGGACTTGGAAAAAATTATACTAAGTGAAGTGAGCCAGACCCAAAGAAACATGGACTCTATGATCTCCCTTATTGGGAATAATTAGTACAGGTTTAGGCAAGTCATAGCAGAGCATCACAAGGCCCAATAGCTATACCCTTATGAATACCTAAAATGATGCTAAGTGAAATGAACTCCATGTTATGGACACAACTGTTATATCACAGTTGTAATTACTTTCAACGTCCCATGTGTATCTGTAGTTTCTACTATTGATGATGTTCTTGTATCACCTTCCTGTGATTGTACCTACACTATCTCTGTAATCTTATCTGAGTATATTGGAAACCATGTATACTGGTATTAGAAATAGGAAATTGAAAGGGAATACCAAAATTGAGAGACACAGGGTAAAAAAAAAGAAAAACAACTACAAAAGCAATACTTGCAAAACTGTTTGGTGTAAGTGAACTGAACACCTCAGGGGGGAAAAGGGTAAGGGGGAGGGGAGAGGGGGGTATGAGGGACAAGGTAACAAATAATACAAGAAATGTATCCAATGCCTAACGTATGAAACGGTAACCTCTCTGTACATCAGTTTGATAATAAAAATTTGGAAAAAAAATTGTCATAAGTTTCACTGCTGCTCAACAATTCCTACTGTTTATAAGAGTTAATGTTAGTCTTGGCTATCAAAAGAGAAGTAGTGTTGGAAAATAGGTTGATTTGCCAGCCAGATTCCCATACCCTTCTCAGAAATCGTCAGCCAGATTCAATCAATGGGGACAAAAGGGTGTCCTATCCAGCTCACATACACACGTGTATAAGTAAAATAAGAAACAGAGGTTCAAAGATAAAGGAAGCATGTATGCACTTAGGTTTTAGAAGCATCCAGAAAGCTGAGGAATAACTCTCCTTGATTTCCATATACCTTTAGATTTTTCTGGTGAATGACTTCAAAAGTTATCCCCTTCTGTATATTTCAACCTACATAATGGATTTATAAGTAATTTCAATTTTTTAGTGACTAAGAGGATTAAATGAGCTAATCCACATAAAGTCCAAATTGTTTCATCCTGAATCCCCCTGATAATGTATCTGTGCTTGAATGGTTTTGCATAGTATTTTCCACATGCTTTTGACAGGTCTTACCTAACATGACAGAAACCAATAATTTTTCATGTGGGTATCTTGGAGCCTGCGGTTTCTTCAGTGGGAGGAGAGAGAAGCTGGCATGTGACCCCAGCCTTCAATTCACCTGTGAGAGTTCTGAAACTGAGACCATGCTGCTAGATGCTTGGAATTGTGATGTTATTACATACCATCCTTGGCTTTTAACCATATTTATCATGTACACTCTGCAAAACTGTTGGATTTCTTAAGGACTTAAATCAGAATGTATATATCTAGACTTTATTGTAATATGTGCATATGTGTGTGTGTATATATATATATATATATATATATATATATATATATATATATATATGTGTGTGTGTGTAAAAGGCTGATGCAGGTTAGCTGTAGAAAAAGAATGATGAAATCAACCCCCTCTCCTAGCCAAGCCCTAGGAGGTACCATTAATTCTTTCTCCTCCTTGGTACCTCCTATGGCCATGCCTTGAGGGAAATTTTTGGTTAGTCTGTGGTTAAGATTTCTCCATAGGTTCAGAGAAACTCCATGCCAGTTCTAACCAAACCTTAACAGTAGAACTCCATGAGTCCTTAGCCTGAGTTTTGTTCAACAAATTCCTACTTAAGACTTCTTGCATATGCATTGCATCCTATTTGTACACATAAAACCATGGGATGGCAATACTGGTGGCAGATCTCTTCCAAAAATCTTCCAACTTGTGATCCCTTATGTTCTTAGCATTAACTCATCATCTTTACTAGGTAATCCTACATTTCAAATGCTAGAATAATGAAATGTTCTTAACCATGTCTTTGCTCTTGAGACACCTAGCTCCTACCTGCCACTTTCCTTTTTTTTTCTTTTTTTCTCTTTTTTTTTAATTTTTATTATCAAACTGATGTACAGAGAGGTTACAGTTTCATATGTTAGGCATTGGATACATTTCTTGTACTGTTTGTTACCTTGTCCCTCATGCCCCCCTCCCTCCCCCCTTTTCCCTCCCCCCCCCAGGTGTTCAGTTCACTTACACCAAACAGTTTTGCAAGTATTGCTTTTGTAGTTGTTTCTTTTTTTTTTACCCTGTGTCTCTCAAATTTGGTATTCCCTTTGAATTTCCTACTTCCAATACCAGTAAACACGGTTTCCAATATACTCAGATAAGATTACAGAGATAGTGTAGGTACAACCACAGGAAGGTGATACAAGAACAGCATCAATAATAGAAACTACACATACACATAGGACGTTGAAAGTAGTTACAACTGTGATATAACAATTGTTTCCATTACATGGAGTTCATTGCACTTAGCATCATCTTAGGTGTTCATAAGGGTATAGCTATTGGGCCTTGTGATGCTCTGCTATGGCTTGCCTAAACCTGTACTAATTATTCCCAATAAGGGAGGCCATAGAGTCCATGTTTCTTTGGGTCTGGCTCACTTCACTTAGTATAACTTTTTCCAAGTCCTTCCATTTCCTTACAAATGGGGCAATGTCATTCTTTCTGATAGAGGCATAAAATTCCATTGTGTATATGTACCACATTTTCCTGATCCATTCGTCTATGGAGGGGCATCTGGGTTGGTTCCAGATTCTCGCTATGACAAATTGTGCTGCGATGAACATTGTTGTGCTGGTGGCATTACTGTGATTTTGTTTGTGGTCTTTTGGATAGATACCCAAAAGTGGGGCTGCTGGGTCATAGGGGAGTTCTATATTGAGCCTTCTGAGGAATCTCCATACTGCTTGCCAGAGTGGCTGAACCAGTTTACATTCCCACCAACAATGAAGTAGGGTTTCCTTTTGGCCACATCCCCTCCAACAATTGTTATTGTTAGTTTTCTTGATATATGACATTCTTGCTGGGGTGAGATGGAATCTCAATGTTGTTTTGATTTGCATTTCCTTTATGGCCAGTGATGTAGAGCATTTTTTTATATGTCTCTTGGCCGTTCTCATTTCCTCATCAGAGAAGTTTCTTTGTAAGTCTTTAGCCCTCTTGATGAGGGGGCTATTGGTTCTTTGCGGTTTTGTTTTGGAAGAAGGTAATTTTTTTAGTTCTGCATATATTTTAGAGATGAGGCCTTTGTCTGTTGAATGTCCGGTAAAGATCTTCTCCCAGTCTGTGGGCTTTCTGTTTATCTTGCGAGCTATGTCCTTTGCCGTGCAGAAGCTCTGCAGTTTGATGCAGTCCCATTTGTCCAACCTTTCTTTGATTTGTAGCCTTTCAGGGTCTTTGTTAAGGAAGTCCTGTCCTGTGCCAAGGAGCCCAAGTGTTTCTCCTACTCCTTCCTTTAGCGTTTTCAGGGTGCCTGTTTTGATTTCAAGGTCTTTAATCCATTTGGAATTGATTTTGGTGCAGGGTGATATATAAGGATCTAGTTTTAGTTTGTTGCATGTGTTGAGCCAGTTTTGCCAGCACCACTTGTTAAAGAGGCTATCTTTCTTCCATACTATTGTTTTAGCTCCTTTATCAAAGATTAAGTAGGCGTAGTTCTGTGGGTTCAATTCTGGGTCTTCAATTCTGTTCCATTGGTCTTCAGGCCTGTTCCGGTGCCAATACCAACCTGTTTTTATTACTATAGCTTTATAATACAGGTTGAAGTTGGGTATTTCCTTATCCATGTATTTTTTTTATTAAACTCCCTGCTTTCCTAGTGTGTGTGTGTGTGTGTGTGTGTGTGTGTGTGTGTGTGTGTGTGTGTGCGTGTTCATTCAATTCTCTGTTTGAGACACAAGGATCTGAGATTTTCATCTCCTTTACTACCCACTAATAAGGCAACTTAAAACAGGCTTTTCCTCTGCCTGTGAATTTACTAAAGCTACGGAAACCAGGTTTCATCCCTGCCAGTTTACATCCATGCCCTTTGATCTGAGCTAGTCCCTAGTGCAGTTATTTTACAATTGCCTTGGGCTCCAGGAAAGATCTAAATAAACTAATAAGTATCTTGTGACAAAAGGTAAACTGTCCTTCAAACAGGCAATGCCATCATCTTTCCATCTTCCCAACAAGGAATACACAAAAGCTACAGATGATACTCCAGACACAAAGAGTGAGAAAATGGCAAAACAGTCCCCACTCATAACTTGAGACTGTTTTAACCATGCATATCTTTCTCACTTTGTGCCGCCAATTCTGTCTGTTTAACCTGAAGCAATGTCTGTACAACTGAAGACTGCTGACAAAGCCCTCTCTCCTCTGGGCTGTGATGTAATAAATCTCCCTTCTCTTTCCTTCAACATGTCTCTTACTTTGTATATAGGGGTAAGTAGCCATACACATCTTGGAACTCTAAATGTTTGGCTTGGGGTTGAAAATGCCAGTTTTAGCCTCATTAACTATTTTTATAGTAAGAGCCTCATTTTTCAAGTGGAAAATTCAGATTCACAGAGAATTATTCTTTACTCTCTCATTGCTTGTAGATGTGCCAGGCTCAAGTACTACTTTCAAAGCTAGAGCACTGATCCTTAAATTCTGAAATAATTGTAGATTTATTTGTAATTATAGGGAATAACACAGACATCTTGTGCTCCCTAGACCAGTGGCCCCAATTGTGAAATCTTATCAAATCACAGCACAGAAGCACAACTAGGATGATCATATTGGCAGCCCTTTAGGGACACATACATTTGTCCCCTGCCATCCTGCTTCCCACATCGGTTCCTTGGCAATAGCTAATCATAAATTTCATGACTGTCATACAGACAAGCCAAAGCTTAATAGAACCAGGCTAGTAGCTCATGTCTATAATTCTTGCTGCTCAGGAAACTGAGATCTGAAAATCAGAATTTAAAGCCAGCCTATGCAGGAATGCACATAAGATTTCTGTGTCTAATTAGCCAGCCAAAAAAATGCTAGAAGGGGAGCTGTGGCTCAAATGGTAGAATGAGAAAGGAAAGGGACAGCAACCAGTCCCCGAGCTTAAGCCCAAATACTGGCACACACACTCACACACAAACTCATAGGGACTAGATCTTTTTCCCTGAGTATAATATCTAGAAATATGTATATGTATTGATGCTTTGTTTCTTTTCATTGTTAATATTCCATGGTATAGATGGAGGACAATAATATTAACTTTTACCTGCTGAAGGCTATCGAGTTGTCATGGATTTACTATTGCTAGTTAAGGTTTAAGAAAGTATACATGTTTCTAGTATTTCATTTTCAATGTTGAAAATGTGCTTTAAAAGGTGACTTTTAGTCAGGCACTGGTGGCTCATGCCTGTAATCTTAGCTACTCAGGAGGCTAAAATATGAGGATCTTGTTTTGAAACCAGATCTAACAGTAATGTCCACAAGACTCTTATTTCCAATAAGCTACCAAAAAAGCTGAAAGTGGAGCTATGCATCAAGTGGTAGAGGACTATCCTTCAGGAAAGGAGCTCAGGGACAGCATCTAGTCCCTGAGTTTCAGCCCCAGCCAGGACCAGCACAGACAAGAAAACATGTGATTTGGGGGGGGGGGGTCATAATTCAGTACAGATAACATTTGTCTGCCTGAAGTCCAATTAAGTATGTTGTTTATAATTATAAATAGGTTCAAATTTGTTATAAATATAAATAAAATTTTTTTCTTCACATATTTGAACAAACATTATGTAATTTTGAGAACAGTAATAAAATATGAATCCTATCAATCTGATGGAGTTATCAGAAAAAGTTCTTTTGTATCAATTACATTTCTTCATTGTCTATTTGACAATTAAATTTTTTCATTAGCCGTTTGACTCAGTTAACCAAATATTTTATAATCTTATATTTTATATTTGCCATATTTTGAGGATGTATAAATGATATTTTATAGTTATCAAAATTTAAGAGTTCACCCTGAATCTCAAATGTATTCTATTTCCATTTTGTACCATCAAAAATACTGCTTTAGATAAAAATTCACAATTCAGTGTTTATTTCTAGTCGTTGCATAACTCTGTTTTGTCTGAATTGCTTCTGTTTTTCCTTTACTGGAGTTAACCACTAAAAAACCACGGTTTTCTTTTAAAAGACTGCAATGGAAAGGTTAAACATCAATATAAGTGGTTGCATTTGCAGCTCATAAAGGATATTGTGTTTGTAAATAACAGAATATTACAAATAAAGAAAACAACAATCATTCCAAGAAAGCCCTTTGAAATGAATTTTTAATTCCATTTTCCCCAAACTCCTGATTATCTCAATGATGACAGGATCCAAGTAAAGCTAACAGAGTCTTCAACTATAACTGATAAATATAATAACACTGTCAATCTCCACAAGACATGAAACCAGGCAAAAAATTACTATGATAACTAAGGGCCTAGTGTGAAAGCACCTCGATATCTGTAGGAACAAAGTCCTGGCCCTCAAGGGTAGACTGTACATTCTCTGAATGTGCTGCACTCACTACTGTAGTGAGCCTTCCCATACAATCACTCAACTCCCACTGTAGACATGCAATTTTGAGCACATCTCAAATGTTCATGTTATAAATTCCGTTAATCATGTTCACTTTCACCTCACTTTTAGGTCTCCATTTCCTTTTTAGGAGGCAGATTTTTATGAATTAAGTGCAGACAAATACTCATATCACTGGGCATTTTCACACACTGACAATGACTGAGATTAACCAAAACTTTATGTGATAAATCTATGCCTAAGTTTGGCTTACTATTTTTTCTTTATTTTTATTGTCAAGGTGAAGTACAGAGGGGTTACAGTTACATATGTTAGAGAGTGAGTACATTTCTTATCCAACTTGTTATCCCCTTCCTCATTTTCCCCCTCACCTTCCCTCCTCCCCAATTTCCCCCTCCCCAAGTGGTATAGTTACTTATACAACATATTGCCTTCTAAGTATTGCTGTTGCATTGGTTTGCCTTTTACCCTTTGTCTCACCATATTGATGTTACCCTTCCCTTCCCTAACTCAGAGAGACACATATAAAATACCCAGAGTACCAGAATCAAATACAGTGACAACAGGGGCTAAATTATAGGGAAGATCAACAGAAGAGAAAATAAATAATTTCACATAGTACATTGAAAATAACAACATCAATGATAAACCACTTGTTAACATATTTTGGAGGTCATTTCTCTTAGCTTCATCTTATGTGATCATATGTAAATAGTTATTGAGCTACTGTGATCATCTGCTAGGACTTTCCTAGACATATACTAATTATTAACAGTAAAGGAGACTAAAACAATATATAATTGTGTTCTGTCTTTTGCCATTTTGGTTAGTTCTTCTATATTAAGATAAGATTTTATCGTTTAGAAATTTAATAGTGTGGATCTCTTGAGGTAAAGTGTGTCCTCGGAACCTAAATCTCTTTGTGGTTAGAGACACCTAGTGAGCTTACCTGTGGCAGTGTTGCCATCTTGCCTCACACCTTGGCTTATGGTATGGATTGAAAAGAGTAACATGGAAAAGCCACCTACCTAAAGAAGAGGTTAAGTCCCACTGCTGGTGTTATAGTCTCTCAACATTTCTACTTAACTCTTCTTCAATTTATTAAAATTCCATATGGGAACTTAAACACTGAACAATAGCTGAACATCTATCTGTGCCTGGCCAAGTACTGTGAAGGTAAACAAAACATGTTCTCTAGCATTTACAGTCTGGTACTCCAGATACTTAAATGCACAAATGACTGCAGAGCAGTGTAAATTTCAGAATGAATTACAAGACAAAGCGTTATGTAAGTAGGAGAGATTTATTCATACCTGCAATCCAAATAGCATTTTGTGGGAAGCAGATAGCTTAACTCACAATGTACTCAATAAATATTTCAGTGCTTAGATTTTCTACATAAAAAGCTCAGGTCAGTGATCTCAGTGGAAGTCTTAATATCATATAGCTTATATATCTAAAGAGTAAGACAAACTAAAACAAAATAGGAAATGTGAAATTACTATTTCCTGGGATAAACAAGACTGAGAGAGGCCTACCTTGAGCGATAGTTTAACAAAAGTTCACTTTAACTGAGGTTAGTTTAAAACTGGAAGACAAGTAGTAAAAATACAATACAACAATGTAGACTCAAGTAAGAGAGAACAATTACATATCAAAGGAGAATCTTGGAATTGGATTTTTGGGCCTTTGGAATCCAATTCAATATTGAGACCAATGAGATTGTAATGAAGAAAAAGATGGGATATTTATAACAACAAATCACCATGAGATTTTGTTGACTTGTTCAGTGCCTTCCACTTGCATTCTTTAGCCAATGTCAAAGCTCTTGGCTGAGATTTGATGCCTCATATCCCTGGTGTGGTTTGGGCAACTTGTTCTCACAGAGACTGTGGCTCTGAAAATGAATGTTACTGAAGTGGGACTTTTTGGTTTTTTGTTTCTTTGCCATTCCTGAGCCTGATGAACTCACAACCTGGCATTATCCCTGCCCAGACAGTCTGTAAACCATGATCCTCAATTTCAGACTCCTGAGTAACTAAGATTATAGGTATGAACAAGTAGTGCTCAGTTTAAGTGTTAAGTTTTGACCTTTCTGAGGTTCCTGAGGGACAAAGAGGCTGAACTTTGTTAACTCCCCTTTTCTGTCCTTGGCTGAAATGACTTTCATGTAGTATTCCTGGTATGTAGGGGTTTAAAGGCTTAGAGGAATGTATCTCTCCTGAAATGTGGGGAGAAACCACACAACATACCACTTCATTCTTACTAGGGTGGGAATTTTTAATCAAGTAAGGCAGAGAGTGAGGGAAAGAAGGAAGGAAAGAGGGAAAGAGGAAGGGAAGAATGTGGAGGAGGGAGAGAAGGAAGGAGACAGGAAGGGATTGTAGGAAACCATACAATGTTCACAAGAAATTGAAGTTCGACTATTTATACATTCAATTAAATTGTAAAATAGTGCAGCAGACACTGAGAAAAACAATGTGCAGTTTGTCAAAATGCTAAATTCTGATGTACATGTGATCCAGCCATTGCATTCCTGGGTACGTACACAAGAAGGGGAAAGTAGTGTTGAAATAAAGACACCTATATTCATGCTCACAAAAACACTGGGCATAGCAGCAATCAACATGGTATGGGTGACAAATTTTGGAATATGAACACAAAGATGTATTCATCCGCCAGAGGAATGACATACTCATATGAGCTAAAAGGTTCAAACTTCTAAAACTCTATGCTGAGTGAAACAAAACAGATGCAGATATAGCATCGCATAATGCCAGGCAGTATTTATATAGTATATTCAGAATGGATTAATTCTTACAATGAAATTTGTATTGCTAGTTGAGGGCAGTTGGAAAAGTAAGTAGGAAGCAATGTTTACAAACATGGTATCATTTGAGATTATTTAAAATCTAGATAGATGCAGAAATTGTTCAACATTGACTGGTACTCTACCTCTTGAGCCATACCTCCAGCAGAAGTATAAGATACTATTTGTCTGTTTTTTCCAATTATCAATTTAATGTTACGTAAATTACACACAATTTTAAGATCTGTGATATAAACAAGCAGTATAACTGAATTAATTAATATGTCAAAAAACAAAAAAAATGGAAATAAAACTAAAATATCACACAAGCTAAAATAAAAAGGTTAAAGTGTTCCACTAGTATTCATGATCTGGTGCACAGCCTCATGTCCTAGAATACAAAATAATGAGCACTAATGAAATCTAAGCCTGACTCTAATTATGAGAATAGCTTTTTCCATCACATTGTACTGAGAAAATTAAAAAATTACCCATCATACAGGTTTAAAATGTCAAAATATGATTTATATTGTAGAGTACAGAAAAATATTCTATGTAACTTCTAGAAATATTAAGCCAATGTATGAGCTTTCCAACGTCACCAGAACAGATGAATATCTCACATATATATATGTATATGCACATATACATATATATATATGCCCAACTTATTTTAGAAGTTTGTCATGGGTTTGTTTACCTATTTACATATCATGGATAGAATAGTTAAGGCAGGAAGAAATGGGAAAAAAGAGAAATGTTTCCTGCTCCCCATGAAGGAAAAGGAAATTAAAGACTCCTCAACTTAGTTTTTATTAAGTTCAGAGAATGAAAGCCTTTGCCGAGATGGAAGCTAAGTAATCCCCAGATTCATATAAAGATGCGATTTCTAATTAATGGAATTAATAGTGATTACCTTTTCTAATGAATGCTTAATTTACTCTTTGGGAAACTACTTATGATTACAACTCATTACCAAGTAATTGCACGCTGTGTAGTGATTCGTGTCATGCTGTTAATTCATACTGTTCAAAGGGATCGACATTTTAAAATGTGAGTTCTAGCCTGCTATATAGATGCAGCACTTTCTTTCTTGAAAATTAGTCGGTGTCAGTCAATGCGTTCTTTTGCAGTTGTCTGATGTTAGTTAATGCATCTCTAAACTAAATATTGTGTTTCAAGAAGACAACAAATTGCAATATTAGTCAGGCTAGATTTCCTTCATATAGATGACAGACACAATGCTAGTAGAAAAACACACAGTTGAGACTGGAACCCTGGGTACCATTATTGCAGACATCACTTACCACATGTTATGATTTTTCCTCTGCGTTCATCCCCCCCCAAAAAAAATCCATTTGCCTTAGGTGTAATGGGAGGTCTTTCCTTTAATTGCCAGGAGCCAGTCTACTCCAGAGCTACTATTTCCCTGAGATTCATGCCAGTGAGCTTGAACTGCACAGAAGAGGAGGTATAGGAGGAACATAAGCTGCCTGTACTTCATCTTCTCATAGTCCAATGTCTGTGCCCAAATACCTAGGTTCCCAATAACAAGCCATATAGACCTTGATCAAGTTCCTTACTATGGATGAGCTTTGGTTTTCTCATTTGCACCATTCAGACAACCACAGGACTTGGGTTGCTGTATTAAATGAAAGTTTTTAAGACACAGAACTCAATCTCTGGAAGAATAAAAGCACTCCATACATGTTAACCATTAGGTAACACACTATCCATAATGTTTGCTACACAGAGCACAATCACCACTCTATGATAACAAGTTGCATGGTATTTCTGGGATGAAAATCTAAGTAAAGAAGAGAGTCATAGTTAGAAACATTCTGGAAATTGTAGGTTTGTATTATAAAGCAAACATATATAGGAAACTTTTACAATCTCACTTTCAAGATTAACAATAGTTACCACAAAACAGGAGCTCAAAAATTACTTCCTTTTTCCATTTCCCAAAGTACTTATAGACTGAATAAAACGATGTAACAAGTAGTCACTAAATTAAAACATCCAAAATAGTGTTTTCCTGGATCAATGGCATTTATACTTAGAATATTAGAAACTTCAAACATTTTTCATATTCCCCATTGGAATGTAGTATCAGGATTCTAAAAGGACTACTGAATAACCAATACAAGACACACTCATAGCTCACATTTGAGTTTGATAGCCAGGCAGGTATCTATCTTATTATATGCCTGTAATTTCCTATTAAAATGTCTCAATGGGCTACAACTCAGTGGTAGAGGATGTGAAAAGGCCCTGAGTTTCATCCCAGTACCACAAAACATAAACAGAGTTTCAAGCACTATTTCTTATGGTTTAATATGTAATATATGTTTAATACATATTATAATATTAAAATATTACACATAATTATTAATGAATGTTACTACAAAAGAAAACCACATATACGCCTTTAAACTTTTATTGCTATAGTAAACTGATATGATACATCTATCAGTTCAACATATCAATCAATATTTTTCAAATTTTTCTCAAAATTTTACTTATAGAATGAAAGTTATCAAAAAATGCTCTGGACAGATTCAAATTGACATGACCAACTGGCCTACTTAACTGATGTTATTTAGAATTTTACAAGCAACACTGATCTATCTCCTGTCACCAGGAGTATAGAAATAATAACTTTGTATGAGGTAGCTAGATGTGTGGGGTAGCAAGAGTTTCATGTTTTCGCCCCAACACTCTTGTGGTCTGTGAAATGACTATATTACTTTCAAGCAGACTTTTCATTGAGTCTATATCGTGATGTACCATCCTGAAACACATAAAATTTCCATTTCAATATATGATTCCCCCCAAATTTGGGAGTGATCTAAGGTATAATTTAAGCAAGGTCAGCAGTTGAAGCCTCTCTGGTGGATTTCTACTCCTCGAACTATTTTTCAGATAATAGGATAACAGGGAGGGAGGAGCCCCCAAACCAATCCAAGAGCTGAAAAAGGTAAGAATGGTGTTTCTGCATCTCCATGCAATGATATTGGGGTGGTTCTTGTTGCCCAGCTTCTACTACTGACTGTGATACAAGTAGTCAACCCATCCTCAGAAGCCATGTCTCCTCTCCAAAATCAGTCATTGCATATTCATTTCTCTGTTGTATAGTGTAGGATGGGGGGGAGGGGAGAATAGGGCAGTACCTGTTATCGGCACTTCCCTGCTTTTTCTTCTAAGTCAACTTCAAGCTGTTCTGATATTGCAGACAATTTAAATGAGAGTGCATTTTAATTTGCTCAGTATTGATTGAAGCCCTGTTATTGATAGCTGGGACAAATTAATTGGGAGCGAGTAATTAGTGACAGTTACCTTCAACAGTGACACTTGCCAGTGAATCTGGAAATAGCAGTCACTCGGTGTAGCAGTGTGGTCACACTTGAACAAGACTAATGAGTGTTTCAGTACATAGACATTGATGCATTTTTAAGGAAATCTTAGACCATATGGATTCTACTAGTTCAATTAATCTGTAGAAATTTATTTCCAGGAAAGAAAAAGAATTCCATCCAAAATGTTTTCAATAATGTTTCAACTTTAATTTAATGGACTGTGGTTGAGGTTAAGGGAAAATAGCAACTTATGCTGAAATATCTGAAGTAGCAAGGCTATGTACAACATATGTTCTGATCTCTATTTCATGCCACCTTCTAGTAGCAACCTCTTAGTCTTCCTCAATTGTAAGCTGACTAGCAAAAGATCTCAGAGGCTAGGCAGAGCCTTGTACCTATGGGAGGAAAGAAAATGTGATGCGGAGAGGTAAATGAAAAATATGCATCCATTCAATATTACCTGGTATTTAAATTCAGGAGCTCATATAGGTGGGCACTCTACTATTTGAGCCACACTCTAGTCCATTTGGGGGTTGGTTATTTTATTTTTTCTTCTTTTTTATTGTCAAAGTGAAGTACAGAAGGGTTACAGTTTCATATGTAAGGCAAGTACATTTCTTATCCAACTTGTTACCTCCTCCCTCATTTTCCCATCTCCTCCCTCCCTACTTCCCCCTCCCCATGAGTTGTACAGTTTTTTTACACCAATTGGTTTTATATACATTACTATCACAATGGTTTGTCTTTTTATCCTTTGTCTCTCGATTTTGGTATTCCCTTTTCCTTCCCTAGTTCCAATACATGTATATACAGTATCCAGGCTACTAAGATCAGTTACAGTAATAGCACTGGTGAAACCACAGGAAGGAAATACCAAAGGGGAAAAAAAGGTACAGTTTCATGTAGCATGCTGAAAATAACTACAACAATGATATACCACTTATTTCCATAACTTGGAGTTCATTTTGCTTAGCATTATCTTATGTGTTCATATGGGCATAGCTACGAAGCTATTGTGCTCTTCTGCTATGACTATCCTAGAGATGTACTAATTATTCCCTATGAGGGAAACCATAGAGTTCATGTTTCTTTGGGTCTGGCATACTCTACTTAGTATGATTTTTTTCCCAAATCCTTCCATTTCCTTACGAATGGGGCAGTATTTTTCTTTCTGATAGAGGCATAGAATTCCACTGTGTATATGGACCATATTTTCTTGATCCACTCATCTACTGAGGGGCATCTGGATTGGTTCCATATTTTAGCAATTTGGGTCAGTTATTTTTTAAAGGGAATCTTTCCTTAGACTAGAGATCCTCCTATCTGCACCTTTCCACAGAGCTAGGATATAGATATCAACTGCCATATCTATTTTATTGTGTGACACAAGTCTTACTAACATGTTTGCCTGGGATAGCAGCAAATCATGGTGTTCCTTATCTCTGCTTCCTATGTATTGAAGACTCTGGGCATGAGTCACTGCTCCCAGCTTCACTACACATTTTTCACTGCTTTTTTTTTCACATGAAGAGAATTTTGTCCTCGAAATTATACATCCTTAGTACAACGTATGCAATGATTAAGTTTGTTACTAACACACTGAACAGTTACTCCTAGATGGTAAAGCACATTTTGGGTGTGACTATGAGCTGTTCTCAAGGAAGGCACATTTTGCTGCTACAGATGCCCATAGGCATCAGAGTCCAGATTATTATTCAGTGTTTGACCAAGGACTTGCTCCAACAGGATCTCTTCTTCCAGACCTTCAGACTGGGGTTGCATTCTTGGCCTCACTCTCTTGTCCTGAGGCTTCAAGGTTTTTAAAAGAAATATCTGCCTGTTTCTCCATTTCCAGACACAGCACTGGGGAACTATTTAGCCTCATATCATATGAGCTAGTTCAGTAAATCACCTCTTCTAATTATATATTCCATTTGCTGTTTCACTGGAGAACCATAACTGCTTCCCAGTGTTAGGTGCCATTCACTATCATCTCTTCTGATGTAATATAATTATACTCATAGCTCTTTCGGAAACTTAATTTAGAATTTTAGTCTATTTATTCCTAAGAAAATATTTAAAGAGAAGTAGGAAGGGATAATTAAATTAAAAATACCCGCAGTTGGCCTCTATAAATGATCAATAGACTAAGATAATGACTACATTTTCTTTTTATTATTTAGTTTATGTTTCTCTCAAGTTTTTCCGATACTTGGAGTAACTGAGGTGCTGGGTGCAATACTCCCATGCTGACTGAGCTGCAGCCTTACTGATCTTGTCTCTATCTACACACCAGGTCCACACACTGTTTCTCTTTAAAAATTAATTTATTAATTTATTTATGGTGTTAGTGGGGTTTGAACTGAGGACCTTAAGATCACTTCTTGGCTTGCTTGGTCAACTGATACTGTATCATTTGAGAGCCTCCAGCTAGTGATTTCTTTTTTATTATGAAGGCGAATTCTGAAGTACTTTCATGCCTGGGCTGTCTTTAAACCACAATCTTTCAGATTTCAGCCCCATGAATAGCTAGGCTTATAGGCATGAGCCACTGGTGCCTATCCCAGCATTTATATGTGGTTACAATAGTACCTGAGTCTAGCTTCTACATATTGTACCCATTTGTCCAAATGTATTCAAACAACCAGGTTTTCTGCTGGCAAGTAAAACTAATTCTCTGTTAAAAGTCACTTCTTTCCTGACCCACTACATACAGTGCCCTACGTGGCCCAAAGTGTTATGTGGTCCTTCTTAGTTCCTTTAGGAATCAGGACCTCCAAAACCATCAAATGCAGGAATGAGATGGGAAGAAAATTTTAGTTTGGGCTTCAGAAGAAATAGAACTTAGTGTTTAACCTCTTCCAGCAGTCCTTCATCTGGATACTTGCTGTGGAGTGGGAGGAAATAGTATTGTATATTGATCATGTGTTAAAGCAATGGTCATATTCCAGATTCAAAAGGTCGCTCTTAGGTGACACAGAATTATGTGACTGTTTCCACTCAAGAACTACTGCCTCAGTGATGAGAGTGTCTTCAGCAGATGGTTGTCATGAATTTGCCCATCAGCCAAAAGGAGGCAAAGATGGCTTCATGAAGGTCAGTTCTTTTCTTCATGTGACCCGTGTCCAATGACCAATCAGATGGGATAAATCATTTCTCTTTTGGCCAAAGGATAGCAGAGCTCTATCTGGCTCCAGATGTCTGACAGGGTTACTAAGGCTATTCATTCTGAATCATAAGTTGCCTTCTTTCTTTACCAATTATGTTCCTTCCTTCTTTCCCGTGGACGTCAATACTAAGAAGTACAGCAAATGATCTATGAGTTTGTTTCTTTGAAAAGAAAACCTATAACCTTCTCTCTGTCAGATAGTACTATGGCTGGCTGAGCCTTTTTAGGTTCAAAGCACAGATTTACAAGTCAACAGCTGATGAAGACCAAAGAGCCAGTGTTAAGGCTCATACCCTGCCCTTTCTCTGTAGAGAACATCGCTTGTTGGCCGGAAGAAGTGTTTTGTGGAACATCATCCATGTGGAGCAATATCTTAATAAGTAAAACTTCTTGGGTGTCTGCAGCAGAGAAAATTGTGTGGGAAAATAGTGTGGACAAAGAAACATACATTTGAAACTAATGTCTTTTCCTATGAGGACATCACTGTTCCCTAGCATGTTAGATGTTAGATAAGATGGCCATCCTTTCGAAAGCATTGTGCTATGTTTGGAATTGGTGCAATTCTTGATTACAAGCACTTAATGGAAGAGATTGGCAGACTTATCTTGTGAGAAATTCTCTGGTATGAATCCCTTTCACAACCTTCATCCCTGTTTCAAAGATGCTTAATTCAATTACATGAGTACTGAAAAACAAAACCAAAAAAATAAAAAATGAGTAACAGAGATATATGTAGACCCAGTGATCTGATGATCATCTTTGTCTTTTCTGCCAGTTAATGTGCATCCACCTTCAAGTAGATAAAGTCTAGAGGATGGATGGTCCAAGAAGTCACATGTATCCTTTCATTCTCAGCTTGTGTATGCAATCCATTCATCTAATGTTTTTCCGGAAATCATTGTTCTCATTCTTCTAATATTTTTCCTTCTAGGTCCTTGGTCAATGAGACAAACCATGCATAAGCATGTATCCAATGTGACATCACTTTTCTCTCCATATATTGTGGATATTTCACTGTATAATGGTAGATTTCCATTGACCATTTCCTTCCAAGCATTCATGGCTGGAATTAAAATGCATCCTTTTCTATTTGTGTGGAGGATTTCTATTATGGCCTGAGGTACTGATCTGTAAACCAACAACAGCTTGCTCATTCATCTACATACACTTGCCATAGGCCTAACCCTGGTACACAGTAAGAGACACTGTCTAGGACAGTGATGTGTGCATATTGCCCTCAGTCTTCACTCATGACGTGTTTCATCCATCTTCATGTGCATTACTGCTGGGCCCAGTGATTTTATGACTTAGTGTTTCTGATATATTTCAAGCCATGAGGAGTTCTGATGTAAGGTCATTTTATGTACCACTGTCAGGTGCTTCCTCTGCCAGATCAAGAAGCATTCCCCAAATTGCTTTGTTTCATGCATGGTTCTATTCTACAGATGGTTAACCATTACCTCAATATCCCAGAAGTAATGTAATTTTATTACTGGGGCTTGCTCCAGACTCCATGAAGTATTTTCCACCATGAGAGAAAAGAACCTAATGTGGATGAATTGAAGAGAGAAGGACTGGTAATGCAGACTGGTTATTTTGCAAATATCTTTCCTTCCTTAGATCCCATTCAAATTAAGGGTGGCACCAAATTACCCAGCCAATGGATTTGGGCTCAAGAAAATCAATTCTGAACGGGAGGCCTGTATGGATCAAAGTGCCTCAAGAGAGTTCTTGGTGTCTGCATTACTAATGGATGTTTAGAACCTGAGGGTAGGTAGAAAGAGAAGTTAGATTTTTCTTTATCTGTAACAACGCCTTAACAGAACTATCAGGAACTATCAGAGAACTCTGGATCTAGAATGGACTTTTAGATTTAATGGGGACTCTACATGCATTTTTTCAGAAATGTCTGTTGAATGCATGCAGGCTCTTCAAAGGGACAGAAAGGGCTGTCTACTCAGATAAGGCAGTCCTGTAAACAGACTGAGCTATCTGTGGCTGGAAATTAGATATTTTTGCCCTGAGGGTAGTAAAGAAGTATTACAGTGAATTATTTAATAAACCTAAGTATGAAATTCTCAGGTCAATATGAATTTCAAGTAAACAAAATACATTCATGATGAAAATAATTTCATCAAAAATAAGTACCATTCAATCTTTGAGACAAATTTATATTAAAAACTTATTTGCTGTTTATCAGAAGTTTAATTGAATGAAGTGTATTTTAGTTTGCTTACATTTAAATTATTTAGAGTAGAAGACGATAACAAAATAGGCAGGAAGAGAGACTTGGCAAGCACTGTCATACGGTGTTGCTCGACTGTGAGAAACAGGAATCTGTGGTCTCAGCCACTCAAGTTGACGTGCTCTGATTTGGCAGCCCTAAAAGACTGTATTAATAAGCTTTATGTTGCTCTGACAAAATTCTTGATGAAATCAACTTCCTAGAGAAAGGATTTATTTTGGCTCATGGTTCTAGTGGTTTCAGACAAAGGCCATCTGACTCCAAAGGTCATCATGGTAAGGGCACCTGGAGCAGTGTTGCTCACATCTTTTGCATGCCAGGAAACAGAAGGAGCAAGAAGGGAGAGAAGGACAAGATATTTTCCAAAATTGTGCTCACAGTGATCTACTTTCTCCAACTACCTCCTAGTAGCCATTTCAGCCATAAATCTACCAACAGATGAATCTAGTGATGTTAAAGCCCTCATGATTCTATTGCCTCTAAAATGCCTTAATTCTAAACACTGCTGCACTGGCATCAACACATGAGACTTGGTGGGATATTTCAATTGCAATGGAATTCCATAACATTTTATCCCTGTCCCTTAATACCTCATGTCTATCCTCTCATAATTTAAAACACATTTGGTCTATGCATAAAACCCTCCAGTGTCTCAATAGTCCTAGCATTTCTTAAAAATCCAATTCTATTTTATCTTTTGGGGGAAGGAGGGTGCAAAAAATTGCACAGAAAGGTGGCAAGGAAGGGTGAACAAACAGAGTCACGGGATTTAGTACATACTACATGGAAAATGAACTATGCAACTTGTGGGCATAGACAGGAAAGAGAAAACCAGAAGAAAACAAAACAAGGGGTGACTAAAAAATAAATGAGCTCATTACTTAACTTATAAAATGGTAACCCCTCTTAGCAACAACGTAATAAAAATAATAAAATTATACATACAAACAGAATTAGTAAAACAAAATCCAAGCCTAAAATCCCCTGAGACTCAAGGCCAAATATGATCTGTGACCCTGTAGAAAGCAAGCAATAAGTTATACATCGGGTGGATACAATAAAACCAAGAGCAAACATTTTCATTCCATAAGGGAGTAAGGAATAAGAGCAGAACAAAGACCTAGACCAAAGCAAAACAGAAACCCAGAAGGACAAGCATTATATCCTGTGTTTTTTTAAATATCCAGAACACATGATGGTGTGATATAACTACTTTCAAAGGACTTAGGCAGCCCCCATGGCCACTCTCTTTAGCAGGCTCCATTCACTTCTTGTAGTTTCTTTTGACAAAACATCCGAGTTCCTGGTGTCTCTAAGTGTCATCTCCATATGGCTTATGTATCACCTTTTCACCTCCAGCAACTCTGAACCTATCACCTGTTGCCTAGACTCTCAGGTCTTCCTTTGAAATTTTGGTGGAAGCCTTCATGATTCACAATTCTTCTTGCATTCTGCATGTCAACAAAATCAGCATCACACAGATCTAAATAACATCTGCTACAGTTCTAAACAGCAGTTAGGCTTATATGAGCACAGCTTCAACCACATCTGAGTAGCAAGACCCTGAAGTAAAAGGAATCCTGTGGAAACAACTTCCTATGTGTCTCTGTACGAACTTGGTGCCCAGAGTGTCTCTTCTTAGATGAAGAGTTTATACCATTCAGCGTTAGTAGCTGATTTTTTTAAATTAATATTATATTTTCATTACCTTTATATAGTTGTCCTAAGGGGTTACCAGTGAACATGTAGTTTATAAGTACAATGCCTTTCAATTAATATCACCCCTTTATTCTCCCCCATCCCTCTGAACCTAAGTCTTCACCACAGTTTTTTTAATTTCATAGGCTGTGCATTGAATATTGTGACTGCACTCTCTTTATTTTTAATAGACACTGATCTCCATAGCAACTATACATTTCTTGACTGCAACTTAACATGAGCTGCTTTTTTGTACAAACCATTTTTTAACTTTCTACTCTGTTCCCTTGTGTGGGACACACCTGGATCAAGAAAGAGGAAGTCAACTAGCTGACCCCGCCGGTTTCTCAGTCCTGGGGCCACGTGTGGCTAAGATGGCACCTGTCGCTGAACCCAGAGGAGGTTCTGTGGGCTATAATGAAAAATCTGGCCACCTCTAGGATTGGTTCCTGACTCTTACACCCTTATGGACAGCTCGTGCCTCCCCTTACAGTCCCTAGATAGGTGCACATACACCCCTCCCCTTCCTGCCGATCTTTGATCTAATTGGCTCTTGTGCCTTATATTAGTTACATGTGTTCCCCTCAATAAACGAGATCTTGTGCTGAGTTGACTCCCAGATGCATCTAGGTGCAGGCAGGTCTGTCCACCTTTCCTTTCTTGGCTGGTCTGGTCAGGGAGTGCCTTCCCCATCTTTCCCGCAGGTGGGGGGGGGGAGGGAGGGAGGGGGGGCAAAACCCCGACACCCTTCCTTCCAGTTCTCATTTTAAATCTAGCTACAAACAGCCAGGAATACTCTTGCCACAATCTGACTGCTTCTGTGCAGTAAAATTCATTCTAGCTGGGTATTTAGTCTGTAGCATTCAAAATCAGACTGACACAGAGTCTCAGGACAAAGACAAAATGGAGCCAAATTCCTTGCTGGGATATAACTTATGTAACACATATAGCCTCTAGTTTAATTACCAGTAGGATCCTCTTTCTCACAAGAAACCTCAAGTGCAGAGCCTTAACTCTTCACAGTCCTAGTCTTCTAAGAATCAATATTCCAGTTTTCTGAGCTCTCACTTGAATCTCTCATTTAAGCTATGCTTACATCATTCTAAGCTTTCACTAGTCATCCCTAAATATTTCCAAACTCTTCATATAAACCACTTCAAAAGATTTCTGAACCACATCATTAGGTACAATCATAAGAGCTCAGTTCACTTCTGACTACCATTTTTTTTGTACGTACACAAAAGCAATATCTGGGTACAACCAAGTGATAATGTGAAAGACAAGTAGGTAGTTGTTAACTATTTAAATTAACCTGATAAAATATAAGTCAATCTCCTTCAGGCAGCAAAGATTCCTAGCTACTGCCACTAGTATGAGAAATTCATGTATACCTAACAGAAAAGACAAATGCATTAAATTTTGTGATGAATTATATTTCATTTACACTAATTGGAGTTTTTTTTAAAATAAAGCCTTGGAGTGTGTTTTTTTATGGTGGTACTGAAACTCAAACACAGGGCCTCGTACTCTTGCTTAACTTTTTCCCTCAAGGCTGGTGCTCTACCACTTCATCCACACTTCCACTTCGGCCTCATTGCTGGTTAGTTGGAGATAAGAGTCTGGTTAGCTTGAGATAAAAGTCTCTGGGATTTGTCTGCCTGGGACATAGCTCAGATCTGGAACTGCGATGCTCAAATCTCAGCCTGTTGAGTAACTAGGATTAGAGGCATGAACCACAGGCACCTCCCATGATATAAAATTTGGTAATTATTTGTGTGTGTATGCATGTGTGTGAGTGTATGTTCATATATATGTGAAGGTGTGTGTGCATATATATGGTTGGGTTGTGCATATGTGTATGTAGTTTATGCATGTTCATGTGTATGTGGGGAATGTTCATGTGTATGTGTGAAGGCATTTTGTGGGTGTGGGTGTGTTACGGGCATATGTGCAAAAGAATGTATGGTGTATATGTGTGTGCACATTTGAGTCACTTCATCTTACCACTTCTCCTTGAGCACTGCTACAAACATAGTGTAATGCTCATCAATTATGACTGTACTGCTGCCAAATGAGCACAAACTACCAAGGGTAATATTGAATGATAAATTCCTTATTTGGAAGCAAAGAACACTCCTTTCTGAAAGAGATGATAGAACAGTTCTCAAACAACACTGAGACTCCTACGTGCAAGTAAGGTGAGACAATCTCCATATCCCTGGAAGTGTCCTCAATTGTAGGAACAAATTCACAGAGATTGTTGATCAAATGGGTATTGGGATTCTGTCTCCAGAGATCCTACTCAGCACATGAAGGTAATAACTAAACCGGCACTTCCTGTTCTCACAGAAATGAATAATTGGCTCTTTAAGTGTACCATGCACCTTAATAAAACATTACAGATTAATACTTAATGCATTTTGAAAATTGAAGTGTTCCCAAAGAAATATACAGGATATGATATTGTGGCTGAAATAAAAGCAAAGCAAAGCAAAACAAGACAAAAACCTTGGGAATCACTGAGGTAGGCTTATGGTAACTGCTTATTGCAGTAGTCTTGAAATTTAACAAATTTTTACTGAGGTTAAAGAAGATAATAAATGTAATCAGACTTGAATCTATGTAATAAACTAGAAGTCATTGTTAATGTGTTATGTTTTATTGTGAAGTTTTGTGAATTTCATGCATATACATAGCTGGGAGTTTTACAATATGAATGATATATAGACCGAAAGAAATGTTAATGATATTTATAAATGAATTACTGTTGAAGATGTTGGTACATTCCTACAATCCTAGCATTCTAGAGGCTGAGGCAGGAATATATAGCTAATGCAATGCTAACTTAGGCTACATAGTGATATAACATCTCACACAAAAATCAAAAACAAAAGGAGTAAAGGAGAAACAGATGGATAATAATTTGAATTCAACTCTTATTAATTAAGGGTGATTAAATGATGAGTTGTGAATGTAATAACACAGGAAAAAAACATGAGCTAAGTGAATCCCATATGGATTGAACCAGCAGTAAGTTGAGAAAAGCCATTGACAATCACAGACTAAAAGTGTTCACTTAATTAATTGTAATTACTTCATTCTTAAAATTATACATGTGGTGACTTTGTAAATGGAAAGTAGATCAAAGCACATTGACATGGGAAGAACATGGGAAGTAACTGACACCGGAGGGATCCAGAGTGGAGGAATTAAAGATGGATTGAAAGGCTTATATTTGCCTCTCTAGGTCATAGTCAACAAGGATGTTAATACACAACTCAGCCATAGACCTGACCCTTTTATTTGTGGGGGAAGACAGCAAATAACCTGTATGGGTGAAGTAGGAGTCATTAAGGTTGGTTCCCCTCGTTAGCTCTCCTCACACAATTGGTTACACAAAGGGATAACAGAAATTATAAAAGAGACTTACTTATTTACCTACTCCTCTTTTTTCACCCTCTTTCTGAAGAACAGTTGCATTACATGATTGTATTTTACTTCTAAATGCTTCTGAAGAGTTTGTTTACATGGGTAGAAAATCAAAAACAATACTTTATAATCAATTCATATGGAAATGACAAAATAATCACATAAAAAGATTAAAAGTAAATAAAATAATTTAGTAAACAGCTATCGAAATGTCGCATTTCACTAGAGGTATAAAGTTGTCTTTTGGTCTTAGAGTCTGAATTTCAGGCCTTACCACACAGGTTTTCTACAGCTTGGGACATGTCCCAGCCCTTTTTTGTTTTATTTATTTATTTATTTATTTATTTATTTATTTATTTATTTATTTTTTGCCAGTCCTGGAGCTTGAGACTCAGGGCCTGAGCACTGTCCCTGGCTTCTTTTTGTTCAAAGAGAGCATTCTAGCTTTTTTAAGCCACAGCGCCATATATATATAGTGCTGGGGAATCGAACCCAGGGCTTCATGTATGCGGGGCAAGCACTCTACCACTAGGCCATATTCACAGCCTGTTTTAGTTATTTTTCAGATAAAAATCTCACTTTTGTTTTTGGCATAGGGCTAGCCTTGGACTGAGATCTTCTTCTTACAAGTGCTCCCTCATTGCTAGAATGATAGATACACACTTTTTCCCCTGGCTTGTTGATTGAGATAGGGGTCTCATTAGCATTTTTCTCTAGTTGGTCTCAAATTGAGAATGTGTGTTTTTTTTTCTTTTATTGTAATCCCAAACACATGTGCCTTGCTGTGAAGAAATAATACATGCTGGAAAACATTATCTATAGTGGATAGAGTGAGAGCAAGGGGGAGGGAACAATTTTCATTGGTGGTGCTGGTAGTGGCAAGAAGGAGGAAGTAACTGTACCAAACTGGGTCATAGAATAGTCAGAAATGAATCCAGCAGACATGAAACTCTTTTCTCCAGGAAATTCTAGAAATAATTCCTATATTTCCTGGTTCTCTACTTTTGGACAAATTTTAATTAAACTATAAAAAAATCAAATAATTCCTAAGGCTATCCTTGATCAGGATCAGTGTACAAATTTTCTTTTATTGCATAATACCACTAATTTAAGTTTTTAACAAATCACACTGTAAGGCTTTCTAGGACCCCAGAGACAGCTGTAATTATGGACTTATAGAGGTGCCTTCTCATCTAGATGATTGACAGGTAAAGAATGTTCTCATTGGTGTGGTTGGTAGAGTTCATTATCTGTAACTGTGACTGAAAGTCCTGGAGCTTTGCTAGCTACAGGCTGGAGGCCATGTGTTATGGGTTCCTTGAATATGGCCAGTTACTTCAGTAACATAGTAAGGAGAAGTTTTTACCTCCAGAAGGGCCCATCCCATCTTTAGGGTCTTTCCCTGATTAGACAAGGACCTCTGAGGATGCTCTCTTACAATTAAATCAATATCAACTAATTTAGGGACATAATTGCATCTGCAGAAGCATTTCACCTCAGCCATGTTCTATTGGCTAATGGCAAGTCACAGGTCTCAAGCATAACCAAGAGGTGGTGATTATATAAGAGGTGAACAGCAGGGGCCTGACTCAAGGGACTGTCTAGGACTTGCAACCAGAAGGTGGAATGAGACAGCAAAGCTAAGACCAGGGCCTCCAGTAATGGTTATAAAGAGAGGGCAGCTACTTGTTACAGAAGTATTGTCTGTCTAGCAGTTGTAGATTCAAACCGGTAGTTACCTGTAGATACATAAAGTGTTTCAAAACTCATGTTTAAGTTAAGCTAAAAACAATTCTAAATAAATTGAATAGAAGGTAATAAAATATAATAAATTAGAAATAAAATAGTAAAATTTATGAAATGTATGTAAATGGCTTTTCTTGCTTTCTAGGTCTTTCTGATTTGTTCTTATAGAAGAAAGACCATTTCATTCAATCCAGAGAGGGGCAAGTGCATGCCTGGGGGGGTGGGGCACATGCATGAGGCATGTGTATATACTTTTCAATGTTTGTTTAGAAGTTTGTTACATAGATGAGAGGAAGAAAATATTAGAGATTTTATCATTTTTATAAGTAACCAACACTTAAGTAACAAACACTTTTTTTAAAAAAGCATTCCACATCCATATGGAAAAGGAATTAGAAATTCATTTGAAAACCAGTAAAGGAGGAGGGAGGATGGCAGATTACAGACATCCAGCACATTTTTGCATCTCCACAAAGTTTAAACAAAAATTTAAGTGTCCTCCTGCAAAGAGGAGGTATCATGCAGTCAGCAAGCAACAAAGATAACTCCATACCCAACGAACGAGCAATACTTGTTCATAATAACAAAGTTATAGTGTCAATCTAGGTACCTCAAAATAGATGAATGAAGAAAATTCACTGTATATGCACAATGAAAGCATTACTCAGCCATAAACAAGAATAAAATTATTCCATGAACAGGAAAATGGGTGGAACTAAGATCATCATGTTAACCAAAATGAGCCCAATTCTTAGAGATAAATATTATGTGTATTCTTTCACAAGTGAAATCTAGACTTTTTTTAAAAGTCATGAAAGCAGAAGGGGAACATTTTAGGGAAGGAGAAAGGCTTTAGCATAAGTAAGGAAACAAGAAAAGATGATAAGAAATGACAGCATGTAAGCCAGATGCCCATAGCTCACACTTGTAATCCTAGCTATTCAGGAGGCTGAGATCTGAGGATTGCTGTTTGATACCAGCCTGCGCAGGAAAATCTGTGAGGCTTTTAACTCCAATTAACCACCAGAAAACCAGAATTGGCTCTGTAGCTCAAAGTGGTAGAGTCCTGGCCTTGAGGCCCAAAGCTCAGAGATCCTAATTTCAACCCCTATGACCATCACCACCACCAACAAAAAAGAAATAACAGTAATTATTATTTTGAACAATAGTTAGAAAATAAAAAAAATGCAGTTCTCTACTGGTTGGCGAGAGCTAATTGGCTTCTAAATAAATTATATTTAGGATTTATAAATAAATCTCTAAGCTAGTATTTTGGTATTATAAATTATTACAATTTATAATGTATAATTTAGACATTTCTAAATTATCATTTAAAATATTTTAATTATTATAAATAATATAAAAAATTTTAAAGTCAACTTCATTTTTTCTGGTTATAAGATGACATACCACGTAAGGAAAGCTGTATAAATTATTTTGACATTATTTCAATATATGATATACATTATATATTCCCTAGTTTTGTTATATCAAATTTTGGATCTAATTTTTTTGAAAATCCTGTTTCAGAAAAGAAGCAAGTTCTGACTTTGAGTCAAATTACTTCAGAAGGCAAGCTCTATCTTCAGGAAATTTTATTTTGAAAAGTGTGTTGCAGGTTGGTTTGGGTTTTTTGTTTTTCGTTTTTTTTAGTTGTTTGTTTTGGTGTTTTTTTTTTATGGTCTTCTTCCTGACTTTGGTTACCCTACAGTTACAACCAGAGCTTTACAAAACAGATTACAATCCAGCCATGTAATTGTCAAGTAGATACACAAGTAGGGAAATCCTATCCCTTCCAAAGCTGTACCTATTGTGATCTGCACGGCCTCTAAAGAAGGCTGGAGAGCATCAGCCTGGTTCTCACTGAGTGCAGTTACCTCGTTGTCCACCTTCTCTGTGTGAGCACTGCTAGAGTTAAGTGCTGTGCTCTTATAGTTTGACTTACAAGCCAATTAGTTCAACCTTCTCCATGCTCTGGAGTTGTATAGGTCACTGTGTGTCCCTAGGCCCCTCAGTAACAGAATATAAAGAGCCCTGATTTTGAGGGATGTCTGTCTCACTGACTGCTTTCAACGAGATTGAGGTTTTCAAAAGGATTGTGAAGTTTTCACAGAAAACAAGCTCCTAAACCACTGTGTTCATTTTTCAGTCTGATGAGGAAATACTAGAAAATGTCATGAAATCAGGGTCCAAAACCAAGTACTTGAGTGGATCCCTATTAAGTGATTTCCCATTGGTGCTTTACTGTGGCCTACCAGCAGAGTGGAAAGCAAACAAGCATTTATCTGAGCTAGTCATAAGTGGAAATACATGAGCACTGAAGTGAGACTGACTGTACACCAAGGATGTGAGAACACCCCAATGTCCAGGTCAAGCAGACTATGTATTGAATCATGCTACTAATGGGGAAATGAACTGGAAGTCTATGTACAATATGCTCATCTGTTGTTGAAAGCCAATACTGAGTTTACAGCTGTAGAAAGCCATGCATTTAAAAAGTCAGGCTTTACATAGTATATTAAAGAACAAAAACAAAAACAAAGAAACAAAAACCCCTCTTGTTTCCATATCTTGAAGTTCATTTTGATTAGCATCATTTTATATGGCTATATGTACTAGCTATTGAGCTATTATGATTCTCTGCTAGGACTATCTTAGATATACATTAATTATTACAAATGATAGAAACCATGGTGCCTATGTTTGAGTTTCTTTTTGTTTTTAATATACTATGTAAAGTTATTCCTTTTTTTCTTTCATTTGTTTTCCTTTAGTTTATGCCCTACTGTCACTATTTTTTTTTTTATTTTGGTACCCTATGTCTTATACATATGTTTATCAGATTTGCAGAAGGGGAGGGGAATAACAAAATGATGAGACACAGGACAAAAGGCGAACCAATGCAACATCGATACTCACAGGACACTATGTTGGAAATGAACTTTACAACTTAGGGGGAGGAGAGTCAGGGGGAGGGAAAGTGGGAGAAAACAAAGGAGGAGGTAACAATGTTCGACAAGAAATATACTCATTACCTTACTTAGATAACTGTTACCCCTCTGAAATGACCCTTACAATAAAAATTTTTTAAATAATAGTAAAGTTATTAAACTAAAAATAAAGTCAGGCTTTACATATCACCACAAAGAATGCAAATTGCTGAGCTGGAAAGCTGGAAAGCTGTGTGTGGTAGCTCATTATGAAATATTTCCTGCTGCGTGGTAATGGCTTATGCCTGTAATCCTAGATACTCGGAATACTGAGATCTAAGGATTGCAGTTCAAAGCCAGCATGGGAGGAAAGTCCATGAGACTCTCATCTCCAATTAACCAAAAGAAAATCAGAAGTGGCACTGTGGGTCAAAGTACAGTGCTAGCCTTGAGAAAAATAACTCAGGTCCTGAGTTCAAGCCCTACAAACCTCACCTCAAAGAAAAGAATTATCTCTTGGCAAAGAAAAGCATTTGCTTTATGATTCATCTTTAATTACTTTATTCAAGAGCTCACTGGGTAGATCAAAATGAATAATATATAAAGTGAAGTCAGTCTTAGTAAAATCAAAACAAATTTTACATCCCCCCCCAATTCTGATAGTGATGTTCTTAACTTTTCCTCATAATGCTTGCTCAAGTGAAATGAGGACTGAAAACTATGAAGCTCATAGCTTCAAATCACCTGGAAAGAGCATGACATTCAAAGTCTCTTGCTCCATCAGCAAACCTAACAGGAGAGCCTGTGGCACCCCCAGAGTCTTATGTAGGTTGGCTGACAAAGAATAGGGAATAATTATTTTGGAAAGCATTGTATTTCCATTAAGGATAATTCAAGGGTGGATCAAAGGGGAATATAGTCAGAAGAGAATAATTTTCTTGGTCCTGGTGGCTCATGGATGAAATCCTAGCTATTCTAGAACCAAGAATTACAATTTATAGCCAGCCCAAGCAAGGTAGAGAAAAAGACTCTTAGCTCCAGTTAAGTACATAAAGCCAGAAGTAAAACAATTACTCAAGGCAGAGCTCCAGCTTTGATCAGCAAAAGCCAAGCACAATTCCGAGTTCAAGCCCCAGAATAAGCTTGAGAAACCAAATAATTCAAGTAAATTTCTGTTTTTAAAAGCATTATGGGGGCTGGGGATATGGCCTAGTGGCAAGAGTGCTTGCCTCATATACATGAGGCCCTAGGTTCGATTCCCCAGCACCACATATACAGAAAATAGCCAGAAGTGGCTCTGTGGCTCAAGAGGCAGAGTGCTAGCCTTGAGCAAGAAGAAGCCAGGGACAGTGCTCAGGCCCTGAGTCCAAGCCCCAGGACTGGCCAAAAAAAAAAAAAAAAAAAAAAAAAAGCATTATGTATGTCTGAAGCCAAGAGCCAAGGGCACATGCCTGAAATCCTAGCTACCCAGAAATCTGAGTTCCTGGAAGGAATTTTGAAGCCAACATTGGCAAGTAAGTCCATGAGACCCTTACCTCCAAATACCCACCAAAAGGCCAGAAGTATATCTGGGGTTCAACGGTAGAGTGCTCACCTTAAGTAGAAGAGCTCAAGAACAGCACTCAGGCCCACAGTTCAAGCAGCAGGCCCTACACACACACACACACACACACACACACACACACACACACACACACACACACACACACGAAAATAAAGGTTTAAGAATCCAAGCTGTAACTCAAGTAGTTCCTCATATCAAATCCCACCACTCAATCCTCTATGCCAAAATGCCAAATAGAGACATAGAGAAAGGCAGAGAAAGGAGATTACATGGTACAAGCAGCCAGGAAGATAGCTATTCAGTTCAACTTTGGCCCTTTTAGGGAATATAACATTTGCCTTAGTCTTAAACAGACAGGGCTCTGGGCGAAGATGCCTCAGGCATGCAGCATAATGATTAAATAATCCAGTCACATGGGTAGCATGACTGACCATTGTCTCAGTACTTTTTCTGGAGGGTTCTGGAGAGCTAAGTCACTTGCAAGCGACAGGATCATGTTGCTGGTTGGGTAGCTTGTCGTGAGTTTTGATTGTTCCCTTTACAGAAGATATATTGTGAGGAGCAGTTTGCTTTTTTTCTCAAGATGCTTATTGGTAAGTCCTCTCCTTTCTGGAGCCCAAATTGATTGCAAAGTAACTGTAGGAGAGAATGGCTCAGACACAGGGCACAGCTGTGAAATGTGTGTGTCATGAGGTGATTTGTGTGCTCACCTTTTATTTTGTCTTTACTTAATTTATGTGCCCAACAAAGCAACATCTATGCACCTTTACAGTTTTTAAATGGACTTTTTCTTCTTCCTTTTTTTGTGCTATTGTAGCAATTTATTTCATTACATTGAACTTAATCATATTTTGTGTAAAGTTTCCTGTCTTGCTCATTGAACTACATTTATAAATTTTATGCAGAACAGTTTCTTTTTAAAAAATTAGCACATATTAGCTATACAAAACATAATTCATTGTGACATTTCCATGCACGCATACAACGTGTCCCAATCATTCCTCCTTGTCACAGTCACTCACTTCTCCACTTCACGTTCAATCTATTTTAACAATATCCATTCTCCTTTATGGCTTTCCTGCCGGTGCCAAAACTAGAGATTGAACTCAGGGCCTCCCACTCACTTGGATTTTCTACCCAAGGCTGGTGCTCTGTCACTTGAACCACACCTCAGCTTCGATCTATTTGCCAGTTAATTGGAAATAAGAGTGGACTTTTCTGTCTAAGCTGGCTTTGAATCTCATTCCTCAGATCTCAGCCTCCTGAGTAGCTAGTGAGCCAGTTACATGTGTCAATATCCATCCCTTTTATCCTTGTTAGCCTAAAGCCCTCTCCTTATACCCCAAAATAATCCTCTTGCTCTTTCTCTCTCCCCTCCTATCCTCTATTGGTCAACAGCTTTCATTGAAGTTCCTTATGTTGATTTCATATGTGGTAACAGTATACTTCAAAATTATTCTTTCATTCTCCCTTTCCCTCCTCCTTCTACGTCTAAGTAGCCCTTCAGTAAGACTCACATTCCATGTGTCTGTCTATATCTGTCAACTGTCTCTCTGTCTGTCTGTCTATATCTATCTATCTATCTCTATCTATCTATCTATCATCTTTCTATCATCTATCTATCATCTCTCTACCTCTATATCATCTATCTTTCTATTCATCTATCTATCTAATTATGTATACATGCATATATACATATATACCGGCCCATAAACATATGTGTGTCTTACGTTCACTATCCACAAATAAGCAGAAACATGTATGTTGTGTTTTGTTCTTGGCTTGTTTTACTCAATAAAAAGTCCTCAAACTCTATCCATTTTCTGAAAAATGGCATTTCATTTTTCTAATGGTGTTTTGTTTTGCTTTATAAAAGCAACCAACTGCAGTCTCAAGGAAATTCAAGTCCTATGTGTGTCAGCTTATGGGACAAATATCCCCTTTCAACTTATTTTCAAAGGAGCAGAATGTTCTTTAGGCTGGGCTGATGCCCTAAGGCAAGAAGGGATAAAAAACAACACAAACTAGGGAGAGGTGAGGGGAGGGGATGGGCAGGAGGAAATGGAAGAGGAAGGGAAAGAAGAGGGCCAAGGAGTGTACTGTTTTTCTGTTGTCTACCCAGCTCACATACACCCTATCTGAGTGGAAGGATTTTACATGACTAAAAGGAAAGAGCAGTTTCATAAGGACTCTTTGTAGAACTGGGACTTAGGAAAACTACTAAGGATAGTTTTCTGAGAAAAGTCTAGCAGAGTAACTGAAAATTTTACCTCCTTGAAATTTCTCCTTATTTGAGGGGAAAAAATGGCTGAGGGTAGAGATAGCGTGGTCAAGCCACTAAATATGGAATACATGTCCTAGTTAATGGCTTGTAGAGCTTCCAATATCTCTTGAAAAGGACACCAGGAAACATCATCACGAAGAAAAAGACTTGAGCACACTTGATGATGAATACAGATGGCATATAGATACAGACGGCACATGCCCATAATAGCAGAAATGATGGAATTCCTAAAGTAGATAGATCACAATTCAGGAATGCACGTGGAAAGAAGGGGATACATACTCTAAAAATATCAGTGAAAAACCGGGTTATAGCTACAGTTCAAGAGTGCCACATCGCCCTAAGAAGTATGAGACCCTGGGTTCAAATGCTAGTACCTCCAGATAAAAATAAGTGCCCACTTGCTGATAGGAAAGGTATTTCATAATATTAAACAGCATTGGCCTAGAGACCAAAATTTAAAAAGTTTTACATTCATTACAGCACTTGATTTGTATATCTTTGTAGTTATTATTGCTTTTCTGTTACTGATATTTTTATTCACTGAAGAAGACAATTGTGAAATATTACATAATATAAAACTGAATGATAGAAAAGGAGCCACACCCAAGATCTTCAAGGTTTAATTTCTAGGGCTTTAGTCCTATACTAGACTACTCATTCCTGTATGTTATTTCACTTTGTTTTGGACTCTAAATATTAGTTTAGCATTTTCTTACAGGAAATAAACCAGATCACACTGCCACAATAGTATTTTTACATGACATTTACAAAATATTACATTCAGGCAGAACGTTTTCTAATTCTTGTGTTTTTCTTATTGCAAGCAATTGGAAATATACACCTGGATTGATACCTGGAAGAGAAACATTTTGGTTTCAAAATATCATGGTCATACAGTTCGTTAGCAGGTCATACACAAATAGTTATGTCTAGTCTTCTCAGTGTCCTGAATCCAGGACTTCCAACGGGTACCAAAATCCACAGAAGCTCAAGTTTCGTATATAAAATTGTACAGTGTTTGTGGTAACTTAACCCCTCCTGCTATGTTCTGTAGTACATCTTGTCTAGTTTACTTAAGATTACCTAATACAATGTAAGTTCTGTGTATATGGTTCTTATTCAGTATAGATGCATCTTCTGAATATTTTCAGTCCCCAGTTGATTGAACCCACAGATGCAGAGAACCTGCTGTGCCACTGTAAGGCCATGAAACACAAATGGAGCACTTACGTTGATCTAAAAATTCAGTGCATTTCCATGAAAAATGACTCCTCTTCCACAATGAACAAAATTGTTTGGTCAAAATTTCCATCACCCATGGTGGGATGATAGCACTTCTATTCTGGCCTGATGACTGAAAACCAGAGTCATCACCAGCATGCTGCCTGACGCACAGATTCTGTTCTCATGTTTCTCTAAAGTTGTTTTCAAGCATGGAAGATTTAAACCAATTTCCCCAAAGGAAGTAATACCATAGGCACCCACACTAACACTTGACCTTTGCACAGGGACAAGGTGACAAGGGGAAAGCCCATAGGGGGCACTGAGGTCACACAGGTGTTCACCATCTTGTAAAACCATTCACGAAAGCAAATTTCCTTGAACTTCTCAGGCAGCCAGGGAGAGCTGTCATCTCTCCTTTGGATGTATGTTTCACATTTGCGATGCTACACCTCTCTCTGCTATTTAGTGATGACATTTGCAGTTTAAGTGCTTTCACCAGAGCCCTGTCTGCCACATTTATGTTTCACTTTCAAATTCTTGAAAAAGTAACTGGTGTTCTTTGTGGTATTTGAACCTCATGGAGAAATAGAGGAATTTGAGCTTGTCAGTCCTCCTCTTAACACTAAAACTTTTTATGGGGGCTTTTTGGTGTGTGGAGAGTTGACAATATTCTCACCACAATCAGCAACAACACACTTCCTTCACATTTATAGTTTTCCTTGACCTTGTCTGATTATTTTATTTTTGTCTGTAAAAAAGAGGGTCAGGAAAGATATTTGATGCCAGGAATTAATGTAGTGATTTGATTTCTCAGGCAAGAGAAATGTAAACTTACCAAAATGGAAGATGGTGATTTGGCTTGTAAACACCTGAAATAATGCATTGCAGGATTTCACCATCACAATGTATGGCTGTGATGTGAATATCAATCTTTAGAAACCTCTGTGTGCTCCCACATCTATGGCCCTGAGTAAGTTCAGTGTAGAACTCATGCCAAAGGCCAGGTGCCAGTAACTCACACCTGTAATATTCGCTACTCAGAAGGCTGAGATCTGATGATCATGGTCCAAAGCCAGCTTGGGTAGTAAAGTCTGTGTGACTCATTGCCAGTTAACCAACAAAAAAGTCAGAAGTGGAGATATGGCTAATGTGGTAGAGCACCAGCCTTAAATGAAAGAAAGCTAAGGAAGAGCACAAGGACCTGACTTCAATATCCAGTATTGCACTCCCCCCCAAAAAAATCTGAAAAAATACTTTGTAAAACTTCTAACATGTTTATCTGTTTACCAAAATAGTCTTGGAGATATCTTTCAGAGAGAAGCTCTTAGCAAAAATATTTAGAACTAAGTGGAATAAGAAATAAACATTCTAGGGAGTTTGTTTACTACAAGTAAAGGTATTTCCTTCAAGTGGAGGCACTTATATATATTTCCTTATATATTAGTATTATGTCATCTAAATATGCAATCTTTTTTCTCACACAAAATTCCTACAGGTATGTGCAAAATCTTTTTAATTTCCATAATATTACTGAATTATTTCATTTGATATGTGAATATCACTTAATAATTCTCTATTTGCATAGGAAACAAAAAATTGTGATCTACAACTAAAAATTGGCCAATAATTTAATGCCAGAGTTGAAGCATTTTAGACTTCAGCTATTTCAGAACGATGTTTGCATGTATATACCCTAAGACATCCTAGGGATGAGACCCAAGTACAAATGCAACATTCATTTATATTTCATTGACATATTTCTTACATTCCTATACAGAAGATAAAATTTTCACATTATTTGTATCAAGCATGTGTTTGGGCTGTAGTCCATCACATTAGATCTATAATTTCCCACTTGTGACATCAAATCATTGGTGTGGTGCAATTCAGAATTTAGATTTTTTAATTAGGAATATTCCATCTGTATCTGACCTAGTTACTTGCATGCCAGTGAATTGTGACTGGCAGCAATGAATGCCAGTAGCAAATAGTTTCATGTAATGGAGTGCAGAGATGAGATTTTTGCTTTTACTGAGTGGTCCACATACTTTGGGGTAACCACTTTTGCCTGAATTACAGAACTTAATTACACAGACCCAGGCACAGGACTATAACCCTACTACTCCAGAGGCTAAAATCTGAGAACTGAAGTTTGAAGCTAGCCTGGGAAGGAAATTCCATGAGAGTCTTACCTACAATAAATCATGAAAAAAGTAGAAGTAAGATATGGCTCAAGTGGTAAAATACCAGCATTTAAGGCCTAGGACCTGAGTTCAAGTCCCAGTCCCAACATACACACACATATACATAATAATAATAATATTCCTATATTATGTATATTATTATATATTACACATCATATTATGTATCATATATTATGTATTATAATATGTTATATTGTTATTTATTATTGTTAGCATTAGTAATAATAAGTTGGGCACCAGTACCTTGTGCCTGTCATCCTAGATACTCAGGAGGCTGAGATCTGATGATGGCAGTGGCCAGACCCAGAGTTCAAGCCCAGAACCAACACACACACACACACACACACACACACACACACACACACACACACAGAATAATAATTACACAAAGCAAATTCCAATTCCATTACTTGGGTTGCATGGAATGACAATAATTTTCTATGCTGTGTTAAAATAATTTTTAATGTTGGTTTTTGTATGACAAGAGAAGGAGAGAAGAATGTCTGGCAGGGTCAGGTGCTGAGTATCACTGAGTATGTAGTTGCCTTAAGCCTATAGTCGAACAATCTTGTAGATAAAGGTATCAAGTGAAGTGTTGATGACGTGGGACATTCAGGTGTCTTTTAAACTCCAAACTCCCAACATACCAAATCTCCCTCCTTGATGTAGAAATTTTTCTGGTCACCTGTGCTGTGATGACCCTGTGGTGACCTCACTCAGTGCAGGCACTGAGCCGAACATCCTTGTGAAATGTTCAAAGCCATCAATCAATATCAAACTACAATGTCTCTTAAAGATCTAATTTCAATGTAAAATTAGAAAAAATACATAAATTAAGTCAGGTGCAGTGGTCCACCAGTAAACCCAGTGTTTGAGATATTGGAAGTATTAGCAGTGAGTTTGAGGCCTGTTTTATCTATATAACAGTCCAGATTGGGGTGCATAGTGACTTTTCTCAAAACAAATTAACAAACAAACCCCCCAAAGGCACACAAATCAAGCAAATTGTATTTTGTTGGTTGTTATTAACAACTAAAAAATTAGTGGAAATAGATAGGTTTGATCTGTTTGTTGATGAAAGTGAAAGGAATGTTTATTTGGAAAAGAATATGCTCGGCCTAGTAACTAAGGACTGTAATCTTTCTTATACAGGAGGATGACATCTGGAGAATCCAAGTTCCAGAGTAGCACAGGCAGAAAACTCCATGAAAATTTGCCTTTAAAATAAACACCAAAAAGTTAGGTTGGAGGAATGGCTCAAGTGGTATAGCACCATTTAACAAACAGGGGTTCTTAGTTGAAATCCAGTACCATCAAAAGTAAATAAATAAATACACTCTTAGCAAATTGAAACCAACCATCTCTTGGGGTGAAAATGACTGGAAAGAGATGTTGATAGTGCTAGAGAGGAAAGATACTTCTAATTTTGGTCAGAAATAGTAAAAAGGGAAAAAAAACATTATTGATCATTTCAATAGACAAAACAAAATACCACCTTGTCAATCATAACAACAATATAAGTTGCACACACAAAAAAATAGGTTTCACCCTGATAAGACTTCTACCAACAAAGCAAAATATGAGAGGAGTTTTGTATCTTTGTCTATAAATAACATTTCCTTTAAATTATTTGGTGGATGTGTCTTTGGGTAGTTTGAATTTTAGAGTAATGCTGTCCTCCTCGAGTTAGGAAAATCTTTACCTTTATTCTTTACACAACAATTAGGAAAATGCAGTATTAATTCTTCTTTACATGCTTAGTAGAATTCAGCAGTGAACTATAGTTTAAATATTATAGGCTTCCTTCATTAATGAAATGAATGAGATACTCTTGGTCTTATAAAAAAATTGCTTGGCTTGCAGTTGAAAGATCTTTCTTTGGAACCTTAACATTGTTCAAATGTTCACAATACTCAGAGAACTCAACAGATTTAATTCAATCATCAAAATATAAATAGGGATTTATCAGAGAATTAGAAGAGCCATTCCAAATGTGTGAGACAAAAAAAAAAATCATTTAAATGTCCCAATAAATCTTGAATGAACAGGAAGTCTAAGGGTAGTACAGTGCCTAGCTTCAAAGCATACTACAAAGCTATACCAATTAATGTGGCATTATATCACCAAAAAATAGACACATAGGTAAAACATAGAATTGAAACCATGGAAGAAGACCTACATATCTTTCATAAAGGTGCTAAATAAAGCAATGAAGAAAGGTTAGTCTTTCCAATAAGTCGTGATGGGAAAATTTAGCATCTACTTACAAAAGATTGAAGTTAGACTCCCATTTCTCACTGTATACAAAAATTTAAACAGATATAAGTCCGAAAAATGAGACATGAGAATGAAACTCTTAATAGAAAATATGGAAATGCTTCAGAAAGAACATTGCACTGGGACTTTTTCTTAGCTATGGCCCCTAAAACATAGGAATCACAAACAAATATAACAAAATAATATTTTATCAAAGTAAAAACCTTCTGCACAGTTTTAAAAACTACTAGCTGAATAAAAAGCAACCTACCGACTGGTACAAATTTCATAAACTACACATATGACAAAGGAGATTTAGTAACTAGAGGATGTAAAGAACCTAATGGCCAATGCAAAGTAATTTACATACACCAGGGCAATAGATATAAATACACATTTTCCAAGAAAAATAGACAAATGGCCAGTAGTGTGCATAGAAAAGACTCAACATCACCAGTGATGAGAAAAATTCAAATCAAAATAAATTGAAATAGCATCTTACACCAAGTAGAACGACAGATGAAAACTCAAAAGTCAAAATGTACTGGTGTAGATGTTGATCACAAGGTAGCAACAGTGGGAAACAATAGATAGAAACAGAATTACATAACATCTTGCAATCTCCCTGCTTGGCACATATCCAAATTCATTTTAACTCAGACAGTATGGAAACAACATAAATCCATCAATTGATGAGTGAATAAAGAAAAGTGAGTTAAATACATGCAATGGAATATTATTACACCTTGAAAAGGATTCAGTCTTGTCATTTGCAACAACATGGATAAAGAATAAGGTCATTTAGTGATCATGAATAATCTAGGCAAGTACAAGTACAGAAAGACAAATACTACATGATTTAATTGATGGAGAATCTACAAAACATTCATTTCATGAAAGTTGGGAGTTGAATGTTAGTTTCTAGACAATGGAAAGAGTAGTGAGGGGAGAGGGATGGGCATTGAGTAATTAACAGTAGCTAAGTTATAGTTAGGAGAAAGAAGTGTAGGTGATCTATTTTATGTAAGAGTTTTGGTAGATTATCCTAATGTTCTGTTTACTTTTAGGAGGAAGTAGCTATTTGAATGTTTTCACCACAAAGTAATGACAAATATTTGAAAAGATAACATCTGTCCTAATGTGAACAATGCATGCATGGAACAAAATATCCCATGTGTGATCTTTACATATCAAATTGAATCAAGGACAACTCAACTAATAGAAACTTTACTGATCCAAGAAGGTCACTGTAAATGTTAAGGGATTCTTGTTGGTGGTGCTATTGGAGGTTGGAGCATGAGGGCTCCCACAGGCTTTTAACATTTGTATCTATTCCAACAGTACTTGATAGCATCATACCTAAACAATTAAATCCTTGCTTAGTCTGCAGTACTAGGCATTTTCTTTACTAGTAGCTTAGAGGAAATAAGGAACAAAATAATAACACAGGCAATTCTGTAGGGAAAATGTAAAATATATTCTATCTGGGAATATAGATCAAATATATCTATTAAACATTTTGATACATTTTCTGGGCACTTAAATATTTTATGATTGAAAATAGAAATATTATTTCAATAGTTTTTCCTTGGTTGAAGTACTAAATATTAGAGTTAGGGTGTCTGTTTCTTGGTAAGAATTCCTCCATTTAAGCTATGTCCTTAGTCCTCATTTTAAAACTTTCCATCCTTTAAAGAAAATAAAAAACCCAGTACAATAGTGTGTACTTTGAATCCTTTAAACAGGAGGCTGAGTTAGGAGAATCATGAGATCATGTCCATCCTGACCTACTACTGTCTCAGAAACAAGCAAAAAAGAAATAAAGAAAATAATCCACAGCTATTGCTCAAACCTTGCAATTATTGTCTTGCCCAGATATATGCAGTATTGGATAAGATTAAAATAGAAACTCAGAGGCATCCCCATAAATCTGTGACTGAGGAGAAATTTATAATGTACACAAATACTTTTGTCTAATAATTACGATGGAAACATAGTCAACTTAAATCTGCTAGTCTCTTATACTGTACATGTACATCACTAGTCCTTTGTGAGGAATGCACCTTATCCTTCAACCACACTTGTGAGAGATGCTGAGATCACCATGATGCAAACATGTGCTTAGGACCCAGAAGACAAATAATTTAACCATGTTTACACAGAAGAATTTGTGTTCAGACAGCCTGACTCCAGAGTAACATTTCTAACCAGTTACCAATGACACAAATACATAAAACATACAAAGGAAAAACTGAAGGAACTGTCCAGAGCCCCAAACAGGTTTAAACTTGATTTCTCTCTATAGGCTCTACTTTTATAGCAAGCCCCAAACTCCTGATTAATATCAAATATTGCCCTGGAAAGCATAACCCAGTGTAAACTTATCAGGCAGGCTTCCTTCTGATTTCTTTGTTTCTAATATAATATTTAAGTTCATCTCATAGGCTGAGTTCAATTTTCTAAGCCAAGTGTTTTGTTTTCCTTAAGAAACATAAGTAGAAATGATGAGGACCTAACCTTCACATTCAAAATTTTATTATAGTACTTGGGAGCAGATATACAAATTCTCACATAATACAACTAAGGCAAACTTGATCTTGGCAAATGGAAATAATTTGAACCTTGAATCATTAAAAGAGAAATGGATTTCTACATATCTCCTTCTTATAATTGGAAATCTTAAAAATAAAATGAACTGAGATTAACCCAGTAGATTCTGTATGCCAAGTGTATCTGTGAACATTTTTCTAGATGAATCCCATCAAGAGGGAACATCAGAGAGAAGGTAGGGGAAGGACAATGAGTGTAGGCTTTTTCTGTAGAAAATAGTTACATAACACATTGCTTTTAATGAAAGCACTAGAAATAATATTCAAATGGAAGTCATACAGTACAAGTCATTCTTACATTGTCATTCCTCATGTTTTGTATGTATGAGAAACTAAAATTTGATGGGTATGTTGCAGTAACAAATCTTTTTCTTCTTGTCTTTCTGACTCTCATTGCCATTTTGTCTTTGTTTACTTGTGTGTCTCTTTCTCAATACACCTGCACACACAGGTGCTCACACATACACATACTCAATTATTCAAAGCTGAGTTAGCTGTAAGTAATTTCTTGGGAAGTATCATTACCATATGTTGCAAGTAAGCATTATTTCTTTTTGACATGAAGTATAAAACATCTTAAAATTATGGTTTGAATAAGACATCAATAGCAAGGAAGACCATAATTCTACAAAGAAAATGAAGTCATTAATTTCTTAAGGTAGCATATGCTATCCTACTTATTATTTCTATTGTAACATTGATTGGTATATAAATTACATCATTGGGGGGAAGTATGTGCCTGATTTCCTTAGTACAATAAATTTACTTTTCTTTCATCAGTAAAGGATGAGATAAACAAGTTCCCAGAGTTTTGGTCCAGCCCTTGGTAACACAAACCAAAATATATATACAGTTTTTTTTATGTTGAAGTTAGTATTAGCTCATGCCTTTCAAGTCAAATTAATTTCATATTATAAAAGAATGTTCTTCAGCAGAGAAGTCGCTTTTTAAGTCTTTAGCCCACTTGTTGAGGGGGTTGTTGGTTCTTTGTGGTTTTGTTTTGGAGGAATTTGGAGGGGATGTGGCCAAAAGGGAACCCTACTTCATTGTTGGTGGGAATGTAAACTGGTTCAGCCACTCTGGCAAGCGGTATGGAGATTCCTCAGAAGGCTAAACATGGAGCTTCCCTATGACCCAGCAGCCCCACTTTTGAGCATCTACCCAAAAGACCACAAACAAGAACACACTAAAGCCACCAGCACAACAATGTTCATCACAGCACAACAATGTTCATCACAGCACAATTTGTCATAGCTAAAATATGGAACCAACCCAGATGCCCCTCAGTAGACAAATAGATCAGGAAAATGTGGTACATATACACAATGGAATTTTATGCCTCTATCAGAAGGAGTGACATTGCCCTATTCATAAGGAAATGGAAGGACTTGGAAAAAATTATACTAAGTGAAGTGCACCAGACCCAAAGAAACATGGACTCTATGGTCTGCCTCATAGGGAATAATTAGCACAGGCTTAGGCTAGTCACAGCAGAGAATCACAAGAGCCTAATAGTCATGCCCCTATGAATGCATAAGATAATGCTAAATGAAATGAACTCCATGTTATGGAAATGAGTGATATATCACTGTTGTAATTACTTTCAACATGCTATGTGAAACTATAGCTTCTATTGTTGATGATCCTCTTGTATCCCCTTCCTGTGGTTGTACCTGCACTATCACTGTATCTTATCTGAGTACATAGCAAACTATATATACTGGTATTAGAACTAGGCAAGTGAAAGGGAATACCAGAATCGAAAGGCACAGGATAAAAAGACAAATGACTACAAAAGCAATACTTGCAAAACTGTTTGGTGTAAACCAACTGAATAACTCATGGGGGGAGAGGGGAAAGGGGAGGGGGGAGGGGGGATTGAGGGAGGAGGTAACAGACAGTACAAGAAATGTATCCAATGCCTAACATATGAAACTGCAACCTCTCTGTGCATCACTTTGACAATAAATAAGAAAAAAAAAATTTCCACAGTTTCCAATGCTGTGGACAGGACACTTGGCAAACTTCTAACCTAAAACACTCTGTCTCCAAATAGTGTTAATCATTGGAAAATCATGAAGCAGTACTCATAGAGTGTACCTTCCAAAACTTTTCCCAATTCCTAAAGGGATATGTCCATGTATTATACAACACAACCAACTTTCTTCCTATATAAAGTGCTAGAAAACTTTTGAAAAGCTGTCTCTGTCTAGATTTACCCATAAAACTATGTATCAATAGTATAGATAAAAGAAGATTGAGAAGCACACAGAGACAAATGATGGATGGATGGATAGATAGGTAGAGATAGACAGATAGACAGACAGATAGATAGATAGATAGATAGATAGATAGATAGATAGATAGATAGATAGATAGATAAAATAGAAATGTGTATTCTATAAAATTAACAAGAATGAAGGAGTGGGTAGGGGAGGTAAGGATGAGAATGTTGAAATACCTAACCTTCATAAGATATATTCATAAAATTTTTTATTAAATGAAATTCCTTTACACAACTATATTTAAAGATAATAATAAAAAAAGAAAAAAGTGATAGTGATGGAGTCATATATTTTATATAGTTCTGAATGGAGTCTATGCTAGACTACTGTAGCTAATGTCAATGCTAGTGCTACTTCTCAGGGTCTAGAAACCTGAGCACTCTTATTACCATACCCTTTGTGGACTATGACAGGTAAGTCTTCCTCTGTGAAGAACAGGAAAATGCTCATTTTCCCCAAATTATAATTAAACCACCTCTTGTGCTAAATACCCACATGGTTGCTAGAGTTGAGGTCTTGTTTTTGTTTTATGTTTTAGTGTTTTCAAAATATAAAAATACTCACTGATTTTTTTATTCAGTACTGAGGTTTCAACTCAGTGCTAGGAACTGTGCCTCAGCTTTTTCACTCAAAGCTGTTACTCTACTGCTTGAGCCATAGCCCCAGGCTTTTGCTGGTTAATTGGAGATAAGAGTCTCAAGGACTTTCCTGTTTGGGCTGGCTTCAAACAGCAGTCCTCAGATATCAGTCTCATGAGTAATTAGGATTGCAAGCATGAGCCACCATGCATAGTTATCACAAATATGTTTTAGGTATACTATTAGAATCAGAAAAGAATTTCAAGTGATAAACCATGCAAGGTTTCTGTGGACTTGCTATCAGATTAACTGATGTGCAGGACACACTCTTCAGGACAATTTCTTACCCAGGGTCTGCTTACTCTTTGAGCAAAGTGATTTTTCCTACAACCTACCAAGAACATTCTTTGTTATTTCAATTAAAAATATGAAAGGTATTGTGCATTTTTATTTTGTTAAACAAAATAAAAGTGTTCATTTGTAGGGCACTAAAGTGCCTTTGTATTCTCAGATCATGTTTAAAAGTCTGTGTTATGCTATGAATCATTACAATATTGACATTGAAAAAAATATGTTCTCCTTTACCTTATGCTTAAAACAAGTATGCAGGATTTAGAGAAAATATTGGATGTTAATTCAGCATCACATGCGATCCCACCACTACAGATTGCTGTACATGGAAATGGGGGCTTTCTAGCATTATTGTCTTCATTTAGAAGTGTGAAGTTATCCAGAAGTGAGCTTCATATCATAGCTCAGGAGCCTGGAACCCACCAATACCAGACGTTTTTTTTTTGCCAGTTCTGGGGGTTGGACTCAGGGCCTGAGCACTGTCCCTGGCTTCTTTTTTGCTCAAGGCTAGCACTCTGCCACTTGAGCCACAGCGCCACTTCTGGCCATTTTCTGTATATGTGGTGCTGGGGAATCGAACCCAGGGCCTCATGTATATGAGGCAGGCACTCTTGCCACTAGACCATATCCCCAGCCCAATACCAGACGTTTCTGACAGCAGGGACTTGCATAGCCATTACCTGAAAATGATACAAATTGCTATTAGTTGGTATCAATTGGAATTCCTCCTCAGGTAGGACATTAGCCTAGTGACAAGCTGATTTTGACTAGGAGCTTTTCACTGTGTTAATGCAATCTGAATGATCATCACCTATAACATCCTACTACAAACGGTCCGTTAACTAATCAAAATACATATGGTCACCAAGGATCACAGTGATACCTATGAGAAAGAAAGAGAGAGAGAGACAGAGAGAGAGAGAGAGAGAGACAGAGACAGAGACAGAGATAGACACAGAGAGACAGAGAGAGACAGAGAGGGACAGAGAGAGACAGAGAGACAGAGACAGAAACAGACACAGTGAGAAAGAGAGCTACATCCTTCTGCTGAGCTCTGAATGTAAAAAAAAAAAAAATCCACCTTACTTTTAAAAGTCATTACATGATTCATACACTGTTACAAACCCCCAAAAAGTCATTACATGAAATAATTAACTTCAATTCATTTCTACTTAATGGAAAATCTAAATTTTTCCAACTTGCTACTAACATTCACCAGTGTCATTGTGTTTAGACACAATTTTTCCTTACAGCAACACTTGATAACACGTTTTTTTGTTTTGTTTTTTTTAATTATTATTATTATTTTTTTTTTGGCCAGTCCTGGGCCTTGGACTCAGGGCCTGAGCACTGTCCCTGGCTTCCTTTTTGCTCAAGGCTAGCACTCTGCCACTTGAGCCACAGCGCCACTTCTGGCTGTTTTCTGTATATGTGGTGCTGGGGAATCAAACCCAGGGCCTCATGTATACGAGGCAAGCTCTCTTGCCACTAGGCCATATCCCCAGCCCCTGATAACACATTTTTTAAACAAAATGAAACATTGGGGGATCAGCCAGCTGGAAAAGTTTTTGTTTTGTCAGTCCTGGGGCTTGAACTCAGAGCCTGAGCACTGTCCCTGGTTTCTTTTTGCTCAAGGCTAGCACTCTACCACTTGAGCCATAGTGCCACTTCTGGCTTCTTCTGTATATGTGGTGCTGAGGAATTGAACTCAGGGTTTCATTCATGCTAATTAAGCACTCTGCAACTAAGCCATATTCCTAGCCCCCTGAAAATTATTTGCTTATATGTATTTTCCATTTTCTTGTTGATTGTAAAAACTGGTTTTCAAAACTGAGATTTTGATTAGGTTAGACCCAAAGACATAGTCATCACTTTTAGGTCACTAGGCAATTCTATTCTTTTCCTCCATGATGGAATGCGGAACATAAATGTTCACTTGTAGGGCACTAAAGTGCCTTTGTATTCTCAGATCATATTGTAAATGTCTTCTATGTTATGCTTTGAATCATTAAGATATTGACTTTGAAAGTCCACCAGGCACACTAAGTGTTTACAGGTTTGTACCAAGGGGTCCCTCAATACCACATCATGCCATAGAATAAGCAAATCCAACCTAAGCCAGACTTGATGTAATTAGTTTTGCCTATTGGAAATCACAGGAGCTGTACAAAGAGCCTCTCTGCTCCTCCAGAGTTCATTACTTGGCTTCACTCAGCACACATTTTCTGTATCAAGTTATTAATAAAAAGCTAGTGTAACTACTTAGGATCATGCTGTTAGCCAGGGCCATCCAAGTAGCATTTTGGAGTTAGGGTAATGACTCTCAGCAAGAAAAAAATGTCCTCTAATTTTCATTTTTGCTATAATGAAGGGAAAGATGGCAATGGTAATATTTCCTTCCTGAAAGACTCATTCTGTCACTATTCTTAATTTTGATCTTTTCTTGTGTCCTACAAAATGGATTCTGATATCTATTTGGTAAGAGACAGATTTTCAGCATTCTTTACCTTGCTTAATCCACATAAAGTTTAAAAATCTGGTTCCTTCCATCTAATTAAAAAATCAGTCTGACTCTATGAAATAAGTTCTTCAGTTTCTCATGCTTCTTCCAAAAACTGAAGGAACAGGTTTCCTTGATAAAAGCTGCTACATCCTGATTAAAAATCAACTACAGGCAAGTTGTAGATCTGAAGGTGAGAGACACACAAAGCCTCTCAAATAAACGCAGGGGCCAAGTATATGTCAGAATGCTACAGATAAGCAGAACAAGGAGGAAATGTTAGAAAGAGGCTCCACTGTGAAATGACTCAGGTGATTGGGAAGGGTGCTGTGAGTGAGTTCTGGATAATTCCAAATCAGTAGTATCAGTGTTCCAGCTTGAGTCCCAAAGACAGAATCTGTTGTAGAAACAGTAGAAGCTGATGCTCCAGGCTCAAAGTCTTCACCTGGGAGAATTCTTGCCTATTTTTAGAAATCATCCTTTTGCTTCATTCAAGCCTTCAACTAATTGCTTCCGGCCCACCTGTATTGCGATGATACCTTTGTTTTGCTCAGGCTATTGGCTTAAATGTTAAACTCATCCAAAAGCATTCTTCCTGACATACTCACAATAACGTTATGCCTTGTTTTATCTTGCTTTAGTTTGTTTTTAGCCCTACTATGTTTGAATTTAGAGCCTCTTGCTTGCTAGGCAGGAATCAGCTCTTTTTGGCATTCATTAGTTTTAGGGGGTCTCTCTTCCTGCTTCAGGGTTAACTTATATGGAAATCCTCCAGTTTCTCACTTCTTGCTGCCACTATCATGGTAGATGCACACCAGAGATCTTTCATGTGTCCTAGAGTTGGCCTCTAATCTCAGTTCTCCTATGATTATTATTCTGTTAAGAAGCTAGGATTGCTGGTGTGAGCTAAAATAATGTTTGAACAAATATCTGGTCATGTCATGGTCTAGTAAAGTTGAGACACAAAATTTACCCCCACAGATAATAAGTACATAAATACCGTAATGTGTATCTTGCCAGGCCTTGATTGTTCACTATAATAGTAGCTACTCTGGAGAATGAGAGCTGAGGATTTTGATCTGAAACTAGTCCCACAAAAAATTGAAGAGATTCTGATCTTCAGTTAATCAACAAAAAGCTGGAAGTGGAGGCATGGCTCAAATGATAGTAAGCCAGGACAGATTTGGGAAAATGAGATGGAAAACAATAACAGAAATTCAAAACAAGCATTCTATTTAGAAACATATAAGCACTATCTTTTTTGCTTGATCTCTTATGCTCCTTCATAAATTTCAGTATTAGCAAGGAAAAAGAAATATATACAAGCAGCTTTCTTCCTCTGACCTTGCCTGCTGACACAAAACATTTAGTGTACCCTGAAAACTGATCAAGCACATCATTAAAAAAATGTATCTTGGAAAAGCAAATACTTGGGGAAAATGACTCCTCCTGATAAAAAGTGCTTACCTCAAAGATGAGCATCTGTCCTAAAAATGTTTGATGGCAGAATGTATCCTTTCTTAGAAGGGATGTCCAAACATAATGATCAAAACTTAATGAGCAGATTAGTCTTAGAGACCCTGAGCTCAAATGATAGAAGTATAACATTAAGACTGACTAAATATGTCAGGTATTAGAACAAAGAAAACCACTTATCCTAGAATAACTTTAAGTCTGACTCTGCCTTTTACTATATATGCCTCTGGTGACAAAGAGCTCACTGGGTTTCCATTTGACCACCCACACTCTGTATGTTAGCATGGGACTCTGTCTTCATTCTTGCCTGCTTCCTTACTTGATAAAGCGCTGCCAAGTTTTGTTACCAATGTGACTTGTCTGGAAATTGTGATTCTACAGTTGAAGTCAAAGACCAGGGACAAAAACTGTAAGTGGAGGGCCCATACTTCTTGAGGGAAATTTCACAAACGCTCACCTGGATTTGGTGAAAGTAACATACCAGCTATGAGCAAAAAAGCTGAATGAGAGCTGAGCTTGGGCCCAGTACCAGCACAAAAACAAAAAAGAAATGTCTCTCATTTAAAAAATATTTTAACCCAGAAATGCTACAAAAAAAAAGAAAGGTTGGACAAATGGGACTGCATCAAACTGCAGAGTCTGCCAGGCAAAGAACACTTTCAAATATACCAGCCACAGAAACATTGGTTCAAGTAGCCATAAAAAAATAAAATAAAATAAAAAATATTTTAAATGTTATTTTTCTATTCGTTGAGATATAATTGAAAAATACAAATTGTTTATATTTCAGTTGTATAACTTTGTATGTGCAGGCAAACACACACATATATGTCTTGAAAACACATTACTGTGTGTGTATGTGTGGGTATGTCAAAGTCCATTACTATTTTTAACTGTTTACAGATTGTTTTAATCAAATGTAATATAACAACCTCTTTGAAAAGAGACAATCCCTCACAATTTCCACAAGAAGATACACCACACTATTTAGGCCACAGGAGAACTAACAGGGCTGTGGAGGAGGCAAAAAAATACCAGAAAAGTTATATTGTGGTATTGGGAGGGTAAGGCAAGGTAGGGTAAGAAAACTTGGATCATGGCTGCATTTTATCATTTGGGCTGTAACGATGGTCCCTAATAATCTGGTGCCTGGTCCTGAGAGGATTTAACTAAGGACTATGGCTTTGTCTACAAGATTTAGATTAAGGAGGTAATTGGGACAATTCGGATTCACTGTCTTGTATGTATATGTATGTAAAATGTGTTCTCAGTTTATTATTCTTGGGAATGAATGAGCTCTGGGAGGGGAGAGTCTTTCAGGAGCAAGAATCTGAGTATCAAAACATTACAACATAGAGTAAATAAAGAACATAAGTAATGCAAGCATCTACATAAATTATTTGAGTTTCTTCTGTGTAAGTACTATACATTCTCTTCTTTTATTCACTTACTATTTATTAATTCAATCATTTATATCACTATGGGGCAGTGCTACTCTGAACCGTCAAAGTCATTGAAACAAAAATGTCCAAGAGACTGCTGTGGCTGTCTCTAGGAAGAAATGACAGTTGCATACAGTCTGGAGCACAGAAGTAACATTGGAGTGAAATGAAGGAAATTGGCGTTAAATGCAGATTTGGGATGGTACTATTATAATAGCTTGGTTTCTTCGGTTATAAAACTATAATGTATTGATGTGGTATACTGGATGTGAATATAGTTTGGTGTGAGAAATACTGGCTCTCTTAAAGTCATTAGCACCTCTGGAAATCTGAAATTGTTAATAAAAAAGGTTAAATTTTGTTGCACTTCCATATAATGACAATAAGTATATATAGCAATAAAAAATTAAGAAGCAACTATGATTTACAGTTGTTCACAACATTACAATGGGCCTAAATCTAACAAACATGTACACAATCTAAATGCTTAAATTACAAAATTCAGGTGAAAGAAATGTTGGAAATCAACCTTACAATTTAGGGGGGTGGAGTCATTGGGGGAGGGAAGTAGGAGAAAAGCAAGGGAGGGGGTAACGATATTCAACAAGAAATGTACTCATTGCCTTACTTTTGTAACTGTACTCTCTGTGCATCAAGCTTACAACAAAATAAAAAAGAACGTTAAAAAAAGAACTAGAAGATATGATGAGAAACTGCATCCATGGAAAGGATTATTCAATTTAGAATTTCAATACCTGCAAAACTAGAAAAATTTATTTAAAAATGTATGAGAAAACATGGAATATGACCTCATGTCATCAAAGAAATTTGACAAAAAATAATATGGGAACATTCACTATGCCAGCTACGTACAAGTGATCAAGACACTTGTATTGACAAAGAGATAGATACTTTGACCAGTTGAATAAAATAAAGAATACAGAAATAAACCCACATAAATATTACTGAGTTTTGAGAAATCTTCACAATTGGATATAAAACTGATAGCCTTTCAAGAAAATGGTGCTGGAGCAGGCATAAGGAGAAAAGGGGAAGAGAGAGTCTTAAAATAAGGACATTTTACATCTTAACTAAGTCCTCAAACCTCATATTTTTTAAAGCAGGTTAGAACAGAAGGTATAGGAGAAGAAAGCTATTTTGATAATCATATTAAAATATTTAAGCACATGTGTTTTTGCTTGTTTTCCAGTCCCAGCCTGTAGACATATACTACAAACATTACCTTCACGTTTTTTATGTTTCTTTCCACTTTTTTTTAACAATTTTAAGTAGCCCACAAACATTAGTGCTCCCTGAGCAATAGGAAATCATTCATTCAGAAGGGACCATGTGAGACCCTCAAATATGATAATATATTTGAGGTGTCAATAAGAAAATTTTGTTTCTGGGGGTCTCAGATTTAATGGCTCCAAAAACACAAGATGCCATGCAGGAACATGCTCACAGCCAATCACTAAGACATTCTGTTAACTGGAATGATAAACTTATAGAATAAGACTTACCCCTCCTAAGGAATGGCTATACACAGAGGGTGTACATAGGGTAAAAACAGCATGTCCCTCCAGTCCACACTCGTCCTTGTGTGTGTTCTATCCTGTGCTTGGTTTACTTTGTAATAACCTTTGTGATCCCTTCATTCTTGACTCAACTTGAAATTCTCTTCTGCAATGAAGTAAAAACAAAAAAACAAAAAAAACCTAGGGATTAGTTTTAGATTTTACCTCACCTAAGGACCTCTTTATAGACCTATGGAGCCCTGGTAGAGATTTATTTATATATCAAAACAGATTCTAGAGATAAATATAAGACACCACACCATGAAAAAACATAAATAGTGTGACCTATAGGTTCATGATGAGATCTCAGACTTGATTTCCAAAGCACAATCCTAAAAGAAAAATGTGTTGAATTATATCTTATAATAAGTCATCTGTTTTCCATAGAAGTTTCTTCTAAAAGAATTAAAAGATAAGCTACAGATGGTCAGAAATATTTGCAGCTCCCATGTTTCCAACAAAACATGTGTCTAGAATACATAAAGAACTCTCAAAACTCAATAGTAGAATAATAATTACAAAATGAAAATGGCTTAAAGAGGTATTTTTCTGGCATTTAAGCATATGAAAAATATGGTCAACATAATTAGACATTTGGAAAATGCAAATCAAGCATTATCATATATCTGACTATGGAAATAAAAAAATAAAATCTAACAATACTAAAAGTTAAAGTTATATGTGAAAAAAAATTGCATCACTCACGTCATTGACAAGGAGGTGAGACAATCATTCACTCCCAAAACAGTTTGGTAGTTTCTTGCAAAGTAACTATGTAGTTATTGTATGATCCAGCAATTTCCTTCTGGCTGTCCCAGGGAAATAGAAATGTATGTTCACATTTTTATTTTATGTATAAGAATATATGAATGTTTTCAACAACTTTACTTGCGAAGCCACACAACACAGATGTCCTAAAACAAAGGAAAGACTAAGGAAACACCAGTGTATAGATACTATAACATACAATGTAGCAGTAAAAAGAAAAAAAAGTAATAGTTCTTCAGTATCTATAGGACATTCATGGATAACAAAATCTGGGGTGCTCAAATCTCATATAAAATAACACCATATCTACACATAACCACTGATCACTTCCCCCATATTCTTTACATCAGCTCTAGATGGTTTATAATAATAGTACAATATACAAATGCTATATAAATAGCTGTGCTGTACGCTTTAGGGAATAATAATAAGATGCATATTTTTGTTTTCTTTTTCCACAGTGGGTTAGACCTCAAGGTTCAGTGTCCATGGAAATGAAGAACCAAGTGCATTTTGCAAACAAAAAGTTAGATAGATCTCAAGGAGCTTTGTTAAGTAAAAAGAAGCCTATCTGAAAAGGTTACATACCCGAAGATTCTACCTAAAACATGTAAACCTGATCATAGACTTGATGAAGTGATGATGAGTGGGTGGAGAGGGAGATTTAAGGTCTGTGCACAGCATTACAACAGCACCAGGGATTCTTGTCATGGAATTGTGTGATGGGTAAGTCCAGCAATCACTGTGAGATAAAACTGCAAGAATGAATGTACATACACACGAATACATATGGATTCATATGAAACTGATGAGATTTGAACAAGGACAATGGATAAGATCAAGGTCCTATGGTAGTATCATATGTAATTTAAGTAAGATATCACCAATGAGTAAGTCTCGTTGAAAAGCATGTGGATTTTCCTTATATGATTGCTTCCAACTGCACATAAACATAATATTAATTTAAATGAATCCATGAATCATTAACGTCAAACTATATTTTAGGCATGAATGAAAACCTAAGGTTCTTATAAAGCTCTTAAAGTTAACAGATATAATTATTATTTATCACATGCTGAGACATGTCTCCTTCTCCTCCTTTTCCTAAAACTAAGGTGAAATCATGTCTCAAAGTGGATTCCTACTAATTAATGAGTTATAAACCCACGTCTCTTCTTAGAAATCAGTGAGGATGGATTGTTAATCACCTTCACCTTTATTTGAAGCTTTGTTTCACTCAAATCCCTCCTCTGTAGATATCTACATAAAATCTCATTTTTGATTCACCAAGAATTATGTCTTCCCAAGAGCCACATTAACAATTTATATTTCATCCATGTTGTTTCATCTGGCTCAGTCATAACATTGCTGTACTAATTGGGGAAACATTTCTAATTTCTTCAAACCTGCCAAGTGTTTTAACCAAACAGCCCCTTTCAAGACTTGAGTTGTTTTAAACATATGCCTCAAGGTCATGGATATCTGTCTTCACAAAACTAAAATCCACCCTTGTAGCTATTACTTTTATCTGCCTGAAGATAGTGAGTCCAAGTTTATGTTCCCCGTCATCAGTCACAAGAATAGTGGAGTTTTGAAATTTAATCATTAAAAGAAGAACCAGAGATTCACCCAGCTAAATCTTCCTCACTGACTTTCTGGGAGACTGTATTTGTGGATTATTTTAAGAAATCAATTTTTTAAAGAATCAATGATTCTTTTATCTTTTTTTGTCCCTCAGTGGCTAATATGTCTTTCGAAATAGCCCAACTACCATTAAGACTGCTAGCTAAAAAAAAGCTTTAAAATCAATTCCTGTCCCAAAGTTAACCGTACAGAATATGTCCATGTCTTTATATATATATTTTTTTTTCTTCAGTTGACTTGTTTTTCTTCCTGAGATCTGTTTTAAGGTGATCACTGTTGTATTTGTTGTTTCTTAGTTAAAGTTTGAATTAAGATATCTTTGAGACCTTAAATCAAATAGAAAGGAGAATAAGATAAAAAATTGTTCCCCAAAGTATTAGTTTTTAGTTATTTTAACTGCTTGAATTTATTCTCAGAAATGACCATCTTTTGTTCTTGCTGGGAACCATTCTTCCAGCCAGGACAGTCTTAGGCAGAAGCATTAGCTGTAAGAAAGCCTCATTTTAGGGAATTGTAGTTTTTCACTTTCATTTTATATTTCAAAACCCAAACCATTACAGCAGACCTATCATGTTTAATAAACCTCATGTTTAAGGCTTTTTCTAGGTGATCTGGTGGTAGGGACTAGGGTGGTCCATCCATCATGGTGACAGTTGCCCTGTGAGTTGCCTTATTTCAGTATGGCAAGGAAGCTCTTTAGCTCTTATTAAAATGTAGGGAATGATGAAAAGAGAACCTCATGCCTTTTCTACTATAGGAGTTTTATGCCGTGTTGTATTTCCTTTCATCTTTTCCTGACATACTAAGTACATTGCATACATAACCACTGCACTGATTCATTGACTTAGCCATCATAAACATTTTATATGCTATGGAAAGAATTTTTGTCTTTGATATAGGAAGCCTAAAGCTTAAATTTGAAGTGCATGATTGATTACTAAAATTTTTGAACATGCTGAAACATATCTTGACTGAAATTATATATTGCAAACCAGAATATACACTATTTTAAAGTTACAGAGTTAAAGTCATTATCAACATTGAAATCATATTGTTTTACCATGAGCCAAGCAAGTAAAAGAGAAGAGGGGAGAGGAATGAGGGAGAGATGAAGGGAAAAGATTGATCCAGGTACATTGTATGCATGCATAGAAGTATTAAAATAAATATCCTTTGTACAACTAATACATCCTAATAAAATATCTTAAAATAATACAATGATGTCATTGAATTTTCTAATTTTTATGGTTATGTGAGATAATACAATGAAATAGTTTACTTACACCATGGTGGCATGAATAATGTAATTTATCTCTACAAAGCAAAAAAAAATAGAGTGATAGAGTGCAGAGAATTCTTTATTGACTTTAATGACCACAGCTTCTATGTGGACACAGCTTTGCAGTTAATGAAGAGATTGCATAAACACTATTATCATAACCAATCACACTCATCCAATTAGGAATATGAGCATGATATAGGTCAGTTTGCCTCAATGAATTTTTTAGAGTACAATATCCATGTCACTCCCAAGTGTCCAAAAAGAGATTTTCAATTTATCTGGCAGTTTTATAAGGCAGAGGCAATCTGACTTTTCAGCCTCCTCTGTGTGCAGGCATGTCCTGTGATGAGCACTACCTGAGATTTGATGGCATATGTCAGTGACTTAATACCAATATCACATCCCCAGCAAGACTTCACAGTTCAATATTTTGTTTACCATGCATTTTTGCATTCACTTTTTAAAAACATTTTTATCATTTACCTGTATTATTGAGTCTATTAATTCTTAAGCTAACAGTAATAATAAGCATGTTTCGTAAGTGAATCGATACATGCAGACTTAATTTAGCTTAGTGTCATTTCACTTCCATAATCTATTTTCATATTCATACACCACTGAAAAATACTAGAATATGTTTCATGGTATTACCAATTCACTAACCTCAATCAGAGGCTAAAAAGGATTAAAGCCAAGTCTAGCAACTAGTAGCAAAAAACATGCTAACATTTAAAGCATAAAAATAAATAAATGCTAGAAATAGTAATTTAAGTATGAATTGCAAACATGACTCATGGGTTGCAAATTGGAATATGTATGAAAGTAAGATAAATATTGAAAGCTTGTGACTGCACACAGGTTGTTTTAATAGAAAGCAGAAGACCTGAGGACTTGGGATCAAACCCCATCACCACACAAAAGACATAAATTTTGCTGGATATCAGTGGCTTATACCTGTAATTCTAGCTCTTCTGGAGGCTGAGATCTGGAGGGTTACAGTTAAAACTAGTCCCAGAAGAAAAGTTCTTGATAATCTCTCTGATTAACTAGCAGGGCATTGGGCTGAATCATGGCATAAATGGTAGAGCACCAGCTGAGCAAGCAAGAAGAATGGGTGCTAAGCTCTTTGGAGGCTGAGAACGGAGGATAGAGGTTCAAAGACAGCCCAGGCCAGAAAGTCTGTGAGAATTATCTCCAATTAGCTACCAAAAAAAAAAATTAGAAGTGGAGCTGTCATTCAAGTTGTAGAGCATCAGCTCTAACCAAAAATTCTGAGAGATAACACCTGGACACTTAACTCAATCCCCAGTGCCTACAACAATTAAAAAAGGAAGGGAAAGAAAAAGAATGAAAAGTATGCTCTTTGAGTAGTTCATTCAATTTGCTTTGAGTTCTTACAGAAAACCTAAACTAGGAAAATATTTTTTTGAGCAATACTACTTACACCAAGAGCCCATCTCAGTGACATTAACAAGATGCTAAATATGTATCAAAGCTAAGCCTACCTGAGGGCCCTTTTCTGGGGTTCCCATCCCTGGATGGAGGAAAAGACAAGGAATTCCCTGGGGAAACAGCTAGGGCTGAGGCAAGGATTACACCAGATGAGACACTGGTATTTTGTAGTTCCAGAAAGGAACACATGCCTGTAATCACAGCTACTTTTCAAGTTGAGATGGGAAAGACTACAGTTCTAAACCAGCCAATGCAAAGATGAGATACTGAGATCCTGAAGACAGATCTTCCAGTGCTCAAAAGTGAAAACACTTGAGTGACAAGACAAACTCAGTGGTACAGATTGGCCATCAGAAGTATGAAGTAAGATACCATGGATACATATTACTAGAGACAAATCCCCCAAATTTCTATTTCTTTTTCAAATAATTTAGGTAGATGCTCCTCTTTAAGAAACTAGCTCATCTTTCAAGACATTTAGTTGTTTTCTCCTCTCCTCCCTCCCCGCCAAAAAAACACAGTCTAAAATTAGGGAAATAACTTCTTAGGGAGGATGCCTGGCCAGTTCTGCCTCCCTCTGGGGAGAAAAGTTACCATCAATGTTAACGTCAAGACTTGGATGTGGTATGTTGAGAATTGTACTTTCTTCCATCATCTTCCTATCCCAAACAACTCCTAATGCAACAACATTTTGTAACTGCCACATCAGTACTCCCCCCAACTTCCAAGGTCATCAAAAGAAATGACAGTGTAAGAACTGGCAAGTCCCAGGGAAACCTGGAAAGACAAAGTAACTAAGTGAACGACCATATTCCAGAAAGGAGTCATAAAACAAAAAGGAACAACGTGGAAAATGTAGTAACCAGAATAAATTATTGAGGGTAATTCAGAACACAAACAGAAATGTCATTCTTGTTACTCCAGAGAGAATGATAATAAGGAATATGCTTGTTTCCATAGTAACTACTTTCTTCTTTTCAAAATAACTTAGCTAAAATCCCATATTTCTGAACATTTCTTGTGTGAACATGCCTTTATTTACTAGTTAATAAAATGTGAGCTGTATTATACAGGACTTCTGGGGAACCTGTGCAGAAGGAGATGTTTCAACACCGTATAGCAAGTCTTATCTATCATTTTTTTCAGCCACCTGAAGAATAGATGCGAGGGAAGAAGCTCTGGAATCCACCTTGAGACAAATAGTGACATGGAAGATACATCTCTACTCTGATGATAGTTGAACAGGACAAGTGAGCCCAAATCACTGATAACTATGGTGCAATCACATCAATCTCTTAAAATCTGTATCTGACTCCTTATTTTGTAGGAAAAGGTGAGCTTTTACGTATTAAACTCATGTGCTTTGTGCAATGCTCAGTTTCATGTTACCACAAAAAACATGGATAGTTCAATTATGAGCCACATAATGATATTTATATATGTCAGTGATCCAATGATATTATAATGGAGTTGCCTGGTACAGAGGAATATGCCTGTAATCACAGCTACATGGCAGATGGGAATGAGATTATCCTAATTCTAGGTAAGCCTAGAGAAATAAGATGCTAAGATTTGTATATAAAAAAATAAGTTGGATGTGGTGGTAGCCATCTCACGTATTCATGAGGTGGAGGTAGGAGAATGGCACAAATGAGGGAGATCTTATCTGAAAAAAAAATAACAAAGCAAAAAATGTGCTGGAGTGTGTTCCAGATAGTAGATCCCTTGCCTAGTAAGTACAGGGCCCCAATTCAAACCGTCATACTGCCAAAAAAATTATCCTAATGTGTGGTGATATCATGGCCATCACAACACTCTGACATGCTGCACTACTTACCTGCTGTGAGGATGCATGTTTGTCATAAAAATATAACTCATAAAATTATGCTCAGTCCATAGTACTTGCTGATGATCAAAGTAATAAACTGGTTAGGCAGTAACTATCATCATTTTACTATTTATTACTTAGTTCTACTTGCTTTGTTACACTCACAAGAGTCTCAAGGCCATCTATTTACTATTTCTTGATTACATTGAAAGTTAGTCCACACAAGTGACCCAACTATGTCATGTTGGTTTACATAGGCACACTCTGTTGATCACACAAATACCGAAACAGCTGACAGTAGGTTTTCAAGAATGTACCCTGACTTTAGGCAGCACAGAAGTCTAGAGGCTCTGAGACGTCTATGTAGAGTCCTAAACTGTATTTTGAATCATTTGAAACTATCTTTTGTATAGGTAAACTAAAATCAAATGTTATTTGATTCATTGCAAATTGTGTTGGTGTGAGCAAAAGGCATAACCACCTTTGCCAAACCCTAGACTCCTTGCTTTTCTATACAATCTCTCATTACCAATTAATCTACATGCACCTAGCTTTAGTTGTACTTCTGAATATTCTCTCTCTCTCTCTCTCTCTCTCTCTCTCTCTCTCTCTCTGATGTTGATGGTTCTAGGGTTTAAACTCAGGACCTCGTGCTTGCCAGACAACCTCTTTATTTCTTGTGCCAAGCCTCCAGCCCTTTCTGCTTTATTTTTCAGATGATAGTTATGTTTTGCCAGGTAGCTTCCCCATTCTATGTTCCTCTGTGTTTCTCCCCACATAGATGACAGTAAAACTGCAACACACTACACCTTCTTTTATTTGCTGAAATGAGATCCCTCTAGTTTTTGCCCAGACTGGGTTCTAACTGCAATCATCTCACCTCTGCCTCCACATGGCTGGAATTATAAACATGGGCTACCCATTTTCGCTCTACCTCTACATACTCTGATGCTTCTCCAAAAGTTTCTACTGCTACTTGTTTTTAGTAATATATAAATACCACCTATTCTACCTGACCTTCCCCATCATTTAATCTCTGAAGCCTTTTGTTTTGGTCCTACTTAGCATTGAATTATTGTAATATGCCATAGAAAGGTCAAAGTAGTTTGACAGCTGAATTCATACATCTGCTACATATGAATATTATGGCAAGAAGGTTTACTTCTTGGTAGATAGGAGCTGGACTAAGTTGTATTGTTTTCTAGTGAGTGTTCAGTTTAGTAGTTATAGTAGTTCTGCAAGCATAGCTTAAGTTTAAAAATAATTGCTGTCCTTCCTTAGAGAGGCTTGACAAACTAAGGCACTGTCTGGAGTAGATGTGAATACTCACTGCTAGTCATTAATGGACCACATTAAAATAGGAGAATATTACACATATTAATTTATTGATGTTTTGATAAAATACAAATATGGGTTGTCAACCCATTATTTGAAATGCTAAGGCTTGAAGTGATTTGAATTTCAGGGACTTTTTAAATTTTTTGAAATATTTTCACATACATGAGATATAGTCGGTATGGGACCCATATCTGAACATGAAATTTATGTCTTATAACCACCTTTTCAGGCAGCACAAAGCCCAAATCCTGCTTTTTTTTCCAGTTGTGGGGCTTGAACTCTGGCATGGGCACTGTCCAGAGCTCTGCACTTTGAAGGCTAGTTCTCTACCACTTGAGCCACAGCACCACTTCCAGTTTTCCGATGATTAGTTGGGGATAAGAGCCTCATGGACTTTCCCACCCAGACTGGCTTTGAACCATGATCCTCAGATCTCAGCCCCCTGAGTAACTAGGATTGCAGGCATGAGCCACCGGCTCCCAGCCTCATAAAATATTTCTATTGTTCCTTTTTTTTTTTTCCTATTCCAGGGTTTGAACTCAAGGTCTCATACTTAGTCAGCTTGCTTTCTCAGCTGGCACTCTACCACTTGATCCATGCTTCCAGCTCTGCTGCATTGTGTTGTTATATTAGAGATAGACTCTCACAGATTTTTCTGCTGAGCTGACTGCAAACTGCAGTCCTTCTGCTCACGCTTCCACGTAGTTAGGAATATGAGCCACAGTCACTGGCATGTACCCTGTGCCATTGTTTTGATTCTGATCTGTCATAGGAGGTCAGGAGTGAAATCTTCTACACATAGTAAAATGTCTGTACCCCCATACTTTTGTATTATGGAACATTCTGAACTTTAGATTTTTGACTGATGCATGTTGAATCCGCTTTCCCTATGGGAAAGCACACCAATGCCTGATGTATTTTAACTACACTTGTAGAAAGTTTGATGAAAGCATATATATATTTGAGAATGACTAGACCCCAGAGGAAGTTGTGTGTTTAAAGGATTCTTGAACTGAATGGTCTATAAATACCAAAATACAATAACTGTGGCATCTTTCCATATGGAAAACAACTCAGCTGTCCATGGATTTGTGTTGCACATCTGTGTCCTTTCTACATGTAGCACATATGGTATCTATCCCTTCACTAAAGACCTTACCATCCTCGAGAAGGCTTTCTTTTTGAGTAACAGGGATCTGTGGCATGTGACCAGATCAGTCTGTTTCCACAGAGGTAGTACAGCTGTTTTGACTGACAAAAATATATCACTTGAAGAAGTGGTCAGTTCTCATATTCAACATGAGATATTGTGTTTTACTTTTTTTTAATTTAATTTGATTGTCAAAATGATGTATAGAGGGGTTACAATTACATATGTAAAATAGTATATTTCTTACCAAACTTGTTATAACCTACCTCATTTTTCTTCCATTTCTCTCCCACCAATACTCCCCTAAGTTGTATAGTTTATGTTGTGCTTTTCTGTAAAAAAAAAGATGTCTATTTCTTATTTTAATTTTATTGTCAAGGATATGTACAGAGGGGTCACAGTTACATTTGCAGGTAGTGAGTACATTTCTGGTCAAACATGTTAACCCCTCCCTCATTTTCCTCTCCTCAGTAGTTATATGTAGCTATACACACTTTCTTATCTGGCTTATTTTTCTTCAGGGTATCCGTTTTGTGTACTTTTTGCATCCATGCTTGCAATTGGTCTACTTCATTTTGCTCTGATACAGCTGTGTTGAGTTTTGTTATCCCTGCTGCTCCATTTAAATTAACAAAAATATGTCTGATTCAATCTCAGAAAGATCAGTACTCTACTGTCTTCTCTATGACAGTGACAATGTTATCAATATTGTACATATAGAAAAGCTATAACTAAGCAAAAAAGCAATTGTCTCTGGTCAACTGATTAATATGTTCATGATATACATTCAAGTCCAGCACAGCCTATTTACTAAGTTAACAAATTGCCTGTTTGTGCATCATTATAGAATTAACTGATTCATTTTGCATTGTACATTTTCATGTACAATTCTTCTTTACCTGTGAAAGACTACAGCTCTAGATACTGAGTTATTTGGCTTCTAATTTACTTAAACAGAATATATCATAGAAGGATAATAATTAGTAAACATAATACTTGGGATAGGCCTACTGCTTGCAACATGGTCGTTTCTAACTATAGCTCTCATTTAGCATTTTGCAATAATCTGAATATCACTGTCAATCAGAATGCCATGTCAGGATGTGTGAATTTAAAGAATGCAGTCTTCTCTAGAAATCATATTCAGAATACATAAGTCCTTGTCATTTTAAATCAAAGGTAATAAATTGAATTTGACATAGGATTTAAACAGAGTGCTAAGAGGCCTGCAGGCTGAGAGTGATGGCTTATGTGTTGATTATAAAGGAAGTGCATGCTGGCCCAGTGACATTAAGGGAAAGACTCATGACATACGGTTAGGTCTCACCAAACCACAGCTCCCCTAGCCATCAGAAAATGACAGCTCATGTCGGACCATACAAGGCCAAGAACTCATCCATCTGATGCATTGGGGGAATTTAGGACACCCAACACTTTGTCCTAGAGCTAATGATGCAAAACCCAGTTTTCCAAAAGAGGCCACAGTCATGTATGCAAACCTAGCCAAAGCTTAAGGCCTTGGGACCACAATGTAGCCATTCCTTTCACTTTGGTTGGTTTTTCATTAATAAACCTGCACCTGCTGTAATATCCTTTGTGTCTGTCCTGTCTTTCCTCTGACTAGACCAAGAAAGAATCTTCTGGCCCACAACCTAGTGACACCGATTTGGTAACAATCGAATACAAATAGTTCTATTTGATGCATGTATGTTCATTTCAACGATCTATCCAATAAAGAATGACTTCTTCAGGAAGAACACCTTAATTATGCTATGAAAAGCAATCTATAAGTGTTAGAAATTCAATAGTGAGGGACATAGACAATGTCCCTGTGGTTTTTCTGTAAGCTGACTTTTTGGCAAACAGAATATAGTCTACTAATGATAACTGCCTCTATTTGATTAGGCCTATTGTATGGCCTTCTATCAATGCTGAAAGTGACAGTTCTAAGGCCAGTGCTTAATTTTATTGGTTGACCTTACGTGAACCAAATATCTACTGTAGCAAGCAGTATGGGGAAACAGAACTTTTATAAAACCTTTACAACACTCATCATAAAACACATATAGTGCTCTCACCTGTCACTTCTACCCAACTTTTCTTTTTATTTTGTCTTTCTCCAAACAAGCTGCTTGTCATGACAAGTATTGGTCAACAAAGCATACTTTTCTTTGATTAGACACAAGCTCCTTAAATATGGGCTAAAAGCTGAGTAAGCATTGTTGATGTGGGGTGTCCTCAGTTTCAATGTAGATCCAAATGGGAGAAGAGGAATTTAATGAATTAAATTCTCATTTTTTAAGTGTGGAATCATCCTGTGTGTAGCATTTATTTGTCTTCTTCTGTTTTTGAAACTTACTTATCCTAAATTAATTTATTATTAAAATTTAAAGGAAAATGGGTCAAAATTTAAAGGAATGAAAGCATGGTTTACTACTGGTACAGATGGATCCTGAAAAAAATTTAAAATGCCATTGTTACTAATTTAGTTTATGTTCTTAATTTTCCATGTGATATGACTCTCATAACTAATATCTAATCAAAAATGTTTGAGTGGATATTCGTCTACATTGCTATTCTACTGTGAACAGCCTCTCTTCATTGCATTAGGGATGTCTAATACTTGTATCTAGTGTATTCAAGAATCAGAGAACTAACATTGTCTTCTCATTTATCTTTTGCAACCTTTATTAGCATCCAGATATTGTCAAATTAGAAAATAAGGAAGATACAAGAAAAAGTTTTAATTCATATGAACCATATCTATTTGAATGTCTTCCCCCTCATTTACATAACAAACTATGAATGAATCATTTTCTGTGATTAGAAATATTATAGTCAATAGATGAAGATGATTCATTTCTAGAATATAAATATTATATACATATGCATATTTTGGAAATACATATTTTGGAAATTAAAAATTAAATGAAGAATTAAGTAAAAATTAAAATAAATAAAACATGAACATCTTTACCATAATGGCTAAAACAAAACTGAGAGATGATTTCAAATGTAATGAGAGAAAAGAACGATTTAACTCTCATATGTTACTTGGTAGAGGTAAATTGTTTACAAACCATTTTATGGTATCATAAGAGCTAATCATATATGTACACTTTGTTTCTGTACTTCATGCAAAGCAGTGAGTGATTAGATTCACCAAAGGCTGCACATTTATAAATGTGTGCTCTACCCAGTTACAACATGGAACTGATTGTTGTAACCAGTAAAAATGTGCCTGACCTTTAGACTCAAACTATGTAACTATATTTTCATCTATTTTAAGTTTAAAATAGGCCCAAGCAGTGTGTGATGATCATAGTCTGGATAGCATTCAAAGGTTAAGTAGAGGTCATGAGTAAACCCTCTGGGACCGGTAATGCTTTGATTGCTGCTACTGATATTTTGCAGTGTATATATAAAAGAAGTCACCAAACACACACTATAAACTTGTGTACTATTTTACAGAAATTTTGCTATAGTGGCAAACAAAAAATCTGTAAGGGCTTGGAATGTGGTTTAGCGGTAGGGTGCTTGTCTAGCATGAATGAAGTCCTGGGTTCGATTCTTCAGCACCATATAAACAGAAAAGCTGGAAGTGACACTGTGGCTCAAGTGGTAGAGTGCTAGTCTTGAGCAAAAGGAAGCCAGGGACAGTGTTCAAGCCCTGAGTGCAAGCCCAGGACTGGCAAAAAAAAAATCTTTAAGGATAATATTTATAGAGCCTAAGATTTAAAGTAAACTCTGTTGGGTGGGCAGATATTAGCAGAGGTCAGGATAATATATAGTGAATGAGAATCACATATAGTACATATGTAATTATATGTAAACATATGCATATAAAATGCATTTATACCCACATGGATATAATATATATGTATATATATATGTTTGTGTGTGTATATATACAGAGAAAGATATAGCTATATGGTCAAAGTAGTTTATTTGCATGTTTCTAAATAGAACAATAAGATCTGTTGGAAACAGTGGTAGAAGGGTTGAGAGGATGATGTGTGAAATTTCAAATGAAAGCCTTCTTTTACAACTACTATATGCAAATATTCAAAACAAAATATAAAGTTTGTATACGCTTTTACTAATCTTAAGATTTAAGTCTTATTCATTTCTCACTAAAAGAGATCAAATTAATCATTTACATTATAATGATGAACCAATACACTAATGCACAATTTCCCACTTACCTGAAAAGGTTATGATTTCTTTGGAGGGACTGTAAGATCCTTTACTGAGAGTGTAAATGGTTAGTTTTGATCCAATATAAAATTTTATGTAGAGACAGATAAACTAGACTTGCCTAGTAAAATCTTGCTGATTTAATTTCTAAACTGAAAGCAATATTTATTAATCTATCAAATATTTATTTTTGAACCCAGTTAATGAAAAGCACTCTTGTAGGTAGCTATATTGGTTGAAAATCAACACTACTATGTAGAACATATTTACACAGAAGATCCATAGAGACTCAAAATTTAATACTGAGATTTGATTTCTGAATGTTTGTCTTCCTTTTATTCATGTTTGGTTTCACTGGGCCAATATTCCCACACAAAGAATATATCCAAGAACTGTCACCAGTCACCAAGACTTGGGTGACATCTAAGTTGTCAAGAGCACCAGGTTTAGGTGTCCTTCTTGCTGAAGATTAAAGCTTAAAAACTTTATTGCATTCATATACTGATGCAAAAAGTACCACTATAAGACAAGGCAGGAAATACATCTCCTTATTCTTTCATAAGGTTAAATCAAATAAACTATTTCACTTTCTCTTCTTTTTTGCCAGTCCTGAGGCTTGAACTCTGGGCTTCAGTGCTGTCCCTGAGCTTCTTTTTCTCGAGGCTAGTGTTCTACCACTTGAACCTAGGCGTACTTCAGGTCTTTCTGAGATTAAATATTGAGAGTCTCATGGACTTTCCTGCCTGGGCTGTCAGAGTAGCTAGGATTATAGGTATGAGTCACCAGTACTTGGCTATTTCTCTTTTAAAAATATAATACTTTGGGATTTCATTAGAAGTTTTAAACTTAAAAAATACTTTTGTGCAGAAGGAAAAAATACAGGAAAACCTTACTGCTTCCTTTCTTGATATACTGCCCAACCCATCAATGAGCTATAATTATGCTAACATCATGACTCAGCCTCTCAAGAGAGAGGGAGAGGGATATGAGAGAAGCAAGCTCTAAAAGAACAATCCCCAATAGCCCTTCTATTTCAGTATTTTGAGCTGATATTCTCCAGAGAGGATCCACATAATCATTAGGCAAGGATGTGGCTTACCTCAGTCTTCTGAATTCTCTTGTGATATAATTATGATTAATTAAATCTAGATAAAATCATGATAAACCTAAAAATGTGGGCAGTCTCTACAAATGAAAGAACTCAGTTAAAGCTTGGATTTTAGAATCATGCTTGGGTCTGATCTGGGCCCTGTGTCCTTTTATTTAAACTTCTACTGCTTTTAGTTCTTTTAATTCCCAAATATGTGTTCCAGTATGTGAAACTTTAGGTACAAGGCTTGGAACATAACAAATGGCAGTTAACAGGTAGAAGGAAGCTATGTTCTGGTAAATTAAGGGCAGAGTTTTCATTGCAGGTCAGTATGAAACAAATGACCCTTGAGATAACTTTGAAATGCATAGAGAAATGAGAACACACTGCAAAAAGGAGTCTAATGAAAGAGATCAGTCTGGCCAACTGAGAGACTCAGTTCATAAGTTATAAGAATAGACTGTATTTTGAAAACTTGGAATCTTTTTCTTATTACAATTAATTAATATGTTAAATTTTCAAATGGGAAGATGTTCATAGATTATTGAGGCTTCTTTAATAGTTGGTATGGCTACCACTAACCACAAGAACACTATAAATTGAATGAGAACGGCATGAAATGGGAATATTAAGTACTAATACTCATGGTAAGTAGGGGACATTTTACTGACCTTAAAACTGTATCAGTATATGCACTTACTATAGTGTCTGATAAAAAAATAATACTTAAAATTTAGATATGCAGATTTTTACAAATAGCACTTTTCAGGGAGAAGAGTAATAACTCTTGTTTGACTCTGAATACTCTTTTCTCAAAAAATAAAAGAGATTAGTCTTAAAGTCAACAGAGCAGTCCACACACAATGGCAATTGTAGGAAACAGCACAGCCCAAGTTTTAAAATAAGTAAATAGCAAACAAACAAACAAACAAAAACCTGGTGGGAGATCCAGTCCATCCTATGTGTTGCTGTTGACTTGGAGAAGAGGAGATGGAGAATCCGGAAACACACAAAATATGATATCGAATATACACCTGAAATTCACACCACAGAGAGTTGAGGTAAATGCAATTACACTCAAAAGACTCAGTAGAACATCTGTAGAAACATTAGAGATTTGAAGAAATTGCACCAGCTTTGTGACATCTGGCAGCAGGGAACTTTGACTGGCTGGGGAAAAGGTCAGCTTGTTATATGGGAACTGGATCCTGAGAAACAACAAAATCACATCGGGAGAGGTCAAATTGGAAGTCCTGATCTGAAAGCCAATAACTGCAGGTGGACTCTGGTCTCAAAGACCTGCAGTCCGGAATCAAGCTTGCACCAACCTTTTAAAGACTTGCTTGGGGTGGGGAAGAGTCAGGGAGAGAATTTTCTGGAGAAAAACTTCCCTAGGGCTAAACAGAATGGCATCTGCATATTCTCTCAAGCAGAGTTCTCCTAGCTCTCTTGGAGTGAAGCATCTACAATTTAAAGAATGGCTTGTAGCACTTCTAAGCTTTTCAAAGCTGGGTTAAAAAAGCTCCTTCACTTATCTAGGTGCCAGGATGTCTGTGAGGACAAGGCACATTGCTTAGATCCAGCATCCTTATTTCAAGAGGAAATGTGTATTTTTAAAATTGTGTGCTATGATTGTGTTTGTGTGTGCATACATGTGTGTGTTCAATTATAAACTGTATGAGCACTGGAGACAGAAGAATCCCTACTTCTACTATTTAATGTGCAACTTTAAAATTTTAATTAGTATATAACTGAACAAGAAGGTTTTTTTTATTGTGATATGACTACACTCGTTCTTACCCTCCTCCATCTTCTTTCTCTTATTTTACAGTTTTGATTCTATTTTGTTGGCATTTTGGAGGCATTATTGGATTGAACTCAGGGCTTAGTGCTTACTAGGCTGGTGCTCTACTGCCTGAGACATGTATGTTCTGACTGGCCTTAAATTGCGATTTTTCTAAATCTCAGCTTCTTGTGTACCTGGGATTACAGGTGGGAACTAATGACACTTGGTCATTGTTCTACTTTCATATATACATATAAAGTAATGTTATTTAACTTCTTAAGCTCTGGTGTCTTCTCAGATTTTAGGAGTGGTTTACAACTGATAGAACTAAACAGGGGATTGACATAGATTTCTGAAGTCTGTCAGCTCCCCGAGTATGTTAAAAGTGGTGACTCTTCAGTTCTGAACCCTACCCACCTCCATAGAGGCAACAGGGTACCCACAATTTGGGGAGTCTATAAAACACTATCATCATTATCCTCTCAGATGAAAAGTTTGAAGTATAGAAAGGAGTACAATTGGTATGGATATAGCAGAACTAAAATTGTGACGTTGCAGAGAAGACCATTCCCCAGATAATCAATACAATGAAATTGTTTCTGTGGAGGTAGTCATTTTGTCTTATTAGCTATAGTAGCTGTGTGTGTGTGTGTGTGTGTGTGTGTATGTGTGTGTGTGTGTGTGTGTGCGCATGTGTGCCTATCCTGGCGCTTGAACTCAGGGCCTGAGCACTATCCCTGAGCTTTTGTGCCCCAGGGTAGCACTCTACTGCTTGAGCCACGTTTCACATCCAGCTATTGGTTGGTTAATTGGAGATAAGTGTCTGAAAACCACAATCCTCAGATCTCAGCCTCCTGAGTGGCTCTGATTAGAGCATGAGCCACGGGGGCTGGGCTGTCTTACTGGCTTTTAAGATTCATGGCATCTCTTAAAGTGACAATAGTTACCTAACACTTTTACAAATACACATGAGATGTTTTAAAATATGTGAAGACTGGTATTTCACTAAACACAGTAGAATTTGTATTCTTGATTTTATGTGATTCTATTAGGGAATTAATCTAGGCTTATGTAAATGATAAACATTTAAGTATTCTCCATTGTTTCATTTCTTAGATTGGGAAAGTAAGTTATCTCAAGATGCTTTGCATTGTACCTTTTCTTGACAATAGAAAACTTCATGACAAATGTTTCAAGATGTCAAACACTTAGTAGAACTGTGCTTGCGAGAAAGGAAGTTCAAACTGAAAGATTTACAAAGAATAACATGACTAGAATAAGCAATGTATTCATACTCTTTTCTATCCAAATGGATTTAAGATAATTTTCAAAAAGATAAAAATCATTAAATCTGGAAGAATAGTAGAGAAAGAAAGAAGATTTATTAAGTTCTTGTCAACAAGGAAGAGACAAATGGGAGGTCTTACCTTCTTCACCTGGGGGAATGCAAGTGTCTTCTATTAGTGCCACAGTCATACAAAACAAGTCACATCTCCTGAATGGTCCAGGTTGGGCTACTACCTTTATAGTTGAATTTATTATTGAATGACTTTGTGGCTACATATACAAGTTAAATCATTCCTCTTTAGAACATCAGAAACAAGCATACTTCTGTTTTTCTCAAAGAAATAATACTCCTGACACTTTCTTTTAAGATATTTTTATTTTAGTAAAGCTTTAGATTTGTATAATTACTGGTAATATGGAGCAGGGCTCCCATATAAATTAAACTAGAGTTTTCTCTCTTAGGAACTATTTTCCCAAGCCTAATCCCTAGTTTCTCTGTTGTGACTATCTTACACTTGAATGGTTCATTTGTTAAAATTATTAAAAATATTGCCAAATTACGATCTAAAATCAGTAGATTTGTTCAAATGTCTTCACGTTTTCTTCTAGTGCTCTTCTTCTGATGCTATATTACACTATGTAGTTAAGTTTGCTTCGGTCTCCCTTTCTCTTGGCTGGAACATTTCTTATATCTTTTTAAATCTTAGATTTCACAACAGGTAAAGATTACTGCTCAGGTATTTTGTCATATGTCAATCAGTTTGAGTTTGCCTGGTGTACTTCTCATGATGGGAATTGCGTTACAGACTTGAGGGAAAGAATTCAGGGGAGAAGGTGGCATTTTCAGCAGGTCTCATATAGGGTAGATGTCATTGTCACTGTCCAAGTTATCCTTGATCAGGTATTTTGTGAAGGAAGTTTTCATCAGTATTCACCACTGCAAAATTATTCTCTTCTTTTTCCCTTCACACACAACAATGTGATCTTTAAAAGAAAGTCACTATGTGCAGTGAAATTGAGAAGTAGAAATTATGCTTTAAGCCCCTATGAACATAAATATCTGTAAAAATTTTTTGGAATTATGAGGTGAAGTCAATTCTCCCTTATTTACTTAATAATCCTAGTATATATTTATAGCAGTATGAAAATATCAATATTTATTTTATTACAAAATATTTCTTTTATTTTAAAAATTTCTACCTTCATCACTGATAGCATTCAGGTGACTCCTTATAAGTGAACCAGAGTTCTCTTTTAATCCTTTCATATTTCCCAACCACTTCAAAGATAATCTCATATTTCCTGCCCCAATTCCCAAAACAATCTTTTACCCAAGGATCCAAACTCAGGATCCTTTTGCTTTTGACGAATATTAAAACCCAAAGCCTGGGGTGTCCTTATGTTTTATTCAGCGGACAGAATAAGCAGATGTGGATGTGTACATGCACACCTAAACATGCTTCCATGTGTAACTGTTTTGTTATTAATTAAATTTTGTTGACAAGGTATTGTGCAAAAGGGGTACAGTTACATAATATGGCAGTGAGTACATTTCTTGTGATATCTTACACCCTCCCATAGGTAATTCTTTATATGTATTTCAAGATGTAGGTGAACTTGTATCCATCATAGCAAGGAAAACTCTGTCCTTCTCTTTTACTTATTTATAACTTTCTATTCTAACATTGAAAAATCTAACTCTACCTATTAACTACCACCATTTATTCAACCATGCATTTCCAGCATGTGTGCATGCACTTTGGTTTCAGAATCATTAATCCATTTTCCCTAGGGAGAGTACAATTCCTTAGCATTTAAAAAAAATATCATTCCTTGTCCACAGACTCCATTTGCATTTTCAAAGTAATTTTAAGTCAAGAATTTATCCCTCATTTCCATCAGGGGATTATTTCTTATATTTTTCAACACTAGAAAATTATTTTGCTATATTGTATAGTCCATGAATATGTTATCAAACTCCTAAAATAGTTTTAAAATTTATATACATAAGTGTACATTCTGTGCTAGAAATTTCTAATAGTTCTCAGGAATTCATGATATTTATCTACCACTAGAGTATAAAATGTAATAGCACTACTGTCCTGTGAATTGCCCTGAACTCTCCCTATTCAATTCTCTCAGAGACATGGCACCAGGGTTCCACCTGTTCATCCCTTCCATACAAGCACACAAAGAGCCCTCTCAGTAGTTGTTCTTTCTTATTGTGGATGCTTTTCATTCTACAGATGCCATAAACTGAAAGTCTTACAATGTGTAACATTTTTACAGCCTGGTTTCTTTCACATGGGAATATGCATTTAAGATTTATTCATGTTTTTACTGGTTTTATAGCTCATTGCTCTTTATCACCTTGTATAGATAGCCCACAGCTTGTTTATGGATTCACCTCTTCAAAAACATCAGGGTTGTTTCTAGCTCTGAGCAATTTAAAATTCATCTGATAAAATGCCAGTATGAAGGATTTTGTACAAACCTAAGTTTTCAGGTGAACTGAGTGAATGTCTAGAAGTGACCTAAGACCATATATAATGGATAATAACATTTGCTTTCACACTGTCAGTGAGTGGAAACTTCTTTGTTCTCTACCATCATTTAGTATTGTCAATTCTTTAGATTTTAACCATTTGAATAGCTGTACAAACATATCTTACTGTATCCACTACCCCTGGAAGAGGACTTGATCTCAGGGTCTGACACTTTTGCTTAGAAACTGGTTTTCTACCACCGGAGCCTTACCCCCTAGCCCCTTTCTAAGATGATAGAAAAGTTTATTGACTTGGACTTTTATTTTTTTTTTCTAAAGAAATTTGAACGTTATAAATTTTCCAATAAGCATTGTTTGAGTTGGTCAAACACATTTTGATTAAATATAGTTTTGTTTTACTATAGTTCAAAATGCTTTTAGATATCTCTTAAGTTCTCTTCTTTTTCTTTGTTTGTTTTTATTTTTACTTTTTGCTCTTCAAATATGTTTATACTTTCTTTATGCAGTCGTACAAAAGAGTTGCCATTCAACTGGGTATTCAAGAATGCCTCTGATCAGTGTCACTCCTTTCAACATTATGACCCACCATTCCCACCGCACCTTTTCCATCACTTTTCTTAATTTTTAGATTATGACTTTAGTTTTTGGTGAATTAACAAAGTAATGTGTACAATGAGTCTTGATCTGTGTCATCCCTTCCACATCTTCATCCCTCTGCACCCACCCCTTCAGCAGCATATAAAATGAGTAGAATTAAGTTATCTTTTTTAACCCACATGTTATTTAAAAGCAAATTGTTTAATTTCTAAATTGTATAGGACTTCTGCTGTCTTTCCATTAATGTTTACTAGCTATATAAATTCTTGTCATGCACAATATTTCTTTGGGGTTTTTCTAAATATTTCCTTGGTTCTATTTTGTACATTGATTTTCATATATTGAATTATCCTAGCATTCTAGAAACACTCAGAATGGTAATGGTGTATTGTCCTTTTGAAGTATTATGAGATTTTGTTTGCTTTTAATTTCTTGTTGAGATTTGTGCATAAATATTCACTAGGGACATTGATTTATACTTTTTCCCTGTAGGTCTTTGTCTAGCTTTAGTATTGGGGCAATTCCAACCTCACAGAAGTTCGCCCTCTTCTTTTTGCTTTGGAAGAATTTAAGGCAGATTGGTTTTAGTTCAATGCTTCAAAAATGCTTAAAGCAGGGCTGGGAATATGGCCCATTAGCAAGAGTGCTTGACTCATATACACGAAGCCCTGGGTTTGATTCCCTAGCACCACATATATAGAAAATGGCCAGAAGTAGCAATGTGGCTCAACTGGCAGAGTGCTAGCCTTGAGCAAAAAGAAGCCAGGGACAGTGCTCAGGCCCTGAGTTGAAAGCCCAGGATTGGCCAAAAAAAAAAAAAAAATGCTTAAAGCATACTTTATGGTCTAGGTTATAGTGTATTGATAAGTGGTCAAACACTGAGTTAAATGGGTATTTTTCAGTTGTTGCATGTAGTGGACTATAATTGTTAATTAGAGCAAGTTACTGTCTGGATATATTTTATCCTTTTTTTGTGTGTTTTTGAATGCTTGGTCTCTAGAGTATGAATGAAGTATGGTGACATTTCAACCAAAAAGGTAGATTAGCTTATTTCTCCCTTCAACTCCATAAGCTTCAGTCACCCATATTTGAAGCCTTACTGTTTTATGCATTCATAATTATAATTCATATATTTCCTTAGAAAATTGGACTCTAAAATTGCATGGCACTCCATCATCTCATATTATATTTGTCTTGCTCTAAAATTTGCTTGAGGTGTGAAATTAGGATAACGAATCCAATTTTATTTTGATTATTGTTAGTATGACATATTATGATAACATGGCATTTTGTTCTCAATACCTTTCCTTTTAACTGAAGACTTCATTATAGAGGTACATTGATTATACACAAGACATAGTCTTTTTATTAACACATACTAGCAGTGTCTTTGTATCAATATTTATTGTGTCAGGAATTATTTTCTATTACTAACAAAGGTTTCCTTTCTTACTTACTTATGTCTAATTTGTACATTAGATGTCTTCCAAAATCTGATGTGTGGGAAACTTGGTGGCCAGAGCTGGTGCTATAGGGAAGTAGGGGCCTACTTAGAGGAAGCAGGGAATTTTTCACTAGTGGCAAGGTTTTTAAGTATATTAGGAAGTATACATTCTGGTTACCAGAAGGCTAAGAATTTCTTATCCTAGGCTCTCTTACCCAATTTTATGCCTTGTCACAGGCCCACATACCCAGAAGGCCTAGCAGTCATGGTCTAAAACACCTGAAACCATGAACCAATAATTCTGTCCTATTTAGGTTGATTCTCAGAGATTATTTGTTATAGTGCAGAAAGCTAAATAATACATATGATTTTAAATGATCAAGCCATCTAATACATTCAATAAATTAGAGGCTGGTGGTCGAAGGACTGGAAATATGAGGCCAGTATGAGCTAAAAACACATGATCCTATCTCAAAAAATGGTTTTTATCCTATTCTTTAAATTTTACAACATAGGGGGCTGGGAATGTGTCTTAGTGGTAGAGTGTTTGCTTAGCATACATGAAGGTCTCTGTTCGATTTCTCAATACCACATAAAGGGAAAAAGCCGTATGTGGTACTGTAGTTCAAGTGGTAGAGCACTAGCCTTTGACCCAGGCCTGGGGTCTAGCCCCAGCACTGGCTGAAAAAAAATTACAACATATATTTTAAATTAATTAAATTTGCCCTAAAAAAAATTCTGCTTCTTGTCACTAAAGGTAATTTATGACAAAAAATTTCAAATCCTTTTCTCTCATCTATTATACATTTTTGATATTCATTTACATCTATAGGTTATGATCACCCAATGTTTGTTATCATCACTACATAAAGTAAACAATTACCTTTTAAATAATTAAGAATTATAAAAGCAAAATAAATTAATTAGCAATCATTATTTCTCAGGTGTCTGTCTTTAAACTAACCTTAGATTTTTTTACCTAACAAGAATTTCACCCTTGTTTGATTTCCTACCTCTGTTAGCCTCAAAGCAAATGCTATGTGTTACCAAGGAACACTGCTTATGGCTAAAAATGACTTGGTGCATTGCTTCTATTCAATGTCAATTATAAGTTGCCTTCAGGTCTCTCTATCCTACGGCTTCCTTTAGTGGGTTACATGTGATTTGGCAGGACCTTAATGTGTACAGGGGACTGTGCTTAAGGAGGAAGAAGTGTTTTGTTGTTGTTGTTGTTTTGTTTTGTTTTTGTGGAGGGAATGGGGTGAGATGTCACCTCTAGGCCAAGGGAGCTATGCCATTTTAAAATAATAATCCATATTTATACCTTGCATCTTCACTGTCTTTTGGATATAGATCTTATTGCTGAAGGGAATCAATTCTTTTTACTAGGTCTGCTTTCTCCATCCTAAAAAACATAATACATATTGTCTTCTATCTCCAGTGTTAGTAACTGTTACCTTTTTTAGACAAGTATTCTATAGATTTAAATGTATACTTTACTAAACATCATATCATATATGTTCTTGATAGTGTACTAAAATATTACATCTCATTTGATAACAATAAGGGAAACATTGAAGGACTGTTTATAAATTTTAGGTACTCTTAATCAACTTTCAAGAATGTGCTGTTTGCATAGTAGGTTTTAGTTTTATAGTGAGCCTATATTATTTTATGTAACTAGTTGTTTGTTTTTTTTTTTCATTCTCTTCTATTAAATTAAGTATTCTATCTTGAATAAAAATGTTAATATATTTCTCCAGCTAAGGTCAAGCTAACTTTGTGTGCGTGTAACTGGAGAGTACCCTCCCTGATAAGGAAATACAAATTTCTATGTAATGTTTTCTGTATAGATTACTGTCCAAGAGCATATCATTAAAATCTCTAGATAGTGAACACTGATTGGCTGGTGACACACATTAATCAAGGTTACAGAAATCCTGTGAGATACACAAGTAGAAATAATGTTCTCTCTTGGAAAAACCATATATTTTTTTTTACTTCCAGTCTCTATAATATTAATTGAACGTTGATCATGATTCAATACTTTGTTTTGTAGTCAGAAAACCAATTCAAACTTTGATCTTTTAAATTTGCTGTGACATTGGAGTTGGTATATTGCCAAAAAAGCATAGAATATCTATACTTTACAAGGAAACATGGAAGTTCATATCAGAATAATATTTATGGTAACTAGACACACTCTCAAGTCTTACAGAATTGTCTCTATGTGAAACTATTCTCAAGGGAACAAAGAAAAAACATTGCTTTTAAAATTAAGAATGTTTATTACAGAAAACAATATAAATAAGATGCCTCACTTTCCTCAAGTCTGTTCTTTGCTCATTCTCTGAAGCCTGGAGTATTAGAGACTGTCCCTTGTATTTATAGCTTGCTAGTATGTGTATTCACTAGGATTTTGTAGTAATCAGTCAACTCTTCTTGTGGATTGAATTTTATGTATTCTCCATTGTTCCATCTTTACTAATAGAAAAAAAGTAAAAGGTACTGTACAACAGAGGCTCACTCCTAGCTACAAGGGGCTAAGATCTGAGTATCATGGCTAAAAGAAGCCAGCACAGACAGGAAACTCCATGACTCTTATCTTCCATTAAGAACAAAAAATTAAAAATCTGTAAGTGAAGATATGGTTCCAATGGTAGAGTGCTAGCTTTGAGCAAAATCACTAGAAACAGCACCCAATCTCTGAGTTCAAGCCCCGGGACAAGCCTACACACACACACACACACACACACACACACACACACACACACACACGGAAAGAAAGGCAAAGGAAAGAATGAAAATAAAAAAAGGAAAGTTTTCCATAAACTGTTATTTGCAATGATTTCTATGAATATCTTTTAGGAAACTCTAGAACTCTATTAATATCTTTTCAAAACTTAATCACAGAGGAAGGAAGGACGGAAGGAAGGAAGGAACGAAGGAAGGAAGGAAGGAAGGAAGGAAGGAAGGAAGGAAGGAAGGAAGGAAGGAAGGAAGGAAGGAAGGAAGGAAGGAAAGAAGAAGATTAATGCTCTCTTACTTCCCCTGTTGACTATGTCTCTGTCCAGCTGCTTGTTGGACAGAGAAGGACTTCCTTGGACCCATCTTCTCTGTCAATGTGGTTTTCTTTCTGTTGACCCTGTGGAGTCAGTCTCTCATCTCTCAGCCTGTCCACACTCCAGGACACTGGGTTTGAGATCAACATTGGAAATGGCTCCAAAGGAATCAGCAATCAAGGGCTGAATCTGAGTCATACACACTGTCCAGCAAGACTGTGTCTGATGCCTCCAAACCCAGCTCAAATAAGCAGGAAGATCTTACAAGCTACAGTGTGTCTTATCTTGGAAAAATCTTACCAGTCATTTTTGAGCCACTAATAGGGTAAATGAAGTTTGTGATGTTTTTTGAGAAATTCATCTTGAACCAATGAAGGACACCTGTGGAGTGGAAATTAAGCACCCCAATCCTCTAAGTATGAAAGTGTCAGATGATTAGCAAGTAGTTAGAATACCTATCCTGGCCCGGCAATAACAAAGATATCTTCACTCAGGTGTCCACAGAGACCAGGTGAGGACCAAGACTTCTACCTGTACTTGATAGTTGTAAGAGGCAACCCCTTTCTTCTACTGGAGCAAATCATAAGGAAATTACTGAAACAGAGGTGCCAGAATCTCACAAATTAATGATTCCCAAAACCCAGGTAATGATGGAAAATCAATTATACGAAAAAACTCAAAGGGTCTAAAGATGGAGAAAATCTCTTCTACATATAAGATAGAAGTGTGAGAATTTTTTTTCATTTCTTTATTATCAAAGTGATGTACAGAGGAGTTACAGTTTCATACATAAGGCAATGAGTACATTTCTTATCCAACTTGTTGCCTATTAATATAGAATATGTGGAGACAAGGGTCCAACCATAATTATTTTTAATTCTCTATGAAAAGAAAAACCACCTCTACCATTTCAGTTTTTGAAATGAATATTTTTGAATATTTTTCACTACTAAAATGCTTTATAGTTCTTGAAACTCCTTATGTATTTTAAAAATATTTCCTTAGAAATCATTCTTATTTCTAAGAATGCTAAACAGATCTAATTGTAAATCCTTTGGAGAAAATGAACATTTGCAAACTGAGAGTAGTGATTTATTTTTTGATGTGTTTTCAGGCCTATGTAAATGTCTGCAGGTAATGCTGGTGGTATCTCAGAAATATCAATTTCTTTTGCCAAAAAAGGTGATGCAAATTATTAAAATATTTTATAACCTCATGAATCATAATTCTGGAAGAACTCAAAAATACATAAAGCATCTTATTAACTTTCAGCACCTTGCCTAGTAGATTCAATCCTGAGCCCATGGCAAATGACTGATCATGCAGGATGCTTTATGATGCCGAAGATATAACCTCAAGGATTATTGATGGAGCTATATACAAATTTCTGACATTCCTTACTTTGATGTAATGATTGGCAAACAGTTGGCAGGAATGAGAAGCTAAATCAGTTATAAATTTATGCCAGTAAAATAGGAAGCTTCAGCCATAAATAAGTGATACATAGAAATTTTGACCATCTTCTTATCTTGAGAGCAGGATGGATTCATATCCCATCATACTAATGACAGCACAGGTAAGTTCCATTACTGTGCTTCTAATAAGATTAGATATTTTCTGAAAGTAACCTTTTTGATGCAGTCAGATAACCTTAAACATCTTCCTTGTTATAATCTAACTTGTAAAAAAGTCATGGATGCTAGGGAAGCACACACAATGATTTGCAATGGTCAAAAGTGTTACCTAAACCAGTCTTTATGTCCCACGCCTGTATTCCTAACTACTTAGGAAGCTGAGATCTAAAGGAGCAAAAATTGAAGTGGAAAATTCCACAAGACTATTTCTTAAAACCAATGAGCTAGGTTGGAGGCATGGTTCAAGAGGGAGAGCACCAAACAAGCAGGCTAAGCAAAAAAAAAAAAAAAAAAAAAAAAAGGCCCTAAGTTCAAAACCCAAAATTTACTGTCAAAAAGTATGTTGTTTAACATTTGGTTTGTTTTATTCCAGTAAACACTCCAAAAAAGATTACTTATATGTGAAAAGGGGAAATTTTAAAATAGGATGATATTGGGGGGAAGATTTACAAGTAAATGAAAGCATTCCAAGATATTATTCCTTCAAATCATTACAAATAGCTAAACAACCTAAAGAATTTCCATCTGTAGCCAGGCACAGATTTGAGATCTGAGAATCAGGGTTCAAACCAGACCAGGCAAGAAAGCCTGTAAGTCTCTTATCTCCAATTGACTATACACACACACACACACACACACACACACACACACACACACGAGCACTAGAAGTGGAGTGAAGTGGAGTGGAGTTGTAGCTCAAGTGGCAGAGTGGTAGTCTTGAACTCAAACGCTCAGGAACAGGACCCAGGCCATTAGTTCAAGCCCTAGGACTGGAACATAAAAAGAAGCAAGGGGATGGGAGGACAAGGAAGGGGACAAGGACAAGGAAGAGGTTAATCCACACATGTGTGATGTGATGAGTTGTACAAGGAGCATCTGAGTCATGGGAATATCAGTCCCACAGATGTGATTTCTTATTTGGGAGCAAACAGGAGGGTAAACTGATATGCACCAGGGACAAGTAGCCTGTGTTGTGTAATTTGATTTTTTTGTGCTGTCTTCATTTTTGTCTACAGAGAGAGGACTATTGTTAATTGCACCAAACTTTAGCCTTCAATTTTTAGTTCCTGTCTATAGACTCTCCAAGTATTCATAAAATAATTATTTACCCTAAGCCAATGAAGAGTTCTAATTTTCATCACAATCACAATTGGGTCAGTTTTAAAATTACACGTGTAGTTCTTAAATTTCTTGTTATAGGAACTATTTGCTGATGAAACCAGCCTATTTCCAGCTTCATTGGCCACTCTAAGAATGACTTCATTCAAATATCTATGGGTGACTATGATTTTGTAATTAGGAGCAACCCTAGAGATACTGAGGATAAACACTTCTGCATTACAGTTTCACTGAAGCTAGAACTTTGTAGCCCAAGGCAGGTTTTATTTGAAAGTTGTACTAATAACTAGAACATTAGTCCTATTTTCAAATTATGTTCTATACTAAGTATTGTCAGACTTCATTTTTTTAAGGAATTACTTTTATTCTTTAAAACTGATGTATATTTTATATAATTGTCACTTTCTTTTCAGACTGTAAGTTTGCATAGATCTGAGTACTTTTGTGAGTTTTAGGTAACAAATGGCTTCCAGTCCTATCATTTATGAGATAGTCCATTTGTTCTTCACAGACTCACCTATATATTTCTTATTACCTCTCTGCTTTAGCCCACCTCTACCCTGCTCTGTCTGTCCCACCACTTTATCTGCTTCTATTACCTTCATGACATTCCGGGTTGTTTGTTAGTTGTATAAGTAGTGGGCTTGATCTAAGGACCTTGCTCTCTTGCCATTTATGTTTGCTCAAGACTAGAACTTTAACATATAAGCTACAGTTTCACTTCTGGCTTATTTCTGGTTAATTGGAGATGAAAGAGCTTCTCAGATTTCTTTTCCCAGGCTGGTTTGAACATTGATTCAGTCCTCAGATCTCAGCATCTTGAGTAGGTAAGACTCACTAAAATGTTTACATTTTGAGTTTTATACCAGCTAGCTTCCCATGACCAGTGTAACACTGGAAAACAACTGTTAGGCACCTCCATTAACTTCCTAAGCAATATTAAGGGCATTAGAGAATTATATGACCAATATTGCCTTTGCGTTTCAAAAGTAATTATTGTCCACTATTTTAGTTTTGCCTTTGGGTTTCCAAATTAATCTTCGTTGTTATTTTCAACAGTATTCACATACTTATATAGCCAAACATTAGTTAATTTTTCATTAATTGAGAATGAAGTTATACTCCATATTACTAAAATTTCCCCTATTGATCATGTTATATTTTAATATAAAATGTTTATTTAAAGCAGGGCTCTGGTGGCTCATTCCTATAATCCTAGCTACTCAGGAGGCTGAGATCTGAGGATTGTAGTTCAAACCCAGCCCAGGCAGTAAATTCTGTAAATTTCATCTTCAAGTAACTGCCAGAAAACTCATGCTGGAGCTGTGGTTCAAAGTGGTAGATAGCTAGCTTTGAGCAAAAAGAGCTCAGGGACACAGCCCAGGCCCTGAGTTCAAAGACATGACTGATCAAAGACAAAATATGCATGTGATCTATTACTTGTATCACTTGATAGAAGGAATTGAATATTTTGGGTTTTGCTTTTTCTTTTTCCTTTTGTTTTCTTTTTCTCTTTGCTTGAACTCAAGGCCTAAGGCTTGCTTACTTGACTAGAAATTTTCCAGTTGGCCAATTTTCCAGCTTGATGTTTTTGCTAGTTATTTTGGAGAGAGTCTTGTGGAATTTTCTGCCCAGGCTGGCCTCAAACTGAGATCCTCTGTATCTGTGCCACCCGAGTAGCTAAGAGTACTGACGTAAAGACACTAATGTCCTTCTGAGATTATTTTTTTTTCCATTTTCTTTTTTGTTGTTGTTGTTTTGATGCAAACTCTGGGGTCTGTTTTCTTTGTGGGGAAGCATGCATGAGAATTCATGTGTGTGTTACGGTGTGCACATGTGTTTATATGAGTGTCTTAATTTACCTATTCAAATACTATAATTTCTGCTGTGAGGATTTATTCTTGTCCATCCTTGCTATCTATTCTGCAAACTTCTGTTATCAGCTCTCTTCAAAACATGCTTCCTATTATCTCTGAAATTCTATCTGCACAGTAGCTCTGATTGGATATCTAAGGTATTATCATTCATTCCATCTTTTAGTCTTTTTTTCTATCCCATTTTGCATCCAATTCTTTCTTCTATGTAATTTTCTTTATATCTATGTGCAAGTCACTAATTTTCTCTTCAAGAATATGTAAACTATTTGACTTGTCATTTGACATTTTTATTTTAGTGACTATAAATTTTATTTCCAAAAAATGCATTGTTAATTATATTAAGCAAAGTAAGCCAAACCTAAAGAAACATAGGCTGTCTGGTTTCCCTTATTTGTAATAACTAGAATATGTCTATAAATCTATGTTACTCTAATGCATAGTAAAGTACAAATAATTACACTTGAACATGATTAACTAAAAAGCACTCTAAGCATCACACAGTGAGAACAAAGGAGGATATTCTTAGGAGAGGATCACAATTGCTCAATAACCTTGTGCAAATAACCATATAAAATTATGATAATTGAAATGAACTCCAAGAAGTTGGCATAAGAGGGTTTTGTAGTGTACTATTTGCAGTTATTTTTTTCTGTCTTTCTTTTTTTTTTTTTTTTTTTTGCTTTGGTTTACTCCTTGTTGTCACTGTTTTGATTTCTGTACCCTTTGTCTTGTATATAAGTTTACCTGATTCAGGGAAAGGAAGGGGACCCACAGAAATGGTGGGACAAAGAATGGACAAATTCAACAGTGATACACAGTACGAATTATGTTTGAAATTAAATTTAAAACTTTGGGGGGGGTGGAGAGTTGAGGACTGGAAAGTGGAAGAAATTGAGGGGGGGGTAACATTGCTCAAAAAGAAATGTACTCAATACCTTACTTATGTAACTGTAACCCTTCTGTAGATCACCTTTATAATAAAATTTAAATTAAAAAAGAAAATACGGTTTATTCATATATGTAATCTAGACCATAATAATACAACAACAATAGTAACAATAATAATAGTAACACATAGGGGCTGTTTGATGTAAAAAAATAGGGAGATAGAAATGGAGATGAAGGAGCATGAATATGATTGAAATACATTGTATTTTGTATATATATGCACTTGTTTTTGCATATACAACTCTTTATATATTCATGGACTTTTATTCATATATACATATATATAACTGAAACCCACTAAAACTGGAAAAAGTGAAAGGGAATGAAAAGAGAAATAGAAAAATTACATGTGATAAAATTACATTATATGCATATATGAAAATATCGCATTCAGGGGCTGGGGTATGGCCTAGTGGCAAGAGTGCTTGCCTCATATTCATGAAGCCCTGGGTTTGATTCCCCAGCACCCATATATGTAGAAAAACGGCCAGAAGTGGTGCTGTGGCTCAAGTGGCAGAGTGCTAGTCTTGAGCAAAAGGAAGCCAGGGACAGTGTTCAGGCCCGAAGTCCAAGGCCCAGGACTGGCAAAAAAAAGAAAAAAAGAAGAAAATATCTCATTCAAACCTCCTTATTCAATAACTTTATGCCAAACTTAGAAAACAGATGGATGCTGTGTATCATGTCTGTAATTCTAGCTACTTGAGGATGGATGTCAGAAATATTGAAGACCAATGCAAACCCACAGGAAAAGTTAGCAAGGCTTCATTTTCACAAAGAAGTTCAGCATGGCTGTGTACCTCTTATCATAGTTTCAGGTGGGTGACAGGAGATTGGTGGTTTGAAAGTAGCAATGGCAATGGCAATGGCAAAAGAAAAAAATGTAGGATTCTATCTAAAAATTAACCTAAAGCAAAAAGAACTAAAATCTTTTTCAACAATTAGAGCACTAGAACAATAACCGAACGCCCTGAGGCTAAAAACATTAATATTATAAATAAATAAATACATACATAAATAAATAAATTTAAAAATAAATTAATATTAAAAGCAATATATGTAGCCATATATGGCCAGAAGTGGCGCTGTGGCTCAAAGTGGCAGAGTGCTAGCCTTGAGCAAAAAGAAGCCAGGGACAGTGCTCAGGCCCTGAGTCCAAGCCCAGGACTGGCAAAAAAAAAAAAAAAAAAAAAAAGAATCATATATTGCTTTTATTTTTATTATTTATTTATTTATTTATTTTTTGGCCAGTCCTGGGGCTTGGACTCAGGGCCTGAGCACTGTCCCTGGCTTCTTCCCGCTCAAGGCTAGCGCTCTGCCACTTGAGCCACAGCACCACTTCTGGCCATTTCCTGTATATGTGGTGCTGGGGAATTGAACCCAGGGCCTCATGTATACAAGGCAAGCACTCTTGCCACTAGGCCATATCCCCAGCCCAGGATTCTTTTTAATTATACTAAAACTTTTTCTGTGAAGATTCTCCTTTCATAGGTTTGTGTTTCCTTTTACTTATTTTTAAGAACTTTAAGCACGCTTAATGGATTTCAAATTTTTTTTTTGTTATTGTAGAGGTGATACACCAAAGGGTGACAGTTACATAAGTCAGGTAAAGAGTACCTTACTTTTTGCACAATTTCACCTCTTCCCTTGCTTTCTTTCAGTTTTTCCTTCCCATCCCCACCCACAAGTTTCACAGTTCATTTCCAACATCTTGTCCAGTAAGTCTATTGCTGCATTTGTTTACCCTTTGTCCCTTCATTTCTGTGCCCCCTTTACTTTCCCAAAGACATATAAACAAACAAACATAACAAAAAGAAAAAAGAAACAAAATGTGCAAAAAATATTGTTTTCATTTGCTGGAGTTCATTTTGAATATTATTTTGTATGATCAGATACACATATGTGTTGTGCCTTTCTATTCCTCTCCTAAGCATATCCTCCTTTGGTCTCACTGTGTGTAATGCCTAGAGACCTATATAATTTTTATATTCTGTTATTTTAGATCAAGCTTCTGTATACTAGAGAAAATATAAGCCATTTTTCTCTCTGAGCTTGGTTACTTCACTTAACATTATTTGTTCCAGGTCCACTCATTTACCTGCAAATGAAATAATGTTATTCTTTCTAATGACAATTAAAAATTTATATCACATACATAATGTAAATTTTTAAAATATAAGGCTAAGTCTTCCTATGTGGAATCCTGTGATAGCTCTGATGTTGCCTCATTTGAGATGCTGAACTCCAGTGATGTGACTTGTTATGAGAACCCTTGTGGCTTATTTTATCATGCTAACTTCAGAGATTATCTTTAGACTTATTTTTATAAGTGCACTACCTTCCTGGAATGGCCTTTTCCCTATATGCATCAAAATACTAATGCAGTTGATATAAATTTGACCTCAAGTGACTGGTGACACTGGTCAAAGGTCTGATTTTCCCCTCCGGGACCAGTTGAAGGGCATGGTTTTCAGGTGTGTGGAGAAAACTTGGTATCTATCCATTCCTGAATATACCTCCAAATCCAATAGTCTCTCATCAATACAGTCAAACTAGCCCATGTCACCCAAAAGTCAGCTCAGTTTTAGCATTAATTTTTGCTAAATTAAAAATGCCAGCATTTATACTCATGATAATATATAATATCTCGGTCACTATGATCTAAAATAGAAAAGTATCAGCTGACTTCAAAGGTAAGGGTGGCTTCTTGAAGATATTTAATTACCTTTAGTAAAATAATTCCTAGTTAGAAGCCTAAAATTTATTCAAAGCTAGTAGTATTCTTTGGTATGCACTTCTACTCAGCATCTATTAATTTTTTTTTCATATATCAGAGTCAAAAAAGTGTACATTAACTAAATTACAATGTACTGTGATCTGATTCACCTTTAACATGGTCTGACCACCATGGTTTTAAACTTTATTGTAGCATTAGATAATTGTTTCCTAAGCTTTGTTATTATTTGTGATCATGTCATATGCAAGCATGAATATAAAATAAACCAAATGACAAAAATTTGTGCAAAGCAAAAAAGATGTTTATGCATGCAGAAAAGACTAAAATTAAAACCCACTTATCTATCTCTTTGCATCAGTCTATCTATCAAATAATCAAACAAGTGGAATACGAATACATTTTCATTGTAACCACAGTGACCATGGCTGGTGTTAAGTTGAAAGTACCTGAAAAAAATCTCTTTCTTGTTAGAGAAAGGAGTGAGTATTCCTTATAATGTCCTTTGAGTGTATTTATCTTTGTCAGAGAGCTGATTCTGTAATGCATTTTCTTAAGTATCCTTTCAAAAACAGAGCTATCCTAATCTCTGCTTTTTCTTCTACTGTCTGATGACATTTATAAGTAGTTTCCTTTAAAACACTGCAGTTGGAATTTTGGGGAGGCTGCATTGGGCAGAATTACAAGATGGATATTTAATTTGGAAGTTTTCTTCTATCCGTTACCCTAGTTGATAGATCAGTGACCTTATTTATAATTTTTCTAGACTTGAATTTACTTCCGTGTTCCTTTTATTTGAGTGCTTATTTGAGAACTTTACTTTCTTTCTCTTTTAAATAGCTTTCTCTTTATCACAAAGTAAACCAATTGTTTTGATGCACTGGCTGAAGGATGAGAAAAACTTCCAAACCTCTAAGAAAACATGCACTTTTATAGTCACATGTGAGGAAAAATGTATCTTGTACTAGAGATTGAACTAAAGTCTTCACCACTTAAAGTACTAACCATCCATTACTGAGGAATTTGACTGAAATTGGAAAAGAAAGAAAACTTTCACGAAGAGCTTTCAGTAGCATGGTTTGATGCAAGAGACCAGAACATGATCCTGGGATTAGGCATTGATGAGGAAAAATGCCTGGTGCAATGGTACATGTTATTACGTAAGACACTGTTCAGTTTACTACCTTTGTCCTGATGCTTTTAAGACTGATTTGTTGATTGATGCCAAGGGTTTATGCCTGTAATCCTTACCATTTAGGAGACTGAGAGCTGAGGATAGTTGTTCAATGCCAACACTGACAGGAAAGTCCATGAGACACTTTTCTCCAATTAATCACCAAAAGCAGATATAAGGAGAATGGCCCAAGATGTAGAGCACTAACCTTGAGCAAAAATAAGCTCAGGCACAGAAACAACCAAGATTCACAACATAATAAGGGACTATTTTACAAACCTATGTGCTAATAAATTTGAGAAGCTGGAAGAAATGGACAAATTCCTAGCAAAAAAATTATATGCCCAAACTTAACCATGAAGTTAATTTAAACCTAATAAACAGACCCATATCCAGCAATGAAAGAGAAACTACAATAAGAGATCTCCCATCCAGGTCCAGATAGATTCACAGCAGAATTCTATAAGGCCTTCAAAACAGAACTCATGTCAATATATCTCAAACTCTTTAATGACATTGAAAGTGAAAGTTCACTACCAAACACATTCTATGATGCCAGTATAACCCTTATCCCAAAACCAGACAAGGACTCATCAAAGAAAGAGAACAACAAACCCATTTCCTTGATGAACATAGATTCAAAGCTTCTCAACAAAATTCTGGCAAACCGACTTCAACAAGTCATCAAAAAAATCACATACTATGATCAAACTGGATTCATTCCAGGGATGCAAAGCTGGTTCAATATACACAAGTCAATTAATGTAATCCACCACATCAACTGGAGCAAGGCCAAGAATCACTTGATTATGTCACTAGATGCAGAAAAAGTGTTTGATAAAATCCAGCACCCATTTATGATAAAAGTTTTGGAGAAACTAGGATTCCAGGGAACATTCTTGAATATAATAAAAGCTGTTTATGACAAACCCACAGAGAGCATTATACTTAATGGTGAAAAGTTAAAGCCATTTCCTTTAAAATCAGAAGCAAGGCAAGGTTGTCAGCTCCCTCCTTTCCTCTTCAACACAGTACTAGAATTGCCAGAGCAATAAGGCAGACATAAGCAATAAGGTAGACATAAAGGGGATCCAAATCGGAAAAGATGAAGTTAAATTTTATCGCTTTGTAAAAAACATGATCCTGTATCTAAGGAACCCCATAGACTCTACTCCCAAGTTACTTGAGCTGATTCAAATCTTTGGCAAAGTAGCAGGATATAAAATAAATCCTCAAAATCCAATGGCTTTTCTATATGCCAACAACCTAGAGTGAGGCTGAAATCAGGAAAGCAACTTCTTTGGCAATAACCTCAAAAAATATAGAATACTTAGAAATAACCTTAATCAAAGAAGTCAAAGACCTCTATGATGAGAACTTAAAAAAACTGAAAAAGGAAACTAAGGCAGAACTAATGAAATGGAAAAGCCTCCCATGCTCCCAGATTGGGAGGATTATCAATGTGAAAATGGCAATACTGACAAAGGCTATCTACAAATTCAGTGCAATACCTATCAATATCCCAACACCATTCTTTAATGAAACAGATGAAGCAATCCAGAAATTCATGTGGAATAACAAAAGACCCCCAATAGCAAAAACAATCCCATGTAGAAAGAACAGTGCTGGAGGAATTTCAATAGCAAACTTCAACCTGTATTACAAAGCTATAGTAATAAAAACAGCATGGTACTGGCACAAGAACAGGCCTGAGGACCAATGGAAAAGAACTGAAGACATAGAAAAAACAAAAACCCACAGACCTATGGCAACTTAATCTTTGATAAAGGAGGTAAAAAAATAGGATGGAAGAAAGACAGCCTGTCCAACTAATGATTCTGGCAAAACTGGTTCAACACTTGTAACAAACTAAACCTAGATCCTTATATATCACCCTGAAGCAAAATCAATTCTGAATGGATGAAAGACCACAAAGTAAAATCAGATAGCCTGAAAACACTACCAAAAGAACAAGACAAACACTTGGGCTCTTTGGCACAAGATGAAACTTCCTTAAAAGGCCCAGAAACACACAAATCAAAGAAAGGTTGGACAAATGAGACTGCATCCAACTTCAGAGCTTCTGATGGGACGATTGGCATAATCCCTTGCATCCTATCCTTCCACAGTGGAAAGGACTAATACTCAACAACAAAACATGCTGCAGACATTAGTCATATATATGCCAGATGAACAACACACTACTGAATAATGCTTGATTCACAGACAAAAATTAATGGAGAAATTAGAACATTCTTATAACTCAATGAAAATTAAAACAAAACAACAGAACCTCTGGGATATAGCAAAAGCAGTGCTGAGGGCCAAGTTCATAGCCTTAAGTGCACACATAAAGAAAAATAGAAATAGCTCACATAAATAATGTCATGGTTCAATTAAAAATGCTAGAAAAGCAAGAAAAAAAATCAAACCTAAAACTATAAGACAGAGATAGATCACAAAGTTTGAGGCAGAAATAAATGAAATAGAAACTTCAAAACAATACATAAAATCAATAAGAAGGCTGTTTTTAAAAAAAATAATAAAGTTGACAGAGTATTTACTAGATTAATGAAAAAAGGAAGAGAGGATGTTCAAGTCAACAACATTGCAACACACATCCAAGAAATCCAAATAAAACAACCCCATTTGCAATAGCCTCAAATAAAACAGTACCTAGGAATTAGCATAAGAAAAGGTGTAAAAGATCTTTATAGCAAAAACTACAAAATCTAAAGAAAGAAATCAAAGAGGACACCAGGACATGGAAAGGCCTTCCATGTTCATGGACACACAGTACAAGAAATGTATCCAATGCCTAACGTATGAAACTGTAACCTCTCTACTTCACTTTGACAATAAATAAGAAAAAAAAAAGAAAATGGCCATACTGCCAAAAATGATTTCTAAAAAATGATATACAATTTCAATACAATCCCCTTCAAAATCCAATCAGAAATTCTAGGCAACAAACAAATAAATCAAACTCTATTATAGAGCCATAATAATAAAAAAAACACAGCTTGGTATTGGCACAAAAATAGACCCAACAATCAATGGAACAAATTAGAAGACTCAGAAATAAAACCACATATTTACAGTCATCTGATATTTGACAAAGGATCTAAATACATATAGTGGAAAATTAGTCTCTTCAATAATTGGTGTTGGAAAAACTGAGCAGCTATATGCAGAAAACTAAAACTGGATCCCAGTTGGTCACCATGCACCAGCATCAACTCAAAATGGAACAAAGACATCAACACCAGACCAGAAACTCTGAAACTAGTGTAGGACAAAGTAGGAGACGCATTGGGACTTATAGACACAGGCAGGAACTTCCTAGAAAGAGTCTCAGGAGCACAACAGATAGGAAAAAAACTTGACACATTGGGACTACATTAAAATAAAAAGTTTCTGCACAGCTAAGGACATAGCTACTGAACTAGAAAAACAAGCAACCAAGTGGGAAAAGATCTTTACCAGCAATACATCAGACAAATGTCTAATATCCAATATATACAGGGAGCTCAAGAAACTAACCCCTTCCAAACCTAATAAACCAATGACTAACTGGGAAACGGAACTAAAGAGAGACTTCTCAGGAGGAGAGGTAAAAATGACAAAGGGACACATGAGGAAATGTTCATCATACTTGGTCATAAAGGAAATGCTAATCAAACAACTCTAAAATACCATACTTAGACTGGCAAATATTCTGAATTTGGACAACAACAAACTCTGGGAGGTATGTGTACAGAAAGGAACCCTACTGCACTGCTGCTGTTGGGAATGTAAATTAATACAACCACTCTGGAAAGCAATCTGGAGGTTCCTCAAAAACCTAAACATAGACCTTCCCTATAACCCAGCCTTACCACTCTGAGGCATCTAGGACCATTATGAATCAAGATATGACAAGGACACATGCACATCCATGTTAATTGCTACACTATTCACAATAGCCAAGATAGGGAAACAGCCCATATGCCCCACAATAGATGAGTGGACCCAAAAACAGTGGTACCTGAGTATAATGAAATTTTACACAGCCATTAGAAAGAAGAAAATAATGTCATTTGCAGGGAAATGGATGGAACTAAAACAAAACACATTATGTAAGGTAAGCCAATATCAGAGAAACAAACAGGAAATATTCTCCCTGAAATGTGGAAGTGAGGTCTAAATCTCAATGGGATATGATAAATTCCAAAAAATTCTAGATACCCACATACAGTGAGACCAAAAGAGGATAGTCTTACAAGTAAATCCCAGAGGTGTAATACCCACGTGCCTCTTCATATGTATGTAAAATAATATACATACTTAAATGAACTCTAAAGCTATGGAAAGAAAGGACTTTTTTGGTAAATTTTTTTTCTTAATTTTATGACTTTGTATTATTAACTTATATACAGCGTATTCACATGCATATCTGTGGGAAGGTAGTGGGAGGGCCCAACATCAGAGGAAAAAGGGTAAAAAAAAAAACAACGCAGCAATGGAGTGCACTGGACATTGATGAAAATGAGCTATGCAACACTTGGGTGGAAATGAGAGGGAGGGAATGGGAGAGAATGAGAGAATAGATGATACTATGCAAAGGAAACATACTTATTACCTGACATATGTAAAGGTAACCCCACTATGTATGACCTCCAAAACAATAAAGTAAACTAGAAAAAATAATCCCTGTTGGTTTTCTAAAAATGTACATATCAATAACAGAAGAGGTTAAAACTTTGTTTAGTTAACATAGGAGACATACTTGATAAAATTTAAATAATAAGGTAAATAATTCAGAATTATTTATCTTAATCTCTAACACATCATTGCATTCCTTTGTAATTATTTAATCTGTTTTCTTTTTTGATAGTTAACATTGTGATACCTTGGATTGTATATATTTTTTAAATCAAATCACTGAAGTGACATATTTGTTATATAATGTGAGTATATATGATGTGCAAATGTGTAGAATCAAGTCCTATTTACAAGACATGCATATTCACCCATAAATTTCTACATGTCAAATACGATTATGCATTTAAAAATCAAGTGATGAGTTTTCTGTGATTTGCTCTTTGAATTAATACTGTCGCAGTGGCTTTATAAGCATGAGATTTTATAATAATGCAGAAATACTGTAGCCATCGCTTCTACAACTAGAAAAGCCTCATTCAAAGGAATAAAGAAAATTATCAGGTTCATACAGATACAGAGGGGCAGATATGGATGGTTGTTTTACTCCACACAAGCTATACTCAACATCTACTTTGCTAGTCACTTCACTACTACTACTAAAAAGAAAATGTCAGTTTTCATATAAAATACAGTGGCAAATACCTTTGTATGTACTATCTCTGATTATATCCTTAGAATATATTACTTTAGAAAGTCAGCAACTCATAAGATGTGGATATGTCTGAATTTTTTTTTGACACTCTTAGTTTTGTATGAAAGTAACGATGTCATCACTATTTCCCCTTTAATGAGATTGACCTTGGCTATGTTTCTATTGACAATTATTTTCTTTTGTAAGGAATAGACTCCAACTGGTTTGCATTAATTCAAACACAGCAATTTTATCACTTCTAGGAAATCCTATTCCACCACCACCCAAAAAAAATTTACATTGGTTGAATAAAACATATGTCTACTCTGGGAATGTTCCTCTATTATGTATCACCACTGTTAATTGCTAATGCACTGGCAACTTGGCTCTCAAATTTAATCTATCCCTGGACATTCTATTAAATATACATTACTCTTCATTTTTTTTCTTATGGACCCTTAAGTGGTTCACTTCCTATGGCTACATAATCAGATATGATTAGTGTCAGAAGATCAACTAACCTATCTCCTTCATTTTACACATAAAGAAACAAAAGCTAAGAGACATTCCATACTTATTTGCAGTGACAATCTCTTCTCTATCCTCTCAGTACAGTTGTGGAAGCCCCTATGGCACAGACGTGACCAGGGACGGGAATCTGGCTCCCTGAATCACCATGAAGATAACTCTACTAAACAAATAGCAATAAAATTATAGATCGAGTTATTCTTTTTTATTTTTTTTTGCCAGTCCTGGGCCTTGGACTCAGGGCCTGAGCACTGTTTCTGGCTTCTTTTTGCTCAAGGCTAGCACTCTGCCACTTGAGCCACAGCGCCCTTCTGGCCATTTTCTATATATGTGGTGCTGGGGAATCGAACCCAGGGCTTCATGTATACAAGGCAAGCACTCTTGCCACTAGGCCATATCCCCAGCCTCGAGTTATTCTGATTTTTTTTTTTTTTGGTGCCAGACCTGGGGCTTAAACTTGGGGGCATTGGCACCCAATACTTATCTTGACTTCTAATGTAACACTCTGGGAAATTTAACTGATTTTTCTATGATTGATCAAGATGATCTTTAAAAAAAAATATTTGTATTAATTATATTTGGAGGCTCTAGTTTCACACAAGTGTCACATGACTAATAATTTTTCTTATAGCGTTAGATTGCCCATATGAATCTTTAAGGAAGGAAGAAATGTTGACAGAAGAACGCAATCTGTCCTCATTTATTGTATTTACACTATAAACAACAGGAAAAAGAAAATAGACTTAAATGATTCAGATGAGCAATTAGAAATGATGTTAATTTGTTAAAAAAAATGTTTGGGGTTTGTTTTCTTTTCTTTTAGTTGTTATTTTTTTCTTTGATTCCGCTGGGCAAGACTGTGATTGCTGGATATCCACTCATTATAAACACATCATGAACATGTTATGAATATGAAATTTCAACTGGAGATTCTAAGCCCATGGAACATTCTTGGATCATCCCAAATATGCCCTTTATAATTTCATGGTGCCTAAATGTACAATTAAAATTTGTAAGGGTTATTCTACCAAATTGATTGTTTTAAAATTGTAGCTGCAAATAACATGGTTCATGTAGCATTGGAAAATATAATAATATACCAGAGATTAAAGTTTGAATTTTCTCTTGTTATTGTTTTTACAGAAAATTTCAATTAATTTAAATGTCACTTTGGAATAGTGTCTGTATATTTACATGAAACCTTTCCTAAAGTATCATGAATTTAGAGCTAGAATATGTTTGACACTGTATTTATTACAAAATACTGGTGATTATTTTCTAAGAGTACCTGGAATATTTATAGTGTATGATTCCAATTCACAAAATCTAGAAAATAAAACATCTCTTAAACTTTTTCTCTATCAAATAAATTAACACCCATTGTTGATATGTTGATATGGCTAAATCAAGAAACATTCATGATATTGATTAAAACCTTGAACACTCACAGATTAAACAGAAAGTGAATGAACTCATGAGAGGAGAATAGTGTCACATTCAGCACATTGTGAAGGTTGCTGCTAACTTGTTTTCATTATTACAGCAAATACTATTAAAAGTACTGGTAAACCAAACATAATTAAATTCTTGACATACTCATATGAAATAATCCACGAAGATATAACTTAAAATTTCAAATTTTTATTTCAAACAAAAATAGAACTTCAATTAATTCATTACTTTAATACAATATATTTCATCTTGATTTTGTATGGCACTTTAATAACTTCCATAGCTCAATTGTGATGTTTGATCTTAAAATAATTTTGCCTGAGATGGTTAATAATCTTGAAGGATTTCACATTTCCCTTTGCAAATAGTATTCAGACATTGCAAATGGTTTCTTAATGGACACAAATATATTTAAAGGCAAAAGAAGAAAAAAGTTTCACAAGTAAATGTACTGAGAATAAATACCACATGCCTTTATCTTGTTTGCTGAATGCCCTAGCTCCATTTCCATGTGGAAGTGCAAATGTAAAACCAAAGTCTTCATGTTCTAAATGTTGTATGTGTGTGTTTGTGCACTAATATTGAGGCTTCAACTTGGGAACTGTGGGCTGTCTCATACCATTTTTACTGAGAGCTAGTACTGTACCATTTGAATTGCACATCCATTTCTGGCTTGTTGGTGGTTACGTGGAGGTAAGAATTTCACAGATTTTTCTATCCAGGGTAGCTTTGAACTGTGATACTCAGATCTCAACCTTCCAAGTTGCTGGAATGAGATATAAGCCACAAGCAGCCAGCTTTAATGCCATTCACTTAGTTGTGAATTCAGATTAATGTGAGCAGCTGTTCCCACGCTGAATAAATGTCTCTGAAACCATTGTTGGTCATTCACTCTACTCAAATATTTTACAATAATCATTCCCCAGGTTAGGGCATTAGAATGCCCTTCTTAAAGACATGTGGGATTAGTAGCTCTGTGTGGATGATAGAGGAAGAAGCAAAGGATACAATAGATTGACTCCACATTTTCAAAGTATTCATGAGGATCTTATAAAGATTATGAATGGCTTTCATTCAAAATATTTGGAACTAAATTCCATACTGGGTTGTTCATTCCAAAAATACTTATTTTCTTCTATAGGGAAGGCACTGTCCTTGATATAATGATCAGCTTTGGATGCCAAGCGAGCTACCCACTTCTCCAATCCATGGGGAAAGGATCTCTGTATTTTCTAAACCTCTGAACAGTCATTTTGCCTGCCTATCACTAAGCCTACATTATGTATTCCCTGTCATTTACCTGTTCCAGTGGGACAGCCTCAGCAACTGTAGGGGGTGATTTTACTCCACAGATGGCACTGATCAAGTCTGTGAGGGCCCTAGGGATGTTGATGTGTTGGTGAAGAGGCTGGGCTTTGAGTAGCATGCCTAGAATATGTACTTACACACACACACACACACACACACACACACACACACACATGTTTTCATCACTGTGAAAATGTGTAATGTTGTCTGACTGTGTTTCCCAATGTCTTCTGTGGACTGACTTATGTATTTCTCACTGAAAATCAATTTGAAATCTTCAAGAGAATATTTTGACTTATTTAATCATAAAATCGATTATATTTTAATATCTAGCTTTTAAATTACAATAATTTAGAACTGTTTATATGATGTACTTATTTAAAGAATTTTTAAATATATAGCTCTATTTGAAAGGCCGGTGGTGGTTAGTCATACTTGTAGTCTTTGCTATTCAGGAAGTTGAGATCTAGAAGGTCAGAGTTCAAAGTAAACTTGGAAAGAAAAATCTGAGAGACTTCATCTCCTAGGAACTACCAAACAACTGTACAAGAAGACATAGCACAAAAGCAAGGAAGTTGAGCAAAAGCATAAAGCCCTGAGTTCAAACCACATTACAAGCACAAAATAAACAAATAAAAACAAGTAAATAAATAAGAAAAAATAGAATATAAGGACTGACTTAAGAGGGGAAAAATGAATTTAGAAATATTAAAGACTACAGTGAAGTGTAATTAGTTTGCTTCACACATGCAGCAAGGCTGATTTGGTACCTGCTACATTCTAAAGATATTTGGACTTTCACCAAGCAGCAAGCTGGGGTTTAAAAACAGCAGGATAAGAAATTATAACAAAATAGCAAGAACTACTGCTATGAGATTTGTGCTGAAATGTAAGGGAATGCATAGATAAACTGTTTTTTTTCTACTTTGAGAACATAAGAGATGTATTCTTGCAAGAACGTGAGTATCAACCAGAATGAAGAAGATAAAGATTAGATAAGGTTTGAAGTAAAGTAAGCATGGGAAGTAGGGTCCAAAGATAATAAGAAAATGAAGTTTCTTCATGAAACCAGAACAAACGTCTGATTTGTATCCTAAAAAGGGAATTTAATATTTGTTGTAGCCACCTCTCAGAAACTTATGGAAAAAGGTCATATGAAAATGTTAACTGTTATACAGTCAAACATTGAAAAATGCATTTGACCTGTATATTTCTACTTAGAAGTATTGAAAATTTACTATAATGTGAACAAAAACTCACAAACAACCTGCATAGCATTGAACTATACAAAAAATTCTATTATGCACATATAAAATACACTTGATTTACTTGATAATTTGCTACTATAAAATATATACCAACTGGCTAGAAGCTGGTAGCTCATACCTGAAATCCTAGCTGCTCAGGAAGCTGAGATTTAAAGGCTGCAGTTTGAAGCCAGCCTGGAAAGTCTGTGAGACTCTTGTCTTTTATTAACCACCAGATAGACCCTGCATTCAAGGCCGAGAACTGGCACATAATATGTGCACATATTATTACAGAAAATTAAAATTTAGCCCAGTGCTCAAAACTCACATTTGTCATCCTAACCTACTCAGAAGAGAGATCTTGAGAATAATGACAAATTGCCAACCCAGGCAGAAATATTCATTAGACTCCATCTCCAAAATAACCAGGAAAAAAAAAAAAAACATAGATGGAGACATAGCTCAAGTGATAGACTATCAGCCTATGAATTGCAAAAGCCTGGGCTCCAACTCCATGCTGACAAAAACAAAATTGAAAATTTATCAGAAAGTATACCACAAACACAGAGCATGCATGTTTACATTTTCCATGGGAAGAAACAAAAAAAGTATTAAATCTCAACTATGTAAAATTAGCTGACATGCATGCTGTACCCTTACAATAATTTTTTAATCATCTCCTGTAAAGCAAAATGCTGAAGCAATCTATGTAAAAAGAGATGTAACACTCATGGTGTCCACACTAGCAGTTCATTTCTTCACTAAATTGCCTATTGCAGATATTACCTTTGCTAAAAGGTATTCAGTTTTTCCCCATATTAGTATGAATACTATCCAATCTTCTTGCAATCAGCATGGCAAACAGAAGGCTGTAAGTCAAATCTGAAGGGAGTCAAAAGGTCTATGTGAATTTCCTCCCATAAACTCCATAAGGTTCAAGAGAACAATGCATATGAAGCTATGAATATGTCAGCTTCACTAAGCTGACTTCTATCCATGAAAAAAGGCTCTCTTACAAGTATTACTAGTTATAGATATTGTATATTAAATTAACTTCATGAATAACAATGCTCACAAATATTAGTATATTTAATTGATTCATTTACAATGTTTTTACATATTACATAGTCAAAATGCTATAGATATCATAATCATCACAAGCTTAATATGCAATTTCCAAAGTCCCTCAATGTCTAAAAAAGTAAAATTTACAAAATTATTAAGCAATTATTTTAAATTTAATGATTTTAGCACATGCTGTACCTCAAGTTTAAATTAGTTTAATTATTGCAACATGACCTACAATCTTTTGTGAAAAATCTCTTCATACCTTCAATAAAGATAATTAGTTCTTTAAACATTCCAAATGAAAAAACAAGGTTTATCTGCTACCAATCTAATCTGTCAAATATTTCTTAGCATAATAAATAATAGAAGGGTTGAAGTCTCAGTTGGTAGAACACTAGTCAATGAGCAAAAGCGTTGGGTACTGAGTTTGAGTTCTAATCTCAAATCAATCAATAAATACCTAATACAAAACTAAATATACAATTATTTCAGCAAATATATTTGAATGATGAGATTATTTTTCTTCATAATTTAAATATTTGATTCAAGTTGTTTGCATATAATAGATCTTTACTACAGTTACATCCAAACAAATAAAAAGCTTTATTAATGATAGTATTTTGGTTTTGTGAGTGTGTGTGTGTGTGTGTGTGTGTGTGCGTGAGTGTGTGAAGATAACTGTTTGAAAATAAGTGTCTCATGGACTTGCCTGCCTCAACTGGCTTCAAACTTAGAACCTTAATACCTTCCTGTATAGCTAGGATTCTAGGCATGAGCTACAGATGCCTGATTTTTTGGTATTTGTAACTCTCCTATAGCCATAAGTATTCAGGATGCTGTCTCCAGACATTCCTGAAACACAAACTAAGAATATAAAACCTTATTATAGTCAGGAAAGCATAGCTCCAGATTTTCTCAAACACTAGAAGACCTGAAAATTCATCTGATTATACTTGAATGTCTACCACTTGAATTCCTTGGTCTATTGATTGAATTCAACAACTTTACTAATAATTTTTATTGAAATGTTTCCTTCCATTTCCCATCTTGTAGATACAGAGTTATCTAGATACTGTATTTAATCCTTTCTATCCCTAACTACCTTGTGAGTTCATGTACATACAAGATATGTTCTGTCAGAAGCCTCATGCTTGTAACAGAGCTAATGATGAGCCAGTGAATTAAATAAAAATTTGAAGTAAAAACTGAGTGGTATTTCTCATCAATGTTATCTTTCAGTATCTTTGGGTCAAAAAACTAAATAAGAGTAATAAGTTCTGGGAATACAAAGGTGGAGATCTATCTGGATATAATAAACATCCAGTGAGTTAGTCCTGAACAAAATGTACTTAAATGTCTGAAAGGCAGTAAGTCAGGCCAAGGCATAGTAAATTAAGAAGAGAAAGGTCAGAGAAACACCCACTGACTAGATCCTAAAGACACTTTCAGGCAAGGATAAATGTTGCAGAGAATTAAGCTAAGATGTATCATGGGTCACATTAAAAAAGATCTCTACCGATTGCCATGAGAACCTAGTTTTAAGGAGCAAACATAAAGAGTGGTGAAACAAAGGCTGTAATTAATCAGGTGATTCTACTTAGGAAATAAATGTGGGGTGGTGAGGAATGTCAGACAATGGAGACATTAGAAGCTTAGAATATATAAGACAGGCTGATGGATTCAACCCAGACTCTGAAGGCAAAAGGAAAAAATCAATCACTAATGATTTGTTGCCCCAAAATCTAGAGTTTGAGAAATATGTTTGTGATAATTTTATCTGGGGCATGTTCAATTTGAAATTCTTGTTAACCTCCAAATGGTGATATCATGCCTCATATTACGGAGAAATGTGAGGGCTATGAAATACACCTGAGGATAATGGAAGGAGTGATATTGATCAAGATGCATTGTTTTATATAATATTCTGTATATATAAGATTATATATGTATGAATATAATTTTATGTACACATATTTACACACATACACATATATCCATATATAAGTGTTTGTATGTATATTTATATGTATATATGCATGTGCATATACATACACCATGCACAATACACATGAAATATACCTGAGAGTCAGTGACAAGGTTTTGAGTTAAACCATGCACAAGGTAAGATAATCTGGCAGGAGCAAGCCAGATGGGCACAAAAGACTCAGCAGCAAGGACTGCAATTTTGAAAGAAGAGGTGGAAGAAACCTCCAAAAGAAAAAACAACTATTGAAAAAAAAAAAGGAGCCAAATGGTAGAATATTTTATAGAAGGGGAAACTGAACACTTGTTTTCAGATAATGTCAGGGAAAAAAGATTTCAAGAAGAGAGATGGCATTATTCAACTGGGCCACATCTTGAGAATCCTCTACGTATGACATAGTTGCTTGAACCCTGGGCTAACCAATACAGAAGCAAAATGATCACAGCTGGACCAGAGATGACTTAGAAGATCACATGAGATAAGAAAATAGTTTATGTTCATAGAAAACTATTGTAATAAATAAACTATTTGCCAGCTCAATTGCTCAAATCTGTAACCTCAGCTACTTGGGATGCGAAGATCAAGAGTTTCAGCTTAAGACCAACCTGGGAAAAGTAAATAAATAAATACAGTACTCCATCTCCACCAATGATAAGGTATGGTGATGCATACCTTTCATCCCAAGATACAGAGGAAATGCAAAGGCAGGTGGCATACATTTGTCATCCAAACCTTGCAGGGAAGTAAAACTGGAGGACCAAAGCCCCAAATGGCCTAGGTATAAAGAAAGATGCCATTTAAAAAACAATCAACTCAAAAAGTATTTAGTAGAGTCGCTCAAGTGGTAACTAACTAACTAACTAGCAAGTGTGAGACCCTGAGCCCAGTACTCCCCCCACCACAAAAAAAGAAACTGCAAAAGGAAGTGGAGGTGTGGCTCAAGTGTGAGACCACCAGCCTTGAGGAAAAAAGCTGAGTGACAGCATGAAGACCTAAGTTCATGAGCCAGTACTGACTAAAAATAGATAGATAGATAAATAAATAAATAAATAAATAAATAAATAAATAAATAAATAAATAAATAAATAAATAAGAAAAATATTAGCACAGGTTTAGGCAAGTCACAGCAGAGGATCACAGGAGCCCAGTAGCTATACCCCTATGAACACATAAGATAATGCTAAGTGAAATGAACTCCATGTTATGGAAACGATTGTTATATCACAGTTGTAACTACTTTCAACGTGCCATATGTAACTGTAGCTTCTATTATTGATGATCTTCCTGTATCACCTTCCTGTGGTTATACCTACACTATCTCTGTATCTTATCTGAGTATATTGGAACCGGGTATGCTGGTATTAGATCTAGGAAATTGGAAGGGAATACCAAAATTGAGAGACACAGGGTAAAAAAAAGACAAACAACTACAAAAACAATACTTGCAAAACTGTTTGGTGTAAATGAACTGAACAATTGAACAACTCATGGGGGAGGGGGGAGGGAAAGGGGGAGGGGGTAGGAGGCAATGAGTGATGAGGTAACAAACAGTACAAGAAATGTATCCAATGCCTAATGTATGAAACTGCAACCTCTCTGTAATTCAGTTAGATAATAAAAAAAATATAAAAAAATTAAAAAGAAAAAGAAACACATGATTTCATTTCTCAGCTAAGTAAAATTGAGAGATGAGGCAGTTGCTGGAAAAGTAAGTGATTTCCAAGGATCCAATAACATTTCTTATTAAAAGAAAATATAATTTTATGCTGCTTGAAGTAAACAATAAGACAGAGATATATGTTGTGGCAGAGAGAACACATGGGAAAAGCTCCTTAACTGAGAAGTAGGAAAAAGGTGACACCTAGGACTCATGTAAACATGGGAAAAGGCCTGAGAAATGGTAGACTTTAATGAACGTGAAAGCCTGTTGATTTGGTAGTGAGAAAGGAAGGGAAAATATACTAATTTCTGTTATTTTCTAGGATATGTGAAATGAATATATCAGCTGAGAATGAAAAGAGACATGATTTTAAAAGCTATGGGAAAGTAGATGTTAATATGCCATTTTAGAAAGAGGGACATTGGAGAAAAGGCATTGTTGAAGCTCAGTGCTGGTGGCTCACACCTGTAATCCTAACTACTTAGGAGACTGAGATATGGTTCAAAGCCAGCAGAAATAGGAAAGTTCATGAGACTCTTATCTCCAATAAACTACTCAAAAAAGCCAGAAGTAGTACTGTGGCTAGAGTGATTGCCTTGAGCAAAAAGAAGCTCAGGGACACCACCCAGGCCCACAGTTTAAGCACCAGGACCAGCAAAAAATAAAAAAGGCAGTGTAGAAGGCCAGGAACCAGTGGCTTTTGCCTAAAATTCTAGCTATTCAGAAGGCAGATCAAGGATCAAAGACCGTCTAGGCAGACAAATCTGAGAGACTTATTTCAAATTAACAAGCAAAAAGTCAGAAGTGAACATGTAGGATAAATGGTAGGGTGTCACTCTTTTAAGTGAAAAAGTCAAACAAGAGGGTGAAGCCCTGAATTCAAGCCCAAGTTATAGTGCATGCATGTGCATGTGTGCACATACACAAACACATACCCCCCCCCACACACATACACACAGGCTTATACGAATCATAATGGAGTCACAGGGCCTCCATCTGAGCTTTGTGATTTTTGAATCTGAATGAGGCTCTTCAGCCTTCTGTTGTAATTTTCTTGGGCAGCATAAGGGCTAGATGAAGTCATCAAGCATTGATGTACTGCCATAGCAAGTCAATAGGAGAAAGAAGTGAGGAGTTAAGAATGTCTACAAAAGATAATACAGCCAATGGCCCTGAAATCTGGCACAATATGGTAAGAAGACAATGCAGAAAGGGGATGTTGCCATAGTTATTGGTAGTGACAAAGCTTAGGGTGTGATTATGGAGGTGGAACTGCTTGAAGTAACAGATGGCAGGATAGGAGACAGAGCAAGTGACAACAGAGTCTACAGTCATTTTTGACATCAGAAAATAAACATAGAAGATGAAACAGAAGGGAAAATGGTATGCCAGAGGTAACATCACCAGAGAGTTAAGAGGACAGACTGAGCAATAAGGAAAAATAGTAACAAAGAGAGGAAACAGTTGAGATGGTTTGAAATTTACCATGAACATCTAACTAATAATGTATTACATAAACTCAACATGTTTCATTTGGTGTCTAGACTCTATATTCTCAACACTCCATTGAACCACATAAATATAAAACTTTCGCTCATTTAAATTACTATGTTACAGACATATAAATATAAATAAACTGCAACCAATACACATTTAGTTCAAGAACTTTGAAGCCAAATGAATTTTGCACTGTACAACATGATGCAGCTTTTAACTTCTTTCGGATAGAAGTTGGGACCATTTTTTCTATAAGGGGTTTGATATGCATCTTTTGGGAACATACAGGCTCTGTGGCCACCACATAATTTGGTTACTATGATAGACAAGCAGCCCTAGACACTTGTGGAAAGCCAACTCAGTGTTTGCCATTTGTATCCAATAAATCTGTGTTTATAAAAAACATGCAATCAACTCAATTTGACATACTGCATTCTGGTCTTGGTATGCAAACACATGTCTTAAAGGTCAACAACTAGCTTAATTAGAATCTGAATTCTAAGATCTAGTGGATAAAAGAAATCAATTATGGCAATGTCTATTGGCTATAACTCTAAATAGATTTTTATATAAGTAGCATCTGAAATTGAATTTTTTAGTTATAAATGCTTTACCTTACAAATATGTGAAAATTTGGCAATTAAGGAATTCTCTATAACCCTTTGCACAACTACTTAAGAGTAACAATTAAAAATGCAAAAAGAAGATAAAAAAGAATTCTCTGCATTCACATACTTGCTTGGTATTCTAAACACACATTGCATGGACACAGTTGGTTTTAACGTATTTATCATCAATGTTACTAACAAGCATTTCTCCAAAAGGTGATTCATGCCTAGAATCCTTGTGAAGCTGAGAATGAAAGTATTGCAGTGTGTGGCTAGCTAAGTAGAAAATGTTGAGAGACTCCCTTCTTAACCTATATTTGGGCACAGTGACATATGCCTGTCATCCTAGCTGGATGGGAAGCTAGGATCAGAAAAATCAAGCTTGAAAGATATCCTGGGAAAAGTAGTCTAAAATTCTATCTTAATAAAAGAAGCTGAGTGTCTTGGCTTATTCCTCCCATACTAGCTGTAACAGAAAGTTGAAAATATGCAGATCAAAGTCCCGGGACATTCCTCATCAGGAAGTAAGACTAAATATAATCTTAAAAAATTCAGCCCAAGAAGGTCTGAAAGTGTGACTCAGCTACAGAGTTCCTGCCTAGCAAACATTGAAACCCTGACGTCAAATTCTCATATTTTTTAAAAAGAATAAGATAATAGAATACGTGTTTGGAGGCATCAACTTAAATTCCTAAGAATGTGCAGTAGGCATTTAAGATGTAGTAAGAGCCATATGTTAAGATGTAAGTGGTGTGGTGTACATTTTCATTTCCAGTCTAGCAAATAGAAACTTGAAAAATCATCCCTTCTATCACCACAAAGAGAAAAAAAAATTAGCAAAGTGAAAATTAACTCCTTTTAGATCTGATAGAAAATTGATGTCATGAAGTCTGCTGATGCCCCACAAACTGGAGAAGTAGGCATATATATATATATATATATATATATATATATATATACAGGCATATATATATATATATATATATATATGCCTGTAGACACAATATTCAGAGCCAGTGTCCAGAAGCAAAAACTATCACACCTGTGCTGGAGTAAGAAAACATAACTATAGCAGATGAACAAAATGCTAGAGGCTCAGACAAGTTAAAATTTATAGCTAGTTGTAGCAGATTTGAACTGTAGAAAATCAAATACAAAGAGAAATGACAGAAGCTAGAGGGGGGGAAACATCTTGCCTATATAAGAGTAACAATAAGCTACATCCTGTCTTCTCTTCAAACCATGCAAGAAAAGAATAGAACAAAATATTTAAAGAATAGGCAGAAGAAAACAGCTAATGTGGATATATGCATCCTATAAAATTATTTTTCAAAGGAAGATAAATGCTTTCTTAGTCAAAAGAAATGAAGAAACATGTTGCTAATGAATCTACCTTGCAATAAGTATTAAATATATTGGCCAAAATATAGTCCGGATGGGCTGCTCTCACAAAATACCAGAAGCTGGATAATTTATTAATAATAGAAATTTCCTTTACACAGGTCTGGAGACTGAGAAGATCAAGATGTGGGTAGATTCAGTGCTTAGAAATGCTCAATCTCATCTTCCAAAATAATTTTATGCTGCCATGACCATCACTTGGGACAAACATTTGTCAAAGCATTTTAGAAGAAGAAAAGGGGGTGTGTCACTCTCTGAAGACATTTAAAAAATCATATTAATAATTTTATCGATAAAGGCACAGCATCATGACTTCATCACTTCCTCTTCACATTATCAAGTTAGAGTTCACATTCCAGCATATGAATTTTGGAGAAATGTATTACTGTACACAGCATGCATAAATATTAGGGAAGGTAAATATCAATCTCATTTTTTCATATTTTAATTAATATAATGACTAGCCATTTGTTTACAATGATGGTAATAAAGCATAATATTTAATTACAGTACTTAAAATAACAGTAGCAAAGATGATCATAGCTTATGGATACATGAAATGAACAGCAACTGTTACAGAGAAGGAAACACATGATCAAAAGCTGCTAAAAGATATCTGCAGTACCGACAAAATGGTAGTAGTTTATCTAAAAGATAACTTGGATTATTTGTAAATGTATATCACAAACTCAAGGGTAATCACTTTAAAAAGAAGAAATTCTAATTGAGACATTAATAGAGAAAAACAGAATCAGTGAAATCATTAATTAAGGCCATAGAAAACAGAAAAAAGTGTAGAATATAAACGATGAAACAAAGAATAAAGGCAAGAAGAAAACTAGAGATTTCAATAATGTTAATATCATTATGTCAATGATCACTAGTATAGTCTGAATTTCTGTGTTCAAGGCTTGATCCAAATAAGGCTACTGTTGATGGGTGGGATCTTTCAAAGGTATGGTCAAGCCAGGTGCTGATGACTCAAACCTATAATTCTAGCTACTCAGGAGGCTGAGATTGCAGATGGTAGGCTAAAAGTTAATCTGGGCAGGAAAGTCCATGAGACTCTTATCTCCAATTAACACCTAAAATCAGAAGTAGAGCTGTATTTCAAAGTGGTAGAGTGCCATCCTTGAGAGATAAAGGTCAGGGACAGCTACCAGTCCCCAAGTTCAAGTGCCAGAACCACCACCACCACCCCCAACAACAAAACAACAAAAGATATAGTGAGATTACTTTAGTGAAAGGATGTGTTACCTTTAAGGGGATATTGAAAACTTGGCTCTTCCCCCTCCTGTCTTGTCTCCTGACCATTGAGTTCAATGTCAATGCCTCTATCATTGCCATTCAGCCTCTCCACATGAGTCCTAAAAGCAATGAGTTTACCTGGTCATGAACTGGAACCTAAGCCAGGAGCTAAAATAATTTGATTTATTAGTTGATTAGGTCAAGTATAATAGCAGTGACAGAAATATGACTAATTTAATCACTTCATATACTAAATGTCAGTGGTCTAAATATAATAAATAAATCTGAGACTTTCAGAGAAGACATTTTTAAATCACAGTCCTAATTATATGTTGTGTTTCACAAAATAATGACTTACACTACACTTTCACGTGTTCAGTGTTGTTTTCTCTTACCATAGGATTTTCATCCTGTTCTCATAAATACAAGTTTCAATTTGGACCCCTGTCATTTGGGGAAGTAATATTGAGGAAATCAAATTAAAATGTCCATAATTATTCCTATGGCTTGGATATGGTTCATCTACCAAAAGTCTGTGTATTGAAACTGTTGTCCCTGATGTAAAAGTGGCAAGCCAATGTACAGTTGAAGAAGTATCCTCCTTTTCATTTGGCTCTGGAGGCTCTACTCTCATGGATTATTGTTTGTCTCCCAAGGGTTGGTTGAGTCTCCTGAGGCTGACCTGTTTTCCAGAAAAGCAGATTCTATCAGAAGTATGTTTTAAGAAACATATTGAAAACCAAGACTACCCTGCACTTTGGACTCTTCCATTTGCAGCTGTTTCTTTCTCCACTTCTATGTCATATATGATACTAACAAAGGACCAGGAAGAAGGGGATGTCATGCTAATGGGTTTTTCTAGCCACAACAACCATGAGCCCAATAAGCCTTTTTGCTTTATACATTACTTGATGCCAAATATTCCATTACCACAACACAAAACAGACTAAGAGATATCTTCTCCAGGAGTTTGTTGACTCTTATTTCTGGGGTGCAATACATTGCACCAAGCAAGTCTTTTTCTCATGACAATGTTTTGCCCAGCATTTCAAATCTGCATAGACTACGTATCAAATTAGCACAGTTCTATAACTGAGCATCACATGGATTGTGCAGTTTTTAAATATAATCTCTATGTCCAGGTGGGCATTTCTATAGACTGTTCATTAGATCTATCTAATTCCAAATATATATCTTTGGATATGCTTCAAAATATAACTTATATATTTGGGAAGGGAAGTTCTCTCTAATATTAACATCATTAGGTCAGAAACTAATCATTATTAGGGTTATCAGACTAATAATGCATGTTCAAGTTCATCTGTTTAGACTGTTTCTTTTCTGATTTCCTTGTTTGTACTATTCCAGTGTGCATTGTAACACATTAATTCTATCACACCAAATAAACAAGCACAATTTGCTTACTACATGCATTCAGATTCCCTAGCAATGTACCATCTTGATTTATAGAGTAAAGAAATTTCACTGCTTGTCATTTTCTACCTTATATGTTGGTGGTAGAGCTCTTTAAGTTACTTGGGAGAAAAGAGCATTCTAAGTATACTCATAAGCAATGAACCAAATAACCAACACCTGTCGATATCATCTAGAAGGTAGGATGAATCTGCAAAAATATTTCTTTACTTCTTGCTGATTATACAGGTGAAGTGTTTAAGTAAAGCTAAAAGAATTCTGTAGCAGTTGTAGGTTCTGTGTGTGTGTGTGAGAGAGAGAGAGAAAGAGAGAGAGACAGAGACAGAGAGACAGAGACAGAGAGAGACAGAGACAGAGAGATTCAGAGAAATTATTTTCCTAAAACTAAACTATATAATGATAAATACAATTACACACACACACACACACACACATATTGCTTCAGAGCAATCTTGATCTTGGATCTGTGGCCCCTGTGGGAAATATGTTCTCTCTCCCAGGGTCTCCTTAGCACTGTTTATTTCCTATTTGACCAATGATTATAGATCATGGTTAGTTTATCTGTTTCCGATACAATCCTTAACCATACAGTTTGTATTAACAGATTGAACCTGTCTCATAGATATCATGTAGTTTGATACAGTATAATCCCAATCCCTACAACTTCTAATGGAGCATCTTTATAATTACCTGCAGGTTGGTATATGAAGTGAAGTTATTATCTACACTATTGCACTTCTACAAAGTTTAAAGACGAATATGATAGTATGAATGTGGCCATTTGTGCTGGGAACATGCCAAAGTTTAGAAAAGAACATTGAAATGGGAAAAATGAAGGAAAGATTCTGTGGAAGGAAAAATGTAAATCTACATAACTGCATTCTTCTTCACCTCTTCTTATTTACATTTTCAACTGAATAAAAGTAAAGTAGCTTGCCTTACTTCCCCTTGTGGATATTGTATATTGTGATCATCTACATGATTAAACCAATTCTTTGAATCTTTCTCCATCTGTTAAAACAGCAAATGTTCATCCATTCATTGGCACAATAGGAATGTATTGTGTATATATAATATTATGTTTATCTACTCAATTTTGTTTGTTGGTTTGTTCATCCATGCTTTACAAAAGAAATAAATTCAGGCTGAATAGGGAATTCACTCTTGCAAATTCTCAGTTTCCTTGTTTTAAAAACTGAAATAAATGGTTAGAATCAGTGTTTTTTCTTTCTTTTTTTTTCAATTAGCATTAATGTGTCACCTCTCAAAGAGCTTAAAAAGGGAAGCAGTGCTGTCAAACCTCTTTCTGGGTAGTATTATAAACAGCCAATTTGAAGCATTCCTTTTCTATTGGACAGGGGAAGGATTTCTTATCACATTAGTGTGTTTCTTCCTATGCAAATAGTTCTACACCTTTCAGGACCTTGGCCAGCTCACTTAGGAACCATCTTTCTGAACCAACAACTAAGCTTTGGATTTGTATAGTTTGTGTGGATGAAGGTGAATCATCATTAGATTCAACTAAATTGTCATAAAAATGACAATATGAGATGAAATCAACCAGTTCATCACTCAGTTTGTGCCCTTGAACAGTGTATGCTTGATAACCAGATATTAGTAAAATCTGATCTACATAAAACATTGGTGTTGTCAATGCTCAGATACCTATCAGTGTCACAGATTAATGCAATAGCTCTACAAACATGCATCATTAAGAAATCATTTCTCACTAGAAACAAAACTAAATGTCGTTTAATTTCAAGGGCACCAGTGTCTTCAGCCTTCAATTCTAGCTATTCAAGAGGCTGAGATCTAAAGATTGAGGTCCAAGGCCAGTCTGAGAAGGAAGGACTGTGAGACTCATATTTCCAATTAACCAGAAAAAAGCCCAAAGTGGAGACTGTGGCTCAAGGGGTAGATTACCAGACTTGAGTGGAAAAGCTAAAGGACAGTTCCCAGACCCTGAGCTCAAGGCCCAGTACCTGCACACACACAAAAATAAATTCAAAATATTTACAGCATTCAATCTTTCTACTTACAGAGAAAATCATGTACTGATTAAGTGCCAATAAGGAAAAATGTAGGTTAACCTTATTATACTTGCCTATCAACCTTTCTATTTGGGTTCATTATTTGTTCAGTTTGGGTTGTTTATTTTTGTTTGTTTGCTTTACAAAATTTTACTTCATTTTCCTGGACCCAAAACATCCCATAAAGTTAATTAAAATTATATTATGTGCCCATTATGTTATCCTAATGCAATTCTTTTGAATATAATATCATGGAAACATTCCAAAGAAATTAACATAAAGTAGGAAAAAGTGCTTCCTTTACCTGCTGGATAAATAAGGAAATTTGAAATATAATGAAAAGTCAATATTATTGCATAGAGAAAAATAATAGGTAGCAGAAGACTCATGAAGAATGCTGATGACTTTTGACATCGCAGGCTTATATACTGTTCCCACTGACAGGTTCAGGCTCTGCTCTCTGAGCTTGCTGAGGGCAGCAGTGATAAATCAGTCTGCCAAGGCAAGCTGCAGGAAAAGCCACTGTGTGGGTGAAGCTAGTTTCTTGTGGAAAGCCCGAAGGAAGTATTTTTGTCTAAACTCTGACAAGAAAAAATTTCCCAGAATTTAATTAAGAACATCTATTAATGTCAACCTTTAAAAATAATAGTGAAAAGATAATAGGCTTGTGAAATAACAATCTCAAAAAAGGAATCACTCTTTTTAGAGCAAGTAAAAGTGTCACAGTGTAGTACAGGTAAACTACAGAAAGATTGTGTCTACATGTCTAACATTCACAGCAATGAATATAAATAAGATATTGATGGATTTTATTGTCGGTGTAAGAACTAGTTAGGAAAGTGGAGCTGTGGCTCAAATGGTAAAAGATTAGCAAAAATGCTCAGGGACAGCATCCACGTCATTAGTTCAAGACCGAGGATTGACTCATACACAGAAAAGAAAAGAAAAGAAAAGAAAAGAAAAGAAAAGAAAAGAAAAGAAAAGAAAAGAAAAGAAAAGGGAAGGAAAGGAAAGGGTAGGAAAAGAAAGGGACAGGAAGGGAAGGCAAGGGGAGGGGAGGGGAAGGAAGGGGAGGGGAGGGGAAGGGAGGGGAGGGGAGGGGAAGGGAGGGGAGGGGAGGAAAGGAGAGGAGAGGAGAGGAGAGGAGAGGAAAGGAGTTAGGAAAATATAAAGAAACATGAGTAAAGATTAACTTGGACTGTATATATTTGAAAACATAAAATAACCATGGTTTAAGTAAAATAACTTTTTTTTCTGTCTCAAAAGAATTTTGAAAATATAATAATATATAATAATAATAATAATATAATATATATGAGAACCATATTCCTTGAAGCAAGCCTTAAGGATTTGTCTTCTACAATTATCAGTACACAATAGCCATTTTCAATTCACTCATGAACACACTAGATCATTGTAGATGCAGTTATTATATCAGCATCCCAGACAGTGGAAATGAAAAACAAGATAAAGAATAAGCCAAGATACCTCAAGACGATTCCAATCACATTCCATGGAACAATTTTGTTAGAATACTATTTGTTCTTAACAAGTATGAGTGTAACTTTCGTGTAATGGCATATACCTGTGGTCTCAGTGACTAAGGTAAGAGGACTGAAGTCCGAAGCCAGCCTTGACAAACATGAAAGACTCTACCTTAAAACAAACTAAAAATTTCAGTCATTAGTGGCTCACTCCTGTAATCCTGGCTGATTAGGCGGCTGATATCTGAGAATCACATCTCAGACTCAGCCTGAGTAGGCAAATCACAGAGATTTTTATCTCCAATTAGCCAGCAAAAAAAAAAAAAAAAAAAAAAGCTGGAGCAGTAGGTATAACTCAAATGGGAAGTGCTAGCTGTGAGCAAACAAACTGAGTGAGAGCACAAAGGCCTAAGTTCAAACCCTAGTACTTATACTAGGACAGTGTTGTTTAAAGATTAGTGTTTGATGACTACAGGACAGAGAAATATGTCAGTTTTTTGGAAACTGGCAGTCTCAGCCACAGAAAATAAAATTTAAACATTTCATTATTACTAGAGAGAGAGAGAGAGAGAGAGAGAGAGAGAGAGAGAGAGTGTGTGTGTGTGTATGTGTGCTGGTACCAGGATTTATACTCATAGCTTTGGCACTATCCCTCAGCTTTTTCACTTGAGGCTAGCACTAAAACCCTTGAGCCACAGCTCTTCTTATGGCTTCTTGATGATTAATTGGAGACAAAAGTCTCACCAACTTCTTTCTCAAACTGGCTTTGAGTAGTAATTCTGAGATCTCAGCCTCCTGAATATCTAGAATTGCAGGCATTTGCCTGTAATTTTTCCCTGCCTATTATTGTAATTGTTAAGAATACAGATGCTGAGCTTAGACAATCTCCAGTCTATGTTTTACTAATTCCAAACTCATATGTATGCTTTTTGTTGCATCATTTTCCAACTACTAGATGAAAGTAATAACAAAACCTATAACTCAGATAAATTGGAGACTACTTAAAGTAATGTAGAAATATTGCTGGATTTAAATTGTTAATTTTAGGTTGAGGCTAATTGTTGTATTAATTCTTGGAAAATACTATTCTTTGTTTTCTCTTGCAGTCTACCATGCTACCTAATGAGCACACCTGATACAATGAGTTAGAATTGGTGTTCTATTTTCTGAAGACATTTTATGAAATTGATGTTTATTCTTTGCAATTTCTGGCAAAATTCTCCACTGAAACCATGTGTGCCTTCTTAAGCTCTTAAATTACAAACCCAATTTCTACTTTAATAAGATTAAAAATCACAGTCCTTATTCAAAACCGTTTCATTCTCTAACACAGCAGTAGGGGCTACAAGTTTATCACTCAGCACTCTGATAGCTGAATCTCTCATCTTTACATACATCTATAGTTACCATTTGATCCTATGAAGCTTTTTTATTTCCTTCCAGACTCTTCTTTGACTCATTGATTAATTAGAAGACTAGTTTCTTTTTTTATTGGAAATGTGGCCCTTATTTATCATCTGAAAACATTTTCATTTTGATCAGAAAAAAATACTCTGTGATTTAAATAGTTTTTGTAGATTGTTCGAGGTTGGTTCATGAAATGTATGAACATTCTCTTAATGAGGCCAAAACAACTTTCCACCTGGCATAGTCTTGAACTGCAATCCTTCTAGTAACTTCTTCCAGAGTAACTAGGATTATTGGTGAGTACCATAGCACATCCTGCTCAATTAATCCTTTTGACTTGGGAAAAATCAGACTTCACATTGCCTGAAAAAAATCATTGTATAGGAGAAGATAGAAATAATCTAATTCCAGTAAAATAATCAACATCCACCCTAAAACTAGAAAAAGATTAGTCACCCAAACACAGTGTTGCTACAGAGAGGAGGACAAATGTAAGCAACAAAAAAGGACATGCTATACTTCCTAGAGAATTCAACAATAAAGAACAGAACCAAACAGCCATTGACTGAAACTTCTGAAATCGGGACAAAAAATTCTTTCTTATTATGGTAATTGTCAAAGTTAATTTTTTACAGCATCAGAAACTTGACTAACCCATGTAGATTCAATCATCCACTGATAGAAAGTATTTGAAAAACTTGCATCTCTACTGGACACACATGGTCTCTTTCTTATCCTTATTTTCTCTAAACACTATGACAGCTACTTACATAAAATTCAAATTGATTTAGGCATTTTAAGTAATTTATGGATTATTTTGATCACATGGAACAAAAATCACAGGTCAAATGCAAATCCCATGCCATTTTTTATAAGGAAATTAGACATTACAGATTTTGGTAATCCTGGAATGTCCTGAACATAATTCCAATATTTTCATGGGTTGAAAATAAGAGCTGGCTCTAATTCATCAAGTAATAGTGTACTCTTTTTATGTCAAATCACATGTAAAAACTCTAGATTCTGCCAATTAGCAGGTGTAGGTTCATGAATATTTGAGATAATCAAATTTGTATTCAGTAACAAAGAAAATAATAATTTATAAATAATTGTCTACAATATTGGAGAAATTAAGCTTATATTCAAATGAAGTGAATACTGATTTCTGAACAAATACCCATTAACCATCATATATTTGACATTTTATTATTCATGGGCAAAAGACACAAATCAATCCATAATACAGAATTCTCGCTGAATGCCATCTGAATCTGCTGACATTTTAGCAAGTTTTTATACTATGAACATAGCTATTTTTTTCCAGCTGTGACAGCTGATTTATTTTAATGTAGCTGGTCCTTAAATCTGACATATGACTCATGCCACTGGGAAAGAACAAAACATACCAAAAACCATAGCAGGAGAAGAATATGCACAAGGGATGTATATGGTGTGTATGTCAGTCTCTGTGTGTGTCTTCATACATTTGTGTGTATTTTGCAATAGGCAATAATTAGAGTGGAAAAATTTTTACTTGCAAATATCAATGACTCCTTTCATTTAGAAAACATAGATGGCAATGGCTGTTCATACTTAAAGGTCATACTAATATTGATTTTAAAACATTACCTGGGAAAAAGAAAAACCTCACTGAGATAATTTAAGTCTTTTAAAATGTAGCCTAGAACACAGAGAACAAAGGTGCATTTTCTCCTTGATATGTGGATGTTTGCGAGGGGAGGGGGGAAGCAGAGATCGTGTCTGTAAAATAACAAACTTCTTTTCAAATGGTATTTCTACATGTTTTGGTCAGCAACTTTACATCATGTCTTTAAAACCAAGTAATTACTAAATAAACATAAAAATATCTAAGATAGACCTATAAGAGGACCACAATAGCTCAACAGCTATGTACATATGATTATATAAGATGAAGCGAAGCAAAATGAACTCCAAAAGATGGAAACAGGAGGATTTTATTGTTGTCATTATTTTTAATGTACTAGATGAATTTTTAATGTACTATCTACAATATTTTTAACCTACTAGATGATTTTGGAACACTGGGTATTGTATATATGTTTATCTATGCTAGGAAAGGGAAAGAAAAATGAGAGTCTAACAAATATGACAAGAAATGTACTGACTACCTTGTTATGTAACTGTAACCCCTCTGTACATCACCTTGACAATAATTTTTTTTAATGTAAGGAAGCTAACAGTTGGGCCTGAATTTAAAAAAAAATCATTGTGTTAAATATTACCCAACACTATATTGTCCTGCACTTAAATAAAAATATTTTTGTCATCAAGTAAGAAACACTCTCTCTTCTCAGTGGTAGGGCACCTGAGTGGAATGTAAAAAAGCACTGGTGTCCATCTCCAGATCCAAAAAAGCCAAACTACAGCAAAACTTAATCACAATCAGAACACAAAACAGTGAATTTGAAAACTTTGCCTTGGTTGAATTTTTGTATCCTTTGTAGTTTGCTTTGACACTTATAGATCTAAGAGTACTTAATTTTTCACATGCCTCCATTTTACAAGTGAGTTGACCACCAAATTCACATGGCGAGAGAGAGAAGAAAACTGTGTATACGAGCACTAAAACATTCTCTTCTGTTCAATAACATTTATCTCATGAAGATCATCTTGTGGCCTCTCTATAGGCAGTGCAAACTTTCACCCACATGTTTTCTGAACAGCATCAGGACTCCCATGGGAATTCCTTTAAAATAGTGTTCCTGATCCTGCTTTTTACAAAAATTCACTCTAAATCAATAAGGTCTAGTAAATTATTCATGATCATCTTCTCTTCTTATAATCATTGAATTTATTCTTTACATATGTACCAAGAATGTTAATTGTATAGTATTGTAATCCCATATCCACTATATATGATGGATTAATTAATTAATAGACAATTTTTTCCTGGGCCAATGCAGACTACCAATAATCTATGAATTTAAGGTCAAGTTCTGAAATTAGCTCTCTATTTCACTTTACTAAAACTTTGTGAGCTTTCACTTGTTTTCTTTTCTCTCTCTTTTTTTTTTTTTTTTTGTCAGTCCTGGAGCTTGAACTCAGGGTCTAGGCACTGTCCTTGAGCTTCTTTTGCTCAAGTCTAGCACTTAACCACTTGAGCCACAGTGTCACTTCCGGCCTTTTCTGTTTATGTGATACTGAGGAATCGAACCCAGGGCTTTATGCATGCTAGGCTACCACTAAGCCACATTCCCAGCCCTTTTTCAAATGAAATATCTTTTTTTTTTTCCTTTGGTCAGTGCTAGACCTTGAACTCTGGGCTTGGGTGCTGTCCCTGAGGTCTTCAGCTCAAGGCTAGTACTCTACCACTTAAGCCACAGTGCCACATTTTTTTTTCATTTTTATTGTTAATATAAAGTGATGTGGGGGCTGGGAATACGGCCTAGTGGCAAGAGTGCTTGCCTCGTATACATGAAGCCCTGGGTTCGATTCCTCAGCACCACATATATAGAAAAAGGCCAGAAGTGGCGCTGTGGCTCAAGTGGCAGAGTGCTAGCCTTGAGCAAAAAGAAGCCAGGGACAGTGCTCAGGCCCTGAGTTCAAGCTCCAGGACTGGCAAAAAAAAAAAGTGATGTGCATAGGGATTACAGTTTCATAAGTCAGGTTATTTGTACATTTCTTTTAAGACAGTGTCACCCTTTCCTTTGATCTCTCCCAGTTTTTCCCTCCCATCACCACCTTCAAATTGCATAGTTCATTTTAAACAGTATATAATGAATACCACTACTGCATTTGACATTAGCTTTTTGTTTTCTGATTGTGATTCACTTTTGTGTGTTTTACATTTATTCATGAAACCCCATGCTTTTCATGCAAGCTAGGCAAGGTCTCTACTACTTAGCTACAGCCCAGGCCCTAATCTGTGATTTGCTTTTGAACCACTTCTCAGTCTCATGCTAATTCAAACAGCATTATTAGATCACATTAGAGCATAGACCGTAGTTTTCACCAAAAGCCTGTTCTCTATTGAATTAAAACATTAGATTTTGCTTAGTGTAGATGAAGACACTCAACTGCTTTCCTCCAGTTTACTAGGTATTGTTTCTCAGTCTCATTTATCATCTCTTACTTTCCCATATCTAAGTGTTGAAATGTCTGAGACCTAAGTCTTTGGTCTTCATCCTTTTCTACTTCTACTCTTCTAGATTTATTTCATGTTGTACCATGGTTGTAAACATTTTGATTCAGAGACTGATTGTATCTCTAACTCTGGCTTTTTCCTTAAGGTGCTACATTACTTGTTCAATTTACCATTACCATAATGAATCAAGTCAAAATTTACATGAACAGAGGTGGAAGTGGGGCTCAGTTGAAAAAAATTGTTCAGCAATTATGAGACCCTAAATTCTAGTACAACAAATAATAGTAATCATAATAAGTATAAAATGATTATTATGAGACCAATAAGTAAGTGTACCATGAGAATTTATAAAAACAAAATAAAATGTTACTCCCAAGCTCAGTATGATGACACACATTGTAATTCCAAGAGGTAGAGACAGGAGAACAATAAATTCAAGGACATGGAGTGTCACACAGTAAGTTGTACACGGACCCTAGCCTGTACTACCAAAGGAGATGGGGAGTTTGTAAAATGTCTACACACTCTCAAACCCTTCTAATTCTTCCCTTTCTAGTCAGTCCTTCCCAACATGGTACCTGACTGACGACTTAATAGAATAGACTAAAACATATATTCCATGTTTTACTCCATACTTTCCCATATACCTATATTTAATCAACTATAAAATTATGATTGCAGAATATACCTTGGTTATATCAACTCTTCTCCATCTCTCCTTACTACAAAGAGTTAAACAGATGATCCTTAGGACATTCTTGCAGTTCAAGCAGTTGTATATGCAGCACCAAGTTCTTCACAAATGTGAGAGACTCTCTTACTCAAATTTTCTCTGTCCACAATCCAACTCCTCATTATGATCTAAGTGCTGCATCATGATCCTTCTCTGTCAACCTCTGTGATCTCAGCAAACCTATTTCTGCACCTCTTAATTCTTTTATTAATTTAACAAATTCTGCATATATTTTTACTCTTGAAAGTTTACCTCTAACAACAGGTAATAGTGCAGGATTTATTAGGATATTTTCAATGGTGCTTTTAATAATAATATAAAAATGTTAAATAATGTGAAATGTGTTTGTTAAGGTATCATTTATGAGGTGAATGAAATGATAAATTCAAGAGAACGTATTACCTATAAACATCTCTATTGTTCCTATGTGATAATATACTTTACACATTATTAAGTGAAAACCATTCACTAAATAATCTATAGAGAATAAATCCATATTTGTTAAAATTTATGCATAAAAATAGAATATATGCAATAATATATTAATAATTATGATTGTGACATAGGAGCAAACAAGTTTTATTTTCTTATTTGAACTTATTTACTTAATGTATTCTACAATAACTTGTACAGTCTGGAAAATTTAAAAAAACATATAATTGTAAAACATTAAGAATTATAATTATATGGAAGTTTTCTAGCAAGGCCACCTGTTCAAGCCCTTATTTTCCCATGCTGTGAAATGTGAGGTACTTTGTTCTGCTGATAAATGCAAGGACCTATGATACCAGGGCTTGATGCTTTGTGTTCTATCACATATAATGAATAGCACTGATATGAGGAACTATTGACCAATATGTGATTCTAACAATTAAGAACTGAAAACAGACTGACTCTAAGGAGTTCTATGTGCTCAGATACTTGGGAACTCCATAATAGAAAGTAAATATTGGCTATTCTGGGTCCCCAAATTCCCATAAGCCAATAGTAAGTAAAAGAGTGGTGCTGCCCATTGGGACTCCCCAAAGTTAGGAACAGGAAGAGAACTGAACAGAGACTTTTCTCAGAAGCACAGTACAGACATGCAATCTGCCTTTAGACCTCTGATACAGACAGGAATGAGGAACCATTTGTAGGTACTCCCAAATCATACTGGTGCACATTGTACTCACATTATCTAAATGTCCTAAAATTGACAACACAGGAGCACAGTGGCTCCCAAAGAGAATCCACAAAGACTTATCACCAATCAGAACAAGTGACAGACAATAGGACACAGAATGATGAAGAAGAAGAAAACTGAATAAAAAGAAACTAATTAAAAAAGAAACTACTAGAAGAAAAGAAATGTTCTCATACACTGGAAGGGACAAGGATTATTTTTTGACAAAGCCCCTAAAGTACAGAAAACAAAACAAGATCAAGTGTTTCCCCTGTCTCTTCCCATAATATTTTCAGGGTATTTGGTCTTAGAACATGAGCACTCTAAACATCCATGCCATGAGACCAAAGAAGACTATTCTTAGGAGAGGATCAGAAGAGCTCAATAACTATGTGCTTATGACCATATAAAATGATGCTTTTCAAAATACATGATTCTAATAATAATAAATAGAAACAACTTGATCCTACAAAGTTCCCAGAAATGGAAGAAAAAGGTTTATTATTGTACTGTTTCCCTTCTTTTTATTCTTCCTTTTTTATCACTGTATTTCATTTCTGTCCCTTTTGTCTTGTGTATAAGTCTATCTGATTTGGGAAGGGGAAAAGGAAGCACAAAAATGGCGGAACAAAGGATGAACCAATTCAGCAATGACACTATGTTGGAAATGAACTATACAAATAAAGGGGAAGGGGAGATGGGGAGGAGGGCTGGGAGAGAATGAGGGCGTGGGTGAAACTGTTCAAAAGGAATTGTATTTATTACCTGATTTATATAGCAGTAACCCCTCTCTCTGTACATCACCTTTACAATAAAATTAGAATAATAAGAAAATCAAACAACTTACTAACAACAACAAAAGAAAACATTAAAATGAACAACAGACCCAAGCACATTTAGCAAAATTTGCCAACAGGTAGAAGAAAAAATGCTTACCATCACTAATAATCAGGACAATGAACATTAAAGCAACAAGAAGATATCACAACCATCTAGCAGTGTATCTATTACTGTTAGAAAGATAGGAGATAAATGCTATTAGAATGTAGAAAAAGTGGAAATACTGTTGGTATGACTGGAAAAACACTGATATAAAAACCAGTGGGGAGGATTCCTAAATATGTACAATTGAACTATAACATGACTGTCCATTCCCACTGTGTGCCCAGAGAATAGTGAAGGGGCACTGTTCCTCACACTTATTTCAGCATTATTTGCAATTGTCAAGTTCTGGAGACCACTTCTAAATCCATAGCTGAGCACACAGGTACACATCTGTCATCCTAAACTTTGTAGTGAGTCTGAGATTTTTAGGATTGTACTTCCAAGACATCCCTAACAGGCAAAGTCCATGCGAGTCCACTTCCACGGAAAGAAGCTGGACTTAGTGGCAGTTGTCTGTGATCCTAGCAACTACAGGAAGCTTAAAGTACGCATATTGCAGCTCAGGCATTTGGGTGGCAAGGGAGACCCTATCCTAATATAACCCATGAAAAGGGTTTGGATACTCTCTCCACAAAAACATGATAAATGTTTGAGGAACTAGGTTTACCTTGATTTGAACCTTACACTACATACGAATCTATAGAAACATCACATGACATCTGCCAGCCTTATGCTACTAAAAATAATGATACTAAGAAACATAGAAACAAAGCACTAAATTGAGGAAGTCCTACAAACTGTACCATTGGCATTCTGTGATTTTGCAACAGTGGATACACTTCAGCTTAACCAGCCAATGTCAGTTTTCCCTATTTCCTAGGGCAAGAGTCCAGGGACCATGGAATTGAGTCCTATTTGCAAGGTCTACGGGGATGCAGCAAAAATGCTGACGGGGCTGCTCTCTCATCCCAACCCTTTCCAAGCTCATTCAAGATGTCAACAAAATTCATTTCCTCACAAGTGTAGACCTCATGGGCCTCAGCTTTGTACTCCTAGTGGGGGCTGCTTTCAGGTTTCTGTCATGAGACCAAGTGTGAGACCATTTGGCATTTTGCTTCTTCAGGGCTTGGAGAAGCAAGATTCATCACCATTGGAAATGGCGTTTGAGAATGAAGCCCAGTGTTTTAAAATTCTAGGGGAGAGAGTGCACAGTAGAGGCAGGCAGCAGATGAGGGAGATTATGAGAACTCACCTTTGGGTCTGCTTGCAACACCATCTAAACTGTAAAGCTCTAAATAAATTAGGCCAGGAATGGTAGCCTATAACCTCAGCACTCGGGAGGCTGAGACAAGAGAATTATAAGTTCAAGGTCAAGTAAGGCTACATGTATGCACCTTGTCTCCAGGCTGAAAACAAAAAAAAAGTAAATACATTTTTTAATTTTTTTTCTTTATTGTCAAAGTTTGATACAGAGGGGTTACAGATTCATATGAAAGGCAGTGAGTAATTTCTCATTCTTCTTAACTCCTCCCTCATTTCGCCCCTTTCCCCCTCCCCTTCCCCTCTCCCCCCAAGAGTTGTGCAGTTGGATTACACCAAATGGTTTCTAAGTGTTGCTTTTTGAATGTTTTTTTTTCTTTTTGTTCTTTGCCTCTAGATTTTGGTATTCCCTCTCCCTTCCTCAGTTCTATTACCCGTATCAGACAACATCCAGGGTACTTGGATGTAGTACAGTGATAGCGAGGGTACAGCCACAGGAAGGGACTACAAGAGAAACAAAACTAGACAAACCACTCAGTAGAACAAACAGACAAGGGAAAAGAGAAAAAAAAAGGAGTACGAGTTCACATAGCATGTTGAGAATAATTACAACAGTGGTATAACTCTTTTCCATAACATGGAGTTCATTTCACTTGGCATTTCCTTATGTGGTCATATGGGTGTCGTTATTGGGGTATTTTGGTCTTCATGGTAAATACATTTTAAATGGCTCACTTTTTGAAATGTATGGAGCCAAAAAGTGAGTTTTTAGAAAAATAAAATTCATAAGGAAAGAGGTAAGAGACCAAGTAATAAATCCAAACTTCAAATGAATAATAATAGCTCAACATCTTGAGGCCACAGGATTTCTCTTTTGTCTATCTCATCTCTCTGTCTCACAATCTGTCTGTGTGTCTCTTAGTATCTACTCTCAGTCCCTCTTTATGTATCTCTTTATCTCTCTCTGTCTCTGTCTCTCTCACACACAAACATATAAATACACAAATACCCACACACTTATGGTACAAGCATGAACGCAGGGAAATAAATTATGTCTACATGACAGAAACAATGTAATAAGAAATGATGCAGTATGAAAATTAGATGGGTTCTTAGAATTCCAGTCTGAATTGAGAAGAAAAGTCTACCATGTGACAACTGTCTGCATTACCAGGTCTCTCTTTGCCACTCTAAATAAATTTAACTAGTAAATTCTATGAAGAGATAATTCATGCCACTTCCAGGAACCTTCTTTTGAAGTCTCTTCCTGTTTTAGTTTTTACATCTGGGGCACGGGAATGGAAATGTCTTCCCAGAACAACTTTGGAAAGCACTTTGGAGACAGCAAAGGCTTCTGTGAACGTACTGAGTTACAGAGAAAGACAACCTTGCTGTCTCCCTCATCTGCTATTCTAGAAACAAATTTAATTCCTATAGAAATAAAAAGGAAAATCTTCAATTGACCACTAAAATTAGCCTTATATACAAAGACAAGACAATTTAGCACACCTAGAAAAAATTGTCAGCATGAAAAAGACTTCAAATGAACTGAATTCACTCAATTTGAAGATTTAGTAAACACACAGCAATACCAAGGCCTGTAATCAACCAGTGAACAGAATGAATTAGAATTATATGGTTTCCAAGGGTCTTAGCCTTAACATGAAAAAATGAAAAATGCAAAGATGCATTTTAACATGAGGATTGAGTTCAAGCCTCTAGTCCAGACTTTTGCTGGTGAATTCAAGGTGCTGTCTGTTCAGTGGGCTGGGCCTTAAACCTTGATTTTCTAGATCCTGACTAGTGAGGAGTGCACATGAGCCACCAGTGCATCCCATTATAAGATTTATAGAAGATGTTGGAGTTTAGAACAAAGCAAAATCCTCTGCCATCTTTCATGTGTTCTCCCCTCCATCATCAACATCCCCTACATGCTAAGAAATTTCTTATAATTGGTGGACTTCACTCAAATCATTATCATCCAAAGTCCTTAGTTTACATTAGTGTTCATTGGCTATTTAACATTTTATGGCTTTGAACAAATATATCAGGAAGTCTTTCCTGTCCTTTCAGATTTCTTCAGATGATAATCTCATCAAAGAGAGTTTATTTCTTTCTTATGAATCTGGCAACTGCTCATCTTATTTCATTAGCTAGGACTCCAACTATATTCTTGAGAAACTGAAATGGAATCTCAGTGTGCTTTTTATTTACATGGCCTTTATGGCTAACTGGGTTTAAGGTTTTCAAGGAGACTTTGCTCCTGGGCTGTCACCTTAACAATGTGTCTCTGTTTCTCCTTTCTTGCTCTTGATTACACATGAAAAGCAAGCAGGGCTGGTGTTGGGTATTTTCATTACACTTGGTTAGCTGTGGTCCTGCTGGTAAGTTATGCTCTGACGAAATCCCAATAGGTGAGATTTCAGGCCTCTAGGTTCTCCTAAGGGTAGAACTTGCTGAGAATTTGATATCTGGACACATTTCAAATGGTTCCTTTACCTTTTTCAGTGCTGACTGCACAGAGAAGTTCCTCTTTTACTGTGAGATATTCATCCAGCTCCTGGAGATAGAACTTACAAAAGAATGGGGAGAAAATAGAGTTTTGACATACATGCAATTTTTTTATATCTATGACCAGACCCTCTTAGGTATTTAATAAAAAGTAAGTAAATAACTTTTCCACAGCAGCATCAACAACAGAAAAACGTCTTTTAATGATTCAGGAAAATACATATTTAATATATTTTCCTAATCATTACACCAAATATAAAGTTTGTACAACCTGATTTTATAGGAATCCCACCTTCTAACAATTCATTTAATAAATTATAGTAGAATGGTTTAGACTTTAAAGCCATAATTTTTCCCTTTTACTTCCCTTTTCATTTTTTTCTTATTTCTATTCTATTCTCCCTTCCTGCTTCTACCTCTCTGTTTCTTCATTTCTTTTTTCTTTCCTTCCTTTGTACCATATCTCACTGTGCAGCTGAGACTGGCCTTGAACTCATTATCCTTTTGTCTTACACTCCCAAATGCTGAGATTATCAGTTTGTGCCACCACATCCAGCTTTGTTTCTTTCTTTTATTTCCTTTTATCCTACTGGTTCTGGGGCTTGAACTCAGGGCCCAGGTCCTCTCTTTGAGCTTCTTTTGCTCAAGGCTAGCACTCCACCACTTGAGCCACATCTCCACTTTGAATTTTTCTGTATGGTTTATTGGAGATGAGTCGCATGGACTTTCCTGCCCAGGCTGGCTTCAAGCTACAATCCTCAGATCTCAGCTTCCTGAGTAGCTAGGATTATAGGTGTGAGCCACTAGTGCCTGACTCCAGCTTTTCTAGTTGCAAACTTTGTAAATTTAGTGAGCTTATAACTTAACATGTACTTTTTTAGTGAATGTTTTCCAAGGAAATGCATAATGTATTGAGCTAAAAAGAATAAAGATGAAAGGTGTTATTATCATAAAGACTCCGGTCTATCATAGAAGACAAGAGAAGAGTAAAATAATTGCATGAGGACAAATTGATCATATTTGATATCCATCTGAAATATAATGGGCTTAAAAACTCATTTGTCCATATCAACTGAATATCTTAACAGAATTGAGATAAGAAGAATGTGTGGTTGTCTAGAAGGGACTCCAACTGCTCTAATGATTAAACCTCTTTTACCATACAAGGCAGAAACAGAGGGCTATCCATTCATCCATAAGTATTAAAAATAGTCTTTTTGGCTTTTCTCTCTACTTATTAAAGTGGCTACAGGGGCAAAGGATGAAATTTTACTGTAACTAATAAAATAAAGTTATATAGCTCTGGCATTCATATGACTCATGCAGCCAAATGAACATAAAGCATGCCAGAGTGCTCAGATCTGTAAGGAAATAGAAAGTGTGGAGGGAAAAACAATTTCCAACAGAAGGACAGAGAGGAAAGATATCAATACCTGCCAGAACAGAAGTGGTATTAGGAAAAGCTCAGCAGCTTACAGAAGCCAGAAATTAACAAAAGGTCACATAGAATGAAGATAAATAAGGTATTTAGAATTAAATATCTATCCAATTTACCTATCCTGATGTTATCCTTATAGGTAATTTTAAGATTCAATGTTACAGCAAATATTACGAACATTTTAAAAGCAAAGTCTCTTGGAAAAATGATTAATGACTATTTTATTACATAAATGTTTATATTATTAACTAAATACTATACTTCTCATTCCTTACATCCTATTCTGTTACTGCCTCCTCAGCAAAGTTGTTACTGGATTGCATTCATTTCTCCCTTAGAAAATAGCCTACTCTCTTACACTGACATCAATTTTTATGGAATTTTTTCCTTCATTTATTTTTACAGCACATAGATATTCTCTGTATTTTTCTGTTTTGCATAATTATAATGAACTATGTGAAGTTGGGCAATTTTATAAAGAGCAGAGCTTCATTCTGCTTATGATTCTGGAGGTTCATGGACTTGTTTGCCTTCTTGCTGGCAGTGCTCAGGCAGTGCACCTCATCACATGCCAAGGGACAAGGAATGTGATGTTGCAGTTCTCTTCCTATATTCCTATTAAGCCCATAGGATTCATTTTAGGAACTCCATGCTGTACTCTAATGATCATATCTAATCCTAATCAATATCCAATGCTTCAACCTCTAAACAAAGTAGTTGGATTTAGTTCTAGCCTCTTTACACCTCACCGGAACCAAATCAAAACAGGAACCACAGGAAGACACATTACGTCTACATCCAAACCACAGAATTCTGTATCAGAAAAAAAAAAAATGACCTACTTTATTTGGACAAGGATTGAATGAGTGATGGACTCCTTGCAACTTAACAGTAAGACATTATTTTTAAGTTTTTTTTTCTGTACTTCTTACTGGATACTAATAAACATTTTAAATCAATTCTTATGTCATATAAAATATATAATTTATGATCATTTTAAGAATAAGAATTTAGTGTTAACAAGTTTGTGTGTTTGTTGTTGGTCATGGTTCTTGAACCCAGGACTTGGACACTGTCCCTGAGCTTTTTCAGTCAAGGCTAGAACTCCATCACTTTGAATCAAAGCTCCATTTCCAGTTTTATGGTAGTCAATTGGAGATAAAAGTCTCACAGACTTTCCTGCCTGGGCTGGCTTCGACCTTAGCTTCCTGAGTAGCTAGAATTACAGGGATAAGCCACTGGTGCCTAGCTGACAAGTTTATTAATATTTCCAAATAACAGGAATTTAGATTTTTAAATACAGATATACCACGTATATGCCATTATTTACGAAGTATCTTAAACTTGAAGAGAAAAAGAAGTTCCACAAACAGATATATGTCCTAAGGAAGAAATTTTTATAAAATTTAAGGTGATCTCAGTTAATAAAAATCACTTGCAATCAGAAATACACAAAAACAACAACAACAAGATCAGAAATTAGATACTTTTTTTCTGAATAATTATTTATTGTCAAATTGATGTACAAAGGGATTACAGTGTCATAAGTAAGGCAGTGGTTACATTTCTTGTACAATTTGTTACAGAAATAAGATACTTTTTGGAAAACTCAAATGCATTTGAAACATATGCAACAAGAGATGAAGTCTCTACTTACCACCCTAGACCAAATGCATTCAGATGACTTAATTTATTTATTACTCAATTGATTTAAATGAAGAAGCAAAAAAAATCGAGCATAGAAGAACTTATTCCAGAAAAGTACTTTGGCCTGGTCTATCTGGCCTATGAAACTAGATGGAAGTAATAGGTCAAGCTACCATGGATTTTTCTAGAACCTGGAGTCTGAAGCCAAGAGGAAAATGTTGATACTTACTTTGGAAGGTGAAAACTCAGGGTTGTGTGATGAAAATGAGAAGGAGAGCACGCAAAAATTAAGATACCTATTGACTCAAGAACAGTTTCAATGACAGAACAAGTTCTCCCACAGGAACTTAACTACATTTCTGAGTAGGACAAGAGAAAGGAGCTCACTTGCCTGTCTTCCCCTCATGTCCTGTCTTCTACTAGTCAAGAAATTCTCGTGATAGACTGTCTTGCACAAAGGAAGAATACAATATATCCTAAAGAAGATTTTAATCCAAGCCACAAATGAGAGGGGGAGGGGCAGGGTAAAGTAGGATATGAGGGCCATGAATGACAGGGTCTTATCTTGAGCTCCAGCCAACCCTGGAAGCTGAGCAAAGGTCAAGCAGCATGGCACAGGTGGTTGATGATGCCACTCTGAGAAGAGCACTAACAGAGTCTGAATCACTGTCAAAGCATTCCATGTGAAAATGTAAGCCAGGATTGAAAGTTCCTGTGATCTTTTGACTCTTAGGCTGATCTTTATGCTTTAAAACTTGCTAAGTCAATCAGTTTCTTAAAGCATGAACCAAGAGGCTTAAAAACAATATAAATTCATTGTTTTGTGTTTTGGAGATCATGAATCCAAAAATCAACTTTTTGGCAGTGAGGTGATACCTCTGAATTCTAGGAGAGAGTTATTCACATCTTTTTCTTTTTACTTTTGATAGTACCAGGACTCCTTTGGCTATTGGATATATTACTCTAATTTCTTCCTCTAAATTCACATCTTCTCTTCTGGGTCTGTGTCCATGTCTTTTCCTTTTCTTTGACAAGGAAACTTTTTGCTAAATTTAAGGATCACTTCGATAATCCAGGGTGACCTCTCCTTGAATCCTTAATTATAGAAGAGAAATTATTTCCTCTAAATGAGGGTCATGGTCAGAAGTTCCAGGAATTAGAATATAAATAGTTTTGGCTGGTCATTTTCCTGGTTCACTATACTCTAGACAAAATATTAAAAATATACACTATTCGAGGGGCTGGGGATATGGCCTAGTGGCAAGAGTGCCTGCCTCGGATACACGAGGCCCTAGGTTCGATTCCCCAGCACCACATATACAGAAAACGGCCAGAAGCGGCGCTGTGGCTCAAGTGGCAGAGTGCTAGCCTTGAGCGGGAAGAAGCCAGGGACAGTGCTCAGGCCCTGAGTCCAAGGCCCAGGACTGGCAAAAAAAAATATATATATATATATACACTATTCGAAAGATCGATGTCTCTAATGTCTACTAAAGATAGGGTGTGAAATATGAATGCCAATAAAGAGTTTCCCTGGGTTTGAGTTAGGATCCCTAAGAAACAAAAGAAAGGAGACCATAGGAAAGGACAGATAGGTTAACTATGAACAAAATGCCATTGTGAGGAAAGTAATTTATGCAATTCCTAACAGGATGTAAGAGAATCTATGAAATAATGATGTGTTTGTGGATGTGGAGCTTTCATGCTCCAGATGAGTTACATCTTGAATTGGGTCTGTTTCACCACTGTACTTACTCTGTGTGTGGAAGGAGAAATCAAGGAAAGGAGATAATGTGCCATTAATTAAAAAAAAATCTTAGCAAAGGGAGCTACTGTGCTTCTGTCTAATGGAAAGGGCTACACTTTATACACCCATCTTGGGTTTAGTGATTCTGACAAGTGAGCTTGTTTTACAACATAAAGGGAATACATAGGTAAACCAGCAGTAATGATTAGTTGTTCACAAATTTTTGCCATTTCCTTCCCTACCCCCAGTGAAAATAAATAGGCAACAAAGCAGTCAGTGAAAAATCTAGAGGATAATCCTCAAACTGCTCTACAAACACTGCTGGTAAACATGACGAATGAAGAGACTGAAAGCCTACATGTAGCTATCTGTGAGAGTGATGAAGCTAATCAAAGATTAATAGAGGAATTCATGGAATCCTCAAAGAGATGAATTCCAACAGAAGAAAAAGGAGTCCAATGAAAGTACAGTCACTCACCTAAAGGATATCACAGACAGCAGTCAAAACTAAATCAAGGAGTACAGAAGTCCATACAAAATCTAAAAGAAATCTTCAGTAAAGAGATGGAAGCCCTCAAAAATGTCCAACTAGAATGAAGGGTGATAAGAAAAACAAAATAGAAAGACTTGATAGCAGGTTAAACAATGCAAAACATTAATCTCAGGAATTGAAGATAGTCTAGAATTTATGGAGAAAGAACAACAATATTCAAAACAAATCAAAATATTAAAATGGAGCACTTCAGGAGCTCCAAGACACAACCACAAAGCCTAAGTTAAAGCTAATAGGTATTGAGTGAAGCCTAGAGATGAAAGCTAATGAAATAAGAAATATTTTTAACACAATCCTAGCAAAGAACTTCCCAAATATCCAAAAGGATAGGCCCATCAAGATAAATGAAATTTTAGAATAGAATTTAGAATAGAATTTTAGAAATAGAATATACCAGAACACGATGTGCCACTGGCACATTGAAATCCATACATGATCAATAAAGAGCAAGAAAAAGATCATTAAGTCTGCCAGGGAAAAGTGAACAAACTTTTAAAAGGAAAACAATCAGAATAACTACAGATTTCTCAGCAGAGACCATGAAAGCAAGGAGAGCCTGGAATGAGGTATGAAACATTCTAAAGACAAATAACTACCAACCAAGAATGTTGTACCCAGATAAGCTCTCATTCATAGCCAGAGACAAATAAAAATCTTCCACCACAAGGAAAAATTGAAATGGTATAGCTCCACCAAACCAGCAAAACAGAAAATTCTCAAAAATCTTCTACAAATTGAAAAGCAACAATAACATGATACTGCACCCCCCCCAAAAGGCCCCTAAATAGAAAACCAGATAATTAGACCAAGAATTAATAAGGCACAGCCTCTAAAATGATAGCTATAATGGCAGGAACTAACAAACACTTCTCAATCCTGACTCTCAATATTAATAGACTTAACTCTCCATTAAATAAAAAAGACTGATAATTTGGATCAAAAAGCAAAATCCATCTTTCTGCTGTCTACAAGAGGCCCACAAAAGCAATTATATTCAGAAAGTGAAACGATGGAATAAAATCTATCAATGAATCAGCCCCCATAAACAGGCTGGAATTGCAATCCCAATATCAGATAAAATAGACTTCAAATTAAAATTAGTGAGAAGATACAAAGAAAGTTATTACATACTAATAAGGGGATCTCTTCTCCAGGAGGGAATAACCATCATAAATATCTATACATTAAATGCTGGCACACCCAACCTCATCAAACAAACCCTACTGGCACTAAAAACACACATAGATCCAAACACACTGATTATTGGTGACTTTAACATACCACTGTCACCTTTGGATAGATCAACATGGCAAAAACTCAGCAGAGAACCCACAGATTACATGTTTTCATAGATCAACTAGACTTAACTAAGGTCTGCAGAATATTCCATCCAAAAACAGCAGAATATGCATTCTTCCTGGCAGCACGTGGATAATTCTCTAAAATAGGTAATATTTTAGGCATAAAGCAAATCTGGGCAAATTCAGATATATTGAAATTATTCCCTGCATTTTTTAAGAACACACTGGAATAAAATTAGAGCTCAACACCAAAAGCCCCCAAAGAAAATCCTATAACTCATTGAGATTGAACAATATATTGCTGAACCACCAGTGAGTCATTTAAAAAATCAGAATAGAAATTCAAATATCTATGTTACTTTAACAAAATTGAGGACACAAAATACCAGCCCTCTGGGACACAGGAAAGGCAGTACACAGAGGCAAATTTGTAGCTCTGAGTGCCTACATCAACAAATTGGAGAAATTTCAATCCAACAATTTAATGATGCACCTTAAGCTCCTCGAAAAAGAGCAACAAGTCCAGTCCAGTGCATGGAAGAAAATAATAAAAACTAAATCAGAATTGAATGAATTAGAGTCCAAAAAGCATACAAAGAATAAACAAAACAAAGAATTGGTTCTTTCAAAAAAATTAACAGACCCTTAGCAAATCTTACCAAAAAAGAGAATATAGCACACCCAAATAAACAAAATCAGATATGAGACTGGAAACATCATGACAGGAAAAAAACCAAGATTTAGGAAATTATAAAGGAATACTTTTCAAATCATTATGGTTACAAATATGAGAATCTAGAAGAAATGAAAATATTTCTAGCAAATCTTGATATGCCCAAACTAAACCAAGAAGATTTAAGTCCATTACATACACCCATATCAAGTAAGGAAATAGAAACAGCAATAAGAGACCTCCCATCCAGAAAGCCCAGGACTAAATGGATTCACAGTTGAATTCTATAAGACCTTGAAGGCAGAAGTAACAGCAATACTTCCCAAACTCTTAATGAAACTGAAAATGAAAGTTCTCTACCAAACTCATTCTATGAGGTCAGTATAACCCTCATCCTAAAACCAGACAGGGACTCATCAAAGAAAGAGAACAATAGATAAAATTCTATGATGAATAGTGATGCAAAACTTCTTAACAAAATTCTGGCCAATTAACTTCAACAATTCATCAAAAATCATTCACTATGATCAAACCAGATTCATTCCAGAGATGCAAAGCTGGTTTAACATATACAATTCAATTAATGTAATTCATCAAATCAATAGGAGCAAGGAAAAATAACACATGATCATGTCTAGAGAAGCAAAAATGTATTTTACAAGATCTAACACCCACTCATGATGAAAGCTCTGGAGAAACTAGGAATCCATGGAATATTCCTCAATATAATACAGACTGTGTCTGACAAATCTACACCTAGCATTATACGTAATGGTGAAAAGTTAAAGCAATTTCTTCTAAAATGAGAAAGGAGAAAGGGATGGCTGCTCTCTCCACTCCTCTTCAATACAGTATTAGAATTCCTAGCTAGAGCAATAAGGCAAGAGGCAAATATAAAGGTGATCCAAATAGGGGAAGATGAAGTAAAACTCTCTCTCCTTGCAAATGACATGATTCTGTATTTAAAGAACCTAGTAGACCCTACTTTACTTGCAAGTTACTTGAGCTGATACAAAACTTTACAAAGTAGCAGGGTATGAAATTAACCCTCAAAAAACAAAGGCTTTTCTGAAGCCAACAATGTGAAGAGTGAGGCTGAAATCAGGAAAGAAACTCCTTTTGTATTAGCCTCAAAAAATATCTAGCAATAAACTTAATGAATTAAGTGAAAGACCACTAAGATGAAAACTTTAAAAATCTGAAAAAGGAAATTAAAGCAGAACTAAGGAAATGGGAAAACTTTCCATGCTCCTGTAAAGGAAGAATTAGCATCATGAAAATGCCAACACTGTCAAAGGCTGTCTACAAATTCAATGCAATACCCATCAATATCACAACAAGTGTTTTTTGATGAAATAGAGGAAGCAATCTGAAAATTCATATGGAACAACAAAACACCCCAAATAGCAAAAGTAATCCTTTGCAGGAAGACCAGTACTGGAGGAATGTCAATACCAAACTTCAAATTATTATAGACCTAGAGTAATAAAACAGCTTGGTACTGGCACAAAAACATGCCTGAGGACCAATGGAATAGAACTGAAGACCCACAAATTAACCCCACAGACCTATGGCCACCTACTATTTGAAAAGGGAGCAAAAAATTAGGCTGGAAGAAAGACAGCCTCTTCAACAAATGGTGCTGGCAAAATTGGTTAAACAACTTTTAAAAAACTAAAATTAGATCCTTATATATCACCCTGCACCAGAATAAATTCCAAATGGCCAAACGACCTCAAGGTAAATGCAAATATCCTGAAAACATTTCAGAAAGGAATAGGAGAAACATGAGGTCTCCTTGGCACTGGTTAAAACTTTCTTAATAAAGACCCAGAAACACAACAAATGCCATAGCTTGCAAGATAAATATTAATCCCACAGATTGGGAGATCTTTGCTGGTAATACAACAGAAAAGGTCCTCATATCTAAAATATATTTAGAACTCAAAAAGTTAAATCCCTCCAAAACAAATCCTCAAAAAAACAAGTGCCCCCATTACCATTAGTAAGTGGGCGAAAGGCATAAAAAGAGACTTCTCTGAAGAGGAAATATGAATAGACAAAGGAAGAAATAGTCAATATTTCTGATCATAAAAGAAACGTATATCAAAACAACATTGAGATTCCACCTCACCCCAGTTAGAAGGTCCATTATCAAGAAATCTAAGAACAACAGATGCTAACAGGATGTGGCCAAAAGGGAATGCTACTACACTTGATGGCAGTGAAAACTTGTTCAAATATGGAAAGCAGTATGGAGGTTCCTCAGAAGACTAAATACAGAGCTTCTCTATGACTCAGCAATTCCACATTGGGTGTTTACGAAAATGATCACAAACAAGGCTACACTAAAGCTACCAGCCCAAACATGATCATTGCAGCATTATTTACCACAGGTAAACTATGGAACTAACCAAGATGCCCCTCATTAGATTAGTGGATCCAGAAAATATGGTATAGGGCTGGGGATATAGCCTAGTGGCAAGAGTGCCTGCCTCGGTATACCCGAGGCCCTAGGATCGATTCCCCAGCACCACATATACAGAAAACGGCCAGAAGCGGCGCTGTGGCTCAAGTGGCAGAGTGCTAGCCTTGAGCGGGAAGAAGCCAGGGACAGTGCTCAGGCCCTGAGTCCAAGGCCCAGGACTGGCCAAAAAAAAAAAAAAAAAAAGAAAATATGGTATAGATATAAAATGCAATTCCATGCTTCTATCAGAATGAATGACATCATCCCATTCATAAAGAAATGGAAAGATTTGGAAAACTCATATTAAGTGAAGTAAGCCAGTTCCAAAGAAACATAGAGTCCATGGTTCTCCTTATAGCTAACAATTAGGATTTGTCTAGGATAGTCCTAGCAGATGATCACAATAGCTACAATAGCTATGTATATATGCTCATATAAGATGATGCTAAGTGAAATGAACTCCAAGATATGGAAACACGTGGTTTTTTATTGTTGTTGTTATTTTTAATGTACTATGTGAAATTATTTTTTTCCTTTGTTTTTTCTTCCCTATAGTTTAGCCCCCGTTGTCATTATATTTGATTTTGGTACCCTGGGTGTTGTATATATGTTTATCTGAATAAGGGAAGAAAAGGGAAATTTCAAAATGACAAGATAAAGTATAAAGAATGAACCAATGGGACAGTGATACTCACAAGACAATATGTTGGAAATTAACTGTACAACTCAGGGTGGGAGAAAATTGGGGAGGGAATAACAAGTTTTCAACAAATGTACTCACTACCTCACATATGTAACTTTAATTCCTCTGTACATCACCTTGATAATAAAATTAAATTAAAAAAAAACCAATGGAGCACAAGTGGACATGACACATACCATACCAGCCTGTGTCCATCAAAAATTTTCATGTTGTACACTAACATAGAGATAGACGAGTAATTATTACTAGCTGATGTCTGTGGATGTCTTTATGACATAAATACATTTCTCAGCTTCTTGATGATATAAGACTCACCACTAATTTTAAATACAGAAGAAATAAAGAACCTACCTCTAACTGTTAGACTCTTTCAAACTTTAAAAGCTTTAAAGATCAAGATCTAAAATCTTGACCTGTCCTATATATAATTCTTAAAACTTTTATCACAACCATGACAAGAAATTGGATAGTTTGATTCAATTAAGATATTTTCAGCAATTATTCTTAAAAACAATACTCTGAAGATTGTATGGAAGAAAAAAATCAGATTGGTGGACAGAACTGGTACTCTTAAGCGTTTTAGGCTATTACAGGTGCCTGGAGAGAAAGTAAAATAACATTCATACCGAGCTCCAGTGGCTTTCTATGTATAAACTTAGCTACTCAGGATGCTAAGATACAGAAAAAATGCTGCCTTATAGTCAGCCAAAACAGAAAAGTCCCCAAGACTCCATCTCCAATTAATCAGCAAAATTCTAGACTGCAAGCATTGATCAAGCAGTAGAGCACCAGCCATGAGCAAACAAATCAGGCTTGCAGAAGGTCTGGAATTCAAATCTCAGTACCCTTTCCTCCAAAATAGCATAGCAATAAGTAAAATATGCAAAAAATAGTGTTCCAGAAAAGACATCAGTCATGTGTTGGCAAATCGAAGGAGAATACACAGAAAACATCATATTTGGAAGGGAGATGTGACATGGATAAGATGTCGTCAGAAGGAAACTTCAGTGGTACATTACTGAGTACAAATTTCTCTTTACTTACAATGAGGTTAAACATTGATGAACCAGTTCATGAATTTAAGTCATAGGTGAAGTTAAGACAATAACCAAGGGGATGCCAGGCGTTGGTAGTTCATGCATGTAATTCTAGCTACTCAGTGGGTTGGGACAGGGGCTGAGATCTGAGGATCTCAGTTCAAAGCCAGTCTGTCAGAAAGTATGTGATATTCTTATCTCCAATAAATGGAGGAGGAGGAGGGGGAGGGGGAGGGGGAGGAGGAGGAGGGGGAGGGGCAGGGGGAGGGGGAGGAGGAGGAGGAGGAGGAGGAGGAGGAGGAGGAGGAGGAGGAGGAGGAGGAGGAGGCAGAAACAGGTGGCTCAAGTGGTAGAGGTCTAGCCTTGTGTGCAAAAGTTCAGAGAAGGGCCCACACACTAAATTCAAGCCCCAGGATTGGCACACACACACACACACACACACACACACACACACAAATATAGTAACCAAGAGGGCATCATAGTTCAGAAACACAGTACATCCAGCAGTGATTGCTTCCTCCATCATCTCATGGCTGTTTGGGAGCTTTCACTGCCAAGAAGAGAATTAGTGCATTGTTGTTGTTGGTAAGTGAGCTAAGAATTGTGAAATGTTTATCAGAGTACTGAGACATAGAAGTGTGCTAGTGATGAGATTGTTCTTGGTTTCACGTTACTGGTGTTATGTTAGAGTTGAGTTCAAGAAATGGTACAGAGGTCCAATTTCATGTGAAATTGGGCAGGAAGAATAGCTTTGAACAAACTCTAAGTCAGCTATCCAGAGACTAATGAGAAAGCAGGGAATGGTGTGACTTTATTGAGACATAATGTGCTGGAGAGAAGTAGGCATCATTCCATCATAGATACACTGAGGGGGGTGGCTGGCACTTGGTTGGGGTCAACCAGCCCACACACCTCATTCAGTTCAGCAAGGGAGCTACAAGCTAAAGTCACTATAAGTGGTTTTTATTGTTGTTGTTGTTGGTTTGTTTTTTTGTTGTTGTTGTTTTGTTTTGTTTTTTGCCAGTCCTGGGGCTTGGACTTAGGGCCTGGATTCTTTTTGCTCAAGGCTAGCACTCTGCCATTTGAGCCACAGTGCCACTTCTGGTTGTTTTCTATATATGTGGTGCTTGGGAATCGAACCCAGTGCTTCATGTATACGAAACAAGCACTCTTGCCACAAGGCCATATTCCCAGCCTGTAAGTGTTTTCTTTAACAGATTAAAATTCAGAGAATCTAGAGGCAAGACTGACCCAGACAGGAGGCTATTCTAGAGTCCAATTTACAGATATGGGTAGTAACAGTGGTGAGAAAGAAAATGAAGAGTTTGAAAAAACATTGCTATGATAGAATTTACAGAATTTAGCAGCTGTTTACATATGAGAAAGGGAAGTGAAATGATTAAAAACGAAAAAAAAGAAAAGGAAAGAATAAAGCTCCTGGATTTTAAAAAAATTATTGTGTCATGGTGTATTTTATTTTAATTTAAAAAATTATTTTATTTTCAAGATGATGTACAGAGGTTATTTTTACATATGTAAGGTAGTGAGTACATTTCTTGTCATACTTGTTACCTCTTTCCTCACTTTTCGCCTATCTCCGCTCCCCCTTTGTACAGTTAATTTTCAACATCTTGTCTTGTAAGTATCACAGTTTCATTGGTTTTCCTTTTATCCTTTGTCTCACTATTTTGATGTTTCCCTTCCCTTCCTTATTTCTGGGAATTTGCCCAAATGGTCTCAAAAAAGGGCATACTAGAGATACTAGCAAAACCATGTTCATTGCAGTGTTATTTTACCATAGATAAAATAAGGAAACACCCAGATGTCCCTCAATAGATGAATGAATCAAGAAAATGTGATACATATACACAATGGAATTCTATGCTTCTATCAGAATGAATCACATTGCTCCATTCATAAGGAAATGGAAAGACTTGGAAAATAAAAAGCATACTATGTGAAGCGAGCCTGACCCAAAGAAACATAGACTATGTTTTCCATCATTGGTAATCATTAGTATATGTCTAGGATAGTCCTAGCAGTGGATCACAATTCCTCAGTAGCTATGTGCATATGATCATATAAGATGATCCTAATAAAAGTGAACCCCACGATCTGGAAACAAGAGGTTTTTTGGGTTTTTTTCATACTTGTTATTTTTAATGTACTGTATGAAATTATTTCTTTTTTCTTTTGTTGTTATTTCTTATGGTTTATCCTCTGTCATAACTGCATTTGATTTTGGTACTCTGGAATTTTTTTTAGTGACCCTGAAAATGGAAATGATAAGGATGTAAAGAAATAAGTACCTGTAACCATAGCAACTCAAAAGGTTGAGAAGACAGTGGTCTGAAGCTAGACCAGGCAGAAAAATCCAAGAGATTTTATCTCCAAATAACCAGCAAAAATCAGAGGGTTAGAGGCAGGGCTCAACTGGTAAAAAAAAAAAAAAACAAACAAAAACAACTGACCAAGCACAAGTCTTTTGAGTTTAAGCTTTGGAACTGCAAGATAATATTATCATTGTTTATATTATTATACAGATTTATAAAATTTCATACTAACATATAATAATTTTAATTTATATAAAAGATGTTATTTATAAGGATATATAATTTATAGCATATGATTTAAATATAATTTATATAATACGTTTGATAAAAACATATAATTTATGTAATAGTTATATAGTGATTTCTTATTTACATAATTATTACATAAATTATGTGTCATAAATGCTCGTTAACAATTATTCTTTAAAGAATTAAAAGCTGTGTTTGTGGTACTGTAAATGAATTCTCTTTCAAACAGGTACTCTTTAAACATGATGGAGGGAAGTCTTAGTAGGATTATTGCTTGGCTGACTGACATTTCTGATTGGTAGATTAACTGCTGGAGTCATCAGAGGGGATTATGTAGACCCAGTTATTACTTCGGGGAAAGCACTAAGCAAAGGCTACAACCTAGGTTGTGTGTAACCATAGCCTGGAGAATTCCCTGCTCTTTAGTGTGAGGATGGTATCCAAGTGAACATATGTCCACAGAGTCACACAATTTGTCATTGCCTCTGCTTCCTTATACAGACATCAACCATGCACAGATCTCATTACAGCCCTGCTGATTACACAGTGGTAGCCTCATCACACAAGCTGTGAATGTGCAATTCCCTAAATGACAAGGGCACATGTTAGCTTGGCCTTTATTCTCTTAATAAGGTCCTAATTGTCACATTTCAGAAAAAAAAAATAGGATTGAGGATAAACCAATAAAACTCTATCTTACTCTCACTAGTAAAGGATCTGCTACTGGCTGGGGTCCTCCTATATTTTAATTCCTGGCACATTCCACCATGTTCAACTTCTTCCATTGAGCTGGAGTTTCAAGGACTTTTCTGTCCAGACTGGCATTTACCTGTGATTCTCCCAATATCAACCTCCATGTAGCTGTGAGTCCAGGCCTGAGCCACCACTGCCTGGTTTTGTAAATGAAGTTGTATTGAAATGCAGTTAACTCCTTTTTGTTTACATGGTAGGATCCTGCTTACTTCTACACACAGAGTTGCCTCCTTAGGACAGTGTGTTGTAGGTAAGATCAGGACTCTATGATGTACAGAACTTAGACTATTTGGCTTTGGATACTTACATTAAAAAAAAAAATATTTGCCAATTCCTGCTCTATGTGATCATAAAAATATTTAGTCCAAAACTTGTAAATCAAAATATGCTCATTCCTTCTTGATTATGTATTTAAGTAATGTGTGTCTGGATTAATTATTTATGTGCATAGCATTTCTCCCTTGATGACCAATTGCTTCTAAGTACTAGAAAGAATACATGCTGTGTCATGAGAATTTACTTTCAATGTACCACAAAACAAAACAGCAAACAGAATTTCTGCTATCCTACACTCTAGGAAAGCAACTTTCTCAAAGTAGAATGAAAGTAGGAATGGTACTTTAGAGCTGTTTCACAGGAATATGTGGTGGGGCAGTGGCTGGAATATTATAAACTCAAGGCTAGCTGGGATACCTGGTGAAACCCTGTCTCAGAAAGAAAGAAAGAAAACTAGACTAACTTTCCTTACCTTTTACTATTTGAAGTTTCTTTCAAATCAAATTCTTGAATTTAATTCCCATATAGTAAATCACAATTGATTTGAGTATAATCATTTTGTAAAATTATTTTAATACAAATCACTAAGTAAGTTATTTTATAGCAAACCAAAGCATTATGATGTAAATGGACATAGTATAAATATAGTGAATTAGAAACTCATTGTAGTAAATACTAACTTCATGAGTCATAGCATCAATTGGGTTGAACAAAAACATACACCAAATTCAATTCTATTTAAGTAGAAATTCCTAAAAATAGACTGAAGTGTATTGGGTTTTGAAAATATCACCAATTATTTCTTGGCCGAAAGCACAAATATGCAGTATGATTCTTCTGTCTTTCAGGAAATGGATAATAACACCTGACTTTGCAAATAATTTGCATGAGAAGCAAAACCAAATTGCTGTTAAAGGTCTTAATGAGCCATGTGTTACAGCTGCCACATTCTAAAATTTCTAATTAGTGACTATTCATAAAAATAAAAATAATGAGCAAAAGAATGTAAGATTCATTTTTAATTCTTTTAGTGACAAATCTGAAAAACTCCATCTGAAAAACTCAATAGGTACAGAGTTTCTATAATTTGAGAGAAATTTTCTTTATTAATATCTCATTGACTGGATGGATATACAGAAATAACAGATTAAATAAGCTTTCTTATAGAAGTATTTTTAAAATTTCAGTTTTTTTTCTTTATTGTCAAAGTAAAAGGGGTTACAGTTTTATATGTAAGGCAAGTACATTACTGATCCAACTTGTTACCTTCTCCCTCATTTTTCCCCTATCTCCTCTCTCCCTAGTTCCCTCCTCCTCATGAGTTGTATGGTTAGTTTATACCAATTGATTTTGTAAGTATCGCATTTTCAATGGTTTATCTTTTTATCCTTTGTCCCTCATTTTTGGAATTCCTTTTCCTTTGCCTAGTTTCAATACACGTCCATAACTTATCAAGGGTACTAAGAACAGTTGCAGTAATAGCAGGAGTAAAACCACAGGAAGGAATACGAGACAAAAAAAGGTACAGTTTCACATGATATGTTGAAATTAAGTACAGCAATGATATACCACTTATTTCCACGACATGGAGTTCATTTCACTTAGTATTATCTTATGCATTCATATGGGCATAGCTATTGAGCTGTTGTGCTCTTCTGCGATGTCTATCCTAGATATGTACTAATCATTCCCTATAAGGGAAACCATAGGGTTTATGTTTCTTTGCATCTGGGTCACGTCACTTAGTATGATTGCTTCCAAGTCCTTCCATTTCCTAACAAATGGGGCATTATCATTCTTTCTGATGAAGACATAGAATTCCATTGTGTATATGTACCGGGTCATCTGGGTTGGTTCCATATTTTAGCAATGACAAATTGTTCTGCAATGAACATAGTTGTATAGTTGTGCTGGTGGATTTTGTGTGGTGTTGCTTGTAATCTTCTGGGTAGATGCCCAAAAGGGGGGCTGCTAGAGCTCTATATTTAGCCTTCTTAGGAACCTCCACACTGCTCTCCAGAGTGGTTGAACAAGTTTGCATTCCCACCAATGATGCACGAGTGAGACTGTCTTTTGTGGCGTACTCATACTTCCTCTGGCTTTTATGACCTTCCACAATCTGCTTGGGAACTGCGACTGTCTGATGACCATCTGGGGGATTTCTCTCTTGTCTTAGGTGCTGTGCTGGAGGTGGGTGTGAATTTGTTTCTGCTGGAGCAAGTGGCAGGCTGGCGGTATCGGTGCCTGGGGGTGAAATCTGAATTCTTAGACCTGCTGTCTCATTTTTTTCCCTTCTGGCTTGAATCTCTATACTGTTATAAGTTACTTGGGCTAACTTTCTAGGATTAGAAGTTTCTCTGTAGTAGTAGAACTGGGTTCTTGGAGAGAGCTTAGATAGGGATCTGTGGCTCCTCCGCCATCTTCCTACTTGACTAAAAATTATATTTGAGTTGGGTTCCAGTGGTTCCTATCTATAATCCTAGATATTCAGGAGACTGAGATCTGAGGATCACTGTTCAAAGTCATCCCAGATAGGAAAATCTGTGGGATTCTTACCTCCAATTACCCATCAAAAAGCTGGGAGTGGAACTGTGGCTCCCATGGTAGAATGCTAGCCTTGTCCAATAAAGTATAGGGACATGAGGATGTAGGCCCTGAGTTCAGGCCACATACACACACACACACACACACACACACACACACACACACACACTACATGTAGCCTATAGCCAACATTTCAACTAAAAGCACTTTTGAAATTAAAAGTGTGATTCTCACTTAAAATATATGAATCATTTTTAAGTAAATCTAAAAGGTTTGGTATTTTCCTACTCATATATCTTGTAATAAAATGGAATTATCAATTTTCTTTTTTTTTTTTTGATGGTTGAATGAGTCTCAAAGGCTTTAATTTGGGTGGGGGGCTTATATAGCAGCAATGGCAGGAAAGGGAAGGGCCCCGGGCCATTGGCCAAGCCGGACTGCCCATCAGGTGATGTCACGAAACCTCCCCTGTGGGCTGGATAATCCCTATCATGGTGGCATGCATGTGTTCGCCCCCCAGGGGTGGGGGGCTTCTTTTCCGGTTGAGGCCGGAAGGTGGGAGGGGCTCCCTCCCACACTGTCCCAGGGCTGGGGGAAGGGCAGCATCTCGCTTTTGGCACCCTTCCCCCACCAAGGCCAAAACTGAGTCCCCAACATCTCCCCCTTTTTAGTTTTTTAAATGAGCAGGGGATGCTGTAAATACATGGCATATGTGGGCATAAGGCAAATGCTGACATAAGATCTGTGGGGCCCCTTCCACAAAAGGGGTGAGGGGTAGGTAAGGGGCCATCCATGTGATTTTGTCCAGACGCTGGAGTCCTTAGCTGGTCTCGCACCAAGTGCAGACATTCCTCTTTTGGCGGTAAGGTAGAAGTAGGCTGAAGCTCTGGCATCCCTGGAAGTTCACAGTAGATGATAACTTAGACATAAGTGATTAGTAAAACATTCTTTTATATATAAACATTGAAGCGAAGGCGCTAAACCTTTGCATTTACTTTTCTCAAACATTTCTATCATAAAACATTGAGGTTGAGTGTCATCAATTTTCTTTATCTACATTGCTGGAAGCCTAACTTTTCTTGTATTCTCATATTATAATATTTTTTATAAATGTATCTGAATTCCTGGCATCTTAAAGATGTTTTTCTTTTTATTTTCAAACTGATGTACAGAGAGGTTAGTTTCATATATTAGGCATTGGACACATTTCTTTTACTGTTTGTTACCTCCTCCCTCTTTACCCCCTCCCCCCTCATCTTAAAGATTTTTAAAATTTCTAAAGATCAAGAACAACTTGTTTTCTATTGATATATCTGTTTCTAAAAATAAGGAGCAAAATTGCTATTGGTTGTAATGTAAATTGTTTTTGCTTTTGAACTTGAAAGACATCTTAAGAAACAAAGTAGCTGAAGTTTCTAGTAAGATATTTAATGACAACAAGTCAGCAGCAAGAATAATGAGATGTAAGAAGAACTATCTTCTTGAGTATACAGAACTTTTCTGGTCAATTTGCCTCTCCTACTTTGAAGACAGCCAAACACCAAGTAGAATAATTTCTACTTAAAATAGTATTGGAACAAGTTGCCAGTGGCCCTTGCCTGTAATTAGCTATTCAGGAGGTGAGATCTGAGGATCAAGGTTCAAAGCCACTCAGGGTGGCTTTCTGAGACTCTTACGATCAATTAACCACCAAAAAACAACAACAACAACAAAAAAAAAAAACCAGAAGTGAACCTGTAGCTCAAGTCTAATGCTGTAGCCTTGAGAAAAAAGCTAAGGGACAGCACACAATCCCCAACATCAGAGGCTCCACACAGCCTGTGCGAGCTTCCCATGTGTCCACTAGCCCCTTTGACTGGATGACATTCTACTGCAGACCTTTAGGGTCCAATTAGCTTATTGTGCACATACAAGTCTTCCAGAGACAATGGGTCATGATGTGATACTCATGAGCCATCATGTGTTATTGCTCAAGGCCATGGTGAGGAGTGAAAATCTTCTATGAGGGAATACTTCTTCCCTGATTACCTAGACAGGCTCCTTTCTTGCCCTAACTACTTTCAAGAATACAAAGAATAAGACATATACATTCTTCTATATTTTAGTTGGTTCTGAATATTCAAATTTAAATTCCCACAGAAAGCCTTGAAGTCAGCAATTTCTTTTGCCTGAGTCAAAATCAAAGCCAAAAATACAAAAGTGAGGAACATGCCAAGGCCCAGCAGCCAGTAGCCAGACAGATCAGGATGTACAGCAACACCTTAGTTTCCAACAGCCATGTCTAATGAGGAGGCTCCTGGATCTCTGAGTAAACAAGGCTCCATGGTGCCAGATAATTGGGAGGAAAAACTCTGAAAGTCACAGTGAAGACAAGTGTATTTCAAAAGCACAGTGTGTGTGTTAAATGTACATTCATTGGACCTTACTAAACGATGCTATTATTCATGGTCTTTGAGCTACAAGTGCACTGAGATAGGATAATGTCCTTCTATTATGTATCACTCATTGTATCATCTCTAAAAATATCTGATATAGGGCCTGGGGAAATACCTCAATGGAAGATCACTTGTCACCTTAACTAAAACCAAGTAATGCAAAAATAAAGTTATCTATTAAGCCATTTTTCAAGCTTTTCATTTTCTTAGTTAATGCAAATTTATATCAGTATTTCATATGTCTTTACTCTAAAAGAATTAATTTTCACATCTGTAGATCTGAATTTTATGGAGAATTACTCAGTCCATGCAGCCACCTGACAGGATCCCAGGGCCAGATAAGGTTTTGAATTTTTTCCTCAGACCAATTTCTGGCCACAATCTTCCCACCCTACAAGCAACTGACATTACAGGCATATGCCACCATTTCCAGACTAGAAAAAGTATTCTTGATAAGTGGAAATATACTTCATTTATTTCTATATATCTCCTTCTATCATTATCACATACTTTGCATTTAATATTAGCTAAGAAATAGGTATACAACCTGAAATGCGGGGCTGGCAACATGGCCTAGTGGTAAGTGCTTGACTCTTATACATGAAGCCCTGGGTTCAATTCCCCAACACCACATATATAGAAAATGACCAGAAGTGGCACTGTGGCTCAAGTGGCAGAGTGTTAGCCTTGAGCAAAAAGAAGCCAGGGACAGTGCTCAGTCCCTGAGTCCAAGGCCCAGGACTAGCCAAAAAAAAAATAAAAATAAAAATAAATAAATAAATAAATAAATAAATAAAGCCCTGAAATGCCAAGTGAGAGCTCAAGATCCTGAGTTCTAGCCTTGTTGTGGGCATAAGAAAAGTAAGGAAATACTTTGTTTTCTAGATGGAAATGCAATAAAGATAGTGGGCACAAAGTAGCATGGCTTTGTCTTCACAGCCATCCTGGTATCTTGCTGGGTGCAGGGGGCTGAAAAGCCTTGAGTTGAGATAGACTATCTTTGAATTGCAGGTGTCATGTTGTTTAGTCCCAGGAACATTTTGCTACAGAGAATTCTCACCCCTGACTATTTCCCTCAGTGGTTTGATTTGCTCACCTCTAAGTATTCCCCTACATGGAATGTTTCCCTAGAAGGAAAGCTTTGCTTATTGTGGAATTTTCCCCTATATGGTATGATTTTGTTGGGTTGGGTCTCCACCTCAAAGGTACTGTTTTTGTCTTGACAAGCTTTGTTCAAGTTACATTCAGGGCTGCAGGTCTTTGAGACAGGAGCCTGGGGTTGCTGCTTCTCCAATTTGACTTCTCAAAATGTGGCTTCTATGTTTCTTAGGAATGAATTTCCATACAATAGAAAGATAATGTTTATATTGTCAGGAAACTAAAAATGTTGTACGTCTGGCTTGATTGTAAAATTTACTCTACTAGAGTGTTCTAGAAACTAAACTGCAAAATATCTAAAGGTTGCTTTATTAACATTAGGAGAAGCTTATATCTAGCTCCCTACAATTTTCTCATTACCCTTTTATCTTCACTCTGATTTAATCTGCTTTCAGTTTAATTTTGCAAATATTAAATTGCCTCTCACTCAACCATTAAGAAAACATGAAGCATCATCTGTTTCATTTGTATCATAAACTATAAGTCTATGTCAAATCATTCATTTCAATGATTTTCCTAGCCAGTTTTTCATGATATATAAGCATAAACAACTTCTAGACATGAATAATATATCAAAGAAAGTAGAGTTCAAAAGCAATAATGACTGTGATGTCTGCTTATATGACATTCTTGAAAAAATATAAATAAGACAGCTGCATGTATCATTCTTAGTACAATAAAATTCTGACATACACAGACATCTGTTAAATGACACCTTAATTAAAGATTTACCCCTCAAGCTGGAATAACTGATTTAACGATTACATTGATCCTTGCCTGGCAATATATGATAGAATACAATTTCTTCACCGATTATTTTAATAATTCTAACACACAGAAACTAACATATTCCTGACAGTTTTCCTCCTCCCTCATTTCCCCTCTTCCTTCTTCCCCTTTCCCTTTTCCCCCAAGAGTTGGGCAGTTGGTTTACACCAAATGGTCTTGTAAGTGTTGCTTTTTGAATGGTTTGTCTTTTTGTTCTTTGTCTCTCCATTTTGGTATTCCCTCTCTCTTCCCCAGTTCCAATACCTGTATGAACAGTATCCAGGGTACTCAGATGAGATACAGTGGTAGCAAGGGTACAGGCACAGGAAGGGAGTACAAGAGAAACAAAGCTAGACAAACCAATCAGTCAAATAAACAGACAAGGAAAAAGAGGAAAAAAAAATAGTATGAGTCCACATGGCATGTTGAAAATAATTACAACAGTGGTATACCTCTTGTTTCTGTAACGTGGAGTTCATTTCACTTGGCATCTTCTTATGTGATCATATGGGTGCAGCTTTTGGGATATTTAGATCTTCTACCATGACCAGCCTATTCATGTACTAGCTATTCACTATGAAGGACACCATAGGGTTTATGTTTCCACAAAGGATATTTCTAACAGAAAGATCAAATAATTCTTCCATCAATATGGGTATTGATTTATTAAAAAGTAGTTTCTCCTATTTTCATTTCAGTGCATTTGCAATTATATATTACTTTTTCATTTTTCTTTTTTTCTTTTATTCAAGTTTTTGTTTTCCTTTGCAAGAAATCTATATAGGCCTTCATTAGTCATTAGATCAGTTGTGAAAGAATGCATTTTGCAGCTAGTGTGTCAATTACCCTCTGGCCTCTAGGTCTTACCTCTCCTTTCTTTATAAAAATAAGACTTGAGGATAAAATCTAATCACGGTATGACCAAGCAAAGTAATATACACCTGTAATTCCAGCTACTCAGCAGTTAGAAGGAGGAGCATTGTAGTCTGCGGCAGGCCCCGACAAAGATAGCAGAAGAATTTATTTGAAAAACAAGTTAAAATCAAAAGAACTGGGGCATGAGTCAAATGATATGTATTTTACTGGGCAAGTTAAAGAATCTGAGTTAATCCCAGAACCACAAAACAAAAAAGTTAATAATAAGCCTCTAAGACAGGATTTCCTTTATATCACCTAGTTGTGCAACCTGATGTAGTAGCCACCAACCACATTTAGCTACTGAGCATTTGAAATACTGTTAACTAAGGAGCTAAATTTGAACATCATTTAATTAACTTAAATTTACAAATCAACATGTGGCTAGTGTCTAACATTTTGGACAACAAAACAGTGGGATCAAAGTAAAGGGAAGTCCAAGTTCACTAGAACCTCTGCTTCCAGATTTAATCACTTCTAATCTCTTGTTGTCTAACTGTATTTGCACTCATCTTCAAGTCTTAAATTCCCCAAGAACTAGATAATTTCACCTGCTTGTTCAAAAGCCAGTACCAGAGTCTATGCCTTGGAGAATCTATTTCCAACTTACAAGGTTTTACAAAACTTTGTGTCATCATTACACATAATTATGTTCACCAAAGTCTATGCAAAATTTTCTTTATTCACTCTGATTTTCTTTCTGGTAATGCCCTATATACATCCATAGTTTAAACTAAAATGTTTTACCATCATAACAGTATTATTAGTCTAACCCATGAATATATAAGAAATATTTCCATTTATTTGGACCTTCTATAGTTTATTTTTAAACTATGTCATTGTTTTTGGAGGGAGCTTTTTTCATTCCTTTGACAAATTCATTCATAAATATTTTTGCTAAATGTACTCAGAGTACTTTATTTTGTGTGAGGTGCTTGTGATTGAACTTAGGACTGCAAGGTTGAATCTGAACTATCATTTGATCCATACTTCTAGCCCTTTTCTTTATTTTACAAATAATCTCATGCTGTTACTCTGGGCCAGCATCATATCACTATTCTCCTATGTGCAAATGCTTCCCACATAGCTTCAATCATAGGCATGCATCACTGCATCCCTTCTTATTGGTTGAGATAACCTTTAAGTCTCACTAACTTTTGCTCCAGGTGGCATCAAACTTCGGGCTCCGTATGTCTGCCTCCTGAGTAACTGGGAATCCAGGCATGAACCACTTTGGCCTTCAAGCATTTGATTCTTTTCAGTGCTATGTAAGTAGAAGCATTTCTTAATTCACTTGTATTTTGTTTGTTTTTTTAATAGTTATAGACACAGAATTGGTTTTTGAATATTGATATAGCACTCCTAAATTTTTTCAGACATTATTTCTAATAGTTGTTAGTGTATTTCTAAGATTTTCCATATACCAAATCATGTCTTCTTGGAGTAGGAAGATACAGATAAATGCTTCATATTTCTTTTTCTTGATCTAGAAATTTCATCCTATGATTTAAGTGCTGAGGGTGCCAGTGGTTCATGCCTGTATTCAAGGCTATTCAGGAGGCTGAGCCCAGAGGACTGTGGTTTGAAGCAAGCCTGGGCTGTTTCACAATGAGGAGTTGAATATTGTGGCATGCACCTGTTATCCTAGCTACAAGAAGCCTAACACTGGTGGGTTGCACCCATATACCCACCTGAGCAAAAAGTGAGACCTTATTTTGAAAATTAACAGGAAATAAAATATGTGTCTCCGGAGTAAAACTGCCTGTTAGAAAATGCAAGGAAAACCTCAATACTGCATTGGGGTGTGTGTGTGTGTGTGTGTGTGTGTGTGTGTGTGTGTGTGTGTGTGTGTGGTTACTACAGTTATGGAGATGAGAGGAGTTGGGGAGATGTTGTTAAAAGGATAAAAGAAAATTAAATGAAAACGTGCCTGATTTCAGATATTTCAAATTTATTGTTGCTTATTTTCTGGCTGAGCACGTGCTGTGTCATAAAGCATATTCCATTAATTCTTGAGATTTATGTGATTATTCTGTGTTGGTGAAAGTGTTCTATTAATATCTATTAGGACTGATTGATTTGCAATGTTTTAAATTTTTTCTTTCATATTGATACTTTCACCTTGTTTCATCCATTATTGAAATCCCTGAGTACTATTGTTAAATGATCTCCTTCTTCCTCAGTTGTATCCATTCTCCCTCCTCTATATTTTGGGACTCTGTCTTCAGATGCATATGTAACATCTTCCTGAGAGATTTTATCAAATAAAGCAGTGTGTGTGTGTGTGTGTGTGTGTGTGTGTGTGTGCGCGCGCGCGCGCGCGCACGCATGAGCACCAATAATGGCATATGGGTTTTACCTTTTTGACATCAAGATCACATTCCATTTCTGGTTTTTCAACTGCTATTTCATGGTTACTGCATTTAAATGACCAGAACAAAGGATTTTGTGTGTGTGTGTGTGTGTGTGTGTGTGTGTGTGTGTGTGTGTGTGTGTGTGTGTGTTGTTTTGGATTGGTTGATTTTGTGTGTAGGGTTATTCTTTTGGCAAATAAAGTTTAAAGGTCATGGAAGTTGTAGAAGATATCCTACAATCAGGGCTGGTTTTGAAAGCACCACAGTGACTGTAACTTCCAGTGTCCTGCTGCTTGGAAGACTGCCTCTGGCTCCAGTCAGCATGACTTCTTACTTAAAGGTCAGCACAGGCTTCTGGCAGTTGAGCCACTCCATCTCTGACTGCCTTGGGCAGTTCTGCTGCAGCCTGGTGTGATGCATCCTGTAATTTCCTAGCAGTTAGTGTAATGACACACAGCTTCAAACTGTGCTTCAGTAAATTGCTTCTTCCGAACATCCTTTACCATCCCTGTATCTCACAGTGCATATCTATTCCATTTTTAACTAACAACAAAAATATCTATATCATTGCTTGTGGCTAATTTTGTGAAGAAAGAAAACACTCCCTCTTTGTGATCGAAAAATATAACGAACTTTTAGTTTGAGCCAACTTCTTCCCTAGGCTTACAACTCCAGAAGTGACTGGAATATGGGATTAGATGAGGAGTAAATAAGAATGTAGCCTCTCTCTCATTGTCTCTTCTTACATGGGGGAATTGATTCCAGTATATCATAGGATTTATGATCAAGAGTTATTTTATATGTTATAACCTTTAAAAAGGCACATAGTTTTCTAATATTTATTTACCCCCAACAAATTCATGCATGGTTTAGAAGATCAAAGTTCCCTGTGACTCTTGCCATTTTGTAACAGGAAATTGTTATGCCAAGTCGCAAAACGGCCACCGAGACTCGGACGTTCTGAAATGCAAAAGCAAGGCAAGACTTTATTCAAGTGAGCTGCAACTTGGGCCTCGTCCTACCCACCAACACAGCGGAGGTTAGGATCCAGCCTCAAGCTGCAATTACACAGGGCTTATAAAGGCAAAAAACAAAGTTACAACAATCAGGTGTTCAAGCAAGATTATGACACAGGTACAAATCTGATTGGCTCAGAGCTCGAGGCATTCTAGGGGCAGTTAGAGTTAAGCATTCCCAGTGGTTAGAGTTCGTGACCGACTGGGCCCTAATAAGCTTGTCCTGGGTTTGCTCACAGGGCCTGCTTATCTCAGGTTCACATGGTAAAGTGGGGTTCGCATGGTAAAGTGGGGCCTGACTTCAATGTCTGGCACTTCAGAAATGAATAAAACAATGATCTATACAAATAAATAGCATTGGGGTTAAGAGTCGGAGTAATGTTAAGGTTAAAGGAAGTGATATAATTAGACTTAGGGTTAGAGATAGGGCTGGGGTTTGCGCAAGGTCTAGGGTTTGGGTAACAGTAGTGGTAAAAATGAGTAGGGTTGGTGTTATGGTTAGGAATAGGAATAGGGTTAGAGTCAGGATTAAGTGCAGGGGAAGGGTTGAAGGGAGGGGTAATGGTAAATTTATGTTATAGGTAGGGACAAGAACAGGAAAAGGTTAGGATTATGGACAGGGTTACATTTAGTGGGAGGGTTTGGGTTATTGATGGGATTAAGGGTAGTTTAGGATTAAAGTTGGGGGAAGAGGTAAATTAGGGTTTAAGTTTAGACGTTGGGTTGGAAGTAGGGTTAAGGTTAAATTTAGAGGTAGTGTCGAGGTAAGGGTAGCACAACATGGTTAGAATTTGGGTAAAGTTGGGATTTGTGTTTGCATGTTACAAGTAGTGTAACGGTTATGGTAATGATTAGGCTCAGATTAAGGTTTAGCATAAGGTTTAGCATTAGATTTAAAGTAACAAATTGAAAGATTTTGATGTATTAGGGTTTGGTGTGGGGTAGAGGTAGGAGTAGGAGGAAGTTTAAGCTTAGGGATAAATGTAGGGTTATGTTGAAAGACAAGGGTTAGATTAGGTTAAGGGGAGGATGAAGATTAAGGGTATAATCAGAGGTTGTATTAGGGCATGGTAATTAGAATGAGGATTGGGGTGTTGGTATGTTGTGCCAAGTCGTGAAACCACCACGAAGAAGACCACCGAGACTCAGACATTCCAAAATGCAAAAGCAAGGCAAGGCTTTATTTAAGCGAGCTGCAACTCAGGCCTTGTCCTACCCACTGACACAGCGGAGGTTAGGAGGAAGCTCTGAGCTGCGCTTATAAAGGCAAAAAACAAAGTTACAACAATCAGGTGTTCAAGCAAGATTAGGACACAGGTACAAATCTGATTGGCTCAGGGCTCAAGGCACTCTGGGGGCGGTTAGAGTTAAGCATTCCCAGCGGTTAGAGTTCTTGAAAGACTGGGCCCTAATAAGCTTGTCCTGGGTTTGCTTACAGGGCCTGCTTATCTCAGGTTCACGTGGTAAAGTGGGGTTCACGTGGTAAAGTGGGGTTCACGTGGTAAAGTGGGACCTGACTTCAAGTCTGGCACTTCATTTCCTCCTTTTTCTTTTTGGTACCTTGGGAGCCAATCATGGCTCCATTCTGTCCATTTCAATGGCTTGCATGTCCAGGGGCTGATATAGAGATAAGGCATGGGCCAGTAGGGCCCAATGTAGAAACCAAAGGGCCTGTCACCATTTCTCACAAGTACAGTCTCTGTACCTCTGTTTTGCATGCCTCTAGTTTATCCTGCCTCATCTTCCCAAAAACAACCCTGGTCCCTCAGTTTTAAAGGGGGGCTGATGGGTGAAGATCATCCATCTTCTGTAACTTCTTCAGGCTGACTCAGGGGCATTGACCTTACCTAGCCAGGAACCTATAACCTTAGTCTACTTCACCAAGGGACTGCAGGATTACTGCAAACTGAAAATTCACTTTCAGCTATACAGACTTACCATTAGCTGTATAGTGTTTACTTCTATCCCCATTAGTTTAATATATATCTTTTTAAATCCAAATTTCGGACACTTAGCTCTGATTTTTTTAATTAAACATTTTCTTAACTATAGTTCCTCTTTAAAACAATGCAACAATCCTTTAAAGCATTTGGTAATGCCCAAACTTGATGACCATTTGAATTTAAACTTAAACTTAGTTTTGCATCATACTGCAGTCTTGAACATGTTCACACTCACACATGCACACACACATACATTTTCAAAAGATCTTAAAGCGTGCTGAATAAGCATCGGCTGTACATTTTAAGACAAAAACCTTTGACAAATGATTTTAGCATTCTCCAGCTTCATTTTCCAGGGCTTGATAGTTTTAGTAAAACATTTTTAGTCTTAGTAAAACATTTTAGCACACCAAACAATTTTCTGCTTAAGAAGGCTGGGTGGGGTTCCCCCTAAAGTTCTTTTTTGCGGACACTCTCACTGATTGACTGATTGTGGGCTGTCACCTGTACATCTTTCCAGTGAGCTAAAGTCAAGTCCAGGGGAGTGGAAGGAACATTCCCCATCATCCGTTTGTCAGTCAGGCACAGCGCAAGAAAGAAACACACACAAATAATCACAGGCACAAAGACCAGACAACACTTACAGACAGACTTAGGGAGCTGGGTTTGACTGTGTCTCTCCTGCCCCTGTGAGAGGGCATACCACACAGTCTCACTGTGTCTCTCCTGCCCCTGTGAGGGGGCAGACCACACAGTCTTGAGGCTCTCTCTCTCCCATTCCTGTGTAGGAGCGCACCAGACAACCCCAAATATAGAGTGGACTGGACAGGCACCCATTAGAAGGGCCTCCTGGTCCAGTCCTTCAGGTTCAAGGTGGTAGTGGGAAGCCTGAGCCCACTGTGGAGGGCTTGAGGTGCCCCCCAAGTCCTCCAGGACTGCCCATATGAGCGTGTCCACTCCAGCTGGTCCTTCACTACCTACAGGTTCAGATTCAGGCAGCTGATTAAAACAGAAAACAAAACTACAAATCATACAGACACAGACACACAGAACGAACAGCGCTATTTTCTTACCTTCGGAATCTGGGGTCTCGGGGGTCTCTGGGGCCATCCCAGACGAAACCCCAAATGTTGTGCCAAGTCGTGAAACCACCACCAAGAAGACCACCAAGACTCAGACATTCCGAAATGCAAAAGCAAGGCAAGGCTTTATTTAAGCGAGCTGCAACTCAGGCCTTGTCCTACCCACCGACACAGCGGGGGTTAGGAGGGAGCCTCGAGCTATGATTACACAGGGCTTATAAAGGCAAAAAACAAAGTTACAACAATCAGGTGTTCAAGCAAGATTATGACACAGGTACAAATCTGATTGTCTCAGGGCTCGAGGCACTCTGGGGACGGTTAGAGTTAAGCATTCCCAGTGGTTAGAGTTCTAGACCGACTGGGCCCTAATAAGCTTGTCCTGGGTTTGCTCACAGGACCTGCTTATCTCAGGTTCACGTGATAAAGTGGGGTTCACGTGGTAAAGTGGGGTTCACGTGGTAAAGTGGGACCTGACTTCAAAGTCTGGCACTTCAGGTAGAGGTATGGGTAGGTTTAGGATGAGTAAAGAGTTAGGAGATATAGGGTTTGCATTGGGGGAAGGTATGAGGGTTGTTTACAGCAAGATTTAGGTTTATGAGTTGTGTTGTTGTTGGGGTAGGTTTAGAAGTAGTTTCAGGTAACATTTGGCCTAAGGTTAGGTATGATTTTAGCATTCTGTTGAAAGGTATGGTTAGAATTTGGGGTTCATATTAGGATTTTTGTTAGACAAAGGTATAAGTTGAGTGTTAGACTTAGTGGTCTTGGTAAGATTTTGGGAATAGGCAAATTTAGATAGGGTTAAGGTTTGGATTTGAATTAAGTTTATTCTTTTGTGCAGCTTTGAGGTAGGGTTAGTGGTAGTGGCAAAATCAGGCTCTTGAGTAGAAGTAAGGTTAAATTTGAGTTAGTATTGTTTTGGAAGTAGGATTAGAATTATGGCTATGGTTAATTTTATGATTCACTTTAAGTTAGTAATTGGGTTAGATGTAAGTATAGGTATATCTAGGCTTTGTGTCATGAATACTGGTAGGTTTAAGATTAGGGTGGTATGGGGTGAGGATTATTGACAGAGTAAGGATTAGGTGTGGAGTTAGTATTTAATAAATCACTAACTCCTTCAAAGGTCTAATCTCATGGGTCAACATCAATACCTATTGCTGTGTTAAGTGAGTGGGCAAGTTGGAGTTAAGGTTAGATTTAAAGTTAGGGTTCAAGATGTTTATCATTAGCTATATGGGTAGGCTTAGAGATAGGGCTATGTTAGGAGTAGGACTAGTATTAGGTTTAGAGTTAGGTTAAGGTTTAGGGTTAGGCTTGGTGGTAAGGTTATAATTCATTCCCTGTTAGAGTTCAATTTGGTGTTGATAAGGTAATGTGTTAGTAATAAGGTTAAATTGAAATTTAGGGTTAGGCCAGGAGGCTGACATCTGAGGATAGTGGTTCAAAGCCAGGCCAAGCAGGAAAGTCCATGAGACTCCTATCTCTTTAACCACCAGAAAACTGGAAGTAGCACTGTGGATCATGTGGTAGAGCACTAGCCTTGAGCTGAAGAGCTCAGGGACAACACCTAGGCCCAGAGTTCAAGCCCCAGGACTGACCTAAAAAAATTAGTGTTAGGACTAGCGCTATAGTTTGATATATGTTTATGTTTAGGATTTGGACGAGTAGGATTGGGTAGGATTTATATTTGCATAGGGGCAGGATTAAGGGTAGAACAGGTAAATAGGGCTAGGGTTAGATTTAGAGGTAAGTTAAGGGTAGGTTTAGAAATGGAGGGTATAGGGCTGGGGATATAGCCTAGTGGCAAGAGTGCCTGCCTCGGATACACGAGGCCCTAGGTTCGATTCCCCAGCACCACATATTCAGAAAACGGCCAGAAGCGGGGCTGTGGCTCAAGTGGCAGAGTGCTAGCCTTGAGCTGGAAGAAGCCAGGGACAGTGCTCAGGCCCTGAGTCCAAGGCCCAGGACTGGCCAAAAAAAAAAAAAAGAAAGAAAAAAAGAAATGGAGGGTATAGGTATAGGTTATGTTACAATTAGTTAGAATTAGTTGTAAGAGGAGGCTTAGGATTAGGTTATGTTTAAAGATAATAGAGATTTCTTTGTGAGGCTTAGTGTTAAAATTTTTAAAGTACTTGATGTATAAGTTATTTATTTGAAATCATTTTTAAGATGTATGTACTAATTGTTATAAACTTGCCTCTGTTCTTGTATCTCACAACTTTTAACACGTTATTTGGTTTTAATTTTTTTTGAAGTTTGTAGTTTAAAAGTGTTTTTATTCATTTTGATCAGGAAAGAAAGGACAGTCTCAATGCCAACTTGTCACCTACTCATAAATTTGGACTTACAAGATTCACTACTCTAGATAACTGTACCTACTAACAACACAGCTTGAAACGGATCTCCCTTCCATCCCCTAAGGTTCCATATTGAAATAAACAATTCCTTACAATAGCCCACATTGTTACTTGGTCATAGCAAATTAAGGCCAAAGAATTTCAATTTGGTAGCCAACAATTACAAATATCATCTAAACAAAGTTGCAGGGATTTAGAAAAAAGGCAGGTATCAGCATAAGCAACTTCTAGCTGTGTAATTTAAGATCAACTTTTCTGTGTGTAAACATGTTGTTATGCCAAGTTGCGAAACGATCACCAAGAAGGCCACCGAGATTCAGACATTCCAACATGCAAAAGCAAGGCAAGACTTTATTCAAGGGGAGCCGCGGTCCGGGCCTTGTCCTACCCACTGACACAGCGGAGGTTAGGAGCCAGCCTCGAGCTGTGATTACACAGGGATTATATAGGCAAAAAACAAAGTTACAACAATCAGGTGTTTAAGCACGCAAGATTAGGATACAGGTACAAATCTAATTGGCTCAGGGCTGAAGGCATTCTAGGGGCGGTTAGAGTTAAGCATTCCCCGGCGGTTAGAGTTCTTGACCGGCTGGGCCTTAATAAGCTTGCCCTGGGTTTGCTCAGACAACAAAATGGGTGGCTGCCTGAAAATGGGGTTTACTTTTAACTCTTCATTCCCCCCTTCAATGTCAATCCTAGTAGCTTATATGGGAATATGGAAAACCCCCAATCCAACCATACTGAATAAACTCAAAATTTGTCAGCCAAATTTCCTTTAAAACCTAAAACTTTTGATGCACTAGAAGCTGTAGTGACACTCAATCATATTTAATCTTCTATCAAAAAATCTAAGACTTAAGCATTCTTCCCCAATGTTCCTTCCTACGTCTGAATATAGAAATGCTTATTAATTCATGCATCAAATGCACTGTGAGACCTACTAGTCTTGACATTCCCTAAGAACTCAAAACAAACTAACAAACTCCTCAAAATGCCCACCTGGAAACATCTTGTTCATCTGCTGGTGGCTATGACCTATCAATAGAAGACAACCAAACAGAAACCCAAATCTTAATCTGTTGATGAATCTATAATGGTCAATTTCTTATGTATCTGGTTCCTACCTGCTTTGTAGTGCTCTTTCCTCGAGGTCATCTGGAGACTTCTTCCATAATTAAAAGAACTAAAGTCATGGTGTTGCCTAACCAATTTTTTTTTTCTAGCAGACCAGATTACCCAAAGCAATTAGGAAGTTACATGAGGTTTGCCAGAGAATTATGAGCAAGTTATGGTGCTAAAAGTTGTTTTTAGGGAGTGCTAGGCACTCTCTAAATTTTAAATTATTTTTAAATTTCCCCTCTGCGTGCTGATTACCCAGTTTATTCGAAAGTGTGTAGTTCAATCTCCATGTATTTGTATAATTTCTAATATATCCTTTGTTGCTAACTTCTAGATTTTTTATTATAATGTAAGCAGAAAACATTTAACATGATTTTTAACATTTTCATGTTTCTTATGATTATTTGAAGCTTTGTACATAATCTATTTTAGACCATGTTCTATGTAGTAAGGGTAAGGAAATCTATAACTATAGGATGAGTTGTTTTGTAAGTTGTAAGTCCACTTCTATAATATTGTTTAACTCTAATGATTCTTGATTGACTTTTGTCTTGATTTTCTGTTTATGATAGTGGTGTGTTGAATTACCTTACTATTCCATTATTGGAATTCATCTCTCCTTTTAAAGCTAATAGTACATATTTTATAAAATCAGGTATTCAACATTAGGTACATAATAATTTACAATCATTATCTCTTCTTATAGAATTAATCCCTTGATCATTTCAGAGTTTGCATCTTGGCTCTTTTTATAGTTTTTGTCTTAAAATCTATTTTCCAAGATATAAATATAATGACTAGTTTGTTGAACTAATAATCTTTATTTTTGCTTCTCTTTTGTGTATCTACTCTTCCTGAAGAATTCATACTTTCCCATTTTTTCACAATTGTAGTTAATAATGACATTTGTTCAGTAACTTTTGTAACTCTGGCCTGTAGTGATGACTGCTCTCAGGTTTTGCTTATCTTGGAAGGTCATTATTTCTCCTTCACATCTGAATAATAGCCTTAATAGTTATTTATTGCCACTAGTTTTTTTTTTCTTCCAAGACTTTGACTATACCATTACATTGCCTCTTTTTCTATTGGGTTTCTACTAGGAAATATGCTGTTAGCTTAATGAAGTTACCCATAGATGTGACTGGGCACTTTTGGTGTATATTTTAAGATACTTTTCTTTCTTTTTGTTGTGTTTTTGACAATTTAATGATAATATGCTGAGGTGATCTTTCTGACCATGTCTATTTAGTGTTCTGTGAGTCTCCTCCACATGTCTGCCCATACCTTTCCAAAGATTATGGAAATTTTTGCTCTTATTTTACTGAATATGATTGTTATGTCTTCAATGTTATTAACTTTTTCTACTGTCCTTCAGTAACTTTACAAATGTTGATGCTTGTTCATGTAATGATGTTACAGTTGTCTTGATATCTGTTTGGGGGTGTTTTAATTAAGTTATTTTATTATTGTATCATTTTATTTTTTGCCTGACGGGGTTATTTCAAAACACTGTCTTAAAGACCATTCTTCCTCCCTTTGATCTATTCTGTTTTTTTTGTGGCTTTCAAATGTATTTTATTTGATTTTTTTTGATATCTCCAATTCTGAGATTCCTATTTGTTTCTTTTATATGCTCAGAGTTAAACATGCTAGAATCCTACTTGTCTCTTCCTCAGGGTTTGAAAGCATGTACGTTCTAGTGGTCCATGGCTCTAAAAACTAGTAAGCAGGTTTCCTTCACTGATTTAAGACTGGAACATGGAGCTGGAGGAGAAAGTGCCACCATTCACATGACTAGACCACTCTGAAAGTCAACATTTAAGTATCATTCCATATTTCTCATGATAAAATTATTTTGCTACTTATAGTACATAACTGGGTACACTCTCTCAGTATATTAAAAATAAGCCATGATATGAGTTGGTGTTTGCATGTGGTTTCCCTTCATTTTTCCTTTCTGCACATTTGCAGCACAAAGATTGAGGTTTGAGGCACTGCCCTATAGCTATCACCTATCACATTACACAGTATGTTATGCACAAGGAAATGCATATATTTCTAGAGGACTGGGGAATCAGCACTTTTTAGAAAATAAACAAATTACTAATGCCGGGCATATTATTATTATTACAATGGATATTTTTGCAATGGATACCATAATACCACATTTCTCTAGAAGTTGTTTAATGTGCTGTGTGCACCATTTGTAATGAGACTAACTACTGTACCTGGATAATCATGAGATCACCCCAATTCCCCTTCCACCTCAGTTTATTTGTATGACCTTGGGCAAGTGGCATCCCTTTATCTGTGAGTGAAAATGTAAAAAGACCCCAATTGGTGTCACAGACATATCAATATCAGAATTCTTGGAGTCACAAACAAGGATCTTGATCTTAAAAATATGCCTAGCATCTCCTTGTAAAAAGGAGATTGTTTGCCTGGTTTTGAATTTTTGTGTGTCATTCGGTTGGCTGGCTTAGGAAGGTAAAGTGGGAGAATGATGGGATCCAGTCAAAATGTACTTCACAGATACAGTTACTACATCCCTCCTGGGTCCAGAATTTGCCTTCCTTTCTCGGCATCCCTTTATCATTAGTGCATCCAGCTTGCCTCAGGCACACCTCCAGCTTGTTTATCAGATGGAAGGGAAGGAATGTGGGAATTAAAGTAGGCAGCTAAAAAGAAATGCTGTATTCTGTAAGCATACTCCTAGAAGGCATAAGAATCTTCAAAGTCCATAGGTTTCCCTTAACATTGTCCCCCAAATTTACTAAACCTGAATCATCCAGCTAAAACAGTAAACAGTTTCATGTTGGTGGAAAACACTGAAGGAGAAGCTAACAGTTGAATCAGTTCTTTCTGAAACAAATGCAATTTAAAGCAAACGAGATAAATACAGAACTAATACTCAAGGTACACAGAGATAAAGGATGTGGAAAATGTGAAATGAGTCTAGGGGAGGGAGTAGATAGGATGAGAGAGAATGCTAAAAAAGGGATAATGATGATCAAGAAGCATTGTACACTTAGATGGACATGTTAAATTATAATCCCTTATATAACCTTTTGAAGTTCAGAAGAAAAAAGCAGGCACGGAATCACATATTTGGAAACAAATCTTCTCAGTAGAAACATTAACTCAACTAAGGAATACTTTCTTTCTTTTTTGTCATTTAAATTTTAGAAGCATTTCTTTAACAAGTACATATTAAGTTTCAAGTAAGAAAACAAGAAAGCTTGTTTTGTATTGATTATAAGGAGCTTATAATCAATAAGAAAGACCAATAAGCCATAACCATAAGCCAATTAAAGACTTAAGGTTTGTATAGGTATAAGAGGAGCCAAGAGGATGTCACACCCATCTATCTCAAAGAATTGGTGGAAGCCTTCTATTACAGATTAAGTGTGTACCTCAAAACTCACAAAGGAGAGTCTTGATCCCAAACATGGCAGGTCAGAGATATGACTCATAATAAGCTAATTAAGATTATAGGAGGCTGTAAGGTGAAACTTTAGTCCTCTTTCCCCAGTATTCTTTTTTTTAATTAAGCTTTTTTCTTCATTATCAAAGTGTGGTAAAGAGAGGTTACAGATTCATATGTAAGTCAGTGAGTATATTTCTTATTCAACTTGTTACCTCCTCACTCATTTCCCCCTCCCAACTCCTCTGTCCCCTCTCCCCCCAAGAGTTGTGCAGTTGATTTACACCAAATGATTTTGCAAGTATTGCTTTTGGCATCGTTTGTCATTTAGTCCATTGTCTCTCAATTTTGATATTCCCTTTCCCTTCCCCAGTTCTAATATCTCTATAAACATTATCCAGGGTACTCAGATGAGATATAGTGGTAGCAGGGATACAACCACAGAGGGAATACAAGAGAAACAAAACTAAACAAAACAAACTAACAAACAGACAAGAAAAAAAATACAAAAGGTATGGTTTAACATTGCATGCTGATAATAATTACAACAGTGGTATAACTCTAGTTTCCATAATGTGGACTTCATTTCTCTTACCATCATCTTATGTGATCATATGGGTGTAGCTATTGGGGTATTTTGATCTTCTACCATAAGTAGACTAATCATATACTAGCTGTACCCTATGAGGGACACCATAGTGTTTATGTTTCTTTGAATCTGGGTCACTTCACTTAATAGGATTTTTTTCCAAGACCTTCCATTTCCTTACGAATGGGGCGGTGTCATTCCTTCTGATGGAGGCATAGAATTCCACTGTGTATATGTTCCACATTTTCCTAATCCACTCATCTACTGAGGGCATCTAGGTTGGTTCCATGTTTTAGCAATGACAAGTTGTGCTGCGATGAACATAGTTGTGCTGGTGGCTTTAGTGTGGTCTTCCTTGCAGTCTTTTGGGTAGATGCCCCAAAGTGGGGCTGCTGGGTAGTAGGGGAGCTCTACATTTAGCCTTATTAGGAACCTCCACACTGCTTTCCAGAGGGGTTGAATGAGATTGCATTCCCGCCAACAATGTAGTAGGGTTCCCTTTGGCCACAACCTCTCCAGCATTTGTTATTATTGGATTTCCTTATAATGGACATTCTTACTGGATTGAGGTGGAATCTCAATGTTGTTTTGATTTGCATTTATTTTATGGCCAGTGATGTAGAGCACTTTTTCATGTGAAACTTGGGCATTATCATTTCCTCTTCAGAGAAGTTTCTTTTTAGGTCTTTAGCACATTTGTTGAGAGGGCTTTTAATTCTTTGATTGTTTGGAGGATTGTTTGCTTTGCAGGAATTTAACTTTAATTTGGAGGAATTCCAACCTATATAGCTTCTTTGTCAAAGATTAGGTAGCCATAAGTCTGCCGGTTCATTTCTGGGTCTTGAGTTCTGTTCCATTGATCCTTGGGTCTCTTCTTGTGCCAGTACCAAGCTGATTTTATTACTATAGCTTTGAAATAAAACTTAAAGTTTTGTATTGATATTCCTCCTGCACTGTTCTTTCCACTTAGGATTATTTTTGCTATTAAGGGTTTTTTTTTTATTGTTCCATATGAATTTCTGAACTGGTTCCTCTATTTCATTGAAGAATGGTGTTGGGATATTGATGGGTATTGCATTGAATTTGTAGATAGCTTTTGGTAATATTGCCATTTTCACGATGTTAATCCTCCCAATCCAGGAGCATGGGAGGTTTTTCAATTTCTTAAGTTCTGCCTTATTACTTTTTCAGATTTTAAAAGCTCTCATCATAGAGGTCTTTGACTCCTTTGATTACGGTTATTCCTGAGTATGCTATATTTTTTAAATTATTGCCAAAGGATTCCTTTTCTGATTTCAGCCTCGCTCTTTAGGTTGTTGGTGAATATAAAAGTCATCTATTTTTGAGGATTTATTTTATGTCCTGCTACCTTGACAAAGTTTGGATCAGCTCTAGTAGCTCGGGAGCTTGGGAGTAGTCTATGGGGTTCTTTCAGTATAGGATCATGCTGTCTGAAAAGAGAGAAAGTTTAACTTCATCTTTTCTTATTTGCAGTCCCTTTATGTTTTCTTCTTGCCTAATCGCTCTGGCCTGGAATTCTAGTACTAGGTTGAAGAGGAGAGGAGAGAGCAGAAATCCTTGTGTTGCTCCTGATTTTAAAGGGAATGGCTTTAGCTCTTTAGAGTTTAGTACTATGCTCGCTGGTGTTTTGTCATCGACAGCCTTTATTATATTCAGGAATGTTCCCTGGAATCCCAGTTTTTCCAGGGCTTTTATCATAAATGTGTGCTGGATTTTGTCCAATGCCTTTTCTGCATCTAGACATACAACCATGTGATTCTTTGCCTTGCTCCTGTTGATGTGGTGGATTACATTAATTGACTTGTATATATTGAACCAACTATGCATCCATGGAATTCATCCAGTTTGATCATAGTGTATGATTTTTTTGATGACTTATTGAAGTCAGTTGGCCAGAATATTGTTGAGAAGATTTGCATCTATGTTCATCAAGGAAATGGGTCTATAGTTCTCTTTCCTTGATGGGTCACTGTCTTTTGGGGGGGATTTTCACTATACTAGGGTCATAAAAAAGTGTTTGGTAGTGAGCTTTTACTTTCTGTTTCATTGAAGAGTTTGAGGAGGGTTCATGTGAGATCTGTTTTGAAGGCCTTGTAGAATTCTGCTGTGGATCCATCTGGAAATGGCTTTACTTGGAAGAGAGATCTCTTACTGCAATTTCAATTTCATTGCTGGATATGGCTCTGTTCAGTAGATTTAATTCTTCTTGGTTGAGTTTGGGCATATGAGTTTTTGTTAGGAATTTGTCAATTTCTTCCAGATTCTCAAATTTGTTGGCATATAGGTTTGCAAAATAGTCCCTTGTTATATTCTGTAGTTTTGTTGTTTCTGTGGTGATGTTACCAGTTTTGTTTCTGATCTTGTTTATTTGGGTATGCTGTCTTCGTTTTTTTTGTCAGGTTTGGTAGGGGTCTGTCTATCTTGTTAATTTTTTCATAGAATCAAGTCTTCGTTTTGTTGATTCTCTCTAGGGATTTTTAGGATTCCAAGTCATTTAATTCTGACTTGATTTTAATTATCTTCTTCGATCTCTTGGCTTTGGGTTTGGCTTGTTGCTCTCTTTCAAGGAGCTTGAGGTGCTTTTTAAGTTGCTGAATTTAGATTTCCCCAATTTGTTGATGTAGGCACTCAGGGTTGAAAATTTTCCTCTGTGTACTGCCTTTGCTGTGTCCCAGAGGAGCTGGTAATTTGTGTGTTCATCTTGGTTTAGTTACATGAACATTTGAAATTCTGTTCTGATTTCCTTGATGATCCATTGGTAGTTCAGCAATGTATTTTTATGTCTCCATGAGTTGTGGGGTTTTCTTTGGTGGCCTTTGGCATTGAGCTCTAGTTTTATCCCATTGTGGTCTGAGAGAATGCAAGGAATGATTTCAGTGCTTCTGAATTTGTACAGGTTTTCTTTGTGCCCTAACATGTGATCTATTTTTGAGAATGTTCCATGTGCTGCTGAGAAGAATGTATATTCCCGTGTTGCTGGATGGAATATTCTGTAGATGTAGGTTAAGTCTAGATGGCCTATGCAGTTGTTTAGTTCTGAGGTTTCATTGCTCAGTTTTTGGCATGTTGATCTGTCCAAAGATGACAGTGGTTTGTTGAAGTCTACAACAATCAATGTGTCTATAAGGGTTTTTAGAGTCAGTAGTGTCGTTTGATGAAGTTGGGAGCTCCTGAATTTGGTGTGTAGATGTTTAAGATGGATATGTCCTCCTGCCAAAGAGATCCCTTTATTAATATGTAGTAACCTTCTTTGTCTCTTTGTACTACTTTTAGTTTGAAGTCAATTTTATGTGATACTGAGATTGTGACACCAGCCTGTTTGTGGGAAACATTTGTTTGATAGATTTTATTCCAGCCTTTCACTTTTAGAATATGTTTCCTTTTGCTGGCATGGTGTGTCTTTGGAGGCAGCAGAAAGATGGACCTTTATTTGATCCATCTTGTCAATCCATGTCATTTAATTGGAGAGTTAAGTCCATTAATATTGACAGTTAGGATTGAGAGGTGATTGCTTGTTAATTTCATTGTATCTAGCTTTGTAGGGGCTGTTTCTTCCCTTTTTGCTCTATGAATCTAGAGTTTTATTTAGGAGTGCTTTCCCAGTCTGGATCGTGGTCTTGGTGGTTTTCAAAGTGGAGGACATCTTTGAGGCTATTCTGTAGTGCTGGTTTGGTGAAGATATATTGGTTCAACTTTTCCTTGACATGGAAGACTTTTATTTGACCTTTGGAGATGAATGAAAGTTTATCTGGATACAGAATTCTTGGTGGATATTTTTCTTTAGGATGTAGCAAACATCATTCCAGGCTCTCCTTGCTTTCATGGTCTCTGCTGAGAAATCTGGGGTAATTCTGATTGATTTTCCTTTATATGTGATTGTTCTCTTTTCCTTAGCAGTTTAAGAATTGTTTCTTTGGTCTCTATTGATTCTGTTTTGATTACAGTGTGTTGATAGGAAGTCCTGTTCTGGTCTGGTCTGTTTGGGTTCCTAAATGCTTCTTGTATCTAGCTGGGCCTATCCTTCTGGATGTTTGGAAAGTTCTCAGCTAATATTCTGTTAAATAAGTTGTCTATTCCATTACCTTTTTTTCTCTAGGTTTTCTTCAATACCTTTTAGCCTTATATTGGGCTTCCTGATTGTGTCTTGAAGCTCCTGAAGTGATGTGTCTTGCTTTTTTTTATTGATTTTGTATTATTTTTCTTTCTTCATAGAGTCTAGGCTGTCCTCAGTTCCTGAGATTCCATCTTCCGCATCATCCGGTCTGTCCCCTAAACTTACAACTTGGGTTTCTTATCTCCCTTCCTTCTGATTAATCTTTCTTGATGGCTTCCATAACTTTGCTGTAATTCTCTCTTAGGTCCTGTTTGGACTTCCTTACTTCATTAATTTGTTTCTGGGTGCTGTCTAATCTCTTTTAGCTGAGTTGCTATCTTTCTTTTTGTTTCTGTTTGAGTTTGTATATCATTCCGTTTGTGGAGGCCATGAAATCCTCTATAAACTTATGATTGAATTCATCATGTTCACAAATTATTCTTTGGTTCGCCTCCTCATGCTCTAGGATATTTGTCTGGAGAGACTCAAACTTTTTATTTATCAATTTTATCAGCATAGTTGGTAGAGCATTTTGAGGGCTCTTCTCTGGGATTTCAATTGCATGCTCTGTTTCCTGTTTGTTTTGATTGTGTGATGAGATTCCCTGTCTTTGCATACTTCTTGTATTTCTCTGCCCATTTGGATTTAGAATGCTAGCCTGCTAGCCTCCTTTGCCAATGTTTAGGACCTGAACCAAACCTACCAAGTCCTGTTGTGCTATTCTTGTAGGTACACCATCCTAGACAGGTAAGCTTCCTCTGTTTTTATGCATTTAGCAGCAGATTGAATGTGTCCACAAATTTCCCTTTGGAAGTAAAAATCAAGCCTGAACCCTGTCTTCAGTAGCTATATTGTATACCATTACAATCTTGATCTTATTTATTTTTGGGTTGATAAAATTGCTCTAAGAACCCCTTTGACTCACTCAGACTGTCCCCAGATGCCTCTTACCTTGCCTACTGTTAACCTGTGCTGAATGGAATCTGGTAGTCCTGGGTGGTGGTGATTGTGTGCTTCTCTGAGGATTGTGGGTAGAAGTTGGTTGCCCTCACTGATTGGAGGATTGTGTTCAGCCTGGGGAGCCAGCCTCTTGCTCCCAAGGTGTTGGCAACAGCAGTGTTCTTCCTCAAACGCATGTGGGGCTGTGGCACTAGGCTGGGACCTCTAGGCTGCCGAGGGCAGGTGGCAAGTTCCGGCTGGAACCTTTTGGCTGCCTGTAGTGGGCCCCAGCTGTGACCCCTGGGCTGCCTATGGCGCCCCAGCTGGGACCCCTGAGCTGTTGATGGTGGCTCTGGCTGGGACCCGTGGGTTGGCAACAGTGGGCAGCTGACTTTGACTGTGACCCCTGAGCTGCCCACGGCAGCCCCACCTGGGACCACTGGGCTGGCAACAGTGGGCAATGGACTCCGGGTGTGACCCCTGAGCTCTCCGTGACCGTCCAGGTGGTCCTGGGCTGGCAACAGGGGGCAGCAAACTCTGTCAGGGATTTCTGAATGGGCTGCAGCAGGCCCCAGGTGAAAGCTCCAAGCTGCCTGGGGCTGGCCCTGGGCGGGAGCCCTGAACTGCCTGAGGTGGGCCCAGGGCAGGATCTCGGGGCAGCTGAAGGCGGTGGCGGGCTCTGGCTGGAATGATGGAGCTGCCTGCAAGGAAGTTCAGCCCATCAGGCTGGGGCTGTCTTCTCCTGGGCGGAGCAGGCTGTGTTGTTCACTGGGGTTTGCAGGTAGAGGCTGGGTGCCCCCAATCACTGGTGGACAATGTTGGCCTGGAAGACCAGTCTGTTGTTGCCTCGGTGCAGCAGCAGTGATGGCAGCCTGGAGGCACAGGTCTCTTGTTGTGTTTACTGGTTTTGAGAGGCTGCTTGTCCCTAGGGAGGTTCCTCCAGTCTGGGTGCGGACTTCTTCCCTTGGGCAGGGCTGTGACTCACTACTCCAGCACCATTGCCCTTTTCAAATATGTCACTTTGACCTTACTTTCCTTTATTTCTTGCCTGCTCTGGCCATCTATGCAAGAGACAAAGATGGAGGTTCACTATGGGAGGTGGTGGGAAAGGCTATTTTCTGAATTGCATTCTGTGGGTACAGACTGGAGGGAGAATGTCTTTTGTGGAGTACTCACTCTTCCTCTGGTTCTCTGAGGCTTTCAGGCTCTGCATGCAGACTGCATCTGTCTGCTGCTGTCTGGCAGATTTCTCTCCTTCCCACTGGTGCATGCTGGAAGTGGTGTAGATTTGGATCCACCAGGTAAGCAGTGGACTGACAGTGCAGCCTCAGAGTCTCCTTTTTTCCTTCCTGGCTGGAATCTCTATACTGTTATACCTTACTTGGGCTAACTTTCTAGGATGAGAAGTTTCCCTGTGGAAGAAAAACTGGGTTCTTCTTCAATTCTCCCCTAGTTTCCCCACTATTCTTTTTTTTTAAGTTTTTATTATAAAACTGATGTACAGAGAGGTTACAGTTTCATACATTAGGCATTGGATACATTTCTTGTACTGTTTGTTACCTTGTCCCTCATACCCCTCTCCCCCCTCCCCCTTTCCCCCCCTGAGGTGTTCAGTTCACTTACACCATATAGTTTTGCAAGTATTGATTAGTTGTTGTTTCTCTTATTTTACCCTTTGTCTCTCAATTTTGTTATTCCCTTTCAATTTCCTAATTCTAATACCAGTATACACGGTTTCCAATATACTCAGATAAGATTACAAAGATAGTGTAGATACAATCACAAGAAGGTGATACAAGAACATCATCAACAGTATAAACTACAGATACACATTTCCCCACTATTCTTATAAAATAAAAAGAAATACCAGAAATGGGCACAGCAGAAAGAACTTATTGATACACAGAACTGGGTGAACATTGGGAAGCAGAAGGAAAGTTTTCAGAGCAAACTACTTACTCATGTCTCCAGCATCCACAACTGTGAGGAAACAAATTTATGTCTTTTTAAACCCTTCATGATGTAGTATTTTGTTATGGTGCCTGAGAAGATTGATAGAACTCCCAAGGGAAAACAATGTTTGATCTGTGAAAGATTACTAAGAATTTCAGGGAACTAATAGAGAATAGACATTTCAGGTAAATAGAAACAATGATGTACCCAAGTACAAGACCATGAACATGTTAGTATTTCAAGGATGAAAATAGATTGTTGGGTATGGCCACAGGGTGATGCTGATGAGAGATAAGGCTGCGTGAAGGAGTAGAAGGGACAAATAAGACCTTCAAAGGCACACATGTGAGGACAGTCTTTATGCAAAGGAACTGATATCATGATGTTCAATACAGTGGCAACTTGAAGCATCCACAGGTGAGTTCTGGGACAAAGGAAGAGGCAGAAAGACCAAGATAGGCTCTAGTGATGGATGAATGAGAATCAAAGCCATGCTTACACATAGGCATTTTTTAAATGTGGATGGAAATTAAAGAAAAGCAAGCATAATTCCAAAGACCCACTTTTCATTTTTTACTCAACTAAATTTAACTTTTTTTCTGAACTTCAAAAGTTGTGCAAGGTGGTTGTAATTTAACATGTCCCTCTAAGTGTACAGTGCTTCTTGATCAGGGTCACTACTTCCATCATTCTCCCTTAGCCCACCTGTTAATTCATCCACATACTCATTTCACATTTCCTACTTCCTTTATCATGTATGCACATTGAAGATATTTATTGTAGTTGTCTGTCCCCTGTTCTCTTTCCATTCATCTTCCCTTCCTACTAGCCCCTCCCTTTAAAATCTCATTTCTGGTATTTGTTTGGTTCAACTGTCTGTTAATTGCTTCAAAGGTTTACTCCAGGCAGATTCACTCCTGAAAATCCAGTTTTCACCAGGGTCATAAACAGTGACAATTAGGAAACATTATTCCTGAGTATACATTGCCAAGGTTAATAACATGGAGACAGTGAGGAGATTTACCTAAAAGAGATTTTAGGAATGATGGAACTTTTACAAAGGACAGAACCAAGTCCAAGAGCATTGAAGAACTCTAAAAGCATTGTAGCTTTGTCATCATGATTCTTGAAAATGTGAAATCCTAACTTTCAGGACGTCAAACTGTTGGAGCAATTAAGGTAACTGAGATCAATGGGGGGAGTGCTAATTCAATACTAATGATCTTTTTGTATAAAAACAGGCTGGTTAAGATATAAATACACATACAAGGAAGACAACATCTACATGCCAAGGACAGAGGCCAGAAGGAGCAATTTGGCCAACACCTGGATCTCAGAATTCTAATTCTACAACTATGAGAAAATAAATATCTGTTATATCTGTTATTCAAGTTCCAGTCTGTATTTCCTTTTCTTTCCTTTTTTTTTTTTTTTTTTTTGGTGCAGGAACTGGGCATGAACTCAGAGCCTGAGTGATGTGCCTGAGCTTCATTGCTCAAGACCAGGGCTGTACCACTTAAGCCACAGCTTCACTTCCAGCCTGTTTTTCCTTTTTTCAGTTAATTGGAGCTAAGAATCTCAGGAACGTTTCTGCTCACGTTGACTTCAAACATCTATCTGTAATCTTTATTATGTCACCATAGCAAACTAATACAAGCACCATTAGGCACTGATGTCCTACATCCAAAAGATCATCTATTGTTTCACACTGTAACTGTGAATCAGCATCTGGTGTCCTTAAATGAGTATTTGTTCCAAATCCTTGTTTCATTATTTGGCTGGAAATCACAGCATAATTACAGATGCTAAGCAACTAGTAACAAAAATTGTGACCAAGGAAAACATTTGAGATCAACAATTGACAAGGCTGGAAAGTGGGAGATCAGAAAAATGATAATTCATTTAAAAATAATTACATTTGAGAGACTGTCAGTTATGCTGAGAGAAAACTAAAATGCCAAATAACTCAGGGTATCTTGGCTTAAAGACTCTAGCTTGGCAAGAGAGAATGAATTTATAAAAGAAAAATACAGTTTCCAATATACAGTAATAGTGCAGGTTGTACCTGCACTATCATCAACAATAGAAGCTATGGTTTCACATGGCATGTTGAAAGTAATTACAACAGTGATATATCGCTCATTTCCATAACATGGAGTTCATTTCACTTAGCATTATCTTATGCATTCATAGGGGCATAGCAATTAGGCTCTTGTGATCCTCTGTTGTGACTAGCCTAAACCTGAGAGACACAGGATAAAAAGACAAATGACTACAAAAGCAATACTTGCAAAACTGTTTGGTGAAAACCAACTGAACAACTCATGGGGGGAAGAGGGAAAGGAGGAAGGGGGGAGGGGGAATGAGGGAGGAGGTAACAAACAGTATAAGAAATGTATCTAATGCCTAATGTATGAAACTGTAACCTCTCTGTACATCACTTTGACAATAAATAAGAAAATTTTTTTTTCAAAAAAAGAAAAATACAGTACATTCTCAGATGCTGTGTGTAACAATTGTATGTAAGGGGGCTGGGAATGTGGCTTAGTGGTAGAGTGCTTGCCTAGCATGCATGAAGCCCTGGGTTTGATTCTCAGCACCACATAAACAGAAAAAGCCAGAAGTGGCACTGTGGCTCAAGTGGTAGAGTGCTAGCCCTGAGCAAAAGGAAATGAGGAACAGTGTTGAGGCTCTGAGTTCAAGACCCAGGACTGGCAAAAATAAAACAAAACAATTGTATATAAGGAAAATATTATTTTTAGAAAAAATATGGGGTGAGAAAGGAAGTTATTGGAGAAAACCCAGCACTTAGTCAGGATGTGAGTTATACCTTAGAGGTCCTATTTCGTGGTAGGAGCATTGCGCTCATGGCTGGTGGAGCAAGAATAAGGGAAACAGTATTTCATCTACAGATATAAGTAAGAGGAACATGCTTCAGTTTGGATCCCACATAGGACCTGTGAAAGAAGTTATTTAGAAACTGATCAAAGTGTTAGGATGTTATCAGAAAGACACTTGAATAAACATGAAAGGAGTCAAAAAGTCTTAGTGCTAAAATGTTTTGATCCTGTGAAGCAGTTTACTATACTTGGATTGCAGCAAGATTCAGCATTCAAAGGTCTGACCTTGAAAGGTGGTATCCATTCCTTCATTTTCATTTTCATTACCAATGATTTATTCACTTACATATTGTTTACTGAACCAGAGCAAGGCAAGGAAGGTTCATGCCTACAATGCTAGCTACTCACACTGAGCTCTAAGGATTGAGATTCATAGCCAGCCCAGGCAGGAGAGTCTGTGAGACTCTTATCTCAAATTAATAATAAAAAAGCTGGAAGTAGTTTGTGGCTAAAGTGTTAGAGCATGACCCTTGAACAGGGACAGCACCCAGGGCCTAGGTTCATGCCCCAGGACTAGCGAAAACAAAAAAGATATAGAACCAAGTTTTGTTGCATACTGCTGGGGAGTCATAGCATTTCGACACACAGAGATACTGGAGATAGCAATGGAATGCACCTGCATAAAATAAACTATTGCACACAGAGATACTGGAGACAGCAAGGAGAATGCATGTGCTTACAATAAACTATTGTAACACAGGTACTGGAGACAGCAAGGGGAATGCAGGTGCTTACAATAATTTATTGACATGGAGATACTGTTGATACCAAGGGGAATGCATGTGCTTGTAATAAACTATTGCAACAAAGATACAAGAGATTGGAACGTGAGTGCACATTCTTATAATTAACTATTGCAAAACAGATACTGGAGATAGCAAGGGGAATGCATGTGCTTACTATAAACTGTTGGCATACTCAACGAGTCTGAAGCAAAGGGAAGATTTTAAAGGTAAAGAAACAGGACTACATCAAGTATTTTGCATTAATAATCCTTGGCTGAAATGATTAATGATAAGCGTGATGTCCCTTTGAGACTGAATGCACAGTTGTTAGACAAATGTCCTTACAGAAATATAGGATTGGTAAGATTAGGATGATGATGGTCTTCCATGGAAGTCAAACATGCATGACAATCTTACCTTTAAAAATACTGGCTTTATTTTGTTATTTTTGTTATGATTGACACAAGTGATACCATGTTGATTATCATTATTTTCTCATCACCCCACTGCTATCTTAAATATTTACTATGTGCTAGCTACTACATAACTGAACTAACAACACTTAGTTTCTAGCTTTACATAAATAGTTGTTATAATAATATAATATCTCTGCCACTTTGCTTCTGTATCTATTGGTGATTCTCATCTTGCTGGATCACATCATTCTCTCTGTAAATAAAGGAAGTCTGAATTAAGAATTGTGAGGGAAGGAGTATGTAGGAGCTGGACAGGTGAGAATGTTGAAGGGGTGATATTGATCAAGATATGTTCGATTCAAAAACATTTTGTTAAATAGTTACTTTATTGCACAACCCCTTCGAGATCAAGTTGAAAAATAAAAAAGTAAACTCTTGAGAATGGGATGTTGATTAGGAATTGAGCCTGTGCTTAGCATATGTAAGGGTCCTATTCAATCTTCATGTATTAACCCATTTTGTTTCTGTAACAAAGTACTTTTTACATTTAAGAGTGAAGAGTGAAAACAAAGTCCATTTTTTTCTAAGATTATTACCATAATCTAGACCACAACCCATTTTTGATTCACATAGCAAGCAACTGTGGACACTTTTGTATTACTCTGTTCATCTCCAAGAAGCAAGCAGAAGGCATTTTTCAAAGGCAAACACAGATGTCATCCTTCCTTTTGAAATCCCCTACCATATTCTCCTTCACCTTGAGTAAGCAACAGCACCTGTGTGAGCCCAACACAGCATCCTTAGTGCCTGCCAAGAACACCTGCATGTGAGACCAGAAGAAAATCCTTGGAGTGAATCAAGGAGAGAGTCCTCAGTGAGAACCCAGGAGACTGTCCTCACTGGGAGCCCAAGGACCGGCCTCAGTGAGATCCTGGGAGACTCACCTCAGTGTGAACCCAGGGACCATCCTCAGGGGCCCCAGAACAACCTCAGTAGAGCCCAGGATTTTATCCTCAATGTCAGCCCAAGAAAGAATCTAGCTACTCTTATAACACAGCTTCTCACAATTCCAGGTGCTTTATGTTTTGCTTTATCCATTTTTGATTAGGTGATCTGAACCCACACTGCCCTTCTTTCTATCACTTTCATATGTCACAAGCTTTGTAATCTTAACTGTTTTACTTTCTGTGGTCTTACTAATGAACACCTACTGCCTCCAGGTTTAAAACAAAAAGCCTAAAGATACCTTTGATTCCATTTCTTCATTCTTCAGTATGTATTTATTCATTAAAGGAAGAGGGCTAGATTTTCCTCTTTTTCTTAACGCCATTCCTCTCCTCAGGCTGCTCACTAATATTCCCTTTTTTAACTAAAAAGTGAACCCAGTTTGCATGAAAAAGTTATAGTACACAAACTATTGATTTTCATATCTCTCTCCATTATCTGTTTGTACATAGATAGATCCTTGGTTTAGACTGGTTCAATTAATGTAGGATATTTTGTAATTGTTGCTATTGTTGTTTATTTCCCTACATTATGAACGCAACAATTCTTCAGTGGAGACTTCAAAGACTGAGTTTTGATTTTTCCTGGACCAAATATGTGTGGTATAGTCCTCTTTCAATGCTGGCAGAAGCAGGGAGCCAACACTCTTATTCATGTTCACCAAGACAAGTGCCAGCAACCAGCACTCCAAAGTGAAGAAAGGTACTAAATGACAATGTTTAGTAGGCTAGGTGTGTTCAATGCCCTTCTGGCCTATTTTCAGCTTATGATAGGATTATTGAGTAGGTCAAGGGACATCTGCATTCATCCTATTATTATAAATCCTATTGTGCTGCAGCACAGTATCATCACAATAATTTAACAATATTCTTACATATTTTATAAAGTACCAGAAAGATGTTAATGCTAATGAATGTTAATGGATTCTACATGTAATCCCAATCAAAAAGATGAGATTTGCAGATTTAGTTCAAAGTCTGCCCAAGCAGATAAGTCTATGAGACTTTTATCTCTAAAAATCTAAGTGATAGAACAAGGTGCTGAGTTCAAGCCTTAGTTCTAGCCTACACACACAAACACACACACACACAAACACACATAACAAAAGAGAGTGGGGGCTGGGCTGGTTTTACACACAAAGAATATGATAAATGTTTAAAGAGATGAAAGTACTAATTAACCTGATCTGACCATTGCACATTATCTATATACATCAAGTTTATTATCAGACTCTATTTTATAACTATGTACAATTATTAGGTACCAATTTTAAATAATTTTTTAAAATAATTGACAATATGAACAACTTCATGATCAGAAAAATATAGGTGAAAGGAAAAATTATCATCACAAATATGCTGGCTAAATTGGACTGAACTGTTACTTGTGAACTCTACCTGTTTGCAAATGCATAAAATAAATTTATTTTTAAAAATATCAAAATTTGCTGCATGTTAAATGGACTCTAGTATAAGACTGTTTGCCCACTGAGTAATAACCACACAGCTCCACACAGGATCAGACATGCTCAGATGTAAAGAGGCAGGAACACAATCAGAGGGCTACATTTAGCTACGTGCTTCTGATGCAAAAACTCATTTGATCTTCACATAGGTTATTTTTTTTCATTTTAAATTGATTTATTTATTGTCAAAGTAATATAAATAGGGTTAACAGTTTCACACATAAGGCAGTGAGTACATTTCTTATCAAAGTCCAGAGGAGGACAATTGCTTTGAGTGATGACACTAGTCACCTAGACAATGGATGAGGATGGAGCTTCCTGATGGCAGACCTGGGCCTCCCGGCACACACCTATCCTGTCAGTTCTTTCTGCTTCCAAATCTTTGATGACATGAAGAGAACAGTATGTCTCACATTGATCATTCTAACAAGCAAAAACTTGGCACCGTGCTTTGAAAGAAATCAGGCTTCATATCTGAACTTTTAAATATACTGGTCCTGGAATTTGAATTCAGGGTCTAAGCACTGCCCTTAAGTATTTTTGCCCAAGGGTAGCACCCTATCACTCAAGCTACAGCTCCACTTTCAGGATTTGTTGTTGTTGCTGTTTGGTTGGTTGGCTGTTTTGTGTGTGTGTGTGTGTGTGATTGGAGGTAAGAGTCTCATGGTTTTCCCCACCCACGGGAGCTTTTAATCTTGATCCTCAGATCTCAGCCTCATAAGTAGCTCAGACTACAGCTATGAGCTACAAGCACCTAGCTTGGGTAGGATTTTTTTATGTTTAGTTGTTTCAGTGGGGAAATGGTACTTAGGGGAGAATACAGATTGGCTCCTGGAGAGCTGTAAATCTCCACAGCAAAATTGCTGAAATAGTGGGAAATTTTTCATTTTGCCACAAGCATCACATATCCAACATCTTCATCAATGTTCAAATTATCTTTCTGCCTGTTTGTACAGCAAACACATGAGAATAAAAGTTGTATGAGGATTTTTTTTTTAAAGAAACAATAAATATCCAGGTACTGTTGGCTTGCCCCTGTAATCCTAGTTCTACAGAAAGATGAAATTTGAGGATTGGAGTTCAAAGCCAGCCTAGGGGGAAATATATGTGAGATTCTTATCTTCAACTAACCAGTCAAAGAACAGAAGTGAAGGTCTGGCTCAAGTGGTAGAGTGCAAGCCTCAAGTGAAAAAAGCTACGCAAGAGAACAAGGCACTGAGTTCAAGCTCCAGTACCAGAACACAGACACACACACACACACACACACACACACACACACACACACACACACATTAAGTCAACTAAAAACAACAAATATTTTATATTTATTGAGCATTTGTAATATATAAAGTATTGTTATTGATCCTGTTTGTGACCATGAAAAGGAAAAGGAATTAGGAATTTGAATTAAATGACACATATGGTGGTAATCTATTATCATAACTACTTCATGAAATTTACCTAAAATAAGAAGCAAGTGTTTCTTGTAAAATTAAGGGAATGTCATGGAAAATTACATATATAGTTGAGATTAATTTAGATTTAGATCTCAAAGGATGTCAGTTGCTAATAAATTGTTCATTCCACTTCACACAGTGAGCTATGACAAATTAAATGTTATGTATCAGGCAGTACCCAGGTGGGGAATGTGGTGTGCTCTATTATAAATTCATGGTGAGAACTAAATTAAGAATAAGGATAATACGTCTGACCAAATCCAATCTTAAACTCAATGTAAAATAGCTTAGAATTGTTGAGAGCAGAAGAAAATCCCAAGATCTTGAGTTGAATTTATGTTATATTTCTTAAAGCCAAATGAAATTCTCCAAACACTGGAGCAAATGAAGTCAAGCTGAAGTTTCAGAAGTTAAAATGCAAGTTCTGTCCATATAAATTATAATGTGTGATTAAAAATAGTTTTATAGCTTGTAACTCAAAGTTGATATTTTATCAAACTGATGTTTTCTGCATATATATATATATATATTAAAAATCTTAAGTTTGCGAAATTTTGTAGAAATTTGGTCTTTGAGAATCCACGGTGATTTTCAAAATTGTTCTCTTTTGTTTTAGTTAAAATACATTTTCTATTATTTACTAAGAAAGTGGCTTTCCAGAAACAATATATCCTAAACATTTGTAAAACAGTCTTTAAATCAAAGACGTGATATAGAACTTGTACCGCTCAGGAAATGTACAAAGGGAAAACATGGAAAAAGAACAAAAGTTAGCAAGAAAAACCCTTAGTCACTGGGTGACTCCATGATCCCTAACACATCTTGAAACACAGGCATTAAATCCAAGTTTGCTACACTGTTTTGTTGATAGCAACTCAAGTATATGGTATTCAAGTGTTAGAAAGCATAAAATAAAAACTACATAATAATAAAAAAAAACTACATAATATCAGTGGAGATAGTCAGACACATTGCTTTGCATTATGTTTTCTGCCATAATTCCTCAGCATCTAATAAGAAGGAATTTAATTACAGGTATTATAGGTGAGGGTAATGAAGATGTAATCAATTTTCAAAATTGTCAAACATCAAGGCAGAGTACAGGAGGCTTATACCTCTAATTCTAGCTACTCAGTATGCTGAAATCTGAGGATTGCACCTCAAAGCAAATAAATCCAAGAGACTGCAACTAACCAGCAAAAAATCAGAAGTGGATGTGTGGCTCTAGTGGAAGAGAACCAGCCTTGAGCAAAATACCCAACCATGAGGCCAAGAGCCTGAAGTTAAGCCCTAATATTGGCACACAAAAAAAATGCCAAATGTGTGATCCTGGTGTGTGGCTGATATTGTTAAGCCCATGTATGGTCTGGTACTCACAGCTTAAGAAGGATTATGGGGATTGTAAATGGATGCAGGAAGAGTGTGGTTACCATTAGACTTCTCACATTCTCAGGGAGAAAACTGGTTGATAAATAAGCAGTAAATACATTTGTCATAGGGAAAGATGTGCCACACTATATATCTAGCCAATAATGCTGCACTTTCACACTTCACTAAAGTATAACTAATAGTATGGACTGTACACAGTTAATTTATATATCTGGATGAGTTTGTAGCCATGATATGACCAGTGAGTCACTAAATGTATTCCTTTCCTCCAGAAATTTCCCTATGTCCTTAGGTACATGAGCACTATGATTTTGTTTCTCAATGTTGTGAAGAACTTAACATGACATGTCATTTCTAGTGTCCACTGACTAATGAATGGACCAACAGTACTAAACTATACACATAAAATATTTTAGAGTAGTAGACTTTTTACCCAAATCAAATATAATCAATGAGATAATTAATAGTAGTAAAATGTTATAGCCTATATACTTCCTAAACATGGTAATTTAAATAATTAGACAAATGTAGTCACATATTTTTGTAAAAATGTCATTTGTACTCTCAACAGAAAATGAGGAGGTAAAATAATCATCTATAATCACAGGAATGAACTTTGAGTATAAAAATCATCTATATTTTTAGTGTATTAGTATTTCGCATAATAAAAGTAATACATTACTTTTGAGAAAATATTAAGATCAGGAATAAAGAAGAAAACAAATCATAATAAAATTGATCTATAGTGCTAAAATAAATCAAAAGTAAACCAGAAAGTAGTATCTTGTTCCTGAGGCAGGAATGAGTCCAGGAAGTTAATTGAGGACCCAGGACTCTATCCACTTCCTTCCCATATGGTTAATATCTGCTGTGTGCCACACAAGAGTCTCAGGACTGGAGAGCATGCTGTGACACTCTACTTCCCCTGCAGTGTGAGGTGACACCAGCATTGCATTTCAGATGAAGATGTTGCAAGCTTGGAAGGTCGTTAACATGCCCACAGTATGTACTTGCTAAATTGCTCAGCTGGGATGCAAATTAGGATGCAAATCAGGATGTAAAAAAAGAAAAATGCCCTTGTTCCTAACCACTACCAGACTGTTTCCACCCCGTGCACAGCTGTGTGGCATTTTAAGCATGATCAGATTTGTGTTTTAGACAATGTGGTGGCAGAAGCCAGTCAGGAAAGTTAACTCAAAAAAAAAAAAAAAAAAGGAATGAAAGAGAAAAGAAGAGAGACATTATAGGTGTTGCAATATATTTATTTGTTAAAAATATGAAATTCAACACATTGTAAAACAAGAAAGTAAGACTTATCAAGTTGAATGGATTATAATTTATGAATCAATATTGAAAGAAAGGCTTAATTTGTAACCAAAATGGAATAGCGTTATGGAAATTGAGCAACAGTGACTCACACCTGTAATCCTATATATTCCTGGGCACAGACCGGGAAGACTGTTTCAAGGCCAGCCCCACATGAAATGATCATGAGACTCCATCTCAATAGCAAAACTTTAGCAAGATGACCTGCATTGGTCAACCCAATCATATCAAAAAGTGTAAAAAGAAGAATCAAAGTCCGGCCCATCCCAGGAAAAATGTGAGATGCTATCTCAATATTAGAGCATAAAAGGCTGTATATGTAACTCAACTCAAATTGTGGTTGAGTCCACAATTTGCCTCATAAGTATAAAGCCTTGAGTTCAAACACTAGTACCACCAAAGAAAAATAAGCAAGTAGAGACAGAGAGGAATGGGGGAATGCAGGAAAAATGAGCACACTGGGGGAAAAGGGAAATATCATCTTCAGCGGTTTGTGCACATTGATTGAGGAGTGTTGAGCCCCCTAATCAGAAATTAATGGTAACAAGTAATGGTACACCTAGCATAGCTGAGCAGATTACAAGACAAATAAAAAATCTCATTATTGATTTATCAGAAACTGAAAAATGGTCAATTGAACTTCCAGTTGTAAGGTTTGTGTATGAATGAAAGTTTAATAAGATTAGCAACTGGCCAAAATGAAATCAAGAGCTCTGAGACAACACATAAAGAGACATTTATTTGAATAGTCTAAAAGTTTCGATGGAATACAATTTAACAAACAAATTCATGACCTTTATGGAAGGACCAGGGTGTGGCTGCAGAATGAAATGGAAGGCAGGTACCGCACATTGTTACCTTATGCTTTGTTGAGGGGTGAGGGGAGTATGCTACAGCAAAGCCCCATGCTCATTAACAAGCTATAATCATCCATAGCAAGCCCAACATTCATTTCAAATGATAGCAGCTGAAATAGCCTCCTTGTTAAGGTCATTATGAAACAGATGAGAGAATTTGTTGGTTCATGCTTCTAATCCTAGCTAGTTAGGAACCTTAAGAGCTAAATGACTGAAATTTGAGGTTGGCCCAGGCAGAAAAGTCTGAGGCTCCATTGCCAATTATCCAACAAAACAACAAAGCTAGAGGCATGGTTCAAGTAGTAGAGCAATAGTCCAGCAGGTAAGCCAAGTAAATCCAAGGCCTTGAATTAAAATTCCAGCAATGACAGAAAATAATAATAAAATATGAAATAAAGATGCAAAGTGAATGTTTTTCACCACTTGAATCATTTACAGATGGTTGTAAGACAGCTTAAGGTAGTTCTCCTGGTCATTTTTTGTCATTAAAAATTATCTTTAAGTAGTTGGACAAAGGACTAGATATTTAACAGAGCAGTTTATAAATACAATACATCTCATTCAATGTCACCCATCTCTCCACTAACTGCCCGTTCCCTCACTCTTCTTAATTTTTTATGAAAAATATCCTAATTACTTTGAAAGATGTCATTTCGAGAACATGCAGAATATATTTTGCTTCCCTTGGCTCAAGTGTATTTAAACTTATTTATTCAGAATATTCTTCATACTCTTCAAGAAGGTCTTAATCCTTAATTATTGGATATACCAAACTCATTTAGTCACCCAGCCTTGCCATTCTCCAAACATTTCTTCTGGCCCCTGGATTTCCTCATGCTGTTCTTTCAGATGAGGAAACTACCAAAATGCTACCTCATTTGCATGGACTGTGCAGGAACCTAGTGAGAATTAACATCTGGGTTTTTTTAACTTTATGTTTTTTGGCAGTAGTGGGCTTTAAATTCAGGGCCTCATACCTGCTGGGCAAGACTTGTATGGCTTGAGCCATGTCCCTAACACTCTTTGCTTTTTGCCTGCCTCAAATGAAAATCTTCCTAGCAACATTCTTACATAACTAAATTTACATGATACCACGCCCAGTTTATTAGCTGCCAGGAGGTCTCATTACCTTTTTGTCTGGGGTAACCTCCCACTAATATTTGTCTGATGTCTGCATCACAGAAGTGGTGATCACAGATAATGCACCAAAATACCTGCCCATCAGCAATTGTTTTGAATCACCACCCTGATTGGATTTCATATCAGCATGAAGACAAGTTAGTTAAATAAGTTACTGTTGTTATTGATAAAAATATTCAATATTTAATAAGCATTATGAATAGTATTTGCTCTTATTCTGTTTTATGAAATACCTACTGTGTTAGTATTAAATACTTTGCATGCTGTTTTATACTTTCCAAATAAACTTGAAAAATATCAGCACCCATAATATCACAGAAAGAGTTAAAAATAGCATCAGGGATGCAATTTTCTTTCCTTTGTAGAGAAAAAGTTGTGGCCCTTATTATGTGCTGTTCCAGGGTAAAATGAAATTCACAGACACAATAGAGGATTTATCTTTGTTCCATTGCTGGTAGTTTATCTTTTATGTAAAACGTCCCAAATTGTCGACTTGAAGCAGGTCTATAATAGATAGCCTAAAGCAATGGTGCATCACTATATTAAAAAAAAACAACTACTAATCAGCTTACTTAAGACTGTGCCTTTCCATCCAGGATACCTATGAGCAGAATGTTTCTTTGGAGATTCTGGCGCATACACTGGGCTGTCCTCTACTCCTATAGCCTGCTGGGAAGAGACATCTATAACAGCATGGTGTGAGATGAGATGCCACATCCTTATCCAAATCTCTCTCTCTCTCTCTCTCTCTCTCTCTCTGTGTGTGTGTGTGTGTGTGTGTGTGTGTGTGTGTGTGTGTGTGTTAGTAAGGGGTTTGAACTCAAGTTTTCATGCTTGCTTGTAAGGTTAGCTGGTGCTCTACAACATAAACCATATCTACAACTTGAACCATACCTCCAGTCCTGCTTTTAGCTTGTTATTTTGGAGGTAGAATTGTGAGGATGTTTCCATCCAGGTTGGTCTAGAATCCTTATCCCAATCTCCTGAATAGCTAGGATTTCAAACATAAGTCACAAATGCCTGGCTTAGATTATTTAATGACCTGATGGAGTGTGTGTATAACTGAGAGAGCAGAGAGCTAGAGCTGAGCCACAGAGAGAAGAGAGGTCCTACTTTGGGCAGCTTCACATATTAAAAGTCCTCAGTCACAGACAAGATGTGTATAAGTGTAAACCTCTTTCTCATAATAGCAGGTGGGAAACAAAGCCACCTGAAAAAACTACAGAGGAGTCACCACAAGAATGATGCACAGCTGTAATTCTAGCTACTCAGAGACTGAGATCTGGAGACTGATTAAAAGCCAGACCAGGAAGGGAGTCCAATTAACCACCAAAAAGCTGGAAGTGGAGCTGTGGCTCAAATGGTAGAATGCTACTTGAGTAAAAACAGATGAGAGGCAGTACCAAGGCTCCAAGTTGAAGCCTCAGTACTGGCATGAAAATTTGAAAAAAAAATCAAAAGAAAGCAAGATAGGAATGGAGAGAGAGAGAGAGAGAGAGAGAGAGAGAGAGAGAGAGAGAGGAGAAAAAGAAAGAAAGTGAAGATGATAGAGAATCTCATGATTTAATTCACATGAGTCTTGACACAACAAGGAAAATAGCAGAAGGGGTGTGGGGTAGAATTCTTAAAATTTGGTGGCTCCATAAAATGCCTCATTATTCACACTTGATACCACGTAGAGATTTGGTAGTAGTGGTAGTTGATTTTCTATTGCACAATGTGAAAGCACGCATTTCAGAATCGTTTATCTTTAACAATAAAAAACATGAGCATGATATGAAAAATATATTGTAAATAACTGTGAACTTTGAAAATGTTGGCTAAAATTCATCTAAAAACATATGGAGCATAAACTAAGGCATTTTGAAAAAGAAAATAAGAATCTATCTTCCTGGACAGTAAACTTACTTTGTATAAGACTCTAAAAAGAAAAAATAAACCTATAGAAAGTGAAACATGCTTACAACTCAAAACCATCTTCAAACTACAGCATGAAATTTACATGACAGCAATGATTGGAGGAGGGAGCGATTACAACTTTTTGAGTTGGGCAAGTACCAAGTTATTTTCAATGAGGAGGAAGTAAACACAACTTCTATTATAACCATTGTATACAAGTTAAATACTTCTACATGTGTAAATTAAATAATTCTTATGCTGGATTATGAATATAAAATGCATAATGATATGTAAATAGCACAGAACATGCATTAGAAGAAAATCATATTATGCAATATAGGCTTAGCAATACTAAATCATATGAAAATGACATTAACATTTAAATATCCCCAAATGTTCAGAGTGATCTAACTAGAATAATGATTGGGGTTGTTAGTAATTTTCTTTTTTATTTCTACTTACAGCTTTTGTGTTGTTGTTTAAAAAAATCACAGGCTTTTAGTTTTGCTAAAAATTCTAAAAGCAAGTCATGGAAGAAAACCAAAGATTTTTATGCAATATACAAGTTAATGATCATTTCTCTGTCTACTGCCACTACTGAATTCTGAAAATATAAATTTCATTTGGAAAGTTCTCACTGAAAAGCCTGAAGCACTTCAATGGTGCAGCCTTGCTCTGGTGAGAGATTTTGGACAAGCAAAAAGCATGATAAAAATACTGAATTCTTGGGATGAGAATTTGGTAAGACATAGGATGGTGGCAAGGGAAACATACCTTGACTAAGCAGATTTGACAGTGAACTTATGTCTAACGCATGTCATTAAAAATGTACCTTGATTATTTTTCTTACAGTATGGTCAAGATATTCCAGATTAAACTATACATTATATTAAGTATCTGTAGCTGACTACTTTTTCAGTTACCCAAACCAAGTACTTTATCAAAAATCAAAAATCCATAAATATTTGTGAGTTTATTTAGAAAAAAGTAAATAGTAATTTAAAAATAGATGTAAATGATGAAAGCTTCAATGTCTAATGAAGCATCGTTTTCTATTCCTAAACAGTATATTATGTCTGTCAATAGATTTTGTGGAGAATTTATGGATGAGTCATAAAATACAATAAATGATATGAAACTCATGCAATGAATAAATGAATAAGGCTAGGTATATTGATGCATGACTGTAATCCTAGTTACACAGGAGGCAGAAGACCAGAGACATCGACTGGATTCTTGCTCAGGCAAAACATTAGTGCAACTGCTTCAATTAACATGCTGCATACACTTGGTCCACACCTGTAAATCAGTCGATGGTGGAAGCAAAAGTAGGAGAAAATTGTGTGTTATTCCCTGGACAAAAGCACGGATTTTGTCATAAAGTAATTAATGCAGAAAAGTTTTGGGAACACGGCTCAAGTAGTGGAGAACCTACTTGCCCAGTAGGAGCAAGGTCCTGAGTTCAAACTTCAGTTCTGATAAGACACAGAGAGAGAGAGAGAGAGAGAGAGAGAGAGAGAGAGAGAGAGAGAGAGAGAGAGAGAGAGAGAGAGAGAGAGATGAACAACAGACATGGAAGGTTCCTGATACTGAAAATTTACAAGTTAGTTCCTAGTATAACAGAGCATTTCAGGTAAGCCAGAATTCTCTCCTTTCAATCCTAACATAAAAAGGTGAAAATGCAGAGAAAATCTACTGTTCAGTATATGTTGACTTTTACTCATTTCCAAAGAACAATTTGTTCATTTCAAATCACCAACACAGCATTCAAGCTCAAGTTCCTATACACAAAATAGCAAAAGAGCAAAAAGTGGTATATATGATGTCATGGGTGTAGATATGGGCTTCTATGACAGGGAGGGGTTCTATTTCTACAGGGGGGCGGTGTGCGCGTGCACACACATGCATATGCACACATCAATACTGGGGCTTGAACTCAGAACCTGGGCACTGTCCCTTAGCATTTCCACTTAAGGTGGACTCTCTACCAATTAAATTCAATTCCATTTCCAGCTTTTTGGTAATTAATTAGATATCAGAGTCTCATGGGCTTTCCTGCCCAGGCTGGCTTCAAAGCTTGGTCCTCAGATCCCAACCTCCTGAGCAGCTAGGATTACAAGTGGGAGCCACTAGTGCCTGGCTTTATTTATTTATTCATTAATTTACTTTAAATCATCTTGGTATTTATTCCAAGTTACTGTAGAAACAGCAGAGCCCATTCATGGCTAAATATTTGGCTCTTTGTCAAACAACGTTCGAATTTAAACACATTATTGTTAGAAATTTTGTTCTAATAACTATTATTTTATGTATACCTAAATGCACAAATCCCAGTGCATTACAAGTATAAATTACATAAATATACAGATGCACACATACATATGTTTTCAACTCTGCTCCTAGGCTCTATATGGCATACAGTAAGTAGTGGTTGACATTATTTCTGCTGTTAACATGAGGGGCAAAAGCAAAGACTATGAAACATCCTTGTCCAGAGTTCTATAAAATACAAAGCATGGCAGTTGGACTCAAAAGTCCAATGTCTCAGCACTTTGTTAAAATGTAGTCTGAGAAAAAGAGGAGTAATAATGCAAACTCATAAACTGATGGCTTGTGCAACTTAGGAAGTAACGGTTGCATTATGTAATATTTGAATAAATGGATGGCTGGGCCTAAGGCCAAAGGTAGAAAGACATGACTTGAGTTTAGACTGGCTTAAAAGTATTGTCAAACTTCTCTATGATTTGGGGCACACAATAGATTAGAACATTTCAAGTTATCTACAGTAGTTTGGGGTAAAATGTGGATAAAGACAAAGCCTTAAGTTAGCACTCATTTTTTTCAAGAAGCAAAGGGTATGTAGGGCTGTGTGTGTGTGTGTGTGTGTGTGTGTGTGTGTGTGTATGTTTGTGTCTGTGTCTCTGCGTGTGTGTCTTTTTTCAGAAAGCACAATTGATTAACCCCTACTTCTACAGATGCCATTGATCTGCCAATGGCAACCCATGGTCTCACTGATCTAAGCTAGGAATTTCCCTGTAGAGCATCTTCTGACCTCTCCTGTTGTTTCTTCTGGCTAACAAGTAACAAGCAGCACTGGTGTCCTTCCACTTTCTGGAAGCTTCTTAAACTGCTGAGAGCAAATCAAATGGAAATTTACAGCCCCCTAAGCATTCTATGCAGATATTAGTATCATTTCCTTCCATGATTGCGATGAGGCAAAAGGTGCTAGTTATCTGTAACACTAATCACAGCTCCTGAACATGTATCTCAATATTCATAAATCTTTTTGCGCTCTTCTTTCCTCCATTTTCTTTCTATAAACTTTACTGAAAGCAGCCAAAAATATCCACATCACTTCCAGAATGCTGCATTCCACTTCCAGAATACTGCATTGCCTTGCAGTCTCTTTCATAAGATAAAAGTGTCCATCAGCTTTAAGTTCACCTTCACACAATGTCTCCAAACATGGACAAAACATAGGCAAATTACTCACAACTTGGCCTAATTTTCTGTTTAACTCCCAATACAATCCTAGTCTAATGTCCAATGGAGTACTCATGTCTATATGAAGCCTTTTCAGGATAACTCTGAACACTATATTCCTACTAATGTTCTGATTTTAGAAACCTTCACCAGAATCACCAGTTCAAGCTCATAGAATGATAGGTTTCTTTTTTCTTTTTTTCTTATTTATTGTCAAAATGATGTACAGAGAGGTTACAGTTTCAAATGTTAGGCCTTGGGTACATTTCTTGTACTGTTTGTTACCTCCTCCCTTATTTCCCCCTACCCTCTCCTCCTTCTCCTCTCCCCCCATGACTTGTTCAGTTGGTTTACACCAAATGGTATTGCAAGTATTGCTTTTGGAGTTGTTTGTCTTTTTATCCTTTGTCACTCGATTTTGATGTCCCCTTTCACTTCCCTAGTTCTAATAACACTATATACAGTATCCAGTGTACTCAGATGAAATACAGTGATAGTGTGGATACAACCACAGGAAGGGGATACAAGAGGATCATCAATAATAGAAACTACGGTTTCACTTGGCATGTTTAAAGTGATTACAACAGTGATATGACAGTCGTTTCTATAATATGGAGTTCATTTCACTTAGCATCATCTTTTGCATTCATATGTACATAGCTATTAGGATCATGTGATCCTCTGCTGTGACTACCCAAAACCTGTGCTAATTATTTTCTATGAGGGAAACCATAGAGTCCATGTTTCTTTGGGTCTGGCCCACTTAACTTAGTATAATATTGTCCAAGTCCTTCCAATTCCTTACAAATGGGGCAATGTCATTCTTTCTGATAGAGGCATAAAATTCCATTGTGTATATGTACCACATTTTCCTGATCCATTCATCTACTGAGGGGCCTCTGGGTTGGTTCCATATTTTAGCTATAACAAATTGTGCTGTGATGAACACTGTTGTGCTAGTGACGTTAGTGTGTTCTTGTTTGTGGTCTTTTGGGTAGTTGCCCAAAAGTGGGGCTGCTAGGTCATAGGGGAGCTCTATGTTTAGACTTCTGAGGAATCTCCATACCGCTTTCCAGAGTAGCTAAACCAGTTTACATTCCCACCAACAACGTAGTAGGGTTCCCTTTTGGCCACATCCCCTCCAACATTTATTATTGTTAGTTTTCTTGATTAATCACATTCTTACTGGGATGAGGTGGAATCTCAATGTTGTTTTGATTTGCATTTCTTTCATGGCCAGTGATGTAGAGCACTTTTTCATATGCCTCTTGGCCATTCTCATTTCCTCATCAGAGAAGTCTCTTTTTAAGTCTTTAGCCCACTAGTTGAGGGGGCTGTTGGTTCTTGGCAGTTTTGTTTTGAAGGAATTTAATTTTTTTAGTTCTGCATATAGTTTAGATATGAGGCCTTTGTTGTATGGCCAGTAAAGATATTTTACCAATCTGTGGGCTTTCTGTTTATCTTGCGAGCTATGTCCTTTGCCCTGTAGAAGCTCTGCAGTTTGATGCAGTCCCATTTGTCCAACCTTTCCTTGATTTGTAGCATTTCTGGGTCTTTGTTAAGGAAGTTTCATCCTGTGCCAAGGAGCCCAAGTTCTCATCATAGAGGTCTTTCACTTCTTTGGTTAAAGTTATTCCTACGTATTTTATGTTTTTCGAGGCTATTGAAAAAGGAGTTGCTTTCCTGATTTTGGCTTTGGTCTTTGGGTCATTAGTATATAGAAAGGCCGTTGATTTTTGAGGGTTTATTTTATATCCTGCTATTTTGCCAAAGTTTTGGATCAGCTTTAGTAGATTGGGAGTAGAGTCTATGAGGTTCTTTAGGTATAAGATCATGTCATCTTCAAAGAGAGAAAGTTTAACTTCATCTTTTCCTATTTGGATCCCCTTTATGTTTTTATGTCTTGCCTAATTGCTCTGGCTAGGAATTCTAGTATTATGTTGAAGAGGAGAGGAGAGAGCAGATATACCTGTCTTTCTCCTGATTTTAAAGGTAATGGCTTTAGCTTGTCACCGTTTAGAATTATGCTTGCTGTTGTTTGTCATAGACTGCTTTTATTATATTCAGGAGTGTTCCCTGGAATCCCAATTTTTCCAGGGCTTTAACCAAAAATCGGTGCTGGAGTTTATCGAATGCCTTTCCTGCGTCCAGAAATATAACCATGTGGTTCTTTACCTTGCTCCAGTTGATGTGGTGGATTACATTAATTGATTGTATATATTGAACCAAATTTGCATTCCTGGGATGAATCCAGTTTGATCACGGTTTATGATTTTTTTTTATGGCCTGTTGAAGTCGAATGGCCAGAATTTTGTTGAGAATTTTTGTATCAATGTTCATCAGGGAAATCGGTCTATACTTCTCTTTCTATGATGAGTCCCTGCCTGGTTTTAGGATGGGGGTTATACTGGCTTCTTACAATGTGTTTGGTAGTGAAATTTCTCTTTCAATTTCATTGAAGAGTTTGAGAAATATTGGTGTGAGTTCTGTTTTGAAGCCCTTGTAGAATTCTGCTGTGAATCCCTCTGGACCTGGGCTTTTCTTGGATGGGAGATCTCTTATTGCCATTTCGATTTCAGTGCTGGACATGGGTCAGTTTAGAAGCTTTAAATCTTCATGGTAGAGTCTGGGAATATCAATTTTTTCTAGGAAATCATTCATTTCTTCCAGGTTCTCGAACTTGTTGGCATAAATGTTTGCAAAATAGTCCCTATTGTGTTCTGAATTTCACTTGTTTCTGTGGTGATGTTACCTGTTTCATTTCTGATCTTGTTTATTTGGGTGTGTTGCCTTCATTTTTTGGTCAGGTTTGCTAGGGGTCTGTCTATCTTGTTAATTTTTTCAAAGAACTAACTCTTTGTTTTGTTGATTCTTTCGATTTTTTTTTGTTTTGGTTTTGTCTCTAAGTCATTTAATTCGGATTTGATTTTAATTATTTGTTTCCATCTATTCACTTGGGGTTTGGCTTGTTGTTCGCTTTCGAGGAGATTAAGGTGTTTCCTTAAGTTGTTGAATTGCTTTTTCTCCAGTTTGTTGGTGTAGACACTCAGAGATATAAATTTCCCTCTGAGTACTGCCTTTGCTTTGTCCCAAACAGCTGGTACTTTGTGTACTCATCTTGGTGGAATTCCATGAACATTTCAATTTCTGTTCTAATTTCTTCAATGGCCCACTGATGGTTCAGCAGTGGGTTGTTTAGTCTCCATGAATTGTTGGATTTTCTGTGGTGTCTGTTTGAGTTGAGCTCTAATTTTATTCCACTGTGGTCTGAGAGAATGCAGGGAATTATTTTGATACTCCTGAATTTGTTTGTGCCCTAAGATGTGATCTACTTTGGAGTATGTTCCACATGCTGCTGAAAAGAATGTGTATTGTGGTGTTGCTGGATGGAATATTCTGTAGATGTCAGTTACATCTAGTTGGTCTATGCAGTTGTTTAGTTCTGTGGTTTCTTTGCTCAGTTTTTGGCATGTTGATTTGTCCAGAGCTGATAGTGTTAAATTCCCCAACTATCAATGTGTTTGGGTCTATGAATGTTTTTAGAGTCAGTAGTGTTTGTTTGATGAAGTTGGGTGCTCCTGTATTTGGGGTGTAGTTATTTAGGATGGTTATATTCTCCTGTAAGAGTGATCCCTTTATTATTATGTAATAACCTTCTTTGTCTCTTCATAGCATTTTTAAATTGAAGTCAATTTTATCTGATACTAGGATTGCAATTCCAGCCTGCTTATGGGGTCCATTTGCTTGGTAGATTTGATTCCAGCCTTTCACTTTTAGAAGATATTTGCTTTTGCTGGATAGATGTGTCTCTTGGAGGCAGCAGAACGATGGATCTTGAGTTTTGAGCCAACTTATGAGCCTATGTCTTTTGAGTGGAGAATTAAGTCCATTAATGTTGAGAGTTAGGATTGAGAGATGATCATTTCTGCCTTTCATTATAGCTATCTTGTTAAGAGCTGTGTCTTCCCAATTCTTGATCTACTATTCTGGTTTTCTGTTTAGGGTTTATTTCTCTGTCTGTAATGTGATCTTGATTATTTTTCCTGTATAGTACATGTTTGAAGATTTTCTGTAAAGCTGGTTTGGTGGAGATATATTGTTTCAGTTTTTCCTTACTGTGGAAGTCTTTTATTTCACCTTCAGCGATGAATGAGTTTAGCTGGGTACAGTATTCTCAGTTGATAGTTATTTTTATTTAGAGTTTGCATACCTCATTCCAGGCTCTCCTTGATTTCATGGTCTCTGTTGAGAAGTCTGGGGTAATTCTGATTAGTTTTCCTTTATATGGGAAATTTTCTTCTCCCAACAGCTTTAAGGTTTCTGTCCTTGGACTCTATTGATCCTGTTTTGATCACAATGTATTGGTGTGATGTCCTATTCTGGTCTGGTCGGTTTGCGGTTCTAAATGCTTCTTGTATTTAGTTTGGCCTATCCTTCTGGATATTGGGTAAGTTCTCAGATAATATCTGTTAAATAGGTTGCCTATTCCATTAACTTCTTTCTCTAGGTTTTCCTCGACACCTATTAGGCTTATATTGGGCTTCCTGCTTGTATCTCAGAGCTCCTGGAATTATCGGTTTTGCCACTTGGATTGGTTTTGTATGTTTTGTTGATCTTTCTCCATAGATTCTAGGGAATCTTTAGTTCCTGAGATTCCATCCTCTGCTTCATCTAATATGAATTGTAGGCTAGCTACTTGATTTCAAATCTCTTTTCTTTCTGACTGGTCTTTCCTGATGATTTCCATGTCCTTGCTATAATTATCTCTTAGGTCCTGCAAGGACTTCTTTACTTCTTTTATTTGGTTCTGAGTGCTGTCTCTCAAATCTTTTAGTTGGTAGCTATTTTTTCATCGGATTCTTGAAGTTCATTTATCTTTCTATTTGTGGAGGTCATGAAATTCTCTATTAATTTTTGGCTCACCTCCTCACACTCTAGAATAGTTGACTGGAGAGATTCAAACTTTTCATTTAACATTTTTATCAGTAGGCTTCGTAGAGCATTTTGAGGGTTCTCTTCTATCTCTTTGATTGATTGCTCTGTTTCCTGCTTGTTTTGAATGGGAGATGAGACTCCTTTGTTTGACAACTTTCTTGTGCTTCTTCTGCCCATTTGGATTGGGAATGCCAATCTACAAACACCAGTGAGCACCGCTTAAGACCCAAAGCAGATCTTACCAATCACTGTTGTATAAATCTTAGAAGTTCACAATTACATACAGATACATTCCCTCTCTTTTTTGTATATAAAATCAGATTTGGTGTCCCTAAATAATATAATTTCAATATAACAACCAACCTTGAGCCCTGTATTCGGTAGTTACTTATTTACCGTTATAACCCTATGATCAATTTTTGTTCATGTAGTAAGTTCTTTTTGGACTGGTGGGATTTCTCTATGAACCCCTTTGTTTCACTCAGATTGAACAGGGATACCCTCTATCCATTAACCAGGGGTCAATGGAGTCTGTGGGTCCTGGAAGTAAATCAGGAGGATAGTTAGGGGTAGTGAAGAGAATAGAGTAAAATGTATGAGGGGGATGATGATTTTGGTTTAGTCTCAGTGAAGTGGAAATGTGGAGAAGAGTAGAATCAGTAGAAAGAATGATGTTAATATGATAGAAAATGGAGAGTCAACAGAAAAGAGTAAAGGTATTAGTTATAGAAAAGTAATTTTAAAGAAAGTGAATGTGAAGAGAGAAAGAAAGAAAAATTACTGGAAAACAAACACACAAAACACAAAAAAATTACCTGAAAAAAAAAACCTAATCAAACAAACAAATAAAAATGGAAAACAAAAAACAAACAACATCTCAAAATTGAAAAGTGGAAAATAAAACAGTTTTTTAAAATGTTAAAAAACAAAAACAAAACAAAAAACTGGAATCTTCCTTGTTTGGGTGGGCTTTCTCCAGTCTCTGGTTTCCTTGCGCTCGTCTGCAGTCTATTTCCCTGCTGCTTGGTTGTTTTGCCTTGCTTTCAGTTTGCAGGGGGTAGATCTGCTCTGACCATCCTCCCCTGTTAGTGAAGTCCTGGGGCTCTGTGGTTCGCACAGCTTGCAGGTAGGTCTTGGGTGTCCTCTGTAGATGGGGGACTCGGGACAGTCTCGGGAACCATGGTTCTTCCTGTCTGCTGTGGGGCCGTTGCCTTTAACACCTGGCTCTGAATAGTTTGAGGACTCAGCATAGTGGGGCTCCTTGAGCCTGGTTTACCTGGCTGAGAGTTGCTTGCCCGGGGTGGGGGGGTTCCTCCCTCCTGAGCGGGTGACTTTCTCCTGGGCAGAGCTGGTTGTGGAGCTCAACTCCATTTCCTGCTGGAAATTGGGCTTCCTCTGTGATGGGACCATTTATCTGTCTTGGGAACCATTTACTCTCCTGTCTGATTGTTCCGTGCCACCAGTAGCTGCTCGCCACTTTCGGTTTGAATTTAGAAACTCTGGCTGCTGGCGAGTCGGCAGCTGCTGAGTCAGAAAGGCAGGCCAGGGCAGAATACCTCTGGCTGAGTTCATCTGAGTCTGTGATCCATGACCCAGAATGAGCCTCCCACTGAGCAGTAGGACCTTCTCCTGGGCGGAGCTGGCTCTCACCATTCAGCCACTCTTGCCCTTTTCAAAGATGGCCCCTTTGTCCTTGCTTTCCTCTGGCCCACTTTCATTCCAGTCTGGTTTGACCCTATGCCAGTGTCAAAGATGGTGCTTTGCTCTGGCAGTGGGGGAAGTGCTAGCTTCCAGAAGCTGCTCTGTGGGTGTGAATGAGAATGTCTTTCATGGGGTATTCATGCATTCTCTGCAGTTTCAGCCCATCCGTGCTCAGCCTGTGATCCATGTGTGTCTGCCACGGTCTGGAGGATTTCTTCCTGGTTGCCGCTGTGTGCTTTAGGTGCATGGAATGTCAGGCGCTGTGCCGGCACCAGCACAGGGATGGCGACAGGATGCTGCCCAGAGCTCAAATCTTTGTTTCAGGCCAGCAAAGTTGATTTTTCCTTTCTGGCCAGAATCCCTGTACTGTTATAACTCACTTGGGCTGTCTTGCTAGGAGTAAAAGTTTCACTGGAGTGGTAAAACTGAGATGTCGGAGGGAGCATAGCTACCCCTCTGTTGCTCCTCCACTGTCTTCATGAAAGTTGCATGATAGGTTTATTTATTTATTTATTTATTTATTTTTATTTTTTTTGGCCATTCCTGGGCCTTGAACTCAGGGCCTGAGCACTGTCTCTGGCTTCCTTTTGCTCAAGGCTAGCACTCTGCCACCTGAGCCACAGCACCACTTCTGGTCATTTTCTGTATATGTGGTGCTGGGGAATTGAACCCAGGTCCTCATGTATATGAGGCAAGCTCTCTTGCCACTAGGCCATATCCCCAGTCCCATGATAGGTTTATTTTTAACCTCAATCTTCCAAAGAATTTTCCACAATGTCATGTGCAGCAACAGCCATGACAGAACCTCTCAATAACAACTCTCTTTATTATCAACACTCTAACACATACCTGAGAAAAAGAAGGGTTGCCTGGTTTGAGAGTTCATAGTTAACAGTCCTTATTGCTTTGGACCCCTAGAGAGGCAGCATATCATGGCAGTAGTTCATGAGAGAGCAAAGTCAATCACTTCTTTTCCAGAAAGTGAAGGAGAGAGAAGGGAAAGAAGACACTAAGACCACAGAATCTCCTCTAAGTTCATTCCTTAGGGATCTGAAAATGTCTCAGTGTCTCTACTGCAGTCACTTCCCAATAACACAATTCTAGGAGCCAGTCTGTGGTCCCCTAAGTTGGCCTTTAGAGGAATGTTAAGATTTAAATTTATAGCTTTTCTCTTATTCATTTCAAGAAAACAAAAATACAATGATTTTTAAAAAATGAACAGAGATGATGATTTGGGGAGAGAGTTTGACAATGGGTACATTCAATGGATTTATATTGAATATGAGTAATATAAAGGCAACCAATCATTTATATGGTGTTTCACTTGGATTAGAATCAATACTGAACTACTCTTGCAATTTTTGAACAGGGTCAATAGCAGAAAACTGATATTTCCATTGTTATTGACATTTCATTTTCTTCTTCAATTTACAGTGTACCAAGTACCACAGATATAGTGGCTTAAACATCACAAATATATTTTTGTCCCCCTCCCCCAATTCCTATGTTGCACTCACTTAACACTCACTTCCTCACAATGTACCTTCATCTGGAACTAGGATCTTCAGGACTTCTTTGTGTGGAAGTCACACTGGAATAGATAACTCCTTAATAGCATATAACTGGTGCCTTTCTATAGGAGAAATTATTTTTTACTTTTTTTTAATTAATTAAATTTTGTTGACAAGGTGTTGTGTATAGTTACATAATAGGGCAGTGAGTACATTTCTTGTGATATCTTATACCCTTGTTTTTCTTTCCCTTCCCTAGATCCGGTAGGCATATATACAATTCCCAGTGTACCAAAATCATATACAGTAGCCACGTGGCATACGCCAAAGGAAATTCACCTAGAACTTTAAATATAACGTCAACAGTAGAGTTTTCTTATCCTTGTCTTACATGATCATACATACATAGCTGTTGAGCTATTGTGATCCACTGAGAGGTCTATTTTAGACCTTTTTATGTTTAGTAGTTGTTTGCTTTTAGATACATAATGTAAGGTCACTGTGAAGATGACAGTAGAATCTGTGAGGGGCCAACAAATTGACAATGGCTGGAAAACACCAGAAGCCATAGGAGAAATGTGGAACAGTGCCACCCTTAGTGGGAACCACCCCTGTCACAAACTTAATCTTGAACCTGTGGACCAGAAAGACAATAAACATGATAAATTCCCATTAGAGGTATTTGATTAGCATATCCCACATGGTTTCTGTGAGTCAGGAAGCCAGATACCCATTGGCTGGGTCCTTGGCTCCCTCCTGCAAGATTGCAATTGACATGTCAGGTGTGCTACTGGCAGGTCAGGAAGCTTCCTGACTCAAGAGGGATTTTCTTGTCAGCAGATCCCATTTCTTCATGGCTGTGTGACTGATGGCGCCTCCTGGCCCCAGAGGGCCCCCCACAGTTCCCTAATGTAGCTCCTTCCTAATAGCACACAGCATGACTATGCACTTCTTGGTGAGCAGCAAGAAACTCTTTCTCATTCCATCTAATATGATACTCTTAATCACCCCTGTTACATACTGTTAATTGGAAGCATGTCATAAGACTAAAGAGAGAAAGAATATGAAGGTGGCACCTTAGGAGTCACATTAAGGTGGTTTCACATCAAGGAGCAGCCACTCTAATAATCACTCACCTCTGTATGCTGTATTTGATGTCATGTCATGAAATAGGAGGTTCATTCAAATAATAAAAATACACTATTTTGTCAGTATAGAATGCATCTGTTTAGGATAGTCCTAGTAGATGATCATAAGAGCTCAATAATTATGTACATATGATCACATAAGATGATGCTAAGGAAATGAAATCCAAGTTATAGAAACAAGCATTTTATCATTGTTGTTGTTGTTTTTGATGCACTATGTGAAATTATTTATTTTTTCTTTTGTTTATCTTCCCTATGGTTTAGCCCCTGTTGTCACTGAATTTGATTTTGGTACACTGGGTATTGTATATATGTTTGTCTGAATCAGAGAAGGGAAGGGGAACATCAAAATGGTGAGACAAGGGGTAAAAGGCAAACCAAGGCAACAGTGATAGTTACAAGACAATGCGTAGTAAACCAAGTATACAAGTTAGGGAAATGGGGAGTTGGGGAGGAGAGAAAGTGGGAGAAAAATGGAGGAAGAGGTAACAAATTTAACAATAAATGTACTCACTAGCTTACATATGTAACTGTAACTCCTCTGTGCATCGCCTTGACAATAAATGTTTTTTTAAAAAGAATGTATCACAAATTTAACACCTGTGGATAGATCATTGACCTTTAATTTTTAATAGAATCATAGATAATTTGGAAAAATGTTTACAAAAACTAATGAGAGTATTTTAAGCAAACATTGAAAATAATATAAAAACAAGAAAGTGCCTACAAGCCATCACAATTCTCAGAACCACAAGGAAAACAGAAATCCCACTTATTAAGTCTTTCTTTGTTTGCTATGCTTTTGAATACTTATTCAAAAAGTTCTTGCCTGTGCCAAAGAATCCTAATATTTCTCCTACTCCTTCACGTAATAATTTATAATTTCAGGTCTTACAATGAGGTCTTTGACCCATTTTGAATTGATGCTAGTGCAAGACAACAGATAAGTACCCAGTTTCAGTTTTCTGGAAATGAATACCCAGTTTTCCTAGCACTATTTATTGAAGTAGGCACAGCCATGTTCATTGTAACACTATTCACCATAGCCAAGATATGGAATCAGCCCAGATGCCCCTCAGTGGATGAATGGATCAAGAAAATGAGATATATATGCGCAATGAAAATACTCTCATCTATTAGAAAGAATGCTATTATATCATTTGTAAAGAAATGGAAAGATCTGGGGGGGATATATTAAAGGAAGTATTCATGCCCACAGAGACAAAGGTGGAATGTTTTCCCTTATATGTGAAAGCTAGAATCAGCTTATAAGTGAATAACACTTTAGTTGGTATGCAAATGAACACAAATGTGTTAACAGGAATATGGTTTATTCAAGGGAGTACTCAAATAATATAATCCCTTAAACATCAAATTTAAGTTTAACAGAATAAACACTGAAAAATGAGTATTTCAATGGGAGGAGCAGGGTCAAGAGGAAAAGAGTGGACAAATGAAGAGAACAGAGGAAGGGGTAGAATTTAATCAGGAAGTCAACATATGTCCTGCAAAAATTAAGAAAAATGAGAGAATGGGTGGGTTGGAAGGGATGACTGGGAATGTTGAAAGGGGTGACATTGATCAAGATGCGTTATATTCATATACTGCTTTGTTAAGTGGCAGCTTCTTCGTATAAATTCTTAAAGATAATTTCAAAAAAATATTCCTCATGAATCTTTAAAACTAAGGTAATTTTAGCTTACAGAGTACAATATTGGACACATTTCTCATGAATTGTTTCCACTAGTAGCATTTAAATAATATTTAAATAAAATTCTATTAAATCACGCTGAAGAAATATAAAATAATCATTTGTTAAAGCTTTCTATTCTTTAAGTCCAAGTTTCCTAGGTATTAAGATTGCCACTCTTGTTTCTGTTGGCATGTCTGACTTATTTTGATTTATTTTTATATTTTCCTATTAGGTTTTTCTTATACATATCTACTATCTTGCTATAAATTAAACATCTCTGTCTAAGATCCTCTAACTTTTTGTTTGTTTTTTGAGCATTTGTCCTGGAGCTTGAACTCTGGGCCTGGGCACTGTCCCAGGGCTTTTTTGTTCAAGGCTAGCACCCTTGTCACTCATTCATTTCCAACTGTTGCTGCTTATTTTTTGTTGTTGTAAAAGTGATGTACAAAGATGTTATAGTTACCTAAGTCAGGTAATGAATACATTTCCTTTTTAACAGTGCCACCTCTTTCCTTGTTTTTCTCCCAATTTTTCCCCTCTTGCTTCATTTTCAACATAGCATCTAGGTGGTATCACTGCTGCATTTGATCAGCCTTTGTTCCACCATTTCTGTGCCCTTACCCACCCCCAAACAGGTAAACTTGTATGTATGACAAAAGGTACAGAAATAAAAAACAGTTACATAAAAAGAAACAAAATAACATAAAATTTGCTGTTTCCATTTCTTGGAGTTCATTTGGATAAGCATCATTTCATATGATCATATGTCAATAGCTATTAAACCCTGTGAAACTCTCCTAAAAATATCCTCCTTTGGCCTCACTGTGTGAATGTGTAGAGTCCTGTATATTTTATCATATCCGTGTGTCTTTTTTTTTTGTCTTTATCATCCAGTGTGTTTATTTGTAGATTTATAGGCACATTCTAGTTAAAACAAATGAGGGACTCCATGCAACCCATGTTTCTTCAGGTCTGGTTAAGTGAAGTAAGCCACATTTCCAGCTTTTTATTGATTAATTTTAGAGTGTCACTAACTTTTCTCCCCTGGCTGCCTGATCTCAGCCTCTCGAGTAGCTAAGATTGCAAGTGTGAGCCACCTTGCCCAGGGAAGCATCAACTATTAATAATTTTCTTAGTGCATTTGAATATGAGCCATATATAGGCCTTCTTTGTGTCTTTTTATTTACAGTCCTTCAATTTCTTCTTTAATTTTTGCACATCTGGTTTCACCTAATGATCTTCATAGCACCCACATTCTTTTCACTGGTATTTTACATTTCACGAGGACATAGTCCAAGCTCAATTCCAATAACTGTCAAGGTTGGTAATTCTAAGTACATTGGGAATTTGAATTCATTAACATTCAAGGGTCTATATCTAGTAGAAATATGAATTTCTAGTTTTAAGACCATTTTCCTAACAAACAAATTAAGAAATGTTTAACTACTTTTGCTACAGAAGTATTTCCCTCTAGGATATGGCATATAGCAAATACATGCAAAAAAAAAAAAAAAAGAAAGAAAACACCTCTGCATTTGTATGATGAATTATCCTTAGGACTTAGGAAAAGAGTATCTGCCAGGGAGTGGTTTGTAGTCGACCTTGTAAGTAGAGTTTGATCCCCTAGAGTATCACTTTTTGAATGTGTCTTGTTTCGTACCATACCAGAGCTAGTTAAGAGCACTTTTTCCTGCTGTAATGGTTGTTCTCACCTTGATTTCAGCAAGCTTTTCATATTGTGTATTAGGAGAACCAAGAAGAGTACAAAATGTCCTTATGGTGTCCTATTAAAAATAGCAACCACTTCTAAGGACAAACCTGAGAGTATGTTGCAAGTTAATTGGTTCATTAAAGCTTTACAGGAGTTGCTGTAATCTTACTTCTTTAACAATACTTTGAAGTTAAGTTTGAAACAGCGATAGCATCATGAAATATGGTGGTAATAAAATTACTCTCTTATGGAAGAAATTAAACTTTCATTAGTTTACAAACATAAGCACAATTTATTTAAAAGAAAGTCAGGAGTAAACCTAAATATATTTATATTTATACATAAGATATACTGTATTTAGAATTATTTGATGCTTTAAAGATAAAACTTAATGTGAAGTAGGCAGCTGGAAATTACACCAGATGGTCCCATAAATTCCTGTAGAAAATGTACATCTGTTGACTGTTGGTGAAATTGTTTACTTGAAGGAATTTTTCTATAATCAAATATTATGGTGTCTTAGCATATCCTTTGTCCTTAGAAAATGTACCACCCGCACTTGGTATAATTTTTCATTTCTGAAATAAGTGAAGAGTAAATCTTTTTCTGCTTGATATTTAAGAGAATGTCTTATGTGGTATGCAAAGTCGATTCCATTTGTAGAGTTCGGATTTCTTTGATTTATGGCACAAATAAATGTGCCAATTACAGCATTTGCTGAATTAAGATTGCCAGTAAGGACATGTGAATATGATATAATTACTTCTGTGAAGCCTTACAATATTATGCAAAGACCTATTGATTAGCTGATACTGAAAATTAGCTTGAATTGATGTCAGAATGTCAAGACAGTTGCAAATGTAATTTGTTAGCATAAGAGTTTAAAAAGGAAGGCCATCCAGGAAAAGACTATGTTGATTACTGTTAAGGAATCTTTGATAAAAAATAAAAAGAAATATAGTTGTAAGATTTTATAGTAGGATAAAAATAAATGCACAAGTGGAATAGGGAATTCCTAATGTGTGCGTGTAATCTGTCTTTCTCTGTCTCTGTCATCTATCTTTAGCTTTCTCTATCTCTTTATATCATATGTAATCTACCTAATAGCAATATCCTAAGAATATAAACACATTAATTAATTAAACATTTTCTCATGCACTCAGAAAAATAAGAGCCTCTTCATAGACAATAGGTAAAACAGTTATTGACCAGAATCTCTCAGAATTTGAACCAATGGATTTTGTCTTTATTCTTATCTACATCAAGCCTTCCATGGAAATGTATGACAGAGCAAAATCATCAGGAAACCATTTTTTTCACACTTCACTTGTACCAAGAGTATCCACAGGCCTCATGTAAGTGTGCATAGAAAATCACCACAGTACTCTCAACTTGCCTCTCTGGTGCCTGTGCAAATCATTAGATCCCTAATATGACTTCCTATAAAAGAAGAAATTATAGCAGAGCCATTCAGTGAGTATTTAGTGTTGGTACATAAAAGTAAAAGAAGGCCTTCTAGAGGATAACATATATTTTCCTTCTTGATGCATTTGCACCTATTTTTCATAAAGATTTAAGTGTAATTTGTCCATATTAACAGACTCTGGGACTACACATAGATCGCAAACAGGAAATAGTGTATTTCTATGTATCAAAGTAACATACACACACATATATGTGTAATATATATAGCTATATATATATATATTACTCTGAACTAAACCAATATATATTGCTCTTATAAACATATATAGTACATAATATTTTATGTAATACATACACATATATATGTATATATGTGGAAATATATTCAGTTCAATATATACAACATACCTGATAACTACCTGAACATCACATTTTAGTGTTGGTTTTGATAAATGATAGTGTTCTGATTAAATAACCAACATGAGACCTCAGAATTCTGGAGTGACATTAAATCATGTTCCAGGATGGAAATGAGGAGTTCAAAATGAATATTCTCTGGAGAAAAGAAAGCTCCCTTTAAAAGATAAACAAACATGGTTTGTTTGTCTTTTCTGTGCTAGTACTAGAGCTTGAACTTTGGCCTTGGCACTGTCCCTTAGCTTTTGGATCAAGACTGTACTACTTATGCCACATCTCCACTTCTGTCGTAATTTTTAATGATTAATTGGAGATAGTCTTATGTACTGTCCTACACAGGCTGGCATTGAGCCATAGTCCTCAGATCTCAGCTCCTGAGTAGCTAGGATTACAGATATAAGCCACCAGTGCCCAACTAAACATGTTTTTTTTTTTTAATCAAAGAAGAGTTAGCCAATTTTCACCACAAGTGACAAAGTTGCCCAATACATTGTTGTCATTAAGTCTGATGTTAGTACAAAATTAAAAATGAATCCAAAGAAAAGAAAAATAATGAATCTGATTAAAGTAGTGATGTGAAGATTTAAGATATCACATGACAGGTGCTGCAGAGAACGAACACTAATGCTTAAACAGATAATGTTGCAATAAAGAATTATGCTGATAAATTTCTAATTGCAGTGCAAACAGGCAGCAAAGGAACACTAGAAAGTGAGAAAAAAAAGCACCTCAGGAATCCACAATGATAACATATTCTTCAATTCACAGAGAAAAAAGGTATTTGAGCATAAATAATATCTTAGAGAACATTTCTCACTTGAGGATAAAACTAAAGAATGAATGAGACAAAACAGACCATTAAATGATTAGGGAATAGGAGGCACAAAGAGTGATGAGGAAGAAAATTGTGATGTCCATCTAATTATGCTACACATGTACTCTTTACCCCTGTGCACACTACACGTGCATCCTCTGTACCTGCACACACTTACATGTGCATATGTTATACATGCTCACCCTATACATGCACACATCAGCACATGCAGAGACACAGGCACATGTGAATACATATGAATCCTGCACTTATGCATACAAACACATGCATGTCTACACAGGGCACAAATGTGTGGACACACAACACATGCACAACCCAAGCATGTTCATATCCTATCCATATATACTGCTATACATGTGTACAAAGGCACTTGCACCTATGAACACAGGCACACAGCTACACATGTGAACACCTACATGTCCCTACAACTACACATGACAAACCTAAATATTTGCACCCCTACACGAGCACATGTCAACACATAAGAACATTGACACATTCCTACCCCATCAATAGAACTCATGGCTTTTACTCTAGAGTATCATCAGTTAAAACAAATGAACTTAAGCACATCTTTACTTTTACACTGAGAATGAGATTAGCAAGGTAAAAGGAAGAATGTCTCAACGAAAATGCAAATGTGGTAAAGTGAAGGATGGCTCGACATGAATGCAAACGTGGCAAAGACAAGAGTTCTGAGTAGTAAAGATCATTTTTAGGTCAACTCCGAGGGATATTAAAGACCCAAACATCCTTGCTCTCCTGGAAAATAACAACGTCCAGTCTCAGAGGTGAACTCTGCAGCTGATTCAAGCATTTTGGGCTGTATTAACTCAGACCATTAAAATGCTTGACCTAGGTGAATGGAAAAGAGCTGCAACCTACAAACTAATTCCCTGGAGGTTTCAGTGATTCAGCTTGCACCTAATTACTTACAGCTCTGTTTCTGCTCATTGGCTAGGGTAAGAACGCGATGCCATGAAGAAGTGGTCTACTTTAAGGTAAGTACTAAACACATTTATTGAACTCCCTAATTTTAAAAAATGTATTTTAATTTATTCACTAAAACTTCTTCCCTATTAGTCAAAAAGTACACAGAAAATATGTGCATCCATTTATAATGGGTCTCATTATAAACACTTTCTGAATGGAAAGACTGGAGTTGTTTTACTTCTGAAATGACTTCTGAACGCACAGATTTGAACATGTTAGTCCCAGAAATAAAAATACTTCTGTTTTCTATTCAGCTTACTACTAGATTTTTCCTACTGGCTAGTGGATTTCCAGACTTTTTCTTCATGCAACTGCTTGTTTGGGGATGTTTTATTTTGAGTTGCTGATATTTGACTTCAGGGTTTCATGCTTGTAAGGTGAAGTACTCTACTACATGATCTATACTCCCCACCACTGGCTAACTCTTAAAGAAAGGTTGCTCTGCCCCATGACTCACTAAGATTTGAGGATCAGGTTTGAAAGTCTATGTGGGCACAAAAGTCCATGAAACTTTTTTTTTCCAATTAGCCAACAAAGAGCCAGAAATGGAGCTGTAGCTTAAATAGTAGAGTGTGAACCTTGAATGCAAAAAAAAATTAAGGACAGTACCCAAGCCCTGAGTTCAACCCCAATACTCGCATAAAAATAAAAAGAAAGAAATATAGTTCTTACTACCCATTGAGAGCATAGATCCTAAGAAGCATTGACTGACGGACTCTATGCCTACCCCCTTCTTGCCTGTTAAATCCTTACATAACAAGCATCATTCATAAAACATGTATTACAACGTACATAGATCAATCCTCTGTCCTCACATGTAGCACAATGGGTATAGAAGGAATGGTATGAGGAAGCCAGAGGATGAAATGACCTCTGCTCCTCACACGAGGTGCGTTGCACTTCATTCATAAAGTGCTTTGTTAATTGGCATCCCTCTGTACAATTTTAAAGATAATAATAAAAATGCACATTAAAACAAAGAGGCAATGGGGGCAGAAAAATAGAGCAGCATCTCACTTCTCAGCTTCTAAGAACCTTACTTTTGCTCAGGTGAGCAAATTGGGGTTAGTTGTACCTATTTGGAAAGACACAAGATTGTACAGGACAATCCCTAATTAGGAATGTGAAATTCCTATCAGCGTCAAAGGTGTGGACACCTTGCCAAGGGTTCCATGCATGTAATGGAGCCACAGCCTTTTTTCCATGACTGAGTCACTGTTTGCATGCAGGGCACAACCATTTCTAGGGGTCCACACGCTGCTATTTATCTTCTGTGCCTGGGCTCAACAGGCCCAGTGTCATGAGTAAGGACAGAAGAAGCCAAACGAGTATTACTATGGCCCTTTCTATGGTTTATACATTGCCTCTTTACACCAGTGTTTGGAAGACCTGGACATTTTTCATGTCTTCTAGTCCTACTCGCCAAGAACTTAAAGTGAGGAAAGAATCTCATCTTTCCACAGTATATAAAATACCACCACAGAGGCAATGGCAACCAAGACAACTCTAATGCCACTGTATTGGGGGTTAGATGTTGCTATATTTCCAGTGGCTGCTTTTCTACTCTGGGTTATTTGAAACCAACCATTTTCTCTCCTGTCTGGTTACTCCCCTGCTACTACGTAAGATAGAATTGCCATTTTCTTTCTCTGAGAATTGCTCCAAGTGTGTGGTCTCTATATTCTCAGTAGAATGCTGTGGTGAACCATGTTTGGGGGAGGGACAGAAAAACATTGAGTATTACAGATCCCCGTGTGTTCTGCTTCAGCATTCCCCAGAACCCTCACCTCACTGCCAGGTGTCAACAGACCATATGTCTTCCTCCTTAGTCCCTGTGCACCATTCAGCCAGTTTTTATTTTGATCAGGTTATCTTATATTATTTTGCTGTAATGCTTCTACTATTAGAGGAATATATGACCTATATTTCTTTTTCTTTTCGTGTGTATGTGTGTGTATTGTTCCCTGGACTTAAACTCAGGATCTGGGCTCTGCCTATGAGATTTTGCTTAACTCTAGAATTATAGCACTTGAACCATAGTTCCATTTCTGGCTTTTTAGTACTTAATTGGAAATAAGAGTCTCACAGACCTTCCTGTCCAGGCTGGCTTTGAACTATGATCCTTATGTCCTGAGTAGCTAGGATTACTCCTGTGAGCCACTGGTACCTGGCTGAAACAGTACTTCTTAAGAGATTTCATAAGGACAAAAATAAATGCAAATAAGGCACTTAAGAGTGGTTCATAAGAAATTTTGTAGGTATCACAAGTTATGTTGCATCACTTATTGAAAGCTTTTCATCTGGCTTCATCAAGACTTCCTCATACTTACAATAACTCCATTTGCAACAGCTTATAGAGAACCAAACAGTGAACATAAGCCAGGCTACCATATTTCTTTTCCCACAAAGTAAATGTGTGAGTCTCAAAGTATTAGAATATGATCTAAATATAACAACTCAAGATGCAGTAAAAATTGCAGTGCCGAATTGTACCAGCCTGCCTCTCTTCATTTTGACAAGGTGAGTGTGACATGGAGGAGACCTGGTAATGGGGTGGACTCTGTAGTGGTGTCCAACCCATCAGCATCCTTCAGATTTCTAAAACCAACATTTGAGTTGATGTTTATTCATAATAATATTTGCTATTGAAGATAATAGAAGCATACACACAGACACAGACACACACACACACACACACACACACACACACACACACACACAAATGTGCCAATTACATCTGGATAGAGGTTATTATGGCCATAGTGATCTTCACTGCAATCTTGCTGGACTTGCAAATCCATCGTGGGATCTTGCTGCAGTCCTGTAGGTATTCTGCCTTTACAAGCACATCCGGCTGGACTTGCTGAATGCTATCACCGTTGTCACAGCAGCACCTGCCTCAGCTGATTGGCTTGTGCAGGTGTAAATACTCAGGGTTTCATACCTGAGCCTGGCAGTCAACAAAGAGAGTCATTCTGATGGGCTTCATGCTGAGAACTCAACTTCATGTCAAGTAATCACAAGGAGTGTGGCCAAAAAGAGGCACAAAGCTATAACTTCTCTGAACATTTAAGACTATTTATCAAAACCAACTCCAGGAAATGGAACCATTGGTTGTTTTTATTTTCATTATTATTTTTGTTGGTGGTGGTGGCGGTGGTGCTTGGTTTTGGTTGGTAATTTTTTTTCTTCCTAGATGGTAATAGGCGGACTCAGAAAGAGAGGAAGAAAGGGTGAACAAATGTAATCATGATGTTCAGTATACACTATGTAAAAAATGACCATATAACTTGTGGGTAGGGGTGCAAGGGTGAAACTAGGGGAATGAAAGGAAGGGGTGACATTGTCCAAAGAAAGGATATACTCATTATCTGACTTATGAAATAGTAGCTCCCCTTACAACACCTTAATCATAAGATAATTTTTAAAGAAACACACAAATGATAAAAAAAATCATTTTTGTTTAAAGCTTAATATACTTTAAATCTCCTCCAGTACATATGGAGGGAATACATATCTCTGTGCTTCCCAATTATCACTTTACAGATCAAGGCTTTATAGCCACCTCCAAAATATTAGCCTTAGAAATTGTTGAGTAGTAAATATTGATGTATTCCTAAAAGGGAAATAGTACTTTTTATAGTTGATATCTACCAACTGATTAGAATAAACATTCATTTTTAAATGAAAAATGCAATTTATAAACAAACTTCAGTAAGTCCTTGTGGCATTTATTCATGTAGTAAATATTTCAATATGGTCAAATGGTAAGTTCTTCTTTTGAATTTGGGTGTACAACATAGTAAGTTACAGTGGAATAAATGAAATGACTTCTTGTCATGTATGCAGTGACATGGCCATCCAGGTCCTTCAAAAATCATACCTTGAAGTACATTGCCCCAGTACCTAAGAAGGCAAATATATTTGGATGTAGGATCTTAAAAGAGGAAATATAGCAATATGATGTCATAGCCAATCCAATAAGGTCCTAATTCAATGTGTATTGCTATAAGAAGAGGAAACAATGGGAAGAAGCACAGAGAAAGGAACATGGACAAGGCAGGAAGCCAGGCCTCCAATGGAAGCAACCCTGTGACCCTACACTTTGAACATATAAGCTCCAGAATCAAGACAAAATACATTTCTCTTCTTTAAACACATTTCTGGCAGTTGCTACTGCACTCTTCACAAACACACACACACACACACACACACACACACACACAGAAGATAACATATACAAATCACTGGAGCATTTCTTCAGTCTTTGACTTATGTATATTTTTAAATTAGCACCAGCTGAGCGTACTAACATAATCACAAGGAAAAAAAGTTAAGAAAACCTGCAAAAATTAAGTTAATGAGCTATACTATTAATATTTATCAATGCAATAAACAATTAAATCTTTCATTACTTCCTTTATAATATAAGTTTGAAATGGAAGCTATTTGGAGAAAAAATTAAGAATAATTTTGGTGTAATTTTAATTAACAGAATTGTATACTATCTCTTAAGCTTGCTAGACAGACAGACAGACAGATCAACTCTACAATAATACAGAAAGCTGAATTGTCAAATGAATGCACATAATCCTTAGATCTTACTTAATATGAAACTTTACTAATGATTTAGAAAACACAGTACCTTGGGTATATTGATTCCAAGTGAGAGAATAGTGGTACATACCAACTCAGAAGAGGAGCTAGGGTTTGAGTTCCTTATTTTTATTTTACTTTATTATTTTTTTGGCAGTGCAGACATTAGAACTCAGGACTTCATGTTTGCTAGGCAAGAAGTCTACATGTGAACCATGCCTTCAGCGTGGTTTCTTAGTTTTTATAGTTGGTTAATCTTGCAACAGTAAATGGATTCATAACTGAATTACATTCTCTAAGTATTCATCTCCCATAACCTCATAAATTCAGGTTCTTTTTTTTTTTTTTTGCCAGTCCTGGGCCTTGGACTCAGGGCCTGAGCACTGTCCCTGGCTTCTTCCCGCTCAAGGCTAGCACTCTGCCACTTGAGCCACAGCGCCGCCTCTGGCCGTTTTCTGTATATGTGGTGCTGGGGAATTGAACCTAGGGCCTCGTGTATCCCAGGCAGGCACTCTTGCCACTAGGCCATATCCCCAGCCCCAGGTTATTTTCAATACATGCTTTGGATAAAAGAGAAATTTAGGGTAGATTTCTGTTTTCTCTCCACTAGAAAAGGAGGGCATTTACGAAGAGATTTGTGAGAATAGGCAAGGAAGAATCTCAGACCTGTTAACAACCTGTTAACAACTTTCTTTTTAATATCATTTAAGGTCTCAACTGTTCTGCAGAATAGTTACAATTGTCCAACACTCTTTACAGATAGGAACCTGGAATGGAGTGATACATTTCCCAAAGATAAACAGTTAAAGTACAGGTGAGCATATTCAAACACTGGGTAGGCATCCTCATAGTCTGGCTTCTGGGGTGAGATGGAATCTGTGGTAGAATATTTGCTACTTATGACTGAGGCTTTGAGTTTAATCCACAATATTGAGGAAAAACACTGTTGGAACAATTCTTTTACTAGAATGAACTTATTTTTGTTGTATTATAGACAAAGAAAGACTTTTACTACATATAGCGCAGTATGTATCAACTTCGATTTTCAATACTTTGATGATGTTTTTTATATAAGTTTAGATGAGCTATTTGTAAGTCCCCTCTCTTCTTATTGTAATAATTTGATCTTAATGTTAGTGCTGCCAATGGTTAAAATGCTACTTATCTTAGAAATTACGTGAAATAATATTCTTTTTTTGTTATTGATGTTTTCTGTGAAATGCTTCATGGCCTTCGCAACTATTTGAATGTTATCTTTAAATGGAATAGTAGTTTGATGTGAAGAATATTTCAAAAGTACATTTTTACATACAAGTATCTTAAGACATTAACTTGACATACTAATAAACCAATCAATACATGAGCAAAGGAGCTAAAGAGAGATTTCTCAGAAGAATGACAACTAGACACATACGGGAAGTGCTCAAAATTCTTGGCCATAAAGAAAATGCAAATCAAAATAACAGTAAGATTTCATCTCATCCCAATTAGATTGGCTAACATCAAGAAATGCTGGTGGGGAAGTAGGAGAAAAGGCATCCTATTGCACTGTTGGTGCAATGTAAGCTAATTCAACCAGTCTGAATGATGGCTTGGAGGTTCCTCCAGAAACTAAACAGAGCTTCCCTATGACTCAGCCATACTACTCTTGGGCATCTACCAAGATCATTACAAATCAGGCAATTATAAGTCAGACCCTTGCGCATCCATGTTTCTTGCTAAACTATTTGCAATAACCAAGTTATGGAAACAGCCCAGTTACCCTACAACAGATGAGTGGATTGAAAAAATGTGGGACATATACACAATGGAATTTTACTTATCTATTTGAAATAATAATATGTCATTTGCAAGAAAATGGATGAACCTAGACCAAATTATGCTAAGTGAGTTAAGCCAATCTCAGAGAGACAAACAGCACATGTTTACTGCTATATGTGGAAGCTAGATCTAAAATACCCTGGACAAGATAACTTATACAGGACTCTTGGTATTCATACCCAAACAGTCAGCCTAAAAGATAATACTCCTAGGGGAGGAATACAAAGAAGTAACCCTTCTGACAATTTAAAATGCTATTTATCAAAGTGAATTCCAGGACATGAAATCATGTTTGCTTTTGTTGATGATGATATTGTTGTTTGCTTTTGCTTCTGAGATTTTTTTGTCTTTTTACAGGGGAAAGGCAGTGGTGAGGGAGGACACAGAAATGGAGGGAGGAAAGGTAAACAAATGCAGTCATCCATTTTTACATATACCATATGTCAAAGCCAAACTATGCAACTATGCAACTTGTGGGCAGGGAAGCATCAAGAAAGCAAAAGAAGGGGTGACATTGTTCAAACAGAATTGTACCCATTACCTGACTTATGGAGTGATAACCCTTCTGTGTATATCTTAATAATAGCAATAAAATTACATCAAAAATTGCATTTTAAAAGACACCTGTAATTTAAATTCAAATCATGAAGAATATTTTGGCAAAACATGTTTTACCCTGCATTTTCAGTAAAACAAATAAATGTTATTTAAAAAGTCTTAATTATTTTAATTATTACTACAGGTTGAATTCTGCATGCACACGCGCGTGCGCACGCGCGCGCACACACATACACACACACACACACAAATTGTTGAAGTCCTAACTCCTGATACTGTTAGTGTGATCTTATTATTTGGAAGCAGAATCTTTTGCAAATATGATTAAATTAGGACCCTTCCCTAGGGTAGATCCTAATCCACGACCACTGACCAATTTGTTTGAAGAGGACAATTCAAACAGTGAATGTGCTGTGTGTTTGCAAGACAGGGGCTGAAGATTTTCAGCTGAAAGCCAAGAAATACCAAGAACTGATGTCCTTCACCCGAGTCTAGAAAATAAGCAATAATATGCTGCATTCCAAATGGTTAAAATGAAGTTATACAGAATGCAAAAAAATATGGATAATAGAACACAATTTCAATCAAATTTATATCCATGAACTTCAAGCACATAGAAAAGAAATTGGATTTGGTTTTGAGAAGTTAGAACATTGAACATTCTTGGATAGTGTACTTTTCATTTTGTTGATTTTTCTCTTTTGACCTTGGGTCTGTTTCTCGTATGTTAAATAATTCAGCTAAGCATTAGGAGTTCCCATCCCCATACTGTATACTAATTTCATGTGGCTCCCTATGTCCACTTAAAGATATACTTGGATCCTCTAATGAAACTTGCTCTAAGTCCCATATTGATCCACTCATTAATTGTATATGACCTGTGTTTAGAAAAATAAATCAAGTGCAACCTTATTAGAGGGAAGCCTGAGCTTAATAAGATTTAAAAACATGTCTTATTGATTAATCCATATTACTCAGAAGAATTCAATTTTATGATTCAAAATTTGTTTCACCACAGACATTGAGGCTCTTTCCTTGGTTTAAATTAATCATTAAAAGAACAAAAAGCTACTTCTGCATTAATACCCATTTTTACATCATTTCACTTGCAAACTTTGTCTTCTAAACTACATTGTCCCTATTTGTTCCATAGTTAAACATAGTTATCCAAGATAACCATGGTGGCAATGTGACTAGGATTCCAGTCCTTGGGAAGCAGGCATAAGAGGATCATGAATTGAAGGCTAGCCTGGGGTACATGGTAAGGTCTAGTTTCAAAACAAATTAGAAATGAATCATTAAGCAGTATGGTTCTGATTGTGGTTATGTCACCTACAATGACATTCCAGGATCACTATTTGATAGTGAAATGACAATGTATGCCAAACATTCAGCTCTTGCAAGCAGATATGTTCTCATGTGAAGACTCTAGTAGCTCTGACTGGTAACAAACCTGAATGCATCTGCATCAGACAGCACAACCCAAAAGCAAGTATGAAAACTGTCATCTAAGAGTCTCCTGATTTTGACAGTGAAACATTGAATTGTGTTTAAATTTAGCTTCCAACCTTTTTATTTTAAGTGGAATAATGACAGAAAACACAGCCAAGATATGTTAAAAAGTTGTGCTTTGCTCTGCTCTGCTCCAGTATGAAGAGTTGAAAAAGATTTGCAGACCTTGAATTGAGCTATTTATGCCCAAAGACTACAACGCCAATCTTTTCTAATTTCATGACGACAGTTTGACTGAAATTCAGCTTTAGGATGGAAAATAATAATAATAGCTTTTATTCATTTGGATCATTTAGAGGCATGAGGGCAGAGGTGTCCTGTACAGAATTGTTGGAGGCCAAGCCTGCTCACCCAATTCAGAGAATAAAAGGCATAATGCACCAATGCTAATGATACAAAGAAAGCCATTCTGCTCAGCAGAAAGGAATGGCATTTTGTGGAAAATACTTTGGAGATACTTCTGAATTTTAAGAAAAAATACAATCATTTCATAACTTTTAGAGAGAAAAATATATTTGAAACATGTCCTTCAAAAACCAAAATGCCCTTTGTAATCTCACACAAATAAAACTTCTTCTGCCTCAGGATGAGAAGTAGCTGACATTCATGTCAATGACATTGAAACAATGGAAAATCCTCCCCTGCTAGTGTGATTAGTCAGATTACAAACACAAGCACAAAATCTTCATGGTCAATTTATAGTCACTGCCAACACCGGGGTTGGGGGGGGGGGAATTGTTTTTTTTTCCTCTGGTAAGAAAAGTTCCTCTGAATATTTTCCACTGTGAGATTATCTCAGGATTCTAATTTTTTTCCCCAAAGATTTCAAGAACACCATTTTTTTCTTTAAAAATCCTTCTACAATTAAAATTGCATGCATTTTAAAGAGCTATATATAAACTCTTAGTTTAAGAAACATTCGCTTTGTAGCAGAAATGGCACAGAAAAGTAAACAAATGGGGAAAATGAACCAGGCTTTTTTTTTTTCCATTTTATACAAAATGTATTTTTGCCTCCATAGAAGGAGGAACTTTTCTTTCTGCTACTATTTTTGCAGGAGAAAAATAGGCTAAGCTATTTCACACAATATTTTCTACTGAGCTAAAAATGTAGTCATCATCAAATTTCCAAAAGCAGAATACAAAACATAGAACTCTATAATTATGTCTAATAATCACATTCATCATTTAAAATCCACCTTGTGATTAGCTCCAGGAAAAGAGCAAAAGAGAGTATAGAGAATTAAGAAAATCAAAGTGAAGAAACCAAAGGAAGCAAATACATAAAACTAAGGAAGACAGAGGCACCAAGGGCAAGACATGGATTATAGGGTACAATTGTTGTGGAGACTGAGGCAGAATCCATATAGAAAGCAGACATTCTCATCACCAGAAATTCAATTCCATGAACATCATCCAATCTGAACAAACATGCAAGGCCAAGATCTGTCACAGAGATAGTATTTGTACATTGCTATGGTTTGGATTTTGAATATCTCCCACCCCAAAGGGCTAAAGACTAAGTTTCCTGACTGTAGTGTTATTGGGAAATTGTAAAATCATGAGGTTGAGCATGGTAGGAGGAAGTCAGGACATTGGTACAGTGTCCATGGAAGGAATTTGGGGACCCAAATAACTCTCCCTTCTTCTTCACTGCCTAGGTAAGCAGACCTCTTCATATGGTCCTACCATGATATATTGCTACCAAGCCAACCAACCATAGTCAGAACCCTCCAAGAGAAACATTTCCCCTTTAACTTCATTTATCTCAATGTTTCTTATAGCTTGCAAAGCTGATCAACCAAGAAATTTGTACCATAATCACCAATACAAGTTAAGTTTTTTCAGCCAAATAATAGACATTAAGGGCAAATTTGACTTTCAGTGTATGCTTTATAGCCAGGATAAAATATTAACAAAGAAAATAACAGTTTTATTAAGCTTTATTCATCTCTTTTTGCTTAAAAGGTTAACAAATATTAGGTAGTAAAGACAAGTACTTCCAAATGAAGAATTCTCCCACATTATAATCAGAAAGTAGCCTATTATAGTATAGAGATAGTATGGATAGTATAGAGATGCATACAAACATACATGTATGATTTTCTATATGCCACCTAACTGATAAGCATTGTATTTTTATTATGCTATGTAATATTAACTATGACCACTTGATTTATAAATATCATTCATTTAACCAAAAATACAAAACAAGTTTATTCTGTCTAATTCCTTACCCATTTGTCTTCTACCCCTTGGAATTTTAATAAATATTTGACACCTTCAGTCTTAGCTCTTCTTCTCTTGACTAATTCACTAGATCTTTTTCCAGTTATGTCCATTTCAGAATGTAAATTAACTATTGAAATCTTAATTAAAAATATATGCCATGTCTTAAAATAATTTTGTTCTCTGATTACTTTATCACTGTGCCTTTAATGTAGTTTCTATTCATTATTTTACTTAACAAATTATTCTAAGGGTACTTGTTTTTTAGCCCCATATTATTTAATCTCCATGGATTCTTTTTTTTTTTTTTTTTTGCTTTATTTCATTTTATTTCTTTCCATTTCTTCATGTTACTGACTCTTATAGCTATTTATTTATTTACGGTGGCTATTCAGCTCTAAGTTATATGTGAGAGAGAATGAGAAATGTTCAGTGTTTCTTGCCTGTGCTGTACATACTGGTAAATAGAAGTGTGCCTACATGGGGACATCACACATGGTTTTACCAAGATCTCAAGATTTGACACCTCCCCCAGTCAACTCTCATGCTGATTGACCATATTATCATTCTAGCTCCATAGTATTTGACAAAAGTCAACTCTGCTCTTGTGAAACAGAAGTTTGGGATTACAACCCCACAGAATCCTACTTGATTTTGGCTTTGGTCCCTAGAGTTTAGGAGAAAGCCATGTCACTTCTCCCTCTTTCCTGTGGAATTTTTAGTTACATTTCTTCTCACAGAGATGTGGCAGGCCTTTTGCAAGGAGCTCTGTTTTGGTCCTTGGCCCACAACAAGACAGAGAGGCATGCCTCCTTGCTTTGTCAGAAGATCTCAACTCCCAAGGAGGGAAGATGGCGCCAAAACAATAGGGAGGCACCCCAACTCACTCCAACCAAATAGTGAGCTGGGAGCTCCAACATCCAATGCCCCATCAAGAGACCGGAAATTCAACAACCAGAACAAACAGAGACAGGAAACAAAGGAACAAAGAAAAAAAACCTATAAACTGCACAAAGCTGGAAAATCTCCAGGGTACCCCCACCCAGGCCCGAACAGGGCCAGGCCAGGCAAGCGGCCCTGGCCCCGTGGAACCACAGATCTTCAGCAAGTGCAGACACTACAGCAGAGAAGTCCTACCTTGAGTGCAGATACCAGACAGCAGGAGCTCCCCGGGACCCAGACCATGCTTAGACCCTGCCAGACTGTGGCACAGAATGCAGAACAGACTGAATAGGCGAGACCAGAGAGCAGCAAAGGAGCCAGGCACCATGGACATGGAGAGGTGAGGCTGCCACCACCACACCCCGCCCCAAAGAAATCCCATAGCACCACAGAACACACAATCTTCAGGACCAGTAAGGTCCCCATCGCCCCCGCCCCCCCCAATGGGAGATCAGCTCTGGCTGAGATCCAGAAGGTAACCTGGACTTCATTGCAAGGGGACAAAGAAACCAGAGCTCCCTCCCTCCCTCTCCCCGCCCTGAGGGAGCAAAAGATCCCCTACATCTAGGACCCTACATCACCTGGGAGGACACAGAAGCTAGCAGCAGGCAGAGCAACTCTCAACAAAGTTGCCTGGGGAGACACATTAGACCAGTGTCCCCCAAAGCCCTGCTGGCGTGCCTGAATTTGCATACACCAGTTCCCCCAGCAGGGACCCTGGGGCTGGGGGACATTTGGCCTCTGACTGAGGTGCTGGGGTTTGTGCGGACTTTCTGAAGGGCAGACGCACTCATGCTCAGGTGCAATACCAGCCCAGCAGGGTCACCTGGGCCTGAGCACATGCGCCCCTCCCCCCAGCAGAGGTGCAGAGAGGCTGCATGCACCAACTCCCCCCATACACTTGAACCTGCTTGGGGTCACACATACCGCCCCACAGCAGAATCATGAGAGGGCACAAGCACTGCCCCAACAGTCTGGAAGAGCACACCCCAAAAAGAGGCACATATGCTCACACCCATGCACCATCCAGCAGCCTGGGGGTGCGAATGCACACGCCCCCCCAAAAGGCCCACATAGGTCAGCATCCTAGCCCTCCAGTAGGAGGGCCCCACACCCTCTGTCCTCCGCGGGAGAGCACAGGTGGGCAAACCGCCCCTCAGCAACAACACTCACTCTGAGAGATGAGCACCCCTGAGCCACAGCAACTAGCAGGGAAAGAAATACAAAAGAGACAAGTCTCCAAACCATGCAGAATCAGCAACCCGCAACCCCCCAACAGGGGCTCACAAGGATCAATACATCATGTTGGCAGAGCACTCTCACACAGAGAAAGCTGAAGGACCTACACACCCTTAACTGAGGAGAGGGTGACTGCATTGGCAACAACTGAGGCAGGCACACTCACACATAGAGCAGTAAGATACAACAGCAGAGATCAAACCTGGAGCCAGGATACAAACCAGTCCCAGCTGGTGGACCAGTGGGAACCAGCACAAAGCCAAGCCAAGGCCACCACCTATAGGGTACCAAAAGGAAGTGCAGGAGAAACCAAGAATCCATAACTCCTTCATCCCAGATGCATAAATCACACAGAAATATTACAAATTTTATGAAAGGTCAAGCCAATTCGCCAGCTCCAAAAACCAGTGTGACCGAAGAGGAGATGAAGAATAAAAAACACTTCACGCTATGATAGCAGAAATGACCAAAAGCATCAGGAATGAAATCCAGAAACAATTTCAGTAATTCAGAAAGGAATTCTAGAATGAACTTCAGGAAGCCAAGAAAGAAATGGAAGTAAAAATAGATACAGTTCACTCCTCATTTAAAGAACACTTTAACATTGTTAGAGCTGAAATTCATGAAAAAAATGGAATCAAAATGCAATTCATTAAAAGAAGATATTACCACACTGAGAGCTATCTAGCAACCATAAATAGCTCACTTGCCTCAAAGCAAACTACACTTGAAGGAACGTCTCAAAGGATTGATCATTTGGAATCTAGGGTGTCAATTCTGGAAGATGACTCAGCTGATAAGGACCAGAAGAAGATTATCACACTCCAAGAAACTGTCAATCTTCATGACAGACTAATCCAGGAGATACTGGACAGGGAGATGAGAAATAATCTGAACATAATCAGAATAGATGAAGGAGATGAATAGCAGGGCAGAGGTTGTATAACACATATTCAATAGAATTATTACAGAGAATTTCCCCAATCTCAAAAGGGAAACCTTACCCAAATTACAGAAGCAAACAGAACACCCAGCAGACCAGACCCTAGAAAAAACAGCCCCAGACACATTATAGTCAAGGCCTCAGATCTTAACAACAAGGAACATGTCCTGAATGCAGTCAAAACAAAGAAAGACCTATACTACAATGGAAAAAAACATCAGAATCACAGCAGACCTCTCCACACAAACTTACAAAGCATGAAGAACCTGGAAGAACACCATCCAAGTCCTGAAGGCCAACAACTGCCAACCCAGACTTAAATACCCAGCAAAATTAGGATTTAATTTCAAGGTAGAAAACAAAACCTTCCACAACAAAGAAAAATTAAAGGAATATATGAACAAAAAGCCAGCCCTACAGAGAATTCTAAGAGGAGAATGTCACCCAACGGAAGACACTCAAGACCAAGGAAACCCAGTAGCCATAACCCAATAACAAAACACCTTAATAAACACAGGAAAGAAGCAAAACAAAGGTTAATAGTAAAAAGGAAGGGAAAAAAAACCATACCTGTCCTGTCCATAGTAACTATAAACATCAATGGACTTAACTCTCTGATAAAAAGAAAAAGATTGGCAGAGTGGACCTGGAAATAAGATATATCTATCTGTTGTCCTCAAGAGACCCATCTCACAGCAAAGGACAAAAACAGGCCCCGAGTGAAAGGATGGAGTAAGATCTTCCAAGCAAACGCACCTACCAAAACGGCAGGGGTAGCCATCCTGATTTCAGACAAACTAGACTTCTCAGTAAAATCAGTTCAAAAAGATAAAGAGGGCCACTACATATTAATACAGGGAAGAATCTAGGAAGAAAATATTACAATAGTTAATATTTATGCACCCAAAGTTGGATCACCTAAATATGTCAAACAAGTTATTTCAGAACTACAGAACAAGATAGACCCAAATACAATAATAGTAGGAGAGGTCAATACTCTACTCTCTCCAAGAGACAGATCCAACATACAGAGGATTAGCAAGGGAGCCGAAGACCTAAGTACCACCATATCCCACATGGATATGACAGATCTATACAGAGTATTTCACCCTATAGAGACCCAATACACATTCTTCTCAGCAGCCCATGGAACATACTCCAAAATAGATCATATTATATGCACACAAAGAGCCTTAGCAAATACAAGAGTATTGACATTATCCCAGGTATTCTATCTGATCACAGTGGAATCAAACTGCCCTCAATAACAAGGGATCTTGCAGAAATTACACAAAAACTTGGAGACTAAGCTCCTCACTACTATCTAAAATCTGGGTCACAGAGCAAATTAAGGATGAAATTAATGAGTTCATAAACCACAATGACAATGAAAGTACATCACAAAGAAACCTATGGGATACAGCAAAGGCAGTGCTGAGGGGAAAGATCATTGCCCTCAGCTCACACATTAAAAGAATGGAATCAGATCAGGTGAATAACCTCATGATACAGTTAAAATGACTGGAGAGTCATGAAAAAATAGAACCTAAAATGACAAGGAAGAGTGAGATTACAAAAATCAAAGAGAAGATTAATGAAATTGAGGAAAGATCATCTGACAAATAAATAAAAATAAAAGCTGGTTCTTTGAGAAAATAAATAAAATTGACAGACAGCTTGCAAAACTTACAAAAAAAAAAAAAAAAGAAGAGAAGAGACTCATATCCGTAAGATCAGGGACTCCACGGGAAAAATTACAACAAGTACACAGGATATTCAATCAATTATAAGGAACTGTTTCCAGAACCTTTACTAAGTAAAGAACAAAACTTGTACAGAGATGGATCAATTCTTAGAGAAGTATAAACTGCCCAAACAGAATCAAGAAGAAATAAATTAATTAAGTAAACTAATAACCTACAATGAATACAGGAAGTAATCAAGAGCCTTCCAACAAAGAAAAGCCCAGGCCCAGACAGATTCACCAATGAATTTTATAAAACCTTCAGTGAGAAGCTAATACCAGTACTCCTCAAATTCATCTGCAAAATAGAAACAGAGGGAGAAATCTGAAACTCATTCTATGAAGCTAATATCATACTCATCCCCAAACCAGGCAAAGACCCAACAAAAAAAGAGAATTACAGACCAATATCACTTATGAACACACATGCAAAGCTCTTCAACAAAATATTAGCTAACAGGATCCAGAAACTAATTAAGAAAATTATACACCACAATCAAGTAGGCTTCATCCCACAGATGGAAGGCTGATTTACCGTTCAACAATCAATAAATGTAATTCACCACATTGACAGAGCTAAGACCAAGAATCACATCATCATCTAAGTCGATGCCCAAAAAGCCTTCGACAAAATACAACACCCATACATGTTAAAAGCCCTGGAAAGTATAGGAATAGAAGGTACAGTCTTTAAAATAATAATAGCCTTATACAACAGACCAACTGCTAATATTATATTAAACAGGGAGAAACTAAAAGCATTTCCCCTAAAATCAGGAACAAGACAAAGATGCCCACTCTCCCTGCTTTTATTCAACGTTGTGCTGGAATCCCTAGCCATAGCAGTAAGGCAAGAAGAGGGCATTAAAAGGGATCCACATTGGAAAAGAAGAAATCAAACTATCCCTATTCACAGATGACATGATGTTATGCCTGAAGGACCCAAAAAACTAAGTCCCTAAACTCCTAGACCTAATAAACCATTTTGGCAAAGAAGCAGGTTACAAAATCAATCTCCAAAAATCAGCAGTTTTCCTGTACACCAGCAATGTACAAGCAGAAAAGGAAATTATGGAAAAAATACCATTTGCAGTAGAATAAATTACATAGGGATTAACCTAACCAAAGATGTGAATAACCTATTTAATGAGAACTATAAAAACAAAAAAGAGAAATCAAAGAGGACACCAGGAGATGGAAACCTCCCATACTCATGGGTAGGCAGAATCACTATAGTGAAAATGGCCATATTGCCCAAAATGTTATACACATTCAGTGCAATCCCCATCAAAATCCCAGCTACATTCTTCACTGAGATGGAGAAAACAACCTATAAATTCATATGGAACAATAAAAGACCTAAAATAGCCAAAGCAATTCTAGGCAAAGGAAGCAGCACAAGAGGACTCACAATACCAGACTTCAAGCTCTATTATAGAGCCATCATAACAAAAACAGCCTGATACTGGCATACAAACAGACCCAAAGATCAATGGAATATGATAGAAGACCCGGAAATAAATTCTCATACTTACAGGCAGCTGATATTTGACAAAAGAGTTAAAGACATACAATGGGAAAAAAACATAGCCTCTTCAACTACTGGTGCTGGGAAAACTCGGCAACCACATGTAGAAAACTCAAATAATGTTGAGCAAGACAAGCCTGGAACACAGAGAACAGAGGCGCATGGTCTCCTTGATATATGATTGTTGGGCTGGGGGTGGGGGGGAGGGAGAACTGTGGAGAACAGGTCTGCAGGGTGGCAAACTTCTTTTCAGATGGGATTTCCACGTTTGGGTCAGAGAATTTGCATTGTGTATCTAAAACCAAACAGTTGCCAAACAAACACAAAAAGGTATAGGATAACCTAACAGAAGATTGCAGTAGCTCAACAGCTATGTGCATATGATTGTATAAGATGAGGCTGAGTAGGGTGAATGAACTCCAAGAGAGGCAAACAGGAGGATTTTATTGTTGTCGTTAATATGCTAGGTGAATTTCCTTTGGCATACCCCACATGGTTACTGTATATGATTTTGGTACACTGGATATTGTATATATGCTTATCTGAACTAGGGAAGGGAAAGAAAAATGAGGGAGGGTGTAATAGTTATGACAAGAAATGTGCTCACTATCTTATTATGTAACTGTACCCCCGCTGTATATCATCTTGTCAATAAAAGTTAATTTAAAAAATGATCTCAACTCTCCATGCCTAAAACAGTTCTACTGAGAGCAGAAAAAATGTGTGGCTAGGCAATCCACACAAAACCCTCTCCTATAGAAGTCATTCATCCCTCACCATGACCTTGAAACTCCTAGATATCACATCACTACGCCTTGAATTTGTGAAGGTTTCTTGGCATCGTATCATGGCCCTTTGCCCTTGGAAGATTTGCATGTGAACAATGGCCTGATTGGACCTTAAAGATGTGTGTCAAAATAAACATCTAGTCAAAGGCGTGAGAGGATGCCTAAGAAGTTTGTATAGGCTACATGGAGCTGCTGATTGGGTCTGAGAACTGCTATGGCCCAGAGGTCGTCAAATGACCTTGGGAGTCAGTTCTCCCCTGGAGAAAGTTTCTTTAGCTCTTACCTATAAACCAGGCAGTGCCTTTCCTTGCAACACCTCCCATATAATGGGAGCTCTACTTACCTTTTTCTTCAATAAATTTTTGCTTTTTTACTTCTCCCATTGTGTCTATGAACTCATTCTCATAGACCATGGAGACAACAGAACTGATCCAGGTGTTATGGTTTTCCAGTAGCACCATATCTATATCCACATAATTCCTGTGCCAAGAGAGCACAGGAATTCGCTTTTAATTTCCTCGTGTTTTCTTCCATGTGAGAAATATCTTTTCTTTTGAGCTTTAAAAAAATTCTTTACATTTGTAAGTTTTTATTCAACAGTCCTAACTAGAAACTTCTCTACTGAATTGATTACTTACCAAGAAATTAACTTGCTATCAAAGTATCACCAAAAGGAAGCTATTAGTGAAATATCTTATAAAACGCATCCTCTTTTGAAAGTTATGTTACATTTTTTTCAATAGTAGAATAAGAAAGGACAACAAGGCAAATGTTTTGATGTTATATACAGGACATTATGTTTACATGCTTTAATTGCATCTTTAAAAAGTACTTCAAGGTAATTTAAAATAGAATATAAGATAATGACTTCATTGACTATACAAACTACCAAAAAATATTTCCTAGCTTTTCAAGGCTGTAAAAGAACCATCCACTGTAAGTGAGAAAATAAGAATGAGGTTCAAATGGGAACATCTGGCATTATCCAGAGTGAAAGTGATTATTGACTTGATTCAGTCCTTAAAAACATTCTAAAGTAATTCAAATGAGTTTCTGCCTCAAACTCTAAGTATTTGCAAAGAAGGTTATCTTCAGAGCCATTTAAAAGCAATCTGTAAGTCTCCAATGTCTTTTATCAGTACAAAATATGCCCCATGTAGTGGAAACAGCTCATGCGGTTTTCCCAAACTCACCAAGTTAATTTATATAAACCTAGTAAACTATCCAGGTTGGATTTTTCAGTGAATTCTCATATTGGTTGTGGATAAGACAAGTATCAACATTGTTTCATAGATTGTATTATACTTTACAAATACTTGAAAATGTTTTCTATAGATCCTACAAATTCTACATTATGATATAACAAACCACACCAACTGCTTTTCTCAGCTCAAGCCAAGAAACAAAGAAGCTATAGGCTCAATGTATGATAGTATATCTCTTTGTTTAATGAGGTGACACTTCAACTTAATTAACTGGCACACTGTACAGATTTTCAATAGTGACAAGTGTCTTTTTTTTTCAGGCATGAGCCACCACTGCCTGGCCCCACGCCTCTCTCTCTCTCTCTCTCTCTCTCTCTCTCTCTCTCTCTCTCTCTCTCTCTCTCTCTCTCTCTCTCTCTCTCTCTCTCTCTCTAGTTTTGGGGCTTGGACTCAGGGCCTGAGCACTGTCCCTTGCTTCTTTTTGCTCAAGGCTAGCACTCTACCTCTTGAGCCAAAGCACCAATTCTGGCTTTTTTCTGTTTATGTGGTGCTGAGGAATCGAACCCAGAGCTTTGTTCATGCTAGGCAAACACTCTATCACTAATCCACATTCCCAGTCCCAACAAGTACCATTTTTGTAGTTTGAATGTCAAATGTTCTCAATAATTTTACTATGAATACTAAATTGAGGACTATGCAAAGAAGACTGCTCTACAACAATTGAAAAGTGTATTTCCTGAGGGGAAGAACATAGTGAGCTAAACCTTATGTACTATAAATTTGAAGCCAACCTCAGTGTTTCCATTCTGGTGTATACTTTTCATGCAAACATCATGTTGCTATGAAGGGAACAGAAAGAACTGCTCCCTATTGAGGCTGATTTTCCATCTTTGCTTATAAACTGTCTTTAATTTACCTGAAACAACCCACTCACACTTGGAGGTTTAAAGCAGATTCTTTAAATGTGGTACTCGTGTGTACAGTTAGCTTTAAAAGATTCTAGTATGTGTTGGACATGCATTGAAGTATTTAATCCTCTCTATAAACTGATGGGATAATTATGTAATTATCCTAATCTTAGAGATGAGAAATATTAGACTAGGTGAGCAGGTGGAGCCCGAATGCCTGTTACATTGTTTCTTTAGCCTCTTTTGCTGAGATGCAGCTAAGGAAAAATAAAACAAAAAAGAAACATAGAAAATGGTGACTTTTTTAAACTGGCTATGTTTGTCACCCCTCTTCTCAAAGATTCCCTGTCTAGTCTCTGTTATTTGTGAGCATATTCCTTTGCATGGCAAAAGGTACTGCAGATATAAGTGAAAGATATTAATATTGAATACTCATTGTGGATTCTTCTGGGCATGCCCAACATATCTACAAGGCTCCTTAGAAGTGGAAAAGGAAGGCAGCAATGTGCGGAGTTGGTGATGACCCTTATATGAAGAGTGGTGAGCCTCTAGAAGTTGAATAGGCAAGGAGCTAGCTGTTCCTGAAGCCTCTATGAAAGGATGCAGACCTGATTTTAGCCCAATAAGAACCAATTCATATGTCTGCCCTCTAAATTAGTAAGATTTTTTTTTAATTCATGCTGATTTAAGGCACCTAATTTAGGGTAATATATTATGGTAGTTACAGGAAACTATGACAGTGTCTAAAATCATTAACATTAGAAACATGTAGATACCAGCTGAAATTTACATTTACCACAGGTAAATATGTGTGCTTGGGAAACTAACAGTACTTCCTAAGAGAATAAATGTGGCCCCAGCATGTACATAAGATCTATTTAAAACTTTACTATCCATTTTAGAGTATGAAGGAACTATCAAGAAACAAACTCACGAGTTGAATTGAGGAAAGGAAGTGTATGTCAAAAAACATTTCTTTTTGTGTTACTCACACCAACCAATCATGAAGAAATATTCATAATATTAGGCTAAAGCTGTCACTTCTTTAAGATTATGGATTAAAAATTAATAAGATCTAGGTACCAGTGACTATTTGAAGATTGTGGTTTGAAGGCAGTCTAGGTTAAAACAGAAAAGTCTACAAGACCCTCATATCCAATTACAAAATCCAGAAGTGTAGCTCAAGTAGTAGAGTGTTAGACTTGAGTAAAGCAGCTAAAGCACAGTGCCCAGGCCCTACATTCAAACTCTATTTACAGCATGCACACACACACACACACACACACACACACACAAACAGAAACACACACAAATACACATACACACAGTAAATACGAAAATATAATATCCTTTTATAAAACAAATGCATACTAACAAATTTTTAAAAATCAAATGCAACAAGTTAGAGTTTTGTACACAAATATTTAATTATAATAGGAAAAATTTCTAAAACAAAAAATTCAAGTAAGTAAATGTGAAAAAATCTGCTTTAACGTTTTAGATATTCTATTTTTAAAACTTTATCAATTTTTTTAAGTTTAATGCATAAACTGTACAGTAATAAAATTGTTAAAAGAAACTTTCAAACAAAGATGAACAATTATAGTATTTCATTAACTATAAACATAGTAAATTCAATGCAATTTCAAGTTTCATCTAGATTTATTTACAAGGCAAGCAAAGCTCTATCGCAATCTCCTCTTTCTACAGACAAAATAATAAAATATATGAAAGACAAAAGAAAGAAAAAGGGGCCTGGGAATATGGCCTAGTGGCGAGAGTGCTTGCCTTATATACATGTAGCCCTGGGTTCAATACCCCAGCACCACATACATAGAAAACGGCCAGAAGTGGCGCTGTGGCTCAAGTGGCAGAGTGCTAGCCTTGAGCAAAAAGAAGCCAGGGACAGTGCTCAGGCCCTAAGTTCAAGCCCCAGGACTGGCAAAAAAAAAAAAAGAAAGAAAAAGGAGGAGGAGAAGGAGAAGGAGAAGGAGGGAGAGGAGAAGGAAGGAAATCTAATTGAGGATATTTTTATATGAATATTTCATTTTAAGGTTAAAAACATAACTTCAAAGAGGAACATTCGTATTTTGTAACAACTTGCTCTTTCAAGAACTTACATCAGGAGCCCAGTATTATTTCCCAGTCAGCTCTCCCAATGACACTATGCTGTCCTACTAGGTCTTACCTGGTAATACTCCATCAGTGGCTACATCAGCACATTATGGACCTAGTTCCCAATTGTTGAGATAAATTCCAAAACATTCACCTGAACTATCATTCTTTAGTTGCGTTTTTACCATGTGAGACAAGGCAACAATAACCTGTTCCTAAAGACTATAAAGTTCAAACTATATATGGGTGCATATCTTTGTTAAAACATTATTATGGCATTGTACTGCATAAATGAGCATAGACAACATGTAAACAGATGTGTCTGGCTGTGTGACAATAAATCCATAAGAAGGATGACTGTGCCAGAGGCTATAGTTTACCAAACACTGGCCCTCACTCCAACTCTAAGGTTTTAATATTCATGGTACTATCCTTTTCTCTTTGAGGTACTCTGGGAAATCTAGCTTAGACTTGCAGTTATACAGGCCTGGACGACCTTACACTGCCTTGGAGTCTGTAAAGAGATTCTGTCTCTCCCCTGTGCCATGTGTTGGGGTCATGGGAACATCCCAGGTCATATGTGAATGGTCATATGTAAGTGTCTATCTCAGACAAATGGGCACAATAGTCATTCTACATTGACATTATGGTTTGGATATGCCTTAAGTGTATTCCCTCCTCCTACAACATTCGTGTGTGGGGAGCTAGGTCCATAAAGTCCTGATGTTGCCATTGATGGAGTTTTCTCGAGGTAAGACCTAGTAGAAGATTGTAGGGTCATTTAAGTGCTACCTGGGGAAAAAATACTTGCCTCCTGATGTAAGTTCTTGAAAGAGCAAGCTGTTACAAAAGCCTGATCTAGAGTGTATTGTTAAATAAACCTGTCTGTGGATTCATATGTGGAATCTTTCCCACCAAAAACACAAACCAAGGGAGTCCTCACTAGAAGTGAAGCAAAATTGGAGCCATATCTTTGAACTTCCAAAAATATGAGCCAACTAAAGGATTTTCCCTTATAAATTTAGTGTACATCTGCCATTCTGTTATAGTACCAAACAACTCACTAACATTCTGTCTTATATATTATAAATATACTGTTACCTGAGCAATGCTGAGAGATAGGAACTCAGCCAAGGAAACTATCTCTGATGGTTAAATCTCTATTTAAGGTATTCCTGTGCCTACCCAGAGACATATTTAGGATGGAGCAAATGACTGTCTTTAGATCCCTAGAAAAATGAGCACACATGGTTACATTTTACTAAATTAAGTGTAAGTAGAAGGTTCAACCCTTTCCCTGAATGGCTTCTAGATGAAACATTAAACAAAATAGCCAACCTATGACTGTGATGAGATGTACAGGGCATTCCTACTGTATAAATCATCAAGTGTTGGAGCAGCCTTTAGTTCATTTGGGCTGCCTTTCCCAAGTCATGCTTTAAAACTTTAACTTCATAAATGTCTGAAGAACTGGTGAGCAAGATCCTCTAAGTGCAGAGAGGACAGCCAAGTTACTGCATAAGCTACGTAAAATAGATTAGATAATAGATAAAAAAGAGAATTGGGGGACACATGAAATGATCAAAAATTTTAACTTATATATCTAACTTTGAAATAAAAGGAGAAAATGTGAAAGAAGGGATATTGATAGAATTAAAATATTAAATATTATTGATAAACAGTATAATTCAGTTTCAGAAAGAAAATTGGGTCACAGGGTAATTGAATAGACATAAAGAGAAGATTGCACAGTGAGAAACATGTATTAGACAACAATGAAGAATTACATTCACTATTGTTCTTTCTCTTTCTTTTTTTTTCTTTTTCTTTCTTTCCTTTTTCTTTGCAAAACTTTAAAAACCTATTACTACCTAACGAGACCCATATTTAGCTTCAATTTACTTTCAGGGCAGTTAACCTGCCACCCTTTGATCCACTGCATAATGTCTTGGGTAATGGAACTGTCACAAGACAATCCATAGCCACCCACTGCTTCTTTCCTCGTTTCTAAGAGAAGATTATTGAAGATTGTAGTTAATTTATGGCTACCTGGGCCTTTCGTGCTACAGGTTCTGACACTAATGGATCTCAGCTCCACTTGGCTGAGAAATAAATAGGTTCTATAGATTGGCGATAAACAGGGATACTGCCAGGGAAATCTGTCTCAGTAGACCACCTACAGATCTGAGAAAAGACAAAAAAGAAAAAGAAACAGAAGAGACTGGCAGGGAGAATTTGACAGTAGAGTTCATTCATGCATGATTTGTGATCAAGATATTGAAGCTGTTTTTCTCTTTTTATGTGTCAACACGAACTGTCTTGGCAGTGTGAGGGACTCAAAGGACCACTGTCCCCAAAGGCACCATGGGTCTCCACATGACACACTTAGGACAACAGGCTCACGATCTCAGGTCAGGGTACATAAAAACTTAATCTTAACTGAAAAAAAATAGTAAATCACTTACACATTAGTTAAGATATTCTGCTATTCATATAAGAGTAATAGTTTCACTTAGCCCTGCAATCTTCCCAGGAGCTTCTAGTTACATGCTTTTCTACTTTCTTTTTCTATTTTTCTAATTTTTCTATTTCCACTTTTTCCAGAGAAATGAGAAACAAAGACCCCATCATAATTTTAGCTTCTAAACATTAAATTTTCACTTCAAATCTGATAATCTACCCATTACACTTTACTCTTTAATATTGTGATGAATGTTTCTGCCACCATTTCTCCATGGTAATCTTCACACATTTGTCAGGTGCAAGCCCATATACATGAGGTCTGATGCTCATGCTTTTTTCCATATGTGGCAGTTGAAAAAAGTCAATCTGAAATTACCTTGGGAAAAATAATGGGGAAAAGGGAGTTTAATAACTACCAAAACACTATGTTCCACAATACAGCATCTAGATGGCAACAGGTCACAGTAGCCTGTAACACATTATAAATATGGGTTGGATTTGGAGAGATGGGAGGGAGCAACTGACAATGACCAAGATGTATCATAAACTGGCATGTTGAATTGAGATCCCTTTGTACAACTACTTAAAGATGAAGAAGAAGGAAGAGGAGGAGGAGGAGGAGGAGGAGGAGGAGGAGGAGGAGGAGGAGGAGGAGGAGGAGGAGGAGGAGGAGGAGGAGGAGGAGGAGGAGGAGGAGGAGGAGGAGGAGGAGGAGGAGGAGGAGGAGGAGGAGGAGGAGGAGAAGATGTAAATAACTAGGAGGGAGAAGCTTGAAAGCTCAGAACATAAAGAAATGACAAGTTATTGGAAATGTTCATTATTCTCGCATAGTCAGTACATGCTATGTATGTGTGTTGAGATGTATTACAACCCATATATGTCTAAAAGTATTACATGGTAATACAACTTTTTCACACAAAAAACTGTTTACAAAAGAATTCAGACCAATAAAAATTTAGTAAAAACTTGGTAACACATTTTGATCTACTACTGTCCTTATAGTGGCTGTCTACTAGATATTGTTATTATTCAGCAAAAGTCCATATATTTTTAAAACTAAAATTCAATAAGCTTCCCTGATTAAAAAAAATCCTGACTTTTTTTAGTTTAGTAACTAGAAATAAGTTTCAAATATTTGTGAGATAGTCACTTGGTATCAGTAGCTCACATCTGTGACTAGCTACTCAAGAGGCGGAAATCAAAAGGATTGCAGAAAAGTAGATGAAACATCATCTCTGAAATAACCAGAGAAGACTGGACTGGAGATGTTACTCGAGTAGTAGAAAACCAGCCAGGCAGGTCTGAGTTCAAACCTTTTTATTAAAAAGAAAATAAATGATCAGAAAGATATCTCTCCAGATTGCACACAGTTTAGTCCAATAACTTAGCACTAGGTGTGGAAAACAGAGTAGGTCTGAGCCCCATGGGAAATGGAGAGAAGCTTTTTCCTACTCTCTAGGTAGAGGGAACAGCTTCTGCAAATCAGAAATGCCAGAAGTCTGTGGGGCCTCAGGAGAATGGGGTGTGACCCTTTGCACAGCTGAAGCAGAGGAGGCCCAAGATTGGGATGGAAGAAGTGAGAAACACTGCGGAACACCTGAGTCTGGACAAGGCTTGGAGGGAATTTGCTCCAAAATGTGATGCTTTCCATGATCTAAGTACAAAGAGAAAGCCCTATGGTCTCTGTGAGTAGAGAAATGGTGCATCTAACTTGTACTTTACAGTTTGGAGGCAGCAAGGCACTCTGGGAACACAGAGCAGCTGTAAACAGTTAGCTGCCTAAAGTGCAGGCTGAATTAAAGTTAAAAAGAAAGCTTTTGTTTACACTAGTGCACTGGAGATGAAATTATGGACAAGACACTTAATTTAGAAGGAATGTTTCGATTCTGTTTCTTATGGTGAAACTATAGGCTTGACCTTTATAGTCAACCCTAAAACATGACCAAATATATGACAACAAATTTATGAACACTGGACAATAAGAAGCAATGCTGTTGCACCAAGGCCACTGACCACTCAGAGCAGCTAAGTGGCTTCTACAAAATATGGGCCCTGAGGTGGAGAGGGATATCCCTGGCATGAGGTTTCCACCCTACCAAGAAAGGGCTAGCCTGGTCAGGACCAGAGCAAGAGGAGCTATCTGAGAATCCAGGGAACACCAGCTCTAGGAGTTTGAGCCAAAACAAGAAGGCACTTAACACCTCTGGTCACAACTCCCCCAAGGCCAAGCTGGAAGTTGCATGCTCACTCAGGCTATATTCTATCCTTACCAGAATAAAACCTACTCAGATCTTTAAACCCTATGTAAGCGCTTTCAGAAATAACCATCTAAGCATACAGGAAAAAGTTCTCTTCTTTCAGTGACTATAAGCCTTCCTTTACAGTTATGTTAACAAAACCTACCAGATACACTTACAAAGTGACCTTGAAGTAAGTTCTGTATATGCTACATACACACACACATACACACACACACACACACACACACACACACAAAACCTACCTTTCTAGATGACCTAGAGTAAACTTTGCTCATTACAATATTAATTCTTCACCCAGTAGTCCTTTCCTTAGCCAGTTTTTGACCAAGAGCCTCTGAAAGAATCCAGATGTGGAATTGAACATGCTTTCCTCTACATGTGATTCTTCAGTCCGCATAAACACAAATGAGTTTTCTCAGTAAACACCTTGCCTTTTTGCTCCATACTACACCACTTTGGGTATGATCTGCAGGGTTCTTCCTACTTGCTACAAGTAACCTGCCTTCGTTCTATGAGCCTCCTGATAGTATTCACCAGCTTTACACTCATGATGGGGCAACCCAGAATTTTCAGTCACCCAACAGAGCTAGGCACTAACTACTGCTAAGACCTGCTTGTCAAACAGAGTGGAGGCTAGACTAACCCTCCTCACATCCCTAAAGCTTGGCTAAAGCCTTTACTTTCCACATTTCCACCCAAACCAAGCATGATCCAAAAAGGGGTAATGTATTTAGAGATTGCCAGACAGGCAAACAAACAACCAATGTGTGATTAAGGAAGTAATCGATCAGTAGTCATCAACACTGAAGTGACGGCCACGAAGCTGGAGTTAAGCAATAGTAAGCACCTATTAGAATGTATTTTTTAAGTTAGAGAATTGAAATTCTTAATGAGTTATCAAATGTATCTCAGAAAAAGAATTGAGAATCATAAAAACTGTAAATGCTAAAAGTGGTGGTACAGTAATTGAATTGAAAATTTCACTTAATATATGCAATAGATTGAATATCACAGAAGAGTCTGTGAACTTGAAGGAAAGATCAACATAAAATTTACAACCTGAAGAAGAGACAGGAGAGAAAAATTAATTCTTCATTATTGCCAGTGAAGTGAATAATTCAACTACTTTAGGCAACAATTTGGCAGTTCCTTATCAGGTCAAACATAGAATTAAATTATACTGCTAGGTTTTAGTCCAGAGAAATAGAAACATAGGTACACAGTGACTTGTACATGAGTATTCATGGACAACTAATTCAAAGTAGATGAAAACTGTAGCTGGCAATGTCAGATGATTGAATAAAAACTATTTACATATGCACAAAACAATACTATTCATAATCAGTGAGACGTATACATATATATGATCTGCTGGTAGTATGGATGACTTTCAAAAATCTTGAGAAAAACAAAAGAGCATAGATAATATACCTCAATTTATATGAATTTCTGGACCAGTAGAAATAAACATATAATCCTATTTGTATTTCTGTGACTATATTTACCAATGGGATTTGAACTCAGACTTTGTGCTTGCTAGAAATGTACTCTACCACTTGAGCCATCCTGTTAACAGGACAGATGTTGTTTAAAGTCATCAAATAGTGCACTTAAAATATGAGTGTTGTATTGCATGTTACTTTTTTGTTAGTATTAAATTTTGGCTATATATTAGTAAAATTTTCTTCAGTAGAGTTAGTATAATGATAAACTAACATAACACAGCACCAAACTAAGCGCAGAAAAACCAAATACACATACATATATACGTATACATATATGAATATATACTTAGTTCTTTAAGTTTTATGTTTACTGTGTATAATAAAGTTATACTACATTAAAATTTACCATCCTAAAATCTATGCAACTGTAGTTAAATTAAATGCCATGCCTTAAATCACCAAAGTAATTATCTTACATTTGGTTCTTGCTAAATGAACAAAACTAAGTTCCTTCTAAGAACTGACCTGTGGGAAAAACTGAATGGTGATTTGATTTGTAATTGAACTCATCACATTTTGCTTCCTCAGTTATGTATGTCCACCATTTTGAAGGGCCACAGATTGACCAAGGGAAATTTAACTGGTGTGAGTGTGTGCATGTATGTGTATACTTTTTTTTTAAACTAGCTAATTACAGTTAATTCAGAAATAAAGCACACATAGTTTTCTTTGTTGTAACTTTTCATTCCTCTACACAGTTACAATATGTCATAGCTGATTGAGGTCATTCAGTATTTGAGGAAAAATGAATTGTTCTAAGTGTAAACACACAATTTCATGTGAGAAAACCTTTATCCAATGAGCAGTATCCCAGTGAGTATCACTCCGGCAGGTCACATTTCTGACAGAAAACACATAAAGATGTAGACAGATGTGGATGTCAATATTAGTTAAGATATAGGTATAGACGTAGATGTGGTTGTAGTTGTGCATATGCAACTACACTGCTCACATAGAAAGCTGCTGCTTTTTTACTAGGTCCTCTTTTGCAGATACAAAAGTAGATTAGAAAAGTTACCTTCAGCCAAGGAGGACATACTTTGAGCACCTTGCCTTTCACTGGTATATTTCTAAAAAGACAGAAATAAAGTAGAATGAAAACAAAACAGGAATGTAAGGCTCTGTAAACAGCATTTAGCATTAAACCATATGACTTAGCATAACCATATTACATGGTATTTATAAAATTAAATCCAGAAAAAGATATACTAGTCAAGCTTCTTCTACTCACCATGCTGTGTGTGAACTTGAATGGCCGTAAATGGCTCTGTGTGGACTTGAATGGCTGCATGTGAACTGTATGTGAGAACCATTTGGAAATCCAGGGTAGAAAAAAAAGGTGTGAGTAAGGATTATTCTCTACTTGTTTTTAATAGTGTCTAACAAAGCTGTTATGTTATACGTATATATACTGAATAGAAATCACTTAATTGGTGAATTGTAGGCTTTGATTTTTAAAAGGTTCTATAGCTACATATCACTGTGAGAAAGAAGAAAGAAAGAAAGAGAGAAAGAAAGAAAGAGATAGGGAAAGTGGAAGGGTGGGAGGGAGAGAAAGAAAGGATCTGTGCTTACTTTTCCCACATATACATTGACTATCATAACTGCAGTTAGCCATATTTCATTTTGAGTCATTTGCACCCCTTCACTTATCTCCACTCTGGCCAGCCAACCCGGGTTCCACCTTCTTGTTTTCATTTTAAGAGCTGTAAGTTAATTGGTCAAAGAATTTAAATCACTGGAATATTCTACTATATATTTCCCTACTTTAGTTAACATGTATGTTTCATATAAGCATATGATCCTGCATATGTGCTTTATATTTATCTATTTATTTATAATTTAGATCTAATTCCCACATATATGAGAAAACATATCTCTCTGAGTATGACATACTTAATTTATATGGTCTTTAATGAAAACAACTGAACTAAAAACATACTTTTTTTCTTTTCCTTTCTTTTTTTTGGGGGAGGGGGGGTGGGGGGCGGCTGGGTACTAGAGATCGAACCCAGGACATTGCAGTTTCTAGATAAGTCCTTTGCCATATAAGTGGCTCTCACTCTTTTCGGTGCATAATTCATTTCTCCCCTCTTCCAGTGAGCCTTGGCTTGTGAAATGTATGAACTTCTTACCCCCCTCAAGACCAAGAACCCTGGGAACTCTTCAAAATTATTATTAATCAAAAGTGTGTTCTTTGGTGTAGGATGTAGCTCCTTGCACATTGAGAAATGACGTTAGTATGTGTTGCTCTGTGGATTTTCTGTTCATTTTCCAGCACTGCATATCATCTTTCTATTTATCCAGATGTTCCTAATCATCAAAAAGTTTATACAATGTATCACCTCTGATAAATTACAAAACAACTTCTGTCTATAAAAATTCTAATGAACTGGTAGTTTCCCTCCCGTTGATCTTGGTGACAGTGACTAAGAGAGGAAGTGTCAGCCTGTTGAGCCAATAAGGTAATCTCTGAAGTTACACTTGGGATTTATGTACTGTAACTAAATATTATGAGCCAGTCACTGGTGATTTACACCTGTGATTTTAGCTACTTAGAGACTGACATCTGTGGTTCATAGTTCAAAACCGGTTGGGGGGACAAGGAAAATCACAGAGAAGACAAAAATGGAGCTGAAGATCAAGTGATAGTGAGTAAAAAAGATATGGCCTTAAGTTCAAGACCCAGTACTGGCTAAATAAATAAATACACTATAGAAGGCAGTGCAGTATTTCTGATAACACAGTACATATTTCTTTGAAAAACAAAGTAAATATTTTGAGGAGAAAGTTTTTCAGGAAACTCAAAATTTTCTACCAATGAGTTGTACATTACATAACTTCAAACCACTGAGAAACTGCATAAATATATAGAAAGTGTCTCATTAAAAATTATTGTTATGTTATTATTACTTAAGGGAAATTCTTTTTGTGTGTGTGTACCAATCCAGGGGCTTGAACTCAGGGCCTCAATGCTGTCTCTGAGCTTCCATTTGCTCAAGGCTAGTGCCCTAACACTAAATCACAGCTCTACTTCTACCTTTCTCTGAGTAGTTTATTGGAGATAAGAGTCTCATGGACTTTCTTGCCTGGACTGACTTTGAACCATAATCCTTAGATCTCAACCTCCTGAGTAACTAGTTATACATTTCCACAGTTTGACAGTATACAAATGTACAGAACATTCCTATTAGCAAAAGCATATTTAATTCCTAATTTTGCAAAGAAGGACATAATAATCACATTTAGCAACAAAATTTATAGGCAACTGTAATTATCTTAGAAAAATCCACATTTAATATATGTTAGTATACCAGTGATTATGTTGGTATGTATTTCTTCTGCTAGAGACAAACTTTAAAAAATTATATGCTTTTCATAGTTGAAGGGTAATAAGCTTAAGAAATAACTAGAGCTGTTTTCTACGCTTTGTACTCACAATTTCAAAGAATATTTGAAGCACATATACAAAAACAAAGTCTGGATACTTTCCTGAAAGGCATTAAGGCTCCAAGTTACATCCTGATGATAACTTTAAATTTATTTGTGGTTTTTCTGTTTTCATTTTTCCTGGTACCAGGATTTGAAGCCAGAACTACATGCTCTCCCTTGGCTTTCTTGCTCATATCTTATGCTCTACCATTTGAACCAAGCCCCCAGCCTAGCTTTTTGATGGTTAAGGTTAATTGACATTGAGTATCACAAGGGCTTTCTGCATGGATGCCTTAGAAATATGGATTTCAGCTTCCTAAGTAGCTAGGATTATAGGCATGAGCCACTGATGCCTAACTAAAACTGTTTCTTCCTTTGACAGAAAAAGATTCCAGATGCTGGCAAGGATCTGGCTCAAGAGAACTTTAATATACTGTTGGTAGAAATTCAAACTCATTCAACCACTTGGGAAAGTAGTGTGGAGGTTCCACAAGAGTTAAACATAGAACTACTCTATGATCCACCCATTATACTCCTGGGAATTTACCTGAAAGACTGCAAATGAGGATACAGCAAAGCCACCAGCACAACCATATTTACTGCAGCAGTATTCACTAAATCAAAGATATAGAATCAGCCCAGATGCCCCTCAACAGATGAATGGATCAAGAAAATGTGGTATATGGACACAATGGAATTTTACTCATCCATTAGAAAGAATGATACTATGCCATTTGCAAGGAAATAGAAAAACTTAGGGAAAAAAAACTATCTTAACTGAAGGAAATCAAGCCCAGAAATAACAAGGATCCATGTCTTCCCCATATGCGGAAGCTAGATTTAGCTTATAAACTCATAAGTAAACACATTGGTTGGTATGCAAGTATATACAAATGTATGTGATAGATGTATATGTCAGAAACACAGTACATTCAAGGAAGATCTCAAATAGGGTAAATCCTTAGAAAGCCAAAATCAAAGTTCTACAAAATACAACACCAGAAAGCAAATAATCAAAAGGGGTGGGGTGGGGCTAAGGGAAAAGGAAGAAGAGAAGAGGGGGAAAATACAGACAAGAATCCAATATATATGCTACAAAATTAAGGAGAGTGACAGAAGGGGTGGGGAGAGGAGGGACAGGTGAGAATATTGAATGGGGTAACATCAAACAAGATATTTTACTCATAAATACTTTGCTAAATGGTAACTCCTTTATACATCTACCTAATTATAAAAAGTAAAAAAAGTTTAAAGCATTTCAATGTTTGCTACTTTGTTCTGCCTAAGAAAATCTGAGGATTGGGCCAGTTTATTTTGTGTCTTTCTATGGTATTGAATGACCTCTACCAACAAAACTTCCTTACTTCAATTATCAGGGCATGAATGAACTAGATTTGCCTACCTCTCCTTTCCTAATTGTGATCTAGTTTCTAGTTCTCTAGTTAATAAAAAGCAACAAAATTTGCAATTCCAAAGACAGAGGATATACAAAGGAGCAAAGAAGAAGGACATCAGTCTCTAGAGAGTCCTTCCTTTAATGTTAAACTTCTCCCCCACAAAAAAAGCAGTTACTAAGGTCTGTGCAGTGATGTCCCTGGGGAAATCAAACTCCACCCACACAAAGTGCCCTTCACCACGTTTCCTCCTTTCAAGAAGTGACAGCATCAAAGAAACCTGTGCAAACTTACTTGCTCAGCTTTTGTCTAATCGCTGAATCTTTTATTTCATTTTAAAGATCCTCAATATTTCCCAGCAGTCAAATTACAAAAAACTCGGAAGGAAACCTAGGGCAGGATCCCAGGAGCCCCGCCTCTTTTACTGTAGATGGCTGCCAAATCCAGAGGCACAGACGGGGCTGAGAACGGCTTCTTGGGTAGCTCAAGGTTGAAAAGCTGCTGCCAGTGTATCTGCATTTTAGCATTCATTGCCAAATAGCCCTCATACGGGAGGTGCCCTCCCCCTCTGTTATTCTGGATGGTGAAAAGAAAGCTTTGTAGAATGGGAAGTGACCTTCAGGGATTTCACAGAAAATCCAGGCAATAAACAACAGGACTGATTAAATGTGGCCAATTGGAATGGGTGTTGTAGCAAAAGCATTAATTCCCGCACCTTCATTGGGGTCATAACCCTGGTATTCCTTTTGCTTATTCTTGCCAGGATCCCCCGGGATCTTGAGAAGTCAATGGTTGTGGGTGAGGTGCTGTATTTCTGCACCTACAATTTTTATGGCTTCCTGATGAAATGTGTCTCCATCTCAGTGGGGGTTCAAGGCCGATGGCTCTGTGGACACCTTGTTATACTCACAGAATCACACAAGATGTGCATGGCTTAGCAGCAGCTTCTTGTTGTCCTAGGGGTCCCCAGCCAGAAAGCAGGGGCTGTGTCTCCTGCACTCGAAGAGTGGACCTGCCGAAATTGATAGTAAGAAATTTCAAGAACAGAGCCAGAGCAAGCCTGGACCTCAGCAGTCTCGGGGAAGCAGAGTGGTACCAGAACCTGGTACCCCCTTCCCAGTCCTATACACTTTGAAAGCATCCTTGAAGGCCGTAGGCTGCTTCATTTGCTCACTCATAGGCATCGACTGACCTCATAGGCAGAGGCTCTGCCTCGGCCACATCCAGGGCTGGAGTAGGCAAAGAAGATACAGGGCTCAGAAGGAGGGAGGGAGGCAGGGGGCAGAGATCGCAGTGGCCATGTGGGATGTCAATGAGGAAGCAGGAAGGCTCCTTTGTGTAGGTGGTGATGCATGGCCTAGTGTTTGGGAAGTGTGCTATGCCCAACACGGGTATGTTGTGATCTAGGTCATGATGTGAAAACCATCCCAAGGCACAAGCATGAACATGGACCTGAGTCAAGAGTGCCAAACATAGTGCTTGCCACCTTGATGGAGGCCAGCAAACGTGGGGAGCGCAGCCGGCTGAATTGAAGTCATATTCAGGCCAGCTGCAACAGCCTTGAAGGCCTTCAGCAATGCACCTCAGGTGAGATCCTCCAGGTTATTGCCGGTGCCATCGTTGACTCAGAACTTCTGATGGGAACACAAGTCTGGTGCCATCGGCTCTGCAATCTGACAGGCTAGTGATGAGACTGAAGGACCACTGGACTACTGTAGTAGAATTCAGCTATTGTAGCACAATTCAGCATTCCAAGTAGTGACAGTAATGAGAAGTACTCTGGAAGAGGGAAAGAGACAGATGGTAGAAAGCCAGGGGTTGAGGGTCCTCCACCCTGGGTGAGCAAACAGCCTTTTCACTGTGGCAAGGAGATGTTATTATGCCGTGCACATCAAAATTCTCTAATACCAAGAATGAGGAACCAGTTCTATAACTGCAGTAAAGGTTTTTCTGGACAAGAGTGGGATTGTCTCAGTGATGCCTTTCTTGAACAATGGCTGACTGCTAAATAAACATGACTGAATGTGAAACATGCCAACTCTTGTCTAATCTAGAACAAATATAATGCCAGTAATACTAGTAAATTGTCATCCTAAGACTGTTTTTAGGAGGGTATCTTTTCATTATGTAGGCCTTGTACTTCTAGAGGAAAAATTCAAAGACAAGTCCGTGGAAAGCATGTGAATGTTAGACCACAGAACACTTCACAAAAAATGATTCAATATTTGACTTATGTGAGTAAAACTTTCATTCTCTGGGGAATGCATGTATGTGCACACATGCACACAGAAGCCCAGGAAGTATCTTGGAACTAAACATTTCACCTATGTTTATACCACCAATATCTTAATGCGACAAAGGCTATTTTCCAAGTTACCATTAGGAAGGGTTGGGAGAAGAGTTTTGTTTGGTAATTTAATTTGAAATAAGAATTAATTTATGGTAAAATAATATACTAAAAAATTTCATATCTCTCATCAATACTATTTCTAGAAATACTCAGGATTGAATATTTTACAAAATTACCAGAGTTTTTAAAAAATTATTATCTTTAAGTAGTTATACAAAAAAGTTCAATTCAAATTCAATTCATGTCAGTCTATGAGTACAATGTATCTTGATCAATGTCATTCCATCATTCTCTCTTGTCTTTACCAACAACACAGATCCTTAGAAGCTGCCTAATAATTCCTGGGCAATTTGCATATTAGCCAGTCAGCCTGGCTGGGTCCTTTGCTATCTTGATTTTTTGTAGAGACCAGAATCATTCTGTGTACTGGGATGCGGGTATGGAGTTCACTTCTGTGGTAGACGCTCCTGAGATTGATATTATTTTTTTAAAGCATTCACTTCATAAATAATGAGAGGCAAAGTAACATAATAGTTTGACCCTTGGAAAAAAATTGTTAAAGTTCTTGAAGAAAAGATACATTTCACTGGTAATGAATGTTGGATACACATTTCAGCAAAGCAAAGTTTTTGTGAATACTTATTGTTCCTCATTTTCTAATTATGAAATTAGACTAAATTATTCCTGAAAATTTTTTTTCTTTTTATGGATGTATGTGAGGAAAAACACTCCAAAACGATGAAAACATCCATGAACCAATCTTCATCTGAAGCCAAGGAAAGAGGAAAAACTGGGCCTTTCAAAAAAAATACTATGCTGAACTTGTAGCTACGATGATTCCAACTTAGGCAGCCAGATTTCAACTACAACAACAGAGGTAATTGAGTGATATGGAAATTTCCGTGAATATATTAGAGAAACTTTGAAGATCCAAGACATAATCAATGTGCCTTAAAGTACTTGTGCAGAGCACCTAAGAATAGTGTTGAGGACACCATTGGCCAGCCCACCTCCTCACTCACTTTATCTTTTGGAAGAGACTAATAAAGGACATGCCTGGAGACATTCTATTGTGCTTGGAGTACAAAGAGTTAAGCAGAGTATGTCATATTCATTTCATTTTAAAGAGAAAACCTTAGAAAATCTGAACGCTTGTTATACCGTCTCATTTGACATTTACTAAGTAGATGTCTGGTTTGGAAAAGAAAGGCATGAGAGCTTGAACATAGCAAAGAAGCGAGAAAGGGTGGGAGGAATGTAAATGCTAGTGATGATGGAAAGAATTTCAAGTACCTTCGCTGAATGATTTCAGTGATTACAAAGATAAATAGAAGTACATTTTCCAAGTGCTAAAGCATTTCTATATAGGAAACAGCAAGATCTCTTGGATTTGAAAGTTCTCATAAATTTGTCTGGTATGTATTAAGTGGCAAAACATCAGGACAAGTTTGAATGCATAACTTATCATCTTTACTTTTGAACTACAATTCTCATCTGAAGCATTTGTATTATTTGGTAAAAGTGGAAAGAAAATTTATGTGTAAATCACATGATGATATGGACAGAGAAAGTCCTGAACTTACTCTTGGGGCAGAGCCAGAGAACAGAGACTTGAAATATAAGAACTGTTTGCTAATCTTTGTCTTCCAGATCCATAGTGAGCCCCTGCTTCACAAGTTACTGGATAAGCTGCAGTGTGTGCTCAAAAAATCCCTCCTGCTTTTGCTGTACCTACAGTAAGTTGGTCACTGGGATAATGAATCTGATCCACCCAGATCACTAGTGAGAGTTATTCTGCAAAAGACAAAAGAGAAGGCTGAGATCTGAAGATTGCAGTTCAAAGCCAGTGTAGTTAGGAAAACCCATTGGACACATCTCCAGTTAACCACCAAAAAATCCAAAAGTGGAGGTATAGCTAAAGTGGAAAGTGGTAGCCTTGAGCAAAAATACAGTTCCTAGGCACTGAGTTCAAGCACACACACACACACACACACACACACACACACACACACACACTATAACTCTTTGCAAAGCAAAACTTCAGAATCTGTGAATTGGTGAATGTTACAGAGTTGTGCACTTAAAAGTCACTTTACAAATATTAGAGAAGAATAAAAATTCCATTGCTAGGATATAAGCTCTGCTGGAAGCTATGAATCCCTTTATTGTTTTTAAAGAAAAATTTTGGCTGAAAACTGGTAGCTGCTAGTTACTAGGGAGGCTGAAATATGAGAATTACAATTCAAAGCCAGTACCAGCAGCAAAATACATGAGACACCAATTAACAAACAAACAAACAGCTGGACGTGGAGCTGTGGCTCCAGTGGCACAACACTACCTGTAAGCAAAAGAGATCAGGACAGATATGAGGCCTTCATCTGTTGTATGGCCAATGAAGATCTTCTTCCAGTCTGTAGGCTATTTATCTTGTAAGCTCTGTCCTTTGCCATGCAGAAACGCTGCAATTTCATGCAGTCCCGTTTGCCCAACCTTTCTTTGATTTATCGTATTTCTGATTCGTGATTAAAAAAGTTTTGACCTGTGCCAAGGAGCCCTAATGTTTCTTCTATTCCTTCCTGCAATATTTTTGGGGTATCTGCTTTTACCTCGAGGTCTTTGATCCACTTGGAACTGATTCTGTTTCAGGGTCATAAATAATAATCTAGCTTTAGTTTTCTACAGGTGATTAACCAATCTTGCCAGAAGCATTTGTTGAAGAGGCTGTCTTTCTTCCATCTTATCTTGGGGGCTCTCTTATCAAAGAGTAGGTGGCCAAAGTTCTGTGGGTTCATTTTTGGGTCTTCAGTTCTATCAGTTCTAGTCCATTGTTCCTCAAACCTCTTCTTGTGCCAATACCAAGCTGCTTTTATTACTATCACATTGTAATACAGTTTGAAGTTTGGTATTGATATTCTTTCAGAACTGCTCTTCCTGCTAAGGATTGTTTTTGCTATTTATGAATTTTTGGATTGCTTCCTCTATTTTGTTAAAGAATGGTGTTGGGATATTGATGGGCATAGCATTGAATTTGTAGATAGCCTCTGGCAGTATCGCCATTTTCACTATGTTAATCCTCCCAATCCAGGAGCATGTAAGATTTTTCCACTTCCTTAGATCTGCTTTAATTTTCTTTTTCAGGTTTTCAAAGTTGTCATCATAGAGTTTTTTCACTTCTTTGGTTAAGTTTATTCCTGGGTATTTTTCTAGTCTATTGCACAAGGAGTTGCTTTCTGATTTCAGCCTTAGTCTTCTCATTGTTGGCATACAGAAAAGCCATTGATTTTTGAGGATATAATTTCTATCCTACTACTTTGCCAAAGTTTTGGATCACCTCAAGCAACTTGAAAGTAGAGTCTATGGGGTTCTTTAAATACAGGATCATGTCATCTGCAAAAAGAGAGCATTTTACTACCTCTTTCCCTGTTTGGATCCCCTTTACATTTGCCTCTTGCCTTGTTGCTCTGGCGAGGAATTCTAGTACTATGTTGAAGAGAAGTGGAGAGATCAGACACCTTTCTTTGCTCCTGATTTTAAAGGAAATGGCTTTAATTTTTCACCATTAAGCATGCCAGCTGTAGGTTTGTCACACACAGCCTTTATTGTATTCAGAACTCTTCCCTGGATTCCTAGTTTCTCCAGAGCTTTCATCATAAAAGACTTTTGAATCTTGTCAAAAGTTTTCTCTTTGTCTATGAACATGATTATATGGTTCTTTTCTTTGCTCCTATTATTGTGATGGATTACATTAAGTGACTTGCTTATATTAAACCAGCTTTGCATCTCTAGGATGAATCCTATCTGATCGTAGTGTTTAATTTTTTAATGAGTTGTTGAAGTTGATTGGCCAGAATTTTGTTTAGAAGTTTTGCATCCATGTTCATCAAAGAAATGGGTCTGTAGTTCTCTTTCTTTGATGAGTCCCTCTCTGGTTTTGGGATGGGGGTTATGCTAGGTTCATAGAAAGAGTTTGGTAGTAAACTTTGGCTTTCACTGTCATTGAAGAGTTTGAAGAGTATACGTGTGATTTCTGCTTTGAAGGCCTTATATAATTCAGCTGTGAATCCACCTTGTCCTGGGCTTTTCTTGGCTGGGAGATCACTTACTGCTGTTCCTATTTTATTACTTGATATGGGTCTATTTATTTGATTTAAATATTCTTGGTTTAGTTTGGGGATATAAATATTTGCTAGAAATTCATCAATTTCTTCCAGATTCTCAAATTTGTAGCATATATGTTTGAAAAATATTTCCTTGAAATATTATCAATCTTCTTTGTTTCTGTCATGATGTTTCCATTCCTGTCTCTGATTTTGTGTATTTGGGTGTGCGCTCTTCTTTTTTTGCTAAGATTTGCTAAGGGTTTGCCAACTTGTTAATTTTTTTTGAAAGAAACAACTCTTTATATTGATTATTTCTGTGGTTTTGGGGAGCTCTAATTCCTTTAATTCTGACTTAATTTTAAGTATTTGCTTCCGTCTATTGGCTTGGGGTTTTGTTTGTTGCTCTTTTCCAAGGAGCTTAAAGTGCATCATTAAATTGTTGGATAAAGCTGGGATGTAGCTAAGTGGCAAAGTGCTTACCTAGCAAGTGCAACATCCTGGGTTCAATCCCCAGTACTAAAAAAGGAAAGACAAAAAATACAGTTAAATTGTTGGATAGACATTTCTCCAATTTGTTGATGTAGGTGCTCAGAGCTATAAAATTTCTTCTGAATACTATTTTTGCTGTGCTCCAGAGGAACTGGAATTTTTTTCCTCATTGTGGTTAAAATACCATAAAAGTGTGAATTTCTCTTCCAATTTCTTCAATGACCCACTGGTGGTTCAACAATGTGTTGTTCAATCTCCATGAGTTACAGGATTTTCTAGGTGGGCTTTTAGTGCTGAGCTCTAATTTTATCCCATTGTGGTTTGAGAGAATGCAGGGAATAACTTCAATATTTCTGAATTTGTACAGATTGGTCTTTGTGCCCTAAATGTGATCTATTTTGGAGAATGATTCCTGTGCTGCCAAGAAGAATGTATATTCTGGTGTTGTTGGATGTAATATTCTGTAGATAATAGTTAAGCCTAGTTGATCTATGCAATTGCTTTTGTTCTGAGGTTTCTCTGTTGGGATTTTGGGGTGTTGTTTTATCCAGAGGTGATGGTGCTGTGTTAAATTTTCCAACAATCAATGTGTTTGGATTTATGTGTGTTTTTAAAGTCAGCAGTGTTTGTTTGATGAAGTTGGGTGCTCCAGCATTTGATGTATAGATATTTAGGATGGTTATATCCTCATCCTGCAGGAGAGATCCCTTTATTAGTGTGTAATAACCTTCTTTGTTTCTCCTTACTTATTTAAACTTGAAGTCAATTTTACCTGGCACTAGAATTGCAACTCCAGCCTGTTTATGAGGGCCGCATGCTTGATAGCTTTTATTCCAACCTTTCGCTTTCAGAATACTCTTGCTTTTCCAGGCAAGATGTGTTTCTTGAAGAAAGTAGAAAGATGGGTCTTGTTTTTTGATGTCACTGGTCAGTCTATTTTGTTTAATTAGAGAGTTATGTCCGGTAATATTGAGAGTCCGGCTTGAATCCTGTCATTATATCTATCTTCCTGGCAACGGCAGAGTTCCCTGCAGACTTGCTATGTGGCTCTGTGGCATGGAGCCTGGCGATGGCCCTGTACCAGGCTCTGCGACATGGGCTCTTTTCCACATTCCTGGCAGTAGCGGGAAGAGGCCCAGCGAGAGGCCCGGCGGGCTCGCTCTGTAGCTCTGTGGCACGCAGGCTGGGTGGCGTGAGCTCTTCCCTACATTCCTGGCAGTGGTGGAGTCCCTAACAGGCTTTCTCTGTGGGTCTGTGGTGTGGAGTGTGGCGGCACCTGCGCCAGGCTGGGCGGGGTGGGCTCTTCTGCATGTTCCTGGCAGTGGTGGAGTGCCCAATGGGCGGGCTCAGTGCCGTGGTCCACTCACGGACCCTGGGAATTTTACTGCTTCCCCTCTTTGGTTCCACGGGACTGGTGTTGGGTTTTCTTCCGCTTTTAAGCGATATTGGGGCGTTTTTGCTTTTTTTCCCCTGGGTCTCCCTGCACTACCTGGGGACATGCAGACTGCGGAGCTGCAAGCAGCTGTGTTGCTGCTCCAGGGGGACCGCGGGGGTCCACTCACTGTTCCTTGTTTTCTTTCTTTTGCCTTCTTGGTAAGTTAGTTCTTCTATAGTAAACTAACTTTTTATCTGCTTATAGATTGAATGGTGTGGGTCTTGAGGTAAAGTGTGTCCTGTGACCCTAAATCTCTGAGTGATCAGAGACACCTAGTGAGCTTACCTGTGGCAGTGTCACCATCTTTACTCACGCTCTATCTCAAAAAACACTTTAAAATAATGTGTAATACCATTTCTGCAGCCTGTCTTCTCTTCCCACTTGCCTTTAGAATCCTGCTCAATATCATTCTTTCCTGTCACATTTCCCTGATTGCTCTACTACAGGTATCCTTTCATTTACCTGTAATATATGCAGCAAGTTGTATGTGCTGAAATAGCATCTCCTCTGCAAATGGAAGAGCTGAGTTAGGGATGAATCGATGTTGTTTATGACTTGAATCTTAAAAGCACCCTCAAAGCTTATGTGTTGGAAGCTCAATCCCCAGCTAATGGCACTATTGGGAAGTGGTGAGCCTAAGTTTGAGGAGTTTTAGTAATAAGGGACTGAGGTCTTGAAGGGACCTTGGGGACCTCACCCTTTTTTCTCTCTTACTTGACTCTCAGCCTTCATGAAGGAAAGAGCTTTCATCTATCATGTACTTCCTGCCAGATGTTTGCCTTTATCTCAGGCCCAGAGTAATGTGAGCAAGCAAGCATGGATTGAAGCCTCTGAAACCATGAGCCAAATAAATTGTTCTTTTTAAAGTTATTTTTAAAAAAGGAAATCAAAATCAGGAAGACTAACTTTGAGAGAGTTGGGCCAAGTGACCCATGACTCATCCTTTATATCTTGAATCATAAAAAGTTGAGATCATAGCAGAATAGTAATAATGCCAATAGCTCCTTTCAATTAAGTATTTTCCTTCTTAAAAATTTATTATCTTTAAGTAGTTTTACAAAGAATTGACATTAACAAAGCAGCTTATGAATACAATGCATCTTGATCAACATCACACTTTTAACTTTCTCACCCATCTCTACCAACCCACCCTTTTCCTCACTTTTATTTATTTTACAGAATATGCATTGACTTCTTGATTTCATTCTTTCCCCCTTCTCTTCATTTTCAGTGCATCAAAAATGCCATTCATGTTTGCTTCCCTCTGAAGGGAGATTGTTGCTCTCCCAGAAGATGGCACACACACAAAAACTAAAGACACTTTCTGCTAACCTGTTGTATTTTATGGCAATTATTTTAAAAAATAAACAGAAAAAGAATAGAAACAGCTCAACAGTTAAAATAAAATAAATTCTTAATATGAAAAAAATGTCTTCAGATAGAGCTAATTGCACTATCAATCCTCTGAACAGCATCAAGAGTAGATGATTCAACAAAGTGGTCTCCAGCATGTCTAGATGGTATTGTTTTAAAAATCAAGCCCATGATTAAGAAGCCCAAGCAGACCTCACAATTCAGAATGATATGCTGTATGTAGCATTAACATTTTTAAATGAAAACTTTCAAGCAAATAAAAATGGTATACAGTATCTACATGATAATGTTCATTGAAGGGAAGTAGGTAGTTATCCTGAAGGAAAGCTTTTACTAACAATAACTGCTGTTTCTGGAGTTAAAGCACTCTAAAATCTAGCAAAGCTATGTGAAATATTTCCTTTTATATAACAGTGATTCAAATGGGACCTGCAATTGTGAGCAACTTGTCATCTTGGAGATGATATGCAATGCCTATCTCTTCAGCCACCTTGCTTTAATGTGAAACATTACAATAAAATAAGCATCCCATTCCTATGAAAGATTCTTAAAGCAAAATTCAAACTCTCAGGAATATTTCAGTAAAAAAAAAATCAATCCTATTCAATAACTCTCCAACCTGGAGACTTCTGCCAACAAGGATTGTAAAGGAAGTTATAGTGTTGATTAACCCTGATACATTAACTCTTCTCAAGATAATTTAAGAAGTTTCATCTTTAAAAAAAAAGTTTCATCTTAAAAGAACAGTATTAAAGTTATAAATAATATTTAAAGTTGATATGAAATAAGCAATAAAGCAAATATATAATATGAAATTCATTTTTGAGATTAAAAATACAATAAGCTGTCATATTGATATTAACAACAACTATTTAACAATGTTAAGTACAGAGAGCAGGAAGAAATATAGATTCAAAAATTGAAATAAAAAAATGGTATCATTCAGGGAAAATAAGAGATGAAAAACTTAAGCAGTAGGAAGGTATATGTTCTAAGTATCATCCAAAAATGAAAAACAAAGTAACTCACTTAATCGATGTTTGTACCATTATATTGTATAAAGTTTTCATTCATTTATCTATCTGTCTACCTATTGTGTATACTTTGTATTTATGCTTAATTATTTTCACATTAATTTGTTCACACAGAAAATGTTCTATATTGATGTATATTGCTAATATTTTATTATATCTATATATGTGATTATATATTTGATTTTTAAGTAAATAAATTAGATGATATGATATATTTTTGAGTGATTTTTGTCTTAAATATCCACCAGCATAACTTCAAGAAAAAGATGCCAACAGTACGAAAATATTATAAGAAAAGGTAATAAAATGAGATATAATTCTGAGAATCCTTCTTGATGTGCTGCATTATACCCAGTAGTATAGGTGATTACATTGTCAAATCAATTTTGAGTTTATGATGACTGCATTATTAAGTGTGTAGAAGATCAATGCTGTGTGCGCTAGTTCCAAAACTCACGTTGGACTAAACATACATCAGCTAAAGACAATTGGAGCTTAACAGACAAAAACCAATTAGTTCAATCATATGAAATCAATTATTTCCTTTAAAAGGAAGGTCATGAGAAAAAGTGCTAATAAACAAATTACACAGTGGATGACAATATTTGTAGTTTCTTTATCTAACTATTTTATATAAGAAATATTACAATATGCAAGTAGAAAAATATACACAGACAAATTATGATAGTGGAAACCCTGAAGGATAACAAGGATATGCATATGTTCAAAATTATTTGTAACCTTAGTAATAAAATTGAAAATATTGATTACGTAGTTTCATTCGTATTCCTGTAAAAATTACTATTATGACAATTAAATAAACCTAGAAATCCTTACACACACTGGTGAATCTGTAGAACTGACTTCTCTGTTTTGCAGGTTTCATTTAGTGACATTGTATTGTTTTGCTTTAACTTAGTAAAATTACATACACATAGAACAATTTACACATACAACAACTCTACTCCCATGCATACATCCAATTAAGTTACAATTAAATTCATAAGTCTGAATGGCAATTCTTACTATAATTTCGTTTGTAAGGAATTAGGCAAAGTGGAGCATGGAGACCTGAAAGAATGCAAAAAGAATATAGTAGATATTAAAAATAAAATATCATCACTGGGCACTGGTGGCTCACTCGTCTAATCCTAGCTACTCAAGAAGCTGAGATCTGAGGATCGTGGTTCAAAGCCATCCCAGGCAGAAAAGTCCCTGAAACTCTTACTTCCAATTAATGACCAGAAAACTGGAAGTGGTGCTTTGGCTCAAGTGGTAGAACACTAGCCTTGAGCTAAAGAGCTCAGGGACAGTGCTCAGCACAGAGTTCAAGCCCCCTGACCAAAGAAATAAAATAAAATATCATGTAACTGTCAGAAAGGACTGAATGGATGCTGAAAAGAATATGTACTGTAAAAATTGAAACCCCTAGTGCAAATGATGATAGATTAAATTAAGACATCTAATAGTAGTACTGTGTCATTGGCTACTCAGGACCCTGTAAACTATGATACTCCCAAAAAACAGCAAAAAGGAAGAAGTTTCAAGTGGTACAGTGTTAATCTTGAGCAAGAAAGCTAACAATGTCCAGCCATTAAGATCAAGCATCAAGCCCCAGTACTTAGACACACACACACACAGAGAAAGAGAGAGAGAGAGAGAGAGAGAGAGAGAGAGTTAAATGGTTTTTTGTTGTTATAAATGATATGATGGGACTAAGGTATGGACATGACAGAAAATAAGGGAATTAAAAACCCAACACAATTATAAGGTGAGACCTTTTTCAACTGAGAGAAGGGTGTGGTAGTATGCAATTTGCCCAGGCATATGAGAGGCTGAGATCAAGAGGACCATGGGTTCCAGGCTAACCAAGAAAGGAAAGTTTACTAGACTGCATCTCAACAGAAAATGTGGCATGAGCCATTAATTGCAGATATTGAAGAAAGCAAAGGAAAAAGAGGAATGTAGATCGGGCACTCATCTGTCAGTTGCCGATTTGGCCCAATGAACTACCTATGCAGCAAGTGTGAGGCTCTGAGTTTGGGGATACTGAACTCTAGTATCACCGGAAAATAAAACAATCAAACAATAGCACTCAAAATAGATATAATATATCATGTAGCTTTCCCAATTTGGGGAATATACAGAGAAAATTAGATCAATATACAAAACAGTTACCTGTATCGCATTTTTACTGGGGCATTGTTCACAATAGATTAAATGGAATGGGGAGAAAAAGACAGTATATATACACAATGGAATATTACTATTAAAGAATGAAATCTTGTACTTTGCAGCAGAATGCATGAAACTGACAGACAAGCTGGCCACAGAAAGAGAAGTATCATTGGGTACTTTTAAGAATGTTATTAGTTTATTTCTATTTGTACATATTAATTGAATGTATTAATGAATGATATGTGGTCTCCATCTTCTGTTATTTAAATATCATTTGGAAGCAAAAAATGTTGATCTGAAAGTAGAATAATAATTACGAGGAACTGTGAAGAAGATAAGGTGGATTTACAAAGTACATGAAATTGACAGAGCTCATGCCTATAATCCTAAGCATGAAGCTGAGATCTGAAGAACTGAGAGTTAAAGACATTTGAGTAGAAATGTACCTGATATTCTGTCTCCAAAACAATCAGAAAAAAGCTGGGTGGTAGGCATGACTGAAGTGGTAGAGTATCAGTGAAGCAAGCAAGCCTAGTGATTATGAGTCCCTGAATTCAAATGTCAGTACTAGAAAACAACCAGATGTACCCACCTGGTCCACCCAAGCTGCATTCAAGTGGAGTTAACATAACTGCTTAGTAGGGACAGAAAGATAAGAAAATCTTCCTACCATTCAGGGACATTTCTCTTCGCTTATTTACCTGAGAAATGAAAAAGTCAAAGTAAACAACTGTTCAACGGATATTAGTTTGTTTTACCATATTTACCCCTCTAAGTTGTGTTGTACAAATAAACATGCCTCCCTTTTCTTAAATGCATTTAAAATTTAAAGTTATGCCTTTACATCTTTCCTTTATAAAATATACTTTTAACACCATTAAATTTATTTAGAATGTGATGCAGATATAAATTAACTTTATTTTTATTGCTCTGTACTGTCTCTCCAGCAAAAACCAGAAACATTTCTTAGTTAAATAAGAGTATTTTTGTATTATATCATTATTGCCTAATTTTCTGTTTTTTTAATATATGAAAGAACAGCACACTGTACTGTTTTAAAATCTAATAAACTGGATAATTAATATATTTTAATCCAAAAGTTTTCATTGTTTAGTACAGGGAATCACAACAAGGAGCACAGTCACTCTAGTTAAATGTTCTACCACAGAGCTATACCCTAGGCCTGAGTGGTGTGTGTGTGTGTGTGTGTGTGTGTGTGTGTGTGTGTGTGTGTGTGTCTGTGTGTGTCTGTGTGTGTGTGTGTGTGTAATTATGGTGAATTAAATTTGGTCAACTAAGATGAAATTCCTATATTAGAGATTCTGAGATGTTCTCTCATTGTGATTAGAGCATTTCTTTTTTATTTTCTTTATTGTCAAAATGTGGTAAAAAGGGGTTACAAATTCATATGAAAGGCAGTGAGTATATTTCTTGTTCTACTTGTTACCTACTCCTTCATTTTCCTCCACCTCTCCCCTTCCCATTCCCCTCTCCCCCAAAGAGTTGCGCAGTTGGTTTACACCAAATGGTTTTATAAATATTGCTTTTTGAATGGTTTGGTTTTTTTTTCTTCGTTTTTTGTTTTTGGTATTCCCTCTCGCTTGTCCAGTTATAATGCCTGTATAAACAGTATCCAGGGTACTCAGATGAGATACAGTGGGAGCAGGGGTACAACCACAAGAAGGGACTACAAGAAAAACAAAACTAAACAAACCAAACAAAGAAGGAGACAAAGACAAAGAAAAAAGAAGTATGAGTTCACATGGCATGTTGAAAATAATTACAACAGTAGTATAATTCTTGTTTCCATAATGTGGAGTTCATTTCACTTGGCATCTTCTTATGTGGTCATATGAGTGTGGCTATTGGGGTATTTTGATCTTCTGGCATGACTAGCCCAATCATGTATAGCTATTCCCTAGGAGGGACACCATAGGGTTTATGTTTCTTTGGGTCTGGGTCACTTCACTTAATAGGATTTTTTTTCAGGTCCTTCCATTTTCTTATGAATGGGGCAGTGTTGTTCCTTCTGATGGAGGCATAGAATTCTATTGTGTATATGTACCACATTTTCCAAATCCACTCATCTACTGGGGGGCATCTAGGTTGATTCTATGCTTTAGCAATGACAAGTTGTGCTGCGATGAACATAGTTATGCTGGTGGCTTTAGTGTGCTCTTGCCTGTAGTCTTTTAGGTAGATGCCCCAAAGTGGGACAGCTGGGAGGAAGGGGAACTCTACATTTAGCCTTCTTAGGAACCTCCACACTGCTTTCCAGAGGGGTTGAATGAGTTTGCATTCCCTTCAACAATGTAGTAAGGTTCCCTTTTGGCCACATCTTCTCCAGAATTTGTTATTATTGTATTTCCTTATAATGGACATTCTTACTGGATTGAGGTGGAATTTAACTGTTGTTTTGATTTGCATTTCTTTTATGGTCAGTGATGTGAAGCACTTTTTCATGTGAAACTTGGGCATTCACATTTCTTCTTCAGAGGAGTTTTTTTTTTTTTTTTTTTAGGTCTTTAGCCCATTTTTTGAGAGGGGTTGGTTCTTTGATTGTTTTGGAGGATTGTTTGTTTTGGGGGAATTTAACTTTAATTTGGAGGCGATCCAACCTATACAGCTTCGTTGTCAAAGATTAGGTAGCCATCGGTCTGCAGGTTCATTTCTGAGTCTTCCATTCTGTTTCATTGGTCCTCGGGTCTCTTCTTTTGCCACTACCAAGCTGATTTTATTGCTATAGCTTTGTAATACAACTTAATGTTTGGTATTGATATTTCTCCTGCACTGTTCTTTCTACTTAGGTTTATTTTTGCTATTCGGGTTTTTTTTTTCTTAATGTTCCATATGAATTTCTGAATTGGTTCCTCTATTTCATTGAAGAATGGTGTTGGGATACTGATGGGTATTGCATTGAATTTGTTGATAGTTTTGGTAATATTGCCATTTTCACAATGTTAATCCTCCCAATCCAGGAGCATGGAAGGTTTTTCCATTTCTTAACTTTTGCTTTAATTTATTTTTCAGGTTTTTAAAGTTCTCATCATAGAGGTCTTTCACTCCTTTGATTAAGGTTATTCCTAAGTATTCTATATTTTTGAGATTATTGCCAAGGGAGTTCCTTTACTGATTTCAGCCTCGCACCTCAGGTCGTTGGCGAATATAAAAGCCATCTATTTTTGAGGATTTATTTTATGTCCTGCTACCTTGACAAAGTTTGGAACAGCTCTAAGAGCTTGGGAATAGAGTCTATGGGGTTCTTTTGGTACAGGATCATGTCATCTACAAAGGGAGAAAGTTTAATTTCATCTTTTCTTATTTGCAGCCCCTTTATGTTTTCTTCTTGCCTAATTGATCTGGCTAGGAATTCTAGTACTAGGTTGAAGAGGAGAGGAGAGAGCAAGCAGACATACTTTTGTTGCTCCTGATTTTAAAGGGAATGGCTTTAGTTCCTTAACATTTAACATTATGCTTGCTGGTGTTTTGTCATAGACAGCCTTTATTATATTCAGGAATGTTCCCTGGGATCCCAGTTTTTCCAGGGCTTTTATCATAAATGGGTACTGGATTTTCTCAAATGCCTTTTCTGCATCTAGATATATAACCATGTGATTCTTTGCCTTGCTCCTGTTGATGTGGTGGATTACATTAATTGACTTGTATATATTGAACTAACTATGCATCCGTGGAATTCATCCAGTTCGATCATAGTGTATGATTTTTTTGATGATTTGTTGAAGTCAGTTGGCCAGAATATTGTTGAGAAGATTTGCATCTATGTTCATCAAGGAAATGGGTCTATAGTTCTCTTTCCTTGATGGGTCCCTGTCTTTTGGGGGAGATTCACATTATAGTAGCATCATAGAATGTGTTTGGTGGTGAGCTTTTACTCTCTATTTCATTGAAGAATTGAGGAGTGTTGGTATGAGATATATTTTGAAGGCCTTGTATAATTCCACTGTGAATCCATCTGGACATGGGCTTTTCTTGAAAGGGAGATCTCTTATTGCAGTTTCAATTTTATTGCTGGATATGGCACTGTTCAGTAGCACTAAGTCTTCTTGGTTGAGTTTGTACATATCCATTTTTGTTAGGAATTTGTCCATTTCTTCCAGGTTCTCAAATTTGTTGGCATATAGGTTTGCAAAATAGTCCCTTGTTATATTCTGGATCTTTGTTGTTTCTGTGGTGTTGTTACCTGTTTCATCGCTGATCTTGTTTATTTGGGCGTACTCTCTTCGTTTTTTGCTCAGGTTTCCTAGGAGTCTGTTTACCTTGTTAATTTTTTCAAAAAACCGACTCTTCTTTTTGTTGATTCTTTCTATGTTTTTTTTTAACTCCAAGTCATTTAATTCTTATTTGATTTTAGTTATTTGCTTCTACCTATTGGTTTGGGGTTTGGCTTGTTGCTCTCTTGTAAGGAGCTTGAGGTGGTTTGTTAAGTTGGTGAATTGAGATTTCTCTAATTTGTTGATGTAGGCACTCAGGGTTATAAATTTTCCTCTGAGTACTGCCTTTACTGTGTCCCAGAGGATCTGGTAATTTGTGTGTTCATCTTGGTTTAATGCCATAAACATTTGAAATTCTGTTCTGAGTTCCTCACTGATCCATTGGTGGTTCAGAAATGCATTGTTGAGTCTCCATGACTTATGGGGTTTTCTTTGGTGACCTTTGACATTGAGCTGTAGTTTTATGCCATTGTGGTCTGAGTGAATGTAAGGAATGATTTCAATGTTACTGAATTTTCAAGGTTTGCTCTGTGCCCTAACATGTGATCTATTTTGGAGAATGTTCCATGTGCTGCTGAGAAGAATGTATATTCTTGTGTTGCTGGATGTAATATTCTGTAGATGTAGCTTAAGTCTAGATGTTCTATGCAGTTGTTTAGCTCTGAGGTTTCTTTGATCAGTTTTTGGTATGTTGATCTGTCCAGAGGTTACAGTGGTGTGTTAAAGTCTCTGACAATCAATGTGTTTGAGTCTATGAGAGTGTTTAGAGTTAGTAGTGTTTGTTTGATTAAAGTTGGTAGCTCCTGAATTTGTTGTATAGATGTTTAAGATGGATATGTCCTCCTGTCAAAGAGATCCCTTTGTTAGTATGTAGTAACCTTCTTTGTCCCTTTTTACTGTTTTAAATTTGAAGTCAATTTTATGTGATACTGAGATTGTGACACCGGCCTGTTTACAGGGGCCATTTGCTTGAAAGATTTTATTCCAGCCTTTCATTTTTAGAATATATTTGGTTTTACTGGCAAGGCTTGTCTCTTGGAGGCAGCAGCAAGATGGATCTTGTTTTTTGATCCAACTTGTCAATCTATGTTGTCTAATTGGAAAATTAAGTCCATTAATTTGAGAGTTAGGATTGAGAGGTGATTGCTTAATTTCATTGTATCTGTCTTTGTAGGGGCTGTTTCTTCCCTTTTTGCTGTACAAATCTGGAGTTTTATTTAGGGATGCTTTCCCTGTCTGGATCATCGTCTTGGTAGTTTTCAAAGTGGAGGACATCTTTGAGGCTATTCTGTAGTGCTGGTTTGGTGAAGATATATTGGTTCAATTTTTCCTGGCTATGTAAGACTTTTATTTGACCTTTGGCTATGAATGAGAGTTTATCTGGATACAGAATTCTTGGTGGATAGTTATTTTTCTTTAGGATGTGTCAAACATCATTCCAGGCTCTCCTTGCTCTCATGGTCTCTGCTGAGAAATCTGGGGTAATTCTGATTGGTTTTCCTTTATATGTGATTGTTCTCTTTTCCCTAGCAGCTTTAAAGATTCTTTCTTTGGCTCCTATTGATCCTGTTTTGATTAGTGTGTCAATGGTAAGTCTTTTTCTGGTCTGATCTGTTTGGGGTCATAAATTCTTTTTGTATCTGGATGGGCCTATCCTTCTGGATGTTTGGAAAGTTCTCAGTAATATTCTGTTAAATAAGTTGCCTATTCCATTAGCTTTTTTCTCTAGGTTTTCTTCAATACCTTTTAGCCTTATATTGGGCTTCCTGGTTGTGTCTTAAAGCTCCTGAAGTGATCTGTCTTGGTTTTGTTTTGTTTTATTTTTTTGCCAGTCCTGGGGCTTGGACTCAGGACATAAGTACTGTCCCTGGCTTCTTTTTGCTCAAGGCTAGTACTCTGCCACCTGAACCACAGCACTACTTCTGGCCATTTTCTGTTCTGGGGAATTAAACCCAGGGCTTCATATATATGAGGCAAGCACTCTTGCCACTAGGCTATATTCCCAGCCCTCTGTCTTGCTTTTTTGATTGATTTTGTATTGGTTTTTGTTCTTTCTCTGTAAAGTCTAGGCTCCTCAATTCCTGAGATTCAATCTTCCATATCATCCAGTCTGTTCTCTAAACTTACAGCTTGGTTTCTTGTCTCCTTACCTTCTGACTGATCTTTCATGTTTCCATATCTCTCCTGTAATTCTCTCTAAGGTCCTTTATGGACTTCCTTACTTCATTAATTTGGTTTAGGTGCTGTCTCTAATCTCTTTTAGCTGAGTCCCTGTCTTTTCATGGGACTCTTTTTCTTTCTGTTGGAGTTTGTATATCGTTCTGTTTGTGAAGGCCATGAAGTCCTCTATTAACTTACGATTGGATACATGGTGTTCATGAATTATTCTTTGGTTGACCTCTAGGATGCTCATGATCTAGGATACTTGTCTGGAAAGACTGAAACTTTTCATTTATCATTTTTATCAGCATAGTTGGTAGAGCATTTTGAGGGCTCTCCTCTAGGATTTCAATTGAATGTTCTGTTTCATGTTTGTTTTGAGTGGGTATAAGTTTTCCTGTCTTGCCATACTTTTTGTGTTTCTTCTGCCCATTTGGATTTAGAATGCTAGTCTGCTAGCCCCCTTTGGCACTGTATAGGGCCTGAACCAAACCTCCCAAGTCCTGTTGTGCTATTCTTATAGGTACACAATCCTAGACAGGTAAGTTCCCTCTCTCTTTGTGCATATAGCAGCAGATTTCGTGTGTCCACAAATATTCCTTTGTAAGTAAAAACCAACCCTGAGTCCTGTATTCAGTAGCTAGATTGTATACCATTACAATCTTTTCCTTATTTCCTTTTGGGTTGATACAATTGCTCTAGGAACTCCTTTGACTCACTCGGACTATTATCTTGCTTACCATTAACCTGGGCTCAACAGAATCTTTAGGTCCTGGGCAGTGGTTACTCTGTGGTTCTCTGAGATTGTGGTTAGAAGTTGGGTGCCCTCAGTGATTGGGGGACTGTGGTCAGCCTGTGTTTCTCCCAAGGCATTGGCAGCTGCAGGGTTCTATCTTGGAGGCCCTGGGGCCTGTGGGGCCTGGCTGAGACCTCTGGGCTGCTGAGGACAGGCAGCAGGTTCTGGCTGGGCCTCCAAGAGCTGCCTGCCTGGGCCCCAGCTGGGACTCCCCAACTGCCTGTGGAGCCCTAGTCGGGACTCCTAAACTGCCTGTGGAGCTCTGAGTGGGACTCCCAAACTGTTAGGGGAGCTTGGGGTGAGACCCCTGAGCTGCCTGCAGAGCCCCAGGTAGGATTCCGGAACTGCCTGTGGCAGGCCCTGGGTGGGCCCTTGGGGATGCTGAAGGTGGGCGGTGGGCTCTGGCTGGAATGATGGAAGTTCCCTCCCACCTGGGCGGGGCTGGCTGTGGGTTTGAGGGTAGTGATTGGGTGCTCCCAGTCACTGGTGGACAATGTTTGGCCTGGGAAAACAGTTGGTTGCTGTCTGGGTGGCAGTGGCAGTGGTGGCGGCCTGGAGACGCGCCTCTTGTGTTTACTGGAGATGAGGAGCCACTTGCCCCTCGGGAGGTTCCTCTCATCATGGGTGGGGATTCCTTCCCCTGGGCAGAGCTGGGACTCACTACTCCAGCACCGTTGCCCTTTTCAAAGATGGCCCCTTTGACCTTACTTTTCCCTGGCACAGTTTATTTCCTGTCTTCTCTGGCCATCTGTGTCAGAGACAAAGATAGAGGTTCACTATCGTGGATGGGGTGGGGTGGGGAGGGCTACTTTCCAAATGACATTCTGAGGGTGCAGACTTGGGTGAGACTGTCTTTTGTGGCATACTCACGCTTCCTCTGCTTCTCCAGGGCTTTCCCGTTCAGCTTCTGGACTGTGTTTGTCTGCTGCCATCTGGCGGATTTCTCTCCTCCTCACTGGTGAGTGCTGGAGGTGAGTGTGGATTTGGTTCCACCGGGTAAGTGGTGGGCTGGTGGCACTGCCGCCTGTGGCTGAAATCTGGGTTCTTGGATCTGCTGTCTCGTTTTTTTCCTTCCTGGCTTGAATCTCTATACTGTTTTACCTTCCTTGGGCTAACTTTCTAGGGTTAGAAGTTTCCCTGTGGAAGAAAAACTGGGTTATTGGAGAGAGAGCTTAGATAGGGCTCTGCTGCTCCTCTGCCATCTTTTTCCATCTCCATGATTTGAGCATTTCTTTATGTGTGGTTAGTCAAGACAGACCTGTACAGAAAAAGAGACTGTGGTTGTTTGTTGTTGCTTGATTGGTTGGTTGGTTGATGGTAAGGACTGGGGATTTCTAGCACATTTAAACAGGGAATGTTACTTTAAGTTCTCTATATTTTCCCCAGAAACCTCAAGGAAATTTTCCAGCATGTCTCATAAATAGTTGAAGAGAAGAAACAGAGCCCCATAAATTTATAAAAAGAAGCACAAGTACCATAGATTTTAAATTAGGGGAAACCATGAACTCATAGAGAATAACAGAATCGGACTAACATTTTGTGACATTCCAAAGTCCTATTTGGTAATGGATTTATATTAGAATAAACTTCTGCTAGTTATTTAGCTACACTGTTACAATTGTAAGAATAACAATCTATGGAGAGTATGTTTTACCACATAGTATAATAAATGCATGAATACTAAAATGTCACTTGTAAAAATACACATTTTTAAGGCTTGAACTCAGGGCTTGAGCCCTGTTTTTGAGCTTTTGTTTGCTCAAGGCTGGTGCTCTACCACTTTAACAACACAGACTGCCTTGCCCCTGCTGGCTTCAAACCATTATTTCCAGATCTCAGACTGCTGAGTAGCTAGGATTACAGGCATGACCTACCAACACCTAACTTGTTCTTTCACTATCACTATTGACATAGGTAGCATTTCATTGATGCAGTAACATCCTTTCATAGTTATGTTATCCTCCTCACTTTGAGGTCAAAGAGCAATACAAACTAAATGCCTAACAACTACAACTGCTAATGAAATATTTGTAAAATATCAAAAAGAATAAAGTACATATGATAAGAATGTATATTTTTAAAATAAAATTTCACTTTTTTGTAAAAAAAAGAAAATACACATATTTATAACATGTGTAAAAAATGGGATCCTCACAAGTTTATAACTGAAAAGAATATTTAAATTGAGAAATATGAATGAACTGATAGGGTAGGAAAATCCTGAAGGATATGATTTGATAACAGCCTATTTTAAATTTAATAAAAGATTTATAGTGAGTTATTCAATCTTTTCTATAAACACATAAGGGCTCTAAAAGCTATATAGAAGTGAAATGAATCTGCACAACTCCATTGATAAAATCTTACCATTTCTAAGGAAAGTAGAAGATGGCCAAAGCAGCATTGTGGATGCTGAGGTTGAACTATTTTATTGCTTGTTTGCTTAATTGCTTTCTTTCTCCCATCCTCCCTCCCTTCCTTCCTTCCTTCCTTTCTTTTTTCTTCCTTCCTTTTTCTTTCTGTTTTCTTGCTATCTATTACTCTCTCCTTCCTGTCTTCCTTCCTTTTTATTAAGCTGATTTTTACAGAATTGAGCTCAAACTCAAAGCTTTGTACTATTGTTCAACATTTTTGTTCATGTCTGGTGCTACCATTTTAACCATGGCTCTACTTCTGGCTTTTTGCTGGTTAGAGATAGGAGTCATGGGAAATTTTCTGCCTAGGCTGATTTTGAAGAGAGAGTCTCAGATCTCAGCTTCCTGAGTAGCAGGATTATAGTAGAATTTTCAGTAGTAAGATTAGGCACTGGCACTAGTCTAAACTAATTGCTTTAATTGCTAGTGACTACAATAAAAACTGCTAAGCCCATGTGTAGAACACAATTAACTATGATGTCAGTTCCTCACAGCAACCATACTGTGCTTTTGTTAAATACTTTCCCATGAGGAATATGTCCAAGAGCCCATCCTCAAGTCAATACCGTCTCCATTTGTATAACCATGGCTGACACTGGAGTCTGCTGTAAACACATGTTCATTTCCAGTAGGAAAGTTATGGCAAGCAAATGTTCTGTGTGTTCATACTGTGCATTGAATTCAGGGTCTCAAACTCTCACCTGTATTTTTTTGTTCAAGACTTTCACTTGAGCTGCAGCTCCAGTTGGGGCTTTTTGCTGGTTAATTGGACATAAGAATGTCACACAGACTTTTTTGTCCAAGCTGGTTTGGAACCATGATCCTCAGATTCTAGCATCCTAGATAGCTATAAAAGCAGGCACCAGCCACTAGTGTGCAGTTTAAATTTTATTAAACAGTCACAATAAAGAATCAATTAACAGGGGCTGGGAGTATGGCCTAGTGGGAAGAGTGCTTCTTTCTGCCATGGTTTTCATGGCTCTGTTGTGGCCTATTGGCCACCTCTAGAGTGTGAATTCTTCTGGAAAATTTTCTACCATTCCTCCGAATCCTTTGAAGAGGGGTAGAATAGAGGCAGATCTGCTCCTTCCCTATGGCAACTGATATCTCTGAAGGAAATTCGTCTCCTTTAAAAATTAAATGACACACTAAGTTCATATAAGTGGATTTTGATAAATCTACAGATTGTAATTATTTTTATTTTCTTAATGTGTATTTCAAGTGGGAAACAGATTCTATGCAGCAGTACAACTGCACAAACATGCTAAGTATATACAAAGAAGAAATTGAAGTCAGATAACTAAGAAAATATTTTAGGAAGTAGATATGTGAGTAGTTTTCTCCTTTTAAAACTTTTTCTTTTAATTTTGATGAATGAATTCAACTTTAGAAATAAGCAGGATATGAATAAATTGTATATACTCATCATCAGAGTATGCTTTTAATGAGAGCTGATGTGAGGCTCAATTTGGATACCACTGAACTTTTACTTCACAGAGACCCTCACATGGAGTTCTCCTTCATAGCACAGATGTGAGCCTTTTGAAGCCTAGTCACCATATGAAATAAACAAAGCAGTTTTTCCAAACACCTCTTGAGCTCTTCAGAAATTTTCCATTTTATCATGACTTACCATGAAACCTAGACACTTAGCTTGTGCAGATTCATGTATCTCTAAGAACACTGAAATCTCAGAACAATCATTTAATTTAAATGTAAAACAGAAAAGGCAATTGAATCGAATGAACATGACTCAATGAGACAAAGGAAATTAGATATGTAAATAAAGAGCTATTAGAGCTGTAAAGACCTTCAAGATTTGAGCTGTTGTTGCTTTTTAAATTTTCCTTCAATACCAAGCTTTTCATTTCATTCTTATTCCAACTAATGACCTACTTTTAATCCACTTTGAGTTATTAATTTACAATGCTTCTTGCTGGCCATTACAACTCTTTAATTTATATATGACAAAAGCAATTTCCCTGGGGGAATTTAGTTATTCTTACAAAGTTTTCATCACCAAGCAAATGAGAAAGTGTGAACTTTATCAAGGCCCTGAGCCAAAATCAGATGCGGTCACTTATAAAAAGAAGAATCAGGAAATAACCACTGCAGTGTAAGAAGTATTTCTTGCTAGCTAACAAAATAAATCACAGCAGCAATAAATCAATACGCAAATCATTATCTTGGTTTCAGTGGGTCAACACACCCATCAGTGTTTTTAATATTACTGTACATTTAGTTGAGATTTTTGCCTTATTCCAAGTAATTGTGGGCTGTGGTTTTCCATGGGCATGACATAAAATGTTTATATTCTTTCTAGCATCTGCATTCATATCCTCCCAAGGTCAAGTAAATACTGGAAGAGCTATAGAAATGAGCTAAAATAACATCAAGTCAGTGTGGTTTATGTCAGTTTGTGCCATCCTTATATAATGGCTCAAGGAGGATAGGCACAGTTACTTTTAAATACAAAGTACTTGAAAATGGCAGGGGATGTTAATCACCAATCTCAAGCCAGGCTTGGGGCTTGAACTCAGGACCTGGACACTATCCCTGGTTATATTTTCTCAAGGCTAGTACTACTTGATCTACAGCTCCATTTATGGCTTTTTTCATGATTAATTGGAGATAAGAGTCTCACAGAGTTTCCTACATGGGCTGGCTTCGAACCACAATCCTTCACTCTCAGCCTCCTGAGTAGCTAGAGGTACAGGTATGATTTTCCAGTACCTGGCTTTAAGAATGTCTTTTTAAACATGTAACTCAGTTTATCAAAAAGATAGACTCTCCCAACTCACCTAATATGAAACAGATTTTTGGAATAACGTTATAATGATTAAGAAAATGGAATTCATAATTGCTAAAATTTCCAATAAGGAAATCTCCAACCAAGAAAGAATTTTAAAACATTTTATTAGACAAGTCTTCCAATGAATTTAAAAAACAATAAATACCAGCCACTCATGTCTGTAATCTTTAGTTACTGAGGAGACTAAGAGATGAGGGTAGAGTTTCAAGACAAGATCAGGGGGCTGGGAGTATGGCCTAGGGGCAAGAGTGCTTGCCTCCTATACATGAAACCCTGGGTTCGATTCCCCGGCACCTCACATATAGTAAACGGCCAGAAGTGGTGCTGTGGCTCAAGTGGCAGAGTGCTAGCCTTGAGCAAAAAGAAGCCAGGGACAGTGCTTAGGCCCTGAGTCCAAGGCCCAGGACTGGCAAAAAAAAAAAAAAATCAGGCAGAAAAGTCTGACAATTAATTAACTAAAAGTGGCATGGAGTCTTAACTGGTAGAGTACTAGCCTTGAGACAAAGAAAAGGCCTAGGCACAGGATCCAAACCCCTGAGTTCAAGCCCCAAGACTGGACTAAAATTAAATAAATCAATAAATACCAATTTGACAATTCTATACAATCCTTTCCACAAGATAAAAAAGGAGTATATGCTTTCTAACATATTCTGGGAGGGTGATTATAATATCAAAAGGAGATGAAGATAGCAATGAAAAATAAAACAGAACCACAGTTCAGTACCACTTATGAATAAATGAAGAACTGGTAAATAGCCAGGTAATCCTAACTACACAGGAGATTGAGATCTGAGGATTGTGGTTCAAAGCCAGCCCTGGCAAGAAAGTCTGTAAGACTCTAATCTTCAGTTAATCATCAGAAAACCAGAAGTTGTGCTGTGACTAGTATATATCAATATAAAATTCTGAATATATAGATTTATAAATACGTAAAATGATTTGAAAGTTATTACAAGCCAAAAATTCTGCATTGGAGATCTGATTTCTTATATATTCCAATTTTACACTTAATGCTATATTATTAACACACATTATTAACACATTATTATTAACACATACTATTAGGACCATCATCAATTCCTGGTAGTATACAGTGCATAATTCATGAGAACCTGGGTGGCCCTGTTATGCAATGACATTTCTAATTCAACTGAGAAGACTCTTCACAGCCTCCAGATCTAATGACTTTTATCATCAGCTGCTTCCACCTCTAGTCACAACTGCGCACTACTATGAACTCTGCCATTACTTACATTATTGTGGAAATACCAGTTTCTCACCTCCTCATTTTGACAATAGATAGACCCTAAGACTTCCCCCTTCCTTCTGTTGACTAGCAAACTTCTAGTTTCCTTTCCTTCCTCTTTCTGCCAAGATTCTATCTCACCTCCTCTCCCACCTTCCTTGCCAAACTCAATCATTTCTTCCAGTGTCCTTCCCTTTGATATCACTACCTATATTGCTTTCACTTTTCTAAACAACTTAGAGTAAAAATAGGCTGATCTTTGTTCTGGTTCATCAGGTCAAGATGCCTCTGTCACTTGAGATTCTATGTAACTACAAGTCCAAACTTTCACTACTCCTTGAAGAAACCTTCATTGTCCCTCAAAATGCCTTCTGCAAAATGCCAGCATTGTCTGCTCCACAAAGGAGAACAGAAGCCGACTTAGCTTCCGATGCTCTTTCCTCTCATAAAGATACCTATTCTCTATAGATGAACACACTGTTAACTCTTCTATTCTCAACTAAGATGAAGAAAAAACTTTCACTCCTCTCTTACAATCCAGCCAAGAGCTTTTAAACCTTATATTGCTAATGTTCTTCCATATCTTTGACCTTTCCTTCTTTTAAGAAAATATCTCAGAAAACAAGTTTTTTCCTGAATTCTTCAATGTCTCTACCCCATCTTCACTGACATTTTTACAGCTCCCAATCCCAGCCTTTCATGCAGTTTTGAGTGACAGACATGCATCACTAAACTGTGAGAAGGTAGTCTCATAAACTTTCAGGCTGTTTAGCCTTGAACCTCTATATCCCTGGCACCCAGCTTAAATTCATCACTAGGGATTGAATCTAGAAGCTCACTCTCTTAGTTTTACCACTTGAACCACTCCTCCAATCCTGACTTTTTCCTGGTTAATTGGAGAGGGAATCTTCTATTCTTTTCTGACTGGGTTGGCTTCAATAATGATCATCCAATCTCTGCTCCTGATAAGGTAGAGCCGCTATCATACTTGGGCTACATTTATTTTTTAATGTAGATTGATTTGGGGTTCCCCTCATTGATGGGGGGAAGGGCTGTGACCACCAGCTTGTACCATCTAACTAGTTCTCTACATTTTCCTGTCCACCATAACCACTGTTTGCATTTTTAGTCACCTTTCCTTTCATCCATGCATTTCTCTCAACACTGATTTTGGATTAGTCCTCCTCCCTTCTTTTCTATTTTGGTTGAGTACATCTTGGAGAAAAACTCTAACCTTCTTCATATTACCCCAGCTATGCAGTATGTTTTATTTTTATGTAGAAAATCTTAAACTCCTGATACCAAGACTTTTCATAATTTCTATCCCTTGATACTGGCAGGAACTCCTAATTAACATTACTCAGACAGTTTGGATTCTTGCTAACTGCTCAGATGCCTTCTCAAATCACTTCATCCATATGTATTCCCTCTCACTCTCATCTCCATACAGAGCTATTGACCAATGCCTGCATGAACATTTCTCTCACTTGCATGTCATGAAATGAGTTCTCCACAGTGCTATGACCACATCCCTGTTCGCATGGTATTTGACATTCCCTCCTCCATACCTTCCACCCAAGTCTTGTACCTTGATATACAGATTTATATTCCCAATAATTGTCTTCATTGAGAATTGATTTTTACCAAATGCATCTAAAAGTAGGCATCTTGAGTTTGCCTAAACCCACTCCATGTTCAGAAAGTGTTAGAATCTCCATTAACACCACCCACTGTCTTTGGCCCAAACCCCAAATCTTATTTTGCTGCTGCAGAATCCTTTTAACCACAACTCCAATTCCTCCCAGGTCTTCTCTCTCAAAATGACAAGTCCCTTATTCTTGTTTAGTTGCACGAAGCATGGTAAATTCTTTTCCGTCTCAGTAATGCCATTCTTTACTTGTCATGACTGGGGAAATGTTTCCCTCTGTGATCACTTGACTGAGGCCTATTTGTCCATCTATCATCAAAGCTACTAATTTTTGCTTCATTTAGGATTCTTCTTAAATATTTTGTCATTATAGAGGCCTTTCTGATCACTTTCCCTAAATGAGACATCAGGGTACATGATTTTTGGTCTCTTTGTTAACTTTTTCATCACATTAACATTCTCTGGCATATTTAAATTGTTTCTGGAATTAGAAGAAAAGAAAATAGTTGTTCATAATCTTATAGATGAAATGGAATGGTTCTACCTCTCATTATTTTGTATGACTTTTTGTTATGTTGTTTGTCTTTTGATGTTGTTGTTTTTGCTATTCTTGTTATTTTTTCAGGTCTAGGGAAGGAAACTAAGGCTAAGAAAATGTTCTTTTATTACTTCATGTTTTCCTGAATTTATTCACTCTTACACTACCTCTCTCTGATGCTAATTTGTGTCTGAAAACATATCACATGACTGTACTCATAGCTCCTATTATTTCTCCCACTTAGTTTCTCTGCTCCAGACCATTCTATTTATTTTGGATTAACTACTCCAAGTAATAGATCTGACCAAGACTTCAAAAAATTTATCTTTCATCTCCTGAAGTTAAAATTTGGTATGTTGTACCTCACCCATCCCAAATACTTTCTCCCACATGCATTCACATTCACATTTAGACTCTCCATTAAAAAAATAATGCTTCCTTGTTTGTTAGTTTCTCATTTGTGACTGTTGCCTCTCATATTTTCTCAGCAATGTATCAAGGTCCTAACTTGGTACTTTTTGATACTAATGTCAGGCCACGTTTATTATCTTATTTTAGAGAGAGAAGAAACCTCTGTAAGGAAGTAAGGTGGCTTCTTTATTGAAATACTAATAATTGCTAGAAATTAGCCAAGATAGGATGAAGTGTTGGGGAAAAGTGATGATCATCCATTCATTGTAGCACAGCATATTTTGGTTACTTGGTATTTATCTGCCTGTTTTTTATAATATGTTAGTATGAAAACTTTCTGATTTTTAAGCTTTTATTAAAGAGGAATCCAAAAGTAGTTTGAAACTAGCTTTCGTATTCCCTCCTAGACAGAAATGGCCTTTCCAAGGCATCTTACTCTCTATCATTCTTGAATTGAAAGCTGCTGTTGGCACATCTTCACCCTCAGAGAATCTTGATTTCCATTGTAAGTAAGAATGTGCTATGTCTATAATAATGTGGACACACAATTGCTAACAGGCCATATATAGACAGTAGTGTTGCAGCAGAGTCTTCATCAATGTTTAGGCATCATGAACACTTCCACATTCCTAATATTTCACAATATTTCTTTTCCCATTTACATAGCTACATATGGCACAATTTAGCTTCTACTTGTCATTGCTTTTATTTATATGTGTAGATAGAAACAGATTATATGTGTGTATGTAATTTATATACATAAACAACATAAAGTGATATTTTTAAGAAGATTGTATTTATAGAAATAAAATTTTAAGCCATGCACTGGTGGCTCACACCTATGCTCCTAACCACCCATGAGGCTGAAATCTTAAAATCCAGATTCAATGCCAGCCAAGGCAGGAAGTCCTTGAAACTCTATTTCCAACAACCACCAAAAAAGCCAGCAGTGGAGCTGTGGCTCAAGTAAGAAAGCACTAACCTCAAACAAAAATCTCAGGGACAGCTATATAAATGATTCACTTGAAGAAAAATATTAACAGTAATAGAGTTCTGAGAGTCTATACAAAATTCTAAAAAATACCTATGTGACAAGGTCACTTCTGAGTCAACAACACAGAAGAAGCTATCTTCAGAGTGTGAAGATGAATCACAGCACTTATTACTTTTTGGCTTTACAGTCAGCTGGATAGATGCTTTTTTCACCTCCAATAGACTGACAACTTGACATTTATATTGGCCTTGATCATGCAATGTTTCATGACCAGTTCTCAAAGTATACTAAGAAAGAACCAAATGAAGAAGGAGCTGCCCTCCTGCAGAGATAAAAAGAAAGCGCTTGGGACTCTATTTGAGTGGTCTCCAAACTTAAAAGCTAGACTGCATGATGGTCCTGGGTCAAGGTTGAGATCCATTCTTTGCTATGACTACTATTCCTTCCTTCCCTGCATCCCCAGAACCATGAATGATCTTTGGCCTGCTCCAGCCTCAGTTGCTGTATTGAGGGAATGTCTCTCTTTCCACAAAGGGAACAGTGAGGCTTCCTAATGAATCCTTCCAACTCCGTGCTTGCCCCTCATTCTTCCCTCAGTAACAGTGTGAGCTTCAAAGCAAATCTGATTACTAAGTGCAATATTTAAATACCCCTTAACATTTACTTATCATTTGTCTACAGTATTTGGATATAAAAACATTCTTGAAATAAGACATTCAGATGCTGAGGCAACAAGTCAGTATGACACTTGATAATTCTCACAGCCACTCCCTAGGCTATCACGCTTCTTACCTCTGAACCTAACTTGAGGCTCTGGATCCTTCTCAACACTTTATTACTGGTGGCCTCTGACAATTCAGCAGGAGTTGCTATTCCCAACTATCTTAATGACAACTTATATCTTACTGAATGTCTACTAGATGGAAAATAACAGCTAAACTGACTGCACAGTATGCCAACATCTGTGTCTGCCTAAATGCATAAAGTATAAATATATTCAAATTAATCCCTGAAAATATCCCACAGTGCAGGATATGTCACCACTACAACAGGGAACTCTAGGAAACAGCAGATAATTTACTTACACACACACACAACATACACACACACACACACCACACATACACACACATACACACACTAGTACATGAAGGAATAGAACTGGGAATCAATTTGTGGGCCCCCAGACACACCTTACACCTACTATACTAGACTTTCCAAACTGCTGAGGACTAGAGCAAAAATTTTAATGAAGGTATTTGAAAATATGGTTGTTTTTTTCATATATTCTAAGGCCTAAACTAAAAGTTATTATTTCCCTGCTCAGAAGAATCTTTGCACTACTCTCATCCAGCAGATTTTCTATCTTGTTTTACAAGATTTTTGATTCCCTGAAGTATCTGGTCCATCTAGATGGGGAGGCTGATACCATCAGCCAGACCCTGAGCCCCACTCAACTATATATGAAGGATAGCAGCTGCCTTTTGACAGCTTTACTCAGTGTTTAATATGACAGAATTTTACTGAGCATCTCATTTACTTTATAATTTAATTCTGTACTGAAAGAGGACTTCGGGATTTTAGCCGAAGACCAATTCAAAGAAGTTCTAAGTGAAATGTGTCCATGGGGAGGGATAAAATAGGGTGGGGAAGAAAGATGGAAAAGTAACTGTGATCAAGAAACACTGAACACTTAGATGGACATATTATACTGTAACACCTCTTATACAACTTTTTGAAGTTCAAAAAATAAAAAGCAGTCATACACATTCTACAGGCCAACTTTGGAGAATTTTTCTAATGTTTAAAATTTGAGTTTTCCAATAATTTTCTTTTAAAATTCAGCAAACTGAATCCCAGAAAGGATGCTTTCTGGAAGGCCATATACTTAAATCATGAAAAAGTATGTTACACAATGTCATACATTTTATGGTGGTGTTCTTTCATTACTTTTAGCCATTTTATTATCTGTAAGTAATTCCTCCAAGAAGTTTCAATTCAACATGTCAATTTATGAGTACAATTCATCTTCATCAAGGTCACTGCTTCCATAATTCTTCCCCATCTCTGTCAACCCCACCCTATTATGGCATACTCTGTAAAGATTATTTTCTGCATGGAGTCTTATTGTCCATGATATGTCTATGATAATTAGTTTAAACTACTTTCAGAGTCTCCAAACAAAGCTTTTTATTCCATCCTGCAATCACTTCATGTACCCATACCTGCTTTTGTCCACACCATTACTGGAGGAGGGCCCCGTCCGCATCACAAAGAAATTCAGCATTATCAATCAATCCCTTTCCTTCCATTGTCAACCGATCCCAGGGCTGACAGCAAACTTACTTCCGGCCTCAGTTTACTGAAGAACTGCAAGAGTGTCAAATCTGAACGTTATTTTAAGTGTGTGTGTGTGTGTGTGTGTGTGTGTGTGTGTGTGTGACAGAGAGAGTCAATAAGTGTTGCCATGATGGGGCTGGGGTTTGAACTCAGGGCCAGAGAGATGTCCCTTGGTTTTTGTCACAAGAGCCACAGCTCAACCTCCATTTTCTTGTTCTGTTTTGTTGTTTTGTTATTGTCTTTAGTTTTGTTTTTGCCTTTAGTTGGAGGTGAGAGTCTCAGGGACTTTCCTTCCCAGGCTGGCTTGGAACTGTAATCCTCAGATAACAGCCTTCTGAGTAGCTAGAATTACAGGTATAAGCCAGCAGCACCTAGATATTTTATAACTTCTTAGTACTAAGGAGTAAAGGCAATATGCTGAAATATGTTGCTTCCAATTATTTATGCCCTAGGATCTAAGAACACAAGGTACTGGTGTATGTCAGAAACTAGAAATATGAGCATTTTTCTACAAACAAGAAAAGCAACAGCCAGTAACAAGAGACCATTTCTAAATCTTTTGAAGCACTTAATATGAGTAAATCTCCTCCCTTTTGTTATTGACTTAGGTGCTATAAACGTTTTAAAACTGAAAATCATCTTTGATTTGTATTTCAAATTTTCACATGCAGAATAAAATTGGAGATAAATCTCAGAAAGAAAAACCTGCTGTTTAGGATAAATGGCTCTGTAACACAACAAACTATACTTTTGAAAACCTCAAGACAAAATTCAGGCCTCTAAATACACAGACCATTTCTGGTTTTGTATAATAGTGGTTAGCTAACAGCTACTTACAGAGTTGATGAAAAGGGATTGGGATCAGGACAAGTTGATTAGCACAAAAACAAAATCAATGTGGTAATTTAAGAAAGGAACCATGAATCCAGGAGTCAGTTGATTATGCCTGTAATCCTATCTACTCAGGAGGCTGAGATCAGAGGACTTGTGGTTAGAAGCCAACCCATGCTGGAGACTATCATTTCCCATTAACCAGAAAAGTGCATCTCTGTCTCAAATGTTGAAGCATAAAATGTCCTTGAGTGAAAAGCTGAGGGAGAGGGCCCAGCCCCTGACTTTAAGCCCCAGTAGTGGAAAAACTGTGATGGGGCACTGAGATCCTAAGAGTTGTAAGATTTTTCTAAAGAAATTTCCAGTTGCCCTGGAAAATCACCTCTTGGTGGTAGATGTTGTTATTCACCATCTGAAACTGGAAAAAATATGGCAATATTTTATTCTTTTTTTTCAAATTTTTATTATCAAACTGATGTACAGAGAGGTTACAGTTTCATATGATAGGCATTGGATACATTCATTGTACTGTTTGTTACCTCGTCCCTCATACCCCCCTCTCTCTTCCCCCTTTCCCTTTCCCCCCATGAGGTATTCAGTTCACTTACACCAAACAGTTTAGCAAGTATTGCTTTTGTAGTTGTTTGTCTTTTTTTACCCTGTGTCTCTCAATTTTGGTATTCTCTTTCAATTTCCTAGTTCTAATACCAGTATACACAGTTTCCAATATACTCAGGTAAGGTTACAGAGATAGTGTAGGTACAACCACATGAAGGTGATACAAGAACACCATCAATAATAGAAGCTACAGATACACATGTGACGTTGAAGTAGTTACAACTGTGATATAAAAATCATTTCCATAACATGGAGTTCATTTCACTTAGCATCATCTTATGTGTTCATAAGGGTATAGCTATTGGGCTCTTGTGATCCTCTGCTGTGACTTTCCTAAACCTGTGCTAATTATTCCCTATGAGGCAGACCATAGAGTCCATGTTTCTTTGGGTCTGGCTCACTTCACTTAGTTTAATATTTTCCAAGTCTTTGCATTTCCTTATAAATGGGGCAATGTCACTCTTTCTGATACAGGCATAAAATTCCATTGTGTATATGTACCACATTTTCCTGATCCATTCATCTACTGAGGGCCATCTGGGTTGGTTACAGATTCTAGCTATGACAAATTGTGCTGCGATGAACTTTGTTGTGCTGGTGGCTTTACTGTGGTTTTGTTTGTGGTCTTTTGGATAGATACCCAAAAGTGGGGCTGCTGGGTCATAGGGAAATTCTATATTTAGCCTTCTGAGGAATCTCCATACTGGTTGCCAGAGTGGCTGAATCAGTTTACATTCCCACCAACAATGAAGTAGGGTTCCCTTTTGGCCACATCCCCCCCAACAATTGTTATTGTTAGTTTTCTTGATATATGACATTCTTACTGGGGTGAGATGGAATCTCAATGTTGTTTTGATTTGCATTTCTTTTATGGCCAGTGATGTAGAGCACTTTTTCATATGTCTCTTGGCCATTCCCATTTCCTCATCGGAGAAGTATCTTTGTAAGTCTTTAGCCCACTTGATGAGGGGGCTATTGGTTCTTTGCAGTTTTGTTTTGGAGGAAGGTAATTTTTTAGTTCTGCATATATTTTAGATATGAGGCCTTTGTCTGTTGAATGGCCGGTAAAGATCTTCTCCCAGTCTGTGGGCTTTCTGCGTTGAGCTCTAATTTTATTCCATTATGGTCTGAGAGAATGCAGGGAATGGGTCTGATACTTCTGAATTTGTATAGATTTTCTTTGTGCCCTAAGATGTGATCTATTTTGGAGAATGTTTCATGTGCTGCGGAGAAGAATGTGTCTTCTGTTGTTGCTGGGTGGAATATTCTGTAGATGTCAGTTATATCTAGTTGGTCTATGCAGTTGTTTAGTTCTGTGGGTTTTTTTGTTCAGTTTTTGGCATGTTAATCTGTCCAGAGGTGATAGTGGAGTGTTAAAGTCCCCAACTATCAATGTGTTTGGGTCTATGAGTGTTTTTAGAGTCAGTAGTGTTTGTTTGATGAAGTTGGATGCTCCTGTATTTGCTGTGTAGATATTTAGGATGTTTATATCTTCCTGTAGGAGAGATCCCTTTACTAGTATGTAGCAACCTTCTTTGTCTCTTATTACCTTTTTTTAATTTGAAGTCAATTTTGTCTGATACTAGGATTGCAATTCCAGCCTGCTTATGGGGGCCATTTTCTTGATAGATTTGATTCCAGCCTTTTACTTTTAGAAGATGTTTACTTTTTCTGGATAGATGTATCTCTTGGAGGCAGCAGAAAGATGGATCTTGATTTTTGATCCAACTTATGAGCCTATGTCATTTGATTGGAGAATTAAATCCATGAATGTTTAGAGTTAGGATTGAGATATGATCGTTTGTTCCTTTCATTATCACTATCTTGTTTAAAGCTGTGTCTTCCCAGTTCTTGACCTGATATTTACTATTTAGGGTTCATTTCTGTCTGTATTGGGATCTTGATTATTTTCCTAATATAGTATATCTTTGAGGATTTTTTGTAAATTTTGTTTGGTGGAAATATATTGTTTCAGTTTTTCCTTTCTGTGGAAGACTTTTATTTGACCTTCAGCTATGAGTGAGAGTTTGGCTGGGTACAGTATTCTTGGTTGGTAGTTATTTTTATTTAGTGTTTGGTATACCTCATTCCAGGCTCTCCTTGCTTTCATGGTCTCTGCTGAAAAGTCTGGGGTTATTCTGATGGCTTTTCCTTTATAGGTGATTGTTTTCTTCTCTGTAACAGCCTTAAGGATTCTTTCCTTGTACTCTACTGATCCTGTTTTGATCACAATGTGTCGGTGGGAAGTCCTATTCTGGTCTGTTTGGTTTGGGGTTCTAAATACTTCTTGTATCTGTATAGGCCTTTCCTTCTGGATATTTGGGAAGTTCTCAGCTAATATTTTGTTAAATAGGTTGCCTATCCTATTAACTTCTTTCTCCAAGTTTTCCTCAATACCTATTATCCTTAAATTGAGCATCCTGATCAAGTCTTGAATCTCCTTTAGCGATCTGTTTTGTTGATTGGACTGGATTTGTATTGATTTTTTTATCTTTCTCCATAGATTCCAGGGAGTCTTCAACTCCTAAGATTCGATCCTCTGCTTCAGTTGGTCGGGACTGTAGGCTAGCTACTTGATTTCGAATCTCTTTTCCTTCTGACTTGTCTTTTCTGATGATTTCCATGTCATCTCTGAGGTCTTGCATGGACTTCTTTACTTCATTAACTTCATTAATTTGGTTTTGTGTGCTGTATCTTAACCTTTTAGCTGGGTAGCTATCTTTTCATTTTACTCTTGAATTTCATTTATCTTTCTATTTGTCGAGGCCATGAAATCATCTATTACTTTATGGAAGGATTGCTGTATTGATTCAAACTTTTCATTTAACATGTTCATCAGTAGACTTTGCAGAGCATTTTGAGGGTTCTCGTCTATGTCTTTGATTGACTGCTCTGTTTCCTGCTTGTTTTGAGGGGGAGAAAAGACTCCATTGTTTGCCATCTTTCTTGTGTTTCTTATGCCCATTTGGATTGGGAATGCCAATCTACAAGCACCTGTGAGCACTGTTTAAGACCCAAAGCAGACCTTACCAAGCACTGTTGTGTAAATCTTAGAAGTCCACAATTATATACAGATACCTTGTATACCTGTCTATAAAATTAGATTTGGTGTTCCTAAAGAATACAATTTCAGTATAACAACTGATCCTGGGCCCTGTATTCAGTAGTTACTTATTTATTGTTACAACCCTATGAGCAATTATTGTTCTTATATTAAGTTATTTTAGGACTGGCTTTCTCTATGAACCCCTTTGATTCACTCTGATTAAGCAGGGATACCCTCTATCCAATAACCAGGCGTCAAAGCAACCTGGAGATCCTGGAAGTAAGTCCGGAGGGTAAGTTAGAGGTAGTAAAGAGAATAGAGTAAAATGTATGTGGGGGGGGGGGGGGGTGGTGGTGGTGGTGATGATTTGGTTTAGTTTCAGTGACATGGAAATGTGGAGAAGAGTAGAATCAGTAGAAAGAACAAGGTTAAAATGATAGACAATGGAGAGTTAGCAGAAAAGAGTGGAGGTGTTATTCATAGGAAAGTAATTTTTAAAGAAAGAGAACACAAAGAGAGAAATAAAGAAAAAATACTGGAAGACAGATGCACAAAACAGAGAAAAATTATTTTTAAAAAATCAAAGGGAAAAACCTAGAAAAATGAACAACCAAAAAAAAAAAATGTTGATAAAACAAACAGGTAAAAATGGAAAACAAAAAAACCAACGACGTTTCAGAACTGAAAAAAAATTCTTTTTTATTTTTTTAAAGTTTAAAAAATGTTTGAAAAGAAAAAAAACTGGAGTCCTCCTTGCTTGGGTGGTCTTTCCCCAGTCTCTGGTTTCCTCGCGATGGTCTGCAGTCTATTTTCCTGATTGGCTGGCTTGACTTGCTTTCAGTTTGCAGGGGGTGGATCTGTTCTGACCCTTCTCTCCTGTTGGTGCAATCCTGGGTCTCTGTGGTTAGCACAGCTTGCAGGTAGGCCTTGGTCGTCCTCCGTAGATGGGGACATGAGCAGTCTCGGGAACCGTGGCTCCTCTGTCTGCTGTGAGGCAGCGGCCTTTAATGCCTGGCTTTGAATAGCCTGTGGAATCAGCAAGGCAGGGCCCCTCTGGCCTGGTTTACCCGGCTGAGAGTTGCTTGCCTGGGGGAGGTTCCTCCTTCCTGGGCGGGGCAGCCGCCTGGCGGAGCTGGCTTTGGAATTCAGCTCCGTTTCGGGCTGGGAATTGGGCTTCTTCTGTGACGGAACCTTTTATATGTTTCAGGAACTGTTTGTTCCTCCGTCTGGTGTTTCCGTGCTTCCGGTAGCTGCTCGCTGCTTTTGCTTTAATTTTAGAAATTCCGGTGGGCATGGCGGGGCACCTCTGGCTAAGCCGCAGCCCAGGATGAGTCTCCCACCTGGGCATGGGTTGTTCTCTTGGGCAGAGCTGGCTCTCACTGGTTGGTCCCACTTGCCCTTTTCAAAGATGGCTCCTTTCTACTCGCTTTCCCCAGGCCCACTTTAGTTCCAGTCTGGTCTGACCCTATGCCAGTGTCAAAGATGGGGCTTAGCTCTGGCAGTGGAGGAAGGGCTACCTTCCAGAAGCTGCTCTGTGGGCACGAGTGCCAATATCTTTCGGGGGTACTCATGATGCTTTCTCTACGATTTCAGCCCATCCGTGCTCAACCGCTGTCTGGAGGATTTCTCCCTGGTCTATGCTGTGTGCTTTAGCCGCACGAAGTGCAGGGCCCTGTGCCGGGCGCTGTGCTGGTGCCGGGATGCCACCCGGAGCTCAAATCTGTGTTTTCAGACAGGCAAAGTTGATTTTTCCTTCCTGGCCAGAATCCCTGTTCTGTTAGAACTTACTCTGCCTGTCTTTCTAGGAGTAAAAGTTTCTATGGGGTGAGAAAACTGCGATGTCAGAGGGAGCTCAGTTAGGGCTCTGCTGTTCCTCCGCCGTCTTCCTGGAAGTGCCAATATTTTATTTTTTGGCAAAAGATATCATTATAAGATCATTACTAAATGCAGATGGTAAGCCCATTTTTAGAGATCAACTTTAACGAAAGTGCTAGACTACATAACTACAGTAAAAGATTGATTACAGAGCCCCAGAGATTCCTGAACACTCTCCTTCAGGACTGCCTGCAAGTACTTTGTAATAGTCTTCTAGAAAAGTCAAGCTGGAAAACAGAGGAACCAGCAGTTTTGGCATCTCCATCCACAGATGAAGAAATTCAGAGGGAATATGTTACATTGAATTTGTCTCTCACAATCAGTAAGTGACAGAGACTATAGAAAATCTAGGTCATTCAACACTCAGATGTTCCTCTTCCTGGAACTTCACACTAACTTCTTAAATTACTAGGATGGCTAAATGAACAAAAAATGATCTCTAAACTACAACACACATTTGTGACATAGTAATAGAGCTATGTAAAATAAAAAAGTAGGTACTCAAAATAAAAAAAGTAGGTACAACAAGAAATTTAGCCATGTTTCCAGTGTTGGAAATCTTGATCTCAACTTTTTAAGGATGTTTAAAATTGACAGTTGTTGGGGTCCAGCCTCTGGACTTGATGGGGGATGGGCATTGGGAGCGCTCCTGAGACGCCGCCCTTCCCCCAGCCCTGGGGAATGCAGAAGCAGGCCACAATTCTCTGGGTCTGGAACCAGAAGAACCGGCTTTGCGAACAGCCCCCAAACTTTCTCGCCAGCCCATGCGCCCCCAGCGTCCCCCTGACGTGGCGCTTTCCAAGTGACGTTAGCTCATGAGGGGGTCATATGGTAAGCTCATAGCCTATCATCAGCGTCCTGGCCGATCGCCTTCTCTCGTCCCCTCCTACCATATTAGTCCTTGCCCCCACCTTAATAAATCAGATTGCTCACAAAGCATCTCTGAGATCCGCGTATTCCTGGCTTTCTTCATGGGTAAGGAGGGAAGCAAAGTGATCGCATTCGGCCGCGTGCACCTGTGGTCTTTCCTGGGCCCCCCCACTCCACCCTGGCCTTACCTGCGGGTCAGGTGACCAGGGGAGAGGATGAGAAAGGGAGCTGTTAGAAGCATAGCAGAGCCTTAGTCCCCGCGCCAGGGGAGGTGACCTGAGCCCAACAGACAGTGAGCCAAATGTATAGGAAAATGTTGTTTTACTGATTGTGTATGTGTGTATATGCATGTGTGTGCACACACGCTTGTATGTGTGCCAATCCTAAGGCTTGAACTTAGAGCCTGAGCACTGTCCCTGAGAATTTTTTCTCAAGGCAGGTGATTTTCCCCTTGAGCCACAGTTCCACTTACAGGTTTTTGGCAGGTAATTGGAGATAAGTGCCTCATGGACTTTACTCCCCAGTATGGCTTCGAACCATGACATCAGATTACAGACTCTTAGATAGCTAGGATTACAGGTATGAGCCATCTGCACCCAGCACTTTGTGTTCTTAATAAAAAAAAGAAAAAGAAAACAAACACTAACATACTAACAAATAATAGGTCAAAAAGACCTAGGAAGATAAGAGCATTTGTTCTTATCTCTAAAAGAACCATCTCGTTACATCATGGAAAGGATTGTGATTTACTGAAGAAGAAAATCAAAGAAATGAGACAAAGCCAGGCAGGAAGGACTGGACAGTACAGATGAGCCTCGCGTGGTGAGTATGATATGACAGTTCTAATCTTTGATTGACACAGTAGCCATAAGTAGAGCTTTGGGGGGCCAGCATCACTATTTATTAAACTCCTCTCTTTGCACTATCCTCAATCATAGTTCCCTCTCATGAGAAGAATTTTAGGCTACATAATCCATAATGACAGGTTTTTACATGTCTGCACCCGATGCTGTGATTCATGCTTTTGATTGAAGCTTTTGATATTGGATATTTGGACATTTGGGTTGTTTCTGTTTTGGTAGCTGTTATCATTTGTTTCAGTCAGTCTAAAGAAAACTGACCTGTATAATTGCAAACTTGGTGAATATTCAGTAAAAGAACTAAACAAAATTGCTAGAACATCTGTTAACATAACCTAGGAAGGATATATCGTTGAATATTTAATCCATGCACCCAGCATATAAAAATGCCTTCTTCATAAATGTATGGAATGATTAATGGACCATTTCAAGACTAATTAAAAATCATCATAAACAGATTTACCAGTAACAAAAGTGGGTAGTTGCAAGGGACCAAAGACAAGCAGATGGTGATTTCAATACAAGCCAACACCAAAAGCAAAGAGTACCATGGTTTATCAAACAAAAAGACTTACTATTACCAGAGCCCGTAGTCAAGCTTTGAATATGCAAACAAACGAGTGGAAAGAACAGGAACTACATGCAAGAAGGTGGAGAACAGGAGACCGACATCGTTTTCAGTGAAAGAGACTGGTAAAAAGTACACACTTGATTAGGTACTAGGTTTCCATAAAACCAAGATACTAAACAGAAAATAGTGCACACAAGCCAGAGCCCAAGCACTATTTTTTGTTTTGTGTTTTTTTGTTTTTTTTGTTTTTGTTTTTATGGCAATGAGTATTGAGCTCAGCCTGGGCTCTTTTGCTCTAGGTTAGCACTCTACCACTTTTAGCCACTATTCCACCTCCAGATTTGGATGATTAAGTCTCACAGGAACTTTTCTGCACAGTCTGGCTTTGAACTGTGACCTTCAGATCTCAGCCTCTGAGTAGCTAGGATTACGTGCCTGCACTACTGGCGTCCTGCTAGGCACTATTAAAGCATTTTTCAATCCCAACACACTGAAACAACTCTAAAAATAATATTTGAATCTTTTACCAGTAATTTCCTCCTGGATTTACAAAAGACCTAAGGGAAATTTTTATTTCTGCCTCTTTTTAGAGCCAGGAGAGTGTTTTTCATGATATTAGCATTTCGAGAGGAAACAACTTTTTTGTCAGACTTGGCGATAGAAACAAAATAATTCATCTACTTCTGACAGAGTTGGTGCTGCAGCATACAAATCAGAAAACATTTGCTGAATGTGGGAGATGTAGGCTGGATGAAGTCTCCTGCCTCTCAGGTGCCAATGCTAGTCCTGAAACATCGGGGACGCCCATCCAGAGGGTGCCATGGCTCCAACTCTGTGCTGCTCAATGTCTCAACTCTAGCTTATCTTCACTCTGTTTCTTGTATCTAGTGTTCGGGTAAATCACATCCTGTTATAACAGATACTTAGAAACTTTTTTTCTGGAAAGCACAGACTTTACTAGAGCCTACGAGGTAACTAAAAGCAGGAGAAAAGCACAGCATCCCTGCTTCCATTTTTATAACTTCCTTTGGTCTGAGCCATTCTGGAACCCAAGAGGATCAGACTGATGGATAACATATTTACAAGTATAGATGGAGGAAACTGTCCTTTATAAAAGAAACAGATGAGCCTCTGCAGGGAAGACCATCTACCAGATAGAAAAGGGATTTGTCTACCATTACCAGGTTGTTAGCTGAAACCCCAAAATGATGATCAACAAGGCCATACTTTGACAAGGACTGTTTAATAATTATGCATACCTTTCATTCTATGCTCCAAATTATTTATCTAAACATAAAGCGCATATCTGTGCCTTGAATAGAGGCTGCAATGTAACTTTATCTCTTTCCACAGTGTATCTATGCCACTTTATAAACCTCCTTTCTCTGCCCTTCAGGACTCATCTCTTTGTTCTGTGTGTTGGGTCAAGTGCCCTGCCATGCAATGTCAAGTCCCTGAACTTGACCCTGGAATATAAAACTCTAGTCTTAATTTTACAAATAGAAAAACTATAAAGCTTTTTGCCTCAGTTAAAATGCACCTCTCCAGGAGTCCCTCTTACAATTGTAAATTACCCATTACACTAATAGCAAATTACTTAATTTTCATCTGATGATGAAAAAACCATTATGGATGAAGTAAAACTTTCAACATCACTTCAAATTCATATATCCTGTTTACAAGAACTCTGAACCTACAGAAGGACTGAGTGTACACAGGCACACAGAGAGACATATACACACAAAATTACAACAGAAAATACAGCCCCAAATTAATAGCAAGAGAACAGCAGAAGAGCTGGTCTTTGCAATCTAATTGTATGTCCAAACATGCAACTTATTTTCTAGGTTCAGAATGGTTTTATTATTTGTGGAGCTACCCATAAAAATCCTCATCTATTTCCTAGCTATGTTAAATAGACAGTTTGGCAAGTGGCTACGAACTTAGGTCATATCCTTTACACTTTAATGGCTGAAATGTCTTCCTCTTATCTCTATAATAGTCTGAAACAAAAATTTTGACAGTTTCTGACAAGATTAATGGCTTCATCTCTTTCATTGATTCTGGCATTTGGATAAAGAAAAAATCTAACTTTTAACTAGAAGAAGATTAGTTTTAAAAATTCTATTATATGAAAAAGTCAATGGCAAATAAGCATGTCTCTCTGCTGACATACATGATATTAATCATTAAGTTGTGAAATAATTCTGTGCATGTGGCAGGAAGCACATTATCAATTATGACCTTCTGCTTCCATACCTTATACAATTATGTTTGCTATAGCTTTCATAGAACCATGCTGGTTGTTAACATGTCAGGTCTATCTACCATGATTCCAGAGGGTGATGTTATGTAATTAAGTCCACCACAAGTCACTTTGTGCCTGGATCCATCCAGCACTTCGCTGTTGCCTCTCGTTTGTCCAAGTGATATGGGGTATGAGTATCTTGTGGCCACGCATTCCAAAGTTGTGCTGGTGCCAGTGTAAACCTCTATATCCCAGAGAAGGATCCAGTTTAGCTAAGGATGAGGAGTGAATGAAACTAAATACAGCATGTGAATGTTATATAAATACATGTATTTTGAAATCTCTCCAGTCTTAATACCATGGCACTGGTCACATGGCAATGTGCTCACTCAATATCCATTCCTTACTACCGAGATTCTATTCTCCATATAGTGTCAAAATAAGATAAAGGAGAAGAAGATTTAAATGTTCTGCTTTCCTGGATCACATGAACTTAGAAACCTAAGCAATTTTCCTACATGAAAGATAATTCAGCCTAGTGAAACACCCACAATTTCCTACTTATTTACTTATTTTGCCAGTCCTGGTGCTTGAACACAGGGCCTACACACTGTTCCTGAGCCTTTTTGTGCTCAATGCTAGTGCTCTACCACTTGAATCACTGCACCATGTCTGGCATTTTGGGGGTAGTTTATTGGAGATATGAGTCTCATGGAGACTTTTCTGCCATACTCCTTAGATCTCAGCCTCCTGAGTTGCTAGGTTAACATGCACAAGCCATTATTTTTATTGTTGTTGTTGTTTTGTTTGTTTGGCCAGTTGTGGGGCTTGAACTCAGGGCCTGGGCACTATCCTCGAGCCTCTTTGTGCTCAAGTATAGCTAGCACTCTACCAATTTTTAAAATAAAGAATCATCAGATAGTAATGTGTGAGCTTTTTCACCTCTTTCCTGTGACTCATTCAGTATACATCTATGTTTTCTTTTTTCTTTTTTTTTTTTTTTTTTTTTTGGCAGTTCTGGGGCTTGGACTCAGGGCCTGAGCACTGTCCCTGGCTTCTTTTTGCTCAAGGCTAGCACTCTGCCACTTGAGCCACAGCGCCACTTCTGGCCGTTTTCTGTATATGTGGTGCTGGGGAATTGAACCCAGGGCTTCATGTATATGAGGCAAACACTCTTGCCACTAGGCCATATACCCAGCCCCTACATCTATGTTTTCTTAAGTGTAAAAGAAATATTTGTATGCAAACAAGAGTGACTCAAGCATATGTGTTTGATTTAGCAATAAATGAAAACATCTCATTACTCAGACAGACCAATTTGCTGTACACTAAGCCTCCTAATTGAATGGACCATATTTTTATATACTAAGAAAATGCCATTTATCAATAAAATGGAAAATACATTCACTGGCAAACAGGTTCAGACATGAATCATCACATTATATGAATAATCACAATGACAGATGTATTTTTTTACAATAAATACAAAGTTAATGACATATAAACATATATTGGAAACTTCTATAGAATATTCTTTCTGGTCAAGGTTGTTTTTCTTTAAACTATTTGATGATCATGTGTGATTATAGATGTTTATGCATGTATACTTATTACTATTGAGTAAGATACAAAGAAACAAACCACTTCATCACTCAATAAATACTTCACAAACCACTTCATCACTCAATAAATACTTATTAAACACCAAAAATGAATCACCCAATGGATCAACATTCATAGATAAAAAACAAAAACAACAACAAAAAACCTTGGGAGAATAGCATAATTCTCACTTCAAATAGCTTTAAGAAGTCAATGAATTCCAGTAAACATTTGCCCTACCAATTTCAAAATGTGATAAAGAATAATTCCATTAACACTTGTATGTGTGCAAAGAATAAAGCAAGGTGAAAAAAAGAAAAAGCATAATCATTATTGAACAATATTTGTCATTACACAACTAGCAGGCTATGGCTATATTTCAAGTGGTATTTTAAAGTGAGTCAGAGGAGAGATGGCAGAACAGATTAAGACGATGTGTTTTCTTTCTGCCAATGAATGAGTGTGAAAATCCCAACACAAAGAAAAACTACCAGTGAGACAAATGAAAACTGTAAATTTTGATATTTGAAAAGTTTTACTTTGAGAAAAACACCATTGCTAAACTGGAGATGTGGCTCCAGTGATAGAAGACCAGTCATGAGCAAGCAAGTCCAGTAAGCACAAAGTCCTGAGTTCAATCCCTATTATCAGAAGAAAAAGAGAAACAAAAGAATGCAGTGGCTATCAGTTCAAGGGACCCACAGAGGAGGTAGACAAAGGATATTCTTCTCAACATAAATTGCCAAGGTTACTCAAAATACATAACAGAGTTAGAACATCACTATGCATTTTAATTTTTTATTTTAATTTTATTGTCAAGGTGATATACCAAGGGATTATGGTTATATACATAGGCAGTGAATACATTTCTTGTCAAACTGGCTACCCCCTTCCTCATTTTTCCCCACTTTCCCTACTCCCAATCACCCCTCAAGTTGTGTACAGATACTTTCCAACATATTGACTTGTGAATTTCACTGTTGAATTGCTTCACCCTGTGTCCTTTGTCTAGCCATTGTGATGTTCCCCTGCCTTTCCCTAATTCAGATAAACACATATGCAATACCCAGTGTACAAAAATCAAATACAGTGACAACAGGGGATAAACCATAAGAAAGAAAAAAGAAATCTTTCACATTGTACATTAAAAATAACAACAATGAAAAACCTCTTGTTTCCATATCATGGAGATCATTTTGCTTAGCAGTACTGTATATGATAATATGTACATAGCTATTGAGCTAGTGTGATCCTCTGATAGGACTATCCAAGACACATGGTAATTATTACCAATGAGGGAAACCATAGACTCTATATTTCTTTGGGTCTGGCATACTTCATGTGATATGAATTTTTCTAAGTCTTTTCATTTGCTTACAAATGGGGTGATGTCATTCTTTTTGATGGAAGCATAGAATTCCATTGTGCATATGTACCCTATCTTCTCGATCCATCCATCTACTGAAGGGCATCTGGGTTGTTCCCATCTCTTAGCTATGGCAAAGAATTCTGGAATGAACATGGTTGTGGTGGTAGCTTTAGTATGGCCTTGTTTTTAATCCTTTGGGTGAATGCCCAGGAGTGGGGTTGATGGGTCATAGGAGAGCACTATGTTTAGCCTTTTAAGGAACCTCCATCCTGCTTTCCAGAGTGGCTGAACAAGTTGTCACTCCCACCAACAGTGTAGTAGCATTTCCTTTTGGCTACATCCCTGCCTGCATCTGTTGAAAGATTAGACAGATGGCATTGCATGAAACTGCAGAGCTTCTACATGGTAAAGAACATAGCTATGAATGTAAATAGAAAGCCCACGGATTGGGCAAAGATCTTCACTAACCATCCAACAGATAAGGGCCTCATATCTAAAGTATACTTAGAACTGAAAAAATTAAATCTCCCCAAAACAAATCTTCAAAGAAACAACTGTCCCATTAATAAGTGGACTAAAACTTCTCTGAATAGGAAATAAGAATGACCAATAGACACACGAAGAAATGCTCAAAATCTCTGGCCATAAAAGAAATGCAAATCAAACAACATTGAGATTCAACCTCACCTAGTTAGAATAGTCACTATGCATTTTAATATCCAAATTCCCAAGGGCCACTTAGCACTAAACAACTTGAATTCAAGTCCACATTCCCTAACACTGTACCCAATTGAACCAATAAATTTATGTCATGAATTTAAAAAAAAAAAAAAAACCTCTGTATTTCCCAGTATCAAAAGATTCTAGATGTGAACATACTACCTACCTATCAGCTGGCTACACAATGTCACAGAACCTCTTAAGTTCACTATGATGAAGGTGACATAAAATTCCCAGAGCACATGGTTCTTTTTCCTGGCTCTTTTCCTCCTCAATTACATCTTATTCATTATTATCATAAAACTTGTTCATTTGCAAATCAAGTTGTTTCTCCAAAGAAACTGAATAAGTTTCATCACCCTATATGCACTTTTCACAATGTCAATTTGATGCATGCTGCATATCAAGCCTATGTGAAACTACAGAGGTTTATATAAAAGAGGATATAGTTAAATTATACTTTAAACACTTTCCATTTTTGAAGAGGTATCGGTATGCTCTATGAAAGTGTTCCACTGTACTTGCTTCTGATTAAGTGCCTCTGATAACAATTTGCTGAAAGTAAATACTAGAAAATTAGACAAATATGTGATCATCATCATATCAAAACATCTTCAACCATAGGGAAGAATATACTCATGATGCCATTTTATGACGAGAGAGAGAGAGAGAGAGAGAGAGAGAGAGACTACTGGGTACCGGGGCTTGAATTCAGGTCCTGGGTACTGTCCCTTGGCTTTGACATTCAACGCTGAAACTGTCATTTGAGCAAAAGCTCCAATTCCAGCTTTTTGTGGATTAGCGACAGTATTTTTTCAACTTACTTGTCCAGGCAGGCTTCAAATCTCAATCCTCAGATCTCAGCCACCTGAATATCCAGGATTATATAGGTGAACCACTAGGGCCTCCATTGTGTGCGTGTGTATGTGTATGTGTTTGTGTGTGTGTGTGTGTGTGTGTGTGTGTGTGTGTGTGTGTGTGCATGATGGCACTGGTGCTTAAACTCAGGGCCTCATACTAAATTGGCTTGGTTGCTTATTGGTAGTTTTCTACCATTCAAGACATGCATTCAGTTCAACTTTTTGCTGATTATTTGGAGATGTAGTCTTGTGGACTTTTCTTCTGCAAGAAACTCAGTCCCCTAGATGTCAGCCTTCTGAATAAGATTATGCACCTTGTTTATAACCTACTTTAACGATCACAATTGTACATACCATAAAATTTAATTTCTCTACAATCTTTGAAATTTCTATGACACCAAATCTTAAACATTAAGAAAGAAATGGATAGTTTTTAAGTATCCTTTATTGTGTCACTATCTTACTCCATGCCTTTCAGTCACTTTAAAGGAGTGTAAAATTTTTTAAATTATCATCTCTCTAGTAAGTTTAAAAATATTTTCCCTAGTCCTTTCTAAAATTAAACCTTATTCTACTGATGAGTCCACCTCTTTCTTGAAGCTAGTGTATCATGTCCATCCTGTGCCTACTACATTCACCATTCTGCAACTCAGAGAGCTTAAGTTTACTGAGACAGTTACTTAAAAATTGTGTAGTGAGAAATGGAAATCACTGTGCTTTCCTACTGAAAAACCTAAAGAATTCCAAAATTTTTCTTGATAAATGGATTTGCTATAGTTGGATATGGTATATCTCCTCCAAAACTTGTGTTAGTATTTTACCTGAATTGAGATGTGAGGAGATAGAAACAGGTAAAAACACTGGAAGAGTATTAAGAAACCACTTTCACAAACTAACAACCTTGATTGAAGTGATCATAATGAGTTAATTGTTCATTTCCAGAGTGGATCTGCTTACTAGTTTCTTTCAGCTTTCCCCAGCTCTCTTGGCTAGACATTTTCTTCTCCTACATACCTGCAGTATCTCTGGACTCTGCCAGACAGAAAGCCCATCACAAGGTTGGTTCCTTGGCCTTGAATTAGAGCCACAAGCCAAAATAAATCTTCTTTGAAATACTTTACCCTGCCTGGGGTATTATGAAGGCAATTATAAAATGAACTAAATAAAGGTGCTTATAAAACTGATTCATTGAGGGAAGATGGCGCCATCACAATAGGGAGGCACCCCAACTCGCTCCAACCGAATAGTGAGCTGGGAACTCCAGCACCCAACACCCCACAAGAATCCAGAAAACCCAACAACCAGAAGCAACACAGAAACACAGGAAATGAAAAAGAACTAAAAAAGAAGAGCCTATAACCTGCATGGAGCCAGAAAATCTCCGGGGTACCCCACCCAGCCACCCGCCGACTCCAGCATGAACAGGGCCAGGCTGGGAAAGGGGACCAGGCACTGGCAAACCAACATCTGAAAAGTCACGCCAGGAGTGCAGAGTCCAGACAGCAGGAGCTCCATGGACCCCAGATGGAGCACAGACAGACCGAGACAGATGGCGGCCCGGGACCGTACGGCTGGGAACAGAGGTAAACAGCAGGGGAACTGGGCAACACAGAAGCGGAGAGCTGGATGACAGGGAGAGCCGGGACTGCCACCACCAAACAACCGATCTCCACACCCCAGCACCCCAGCCCCGAAAAGCCCACAGCAGCGCAGGACACACACACATCCAGGACCAGTAAGTTCCCCATCCCCCCCCCAATGGGAGACCAGCTCTAGCAGAGACCCAAACCCTACAAAGAAGCTAGAGCTCCCTCCCTCCCCCTTCCTACCCCGAGGGAACAAAGGAGCCCCATATCTTGAGGCTCTAGGACCCTACAGCCTTTGGGAGGACATGGGAGCTAGCAGGGGCAGAGCAGCGCCCAACAAGGGGACCGGGAAACACCTTAGGCAGGCACCCCCCAAAGCCCCAGCTAAGGAGCCTGAACCTGGCTGCACCAGCCCTGCCCCCTCCCCAGCAGGGGCCCGGGGACCGGTAGACATTGGAAGCCCCACCTGAAGCTCCTGGTCCTCGCAGACTTTTTGAACAACAGTCACAGGCTTGGTGGTGTGCAATACCAGCCCAGCAGGGACACCTGGGCCCAAACACACACACCCTCACAGTAGAGGCGCAGAGAGTCTGTGGTCACCAACCCACGGCCGGACACTTGAACCTGCTGAGGTCCACGCATACCACGCCCCACAGCAGACTCGCGAGAGGGCACAAGCACCCTCCAACAACTCGGGGCAGCACATCCCCAAAGGAAGAACTAGAGTGCACATGCATGTGCCCCCTCAGAGGGCCAGCATGGGCCAGCGTGCTAGCCCTCCAGCAGGAGCATCTCCTGCCCAACCCCCCACTGGAGTGCACAAGCGGACAAACTACAACACCCGCTTGGATAGGCACACACAACACAGGTGGAAAGAGTACCCCAGTGACAGCACCCACTCTGATAGGCGCACTTCGCACAGGTGGGTGGGCCACCCCTCAACAGCAACACTGGCTCCGACAGGAGCAATCCACACAGGTGGGTGAGCCGCCTTTCAGTGGCAAATCTCAATCTGAGAAGTGAGCTCCTCTGACCAGGGTACCGAGTAGGAAAAAGAACCAAAGCAGAGAAAAGTCTCCACACCACAGTGAATCAGCGACCCTCAAACCCCCACCAGGGGCACGCTAGGGTCAACACAACACAGTGGCGGGACACAGTCCTGCAGAGAAAGACACAGAACCTACCCACCCCCAAGTGCAGTGAGGGTGATCACCCCGGCAACAACTGAGATGGTCACGCTCACCCATTGGGCAGTAAGGTTCAACAGCCAAACTCACAGACCAATGGGAACCAGCACAAAGCCAACCCAAAGACACCACCTACAGATCTCCAGATGCACAAATCACAAAGAAATATTACAAATTTCATGAAAGGGCAAGCCAACTCTCCAGCTCCAAAAAGCAGTACGAATGAAGAGGAGATGGAGAATAAAAACACAACTGAGGCTATGATAGCAGAAATGATGGAAAGCCTCAGGAACGAATTCAGAAAACAATTCCAGGAGTTTAGAATGGAAGTCTCGAAGGACCTTCAGGAAGTCAAGAAAGAAATAGAAGCAAAAATGGATACAGTGCAAACCTCCATTAAAGAAGACCTTAACATCCTGAGATGCGAAATGCATTAAAAAAATAGATTGAAAATACAACTCTCTAAAGAAAGAAATTTCCATGATCAGAGCTGATCTGGCAACCATAAATAGCTCCCTGACATCCATAAACTCCACACTTGAAAACACATCACAAAGAATAGATCATATTGAAACCCAAATCTCCCTGTTGGCCGACAATGCAGCCAGTAAGGACCAGAAAATTGCCACACTCCAAAAAACTGTAAAACTTCAGGGCAGACTAATCCAGGAGCTAGTGGACAAAGACAAAGGATATAAGATGCACATAATTGGAATAGAAGAAGGAGCCCAATACCAGAGCAGAGGGCTTCAACATATTTTCAATAGAGTTATTGCAGAAAACTTCCCCAATCTCACAGGGGACCTTACCCAGGTAACCGAAGCTTATAGGACGCCTGGCAGACCAGACCCTAGAAAATCCTCGCCCAGGCACATAATAATCAAGACTTTAGATCTCAAGAATAAAGAGCAAGTTTTGAATGCAGCCAAAGCGAAGAAAGAGATATATTACAATGGGAAAAGGATCTGAATAACAGCAGACTTCTCCACAAAAACCTACCACGCAAGAAGAGTGTGGAAGAACACAATCCAAGTCCTACAGGCCAACAATTGCCAACCTAGAATTAGATATCCAGCCAATCTACAATTCACATTTGAGGGAAAAACCAGATCTTTCCATAGCAAAGAGAACCTAAAGGAGTATGTGAATAAAAAACCAGCCTTACAGCGAATTCTAAGAGGGGAACACCACCAACAAAAATTGTGCAGGATACACAGACAGAAACAGAAAGAAACTACAATAGCTAGAGCCCAACAGAAATCGCAGCTCATTAAAGACAAGAAAAAAAAAAAGGAGAGGAAAAACAGCCTAACAGGAAAATGGAAGGGGAAAAACACTTGATGTCATTGAATATAAATGTTATAAACTCTCCGATAAAGAGGAGCAGACTGTCGGAGTGGATCCACAAACAAAAATCTGCCATCTGTTGTCTTCAAGAGACCCATCTTACAGCAAGGGATAAAAACAGGCTCCAAATGAAAGGATGGAGCAAGATCTTCCAAGCAAATGCACCTACCAAAACGTCAGGAGTAGCCATTCTGATCTCAGACAAGCTGGACTTCTCATTAAAATCAAATCTAAAAGACAAAGAAGGCCACTACATTTTAATACAAGAAAAAAATCCAGAATCAAGGCATCACGGTGATAAATGTATACTCACCAAACAAAATAGGCCCTAGATATGTCAAGCAAATTCTCACAGAACTACAGAACAAGATAGACCCAAACACAATCGTAGTGGATAACTTTAATACCCCACTCTCTCCAAGAGACAGATTCAACACCCAGAGTAAGGGAGCTGAAGACCTAAGTAACACCATATCCCAAATGGATCTGATAGATGTGTACAGAGTCTTTCACCATACAAAGATTCAATACACCTTCTTCTCAGCAGCCCATGGATCATACTACAAAATAGACCATGTCATAGCCCACACAAAGAACCTTAGCAAATGCAACAGTATTGACGTCATCCCATGTATTATATCTGACCACAGTGGAATAAAGGTAACCTCAATAACAAAGGATACCACAGAGGCTGTACATATTCTTGGAGGCTAAATCCCTCACTGTTATCTAACACTTGGGCCACAGACCAAATTAAGGATGAAATTAACGAATTCATAAGCCACAACCACAATGAAAATACATCACAAAGAAACCTATGGGATACAGCTAAGGCATTACAGAGGGGCAAGATCATTGCCCTCAGCACACACATTAAAAGAATGGAAGCACAGCAGGTAAATAACCTCACGATGAAACTAAAACAACTGGAGAAACAAGAAATGATCGAATCTAAAATGACTAGGAGGAGACAGATCACAAAGATTAAAGAAGAGATAAATTTGATTGAAAATAGAAAGACCTTTCAACAAACAAATAAGACTAAAAGCTGGTTCTTTGAGAAAATAAATAAAATTGACAGACCCCTCGCAAGACTTACAAAAAAAAAGAAGAGAAGAGACGCATATACATAAAATCAGGGACTCCAGCGGAAAAATTACAACAAATAAACACGATATTCAAACAATCATAAGGAACTATTTACAGAACCTCTACTCACTAAAAAACAATAATTTTACAGAAATGGATCAATTCTTAGAGAAGTATAAACTGCCCAAACTGAGTCAAGAAGAAATAAATCAACTAAATAAACCAATAACTTACAGCGAGATACAGGGGGTAATCCCCACAAAGAAAACCCAGGTGCAGATAGATTCACCAAAGAATTCTATAAAACCTTTAGTGAGGAGCTAATACCAATACTCCTCAAACTCTTCCGCAAAATAGAAACAGTGAGAAATCCCAAACTCATTCTATGACGCTAATATTATACTCATCCCCAAACCAGGCAAAGACCCAACAAAAAAAGAAAACTACAGACCAATATCAGTAATGAACACAGACGCAAAGCTCCTTAATAAAATATTAGCTAACAGGGTCCAGAAACTGATCAAGAATATCATACATCATGACCAAGTAGACTTCATCCCAAGACACAAGGGTGGTTCAGCACCCATAAATCAATCAGTGCAATTCACCACATCAACAGAACTAAAATCAAGAATCACATTGTTATCTCAGTCGATGCCCAAAAAGCCTTTGACAAAATACAACATCCGTACTCATTAAAAGCTCTGGAGAGAACAGGAATAGATGGGACATTCCTCAAAACAATAAAAGCAATATACAACAGACCAACTGCTAATATTGTATTAATGGGGAGAAACTAAAATAATTCCCCCTAAACTCAGGAACAAGACAAGGATGCCCACTCTCCCCACTTCTTTTCAACGTAGTGCTGGAATCCCTAGCCATAGCAATAAGGCAAGAAGAGGACATCAAAGGGATCTACATCGGCAAGGAAGAAATCAAGCTATCCCTATTCGCAGATGACATGATCTTATATCTGAAGGACCCAAAAAACTCAGTGCCCAAACTCCTACACCTAATAAACCATTTTGGCAAAGTAGCAGGATACAAAATCAATCCACAAAAGTGAGCAGCTTTTCTGTACACCAACAATGTACAAGCAGAAAAGGAAATTATGGAAATAATTCCATTTACAGTAGCCAAAAAAAGAATAAAGTACCTAGGGATCAACCTAACCAAAGACGTGAAGGACATCTTTAATGAGAACTATAAAAATCTAAAAAGGGAATTCAAAGAAGACACAAGGAGATGGAAAGACCTTCCATACTCATGGGTAGGCAGAATCAATATAGTGAGAATGGCCATATTGCCCAAATTGTTATACAAATTCAATACAATCCCCATCAAAATCCCAGCTACATTCTTCACTGAAATAGAAAAAGCAATCCATAAATTCATATGGAACAGCAAAAGACCTAGAATAGTCAAAGCAATTCTGGGCAAAAAAAAGCAGTGCAGGAGGTATCACAATACCAGACTTCAAGCTCTACTATAGAGCCATCATAACAAAAACAGCCTGGTATTGGTATAAAAACAGACCTGAAGACCAATGGAATAGAATTGAAGACCCAGAAATAAAACCGCACTCTTACAGTCAGCTGATATTCGACAAAGGAGCTAAAGACATACAATGGAAAAAAAAAACATAGCTTCTTCAACTACTGGTGCTGGGAAAACTGGGCAGCCATATGCAGAAAACTCAAAGTAGACCGTAGCCTATCACCATGCACCAAGATGAACTCAAAATGGATCAAGGACCTCAATATCAGACCTGAATCCTTGAAACTACTGAAGGACAGAGTAGGAAAGACGCTAGAACTTATAGGCACAGAAAGGAACTTCCTGAATAGAGTCCCAGGAGCACAACAGATAGGGGAGAGACTTGACAAATGGGACTACTACAAAATAAAAAGTTTCTGCACACCTATGGACATAGCCACCAAACTAGAAAGACAGCCAATCACATTGGAAAGGATCTTTACCAGCACAGCAACAGACAAAGGCCTAATATCTGTCATCTACAGAGAACTCAAAAAACTAAGCCTCTCCAAGCCCAGCAAACCAATTAGGAAATGGGCAAAGGAGCTAAAGAGAGACTTCACAAGTGAAGAGATAAAAATGGCAAAGAAATATATGAGGAAATGTTCAACATCCCTGGAAGTAAAGGAAATGCAAATAAAAACAACCCTTAGGTACCACCTCACTCCAGTTAGAATGGCCTATACTTTGAATTCAGGTAACAACAAATGCTGGAGGGGGTGTGGGGAAAGAGGAACCCTTCTCCATTGTTGGTGGGAGTGCAAATTAGTACAACCACTTTGGAGAACAGTATGGAGGGCCCTCAAAAAGCTCAACATAGACCTACCTTATGACCCAGCCATTCCACTCCTAGGCATCTAACCTGAACAGCAGGCCTCAAGATATCAAAAAGATATCTGCACTTCCATGTTTATTGCTGCACAATTCACAATAGCCAAAATATGGAAATAACCCAGATGCCCCTCCACAGATGAATGGATCCAAAAACTATGGTACCTATACACAATGGAATACTACATAGCAATTAGAAATGGTGAAATATTGGTATTTGCAGAGAAATGGTCAGAACTTGAACAAATAATGTTGAGTGAGACAAGGCTAGAACACAGAAAACAAAGGGGCATGATCTCCTTGATATATGACTATTAAGGTGGGGGAAGGGGGAGACAGTAGAGACCAGGTCTGTGAAACCAACAACTTCTCAAATAGTATTGTCCACAGGTTTGGGTCAGCAACCCTACATTATGTAACTGAATCCAAACACTTACTCAACACAAAAAGGTCAAAAATAGACCTCTCAGTGTATCACAATAACTCAAAAGCTATGTATGTATGTTCATGTAAGACAAGGATAAGCAAACCCTATTGCCGACATTACATTTAAAGCCCTAGGTGAATTTCCTTTGGCGTAGGCCACATGGCTACTGTATATGTTTTTGGAAAACTGTGTATTGTATATATGTCTACCTGACCTAGGGAAGGGAAAGAAAAACAGGGTGTAAGATATCACAAGAAATGCACACACTACCCTACTATGTAACTGTACCCCTTTTGCACAACACCTTGTCAAAATTTTTTTTTAATTAATAAATAATTTATTTTTAAAAAAAACTGATTCATTGCCATGCTTGGAGATTTTGTGTCTTTATTATGTGGTCAGTCTTGGCAAATATTTCATATTTGGTTGAAAATAACATAGTTTACCTTTCTATGTACCAAATACATGTAAAAATCAGCATTCTTATAAATTTGTTTACATACTCGTAAAATTGGTTCTTCATCTCCTTTCAAAACTAATAGTAAAATCTTTCGCTGTAATTGAGTCCGTATCTATTATTCCTTGTGTTTTATTTGAAGCAACTATTTTATTAGGTGTTCATTAAATTTGTATTTGAATAGATTTTGCTACTTTCAACGATCAATTTATTCTTTTTACCAATTTACTTTGAAATATTTATGGTTAATTACTTTGTTTTCTCCACTGTAGACTTTTCTCTTTTTTAGTAATTCATTCTTTCTTTTCCTTTTTGTTATATTAATCCACTTCTCTTTATCTAACTTCTCTGTTTTCCTGGTTTCAAAGAGATGTTCTATTTATTAGTGCTTTAGTTCTTACTTGCCATTGAAAATATAAAGAATAATGAGATATACATAATAATTCAACTATATTCCCTTTTCTTGAAGCTCTTCTCCTAAACCCATAAAGTACTACAATGCTTATTTTTATTATAAAATAGTCCAATAATTAATTGACAATCTTAATATGTTCATATTTAAGGAAATGTTTAAAAGCTGCTTGGTTGGCTTATAGGTACAACACAGTGGGAGAGTGCATGCACCAGACAGTAAACTCAATCCCCAGCATGACCAAAAATAAAATCTATTTTCTCATTTCTCTTTCATATTGCACCTTCCTTAGGCTTCTAACTTCCTACTTTGTGAAGTATAACTTTCGGCAGGTATGTGCTACAATGTATCTAAAAAGTTTTTAATTTTATCTTGTAGGATAATTATTTGAATATAAAATAGGGGGAAGCCAGGTATGGTACCACATACCTGTAATTTCAGTACTTAAGAAGCTGAGGGAAAATGATGATGAGTTCAAGGCCAGCCTGGACTAAATATGGAGTTTTAGAACATCCTGGACTACATAGCATGACCTGTCTCAAAAATAAATCAACTCTGGACCTTGTCTAGCTCCAGGAATCATGCAGATCCCCACTCCCAAGACTAAGAGACAAGGGAATTCTTGGGAACTGTGGGGTATTGTAGGCTCTGGATTTTGGGGTTTGCTGAAGTATCGTGTCCCTTATATGAGATTATCAAAGGGCTAGGAGAAAATATTAGATGGACTGAAGAAGAGGAACGGGTGCTCTAGATCCTTAAAAATCAGCTAGTCTCAGCCCCAGCCCTGGCCATTCCCGATATCCACAAGCCTTTTCACTTGTTCGTGGACAAAAAGACTGGGGTAGGAAAAGGTGTGCTAACTCAGAAGCTAGGACCCTGGTATCGGCCAGTGGCCTACTTATCTAAGAAATTAGATCCAGTTGTGTCAGGATGGCCTGCTTGCCTCAGAGTAATAGCAGCAACAGCTCAGCTAGTCAAAGACTCTAACATGCTAACATTGGCACAGGACCTAGTGGTAACTACCCCCCATGTGGTTGAGAACTTGTTGCAAAGCCCACCAGACCGGTGGATGTCCAGTGCCAGGCTAACACAGCACCAGCCTTTGTTGCTCAACCAGCCTAAAGTGACTTTCTGAGTTTCCACAGCCCTCAACCCTGCCACCCTGCTGCCAGACACTGATCAGACAGTGCTGCACGATCATGCCGAGGTTGTGACCATTAGACCAGACCTCATGGATGTCCCACTCCCCGACATGGAAAAGGCCATTTTCACCAATGGCAGCAGCTATGTGATGGATGGAGTGAGGTTAGCAGCAGCGGCAGTCGTGGAAGAAGACCAAGTCATGTGGGCCAAGCCGTTACTCATGAGCACCTCGGCGCAAAAGGCTGAGCTCATTGCCCTAACCTAAGCTTTGACACTGGGAAAGGACAAGAAGGTCAACATCTATACAGACAGCAGGTATTCATTCTCCACTGTACATGTACATGGGGCCATTTACAAGGAACACAGGCTGCTGACAGCAGAAGAAAAAAACCATCAAAAATAAAGAACACACTTAGGCTTACTTCAGGCCACATGGCTGCCAAAGGCAGTTGCTGTAATGCACTGCCCTGGACATCAGAAGGGGAAATCAGAGGAAGCAAAGGAGAACCATAGAGCTGACAAGGCCACATAGGAAGTGGCTACAAGAGATAGGAGCCTGGAGGTATTGGCCTTCTTCCCAGCGCCAGCCCTCCCAGAGGAGCCCCTGTATTCTCCTGAAGATCAAGAGGCTCTCCAGTCTCTTCATGACTTAAGTAAAAAGGGAAGCTGGAATCAGACTCACAATGAAAAAATTATTCTTCCCCAAGTGTTAGGATGGACTATTAAGCAAATACAAGAGGAAACTCATCTAAAAAAAGAGCAAGTTAACAAAATTGATCCACCAGTTCTTCTATATATCTGAAATGGACAAAATGATAGAAGATATTACCAGCAGCTGTGTGCCATGCCAGAGGACAAATGTGGCTGGTGGAATAGCTGTCAAAGGAAAGAGGGAAAGGGGAATGGTGCCAGGAGCCCTTTGGGAGGTAGATTTACTGAGGTAAAAACAGGCAAGTATGGATATAAATAGCTGCTAGTTTTTGTAGACACTTGTTCAGGATGGACAGAAGCTTACCCAACCAAGTGAGAAACAGCACAGACAACAGCAAAGAAGCTGCTATAGGAGAAAATTGCCAGGTTTGGACTCCCAGTAGCCATAGGCTCAGAAAATGTCTCCTCTTTCATCACTCAGGTAATGCAACTCTTAGGTAAGTCATTGGAAATTACACTGTGCCTATCACCCCCAAAGTTCAGGTCAGGTAGAGAGGATGAATAGGACTCTAAAGAGACCTTAACCAAATTAAACTTTGAGACTGGTGAAAACTGAACAGCTCTCCTACCATTCTCCCTTCTGCGGGTACACTGTACACCATACTTTAAGGGCATCACACCTTATGTGATATTGTTCTGGAGACCTCCTCCTTTCTTCCCTAAGCTTGGTTCTGAAGCAATAGCTGAATTGTCTAACCAACATCTGATACAGTCTTTGCAGGCCCTGCAGAAAGTTCAAGAGGAATTTTTCTCCCAGGTCAGAGCTGTTCACGAGGAGCTGCCCAAGGATCCTCCAGCTTTACACCCTTTTGTGCCAGGACAGGTGAGGTGGGTAAAGCAACATAAGACTGAGTCCTTGGAGCCCCACTGGAAAGACCCCTACATCATAGTTCTGACCACTCCTACTGCTGTCAAGGTAAACCTGAATCCATGCCTCCCACATCAAAGCAGCTAACCTGACCAAGGAGGACAAGTGAAAGGTGGTGCATTCTGGCAACGACCCACTAAAATGAACATTTGTAAAACATTTAGACTGATGATGTTCTTGTGAAATGGATGCCAAATGGGGGGAGGAGGCAAAGACTCACCCCACCAGACTGAGAAATACAGGTGGGAGATTCGGAGAGGAGGATTGGAGCTATATGATGTAATTTGATTTATAGGCTGTTTGCACTGTCATCAAGCTATCTGGTTTAGCAAAAGGCAAGGGAACTTGAAATTTGTTTCCCTCCACTGTTACAGTTTGGGACTAAACATTAAATTTGGATATTAATGTTTGATTGTCACTGTTAAAGAACTACTTCGGTTTCTCATTCAGAGATCAACAGGAAAAGACAGGAAAAACCTGGGGCAGGCCTGTGAGCCTATCCTCAGGAGTAAGGGGTGATCTTGCAAAGGTGAAGCTGAGCCAGTCTACACATGGTGGGACAGGCCCTCGTAGGGAGTCCACAAATAGTGGGACAGGCTCTGGGGGGAGGAGTCCATGGTGGGACAGGCCCTGGGAGGAGTCTACACATGGTGTGACAGGCCATAGGGGGAGTCCATGCATGGTGGAAGAGAGTAAGCTGGTACAAAGGCAGTGCATCAAGCTCTAAGGAGTGGGATGGGTGAGTATATGCCCATTCTGTAGGACAGCCAATGGAGGCCTTTCTTCATCTGGTCTCTTTTGTTTTCAGATGAACACTGGAAACCTGATGGTAAAATGAATGATTTGATTAGTATATCTAAAACTGCCCCTTAGGATGGATTAAAATTGGAAAAGTCTTAAGAAGAAAGTTAAAAAGGTTTATTTGTATGATGTAACTTGATTTCTGTGCTATTTTGCAACTTGGATGTATTGAAGAAGTGAAGATGCTAAGTCTAGATTCTTGTGTTTGTAATTCTTGCATTAAGGAAAAATTGTTATTTGAGTTCAAAGGTCTTCTAGGCAGTAATTCAGTCTGAAGAAAACAAAATGTTTCTTTTAAAACAGGCAGCCTCGAGGGAATGGGCAGTACCTGGTGCCTCTAGGCTTCAGAGTTCTTTAAATGCCAATGAAAGGCAAAGTGAAAAAGTATAGCTACCAAAATGATTCCGGTTTGCCTGAGACACATATGGAGGAAACTACATCGTCACCCTGAGCACCTCTACCATGGTAAAAGCAGATGGGACTCCATCACATGTAGCTGATTCCTGCTGGAAGGCTACTTTGGTTCCACTGAAACTAAGATTTCGGGGGACATTCTTTCTGTGGTAACCTTTCCACTCCTCTGAGTTGACTGGATTTGACTCTCTTTATTAAGAAAATTGGATAAAGCATGAGTGGCAGGCAAGAGAGTCACTCCCAGGCGATGCTTGGGGCGGGAGGTGTGTCCAGGTGTATTAGGGTGTGTCCAGATGGATTAGGGTGTGACCTCAGACAAGGGAAGGAGGTAACTGCCTCCAGATGTGCCAGCTACCTAGGTAAGTGGATGGAGATTTAAACAGGAGAGAGCACCTGCATGGAGCCCTCCTAGGGGTGGACCTCACAGATATCACTGACTAACCTTAGGCACTTAGAGGCACAGGAAACTGGATTGGCCCATGTCATTTGTACATTGTGCATTGTCATTTGTACAAAGAATTGGGCCATAAAACTGATGGTCCTATGCGTCCAGTACACACCCCTCAATGTTAATAAAATGGGTCAAGGATTTGACTAGGCTGAAAAGAAAAGGAGGGATGTAGTAGAAGGTAGAGCTGACTCCATCTTGACTAGGGAAACATGGTAGGAAATGTTGGGGGGAGTAGAGCTTACTCTGACTCCATCTTGACTAGGGAAACATGGTAAAAATTGCTAAAATGAAGTAAAATATTAGGTCAACCTGACCCCAAAGTTATGCTTCTGTAAATGGCTTGCTTAATTTGTTACTTGCTCTACCCCGTGCGTCAAGCCCCTTGAGACTCAGAACATGCACTATAGAAAATGTCAAATATGCTTCTTAAATTGCTCAGTGAGAAAGTGCCAGTAAAGGGAAGTGGCCATTAGCTCTGTGTCACCTGTCCACCACAGGAAACTAAGGCCACAGTCCCAAAGCTAAGTCTCAATTTTATGATTCCGCCTCATATTCAAAATTCTAAATAATGAGGAAATCCCAATAACTCAGAAATATATACACAAACACACATACACACACGAAGACAACAATGCTCAGGACCTTTATTCTGATAGAAGCACTCAATGACTGCCCCTAAAAAAATGCCAAGTAATATTATGTGTCTAATAAAATTCTCTTATTTATTCAAAAAATAAAATAAATCAATAAATAAATAGTTATTTCTTATTCTTTAATACCCTAGATAAAGCTTTGCTCCTTTTGGTCTGATGTAAAGCTCATTACACATTTAATTACTATAAATTTGTAAGTAATCTATTGATTACTATAAAATGATTTGAATTTCAAACTTAATATTATAATTTATCAGATAGGTTTTGTATACCTTTTAAAAATTCTCTGTGGGTATCAGTACAACACTTAGTCTGAAATATTGTGAATTTCTTAATTTCTGGAACATTCCTAGTTGTTATGACCTTAAATATCACCTCTAATTTACCTGTCCAACCTGTCTCTAACCCCCGTTGTGCAGATATTTGTACTTAGTCTCCCTGTCTCAGTATCACTTTGAAAGCTGGCATATTTCCACATATCTATCTTCTAAACAGCTATTCACCTGCTTCATTAAGCCCCTAAAGTCAAAATAAATATTTCTACAGGAGAACAGGAGAGTAATAAGGTAGATATATATATAGTGAAGACCTGAGCACTATCCCTGAGCAATTCTGCTCAAAGCTAGCACTCTACCACTTTGAGCCACAGTGGCACGTCTAGCATTTGGCTGGTTAATCTTAAGGCATGCTTCCAGCCTGGCTTTGTATCCAAGGCAGCCTACATATTAAACAGGGAGAATGGCATTTGAGTTAAAGCATGTTCATTTGAAGGATCTTGACATAAACAAACATTTAAGTGAACTTTGGTTTACACAAAAAATTACTTTCATAGATGGGACATAAAGAATGAGATGGTAGTTTTTACTGTAAATCATAGCCAACTTAATTACATACCAACTTTACTCAAGCTCTATCTTTTAAGATATACTCAAACTTTCTGGGATTTGTCTTAATTTCTACCTTTTTTTCATGGAACACACCTTTAAGACAATTGTTACTTTCCAAATCCTTTCTTATCCAGAGGAAACAAGTTCTTTTTTCCTCATTTTTCTTTTCCAAGGCTTTCTTCACTAACTTTCCTCTTGGTTTACATTACTCTTTACTGGTTTTCCCTTTTTTTTAATCACAGCTTGTTAAGAGCACAGCTGGGCCTCATTCCTTTTTCATTGATAAAGATGTTTTCTTTTAACAAGCAGCAGACTTGATGATTAACTCCTTTCACAAGATTTACAATTGTAATCAAGGAACAAATATCACAGACAGAAAAAGATTAGCTTTTTCACCATGATAACAATTTTTATGTATTACCATGAGATTGTGTTGAATATGTTGACACACACACATGCACACACACACTTGTATAAAAGGTATTAAGGTGCACTTAAGTTTTAAAAAATGAAAAATTAGCAATGTTAGTCTTCTGTAATTCCAATGGAAAATATTATTTTTCCCAATATGATAGAACCACATAGATAAACAGGCAATACCAAACAAAATACAAGACAAAACTTAGATTTAGCAAACCACAAACAGAATTTAACAGAATGTCCATGCTTAAACAAACATGGATAAACAAGAACAGAAAAACTTTAAAACAATTTTGCTGCTGAGGTACTTTAGTATGAGTTGGATATTTGAACACCTAGAAGAGTAAGCTTGGTAGAAGAGTAGGGGACTGTAGCAAACACTCCATGTGTCCTTTGTCTCTTCCTAGGTGTCAGTCTCTAAGGCCTGTAAAGAGAATTGGGAGAGGAGGTGGCTTAACAGGTTTCTAAGGAGAGGAGGCACTTGAATAGAGCTATGGAATAGAGTAGAGTTAAGATGGAGGGAATTTTTCCTGCAGCCTCCTAGAGGAGTTTTGCTTAAGGGAGAAATTAAGAATCCAGATTTTGAAGTGAGTAGGCTCAGGAAAGAGAAAAGGAATGGTTTAGTGTCTGAATGCCAAAGGCAAAAAGGATAGGTTTGTTTGGTGTATGCTATGGGATTTTGGGGGTGAAGGAAAAGGGAGAGAGATGTAAGAGAGGGAAAAAAAGGTCAATAGAAAAAGTTTTCCAGGAGCAGTTTTTACTTAGTGAGTCCAGACTGGCTAAATTGAAGAGGAATGTAGTTACAGGAGCCAGGAGAGAGAAAAGACTTGGGCTTATGGAATGCTGATTCAGGGATTCTAGGACTGCCTGCATCTCACTCTCAAGGGCACAAGTTGAAGGGCTGGCTGTCAGTGGGAATGGAGGTGATGTAGTGGTAAATGATCTCCAGTCTGGTGATCATCATGTTGTATGAAGTACAGCTGACTCAATCTTGATTAGGGAAACATGGTCGGAAATGTTGGAGGCCCCCAAATTCTGCTTCTCGCTTAACTTGTTTGTTTGTGGCTCTACTCCTTGTATCAATCCCCTACATCTGTACCATGCTTGTTTAACTTGTTACTTGCTCTACCCCCTGTACCAACCCCTACATCTGTGCTACACTTTTACCTTTATAAACACCAATTTGAGGACTGCTCAGGGTCACAGTGTAAGCTCCCTAGTCTGCATTGTGTCCCTGGCTGGTCATTCCGCTTTCACTATCACGGTGGCAACTCCTGAGTCTGCACTGTGTCCCTGGCTGGTCAGTTCAGTTTTGCTTCCCCAATAAATCCATCATTTTGCTTGAGACTGTCTCTGAGTGGCAGACTCTTGGAGGTATGGAGAATCCCCTCCCTTGAATCCTGTAATGTTTCTTACCCCATAACAATCAGAGAGAGAAAGAAAGAAAAAGGAGGGAGGAAATGGAGATTGCTACAAAGCAAGGAAAGTTTCCTTTCTAGAGGAGTGAGCTTGGAGGCTTACAGCAGAGAAGGACTTCATGAGCAAGACAGGAGAGCAGAGGGGGAGGACTTCAGCAGAGGTGAGAGTGAAAAGAATAGGATGAGCAGAGGGAGGCTTAGGTATAGGGGACCTTGGACCTCTCGCCATTTCCTTGGAGAAGTGTTTAAGTCACTGAGAGTAAAATCAAAGGTTCAGAATTCAGGCCAACTGTGGCCTTTGTTTACATGAAAATGAGGCCAGATTTTGGTAGACAAACAAATCAGTTTTCTTTGACTGTATATCAGTCATCCCAGAATTCATCTGTGTACATATACCACATCTTCTTGATCCATTCATCTACTAAGAAGCATCTGAGTTGGTTCCATATCTTTGCTAAGGTAAATAATGCTGGTAACTTTAGTATGGTTTTGTTTGTGGACATTTGGGTACATGCCCAGAAGTAGGGTTGCTGGATCACAGGGGAGCTCTGCATTTAATCTTTTGAGGAAACTCCATACTGCTTTCCAGGATGGTTATACAAGTTTACATTCCCATGAACTGTATAGTTGTGTTCTCCTTTGGCTGCATGCCTACCAGCATCTGTTCTTAGATTTCTTGGTAATGGCCATTCTAACTGGGGTGAGGAGGACTCTCAATTTTGTTTTGATTTGCATTTCTTTTATGGCCAGGAATGTTGAGCATTTCTTCATATATCTCTTTGTTATTCTTATTTCCTCTTCGGAGAAGTCTCTCTCTCTCTAGATCTTTAGCCCACTTATTAATGGGGTGGTTGTTCATTTGGAGGTTTGTTTTAGGGGTATTTAATTTCTTGAGCTGTAGGCAGATTTTAGATATAAAGCCCTTAAAAACCTAGTTATTTCTTAATTGTACTGAGCGTGGGAATGTAGTCAACAGCCATTCACATAGGGAGACACAAAATCCCCCCAAATGGGGAACATATTAATTTTCTTTTTTTTCACTTCTTTTCTTCATTTCTTTTGTTCTTTAGCTTTTTGTTGTTTGTTTAGTCCTAGATATACAGTTGGTATGTTTGCTAAAACTGTTTCTTAGTTGTGGGCATACTGAATTCTGGCTAAATTTTTAATTGTTCAAGTTTTTATTTTATTTTTATTTTCTAGATTTTAGTTTTCTCCCCTTCTTTTTCTTTCCTTTTTTATTCTTTTTTCTCCTTCCTTTACTTTTCTTTATTATTCTATTTTTTAATTTTATTTTTGTCTTCCTTTATTTCTGTTCCTTTTCTTTTGCATTCTGTCCTATTGTAGTTTGTTTCATATTGCTTGTTTGTTTGTTTGACTGTGTTTGTGTCCATTTTCATTCTGTCTAGTTAACTCATCCTATTATCTTTTTGTTGGTTTTGTTTTCCTAGCTCTTCCAACAAATTTTTGCTACAATTATATATAATCTCAATTTCTGCACGACTATACCACTTCCTAAACAAAAGTTAAGAAAGACTTAGATAAGGGAATATCTATAAAATTATATAATTATAAGGCTTTGTGTTGGTCCCTAACTTTATGTTGCATCCTGTTGTGGTTTCAAATTTGAGCGCTCAACTTTTTTTTCCAACTCGGCGGTGTCCCTGAGGAGGCGGAATTTTGTGTGTTCACTTTTGTTTAATACCATAAATGTTAGATTCTCCATTCTGATCTCTTTAATGGCCCCCTGTCATTCAACTATGTGTTGTTCTATGTTCATGAGTTACAAAATTTTCTGTGATGGCTTTTAATGTTGAGTTGTAATTTTATTCTATTGGGTCTGACAGACTGCAGAGAATACTTTCAATATTTCTGGGTTTACACAGCTTTTATTGTAGGCTAAAATATGATTTATTTTGGAAAATGTTCCATGAGTTGGTGAGAACAGTGTATATTTTGATGCTACGCGGTGAACTATTCTGTATTGTCTATTAAGTTTTGTTGGTCAATGTAATTATTTAGTTCTGTGGTTTCTCTGTGGAGTTTTGCGGAGATGATCTATCCATAGGTGACAGTGAAGTGTTAATGTCACAACAATCAATGTTTGGATCTATTTGTGTTTTCAGGTTAAGTATTGTTTGTTTGATGAAGCTGTCTGCTCTGAAATTTGGTTATAGATATTTAGAATTGTTATATCCTTTCATAAATGAGGATATAACAATGACCGCCTCCTCAGGGACACCGCAAATACAGTATCGAGAGGAAAGTTTATAGTTCTAAGGGCCAACATCAACAAATTGGAGAAATCCCAAATAAGCAATTTAATGAGGCACCTTAAGATCCTTGAAAAAAGAGGAACAAGCCAAATGGCAAACAGTAGATGGAAAAAATAATCAAAATTAAATCACAAATAAATGAATTAGAGAAGAAAACATCATAGACAGAATCAACAAACCAAAGATCTGGTTCTTTGGAAAAAAAAAATTAAAATTGACAAAAGATCACTATCAAACTCATTCCCTGAAGCCACCATACCTCTCATCCCAAAACCAGATAGGAACTCATCTAATAAATTGAACGGACCCATCAATTCAATGAACATAGATGCAAAACTTTTGAACAAAATTCTGGCCAACCAAATTCACCAACTAACAAAACAATTACACTCAGTGACCAAATGGGATTCATTCTAGAGATGCAAAGCATTCTCCAGCCTCATTTTCCAGGGGTTGATAGTTTTAGTAAAACATTATTAGTCTTATTAAAACATTTTAGCACACTAAACAATTTTCTGCTTAAGAAGGCTGGGTGGGGGTCCCCCTAGAGTTCTTTTTTGCGGACACTCACTGATTAACTGATTGTGGGCTGTCACCTGTACATCTTTCCAGTGAGCTAAACTCAAGTCCAGGGGAGTGGAAGGAATGTTCCCCATCATCCGTTTGTCAGTCAGGCACAGCGCAAGAAAGAAACACACAAAAATAATCACTGGGACAAAGACCAGACAACACTTACAGACAGACTTAGGGAGCCGTGGCTTATAGGTTCGACTGTGTCTCTCCTGCCCCTGTGAGGGGGCAGACCACATAGTCTCACTGTGTATCTCCTGCCCCTGTGAGGGGGCAGACCACACAGTCTTGAGGCTCTCTCTCTCTCCTGTTCCTGTGTAGGAGCGCACCAGACAACCCCGAATATAGAGTGGACTGGACAGGCGCCCGTTAGAAGGATAAACTAGAGGCATGCAAAACAGAGGTACAGAGACTGTACTTGTGAGAAATGGTGACAGGCCCTTTGGTTACTACTTTGGGCCCTATTTGCCCATGCCTTATCTCTATATCATCCCCTAGACATGCAAGCCATTGAAATGGACAGAATGGAGCCATGATTGGCTCCCAAGGTACTAAAAAGAAAAATGGGGAAATGAAGTGCCAGACTTTGAAGTCAGGCCCCATTTTTACCACGTGAACCCCATTTTACCACGCGAACCCCACTTTACCACACGAACCTGAGATAAGCAGGCCCTGTGAGCAATCCCAGGATAAGCCCATTAGGGCCCAGTCGGTCTAGAACTCTAACCGCTGGGAATGCTTAACTCTGACCACCCCTGGGGTACCTCGAACCCTGAGCTAATCAGATTTGTACCTGTGTCTTAATCTTACTTGAACACCTGATTGTTGTAACTTTGTTTTTTGCCTTTATAAGCCCTGTGTAATCGCAGCTCGAGGCTCCCTCCTAACCTCCGCTGTGTCGGTGGGTAGGACGTGGCCCGAGTTGCAGCTCGCTTAAATAAAGTCCTGCCTTGCTATTGCATTTCAGAATGTCTGAGTCTCGGTGGTCTTCTTGGTGGTGGTCTTGCGATTTGGCACAACAATAGAAAACGTCCAGAAGTGGTGCTATGGCTCAAGTGGCAGAATGCTAGCCTTGAGCAAAAGAAAGCCAGGGACAGTGCTCAGGCCCTGAGTTCAAGGCCCAGGACTGGCAAAAAAAAAAAAAAACCTCCAAAATCTGAAAAAAGAAAGTGAATATATTAAATGAAATGGAAACACCTTCCATGCTCTGGATTGGGAGGATTAACATTGTGAAAAATGATAATATTGCCCAAAGCTATCTACAAACTCATTGCAGTATATATCAAGTTCCTAATGGCATTATTCAATGGTACAGAGGAAGTAATCCAAAAATTCATATGGAATAATTGAAGACTCCAAAATAGCAAAAATAATCCTTAGCAGGAAGAATATTGCTGGGGGGATATCAATGCAAAACTTCAAAGTCTATTATAGAGCCACAGTTAGAAAAATAGCTTGGTTCTAGCCCATGAACAGGCCTGGGGACCAATGGAATATAACAGAGACCAAGAAAGGATCCCACAGACTATGGCCAACTAACCTTTGATAAGGGAGCCAAAACACTGGATGGAAGAGAGACAGCCCCTTCAACAAATGGTGCTGGCAGAATTAGGTATACATATGCAGAAAATTGATCCTTATATATCACCCTGCACCAGATTCAATTCCAAACGGATCAAAGACTTCAATGAAAGGCCAAATACCATGAGAATGTTACAGGAAGAGAAAGGGGAAACACTAAAGCAACTTGGCAGACGCACAGGAAATCAAAGAAAAAGTAGGTAAGTGGGAGTCAAAAATGCACAGAGTTTCTAAATGGCAAAAGACATAGCTAGCAAGATAAATAGTAAGACAACAGAAAGGGAAAAGATCTTTCGAATGGACAGTGTCAAGGAAACTAACAATAACTGATGGTGGGGATATGGCCAAAAGGAAATATTATTGCAGTTTTGGTGAGCATGTAAACTTGTTCAAACACTCTGAAAAGCAGTATGGAGGTTCTTTAAAAGACTAAGGATGGAGGACTTCTGGGAGGATGGTGGAGGAGCAGCAGAGCCCTAGCTAAGCTCCCTCTCAAATCACAGTTTTCCCACTCCAGAGAAAATTTTACTCCTAGAAAGACAGCCCAAGTAAGTTATAACAGTACAGGGATTCTGGCCAGGAAGAAGAAAATCTACTTTGCTGGCCTGAAAACACAGATTTGTGCTCCAGGAGGCATCCCACCGCCACGCCAGTGCCAGCGCTGGCACACAGAGCGCCCCACACTCCTCTCACTTAAAGCACACAGAAGCAACCAGGAAGAAATCCTCCAGACGGCGGCAGACAGACATGGATCGCAGGCTGAGCACCAATAGGCTGAAATCGCAGAGAAAGCATGAGTACCCCACAAACGACATTCTCACTCGCACCCATAGAGCAGCATCTGGAATGTAGCCCTTCCCCCACCACCGGAGCAAAGCACCATCTTTGACACTGGCATAGGGTCAGACCAGACTGGAACTAAAGTGGGCCAGGGGAAAGTGAGGATGAAGGGGCCATCTTTGAAAAGGGCAAGAGGGACCAATCAGTGAGAGCCAGCTCCGCCCAGGAGAAGGTCCCCTGCCCAGGCGGGAGGCTGGTCCTGGGCTGCAGCTCAGCCAGCGATGCCCCGCACTGCCTGCCAGAATTTCTAAATTAAAAACGAAAGTGGTGAGCAGCTAGCAGAGGCATAAGAACAACAAGATGGGAAAACAAACAGTTCCTGAGACAGATAAACGGTCCTGTCACAGAGGAAGCCCAACTCCCAGCCCAAAACAGAGCTGAATTCCATAGCCAGCTCCGCCCAGGAGGCCACCCCACCCAGGAGGGAGGAACCTCCCCGAGGCAAGCAAATCTCAGCCAGGTAAACCAGACCAGAGGCGCCCTGCCCTGCTGAGTCCACAGGCTATTCAAAGACAGGAGTTAGAGGCAGCCTTCCCGGAGGAGAGGAGAGGAGCCACGGTTCCCGAGACTGTTCATATGCCCCATCTACAGAGGACACCCAAGTCTTACCTGCAAGTTGTGTGAACCACAGAGACCCAGGATTTCACTAACAGTGGGGGAGGGTCAGAACAGATCTACCCCTGCTAACCGAAAGCAAGTCAAAACAGCCAAGCAGCAAAATAGACTGCAGACCATCACAAGGACACCAGAGACTGTAGAAAGCCCACCCAAACAAGGAAGACTCCATTTTTTTCAAACATTTTTAAGCTTTTCTTTTTCATATACGAAACATCATTTTTTTCCATTGTTTACCTGTTTTTTTATCAAGTTGTATTTTTTTTGGTTGTTTGTTTTTCTGGGGTTTTTTTCCTTTTTTTAAAAAATAATTTTTCTCTGTTTTGTGTATCTGTGTATCTGTGTACCCAGTATTTTTTGTTTATTTCTCTCTTTACATTCTCTTCCTTTATAAATTACTTTCCTATGAATAACACCTCCACTCTTTTATGCTAACTCTCCATTGTCTATCATTTTAACTTCCTTCTTTCTACTGATTCTACTCTTCTCCACATTTCCACGTTACTGAAACTAAATCAAAATAATCACCCCCCTCATACATTTTACTCTATTCTCTTTACAACCTCTAACTTATCCTCCTGACTTACTTCCAGGACCTCCAGATTCCATTGACTCCTGGTTATTGGATAGAGGGTATCCCTGCTCAATCAGAGTGAATCAAAGGGGATCAAAGACAAAGCCAGCCAGTCCAAAAAGAACTTAATATAAGAACAAAAATTGCTCATAGGGTTGTAAAAGCAAATAAGTAACTACTGAATACAAGGATTAGGATTGGTTGTCATATTGAAATTGTATTCACTAGGAACACCAAATCTAATTTTATAGACAGGTATACAAGGTATCTGTATATAATTGTGAACTTCTAAGGTTTCCACAACAATGCTTGGTAAGGTCTGCTTTGGGTCTTAAATGGTGCTCACAGGTGCTTGTAGATTGGCATTCCCAATCCAAATGGGCAGAAGAAACACAAGAAAGATGGCAGACAATGGAGTCTCATCTCCCACTCAAAACAAGCAGGAAGCAGAGCAGTCAATCAAAGACATAGAAGAGAACCCTCAAAATGCTCTACAAAGTCTAGTGATACACATGATTAATGAAAAGTATGAAACAAAACAGCAATCCTTCCGAAATAGATGAATCATGGCCTGGACAAATAGAAAGATAAATGAAATTCAAGAGTCAAATGAAAAGATAGATACCCAGCTAATAGATTTGAGAGACAGCACACAAAACCAAATAAATGAAGTTAATCAAGTAAAGAAGTCCATGCAGGACCTAAGAGATGACATGGAAATCATCAGGAAAGACTAGTCAGAAGAAAAGGAAATTCAAAATCAAGTAGATAGCCTACACTCCCGACTAGCTGAAGAAGAGGAACGAATCTCAGGAGCTGAAGATTCCCTAGAATCCATGGAGAAAGATCAAAAATCAATACAAACCCAATCCAATTTAAAAAACAGATTACTCAAGGAGCTCCAAGACATGAACAGGAAGCCCAATTTAAGGCTAATAGGTATTCAGGAAAAACTGGAGAAAAAAGTTAATGGAATATGCAACCTATTTAACAGAATATTAGCAGAGAACTTCCCAAATATCCAGGATAGATCTATACAGATGCAAGAAGCAATTAGAACCCCTCACTGACCAGACCAGAACAGGACATCTGACTAACACAGCATGATCAAAACAGGATCAATGGAGTCCAAGGAAAGAATCCTGAATGCTGTTAGGGAGAAGAAAACAATCACATATAAAGGAAAAGCTATCAGAATTACCCGACCTCTCAGCAGAGACCATGAAAGCAAGGAGAGCCTGGAATGAGGTATGCCAAACTCTGAATAAAAGTAACTACCAACCAAGAATACGGTACCCAGCTAAACTCTCATTCATAGCTGGAGGTCAAATAAAAGTCTTCCACAGTAAGGAAAAATTGAAACAATATATTTCCACCAAACCAGCTTAACAAAAAATCCTCAAAGATGTACTATACAGAGAAAATAATCAAGATCACAATAAAGACAGAGAAATGAACCCTAAATAGTAAACATCAAATCAAGAAATGGGAAGACACAGCTTTTAACAAGATAGCTATAATGAAAGAAACAAATGATCATCTCTCAATCCTAACTCTCAACATTAATGGACTTAATTCTCCAATCAAATGACATAGGCTCATAAGTTGAATCAAAAATCAAGATCCATCTTTCTGCTGCATGCAAGAGACACATCTATGTAGCAAAAGCAAACATCTTCTAAACGTGAAAGGCTGGAATAAAATCTATCAAGCAAATGGCCCCCATAAGCAGGCTGGAGTTGCAATCCTAGTATCAGATAAAATTGACTTCAAATTAAAAATGGTAAGAAGACACAAAGAAGGTTACTACATCCTAATAAAGGGATCTCTCCTACAGGAGGATATAACCAACCTAGATATCTACACACCAAATACAGGAGCAGCTAACTTCATCAAATAAACACTACTGACTCTAGAAAGACTAGTAGACCCAAACACTTTGATAGTTGGGGACTTTAACACTCTACTGTCAACTCAGGTCTGACTGATCAACACGCCAAAAACTGAACAAAGAAACCACAGAACTAAACAACTGCATAGACCAACTAGACTTAACTGACACCTACAACAACTGACATCCAGTAACAACAGAATACACATTCTTTTCAGCAGCACATGGAACATACTCTAAAATAGATCACATCTTAGGGCACAAAGAAAATCGGTACAAATTTCAGAAGTATCAAAACCATTCCCTGCATTCTCTCAGACCACAATGGAATAAAATTAGAGCTCAACTCAAACAGCCACCACAGAAAATTCTACAATACATGGAGACTAAACAACAACTGCTGAACCATCAGTGGGTCATTGAAGAAATTAGAACAGAAATTCAAATGTTTATGGAATTCAACCAGGATGAGTACACAAAGTACCAGCTCCTTTGGGATACAGCAAAGGCAGTACTCGGAGGGAAATTTATATCTCTGAGTGCCTACACCAACAAACTGGAGAAACAGCAACTCAACAACTTAAGGAAGCACCTTAATCTCCGCGAAAGAGAACAACAAGCCAAACCCCAAGTCAATTGATGGAAGCCAATAATTAAAATCAAATCAGAATTAAATGAATTAGACACAAAAAAAACCCGATAGAATCAACAAAACAAAGAGTTGGTTCTTTGAAAAAATTAACAAGATACGCAGACCCCTAGCAAACATGACCAAAAAACGAAAGCAGCAAACCCAAATAAACAAGATCAGAGTTGAAACAGGTAACACCACCACAAAAACAACCAAAATTCAGAACACAATAGGGGAATATTTTGCAAATCTTTATTCCAACAAATTTGAGAACCTGGAAGAAATCGATGATTTCCTAAAAAAAATTGATAACCCAAACTCAACGATGAAGATTTAAACCTTCAGAACAGACCCATATCCAGCATTGAAATAGAAACGGCAATAAGAGTTCTCCCATCCAAGAAAATTCCAGGTCCAGACGGATTCACAGCAGAATTCTACAAGCCTTCAAATCAGAACTCACACCAATATTTCTCAAACTCTTCAATGAAATTGAAAGAGAAAATTCACTACCAGGCACATTCTATGAAGCCAGTATAACCCTCATTCCAAAACCAGGAAAGCACTCATCACGGAAGGAGAACTACAGACCGATTTCTCTGATGAACATAGATGCAAAAATTCTCAACAGAATTCTGGCCAATCGACTTCAACAGGTCATCAAAAAAATTGTACACAACAATCAAGCTTGATTCATCCCAGGGATGCAAAGTTGGTTCAATATACACAAGTCCATTAATGTAATCCTCCACATCAACCGGAGCAAGGTAAAGAACCACATGATTATATCTTTGGATGTGGAAAAGACATTCAATAAAATCCAGCACCCATTAATGCTAAAAGCCCTGGAAAAACTGGGATTCCAGGGAACACTCTTGAATATAATAAAGGCAGTCTATGACAAACCACAGCAAGCATAGTTCTAAATAGTGAAAAACTAAAGACATTCCCTTTAAAATCAGGAGCAAGACAGGAATGTCTGCTCTCTCCCTTTCTCTTCGACATAGTATTAGAATTCCTTGCCAGAGCAATTACGCAATAAGAAAATATGAAAGGGATCCAAATACCGAAAGATGAAGTTAAATGTTCTCTCTCTTCTCAGATGACATGATCCTATACCTAAAGAACCCCATTGACTCAACTCCCAAGCTACTAGAGCTGATACAAAACTTTGCCAAATTTCAGGACATAAAATAAACCCTCAAAAATCAATGGCATTTCTATTTGGTAATGACCCGAACACCGAGGCTGAAATCAGGAAAGCAACTCCTTTTGCAATAGCCTCAAAAAGCATTAAATACCAAGGAATAAACTTAACCAAATAAGTGAAAGACCTCTATGATGAGAACTTTAAAAACATGAAAAACGAAATTAAGGCAGAACTAAGGAAATGGAAAAACCTCCCATGGTCCTAGATTGGGAGGATTAATATAATCAAAATGGTAATGTTGCCAAATGCTATCTACAAATTCAACGCGATAGCCATTAACATCCCAACACCATTTTTTAATGAAATAGAGGAAGCAATCCAGAAATTCATATGGAACAAGAAAAGACCCAGAATAGCAAAAACAATCCAAAGCAGAAAGAACAGTGCTGGAGGAATTACAATACCCAACTTCAAGCTGTATTATCAAGCTACAGTAATAAAAACAGCTTGGTATTGGCACCTGAACAGGCCTGAAGACCAATGGAACAGAATTGAAGACCCAGAATTAAACCCACAGAACTATGCCTACTTAATCTTTCATAAAGGAGCTTAAAAAATAGGATGGAAGAAGATAGCCTCTTTAATAAATGGTTCTGGCAAAACTGATTCAACACATGCAACAAACTAAAATTAGATCCTTATATATCACCCTCCACCAAAATCAATTCCAAATGGATCAAAGACCTTGAAATTAAAACAGATACCAGGATATTAAACAGATATAAAGTAGATACCAGGAAATTAAAACAGATACCAGGAAGGAGTATGATAAACACTTGGGCTCCTTGGTACAGGACGGAACTTCCTTAACAAAGACTCAGAAATGCTACAAATTAAAGAAAGGATGAACAAATGGGACTGCATCAAACTGCAGAAGTTCTGCAGGGCAAAGGACATAGCTCACAAGATAAACAGAAAGCCCACAGATTGGGAAAAGATCTTTACCGGCCGTACAATGGACAAAGGCCTCATCTCTAAAATATATGCAGAACTAAAAAAATTACATTCCTCCAAACAAAACTGCAAAGCACCAATAGCCCTCTCAACAAGTGGGCTAAAGACTTACAAAGAGTCCTCTCTGAGGAGGAAATGAGAATGGCCAAGGGACATATGAAAAAGTGCTCTACATCACTGGCCATAAAAGAAATGCAAATCAATGTGCTGGGGATATAGCCTAGTGGCAAGAGTGCCTGCCTTGGATACACGAGGCCCTAGGTTCGATTCCCCAGCACCACATATACAGAAAACGGCCAGAAGCGGCGCTGTGGCTCAGGTGGCAGAGTGCTAGCCTTGAGTGGGAAGAAGCCAGGGACAGTGCTCGGGCCCTGAGTCCAAGGCCCAGGACTGGCCAAAAAAAAAAGAAAAGAAATGCAAATCAAAACAACATTGAGATTCCATCTCACCCCAGTAAGAATATCCTATATCAAGAAAATTAACAATAACAATTGTTGGAGGGGATGTGGCCAAAAGGGAACCCTATTTCATTGTTGGTGGGAATGTAAATTGAGTCAGCCACTCTGTCAAGCAGTATGGAGATTTCTCAGAAGGCTAGGCATAGAGCTCCCCTATGATCCAGCAGCCCCACTTTTGGGCATCTACCCAAAAGACCACAAACAAGAACACACTAAAGCCATCAGCACAACAATGTTCATCGCAGTGCAATTTGTCATAGCGAGAATTTGGAACCAACCGAGATGCCCCTCAGTAGACGAATGGATCAGGAAAATGTGGTACATATACACAATGGAATTTTATGCTTCTATCAGAAAGAATGACATTGCCCCATTCGTAAGGAAATGGAAGGACTTGCAAAAAATTATACTAAGTGAAGTGAGCCAGACCCAAAGAAACATGGACTCTATGGTCTTCCTCATAGGGAATAATTAGCACAGGTTTAGGCAAGTCACAGCAGAGGATCACAACAGCCCAATAGCCCTTATGAACACATAAGATGATGTTAAGGGAAGTGAACTTCATGTTATGGAAACGACTGTCATATCACTGTTAATTACTTTCAACATGCGATGTGAAATCGTAGTTTTTATTATTGATGATCCTCTTGTATCCCCTTCCTATGGTTGTACCTGCAATGAAAAAAAAAATAATTAAAAAAAATAAAAGACGATCACAAAGGCTCAGTAACTATATGTGTTTGTATGATCATGTAAAATAATGCTAATCAAAATTAACTCCAAGAAATGGAAACAGTTTTATAACTTAGTTTTTCTTATTTATTTCTTTCTGTTTTCTCCTTTTGTTGTTGTTTTTTATTTCTGTACATTTTGTCTTGTATGTAAGTTTATGTGGTTTGGAGAGGGGAAAGGGTGGCATAGGAATGGTGCGACAAAGAGAAAACTAATTCAGCAGTGATACTCACTAGACACTGTGTTGAGAATGAACTATCCATGGGTGGGATGGGGATCAAGAGGGAAAAAACGGACAAAACAAGGGAAGGGGTGACACTGTTCTAAAATAAATGCACTCATTGCCTGACTTACATAAGTGCAAAGCCTATGTATGTCACCTTTACAATAAAAGTATAAATAAAATAAGTAAAAATAAAAGTAAGTACCCCAATCTATTCAGAAGGAAGGTGGAAAAAAATACATTTCTTTTTATACTCAAGGACAATTACACCCTGCAATTACATTTCTGAAGTATCTCTGAAGCAACCGAATGCCCAAGGAGGCTTGGTGGATATTCACACTGGACGGATGCTTCAGTTCCCCTGTTGTGGGAGCAGCCTTGTATAAAGTCTCCCAGCCAGTAGAGATCATAGTCACCGACCAGTGTTGGAATCCAGATGCCTAAATCCACAGGCAAGAACTGGCTAAAAGTGACTGTTAATTTCTACAATCAATCATTTGTGTAGAAAAATATTGATTTTCCTCTATTTTATTTTATCAGTCATATTTTGCCTCTAGAATTTCTAGTTAACAATACATATATTTTAAATATTTTTTACTTAACAAAATTTTATCTATTGAGATGTAAGTATGCTTTACTCTAATTTTATTTAAAGTAAAGGGAAAATGGTATGTTGGAAGGGATATTACATGTGGGAGAAAACTCATGGCCTATATATGCATTTCTTGTTCCCACAGTGCCTTGGGCTCCTGCTCAAATGCTTTTTCTCACATACTTTCTTTGGTGTCCACTCAGCCGATAAAAACAGCTGAATTAGTGCATACACAAACCATCAAGCAATCAGCACAAAAGACCAAGAGAGAAGCTTCATAGTATAAAACCAAGAGGATCTTATTGGAGTCTTCTTTGGGGCTCTTTTTTCATAAAGTCTGCATACTTTCACAGCCTTCCTTCCCCATTTATGTAAACTTATTCTAACTACTTTAAACACTTGCCTTCTTTTTAAATCTTCAGTGGGCAGATGTATGTATTGAATTATCATACTATATCCTTAAGATACACAATTATTATGTATGTATAAATTTAATAAAAGGAAAACTGCTTACATATTTACACATCTCACACAATTTGACAAACCATTTCCGTTTAATAGTATCTTACTTAAAAAGCACTTTTCACTAAACATGAACTATATTCTTTACAAATCAGTAATTGTGAGATAAAATCAGGACTCTTTTTTTTTCCTAAATAGAATGATAAAATCACAAGTACTGAAACCTCAGAACTTGGTTACTTTTTAAAGAGCAGAGGTTATGAATGGGTAGTGATATTTTAACTTTTTCACAGGGATAACTTAAAAGAAGTAGTGGAGGCTTTATTGCTCAAAAGAGGCTTATAAATGTGTGTGCATGGTGCATGTGGCTGCCCCCTCACTCTCTTCTTCCTTAAACCAAGTTCAGTGGCATCAATATGGAGAGACAGGTGTGCCCCAAAGGAGAGAAGATATGTTGTTTTATAAAGCTAAAAGACATCACTAAAAATTCAAGTCTGCTGTTTGCCTGCAGACCATTACAAAAAAACTAAGAGCCTTTACTTTCCTTCCCATATTTCTCCAGCTAGACAAACAAATCATCAAGTTTCACAGTATTTTCCTAATGCTTCCTAACAATTTCTCTCAGGAAATTATGTTGATTGCTAGCTAAAAAAAAATATGGTGTCTCTATCTATTTTTTTTTATAAACAAGTATGGTAAAACTACAAGGTAATAGTAATTTTTTTCTTCCTTTCCTTTAAAAAAGGAATGTTGTCTACATAGAATTCATAAGTCTGCCCATGAGGGAATCAGGTCACATTCTACACAAAACATCTAGTGACCAAAGGCTAATATGAACCTATATCCAAAAGAGTTGAGGACAGGCATGGTTTCCTACCCCATTGTAATATGCAGTCTTCTGTGACTTGAACAGGCTAGAAAACATTGTGACTTCCAATAGCTTTTCATTGTGATTACATATGAATGAAAAGTTTGTGGAAAACAAATAAGCAAAAAAATAGAATATGAAGGAATCGCTTAAAAATAAAATAAAAAACCATTGCATTCTGCAGAATCTGATGCATTTCAAGTGACTGGAATAGGCAAGCCTATAAGCTTAAAAAAAAAAGAATCATGCTAGTCCTTATATTTAGAATATGACTTTTTAAAAAGTATACATTTAAGTAAATTTAAATGTATCATAATTTTGTGAGGCATCAGCTATATTTAGTTTATAATTTTTCTGTTTATTTAAGTTATATTATATTACAGTAAAATATAGCTGTAATTAGTAGTTTTAAGTTATTAAATGCAGGGGTGAATCTTCTTAAAATGTTAACATATAGATATTTTGTGCTCAACATTTCTAGTAAGAATTTAAACCTAACTAGGAAAACAAGTAGAGCACTTGTTCAGCATGTGAAAATGAAGTATAAGACAAGACAGTTCATGCTTATTTAGGAATGCTTTATTGTTCCAGGTGCCCTTGATTGTTCCTTGGCCCTTTCTGATTACTTGGCTAAAAAGCATCTACTTCAGCATTATTGTGTCCAAATTTACATTTTGTGTTAAACTTCTGTCAATTTATCAAAAGAAATCTAAAATTATTCAATACAATAGACTTCATTCTGACTTCATTGTCACCATGATATTCCTGTGCATTGAACAAACAAAGAAGAATGTGGAAATAACTCCTTTGGGAACATGACAAGTAGGAGCCATAATGATCTAGAACACTCTATTTCCCAAATGCCACTATTGCTGACTCAGGAGCTCCACTAATCTTTGCTCACATTTTTGCTATGTATACTCATGCATGTATGTTTTGGTAACAACTGAGCAACCACCTTTGATTTTTTTTATTATTATTACTGTCAACTTCATTTAAGGTATTTATACGTAGGTACAAAATACAATACAACAACTAAAGAAAACAGATTTCTATTCCCCTTAAAGAACCATTTTTGGAATAATCTAAAATAAGTAGATCTATACTTTTACATAATAATATTTGAAGACCTTTTATAAATAGGGTATTTCCAAATTTCTATTCTGTAATATTCTTGAAGTTGTGGTTACAATTTAAAGGTAAAAAAGTTGAAAAGAACTACATAGTAAATCAGTAAGTGGTTCTTATTAATCTACATTAAACTGGCCTAAATATTAAGGACCTGTGTCACAAAAAATGTATTTTACTCTTCTCCATTCTGAAAGTATTCTTCCATCAACTATCACACCAAAAAATAATAAAGTCAAGACAAGCAGTTCTTGATTGTATTGCTGAGGATCATCATAACACTAAATTGTCCATTTGAGTATATTTCCAATGGCTCCAAGTGGGTGAGACTCCAGTGCAACATATGCCCCCCACGTTACTAGTGAACTTAGGACCCCCAGCTGTAAATAGACTTCATTGTTTAAGTGCAGCTCATTTGTTATTCCTCTGTCACTTTACTATTTTCTGTTTTTGTCATCTAAATCATAACCTAGCTTTTTGATCATTTGGAAGATGTAGGAGGCAGTGACCAGCCCAGCCCACAGCAATCAACAACTCATGGTAAAATATGAGCACATCACCATAAGTAGGGCTACTTCCACTTTCTTTGTCTGTTTGGTTGGTTGGTTGGGTTTTGTTTGTTTTGTTTTTGCCCATTCAGGTGCTTAACCTCTGGTCTGGAGCACTGTCCTTGAGCTTCTTTATGCTCAAGGTGAGAACTATACCACTTGAATCACAGTGCCACTTCCAATTTTTCTGAATAGTTTATTGGTGATAAGAGTCTCATGGAGTTTCCTGCCTGGGCTGGCTTCAACCCATGATCTTTTCGTCTCAGCCTCCTGAGTAGCTAGGATTACAGGCATTAACCAATGGTGCCCAGATCCTTCCACCTTCTTACTGGCATTTACTTTTGCACTGAGGTTCCAGCAGGGAGTAAACACTATTGTAGTAAATGAATAAGCATGGAACAGGAAAACTGCTATGAAGATCTTACCAGGAAAAAACAATAGAACAAAACTAGGAAAAAGCTTCAAAACTTTCTAAAGGTGTTAGGAGACAAGAATGACACCTATGTAGAAATCTCTATAGTATGTTACAGTTGCAAACAGACAAAAACAATAACTCTTATCATTTTAGTACTGTAAAACTAAAAAGTATAAATCTATAGGTAAACACACTGAATGGTTAAAAAATGTATACTGGGACATGATAAATTATATAAGTCTCTAGACATTCACAGACAGTGAGACCTAAGGAGGATATTCTTAGGTCTGGAATGCAAAAGCACAATATCTGATTATATAAAATAATATTTATCAAAATGAAATCTGAAAAATGGAAACAAGAAGAAAATTTTGGTTTATTTTGTATTTTTGTCCTCCTTTTGTCTTGCTTGTTCAATTATCTGTCTTTGACAGAGTATGGGGCCACAGAAATGGAGGAACAAAGGATAGACAAATGCTGCAGTGGTAATCACTAGACACTATGTTGAAAATGAACTCTGCAGCTTATGGGTGGGGACACAAGGGAAAAACTGGAAGAGAGCAGGAGAAGGGGTGAAATTGTTCAAAAAGAAATGTACTGTGTCACAAAATGCCACAGAAAACAAGAAGATTCCTCATCCAATCCCCCTTCACAGTGTGAGCATAATGTAAGGCCACTGCTCTAACAAGTGAGCATCTGGCAACCTTAGGTAAGTTTTCTGTGAGAACCGTCAAGGATTTGGGGAATGGAGAGACATGACAAGATGGACTAGGAGTGGATGAATTGTCTCTTGGATTATTCATGACCCTTTAAATGCAAACATTGAAAGTATTATTTCCAGGCCACAAGTGAATGTAAATTGAATTTATTAAGAATTCTGATTTTTTATTTCATCTTAACATCCCTTTGTTTATACCAGAAAGAGGAACAACTGTGACCTCTAAGAGAAGTGACAGATACACTTCTGTGAGTTTTCCACTGTGGGCTTTCCAACTGGCATCTATCCTTCACCTGATCACTGGAACTAGTATGTGTACTGAGGGAACAAAACAATGCAGTAACCACAACAAAAATGAAGGAGAGATAGTCACATGGACAAGTAGAAAGTGGGGCAGATCAGTATACAGACAACAGTAGGGAAACCAAGGAGAACAGAAATCAGCACAGAACTGAGGTTTTGGTTCCTTTCGATTTCTGTAGGAGAAGATGAGCTGGGCTGTAGTGTTAGTGTAGCAAGGGAAAGCTCAACCTGAGCAGTGGGATCAGATTGTCTTGGGAACATCTCACATCTCTTTTTAAAATAAAATTTAAAGAAAAATAATAAGCCTTTGGAGTCTTTAGACTTGACCAGAAAAGAAATCGACTGATGAGAAAAACTTCTGTCTTCAATATTCCTTTTGAATGTCACTTCTAAGAGAATACATGAAAGCCCGATAGACTATCTGGGGCCTCTACCATGCTGCAGTTAACAAATCAATTTCCCTTAATAGACTAGAACTTCAGCGATCTTTCCAGCAAGAGTTAGCAAAGGCAATCATTGTTTGGTATTTATGTATTTTGGAGAAAGTTACAAGATTTCTTTATATACTTGCTTTCATGAGAAGTATTTTAATGAATACAACTGAGAAAACTCTTTGTTGGGATCTTAGATAACTTGTTATGCAAAAATCTAAAAAATAAAAGATAAATCTTAATCACCACACACAGTAATGAGTTGGTGGAACAAAACCCTTTATTTTAAACCTAATTGTGAAATCAGTTACTTTTGATATAAGTATTTCAGTAAGAGTGTCATCTATGAATTCTTTTGAAGACAGATATGTAAGTAGACACAATTATACAGATATTTTCTCTTTTATAGCATTTTGAATTTTTAAAATTTGGTTAGAACTTACAAATACTAAAGAGAAAATCATTTAAAAAATAAGCATACAGAAATCAAGGCAAGTAAGCGATGAATTAATCAGTAAAGAAAGCGCACATGTACCATCACTGCACTGAACAGCTTGACTATATACAGTGCATATATTTCAATTAAATTTCAAATAAAAGAAGAATGACACAGTAAAATGAAATACATGAGAGCAGACATCGGCAAATGACCCGTGATTAACTGGATCTGCCCATAGCAATTGGACCTAAACTTCAGCTCATTGGCCAGCAGTGGTTTAACCTGAGAGTCTCATTTGGTACAACAGGCAGTGCTGATTGATTCAGCCAACCATTTGCACATTTGCTTTCAAACCACATTCACATCCAGAGAGCCTGGAAGGAATGCAGAAAAGTGCATTTGTGAGGTGCCTGTGCCTTGAGAGGTGATAGAAGGTTTATTGACTGGGCTTCTTCCATACTCTCTTAGTTATGCCACCTCCTTCCAGGACTGGAGAAACTATGAGCATAAAAATCACTAGCTATAGGGCAGTCTGGGCATCGAGGGCACTACTCAGCCCAAAACACATGTATATTGTGTTAAGTAACCTGCAAAATAGATCAAATATGAGTGCCATTTGTCTTGAGACTCCAAAACAACAAGCATATATAATCTCATATTTACAAAATTTAAACATTTCACTATCTCTACTCTTTTCATAAGTGCTAATTTCTGACTAGTGTCCCTATCTCTAAGTTAAATAAGTTCATTAATTTATGTTTACTTATCAGTGTTTTGTTTTGGCCTTGACTATTTGATATAAAGGGCTATGAACTGGATGCAAAACTCTCCTGTAGTTCTACTGTACCTCTACAAAGACAGCAGCTTTTCCCTGATCTTTGGAACTCTTGTATTCTTCTTTACTATTCTGCTGAATTCACCAAACTTAGAGGCCATGATTAATGGAGAAATTGTGACATAAACAAGGGTGCTAATAAAGATCCTGTACTTGATAGACTCCGCCCAGGTTCCCTTGCCATCTCCTTCAACTAGACCTGATTTCTGAGTTTCCATGTCCAGCTTTTCATTTTCCCATCTAAGCAAAGACCTTGCCCAGTCCATTTAACCAGAGCCCTCTTCTCTTATTATCTAATCATGCTCCCCATCCTCTACCACCACCTAAGTAACATCTGAGTACCCTGCCAGTTCCAGCAAGAATTAAGCTAGGTCATTTTACACAGAATTTCCCTTACTTGGATGTTTCCTTTTAGTAATTTTTCCATCCATCCACCCTTACCCTGACCATGGCATTAAATTTCTGCTTGCCCATGCTATATTGAGAGTTTGGCTCCTCTCCAGCAGTCTCACACACACACCCATCCCTGCAATGGTTCCTACACCTAGGTCCCCTTGAATTCAGTCTTCTTTACTGTGCTTTAACAAGTGTTGTTCAATATATTTTTCTCTGTGCATGTGGGTGCCACAGAGTAATTCTCATCCCCACAATGAACCTTACTTTCTGTGTCCTGTTTTTGTTTGTTTTTCTGTTTTTATTTGCCCATCGTGGGGCTTGAACTCAGGTCCTGTGCACTGTCCTGAGCTTCTTTTGCTCAAGGCTAGTGCTCCACCACTTGAGCCACAGTGCTACTTCTGGCTTTTTCTGTTTGTGTGGTATGGAGGAGTCAAACCCAGGGTTTCATGCATGTTTTTTTCTACCACTAGGCCACATTCCCAGTCCATCTATGTCCTATTTTTGTCCAGAGTAACATTGGAACAAAAGTTTCCGGTAGAGAAATAGCTTGCAGCAAATTGCAGCTGGACCTTGATAAAAGCCAAATACCTTGGACCATATAGATCTCTTTTACTGTAGTGCTTGTAAGTTTATTTCTTTATTTTACAAGTAGGGTAGTTCTACTTCTATATGACAATAATAGTAAACTTGATGCTATAAAACATTTTCAAGGCTGGAAATTGAATCATTGATCACACACTAAAAGACATTTTCTGTGCTCTAAACAAGTAGACTAAAATTAATTGTGTAACAACTAAAATCAAAACAACAACAAAAATAATTACACAATGATGAAATCCTAATACTAGATATGCAAATGCTGAAAGACCATTACTATATTGTTGTAGACATTGTACAAATGGTAAATAAATATCAGAAATGATGTAATGGCAACATTTAGTTTGTGTTATATGTACATGCTTTCATAAAATTCATGCCATGTGTGTGCTTTTTCCCTTCAGCATTATGAAGGGAGAATGTGATTCTTCTCCCTGAGGTTTTAGTTCATGTTTCAAGACAAATCCCTTGGGAAATCCAGGAGACTTTCTGAGAAGTAGAGAAAACTTAATGTTCTGGTCTTTCTGCTTGAGAAATGTCCCTGCAAGGACTTGACCTGAGTTAATACCCAGTAAGAAAGACATCTTGCAGTCTGGATGCTCCACGGACAAACACCTGGCTCAAAAGAGGATTAATGCCTGCATTTTGAGAACCATGTGTGTCTTTTTTGAGAAAACAATATCAAGGTTTTAATTCCTTTTGGTGTACTTTTTTTTGGTCAAAGCCAGCTAAGGCATGAAAGTCTTTGAGACTTATCTCCAATTAGCCATCAGAAAAACAGAAGTGGCATTGTGGCACAAAGTGGTATTGTGGCTCAAAGTAGTAGAGCAGTAGCCTTAAGCCAAAGAGCTCAGGGTCAGCACCCAGGCCCTCAGTTCAAGCCCCAAGACAGACACCACCCAAAAATCAATGAATATTCCAAAACAGTATGCAAAATAACAACTCCTGCTTGGTGACAGTATGTACACCAAAGAAAACCACAAGAGTTGTCTGCACTAGAATGTCCAGGCTCTCATCATTTTGGTATTTGCAAATGACATTGGAGAAAAAATGATATAGTTGATATATCCTTCAATATTTACTATAAATTATTAGCCAAAGCATCAAAAACTTAGTATGTTTGGCACGACAAAAGAAAAAGGCATAATTTCAGAAAGCATGTTTATTTTTAAAGAATTATGTGCTTCAATAAAATCTTCATAATTTTTGTGCTGCCATACACTCTCATGTATGCCATATATTCATACACTGTCCTTTTTCAGAAAGGGAGTTCGGTCTTTTTTGGGCTGATTTTTCTCTAGGTTAGTATTCACTATCATCAACCTAGGAATTTCCTTCATATTTTCCTGGAGTTGAACCCAGGTATTATTTCTTCATTTTTCTTGGTTTGCTTCTTTATTCTGCTGGAGCACATAATTAGGTAACCTGCCTAGATGTGTGCATGTGTGTGTGTATGTGCATGTGTGTGCTCTCCTTACACGTAATTGATGGCTCATTTAGAATGAATCTGTAGGTTCAAAAACAGTTGCACATGATATTTGAAGGCTGTTCCATTTCTTCTAGTTTATTAAGATCCTTTTTTATTTTAAAGAAAATGAATTTTATCTCAAGTAAAGATTTAATTTTTTTCTTTTTCTTTTTTGAAACCTTATAATAAATTTATATCAAGAAATGAAGCTTCCAGTTATTGGGGTGGCTACTCCCTGTGTTCTTCTAGTCTGAATACTCAGTCAGACACCATGGTACATGCCTGCAATCAGAGCAACACAGTATGACTAATACTTAGGTTAGTTCTTTTTAAAAATTAATGTGACTATGGTCTCCCTCACAGGGAATAATTAGCACAGGTTTAGGCAAGTCACAGCAGAGGATCACAAGAGCCCAATAGCTATACCCTTATGAACACATAAGATGATGCTAAGTGAAATGAACTCCATGTTATGGAAATGAGTGATATATCACTGTTGTAACTACTTTCAACGTGCTATGTGTAACTGTAGCTTCTATTATTGATGATCTTCTTGTATCCCCTTCCTGTGGTGTACCTGCACTATTTCTGTATCTTATCTGAGTACATTGGAAGCCGTGTATACAGATATTAAAACTAGGAAACTGAAAGGGAATACCAAAATCGAGAGACACAGGGTAAAAAAAGACAAACAACTACAAAAACAATACTTGCAAAACTGTTTGGTGTAAATGAACTGAACAACTCATGGGGGGAAAAGAAAACGGGAAGGGGTAAGGGGGGAATGAGGGAGGAGGTAACAAACAGTACAAGAAATGTATCCAATGCCTAATGTATGAAACTGTAACCTCTTTGTACATGAGTTTGACAATAAAATTTTAAATAAATAAAATAAACAAAAAATAATGTAATCAAAGCTGTCTTCCATTAACTTCATGAACTTCATCCTCTGTCACATCTTTCAACGGAGGTATGGCAACAATGCAGACCTGGATGTTGAGAGCCTCCAGCTTTTCTATAAATAGAAGGATTTATTTGGAAATCTTTCTTAAATTAATTTTTCTTTTTTTTTTTTTTTTTTTTTTTTTTTTGGCCAGTCAGGGTCTGAGCACTGTCCCTGGCTTCTTTTTGCTCAAGGCTAGCACTCTGCCACTTGAGCCACAGCGCCACTTCTGGCCATTTTCTGTATATGTGGTGCTGGGAAATTGAACCCAGGGCTTCATGTATATGAGGCGAGCACTCTTGCCACTAGGCCATATCCCCAGCCCCTTAAATTAATTTTTGAATTGTAATTTTAAAGGTGATGTACACTGGGGTTATAGTTTCATAAGTCAGGTAAAGAGTACATTTTGTTTGAAACTCTTGATGCCTTATGAAATTTGAAATTTTCAACAATGGCTTTGTGGTTTCTTTTGCCAGTCTTGGGGCTTGAATTCAGGGCCTGAATACTGTCCCTAGCTTCCTTTTTCTTAAAGCTAGCATTCTACTACTTGTACCTCAGCACCACTTACAGCTTTTTCTGTTTATGTGGTGCTGAGGAATCGAATTGTACTCATTTCTCATTACCTAATTTTTGTGACTGTAACCCCTCTGTGTGTTGACTATACAATAACAATAAACTGTTAGAAAGCGTAACACCCCCTAAAATGTAAACTATTATTATATTGCCAAACCAAAGAATTTATGCAAACTTGTTGGGATTCCTATGCTTGATGCTCGGGCAACAAGTTGAATTCATGTCTAACATGTCAAACATACTAAGATTTTGATGTTTTGGTTAATAATTTGTGGTAAATATTGAAGGATATATCAACTATATCATTTATCTCCAATGTCATTTGCAAATACCAAAATGATGAGAGCCTGGACATTCTAGTGCAGACAACTCTTGTGGTTTTCTTTGGTGTACATACTGTCACCAAACAGGAGTTGATATTTTGCATACTGTTTTGGAATATTCATTGATTTTTGGGTGGTGTCTGTCCTGGGGCTTGAACTCATGGCCTGGGTGCTGACCCTGAGCTCTTTGGCTTAAGGCTAGTGTTCTACCACTTTGAGCCACAATACCACTTTGAGCCACAATGCCACTCTGTTTTTCTGATGGCTATTTGGAGATAAGTCTCACTTTGACAATAAATCAATAAATTAAAAAATAAAAGTACATTTCTACAAGTTCCCTTTCCATCAGCACTTGCCTCCTCCAGAAAAGCAAATTGAAGTAAGCAAAGTAATTCTATGCATTTCGATCTTTGTTCTTTCACAGGCAAATGAGGTTGAAATAACTTCTTGGGAAAATAGTTGACTCTTACCTTTTACTAGTCTATTTTATATAATGGTAGGACACCTTAAAATATTTTTAATAGCTTCATCTGCTAAAACAAAGGGAGGCTGTCCAAATGTCCTCTTGGTTTCTCGATTCTTTGAGACTATTGAAATGACAAATCCATCAAGGAAAAATGCAGAGGCTATGCTATACAGCACAATGCTTTTCCTAAAAGTGAACATCACTACATAATGACCACCAGATAAACGGGAGAACCAAACACTGCCAGGACCACAGAAAGGCCTTCAGATCATCCCAAAAAGTTTCCTTCCCACCAAAGCTAAATATTATCCAGCTTCTTGGAACTATGTAAAGTCCAGATATCTGTCTTTGAATTCTTCTCAGAATGAAATAGAACTATCTAATTCCTACTGTTTGGATTTTTTTCCTAAATTATTTCTGAGTCATTCATGTTGTATTGTATCATTCTATTTTACAACTATATGGTGTATTTTTCTCTCTTCTCACCTTGTTGAACACTTGTATTAATTTCTAATGCAAAGCTATTAGAAGGTAATGCTGCTGTAATGACTTGAAAATATGGTAGACCTGGTAGATCTATATGTGTATTCTATTGTTTATTGTGTATGCCTTGCTCTGAGGCCAAATTATAATAAACAATGAAAGTTGACCTGACTCATGGTTCTGAAGGCTAGGGTGTCCATGATCATTCTGCTGGGCATATGATGAAAGCCTTCTTGCCTTATCACAGTGTGCCAGAGGACAGCAGGGTAGGAAGGCAAGGATGTGCCAGCTCAGGTCTTTTCCTCTTCTTATAAAGCCATCAGGGTGATCCACCTTAGGGACCCATCTGACTCTGATTACCCTACCAAAGAATACATTTACAACAGCCATTACTGTATGAATGTGAAGATTAAGATTCCCAATGCATGAAATTTGGGGCCTACAGTTGAACAATAACAGTGTAACTAGAGAAAAACTACAAGAGTAAGTCCTAGGTTATAAGTCATGGAAGAGGTAGGGGAATCTGACATAAACCTTCTAAGCAGTTTAACCTCATCTGTGAAGTGCTTTTTCATCTCTTTTGTCTCATTTCTAATGGAGTTATTCCTCTTTGATCCATTAATTTCAAGCTTTAGCATGTATTATAGTGATTCTATTTCACAACACAAAAGTGCAAACTATCTCTCAAGCTTGCAGCAAAATGTCATGACCCCAGAGCAATCCAATGTGTTGTACAAACAAGATATGCAAAGCAGAAGCAAAGGACAGCTCAGGGTTGACATTCACAGTCATTCTAATTTCTGAAGGCCCTCAAATATTTCTGGATGTATCATTTCTAGGTAATCTGAACGAATGTACCTGGAAGGCACAAAATCAAGCTAGTTTTTCCTTGGGCTAGTGACTAAAATAAATTGAATCAGTAATGGCATCATCTAAAATGTGAATTTTCCCAGCCTTAAACACTAAACATCAAATACAAATTGATACAAACAGCTGTTCCAAGAAGGCCTTTCTATGAGCACTTGTGCACACACACAGACATCCTGTGGTGATGCCTTGCCTGTCCAAAGCACAGGGGCAAAGGTCTAGGTAGGCCCACGTGGAGAAAATCCAGGAGATCCACAGGAGGGCTGAGCTTGCCTCTCAGAAAATTAGTGTTTACTCTGCACCTGACTTCCCCACACAGCATCTTCCCATCTCAGAGAAGCCAAAAGTAACATATGACCATCTCTGCTGACCTATCAGCCAGAGTCAATAGGCAAGGAACAAAGCAAATTCATGCTGAACTTAAAGCATTAAACTTGTGTGGTAGGACACAGACAACAGCACTTGATTTCATCATCACTTGATTGTTTGCATAGAAATTTTATAGCACAACAATTTGACTTAATTAAAAGTAGATTTTAAATAAAAAAGGAAATGTTTAAAAGAAAAAGAATCCTACTTCATTTCTAGGCTTCCCTCTTTTGAAGTCATGTTAGGAAGAGTATTTCAAATAGCCATGGATTAAAAAAAAACACATCCTATTTACAATGGGCTAGAAAGCATGGAGTTCCAAAGGAACCCCATTTCAATGGTCTCAAACTGCACCCTCAATTCAAGTTTGCGTCCTCCTTCTCATTACATTTTAATTAGGTTAAAATGAAATGAAAAGAAACTACCAAGCAGTCTTTAGGCAGGAGAAATAAGGTTATTCTGAATCACTGGCCCTTGTGCAGGTTGGAGATGCACGTGGCAGAAGGGGCTAGCATATGGCAACCTGGGTAATTAGAGAAGGTATGTCCAGGTGGGAGAAGATGTGGGAAGGTCTGGCTGGGGGGGAGGGAGGGGAGGGAGGTGTGCCCATACCGGATGCGACTGTGACCTCAGAGCCTGGGAACCTCCCATGGTCTGAAAGGAGGCCTGACCAGGGCAGTCCAGGATGTGACCTCAGAGAAGGGGGAGGTAACTGCCTCCAGGTGTACCAGTTACCTAGGTAACACAGGTACTGGGCAGAGACTTAAACAGGAGGGGAAGGGAGACTCTACCTGCAGATTCACAGGGACTAGCACAGGGACTTTGTGTGGCAGGGATCTTATGCTTCTAAGAGCGGATACCCTGCCTGTTGAGCCCAGCCACTTCTCCTAAGACTGTGTTTACTGAAAAAGTCCATAATTGTGATATTGTGACAATTGTCCATGACTTATATAAAACAACTTGGCCCTTATTTCTTTGAAATAAGTTATACACGTACACATTCACATAGCCACCCACACATATACACACGCTCACACACATTCAGATACACATGTACACGAACAGAGTTTCATACAAAATCATAAATCTTCTTGATTGGCAGAGCACAGAATGAAGGAGGTAGGTCCTGGGGAAGGAATGGGAAGGATTGCAGTAAGGGTGAGATTTGTTGTAGTGTTGTGCCCAAGTCGCAGGACCCCCACCAAGAAGACCACTGAGAGCCAGACGTTCCAAAATGCAAAAGCAAGGCTTTTATTCAGGCAAGCTGCAGCTTGGGTCTCGTCCCATTCACCAACGCAGTGGTGATAGGGAGGAGGACCCCGAGCTGAAATCTTACAGGGTTTACAAAGGCAAAAACCACAAAGTTATAGCAACCAGGTGTTTAAGCAAGATTAGGGTTCGGGCACAGTTCTGATTGGCTCAGGGGTAAAAACATTCCAGGGTGGACAGAAGTTACCAAACAGTCCTTCAGTTGTCTGGGTTCTGACAACCTGCCCTGCTACATGGAGTATTTGGCGGCCTGAGTGGGCTCACAGTGCTTGTTTATCTTTGGCCAGCATGGCCATTTTTCAGAGCTTGTGCAGGCCCAAGGTTACAGGCACAGAGTGGGGCCTGGCTGACTTTAAGATAGCTTTGTTTAAGGAATTTACAGCTTCAACAGTTTCAGTACAAGCAAGTCTAGTTTTTACAGTCCAAAACAACAAGATGGCTATGATTTCAAAACGGAGTTACTGCTGCCTTCAAGCAGGAAAGTAGGATTATTCACCCTTCAGTAGGATTTTCTTTTTCCTAAGTAAGGAAGAATTCCAGCCTCTCATTGAAGTCAACTTCTCGTGTTCAGTAATCTAGAGTACAAAAAGATGTTTTTGATGAATATGGATACATTCTTGTGAGGATTTCAAATTTATTTTGTTAATAATAATAATAAACAGATATCATGTAAGTGCTTTTTGTATATTTAACCATTTTTAATCTTTACAACTACACTGTGAGACAGTTGTTTGGAGACTCAAAACATTTGCTTGAAAAATAACAGTACAATGAGAGTAAGGAACAAGTTCAATTTTACACAACTTAGAATTGCTAAGTACAAGATTCAGCTAGAGGAGATGTGTTTTGTTTTGGCTTTTGTTGGGTTTTGTTCTGATAGTTGACGCCTGAGCAGCAGCCTCTTGGGCTGGGGAGAGAGCAGTCAAACCAGCTTCACCCAGGCTGAGTCACAACAGGCCACTAAGCCTTTTCCCAGGGCTAAGCCTTTTCCTTATGAAAACAGACCCTCCCTGGGGACACTTGGTTGCTCAAAGACACCCACCTAATCGATTGGAAACACAAGCTACTATACCAGCTCAGCCTGTACTCTCAACTCTCCAACAGCTGCTTTGTTCCCTCTGTTATTTTTATTTTTTTATTTTTTAAAAACTCAAAGGGAGGGCTGGGGATATGGCCTAGTGGCAAGAGAGCTTGCCTCCTATACAAGAGGCCCTGGGTTCGATTCCCCAGCACCACATATACAGAAAACGGCCAGAAGTGGCGCTGTGGCTCAAGTGGCAGAGTGCTAGCCTTGAGCAAAAGGAAACCAGGGACAGAGCTCAGGCCCTGAGTCCAAGGCCCAGGACTGGCCAAAAAAAAAAAAAAAAAAAAATTCAAAGGGAATACCAAAATTGAGAGACAAAGGGTAAAATAAGAGAAACAACAACAAAAGCAATACTTGCAAAACTGTTTGGTGTAAGTGAACTGAACACCGCAGGAGGGGAAAGGGGGAGGAGGGAGGGGGGTATGAAGGACAAGGTAACAAATAATACAAGAAATGTATCCAATGCCTAACATATGAAACTGTAACCTCTCTGTACATCAGTTTTATAATAAAAACTAAAACTAAAAAAAAAATTTATTGTCAAGCTGATATACAGAGCAGTTACAGTTTCATATGTTAGGCACTGGATACATTTCTTGTACTGTTTGTTACCTCCTCCCTCGTTCCCCCCTCCCCCCTCCTTTCCCTTTAAGCCCATGAGTTGTTCAGTAGACTTTAGTTCCCGTCTGTTCTGACTCTTTGCCAGTGTCAAAGATGGTGTTTTGCTCTGGCAGTGGGGGAAGGGCTACCTTCAAGAAGCTGCCCTATCGGCGCGAGTGAGAATGTCTTTTGTGGGTTACTCACACTTTCTCTGCAGTTTCAGCCCATCCGGGCTCAGCCTGCAATCTGCCTGTGTTGCCGCTGTCTGGAGGATTTCTCCCTGCTGGCCGCTGTGTGCTTTAGGTGCACAGAGTGTGGGGCGCTGTGCAGTCCACCCGCACAGGCGTGGCCGCGGGATGCCGCCCCGAGCTCAAATCTGTGTTTTCAGGTCAGCAAAGTCGAATTTTCCTTCCTGGCCAGAATCCCTGTACTGTTAGAACTTACTTGGGCTGTCTTTCTAGGAGTAGAAGTGTCTCTGGCGTGGTAAAACTATGATGTCGGAGCAAGCTTAGCTAGGGCTCTGCTGCTCCTCCACTGTCTTCCCGAAAGTCCCTCTGTTAGTTCTTAACCAGGGGAAAACACGTTTTAGCCTGAGAAAACAGGAGCCATGAACAGATTCATGCTTTGCTCAAGTTACTGCCACCTCACGGATACGTAAGGCAAACTTTCTAGCATAGGAGTAATCTAGGCAACTGGGTTTTCTCCTTCCTTCTTTTCTACACTAATTTTGATCAATACATCTTTATTAAAAGCTCAACCCTAAAGAAAAGTTGAGTTTATGATTAACATTTTAAAATAGCATTGGCTTTCCTGTTATTGCCTGTAAGTGTGCATTCTCTCTAGTCTCTCCCCAGTCACCGGAATCAGAACAGGGACAGCTTTCTGTCAGGAGAACATTTGATGTGTGCAGCCAAATAAAGGCAGGACATAGAGGTGAGGTAAGGGTTAAAATACCATGCAATAGTTTACCCAGCTCACAGCAACTCTTATGCTAAAATAAATCTACTTAAAAATATTAATACAAATTGTGATTGTACACCAGAGTAATTAAAGTAATTGATAAGTGTTGATTTCTACATTTAAATATTTCTCAACTAGCAATTTATATTTAAAAATTCTTAAGAAATACATGTGCAGGGTTGTTTTTATTTAAGGAATCTTCAAATTGCTTTTCTTAATCATTTACAAAACTATTTTATTTCTAAATTATAAACATATGTCAATGGAAAATAAACTAGAAGCACTCACCTTTCCTCCTGACAGCCATATCTTAGAATTGCTCTGGCTTCAGACCTAGCAGAATTCCCCCTCCCCAGACATACCCTGAGGCTGTAAAAGAGATTATCTGTGAATTGAGGGCCCCACAGTTTGACATGTCTGCTAAAAACAGATGCTTCCCTATAAATACCAAAGGTAAGATTTAATCTCTGCCCAAGGAGCCCTTTCCCTGTTCCTGATGGTAATCCGCAGTCCCAAAAGTGCAAAAGCTCACTGTCCCATCCTTTCAAATAACACATACCTGAATTCATCGAAGTAGTCCACACTTGGCAGAACTGGGACCTGCTCTGTGGGTTTGCACCATGGACTCCAGGAACCAGGCCTGCATAAAGTACTTCAAGCCAAAAACCAAAAAATTGCAAAGACTGTTGGCAGCTTTTTGTACCTTCCAGCCATCTTCACCCAGAATTTTACTTAAATCCCTCATCCTTGCCCCCAAGTTTGCCATGCCTCCTGTCTCTGACTCTCCTCAGGTCACCATGGGGTCCCTCTTCAACTTTACATTAAGATTGATCCAGTCCATTGAGGTACTTTCCCACTCTCTTTATTCTAATACCCTCATGACTCAATTTCCTAACAGTTCCCCTCCTGCCACCCTTCCAGGCCCCTGCCCAGACTGTCTTTACTTTCTCTGCCTAATAAAAGAAGACCTCAACTGTAAGAGAGTGAGTCATTGCCTCTCCAGTCTGACTAGAAGACACCGTCATCCTTCTCAGAATTATACCCTTAAATAAAAGTCTTTGGGTCTGTTGAATTTGCTCTCTGCACTTTTTTTTAACATTCTCATGACTCAATTTCCTTATATATATGTTATCATACACAGAACTATATACATCCATATATAATCAAACTGACTAAAGTCTGGTATATGTAAGGGTAAATTGCAATTGTATACTTCCTTTGAACAGGTAACTTACTGTTTAACAAAATGAATACAGGAAGTTGAAATACGTTTTGTTTCAAGACAGTGAGGATTAATGGGAAAAGTACAGACAAATGGAGAGAGGAAAAGGTGGGTGAATTAAGTCATAATATTCATTGTACATATGTGAAAATGGATCTAAGTAATATGAGGATGCGTGGGGTTGGGATACATGGGGAGAGAGAGTGATGCAAGAGGTAACATTGATCAACATGCATTGTATTCATAGATAAACATCTTGAATTGAAACTGTTTTGTACAAGTACTTGAAGATAACAAAAATGTTAAGTAAGAAAGAGAAATATATGCTTTTTAAAAAGAAAGTGCCCCCTGACAATCTTTGAATCACAGAGACCAATTTATTCTCTATTCCAGCAATGTTCCCTTTGCATCAGTCCCCTCAATTCTAGCCTCACCCCGGGAGACCCTGCAGGTCACATGCTTTTCGCTGGACTTCAATCTAATACTCAGTAGGATAAGTAACTGTTATTGGAATTCACTACTAATGAATGTGAAAAATGGACAAAAAATAAATTGTGTTCTTTGTAGGGAAATAAGACCACCCAGAGAGACTGATTATAGTACAGGCATCTAAAGTTTTGTCCCCAAGATCTCACAAATTTCCTGACAATCCTTTTCAAAAGTACTATTTTAACTTTTCAAACAATTCAAAGCATTAGAACACTGGAAGTATGGTTTATTTAATTTTATGGTGGCTCTGGCCCAGTCAAATAAAGAAGGATTTAGCTTTGATCTCCATTCCCTTTTGAGTTTTGATAATACAGAAAGGCCATTGTCTCCAACAATCTTATTTTTTCTGTGTTGTTGATAATACTGACATATTTAGACATATATAGTAAGTAGATACAAATAATTGCAAAAAAAACCCAAAAACATTTAAACCACTTTCAATCACCTCGGGCTAGCCCTCCTGCAAGCCACCACCCTGAGAAGTATCTTGGTATTACCATAACTCAGGCCAGACTACTATCTTGTAGCTCCTACCCACGAGAAGGTCTTGCCTGTTTCAAACAAACCAATCACAATCCAACTAATTGCCTAACGTGGGAAGAGGCAACATAAAACAGACCTCCTGGACACTGTGGCAGACAACCCATTTCCGATCCCACTGCCCACTCCCCTTAGCTGCCTCTATTTATGCTTTGTTAAGGAAATTTTATTACCTTATTAGTTAAAACAGAAAGAAAGGAAAACATACACATATGGATCAGTAGGTATCTCTTCATGGACAGCAATCAGCATTCCTAATTTGAGCTTATTCACATGCAACCTCCCTAGATGATTTCTTCTATATTCATGTGGAGGAGCCTCACATCACCTTCCATCCATTTGACATGGATCCGGAGGAGGAAAAGCCTCCTAGGCAAGGCCCAGGGCCTAGACGGTGTTTGCTTCTCCTACTTCTCCTCGCATTGCTAAAAACATGCTTTATAATTAGTATATTTGTATTTGTAACATATTTTCAGGGAGATAAGGGTATTGTAGAGAAGAAAGTGTATGACTATGTGACTGACACAAAAATAACTACTTTCTCACCAGTGGGGGAAATGGCAGCTGTTAAAGCCCAGGATTGCTGCAAGAGGAAAAACCTGCAAGAGAGCTGTATGAGCAACTTAGAAAGAAATCTATTAGTGATGAAGAGAAAGACCCAGGGTCCAACAAGCCTCCCATGGCACAAGCTTTAAGAGCTAGAAAACCCATCTTAAATCCCAAAATTTGGACTTGGTATTTGGGGTCCTACAACCCCATCCACAAACAAGAAACCGTTAATTCCCACCATAGGGGGGACCTTTTTCTGAGGCATATATGATATGAAGTAGGATTTGGAAGGCCCTCACAGGAGCAGCAGTTAATGGGAAAAGGTTGTTGACCACACTTAGCATGGAAAGATTTTTGAACAGGATATTATGACCATGAGGGAGAAAGGAAAGTTAGGATTAATGGCAAAACAGTGAGATGCACAAATCTTTCTATTTGGGAGAGAATAAGGTGGTTTGGAAAGCAATGGTGCACAAATGACTCAACATAAAAAGGAAAAATGGGTAAACAGTTACAATAAGGCTCAAAGAAGAAAATGTATGCAGGAAAATATCCACAAGGAATGTGTATCAATGCCTATTTTAAACCTGACAGTAAAGTAAAAGGATAATGGATTCTAAAGCACAATTACAGAAAAGAGAGAGGCCTTTTGAGGTTTTACAATTACTAACCATGTTAACTATTTGGTTAACTTACTTGGCATTTGGTAGGATAAATAAAAAATAATGCAGAAACTGCGAGCTTTAAGATAAAGAGATGTCTCATACCTTTGACCAAAGCTTTATTGTGGTTAGAAACCCAATGTCTAGTCAGACAGGATATGTTAAAATAACTATAGAGAGCTGAGCAATATGCAAATGATTGGTTAGAGTTTACTGGAAAAGAAAAAAAACCTTGGAGTCATATGTGAAAGATGCTTTCTTTGAATAAATAAATACTTGTATGTAACCATTTTCCTGCTTAAAAAATAGTATAAATAAAGACCTCTGAGCTATTTGGGCCAGAGACTAACTCATCACTTTTGATTCTGCAGCTCTCACTCCTGTACCGACTCCACACTCCTTCTTGGTACCCTGTTGACTGCTGAAGCTGGTCTTCCATATCATGGCTCCAATTATTGTCTCTATGCAGAAGGCTTACAAAGTACAACTCTGTGAGAGATTTACCACTAGGATCTAGATTTGTATACCTGATGGGTTCTCAACTGTTTTCCAGATAGCTTAACGGGATCGCAAGCACATGTCTGAAATTCAACCCATATTTCTCCACCATACTTGCTGCCTTCCATTGTAGCTGTTAATGGTGTCACTATATACCTTTTTGAGTGACTCACAAAACTAGTGTTGACCCTTCCTTCTTTCTTCCTCTGTATCTGATCCAACTCAAGATTCTTTTGATTTTCTCTCCTAAATGTCTCTTGAATTTATTACTTTATCCTTTTACAAACTACTTTCACAGCAGAACAAACTAGGCCCTCGTGAGCTATAATGCAACAACCATACAACTGGTCTACCTAATTGCTCTGTTGTCTTCCATATGGAAACACTTCCTAGAAGTTTTAGATCACTTTCAATTAACAACACTCTTTATCAAAAGCCTAAACCCTGACTGTTTTCATCCAAAAGGCCAACTCTTCATCTATTCCAAGTCACTATTTCACTTTTCTGACCTCCCCAGCCTTCTGGCTCTCTCTCAGTTGTGTATTACATTGCCATGCTAAGGCTTTTTGACTTGCTTATCTTCTCAGTATGTTCACCTGTCTCACTTTGGTTGGTCTGGTGACTTCCGATTTCAGTTTTTGGATCTTACCTCCAGAAAGCCCTCCATGACCTCTCACAGCACTGAACTACTGCAGTTTTGCTATTATTTAATCTGAATTTTTCTTCCATAAATAGACTCTAGGTCACATGATGTCAGAAACCATACTGGGTTTAAGATAATTTTGATATCCTCCTTCTACCCATGTTGTAACAGATAGATAATTAACATAAAATTTCTTATTGAAAGAATGTCAAATAGTGGTTCATTCTTCCCACACACATGAGGCGAAGGCATTGATCTCATAGTATGTTTCCTCTTATAAAGCATGTGATGGCGTTTTGACCCTTAATAAAAGCTTCTGGAATTAATACTGGCTCAAAGTTTTAAAGGGCCATTACATTTCCTTGAGAAAGCACCATGTCAACATGTGATATGGCCTGGCTTTTGTGAGATTTGTAATAACGTCTGTTTTATTATGGCTTTTAAAAACTATACAATCATCAGAATGTAATGAACTCAGCAAATTCTTAATGTGGCCTCTCAAAATGAATCCATTTTGTTCCAAGTGGAAGTTTTAAAATTACATGTGTGGGCATGAACAACATGCTTAACAATTTGCTCTTATCTGAGCAAATGTTTACCTGTATTGCCACCCTTCAGTATTAGGCCATCAAAATAAGATCTAAATCTTTCTAATCATTTCTAAAACATACAGAGCAAAAAGCATGTAGTCAGAAAATGGCAACAAAAATAATAGAGAATGATTCTCAATGTGGGGCATTGCTGATATTGATTAGCTTCAGCATGAACTCACTGAGCCACATAAAAACAAATCCACTATGCCCTATGATCACCTTGGCAACCTCTCTCTAATGTGAGAGTAGAGAGGGAAGAAGAAGACTATATTTATCTGTATCTAACTGCACAATAAAAAAGTATATAAGCTCAAATGTACTCAACCTTTTTGTAAAATGTAGCTACTTCTTCTCGAGAGCATAAATAAAAAGTGCTGTGGGCAAAAGAATGTTCAACATAGGCATTTAAACTGCCTATGCCTGTGAATCTGTGCATATAGTCTCAAATGTGTTCTTATGTATGCAAAACATAAGCTAAGGATATTCGAATCTGCAGCATGCAGTTGAAGCTTAAAATAAGCTGTCAAATGAACTTAATATCCAGAATATATTTAGAACTTAAAAGATTAAATTTCAAAAATCAAACCCGCAATGAAACAACAACCACCAAATCAATAAATGGACTAATGACTTAAAGAGAGACTTCTCAGAAGTGAAGCAATTCTCAACATCTCTGGCCATAAGGAAATGCAAATAAAAATAATACTGAGATTCCACTTCACCCGAGTTACAATGGCCACTGTCAAGAAAACAAACAACAACTAATATTGGTGAGAATGTTGCCAAAAGGGAACTCTAATACACTGTTGCTGGGAATGTTAGCTTGTTAAACCACACTAGAAAGCAGTTTGGAGGTTCTTCAAAACTAAATATAGAACTCCTCTATAACCCAGTAATTCAACTCCTGGACATTTATCTAATAGAACATAAACAGCCATGTTCATTGCAGATCTATTCACCATAGCCAAGATATAGAATCAGCCCAGAGGCCCCTCAGTGGATAAATGGATCAAGAAACTGTACTATACATATACAAAATAATTTATTTATTTATTAGAAAGAATGATATTGTATCATTCATAAGGAAATAGAAAGACAGGAAACAATTAAATTAAGGGAAGCAATCCAGACACAGAGAAACAAAGGTTACATGGTTTCCCTCCAAAAGGTTGACAGGATATACCTATGAATCTATGAGTAACCATGTTAGATGGTATGCAAGCAGTTACAAATGAATTACTGAAGTATAGCAGACTATACAGAGAGCTCAAATAGTATAATCTTTTAGAAAAACTTGGTTAAAGCCCAACAAAATAAGCACTAGGAAATGGGTACATGCAAGAAAGAGGGAGGGGTGAGGGGAGAAGGGTACACAAATGAAAAGGGAAGACAGGGAGAATATAGTCAAGAATTCATTGTATATACCACAAAATTAAGAAAAGTAAGGTAAAGGGTAGGTCAAGGGGGGTGAGAATGTTGAAAGGTGACACTGATCAAGGTGCATTGTATTCATAAATGGTGCTTAAATAATGTTTTTACTTAAGTAATGTTTTTAATTAGAAAGAAAATAAATGAAATGTCAACAAATAAAAGAAGATATCAATAATCTTCACACCTGAGACTGAATTCAAAAAAGAGTGTGGGAATGACAGCTGGCTGGGAAATCTCCATATCTGATTCCACATTCACCAAAACATTTCTACATGCCTGGTACACTATTACCATTCAAATGAGCTTCAACTATTCTTTTTCTAGATTCATTGCAGAGTATTTAGTAGAAATGAGCTGTTAAACCAGACAATTTTGTACAACTTAGAAAGTGAGCACCAGAATGAAGATCTTTGTTTCAAAATCAGTAAGAAGTTTGCTGATTTTAGAAGAAATGACTTGCCATAATCCTTTAGATTCAAGAGAATAGCTTTTCTGTATGCTAAAGTCAGTAATGGTACGTGCTAAAATCTGTTATATAAATGATTACATTTAGTTTTGAAGAATTAAAACTATTTAAAAATCATGTTGTACAAGCTTCACTCATGATGAAAATATTTCAGTCATAAATTAGAATAAGTATGAAACAATCACATATCTCAAAAACTTACATGCGGGCTGGGAATATGGCCTAGTGGCAAGAGTGCTTGCCTCCTACACATGAAGCTCTCCGTTCGATTCCCCAGCACCACATATATGGAAAACGGCCAGAAGGGGCACTGTGGCTCAGGTGGCAGAGTGCTAGCCTTGAGCGGGAAGAAGCCAGGGACAGTGCTCAAGCCCTGAGTCCAAGGCCCAGGACTGGCAAAAAAAAAAAAAAAAAACAAACTTTCATGCAACCTGTTTAACCCATGAAAAGTTTTAACTCTCTTAGTTCACTCTGTATTTCTTTTTCTTTTTTCAGTTGTGGGGCTTGAACTCAGGACCTGGGAGCTCTCCCTGCACTTTGTGCTCAAGGCTACCATTCTACCACTTGAGCCATAGCACCACTTCCAGTTTTATTGTGGTTAATTGGATATATGAGTCTCCAAGACTTTCCTTTCTGGGCTGGCTTCCACCATAACCCTCAGATCTCAACCTCCTGAGTAGCTAGGATTACAGGTATGAGCCACCAGCTGCCGGCTCAACTCTGTATTCTTTTCATTGGATTTTTATTTATTGGTTGATTGCTTTTGAGACAGGGTCTCAGTGTCTATCCCAGGCAGGCCTTTAATTCATCTTCATCCTTCCACCTCCTGAATGGTGGGATTACTGAAATTCATAGGCCTGCTCCTTTTTACTTAAACTAAAATTTTAAAAAAGAGAGTCTATCTAGGAAGAGGTTATCCTGATCAAGATACATTGGATTCATAAATTGACCTGCTGAGTTGAAACTCCTTTGTATAACTACTTAAAATAATAAAAATAATAATCACAAAATATTAAATAAATAAATGCTCCATGAAAATCTAATCTTCTCTTTCCAACCACAACTACACTGGATCACCTGATAGCTCCTCCTGAAAAAGTACTACCTGGGCTGGGAATATGACCTAGTGGTAGAGTGCTTGCCTTGCATACATGAAGCCCTGGGTTTGATTCCTCAGTACCACATGTATAGAAAAAGCCAGAAGTGGTGCTGTGACTCAAGTGGTAGAGTGCTAGCCTTGAGTAAAAAGAAGCCAGGGACAGTGTTCAGGCCCTGAGTCTGAGCCCCAGAACTGGCAAAAACAAACAAACAAACAAACAAAAACGAAACAAAACTACTACTTAACACAATTTCTTTAATAAAGGTTGCTAACATCTTCCTCTTATCTAAAACTTTCCAAGATCTATTGCCAACCTGATTTCCTTGTCTTTATAACTATCCTTTAACCAAATTTTCTGTTTTTCAGCCTACCTCTCTCCATAGTGTCTAATATTCAGTATTTTCTCTTGTACTTATTTTCAGTTCTATCAGCACTTTCTTTATCATATACTCAGTGCCTTGCTCATGTTAGAAATCACTTCTCTCATCTGAGACTTTTTAGTATATAAAAATATTAATAAATGTTCATTGAGTACGAACTACCTATAAGATGAAATCCTTTACCTTCTAAGAAGTTGAGACCTTCTAAGAAAGTGGCAAAAACAAAATGTACACAGTCTAGCATGACAGATCTCATAATTATAGGCAAGAAATAACAAGACAGGACCACAGATTGAAGTCTAAACATCCATAAAGTTAAAGAAAGATTGTACAGAGAAAGATTATCTTACTAAAGTCTATGAACAAGCTCTATGTACCTAAGTGCAAAAGAGAAAAGATGATCTGAATCATGGAAAGGCAACCAGATAAGAAGCATGGAGGCAGTAGAACACATGACTCTCCCTGAAGTGTAAATAGCTGAATAGCACATGGTTGCCTGAGGGCTTGGGAAAGATAGATGTGTGAAGCAAGAGCTATGTGACATATTTCCTAGGTGTTCCACATAAAATCTGCATACTACCTTAGAGATATTAGGATACATTACAAGATGGAAAGAAATGGAATTTCTAAAAGCATTTTTCATTTTACAGACATTGCAGGAACAATGTAGACAAAAGATTAGATGTTAGCAAGAGAGAGAACAGATACCAGCGACTGTTTGCAAATACTTTCAACACAAATCAGTGGTTTCCTATTCTGGGGAAGATTTAACAGTGAGTGTAACCATCTTTAGTTGTCACAGCTAGAGGTAGCACTGTTTCTTACCTCTGGTGGGTAAACACCATGGATATTGCTCAGTGTCCTACAATGCATAGAGAACCCCACAAAATCGCTAAGCCCCAAATGTCAACAGTACCAAGGTTTAGAAACAAGTTGGAATCTGGACTATTTTTTAAGTAGAGGTGTTGGTGAAATGGCTGCTCTATGGAGCATCAACTAAGGTCTATAAGAATGGAAGGACAATTTTACTGTTCAAGGAAAAGAAACAAAATGAGCAGAAATTAGTTCTCAATGTGCTAGAGAAAAATAGGAAAGAATTTATAGACAAAAATTTGAGCCAGCACTTGTGGCTTAAACCTATAGTCCTAGAAACCTGGGAAGCTGAGAAGAGAAGGATTAATATTGGAGGTCAGCCTAGGGAAAAGAGTCCATGCATCTCCTTTTCACATGCCTGGGCATAGTGACATATCCCTGCCATTCCAAGTTGCATAGGAGGCTGAGACTGGGAGGATAGTAGTTCCAGTCCAGTCAATGCAGAATAGTCTCCATGGAGGAAAACTAGGTCTAGTGGCTTATTTCTTGTCCCAGTGATGGGGAAAAAAACCCTCACAGTGAGACAAAGTGAGGCACAGACCTATATGGGAAGGAAAACCCTTCTCTAAAAATCCAGAAAGAAGAAAAGTACAAGGAGGGAGAAAGAAAAGAAAGAGGGTTGAAAGGATGGAGGGAGAAAGGGAAGGAGGAAGGAAGGAAGGAAGGAAGGAAGGAAGGAAGGAAGGAAGGAAGGAAGGAAGGAAGGAAGGAAGGAAGGGGTAAATAGGGGTAGAGGGAACAACGGAAAAAATTGAGGAAGCACCTGTAGAGGACCAAAGAGATTAAACTGTACCAAAAACAGTTCGAAAATGACAATAATAATGATGACAATAAAAATAAGTAAAAAGCCCCAAGGAAACAGGCTAGAATAGAGAAAGAAGCATCAGTTCATCACCATCTCTTCATTACAAGGAAAGCCATCAAGAATCTTTTACTGGGCTGGGGATATAGCCTAGTGGCAAGAGTGCCTGCCTCGGATACACGAGGCCCTAGGTTCAATTCCCCAGCACCACATATACAGAAAACGGCCAGAAGCGGCGCTGTGGCTCAAGTGGCGGAGTGCTAGCCTTGAGCGGGAAGAAGCCAGGGACAGTGCTCAGGCCCTGAGTCCAAGGCCCAGGACTGGCCAAAAAAAAAAAAAAAGAATCTTTTACTATTTATCCTTAATTTTCTCCTTGAAGTCAAAGACAAAGTCAACAATGAAATTTAAGGATTATGTACAAAATCAAAAGAGAAGAGTTTTAACTTGTTACTACAGCAATCAGGACAAAGAGCTTGGCTAATTACTACCAACATGGCTAAATTTGGTGTTTATTCTTTCCTTAATTGACTTTTCAACATGTTTAACACAGTTGGAATCCCTGTACATTTGTTTCCAGAACACCACTCACTTAAGTCCTCTCTTGCCTCGGTGGTCTTGCTTCTCACATCTTCTTGCTGTTTTCCCAACTTTAATATATAATTTTGCATATTGGAATGATGCAGACTGAGTCTTAGGTCCCCTTTTCTTATCCATACTCAATGTCATCAAGTATCAGGGCTAATGACACTTTCATGTGCCAGTGGTACTGAGCTAGCAATGTTCATCCCACACCACTGTGTTATATTCTAGACCCCACCCCACCAATTACTTACCAGTACACTCTCTTAGTTTTTCTGAAGAGACTCAAACTCACTGTGAAGAAATCTATAGTCCTGAGTATCCCACAGCCTCCCCATCTAAGCTGAGAGCAATAATATTTTTTATTTGCTTATGTCATGCTTTATCTAATATCCTATATCCAAATGATTGGTTTCAAAATTGGGCCAGTCAGAATCCATTCCCATCCAACTTCTTATTTTCTTTTCCCTAATCTAGGGAACCACTATCTCTGACCTATTAACAACCCTAACTATGCTTATGCCTACATCTGTGCCAGGCCACTGGTATTATCAACAAATATATTCTTGATATATTTTCTTCACACACATACATAACATGCACATACACATAACACACACATACACACACAAAAAGAAAACTATAAAGATGAGATGTAGTGTGTGTGTTATCCAGCTCCTAATGCTATGTACCATAAATGCAGTTGTGTGTCATGTATCCAAAAGAAGCTAGTTTCAAGGAATCTCCCTCATGCCAGATAGCCAAATCTGTAGATGTTCAAATCTGTAGATGGAATAGTATTTGTGTGCAATTGGTGCACATATTATACACTTTACTTATACTTAGCACAATGTAAATGATATACACACATATGTGAGTGTGTGTATGTGTTTGTGTATGTAACTGTTCTAGTATACTGTGTAAGGAATGATGTCAAAGAAGAAATCTCTATCTGCTCAGTATACATACATTTTTTTCAAATATTTTTGTTTCAGGGTTAGTTGAATCCATGTATTCATGGATGAGGAACCTATAGATACACAGAGAGAAAGAGACAGAGAGCACATTATTTTTAAACAAATAATATTTTAAATGAAGAAAATTCAGAAATCAGACTCATAATTTTGAAAACCTACCTGATCAGTAATGTCACCTCTTTCTTTAAAACCTTCCAGTATTCACTCAGAATGAAGAGTATGCCAATCCCAAAGACACAGACCAGATCTGTTCTACCGAACCGTAAGGTCTTTGGCCAATGCTTCAGTCATATCAGCAGCCAGGCTGCTCCTCTAGCATGCCATCAGGCACACACTTGACATGTGCTGTATGCAATGGCTGTCATCATTGCAATGTTGCTCCTTAATCCTTTCAGTGCCTCCTGCTCAGTGAGCCGGTGATGCTTCCTAGTTATATTCAAAGTCACATTCCCACATTCTAGCACTCCTCAACCCCTTCCTTTTTTCTCCTCACATATACATTTTTTTAAATTGTTACCATACAGTTACACAATCCTGTGTAATTCATTCATTTATTAGTTTTTATGCTTTCCTTTCCTATCAGAATGCAACCTTTTCATGGGCAGTAATCATAATTATTTGGTTTAATGGGACAATCTAACTCCCAAGACAGTTTTGATATGCAGAATACATTCATGGAAACTAACAGAAAATCTGAAGATTGACATTATTGCCTACATGAAAACTAACACAAAATCTGAAAATTGACATTATCACCTAGACTGCAGAACTACTGCAATATTACAGATAATCTCCAAGATACTAGAGGAAGAGGAGAAGGAGGAAGAGGAGGAGGAGGAGGAGGAGGAAGAGGAAGAGGAGGAAGAGGAGAAAGAGGAAGAGGAGGAGGAGGAGGAGGAGGAGGAGGAGGAGGAGGAGGAGGAGGAGGAGGAGGAGGAGAAGAAGAAGAAGAAGAAGAAGAAGAAGAAGAAGAAGAAGAAGAAGAAGAAGAAGAAGAAGAAGAAGTCTACATCACCCAGGAAGAAGATAGGAACTATTGGTCAAGGGAGAGGGACACAGTGGAAATGTCAGCATAGTGAGCAGCTGTCCTTGCTCTGTCATGTCTGAGCTGTGGCCAAGTTCCACCTCCTCCCTTCACTGACTTACAGGAGTATGATCCCTCTTCATTAGCTCAATCCTCCTCACTAGCTCTGGAGTACCGTTTCCCCTAAATCTCTTCATACGCAACTCTATGTTCTAAAACATAGTCTGAATTATTTCAGGATCTTTCTGAGATTTGAGATGGGTTTCTTGTGACTCAAAATTTGGGGGGATTGTGTGGCTGTCTCCAATACAATTGAGTAGAAAGGAGAAATTGAAAAAAAGTGGAGATTAATTCATATTTGAGTTCAAAGGAAAAGAAAAGTGTAGAATAGGAAACGTAAGGGAATATAGTCACAGCTGAACATTTGGTGTATATGCAGAATTGGTTCCAAGATTCCCCTTAGAAAATGTTATAGTTGAATTTATCATATATCTTCTTATAGATAAAACCAACCCCACACTACATATACAGAATAAATGGTAAAAAGATTGTTATTCTGTATTATTTAAAGAATGCTGACAGGAAAAATGTCTCTACATATCTAGTATTTTTTTTTTGGCCAGTCCTGGGCCTTGGACTCAGGGCCTGAGCACTGTCCCTGGCTTCTTTTTGCTCAAAGCTAGCACTCTGCCACTTAAGCCACAGCACCACTTCTGGCCGTTTTCTGTATATGTGGTGCTGGGGAATCGAACCCAGGGCCTCATGTATACGAGGCAGGCACTCTTGCCATTAGGCCATATCCCCAGCCCAATATCTAGTATTTTTATCCATTTTTATTTTAATCCATGGATGCAGGATCCATGGAAATGGAGGGCAACTGCTTATTCTGTATCGGGCAGCTTTCTGTAACTGTAACAAGCCAATCAACTTAAAAAGATTAATTTTGGCCTGATTGGTTGTCCCTGTTACTCTTGAGCCTATTGTGTTACAGCCCATCATGGGGTGGGAGGTGGGAAGAAGAAGGAAGTTTACCACTTGGCTAGAGTAGTAGGGAAAATGGAGAGAAGGACATCAATCCCATAATTCATTTCAATGATATTCTCTCAGTGATCTACAAATCTTTCACTAGACATCATTGCTTAAAGGTTTCCATCAACATATTAACAACAAGCTAGAAAACAAGTCTTTATAACACACTGACATTTAGGAGACATCTCATATCCAAACTACAGAAGATATTCAATTAAATCTGGAAAGAATAGGTTTGTGATAAAACTGGACTGATATATGAAGGAAGCTGAGCCATGATGTAGGGAAGTATAGGATGTTTTTTGATCAGGTAACATTTTATTTTTTAAGATGCTAGCATTACAGTAGCCACAATATATGACAAGGACCAGTGTGAAGATGGGACCCAGCTGATTGGTGGAGTAAAGGCCAGAATTGTGAGTGACTGAGATTCTAGACTACAAAATATCCTGTTCTTCTTCTGAGTCTTTTTCTTTTTATCCTGTAAGAAGATCATTGTACTGAGTGATAGCTCATAGAAAGTGTTGCATTGGGTGCTGGAAGACAGAGGTTCTTAGCTTAAAGAATGCATAACGTCATTACCCAAAACAAGATCAATTCTATATAAGAAACACCAAGTGCTGAAAAACTCAATGAAGTAGAAAAAGAAGAAAAAAGAACATAAAATACCTGTGAAGAAATAGGTGTTGGTGATGATCCTTGAAGGATAGAGAGGACTTCAAAACTGCAGCTGAAAGCAGAGCAGGGTCTACCTTCACTAAACTTGAAGTAAATGGACAGGAAGAGGAGAGGTCTTTGTGCAAATGTAAATAGGACAAAAGGGGAAAGAGAGCCCTGAAAGGCACAGGACATACCATAATTACATGGGGTTTCTTAAAGGGATAGTGGTTGGTTGCTTTTAAGAAATAAAGAAATTAAAGCTTTTTGTAAGAATTGTTACACACAGTCTGGCCTCAAGTAACTCAGTAGAACAGGATAGGGAATGAGCCAGCACTGAGGCTGCTGGATTGGTCTAGGAAAGAGAACAAATGAGGACTGAATGAAGGAACAGATAGTGCAGTGTGGTGTACAAATAAAACTAAGGGAAAATGCAGGCATGGGACCCACAGCCCTGTGGAAGGCCAGATAGAGGCACAAGAAGCCCTATAGCTATCTTTTTGCTTAACTTCTCACTCACTATGTGGGAGTAGGGTTCATTATACCTCATTTCTGGGTTGTTAAAGGTTGCAGGCAAAATATGAAACCACCTAGAACCTTCTTGATACTAAAAGATATCCATTGAAGTGAGTGCTGGTGGCTCATGTCTGTAATCACAGCTACTCAAGAGGCTGAGATCTGAATATTGTAGTTGGAATGAAGATAGAAAAGTCCATGAGATTCTTATCTCTAACCAATAAAAACTTTGTAGTAGAGATGTGGCTCAAGTGGTAGAGCAATAAAGCCAAGCAAAAAAGTGAGACCTTGAGGAAAGAAAGCCAGGTGAGAGCAAGAGTATGGCTGTGAGTTCAATCCCCAGTGCCAGCATACACACATACACACACACACACACACACACACACACACACACACACACACACACACACACACTGAAAGAGAGAGAGATCCATAGTGTTTGATTGAAAATAAACACTTGAAACGCTGAGGAATTCCAAGTCGTTTAGAACTTTTCACAGAAATTAGGGCTGAGATACTTTGCCCAAGTTCCACAATCCTTTCTGTGTAGTGTTGTGAAAGGTCCTCACCCTGTGACCCTACCTGTTTACAAAAATCTGTTAAGTTACTATTTCCCTGGTGTTGTACTGTTTTCTTGGTGTGATGTATGAATTCCTGCCCTACACACCCAGGAGCTAATGGCCAACTGAGAAGCAGGAAATGTATAACCACATTCTACAACTCCACATGCAGGACTCTGTGGATGATTGGGGTCATCTGAGTAGTTTAGAATGAAGGGGAAGTTAAATACTCTGTAGTACCCCCTTCCATACCACACTGAGTTTGTTATTTGTCTTTGTAAGAAACAAGAAATGAGTGGCTGATACAGATTCAACTTTATTAGGGGACAGACCTGCTGGGAAGTTCTGTCCATCCAAGTAGGGACTGAAGCAGCAGTGGGCAGGTGTGGGAGGAATTGAAACAAAATTTTAGGGGGCAGTCACATGAGTGCCATTACATGCACCATGGGAATTCAGGGAGAGAGTCAGTTACAAGAAGGAGGTGTTATGTGGACTCTGGGAATTGAGAGGAGAGTCTCATTCCAAGAAGTATAATGAGACTGTTAACTGGAGCACAAATTTGTACATCACACCAGGGAAGCAGTATAGCACCAGGGAAACAGTAAACAGGTGGGGACATAGTGAGGACCTTTCAGAATTAGCAAGCTGAATCTGAGACCTTAGATTACCACCATTTTTATGTATAGGTATAAAAGTGAGAGGCAGAGGGTGGGTGAAATATTCTCCAGCTGCTACCTCCTGGTCACAGGCATTGGTTTTTGGGGTAGAAAGCAGAGATGGCAACCATTCAGGGAGAAGGCAGCACTAAGAGTTCCTTGGTGGTGGACGTGTGTATGGATCTTTGGATGAAATCTGAAAGAAGCAAGGCAGGAGCCAAATAATAAAAAATCAAAAGAAAAAAAAAACATTATTGGAGGGCCTATAAATGGCAGAAGAAAGGGCAGCTATCTGTTCAGGGAAGAAAAGGAAAAGATAGATGAGTTGGCCAATTCCTGTCTCCTTTCCAGACAATCCTAGTGTTGGAGGATCATATCCCTAAATACTCCTGACTGATTAATATCTGGTGACTGTGTAGGTGAGAGCATGGTGTGTGGAAGGATGACATTCCTCTGACCAGTGGGGGACTTAGCCTCAGCACGGAATTCTGACGCCCTTTCCTGGAACACCAGAAAGCCAGTGGGAGAAAACTCCCACTAAGGAGTTTCCTGTGTTTGTTGGCCAAAGGTAGCCACTTGTCATGAGATTCTCCTTCCCTGAATAGAAAGTCCCTGGGTTGTATTGTTTGCCCAACTACTCTGGAGAAGGGCTTTTATGGGTCTGCACAACATTTCACAGTATTAGGGAATTCTATTGTCAAGACAATTGAGCTTTGCGGAAGCTAATTAGAGCTTTACCTTTGCTAATCTGATATTTTGTTGTGATGATATCCATGGTATGAATGGAGTGGCAAATCGTTCTGTTTTGCTCCTGGATTTATGAATTGATCTCTAACTCTATATAACCCTCACATCCCAAAAATAAAGCACGTGTCTTCTCAAAGAACCACATCCCCCGTGCCCTGTCTTCGTTGCAGTTACCTGTGCTTCCACAATGGTGACTGGTTAAAAACAGCCAGTCAGAAACTGGGGTTGGATTGGACTGGTTAAGGGCCCCATGGGATGTCTCACTCATTTCCTGGACTATAGCTGTCTGGAATATAGAATATGGATGGAAGACCCCTGACAAAAAGAAATAGCAGCTAATAGATACAAGTTCCTGCCCAGTTAAAAGACAGACAGGTACAGGCATTAGATAAGTATGCTTATGAACTATTTTCCTTTGACCTCCTGGCTCCTATTAATTTTGAAAGAACAAGTACAAAGTGACTCCATTTAGAATCTGACACCACCCCACTTATCTGCGCAGATTTTCCCAACTGCCTCTGGGTGGACCCTCATCACCAGGACTAGCTCTGTCCTGGTGGGTCTTGAAGGTTTCTTCTTGCTGGGGTGATGGTGCATTTGGTTTTCTTGCTTATTGCTGGGATAGCATGTGCCAGTTTGTATTGCTCATTGCTGGGATGGCATGTCCTAGTTGACTGATGGTATGTCTCATGTTGGAGGGGGAACTCATGACATACCAAATGAGAGTTTTTGCCAGTAGTCCCTTTCTATTCCCAATTAAAGCAACAAGGAGATCAACAGAAATAATTTTCAAGTAGAGCCTACCTGGAACTTGTTAAAAATAAAAGTTTGACCAATAAATACTTTAGAAGTTATTATTCCTTAGTGGGTCTGACTGTAAATGCCACAGAGGATTAAATCTGTAATAATAAAACTCAAACTTGGTTAAAATACCCCTTTGGGTCACTCAAATGTTATTAAACTGAAGAAGCTCATTTTTTTATTGTAATGTGGCATGGCCTCAATACCAATTGGACAATGGATCTCAATGGCCTAAAAGTAGTATTTCAACTTTAAATATCCTTCCAGAATTGGCAGGCTGACTCTGAGAACTTAGAGTCTTCTAATCAGTGCTTCTGAATAAATGTCATGGAATTCTCCTTCTCAAGCTCAGATACAAAAAGACCTCCCTGGGGCTAGCTCACATCCCCCAAAACTATGTCCTAACCTAGTTGTCTAGTTGGAAGTTTCTGGAAGTGAAGGACAGATGACACAGGGAGTGACTATGTGGCCTTATCTGTAGGTCACTGTAGAGCCAGGGGGGCTAAAAGTACCACTCATCCATCAGTCCCTCTCCTCTTACCCTAAGGAAGGGGAAGGAGAAGGGAGAGATACAAAGAATGGAGAAAGGGTAGCCTACTCTCACAGCCAGAGTGCTTGAGAAGAAAAGTTAGAAAAGCACAAGAAGAGAGAAGTGCCCCGTTCCCTACTACACAATATTTATTATATATATATATGAATAACCTGAACCTGAATAGTATCCTAGCCAGGATACTTGATAAAAGACTTCACTTCAATTTAAAACCAAGGGAATAACTGCATGATCTTACATTTCCTTCATGCACTATAATTTTATGACTTTGTGTCAATGGACAATATTCATCAAGTCAGATGACTCCTCCTGAGACCATTTCCATAAAAATCTCCCAAGTGGGAAGTTACTCACAATTTATATGTCTACTAAAACTTCTAGAATGGAAAAAAATGTAGAAAGTATTTCAGACAAAGGCAGCATAATGAGGAAATGTCAGCACTCGTGCAGTGAAGAAAAGAGAGCAACAAAGTTAGACTCTGTGGAGGGAAGAAATATGCTGAAGAGAAATAAAGACTACAAGCCAGATTGTGTAAGACAAAGTTAAGAAATAACCTGACCTAACTGTACACTATGGGATCCCTAAGAAGTAAGATAGAATACACAAAAGCCAGACTATAAAGACAAAAAATTCAAAAGGAGTAAATGTTTCAGTCCATCCCTATCTTGGCCTCAGGGAAGGTTTATCTGTGAAAGCAGTATATAAATGGGAAGATGTACAGAATCGATTCAAAGGATCAGCAGGAAGTGTTTATGCCTACCTTTTGTAGATTCATTCACCTTTCCCCCAAACTCTGTAGTTTTTAATGCAAAGATAATCGATTTTATATAGGCATGAGATAGACGATGTATGGTCACATTGAACAGGACTCTTTAATTAGCTTTATTACATTTTCTTTGTGCTAAGACTGGGGCTTGAAGTCAGGGCCTAACAATCTTGCTTGGCTTTTTCACTCAAGGTGGGTGTTATACCACTTGAGCCACACCTCCACTTCTGGCCTTTTGCTAGTTAATTACAGGTAATGGTCTCTTGGATTTGTTTGCCTGGGCCAATCTCAGCCCCTAGAGTAGCTAGGATTACAGAGCCACTGTCAGTGAGCTCAACAGGACTTTTAACTCTCAGGTACAGTAAAGACCTGGACACGAAGAAATTAACAAGTGATTAAGTAGGATAAAAGAGCCTGGAATGCAAACAATACTCAGAGCTAACTCCTGTCCATGTGGTGGTGTGATTTTGTTACGGGGTTAGAAATGTTACATTATGGGGTTTGAGAGAGGGGAATCCTCATCCCTCTAAGAGTCCACCACTCAGACAGTCTCAAGCAAAAAGATGGATTTATTGGGGAAGCAAAAAGCAAATTGACCGGCCAGGGATGCAGCACAGACTCGGGAGCTGAAACTGCGACAGTGAAAAGCAGGATGACCAGCCAGGGACACAGTGCATTATTGAGAGCTGCCACCATGACCCCAAGCAGTCCTCAAATTGGGGATTATAAAGGTAAAAGTGTGGCACAGATGTAAAGGGTTGGCACAGGGGGAAGAGCAAGGAACAAGCAAGTTAAGCAAGCCATTTACAGAAGCACAATTTTGTGATCAGGTTGACTTAATCTACTGCCCCCAACATTTCCTACTATGTTTCCCTAACCAAGATGGAGTCAGCTGTACTCCCTTACTACCCGCCCCCCTTTTCTTTCAGCCCAGTCAATCCCTTGACTTATTTCGTTAACATTGAGGGGTGTGTACTGGATGCATAGGATCAGTTTTATGTCCCCAATTCTTTGTACAACTGAAAATGCATTACACAAGGGTGAATCCAGTTTCCTGTACCTTTAAGTGCCAAAAGTTGGCCAGTGATATCACTGAGGTCCAGCCCCCAGAGTGCTCCACCTGTTTAAAGTGCTCTCAACTGTTTAAATCTCCATCCAGTTACCTAGGTAACTGGCACACCTGGAGGCAGTTACCTCCCTCCCTTGTCTTAGATCACACCCTAATCTGGACTCACCCTAATACACTTGGATACACCTTCCACCCTAGGCATCCCCTGGGAGTGACTCTCTAGCCAGCCACACATGCTTTATCCAATTTTCTTAGAATAAGTCTGTCAACTCAGAGGAGTGGGGAGGTTACCACAGAAAAAATGAACCCCCAAAATCTCAGCTTCAGCAGATCCAAAGTAGCCTTCCGGCAGGAATCAGCTGTTTATGATGGAGTTCCATCTGCTTTCACCATGGTAGAGGTGCTCAGGGTGAAAATGTAGATACTTCAATGACTGTCAGGCTGTCCTTGATCTTAATCCAAATGGAATGGGCAGAGGCAGTGGCTCCCAGTGGCTCCAATAGACTGTCACACCTTCTGCTGAGTTGCCTGCAACTTTTCTGGATACACTGCAACTTTCTGCATAGACTCTCACAAGTGGAAGTCTCCACTCTTGTACATTTGTTACCAGTGTTTTCCATGCCTCTAAGTCATCCTGCCTCATCTTGCCAAAAATGACTCTGGTACCTTGATCTTAAAGGGGAGCTGATGGGCGAAAATCATCCATTCTGTAACTTCAGACTGACTCAGGGACGCTGATGCTACCTAGCCAGGAACATATAACCTTACTTAGCCTACTTTGCCAAGGGGTTGCCAGTATCAGATGTCCATTAGGAGCTTTACTCCAGACTGGAAATAACATAGAACAGTTAACTTTTAACTGCACAGACCTCTTCTTGGACTACAATATTGCAGTCTTTTAGCACTCTGGTTTGCAGGAGCATTTTCCTGGCTGGCTGGGGAAACTGATCTCTGAATGCCTAAATTATCTTTGCAGGCCTTAGACCTCAATAAAGACATGACCTCAAGTTCACAAGCTTCCTTTCCTGAACAGATATGCCAGCTCAAAAATCACTCATTTAGGGCTTTGAGCAGATGCAGGGGGTTGGGATTTTAAACTATACCCCCATTTGACAAACTCAGCTTTACTACCCACTCTAACAGATGACTGACAAGCCCCTGCCCAGTTACAAAGTAGACAGACATGGGCACCAGAAGGGCATTAGAAAGGCATGCTTACAAACTATTTTTATAGTACCTCTTGGCTCTGATTAACTTTTGAAAGGCCAAAAACGAGTGACTCTTTAAGATCTGACACCATCTCTGCCGTCCAAGCAGTGGCTTACTGTCTCTGGATGCTCCATCACTTTTGTCCCAGGAGTGACTTTTTATGGTCGCTGGACTTGGAACTCAGGTCTTGGGTGCTGTCACTCAGCTTTCCAGCTCAAGGCTAGCATTCTGCCACTTTGAGCCTCAACAACTCTGTTCTCAGCACTCTGCTGGCTGATTAGAGAAGAAGACTCTCATAGGGACCTTTCTCTGCATGGGCTGGCTTTGAACCGCAGATTTCAGATTAATGAGTCTTACAAAAGACAACTTTACTCCAATTAAAAGCAACAAGGTGGTCCACATAGAAGTGGTTTTTTAAGTATGCTCTTAACTGGAACTTAAGGGTCAAAGATGCATTGACAAACTTGTAGGAATCATCTGTCCTCTGTGGGCCTGTCTGCAATTTATACAGAAAACTTTCAAGGCAAACTGAAGTAGCAATTAAACAATCATCTTGGTAGCCCTAATTTTTCCTTTATCCAATTTGAAACATTTAGGACCAGTTTTACTTCCAAATTTTATATCTAGAAATGCATTCTTGATTTCTAAAGCCTTCTACTAACCTCTGCTTTAACACTTACACTTTAGCTTTCACCTGCATTTGAAGATCTCTGAAGCCTAGACAGGTACCCATTGCTGCAGGCTGCTTGTTTTAAAAGAGCCATTTTTTTTCTTCAGACTGAATTACTGCTGAAATATCTGAACTCAATTGTGGTTTTCCTTAACTCAAGACTTGTAAACATCACAGTTACAAACACAAGAATCTGGACTGAGCATCTTCACTTTTTCAATACATGCAAACTGCAAAATCATACAGAAATCAAGTTACATCATACAAATAAACCTTTTTAAGACTTCCCAATTCTTAATATCTCCCAAGGGGCAGTTTTAGAAATACCAATCGAATCATTCATTTTTACTATCAGGTTTCCAGTGTTCATCTGAAAACAAAAGACAGGATAAAGGCTTCCAATGGCCTGTCCTACAGAACGGGCATATACTCATCCCACTCCTTAGAGCTTGATGAACTACCTTGGTGCCAGCGTATCCTCTTCCATCATGCCTGGACTTCTCCTAGGGCCTGTCCCATCATGGACTCCCCCCAGGGCCTGTCCTACCACGCACTGACTCCCCCCCAGGGCCTGTGCCACCATGCATGGAGTGGCTAAACTACACCCTTGCCAGATCACCCCTCACTCCTGAGAATAGGCTCACAGGCCTGCCCCAGGTTTTTCCTGTCCTTTCCTATTGATCTCTGAATGAGAAACCCAAGCAGTTCTTTAACACTGATAATCAAACATTAATATCCAAATTTCTAACATTTAGTCCCAAACTTTTAACAGTGGAAATAAATTAAGTTCCTAATGCCTTTTGCTAAGCCAAATAGATGGATGACAATGCAAACAGCCTATGCATTAAGATACCAAGTTTTTCAACCACAAATTAGAGAAATATTTTTAACTGTTGTTTCTGTTTAAGACAATGCAATATCCCTTTAGACTTCAAGAACACCCAAACTTGACCTTTTGAGTTTAAACTTAAACTCACCCATTTTTACATCATGCTGACAGTTTTAATCTTGAACATATTCACACACACACACACACACACACACAAACACTTGTGCAATAAGATCTTAAAGAGCACAAAATTGAACATTACGCCATATATTTTGATTGGGAAGAAATATATTTGCCAATCTTACACTTGCGGGTGATCAAGATAAAGCTTTTTAATAAAGCACTTTACCAGGCCCTATTTTTCCAGGGCTTGCTAGTGTTAGCAAGGCATTTTAGCTTCAAATACATTTCAGCTGGAGAAAGCAGGATTGGGTTTCCCTGGACTAAGACTCAGCCCACCTAGTACTTGACTAGTCTTTAGCCCAATTTACTAGAGAATTTTAGTTATCAATTGACCCTTTAAGTACCTTCAGTTGGAAGAAGGGCAGTTTCCTGAGGCTGAGCTTAGCCTACCAGGTGGCCTATCTTAGGCCAATTTTAGCCAAGAGCACTTCAGGTTGAATTTGTTAACTTTAACTTTAGCTAGTTTTTAGTACAATGTCCTCAGCTGCCTGCACACTCCCAACTGCCTCATTGCAGAAGGGGACACAGCACAAAGCTGGCTCTGATTTTCCATATAGAGACAAAAGACTGACTACAAGAGACTCAAGACTAAGACAAACCCAGAACAAGCCTGCTGAGATGGCGCCTCTCCCACCTTGAGTGAGCCCAACACAACCGCATGCCGAGATCCTGAAATGCTTTAAGGAGTCCTTCAGTGACCCGCAAGCAGGTCTCCTGTTTACTTCCTCTTTCCTCCTCCTGGCACCTCTCACACAGCTCAAAGCCCCCCTTCCTTCTGTTCTTAGACAAATTGATTGGGCACTTTCCAGTGGCTTGGAAAGACCTCCCAGAAGAGTCTGGAGCCACTCCCTAATGGCGAGTCCCAGTCCAGAATCTGAGGTGAGGGCTTCCTCTGGCTCAAGGGGCTTTTCTGATAGCCTGCTGCTGTGTCCCAGGAGCAGCTTTTTGGCTTCCTGGAGAATCTGGCCTTTCTCTTCAGTGGTGAAGAGAACGTCTAAGAGTTGCTGAACCTCAGCCCAGGTGGGTTGATTAGTCAGAAAAAGTTTCTAACAAGCAGGTTCCGAGAAGGGAGGCAGGGGAGGCAGAATGGCTTTTAGCTGTTTAGGAAGCCATGGCCATGATTTCAAGGCCAAATCTGTGATTGAAGTTTTTTTCAGGACCAAGGGCCACCCCTCGGGTGGGCCGTGTAAGCCCGCGGAAAGCAGTCCGTTTTCCTGAGAAGACACAATCAACAGATAAATTTGCTTTTTTTCTTTTCAAAACCTTTAAAATGTTGTAAGACTAGGTCTAGGGGAAGTGCCTCAGCGGACGCCACTTGTCCCATGTCTTCCTATAAAATGTGTCCAATCACAATAGCGAGCAAAAGTAGAATCAAGAACAGACACAGACACAACCCTACACAGAATGAGGAACAAGATCAACACACACATCCTTCACGATGAGGACCTTCTGAAGGGGGTCAAGGCGTCCCATTACCACCTCGGCCTTAGAGAGCTCCTATGTCCAGCTTCTCTCTTCAGGCCCACAAATAGTACACTTTTCCAATACTTAAACACTCTGATCGACCAAGCTCAGACACACACACCTACACCTCCAGAGGTTTCTTTTCTTCGCCCGGCTGTCTTCCCCCAAAAAAAGAAGGTGGTTAAGGACTCTTCCCAGTCAGGGAACCAATGTTATGGGGTTAGAAATGTTATGGGGTTTGGAGAAGGGGATTCCCCATCCCTCCAAGAGTCCACCACTCAGAGACAGTCTCAAGCAAAAAGATGGATTTATTGAGGAAGCATAAAGCGAACTGACCAGCCAGGGCCGCAGAGCAGACTCGGGAGCTAACACTGTGACCTCGAGAAGTCCTCAAATTGGGGTTTATAAAGGTAAAAGCAAGCACAGATGTAGGGGGTTGGCACAGGGGGTAGAGCAAGCAACAACTTAAGCAAGCGTGGCACAGATGTAGGAGATTGACACAGTGGGTAGAGCAAGCAACAAACAAGTTAAGCAAGCCATTTACAGAAGCAGAATTTTGGGGTCAGGTTGACCTAATCTACTGCCCCCAACGTTTCCTACCATGTTTCCCTAATCAAGATGGGGTCAGCTGTACTCCCTACAACAATTTCAAGCTAGACATGGCAATAGGGTCAGAGTTGCTGAAAGGAGATTCAAACTGGGAAGCAGTGAGGGAGATGGATAGGAGGCCAGCATTTGTGTGCTCTGGCCTGTGCCTGGTGACTTAGCCTAATAGGCAGAGAGCTCAGATAGACTAGAGAATGCAGGTCAAGAAAGCATACTTGAGTAGCTAGTGCAATTATGCTATCAGTAAGAATCTTAGTTTGTACAACAATATGACTACCTTCTCCCTTCTTTGAACAATCTCAGACTTTTCACAACTTTATACAAGCATGGAGCCCCCTCCCCATGTCTCTGTCTCTCTCTCTCTTTGAGTGTTTGAGTGGGTGAGGTGTGAGGGGTAGGGGGGGGAGGTGGGGGGGTACTAGGTAATGAAACAAGGTCCTCAAGCACATTAGCCAAGTTCTCTACCACTGAGCTACACTCCCAGACCCAAACTTGACATTTGATTACTACATCAAGCTAAAAAAACTTCTAAATAAAAATCAGAATAAGTCCTTCATGAAAACTACACAAAACTGGGAAGTCATTAGATTCTCCATATTCTAAAATCCACTATATTTTCATGAGAGAACACATCCCATAATTCTTATTTGTATGCAGGTATACCCATCTCTTTTTATTTAAAATCAACTTCAGAAACATGTTTACCTGCTACATACATAGTAAAAGTTATATTTAACTTTATGTCAAAGCATTTGTACCAACTTTAAAATTACATAATTCTCAAAATGTTCTGAACTGGAACGCTCTCTCAACTGAATCCATAAATCCAATTTTTAGCCATGGTTTCTTGTCACCCAATGATTTACATCCCAAGGAAAACTAGAAATATCTTTAACCAAAGCTGCCCATAAATGAACATTGTGTTGTTGTTTTTTCCAATGCCCACAGCTACGGTGTTACTCTATATTTTATTTCTGGACTTAAGCCATGTATAGATTATGAAAAGATTGTCATCCATGAACAGCCCAGAAAATGACTGAGGAAGAACACTGAGCTCCTTTGCTTTCTGAAGAAGTTGGCAGGGCTTGAAACCTCAAGCATATTAGCATTGTACTGAGAACTAATTGCTTCTATCTCAGTTGGAAGTATAAGAAATAAACTAATAGTACATAGGCTTTAAATACTTAGAGCAAATTAGAGTAAGAATTGACATAAAAAGAAAACATAACGATCCATTTTTTGGAATGGCTAATGAATAACTTTACTAAGAAGATTCTATTAGTTCAATCAGCAATTGTAAGCTTGTTTCTTTCCTTTCAAACTATTGATTTCATGTTTAGTAGAAAATGTCACATTAGTACATATGGAATCATCACTGAATGAAGCTTTCCAATTGCAACTGTTAGATACAACTCCATATAATGAAAATCCACAGGGCTGGTTAACTGAAGCATTTGTGAGGTAACTGTCTTTAATATACTTCTGTCTTTCAAGTCACACATTCAAATAGTATAGTCCAATTTCTTTCCTACATATGGGACTGGTAAAGAAAGCTAAGTTTGATTTGCTGAGCCTTCAATCATTCAATACTTCAACATGAGTTCATTGCCCCACATACTGCATTACCCCCAGTTACGTCCAGGCAGTGGTGTAAGATCTTTTGGGGCTCTGTGGAAAGGCCACAGACTCAATAAATAAACAAACAAATAAGAGAGAAATTTATATTCTACACTAGTTGCTAGAAGCTAACATTAGAAAAGTGATGCACTTGAGACTGAGATAATATTTTCTGCACCCCATACTGCACCCCATATTGTTGCTAGTGTGAAATTCCTACTCCATAGCAAATTCTTGGAGGAACATCTTTAGAACCTTTGGTCTGAAGCATCATGCCTTTTCATCAGGAATGGGAATTCAAAGTCAAAAAACAATGAGGAAACCAATTCGCTTTAAAGGCACACTGGATTCTCTCATTAACCAGCAGGAGTGATCTAGGAGAATGAAATCTCCTCACCTCAGCCATCACTGATTGTTCAGGGATCTGAGAACCACTGTGCAGAAGTTGCAGAGCCCAGCACCAGCTGAAAAGGACAATGGCAAGAACATTCCAGGGAAAACTTGATGACAGGAAATGTCATGAATCTTGAACTGAGGCACTCCTTGTACACACAACAGAAGAGAGTTTAGATGGGAGAGCAATGTGGAAAGAGACAGCATGCAAATATATCCTTCCTGGGTGAGGGGTGAAAACATGAAAGAGAAGCACAGCTGCACTGGTAAGCTGCCAGATTCCAAATAAGGGAAGCCATGTTGAGGGGCAGAGAAGAAACACTGGTCTGTTAGGGGAGGCTGTTGGCTTTCAATTTGATATAACACCATATTGGATGGCCATTCCTATCTATTTTGATGACTTGTCCCCAACTTCTTGTACTAGTAACACTTGAGATTCCTTATATTCTTTTCCATCTGCATTTGTTCGCTAAATGACCTCATCCAGTGCATTAGCTAGATGGCACTGACAAAGTCAGGCTCTAAAAAATATTTATACTCTGAAAATTCCTGAAATTTGTATCTCAAAACCCTACAAGTCCTCTGAGCCTGAGTTCTACTAGAGTAACTATATAGTTGAAAAACCTTAACATTTACTCAACATATCAAACTTACACATCTCCAACCCCTCTGCCAATCAAACCTTCCTCTCCTCACCTGCCTCACTGCATAACAACCCGATCCTTGAAACCACTTGGGAGTTGTTCCTAGCTCTTCATTTCTACCCATCACATAGCTAGTCCATCATAAATTTTCTAATCACTTCTTTTGAAATACAGTGATTATCTGACCATACCCCCAAATCTCTACCACCCTATAAACCAAGGCACCATCACTTCTTACCTAGAATGTTGTGCATCTGCTCCCACTGGCTGCCAGTCCTGTAGTCAAACATTAGTGAGGGATCCTTTAAACATGTATGTCAAATCCTACTTCTCTGCTGCTCAAAACATTCCAATATCTCATCACTTCCAAGCTAAGGAGACATGGATCACCAGCCCACATATTGGTTTGACTTTGGAATTAGTGCAAATAGTCAGCTTTCTCTAATTGTCTCCAGACATCCCTATGTCTTCCAGGTTGGAGACAACAGTCCATTCCACTCTCAAAATTTCAAGAGATACTGTTTTATAACACATAGGCTGTTTTACAACATATTTTGCTAGATTTGAGTGGATTCTCTGCCATCACGACAAGGAGATCGTGACACAACTCTTTCTAGAAAAGCCCACTTCAGGGGCTGGGGATATAGCCTAGTGGCAAGAGTGCCTGCCTCGGATACACGAGGCCCTAGGTTCGATTCCCCAGCACCACATATACAGAAAAAACGGCCAGAAGCGGCGCTGTGGCTCAAGTGGCAGAGTGCTAGCCTTGAGCGGGAAGAAGCCAGGGACAGTGCTCAGGCCCTGAGTCCAAGGCCCAGGACTGGCCAAAAAAAAAAAAAAGCCCACTTCAGAAATCCCTATCATGGCTGAAAATTATGGTATAGGCCTTTAATCCTAATACTCATGAGGCTGAGAAAGGAGGAAGACAAGTTCAAGGTCAGCCCATGCTATGACACATGACTTTGTTTCTAACACGCACACACACACACCTCTGACCTAATTCTTACCTTCCAAATCTTCTATTCTTCAAGTTGGTAGACACACATGCTTTTCTGTGACTACAAAGTGTTTCCATATTGGCTGTTACTTCATTTGTAAGTATTCTTTTGATTTAGCTTCCTATGTTTTAGGTTTTGTCTGTTTTCCCCAACCAACCTTTTAATACCTCTGGATTGTATACTTCAAAACAGTTACTAGTATAAAAAAAGTTCTCTGTATTCTTTGGTGGAACACATGGACAATTGGTTGGATGAATGGAAGGATGGATAGACCGATGGATAGAGATATATATATAGCTATTTCTTCAGCTTCTTGTCCAACTGAATAGAGCCAACTTTCCGGCCTATGGTGGTAATTGTGATGATCATTATTCTATTTGAATATGGCCTCCATATTGTCTCTATACACCTTCCTATATGGCCTCTGACATGGATTTTACACTTCCAGTTCTCCTATGCTCCAAAAATTCCCTTCACACTTATTGTAAGAAAAATTCATTTTATAAATGTACATGCCACTTTTTTGCTTAAAAACTTAAATGGCAGAACCAAAATTTCAACTACAGTGTCCCTCAGAACCTAACTTTAACTTAGAGGCTTTTTTAAGGTTCCATCTACAGAGAGGATCACAGTTCAAAGCCAGCCTGGAAAGACAAATCTAAGAGACTCATATACCCAATTAACCAGCACAAAGCCAGAAATGGAGGTATGGTCCAAATGGTAGAGTACTAGCACTGAGTAAAAGAGCTAAGGGGCTAAGGGATAGCAGCCATGCCCTGAGTTAAAGCCTGGATACTTGCATTGAAGAAAAAAAGGAAAGAAGGGAGGGAGGAAGAGTGGGAGGGAGGGAGGGAGGGAGGGAAACAGGGAGGGACAGAGGGAGGGATGAAGGGAGAGAGAAAGAAAAGAAAAGAGAGAGGGGTCTAGGAATATGGCCTAGTGACAAGAGTGCTTGCCTCATATACAAGAAGCCCTGGGTTTGATTACTCAGCACCAAATATATAGCAAAGGCCAGAAGAGGCACTGTGGCTCAAGTGGTAGAGTGCTAGCCTTGAGCAAAAAGAAGCCAAGGGACAGTGCTCAGGCTCTGAGTTCAAGTGCCAGGACTGGCAAAAAGAAAAGAAAAGAAAGAGAGAGAGAAAGAAGAAAGGAAGGAAGGAAGGAAGGAAGGAAGGAAGGAAGGAAGGAAGGAAGGAAGGAAGGAAGGAAGGAAGGAAGGGAGGGAGGGAGGGAGGGAGGGAGGGAGGGAGGGAGGGAGGGAGGGAGGGAGGGAGGGAGGGAGGGAGGGAGGGAGGGAGGGAGGGAAAGAGGGAGGGAAAGAGAGAGGGAAAGAGGAGAGAGAGAATGGAAGGAGGGAAGAAAGGGAAGGGAGGAAGAAGGATAGGAGGGAGAGGAAGAAAGAAAGAGAAAAGAAAGGAAAGAAGGAAGAAAAGGAGGAAAGGAGAGGAAGAGAGTGAAGGAAAAAGATAACCCCAGCATTGATGTCCTTTGTGGCACATTATACACTGAAGGTATGTCCAACCACAACATAAATGATAGATGAAGCTTTATATACCCATCTTCTTAAAATTTTTGACAACTAAAATCTTTGACAACTATGAAGAGAATGTCTTCCTTGCACTTGCATTCTGCTCCTCTTTTTGCCTTTAGCTCAGGATTTATGCAAAAACTAAAAAAGGTAAGCTCTTTAAATGACCTGCTCTGTGGCCCACATTTTTCTGTTTCTTATTGAAACCTGCTGTCCTAACTTGTCACCACTAACAGTAACTATCTTTTGGAAGTTTGATGAATGTAAGGAAAACATTATTTATACACACACACACACACACACACACACACACACACACACACACCACTCATACTGAGTAGAGACTGCCTCTTAATAAGTTATCTGTTATCATATTTCTATTCATTTTTCCTTATTTCTTTTGATTTTATGAATTTCTAAAGTATTCATGTAATTCAAGTTTTCATATTAATAAAAACATATAGCAGGTTTTAACATCTATCTTTTAAAGCCACTAAAATGTGAAATTCCATTCAGGATGGAGGTATAAGGAGACATGGTATGTTTCAATAATAAAATGAACTGGAACTTGAAGTATGGGAGTTGAGGTCAAGGAGAGGGGACAGACAAATGGAAACAGGAAGGGCAGGGAAATGCTTTCGTAATATTTAATGTACATGTGTGAAAATGGAACTAGGAAAACTGAAGGGATTGGAAAAAAATGATGGAAAATGATGAAAGACATGACATTGATCAAGATGCATTATACTCATAAACATACATGTTGAATTGAAACCTCTTTGTATAACTAAAAGAATTTTTAATAGACAGTATCAAGTTTTGTCTTTAGGTGAATTTTTCTTTTTGTATGTGTCTGTCTCTGAAAGAATATCATTACAGCTTCTTCTGAAGTGAAATCATGAACAGCAAATTTCTGAGATTAAAAATAGTATATATAATTTAAATTTAAAACTGTGATATTCCTTCAATTTAAATTATAGAAAAATATACTAGGTCTAAAGCAGAGGTCTCATGAGAAAATGAAGCATAGCCACTTTTGATTAGAAATGTAAGTTCAAGTCAACTCTAGAAAGAAGCTAATTTTCACTTGGCCCAGAGAGTCGATAAACTGGCATTTAAGTCTGAGCCTTCTTGAGAATCTCAGCTTTGACAGATATAATTTAGTCTTTCCAAGAATACATTTTCATTTTTATATTTCTCCTTCAAAGTAAAAGGATGGATAGTGAGAAAATCCACCGTGATAATTAGAATTCTTTGACGCCTTTTCATTTTACTTTAAATTGACATTCTACCCAGTATATTCTTAGATAAAATTAGTTTGAAAATATTAGCATTCCCTAGAGAGAGCCATATTATTCCTATTTGCCAGAATGAAGTGAGAAATACAAGGAAATGATATAACTTGCCTCCAGCCACACAATCATTTCTACTCTCACCATTGGCTATATTGTAATTCACTCCTTAGCAGTAAAATCCTGCAGAGGTTTTTTTGTTTTTTTTTTTAACTATTTCCTAACATTGGAGAAATGATGAAGCCCTTTATTTATGCATTAAATAAATGTTCAGTCTTTTGAAGAGTTAAAATATCTCTAAAGTCCTATTTCAGTACTAAAGCCTGACAAAAAATAAGAACTCTCAAAGCCACAGAGTTTGGTAATGCTATCTCCTACTTATCATTTCCAAGTTATCAAAAAGAGCTAATTATTTAGTTTCATTTGTGGCCAGCATATTTTCATTCTTTGTTAATAGAAAAATCTCAATTTTTGTTTTTAAAGAACACATAAACAGAACAGTACTAGGAATTTTCTTTTTCAGAGTTGAAGACTGAACTCAGGGCCTCACTTGCCTGGCAAGTATTCTTTCACTAAGCTAAATCCTCAACCCCTACTGACTCTGTGTGTGTGTGTGTGTGTGTGTGTGTGTGTGTGTGTGTGTGTGTGTGTGTGCGTGCACGCGCACGCTAGTGCCTGTTCCAGTCCTGGGGCTTGCACTCAGCACCTGGGCACCGTCTCTGTTTGTCTTCAAGGCTAGCACTGTATTACTTGAGTCACAATTCCGTTTCCTGCCTGGAAGACTTTTAAAATATATTTTAAAGTACCCACTCTAAGAAATTCTGTTTGAATTGTCTGAATAGGACCTAGTCGTTGTTATTTTTCACTAATTCTCCAAGCAATTCTTCCTTGATGCTCTAGAAGAAAACCATGAATTAATAGCAATAAAATATGATCCTATACTATATCAAAATTAGCTGAAATCTATTAAAGTTCTTTCTGAAGAAACTATAATTACATTGAGTACAAAGTGTTTTTATTGTACTCAAACAAATCAAAGCCAACAACCCAGGCATGTGTGTGTTGGGGGGTGGGTGTATGTGTGTGTGTATGCCAAAGTAGTCAAAAATGAAAATATTCTCTATCTATTTTACATGGAATTGACTATGGCTTCCTCAAGGTTTCTACAAGCCTAATTCTCTTCACAGAACAGTATATTTATTCCTATAGTGTTAGCCCAAAATAAAATTTATCATACTAGCTCTATGACACATCAAAAAGTGAGTGATAACACTATTGTATGTGTAATTGCTTCTTACATGTTTCATCAAAGGAAACGTTTACATATACGTTTTCTTTCTACCTGGTGACAGGCTTTTAACTATCTTCAGAGGAAAACCTATGATTAACTGCAGTCTAATACACTGCAACTGTGGCTTTCAGTTTGTGAACATCAGTATCTAGCAAATAATATATTAATGACTTTTTTTGCCTTTGCAAATTAAAAGACAAAGACAAAGAGGTGTTTTTGTTCTGTACTCCAACACTCATTTATAGGTGGGTATGAAGTTAAAAAAAAAAGAAACAAACATAATTGGAATTTTGATTACTGTTGACTTTAACTGATTGCTTCTGTTTAGTGTACTTAGTTCCTCAATTTATCTTCATGTAATGGCAGGGATGTATCTCCAAACAACCTCTTTAGCCTACTGTTTCCTAGCAGTGTTCTTCTTGGACTTCACAGTAGGTATGGCTTATTTTTATTTCTTCATAGGCTTTTTTAACATGTTAGTCATGTTTAAGTATAACAAACAAAATATAACCAATCCACATAGAAAGCTTAGATAAGCCTTCGATGGGCTTTATCACCCTACACCTGGATTCCTGCCCTGCACTGTCCATTGGTTTCACAAGTGCTCTGGGAGCTCCTGCTAGACAAATGCTGCTCTTTCTGGGCTAATGTCTGGCAGTCTCTATTCTCCATCAAAAGCAGAGCCCTGAAACAATCACAGTGTAAGAACACTTAACAAGATCCAAGCTGTGAGCTACAACTGAGTGTTTTACTTTTTTTAAAAATTTTTATGTTTTTGTCAGCCTTGAGGCTTGAAGTCCAGGCCTGGATTCTGGCCGTATCTCTTCAGCTCAAGGGTAGCACTCTACCACTTTGAGCCACAGTGCCACTTCCAGTTTTCTGGTGGTTAATTGGAAATAAAGAGTCTCACAGCCTTTCCTGCCCTGGATGACTTTGAACTGCGATCCTCAGATCTCAGCCTCTTGAATAGCTACAATTACAGTCCTGAACCACTGGCACTCAACCAACTGAGTGCTTTAATTGGTAAAAAGTAACATACGGGGCTGGGGATATGGCCTAGTGGCAAGAGTGCTTGCCTCATATACATGAGGCCCTGGGTTCGATTCCCCAGCACCACATATACAGAAAATGGCCAGAAGGGGCGCTGTGGCTCAAGTGGCAGAGTGCTAGCCTTGAGCAAGAAGAAGCCAGGGACAGTGCTCAGGCCCTGAGTCCAAGGCCCAGGACTGGCAAAAAAAAAAAAAAAAAAAGTAACATAGATCTTAAGGACTTGGGGTTATAAAAGTGAAAGCCATCTTGATTGCATCTTGAGCAGCTTTTAGAGCCTTCCTTTCAGGTATCTCTATATGAGAAAGAGGGTAGTGATGGGAAAAGACCATGAATCCTAGCAAGAAAAGACAACAAGAAGTTCTTATTAAGCTCACCAGAAAGTTATATGCATTGCACAAATAGAGTGAATTCACTAGTAGGTAATACTACTGACAGGTTAATACCCTAAGAATGAGGTAAAGGAAACCTCCTTCCATCTCTGTAGCCAGCAGAGAGCAACTATACCTTAAGAGAAAGAAAGTGGTTGAAGTGGAGCCTGACTGATATACAAAGAATGGACTGGATAGGAGAGCAATAGTGGTAGAATACACAACTAGGTGTCAACTATGCAAGTTACATGATAAGGAAGAAAGAAGAACAGAGGCTGAGTGAAAGGAGGAAAGAAATGGAAAATAAAAGATGACTCCTGGATTTTGGTAAGAAAAAAAACAGAATTGGGAATACCAAAAGAAGAGACTTTTTAATCTGAGTAGGTAAGAAGAAAGTCATGCAAAAACATGGGGAATTTTCATTTTGAGATGATCAGACAAATAAGTTAAAGTTAGATAAAAATCTAGATTGAATAAAAGGAATGAAGGCTAATATAAAAATGATAAAGTGCAACAGTGTTCAGGATATTTCTGAATGGAAAGAGTCAAAAACGGAAGGAAAAGGAAAAAAAAAAAAACGAGGAAATCATCTGAAAGAATTCACACCAGAACCTCAATTGACAGCTCCAGACTGAGTTAATTAACAAATGCAGATCAACAAATCAACAATAACAATTCTAATAGTTAAGTCTTAAGTACTAAAAAGGTAAATTCCCTCAAATAATGAGACACTAGGGCCTATAAAGAGATGGAAAGTCAGGAATTCTGTCCTTATAATAAAAGCAAGCTATCAAGTGCAAGCCCTAAGTTAAAACCTTAGTACTGAATAGGCAGATAGATAAATCAATTGATTGATCAATAAGTAGATATTTTTAAGAGCCCTGTTGGTAGATTTGACAGAGTTGTAAAAAAAAAAGTAAGCAAACCTTAAATAAGTCAGACAAAATTGACTCACAAGGGAGCGAGCACAGCAGCTTATGTCTCTAATCCCTAATCCCAACTACTCTGAAGGCAGAAATTGGACATTTGCAATTCAAAGTTTGCCTTGGTAGAAAAAAATTATGAAATATGTCATCTCAATTAATAAACTGGGCATGATGGTTTTCATCTGTGATCCTATATACAGAAGACACCAATAGGAAGACTGTGGCCTAAAGCTAGCCCCAAGCAAAACATGAGACCCTACCTGAAAAGTAACTAAGGCAAATATAGGATGGAGGTTTGGCTCCAGTGGTAGAGTGCCTGCCAGTTAATCACAAGGACCTGATTTCTAACTCCAGTACTGCCAAAAGAAAACAAAAAAATCTGAAAGAGAAATCATTGACAAATTAATAATAAATAGTAGACTATGTAAGAAAAGTGGAGAAATGTTAAAAGTTGAAACATTTATACAATTGAAATACAAAGGAATAAAAAGAAAAATAAATCCATGAAAAAAATATTGGAAGAAATAATGACTGAAGAATTTCCAAAATAATTCCGAAATTCAAGCTCCAGAGGCAATCAGTTCAGAGTATATGAAAGGATAAATACCAATGCTTCCATCTGGATATGGGAGATTCCAACAAAAGAGCAGCAAAGGGAAATACTGAAATAACTTAAACGGTAAAAAGAGCCAAATTCATCTATGAAGGAGGAAAAATAAGAACTATACTGAACTTCTCATTAGAAACTATGCAAGCAGGAAGAAAATGGAAGGAAAATTTAAAGTGCTAGAAGAGAAAAGTACCATGCTGGGATTCTCCCAGTAAATATGTTCACAGGCAAACAAATAACAAACTGTGTAAGAAAAGGTCCCAGGCACTAGTGGCATATAAATGTAATTTTAGCTACTCAGGAGGCTGAGAGCATAAGGATCTTAGGTAGTGGCCAGATCCAGAAAAAGTTTAAGAGACCCTATCTCCAATATAACTAGCAAAAACAGGTCTTGGAGGCATGACTCATTGTAGAGCACCAGCCTGTCAAATTCAAAACCTCAAGTTCATATCCTAGTACTACAAAAATAAAATCAAAACAAAGCCCCAAAACATCAGGCAGAAAGAAGTGATTACATACATACACACTGGCATCTGCATACATGAGGACTGAAGTTCAAAAATCAAAGAAGTGAAAATATAATTTGCGGATCTGCTTCTTTTCTCTCTAAAGTGATGGTGAGAAAAGAATATATGGTACAAATTTTCAGAACTACTGAAGTAATTAAAGATTGTGGATTAAGAGTAAATTCAGAAGGAATTATCTACTCAAAATGATGTATCAGCCATGCACTGGTAAGCCACCGCCTTCTGCTCATAATCCTTGCTACACAGAAGGCTAAGATCTGAGGATCATAGTTCAAGGCCAGCCCAGGCGAGAAAATTCAGGAGACTCTTACCTTCAATTAATGACCAAAAGTCTGACCTAGAGCTCAGGGACAGTGCCCTGGCCCTGAGTTCAAGCGCTAGGATAAGGAGATGGGGGGAGGGCGCAGGGGAATAGACAGAACCAACAGACAGACAGAGACAGAAGGAAGAGAGAGAGAGATTAAGAAATAGAGAGACAGGAAAGATGGCACCGATAGAATAGGGAGGCACCCCGACTCGCTCCAACGGCATAGTGAGCTGGGAACTCCAACACCCAACACCCCATCAAGAACCCAGCAAAACCAGCAGCCAGAAGCAGTGGAGAAACACAGGAAAACAAAAAGGGGCAAAAAAGAAGAACCGAAAACCTACACGGAGCCGGAGATTCTCCAGGGCACCCTCCCCCTACCAGCCAACCCTGGCCCAAACAGGGTCAGGCTGGGAAAGGGGAACCCGGCGATCGGCAGACAGGCTGCCAGGAGTGCAGAATTCATATAGTGGGAGACCCCACGGACACAAGGCAGGGTGCGGACCAAGACACACACCGGCAGCAATGAGAAGTTCGGGTCCACACCGGGTTCGGACAAGAGAACCCAGCGCGGCAGAAATCGGGAACCAGGGAAGCCACCATGACACTTAGCCAACCCTTGGAGGGCCAACGGCTGCTCGGGACACACACACACAAAGCAGCAAAAGTGAGTGCCCCATTATCCCCTCCCCCCAACGGGAGACCAGCTATCAGAGACCCAAGCCAGACAAAGAAACTAGATCTCCCTCCCTCCCCTTCCCCACTCCTGAGGGAACAAAGAACCCCCAAATCAAGCGGGGAAGCTCCCATCAGGCGCTGGGAAGTCAGTTTAGCAGGGGAAGGGCACAGCAGCACCAACACCCCACAGGTTCCTGAACCGGCAGAACCGGACCCGCCCCCTTCCCAACAGGGGCCGGGAGACGGCCGGTTGTGCAAACCCCACCCGAGGCACCTGGACCTCGCAGACTCTTACAACTAAAACCACAGGCGCTGGTGGGCAATACCAGCCCAGCAGGGTCACTTGAGCCTGATCACGTCCCCCCTCCTCACAGCGGAGGTGAGGTCTGAAGGTGCCAAGCCACACCCGGACAGTCGATCCCACTGGGCCCCACACATACCGCCCCCCCCAACGGACTCGCGGGAGGGCGCAAGCACAACCCAACAACCCGGGACTTGCTCTGGGAGGAATATTCCGCCGAAGTGCCTGTTGAAGGGGACGCACAGTGCACAGGAGGGCGGGGCCCCCGGCGACAGCGCCCGCTCTGGTAGGCGTACCCTGCACTGTTGGGCAGGGCCACAGCAGCAGCACCTGCTGCCGTAGTCACGCCCACACAGGAGGGAGGGAAGAGCTACAAACCAAACCTGAGAAGCCATCCAGATCTCCAGATGCGCAAATCACAAAGAAACATAACTCAGTTCATCAAAAGGCAAGCCAACTCGCCAGCTCCAAAAAGCAGCACGACTGAAGAGGAGATGGAGACTAAAAAAGCAAATGAGGCCATGTTAACAGGAATGATCGAAAGCGTCAGAAATGAAAACAGAAAACAATTCCAGGAATTTAGAGAGGAAATCTGGAAGGACACCCAGGAAGCCAAGAAAGAAATGGAAGCAAAACTGGATAAAATGCAAGCCTGCTTTAAAGAAATGGAAGCAAAAATGGATACAATGCAAGCTGCCTTTAAAGAAAATCTCCACATCCTGAGAATTGAAATGCATGAAAAAATAGATTCAAAACACAACTCTTTAAAGGAAGAAATCTCCATGATCAGAGCTGATATGACAACCATAAATAGCTCTCTAACATCCATAAACTCCGCAATTGAAACCATAACACAAAGAGTGGACCATATAGAATCCAGAATATCTCGCCTGGATGATGAAGCAGCTGACAACAACCAGAAAATGACCACTCTCCAAGAAAAGGTGAAGCTTCAGGGAAGACTAATCCAGGAACTAATGGACAAAGACAAGAGATATAATCTGCGCATAATTGGAATAGAAGAAGGAGCCGAATAACAGAGCAGAGGGCTTAATCATGTTCTCAATAAAGTTATTGCAGAAAACTTCCCCAATCTCACAGGGGACCCCATCCAGGTAACCGAAGCCTATAGGACACCTGGCAGGCCAGACCCCAGGAAAGCCACCCCAAGGCACATAATATTCAAGACTACAGACCTCAAGATTAAAGAGCAAATTCTGAATTCAGCCAAAGCGAAGAAGGAAACTTTTTTCAATGGGAAGAGGATTCGAATAACATCCGACTTATCCACACAAACTTACCAAGCTCAAAGTGAGTGGAAGAACACCATCCAAGTACTCCAGAATAACAATTTACAACCTCGGATCAAATATCCAGCGAAATTGGAGTTCACATTCGAAGGGAGAACCAGATCTTTCCACACCAAAGAGGAGCTAAAAGAGTATGTGAATAAAAAACCAGCCCTACAGCGAATATTAAGAGGGGAACCCCACCCAACAGAGATCGTAAAAGGCACACAGACAGAATCAGAAAGAAACTTCAATAGCCAAAGTCCAGCAGAAACACCAGCTCACTAAAGACAAGAAAAAAAAAAGAGGAAAAAACAGCCCACCAAGAAAATGGAAGGAGAAAAAACACCCTTATCCTTGATCTCTTTAAAAATAAATGGTTTAAACTCCCCGATAAAGAGGAGCAGACTGGCAGAATGGATTCGCAAACAAAAAGTTGACATCTGCTGTCTACAAGAGACCCACCTTACAGCAAGGGAAAAAAATAGGCTTCGAGTGAAAGGATGGAGCAAGATCTACCAAGCAAATGCACCCACCAAAACGGCAGGTGTAGCCATTCTGATCTCAGACAAGCTGGACTTCTCTTTAAAGTCCACTCAAAAAGACAAAGAAGGACACTACATATTAATACAAGGAAAAATCCAGAATCAAGAAATCACGTGATAAATGTATACTCACCAAACAAAAGAGGCCCGACATATGTCAAGCAAATTCTCAAAGAATTACAGAGCAAGATAGACGCAAACACAATCATAGTGGGTGACTTTAATACTCCTCTCTCTCCAAGAGACAGATCCAACACCCAGCGGATTAGTAAGGGAGCTGAGGACCTAAATAACACCATTTCCCAAATGGATCTAACAGACCTATATAGAACCTTTCACCCTACAGAGACCCAATACACCTTCTTTTCAGCAGCCCATGGATCATATTCCAAAATAGACCACGTCATAGCCCACACAAAGAACCTTGGCAAATACAAAAGTATTGACATCATCCCATGTATTATATCTGATCACAGTGGATTAAAGGTAACCCTCAACAACAAAGGATACCACAGAGCCTATACACACTCTTGGAGGCTAAACCCCATGCTGCTATCCAATACTTGGGCCACAGATCAAATTAAAGATGAAATCAACGAATTCATAAGCCACAATGACAAAGAAAACACATCACAAAGAAACCTATGGGACACAGCTAAGGCAGTACTGAGGGGCAAGATCATTGCACTCAGCACCCACATTAAAACAATGGAAGCAGAGCAGGTGAATACCCTCACAATGAAACTAAAACAACTGGAGAAACAAGAAATGACAGAATCTAAAACGACTAGGAGGGGAGAGATCACAAAGATTAAAGAAGAGATAAATCTGATTGAAAATAGAAAGACCATTCAACAAATAAATAAGACTAAAAGCTGGTTCTTTGAGAAAATAAACAAAATTGACAGACCCCTTGCAAGACTTACAAAAAAAAGAAGAGAAGAGACTCATATTCGTAAAATCAGGGACTCCACAGGAAAAATTACAACAAGTGCACACGATATTCAAACAATCATAAGGAGCTATTTCCAAAACCTCTACTCATCAAAAAACAATAATTTTACAGAAATTGATCAATTCTTAGAGAAGTACAAACTGCCCAAACTGAACCAAGAAGAAATAAATCAACTAAATAAACCAATAACTTACGGTGAGATTCAGGAGGTAATCAAGAACCTCCCTACTAAGAAAAGCCCAGGCCCAGATGGACTCACCAACGAATTCTACAAAACCTTTAGTGAGGAGCTAATTCCAACACTCCTCAAACTCTTCCGCGAAATAGAAATGGAGGGAGAAATCCCAAACTCATTCTACGAAGCTAATATCATACTCATTCCCAAACCAGGCAAAGAGCCAACAAAAAAAGAGAACTAAAGACCAATATCACTAATGAACACAGACGCAAAGCTCCTCAATAAAATATTAGCTAATAGGATCCAGAAACTGATCAAGAATATCATACATCATGACCAAGTAGGCTTCATCCCTCAGTCACAAGGATGGTTCAACATCCATAAATCAATCAATGTAATTCACCACATAAACAGAACTAAAATCAAGAATCACATTGTTATCTCAGTAGATGCCCAAAAAGCCTTTGACAAAATACAACATCCATACCTATTAAAAGCTTTGGAGAGAACAGGAATAGATGGAACATTCCTCAAAACAATAAAAGCCATATACAACAGACCAACTGCTAATATCATATTTTTTTTTCCTTTTTCCTTTTTTTTTTCTCAAATTTTTATTATCAAACTGATGTACAGAGAGGTTACAGTATCATACGTTGGGCATTGGATACATTTCTTGTACTGTTTGTTGCCTTGTCCCTCATGCCCCCCTCCATCCCCCCTTTCCCTCCCCCCCCCAGGTGTTCAGTTCACTTACACCAAACAGTTTTGCAAGTATTGCTTTTGTAGTTATTTCTCTTTTTTTACCCTGTATCTCTCGCTAATATCATATTAAGTGGAGAGAAACTTAAATCATTCCCCCTAAACTCAGGAACAAGACAAGGATGCCCACTCTCCCCAATTCTGTTCAACATAGTGCTGGAATCCCTAGCCATAGCAATAAGGCAAGAGGAGGACATCAAAGGGATCCACATCGGCAAGGAAGAAATTAAGTTATCCCTATTCGCAGATGACATGATCTTATATCTGATGGACCCAAAAAACTCAGTACCCAAACTCCTACACCTAATAAACCAATTTGGCAAAGTAGCAGGATACAAAATCAACCCACAAAAGTCAGCAGCTTTTCTGTACACCAGCAATAGACAAACAGAAAAGGAAATTATGGAAATAATTCCATTTACAGTAGCCAAAAAAAGAATAAAGTACCTACGGATCAACTTAACCAAGGACGTGAGGGACCTATTCAATGAAAACTACAAAAATCTAATAAGGGAAATCAAAGAAGACACAAGGAGATGGAAAGACCTCCCATGCTCATGGGTAGGCAGAATCAATATAGTGAAAATGGCCATATTGCCCAAATTGTTATACAAATTCAATGCAATACCTATCAAAATCCCAGCCACATTCTTCACTGAAATAGAGAAACCAATCCATAAATTCATATGGAACAGCAAAAAACCTAGAATAGCTAAAGCAATTCTAGGCAAAAAAAATAGTGCAGGAGGTATCACAATACCAGACTTCAAGCTCTACTACAAGGCCATCATAACAAAAACAGCATGGTATTGGTATAAAAACAGATCGGAAGACCAATGGATTAGAATTGAAGACCCAGAAATAAAACCGCACTCTTACAGCCAACTGATATTCAACAAAGGAGCTAAAGACATACGATGGAATAAACATAGCCTCTTCAACTACTGGTGTTGGGAGAACTGGGCAGCCATATGCAGAAAACTCAAAGTAGACCCAAGCCTATCACCATGCACCAAGATCAACTCAAAATGGATCAAGGACCTCAACATCAGACCTGAATCCTTGAAACTACTGAAGGACAGAGTAAGAAAGATGCTAGAACTTATAGGCACAGGAAGGAACTTCCTGAATAGAGTCCCAGGGGCACAACAAATAGGGGAAAGACTCGACAAATGGGACTACTACAAATTAAAAAGTTTCTGCACAGCTAAGGACATAGCCACCAAAATAGAAAGACAGCCAACGATATGGGAAAGGATATTTACCAGCACAGTAACAGACAAAGGCCTGATATCGGTCATCTACAGAGAACTCAAAAAACTAAGCCCCTCCAAGCCCAGTAAACCAATTAGGAAATGGGCAAAGGAGCTAAAGAGAGACTTCACAAGAGAAGATATAAAAATGGCAAAGAAACATATGAGGAAATGCTCAACATCCCTGCTAGTAAAGGAAATGCAAATAAAAACAACCCTGAGATACCACCTCACCCCAGTTAGAATGGCCTATACTCTGAACTCAGGAAACAACAAATGCTGGAGGAGCTGTGGGGAAAGAGGAACCCTTCTCCATTGTTGGTGGGAGTGCAAATGAGTACAACCACTTTGGAGAACAGTATGGAGGTTTCTCAAAAAGCTCAATATAGACCTACCCTATGACCCAGCCATACCACTCCTAGGCATCTATCCTAAACAGCAGAATCCAAGATATCAAAAAGGCATTTGTACTTCCATGTTTATCGCGGCACAATTCACAATAGCCAAAATATGGAAACAACCCAGATGCCCCTCCACAGACGAATGGATCCAAAAAATATGGTACTTATACACAATGGAATACTACATAGCGATTAGGAATGGTGAAATACTGTTATTCGCAGGGAAATGGTCAGAACTTGAACAAATAATGTTGAGTGAGACAAGCCTAGAACACAGAAAACAAAGGGGCATGATCTCCCTGATATATGACTGTTAACAAAGGGAGACGGAGAGACAGTAGAGACCAAGTCTGTGAATACTGTATATGTTCTTGATACATTGTATATTGCATATATGTCAACCTGACCTAGACAAGGGATAGAAAATCAGGTAGTAAGATATCACAAGAAATGCACACACTGCCCTACTATGTAACTGTACCCTCTTTGCACAACACCTTCTAAAAAAAATTATGTCCAATTAATAAAAAAAATTAAAAATAAAAATAAAAATAAATAAAAAAAAAGAAATAGAAAGAACTCAAGTAAATACCTATAAGTATATTTTTCTATTCCTTCTTCAAGTTCTTTGTCCTTCTGACTATAAGGTGCAGTCTGGCCCTGCAGGTTTGAATGAATATAAGCAAAATAAGAATGATATTTTTCTGAACAGGAATTTGGTTACACTAAATTATATCCTCAAAGTGTTTATTGAAAATAATATGGTTAGAGAAGATGCAAAAGAAGATGGCAGAGGAGCAGCAGAGCCCTATCTAAGCTCTCTCCAAGAACCAGTTTTTCTTTCACAGGGAAACTTCTAACCCTAGAAAAGCTAGTCCAAGGAAGGTATAACAGCATAGAGATTCCAGCCAGGAAGAAAAAATGAGAGAGCAGATCCAAGAATCCAGATTTCAGCCACAGGCAGCAGTGCCACCAGCCACACTCACCTCCAGCATGCACCAGCAACAGGCAGAAATGCACCAGATGGCAGCAGACAGATGCAGAGTCCACAAGCAGAGCGGGAAAGCACCAGAGAACCAGAGGAAGTATGAGTACTCCACAAAAGACAGTCTTGCTAGTCTACACCCACAGAACGCCATTCAGAAAGTATCCCTCCCCACATCCACCACAGTGAACCTCCATCTTTGTCCCTGGCATAGACGTCCAGAGCATACCAGAAATAAAGCTCACCAGGGGAAAGTAAGGTCAAAGGGGCCATCTTTGAAAAGGGCAAAGGTGTCAGAGTAGTGAGTCCCAACTCCACCCAGGGGAAGGACTCTGAACCCATATGGGAGGAACAGTAAACAAAACAAGAGGCCTGCCTTCAGGCCACCATCATTGCAACTGCCCCTGAGGCAGCAACTGGCTAGACTCCCAGGCCAAATATTTTCAACCAGTGACTGGGGGCATCCAACCGTTACCTGCAAACCCCAGCAAATGACACAGCCTGCTCCTCTCAGGAGAAGACAGCCCCACCCAAGTGGGAGCAGCTTCCCCACAGGCAGCTCCATTTTTCCAGCCAGAGCTTGCCACACACCTTCAGCAACTCCAGGATCTTGCTCAGGGCCCGCCACAGCCACAACCAGCTCGAGGTTCCCACCCGGGAGCCCCACAGCTAGTTGGGGAATCCCTGCCAGAGTCTGCTGCCCACTGGCGCCAGCCCAGGGTTCTCAGATGGAACTGCTGTTGACAGCTCAGGGGTTCCACCTGGGGCCACTGCAGGAAGCGCAGGGGTCACAGGCAGAGCCTGCCACCTGCCCTCAGCAGCCCAGGGGTCCCAGCTGGGGACCACCGCAGGCAGCTCAGTGGTTCCAGCCAGAAACCATGGCCTTCCCTCAGCAGCTCACAGGTCCCACCTGGGTGCCATAGGCCCTACTGCCTCCAAAGTAGAATGCTGCTGTGGCAAACACCTTGGGAGCAACAGACTGGTTCCCCAAGCTGACCACAGTCCCCCAATCACTGACGGCACCCAACTTCAATCTACAATCCTCAGAGTACCACAGAGTCACCACTGCCCAGTACCTCTAGATTACATTGAGCCTAGGCAAGATAATAGGTATCTGGGGACAATTTGAGTGTGCCAAAGGGGTTCTTAGAGCAATTTTATCAACCCAAAAAGAAATAACAAGATTGTAATGGAATACATCTAGCTACTGAGTACAAGGCTCAGGGTTGGTTTTTACTTCCAAAGGGAAATTTCTGGGGACACTAAATCTGCTGCTAAATGCATATAAAGAGAGGGAATTTACCTGTCTAGGATTGTATACCTATAAGAATAGCACAACAGGACTTGATAGGTTTGGTTCAGGTCCAAAACAGTGCCAAAGGGGGCTAGCAGACTAGCATTCTAAATCCAAATGGGCAGAAGAAACACAAAAAGTATGGCAAGACAGGGAATCTTATCACCAATGCAAAACAAAGAGGAAACAGAGCACTCAATTGAAATCCTAGAGGAGAGCCCACAAAATGCTCTACCAACTTATGCTGATAAAAATGATAAATGAAAAGTTTGAGTCTCTCCAGACAAGTATCCTGGAGCATGAGGTGGCCAACCAAAGAATAATTCGTGAACCCAATGAATCCAATTGTAAGTTAATAGAGGACTTCATGTCCTCCACAAACAGAATGATATATGAACTCCAACAGAAACAGAAATAATCCTATGAAAAGATAGCTACTCACCTAAAAGAGATTAGAGATAGCACCCAGAACCAAATTAATGAAGTGAGGAAGTCCATACAGGACCAAAGAGAGAATTACAGCAGAGATATGGAAGCCATCGAGAAAGATTAAGCAGAAGGTAGGGAGACAAGAAACCAAGTCATAAGTTGAGGGAGTAGACTGGATGATGCAGAAGATCAAATCTCAGGAATTGAGGACAGCCTAGGCTTTATGGAGAAAGAACAAAAAGCACTACCAAATCAATCCGAAAAGCAAGACAAATCACTTCAAGAGCTTCAAGATACAAATATGAGACCCAATATAAGGCTAATAGGTATTGAAGAAAACCTAGAGAAAGAAGTTAATGGAATAGGCAACTTATTTAACTGAATATTAGCTGAGAATGACCCAATCATCCAGAGGGATAGAAACATTTAGGACGCCTAACAGACCAGACCAGAACAGGACTTCCCATTGACACATTTTAATCAAAACAGGATCAATGGAGGCCAAAGAAAGAATTAAGCCACTAGGGAAAAGAGAACAGTCACATATAAAGGAAAACCAATCAGAATTATCCCAGATTTCTCAGCGGAGACCATGAAAGCAAGGAGAGCCTGGAATGATGTTTGCCATATCCTAAAGAAAAATAACTATCAACCAAGAATTCTGTATCCAGATAAACTCTCATTCATAGCCAAAGGTCAAATAAAAGTCTTCCATGGCAAGGAAAAATTGAACCAATATATCTTCACCAAACCAGCACTACAGAATAGCCTCAAAGATGTCCTTCACATTACAAACACCAAGACCATGACCCAGACGGGGAAAGTATCCCTAAATAAAACTCCAGATTCATAGAGAAAAAAGAGAAGACACAGCCCCTACAAAGACAGATACAATGAAATTAACAAGCAAACACCTCTCAATCCTAACTCTCAATATTAATGGACTCTCCAATTAAACAACATAGATTGACAAGTTGGATCAAAAAAAAGATCCGTCTTTCTGCTGCCTCCAAGAGATGCACCTTGTCAGCAAAACCAAACATATTCTAAAAGTGAAAGGCTGGAATAAGATCTTTCAACTAAATGGCCCCTGGAAACAGGCCGGTGTCACAATTTCAGTATCACATAAAATTGACTTCAAACTAAAAAAAGTAAAAATTGACAAAGAAGGTTAGTACATGTTAATAAAGGGATCTCTTTGGCAGGAGGACATATCCATCTTAAACATCTACACACCAAATTCAGGAGCTCCCAACTTCATCAAACAAACACTACTCACTCTAAAAACTCTCATAGACCAAAACACATTGATTGTCAGAGACTTTAACACACCACTGTCACCTCTGGACAGATCAATATGCCAAAAACTGAGCAAAGAGACCTAAGAACTAAACAACTGCATAGACCATATATACTTAACCTATATCTACAGAATATTCCATCCGGCAACACCAGAATATACAGTCTTCTCAGCAGCACATTGAACATTCTCCAAAATAGATCACATGTTAGGGCACAGAGCAAACCTTGACAAATTCAGTAACATTGAAATCATTCCTTACATTCACTCAGACCACAATGGGATAAAACTACAGCTCAATGCTAAAGGCCACCAAAGAAAACCACACACAACTCATGGAGACTCAAAAATACATCGCTGAACCAACAATGGATCAACTAGGATATCAGAACAGAATTTCAAATGTTTATAGAATTAAACCAAATTGAACACACAAATTACCAACTCCTCTGGGACACAGAAATGGCAGTACTCAGAGGAAAATTTATATCTCTGAACACCTACATCAACAAATTGGAGTAATCTCAATTCAACAGCTTAACAAAGCACCTTAAGCTCCTTGAAAGGGAACAAAGCCAAACCCCAAGCCAATAGGCAGAACCAAATAATTAAAATCAAATCAGAATTAAATGACATGGAATCCAAAAAAAAAATCATAGAAAGAATCAACAAAACGAAGAGTTGGTTCTTTGAAAAAATTAACAAGATAGACAGACCCCTAGCAAACCTGACCAAAAACAAAGGGAGCCCACCTAAATAAACAATATCAGAGATGAAACAGGTAACATCACCACAGAAACAACAAAGATATAGAATATAATAAGGGACTATTTCGCAAAATTATACTCCAACAAATTCGAGAATCTGGAAGAAATGGACAAATTCCTAACAAAAATTGATATGCCCAAACTCTACCAAGAAGGCTTAGATCTACTGAACGGTACCATATCCAGCAATGGAACTGAAACTGCAATAAGAGATCTCCCTTCCAGGAAAAGCCCAGGTCCAGATGGATTCACAGTAGAATTCTCATACCAACACTCCTCAAACTCTTCAATGAAATAGAGAGTAAAAGCTCACCACCAAACACATTCTAGTATAACATGAATCACCCCCAAAACACAGGGACCCATCAAGGAAAGAGAACTATAGACCCATTTCCTTGTTGAACATTGATGCAAAGCTTCTCAACAAAATTCTGGCCAACTGACTTCAGCAAGTCATCAAAAAGTACACCATGATCAAACTGGATTCAATCTAGGAATGCAAAGTTGGTTCAATACACGCAAGTCAATTAATGTAATCCACCACATCAACAGGAGCAAGGTAAAGAATCACATGGTTATATCCCTAGATGCAGAAAAGTCATTTGACAAAATCCAGCACCCATTTATGATAAAAGCCCTGGAAAAACTGGGATTCCAGGGAACATTCCTGAATATAATAAAGGCTGTCTTTGACAAACCAACAGAGAGCTTAATACTGAAAGTGAAAAGTTAAAGCTATTCCCTGTAAAATCAGGAGTAAGACAAGGATGTCAGCTCTCCCTTCTCCTCTTCAACATAGTGCTAGAATTCCTAGCCAGAGCAATTAGGCAAGAAGAAAATATAAAGGAGATCCAAATAGGAAAAGATGAAATTAAACATTCTCTCTTTGCAGACAAGATGATCCTATTCCGAAAGAAACCCATAGACTCTACTCCCAAGCTACTAGAGCTGATTCAGAACTTTGGCAAAGTAGCAGGATATAAAATAAATTTTCAAAACTCAATGGCTTTTATATGCATCAACCAACAGAAGAGCAAGGCTCAAATCAGAAAAGCAACACCTTTTGCAATAGCCTCAACAAACATAAAATACCTAGGAATAACCTTAACCAAAGAAGTGAAAGACATCTATGATGAGAACTTTAAAAACCTGAAAAAGAAATTAAGGCAGAACTCAAGAAATGGAAAAACTTCCCATGCTCCTAGATTGGGAGGATTAACATCGTGAAAATGGCAATATTACCAAAAGCTATCTACAAATTCAATACAATACCCATCAATATCCCAACACCATTCTTCAATGAAATAGCAGAACCAATGCAGAAATTCATATGGAACAATAAAAAACCACGAATAGCAAAAACAATCCTAAGTAGAAAGAACAGTGCAGGAGGAATATCAATGCCAAGCTTTAAGTTGTGCTACAAAGCTATAGTAATAAAAACAGCTTGGTACTGGCCCAAGAACAGACTGGAAGACGAATGGAACAGAACTGAAAACACAGAAATGAACCCACAGACCTACGGCTACCTAATCTTTGACAAAGGTACTAAAAATATAGGTTGGATCAAAAACAGCCTCTTCAACAAATGGTGCTGGCAAAACTGGGTTAACACCTGTAACAAACTAAAACTAGATCCCCATTTATCACCCTGCACCAAAATCAATGGATCAAAGACCTAGAAATAAAATCACATACCCTGAAAACACTACAAGAAGGAATAGGAGAAACTCTAGGACTCCTTGGCACTGGAAGAAACTTCCTCAACAAAGGCCCAGAAATGCAACAAATCAAAGAAAGGCTGGACAATTGGAACAGAATCAAACTGCAGAGCTTCTTCAGGGCAAAGTCGTAGCTTCCAAGATAAAAGGAAAACCCACAGATTGGAAAAAAATCTTTACCAGCCATACAACAGACAAAGGCCTGGTATATAAAATATACACAGAACTCAAATAATTAAATTCCTCCAAAACAAATAAAGAACCAACAGCCCTCTCAACAAATGTGCTAAAGACCTGAAAAGAAACTTCTCTGAAGAGGAAATGAGAATGGCCAAGAGTCACATGAAAAAGTGCTCTACATCCCTGGTCAAAAAAGATATGCAAATCAAAACAACATTGAGATTCCATCTCACCCCAGTAAAAGTGTCCATTTATCAGGAAATCCAATAATAATAAATGCTAGAGAGGGTGTGGCCAAATGGAACCCTACTACATTGTTGGTGGGAATACAAACTTGTTCAACCCCTCTGGAAAGCAGTGTGCATGTTCCTAAGAAGGCTAAACATAGAGTTCCCCTAGGACCCAGAAGCCCCACTTTTGGGTATCTACCCAAAAGACTACAAGCAAGACCACACTAAAGCCACCAGCACAACTATGTTTATCGCAGCACAACTTGTCATTGCTAAAACATGGAACCAACCCAGATGCCCCTCAGTAGATGAGTGAATCAGGCAAATTGGTACATATGAACAATGGAATTCTATGCCTCCATCAGAATGAATGACACTGCCCCATTTGTAAGGAAATAGAAAGACTTGGAAAAAAATCATATTAATTGAAGTGACCCAGACCCAAAGGAATATAAACCCTACGGTGTCCCTCCTAGGGAATAGCTAGTACATAATTAGGCTATCCATGGGAGAAGATCAAAATACCATAAAAGCTAAACCCATATGATCACATAAGATGATGCCAAGTGAAATGAACTCCATGTTACGAAACAAAAGTTATACCACTGTTGTAATTATTATCAACATGCCATGTGAAACCGTACCTTTTGTATTTTTTTGTGTTTCTTTTTCTGTCTGTTTGGTTGTTTTGTTTAGTTTTGTCTCTCTTGCATTCTCTTCCTTTACCTTTGCTTCCACTATATCTCATCTGAATACCCTCTATACTTTTTATAAGGGTATTAGAACTGGGGAAGGGAAAGGGAATATCACAAATGAATGACAAAGGACAAAAAGACAAACCATTCCAAAAGTAATACTTACAAAACCATTTGGTATAAATCAATTGCACAATTCTTGGGGGGAGAAGGATAGTGGGAAGAGGGGAGGTGGCGGAAAAAGGAGGGAGGAGGTAACAAGTTGAACAAGAAATGTACTCACTGCCTTACATATGAATCTGTAACCCCTCTGTACCACACTTTCACAATAAAGAAAAAAGTTTAATAAAAAAAAGTATATGATTAAACAAAAAAAGACCTTAAAAAGGAAAATAATATTATTAAATGGAAAACCACAAAAATTGTCATATAAAAGCATTTTTCAATGAAAAAATAATAATATATTCAAGCTGAGCACTGAGTGCATGCTTGTGTAATCTGAACTAGTCAGGAAGCGGAAATCTGCAAAATCAAGAGTTGAAGCCAGCCTTGGCTGGAAAGTCTCCAACTAACCAGCAAAAGGTTGGAATGCAGTATGGCTCAAGTGGTAGAATACCAGCTATAAATGGGAAAGTCAAGTGAGTGTGTGACACTCTCAGTTCAATTCCCAGAAGCAGATAATAATTAATAATAATAACAAATTATAGTTGACACTGCAGAGTTCAATAGAAGTCTCTTACCTAATAAACACTTTTTTCTTTGTTAATAGCCTGCAAGTATATTAACTAATTTATTCTTCTTATCTGGGGATGGCAATACCTATAACTTCTTTTTTTATAATCAAGTTTACCATTAGAAAAACTAATTATTTTAATGATAATTTTAAAGTATGTATATTTATAAAAGTCCTAGTATGCATGCTGGAGTTTAGAAGAAACACAGTATTAGTTTGGGAGACATAAGGCATATAATTCATTATTTTATATCTAAAGAAATGTTATATTAAAATGAATATATTATATACTATATACATTTCAAAATATTCCCATACATTATAGAAAGTGGTTTGGTAGCTGCAAGATTTATTAGTTTCTACTTGTTACCAATACTGATTCTGATTACAATTCTAAATTTTTTTTGTTTTTATTCTTGTTAATTTTAATGTAATGGTGATGTGCAAAGGGGTTTCAGTTACCTAAGTCAGGTAATTAGTACATTTCCTTTGAATAGTGTTTCTCTCATTCTCTCCAAGTTTTCCCATTACAACTTCCCTAACCCCCCAACTCTGAGTTACATAATTCATTTTCAACGTAGTGTCTAGTGGGTTTCACTGCTGAAAATTTTATTTTAAAAATAACATTCATTTGGGCTATGTATAGTATTGTACACCTAAAATCTCAACTACTTGGAAGCAGGAAAAAAATCATAGTTTGAGGCCGGTCCAGGTAAATGCTACAGAGATCTTATCTCAAAAATAAGCTGAGTTTAATGACTAACACTTGTAATCCCAGCTATTTAAGAGATAAAGGTAGGAGATTATAGTATGAGGCCAGGTAGGCCAAACCATAATACCTTACCTGAAAACAAAATAAAATACTAAAATAAAATGAAAGCAAAATAAACCTGAGTATGGCTCAAATTCTTAGCAGGTATGAAGCCCTGAGTTCAACTCCCAGTACTGTCAAGATAATAAATAAATTTTTCTCTCAGTAAATTGTGTGGACAAAAAGTAGGAAAAAAAGTGGCACACTGGAAGATGCGGTTTATGATTGAGACACCTCAGTTCTCATTTTGCTGTATCTCTCACTTGCAGTTTTCACCAAGTCAATTCATTTACCTATGCCTTAATGACTAAAAAATAATTGTAACTAAAACTTAAAAGACTGGATTGATGTCCAAAGTCCACATCATCTCACGAGCCACCCATTTGTGCAAAGGAGGCTAATGTCCTCTCAGGGATCCTACATTGCTGCAAACTGCTTTCCTTACCCCTCATACACCAGAAGCAAACGTTCACAAGTGCCCCATGCTGGTGTTGTGAGGTAGGCCAGTGTGACCAGGGCCCTGTGTGCAGGTGGTCCATGTCCAACGATAGCTCAAGAAAGGAAAGGAGAATTTTAATTGATCCAAGACAGAGCTAGATCAGGTTAGGTAGTAATACTGTTACTATTATTTCCTGAAAGCAACAGAAAATTCTTTGGTCTTCCAGAGGTGAAATTAGGACTGGAAAAGGAAACTTTCTAAATAAACAAATAAATAAAAAGTTAGCTTCATATCTGAAACCTAAAGGCTCAAATCCTTCAATAAACACATTGGTCAGAGCATGCCTGTAATCCTAGGTACAACTGAGGCTGAGATATGAAGGATCATGGTTCTAAGACAGCCTAGGCAAACAACTCTGAAAGACTCTATTACCAATTAACCAGCAAGGAGTTGAAGTGGAGATATAGCATATGTAATAGAGTGTCCATCTTGAGTGAAAAGGCCAATTGAGAACACAAAGCCCTGAGTTCAGTTCCCATTTCCAGTATGCAGCACATGTGCACATAATCTCTTGATGAAGCCATTTTTGAATAATGAAAATCAATCACTGCAAAATACATAATAGGCATCTAATAAATATTAACTATTATTAAATCAGTTCAAAATTAACCTGCTTGTTGGGAAGCAGATTGTATAAGTTGGAAGTCATTTTTCAAAACTCTCTTGCATGCAGGAGGATGAGATCTGAAAATTTCAGTTTGAAGTCAGTCCAGGATGAAAAGTTCATGAGACACCTATCTCCAATTAAACACCAAAAATCCAGAAGTGAAGCTGTAGCTCAAATGGTAGAGTGACAGTCTTGAGCAAAAATGGTAAACAAGAGCATGAGGCCTTGAGTTAAAGCCCCACTACAGGCATACCCCCCACAAAACTTCTGGAATTCTATGGACAATTTGGATTGACAGCTTGATTCTCCTCAATAAAGGCTGTGCAGTTAAACTGAGAGATGTGAGCTTTTAAAAGCAACCTTTGGATCTCTTTCTTGAGCTTTCTGAAAAATCATCACAACTCTCAACAGAGAGGCAAATCATCCAGCTTCAGGAGGATTCAAGAAAACCACAAAAATGCACAATGCTGGTGCATTTGTCTTGTGCATTTGTCACTGTGAACTGAAAATAAATTAATGTAAAATGAAATTTTATTAATTTCTTACTGGTCTCTCACAACATACCTTTCTAACAGTCCAGATGTGCTAGTAAAATTCATCTTTGATTTTCTTTTGAGCCTCTCCCAAGAAATCATCAAACTGTATTCATTATCTCTCCTGGAATAGAAGCAGTAAAATTCCATAGGAAATTACTCTTGGGAGTTTTCCAACACAATATCACAACCTTCCGACTTTGAAGATCTGAGAACCAGTAGGTTAGAAATGCAAAGTTCCAGTGGAGGCTAGAAAGAAGGAAGGTGTGGACTAAGCCTTACTGAAAGCTCCAGAAGCCTCCTCCCAAGGACAGAGCATGAGGAGAAGGAAGGACAATTCTAAAGCCAATATTGCTCACAGCTCCTAAAATTTGTTTCTCGACTTTCTGTCACCTTTACAGAAAAAAGAGAGATGAGGAGAGGAGAAGGAAGAGAAGGAGGGAGAGAGGGAGGGGGGAAAGGAGGGAAAGAAGGAAGGAAGATAAGGAGGAAGGGAGATGAAGGAGGAAACAAGGAAAAGATGGAGGGAAGGAAGGAAGGAGGGAAGAAGGGAAGAAAAAAGGAAGGAAAGGAAGGAAGGAAGGAAGGAAGGAAGGAAGGAAGGAAGGAAGGAAGGAAGGAAGGAAGGAAGGAAGGAAGGAAGGAAGGGAGGGAGGGAGGAAGGGAGGAAGGGAGGAAGGGAGGAAGGGAGGAAGGGAGGAAGGGAGGAAGGGAGGAAGGGAGGAAGGGAGGGAGGAAGGAAGGGAGGAAGGGAAGAAGGTCTTTGGGTTTCCACAGCTTCCTAATAGGAACTATACTGTGTCCTCCATTCCATATTTTGTCTAACCTGCCATAAATGGTACAATCATTTTAAAAACCTGCATGCAACTTTAAATATGTGATTTTTAAGGAATATAAATGATGTTTCAATAAAGTAATTAAAAATTATATATTCCTTAAGGAAAATGCAAACAATACAGAAAAATCATATTTCAAAACCCAAACTGTGCAACCTCCCCCAAGCCCCCATGGATCAGATCATCAGTGCCTTTTTTTCTGCTTTCTGTGTTAAAAACACTCTCTAATATGGATCCAACCTCAGGATTTCCCTTGCCACTCAGCCATGTTGTCCGCACTATGTTGTAAATATGAGTCTTTTAATAGAAGAGAAATCAAGCCTCAACTACAAGGACTATACCGTTCCAAAACCAAAACCACTCGGATGACTCGGGGCGGGGGGCGGTAATCTGAGCTAATCTGTTGTCTTAGTAAAGCTTTTACAGGCTGCCAAAAACACCCCAAACTCCAAACTTAGTGTTCATACATATAATCAGAAGTAGATACCATGCCTGATAAAATACCCCTGGTTCTACAACATTTTCAACCTCCGACAGATTTACCCTAAATATACAAACCTTGGTCGCAGTGCAGACTTATGGTAACCCCAAACCGGAAAACAACACTGTATTTTTTAAATTTTTCATTATCAGTTTGCACATTTCCAAGTTAGAGGAAGGTGGCTTCCAGAAACATAAACACCTCTCATTCCTTCAGCTGGAAAGTTATTGCAATCTAGTTTTTTTTCTCTTAACACCATTATCACCGTTATTTGACTAGCCCATCAATCAGAATCCTCTCAACATGGATTGGAGAGGACTGGGAAGCCAGGACTGTGAGTTCACACTGCCACCTGCCGGAAAGAAGGGGAATGACAGCATGCCTCCTGAAAAATCAAAAATGACTGATCTGCCAGGACTATGAGGAAAATCTTAGGGGCGTTTTATTCATTTGTGAGACAGCCCACAGGGTCAGCATCTAAGCTAGCAATATTCAACCTGTTAAGAGTGGCTATGTTTTATGTGATAGAGGTGGCTAGAGCTATATAGGGAGAGATTTGAGGGAAAATGGACAAACACTTAAAGAAAATTTCCACTTAAGAATAAACACTAAGGATGTCATTATTAATGTCTCTCCATCTAACTTCCTCCTTCATCTAACCTCCTCTTTTATTCTCTATTCCTGATGCTAAATAGTTATCCTTCCTGTTGCTCTAGCTCTGTGTATCCAAACACACCACATCCCCTTTATGACATTCAGGCTTTCATATATGATGGCTAACCGTGTTTGTCCTTTAATTGACCTTCAAAGACCCAGTAACAATATGACTTTGTCCCTCACTGGAGGACTGGCAACTCTCAATGCTGATAACCTTCCAATTTATTCTTCTAACCAACTACTACACTTCTACATTCCTAGTTATCTCCCAGTCTTTCCCAAGTGAAGCATCAAGAAGACTGCCCTCCAGTAACTCCTATGAGACCTCACTGTTTACCTGGCCAACAAGCCAAGTCCCTGTGAGCAACCCCCCTTACCTCCATCCACCTGCATGTCACATGGTATAGTGTGGCTTCTACTCTCCCCATATGCTTTGTCCTGTGTTCACTGAAGTCCTTCTCTCTCAGCATCTCCTCTCTTCCCCTCTCCTCTCCTTTTCTCTGCTCTGTCTCTGTCCCTGCTCCCATCTCTCTCTCTCCTTCACACACACACACACACACACATACACACACACACAGATGCATGTGCACACACCTGGGATTGAACTCAGAAACTCATAATCTCACTTTGTCACTCAAGTCTGATAGTCTAGCACTTGAGCCACTCTTCCAGTTCCAGCTTTCCATGGCTAATTGGTGACAAAAGTCTTGTATACTTTTCGCTTGGACTGGCTTTGAACTGCAATCCTCAAATCTCCTGGGTAGCTAGGGTTATGTGGTAAGTCATGAACATTTAGCTCTTCTCTCTTTTCTAACCAACCATATTACTCTACCTCCCTCTCTGGAACACATTCCTGAAGTTACCACAATTCGTGAACATTTCTAACCTCTTTTGCAGTTGTTTCTTTACCTCCCATCTCCAAAATCCAGATGGCCCAGGATCACATACTAGGTCTCCTGCGTCTGCTGAGCTCTTCCCCCAACCTCATGAGCTATCTCTGTCATTTAAATCTTACTCAAATACTAATCTCTAAACTGGACCTCTAGGTGCTGCCTGGCTCTGCCAATGCCCAACACCTGACAACCATTTCCAGTCTCAACTCCCGATCTCTCTTCCAGCCACACCTCTGACATCCTCCCACATCTCCACAAGGCAATAATTCTTAGCTGACACTTTCTACAGATATTTGGGGCCTACCAGTTCTTCTGAGCCCAGGTAACAGGCATTCTCTGCTCTTTGTTTCCTGCTTTATAAAGCCAGCTCTGCAGGACATTGTGCCTGCTTATCCTTCAATATTCAGCCTAGTAGAAATGTTTTTCACCCTCTTCTACCTCGTTTATTTCTATTCTGCTTCTCTTCTCCTTGTGAAATGGTGCAAAGAAGCCAGAAAGATCCTTTCAAACATCATTTGGATCGGCTTGGATCAGCTCTGTATCTTCAGTATCTTTTTTTTTTATGTATACATTTTATTGTTATTATTTTTTTTTTTTTGCCAGTCCTGGGCCTTGGACTCAGGGCCTGAGCACTGTCCCTGGCTTCTTCCCGCTCAAGGCTAGCACTCTGCCGCTTGAGCCACAGCACCGCTTCTGGCGGTTTTCTGTATATGTGGTGCTGGGGAATCGAACCTAGGGCCTCGTGTATCCGAGGCAGGCACTCTTGCCACTAGGCCATATCCCCAGCCCACATTTTATTATTTTTAAGTAACTGTACAAAGCAGTTGCTCTTTAACAAAGCAGTTTAATTAATAAATATATCTTGATCCATGTCACCCCTTTCAGCATTTTCACCCATCCCTCTCTTCCCCTCATCTCTCTTCATTCTTCTTAATTTTGTAGGAAATACATTGGACTCTCAACTGCATTCTAAGTGTCATTCTTATTTAGGTAAAAGTATCAGATATCCACATGGCTCAAACAGCTCTGCTCTTCTCTCCACCAAGCTCATCCATCAACTGTCTCCTTCTGTTCTTTAAACACAGGCCTTGTGATTTCCTCCCTCGGGGGCCTTGGAACTTGTCCTCTGCGTGCTCTCTGTTCTTCAAGCTCCTACTCTCCCTCCCTTTGGGGATGCCTCTCCCCTCTTACCCTCTTTTCAGTGGGACCACAACCATCTCCCTGCTGTTCCTTACATTGTCTTTCAGTTTGCTCTCCTCTCTAGCAAGCAAGTGGCCAAAGGCCTGTCCTGTCTTATATTTTCGGTTTGTTTTCTAGTGCTTAGAACACATTCGGTATGCTGAGCATCTGAGTTGGAGGCTCAATAAATTTTTAGAATATGCTCAAGACTGAATGAACGAGTGGATGGGTTTTTAATAAAAAGAAGTCTAAATATGGCAAGCTATCCTGCATGGTTGCTAAAACTCAAAACAATCCCTAAATCTCTGAAGAAGCATAGCAACAGATGGTGGGCAGGTAAAACTACTCAGCCCAAAACAAGGATCATCTACCTAATAAGTGCCACCAAGAAATGTATTAGTCAGAGCCCCACAGATGTAGTGAAGTGCTTACCTGAGGGATTGACGTCACCAGAAGAAAACTGCAATTTTGCTCATCAGGATGGTCATGCATACATCCTAGAGCAGTGCATGTCTCTGCTTTATGTAAGGCATGTTGTCTAGTTTGGGGTTTTGTCCAGCTTATTCTTCCTCACATGTGTTATCAAGGAGGATGGCAATGAGTCTGGCTGCCATCTGCTCCTGGGAGATCCATCAGGGCAGCTGTGAACCACTGCAAGGTGCAGCACCCAGAACATCCAGCAGGAGCAGAAGCAAGAAGGCACTTGGCCAGTATGAGGGAGGGCAAATGCATTTATTCCATAGTGAGAAAGATATAAACACAAGGCATGTTCATGTCAGTGATGAGGTGGATGGTGTTACTTGATTCTGAATACAGTTCTGATTCATGCAGGACATGAGCAAGGAGAAGTTTTATCTGAGAAAAGAGGGTAGGCTTGAGAATACTGAAATACAAAGAACCTCTGCAATGTTTGGAATGAGAAAGAAGTTGGATACATTCGTTGTCATCACAGACTATTGACAACATGAAAGGTAACAGGCAGAAGCAGGAGTTGGCCACTGCCATACTTCAATCATAAAAAAAGGCAATGAATGGGCTTTACCTCAGTATCAGGGTGCTTGTCTAGCACCCATGAGTCCCTGGGTTCAATCCTCACACTAGAAAAAAGTAAGCCACCTTGAAGATTATAATAAGATAAAGTAATGATGAAGGTTTCAGTAAGAGCTCTGCCCTAGACGAGGTGTGTGGGTAATGGTTAGTGGGTGAGTGTTCATATTAAAGATTAATATCTGACTGACTCTTGTTATAACACCTTGCAAATCTTTGCTACATATTTTGTGCCAGCCAATGTACTCTGATAACTGAGGTCCCAGGTCTGACTGGTGTAAGGCTCAAATACAGCTAATTTGGCCCAGACTCCATTCTACTAGGATCTCTAATGGGTAATGAAGGAGAAAAAGGAAAAGCAAAACAGAAGGCGCAGAGAAAAAGTATATACAAAAGTGCAGAGCCCAGACGGCATTGCTACCTACAGTAATATTGGTGTAGACTCTATTAAATAATCTACCTTTGTAAAATACTATGAATTTGTTTATCCTTTAAGATTTTAATTTTTTAAATTTCTGGTGCTAGGGCTTGAATCCAAAGCATGAACATTCTCCCTTAGCTCCTTCACTCAAGGCTGGCGCTCTACCACTTGAGCCACATCTCCATTTCTTTTTTCTTTTCTGCTATTACATGGACTTTCTTGCTGAGCTGGCTTCAAATCATGATCCTAAGATCTTGGGGCCCTGTATAGCCAGGATTACAGATGTGCTCCTTTGGAGCCCAAGTATCTTTTTTGATAATCTATTACAAATTTTACATGTGATAACAGACATAAAAATTTGCTGCAACACTGAAAGAAAATGAAATGAAAGTGTCGGCTACACCAGCAGCTTTCACAACATGCCATTAGCAAGGAGTGTTCGTGTGGAGCAAGGATGGCAGGCACAGGAGTCTGGGGTATAGGAAAAACATCAAGGAGATGACATTTCTATGTCTTGTACCTCTTAGATATCCAAATTTCATGTTTATAAAAATCTACTTGTGGAGAGAGGACAAGAGAAGGCATGACACTGATCAAGACACATTGTACTCATACAGTGAAATGTTAAACTGGAATCTCTGTGCAAACTACTTAAAAATAATTTCAAAATTTAAAATTAATACTCCCTTTGTAGACCAAACCTAATGTGCTTATTTCACTGGTATGTATCACAGCTTTTATGCCAATCAAAGTAAGTTTCAGATGATAGACTTATACATTAGAGACATTGGTAGTGTGGAGAGGGTTATGGACCAGAAAGGAAACAGTGAAGATGCATATAATATCTTTGAGTAATATACCATAAAACCTGTAACGTAGAGAAAACGATTCTTAACTGTCTGCCCACTAGACAGTCCTGGGTAAATGATGAAGAAAACCATTGCCAACATCCTTCTCCTGATTTCCTGTGTGTTGGGGCAGGTGGTGCTGGTTCTGAATCCTGATTGGTGGTCACAGCTTCCATGGGGACAAGCTCTGGCTGGAGACCCCACAGGGCATCATTGCAGTTTCTGACACCTGTCCTATAAAACATGAGTTAGGAGCAGAAAATTCAATCAAAAGCACATTCAACATGCAGCAGTTCTTGACAGAATCTCTTCAAAACATGTTACACAGTTATTTATTCACACATTTGTTCTCTTCTTCCATCACTTCAACAACAGCAGAGACCAAGTCCCCCTCCCTCCCTACCCAGCTCTGAACCTAGCCTCATAAACACCATGAAGGAGCAAAAATCCACCAGGGAATGACAAAAACTCGATTACACATGCACACACACACACACACACACACACACACACACACACACACACATCGGTGGCCTATTTCCCAGTGTGAGTGTCTGGGCCTCTTCATAGGAAGCTTTGTAGAGTTCCAAAGCATTTCAGAGAACTTCTGCCTTCAATATGCACTTCTTATTGAAGAACAAACTTGGGCAACTTCAAAGTCAGGATTACTTTTCACATCATATGCACTTTTGCCTAGAATTGTGCAGAGGAAGAAGGGAATGTCCTCAAGCTCTGTTCTTTTCATATATGCCCTAAAAGAGGACCCATCATGGAGTCATATGTTCGTGAAGAATAAGGATGGAAAAACTAGAAAAGAATGCCACTTCCTTTGACCTTTGCTGCAGCTAACCTACATGGAGAACAAGATGCTCTTGAGAGAATAGGCAAACCGATACAAATGCAAAACTTACAAGACAATATGCTGTAAATCAACTGTACAACTCAGGAGGGAGCAGAGAAAGAGGGAAGGGGGAAGAAAAATGAGGGAGGAAGCAACAAGTTTGATAAGAAATGTACTCACTGCCTTACTATGAAACTGTAACCCCACTGTACATCACTTTGACATTAAGTAAATAAAATTTTTAAAAAGAAATAAAAAGGAGAATACTGTACTGCCATCAATGCATCTGAAACAACTTTGTCATGATGCCATTGCAAACACTAACTAAAATAATATAAGAACAGAACAGTTCTAAGCAAGTTCTTAACAGTGGGCTCTTCAGGAAAAATACTCAAGTTCCACTTCTCCATACCAGTAGCAGCACTCAGAGGCCTCAGTTCTCAGAATGGTTCCCCAATTAAATTGTGCTTCCCAAGACACAGGGATGTGTCTTTTAGGCTACTTCCAGTCCAATATGCCTTAACCTTACCCAAACTATTTAAAAGTCACTATTATTTCTTATGTGGTATAATTCTACTAAGATATTAGCCTATTTTATTTTTTCTGGTCTCTTAGAGCATATTTATAGCACATTTCATAGTAGAAGCTACAAGAAGTCAATCTATACATTCACTAGAATTTACAGCAGAATGTGGACATTGAAGTGAGATGATTAGAAATAAGCAAGCTAGAAACATGTTGTTGGGATAGGTCAATGGCAAACAAGGCAGATGTGGAGGGAGGGAATAGGAGGGGAAGAGAAGGAGCTGGGTTATGTGTTTATGAATGAAGATCCTGTAATCACTGGGCTATAGGACTGAGGAAAGGAGTAAACCTGGTGGCCAAGAGCCTGGATGTTAAGGAATCACTCCCTGGACTTCTGATGTTAACAGACTGACTCACAACATTCATCAGCCTTGCTGACTCACACCCTCTGGAGTCCCCAGAAAATAACAGCCTCAGTCTGACTATCCATGTCCAAGAGCTGGCATGTGGTAAGCATGCAGTAGCAATGGATGACATGTAGCCTGCTCTCTAGAAGTTAATGAGGCACAATAAGCTACTTTTCCAAGACTGATAACCCTCATATCCACAGATGCCAATAGAAGCTTGAGGTCTTAGAATCTCCAGTATGGACCTACTTTATAAGTCTGTCCACTACTTTTCCATTGCTTCACATCAATAGGCCAGTTCAGTGTTCACTCCACCAGACTTCCTAATCACCACATACCCTCTCAAGTCAACCAGTCTGATAGCCTCTCCTAGCGTTCCTGACCCCCACCACCACCCTGCACCATATAATTAGAATACATTTTCTCTGGGAGGCAGTGGCTCATGCCTATAATTCTAGTTATTAGAAGGCTGAGAACCAAGGGTCAAATTTCAAAGCAATCCTAAGCAAATAAATTCAGAAGATATTTATCTCCAATTAACCATCAAAAAGCAAGAAGCAGATTTGTGGCTCAAGTGGAAAAGCACTAGCCTTGATTGAAAAGGCTAAGGGATTCTTTCATTCATTTTTTTAATGTACTGTGTGCAGTTATTTCTTTTTTCTGTCATTTTTCCCTTTTGGTTTCCCTCCTGTTGTCACTATTTTTTTATTTAGACACCCTTTGTCTGGTATATAAGATATCTGATTTGGGAATGGGAAGGGGAATCACAGGAATGGTGAGACAAATCATAGAGGCTGAACCTATGCAACAGTGATATTCACAAAACATTATGTTGAAAATGAACTTTACAACTTGGGAGGGGTGGGGGAGGGAAAGTGAGAGAAAATGAAGGAGGAAGTAACAATGTCCCAAAAGAATTGTACTTACGTAACTGTAAACCCTCAGTACGTCACCTTTACAATTAATGTTTTTAAAAGAAAGAAAGAAAAAGCTAAAGGACAGTACCCAGTCTCTGAATTCAAGTCCCAGGATTGGGAAGTAGGAAAAAAGCTATATGGTTTTCTCTCCTCATCTCAGCATGGAAAGCTGTTTGCTATTTTTAAAAGTAAAATATAAACTTGCTTTCATACTCTATCACAGTGAAAATTTGTCTCTTTTTCATTAAATGAAAAACCACATAGATGTTATATAAGTTGTTTTATGTCAGGGTAGTAAGTTATGAGTCACCCCATGGAAAAGATTTCTTTCAAGCCTATTGAAGACTATTTATTTCCATAGTAGTATATGCTTTTGTTCTGAGTTTTGTTCTTCACTTTGAAATAGAAAGGAAAAGAGCAGCCCTAATATTCAGAATTTTAGGAAAGTTCTATAGTTGCTGCCTACTGGATAGAATCATGGAATCCAACCTCCAACAAGATCATGCTAAGAAATGATTGTCAAAGCTCAGATAAAAATATCAGATTATTGTGTGCTATTGATTAAATGTTTGATTCCCCTTCTTCAAATTCATGTGTTGAAATTCTAAGCCTGGATGTGATAGTACTTGGAAATGATCCAGGTTAGGTATGTTGTGAGGATTGAGCCCTAGTTAGGGGATTAGTGTCAATATTAAAAGAGGAGACTCCGTGGGTCTGTCTGTGGACTCCATCATTTGATAACACAACAATTAAATAGCCATCTGCAAATAGGAAGGGGCTCTCACCAAATTCAAATCTACCATGCTTTTCCCAGGTACCTCTCAGCTCCCAGAATAGTGAGGAATGAGTATTTGGTGTTGAATCCAAACTGTCAATGGTAGTTATTTATAATAAACCAAATTGACTATGACAGTGTGTCACCAACAAAATACTAAATAACCTATTTTTTCTAGCTACACTGAGTGAAAGCACAGCTTACCAATTTCATTTCAATTCTCATCCTAATCTCCCTTATTACAAATAAGACTGATGAAGAAAAACAACTGTCTGTACTTTTTCATATTCTCTGGTCTATAGCAAATCTCTGCTTCCTAAGGGATGCTTTCTGAGCAACCAAATAAAACTCAAGTTCTATAAAGTATGTCCTCACACCATGACATGTTTAGTGCCCCTGGATGCCTAAGTTCTCCTTAGCTGCAAACACAACTTCAGGAATTTTCCTCATAGTCTTTGGATGAAAGGCATTGATGTAAAATAACAAAAGGGCTCTGAGGCAAGACCTTCAGTAAAAGAAGTTTTATCCAAATATATTTTTGTTTTATTCATAATACTTATTTTGAATATGTTCAGAATTCCAAAAGATTCATGATTCTACTGCCTACAACTTCAGTCTCCTAAGAAATCAAATGCTTATGGGGGAAAATGATGCTGCAATGAAACTTTTTGTGGCTTGAATATTAATATGTTTTAAAAGATTAATTTTATATTTATAGATGTTATGGCTTATATTTAGAAGTAAAATTAGATGGCCCTGTAAAATAAACCATACATGTTAAGAAAATCCAAGGAAATTAAACTAATGATAGTTTGTATTATTGGCTACATTTAATTTCTTAGTGGAAAATACATTTAAACTAGATACATGACTCAAATGGTTGAATGCTTTCCACATAAGTTTAAGGTCCTAAGTTTAATCCTCAGTATTGCAAAACAAAAAAGAAGTACCAGCTGGGAATATGGCCCAGTGGCAAGAGTGCTTATCTTGTATACATGAAGCCCTGGGTTCGATTCCTCAGCACCACATATATAGAAAATGGCTAGGAAAAAAAAAAAGAAAGAAAATGGCCAGAAGTGGCGCTGTGGATCAAGTGGTAGAGTGCTAGCCTTGAGCAAAAAGAAGCCAGGAACAGCACTCAGGCCCTGAGTCCAAGGCCCAGGACTGGCAAAAAATAAAATAAATAAATAAATAAACAAAAAAGAAGTACCCAACAACTAAAGGGAAATATACCATTTAAAGGCAGCTGCTTCTTTAAAGAATTAGTGTAGAAAAATAATTACTAAATAATAATAATTATTACTATAATATTAATAATTACTAATAAAATTGTAATAAATATAGTAGCAGCAAAAACTATAGGTATTGGTTATCTCTGCATCTATTCTTAAGAACTATTTTATATTTACTATTCCTAGACTTCAGGGCCAGCTTGTCAAATCACTATGGTTATCCTTATTTAAAAATAACAAAGAAAACTATGGTTTGTGATTTTAAAATGAGAGTCTTAAGAACAAATAGAGAACAAGTACCTTTTCTATAATTACATTAGGTAATGGAGTGAGAAGTGTATATAAGAGATATAGAGAAGTTATTTGACAATATTATGTGGGTATGGAGGCCAGCTGTTGATAAAGTACACCACTAAGAAATCAGAAATACCAGAAGAGAAAAGAAATCACAACAAAGGAGATTATACACTGAAGAGAAAATGTACATTAAAAGTAATGAACAAAGCCAAGCACCAGTGATTTATGACTGTAATCCTAACTACCCAGGAGACTCAGAACTAAGGATGTCAGTTCAAAACCAGCATAGGTAGAAAAGTCATTGAGACTCTTATCTCTAATTAACCACCAAAACAGTCTGAAGTGGAGCTGTGGCTCAAGTGGTAAAGCACTGGCCTTGAGGGAAAAAAAAATTAGAGACAGTGCCCAGACCATGAGTTCAAGCACCAGGACAGGCACAGGAAAAAAAAAAAAAAAAAAGTAATGATACTGCTGGCACTGGTGGTTCACACCTGTAAGTCTAGCAATGCAGGAAGCCAAGATCTGAGGATCATGATTTGAAGCCAACCCAGGCAGAAAAGTCTGAGAGACTTCTATCTCCAATTAACCAGCAAAAAGCCAGAAATTAAGCCATGGAATAAGTAATAGAGTTGAATCCTGCAGCAAAAAAAGCTCAAAGATGGCACTCAAGCCCTGAGCTTAAGCCCCAGGACACGTACATGGAATGACACATGGGTAATAACACTTCTAGATCAAGGATTTTGTGAGAAGAATGACAAGGGAACATAATCCTCACATTGGAGATGTTGAGTTTCTATTAAGGAGTCATGGAAGAAAAATGCATTGACAGAGAATATACAACGAAAGAAAATGTGTCACTTGCATCAGAAATCCCAGATAAGGAAGAATAACAGAAAGTAGGATGATTAACACAAGAATTACTAAACTGTTAAAATATAACAGTTTCAATTGAAAAGTGAACCATTAAACAATGTACTGTCATTTACAGAAAAAAAAAAGAAGAAGAAAAGAAAGAAAGAACCCGTGGCTCAACCATCAGTGGTCATTTAGGAAATTTCTGTTACTGAGAGCTGTTCCAAGGATGTGAGTCCTTTAAATGTTTGCTTATCTAGCACATGGATTTCATTCTTGTACAGGTACCTGAAAAATAAAATCCTCAAATAAAAATCATTATAGATACCAGGTGAATTAGATTAAGGGTTTAAAATCTGAAGTTTATGACCCAGGTCTAAGTCTATGGATTAGGAGAGAGTAATAGATTCCCCAGTAGTATATGGAAAATAGGAATTCATTCAAATAGGTTTTGAGGCTCTTGTCAGATTCTTAAAGGTTTCCTTGATCCAGAATATTAAGAAACCTAAAACAATTTTATATTTTTAAAAAACCTTGCACTAAGTATGCTGTATGTTTTCGAATAGCAACACACAACTTCTCTAAGCAAAAAGAAGTTTGATCCTAAATATATTTGAACATCATTTGGTTGAGATGATGTCATGCTAACTTATCACCTGGGCTGCCCTTGAACCATGATCCTTCCAATATTCATCTCCCAAGTAGTGAGGATTACTGGTATCAGCCACCATTACTTGGAGATAAGAGTCTCATGGACTTTCCTGCCTGGGCTGCCTTTGAACTCTGATCTTCAGATCCTGGCCTTCTGAGTAACTAGGATTACAGACATGAGCCACTGACACCCAACATCTTTACATCTTTACCTCACATCTAGTTTAAGTTTGCTTTGACAAATCTTACTGGGACCCAAAATCTACATCTTAGGATGGTAAGAAATAAAAATGTGCACAACCATACTGCTTCAAACAGATTGTGAAATGGGTTGAGCTCTGGTTTCAGAAATTAAAAGTGGTTCACAACTATGATACAGGTAAATTGGAAGGATGTCTCAGACATTGACTGGAACTCTAGCTCAGATCTGCCTTGACACATTCTACTTTAATCATAGCTCTGAGGTACAGACAAAATATTAGGATTCTTCAAAACTAACAGTGCAACAGGGTAAAAAAATCACTATTGCAAAGGTTGGTACTCCAGAGAGGTCCACTGTACCTCTCCTAATGCTGTAGACTATTATAATGGCACTGAGCTGCGTTAATTTTATAGTATCTTACCTTCAGGGCTAAGAAATGGCCCAGTCTTACACAGAAAATACAGTTTCCCACACAGTCACATATGGAAGTATATATTTACAAACACAATTTAGTTGACTAAAGTATAGTATCCAGAACAGTGGATTTCCATGGAGTAAACCTTTCAAACAATTAACTGTTAAAGTAAATACCAGAAATTGAAAAAGATTTTAGAGTAACTAGATGGATGAAAAAAGGAACAAGAGACAAGTCAGAATAATCAACACACATATGTGATAAAGAAAGTGGGAAATGTAAAATAAACGTGGGGGAAAGAACAAACAGAATAGAGGAAAATGATAGAAGGGGTGACTCTGATCAAGAAACACTGGACACTTATATTATCATGTTAAATTGTAACACCCTTGAACAACTTTCAATGTACAGGAAAAAAACTTAAAAACTATTCTAACTTTTGTGCAGACATAGAGAAGCTGCAAATCCTTTCACAAGTTTTTTTTAAGTTTTTATTATAAAACTGATGTACATAGAGGTTACAGTTTCATACGTTAGGCATTGGATACATTTCTTGTACTCTTTGTTACCTTGTCCCTCATACCCCTTCCCTCTCCCTCTTTCTCTTCCCCACCCCCCTCTGCCCCGGAGGTGTTCAGTTCACTTACACCAAACAGTTTTGCATGTATTGCTTTTGTAGTTGTTTCTCTTTTTTTTACCCTGTGTCTCTCAAATTTGGTATTCCCTTTGAATTTCCTACTTCCAATACCCATAAACACTGTTTCCAATATACTCAGATAAGATTACAGCGATAGTGTAAGTACAACCACAGGAAGGTGATACAAGAACATTATCAATAATAAAAGCTACAGATAAACATAGGACGTTGAAAGTAGTTACAACTGTGATATAACAATTGTTTCCACTACATGGAGTTCATTTCTCTTAGCATCATCTTATGTGTTCATAAGGGTATAGCTATTGGGCCTTTTGATGCTCTGTTATGAATTGCCTAAACCTGTACTAATTATTCCCAATAAGGGAGACCATAGAGTCCATGTTTCTTTGGGTCTGGCTCACTTCACTTAGTATAATTTTTTCCAAGTCCTTCCATTTCCTTACAAATGGGGCAATGTCATTCTTTCTGATAGAGACATAAAATTCCATTGTGTATATGTACCACATTTTCCTGATTTCCTGATCCATTCGTCTACTGAGGGGCATCTGGGTTGGTTCCAGATTCTCGCTATGACAAATCACAAGTTTTTATTATTATTTTCAATTTTCAGTCATGATTATGTTTCAAAAAGACTATCATTTGTTTCAAAATCATTAAATATTCATAGAGACATGCCTGAAATGCAAACTGCTCATAGCAGTTTTTGCCACAAATAAGCACATTGGTTATAAAGTCTTGTATTATAGAAAATGATCAAGGGAAAATGACCAGAATGAAGAATCGAAGTTCTGTGGTTAGAACTACTACATGGAGTTTGGGATATATTGCATATTGGTGTGTCAATGCCAAGGAGCTGCTGGCTTCATGTGGGATAGTGGTAACCACATGGATGCCCTCCTTCCACACTTCCTCCAAAATCACAGTCTTGACCAATTGCCACTGTGAGGTGCTGTTTCACTCTTGTAATCCTAAGTACTCAGGAGGTGAGACCTGAAGATCTCAGCGGCAACCCCAGAAACATAAATCTGTAAGACACTGATCTCTGAAAAGCCAGTAGGGGAAGTGTGGCTGAAGTGGAAAAGGCCAGCCGTGAGGTCAAATATCCAAGCAAGAGTACATGGTTCTGAGCTCAAGTCCCAGCATCCAAACCAAAATAAAAGGAATAAAGCCATCTATTTTCAGATGGCCACTTTGACAGAAGGGAGGTGGTATATGATAGAACATTTGTGTATTTGCCAATGAAAAATGGACTTATTCTTGTCCAATTGTTTTTTTCCAATTGATCTACTGGAATTTTTCTTACATTTGGATACTAATTCTTTTTACCAGATATGTAGTTTGCAAAAGTATTCTGCCATTGATTTCTGTTTTGCCCTAAAACTTTGTTCAAGATAATTTCACAATGTAATCTTTCAATATTTTCTGAGTATTCTGGACAGTAAGAGGAAAAAGATTATAAAAGAGCCAGACTCATGTAGAGAAAGAAGATATATAGAACTTAAAATCATAAACATTTAGCATGTTTTCTTTCATATGTGGACTCTAGATTATTTTTTAAGATGCAAAGGAAGCTAGATGCCAGTGGCTTATGCCTGAAATTTAAGCTATTCAGGAGACAGAGTTCTCAAGATCTTGGTTTGAAACCAGTCCAGGCAGGAAAGTCCATGAGATTCTTATCTCCAATTAACTACCAAAAAGTTGAAGTGGAGCTGTGGCTCAAGTAGTAAAGTCTTAGCCTTGAGCAAAAAAAACTCAAGGATAGTGCCCAAGCCCTGAGTTCAAGTCCCAGTAACCTGCATGCATGTGAGCATGTCCATGCACACAGAGAGAGAAAGAGAGAGAGAGAGAGAGAGAGAGAGAGAGAGAGAGAGAGAGAGAGAAAGAGAGAGAGAAGACATGGAAGTAAAAGGAGACTGCTAGGAAGAGTCAGGGGAATAGTGGGAAGGAGAACTAGAGGACTTTATTGAGGGGTATTCATATGACCAAATTACTTTGAATACATGTCATAATGAGACAGGATTTTTTTTAGATTTATTATATACTAATAAACACTGCTTTCAATTACATCATTACTTTTCTCATTAGATTTTTCTGGAAAAGATCACGTAATACATTAAAACTGAAATTTTACTTATTAATACATGTTAAACATACCAGAAATATTTTCACTAGTGTGGTCTTCCCATAATAAATGCATTTCTTTTCTATAAAACCAGTGCCAGTAATTTAAATCATTACATAAATTCAATATTTATTTATTTTAATAATGGTGTTTTGGATTATAGCCAGAAAGAAACTCTAAGAATATAGTCAACAACTAAGAAATGTTCTCACAAAATCAAAAAGTATTTTTAAATGACATATGTGTCTGGGAAAAATCAAGAAATTGACAAAATTTATGTTGTCATGATTCACCACACATTTACATGTCAAACTGTATACAAAACTGGTAAGACTATTTTGAAAGATATTGTTTCTAATTTTAAAAAGTCAGACTTTAGAATATGGCTTGTTCAAAACATCAATGAGATGTCTTAGGATGTACCTTAAAACATTCTATTTACATGATCATTTAAACGTTTCAATATAGGGTTGTCAATTGAGAGTTGGGCTGAAAATTATGACATAGAAATGTGAAACTGAGTTCAGTTATGTAACCCCCAGTAATGTACATGTAAAAGATATTAAAGATGGCTTAATTTGTAGAATACCTGCTTAGCAAGGGTGAGGCAGAGTTCAATTCCCTGGTCCATGCATACACATAAATTCACCCTAAAGACATCGCCAGAAAATGGTTAGTACTACTGAATACTTACAGCAAAATAATAGTATATAAAATCAACATACAAAAAAGTAACTTTTTTTGTACACCAGTAACAAAACATACTGAGAAAGAAATAGAAAAAAAAAACAATCACAATTCCATTGAAAATAGCCGCAGGAAAGAAAAACCTAGGAATAAACTTAACTAAGATGAAAGATCTCCACACTAAATCTATAAAACATTGAAGAAAGAAATTGAAGAAAGCATTAAAAGATGGAGAGACATCCGTGTTTGTAGGTCACCAGAATCAATATTCCGCATCGTCAAAATTCTAAAAACATTCTTTACAAAACAGAAAATTCATTCCTAAAATTCATGTGAAAGCAAAAAGACCCCAAATAGCCAAAGCAATACTGAGCAAAAAAGAGCAGTAACTGAAATATAGTAATGCTTAACTTTTGTACAATAAGACAGAGTCACAGGGCAGGCAATGTGGCTTAGTGGTAGAGTGCTTGCCTAGCATGCATGAAACCCTGGGCTCAATTCCTCATCACCACATAGACAGAAAAAGCCAGAAGTGGTGCTGTGGCCCAAGTGGTAGAGTGGTAGTCTTGAGCAAAAAGAAGCCAGGGACAGTGCTCATGCCCTGAGTCCAAGCCCCTCAACTGGCAAAAAACAAAACAACAAAACAGAGTCACAGTAACAAAGACATGTGGTACTGGCACACAAAAAGGGCACACAGACCAATTAAATAGAAGACTCAAAATAAGTCTGTGTACCACTATTTATTTTTGACAAAAATACAAAATGTGAGAAAAGGTAACATCTTCCACAATTGATGGTGTTGATCCACATGGAGAAGATGGAAACTGAGTCCCTGTCTTCCATTCAGAAGAAAATTGCTTTAAAATGGATCAAAGATCTTACTACATGACCTGAAAGACCACAAGAAAATGTAGTGAAAATAACTTGAAGCTAACATCAGAAGCAAAGTGGATATCTGAGAAACACTTTAAGAGCTCAGCAAATAAGAGCAAGAATTGACAAGTCTGTATCCTAGTAAAAGGCTTCTGCAAACCAAAGGAAACAATTACCAATATGAAGAGACAGGCTACAGAATAAAAGCAGTCTGCCAGCTATTTTTCAGGGATTAATTTCCAGAATAAAGACATAAAGAATAAGTAAATAAGCGTCAGAAGAATTAATCAGATAATTAGTAAGTGGAAAAATAAATTGAACCAACATTTCTCAAAAGAAGAGGTACAAATGAATAAGAAATGCATGAAGAAATGTTTAACATCCTATCCATAAAGAAAATCAATGCAAACTAAGCAGGCAACTATTATAGAAATCAGTGGGGAGGTTTCTTAAAGAACTGAAAGTTGAAGTATTATGTGATCTATCAATATCACTCTAATAAATACATCAGAGTAAGACAGCAAACAATAGATACTACACATGTGCACATGCACATACATACATGCACACAATGCACACACAAATTAACAAATGTACCTTATACAGTCATATGATCATAACAATAAATGAAGAAAAGGAAAATAGCTAACCTCTATATCTTTTCATGATTTTTATAAAAGCAAAGAGAAGAAAACTCCAGGAAAATAGAAATACAGAAGACGTCCTCAGCTTAGTAAAAAGCTTGACAAATACATTAGCTTCTGCTAATGTTAATGACTCAAGACTCTCAAGACTGAATTCTTCCCCTAACATCAGGGCCAGAGTGACTGCGCTTACCATTCACATCAGTAAACATACTGCTTGTGACAAACTGGCAGGAGGAATCCACACAAATGAGGAAGAAATAGCTAGTAATATTCCTGTTCTAGAGAAGGGAATTATCTATAATAATCCCAAAGAATCTTCCTCAAATTAAAAAGTGAGATCTATAAAATCACAGTCTATAAAAGAACTGAAAAAAAGGCAATTGTGTTACCAGCTCCTGGCAATGACTATATGAACACTAAAAGTAACCATACAATGTCCTTAATAATCACTTGAAAATTAAATACCTATGTCACTTCCGGGAAGACAGCGGAGGAGCAGCAGAGCCCTAGCTGCGATCCCTCTGACATCCAGAGAAACTTTTACTCCTAGAAAGACAGCTCAAGTAATTTCTAACAGTACAGGGATTCTGGCCAGGAAGGAAAAATCGAGTTTGCTGGCCTGAAAACACAGATTTGAGCTCCGGGTGGCATCCCGCTGCCACTAAAAGTGAAAGGCTGGAATAAAATCTATCAAGCAAATGGCCCCCATAAGCAGGCTGGAGTTGCAATCCTAGTATCAGACAAAATTGACTTCAAATTAAAAAAGGTAAGAAGAGGCAAAGAAGGTTACTACATACTAATAAAGGGATCTCTCCTACAGGAAGATATAACCATCCTAAATATCTACACAGCAATTACAGGAGCACCCAACTTCATCAAACAAACACTACTGACTCTAAAAACACTCATAAACCCAAACACATTGATAGTTGGGGACTTTAACACTCCACTGTCAACTCTGGACAGATCAACACGCCAAAAACTGAACAAAGAAACCACAGAAGTAAACAAATGCACAGACCAACTAGACTTAACTGACATCTACAGAATATTCCATCCAGCAACAACAGAATACACATTCTTTTCAGCAGCACATGGAACATTCTCCAAAATAGATCACATCTTGGAGGACAAGAAAATCTGTACAAATTTAGAAGTATCAAAACCATTCCCTGCATTCTCTCAGACCACAATGGAATAAAATTTGAGCTCAACTCAAACAGCCACCACAAAAAAATCCTACAATTCATGGAGACTAAACAACACACTGCTGAAACATCAGTGGGTCATTGAAGACATTAGAATAGAAATTCATATGTTTATGGAATTTGACCAAGATGAGTACACAAAGTACCAGCTCCTTTGGGACACAGCAAAGGCAGTATTCAGAGGAAAATTTCTTTTTTTGCCAGTCCTGGGCCTTGAACTCAGGGCCTGAGCACTGTCCCTTGTTTCTTTTTGCTCAAGGCTAGCACTCTGCCACGTGAGCCACAGCGCCACTTCTGGCCGTTTTCAGCATATGTGGTGCCAGGGAACTAAACCCAGGGCCTCATGTATGGGAGGCGAACACTCTAGCCACTAGGCCACATTCCCAGCCCCTCAGAGGAAAATTTCTATCTCTGAGTGCCTATACCAACAAACTGGAGAAACAGCAACTCAACAACTTAAGGAAGTACCTTAAGCATCTCATAAGAGAACAACAAGCCAAACCCCAAATCAATAGATGGAAGCAAATAATTAAAATCAAATCAGAATTAAATAACTTAGAGACCAAAAAAAATCAAAAATCAACAAAACAACGAGTTTCTTCTTTAAAAAAATTAACAAGATAGACAGACCCCTAGCAATCCTGACCAAACAACGAAGGCAGCACACCCAAATAAACAAGATCAGAGATGAAAAAGGTAATAACACCACAGAAATAACCAAAATTCAGAGCACAATAAGGGACTATTTTGCAAACCTTTATGCCAACAAATAGAAATGGCAATAAGTGATTTCCCATCCAAGAAAAGCCCAGGTCCAGACGGATTCACTGCAGAATTCTACAAGGCCTTCAAAACAGATCTCACACCAATATTTCTCAAACTCTTCACTGAAATTGAAAGAGAAAGTTCACTACAAGACACATTCTATGAAGCCAATATAACCCTCATCCCAAAACCAGGCAGGGACTCATCATGGAAAGAGAACGATAGACCGATTTCCCCGATGAAAATAGATAAAAAAAAATTCTCAACAAAATTCTGGCCAATCGACTTCAACTGGTCATCAAAAAAATCATACACCATGATCAAACTGGATTCATTTCCGGTATACAGATGTGGTTCAATATACGCAAGTCAATTAATGTAATCCACCACATCAACTGGAGCAAGGTAAAGAACCACAAGGTTATATCTCTGGATGCAGAAAAGGCGTTAGATAAAATCCAGCACCCATTTGTGCTAAAAGCCCTGGAAACACTGAGATTCCAGGGAACACTCCTGAATATAATCAAGGCAGTTTATGACAAACCAAAGCAAGCATAATTCTAAATGGTGAAAAACTGAAACCATTCCCTTTAAAATCAGGAGCAAGACAGGGATGTCTGCTCTCCCCTTCTCTTCAACATAATATTAGAATTCCTAGCCAGAGCAATTAGGCAAGAAGAAAATATAAAGGGGATCCAAATAGGAAAAGATGAAGTTAAACTTTCTCTCTTCACAGATGACATGATCCTATACCTAAAGAACCCCATTGACTCTACTCCCAAGCTACTAGAGCTGATCCAAAACTTTGGCAAAGTTTCAGGATATAAAATAAATCCTCAAAAATCAATGGCCTTTCTATATGCTAATGACCGAACACCAAGGCTGAAATCAGGAAAGCAACTCCTTTTGCAATAGCCCCCAAAAACATAAAATACCTAGGAATAACCTTAACCAAATAAGTGAAAGATTTCTATGATGAGAACTTTAAAAACATGAAAAACGAAATTAAGGCAGAACTAAGGAAATGAAAAAACCTCCTGGATTGGGATTAATATAATCAAAATGGCAATATTGCCAAAAGCTATCTACAAATTCAATGCAATACCCATTAATATCTCAACACCATTTTTTAATGAAATAGTGGAAGCAATCCAGAAATTTATATGGAACAATAAAAGACCCAGAATAGCAAAAACAATCCAAAGCAGAAAGAACAGTGCTGGAGGAATTACAATACCAAACTTCAGCTGTATTATCGAGCTATAGTAATAAAAACAGCTTGGTATTGGCACCTGAACAGGCCTGAAGACCAATGGAACAGAATTGAAGACCCAGAAATGAACCCATAGAACTACGCCTACTTAATCTTTGATAAAGGAGCTAAAAAAAAAAATAGTCTCGAAGAAACACAGCCTCTTTAACAAATGGTGCTGGCAAAACTGGTTCAACACATGCAACAAACTAAAACTAGATCCTTATATATCACCCTGCACCAAAATCAATTCCAAATGGATCAAAGACCTCAAAATTAAAACAGATACCCTGAAAACACTAAAGGAAGGAGTAGGAGAAACACTTGGGCTCCTTGGCACAGGACGGAACTTCCTTAACAAAGACCCAGAAATGCTACTAATCAAAGAAAGGATGGAAAAATGGGACTGCATCAAACTGTAGAGCTTCTGCAGGACAAAGGGCATAGCTCACAAGATAAAAAGAAAGCCCCCAGATTGGGAAAAGATCTTTACCGGTCATACAATGGACAAAGGCCTCATATCTAAAATATATGCAGAACTAAAAAAATTACATTCCTCCAGAACAAAACCGCAAAGAACCAACAGCCCCCTCATCAAGTGGGCTAAAGACTTAAAAAGAGACTTCTCTGATGAGGAAATGAGAATGGCCAAGAAACATATGAAAAAGTGCTCTACATCACTGGCCATAAAAGAAATGCAAATCAAAACAACATTGAGATTCCATCTCACCCCAGTAAGAATGTCCTATATCAAGAAAACTAACAATAACAATTGTTGGAGGGGATGTGGCCAAAAGGGAACCCTACTTCATTGTTGGTGGGAATGTAAAGTGTTTCAGCAAGCAGTATGGAGATTCCTCAGAAGGCTAAACATAGAGCTCCCCTATGACCCAGCAGCCCCACTTTGGGGCATCTATCCAAAAGACCACAAACAAGAACACACTAAAGCCACCAGCACAACAATGTTCATTACAGCACAATTTGTCATAGCTACAATATGGAACCAACCCAGATGCCCCTCGGTAGACGAATGGATCAGGAAAATGTGGTACATATACACAATGGAATTTTATGCCTCTATCAGAAAGAATGACATTGCCCCATTCATAAGGAAATGGAAGGACTTGGAAAAAATTATACTAAGTGAAGTGAGACAGACCCAAAGAAATATGGACCCTATGGTCTCCCTCATAGGGAATAATTACCACAGGTTTAGGCAAGTCACAGCAGAGGATTACAAGAGCCCAATAGCTATACCCTTATGAACACATAAGATGATACTAAGTAAAATGAACTCCATGTAATGGAAACGATTCTTATATCACTGTTGAAACTACTTTCAACATGCTGTGTGTAACTGTAGCTTCTATTATTGATGATCTTCTTGTATCCCCTTCCTGTGGTGTATCTGCACTATCTCTGTATCTTATCTGAGTATATTGGAAACCGTGTATACTGGTATTAGAACTAGGAAATTGAAAGCGAATACCAAAATTGAGAGACACAGGGTAAAAAAAGACAAACGACTACAAAAGCAATACTTGCAAAACTGTTTGGTCTAAGTGAATGGAACACCTCATGGGGGGAAAGGGAAAGGGGTGGGAGGAGGGGGGAATGAGGGAGGGGGTAACAAACAGCACAAGAAATGTATCCAATGCCTAACATATGACCTCTCTGCACATCAGTTTGACAATAAAAATTTTTTTTTAAATTAAACATCTATGTATAAATCTAGCAAAACTTACAAAAAGTATTCATGGTTAAAACTACAAAATGATGAAAAACTGAAAACAGATCCAAATGGAGGCAGGGTTATTGTATATTCATGGATTATAGCTCTTAAAGAATAAACATGCATCTATTCCTCAAATTGATATACACATTGACAACCATTCTATCAAAAAAATCCAAATAGCACTTGCATAAGATATAGACAAGAATTACACCATATTTTAATGGGATAGCAAATACACTAGAATATCTTATTTTAAAAAAAATGGGAAGAAAAATCTTGCTAATTTTCAAGTCTCTGGGAGGGAAAGGAAGTGGGAAGGGGAGATGGCAGAGAAAAAGAGGAAAGGGAAAAGGAAAGAGGGAAAGTGAAAGGAAGCAGAGGAGGAGGCTTAGGAAAGGAAGAAAAAATGGAAAGTCGTCACTCTAGGTTTCATAGCATAACAATAATCAAGACTCTGTAACAGAGGGGCAACATGTAGATAAGCTGAGTAGAAGTGATGGCCCTGAAATAGACTTACAACTGTTTGAGAATAGTACAGAATAAACTCAGTGGATGAAACAAAATCTTTTCCACATAAACAAGTGGACATTTATGGCCACAAAAACAAAACCTAACCTAAGTCTATACCTTGTACAAAAATTAATTATAAGTGCATCACCAAATTAAATATAATAAGTTAACTTATAAATCTTTCAGGACACAATGTGAATCAATCTATTGCTGCATGAAGAATTGTAAGATATTACACCAAAAGCAAAATTATGTTTTCATAGATGAAGGGTTCCATATATCCAGGAGGAAAGAGAAAGGGAAAAGGAAAAGTAAAGAAAGAAAGGGGTCCAGGAAGAGAAGAAAGGAAGGAGAAAGAGAGAGAGAGAGAGAGAGAGAGAGAGAGAGAGAGAGAGAGAAACAAGTTACAGACTTAAATAAAATGCTTACAAACCACATATCTGACAAAGGGCTCATCTCTGTATAACCTTTTAGAACTCAACAGTACTCCCCTAAAAGTAAAAGTAAATAATCTAATCAGAAACTGAACAGAGGACATGAAGAGACATGGAAAAAGAAGATAGAGAACAAATGAGCATATTAAATACATTGAACATTATTTGTCTTTGGGGAAATATAAATTTAAACTGCACTGAAGTGCTCATTTTCAAGTCACTGAATGACTAAAATAAAAAATAAAGACCATGAAAAATGTTGGCAAGAATGCAGAGAAGCTTGGTCAGCAATGCTGATGGTAATAGCAAATGATCCAGATGCTCTGGAAAATAACTTGGCAGTTTCTTTAAAAACTAAACATGTATCAACCACAATAACCTAACAGTTCCACTCATAGCCATTTATTCAGAGAATAAAAATGATTTTCACACAAAAATGTACACAGAGTTTTTTTAATTATCTATAAAAGTAACAAACAAATGATACTCTACAAATTTGAAGAATCTCTCAATAATAATGCTAAATAAGAATGTAATACAAATTATATAGGATATTTATTTCTGGGTAACATTCATGAAATAGCAAAACTGTGGAAATGGAGGAAAGATTAGGATTTCAAGAGAGGGTAAGACAGAAGAAAATGACTGTGACTTTGACTAGAAATAAGGAAGACATTAAGTGCTTGAAATGATTTACATATCTCTATTGTGATTTTGGTACATTTACCTTTGGATAAAAAAAAGTGCATGGCAACTCTCTGATATGCTATTTCTTATACCTGCATATAAGTCTATAAAATGTTTTATAATAAAAAAGGTAATTAAAGTAATTGTTGGCTGGGTGTCACTGGTTCATACTTGTAATCTTAGCTACTCAGAAAGCTGCAATCGGTGGATCACAATTTGAAAACAGCTTGCACAGGAAGGTTCATGAGACTCATCTCCAATTAACCACCAAAAAGTCAAAGTGAAGCTGTAGCTCAAGTGATAGAGTGATAGCCTTGAGGAGAAAAAAAAAACACCTCAGGGAGAGTACCTAGATCCTGAGTTCAAGCCCCAGGACCATCACACACACACACACACACACACACACACACACACACACACACACACACACACACACACAAATTGTTTGTTGAGTGAAAAGAGATGGAATGGGTAAACAATGAAAACCATCTACCTTGTGATTTTATCCCAGCCCCAATTCTGTTCCCTGAAGCTAGCAAGGCAAACTCTATTCATTATAACACATGTGTTCATCAAACTTTTACACATTGTATTCCAGCAAAGTCAACCATTTTATAAATTTAAAACATATTTCATTTTTAACAACAAATTATTTAAAACTTCCAAGTACCAGGGATGGTGTTAGATGTTGCCTAGAAGGCAAAGGTGCTTAAGAAATTTCATAATATCAAGTACCTTATCATAGAATAGAAAACTAACACAGCCAAATGGCAAGCCTAATACTGAAATTAAAGAAGACAGGAAATGAGAAATGATGCTCTGCTTGGCGAAGTCTGGAAACATTTGGAGAAAGATGTGAATTTTTGGCTGTTCATGAAAGGGATTCCTAACAGAAGGCAAACTCCAAAGACATCCCTTGCATAATAAATAAATATCAGTCAAAGCAAACTGAATCCACTCTTCACTCCCAGCTCTCAAAACTGCAAAGAATTCTCTTGGGTGGGTGAAAGACAGATACAGTTATAAGAAGGGCCTGTATGGTCTTAAAAAGACCTGAAATCAACACAAAATCAGAAGAAAAAAAGAATGAAAGAAACCTCTCTTAGAGAATGAATTTCTATGGCCTTCAATCATTCTGGTGGGGTCCACTATTTTACTAACCCAATCCATGCATGAGGTTAGGCCTGTATCTCTAATCAGCATCAAAAATGCAGTCATCAGAAAAAATGAAAAGTTATATTTATGGGAAATCCATAAAAACAAAATCTGGTATCAAGAGTTTGAGGCAATTTGTAGCATTCATGCTGCTCTATAGTGAGATCTCTTTTCATATATATCTTTGGCCTCTGTGTGAGGGGAAAGCTGGCCCTGTAACATGAGTTTCACAGTATTCCCTCCACTTCAATTTCACAAAATTTGGAAATGTTTGATATTCGTTCTTTGAACACTTGGTAGAATTCAAAAGTGAAATAATCAGGTCCTGGCTTTTTCTTTGATTGGAGACTTTTTACTGATTCAAACTACTTGCTTGTTATTTTCCTAGTCAGAATTTCTATTTCTTTCTCATTGAGTCTCAGTAGGTCACAAATTTTCTTCTAGATTATCCACTTTAGTGGCATATAGGTGTTATAATAATTTCCTGAGCCTTAGATTTCTGAGATCTTGGGTGTAACCTATCCCCATCTTTACTCAGGCTTCCTAAACCCCAACCTAGACCCCATTAACTTCAAATGCACAGGACATAGCAATCTACTCTGAAAACATCAAGGCAGAATCAGGAACAAATAATATTCATCTGCTGTATCAGTCCTGCAATTTCCTCACCACAATATAGCCAGAGTAAGCTGGTACAGGGTCCAGCATGGTACTTGTTTGTTATGTGACTTTTGAATGGATAGGTAAGTAGATAAGTTGGTAAATAGATGACAGATATAGTGATTGATTAATAGATGAGAGATATCAGAGAGATAGCTTGCTTAATTAAGTAGATGACAGACAGGTAGGAAGGGATATAAATGATGATGATGATGATAGGTAGATAGTCGATAGATGTCAGAAAGATAACTTGCTTAATTAAATAGAATAAACTTGCTTAATTAGATAGATGTCAAAGAGATAGCTTGCTTAATTGTTAGATAGGTGATGGATAGAAAATATCAGAGAGATAGATTGTTGAAATTTTGCTTTGGATGGATTAATAGATTGGTGAAACAAATATACTGACAAATTGGGTAAATTTCATGTCTAACAAAAAGTACTGAAATGGCATGATGTATAACTTTATGCAGAAAAGAGAATTGCAAGTCATATATAAAAAAGACAGTTGCTATACAGGACACAGACTTATAGGCCCAAATAAGAGCTTCCATAGGGCATTATTTTGGTTAGTCAGCTTAGGTACAGATTTGCTCATAGCACCAAACATCTGAAAAGAATGAAATAAAACATTCTTTATTCTTCTGGAAACTGGCTTATCTTAGTCAAACTCATTTGAAAAATGGAATCAACAATTCAATTGACTTAAAAAAATGTTACCTCCCTGAAGATTGGACTATACTTCTTAGGCAGTCAGCATATTCTTTCCCTGACCAGCATCTATTTGAGATTCAGGTGATAACCAGAAGAATGATTGATGAAATGGATTTGCAGGTGGGTGAACCTCATGGGTGGACAGGACCTCTCCACTCTGTGAGTTTTCTAATTTCTTTGTGGGCAACGCAAGAAATGTAGGTTGCTGCCTCCACTGTCACCTGACTCCTTGCTCCTTCCTGTCTTGCTCTCATTTGTTCTTCAGAAAGACCCTATGGTTTCACACTTGTGTCCTGGGCATATTTAATTATCTGATTCATCTTTCCCACCTCTAAAATCACATAGGTATGTTGTGCAGAGATAATGTACATGTTTAATGCATGTGGTAAATGATCATGAGTGAAAGGTCTTTGCTATTCTCTGTTTTAGAGTCAGATATCAGAAAAAGATTCATGGGAAGGCATGATAAGGTAACAGGAATAGCAAACACATGAAAGGAACTTTAAAACAGAGTTTGATGAGGTGAGAGTCAATAGGCTAAAAATTTAAATGTAGTTGAATCTTGTAGACAATGTGAATGACATTTACTCCATTGTATAAGCAAGCATGAGTCATTGTAGGTCTCGAAGAAGAGTTGTATGATTGAATCTTTGTTTTGAAAAGATGATTGGGCTGGGCACTGGTGGCTCTTACCTGTAATCCTAGCTACTCGGGAAGTTGAGATCTGATGATTGATGTTCAAGGCTGAAAGGATATGTCCCGGCCATCCCAGGGGACCATGTGGAGATAATCACAGACAGGAGAAGAAGGTTCATAAGGAGGTTTATTTGTGAGGCCATAGTTCCCAAGAGAGAGGGAGCTACATGGCTTCTGTACCTTATCCAGGGGGCAGCTTCTTTCTCTGGGGGTAAAGGGGAAGTAGGTAGGTAGTGAGCAGGAGTGGCTCATTAGGTATGGGTGGATCTAGGGTCTAGTGGGAGGAGCTGAGGACCTGAGGCTAGGGAAATGCTAACAAAGGCCAACCCAGACAGGAAAGACTGTGAGACTCTTATCTCCAATTAGCCACCAAAAAGTCACAAGTGTAACTGTGGCTCAAGTATTAGAGCCTTGAGCAAAAATGTAAGGGTCGGTGCCTAAGCCCTGAGTTCAAACCTCAGGACACGCACACATGCTAATGCACGCAAGCGCACATGCACGCACGCACACACATGCACACACACATACACACATACACACAAGACTTGATGACAAGCACAGTAGTAGACACCTATAACCTCAGTTACTCCGAAGGCAGGAATAAGAACAAACACATAGTCTAGGCAATAAGTCTAGGCAATAAGTTGGTGAGTTCCTATCTGAACAAGTCAGCTATGTGAGATGCGTATGTAGACAGATTGCATTCTCATAAACAAACAGATAAATAAATAAATAAAAATACCACAAACCCTGCCTAAATAAAAACTAAGGCAAAAAGGAGTGGAAGTGTGACTCAAGTGGTGGAGTACCTGCTTAGCAACATAGCACGTGCAAGGTTCTAAGTTCAACAAACACACACACACACACACAGTCTCCCTCTGTCCCTCTCCCCTCTCTCTTTCTCTCTCTTACACACGCACACACACACACACACGTGCATGTGCATACACACACACACACACACACACCAAAAGCATGGCTGGGAAGGTCCAGTACAATGGAACGTGTTTGTTACCCTGGAACCTGGGAGGCTGAGATAGGAGAATGACAAGTTCAAAGCCAGCCTGGAATAACCTATCTTAAAAAAATAAAATAAAATAAAGGAGTGGTCACCCTTCACAAATTCCAAAGAGGAAAGAGACTTAATTATATAAGGGTGATGGATAAACAGGAGCAAAGGAGCAGTGCAGAGCAGGGATTCACAGGAAAGAGATGAAAGCTCTGTAGACAAGAAGCCTGCAGGGCTTGACAACCAACTCCACATAGTGGGAGAAAATGGCAAGAAGTCAATGTGATGCATAGAGATACACTTCAGATGACTTCACAAGTGTGTCATCATTCCCAAATAACAAGCATGTTTGAAGGGAAAACAGGGAGTGAGTATGAAGGGAGAAAAATAATGAGTTACATTTGTCATGTTGAATTGAGAGATCCTGAGAGACATGTCAGTGGAAATACTGAGTAATTAATGGATGTGTGTGGATATGCAAACATAAAGCAAGCTGTGCCTGAGATGGAGATCTGAGAGCCGATGGCATCTCAATACTACCACAGAAGCAGATATATTTAGCCACAAAGAAGTGCAAAGTGTAGAAACAGACTTAGGATGCAGGGAGTGAGGAGGTACAAGAGAAAAGCGAATGAGGAATCCCAAAGGTGTGGAAAGGGCAAGTGGTCCATCAATGGACCATGAGACCTAACTGTGCATGCCATGGGAGGCAATGGGTTCAGTGTATAACACTGCAAGTGACCTTTGCAAAAGAACCACTAATGTAGTGACAGGAATGGACTCCTCTCTTCTCCTTCTACACCCACTTCCTAACATAATTCTGGAAACTATCCAAGGATGTGCTTGGTTATGATTGTAACCTAGACTTCAACTCAGAAGCCTCCAGTCCTCACATGAATATAGCAGGCTGCAGAGATGTACACATTTCCATTCCTACTTCACAATCTTTTGCCAGGTGGTATTGTCAGGTCACCTGTCCATGTATTCCTTTAATTCTTCACTGGTCAAGTGGAAGAAGATGAGGGAAGGTGTAACACTGTTCAAAAAGAAATGTACTAAAAACTAAAAGAAATGTGCTAATTACTTGACTTATGTAACTGTACCCGTCTGAATATCACCTTTACAATAACATTTAAATTTGAAAAAAAAAAAAGAGTTGCTGGTCTTCTGAAGAAAAGAACATGTTTTTCTCTGTTTTATTTAATATATCTTAGCTCTGAAATGCAGCTAACCTCAGATGAACTACTGTTCCCAAGGATATTTCAAGAAGTTTTACTTTTTCTTGGGAATCTGGAAGCCAAATTTATCCTAAGACACTGGGTTTTGCTCAAGGGAACCGACAATATGCTTTGTACCAAAACATGTTAGAATTGAAAAATAAATGTATTTCTCTTAGAGAAAATGATATGCTAGCCTTTGTGGTAAGCAAGGTAAAACCAAGATTCTGTGGCATCTTTTATCTGATAAAAAATTAACCTGCTAAGTATGAAAATAATAGAACCTCCATATTTAAGATAAACACTTGAAATCCTTGGGGAAGATACAGTATACATAACAAATAACTACACATGGAAAAATAGGGGTGTAAAAGGGAGATGGCCATTCTTCTCTCCTAAGTATGAAAGTGTCCTTAAATCAAATATCAGGTATTTATTTAGCACCTTATAGTCATACAATCGTTCAACAAATACTCAATGAGCAGTTACTACATTCCAAATACTAGATCCTGATCCTGGTCTAGATCCTGATATAACACAGTGGTAGGAAAGCATGGCCAGTGGGGAAATCAGAAGATAACAAGAGTAGCAATTGGTGAGAATGAAATGAATTATTTTGGTATACATGATCAACTAAGTTTGCAAGATACTACAATAGAGAAAAATAATATTAACTGGCAATAGTGGCTCCTAGAGGACATGACATTAAAGCTCAGATTTTGTTTTTTGGTCATAGGCCTTGAACTCAGGGACTAGGTAAGTAGTGGGATTCTTTCTGAGCCAACATGTACAAAGGCTTAGGGGGTTGGGGTTTGTTTTTGTTGATTAATTTGTCTTACTGTAAGGGATAGATCAGTAATAGAGAACTACAGAACAAAAAAGGGGGAGAAGGTGAAATATCCCTAACAAGGAGCACTTTCACCAATTGAAGCTTGAAGGATGCTTATTAACTTGGAAGACATGGAACTCGAGAATAGCATGTCCCAGTGGGGTGTGTTACATTGGTAATTGGTTACTGATGACTAGGTGGTCAACAAAATAGATTGATTCCAAAAGGGAACCAGGACATTAAAGCCAAATGAGGGGAGGGGTTATGAGAATCCCAAATGTTAGCCTGGGATGCTAGGTAACATAGAAAACATGATAATCAAGAATCGCATGTGCCTGTGGGGTGTGTTACACTGGTTATGAATGACTAGGGTAGCAAATAGATGGGACCAATTCCAAGAGGGAACCAAGATGTTAAAACAAAATGATGCAAAGCATTATGAGAAGCACATATGTTAGCTCTGGAAATCTCGGTTGAACACAGAGGTTGTGAAGCTCTTGTGCTGTGGTGTAGAAGAATCCCAGGGCTTCAGGAAAATACCTCAGATGTGCAAATTAACTCAGAGTTGGGAAGGTATATTGCCTTTAAAAATATGGACATCAACTTTTTAAGCAAAGTGTGTCTTGAATCTATAAATGAACACATTTGTATGAAAATATTAGTTGCCTATTTCATTTTCCAGCTGTAGTAGGGATTGAACCCACACCCTTGCACATTCTAGGCAAGTCCTCTACCACTGATCCACACCCAAGCCCACTCTCTTTAACATTCTTTAAGAAGAAAGATGCCATACTCACTCCTTGCTAAAATTAATATCCTTCTTTCTTTATCTTCCAAAATACACCTATATAATACTGATCATATCCAACATTCAACATCCCAACATCCATTGGTTTTAAAGTCAATACAAGCAGTATTTTTCTTCCATTCACAAGGCATAGTCCAATAGCATGACAACTGTCAATAGTCATATTTCTGGGCTCATTTTTCCTCAATTTGGGTCTTATCCAAGTTCATTAAAATTCCTAATTGTTATATGCTCACTGATGTGAGATGGTCTTGGATGACTAGGTTTGTGACATAAAGCTTCCTTTAAATTTATGGAATTGTTGACAATTACTATGTAATTAGATTCAAATGTAAAATATTGGAAGAAACTATTCTGTTTTTGTTTTTCTCCAATTTAGAATTTTTTTGTGATAGAGTAGTAAATGAGGGAAAATAAATGTACATAAATATTCAAATACTTTCAGATGTGGAATCTAATGAAAACAACCATTTCCTGCTGACAGGAGTTCCAGTTAAGAACACTGCTTTGCCAGAAGGTGATGCAACAATGCCTTTGGTTAAAACAAATATAAAAACAAAAATAACAGAACATCATAGGTTTTATTATTTGTATTTTTTGCTTTTCCTGCAACTTACAGATAGAACAAATGTTCACATCCTTCAAAGGCTATTCTGGAAATCTTTCAGATTTGATTGTTATTTAGTAGACTAAAACACAAAAATAAATGATTCCAGAATGAGAAATGATGATTATGTTTGCAGACTCTGTAACAGTTCACCAAGTAGAAAAAAACACCATTTACTGACATGGCTCATTAAATTTAGAAATTTATATATTTTTATTTTTAAAAGGTTACCTAAAACATCACATTGTTACAGAAAGGCTCTTCAAAAATAATTCGTATTTACTAAATTGTCCCTCAAATATCATTGAAAGAACACTAAAAGCCATGGGCAAAATTCATGTTTCTGTCATCTGAGGAAAAACAATTGCCATTACCACAGTAACAGTGGGATGAATTCCGAAACAAACAGACAGGGAGTTTGAACACTCAGGCTCACGCATCTTCCTTGGAAAAATAAATAGCAGAGCCATCGGCACACAGTGGACTTTGATTGTGCATTTGTTGAACTGACAAACCCAGAGTCAATTTCACCACAGGATACGAGGCACCTATTATACAATATTATCAAATGGCCCAAATACAACTTCTAAAAAAATACTAGGTAGAAAAAAATAACAGATGGTAGAAATAAATTGGACTTGAAGAGTAAAACTGCAACACTAAAAGCTTTGGAAAGAGTGCCCTGGCAAATAAATAAAAAAAAATTGCAGATTTATTTTCCTGATAAACCCACCTGAAATGTCTTCCAGACCCAAATTATCTTGGCATGTCTAAATGCATAGGGAAAGTTTACTAATTGGTTGGAACAGGTTTCTCAGACTCTTTTTAATAACTGAAACCCGCATAACTTCTACCAGCTCCTGACAAAGTCAAATGTTACCAGACTCACTTTCAATAAGTGCTTTTTCTTACTTTTGTATGCATGATTAGCAAAGCAGAAGTGCCAGAGCCACTAGAGCAAGGGATTCTTTCAGTCTTTGTACACAATTGCAGAGAAAACCCAAACTCCTGAATCACGTGTTCCTAACCTAATCACCCCAGGTCTCTGTTAAATCCCCAGCCAGCATCAGAAGCCACTGTCTGACATCCCCTGAGAGGTCCTCAAAGCCACTCAGATGCATCTGTGTCTGCCTGCTGCTCTGTCCATCAGGAGGCTCTCTGATCTATAACATTGCATGAGAGCCAATTCCATGCAGAGATAATGCCAATCTCCATGAATACTTACTAGCTCCAGTCATTAAGCCAATAAATTTTATTGTTTGTCATGTGTTCAAGATATTTTTAGGCTGGGTAAAAGCCACAAGACTAGTTAGTGTATAATTAATACGAGATACACATGTTGATCGGAGAGACTTTGTCCTTAATTATTATCACTGAGTACATTATCTAACTCTATTGTTCAAAGTCAGGCTAACCAAATTCCACCAAACAGATATTAGTACTTACATATTAATTTTGTTTCTTCATCTAATTCAATACACAAAACAATGCCTGTATATATATACATATGCATTTTGCATATATGCTAAGTATGTATATATGTGATGTGATACACACATACACACACACACACACACACACACACACACACACACACACACACCCTGAGTTCAAGCCCCAATACTGGCACAAAACAAAAATAAACTTACAACTGAAAAAGGAAAAAGATGGTCATATACCACAATTAATCAGTCTTTGGTATGTGAAATGCATTTGAAGCACTTGTTTCCATATATTTTTATACTGTTATCAAAACTGTGATAGAAATAACATAATTTTCTAAAATTGCACTGACTTTTTATATTTTTAACATTGCATTTCATTCTGAATATGAAAATCCTGAAATATAAGATTAAACTTTTTTTGAGCTCCAATTTAACTCATTGGCTTTCTAGGAAGTATTTTTATTGCTGACAAAAAACCAAATCCATTAAAATGGTTCACAGTTGAATGTATTTGCAATCACAAGCACATATTTCTTGTCAAGCTTTATTCAAAGCAGCAGGTTTCCTCTCAAAACATCCTTATTAGAATTTTAATGGATAGAATCCTTTCCTCCCAGTGTTTTAGTTAAGTCATTACAGAAACTGTCAACTTGTTTGTTTTTTTCATAAAGGAAATGCATTTGGAATATATGGGTAAGTTTACAGAAATCCAGGGCATAAAACAATACCTAATACTCTTTCAACAAAAGTCACCACAATCTTAGGAAAGTATCCTAAAATTATGCCCTAAGTCCTAATACTGGCAACAATATCCAAGAGGTTAAAAAAAAAAGAACAACAACAAAGAACTGGGAGAGAGGGAGGGCAGGGATGGCATTGTTCAAAAAACTTGTTCTCATAGCCTGATTTATGTAACTGTGACCCCTCTGCACATCAACTATAATAAAAATAAAATACATTTTTAAATGGCAAACAAATTGTCAACTAGGAAATTATTGCATTTGTATTTAGGACATAAAGAAAATTAATTACTGAAGATAGGAGGTCTGATTACCAGGTGATCAGAGAAATGGGGAAGCAGCAAGAGACCAGTTGCTCATTATATGAGACATTAGCTCAGCTGCTGAAATGCAGTCCTTACCCATAGTACTGTGACAACATAGCATGCACACACACATATAAACACACACACATACAAACATACATTCACATGCACACACATTTGTTAGTATGCAAATACATGCTATCTGACACAAAATACTTTAGTAAAAAGAAATAAGTGGCTTTAATAAAAGCTTTAGCAGTTTTATGTTCACCAAAGTGCAAACTTTGTGTGTGTGTGTGTGTGTGCGCACACGTGCGCACACTGAGGCTTGGACTCAGTTCATAGGTGCTGTCCTTTAGCTTTTTTCACTCAAGGCTGGTACTTTACCATTTGAGCCACAGCTCTACATCTGGCTTTTGTGTTGGTTAATTGGAGATAAAAGTCTCGTGGACTTTCCTCCTGGGCTGGCTGTATACCTCAATCCTCAGATCTCATCTTCCTGAGTAGCTAAGATTACAAGCATGAGCCACTGATGTCTGGAAACTTGCAAAACTACTTTAAGTAAAAATAAAATAAAAAGACAGATGTCCAAAAGAAGGCAGCCCTCATCTCCTCCTCCACAAAGAACTACTCCTGCCTTCAGGAGTCAGGGTGAGTCCAGAAACCTTATCAGTGTACATGGTGGCAATCTTGGCTACTGGAAATTTAGTAAGCCCTACAAGGTTGCATGCTAGTTAAATAAGGAACCCAAAATCTGCACAGTTGCCTAGCTGCAGAAATATAATCTTGGCCAACTCTCTAGCAACACACAAGAGCACAGTAGCAAAGAATGGTCTTCAGAAGAGAGCTAGTATCTGAAGTTGGGCAGCTCTTGATGTCAGAGGCCCTTTCAATATACCCACCTTTCGAATCTCACAGACATTCCATTACACTGGATTGGAGACAGCTCCTTTATGGACCTAATTTGGTTCTGCATAGTGGTTGTAGTATAAGTCTGCTGGGCACCCTGCATCATGGTCACAGAATAGAATAGAGACAGCACCCACTGAAAATTAGGAAATCAGGGCACCTGTGCTCTGACAACAGTGGTGGCCAGTCCAACAGGAACGTGTGCCTATGCAAGAACTAAGGTAGGCACTCACATTTTCCCATTGACCCCCTCTCTGCACAGCACACTAGGTGCCTATTAATATCAGGGCAGAAAAGGAGCCCTTTATTACCATAGCTGCCCTAACATGAAAGCATGTTTGGTAGTCTTTGAGGCACTCTGTAGCTCTGGGTATCACTGTTTTCCCATAAGTACATGGATGGTGGAGGGAAAAAGGCTACTTTGACCCATTCTAACTAAGGTCCTGTTCATGAGAAGACATTAGAACTGAAGCAGCACAGTTCCTGCTGACACACCATCTATACAGAATATGACATGATGATCAGGCAGCTTTTTTAAAAAACAGTCAAAAATATTAAACCTGTATATTTGGTATTGCAAATACACTTATGCATGAGCAAGCAAGGGGTTCACAGTGAGAATCTACAGCTACAGAAGCCTGAAAATTATTTACAAAAATTGTTAAATCATTAAAAAAATGGTTTGAAAATGTACACTTCTTGTTGTAGACCCCCACTGTACACACAACTATAAACATTGTTCCTTGTGTAAACAAAAAAGAAAAAGACATCATAAGATTTGAAAGGTCTGGACATTTCCCTCCAACAGATATTAAAGGCAACGTCTTTAATCTAAGACATTATACTGAAAGGACTATTGTATTTTAAAGACAAGATCACTGTCTCCACAGGTTTTTGAAAAATTTAAAAAACTATATAGCTGTGTTAATCAAAGCGCTTATTTTGTACAATACAATACAGAATACAACATGATGATCAGGCAGCTTTGATTGAGAAGGAAGTTGGTAAACATCATGGTTTCCACTGAGGATCTGTCCTCAGTAGTGTGCTAAATGGACTTAGTTCTGTCCATTACCCTGATCTCTTCTTTCCAGCTCTGCCATGGAGCTGTGACCTTAAATATTAATCACAAATAAAAAGTACAACCACGTTTATTTCAACATTATTTACCATAGCTAATATGGAACTAACACAGAAGTCCCCCAGTAGATAAATGGGTCGAGAAAATGTGGTATATATACACAATTGAACTCTATATTCCATTGGAAAGAATGACATTGCCCCATTCACAAGGAAATAGAAAGACTTGGAAAAGAGCATATTAAATGAAGCAAGCCAGACCCAAAGAAACATAGGCTTCATGCTTTCCTTAATTTTTAATAACTAGAATATGTTTATGGTATTCTTAGTAGAGGATCACAATAGTTCAATAGCTAGGTGCATATAAAAATATAAAATGAAGCTTATCAAAATGAACTCCAATAAATGGAAAGAAGAGGTTTTATAATGCACTGCTTGCAGTTATTTCCTTTTCCTCCCATCCCCACCCCCCACCTTGGCTTTTTCTGTGTTGTCACTGTTTTTTATTTCAATACCCTTTGTCTTGTATCTGATTTGGAGAAGGAAAGGGGAGTCACAGAAATGTTGGGACAAGGATGAACCAATGCAACAGTGATACTCACTAGTCACTATGATGGAAATGAACTTTACAACCTGGAGGATGGAGGAAGCAGAAGAAAATGAGGAAGGGGTAACTGTTGTAGAGCTGATTCCATCTTGATTAGGGAAAGAGTGTAGGAAATGTTGAGGGGAGTAGAGCTGACTCCATCATGATTCTTAGGTCAACCTGACCCCAAATTCTGCTTCTGTAAATGGCTTAACTAGTTATTTGCTCGTGCCCCTGTGTCAACTTCCTCCATCTGGGCCACACTTGCTTAATTTGTTGCTTGCTCTACCCCCTGTGCCAACCCCCTACATCTGTGCTACACTTTTACCTTTATAAACCCCAATTTGAGGACGGCTCTGGGTCACAGTGTCAGCTCCCGGGTCTGTGCTGTGTCCCTAGCCAGGTAGTTCACTTTATACCTCCCCAATAAATTCATCTCTTTGAGACTGTCTGAGTGGTGGACATTTGTAAGGATGGGGAATCCCCTCCTTGTAACATTTCTAACCTCATAACATTGGTTCCCTGACCAGCAAGTGTCCTTAACCACCTTCTTCTTGGAGGGGAAGACACCCCGGTGAAGAAAAGAAACCTTCAGAAGTGTAGGTGTGTGTGTGTCTAAGCTTGGTCGACCAATCTGTTTGTATTGGAAAAGTACACTGTTTGTGGGCCTGAGACAGAGAGAAGCTGGACGTAGGAGCTCTCTAAGGCCAGGGTGGTAATGGGACACCTTGACCCCCTTCAGAAGGTCCTCATCGTGGAGGATGTGTGTGTTGATCTTGTTCCTCGTTCTGTGTATGGTTTTGTCTGTGTCTGTTCTTGATTCTAATTTTGCTTGCTATTACTGTGATTGGACACATTTTATAGGAAGACATAGGACAAGCAGCGTCGGCTGAGGCACTTGCCCTAGACCTGGTCTTACAACATTTTAAAGATTTTGAAAAGAAAAAGAGCTAAGTTATGTGGTGATTGTCTTCCCAGGAAAACGGACTGCTTTCCACCAGCTTGCACGGCCCACCCCAGGGGTGGCCATCAGTCCCGAAAAAACTTCAATCACAGTTTGGGCCTTGAAAGCATGGCGACCACTTCCTAAACAGCTAAAAGCCATTCTGCCTCCCCTGCCTCCCTTCTCGGAACCTCCTTGTTAGAAACTTTTTCTGACTAATCAACCCACCTGGGCTGAGGTTCAGCAACTCTTAGACGTTCTCTTCACCACTGAAGAGAAAGGCCAGATTCTCCAGGAAGCCAAAAAGCTGCTCCTGGGACACAGCAGCAGGCTATCAGAAAAGCCCCTTGAGCCAGAGGAAGCCCTCACCTCAGATTCTGGACTGGGACTCGCCATTAGGGAGTGGCTCCAGACTCTTCTGGGAGGTCTTTCCAAGCCACTGGAAAGTGCCCAATCAATTTGTCTAAGAACAGAAGGAAGGGGGGCTTTGAGCTGTGTGAGAGGTGCCAGGAGGAGGAAAGAGGAAGTAAACAGGAGACCTGCTTGCGGGTCACTGAAGGACTCCTTAAAGCATTTCAGGATCTCGGCATGCGGTTGTGTTGGGCTCACTCAAGGTGGGAGAGGCGCCATCTCAGCAGGCTTGTTCTGGGTTTGTCTTAGTCTTGAGTCTCTTGTAGTCAGTCTTTTGTCTCTATATGGAAAATCAGAGCCAGCTTTGTGCTGTGTCCCCTTCTGCAATGAGGCAGTTGGGAGTGTGCAGGCAGCTGAGGACATTGTACTAAAAACTAGCTAAAGTTAAAGTTAACAAATTCAACCTGAAGTGCTCTTGGCTAAAATTGGCCTAAGATAGGCCACCTGGTAGGCTAAGCTCAGCCTCAGGAAACTGCCCTTCTTCCAACTGAAGGTACTTAAAGGGTCAATTGATAACTAAAATTCTCTAGTAAATTGGGCTAAAGACTAGTCAAGTACTAGGTGGGCTGAGTCTTAGTCCAGGGAAACCCAATCCTGCTTTCTCCAGCTGAAATGTATTTGAAGCTAAAATGCCTTGCTAACACTAGCAAGTCCTGGAAAAATAGGGCCTGGTAAAGTGCTTTATTAAAAAGCTTCATCTTGATCACCTGCAAGTGTAAGATTGGCAAATATATTTCCTGCTACTGAAAATATATAGCCTACGTTCATTTTTATGCTCTTTAAGATCTTATTGCACGAGTGTGTGTGTGTGTGTGACTATGTTCAAGATTAAAACTGTCAGCATGATGTAAAAATGGGTGAGTTTTAAGTTTAAACTCAAAAGGTCATCAAATTTGGGCGTTACTGAAAGTCAAAAAGGATATTGCATTGTCTTAAAGAGAAGCAACAGTTTAAAAGATTTCTCTAATTTGTGGTTGAAAACTTGGTATCTTAATGCATAGGCTGTTTGCACTGTCATCCAGCTATCTGGCATAGCAAAAGGCATTGGGAACTGGAAATTAATCTCCATTGTTAAAAGTTTGGGAATAAATGTTAGAAATTTGGATATTAATTTTTGATTATCAGTGTTAAAGAACTGCTTGGGTTTCTCATTCAGATATCAGTAGGAAAGGACAGGAAAAACCTGGGGCAGGCCTGTGAGCCTATTCTCAGGAGTGAGGGGTGATCTGGCAAGGGTGTAGCTTAGCCACTCCATGCATGGTGGCACAGGCCCTGGGGGGGAGTCAGTACATGGTAGGACAGGCCCTGGGGGGAGTCCATGATAGGACAGGCCCTGTGGGGAGTCCACACATGGTGGAAGAGGGTAAGCTGGCACCAAGGTAGTTCATCAAGCTCTAAGGAGTGGGATGAGTATATGCCCATTCTGTAGGACAGGCCAATGAAGGCCTTTCTTCATCCTGTCTTTTTTGTTCTCAGGTGAGCACTGGAAACCTGATGGTAAAAATGAATTATTCGATTGGTATTTCTAAAACTGCCCCTTAGGATGGTCAAAACTGGAAAATCATAAATGAGTGTTAAAAAGGTTTATTTGTATAATGTAACTTGATTTCTGTGCTTTTTTGCAATTTGGATGTATTGAAAAAGTGAAGATGCTAAGTCCAGATTCTTGTGCTTATAATTCTGGTATTTGTAATTCTTGCATTAAGAAAAACTTCAATTGAATTCAGATGTTCTAGGCAATAACTCAGACTGAAGAAAAAAATGGCTTTTAAAACGAGCAGCCTGAAACAATGTGTGGCACCTGTGCCTCTAGGCTTCAGAGATGTTCAAATGCAGATGAAAGCCCAAGTCTAAGTGTAAAGCAGAGGTTAGTAAAAGGCTTTAGAAATCAAGAATGCATTTCTAGATATGAAATTTGGAAGTGAAATTGTTTCAAATTGGATAAAGGAAAAAATTAGGGCTAACAAGATGATTGTTTAATTGCTACTCCACTTTGCCTTGCAGGTTTTCTGTAAAAATTGCAGACAGGCCACAGAGAAGGACAGATGATTCCTACATGTCTGTCAGATGTAACTTTGCCCCTTAATAAGTTCCAGGTAAGATCATGCTTAAAAACTATTTCTATGTGGACCACCTTGTTGCTTTTAATTGGAGTAAAGTGGCCTATTGTAAGACTCATTGATCTGAAATCTGCGGTTCGAAGCCAGCTAGGGCAGAGAAAGATCCTTAATCTCTAATCAGCCAGCAGAGTGCTGGGAACAGAATTGTGAGTTCTGTGGAGCTCAAAGTGGCAGTGATAGCCTTGAGCTGGAGAGCTGAAGGACAGCATGCAGGACCTGAGTTCAAGTCCAGTGACCCTAAAAGTGGAAAAGTCACTCGTGGAACAGAAGTGGAGTATCCAGAGACAATAAATCACTGCTGGGATGGCAGAGATGGTCTCAGATCTTAGTCATGAGTGTTTAGCCCTTCAAAAGTTAGTTGGAGCCGGGAGGGGGGTCCTAGAAGAATAGTTCATAAGCATGCCTTTCTAATGCCCATGTCTGTCTAATTGGGCAGGAACTTGTTAGTCATCTGTGATAGTGGGTAGTAAAGCTAAGCTTGTCAAATAGAGATTTAGTTTAAAATCCCAGCCCCCTGCATCTGGTCAAAGCCCTGAGTGAATTTTGGGCTGGCATATCTGTTCAGGAGAGGAAGCTTGTGGACCTGAGATCATGTCTTTATTGTGATCTGTCTAAGGACAGCAAAGGTAATTTAGGCATTGTTAGGTCATCAGAGATCAGTTTCCCCAGCCAGTCAGGAAAATGCCTCTGCAAACCAGAGTGCTAAAAGACTACAATGTTGTGACCCAAGAAGAGGTCTGTGCAGTTGGTAAGGTTATATGTTCCTGACTAAGTAGGGTCAGCGTCCCTGAGTCAGCCTGAAGAAGTTACAGAACATGGGTGATCTTTGCCATCAGCTCCCCTTTAAGATCAAGGTACCAGAGTCATTTTTGGCAAGATGAAGCAGGATAACTTAGAGGCATGGAAAACAGTGGTAACAAATGTACATGAGTGGAGACTTGCACTTGTGAGAGATGCTTCTTTAACCAGTCTATGCAGAAAATTGCAGGCAACCCAGCAGAAGGTATGAAGTTCTATTGGAGCCACTGGGAGCCACTGCCCCTGCCCATTCCATCTAGATTAAGATCAAGGACAGCCTGACAGTCATCTGGAAGAACCTACATCTTCTCACTGAGCACCCCTACCATGGTGAAAGCAGATGGACTGCATCACATACAGCTGATTCCTGCTGGAAGGCCACTTTGGATCTGTTAAAACTAAGATTTGGGGGGGGGACACATTCTTTTCAGGGTAATCTTCCCACTCCTCTGAGTTGACTGGAGTTGACTAGCTCTATTGAGAAAATTGGAAAGCCTGAGTGGCAGGATAGAGAGTCACTCCCAGGAGATGCCTGGGGTGGGAGGTCTGTCCAAGTATATTAGGGTGTGACCTCAGGCAAGGGAAAGAGATAATTGCCTCTAAGTGTGCCAGTTACCAAGGTAACTGGATGGAAACTTAAATAAATGAGAGCATGTGCATGGAGCCCTCCTTGGGCTGGACCTCACAGATATCACTGGCCAACCTTAGGCACTTAGAGGCACAGGAAACTGGATTGTTTCATGTGTTAACGCATTTTCATTTGTACAAAGAATTGGGGCCATAAAACTGATGGTCCTATGCATCCAGTACACACCGCTCAGTGTTAATGAAAGGCTGAAAGAAAAGAGGAGGATGTTGTAGAGCTGACTGACTCCATCTTGATTAGGGAAATATGGTGGGAAATGTTGGGGGGAATAGAGCTGATGATTATAAGGTCAACCTGACCGCAAAATTCTGCTTCTGTAAATGGCTTGCTTAACTTGCTATTTGCTCTACCCCCTGTGTTAGCCTCCTACATCTGTGCCACATTTGCTTACTTGTTGTTTGTTGTACCCCTGCGTCAAGCCCCTACATCTGTGCTATGCTCTTACCTTTATAAACCCCAATTTGAGGACTGCTCCAGGATTATGGTGGCAGCTCCCAAGTCTGCACTGTGGCCCTGGCTGGTCAGCCTGCTTCTTTAGGGGTGTAGTTTCAGTTCCCAAGTCTGTGCTACATCCCTGGCTGGTCAGTTCCCTTTTTGCTTCCCCAGTCAATCCATCATTTTGCTTGAGACGGTCTGAGTGTTGGACTCTTGGAGGGACAGGGAATCCCCTCCCTTGAACCTGGTAACATCTCTAACCCCATAACAGTAACACTTTTCATAAAGAAATGTTACTCAATACCTTACTTCTGTAACTGTAACTCCTCTATACATCACCTTTACAATAAAACAAAAGCTATAGATACCACAATATGGTGCCCAGCTGGAATCAATGCCAGAACTGCATGATAAATAACACCCAGAACATCTTTCAGAGAAAGCTATTTAATAGGCCACCCCACAAAAGTGCTTGAAAAGTTGTAGAAATACCTGATAATCTCATTAAAAATCTCCATGACATTCTTATCTCCAAGTAAACACCTGAAACAAAAAGAAAAAGAAACTACAAGTGGATCTGTGGCTCATGAGTTAGTAATGTTAGCTTTGAGTGACAAAGCTCAGGGACAGCATCCATATTCTGAGTTCAAGCCACAGAGCAGGCAGAACAAACACCACCACTAACAACCAACCCCCCCCCAAAAAAAAAACCTATATCCCAGTACCAGTGGCTCATACTTGTAATCCTAGTTACATGGGCATATAAGATTTTATAATACAGTGCTGTGAAAATGGCCTAGTGGAAAGAGTGTTTGCCTCTTATACATGAAGCCCTGGGTTTGATTCCTCAGCACCACATATATACAAAAAGGCCAGAAGTGGGGCTGTGTCTCAAGTGGCAGGGTGCTAGCCTTGAGCAAAAAGAAGCCAGGGACAGTGCTCAGGCCCTGAGTTCAGTCCCCAGCAGTGGAAAAAAAAAAAAAAAAAAGGATTTTTAGGATCCAGGCTCAAAATCGCGCAGGGAAGATAAATCTAAGAGACTCTTATCTCCCATTAATAAGCAAAAAGCCGGGGCTGGGGAGATAGCCTAGTGGCAAGAGTGCCTGCCTCGGATACACGAGACCCTAGGTTCGATTCCCCAGCACCACATATACAGAAAACGGCCAGAAGCGGCGCTGTGGCTCAAGTGGCAGAGTGCTAGCCTTGAGCGGGAAGAAGCCAGGGACAGTGCTCAGGCCCTGAGTCCAAGGCCCAGGACTGGCCAAAATAAATAAATAAATAAATAAGCAAAAAGCCAGAAGCCACAAGTGTAGCTCAAGTGATAGAGTACCAACCTAAAATATTGCTATGAAGGTATTAATTCAACAATAAGAAATTATTATGAGGCTAGGGAAGTGGCTTAGTGATAGAGTGCTCACCTAGCATGCATGAAGCCCTGGGTTTGATTCCTTAGCACCACATAAACACAAAAAGGCAAAAGGGGTGCCGTGGCTCAAGGGATAGAGTGCTAGCCTTGAGCAACAACAAGCCAGGGACAGTGCTCAGGCCCTGAATCCCAAGCCCCAGGACTGGCAAAACAAAATAACAAAAATAATTATAAGTCTATATGCAAATTACATTAGGACATCCAATTTTATAAATTAAACATGTAAATACAAAGAGACATGCTTCAATACAATTGTAGCAGAGGACTTCAGCACCCTCTTCCAATAAACAAATCATCCAGAGCAAAACAGAAACAATCATCACCACCAAATTAAAGACCTAGTGTACTTATACACACTATTTTTTTCTGAAAAATTATTGTCAAAGTGATGTACAGAGGGGTTACAGTTTCAAACGTAAGGCAATGGGTACATTTCTTATACAATTTGTTACCTCAATTATTTCCCCCCCCTCCCATTCCCCTCTCCCTCTTCCCCCACGAGTTATTCAGTTGGTTTACACCAAGTGGTTTTGTAAGTATTGCTTTTGGAGTCATTTGTCTTTTTATCGTTTGTCTCTCGATTTTGATATTCCCTTTCCCTTCCCTAGTTATAATGCCAGTATATACAGTATATCCAGGGTACTAAGATGAGATACAATGATATTGAGGGAACAACCACAGGAAGGGGATACAAGAGGATCATCACCAAAAAACAAACCTATGGTTTCACATGGCATGTTGAAAGTAATTACAAAGTGATGTAACACTCTCTTCCATAACATGGAGTTCATTTCACTTAGCATCATCTTATGTGTTGATAAGGGCATAGCTATTGGGCTCTTGTGATCCACTGCCGTGAGTAGCCTAAAACTGTCATAATTATTCCCTATGAGGGAAACCATAGAGTCCATGTTTCTTTGGGTCTGGCACTCTTCACATAGCATAATTTTTTCTAAGTCCTTCCATTTCCTTACGAATGGGGAAGTGTCATTCATTCCTACTCATAGAGGCATAGAATTCCATTGTGCATATGTACCAATTTGCCGGATCCACTCATCTACTGAGGGACATCTGGGTTGGTTCCATGTTTTAGCAATGACAAGTTGTGCTGTGACGAACATAGTTGTGCTGGTGGCTTTAGTGTGTTCTTGTTTGTGGTCTTTTGGGTAGATGCCCAAAAGTGGGGCAGCTGGGTCATAGGGGACTTCTATGTTTAGCCTTCTGAGGAATCTCCATACTGCTTGACAGAGTGGCTGAACCACTTTACATTCCCACCAACAATGAAGTAATGCTCCCTTTTGGCGATACCCCTCCAACATTTATCATTATCAGTTTTCTTGATATGGGACATTCTTACTGGGGTGAGATGGAATCGCAATGTTGTTTTGATTTGCATTTCTTTTATGGCCGTGATGTAGAGCACTTTTTCATATGTCTCTTGGCCATTCTCATTTACTCTTAAAAGAAGTCTCTTTTTAGGTCTTTAGCCCACTTGTTGAGGGGGCTGTTGGTTCTTTAACGTTTTATTTGAGGAATTTTTTTTAGTTCTCCATATATTTTAGATATGAGGCCTTTGTCCACTATATGGCCAGTAAAGATCATCTCCCAATCTGTGGGCTTTCTGTTTATCTTGCAAGCTATGTTTTGCCTTGCAGAAGCTCTGCAGTTTGATGCAGTCCCATTTGTCCATCCTTTCTTTGATTTGTTGCATTTCTGGGCCTTTGTTAAGGAAGTGCCAAGGAGCCCAAGTGTTTCTCCTACTTCTTCTTGTAGTGTTTTCAGGGTATCTGTTTTTATTTCAAGATCTTTGATCCATTGGAATTTATTTTGGTACAGGGTGAAATACAAGGATCTAGTTTTAATTTGTTGCAGGTGTTGAACCAGTTTTGCCAGCACCATTTTTTAAAGAGGCTGTATTTCATCCATCCTATTTTTTTAGCTCCCTTTTCAAAGATTACATAGGCATAGTTCTGTGAGTTCATTTCTGGTTCTTCAAGTTCTGTTCCAAGGGTCCTCAGACCTGTTCTTGTGCTAATACCAAGATGTTTTTATTACTATAGCTTTGTAATACAGCTTAAAGTTTGGAATTGTAGTTCCTCCAGCACTGTTCTTTCTGCTTAAGATTGTTTTTGCTATTTGGGGTCTTTTATTGTTTCATGTTAATTTCAGGATTGCTTCCTCTATTTCATTAAAAAAAATGGTGTTGGGAATTAATGGGTATTGCATTGAATTTGTAGATAACCTTTGGCAATATTGCCATTTTGACAATATTAATCCTCCCAATCCAGGAGCATGGGAGGTTTTTCCATTTCCTTAGTTCTGCATTAATTTTGTTTTTCATGTTTTTAAAGTTCTCATCATAGTTCACTTCTTTGGTTAAGGTTATGCCTAAGTATTTTATGTTTTTTGAGGCTATTTTTTTTTCTTGGCTAGTACTGGGGCTGAAATCAGGGCCTGAGCACTGTCCCTGGCTTCTTTTTGCTTAAGGCTAGCACTCTGCCAACTTGAGCCACAGCGCCACTTCTGGCCGTTTTCTATATATGTGGTGCTTGGGACTCGAACCCAGGGCTTCATGTATATGAGACAAGCACTCTTGCCACTAGGCCATATTCCCAGCCCCCTTGGGGCTATTTCAATAGGCGTTGCTTTTCCTGATTTTTTTCTCGGTCATCGGTTCATTAGCATATATAAAAGCAATTGATTTTTGAGTATTTATTTTATATCCTGCTATTTGCCAAAGTTTTGGATCAGCTCAAGTTAACTTGGGAGTAGAATCTTCAGGGTTCTTTAGATACAGGATCATGTCATCTGCAAAGAGAGAGAGTTTGACTTCATCTTTTCCTACTTGGATCCCCTTTATGTCTTCTTCTTGCCTTATTGCTCTGGCTAGTAATTCTAGTACTATTTTGAAGAGGAGAGGGGAGAGCAGATAACCTTGACTTGCTCCTGATTTTAGAGGAAATGGCTTAACTTTTCCCCATTAAGAGTAATGTTCACTGTGGGTTTGTCATAGACAGCCTTAATTATATTCAGGAATGTTCCCTGGAATCCTAGTTTCTCCAAAGCTTTATTCACAGATGGGTGCTGGATTTTATCAAATGCTTTTTCTGCATCTATCGAAATAATCATATGATTTTTTACCTTGCTCCGGGTGATGTGGTGAATTATGTTGATTGACTTGCTTATATTGAACCAGATCTGCATACCGGGAATGAATCCAGTCTGGTCATAGTATATGATTCTTTTGATGACCTGTTGAAGTCGATTGGCCAGAATTTTGTTGAGAATTTTTGCATCGATATTCATCAGGGAAATCGGTCTATAGTTCTCTTTCCTAGATCAGTCCCTGCCTGAGTTTGGAATAAGGATTACGTTGGCATCATATTGTGTGTTTGGTAGCAAACTTTCACTTTCAATTGCATTGAAGAGTTTGGGAAATATTGGTGTGATATCTGTTTTGAAGGTCTTGTAGAATTCTGCTGTGAATCCTTCTGGAACTGGGCTTTTCTTAGATGGGACATTTCTTATTGCCGTTTCTATTTCAATGCTGCATATGGGTCTGTTTAGAAGGCTTAAATTTTCATGGTTAAGTTTGGACATATCAATTTTTGTTAGGACTTCGTCCATTTTTATCAGGTTCTCAAATTTGTTGGCATAAAGGTTTGCAAAATATTCCCTTATTGTGTTCTGGATCTTGGTTGTTTCTATGGTGATGTTACCTGTTTCATCTCTGATCTTGTTTATTTGGACAGTCTTTCTAGGAGTAAAAGTTTTCTGGAGTTTTAAAACTGGGATGTCGGAGGGAGCTTAGCTAGGGTTTTGCTGCTACTCCTCCGTCTTCCCGGAAGCCTCTTATACACACTATTTTACTACAGTTCCTTACTATTTAAAACAGTTTCTTACTTGAATCTGAATATTTGCATTATGCAATGATATTATATAAAAGTCATGGTATTTAAAAAAATTATTGTAAAGGTGAGGTACAGGGATGTGAAGGTGATATAAAGGGTTTCAGTTATGTAAGTCAGATGAGTACATTTCTTTTTGAACAATATCATTTACTCCCTCATTTTCTCCCAGTTTCTTCCCTCCCCCCTCGCGAGTTGTATGGTTCATTTCCAACAAAGTGTCTAGTGTCAATCCTGAATTGTTTCATCCTTTGTCACACCATTTCTGTGCTTCTCCTTCCCCTCCCCAAATCAGATAAACTTAGGTACAAGACAAAAGATACAGAAATAAAGTACAGCAACACTGGAGAAAAACAGAAAAGGAAAAAAAAAAGAACCATATAAGGTAAAATACAAAACTTCTTGTTTCCATTTCTCAAAATTCATTTCAAAAAGCATCCTTTTATATGATCATATGCACATAGCTATTGGGCATTTGTAGTCTTCTCCAAAAAGTTTGCTCCTTTGGTCTGAATGTGAATGTCTAGAGTCCTGTTTAATCTATCATGGCTAAGTATATTTTTTGTCTTTTATTATACAGTGTGTTTACTTGTAGATTTACAGGCACATTCTAATTATTGCAAATGAGGGGAAAAATGCAACATATGTTTCTTTTGGGTCTGGCTTACTTCGCCTAATATATAATTTTCCAAGTCTTTCCATTTCCTCACAAATGATGCGATATCATTCTTTCTAACTGGAAGCATAGAATTCATATATACTGCACTGTCTTTATCCAGTAATCCACTGATGAGCATCTAGGTTGATCCCTTATCAACCTTTTTCTCTCTGGACCTTACTTCACTTAACATAATTTTTCTATATCCTTCCATTTCCTTGCAAATGATTCAATGTCATTTTGCACAACTACGTTTTTGTTGTGTATATATACCACATTATTATTATCCATTTGTCCTTTGAGGAACACATCTGGGCTGATTCCATACCTTTGCTATGGTGAGTAGTACTGCAATAAACATGGTTGTGCAGATGATCTTACTGTATCCTGGTTTTAAATCTTTTGAATAAATGCCCCAAAGTGTAATTTCTGGATCATAGGGTAGATCTATGTTTAGTTTTTTTCGTTACCTCTGAGCTGCTTTCCAGAGAGGTTGAACAAGTTTACTTTCCCACCAACAGGGTACTAGAGTTTCTTTGTAACTACATAAGCGCCAGTATCTGTTATTGTTTGTATTCTTGATGTAAGTCAAATATTTATGTCAAAGAATATCTGTATTCTTGAAGTGTCCTTATACCTTTAGAATATAATTATGGTAGATATGCTGATATACACTGGTCAAATAAAGTAATTCTCTTTCATCGTATGTGTAGGTAAAAAAACTTTGTCATGGACGAGTCTGGGTGTGAAACTATCAAATTCATAGTAAAATTGTATAAATTTGCTGAAATAACAAACAGGTCAGATTGGTCCCTTTTTACCAGCTGGATTCCTACCTTTTCTACCAGGATTAGCCATGTGACCATTTGTTGCCAGTGAGTTATGATCATACTACTTTATGTAATATATAATGATTTCTATAACTAAAGAAATGGAAAAAAAAGAAATGATACAGGTCAAAAAAGGAAAACAGTCATTATTAAATTGTTAATATAAATACTCATTTTAGAAACAGTTAGTACAAATGTTTATTAAAATCATAAAGCCATATACACAGGATAATATTAATTTACCAAATGAACTTTTAAATCAAGGGTCAAAGATGTAGTTTTTAAAACTCTGAGTGTAATAATAAAACACATTGAATTTTAAATGCTGAACAAAAGGAAAACTAAGACCAAGTGCTCTTCCTAAAATAAATTGTCAAAAATACTCCACAACTGTAAGTTTTGATACATTTGACATTTCTCAAACAATGAAAAATTCTTATGAAACTACACAATCCAGTCTGTACTCATCAATGAGGAGGAGTGAGATAATTTAGGGAACAATCACAAGAAAGAAGATGTGAAGACACAATTTCCTTTCTGAATATTTCCCATTCCAAGTAGGTTGTTTCTGAGAATGAAGAACTCAAGTTTTGGGGGGCTGATTGCATCTGTACTGAGAGTCTGCAGTGATCTAGTAGCATAGAGAATACAGAACTTTAGATTTAAACAGATATTAACATTTATTTTTCTTTGTTGTGGTGGTGGTTTTTGTTTAATGACAAACCCAAATGTCAAACCCAAAACCTCCAGCACAAGCACTCTATCACTAAACCACATGCTGAGACCTATCATTTATATATTTGAATGACTTTTTTGTATATTTTACAATAATGAAAGTAATCATTAAAATTATTATAGTAAGCTAGGTGCAGGTAGCTCACACTATAATCCTAGTTACTCTAGAGTCTAAGATCTGAAGATTATGATAGGGAGGCAACCATAGTAGTAAATACCATGAGACTCTTATCCCCAATTAACTATAAAAATCTATAGGTATAGCTTTAGCTTAAGTGGTAGGATACCAGGCTTGAACAAAAATGCTAAAGGACACTGTTAGTGTCCTCAGTTTAAGCTTTAATACTGGCATGCACATGCGTGTGCATGCACACACACACACACGTTTACAATAATGAAACCAATAATGAACAGTAGAAATATAGTATAATGTGAAGTAAAGATCCAGAATTACAACAAATCAGACAAACTCTGGATAATTATGATTGCATCAAACTGAAGAGTTTCTGCGTGGCAAAGGACATAGCTCACAGAATGGGAGAAGATTTTTACTAGCCATGCATAAGACACAGGGCCTCATATCTTAAATAAGCTTACAGCTCTAAAAAATTAACCTCTCCAAAAAAGAAGCCCTCAAAGAAACAACAATGCAATTAACAAATGGGCTAAAGACTTAAAGAGAAACTTCTCAGAAGAAGTAAGAATGGACACATGAAGAAGTATCCAACATCTCTGGCCATAAAAAAAAAAAATACAAATCAAAACAAAATTGAGATTTCACTTCACCCTGGTTAGAATAGCCATTATCAAGAAAACCAATAATAGCAGATGCCAGTGAGGATGTCGCCAAAAGGGAATGCTACTGCACTGTTAATAGGAGCATAAACTTGTTCAACCACTCTGGAAAGGAGTATGGAAGCTTCTCAAAAGACTAAACATAAGGCTTCCCCATGACCCAGCAATCTTACTCCTGGGCATTTATCCAAGGGACCATAAACAAGGCCACATTAAAGCTACCAGCACAACCATGTTCACTGTAGCTTTATTTACCATAGCCAAAATATGAAATCAACACAGATACCCCTCAGTGGATGAATGGAAAGAGAAAATATGGTGTATATACACACTGGAATTCTATACATCCATCAGAAAGAATAGTTTACCATTCATAAAGAAATGGAAAGACTTGGGAAAAAATTATATTAAGTGAAGCCAGACCCAGACAAACATAGGTTATACTGTTTACCTCATTTGCAATAATTAGAATGTGCTTATAAACCTACAAGTAAAGACATTGTTTGGTAAAAGACAAAAAATACACTTGAACTGATAATTATACAAGACTGTAGCCATTCACACAGTGAGACCAAAGGAGGATACTCTTAAGAGAGGATTACAAATGCTCAGTGACTATGTGCATATGATGATATATAATGGTATTTATTGAAATGAACTCCAAGAAATGAAAATAAGAGGGTTTTTGTAATTTTGTTTTTTTCTCCTTTGTTGCTGGTTTATTATTATTATTTCTGTGCCTTTTGTCTTGTATGTAAGTTTATCTGCTTTTGGGAGAGTAAGGAGGAGCAAAGAAATATTAGGACAAACAGTGAACAAAAGCAGCAGTGATATGCAATAGACACTATATTGAAAATGAACAATAGCACTTGAGGTAGGTGTCAAGGCAATAAAAAGTGGAAGAAAGCAAGGGAAGAGGTGATATTTTTCCAAAAGGAATATAGCCTAATGGCAAGAGTGCTTGTCTTGTATACATGCAGCCCTGGGTTTGATTCCCCAGCACCACTCATATTGAAAATGGCCAGAAGTGGTGGTGTGGCTCAAGTGTCAGAGTGCTATCCTTCAGCAAAAAGAAGCCAGGGACAGTGCTCAGCCCCTCAGTCCAACACCCAGGACTGGCAAAAAAAAAAAAAAAAAAAAAAAAAAAGAAGAAGAAAAGAAATGCACTCATTACCTGATTTATGTAACTGTAAACCCTCTGTATATCACCTTTACAATAACAATAAAAAGAAAAGAAAAAAAGTGGGAGAAGAATGAGGAAGAAGGTAACAAGTTTGACAAGAAATGTATTTACTACCTTAAATATATAACTGTAACCCGTCTGTATATCACCTTAACAATAAAATTAAATTAGAACAAAGAAAAAGAAGTGTAATGTGAACCACAGGCTCAAATTGTGTGTGTGGCTCTAAATTTTAGTTAAGTGTTAGGTGCTAATGTTTCATTCTGATAATCCTAGCTACTCAGTAGGCAGAGATCCAGATGCTCTCAAGTTGAAGAACTCAGGCAGCAAGGTCGACAAAATTCCATCTCCTAAACTACCAGCAAATAGCCATGCTGGAGGCCTAGCTCAAGTGCATGAGCACCAGATAAGCAAGTGTGAGGTCCTAAATCCACACCTCAGTCCCAGCACAAAATAAAGAAAAATGATGAGTAGATAAATGTCAGCAACCCCAAATTAAAAAGTGAAGTCATATGAAATTGCTTTTAATAATATAAATTTATATACTCCAATATATCCAAATCATTATCATTCTAATGTATCTGTGATTTAGGAAAAAAGTCACCATAAGAAATTATTGTTCATATTTTCAGATTTTTTTTTTTTACCTAAGTGTCTGACACACACTCACATATCATCAGTTCAGATTTGCCCCATGTCAAGTGCTCAGTTGGTACCCAGGGCTTATCCGTGGGGCTGTTGATGGCTTTTGCCCACAGCTTTCAAAAGTTGCCCTGTGAGAAGAGACTGAAAGTGAGCGATGCTAATGTCCACTGCTTATCCTCACTTGGGCCCACAACAGCCTCTGAGGAAAATGGCCTCCCTTCTGCCTTCCAAAACTCACAGGGAAATTTCTGCTTGGTCAACTCCCACTGAAAACTAGGAAATAAAGGAGATCTAGGAAATCCTGCACAGGATACTGTAGAAGGCAGCGACAGTGTTACTGGCATGACTAGCAGTTCCGCACCATAATACTTCAAACCGTGTGATGGACAAAGCATTGAAGCAGAAATATAGATTTTTTCTCTTCTGTTAGGAATTCTTTTATGCAAATAATTGAGCACTACTTCTAGATGGTAAATGAATGTATGTGCGTGCGTGTGTGTGTGTGTGTGTGTGTGTGTGTGTGTGTGTAAGTCCCTAGTTATTTTCCTGTCTTTTCTTCCTCTCATAGTAGTTGTTCAGTAAAGATTCAAGTAAATTTGGCATTTATTTGGGGCCAATTTTGCCCAACAGCTACATGCCTGAGTACAGAGATTTGTGAACTACGAGTGTGGCCCTTGACCTTATAATGACACTTTAGTTTGTTTGGTTTTTCTTAACTTGTCATCAAAAGCACTGATGTATTAAGGAGAATGCTGACTAGGAAAGAAAAGAGATAGGGAAGAAAGGCAATATGGGGATTCATTCATCACTCTTCAGACCGCTTGGCATTTGAACAATTGGCCACCATTCACCCTTAAAAATCACCCTATTTAACCTATCAAGCAGCTGAAATTCATTTTCTTACCTTAAATAATAGGCTTTTAGAAAATATATAGTTTTATAAAGAGAAGCTGACTAATTGGAATGATGGTCAGTCTCCAAAAGGGAGTCATTCTCCTGGTAAATTCATATCTAGACTGTCCTGCTGTAGTCTGGTCTGACATTTATGACATTCACAAAATTACTGCTTTCTAAAAGAGGATAGAATGCTAGAAAAAAACAAACTCAACTAAGGGGATTTTGAAATATATTATTTTATTTAAAATCCATCTTACATGTAAAACATACCTTAAAATGTTTTATTTTAACCTTATTCCATCTCTTAGAAATTATTTTTAATAAAAAAAAGAATACACAGACAAAAACACTTTTAATGGAACATGCTAGTACATTTTTCTCGTAATTCAAATATTGTATCAATATGCCAACTTTAGTCCTTTGTTTTGGTAATCATTTGGTTAACATAAAAATTATCTTTTCTCCAAATCCTAACTTTCAAGTGCAGAAATAGGCCAAAATGGCCAACATACTAAATAGGTTTTCTTTTTTTTTGTTCTGTTTTGTTTTGTTTAATTTTTATTGTGAAACTGATGTACAGAGAGGTTACAGTTTCATACGTTACGCATTGGATACATTTCTTGTACTGTTTGTTACCTCCTCCCTCATTCCCCCTCCCTCCTTCCCCCTTTCTGTCTCCCCCCAGCAGATGTTCAGTTGATTTACACCAAACAGTTTTGCAAGTATTGCTTTTGTAGACGTTTGTCGTTTTATCCTGTGTCTCTCGATTTTGGTATTCCCTTTCACTTTCCTAGTTCTAATAATAGTATACATGGTTTCCAATGTACTCAGATAAGATACAGTGATAGTGCAGGTACAACCACAGGAAGGGGTACAAGAGGATCATCAACAATAGAAGCTACAGTTTCAAATGGCATGTTGAAAGTAATTACAACAGTGGTATAACAGTCATTTCCATAACATGGAGTTCATTTCACTTAGCATCATCTTATGTGTTCATAACGGTATAGCTTTTGGGCTCTTGTGATCCTCTGCTGTGACTGCCTAAACTTGTGCTACTTATTTCCTGTGAGGGAGACCATAGAGTCCATGCTCACTTCACTTAGGATAATTTTTTCCAAGTCCTTCCATTTCCTAACGAATAGGGCAATGTCATTCTTTCTGATAGAGGCATAAAATTCCATTTTGTATGTGTCCCACATTTTCCTGATCCATTTGTCTACTAAGGGGTATCTGGGTTAGTGCCATATTTTAGCAGTGACAAATTCTGCTGTGATGAACACTGTTGTGCTGGTGGCTTTAGTGTGTTCTTGCTTGTGGTCTTTTGGGTAGATGCCCAAAAGTGAGGCTCCTGGGTCATAGGGGACCTCTATGTTTAGCCTTCTGAGGAATCTCCATACCACTTGCCAGAGTGGCTGAACCACTTTACATTCCCACCAACAATGAAGTAGGGTTCCCTTTTGGCCACATTCCCTCCAACATTTGTTATTATTAGTTTGTTTGATATAGGACATTCTTCCTGGGGAGAGATGGAATCTCAATGTTGTTTTGATTTGCATTTCTATTATGGCCAGTAATGTAGAGCACTTTTTCATATGTCTCTTGTCCATTCTCATTTCCTCGTCAGAGAAGTCTCTTTTTAAGTCTTTAGCCCACTTGTTCAGGGGGCTGTTGGTTCTTTGCAGTTTTGTTTTGGAGTAATGTATTTTTTTTAGTTCTCTATATATTTTAGATATGAGGTCTTTATCTGTTGTATGGCCGGTAAAGATCTTTTCCCAATCTGGGGGCTTTCTGTTTATCTTGCGCGCTATGTCCTTTGCCCTGCAGAAGCTCTGCAGTTTGATGCAGTCTCGTTTTACCATCCTTTCTTTGATTTGTAGCATTTCTGGGTCTTTGTTAAGGAAGTTCCGTCCTGTGCCAAGGAGCCCAAGTGTTTCTCCTACTCCTTCCTTTAGTGTTTTCAGGGTAACTGTTTTAATTTCGAGGTCTATGATCCATTTGGAATTGATTTTGGTGCAGGGTAATATATAAGGATCTAGTTTTAGTTTGTTGCATGTGTTGAACCATTTTTACCAGCACCATTTGTTAAAGAGGCTATCTTTATTCCATCCTATTGTTTTTCCTTACTATGGAAGACTTTTGTTTGACCTTCGGCTATGAATGACAAGTTAGCTGGGTACAGTATTCTTGGTTGATAGTTATTTTTATTTAGGGTTTGGTATACCTCATTCCAGGCTCTCCTTGCCTTCATGGTCTCTGCTGAGAAGTCTGGGGTAATTCTAATTGGTTTTCCTTTATATCTGATTATTTTCTTTTCCCTACTCTTAGGATTCTTCCGTTGGACTCTATTGATCCTGTTTTGATCACAATGTTTTGGTGTGATGTCCTATTCTGGTCTGGTCGGTTTGGGGTTCTAAATGCTTCTTGTATCTGTATAAGCCTATCCTTCTGGATATTTGGGAAGTTCTCAGCTAATATTTTGTTAAATAGGTTGCCTATTCCATTAACTTCTTTCTCTAGGTTTTCCTCAATACCTATTAGTCTTAAATTGGACCTTACCAAGCACTGTTGTGTAAATCTTAGAAGTTCACAATTATATACAGATAACTTGTATACCTGTATATAAAATTAGATTGGCTGTAACTAAAGAATACAATTTCGATATAACAACCAATCCTGAGCCCTGTATTCAGTAGTTACTTATTTACTGTTGCACCCCTATGAACAATTTTTGTTCTTATATTAAGTTCTTTTTGGACTAGCTGGCTTTCTTTATGAACCCCTTTGATTCACTCGGATTGAGCAGGGGTACCCTCTATCCAATAACCATTGGTAAATGGAATCTGGATGTGCTGGAAGTAAATCAGGAGGGTAAGTTGGAGGTAGTGAAGAGAATAGAATAAAATGTATGAGGGGTGATGATTTTGGTTTAGTTTCAGTGACATGGAAATGTGGAGAAGAGTAGAATCAGTAGAAAGAACAAGGTTAAAATGATAAACAATGGAGAGTTAGCAGAAAAGAGTGAAGGGGTTATTCATAGGACAGTAATTTTAAAGGAAGAGAATGTGAAGAGAGAAACAAAGAAAAAATACTGGAAGACAAATACACAAAACCGAGAAAAATTATTTAAAAAACAACAACAGAAAAACAAACAACCCAAAAATTCCTGATAAAACAAACAAATAAAAATGGAAAACAAGAAACCAACGATGTCTCAGAAATGAAAAGAGAAGTTTAAAAAATGTTTTAAAAAATGGAGTCTTCCTTGTTTGGGTGGGCTTTCTACAGCCTCAGGTTTCCTTGCGATGGTCTGCAGTCTATTTTGCTGCTTGGCTGGTTTGACATGTTTTCAGTTTGCAGGGGTTGGATCTGTTTTGACCCTCCTCCCCTGGTAGTGAAATCCTAGGGCGCTGTGTTTCACACAGCTTGAAGGTAGGCCTTAGGTGTCCTCTGTAGATTGGGAACATGAACAGTCTTGGGAACCTTGGCTCCTCCCATCTGCTGTTGGGCCGCTGCCTTTAATGCCTGGTTCTGAATAGGCTGTGGACTCAGCAGGGCGGGAAGCCTCTGGCCTGGTTTACCCAGCTGAGAGTCGCTTGCCTGGGGGAGGTTCCTCCATCCTGGGTGGGGCGGCCTCCTGGGCAGAGCTGGCTATTGAATTCAGCTTCTTTTCGGGCTGGGAATTGGGCTTTCTCTGTGATGGGACCGTTTATCTGTCTCAGGAACTGTTTGTTCTCCCATCTGGTTGTTCTGTGCTGCCGGTAGCTGCTCGCCGCTTTTGGTTTTAATTTAGAATTTCCAGCAAGCAGGGTAGGCACCTCTGGCTGAGTTCACCTGAGTGTGTGAGCCACAGGTCGAGACGAGCCTCCCGCCTGGGAAGAGGTTGTTCTTCTGGGCGGAGCTGGTTCTCACTTGTTGGTCCCTCTTGCCCTTTTCAAAGATGGCCCCTTTGTCCTCACTTTCTCCAGGCCTGCTTTAATTCCAGTCTGGTCTGACTCTATGCCAGTGTCAAAGATGGCACTTTGCTCTGGTGGTGGGGGGAGGGCTACCTCCAGAAGCTGCTCTGTGGGCGTGAGTGAGAATGTCTTTTGTGGTGTACTCACGCTTTCTGTGCGATTTCAGCCCGTCCGTGCTCAGCCTGTGATCTGCGTGTGTCTGCCGCCATCTGTAGGATTTCCCTCTGGTCGCCATTGTGTGCTTTAGGTGTGCAGTGTATGAGGCGCTGTGCTGGAGCCGGCACTGGCATGGTGGTGGGAGGCCGCCTGGAGCTCAAATCTTTGTTTTCAGGGTAGCAAAGTCGGTTTTTTCCTTCCTGGCCAGAATCCCTGTACTGTTATAGCTTACCTGGGCTGTCTTTCTAGGAGTAAAAGTTTCTCTGGTGTGGTAAAACTGGGATGTTGGAGGGAGCTTAGCTATGGCTCTGCTGCTCCTCCACCGTCTTCCCAGAAGTCCTAAATAGGTTTTCAAAGGCACTGTTAATCCTTACTACCCTTTAAGAGGCTGGTCAATTAACTACTCAGAGTGAAATTCATGGAGGTTTTATGCAGTGAAAGCATTTCTGTTTAAACTGGAGGTGGTGGAAGGCAAAACCCCAATCTCCTGTGCTGTCCCTTACATACATAACACCCTGACTTGTTTCAAAAGGAGTCTTCTTGAACTGAACTGAGTCTTTAAATAAACTTGAAAGGACATTAATTCACATTTCAGTCAACCCAAAGTACAGATTCTTAAGTGTTTACTGTAAGTACCAATAGACAGTAGGTGCTGACTCCCCAAACTTTGGGTTGATGGAAAACTTAGTAGTTATTTTGCCTCAACTGAGACTTACTGACAGATAGTTTGACTTTCTAGTGCCTGCTGGGATTTACTTCAGTGGTTTAATGTCAGAAAAATCCAAACCCAGACAAGGAAAAAGAAAATGTCTTTCTTAGAAACTGGGAATTTAACCCAGCGAAGACACAGATTGTTGGTGAAAAGCTTTCAGATCACAACTCTTTCTATCCATAATGATTGTGGAAACATAAAGCCAATAGATTTTTTAGAAAGGTTGCCCTGAGAAATGTCCTGGACCTCAGGAAGAACTTGTCTCATCTCTCACTATCACGTACTAAAACTTAGAGGTCTTGAGTTTTCCTTTCTCATACACTCACTTATTTGCTGTGTTATGAAAAACAATACCTTTATCTGCTCTTTTTGGTTTGAAACAAGATCTCACTACTTGACAAAGTCTCTAGCTCTTGATCCTGTAGTAGAATAAGATTTATTGTAAATTTCAGTAGACTTTTAAGAGATGTAAATCTATAATATAAGTATTAATAAGGTCTCATTTCTTCCTTCACATTTGTAATTCCTAATGTCAAGTCCAAGGTGACAAGAAGCCCAGTTATTTTTTTATTATTGGTTTGGTTGTGACCAGTCTATCACTCAATTACATTTGTGCATCTCCTGACACTGCCAGTAAACTCTCCAGCTGGTGGGGGGTATCCGTGGGAAGTCACAATTCCACCCACAGACACTGCTCAGCAGGGACAATGCATACTCCAGGCTATGTGGCTAGACCCAAGCTGTCCACTTGACCAACTTGACTGCTGGCACGCTAGTGAGGTCACCTGAGTGCTTCCACAGTCTCCTTCACCATCTGTGAGGAGACCCAAGTGGCCACTGGGGAGAGAGACCACTGGCAGAGAAAGAGGAAAGCTATAATATGCATTGTGGTCTTTCTATAACTGTGATATCCAAGTCCAGAAACTAATAGAAGAACTCTGTCTATCGCCATCAGAGGGGAGAAGCTCATTTTAAACAACAGTCTGGGGCCAAAGGGATTATATGCCTCCAAAAACACTTCTAATCCTAGCTCTTCGGGAGATCACAATTGGAAGACAGCCTAACAAGACATACTGAAGAGATTGGGGTTTTTATTTATTTCTTTATTGTCAAATTATTGTGCAGAGAGGTTGCAGTTTCATTCTTACCCAACTTGTTACCTCCCCGCTCATTTTCCCCATTTTCCCCCCCTCCAGTCCCCCCTCCATGAATTTTACAGTTGGTTTACAGCATATGATTTTGTAAGTATTGCTGTTGCATTGGCTCATCTTTTATCCTTTGTCTCTCCATTTTGATATTCCCCTTCCCTTCCCTAGTTCCAATACATGTAGATACAATATCCAAGGTACCAAAATCAGTTATAATGATATCAGGGGTAAAACCATAGGGAAGAAGGACAAAAGAAAAAGGCATAAAAGTCTATGGCCATACCACCCTGAACATGCCCCATCTTGTCTGAGGAGATTCTTATCTCCAATTAATCAACAAAATGCTGGAAATTGAAGGTGTAAATTAAGCATCAGAGTGTCCCTGAGTTCAAGCTCCTGTATCAGCGTGCACAGAGAGAGAGAGAGAGAGAGAGGAAGAGAGAGAGAGGGAGAGAGAGAGAATTAATCAGAACAAAACTGATTCCTTTCTCATAACAAAGTAGAGCATCCAGTCTTAACAGATATGGAAAAAGAAGGGAGACATCTCAGAAATGAAGTCACAAAGACCTATATAGGTACAGCTGAGGGTAAACTTGTATCTAGAGTTCAGTTGAAGCTAGTGTTCAGTCTTCTGTGTGGAATTCTTTCCTAGTCTCTCCTTCCTTAAACACTGGCAGATTTTAGGTATCAGTTACAACATAACACTTTTGAAATAGATCCTACCAATAATCAATAGTCACTGGTTTATAATCCATAAGATAAAATTTTATACGTGAACAGTCTGTATATGACTTTCAGGTAAGCCCTTGCCCCACCCTCCATTTTCCTCAGTGTTTTAGCCAATCAGCAACTTATGCAAGTTTATGGTAATGGCAGTTTGACCAACTACACTCATAAGAGCAAGAATACTATGCTTTCATTGGAGTTTCCATGTATGTGTCAATCACCATGCCAATAGCTCTGTCCAGGAACAGCCCTTCAAGATAGAGAGCACCTAAATAACAGCTCCAGTTCACATATGGGAGCATGTGGTGGGCTGGGTTTATGCCTGCCTGAGCTGGGTTAGCCAAGGGTTGGCAAGGAAAGTTAATTTGTGACTTTGAGTGTACTTCACGAAGTACTAAGCTTATTTGTGATCACACATTCCAAACAATCCAGGAAGATACATTCAAAAATATCTTTATGGGTAGTTTCTGGTAGTTTTCTAATGTATCTATGCTGTAGCAGTTATACATATTAGGATGAAGAGAGGGGCCATTTGTGTGAGGTTGACTGAGACATATGACCATAGCAACTGTTAGGACCAGCTCAGATATCATAACCATTGTGGCTTCTCTTGCAGATAGAACTTTGGAGAAATAGAAATGAAAACTGAAGACATTCTTTCTACAGAAAGTTGCACATATACACACACACACTCATTTGTATTCAAATCTATACATACATATATGTATATGTGTACATATAATTTATACATATATCTATGTATTACCTATATATACACATATATGTACAACTATGTGTGTACACACACACACACACACACACACACACAGTTGTTTACTGGTATGCCTGTGGGATTAGTGCCAGGACTATTCATGGATACCAAAATCTCAACTCCCTGATATAAAATGGTACAGTATTTGTACATAACCCATGTACATCATTCTCCTGTGTGATACCTATGTGAATGCTATATGTAAATAATTATTATACCATTGTTTGGGAAATAAATGATAACAAAACACCTGAAAATGTTGAGTGCAGGTGCAATTTGCTCTTGTTCCTATTTTCTATCAGCTGTTAGTTGTATCCATGTGTATATAGTATATGACTGGAAGAAAGAAGGAGAAAGACTTAGGAGATGGGACTTTTACAGGAAATCCCTGCAGATGCATGAGAGGAATAAATCAAAATCACAATTCCCCATTTTGATAGTATGGCCAAAGACTTTTCCTTAATGTGTTTAAGTTAAATAAATTTACACAAAATTGAAAGGCAGAAAAAATTTTAATTATTTCATGAAATCATATGGTATCTGGTACTGCAAATTTGGGCAGTTTAGCATGCAAAAAATGAATAGACAATAGCTCCAAGAAAGTACAAATAAAATGTGCAAACCTTCTGCCAATCATTCCAAGATTAGATGTGTATACTTCAAGTATGAAGCAGGTTCAATGAAGCAGGTTTCTTTTTTTCCCTTTGGAGGAAGGAGAGTTTTATTATCTTTATACAGAGAAAGCAACATTGAACAACTGCCCAGCTTAATGGCCAGCTCCTTAGCCCTTGCCTTTTCCAGCTTGGCAATTTGAGCCACAGATTTTGGACACAGGACATTGCCTCCCCAGTGACGACAGATCTCATCATTTCTGTCATTGCAGTTGGTCCTGTTCCCCTCCTCCAGCTTAGCCCAAGATCCTTTGTCTAATGAGGCAGATTTCTTCATGTCCTTGCTGTTGTTGTTGTTGGCAACAGCCAAACCCAAAATTTCTGGATTTCCATCAAGTTTCCACATGGGAAACCTAGTAGCTGAGAAGATGAAATAAACAGAGCAATTCCTGAGTCAGTAACATTGGGAAGAATATACTGGGTGTTAGTAAAGCAGAGCTAGCTCTCTTGTGTGTTGGAACTTTGCTGTTTCATCACCAGTGTTCAAATTTGGGGTGTTTTATAAGATGTATGTAGCAAGTGAAGGAAGCCAGAATGTTGCCCCCAAATATGCCTCCTTTCACATAAATATTCTCGAGCTGAAGGCATTTGAGAAGGAATAACTGCAGAAAGAGCTGTCTGAACTGTTCTCTTCCCTTTAGCAAGCCATAAAGCTTGCTAGGAGACAAATGCCTCCCCTGAACCAACACAAGGACACAGCCTCTGTCACCAGTAACTGAGAACGGATGCTGCAGGGATCTTTACAGGCCACTAAAATAACCATCATCCTCCACTAGCTTTAGTCCCTCTGTAGTCTCTGGGGATGCCCATGGAATTTACTGTACCTAGTAGACAACTACTGTTGTCTTGTCATTACAACATCTATTGCCCATTGTCTAAAAGACACTGTATAAAAGCTTCCTGCTTTTGCTTCTTTTTAGTCCTCACTGTCTCACTGTCTTTTGAGAGGCCCCACACATATGTTAAAATGAATAGAATTTACATATAGTTCTCCTGTTGATTTGCTTTGTATTAATTTATTATCAGATACAAATCCTGAAGTGGATGATACCATAGAGCAAGGCACTGGTGGCTCATGCTTATAATCTTAGCTACCCAAGAAGCTGATCTTTACAGATCAGTTTGAAGCTAGTCAAGTCAGAAAAGTCCATGAGACTTGTATTTCCAACCAGCAAAAAGTCAGAAGTGGAGGCATGGCTTAAGTGGTAGAGCGCAGCCTTGGACAAAAATCCAAGTGAGAGGGCTGGGAATATGGCCTAGTGGCAAGAGTGCTTGCCTCCTACACATGAAGCTCTCGGTTCGATTCCCCAGCACCACATATATGGAAAACGGCCAGAAGGGGCGCTGTGGCTCAGGTGGCAGAGTGCTAGCCTTGGGCGGGAAGAAGCCAGGGACAGTGCTCAGGCCCTGAGTCCAAGGCCCAGGACTGGCCAAAAAAAAAAAAAAAAATTCAAGTGAGAATATGAGGCCTTGATTTCAAACCCAAGTGTTGACACAATTAAAAATAACTAAGATAAGTAGAGGAGGATATGTAGAGGCTCTTACACAAGTATGCATAAATCTTCATTGCAACAAGTATGCTGACTTAAAACATAAATGATACATGAGTTCAAGTAATACCCAACAATTGATTTCTCTCCATTTAACTCAAATAGCGCGCACACACACACACACACACACACACACACACACACACAAACACACACAGGCTTACACTGTCAGAAATCATCTGTGACAGCCACATTCAAATACAAAGGTCACAAAATGGTCACAAAATGCCTGGTGTAGGAAATGCACCACTCTGAAACTCATTGTTACTTTTTTGGCCACCTAATTGTAGCTTCCCATTGAGTCATTGTAAAACAACAACAAAAAGATGGTCATGTGAGCCCCAGGTGCTGGCTCTTTAAAGAGGCTGCCAGTCACCTGGGCTTCCACAGGGAAAAGGAAACCGCAGGATGAAAGCTAAAGGGCAAAGCCCCCACCCGTGATTTCTACAGCAGGGAAAAAGCTAAAAATAGGAAGTAAGCAAAGCAAAGGTGGAGAGGCCAGAGATAAGGGAGTACAACCAGTAGCTCCCCAGGTGTGGGCACTCTGGAGAAAGTCCATTTCCATGGGCTTCAATAAACTAAACAACTTGCCTGGTAAAGTAAATCAGGCTCAGAGAGAAAAATGCCATATTTTTTTTCTCACATGTTGAAGTTAGATGTAAAATATAAACATACACAATAGCATGTACGGGTCTCTATGCATAGATACACAAACTGACTACAGGATTGTGTACTTAGGAGAGGAGGCCAAAGGTGTAACTCCTCTGAACAACTAATGAATCATTTACTAAAAGGAATACCAGAAAGTGGCAATGTGTTTGGGGGAAGGACATTAGGGAGCATAACTACAGGGGGGAAAGGTAACAAATGTAGTCATTATATTCAATGTATATGATGTAAAAAATTGAAGTACATAACTTGAGGGTGGGAATGGAAGGGGAGAAATGGGAGAGAATGATGGAAGGGCTGTCACTGATCACTATGCATTGCACTCATAATCTGATTTACAGAATTACAACCTCATTGTACAACTATGTAATAATAAAATTAAACATAAAATAAAATAAAAACCTTGTCTGATAGCTTGGCCACAGGTAAAGTCAGGATGGAGTCCATAGTCACAGGATCTTACTTACAATTGCTACTGTATTTCTTTGGAATATCTTACCTGTTTTTAAAGTAAAACATTGCCAACTGTTCTTATTTTGATTCTTTATTCTAGGCTCACTGTGACATGAGCTCTCAGCCTAAAGATCCCAGGATGCTCATGTAGATGTGAGGAGTCCCCAAGGCCAGAACCCGGTCTCTTAAAGGGAGGAGCACATCTGTAGGAAAGGCATGCAAAAGCAGGAAGCTGCTGCCAAGGTGGGAACTGATCATTCATTCATCCATTCATGGAGTCAGTATGTGACCTGCTTAGCAGGTGCTCTAGACCTATGCAGAGTTCACTTTCAGCCCCAGATCCAGTGCTGCCTGTCCAGCCCACAGTATAAGAATGTTTGCCATGCCTTCCTCTCTCTACACACTTGTGGTAAGGACTGGTACACTTTAGTACCTTAGTCACTGCTCAAATGATGACAGGGCCAGGCACTGGGGCTCATGCCTGTAACCCTAGCTACTCAGGAGGTTGAAATCTGAGGATTGTGATTAGAAGCCCTTTCCAGACAGCAAAATCCATGAGACCCACCAATAAAAGCCAAAGTAGAGGCAAGGATCAAATGGTAGGGCAACAGTCTTTTTATTTTATTTATTTACTGTTAAAGTGATGTCCAGAGGGGTTACAGTTTCATACATAAAGCAGTGCATACATTTCTTATCCAACTTGTTACCTTCTCCCTCATTCGCCTACCCCCTCCCTATTTCCCTCTCCCTCCCCATGAGTTGTACAGTTGGTTTACACCATATAGTTTTGTAAGTATTGCTGTTGCATTGGTTTGTCTTTTTATCTTTTGTCTCAAGATTTTAGTATTTCCTTTCCCTTCCCTAGTTCCAATACACGTATATACAATATCCAGGGTACCAAAATCAGTTACAGTGTTATCAGAGGCAAAACCATGGGAAAGAAAGACAAAAGAAAAAGGACAAAATTTCACATGGTGTGTTAAAAATAACAACAAGGATAAACCACTTGTTTCCATAACTTGGAATTCATTTCCCTTAGCATTATCTTATGTCTTCACATGTACTAGCTATTGAGCTATGTGATCTTCTGCTAGGATTATCCTAGACAAAGTGCCAGTCTTAAGCAATAAAGCTAAGGGACAGTGCTCAGGCCCTGAGTTTTCAAGCCCAATATTGGCATAGGAGAGTGTGCACCGGAATATCTTGTACATATTGGATAGAATTTCTAGACTCAGAAGTATATCCTGCAGAACATTGTTATGCAGATCAGATGTTGATAATAAACCTAGTTGTATTTGTGTGTGTGCCCGTGTGTGCCCCTGTGTGCACCAGTCCTAGGGCCTGAACTCAGGGCCTGATGCTTGCTTTTGTATGCCTGGGTGCTTGTTTTTGTGTTCAAATCAAGTACTCTACTACTTGAGACACAGCTCCACTTCCAGCTTTTTATGGTGCTTAATTGAAGATGAGAGTTTCACAGTCATTTTGTTTTTGCTCCAGCTGGCTTTAAACTGTGATCCTCAGATCTCAGCCCCCTGGGTAGCTAGTATTAGAATTATGAGCCATTGGTGCCTGGCTCTTAGTTGTATTTTTAAGAGAACATATAAGTCAGAGGTTTTTAACATAAAGAAGACAGTACAATGACAAACTGGGATAAAATTTGTCATTGAGCTGAAAGTAAATGTGACTCATAGTCATACTTTTCAGACATTTCCAAAGATTTTTTTTCAAATATTTTGATGGTTTCCCAAATGCATCCAATGCTGCAGGATAAAATACTCTTAAAGGTAGAAAATAATGAATTCCCCAAAGCTGTGATGAATAACAGGATTGCTTCTCGCTAGAGGGATTTATATAACATGGGACAAGCATTTTCTTTTCATTTTATTTCTATGCCTGGCTATTTTCTTGGAATTCTTGATATTATAAAAGCCTAATTCATTGAGGAAGCAGGGAATTTGTATATTTCCAGCTGAGACTTTCTTACATCGCAACCATTTATACTTATATAATCAGATTCTTCTGACAAGAAAGTAATAATTTCTGTGCACTTCCTTAGGAAAACACATTGTTATTTCTGTAAGCACCAAAAGAAATAAAAACCCAATTACTATAAACAGCAATATAGTCTAACCTTTGAGAATTCAGTAATATCCAAGCACCCGTGGTTCATACTTGTATTCCTGGCTACTCATGAAGCTGACATGTACTATGGAGAATTACTCTTTGAAGCCAGCCCAGGAAGAAAAATCTGTAAATCTCCATCTCCAACCAACAAAAAAAAAATGCCAGACTGGAGGCGCGGCTCATATAGTAAAGTACCAATCATGAGCAAGAAAGCTGAATGATAGCACAAGGCCCTGAGTTCAAATCCTAGCATTAAGTCCAATAATGGAAGAAAGAAAAGAAAAATCTATGAGACTCCAATCTCCAAAAGAACCAGGAAAAATCAAGGCTGGTGGCCTGGATCAAGTGAGAGTGCTAGCTTTGAACAAGAAGGCTGAGCAAGTGCAAGACTCTGAGTTCAAACTACAGTATTACCAAAAAGGAGAAAAAAACAGTTAAATAATAGACTTGTTTAGAAGTTATACTTTCCATGTACCACTTTGATACTATGAAATAAAAGCTATTTTTCTTTTTTATTATTATCTATAAGTAGTTTTCCAAAGGACTTACCATTTAAGAAAGCACTTTATGAATACAATATATCTTGATCAATGTCACTTTTTTTTAGTAAGACTATTTTATTTAAAAATTTTTCCAAATATAAAAATAATAAATATTATGGAGATTTAACAAAAGAAACATAATTCAACTATAAATAAAAATCAATGTCACTTTTTCTATCTTGCTAAAAAGCATGTCAAGCACCAGTGTATTCAAATAGATTATTTAAATAATGTCCTCAATACTTTTCTGCTAAAACTTATAAAATATACGTAAATGTCCACATACCACTACAATTTAAGAACAGATTTTGATTGCTTCATAGTAATATAATATAAATGGAATAACAAAGGTTGGAATTCCAAAACTTGAGAGCATTTAAAAGCATGTATTGCCTGCTTGTGATGGCACAGTTAAAAGCATGCTGTGAAACATATAATGTGTTCATATAAAAATAATATCACAAGCCCCTCCATGTATGTGCACATGTGTGCACCTGTAAAGTAAATAAAAATGTAGAGCAGAAATTAGGCTTTGGGAGACATGGCAGAGTGCTTTGCCTTTGAGTATAATGAGAAGTCATGCTCATTATCTTGAATGTGCAAAGTTAATTTTGCAGATGTGGTTCAGGTAGCTTATCACCTGATTGAGTTAATCAATGAGAGATTTTCTGCATGGTCCTGATTTAAGCCAGGAGTTTTTAAAAATTGAGAGTTCTCTCAAATTGTTGTAGTAACTACAGAGGATTCAATACATAAGAAGGACCTGGTGGGCCTTGGCAGGCTCTCAAGATGCAGGGGACCACGAGCCACAATCAGCCAGGCCTACAAGGACAAAGAGCAGCCCCAACACCAGCACTGAGGCTGTAGGGACCTCACTCTTCCAGGCCCAGAAACTAAACCTGCTCACAATCTAAATGAACCTGGATCCAGATGCTTCCTGGGCTTTTCGGTAAGATCCCATCACTGATCCCCTGAGGCTGGGGAGACTGCAGGCTCACAGCACTGTGACCTAACAACTGGGCTTGTGTTACACCATCACATTTATGCAAATATATTAGTCTGCAATAGAAAATAGATCAGAGGGTTATTTTATATCACTTCAGAATACATAAATGCCTGACCATGTAGCACTAATAGTCTATATGTTAATCTTGTATGCATTTTAGAAATCAGTTAAATCTATGCCTTATAAACTGGATGCCAGTGTCTTCATGTTTGTAATCTTAGATTATCAGGAGGCTGAGATCTGAGGATCATTGTTTGATGCCAGCCTTGGTACAAAAATTCTCAGACTCCATCTCCAATTAACCAGTTTTTAAAAAGCCAGTTTTTAAAGAAGGCATGGTTCCTGTGGTAGAGCACTAACTATGAATAAGAGTGTGACACCATGAGTTCAAGCCTTGGGACCAGCACCTACCTAAAGAAGGGTGTCTTACATTTTGTTTATAACACAGTAACTCACAAACAAAAATGTAATCAAAAGTAATCATATACTAGGGATGAATTAGTATTGGTAGAAACAGCTATGAGAATTGAAGAAACCAGGTTTTTGCTGTGTTTCTATTGCTAAATGGTCAATAAATACAGTCTAATCTGGGCTTAGTTTTTATGGCAAAAACTACCTTAATGTACTGGGTTCTTCTTTCTCACTGATAAACACAGAACCAAACCTCAATGCTCTGAAAAGCCCTGAGTGAGCTGCCCCACTCCTCCTATCCTTGCTCAGCTCATGTCTCCCTTCTAGCTGGATTGGGGCTGTTCCCAAGGCCACACCAAAGAAGAGCACTGGGAATGAGGACAGGTTTGCATCCTCTGTGGAGCAGGTAGACAATGGGGATTGCTAACTGCCTGTTACACATGTCTTCATGGGAAAAAATATATTTCTTACTCTTCCTGGCTTGAATATTTCACACAGGTTGTTAATCTATATTTTCTTTCAAAAATATTTTTATTATCCTTAAGCAGTTGTGCAAAGGAGTTTCCATTAACCAAAGCAGTGTATGAGTACAATGCATCTTGATCGATGACACTCATTTCAACATTCTCATATACCCCTCCCAGCCCACCCTTTCCCTTATTGATCTTAATTTTAGGTTATATATTGAATTTTTTCTCATTTAACAAAGCAGTTTATGTGTACAAGGCATCTGTGTCTGTGTCATCACTTCAACATCTTCACCCTACATCAACCTACCCCTCCCTTATAGTTATCAATTCTGTGATATGTAGAATTCTTGCCTGTATTCTCTTCCCTTCCTCCTTCATTGTTCAACCCTTCTTCTGTTGGCCCCACCCTCCCCTCTTGCACATAGCTGTATTTTTTTTGCCAGTCCTGGGGTTTGAACTCAGGGTCTAGGCACTGTCCCTGAGCTTCCTTTGCTCAAGGCTAGCACTCTACCACTTGAACCACAGTGCCACTTTCGTATTTTTCTGTTCATGTGGTACTAAGGTATCAAACCCTGGGGCCTCATGCATACTAGGCAAGCAATCTCATACTAAGCCACATTCCCAGCCTTGGAGCTTCCTTGTCCTTTCTGGCTAGCCTCCCCAGGAGGAAGTCATTCTCCAGAGCGGAGGACAGGGAGAGCAAGAGCCCAGGGCACTGTTCACAGGGTCTGGTGCCCAGGTCCTCTATGAAGCAGCCTCAATGGCCTTTGCATTGCCTTAGCTTTCCCAGGGAATAATAATAGGCTCAAAAGAAATTTTAAACAGATTAAATGTATGTAAAGTTTTCGCAAAGTTTGTGTAAAGTGTTCAATAAGTCTTGGTTTTTCTTTTTGTTGTGCCAGGTTGTATTGTTCTCTGTGTGTAAGTATACATGTGTATGTATGTATATGTTTGTGTGAGTATGTTTATTTGGTGGTAATCAACATCAGCACTTAATCATGTATTCTCTACCTTCCTCCTGAGGAGAAGATAATGGACAGCATCAGAGCTCAGCAGGGGGCTCCTATGTTTTTAGAAGTGGTGGCTTACACACGCACACACACACACACACACATTTGCATGTGTGCAAATACATATGTGACTGGAATGCTCTCTTTCCTACATGATTGCTCTACTCCTTTTGAACAATACCAAAAAGAAGAACAGATGAACCTCTTCCTGGAGAAGGAGTACAGAGTGATTGAAACTTAATCAAGACAAAAACACACAGGTAAAATATTCCATTTCCTTTGAAGGATGCCACCTGCCCAGGACCATTAAGAAGTCCAGAAGAGTCTTGCAAGATTCATATTACCCTAATATCCAGCGAATGGAGCAAGGTCCTCATGTAGCAGCTGAGATCTTCCAAATCCATCTCTTCAAGCAATGACAGACCGAGGCCTTAAAAGCAAAAAAACAAACAACAACAAAAAAAAAACAGGGTGAACAAAGGCAGCTGTGTTACTCAGTAGACATTATGTTAAAAATGAACCATATAATATGTAGGCAAGGACAAGAGGGAAAAATTGGGAGAAAATGAGAGAAGGGGTGACATTCAAAAATAAGTGTAACCATTACCTCATTTATGATAACAGTAACCCCTCTCTACATCACCTTTATAACATTAAAAAGTACTTACAGAAAGCATAACACAATTTGATCCATTCCAATTTTCTGGTATTTTCTAAAATGGCTTTCTGTTCTAAAATATGCTCTGTGTTGGAGACAGTTGAGTGGGTTTCTGAGAGGAACATAAACAATATGGTTGTTGAGTAGAACCTAGACAAGCACTAATTACTGAGCTACACATTCCACCCTAGAAATAAGACCTTTGAAAACAAGCTATCACAGACTAGGCACATGTCTTACCCCTATCATCTCAGCTAATTGAGAGATAAACACAGGAGGGTCAGAGTTCAAGGCCAACAGGGGCAAAAAGCTTAGTAAAATCCTGTCTCAAAGAACAAGCCAGATGCGATGGCTCCTGCCTGTATCTCAGTTACAGGAGGCAAAAGGATTGTCATTTGACCCAACTCAGGCGAAAACCACAGGAAAAATAAGTAAGCAAAAGGGTTGGAGGCTTGGCTCAATTATTAGGATGCATTTTTTACCAATTTCAAGGCTAATTTGAAACCCTAACACTTCTGTAGATAAGTAAATGAATAATAGACAATTATATACTGAAATAAGCTATCATTAGTATAATTGCGAAAAAATAGAATCTAATTTCTACAAAGAGAAATCAAGTGAAGAATGATGATTAAAGCCTGGTCATGTGACTTTTTTGACACAAACATGTCCTCCCTTTCTCAAACTGGACTCAGCACTAACAAAATTAAATCTTCCCTAAGAATCAGAGGTTTCTGGGCTTCCCAGTCTGGAATCAGAGCTAAGGCATTCTTTCTAACATGACCCAGCAACTGATTATCATTAGCCATCCATTGTTGAACGTAAGTTTTAGTAATAAAACTTACTTTTTAAATCTTAATTGTAAATGTTAAAAGAATTAATTACTGAAGCATTTTTTTAAATTATTTAAATTTGTGTACGTATGAAATTTTATCTGTCATGTTCAAGGCATTTCTAAGTCCTGGAAGATATCCTGAAATGATTTTTCAGGAATCTGAAAAGCCACTAAAAGTACCTAAGAATGGAGCTACCTAGAAAAAGAAAAAAAAAGAAAAGGAAAGAACATTTATTTTGTGATCAAAATGACAAGATCCAGGTTATTTTTTACACAAGCCACTATCCATTACCAAAAATAATGCCAATGTGAACAAAACTGAATTTTTAGAAAAGACCAAAACAAGTTAAGATTTTTGCATATATAGGGGGAAAATGTCATCTAATATCAAAATATTGCTGCCATAGGTTATGTATCAGTGTACCTTTTAAACTCCACCATCAGATATTCATAAAGACAAATATTAGTGAACAGACTGATCCTCAAGTGAATCCCAAACAAACCTGATCTTGCTTACTCTCTTGACAATCCTCCATTCACACATACCAGCACCTTAAATGTCTCCTACATTAAAAAAAAAAAATCAGCATACAATGTCAAATATACAAAACAAGTTCCTTCTGTTAGAGAAAAGTCTAGCATACAAACTGGTCAAAATGTCAAATCCAAAATTTATGGGAAAACCTAGGAGGGACATAGGAGAACATGAATAGAACTGCTTAGATGGAAAATCCAGGTGAAAGGTGAATAGTAGAAACAAATGAAAGTAGAACGAACAAAGTTGCCCATTACTGTCACACAATAGAAAAGCACAGGCCAACTAAAAAGAAAACTCAGCAGGAAGATGATTTCCTGGCTAAAGAAAAATTAATTGTCCATCTTTAAAATATTTATTCAAAATAGATTTTTTTTCTGCACTCTGAAAGAAGAAACTAATTGAGAATTCTATGGTTCTCTTCATTCATCAGCCAATCAAAGATTTGAAGATATGAGCCTTTTCAAAATGTGAGCCAAGGGCTGGGGATATAGCCTAGTGGCAAGAGTGCCTGCCTCGGATACACGAGGCCCTAGGCTCGATTCCCCAGCACCCACATATACAGAAAACGGCCAGAAGCGGCGCTGTGGCTCAAGTGGCAGAGCGGGAAGAAGCCAGGGACAGTGCTCAGGCCCTGAGTCCAAGGCCCAGGACTGGCCAAAAAAAAAAAAAAAAAAAAAAAGTGAGCCAATTAGGAGAAAGAAAGATGAGCTTTTACAGACAAATACCAGTCATGAGGCAATATCTCTGAACACAACAAAATCTGGAATTTAGAACTCAGCTGTCTATATCTAATTATCTGTTCAAATTTATAAGTCAATCCAATCTCCAGTGACTTTTTGTTCTCTCTGAGTTTGGTTATAAAAACCAAGATCAATACTTGTCAATAGCCATGTTCTAATTCAATTTGTTTTCTAAAATCTCTTTCAGTAAAGAAGGGCAATGGCCGTGGCAGCATCTCACACTTCTGTGCTGAGATTCCTAAATGAACTGCCTGGTAGTGACCCCTTCTTCTCCACTGTTTAATAGGCATCCTTCACAAAAGAGCTGCCTCTAGGCTGGGAATATGGCCTAGTGGTAGAATGCTTGCCTCTTATGCATTGAAGCCCTGGGTTCAATTCCTCAGAATCACATATACAGCAAAAGCCAGAAGTGGCACTGTGACTCAAGTGGTAGAGTGCTAGCCTTGAGCAAAAAGAAGCCAGGGACAGTGCTCAGGTCCTGAGTTCAAGCCCCAGGACTGGCCAAAATAAAAAAATAAACAAATAAATAAAAGAGCTGCCTCTGCTTTTCTCTCTGGATAACTAACTCCCAGGTTGGTGCTACTCTGCTTAGAACCTCAAAGCAAACCTGGGATTTTGCCAACCAGGTGCTTTCTCCACAGCTCCCAGCATAGGGGATTCAGTTATGTTAATAGTACTAACGGAGATCCAAGTCCCTTGTGAATGGCTCATGATTGTAATCCTAGCTACTAAGAAGATCCTAGGGGATCAAGTTTCAAAGCCAGCCCACTCAGAAAACTCTACAAGGTTCTATCTCCAACTCACCAGCAAGAAGCCAGGTTGGAGGCATGATTCCAGTGGTAGTAACAGTTGTGAGCAAACCAAGTAAGAGTGATACCCTGCATTCAAGCAAAAACAAAGATGAGAACAAAAGAAAAAAACCCTAGGTTCGAGGAAAGCATAAATATAACCTCTTTTAAACTCCTTTCTATCCTTGTGTACCAGAGGCAATTTGTACTTTGGCAAATACTCAGACCCTTCTTCCACAGAACTATGGGCTAGTATCTGCGCCCCGCCCCCCACTGTATAAAGAGCAATTTCACTGGACAGAAGAGTTGATAATGAGATAGAATAGATTTATGACAGAAAAGATAATAAACACATCGGTCTCTAGAGGGGAAAAGAGAATTAGGATAATGGCAAGAGACACAGACAGACAGACAGAGATGTTTGGTTCTTATTTCATAGAATGTGTAGGATGCTCCTATGTTTGTGTGACAGGTACATTAGTTCCAGGACAATGGGAAATTGCTCCAGGGAGATTGCAAGTTGCTAAGGCAGTGCTGCCTGGGACTAGAAGAAAAGGAGCATGTATCTGGACACATGGGGTGTTTGAAAGGAGCCTCCACAGTGACCCCAGGTGGCAGAAGGCAGATGGGTTGCCCAGCTGGAAGAGTGGACACATGGAACATCCGCACCCCTGAGAACATGCATACAAGGTTCTGGAAGATAACTAAATTGCTCCTCTTCTCACCACCTTAGAACTTCGTGTTTGGAACTGGGGGTGGGGCACTCTACTGCAAGCAGGGCCCTATATTCCAAGTAGCATAAATAAAATCGAGACAACTGATAAGACTCAGGGGAGACTTTATTGCAAAGTAGTAAAGTCAGTGTGTTGGCACTAAAAATTACTTGCCCATGTCTTTCAGGGAAGGGTTTTGCACAGATTTTAGAGACTACACTTCCTTGGTGTCCACCTGAGTAATCTTTATTTTCACCTAGTACCAAATCACCAACTCCTGACAGAAGCTGGACAAAGAAGGGGAGAAAGAAGATGGTGGGGGACTGGTGAGGGAAGGTGAAGATTGTAAGCACACTGAGCTTGCTTAGGGAGCTCAAGCCCAGAAAGTGAGGAATTTCACTTTCTACTGAGCATTTATTTTCCAATTCTCAGCAAAGCAGAACTGTTTTCTATTGTGTGAGGTAGAAAAATAGTATAGTCATCTTTTTATAGATGCAGAGGTTAACATTCCCCCCAAGTTACATGAACAATATAGGATAGGAGGGTAGCAGAAAGAAATGCCTGGAAGCATGAACTTTGAAGCCAGGTCTCTGCTCTTCCATCTTGGTTTTCTACGACTTTGACCATGCCCCTAGCTTCTCTGTACTGCAGTCCCCTCAGCTGTAACTAACTGTCATGAGGACACTTCACAGAACTTATTAAATGAGTAACTAGATGAAAATGTTATGGGAACAGTGTCCCCATAACATTGACTTTATTTTTATCATTATGTATTATTACAGATTGGATACTGCCAGGCACAGAGAAGAAACTCAGTGATATTTACTTCTTCCCTTTCAACCTTTTTACTGTTTTTAATATCAACAAGAGTCCTCTGAAAATATTAATATTTGATTCTCAGATGGTATACTGTCTTAGACTCCAATAAAACCTTTCTTTTCATGATGTTAGCTTCCAGAGTCAATAATGTGTAGCCTTTTACATGCCTTTTCTTGCTTTTGCAATTCAAAGTTCACGTATCTAAATCAATGCTACTTTTGCAGTTTGACTCTTATTATGATCTCATTAGACTACTTCTACCACCACCAATAATAACTAATAATTTAATTTTCTGCAACTGACTAAATAACAGCCACACAAAAATGCCAGGCACTCATTTATTGAATCTGCAAATGTTGCCTGGTAAGAAAAAGGCGACTGGATTCAAGGTGCAGTAAAATTATAGATCTTGCAGTGGGAGGCTATTCTACATTATCTGAGTGGACCCTAAATCCAATCGTAAGCATCTTTATTAGCAAGAGATGGGAAAAGTTTCTGTAGACCCATAAGAGAGGCCATCTTGAAAGAGGGAAAGAGATTGAGGCAGACCAATTTAAGACAGTGAAACCCTTGGCATTGAGCTCCTCCCACATATGTACTGCATCTTAGATGCTACTTCCTTATAAACAGCAAAACACTGATAGAGTCACGAGGGTGAAAGGATATAAACATGGGTTGAAAGATCAAATCAAGAAGTTTGCACATTGACCTTAGAATAAACTGTTTCCTAACTGGGTATTTTCTATGTTCTGCCTAGATTTTTTTCCTACCAGCCGTTTTCTTACCAATCATTACCCAGATAGAGGATGTTAATTAGAATACTCTTCCCCTGCAATACGCTAATCCCATTTACAAAGAAAAAAATTTAAGAGCTATGTTTTGAAGACTCAAGATGTTTGAGAAGAAAATTACCACCTTCCTGCCTCCCACCTTTTACTTTCATGTGAATACTAAAGCAATGGGCAAGGAATGTAATTAAAACTCATCTTTTTTCATGAGATATGACCAGTTTTGTAGAAATGTAATTTCCCTTGGAAGCAGAATGTTTTTGTAGCAGAGCACCTCCAAAGGGCATTGGGAAGTTCCACAGTAATCTCTGTTTCCTGTTTTTATTTTTTTAAAAAAAATCAAAATTGGGTTGACTGTTGTACAGCACCAGAGTTGACTAACTTTCATTGTGTCTGTCTTCCCAGGGGAGAATCCAGAAAAACAAGGAAACTTGGGTCTCTTCAAATGACTGGTTCTTGAACTATGTATTCTGTAAGATAATTTTGGAAAATATACCTCCCTTTAATTTGTTAAGGGCTATAAATTAATCTCAGGAATAATACAATGAATTGTGCACTACTCTGACCTACTCAAAAGGTATCATCGATAAACAGTCCTTATGTTAATGACTGCAAACACTTGAAAATAAACATCAAGCCCACTTACCTGCTTATCTGCTTTATTTCACTCATGTTGTGGTCATTTTTTGTAGGATTACTAGGAAGAGAAATAAATTAGGAACTGACTGGAAGAGAACATGGCCTCCCTTGGTTGCCTTCTGTGACCATTGTCCAGTTGTCTACCATATTACTTCAGGAAATTGCACTAAAAAACACATCCGCAATCAGATAGGGTCAATAGACAACAACAACAACAAAAAAAAAAATCAGTCCAGTATGAGAACAGTTCAGTCCTGCTTAAGAGCAGTTGAGTATAATTTACTCTGCAGGGACAAATTTCTTCAGATAAATGAGCCTATTAGTCACTGTTGATGAGATTCATTGTCAGGCAGCAGAAGTAAGACAATGTGTTTATTTTGTAATTCTAAAGGAACAAAGACAAAATGATCACTCATCAGTAGTTTGCTACAAATCAGTCCCTAGCTCATTATATGATACTGCCTTTTAAAATGAAGCCTTAAAAATACAAACCCCCAGCTAACATTAAAAGCTATCCCCCAGATGCATAAGTGTTGGAAAGCAAAAGAGTTTCTTCCAAAGGGCATGATTCTTTGCATGGAAAATTCTAGAGTTATAAGCAAATAATTTGAACTAATAGGATTTATTGAATAAGGTTACAGGATATAATGTCAAGACACAAAAACTAATTGCATTTTATGTAGTAGCAAAAACAGGATTAAAATAATAATATTTATCAACATTTTATCTAACAGAGACATCTTTAGAAGAGCTTGACCAATGTTCTTCAATTTCTTGTTCATTTTTTTCCTAGTACTGTGAAAATTAAGAGCTTCACACTAACTTGGCTTATATGATTGGCTGGCTTATCAAACCAAGCCTCCAGCATGACTTCTTGCTGGTTATTTTGCAAATTGAGTCTCACAAATTTTTCTGCCAAGGCTAACTTTGAACTGTGATCCTTAAGATTAGCAGTCTTCTAGGAGCTAGGACTACAGGTATGAGCCACTGTCATCCAATATTCTTCAAAAATTTAAAGTCATTAAAAATAAGAAATTTCTAAAATACTATTATCGTCCAAAGGGTTTTAAAGAAACATGCTAATGAAATGTAAAGTGGGATTCTAGAGGAGACTGAGACAAGAAAAAAGATTTCAGGTAAAAACTACGCTAGTATGAATCACACATGAATTTTAGTTAGTAATAATAGTATTGCTTAACTGTGACAAATATGCCACACTTGCCATTTAGCCAGTTCTTCCAGAAGAATGCAAGAGGCCAAAGGCCTTTCCCTGATTAAGATCTTCATTTCACAGTTTTTGTTGTTTAATAACAACATGTATTTCACTCATTTCTTTGGTGCTATCTAGCCTTTGTCCCTAATGTTTGTTAACAGAGTAATGTTTTACTTCTAAGTCACAATTATCTTTTTCATAAGTCCACCGTGGACAATTCAATTCATGGAGACTACTTTCCAAACACATTACTCATCAGTTTCATCCAGACACTGAAAGGCTGATGCACCCCCACCAGTCACCGAGCTCCGCCAAGCCTCACTTGGTTATAGTGCTGGGGTAAAAGCCAGCCTAGTCTTTAGATACCAGTCCCTCAGCTTGCCCTGGAGGTCCAAGGCTTGAGCTACACACAGTGCATCTGGATTTTCTAAAGCATAAACCTCTTAGCCAGCTCTGGATTTAATACAAAAATTTCCAGTTGTTCCTATGAAACCATCCCTTTTATAACATAGAAGTAATGTGGTTGATACCTTTGTTTTGAGCTTTGAGCAAACAGAGGACTGCCTACAATTTAACTAAAAGCCAGCTCAGGGAAATGGAAGCACCATAATCTTGGTTGTGCTTTGCATTGTTGTGTTGGTAATAATCATTAGGTCAACTCTGTAATATTCTGCTGTGACATTTTCTTAATTCTATTTTAAAATATTGTACCATACTTACTTTTCCCTTTAATAACAAATTAGTAAAGACCCCATGTCTTCACTTGGGTTTAATGCAGCCTCTTTGTTCATTGTCTCACTTCTTTGTCTCTTTCCCGAATAAAGAAATGTCTATCGGGGCTGGGAATATGGCCTAGTGGCAAGAGCACTTGCCTCCTCCACATGAAGCTCTTGGTTCGATTCCCCAGCACCACATATATGGAAAACGGCCAGAAGGGGCGCTGTGGCTCAGGTGGCAGAGTGCTAGCCTTGAGCGGGAAGAAGCCAGGGATGGTGCTCAGGCCCTGAGTCCAAGGCCCAGGACTGGCAAAAAAAAAAAAAAAAAAAAAAAAAAAGAAAAGAAATGTCTATCTCCCCACAACACACACACACAATTTAGATGTTCCAGGATGTTACTCCAGAGAAGTAGCTTTCCTTCTCTCTGACATGGCACATCACAAAACCCAGAAGCTCCCAGATCAAATTGCATGTGAGCTCTGCTTTTGCCCCCATGTAGTTTATGAACTTAGGTAAGTGACCTTACAGACCAGACATCAGTCTCCTTATCTGTCAAACTAGATACAGTAATGCTTACCACAGAAAACAGCAGCAAAAAACTGAGATCACATAATTAAAGCAAGTACTGTAGTATAAAATGAGTCTTTTCATAAATATCATAACTACTAATATTTTATTATGGTACTATAAAACATTTACACAAAGTAGTACTAAGCATAAATTCTAGCTAAGGAAGCGCTCCAGTGTTCATTAATTAATCACTAATGTATAAGATTACTAAAAGATTAATTTAATTTTAATTGAGGCTAATCTTAATTAAAATTAAGATTACATAAAAAAGGAGCCATACCTCAGTAGAAATCATCACAGGGTACTTTTGTACTTAGGTAAAATTTATTTCTGGTTATCAAAGAATAAATGCTACTACCACTACTTTCTTGTGTTTTACATAATCCCAACCAGAGATGTATGGTAACCCTGTGTGTGGGGTATCACTTAGTGGAAAGCAAGCAGATATTCAAAGTCCAAATGTAAAGTCATCACTTCAATCTAAAGCTACAAGGGCTAGCTTGACTGGATGGTACTGAGGTTAGCCAGGTTGGTAAATTTACATGCTCTTAGGAGACTACTATGACAAGATGACACTGCATTCACATGGGTATATACACAGTAGATAGTTTTAACTACCACTACCTTCACTCTGGGTTAATTTAAATGTAGCATTCAGTGCAGTGTTAAATACTGAATATTCTTCAGCATCCGGCCGTTTTCTCTCATAGCACTCTTCTCTTTTTCTTTATAGTAGTTGCCATACTTTTTAAAATTATGTATTGTGTATTGCAGTTGGGTTTTGTTTATTACTATTCCTTTAAAAAATCACACTATTATCTCCATCACCACAGCATCAGGCTACTTGAGTCTGGATTCAAAGCCAATGAACTGCAAAACATAACAGATCATGGGCATCTATTGAGTGAATTACATGGAGGTTTCTAAATGTTGAAAATGTTCATTCATGCCTGATCACAAATTTTTCTTCATTTGTTACTTTTTCTATTAACACAAGTAAGGAGACCTGGTGGTATTCTGGAGAGATCAGCACTGGTTTTCATTCATTCCTGTGGCTTTCTTCCTAAAGAACACACAGACAAGTTTTTTAACCATCATCCCCTCAATTTCTTTGTCCTGAGAAACTTTTCTAGGCAGATAGATTATAAATGACAGTAAGGCAAATAGGATAATCTACTAAATCCAGAAGATAGAAGAAAAGTTGGCAGTAGAAAGAGGCAACCAAATTTTGCTGGTTACTAGAGATCTGGCAACGTTTCATTCTTTTCTTGGCTATTTCCACTTTCCGAAAGGACTCTCCTGCTAAACAAGCAAACCGGTCCCTAACTGGAGAGGACCCACAGGATAGCAACAAGTGATTCTTGAGTTCCTTGAAGTAATATCCTAGAATTTCTTATTCTTTTAAACCTCAAATCTCTAGGAACATAAAAAAGGGGAAGAAGGGACTACAATATGTTGACTTTCATTCTGTTATTATTTCCAGATACTTAAAGACTAATTCTCTTTTTAGAACCAATGTGAGAACCCAGGGGAAAGCATGTCAAAGAAATTTTATAGGGCTTTAAGGTATCCATTTGAAAAATAGAATACAAACTATCATTCTTTTTTTTTTTTTTTTTTTTTTTTTTTGGCCAGTCCTGGGCCTTGGACTCCGGGCCTGAGCACTGTCCCTGGCTTCTTCCCGCTCAAGGCTAGCACTCCGCCACTTGAGCCACAGCGCCGCTTCTGGCCGTTTTCTGTATATGTGGTGCTGGGGAATCGAACCTAGGGCCTCGTGTATCCGAGGCAGGCACTCTTGCCACTAGGCTATATCCCCAGCCCAAAACTATCATTCTTTATAGTGAAGAATTATCTCCACTTCCAGTCAATTAGATCTCAAAATAAAATTCTTTCCACTATAAAAAGTTATTCCATCTTAGAGTACTGGGTTCACAAATCTTTATATGATTACCTTTAAATCCTATCACTTTATGTTTCTCTTGGGTTACTGAAGCTGAATATGTAGTTTCAAAGAGCTGTTATTTTCAAATAAAGTCATTAAACAACTCAGTGGTTCTATCTCATTGTTAGGCAGGATGCACTATATAAACAACATGCTATTTGCAGTCTCATGTGTGTGCGTGTGTTGTGTACGTGCGCACACGTGCCAGTAACAGGTCTTGAACTCGGGCAAGGCTCTGTCCTTCAGCTTTTGCACTCAAGGCTGATGCTGTATGCCACTGGAAACACACTTCTACTTCCAGCTTTTGGTGGCTAATTGGAGACAAGAGTCTCAGGTTTGTCTCTCCAAGGATGGCTTTGAACTGTGATCCTCAGCTCTCAGCCTCCCAAATAGCTAGGATTATAGATGTGAGCCACCAGCATCCAATTTAGATTATATTTTTCAAAAAAAAACATTCTAAGATGTCTTAGATATTTCCTATAAACACCTGAAGTTATGTGGCTACAAATACCCCAGATGCCTTTTCTCTTAAAATAGGAGCTTTATATTAATAGTTACAGAAGACTTTCCTCTCACATTACCCATAAATCCTATTAATCTCTCTAAAGTCAAATTCCAGCAATTCAAGAAATACAAGCATTTTACTTCTTTTATGTTTTGAATTAATTTAATCCAAAAAGTCCCAATAAAATAATTAATAACAATAATAATTTTATTCTCATCCTGAACTACTGTTTATATTTTTATAGTTGCTTCTCTATTTACTACATCAAAACAGTATAGATCTCTCTCTCCCTTCTTCTCCCTCTCCCTCTCAATCTCTCCCTCTATCCCCAAGGTTTAAACTCACATTCATGTAATTTGCTCATTTACAGCTAGCACTCTATCATGTCTGCTACACCTCCAGCCCAGCAGTTTGTTGATAAATTGGACTGTTCTTCCTGGGCTAGTCTTGACGCATGATTCTCCTGGATTCAGTCTGCTAAGAAGCTAGCATTACAGGCATGAGCCACCAGGACCTGGCAATAAACACTCTGTTGTAAGCACCCTCTTAATTTTACCTCTGTCTCCCTTCCCCCATGAAGCAGATCTTATGAATGTGAAGCCTCTTTGAAAACACATATATGTATATGAATAAGTAAAAGATGTATTCCATACATACAGAAATTTGCAAGGAAGCAATACATGAGCTATGTATGATATATAAATCATTAAGGGTATTTTTAACTTTTATTATGGTTGTCATAACTTTCTCTTTCCCTTCCTGCATCTTTCCTTTGCCATTCTCTCTTTTGGCACAAAGAATAAACTTTACTAAATCAGACTTTTCTATGTTATTCTTTGTTCCCACCTAAAAGAAGGTATTTGTTCCTAACTCCACTATAGTACACTAAAATGCAGACAAGCAAGTTCCCCCAGAATCTATTTCCTGAGGACAGGCCTTTAATGCCTTTTCTTATTCTTTGCATCATTATTTACAAACAACCTTGCAATAAACTAGCATGCCTGTCTCCTAGTGCTAAAAGAGAATGTGTATTTAAGGTAAATATTTAGAACTGGAGTTGCTAGATCATAGGGAATACAAGTCTTCAGCTTTACCACATGATGTCAATTACAAATTTATTCTCAATTAGTTGCATTACAACAGCAGTATAATTAATTTAAAATAATGCCAAATGATGCTGGAACTATCTCCAAATTATACATTTAAACTTTCTACTGAATTGTTTTTAAAGTCGAGATGCTACATGAGTCTGTCATCAGAATTCTTTTCTTCCTGTGTTTCTTCCCAACTGCATAGCACAAGATCTGCTAAGGTGATTCTGTAGGAAGGTTTTTCTTGTGGATGTACTCTGCTCATCTGCAGTGCATCCCAGTGTTTTTCCTTGAGATGCATAGTGCAGCTAAAGACTCAGAAATTGTCTCTGGTGTTTCCAATGCACTATATTCCGATACACCAGAATTAATGTTACCCCCGCTCCCAGTGCATGCTTCTGTCTGGTGCCACGTAAGCTTTTATACTAAGTACATTCAAATTAAAATTTTAGGAGAAAGTCTTCTTACATGATTTTAATTCCTGCATTTTACCATGGCTTAATGGACACTGTACAATTGTCTAATGTTGGAATATAAATAAATTTTATGTTATTAAACTCAAAATTAGATTATTTGAGTTTATGTGACCACCATGCTGCTTTCTCTGTAAATTATAACCAAATATAGAATTCATTTTTCAAATACTGTCACTGTCCTATTCAAGATGAAGCACTGGCAATTTCACTTAAAAGTTGTCACCTTCATAAAACTTGCCTTGGGGCTGGGAATATGGCTTAGTGGTAGAGTGCTTGCCTAGCATGCATGAAGCCCTGGGTTCAATTCCTCAGCACCACATAAAGAGAAAAAGCCAGAAGTGGTGCTGTGGCTCAAGTGGCAGAGTGCTAGCCTTGAGCAAAAAGAAGCCATGGACAGTGATCAGGCCATAAGTCCAGGCCTCTGGACTGCCAAAAACAAACCCCAACTTTCCTTCACCTAAAATGCAGCATTGTATTGTCACTCCTTATGTATTTAGACTGGGCTACAACTTGGACCTTGAATGTTCCCCCAAAGGGTATGTGCTGAAGGCTTGGTGCCCAGCTGATAGCACGAGTGGGCCTGGTGGAGCCTCTGGCATGAGAGCTAGTGGAACTTAGACCATTGGGGTATACAGTTGAAGAGGATACTGGGACCCCGACCCGTGCCTCTCTGTTATTGTCTTCATATTAACCACCATGAGGTAAGAGATTTTGATCTATCACATCTACCTCAGAACCCATGAACCAAACTTTCCCTATTTTGTTTATCTTAGGTGTATTGTCACAGCGATGGGAAAATGATGACTAACTGAATTCAGTAAAAACTGAATTGTTATGTATCCTTCACAATTGTATCCATTGTGATTGATGCAATATTGATAAACTAACATTAAAAACTACTAGTTATTTACCTTGCATATGTGTGTATGTGGTGTGTGTGTGTGTGTGTGTGTGTGTGTGTGTGTGTGTGTGGAGACAGAGAGAGAGAGAGAGAGGCTGAGTATTGAATCCTGGGGGCCTTCTGCAAGTGCTTATAACTTGAGCACTATACCCAGCTCTTTGTATTTTGTTTGTTTGTTTTGGAGATAAATCCTATGGGTACTTTTGCCCAAACTCAAAAATCTATTGCCTCTGTTGTAGGTGGGATTATAGGCATATACTACCACACCTGGCTAATGACCATTGTTTAATACAATTTTTATTCCACCCACTGCTTATTGGAACACAGTTCAGAGGCATTTCTAGTTTTACACCAGGATGAAAGTTGAACATGGAGCTTACTGAGATTGATTTAAAAAAAAGGTCAGTCCCTTCATCAGCGCCTCCCCCACCCCCACCCCCTGCCTCTTATGCCTTTCCATAGTCCAAGCGAAAAAAAAACGAGGTCAGGATAGTTAATGCTATTCAGAAAAAGAAATTTGAAATCAGTGTTTTTAACCAGTAAGGGAAGTTGTGTGTGTGTAGTGTATGTAAGTGTGTGTGTGTGTGTGTAGTGTATGTATGTGTGTGTGTGTGTGTGTGGTTGTATGTGCCAGTACTGAAGTGAACTCAGGGCCTCAGCAACATCTCTTAGCTTTTTTGCCCAAGGCTGGCTTTCTACTACTTTAGCCACAGTTACATTTCTTGCTTTTTTGTGGTTAACTGGAAATTACAGTCTCACAGACTTTTCTGCCTGGGCTGGCCATTGTGATCCTCAGATCTCAGCCTTCTGGGTAGGTAGGCTTACAAGTGTGAGCCTCTGAGATGGACTTTTAGCTCAAATTCAACTCAAAAAGTCCTTTAGCCAAATGAGTTTAAAACGACTCCCTCTGAAGAGTGGAAGCAAAGAACAGTGGCTAGAACATGAACTGGCCCCAAAGGAATTAAACCAGCCCAGAGTCAAATTATATCTGAAAGGAACAGCAAATACTACTTATAGGTACATATGTTCGGTGGTACACAAATGCATAGAAATGTGTTAAATGAAATATGGTAGGTTCAAAGGAAATTTCAAATAGTGTAATTCCATAGAAAAGCAAAGTCAGAGAGAGAGAGAGGGAGAGAGAGAGAGAGAGAATGGGGAGGGAACAAATGGTGAGAATGTTGAAAAGGATGGCATTGATCAAGATGCATTGTATTCATAAACTGCTTTCTTATATGGCAACTCCCTTGTACAACTGCTTAAAGATAATATAATAAATAAAATACATTTAAAACTTTTAAAAATAAATGCAAAGTTCATTTGTAAGAGTAGATGAAATGACATAGGCCATGTGGATGATGCAGTTCAGTTTGGTTGGAAAAAAAGGAAATAAAAATCTGTGGTCACCCGAAATAAACAGACCAAATATGAGTTACTTATTCACAAAATGAACAATCTAAATTAGGGTTGTTTCTGAAAGGTGAGAAGCAGGCTATGTGTGGATCTCAATGAGGTGCTAGACTTCCTACCCATAGTGGTGGAGCAGTCTCTGGGCATGTCAGAAGTGGGTGTTTGGCCACTGGAACATTTTTATAAAAATTGGTTTTACAAATTTGGCACTCACAGAGCAAAACCCAAGAATCCAATGACCCAGGGCTCATTCTGACAGGTCTTTTCTGTTTGTAAGCATGGGCTGTTTCTCTCATCACTAAGAAATATTCATTCTGGCAGAAAGCCTATCTTCATAAAAAAAAGATCAATCGGGTCAGTTTTTGAGCCAAGCATTCCTGCTGACTGCAGGATGTGGTTAAATCACTGCAATGGCCAAAGCACACAGTGCAGAAGAAATTTAAATGGATTTCTTCTCACGCTAGTGCCACATTGTGGAAGGAACAAGATGATCCTGAAGCTGGAGCAAACTTCCACTAGCAAGCAGCTCAAACCAGGGCCCAAGGCCCCTTGAAGCTCTGCCTGCTTCATCCAGCCCTGCTTAGTCACAGGACCTGACTCCAGCTGCAGGAGCTGCCCAGCCTATCCTGCCCTCTGTCAGCCACTGTCCCAGGCAAGCCCCCCTCCCCGGTCCATGCTTTCATGGCACTGCCAATCCCATTGCTGCTCCAGCTTTCATGTCACAGAAAGAATGAGAGAAATCTCTCCACACCTCCTCTTGTTGCCCCAAAACACACCTTCTTTTGCAATGTTGTAGTTCAGTGAAGTAGGAATTGGAAATCAATTTTGGAAATGTGAAGCAGCTTTTGAGGGACACTGCTCAGAGCTTATCTTGCCCTATTTTATTTCTTTTTTTTTTCAAGTCAATGTATCAGTTTATGAGTACAATGCATCTTGATCAATGTCTTCTCTTCCATCATTCTTCCCTACCTCCCCATCTCTCCCAACCCCACCCATTCCTCAACTTACCTGGCTCCATTTACACATATGTACATTAAATATTATTACTGAATTCACCCATTATTCCTCTCTTGAATTCATCTCCCCCACCTTGCCCCACACTGTTGTTAAACTGTCAGCTAGCATTTCAGAGTTATACCATTGGAATTGTTCCATGTAAATGCTAGCTACTCAGGAGACTAAAAAATAAAGATTTAGGTTTGAAACCAGCCTGAACAGACAACTCTAAGAAATGCTTATCCCCCAATTAACTATCAAAACGTCAGAAGTGGAGATGTGGCTCCATTGGGAGAGGATCACCCTTGAGCTCAAGACTCAATACTGGCAAGAAAGAAAAGTTAAAATTGGAATGCAGCAAGAAAACAAATATACAAGTAAATATTGAAAGTATTTATCCTTAATGTACTGGTATTGTTTATTGGTTTTGTTTTATTTTGGGTTTCATTTTTATACAGAGAACTGGTACTACTTTTATAACCTTGAAGAATGTGTGTGTGTGTGTGTGTGTGTGTGTGTGTGTGTGTGTGTGTGTGTGCTGGAGGTTGAACTCAGAGCTTCAGATAAGCTAAACACATGCTCTACCACTGAACTACACCTCCAGATTGAACTTTCTAAAAAGAAGCTGGTCTACAGATCAGTTAGTCCAGCCTATGGCTTTTCTATGAAAGAAGAAATAAAAGGGAGAGGAGAACAAAAAACTATAACAAACTCACCGACCCATAAATAAAAGGAGCTGGGAATATGGCCTAGTGGCAAGAGCGCTTGCCTCCTACACATGAAGCTCTTGGTTCGATTCCCCAGCACCACATATATGGAAAACGGCCAGAAGGGGCGCTGTGGCTCAGGTGGCAGAGTGCTAGCCTTGAGCGGGAAGAAGCCAGGGATGGTGCTCAGGCCCTGAGTCCAAGGCCCAGGACTGGCCAAAAAAAAAACATAAATAAAAGGAACAGGAGAACAAAGAACTATAACTAACTCACCCATCCATTCCACAAAACTGACCAAACCAAGGACTAAACATCCAATTCTCCTCAAAGCAAAGCAAGAACCCAAAGGGAGGGGAGCAGCCCTTCACTGTACATGCTCACAAATCCTGTGCACTAATTCTGCTTTTTTTCACTCCCTATCTGCATGTGGAGTGTAGCTTTTGTGAGTGTTCCCATTTCTGGGTTGTCAGGCCTACATCAGTGCATCCCATTGAACTATCTTAGACTATTATTTGTACCTGAACCAATAAATCACCTGAAAGTAGAAGTATCACACAATGGCTGATTGTAGATTTTGATCTTACATTGTATTTATTTTGATCATTGTTCCTGTTTCCTGTTGACTTCTAAGGGAGTCAGAATATCACCCCTACACCCAAGCGCGCGCGCACACACACACACACACACACACACACTGTTTTTCAACCATGCAGGAGTGAGAGGACCTTCCAGATGTCCTATTAGCCTTCTATGAATAAAGCTGAGCTACTTACATGGTTCTCAGCTAGCTATACACCCCAGCACCCCTCAGGTCCTCCCAAGCCACCCTTTCCCCTCTTTCCCCAACTTCGCTCCCCACTCATACTACTCCCCTTCCCCTAGGTCCCTGGTATAGCCCCAGGCCTTTGTGATGTCAGGGAGCATACCACAGGGGTTACAAAAGCAGCTGCAATCAAGCAAAGCACAATTAGATTTTGTGTCACACAGCTATCCAAACCATGTAAACCCACACAGACCCATCCTTTCTCACAGTTTGGCATCACAAACTCAGAAACATAGTATTCAATATTGCTACTACTTTGTGTTTTAATGAATCTTTGTGTATAGAAACTTACATATTAATTCTCTTATGTCAGGAAATACTATTTTTCTTTTTATTTTTCCCCAAAATGGTTGAAAGACACTACTGTAAGCTCACACTCTGAATAATAGTCGGTAAGATCTAGGCTGTTGTTAGTTCACATTTCAGTGTACCTTGGAGAACACTACACACTGATATAGGAGCATCTTCTGTTTCCAAGGAAGCTGGAAACAGATCCTAGTTTGTTAAACTAAGCCTCTATTCAAGGACACTTGAGTTATTTCTATTCTGTACCAAATATTCCACTATTTCAAAAGAGTGCTGTTAAGAATTACCTTATTCATACACATTTTGGAATTTACAAATGTCTTAGGTCAAGTCCCCTTAAAGATGGGATTGCATGCATATGATTTATCTAGAAAATACCAAGGGGGAGAGGAAACCAGTATAGCATAGCAGACAGAGCAGAGAAAGGATGGAGTTCCAGGGAAATCAAGCTTTGGGCTAATTGAACACTGAGCTTATAAAGTCACTTCACCTTGAGACAAGGTGAAGCAAATGGGGAGACAGAAGCAGCAAAGGGGCTCTGGGCAGGGGAGCAGCAGTGCTTTGTCAGCAGGAGAGTCTTGGAGCTGGGGTCAAAGCATGCATAGAATGTGCTTAGTATTAAAGTCAAAATGGTAGTTTAAATGTGCTAGTACTTAAGAGTTTACCAATATCAGTGTAAATTTAGCCATTACAACACTTTAAATACTACATTGTGATTATTTATAATTTCTCTGCCTTCTACCCAATACAACCAATCTTAAGGGAGCTCTTTAAGAGCAAGCAGTTTGTCAAAGTGTCTTTGCATATGCAACAGAAAATCTGTGTGTATCCCCAGCCTAATGTTCACAAAAGTAGTAACAACATAATAGCCACATGAGCCAGAGCTTCTCAGGCCTGTTATCCTTCCTGCTCAGGAGGCTGAGATTGGGGGTTTGCAGTTCAAAGCAACCATGGGCAGGAAAGTTCATGAAACTCTTATCTCCAATTAACATGTAAAAACCAGAAGTAGAGCTGTGGCTCAAGTGGTAAAGTACCAGCCTTGAACCAAAAAGCTAAGGGATATCACCTAGGCCCTCAATTCAAGCCAGTACCAGTACACACACACACATACACACACACACACACACACACACACACACACACACACACACTCTTAAAATCAACTGTTAGAAAGAAAATAAACACCCAGTTAATGAGATGGACTCTTCTCTCTGAAACTAATCAGAGCTAATAAAAGCTAGTCAGGATTACTGGCATTTTTGTGCACGGAAGTCACAACCAGAGGTGCCTGGGTGTTGAAAGCTGACACCTTCTGTGGGGTGCAGGCAACTACTAGGTATGGCAACTCCACAACAGACACTCATCCTGGTACTGCTCAGGAAGCTGGCACAGATGTTAGATCTTTCAGTAGTCAAGGCTTATGAAATACATGGCATCCTAACAAACACATTTCTGCCCATCAATACTATCGGTGGATTATTCAACATGCTTTTATCCCTCATATGGTGATTTGGAAGCCAATAAAAGCAACTGAATAAGCACACTCTAATCTTATTTTGAAAGAAAACAGTCTCAATCCTTAGCATTATTTTTTTGTTGTGGTTCTTTTTCACACTACTGCAAAGAGACTTCTTCCTTCCTACTACAAACAGACTTCTTCCTTTCCTACTGCATGCTTGAGGCCCTGGCCTAGGTCACCCAGGAACTCTGTTGCTCAGAGAGTCTGGAGGAGTTTTCTTTTTCATGGCTTATTTGGACGCATGTGGTAATGAGTGTTCCCCCCTTCCTTATCTCTCTTTGCTCTCCTTTTCCTCTGAAATCTGGCTGGCTCTGCTCCTTCTGCCTTCTTGGGTAATCCCATCTACTCTTTTGGCTTCTCAGAAACTATATAAAAGCAAGTAAGTGGAAATCACTCTAAGGCTAAAAGAAAGAAGCACAGTATTTCTATATATACACACACATACAAACACATACATAGACAGGGAGAGAAAACATGGAAGGGAGAGAAAGAAAGAGAAAGAAAGAGATTTGTTTTGAAAATCTCTCGTTTTCTCTCAGATACTCTGTAAGGAACATGAAAGCTAACAGATTCAAACTGGAGTCACATGTGAGAAGCCTAATAAAAGTAAATAAATAAAAATTTTAAAATGAATTTAAGAGCCAGACACCTATGACTCACACCAACAATCCTAGCTACACAGGAGGCTGATATTTCAGGATCACAGGAAAGAAAGGAAAGTCCATGAGGCTCTTACATACAATTAACCATCCAAAAGCCAGAAGTAAAGCTGTGGCTCAAGTGGTAAAATGTTAGCCTGAAGTAAGAATAGCTCAGGAACTGTGCCCAGACTGTGCCCAGGTCAGCACCAGACCAAAGCAAAAAAAAAAAAAAAAAAAAAAAAAGAATAATTTGGGAGTATACAATGAAGTAATTGCTTTCACAAACAGTTTTCAGATTGTGACAATCACAAAGACTCTACCAGAACCATAAAAGTCACCTTTGATCTTACACAAAAAGCACTTCTGCAAGAAATCTGCCAGTTACTGACTGTCTAATTTCTGATTCATACTATCTTGTTATTAACACTGTAGTTAAGGATTATTGTTTCAAAACATGTGGTATAATCTTCCTCATTTTTTGCCTTGAAAAACTTCCTCTAACCTGGGTGTGGTGGCTCACTTCTATCATTTCAAGTAACTAGGAGGATGAATTGGAGAGAACGGCAATTTGAGGCCAGCCTCTACAAATAAGTTTGGAAAATGCTATTTCAATGGGAGAAGCCTGGCATGGTAGCACCACTTGCCATTCCAATTGAGGCAGGAAAAATAAAATAGGAGTGTCACAGTTCAGACACAGGCCTAGGCAAAAAGCAAGACTCAGAACAATCAGGGCAAAAAAATGTCTGGAGGTGTGTGGCTTAGTGGTGGAGTACCTGCCTAGGAAACATGAGGGAGGGTCCTGAATTCAAATCTTATTACTTCAAAATTGACAATAACACACACACACACACACACACACACACACACACACACACACACACCTGCTTATTTCAACCTCTTTAAGTATGCCTATTTTTCAATAAGCCATATGAATTCCCATGACAATCTCTGCTCATGTCAAGTAATTGTCAGTGTTCTTTGGAGAACTCCTCTCTGACAGTGTTCACATCTTCTATGCTTGTTGCCATCTACCCGGCTCACCTCCCTGATAGATGGATGAACCAAGGTTCCTCAACATCTCACCAATGCTGAAATATCTTGCTTTCCCCATTTTTCTATTCTCCACCTGGACAGAAAATCAACAATCTAGGAACCACACTGACTTCCTGGGCTTCAGTATCCATTCGATTATCAAGTCCTTTCCACCATCCCCATACACCCATGGCTCACCTTCTCCATGTCCTGAAGGCCCATTCCTCTGCAGTCCTCATGCACCTTATGTAGGATTAAAAAAAAAAAAAAAAAGATAAAATTTTAAAAAATTGCTTGGGGCTGGGACTATGGCCTAGTGGCAAGAGTGCTTGCCTCGTATACATGAGGCCCTGGGTTCGATACCCCAGCACCACATACATAGAAAATGGCCAGAAGTGGCGCTGTGGCTCAAGCGGCAGAGTTCTAGCCTTGAGCAAAAAGAACCCAGGAACAGTGCTCAGGCCCTGAGCCCAAGTCCCAGGACTGGCCAAAAAATAAAAATGAAAAAAAAATGAAAAAATGCTTTTCTTTGTTGGTGATTTATCCTGCCAATGGTTCTCCATTGCCAACAGAGCCCTTCAGAGCTACCCCTTTTGTCTTCAAGATCCACCCTGCTTCCCCTACCTCCTTCCTTCTGGGCCTCTAGCTGAAGCCAGGCCAGAGGGCCTCCAGACCACAGAACTTTCCAAGGTGTAGAGTACTTTGATATTCTTCCTTTTGCCAATCTTTTTTGTTATACTCCTCAAAAAATATACTAAAAAACATCTGCCCATCTAAAAAATTTGTGCTGGATAAGCCAGGTGCCAGTGACTCAGGTCAGTTATCTCAGTTATCATCTGCTTGGGAGGCTAAGATTTGTGAAGTAGTGGTTCAAGGCCAGCCAAGGCAGAAAAAAAGTTCTTGAAATCACTTCCCAATAAAAAGCTGAATATGGTATGTGTCTGTGATGCTTAATATAGGTGAATCACGCCCAGGTATATTATTGGGCAGGAAGTGAAAACCAAGATGGAGGTATAGATCAGAGGGAACAAGGCCTGCTTTGCAAGTCCAAGAGTTTGAGGCCCTGAATTCAAAAACCTAGTGCCACCAAATAAAAGAAAACTTGTCAGATAGCCACCTCTTGTATTAAGCCCTGAACCTGATAGGAAAGCCTGAACACCAACACTAACCCCCATGGGACTTCCCTTCCCTGCACTGTTCTCCCTTGAGTACTAGACAAAGAACCAGTGATTGCATGCCAGATATCAAGTGTGGGCTGGAAATGTGTTGCTGGTACAGAAGAGATGAGTGAGCAAGCATATCGTATTCATGAAATACCTTTTTTTTCCAAAAAATTGAGTGGTTTTTCACACACACTCCATTTTCCCCACTGAATACACACAGTGAAAGTTTACAATATGCATTTACATGCAACCTATAATAAAAAAAAAAACATTGCTCTCTCTTCTTTATTCATCTGTAGCTTTTATGGTTTGTTTTGTTTTGGTGCCCAAAATCAGGACTGTGCACTCTTGTTTGACTTTCTTGCTCACAACTATTACTCTACTAGTTGAGCCATCTTTCATGCTGATTAAGTAAATATAGAAGGAATCTTTCAGACTTTTCTGCCTGGGCTCACTTAAACCATGATCCTCTAGGTCTCAACCTCCTGGGTAACCAGGATTATAGGTGTGATTATGTGTACCTGCTTTTGACAGTAATTTTGTACCATCATGTCATACAATAGTGAGAGCATCACTATTCATTTCCAAAGGCCTGTGGATGCTAAATAAGTAATAAATAGTAATGTGTCAGAACTGACACATATGGCCCAAGAGATGAAGGACAGTCAGAGTAGAACTCTTGAGAAACCAAACTCTAGTTCCTCTTGTGAGTAGCGCTTTAATCTGAATCTAGCTTCTAGCATGTGGCTACATTGTCATTGCTTTTCACAAACCCATTTCCATCTGCGTTGTGTCTGCCTTTGACCATGTCTCTGGCCCTGCCACATAGCTGAGCATCCAACTATCCCAATGCTGATGTCACAGATAAGGAATTCACATGCCAGCTCCAGGAGTTTACCAACATGGTAGCAATTTTAAAAAAGGAAGTGGGCTGAGGGCAGTGATTCAAGCCTGCAATTGTGACTACTTGTGCAGCAGAGACTAAGGGACCTAGACTTAAGGTGAGCCTGGGAAAAACTATTCACAAGACTCCGTCTCAATCAATGACTGAACACAGGGGCACATATCTGCCATTCCAGTTACCAGGGATCCACAATGACTGGGCACAGTAATCAACATCTGATATCCAATAGCAAAAGGAAACATGGATAGAAGAACTGCAGTTCAGGATGGCCCAGGAATAAACCTGGCCACATACTCTATAAAACCAACCCAGAGGGGACTGGATAATGGTTCATGTGGTAAAACACCTACTGAGCAAACATGAAGCCTGATTTCAAACTCCAGGACCACTAAAAATAAATACATAAAAATGATAGAGGAGCTAACTTGTTGAGTATTTTGGCAATTGTTATCCCTTTCACTTTCAGTTGTTATTTCATTTTATTTTGCCAGTACTATTGTTTGAACTGAGGGCCTATCATTTTCTCAGCTTGCTTGCTCAGTAGCATTCCACCACTTGAAACACACCTCTAATTTAATTTCTTTCTGGTTAATTGGAAATAGAGTCTCAAGGACTGTTCTGCCTGGACTGGCTCTGGATCCTCTAGATTTCAGCCTCTAGTGTATCTAGGATCACAGACATGAGTTACTTTAATGAATTGGCTACTGTAATAATACAACAGGCTGAAGAAAGGAAATTCATCTTAGAGGCAGGAGTTTTTTTTATCCTGTATCTTCTGACAACATGAATAACTTATTTGCATGAGCTCATCCAACTGTTTGGTGTTACATTTCACTGTAGCTCACATGATCATATTCATGTCCCACAAAATTCTACATGTCTATTTACATATATCATTCTGGCACCATCATTATAGCCTTCTACAAAAGTCAAGTAAAACATTAAAAATACTGTCCTGCACTCAAACAACATTGTTGTCTGAGTGACATGTGAGGTAAAGAGTTCAATATAATTTTATCAAATATATTTAGAAATATTACTTAATCATAATTACCTAAATTTGACATATGTAATGATGAATGGATAGATGGATTGATGGATGGATGAATGATGGATGTTGAATAGAAGGGCAGAATGTATGAATGAGTGGTTGGTGGATATCTGGATGGGGAGTGAGTGGTTGGGTGGATAGTAATTGTGTGAATATATGGATGATATAGATGACTGGCTGGAGGTAGGGATCGTTGGTAGGCAGATGGAGGGATGGTGGACAGAGAAATGATGGTTGGCTGGATGGATGGAGGGAAGAATGCTGGATGGATGGACAGAAGGATGATGGATGAATGTATGGCTGGTAGATTGACAGATGGTGGATGGATGGTAGATGGGTGGGTGGAGGGATGTTGGGTTGGTAAATGGAGAGATGGTAATGGGAGAGATGGTAGATGTGTTGATGGAGGGATGAGGATGGGTAGATGTAAGGTAGTATAAGAGGGATGCTGAATGGAGGAATGGAAGGATGGTGGATGGAGGAAAGGTAGATGGGTGGATAAAGGGATGGTGAATGGAGGGGACAGATGGACAGTGTTTGGGTGGACTGAGGGATAATGGATAATTAAATGATGGATGGTTAGATGATGAGATGGTGGATTGAAGAATAATGGATGGTTGGCAAACGAATGGATGAATGCATAGATGGATGGTTGATCACTGGGTAAGTGGAAGGAATGATAGGATTTGGGTTCTGCCAGGAGGAAATTTCATATTAGTTAATTGAAATAAATGTCATTTAAAAATAAACAATACAGTTGTTTGCATAGTAAAGTCACTTAGAAATTGCATAGTGAATAAGTCACTGAATTAATAAATAACAATGAGTGAATATATAAAAAGTCAAGATTTTACCTCAGGATAACCTAAAATCTTCAACAGTATGTAGGAAGAAATTTCATCAAGTGTGTATTTCAACTCAATTTTTAGAACAAGGAGATATGGTTTACAAGTGTTCACAGAATTATCTTGAACTCTATTTGATTCTTCGTAATATCCACAGACTCTGGATCCCTCACTTGTATTAAAGTGATTATCTATTAAGAAATGTTATTGTTTGTTTCCAGAAACAAAAAGGAAAACATGTTCTGCAATGTCCTGTTTTCCGAGGACATGTTTTCTAATGAGCAAGAGAAGGCTACACAAGTCACTGCAGTTTCTCGTCAGCAGTTTGATTGTGTAACTGGACAAACAGAATGGTTCTAATTGCCTACTTAGGTTTAGAAGCATTTACAACTTCCTAGTTGGCTTGTAATTTGTACTGTCCTTTAATCCTTTGATTGTGAGAGACTTTGCAGATCACTACTGGGTTTCATTTAAGCTATGGGTTACAGGAACTTAGCACACACACACACACACACACACACACACACACACACACACACACCACAAGTTGGAATGCTTCCTAACTTAGTTAAGCAAGGTATAAAAATGCCTAATGAAAATTAATTTCTTTTTTATTAATTTATTTATTGTCAAAGTGAAATACAATCCAACTTATTACCTTCTCCCTCATTTTTTTCCCATCTTCCCCCCTCCTCATTTCCCTCCCCCCGTGAGTTGTACAGTTGGTTTACACCATATAGTTTTGTGAGTATTGCTGTTGCATTGGTTTGTCATTTTATCCTTTGTCTCTTGATTTTGATATTCCCCTTCCCTTCCCTAGTTCCAAAACATGTAAATACAATATCCAGGGTACCAAAATCAGTTACAGTGACATCAGAGGTAAAACCATGGGAAAGAAAGACAAAAGAAAAAGGGCATAAGTTCACATGGTACATTGAAAATAACAACAATGATAAAACACTTATTTCCATAACTTGAAATTCATTTCATTGGCTTTATCTTATGTTTGCATGTATAGTTATTGAGCTATTGTGATCTTCTGCTACGATTATCCTAGATGTGTACTAATTTTTCCCAATAAGGAAAACCATAGAGTTTATGTTTCTTTGGGTCTGGTGCCCTTCACTTAGTATGCTTTTTGAAAATTAATTTCTGGGTAAATAGTTGATCTATCACTTAGGGCTAGTGCCAAGGGAAAAAAGTCTGTATGAGCTTGATATAAACAAATTTTCTCAAGTATTTCCAATGAATGCATGGATGTAGAGGTCAGTTATAACTGATGGATAAACAATATTGGGGACTCAGTTTAACCTTTACAAGAGACATTCTTTGAAAAATATTTCATGGTGTGGGAAGATGCTCACATCCTAAGACACAGCTCAGATAATGGTGTATAAAGCCAGTATTCATTTCCAGTTATATAGCTGAATTTGCTTACAGGGACACAAAGGATCACATATGAGGAAAGTTACTAAACGGTAAATATTTTAAAACTGAAGAAGTCAGAAGGTCTATAAGTAATCTTGTCCATTTTTTTTCAAATACTCAAGAGGTTAAAGGGATGCCTACAGGTTCAGGGTAGAGAATCAGTTCCTGGAGTAGGCAGGTAAGAGAAAGGAAGCAGAAACTGAAGAGGCATGGCCACTTAATAGAATCCTGAAGCCCAGACAATTGGATGTATGAGGCAGGATTCAAACACCAAGCTTTACCCAGCCACTGCAAAAGCCTGAGCTTTGTTTGTAATTACTTTTCCCATTTGGCTGATGAATGGGAGGAAAATACTGGCACCACATAGTTGGATGACTTCCATTGTTTAGAGACATGCACTGCCCTACATACTTCTGTGCTCAATAGTACTCAACCATTAGTCTGTTACACAAACAAAAAACTGTTTAATATTATACACACACATATGTGTGTATATAATATATGTGTGTATATATGTATGTATGTATGTGTATATATATATATATGTATGTATATTTCAGCCAAGTCATTATTCTCTGGGGCTTAAAGCAAATGGATGTTGGCGGAAGTATTAGGCTCATCTATTCAGAAGAAGAAAGAGAAATACCTCAAATTGTTTGAAGGTAACAAGAAAGGGAGAACTTTGTGATACTAGAAAAGAGTTTGGCAAGGCAATCTGGGCAAAGCCCCATTTTATAGAGGTTCTACATCCCCCACCATGGCCTTGAACAGTCCCATATACTGAACACTAGATATCACACCACCATGGCCTTGAGAAGTTGTACATACAGCCCCATGGCCCATTGCTCCTGGAAAACTTAATACATGAACAGCAAACTGATTAGACCCAGAGGTGTGCTCCTGAACTGGCGCCCAGTCACAAGCACCATAGGATGTATAGAGAGTGGCATAGGCTGCATGGAGCTTCTAACTGGTTCTAGGAAGTGACACAGACTGATACACACCATGAGCTCGTGGAAAATGGGCTGACTAGAAGCATAGCAGCTTCAAATCACAGAGTTAAGAGGGAACACAGAGACTGGCTCAATAGTCCCTTGTTTCACATGAGAAAGTGACACAAGGATGTCTGCTCATAGAATAGCATATAGAAAGGAGGGAAATCTTGGATTCATTTTCAGGTTTGTTTTGATGAATAAAGATCTTGTGTTCCTGAGGAGGTCATCGAGGAGCAAGAGATGCTGGATGCCTCCCCCCCGGCCATGATTTCCTGTCTCTCTTAATAAAGTAGGATTCGTGATGCAACCCATAACACACTCACAGTGTCACCAGAGACACTCATTCCTCATGCCACCTCCTCCTCAAAACTACGCACTTGACATCCCTATTAACATTTTAGTAAAAATGACTGCAAACCAAATGACATTCATTCCTATTTATTCCACATTCTGATATCCAACTCCATCATTTCTGCCAAATGGCTAATTGTGACATTTCCTCAATGGAATAACATACTCAGATGTCATAATATCATCAATCCTCAGATTTATTTCCTCAGTAACTACCACAGGCTTAAAGCACAGTCCTTGCCTGTCCTAGAAAAGGGAATTACTTCAGTAAGCATTTATTCAACTACTGTAGAAGCTCCTGGACTTGCATTGGGGTTACTTCCAGACAAACCCATTGTACGTTAAAAGTAAAAATCTCTGGGTATTGGTGGCCCACCTCTAATCGTAGATGTTCAGTAGGATGAGATCTCTGGATCATGGTTGAAAGGCAGCTCAGACAGGAAAGGCTGTGAGACTCTTATCTCCAGGTACCCACCAGAAAACCAGAAGTGGAACTGTGGCTCAAAGTGGTAGAGCACTAGCCTTGAGCTCAGGGACAGCACCCAGGCCCTGAGTTCAAGTCCATGACCACCACCAACAACAAAAAAGTCATAAATTGAAGTTACATCTCATCCACCTAACCTATCACCCTAGCTTCACAACACAGTACACATACTGTGGGTTCTTCCTGTGGAGTAATGTCCAGTGGAAGCTGGAGCTCCCTACCTCAGCTCTGTATCACAAGAGGGTCAGGAACACATCACTGGCTCCAGAGAAGAGCAAAACTCACACTCAAAGTCAAGTTCTTACTGAATTCACACATAGAGCATAATCATATGGCACGCTGTTGTAACTTGTTTTATGTCTTCCTGCTATGATGTTACTCTACATTAATAACAAAAATTTAGAATCGCTTAATGATATGTAACAGTTATACTTTTCTGTGTGTGAGAAAAGGTCTCACCATGTTACCCACATTGATCTTAGCTTGTGAGTACAAGTAATTCCCTTTATCTTAGCTGGGACTACATGTGGAAAACACCACACCTGGCTAAAAATCATCTTTTATGTTAGCTAGATTGCTTTAACAATATAAAACCTAATTCAATCTACCATCATTTGTCTCCTACCTACTCTATACCTTGACATCTTTCTAAATTCTGGGTAAAAGAGGAGTGAAATCTAACCTTTGAAGACAAGGCCTTCTATGAATCTGGCTGAGAGATGAGCTATGTAAGTAAATCTGACAAGAAATTAGGTCCACAACACAATGCTGGAGATAATGTCCAGGAGAGAGGATAGCACACTGCTCATTCTTTGGTGACAAGCACCTGATTAACCTCTTATTTTTACTTGGCAAATTGTTATAGACTAGATAGTGTACCCTTCTTATTTCAGAGCCTGGGTAACAGCCATATGTGCACGTAACACATGCATTTAGCACTGATCCAGCCAGACATTGTGACATCAGGAAGTTTGTATAAACCCACTAAGCCTCAGTCTTCTCTCCTACATAAAGGGAGTAATAGCCGGCACCAATGGTTCATACTTGTAATCCTAGCCACTGGAGTCTGAGATCCCAAGAGCTGAGATTCAAAGCCAGTATGGGTAGGAAAATCCTTAAGACTCCATTCCCAAAATAATAAGCAAAGGACTTGGCTGGAGGTGTTACTCAAGTTGTTCAGCACCAGCAAAGCAATTAAGTCTAACAAACACAAGGTCTTGGGATCAAATTCGAATATCAGAAAAAAGAAGTAGGAGTGTCAGTGACTATTATGATGTATATGATTCACCTAAAACACCCATCATCAGAGTCTTATGTCTTGTGCAACCTAGAGCAAATCATTCAATACCTTTTCTGAAAACAGTAGTAAGAGTTGCTAACTTACAGAGTTGGAGAAAATAAATTGAGTCAGTTGATATAGAGTGACTGGTTTATCATATTCAATAAATGTTTTCTACTAGTAGTAGTATTACTTAAGTACATGTAGACTCAAACATACATTTTATTTATTTACACTGTCATTCCTGAGAAACCAGGGATTGGATACAGGGCTTTGCATTCAGCCTTCTGGCCTGGGCTTGTGGAGAGACATTTAGCATGTAGGAAAGCCTTGAGGGTGCACTGACAGGCTTCTTAGCCTAGTGACAGACTTCCTTGGGTGCACACTATGGCTGCCTGACCAAACCTTGTATCATGACAACCCATGACCTTCAGGAAAGCCATACAGAAAGCATCTGCTCATTCATCCTGGCAGTGCAGCCTTGCCCATGTCAGTGTGCTTAGTGGAAGGGGGAACATTGTCACTATTGACATGCCAGAAACTTTCTTCTAGGACACAGATGCCCACTGGCTACAAAGCATCACTTCATTTAATTCTAATTCATCATTGCTTGACATTAGTTTATGAATAATACACTATAAAATTCACAGGCAACCTCAGTTCCCATTGCTCATCACCCGTGGTAAACTTTGATCTGAAGATGGATCTTGGAGGTTGCCAGACTTACATGTACAACTTAGCTCTGTATTTCCACTTTATCAGGGTGCTATGCACCCTGTGCACATAGTAGTGTACTAGAGGTACTTGTTTGCATGCTAGGTCACTCCCCTGTGTGTGCACTTGAGTAGAAGTGCTTGGCTCCTGAAACAGGACTGCCTTCAAACCCAGAAGACTTGGGGTAGTTCTTTTTGCTTGGTTGCTTCTAGGATTGCTTTGCCAGTGAAGGTAATATCTAATAGTACAGGAATCTTCTATTGGGAAAGTTTATTATAGGGGGGAATATGACTTCATTAGTGTATTTAATGTTGTATATGTTTAATGAAATTCTTTTTCTTTTCTTTTCTTTTCTTTTCTTTTTTTTTTTTTTTTTGCCAGTCCTGGGCCTTGAATTCTGGGCCTGTGCCCTGCTCCTAAGTTCCTTTGGCCCAAGGCTAGTACTCTACCACTTGAGCTACAGCATGACATCTGGTTTTTCCTGCGATTTATTGGAGATAAGAGTCTCACACTTTCCTCCTTGAGCTGATTTTGAACTGCAACCACTGTAACCTTCAGATCTCAACCTCATGAGTAGCTAGGATACCAGGTATGAGCCATCAGCGCTAGGCTTGAAAATCTTTATTCACATATTCTTATAAGCAAAATCTTTTGGCATTGTTTAGTAAAACCAAGTCCTAGTGTCAGTTTATCAAATGGGAGAAAATGCCATCTTCTCACCTCTGATTTTTTACCTTTTCCCACCCAATGGAGGTTCCCTGATGCAACACAGAGCACATGCACCTTGCAGCATAGCATCCTCGCTCCTACTATGATGGCTAGTTACAGCTGTAGGATCTGGGGGATATTCTGGACTTCTCTGTGCTATAGTTTTCTCATTATTAAATTGTGTCTCCCTCATCTGGCTGTTGTGAAATTTATGATAAAGATCAAAACAGAATGCATTCATTTCAATCAGCCAAAGTTGGCATTATCTTAGTGGGAATTTCCTTTTACAATGCCCCTTTCTAGGTCTAACTGAACTCTTGATGACCAGGACCATGGGAAAAGGTGTGGACTTGGTGGTTTTGATCCAGATGGGAGACCAGAAGTTGTAGAAGATGCTGTCACTCTTGAGCAATGATGGCATTATGAAGCCATTCACACGGGAACTTAGAGCCTTTTATGGGTGAATCTGAGTACACATGCAGCTGGCCCTTCATCAGAGCAAACTCTTTGTAAAATTGAAAGAATAGATTTCTTCAGAATTCACAGACCAAACACAGCCCTCCATCCCTAAGACCCCATCCCTCATGCAATGTCCTCATCTACCATCCCCTGTGGAGAGCTGTGCTCAATGACTGTCCTCACACATCCCTAGCCCCAAGTCCCACAGTACCCCACAGAAAGGCATGCCACCCACACAGGGTCCAGCTCAGGAAATGCCCAATAATCATCACAGAGCCACCTACTTTTTTAAAAAGTTGTGATGCATTGTGTGCACTGTTCCACTTGGCATTAGTGCCTCATACAGAGGCAACATTATTTATTAAGACATCTGTATCACTCCCCTGTGACAAAATCCATATTAGACCAACAGCTGAGGGCTTTTACCTGTAATCCTAGCCACTTGGCAGGCTGAGCACAGAGGGAGGCCTGTACTCTTCAAACACTAGGTGTTCCTTGATTACTATGGCAACCAAAAATCAAAGTCCCTATAGAATAGAACCATCACCCATGAGCAGCAGAGATTCAGCACCACACAAGTGATCTCTCCTGGCCTCAACTCTGCCTGTCTCCCCTCTCTGGGAACTCTGTTGTCTGTCTTTTAAATCTCTGCACACAGAGATTAGCATCAGCTCTAAAGTATCCTTCAATATATAGAAGGGGAGAAAGAGGATGAATAACTTGGAAATATACTGCAACTATGTATACTGTCCATATTAGGAAATTCAGTGCAAGTTGCTAACCACTGGGGGTTTGGGCATGAGAAGGGAGAATACAGTAGAGATGGTTGTTCCAAGCAAATCTCAAGTATCATGGAAGAATCTCTTGGTACAAATATTACATACAAAAGAAACTGAGGGGCTGGGAATATGGCCTAGTGGCAAGAGTGCTTGCCTCCTATACATGAAGCCCTGGGTTCAATTCCCAAAACGGCCAGAAGTGGTGCTGTGGCTCAAGTGCAGAGTGCTAGCCTTGAGCAAAAAGAAGCCAGGGACAGTGCTCAGGCCCTGAGTCCAAGGCCCAGGACTGGCAAAAAAAAAAAAAGAAAGAAACTGAAAAAAAATAAATGACAGGAGCACTCTATTGAGAGGAATGGGTACCTCTAGGAGGTTAATGAGTGGGTTAAGAGAGGAATAATGTGGTTAAAGTAGTTTTTTTTCTTGTATGAAAATCGAACAAATGAAACTTGCTGAAATGTTTTGAATGGCGGGGTGGGATAATGGAAAAGGACAGAGGTGAGGTTAATATGCTGCATGTATGTGTGGCAGTATTGCAATGAAGACCCACTTGTACAACTAACATATGCTCATAAAAAAAACAACCAACATTCAATTATACTTTCCCCTTAAAGCCTCCAAACCCCATCTCCCTTACTCACAAACACAAATGGGCATGCTGTCCCCAAGCTCCTTTAGTCCATATTCTTTCCTCCTCATTGGGCTGTGTGGTATTATGCTTGTGTGTCTCTGTTACCTTTAACATATTTTAAAAGAAGTCCTTATAGCAACAAGTATTTATAGAATTTATGAGTATTATATGACACTGAAAATAACATGCTTCTTGTTTGCAATGATTCAATTATTTGAACTTCAGAAGTTTTCCCCACTGAGCAAATTCAAATACTCTTTTACCCTCAAAGAAATCTGTATGCCTAAAGATTAGCTTCCTCTGCTACAAATGCTCTCATTATTCCTAACAAGTCACAGGAAAATATGTGCAATATTGCCTCAATTTCTCTTTCCAATGGTCTGAGGGGATGATCAAGTTGGCAATTGGTCTGTGACCTACCAAGTAACCCTAAATCTGATGTACAGCTTTCTTAGCCATAGGCTTTACAGCCCATAGGAATAGTAATTCAGTGTAAGGACCTACAACCATGCTCTCTTCCCATCCCAGAATGACTCACTATTAGCTAGGAGTGACAAATGACCTAAAAGACTTTGCCACCATTGCCTCATACAATGTGCTGTTTGTAGGCAGCAGTAACTGTTAGGTTCCTTCTGCTCCAAAGTCAGGTATTCTGATTTAAGGAACCACTCCTGCCTTCCAGGCTCTGAGAACAATACTTCCACCCTGCATTAAGCAAGGTGAATGAAGACAACTGTAGTTCTAATAATGATGGAGTTCTAGATGCAGGAGAGTTCATCAGAAATTAATGAAAGAAGTTAAATTACCTTCTCACACTATACAAAGTTATCAAAATAACTTTCAGAGAGGAAAGAAATTAAAGCAAATCCAAGTCATAAAGATATAAGGAATCTAACTTCTGAATAGTAAATATTCTCTGTAGGCATGAAGGAATGAAACAATACAAGGTTACTACAACAATCATAAATCTAAAAGAAAGGTAAAATGTAAGAAATGATTGTCTTAAAATCCATGATTACATTAGAGTCAATGTATTTAGTATTTTGTCTTTTAGGAAAAAAAAGTTAGAACCCCAGAGGAAACTTAGATAAACCTTGTGTTAGCCAGAATTCTATCATTATTACAAATACTTGAGATATCAGTCAGGGAGAGGCAGAGTTCCCTTTGTCTTCTGGTTGTAGAGGTTGAGCCTGTTACTTTGGAGCAGAATGCACCTGACAAAGCAAAACCATTCCCCCTCACAGCAAGAAAATAAGAGAGAGATGAAAGATCTGGGCCCCCACAATACCTTGAAAGTCATACCCTCAATGGAAAGATCTCCCGCTACTCTCCACCACCTGACGATTACACCACCTCTCAACAGCACCAGGATGAGACCAACCTTTTACACATGGGACTTTGCTTGATGAAACAGGAAATCTTCGTTCTACAGGAATAATAATAATATATAGTATTTTTAAAAAATTATTTCCCTGCAAGGCACTGATGGATCAAGCCTGTAATCCTAGCTACCTACTCAGGAGGCTGAGATCTGAGAATCAAGATTCAAAGCCAGCCTGGGCATGAACATCTATTAGATTCTTATTTACAATTCAGCACCAAAAAGTTAGCAAAATGACTCAGGAACAGAACTCAGGCCCTGAGTTCAAGCCCTTGAACCAGCACCCCCCCCAAAAAACACCACATTTTCCTTTGCAGTAAAAAGTTTTGCTGAGTAAACTTTGTTTTTTAACAGTAATGTATGTGTTAGCATTAGGACTTGAACTCAGGGACCTGAAGTGATGAAGGTAATTAATCTGTTGCTATGCTGCTTTCAGCAACAAAGTATTGTTAATACATTCAATGTAAAACTTTTCTGAAGCTGGCCCCTGCTGTCAAATTACATAGTTGTATTTATACAACTTGTTTTGCTCTGTATTGATCACACGAGTAACACACCTCCTCCCTGGAGAGTTTCATCCTGTTTTGCTACCTGGTTGTTAGATATTCTCTAGTGAAGATCAAGATGTCCTGACCTGTTGTGGTTGACACCTGTTGGAAGTAACAAGCCCCTATATTTAAGCTAAAAGGAAAATTCCTGTCGTTTTGGGTATATAATCAGGCTTCTGAGATGGCCCCAGGACTGCATCTTGAGATCCTGCCTGAATTGCAGTCCTGGTGTGCCAGTATTTTTTTTTGCTCAAAAAAATCTTTTTTAAAATTTTTATCTAAGTATCTCATTAACTGTCGATCTGTGGACCCCATAACATTCTGGGGTGTTCGTGTGGACCCCATAACATTCTGAGACGCTCGTCCAGTATCAACGACCACCCCCCCACACACACCATGAGGGAGTCCAGCTGGGCTGCCACCTCTTTTGAGGTACCCGCCTTCTTGTCCCCGGATGTGTTGAGCAAGAAAATCAAAGGCCTCCAGAGGTAATGTTCCCCCAGAGTGTGGGTTAGAGGCCCACCTGGGTGTCTGGTCTGGTTTGTGCACACAGTCAGGAGAGACTCATGAGAAAGCTGGATGCAGCATTAACTCTCCAAGTACTAGGTCTCTATGGCTGGTCCCATTAGGGGCAGGTTTAGATTGTGAGTTAGAGTCCCATCTAGGCAGGCATGATAACCAAACAGAAGTCTGGATTTGGTTCTGAATTCAGATCTGGTTTAAACCTGGCTGGAGGCAGCAGCCTGGCTTGTTTTATAACACCCCATGGCCACTTTTGGTGTTGTCTGTTCCTGTCCTATTTTTGTGGGTTAGTTTGTCTCTACTCTTCCCAATGCCAAGCATGGCACCTGGGGTCCTTGAAGCCACTGGCAGGTGGCCTCAGCAGACTAACTTCCAGGGGATGGAAATCTCCATAGGGGAGGATCCCTGTAAGATGTTTCAGGGCCCCATGGTCTTTCCATCACTCTACCAACCAGCCCATCTACGGATGCCATCAAAAGATCTTTTTGAGAGTTACTTAAAAATCTTCAGAAAGTAAGACTCTGTTTCTCTGTTCTGTCTTGGCTTGTCCTGTTTTTAGAATTGGTACCAGTTTTAACTGTGGATCCCTGTTTTCCAGGCTTTTTGTTGTTCATTTGGACATCGCTGGGGAAATAAAAATTCCAGCCTCTGGCTGGGCCTGGTTACAGGCCTGCTATGTCCCCTTCTGCAAGAAGGCAGATGAGGGCCAGTTCAAACAGCTGGCTAATCTTAGTCTCAGAACAAACTGAAATTGTAAAATGCTCCTGGCTAAAAATGGCAAAAGACAGGCCACCAAGTGGGCTAAGAGATCAGTTTCAGATAACCACCTTCTTCCCCCAACTAAAGGTATTCAAAAGGTAAATTGAAAATTTTTAATGCTCTAGTCAAAATTGGGCTAAGACTAGAGTCAAGTACTGAGTGGGCTGAGTTTAGCTCAGGGGTTCCCCATCCAGCTTTCTTCAGCAGAAAAGCATTTGGTGTACCAAAATGCCTTGCTAACACAAGCAAGCCCTGGTAAATGAGGCTGGAAAATACTAAAAAATCATTTGTTAGAAGTTTTGTCTTAAATCGTGGTTATCCACAAGAGTAAGATTGACAAAAATACCTCTTGACACTGGAAAATGCACGGCTGACATTTTTTGTGCTGTAAGATCTTTTGCATGAATGTGTGGGTGTGGGTGTGCATGCGTGCGCACGCGCTTGAGTGAGTGAATATGTTCAAGATTAAAACTGGCAGTATGATGTAAAAGTGGGTGAGTTTAAGTTTAAACTAAAAAAGTCATCAAGTTTGGGCGTTACCAAATGTTTTAAAGGATTATTGTATTGTTTTAAAGAGGAACTATAATCTGAGGGAAGATGGCACCATCACAATAGGGAGGCACCCCAACTCGCTCCAACTGAATAGTGAGCTGGGAACTATAGCACCCAACACCCCATCAAGAATCCAGCAAACCCAACAACCAGAAGCAACAGAGAAACACAGGAAATGAAAAAGAACCGAAAAAGAAGAGCCTATAACCTGCACGGAGCCAGAAAATCTCCGGGGTACCCCCCCACCCGCCGACCCTGGCCCAAACAGGGCCAGGCTGGGAAAGGGGACCCAGCGCTGGCAAACCAACAGCCGAAAAGTCACACCAGGAGCACAGAGTCCAGACAGCAGGAGCTCCACGAACCCTAGACGGAGCGCAGACCGACTGAGACAGACAGCGGCGGCGAGGGACCAGAGTTGTGGGACCAAATGGCTGGGGTCAGACGTAAGCAGCAGGGGAGCCGGGCGGTGCAGACGGGGAGAGCCGAACAGGACGGAAAAAGCCAGGACAGCCACCACCAAACGACCGATCACCACACCCCAGCACTCCAACCCCGAAAAGCCCACGGCAGCGCGGGACACACAAACAATCCAGGACCAGTAAGTTCCCCATCCCCCCCCAACGGGAGACCAGCCCTAGCAGAGACCAAAAACCGACAAAGAAGCTAGAACTCCCTCCCTCACCCTCCCTACCCCAAAGGAACAAAGAAGCCCCATATCAGGTGACTCTAGGACCCTATAGTCTCTGGGTGGACACAGGAACTAGCAGAGGTGGAGCAGCACCCAACAAGGGGACTGGAAACACCCTAGTCAGGCATCGCCCCCCCCCAAGCCCCAGCGGAGGAGCCTGAACCTGGCCACACCAGCCCCGCCCCCTCCCCAGCAGGGGCCCGGGGAATGGTGGGCATTGGAAGCCCCACCTGAGGTGCCTGATCCTCGCAGACTTTTTGAACAACAGTCACAGGCTTGCTGGTGTGCAATCCCAGCCCAGCAGGGACACCTGGGCCCGAACACATGCCCTCCTCACAGCGGAAGCGCAGAGAGTCTGTGGGTACCAACCCGCACCCAGACACTTGAACCTGCTAGGGTCCACACATACTGCCCCCCACAGCAAACTCGTGAGAGGGCACGAGCACCCTCCAACAACTCAAGGCAGCACGTCCCCAAAGGAAGCACTAGAGTGCACACGCACGTGCCCCCTGGAAGGCCAGCATGGGCCAGAGTGCTAGCCCTCCAGCAAGAGGATCTCCTGCCCAAACCCCCATGGGAACACACAAGCAGGCAAGCTGCAACACCCGCTCTGATAGGCACACTCCACACAAGTGGGCAGGGCCCCCCAGTGGCAGTGCCCACTCTGATAGATGCACCCCGCACAGGTGGGCAGAGCCCCCCAGCGACAGCACCTGCTCTGATAGGCACATTCTGCACAGGTGGGCGGGCCACCCCTCAACAGCAACACCTGCTCCGACAGGAGCAATCTACACAGGTGGGCAAGCCACCTCTCAGCTGCAAATCTCAATCTAAGAGGTGAGCTCCTCTGACCAAGGTACCGAGTGGAAAAAAGAACCAATGAAGAGAAAAGCCTCCATGCCACGCTGAACCAGCGACCCACAAACCCCCACCAGGGGCACTCTAGGGTCAGCACAACACAGCAGCAGGACACTATCCTGCAGAGAAAGACACAGAACCTACCCACCCCCAAGTGCAATGAGGGTGACCACCCTGGCAACAACTGAGATGGTCACACTCACACATTGGGCAGTAAGGTTCAACAGCCAAACTCAAACCCAGAGCCAGGACACAAACAAGTCTCCCACTGTCGGACCAGCGGGAACCAGCACAAAATCAACCCAAGGAAGCCACCTACAGATCTCCAGATGCGCAAATCACAAAGAAATATTACAAATTTCATGAAAGGGCAAGCCAACTCGCCAGCTCCAAAAAGCAGTACGACCGAAGAGGAGATGGAAAATAAAAAAACAGGTGAGGCTATGATAGCAGAAATGATGGAAAGCCTCAGGAACGAATTCAGAAAACAAGTCCAGGAGTTTAGAATGGAAGTCTCGAAGGACCTTCAGGAAGTCAAGAAAGAAATGGAAGCAAAAATGGATACAGTGCAAACCTCCGTTAAAGAAGACCTTAAAATCCTGAGAAGCAAAATGCATAAAAAATAGATTTAAAATACAACTCTTTTTTTTTTTTTTTGGCCAGTCCTGGGCCTTGGACTCAGGGCCTGAGCACTGTCCCTGGCTTCTTCCCATTCAAGGTTAGCACTCTGCCACCTGAGCCACAGCACCCCTTCTGGCCGTTTTCCATATATGTGGTGTTGGGGAATCAAACCGAGAGCTTCATGTGTAGGAGGCAAGCACTCTTCCCACTAAGTCATATTCCCAGCCCCTAAAATACAACTCTTTAAAGGAAGAAATTTCCACAATCAGAGCTGATCTGGCAACCATAAATAGCTCCCTGACATCCATAAACTCCACACTTGAATCCACAGCACAAAGAATTGACCATATTGAATCCAGAATCTCTCTCTTGGATGATGATGCAGCTGATAAGGTCCAGAAAATTACCACACTCCAAGAAACAGTAAAAATCCAGGGCAGACTAATCCAGGAGCTAGTGGACATAGACAAGAGATATAATATGTGCATAATTGGAATAGAAGAAGGAGCCGAATACCAGATCAGAGGGCTTCAACATATCAAAAAAGTCATTGCAGAAAACTTCCCCAATCTCACAAGGGACCTCACCCAGGTAACCAAAGCCTATAGGACGCCTGGCAGACCAGACCCTAGAAAATCCTCGCCCAGGCATATAATAATCAAGACTTCAGATCTCAAGAATAAAGAGCAAATTTTGAATTCAGCCAAAGCGAAGAAAGAGATTTATTACAATGGGAAAAGGATCCAAATAACAGCAGACTTCTCCACACAAACCTACCATGGAAGAACACAATCCAAGTCCTACAGGCCAACAATTGCCAACCCAGAATTAGATATCCAGCGAAACTAGAATTCATATTCGATCGAAAAACCAGATCTTTCCATAGCAAAGAGGATCTAAAGGAGTATGTGAATAAAAAACAGCCTTACAGCGAATTCTAAGAGGGAAACCCCACCCAACAGAAATCGTACAGGATACACAGACAGAAACAGAAACTACAATAGCCAGAGCCCAACAGAAAGAGCAGCTCATGAAAGACAAGGAAAAAAAGAGAGGAAAAACAGCCTAACAGGAAAATGGAAGGGGAAAAAACACTCTTATCCTCCATCTCTTTGAATATAAACAGTATAAACTCTCCGATAAAAAGGAGCAGACTGTCAGAGTGGATCTGCAAACAAAAGTTGCCATCTGTTGTTTTCAAGAGACACATCTTACAGCAAGGGATAAAAACAGGCTCCAGATGAAAGGATGGAGCAAGGTCTTCCAAGCAAATGCACCTACCAAAAGGGCAGGAGAAGCCATCCTGATCTCAGACAAGCTGGACTTCTCATTAAAATCAAATCAAAAAGACAAAGAAGGACACTACATTTTAATACAAGGAAAAATCCAGAATCAAGACATCACGGTGATAAATTTATACTCACCAAACAAAAGGGGCCCTACATATGTCAAGCAAATTCTCACAGAACTACAGAACAAGATAGACCCAAACACAATCATAGTGGGTGACTTTAATACCCCACTCTCTCCAAGAGACAGATCCAACACCCAGAGGATTAGCAGGGGAGCTGAGGACCTAAGTAACACCATATCCCAAATGGATCTGACAGATCAATACAGAATCTTTCACCCTACAGAGACCCAATACACCTTCTCAGCAGCCCATGGATCATACTCCAAAATAGACCATGTCATAGCCCACACAAAGAACCTCAGCAAATACAAAAGTATTGATGTCATCCAATGTATTATATATGACCACAGTGGAATAAAGGTAACCCTCAACAACAACAGTTACCACAGAGGCTATACACATTCTTGGAGGCTAAACCCCTCACTGTTATCAAACACATGGGCCACAGACAAAATTAAGGATGAATTAATGAATTCATAAGCCACAATGACAATGAAAATACATCTCAAAGAAACCTATGAAACACAGCTAAGGCAGTACTGAGGGGCAAGATCCTTGCCCTCAGCACTCACACTAAAAGAATGGAAGCAGAGCAGGTGAATAACCTCACAATGAAACTAAAACAACTGGAGAAACAAGAAATGATCGAATCTAAAATGGCTAGGAGGGGAGAGATCACAAAGATTAAAGAAGAGATAAATCTGATTGAAAATAGAAAGACCATTCAACAAATAAATAAGACTAAAACCTGGTTCTTTGAGAAAATAAATAAAATTGACAGACCCCTCGCAAGACTTACAAAAAAAACAAGAGAAGAGACTCATATACGTAAAATCAGGGACTCCAACAGAAAAATTACAACACATACACACGATATTTGAACAATCATAAGGAACTATTTCCAGAACCTCTACTAACTAAAAAACAATAATTTTAAAGAAATGGATCAATTCTTAGAGAAATATAAACTGCCCAAACTGAACCAAGAAGAAATAAATAAACTAAATAAACCAATAACTTACAGTGAGATATAGGGGGTAAACAAGAGCCTCCAAACAAAGAAAAGCCCAGGCCCAGATGGATTCGCCAATGAATTTTATAAAACCTTTAGTGAGGAGCTAATACCAATACTCCTCAAACTCTTCCGTGAAATAGAAACAGAGGGAGAAATCCCAAACTCATTCTACGAAGCTATTATACTCATCCCCAAACCAGGCAAAGACCCAACAAAAAAAGAGAACTACAGACCAATATCACTAATGAACACAGATGCAAAGCTCCTCAATAAAATATTAGCTAACAGGATCCAGAAACTGATCAAGAAAATTGTACATCATGACCAAGTAGGCTTCATCCCACAGTCACAAGGATGGTTCAACATCCGTAAATCAATCAATGTAATTCACCACATCAACAGAACTAAAATCAAGAATCACATTGTTATCTCAGTCAATGCCCAAAAAGCCTTTGACAAAATACAACATCCATACTTATTAAAAGCTCTGGAGAGAACAGGAATAGATGGAACATTCCTCAAAACAATAAAAGCCATATACAACAGACCAACTGCTAATATCGTATTAAATGGGGAGAAACTAAAATCATTCCTCCTGAACTCAGGAACAAGACAAGGATGCCCACTCTCCCCACTTCTGTTCAACACAGTGCTGGAATCCCTAGCCATAGCAATAAGGCAAGAGGAGGACATCAAACGGATCCACATTGGCAAGGAAGAAATCAAGCTATCCCTATTCGCAGATGACATGATCTTATATCTGAAGGACCCAAAAAAAAACTCAGTCCCCAAACTCCTACACCTAATAAACCATTTTGGCAAAGTAGCAGGATATAAAATCAATCCACAAAAGTGAGCAGCTTTTCTGTACACCAGCAATGTACAAGCAGAAAAGGAAATTATGGAAATAATTCCATTTACAGTAGCCAAAAAAAGAACAAAGTACCTAGGGATCAACCTAACCAAAGACGTGAAGGACATCTTTAATGAGAACTATAAAAATCTAATAAGGGAAATCAAAGAAGACACAAGGAGTTGGAAAAACCTGCCATACTCATGGGTAGGCAGAATCAATATAGTGAAAATGGCCATATTGCCCAAATTGTTATACAAATTCAATGCAATCCCCATCAAAATCCCAGCTACATTCTTCACTGAAATAGAGAAAGCAACCCATAAGTTCATATGGAACAGCAAAAGACCTAGAATAGCCAAAGCAATTCTAGGCAAAAAAAAAGCAGTGCAGGAGGTATCACAATACCAGACTTCAAGCTCTACTATAGAGCCATCATAACAAAAACAGCCTGGTATTGGTATAAAAACAGACCAAAAGAACAATGGATTAGAATTGAAGACCCAGAAATAAAACCACACTCTTACAGTCAGCTGATATTCGACAAAGGAGCTAAAGACTTACAATGGAATAAACAGAGCCTCTTCAACTACTGGTGCTGGGAAAACTGGGCAGCCATATGCAGAATACTCAAAGTAGACCCTAGCCTATCACCATGCACCAAGACCAACTCAAAATGGATCAAGGACCTCAACATCAGACCTGAATCCTTGAAACTACTGAAGGACAGAGTAGGAAAAACACTAGAACTTTTAGGCACAGGAAGGAACTTCCTGAATAGAGTCCCAGGGGTACAACAGATGGGGAGAGACCGACAAATGGGACTACTACAAATTAAAAAGTTTCTGCACAGCTCAGGACATAGCCACCAAACTAGAAAGACAGCCAACCATATGGAAAAGGATCTTTACCAGCAGGCCTAATATCTGTCATCTACAGAGAACTCAAAAAACTAAGCCCCTCCAAGCCCAGTAAACCAATTAGGAAATGGGCAAAGGAGCTAAAGAGAGACTTCACAAGAGAAGAGATAAAAATGGCAAAGAAAGATATGAGGAAATGTTCAACATCCCTGGTAGTAAAGGAAATGCAAATAAAAACAACCCTGAGATACCACCTCACTCCAGTTAGAATGGCCTATACTCTGAACTCAGGCAACAAATGCTGGAGGGGATGCGGGGAAAGAGGAACCCTTCTCCATTGTTGGTGGGAGTGCAAATTAGTACAACCACTTTGGAGAACAGTATGGAGGTTCCTCAAAAAGCTCAACATAGGGGTTGGGGATATGGCCTAGTGGCAAGAGTGCTTGCCTCATATACATGAGGCCCTGGGTTCAATTCCCCAGCACTACATATACAGAAAATGGCCAGAAGTGGTGCTGTGGCTCAAGTGGCAGAGTGCTAGCCTTGAGCAAAAAGAGGCCAGGGACAGTGCTCAGGCCCTGAGTCCTAGCCACAGGACTTGCAAAAAAAAAAAAAAAAAAAAAAAAAAAAGCTCAACATAGACCTTCCCTATGACCTAGCCATACCACTCCTAGGCATCTATCCTGAACAACAGGTCCCAAGATATCAAAAAGACATTTCCACTTCCATGTTTATCGCTGCACAATTCACAATAGCCAAAAAATGGAAACAACCCAGATGCCCCTCCACAGATGAATGGATCCAAAAAATTTGGTACCTATTCAGAATGGAATACTACATAGCGATTAGAAATGGTGAAATATTGGTATTCGCAGGGAAATGGTCAGAACTTGAACAAATAATGTTGAGTGAGGCAAGCCTAGAACACAGAAAACAAAGGGGCATGATCTCCCTGATATATGACTGTTAAGGTGGGGCGGGGGAGAGAGAGAGACAGTAGAGACCAGGTCTGCAAAACCAAAAACTTCTTGTTAAATGGTATTTCCCACAGGTTTGGGTCAGCCACCCTACACTATGTAACTAAAACCAAACAACTACTCAACATATAAAGGTCAAAAATAGACCTCTCACTATATCACAATATCTCAAAAGCTATGTATGTACGTTCATATAAGACAAGGATAAGCCGAAATTACATTTAAAGCCCTAGGCGAATTTCCTTTGGTATAGGCCACATGGCTACTGTATATGTTTTTGGTACACAGTGTATTGTATATATGTCTACCTGACCTAGGGAAGGGAAAGAAAAACAGGGTGTAAAATATCACAAGAAATATACACACTGACCTACTATGTAACTGCACCCCTTTTGCACACCTTGTCAAAAAATTTTGTTTAATTAATAAATAAATTATAAAAAAGTAAAGAGGAACTCTAGAAGAAAAGGTCAATTTGCAGTTAAAATGGGTTATATTAATGAGTTAAGTTTTTTGCACTGTAATCAAGTGATCTGGTTTAGCAAAAGGCATTGGTAACTTCAAAGTTATTTCCCTCCACTGTCAAAATCGGGTACTAAGTGTCAAAATTTTAGATATAAAGGTTTGATTACCACTGTTAAATAACTGCCTTGGGTTTTTCAGAGATCAATAGGAAAGGACAGGAAAAACTTAGGACAAGCCTTGTGTGCCTATCACTAGGAGTGAGGATTAAACTGGCAAAGGTGCAGCTTAGCCAGTCCACACATAGTAGAAAAGGACAGGTCGTGGGAGGAGTCAACCATGGTGGAATAGCCCTTAGGGAAAGTCCAGACATGGTGGAAGAGGGTAAGCTGGCACAAAGGCAATTTATCAAGGCCCAAGGAGTCAGATGGGTATATGCCCATTCTGTAAGACAGGCCTTTCTTTGTCCTGTATCCTTTCCTTGAAGATGGACGTTGGAAACCTGATGGTAACATGGGCAATGTGATGGTATTTCTAAAACTGCCCCTTGGGATGTATTTTTTAAAAATGGAAAAGTCTTTAAAAGAGAGTGAAAAGTTTTTATCTCTAATATGCAATTTGATTCCTATGCTATTTTTGCAATTCAGGTGTATTTAAAAAGAAAAAAAAAGAGAAATGCTAAGTCTGGATTCTTGTGTTTGTAATTCTTGTATTAAGGAAGAACTGTTCAGAGATTTTCTAGGCTGTAACTCAGACTGCAGAAAAAAAAATGTCCTGTTTAAAATGAGCCACCCCTAGGCAATGGGCTGTGCCTAGTGCCTCTAGGTTTCAGAGTTCTTCAAATGCAATTAAAAGCTGAATTGTTAAATGTTAAAATGGAGGTTAGTAAAAGACTAAAAACCAGGAATATATTTGTTGTTATAAAATTTGAAAGTAAAGTTGTTCTAAATGTTTGGAAATAAAGTTATTCTAGAATGAGGGAGGAGGTAACAAACAGTACAAGAAATGTATCCAATGCCTAACGTATGAAACTGTAACCACTGTGTACATCACTTTGACAATAAATAAAGGGGGAAAAAAGAAAGACAAAAACGTTATTCTAAATGTTTGTTTCAAAAGAAGGAGAAAAAATTAGGGCTGCAAAAATGATTGTTTAATTGCTATTCCAGTTTGCCCTGCAGGTTTTGTAACAGCTTCCAGGTAGGCCCACAGAGAAGGACAGATGATACTTACAAGTTTATCAGATGTAACTCTGGCCCTTAATAAGTTCCAGGTAAGATCATGCTTAAAAACTATTTCTGTTTTGACTATCTTGTTGCTTTTAATTGGAGTAAAGTAGCCTTTTATAAGGCTTGTTGATCTGAAATCTGCTGTTCAAAGTCAACCCAGGCAGAGAAAGATCCCTGTGAGAGTATCTAATCGGCCAGCAGAGAGTACTGGGAACAGAGTTATAAGTTGTGTTGGAGCTCAAAGTAGCAGAGTGCTAGCCTTGAGCTGGAGAGCTGAGAGACAGCACTCAGGCCTTGAGTTCAAGTCCAGTGACCAACCAAGGGAAATGCAAAAGGTGCATTTACCCCAGCATGGAAAAGTCACTCCTGGGACAAAAGCCATGGGAACATCCAGAGGCTGCAAGCCACTGCTTGGATGGCAGAGATGATGTCAGATCCTACAGTCACTTGTGTTTGGCCCTTCAAAAGTTAATCAGAACCAGGAGGTAATAGGAGAATAGTTTGTAAGCAGCTTATCTACTAAGTTACTGGGTAGGAACTTAATAGTCACCTGTAATAGTGGGTTGTCAAAAGCTAAGTTTGTAAAATGGATGGATAGTTTAAAATCCCAACCCCCTGCATATGCTCAAAGCCCCAACTGGCAGTAAATTTTGAGCTGGCACATCTGTTCAGGAAAGAAAGTTTGTGGTCCTGAGATCATGTCCCTGTTGAGATTTGTCTAAAGGTTTACACAGGTAACTTATGGTCACAAGAGATCCAGGCACTCAGGAAATGCTTTTATAGACCACAGTGCTAAAAAGGCTACAGTGCTGTAGCCCAAGAAAAATCTGTGCAGTTGTTAAATGTTGTTTGTGATTTCCAGTTTGGAGTAAAACTATTATCTAACCCTGGCAGCCCCTTGGTAAAATAAGCTAAAGTTATTTAGGTTCCTGGCTAGGTAAGGTCAGGCACCCTTGAGTCAGCCTGAAGAAGTTACAGAAGATGGATGATCTTTGCCCATCAAGTCCCCCTTTAAGATCAAGCGTCCAGAATAATTTTTTTGAGAAATGAGGCAGAATAGAGTTAGGGAAGAGGCATGGGAACTAAATGTTAGGTTTTTAAAGTAGGTAGCTGGTAAAGGAGAATGCCACACGGTATTCAGGCAGGAAAGAAAGTTTATTACCGAACTTCTGGCCTGTGGCCAAGATGATCCATGGCTGAAGAGAAGGGAGAGAGAGAGAGAGAGAGCCCAACCCCCACCCAGCCCTGCCTTATATCTAGGGCAGGGGCAAGGGGTGTGGCCAGGTGGATTAGGATGTAACCTCAGGGAAAGGGGAGGTAACTGCCTCCAGGTCTGCAGGTTACCCAGGTAACTGGGTGGAGATTTAATGAGGTGGGGGCAGCTACATGGAGCCCTCAGGGAGAGGACCTAATACTAAAGGTAACAAGTGTGCAAATGTGGAGCCTGCACTTCTAAGAGATGGCTATAGACCTGAACCTTCTAGGTCTGCTTAGAAAATCCTAGACTTATTTTAAAATATCTGGTTACCAAGTTATTGCCCTGGCAAAATTACCCAAGAGCCATTGCCTAAAGCTGTCTTTAAAAACCAGTGGGGTGCCAGGCTGCATGAACCAGAACCAGTGTACTTAAAAGGCAACCAAGAAAATATTCAGAGATCTCACTAAAGTCAGGCCTTGGATCAAGCTTCTTTAACCAGTCTGTGCAGAAAGTTACAAGTGACCCAGTAGGAGGTGTGACATTCTATTGGAGCTGGCAGGAGACACTTCTTGCTGCTTCTCCTGTCCATCCCTTCCAACCTGGAGGTTCCATTTGGGTTAAGATCAAGGACTTCCTGATAGTCATCTAGAGGAGACTATGTCTTCATCCTGACCATTTCCACCATGGTAAAAGCAGAAGCCTGATACCATCACTGAGATTGCTTCCCAATGGATGACTGCTTTGGATCTACTGGAACTAAGACTTTGATCGTGGGACATTCTTTTGTGGGACATAGATTTGTAAATCTTCCCTACTGGAACCTGGAAAAGGCTGGTTTTGTTCTTATACTAATAAGACAGATGTAGGCCAAAAGTGCTTTTTTTTTTTTTCCTTGTAAATTTTGGTTAAAGTAACTTGCTTAAACAGGCCCAATACAGCTCTCTCACTTAAAAAAAAATCAGGGCTGGGGATATAGCCTAGTGGCAAGAGTGCCTGCCTCGGATACCCGAGGCCCTAGGTTCGATTCCCCAGCACCACATATAAAGAAAACGGCCAGAAGCGGCGCTGTGGCTCAAGTGGCAGAGTGCTAGCCTTGAGCAGGAAGAAGCCAGGGACAGTGCTTAGGCCCTGAGTCCAAGGCCCAGGACTGGCAAAAAAACAAAAAAAAATCAATTTGATTTCATGTGCATAAGAACAGTGGGGGGTAAAGTGAGGAAATCAATTATTTGATTTCATTTACGTAAGAGCAGTGGAGAATGTAATCCGGAAACTGAGTCACAGCCATCCCTTGCCTGGCTAGGTGCTGGGGCTGTTGCTTTCACAGATATCCTGGAGCCTGTCAGGAGATGGAGGGGGCCGGTCTGGGTCTGTTCACCCAGCTCCGTGGCCTAGAGTTGAGACAAGCCATCCTTTGAATTGCAGATGCCTAGCTCAATGGGAAGAACCAGGAGGGCACTCTGCTTTGAAGCCTTTGTAGATACCTTGTGTTGTTTAGCCCCAGGGGAGCCCTGCTTCCTGTTTTAGTGTAATAATGCTTTGCCGAGCCTTGGCCTCTACCCACCATGTGACTTTTGTCTTTAAAAGCTTGGTGCAATCTTGGCCAGCCTGTAGACCCCTAGTGTCCAAAGACTCCAAAATTCAGATGTTCAAGCTGTGGCTTCTCTATTTTCTCATGACTAGTTTTATATCTGATTTAAGGTAATTTTTTTTTTTTTTTTTGCCAGTCCTAGGGATTGGACTCAGGGCCTGAGCACTGTCCCTGGCTTCTTCTTGCTCAAGGCTAGCACTCTGCCACTTGAGCCACAGCACCCCTTCTGGCCATTTTCTGTATATGTGGTGCTAGGGAATTGAACCCAGGGCCTCATGTATATGAGGCAAGCACTCTTGCCACTAGGCCATATCCCCAGCCCCAAGGTAATTTTTTTTTTTACCACACAAGCCCTACAGAAGCTCAAGAAAATATAAAGAAGGGAGTTAGTAAAGAAAGCCTTGAAAAAGGGATTGAGGAAACGAAAATAGTTTCCTGGGGGCGGGGAAGGGGATTTGAAAAGTAAGGATTGTCATCAATTAAAAGGGACAAAGGCAAACCCCAGAAAGTTTGTGTATGTAGTAAATCGTATGAGTATGTTTTAAAAATTGGAGCTTATGAGTAATGTTGATATGTAATTAAGCTAGCTATAATATAAATAGGGTCAACATTTGTGCATTAATGTGAAACTATTCTCTATGTTTATCTGTATCTGAGGGGCTGAGGAACTTGTTTTGTTATGACGAACTATAAAATTAAAAAGACCCCCTTAGTAACCTGTGGCCTGACAACTGACCAGTTTAAAAGTGGCCAGGTCTCTTGTGCTTTTTTTTTTTTTTTATCATTATAGAACAAGTTTATTTAAACTGAGAGTGCCTTCTAGTGCTCTGGTGCTATTAGGATTTTCATTCTTTTTTTTTTTTTCTTTTGCATTTTCCCTTTATTGTCAAAGTGAAGTAAAGAGAGGTTACAGTTTCATATGTAAGGCAGTGAGTACATTTCTTATCCAACTTGTTACCTCTTCCCTCTTCCCCCCCTTTCCCCTCCCCCTCCTCCCCCATGAGTTGTACAGCTGTTTACACCAAATGGTCTTATAAGTATTGCTTTTGAAATAGTTTGTGTTTTTATCCTTTGTCTCTCAATTTTGGTACTCCCTTTCCCTTCCCTAGTTCTAATATACATATGAACAGTATCCAGGGTACTAAGATCAGGTACAGTGATAGCAGGGGTAAAACCACAGGAAGGGAATATAAGAGAAAAAAAGAAGGTACTATTTCTCATGGCATGTTGAAAATAATTACAACAATGATATTGTTGGGAAAATGGAACAGACTATTGAGGAACAGTGAGGGGCACAAACCTTCCCATGGGTTTGGAGATTGTGCGAGGGGGTGAATTTGGGACCAGGCTTATATGGGAGTTTGAGCAAGGAGGCAGGTTATTGAAAGGGCCACTACATCTAGAAAGTTGGGGCCCACAAAGAATTGTTTACAGCTGGGCCGAGGTGAGATGTCCTGCCGGCATATCAAAGCAGGCTCCTATATTGAGGTTCCTTCCCTATGTCTGTATGGGCCTGAGGCAATACAGTGGGGGTCAATCCCTCAGATACACCACTTGTTTCCATAACGTGGAGTTCATTTTACTTAGCATCATCTTATGTGTTCATACAGGTATAACTATCAGGCTATTATGATCTTCTGCTTCTGCTTTGACCTAAACATGTACTAATTATTCCCTATGAGGGAAACCATAGTGTCCAAGTTTCTTTGTGTCTGGCTCACTTCACTTAGTATGATTTTTTCCCAAGTCCTTCCATTTCCTTATGAATGGGGCAGTGTCGTTCTTTTGCACTTGATTCACATTCTTCCCGGGTTTATATCTACAACTCCACTTTGGCATAAAAGCTGGGAGCTAATCTCCCTGCTAGTAGTAGGTCTTGCTGTAGCTGGTTCTGCTGCAGTTGATGTGTCAGCCCCTAGTGACTTCGGAGCCTTGAGTAACCAGGTGGTATTAAAAAAAATCTAAAGAGTAAGTATGCCAGAAGTAAAGAAGGAAAATTGGTACTCCTCCCTACTTTCCTGGTCACCATGGGCCACCACACTTATATCATCCCCATTGGGCCCATAGCCCTTCTGCTGTCATCTGTGGGGCCTTTGTGCTCCCAATACATGCCCCTGGCTGAGGACCCTCAGGAGTAAAGGTTTGACTCCTGACAAAACAAAAAAGAAGGAAATGAAAGTGATGCAGATAATTAACTGTTGCTATGCTAGCTTTCAACAACAAAGTTTTGCTAATACTGTTCTGTAGTGTTAAATGTAAATCTTTTCTGAATGTGGCCCCTGCTTAAAGTTAAGTAGTTGTATTTACCCAACTTGCTTTGAACTTGTTGAGCTCTGTATTGATCACACCTGTAACACTCCTCCCCCTCCCTGGAGAGTTTCATCCTGTCTTGCCACCTAGATGTTAGATGGTCTCCAGTGAAGATCAAGATGCCATGACCTGTTGTGACTGACACCTCTTGGAAATAACAAGCCCCTCTTGGAAGTAACAAGGCCCCTGTAGGTGACACCTCTTGGAAGTAACAAGCCCCTATAGTTAAGCTAAAAGGAAAATTCCTGTAGTTCTGGGGTATAGAAGCAGGCTTCTGAGATGGCCCCAGGACTGCATCTTGAGATCCCAAATTGCAGTCCTGGTGCACTGCCAGTATTTTTTCACTCAATAAAATCTTTTCTAAATTTTTTTTTTTTAACTGAGTGTCTCATTGACTGTCAATACATGAGTAGGCAATTGCATAAGACTTAAAACTTTATTATCAGAGGTTCAACTCCTCTTCTTAACAACATGTTTATTCTTTCCTTTTCTTTTTTCTTTTTTTTTTTTTTTTTGCCAGTTCTGGGGCTTGGACTCAGGGCCTGAGCACTGTCCCTGGCTTCTTCCCACTCAAAGCTAGCACTCTGCCACTTGAGCCACAGCACCACTTCTGGCCATTTTCTATATACGTGGTGCTGGGGAATTGAACCCAGGGCCTCATGTATAGGAGACAAGCACTCTTGCCACTAGGCCATATCCCCAGCCAACATGTTTATTCTTAATTTCCTTATATTTATTATCCCAATCTTATTAGCGATAGCTAATAATATTCTGGGGCACTCGTGGACCCCAGGGAACCACAGATGTGTTTGTAAGGGAGGATAATGTTTCAAGATGAAATCAAGCACAGCCAGACTAAAGACTTAGAAATTGGCCTAAGGTAAACAAATGTTTCCAAAATAAACTTTATTTTTACTGGCAGAAAGCCAGGCAGGATTAGACTCTGGGGTGAGAATCATCTTTATCCTTGGCTCAGGTACATGCCCGAAATAAGCCACTTTTGCTCATTAAGAGATTCAAAGAACAGCCACAGCAGGTCTCAGGGCCTGCACAGCTAGAGAAGGTGGCTTTCAGATATGCTTGAATGTGAGCCACCCAGTCCTGTTACACTCAGTACACTCTGTATTTGCTCAAAAGTTGCTTGAAGCTCAGTCACAAGTCACATACGGAAACCATCCCAAGCTTGCCTTGGCATTATCGTTGTTGTGGTGGTCGTTGTTACTTTCCATACTAGAGTTTGAAATCAGGACCTCACACTTGCTGGAAAGTTACTCTACCACTTGAGCCACTCCCCCAGCCATTTTTTGCTTTAGTTATTTTTTTCAGATAGGATCATACATATTTGTCTAGGGGCAGTCTAGGCCCTATCTATGACTCCAAATAACTGGGGCCACAAGTACAAACCTCCACATACAGCTAGCTGACTGAGATAGCATCTCACTAACTTTCTGACTTCAGTCATGATCCACACTACTTTCTCCCTATTTTCTCTTAAACAGCTAAGATTACAGGCATTTGCCATTATCCTTGACCTTCACTGGCCTATAATGAAATGCAGAGACCACACTCTACAACTCTTCAGTTCTTCATTATTTCTTTCAACTCTATGCTCAGCTCCAATTTACGAACCATCTCAGACATCTAGATTTCATGCTTCTTTTTCAGAAGGAATCATTATGCAACTCAACTGAAGAATTTCTTTACATATTTGTGGCCTACTGTCCATGCCCTTACTTTTGATCAAATGATGCATGAACCATCTGTCTTTCCTCATTTGAATCATGAGCTCACCTTCTCCTTTGGTCATCATGCAAACCACTTTTTATGATGAGCATTTTCCAGAGGGCTGATATATCAAACTGTCCTTATTGAATGCATTCTTTTTCTAATGAGGTAAACTGTTTTCTTAACTTCCTACCTCAGTGAGCCCTTATGCTAACCAAACTAGACAGAACATCGATATATTTGTAATAAACCTAAAATGTTACCAGTGAACAGTTTGCAAAGTTATCAACTAGCACTGTCCATTCTGTTATAAAAGGAATAAATGTAGAGGAGACCAGTTATCTGAAAACACATTTACCCATTCTTAAAATTGATGCTCCCCTGAGGTTCACCATTCACCATGCTAAACTAGCACAAGTTTAGTTTTAAAATCTCCAATAACTTCCAGCTTCTGCCAGGACCTTAACTTCAAAAATACTTCCTTGGAGTTCATAGATTGTGCATGTTATTTCCTTTCAAATAGCTGGTGGAAGAAGTTTAATAAAAGATCATATCAGACTCTGTGGAGTAAACAAGATATAACAGAAGAATCTGTCCTTCTAACTGATACTCAAAAACCAAACTAGCATAAGTACATGTGAGTAACTAACAGCTTGATGGAGTAATCACAAGTGTGGTAAAAGTGTAGCCCTTCTGAAGAAATTACTATTTGATCGAAGTTCAGTATTTAAAAGTTAGATTGACTTAAAGTAGTCTGAAAAACACTTTTAAGCATAAAGTTGAGACAGGTCATCAAATGCCATCAAGACAAAATTATAATTCACTAATAATGTCACTGGTATCTCTCTTCTCCCCTCCATGCTCTGCTCTGGCTCAGATGAAGCCAGGATTAAGGCAAGTGCATGCCTCTGTACTCCATAGGCATTGTTTCAAAGGATGCTTTTCAAATTCCCCTAGTATGACCTCACCCAAGCCCCTCTATGTGCTGAAGTCTCCATAGCATGGAAACCTAAATGTGAACATGGTGATAAACAGAATAAAAATAGCCAAAGGAAACCAGGCCAAAGTAGACTCAGTTAACTTCAAATGGAAGCAAAAGTCCCCTTGAGAAGTTCTTCAGCTCTCTGTGTATGTCTTCTACTATATAACAACACTTGATATTACCAAATTATAAAGAACAAAAGGTGAAGTTTTGAATCACAGTTTTAGAAATATCAGCCTAAGGTTGGTGAATCCCATTGTTCTTGGGCCTTTATTGAGGTATTCCATCATGGCATGACTTCAGCTCATGCTCAGGAAACCAAAGAAGAACAAAAGAAATAGACCAGGATCTTACAATCCCCTTCAAAGACACTATTCTAGAGTTCTAAAATTTCCTACTCAGCCCCACCACCTCCCAACAGTACCAGAGGCTGAAAGTACTTCAGAACCTAGACTTCTGAGGACAATGAAGATCCAAACTATAGTCCCTGCCTCTGCAGCCCATATAACCAGAGCCAGCCCCATGACCTTGCATAGAATGAGGAAAAACCAGTGCAAAGAATTTTTATGATTTAATTCATTCTCTTAACACATGTGGTATGTTACATAACTGTAGAGATTTAACTCAGTATCAGTTGTTATTGTTCTCCAAGGTCTTTTTCCAAAAACCACAAGAAAGAAAATGAGGACAATGCAGATATTGAACTATTTATGAGTCAACTCAGTATCTTCCATTCAGGATTCATAGGGGAATTTGAAATGGTACATTAATAGCTTTATGAGAGAATAAGTAAAAGAGAGGATGTAAGTCTTAGGAAAATCAAAGTCAATCTAAAACATTTTTGGCTTTAGTGTTAGAGTTTAAATATGAAATGTCCACCACAGGTGCATGTTTTATTCATTTGATTTCAGCATTACTTTGGAATATTCTAGAAACATTAGAAGGGAAGGTCCTGGCTGGAGGAAGTAGGTTATTACAGTGGATCCATAGCAAATGTATCATTCTTGGATTCTGTCTTACACTCTGCTTCCTGCTTCTGTGATATAAGCTGTTCCCCTCTGCTTCCTGGATATAATGGTTAGGGCCGATCCCTTCCACTCCCTCACTGCTCCATCTGCTTCCCGATGCCAAAATGTGTGCCACTGCCTTCTGCTTTCTGGCTGCTACAGTGTGATTTGTTCTATCGGCTTTCTGCTAGTCCGATGTGTGCCACTGCCTTCTTCTTGGCTGACATGAGTTGAATAGCTCTGTTCCATCATGCCTTCGGCCACCATAATGAACAAAACCTCTAAATTAGGAGCTAAAATAAATCCTTCCTCCCTTGTTTCTGTCTGGTATTCAGTAACAGGGACAATAAAAACTAACATATTTGGCTACCAAACACCCTTAAACAAGAACAGTGATGTACTGTATAAAAATAATTTGATCATCATTGGGCCATCTATGCAACCAATGGTACCAGAATATTATAATGAAACTAAAAAGTTCCTGTCATTAGATACCACTTTTCTTTGCTAGTCCTGGAGCTTGAACTTGGAGCTTGGACACTGTCCCTGAGCTTTTTTTGCTCAAGGCTAGCACTCTACCACTTGAGCCATCGCACCACTTCCAGCTTTTTCTGTGTTGTGGTACTGAGGAATCGAACCCAGGGCTTCATACATGCTAAGCAAGCACTTTACCACTTAGCCATATTCCTAGCCCCTGATTAGGTATTATAATAGTATCTTTTCTATGACAAGTTTAGAGACACAAATACTTACCACTGTGTTATAGCTGTTTACCCGTATTTAGGACAGAAATATGTATGCACATTTGCAGTCTAGGAGCAATGGTCTACACCACAAGTTCAGGTAAATTGTAAGTGATCCCACCTAAGCCAGTGTAAGTATATTCTACAATGTTCACGCAGTAATGAAATTGCCTAACAATACAGTTCTTCATCATTAAATAAAAATGACTCCACTTGAATAATTTAGCAAAAATAAAAAAGTTAAAGAAAGAAGGGCAAGGAGCCTGAGGAGGGAAATTTTGCTGGAATACTGCCAAGAGAAACCCAAGGAAGAACAGACAAAGGTTCTCCAGACAGACACATCTTAGTGACTTGTTGCAACACAATGAGCCTAAGATTTCATATCCAATGGAATGGTTTCTTAATTATGATTAAAGCACAGATCACTGGTGTGGTATAGCACAGCGATGAATGTGGTCAACCTTTGCTTTAACAAAGAACTGAAAGGTCCTCATCTTCCTTATAAAAAATAGACTCTAGAAGAGATATGTGAGTTCTGTCTCAATTCATCCAAACTAAACCACTCAAAAACATGAGAAGTAAATACATTTCACTAAATATATATATATATATATATATTTAAATGCATATCAAAAGTCATGGTTTGGAGCTGGGAATGTGGCTTAGAGGTAGAGTGCTTGGCTAGCATGCATGAAACCTTTGTTCGATTCCTCAGCACCACATAACAGAAAAAGCCAGAAGTGACACTGTGGTTCAAGTGGTAGAGTGCTAGACTTAGGAAAAATGAAGCCAGGGACAGTGCTCAGGCCCTGAGTCCAAGCCCTAGGACTGGCCAAAAAAAAAAAAAAGTAATGATTTGCTTTTTGGCAGATTCTTCTGGCTAAGATACCATATGTGCCTTCCAAAGACATTAGAGATTTTATCAATTTAAATAATACTATGAAACTATTCCAGTATCCTTAGAATAACTGAAATGGAACTAGGTGTCCTTTTGTAGCTGAGTGCTTACCTAGCATTTGTGAGGATTAGTTCCCCAACATGACAAATAAATAAGTAAATAGGTGACAACTCTGCAATTACTTGTGTTAGATCTAGCATAAAGATAAATGTTAAGGCAGTTGAAAACAAGGAGAAAAATCACTTTCACGTACTTTAGCCTGAAAGAAGAAATGGTCCAATCAGATCAAGATACAAGGCTAGCTCAATGTGGTAAAGAAGCTACCAGACATTTGGGTAATATAGATCACCCAAAAGCAGGTGAAAGCAGGAAAACTGTCTGATTTTGTCGGGGTTTTTACCACCGCCCCCACCCCCGACCTGCGGGAGAGATGGGAAAGGCACGCCCCAACCCGAGGAGCCAAGAAAGGAAAGGGCCAGCAGACCAACCACACCCAGCCCTCCCTCACCGGAGGACAATCAGACATATCTGGGAGTCTAGTCGGTGTAAGATCGCGTAATTGAGGAAGTACATGCAACTAATATAAGGCACAGGAGCCAATCAGGTCTAAGATCGGCAGGAAGGGGAGGGATGTGCACCTATCTAGGGACTGTAAGGGAGGCATGAGCTGTCATTCAAGGGGAGGAAGGGCCGGGGACCAACCCTAGAGGAGGCCTGATTTTTCACAGCCTACAGAACCAACTCTGGGTTCACTGCCAGGGGCCATCCTAGCCACACGTGGCCCCAGGGCTGGAAAACGGGGGGGGGGGGGGCGGGGGGCAGCTAGTTCCGGGCGTGTCCCACATGATTTAGTCTCTTACTTCATAGGTTATCAGTGACATAGGAGAATATCTTTTGTTTGCAACCTGTGGCTCGTCAGTGTACATGGCATATGTAGTGCTGTAGTTTGGATCTGGACCCCCAAAGGTGCAAGTGTTAAATGCTTGGTCTACAGCTTGGAACTACTGGGTGATGGCGAAATGTTTGAGAGGAAGCCCCAGTAGGAGGTCTCCCAGTTGTTGAGGGTAAAGCCTGGAAAGGACCCTTGCCTCTTTCTCTTTCATTCCCCACCATCAGGTCATCTATTTGGTCCAACACACACTCCATCTATGATGTGCTACCAGGCACGAGAGAAGAGAACAAATCAATCATGGACTGAAACCTCTAAATCTGGTGACAAAATGAACCCTCTCTATAAAGCAATTGTCTTGGCAATTTGTTACAGTAATAGAAAGCTAACTAAACATGGTTTTGAAGAATACTCTGAAAAACTAAGAATTCATTACATATGATCATGTATTCAGTCACCAAATTACTGACAAACTCGCCAAACATCATTGTCCTTCTGAGAAATACAGACACTTTCTCCTCATCACCCTTCACATTGCCAACATAAAGCAACCTGTTAGTCTGTAGAGAACTGAGAATTTCACCAACCACTATCCTGTGATAGGATTGACAGGAATTTACACTCAAGGCGCACAGTTGATTAGATGCACTTAATGTCCAAGTTCTCTCATTTACACTAACCCTTTGTCAAGGAGAGCTGCCAATACTTGATTAGTCTATTATGTGGCACAGAAGAGAACCGTGCCATCCCAAACTAATCACCAGTCACCAGGTCTTGTCATTTAAGTAGGGCGCAGAATTTGGAGTAAAGGCATCTATGGTTTGCCCTGACTTTATTACTAAAGATGCATATGGCCTTAAATAAGCTTCTCTCAGCTGTCCATTTTCAAAGTGGCTTAAATTTCACCTAAATTCAACCAACAGGCATTGGCAGGTGGGTAGACGTTAGAGCTGTCTGTGTGTACTTTCTGGCCCCAAAGTTTGTATAATCTACATGTTTCCAAATCTTACAATCTTCTATGGTACATTGCTTAAAGTATATCTTTACTGTGTAACCTTTTTGAAAATGTCTCCTATTCTACTTCTCTGTACAATATGGATGTTGAAGCCAAGAAATCATACATTATGATGATTCTACCCATGAGGTTTCAGAGCTTCTGCAGAAGATCCAGCAAAGAAGTTGAGGTTGTGTGTATAACCATGGCTTTGTGTTTTTTGTTTTGTTTTGTTTTCGTGGTGTGTGCCAGTGCCAGAGATTAACTCAGGTCCTGTCCTGGACACAGTCCCTTAATTTTTTCACTACATACTGGTATTATACCACTTCAACTACAGCTCCACTTCTGGATTTTTGGATATAAGAGTTTCATGGAGGGACTGGGAATATGGCCTAGTGGTAAAGTGCTTGCCTCGTACACATGAAGCCCTGGGTTCAATTCCTCAGCACCACATGTATTGAAAAACCGGAAGTGGCGCTGTGGCTCTAGTGATAGAATGCTAGCCTTGAGCAAAAAGAAGCCAGGGACAGTGCTCAGGCCCTGAGTTCAAGCCCCAGGACTGGAAAACAAAAAACAAAAAACAAAAACGAACAAGCAAGAGTTTCATGGAATCCTCAGATCTCAGCCTCCTGAATAGCTAGGATTAAAGGCATGAGCCATTGGCACCTGGCTACCATTTTATTACAAATAATAAAATGGGGCGCTCCAGTGGCACAATCGGTTAGCGTGCGGTACTTATACAAATAATAAAATGGATGCTCAGGGCTGGTAACATCAGAGGCAAGCTGAGCAGAAGCAGGCTGCTCTGGAAGTGGTGTGATTCCACAGTTAATCCTAGTTGTAAACATCACTGCAGTTACTCATGCCATTTCCTTTATGTGAAACCATCTAGTTAATCTTTTTTTCTTAAAAATAGAACGATAAAGGAAATAAATGTATTATCATTTTTTTTCTGTCAGTTCTTGATTAGTTTCTCATTTGATAGAGGTTCCTTAGACCTCCATGATAGGAGTTTGGTAAGAATAAATTGAGTTGGGCAGTAATGCCAGTGATTCTGGAAGTGAAAGCGAGAAGATGGAGAGTTTGAGACAAGCCTGTAGAAAATTAGTGAGACTGTCTTACAAACAAAACATAAACCAAAGGGCTGGAGGTATAGTTCATTCCTTGCAAGTGTGAGGCCCTAGTACCACCTAAATTAATGAATAAATAAATAAATAAATAAAAGAAGCAAGGTCACCCAGCAAAGGCCTTAGCACATTACTTGGAATATACCAGGATCTCCTTTTATCTTTATTATTACCAATTATATTCAAAAGTAGTTAAACCTAGAGGTAGAGCACACGTGCACATGTGTGCACATGCACATGCACGCGCACACACACACACAGCATGTTCCATGTTTGATGTCATTGTGCCTATGTGGGATGTATATTGGGCTTCACAGCGTTAACCAGTGAACATGATGAATGACTGCAATAACAGTGACTTGTAGGCAAAGGGCAGCCTTGCCCTTGAGTCATTGCTTCCTTAGTTATGGTAGTTTTCAGTAGCTAAGACTACAAAGACTTTCTAGGTTCCTGGTCCTCACTGAATGTTATTCACAACTCAGAACCTTCTCTGTACTGACATAAAACACATTCACAAACACACCTGTGCATACCCACCCACATCCACATACCATACAAATGCACATGCCTGTGCATTCTACTTTGGAATGCAACTTGGATGATTGTGTTGTTGCTGTTCAAAGCAAAAGCAAACTAAGGCAAATTAAGCATGTATAAGGAAAGTTATGAACCAATGAGTTTATTTAGATTTTCACTTCAAAATGGAGGAGTATACAGAGAAGTAAATGAAGAAAGAGCATAGATGTTTTATTCTTGTTCTAAAAGATTCATTGAAGGATTTATTGCCCTAAAGATATTTAAGGAGGGGCTGGGGATATAGCCTAGTGGCAAGAGTGCCTGCCTCGGATACACGAGGCCCTAGGTTCGATTCCCCAGCACCACATATGCAGAAAACGGCCAGAAGCGGCGCTGTGGCTCAAGTGGCAGAGTGCTAGCCTTGAGCGGGAAGAAGCCAGGGACAGTGCTCAGGCCCTGAGTCCAAGGCCCAGGACTGGCCAAAAAAAAAAAAAAAAAAAAGATATTTAAGGATAGTGAGCGTGTGTGTGTGTGTGTGTGTGTGTGTGTGTGTGTGTGTGTGTCTGTGTGTCTGTGTGTGTATGTATGTTGGGGGTGGTTTGTGTGTTAGGATAAAGAGACAGACAGATAGATGGAGATAGAGAAATTGTAATGTATGTTATACAAATGACTACTGTCAAACTTGGCACCAGTGGCTCACATCTACAATCCTAGCCACTCAAGAAGCTGAAAAGTGAGGACCATGGTTTGAAGCTAGTCTGGGCTGACAAATCTGAGAGATCTCCAAGTAACCAGAAGAAAAGCCAGAAGCAGAAGAGGGATTCAAGTGGTCAAGTTCCAGCCTTGAGGACAAAAGTTAAGGAAGAGCACGAGGCCCACAGTAGAAACACCACTACTAGCACAAGTTTCTTAACCTTTTACATAATTATATGATTACAGTTACATTTAGGAAAACATGTTCTGTGCATAAAATGACTTATTATATTCATGGTCATTGGCAATATGACTACAAGTAGTACACATATGTTTAGAATATTTTAATCTTCATTGTGTTTACATAATTCTGTAATTGTAGATAGAAATAAAAAGAGTGCAAGGATTCAGGTGAAATCTATGCAATAAGTCACCCAGTGACTTGTAGCCAGTCTTCATTATAAACTTCTCTTCCATATTTAGCAGGTCTTTAGATAGTGCTTTGAATAAACTGTGGAAACTATTATTCCAGAACACATTTAATGCATTGTTCAACTGTTACCCATTTTTCCCCTTCATTTAGAGGAAAATGAGTTTGAAATTCCAAGGCTTCGCTTTCAAGCCCCAAACTGACAGGCTGATTCTCCCATCTCACATTGTTCTCTTCACAGTTAGTCCTTGGTGGCTAATTAAAGCAATTAGTATCGCCTCTGCAGTCATCTATTTCACTCCCCACTCATCATGATGGGAATTAAGCAGATAACCAACATAATCAATTTACATCAATGAGGATTCTTTTTTCCATTAAACTTCCGTGATTCTAGCAAAACAAATTTCACCTATTTGAATGTCTAATTGTTTCTAATTGTTTTACCATCAGAGTATTCTATTACATCTTGATTAAAAAGCCAAAACAAGATTTTTCATGTAGGAGAATATTTAAATGTAATACCTTTCATTATTTGGAATGAAATCCAATGGCTTCTGAATTAGAAGCATTTTAACTCAGTTCTCACCCAGGAAATCCATTGGAGTTACCCAGGAAATTTTACAACTCCTGATTTCTGAACACTTTCCCTTAATCAACCTACCTCTTATTAATACACTGAGTAAAACTATGGTGTTATAAAGAATAGTCACCTAATCCAGGTGCCAATAGCTCACACCTGTAATCCTAGCTTCTCAGAAGGTTGAGATCTGAGGATCAAAGTTCAAAGCCAGAAAAGTCTGTAAGACTCAAGGAGAAGAGGGGGAAATACAGTCAAAAATCCAATGTATATCCTACAAAATTAAGAAGACTTAGGAAAGGTGTGGGTAGGGGAGAAAGGAATGGGTAAGAATGTTGGAAGGGGTGCCATTGATCAAGATATAGTATATTCATAAACTTCTTTGAAAGAATTATTTATTTTGCCACTTTCCTCCAATTTATGAAGCAAAATATGGTCAGTAGGAGTAACAGAGCTAGTATTGTAGGGGTCATCGTGTTGCTTTATCTGTCTTCCACAGCAAGCAGGTGAACTTCAGAGTCATTTCTGGTGACCGGCCTTGGCTCTGCTGCTTACTCTGAGGTTACAGCCTGTGTGCTTCAGATTCGTAGTTGACATAGAAGTGTGACCCTTAAACATTGCAAACCTGGGAAATTTAGGGGTAAGACTAATGAGAGTAGTGACAGAGGGGGCAAAAAATAACTTCTAAAGTATGATATGAAAAATTCATTTTAAATCCAAGTTTATAGCCATACCAAGAAATCTCCAGCTTTCCCTACAGTTTACAGGTCAAAATCAACCAGCACTCCCTTCATAGATAAGCTCCCTTGAAAAATTCCTGTGTAACATGTGTGAGTGAGGCATAACTTTAGTGTCTAAAGTTCAATATCTGTAGAACAGGGCTGGGAATGTGGCTGAGTGGTAGAGTGCTTGCCTAGCATATATGAAGCCCTGGGTTCGATTCCTCAGCACCACATAAACAGCAAAAGTCAGAAGTGGTGCTCAAGTGGTAGAGTGCTAGCCTTGAGCAAAACCAAGCCAAGGACAGTGCTCAGGCCCTGAGTTCAAGCTCCAGGACTGGCAAAAAAAAAAGGTGTGTGTGTGTGTTGGTGTGTGTGTTGGTGTGTGTGTTGGTGTGTGTGTGTTATACAAAGTTACAAAGTGCTTAAACTTTCCTGACTCTATCTCCCTGTCTACCAAAGTGGATATAATCAGTCTGTCTGTGTGCTATATGACTACTAGGAAAAAGATCAAATGAAACTACAAAGTGTCATGGATCAGTGTGAACAACCATCACATCCTCAGAACTGCACTTCAAAAATCTATTTGATAACACATATTCAGTATCAAAACCAGGCCTGCTTCCCAGTACTGGTGACTACTCAGAAGGCTAACACCTGGAGGATCAC